>NC_058400.1:0-2497457 GCF_019609905.1 Fusarium poae
CCTCTAACCCTAACCCTAACCCTAACCCTAACCCTAACCCTAACCCTAACCCTAACCCTAACCCTAACCCTAACCCTAACCCTAACCCTAACCCTAACCCTAACCCTAACCCTAACCATCAGCGCTATCGCGCTGCACCTACCGTGCGCACCGCCTCCGGCGGACAGTGCTCCTTACCCCAACGTACCGCGCTGCCGCGCGACCTGCCGTTAGCGGACTTTCACGGGTTCGCCCACCCACCCCAAAAACGCTCCTTTTAACCCTGCTACTGCTTTTGACCGAATCCAACGAAAAAGTACACTGTGTGACGGCGCACTGTCCTATACTGTATCGTTTTCTTACGTTCTTTTATCTTCCTATGTTATAACCCTCAGCGCTAGCGCGCTACACCTACCGTGCGCGCCTCCGGCGGAATTACAACCTTACCTTGCCCTTCTTGATCCTCCTTTATATATCACTTAGCCTCCTCTCGATCCCTAATCCAGTCTTATCTTATCTCTCTAACTTAATACCACTAGCTGTTATTCTTTACCCTTAGTCTAATATAATTAGCGGTTATTCCCTACTTCTCTAATCTAATAATATCAGCGGTTAACCATTCTTTACCCCTAGTCCAGTAAAATTAGCCGTTATTTCTTACCTTTAATCTACTATAATTAGCGGTTTTTTCTTACTCTTACTATAACCCTTTTATTCTTTCTTTTCTTATTAACTCTATATCTCTCTTATCCTTCTATATTATTTCCTACTTCTCATTCTTTACTTCCCTTTATCTATTACTCTATTATAGCCCTAACCCTTCTACCTCTCTATAACCCTAACCCTTTAACCTTCCCTATAGCCCTAACCTTAAGCCCCTTATATCTTTAAATCTATCTTATGCCACTTTTACTTATATAAACCCTTATTTACTAAATCCCTTTTCTCCTATTTTCTCTTATCTTTTATATCATATCTTACTTTACTTGATCTTTCTTCTTTTCTAATTTACTATAGTAAATACAACCTTAATCTAGTACTTTATACCTTATCTATATATTTATTTTCTTACCTATAGTTACTCAATATACCTCTAATCTCTCAAGTATTCTTTACAATCTAATTACTTTGTAACCTATTTCTTATTCTATATATAAACTTATATCAGTTGATATATTAATTACCTATTCATTTCTTGTTTTTATATTTCACTTTCAATCTATTCCTTACATATATACCATGATATCTTTCCTATAATCCTTTTTATGCTAATATACTCTCTACTATAGCCGTTTTTCTTTCTTACTAATATACTGCACAATCTCATCCCACACTGCAAGCCCGTTCGTCATCGATAACCCATACATCGGCCTCATCCGCTTAATCCACTCGCGGTATACCTGCTCATCCATACAATCTACCCCAAACCTATCACGCACTAGCTCCCGAACCGTTTCACTAACCCTCACCATCATCACCACCGGTAATATCCTATTACGGTAGCTACACTTACCCTGCACTCGTCCCACGCTACACCAGTTATACGGCAGACCGCACTCCCAGCAGCACTCGTAGTCTGCAAACCGTAGTCTTGCCTGCCATCGATCAAAATCCTTCTGCTTTAGCAGCTTGCAGTCCTTCCGCTCATGCTCTATCCTCCCTTTATTTTCCTCCTTTGCCCCGTGTATGTGCCACTTAACAAAGCATACCGAGCATCCTACCTCCCGCACTCGATCTAGCCAGCTATACAGCCTCGTCATCCGCCGGCTCTCCTCCTGCACGCTCTCCTTCAGTCGGTTAACCACCAGAACCCTTCCTTCTTCCCTATCTTCTCCGCCATTCACCTTATCAGTTTCCCTTAAGCACCGATCACAGTATTCTGCCCGCATATCGCTACAACAAAGCTCAATCCCATCAAAAATCGCCCAAGCACGAACCGCCGACAGCCCTCACCCTTTATAAACAATTCAACTGCCTCACGGTTCATGTGATCAATATCACTGCCGAACTCGTTTGCCCAGCCCGCCCTTCCATCTGTCACAATCACCGAGTCTACAACCTCACCTCTCTGTCGACCGCCTCTACCTGTCTGCTGAACAAAGTCGACTAGTCCAAACGGCGGTCCCGCATGAATTACACCAACGATGCCCCTGATGTCGACACCGGTCCCCAGTCCAGTCGTTGCCGCAATCCACCGCTGACCGTCCCGCCCATCGACCCAGTCTTGCACTGCACTAACTCGTGCTTCCCGCGTTAGCTTGCTGTGATACGCTTTGCAGCCAACCATCGCAGCTATTGCCTCACACTGCTTGATCGAGCGGCAGTATACCACTCCGCGTTGTGCTGTCTCCATTCGCTCCTCGATCGCCTTCATTGCAGCTACCACTCCGTCCTCTATTGCCGTCTTCCCCGGCCTTACCTGCTTCACTCGGTACCGAATATTCACCCTCATCGTCGGAGCTCGGATGATTGTTGCGTCCTGTGCCAGCATTCGCTCCCGGAACCAATCCTCCATCGACACCGGCAGCGTCGCAGTAAGCATCACCAGCGGGCACCCGAACCGGTGCAGCCCCGTTAGCAGCCCTAGCCGCTCTCGGTAGCTGACGTCCATGATAGCGGTGTGACACTCGTCAAAGAACACCCTTTCCAGCAACCCTCGACCCCGAATGCTCTCGACGTATGCGGTGAATCCTTCGCTCACGGCCACATCGGCACTGACCACTACCAACCGCGCGTCCCGCTGCCGTTCATCCCTCTCTTGATCGATATCGTTTCTCCATTCCATGCAATCGATGCCGAGCTCGCGTGCCCTTGAAACCAAGTCCTGCACAAGAGATACAAACGGGACAACCACAATACTGACCGGTCCTCCACCCGTGCCTCGTTCGTCTTCCATAAAAGCCGGCAGCATAAATAAAATGCTTTTGCCACCGCCTGTCGGCAGCACCACGATAAGCAACTCGCTCCGGATGCCGTCATTCTCTAGTCGCATAATCCGGTACATGCCATCGCGCTGCTGCGCCGTCTTCCATCCTGCGTCTTCGCCTAGCATACGCTTCAGCCCAGCATCTATCTCTGCATCCTCATAGCGGGGGCCAAGTCGCCATCCAGCGGGAGTCTCGGTGAAGTTGCCTGCTGATAGCGGTTATGTGTTAGTTATAATAAGCTTATTCTTACGCCCTACCCTATAGCGCCACTCCCCCATCTTTTCTGTACCAGCACCAATTGTAATCTATCCCAATAATTCCGGCGTATTATGTATATACATAATAGCAGAGTAAATGCTACTATACGTACCTCTCGGTCTATAGCAAGCCTTTGCCTCTTTGCTGATCTGTCGACTACCGGCATAATATCGTCGTCATGAGCCCGGCGTTTCCTGTCACCGAAATCACCATCAGTTCGGGCCAGAAATTCATGCCACAGACGGCTGATCTCCCGGAAATTTGACAACATCTCCGGCTGCAACTGACTCGGAAATTGAAGATTGACGGCATAGTGATTCCGTGCGATTCGACTTCCGTGTGTCGCTTGGATGTCCCATACATACTCAACTTTCGGTCGTCGGTGTGCTTCTCCAGTTAACGGATCGGCCGCCTCGTCGTCGCTGTCCGCCACGGCGGCTTCCAGTTCAACTTGCTGAACAATTAATCCCTTGATTCGACGACCCATCTCAATAGCTACATGCCGGTAGCTTGAAACAGTTAGCTGAACCCCAATCTGTACACCTGTGACAAGCGCGAGCTGCTTGCTCAGCTTTGCCGTGTCCCAGATCCCCTTCTCGGCCGACTTCCATAGCCACGGGCTGATCGCTTCGGACGGGCCTCGAATGCCAGAGAGCCGATGCAGCACCTTCTCAAACGGCAGCAGCCATGCGACATATGCCACCATCATCAAGCTTGGGCCCTCAGGCAAGAAACGCGCTACCTTTCGGCCTTGCTTGCCATTCAATCCCTTGCTTTTGTCCCGGTCTGTGATGAGCACCACCTGCCCGTCAAAGACAAACACGTTCTTCGGCAGCTGATCGGTATCGCAGTGCTTCAGCGTTGACACCTCCGGACCTCGCCCGGGCTGCCCTCCCCATACATGCACAACCGGGAACATACTTGACCGGAACTGCCGCAGCCAGCCAAGATACTCATCCATCGCCCGTTTACGGCACTCGACCCGACTACCGCCGTTCCCTGCATCGACGATCTTCCACAGCGTCGTGCCCAACAGCCTCGTTAACTTCTCTGCACCCGGCTTGAGCCATGCATTCTTCCGGTTCGTCGCAAATGACCGCCCTGGGCCCTCAAACACCAAGCTATCGGCGATGTCCTGTAGCCGTATTGTTTCGCGGATCTGACTCCATTGTCCGTCCATAAGCTTGTCGAGCCAGCCCTCCGCTTCTCGCACGAATGCCTGTGCTGCCCGTTGAAAGCTGTTTACGGTGATCTTGTCGCCCAGATAGTTGAGCGTCATGCCATTACTGTCCCATAGCACCCGCGCTTGCCCACCTTCCTGATTACGGTAGCCCCTCCCGTACGTCATCCACTGGATAATAGCACTGAACGGTGTATACGAGCCGGTTGCGAGCCAGTCGCGATGACCCTTCTGGAACCGATCGATAGCCGCAAAGCTCGTGTCGCAATTCGAGTCGTCGGAGTCGTACGGGTCGTCCTCAAAGAAGTGCTCTAGCATCAGAATCCGCCCGCACCATAAGAAACCGGCGAGAAACCGGGTATGTGTGTGGGACGGTACCCACGTGCCATCCTCCTTGACACCCAGTACAGCCGTGAAGTGGAGCAGCGGGTTGTAGTACTGCTTCTTCCCAAGCTTCTGCTTAATCGACTTGATGCAGAAGTCGAAGACAGCCTCATCAAGTGCCTCCTTATCGGGGTCTTCTTCTTCTTCTTCTTCTTCTTCTCCCTCTCCTCTATCCCCTTCTCTGCTGCCCTTCGTGACCTGCTGCTGCCCCTGCCTCTTCTTCTTGTCGACAACAGTATCAAGTCGCTGGACGATGTCAGCCAGGGAATTCCACTGCTCTTCCGTAAATCGGATACCGTGCTCTGCCTTGGCCCCATCGCGCCCAAGCGCCTGAATCCGGACGCAATAGCACAAGTACCGCTGCCAGCACGCACTGTACCTGTCCATCGTATCTGACTGCTGCTTTCGGCCGAACGGGGTCGATACCGGCTTGGTCGGGTCAATGCTGCCGAGCCACTCGAGCGTTTCGTCCGGCACCCTATCCAGCCTCTCCATACAACGGCCAAGCTCGCGCCGGAAACTCTCGGTCAGCTCACGTAGCCTCTGGTTCGCTTCACGGCGCTCGCGGGGCCACATCCGCTGCTCGACTGCGGCAGAAGCCGGTGATAGCCCCGCCTGGTACAGCGTCGGTTTGTCCCTCTGCTGCAAGTGCGCCGACCATTTCATAAACTGCACCCATCTCGACTCGGTGTCGACTCCGCCTGGTGCCTCTACCTGACGTTGCCGTTCCGTCTCTGCCTTCTTTAGATCCTTCTCACATGCCCGGACGGTCTGCGGTAGTAGAGCATCCCCAGCAGTTACGCCATCGTCAGCGCGTTCAGTGGCCGGATCGCCATCGGCGTCGGTGGTTTCGGCGCCCCGCGCTGGGTTGACGATCCAGTACCTTGCATGCGGGGCTTTGCGCAGTGACTGAAGCATTACGTACTCCCGTCCGCGCTTACCTTCCACCTGCGTTCTGTGTCTGTTGCGGGTCTCGTGTGTAGAAAAGTTCGACTTGTTGCGGGTCAGAAAGCGACAGCCCCCGGCCCTACAGCTAAACCCCTTATATGTCCTCAGCCCGGGGATCGGCGCGCTTCCATCTGGTGGCAGTTGTATGTTCTCGTCTGCTGGATCCTGCAGTGTCCGGGGGCGCCACCCCGACGACGAGAACGATGCTGCGAATGCAATTACCGCCTGTAGCTGCTCTCCAACAGTTTTGTGGCAGTTGCGGTAGTGGTGCTCTACCTTATCGACCTCGGGTTTGATAGCTGCCTCGCAGATCAGACAAAGCAGGACATCAAGCTGCTCGCAAAGCTGAATTATCTGGTCCACTGTATTATTTTTCATGGTTGTACGTAGTGGTGAGTGAACGGTGCTGCCGCTGATATAAAACGCACAATTCAAATCTGGCTGCGTCTGGATGATGATACTGTTGTTATTTAGTATCATGATAATGCCTACTGATATAAATATATCTGGCTTAATGTAAATAGACTTGCTTTTGTTATTGCTACAGTGATATGTAAACTCTATTTTTAAATTACTAATTACGATTTACCTGTATGTAAAGAATTGATTGAACTCTTCCCTCCCCTCGTTGTTTTCTGGGCCTGTTATTGGTATTTGGTGTTAGTTCCCTGTCAACTTGGGGTTGGGGTTCGTCTGTTTTCGACCCAATCACCGTTGTTGTCCTGGGGGAACGTTGTCCTGAGGGAATGGCCCGTGCACGACCCGCAACCGCCATACAATCTCGCTAACCCCAAGTGTTTGTTCAGCCAGAACAACACCCGGACTAGAGACCAGGTCAGAATCATCACATCCAATCATTTTTATGATCAATAGAGGTAATTTCTCTTGAGTAGCTATATATTTAGGCTGACTTTCGTGTAAGTGAAGTTGATGAGTTTTGGTGGAACTTTTTTTTATTTTGCCTGGCGAAAGAGGGGTGGTGGCGAAAGAGGGGTTGTGGATGGTACCTACCTAAACACGGTGGCTTGTCCACCTCCATTCGTATGGCAACAAATAGTTCACCATCATATTCCCCTCATCAATACCGGTTGTCGACGATCTGAACTTACACTATCTACCTAAGAAACGCCAGTACGCGCTGAACACCGCACGTTCCTATTTCGTATCCACCATGGAAAAAAACCATAGACTGTGAAGAAACCATAGTCTTTACTCCCACTTCGGTAAGTTTAACCCGCAGTAGCTTGCAGAGTGGCTTGGAATTATTTGAACTATTCTACAACTGAATTAAGGACGTGCAGGCAAGTGAGAGTTTCTGTAAAAGGAGGAAGAAATCAACTTCTACCGCCAGGTCAGTCTCTACCTATAGGGACGATAGACGTGGGAGATGTGTACCGAGGACAAGAAGCGAAAATGTCGTAAAAGACGACAAATATTCTCACCAGAAAATGAGAATTGAGCATGCGCAAGATAGGAATCCGTCAGACAAGTGCGAGGCTACGGTTGAAGTTCTGGCACTTGAACTCCAACAGAGGGACGATATGCCTCAGATGAAAATCGTTCCTCGCCTTAAAGAAGCAGAAGAAGGTCGTTTAAAATGCGACCAAAGTTCAAATTCTCCGACATATCACAACGAACACACTCCGAAAGTCGCGAACAACAACACAGGAAGCATACCTGTACAATCACATGACAGCCTCCATGCAAGGCCGGTGTCCAAGAAGACTGTGGTAACCTTGGATGATATTTCGGAGCATAAGATTCCTGAAGCATCTCTGTCAGTCAGGGAAAAGTCTCCCAAAACTTCCAAGTCCAAGAACGAAATGACAAAGAAAGATGTGGTCTTATCGTCGATCACTACAAAAGCGACCTCACTACCCGGGATCAAGTCTTTTCAGCCAGACGTGCTCATGGGTCAGAAAAGAAAACATGATATCCAGGGCCGTCTCTCAGGTGTCAGTCTTAGAGAGCTCCACGAGCGATCGCTTCAACCCCGGTTTACGTAACACCCACCTACCGGTAGTTATAGGAGGTTGTTACAGTGCCGAGACAGCTCTCTGACCGGTAGTTCGGTCATCCAGTTAGCCGGTCTCATCCGGTTAGCCGGTCTCATTTTCACCAATATTCAACACATGGGGTCAAGGGTTCAGCAACCTCCTCGGGAAGCGTTGGAGTCCACAGTCTCATATCAAGCTTTGAGATCACACTTTCCGGGTTAAAAGGAGCAAGCCCAGCTCCTCTAAAAACCCCTTTGATATTTTTTTCAGTTATAGTGGCTTGGAAGGCGGCGTAGAAAGCGGGAAAGAACTCGGTCTTCGAAATATAGGCTATAGAACATCTGATCCGACGCTCTATTTCTCTACCATATGTCTTCTTTAGTGGCCCAAAACACCCGACATCAAGAGGCTGGAGTAGATGAGACGCATGAGCCGGAATATACATGACGACCCTAACATAATCTCAGCGTAATAGCACTCAATCCCTTATCCGTTTCATGCAGTTCTTTCAGCCTCTGGGCGATGACACCAAGTCCATGTCATCTCGGTAGGTTTCTTTCAATACGATACTTGTCCGAATAAGCTAAAGGTATCTCCTCCACACCAACGTCACGCTTAGTAAAGCTGATATCCCTATATTACAACTCCAACCACCACTCACTCACAACAATGAAAACCCTATGAAAATGCAAACTGCATAACTTCTTCTCCCAAAGCCTCCTCAACCATAGCCAGTCTAGCTTGCCAGCCGGGTTCCATAAAACGAGACATAATCATCAATCGTTTCGCCGCCGTATCAATCCCCATCTTCTCTTTCATGACCTCGGCCTTCTCGGCTTCAAGCTGCCCAATCCTCTTGGTAGCCAACGCAATCTTGCTATCGGTTTTGAAAAGCCCAGAAGTACTCTTGTCAAGTTGGCTTTTGACTACGGTATATACCTCTTCATGTTCGAGAACCGTTCGTCTTCGTTTATCCAGGAACGTGCAAAGTTCGTTATCCCCAGCATATTTGTTGTAGAGATCTTCCAGGTCCCTGAGCAACTTTTTCTCGGTGGTCATTGATTTCTCTACATCCTTGAGCGCGTCTTGGGCTTTTTCCTGCTCCTTTGCTTGCTCGTTCTTTTGTAAGTCTGAGGCTGCGCTCAACTGTGATGAGTCGGCAGTGTTCGTCATTGATGGATGTTAAAAGTTCTTCGAAGCTCTTGATATGAGGAAATAAGGCAGCCGAAGCGGCCTTCAAGCTTGATCTGAATCCGTCTCCGGTGGGCTGAAAGGAAGTTAGTTCAGGATGACCGCATCGGATTCACTGTATTTGTAAATGTTACTTACAAGAAGAGCGTTCCAATCCAATGACCCAGTCACCTGTGAACTTGGACATTGAATGCCAGCAGTCTTTTGACTTTTGGTTGAAGGGGCTGTGAGTGATTCTGAACTGCTCGCCGCTGTCCGGTTGATGAAGTTGTTGGTGGATGTAAATGTGTTTACTGGCGATGACGGAGCAGGGCGCTTGTTAGCCCCAGCAGGGGCGATGGGACGAGGTGTCCATGGTTGACTGCCTCCTAGGTGGGAGTATAGAGATGCCTGAGGAGTCGCATTGATAGACGCCGATGGTCGGTGGTTCGGTTGCTGCTGAAAGCTCTGGGAGGCCTGAGAAGTAGTGCCGGTACAACGAGACAGTGCTGGCTGCGAGCTGGCTTGTGCGCGAGGAGTCGAGAAGCTTTGAGAACTCGTTGTGGACATTGATGGCTGGCTACTTGATCGTTGGTCAGGCTGTCGCGCGCTCTGGGAGGTGGGTAGAGATGCTGATGATTGTGCGCGAAGCTGTACAGAGTTCTGAGCCGCGGTTACTGATCCCTGGCTGTCTGGTTGTTGCGGAGGGCGCGTAGTGCCCTGTGGGGTTGTCGCAGGAAAAGACACGGGAGTCTGAGGATTGCCCGGAACAGATGACGCTGTTTGCTTGAGCGGTTGCACACCAGATCGTTGAGCACCCTGGGTGTTCTGAGAAGCAGAGGTGAGAGACGCCGTCGTTTGGGAGCTTGGTGGTTCGCGTGGCTGCGTCGAGCTTTGAAAAGCCCGTGGAGTTGTAGCAGCAGAAGATGCCGAAGCTTGTTCATCTGGTCCCTCTGGACGGCGAATAGAGCTCTGGGGGGTATCATGAACCAAGCGAGATGGTGGTTGAAAGCCGTGCCGAGGGCAAGCGCTTGACTCGGCTGCGTTGGAGCCGGAGCTGGAGGCGACAGGACTGCCCCTGGATTGCCCATTGGTTATAGCGAGCCCAGACCTAGGATTGGCCGCCATGGTATCCTCCATAGGCTCATCATCCTGGATATTACCGATGTCTCTGCTTCGCGACCAAAGGTCTCGTTTATGAGGGACGCTCTCTTCCTCTTCGACAGTCAAGTCAGGATCTTCTTCAGTCTCTTCTTCATTTTTGCCTCCGTATTTGCTGAGATCTTCTCGAGAGCCTAGCGCGATAATCTCATCAACCGGTTCAGAGTTTGCCTTGGTTCCGTCACTATCCGCAGTCCGATCATCATCATCCGCACGTCCATTCCATCGCCGTGTTTGTTTAGTATCAATCCCCATCCCACGTAACCACTTTCGCACCTTTGCTATATCTAGCTCACGAAGTCGCGGGCGATCTGAGCGCGGATGGCTAGTAGCGAAAACCTTCAATCTATGGCGCACCTCGTCGAGCTCCACGTTCTCAGCAGCCACTACCAGAGACACCAACGTAGAAAGGCTCTCGATAAGTCGAACACCCCAAGTCTCAGGTACAAAACCTTTGCAGAACTCAGTTGGCCACATGCCACATGCTTGATGAATGCGCTGCGCTGCGTGTAACGCTCGCTGGGTTGGATAATCTGGTGATGATGAGGCGCGGTTCAGTGACGGCCTACCGCGTTTGCGCGCAGATGGAGTCATGATTAAGTAATAAAAAAAATGAAAGTTTAAAATAGCATCGGTTGTCAAGGTTGTAGTCATTTAAGCGACTATGTCGGGTTAGAAGTTAGAACAATTTAGCGTAGCCACAGGTCCTCTGAGATCCGTTCTCCCGGGCATAATAAACACTACTACTACTGCTGACCTTCAACCCCAGACGGAACTACTTATTAGCAGGGTAGGGAATCAATCCACAACTTCCACGGTTGGGGGCTCGTGGATTGATATGTGGATTGACGTGGACGCTAGTCATAGGGATGAGTACCCTGATATATTTCGTTAATATTTTCTATGTATCTCTGCGCAAACACTAACAGATCTAACCATGCAAAACAGCGGACGCGTTGTGACACGTCGCGACGCGCTATAACGCCTGAACCCAATTGTCTCCTCCTTTACTCGATTCATGCGGTCGGTGAACCTTCAACTTCGAGATAGCAGACTTACCTCTTGACCCTGAACTACCGCCAACAACAAGGGGCATACCGAGGTCCCTCGGCGTTCTCTGAATCCAGACCCCGAAGTCCGCCAGCCTTCTACTTGGGCACCGACAAGTGATGAGGAGCGGAGAATCTTCCGCGTCTGGAAGGGATGGCCTGGAGCGCCAGGAGTAAGGCAATAGAAAGTGTCGGCGACGGGTTCCCGAATTGTCCAATTAGGAAATCCGAGTTAATGTGACAGGGGTCTTCCATATTATGGACATCAATCCACAAAGCCGGATAATGACGTGGATGGATTGATTCCCTACCCTGCCTATCATGGGCTTTTTGTAAAATGAGGATTGACACGAAGGATACAGAGTAAGTATGTAGGCTAGGGCCCTATGAGATCGGCTTTCCCGTGTCACAGCCTGAGTCTGAGCCCGAACCTGAACCTGATCCTGGGGGCGTTATAGCTATATATATGAGAATGCAGTGTAAGCGAGGGACCCTGGCCGTGTCATCCCGGGCGTGATAAACTCTCTCCCTCTCGCTACCCTGCCTATTAGGGCGACAGTTGAATCAACAAGGGAGAATGCACATTTGCCATGTCAAGAAGCTTCTCGCTACCGTTGACCCCAAGACCCGTCGGAGATATGTAAGGCGACAGATATGATTGGCAATACTTGCAAGAAAACGCTTCTTACGGGCCACATAGAGAAGTAGTATCAGTGCCGTCATTGCAATTACGTAACAGCTAAAAAACCCGTCGCATCAGCCGTAAGTATTATGGGGTGAAATAGCCAGCACTTCCGTTTCACATTGCCGATACAGGAGGGAGCAGCTTTCAAAATCTCGACAAAAACAAACCGATGCTATTTAGACAGACAGAGCCGTCAATCGGTTCGTTAGGCTTTGCCATGCGTCGATTTCAACGCTTGGCCGTCTGCGAATGATGCTAACTTCTCGCTGGAATCAGCAAACCAGCTCAGCGCATCGTCCTGGTTCGCATCTTGGGCCACCCCTTCGGGATATTGCTCGACAAACATCTGGGCTCAGTGTAGTGGAATCAGGGGTTGCACGTGGCGCAAAAGGATCCGTGCACCCGTGCACGGATCCACCAGAAGTGCTAGTGTAGTGTCGTGGATTTGAACCCTGCTCCTAGCTTCTGGCTTTCGCTTCTTCTCCTTTCCTTTTCTTCTTCTTTTTTTTCTTCTTCTTTTTTTTTTTTTTGTTATCGCCACTTCTTCTTTCTGAATTGTGCCTTTCCTCTCTCTGCCTTCTTTTCGTCATATCCTTGTTGACGTTGACCTCTGAGCTTTCTCGTCTGCGTACCCACCTTCACGCATTGATGCATCCAGTACGCATGGTGTGCTTCGCTGTAATGTCATGTGAGCTAACGACAAAGCTAAAAGTGACTAGCGGCCGATGTGGACACAAAGCGGTCAAGACCACGCCAAGTTAGACCGAAGCTAGGCACGTTCCGCCAGTGTCCAGGACTGCTTATCCGAAATATTTCGGCGGTGCACCTGTCGGCCGGTACTGGATTGCTGACCCTTTCGAATAATTCTTGGCCAGTCTCTTAGCCGAAATTGACGACAGGCAGGGATGAATTGTCATTTGTCGGGACCGCATCACTTCCACGTAGACCAGTCTGTCTTTGAACGAACGATGTCCCAGGCAGGAGCCCAAAACATGGTTGTCGTTGTTGTGGACTCGATTGTACAACCCGCAGGGGTTTCAAATGTTGACGCGAGACTGAGCTTTTTTTCTTTCTTTTTTCGCTATATTTTCTCTAGGATTAAATATGAATTAGGTATCAAACAAATCGGGAGACCTGGGGTGCTAAGGCCCTAGTGACCGAGCAATCCAACGCAGATGTGGTAACAGAAGCTCTTTCCTGTTTTTCACCCACGAAGGTGTTTTTGAGGTTTTAATGAGGCCACACTCTGTTACGCAGAAACATCTCGCACTAATGGCTCGAGTGGGAGTGTTGACTCAACACTGTTGAGATCCGTTGTTTTTGACGGATCAATGGCTATTCCGATCCATTGGTGGCTGGGATGTGGATATCTTGTCTATAGCTTCCGCTGGTTAGCGCTAGCCTTTCTTCTTTAATCAATATAATATGCTCATTTCAACAAAGATTTGGGATTGCTTTGACCTGCTTTACCAATCCATGCCGGCATTCTAGAGCAACATCCTTGTGCTTTGTCCTGAGGTGTGTATTGACCTCGTTGGGGAGGGTTGCAAATCCGCATAACTCGCATAACGTATATGATAAGTGAGTGTGCCATCCAAGTGAGTGTGCCATCCAAGTGAGTGTGCCACTTTTTCCTCCTACATCTAACCTTCCAATTTATGAATTGATTTATCAACCACCAGATATGTCAGACCCAAACTATAAGGCTAGAATGCTTCTTGCCCTTCAGGCCCTTCAAAATAACCCAAACCTAAGCGTCCGACGCGCTGCAGATATATATAAGGTCGATCGTATGACATTACGTCGCCGTCAGAATGGCATTAAATCTCAATGCGATTCTATCCCAAAGTCACGCCGACTATCTGATCTAGAGGAACAGATCATAGTTCAATTTATTCTTGACCTAGATTCGCGAGGATTTCCCCCGCGACTGCGTTTTGTTGAAGAAATAGCTAACCGACTGCTCGCCGACCGCGACGCGCCACCAGTTGGCAAGCGCTGGGCTCATAACTTCGTCAGGCGGCATCCTGACCTAAAGACACGTTTTTTTTCGTAAATATGACTAACGTGCATGATAAGCGAGTGGGACAGACAAGCGGGTGGGACAAAAATCTCAACCCTTAATCGAGAAATAACAATAAAACTACAGCACATTATCTAATCAATTAGAACTACTCACTATACTCTTCTCCAGAGGCCTCAATCACTACCTGGCATGTTCTTGCATTATGGCCCGTCTTGCCGCATACACCACAGCGCCGAATACCCGGTCGCGCCGACCTTCCTTGGCCACCACTTTTCGACGATTCGGCCTCTACCTGCGCATCAACATCCATCTGATCAATTGCTTGCCTTGCTTCCCCTACAGTCATCACCCCTCCTTTCTGCAGTCTGGTTCTTTTTGCCCTTCGGCGCCGCCTTAGTATCTCATTTGCCTGTCGAAGGTCTCTGTTCTCAGTAACTAGTAAGGCAACCTTATGCATAACTATGTTTGTTCCCTTCTCAAAACACTTCACAGCTTCGAGAATTGACTCTGGAGAGCTGCTATGATGCCTCCTGATGCGTCTCATAAGGTATTCGGACTGAGATTTGACCTCAAGTACTGTCTTTGGGGTCTTTGAAACCCATGGGGTCGAGGGTTCAGCAACCTCCTCGGCAGGCGTTGGAGTCCGCAGCTTCACATCAAGCTTTGAGATCACACTTTCTGGGTCAAAAGGAGCAAGCCCAGCTCCTCTAAAACCTCCCTTGATATTGCTTTCTGTAATAGCGGCTTGAAAGGCTGCATAAAAGGCGGGAAAGAACTCGGTCTTCGAAATATGGGTTATAGAGCATCTCATCAGATGCTCAATTTGTCGACTATACGTGTTACGACCCAACAGGTCCTTATGCACGTGGGATAAGCACCCCACTTTTCGCTCCAATCATCAGCTACCCACCCTGTAGAAGTCGAACGCACGCCATTTGTCAGATATTGAGGTGAATTATGTTGTTCCTTTTCTACTTGAGGTGTAAAGCAGGCTCTATATGTCTTTTCTGTGCTATGTGGAATCAACTAGAAGCTGCTTGCTAAGCCTGTGGCAATAGGTGGCAACTGTCATCTTTGATGACAATAGCCTTTTCAAGCTACTTCCATGAGCTTCCTTTTGACACTATTCAACACCATTCGACTTGCATATTGTCGAACCGACCTCGTTCGACTTGCATACCTCCAAGTATATATACATTCTCTTAGCACTAGATAGAACTTAGCTCACCAGCTATCAACAAAACTTCTTTACCTGAATACGCCTTACCCGCACTATTCACTATTAAGAGACGTGACACTTCGCAACCGCTCAGTGACAACGCCCTACGCATCTGCCAACATAAACCTAGTACGGACTAGTTTATCCCTTGGGAATCACAACCGTCACAATACGTCTTCTTCAGCGGCCCAAAGTACCCGACGTCAAGAGGCTGGAGCAGATGGGATGAATGAGGCGGCATACAGAGGGTGATGATCTTGTTTGCCTCGCAATATCTCTCAAAATCGGCGGAGTGGTGACTTTCGTGGCCATCGAGGATCAGAAGACGATAGGCACCAGTTGATCGGCTAGTTGTAGACTGATTAAAGTGTTTTAGCCACTCAAGACCCAGTTCGTTATCTGTCTAGCCATTTTGGCTCGTTGCAATAACCCAGCCGTCTGGGATAGTAGCTTCTTGGTGCCAGTTGGCAAGGTGATATTGGCCCGCGCCGATGATAAACGGCTCGATCGCCCAGCCTTCCGCATTAATCGCTTGAATGACTGTAATCCATTCTCGGCTTCCAGGCTGTACTGATTTTGGTCTTCCAAGACTTTCTGAACCTGTGACGACCATGCCGCTTGCAATTATGCCCATCATAAAGCCAGTCTCATCAAAGTTCCAGATATCAGGAAGATCGATGCCATATTTCGCGATTATGTTCTGTACAAGCTTGAACCAGCCACGAATAATAGTTGGATCTTCGCATTTGGCTCTCTGGTAGTCGTATCTACGAAAGAAACGCGTTTTAAGCTTTGGCTGTCGTTTCACAAAGTTATGAGCCCAGCGCTTGCCGACGGGTGACGCGTCGCGGTCAGCGAGGAGAGAATTGGCCATTTCTTCAACAAAACGTAGTCGCGGGGGGAACCCTCGCGAATCTAGGTCGAGAATAAACTCAACTATGATCTGTTCTTCTAGATTAGATAGTCGACGTGATTTCGGGATGGTATCACGGGTAGCGAGGTGTTGAACAGTAGGATGGCCGCACGGGTATCGTGTGACCTATCGGTCAGCTGTCGGCGACCCTAGACCCATTCAGGAAAGCATAATAAGCAGACCCCTCGAAAAGACACATACAATTAAGGACATCAAGGCGCACGCGATCCGTTCAACACGAGGATGCCCTTCTGGCGGCGCCATAGCGTCATCCGAGTGACATTATAGATCTCTGCAGCGCGTCGGATCTTTAATTTCGGGTCATTCTGAAGGGCCTGAAGGGCAAGAAGGATTCTAGCCTCAGTATTACCGTCTGGCATATTTAATTGTTATGAATTGATTGATTAAATAGTGATGATGTAGGGTGAGTGATTTTTGTCCCACTCGCTTGTCTGTCCCACTCGCTTATCATGCACGTTACCAGAGAGCCAAATGCGAAGATCCAACCGTTATTCGCAATTGGTTTCGGCGTGTGGCGAACGTAATTGCGAAATACGGCATCCAATCAGATGATTCAGTCCGAAGGACTTCTATTACGACGATAACTTGAAAGCATAACCTCTGCTCTCATTGGCCAGGCGTGTCTTATGTACCCACTCATCGGGGACTTGTGTCCCCACCAACGCCCAGCCTGTCACGGCCAGGGTCCCTGGATGCATTCAGGGTCTTACCGCTGCACTAAATGGCAAAAGACTAGGATGTAAGGTCCCTGACCTTACACTGCATTCTCATATATATAGCTATAGCGCCCTCAGATCAGGATCAGTTCAGGCTTCAGGCTTCAGGCTGTGACATTAACCATAGTATTGGCCGGCGACTAAAATTTCACTAAGACATTTAGACCATCCCAACCCTGTCCCTAAAAGCATCACTGATACAATGAATATATAGTCTCTCATAATAATCATAAGGATATACTATAAGTAACAGCAATACTTCTCCTTCCCTTCTCCCTACTCAAACTCTCCCAGTAAAAGAGCAGCTACACAGTTGGCGTTCACACATCGACTACCGCCTAGAGAGGCACCTTTACCAAGCCACAACATGTATTCCTGGCATGTCTTAAATGACTCGTTAAAATGCTTCAAGAACCATTTAGTACGGCCTGGTTGACTAAATGCGCCAAAGCATAGAGGCATTACCATATCTGGGTATTGGCATGAGTTGTCCCCTTCGTACTCTGGATCCGCAGCTCGGCAGATCTCTTGCGGCTGGTAACACTTCCAGCACACAGCGTGCCGGTCCATCCATTCCTTCTTCTTGCTCTGACAGTCTCGAAGTGCTTTTTGCTTAGCTCGAATCCAATCAAAACGTCGAGCACAAGCTGTTACGGTATGCTCAAACGATTTTCCTTCTACGCGGCAATAGAGACGGCAGCCTTTCATTGTCTCAAGATCTCTTTCATACCGACTCAATTCTTCATCACGTACTTGGTCCTGATGGAGCACCTCGGCAGGTCCAGTAAAGATCATCTCACTAACGGCAACGTCACCGCTGCCGTTGTCCCCGTCCTGTCCGGCTTCAGTCTCATCACGTAGGGGCCGTGGTAGATGGAACTCTAGGGTAGGCGGTCGGCATTGCACATGATGCTCGGGACAAACGCTACAGAGCTCATCGCCCTCCATGCACCACCGCCAGTCAGGTTTGCTATCAAGGAATTGGCTCAAGACCCCGCGCGAGCAGTATTCCTGCAAAAGATACAGTTGCATGGCCTCTTTATCTGCTGCTACAGGTCGACCTAACTGCGGCTGCCAGGCTGCACTAAGTAAAACGATCGACTCGGCTACTTCGCCATCCCGACCCGCTCTACCTGACTCCTGAGAGAAATCCGTCAGAAGGCTCGGGGCATCGACGTGAATGACCAATCGAATATGAGGGTAGTCAAACCCAGGACCCAGCGCTGACGTCGCCACGATGATGGGCGAATCGGCTGCCGTTAGCCATCGCTCTATGATCGCCATCTTCTCTTCTTCTGTGCCGGACTCGGCTGTGTAGGACGGACAGCCGAGCATGTCAGCAAGCTCTGCCACGAGATCCTTCGTCGGACAGTATATAATGACCCGGTCCCGCTCGCTCTTGAACAGGTCTGTCCGGGTCCAGCAAGACTGTACAAGACAAGCTGCCTGCTCACATAGATTGCCTAGCCCACGTTCTTGCTGGACGATGTATCGGATGTTAGGACGATTTGTTGACTCTCTGACGATATGCGGCCGCACGAGCTTATTGTGCTCGAAGAAAAGCTCTTGATAGATTGGTGGTAGTGTCGCTGTCAGCCAGACAGTCTGTGTACGAATCTGCCGTACGTGCCATGCTAGCTGCGACATACTTCGTCGGTAACAGCTTGCTGTGATCGTGAGATGGCATTCATCGATCACGATCCGATCTAGACACTGTCTATCAGACAGTCGATTGGCATACTCTAGGAACGCCTCTGTACAAGCTGCCTCGGCCGATACAACAACGATGGGGGCTGATTTCTTCGAGCCTGGGCGCCAGATATGGTGCTTTAGCGCGACTTTATCAAGACGCCCGAGCATATTACCACGTAAGGCTACAGTGGGAAGGATCAGGATGGTTGTTTCAGCTCCCGCCAGTGTGGCTCCGACCATGAATACCAATGTCTTCCCCGAACCCGTTGCAAGAACGACGATGACCTGCTCAGGTGCACGTGGACCCATGGTCGCCAGCATGGCATCCCGCTGACCAGGGCGACGCAACTGTAGCTCTGGGTCGTTATGCAGCCTACGGGCGGCCGCGATGATTCCATATTCTTTGGCAGCCGGCCTTGCACGAAACCGTACCTTCTTGCAAGCACCGAGTAGCCCTTGCGCTTGTGTATCCGATACGGTAGGGGGCCGCTTACCCTGGAGTACTTGATCGATCCGAAACAGAGACCGCCAGCTTTGAGACGCTCGGTAGGCACGGTGAAGTGAGCTTGTCACGGTCAAGGTCGTGCTGCCGGCATAGCTATAGTTAAATGTCCGGAAACTATGATTGCTCATCCCGGCAAGGTACGCAAGATCCGCTTCATCCTCAACTTCTTCAGATGCCGCGATCTCACCCATGTCGAAATTAGCCTGCTCCCTGGCGCCGAACTTCTCCTTTGTAATAGAAGCAGCAACTTGGCGCCACCATGCCACCTGGAACTGGGGCACCTCTGCCCGCATACATGCCCTCCGGAGGCAGGATGAGACCATACCGTCCCTCCAGACCTCGCCACCAAGCTTTGACCATAGGTATGGCGAAAGTAGAGCCCCCGGCTTGCTCTGACGCAGAAAGGCCTGACGCAACGGCAGCACGGACGCGAGATATGCCAAGAGGAGGTTTCCAACGGCCGGGGGTAGGAACCTGATGTTATCCTTCTCCTCCCCGGTCTGTTCCTGGCTTTTACTGTATCGCACATATATCATGACCATCTTCTCCCACAGAAATACCGATCGGCGGCGGGCACCCGTGTTGATGTACGTGATGGAGAGTAGTTCTGGGGAGCGTAATGGAGGGCCCGAAGGAACCGAGATGGGTGCCAGCATCCTCTTGAGGAACTCCTGAACATGCGCCTCATAGATAGCTATCGCCTTGGGGCAGAGGCGAACCCCACCGTCTGGATCCAGCCGCACGAATACCTGCCGTAGATCCGCCCTCTCTTCGATCTGTCGGAGCAGGGCGTCATGCGTCCCCGCCAGTATCTCTCGATTCCTCCCGTCTGTCAACCACGAAGCGCCGTAGTCGTCTACATCTAGATCGTCGTGCAGCCTCCACGCCTCGATCGGAGCAACATCCCTCATTCCAAACAAGAGCTTATCATACAGAAGCGAGTGCGCCTGGCGGAACTCAGACTCGACCAGCTGTGTCACTTGTTCCATGTGTAGCTTCGTCCCCATATAGTCGACCGTTTCCCCATCAAGGGACCAGCGGGCTTGGTGCTTGGTAAGACTGGTGCGGGAGGCCGCAAAGAGATATAGCCTCCATTGCAGTACATGCCCGAAAGGTGTCTCCGCCATCTGCTGAAAGTACTTCTTGCACATTTGATCCAGCAGATCGGGGATTCCGTCTTCGTCGTCCTGCTTCTGGAAGCACACGAAGTCGAACAGGATGAGCTGGGCAGTCCAGGTGAGTGCCGATAGATTGCTGTTGAAGTTCCCTGGTTCGCGCCATGTGCACCGCTTTACCACCTTGTCAGCCCCTCCCTTTACTACAGGCCAGCATATAGTCAAAATTACAATCTCCATTCTAACTACTGAATTATTCTTCACAGGAACAAGTACTTGTATAAATAGAAATAATATAGGCCTATCTAATTTTGAGTATTAGATGGGGTCAATCTCGAAATATCTAATTCTTCCTTTGGCGGAGCAGAAGGTCTGCATATAACAGGACTCGAATTTCCGCAACTCTTCCGCTCGCATTGGCGTCATTCCTATCTTATGGCTTGATATATGATCCCTAATCTTGTCTGAAGATGTTGTGAATCGTGAAGGTCCTGCCGTATAAGGACAAATATTACACCGAAACCCTTTATATACTGGTAAACCTTGAATCTGGGCAACCTCCGGCACGGCTATGGGGGCTGCTCCCCATGTGTAATTCTGGCGTTTCCATCCCGTCTCGCAACTCAAGACTTAGTCTTCATTTACTGCAAGTTGCCTTTGAAGAACATTGAGGGCTATTCTCTCTATAAAGTTTGGACCTGTCCTAGAAGTGCGCGTCAAAGACGCGCTGTTCGCGTGGAATTCCGTAATCAAACTTTAATTATATTACATGTATTACACACGCTGCGAAGCTTTGAGCTACCACCTCAAACTCTATAAGAACCGTCCAGGGTTAGGACCAGAGCACCAATGAGATGATAAAGCGCCCCTACCATCGCTGAAAGTGGAGTCTCGGCAGTCTCGCCAAGTAGCCCCTTTCAAGTGAAAGAGGAAAACAGGGATAACGGCCCAATCAAGACGCGTCAAAGTCCTCTTTCAGTTGAATCTGGAGCTGGAATAATGATGTAGAAGGCTCCGATAACAAGGGAGCGGGCGAAGCTGATGACATGTTGTCGGACAATTAATTCCACAGGGGTCAGTGATGGCACCAGTCAACTGATAAGAATTATCTAAAGAACAGATGAAATTGAACAGCCATGTGTTCAGGCATAGCTATTTAAGCTCGTGTCGTTAGGATTGGAGTCCTTGATGCGACAAGCCGGATGTGAAACCAGAGACACGACTCTAAAGTACAGGCCGCGTTTTATATCCAGGCGCACGAACCTAGTGGTGTTATGCGACACATATTTACTATTAGCACGTTTCTAACTGCGTTGAAGGCATTTGTTTGCGAAATTTTCTTGGTAAGGTACTACGATATTTGGGACTCATCGGCTGTATATAAAACATATGAAACCGACTGAAACATATGAAACTGGGGGAGTTACTGCTTCATACGAAACCGGGTCCATGAACTGTTTCAGTTTCATATGAAACAGTATGAAACAACACGCGTGGCTATCCATCACTGCCCCGACACCTCCCGCAGAGGGGGAAAAGGACTAGACTACAGAAAGGAGGGCCTTTGACTATAGAAGAGGCATCACAAGCAATTGATCAGATGGATGTTGATACGCAGGTAGCAGCCGAATCGTCGAGAAGTGGTGGTCGCGGAAGGTCAAAGGGACCGGGGGTTTCACATTGTAGCAAATGCGGCAGGGCCGGGCATAATATAAGGACCTGTGGTAACTAGTTAATTTTATTGCTGATTTAATTGAGAAGGTTAGGATTTTTGGCCCACTCGCTTGTCTGGCCCACTCGCTTGTCTGGCCCACTCGCTTGTCTGGCCCACTCGCTTGTCTGGCCCACTCGCTTGTCTGGCCCACTCGCTTATCAAACACGTTAGTTGTTTGAAGTTATGGCATAGGTGTCTGAGTTGCTACAGATAGTTAATATCCCATAGCTTGGACAGTAGTGAACAGAGCTCTCGTACTTGATTTATTAGCCGTTCGTTAATATTATCCATTTGCCGATGATTTTTCGGACCCTCATATTTATTTTTATAGCAACGTAGTATCATACAGCTGTTTAATGCCTAAGATCTTCGCCCCCCACTCGGAGTACAACTCAATCATGATTCCGAGAGTGTGTTAGTTCCGAAATGCCGCTTATTAAGACGTGAACCCTGCGACTCTAAGTCTTTCTTAACTGGTACCAAAGCTTTTATTCCCCACAGCGGCATTCGTGTAGGCAAATTCCAGATTACAGTAAAGACATTTACACCGCATGTTTTGGGATTATGGCACAGTTATCCAGTTGAATGAACCAAAATCGCTAAATCGGCGGATACAGCAACAACCCGATCTTCCGGACGGGCCTTGACCGCCTGTCCACCGTAGTTGTCTTTTACTATAAAAGTCGATCTCTTCAGTGTATTGAGTACATCCAACACACGAACAATTTCAAACCTTCAAAAGCCAGCAAGAATCAATTCAAAACAAACATCTTTTCATCGGCCCGCACAAATTCAACCATGGAACGAGCAAAAGATACCGGAATCTCCATTCTTGTTATCGGGGGTGGTATTGCAGGTTTAACCCTCGCTATTGAGTCTCACCGAAAGGGTCACAATGTCCAGATTATCGAACGACGACTCCGTGGGGAGACTGCAGGTAAGAACCGTCTTAACTCCTTCGCACCTTCAAACAAATCACCGTGCTGTACATGCTAGCTCATTGAGTGGCGCGTTAACGTTTGATGTAGGCGAACTTATTGCAATTACAAGCCCTGCCCTCCAGACCCCGAAGAAATGGCCGGGTTTCATGGAACGGGCGAGACAAGAGGCAGTAACCCCGACGATTGTTACGAAAAAGTTCGACGGGACTGTGATCGGATCCTTCCCTATCGGTATCCCAGACGACCCATCTCTGCCCATCTACCGATCGAAACTGCATAACTTGCTCTACGAGTACGTCGAGCAGCTTGGCATCCCTATAGAGTTCTCCGCAACTGCTTCAGAATTCTTCGAAACGGACGACCATGGTGGTGTGGTCCTGTCTGATGGGCGCCGTCTCACCGCTGATGTGGTGGTGGCGGCCGATGGAGTTGGCTCCAAATCGGGTGGGTTGGTCGTTGGCAGTAACGACCCCCCAATCAGCTCAGGATTCGTGCTTTATCGTGTCACATTCCCGGTGGCACCGGCTCTCAAAAATCCAGTCATCGCGGCAGAGCTCGGAGGTTTCAATGACCGCACATCCTTACACGCAGGTCCAGGGGCACACATCGTTGTTTGCAAAAGTGCGGAAGAGATTTGTTGGCTTCTGACTCGCAGAGTATGTACCCTCACATACCACGACCTGTGCTGTGCGGTTGTATACTAACCTCATGTAGGAGGAAGGCAGTGTTGCCGAAGAAGACTGGGCGAAGACAACATCGATCGACAAGGCCCTCCAGGCTGTCGAGAGCTGGGAGCCGTTCGTGACCGAGCTTATCAAGGCAACACCCAACCAAAGCGTTCTTGACTGGAAACTTATGTGGCGTGACCCTCAACCGCGGTGGACGTCACCTGGCGGCCGCGTTGTCCAGATCGGTGATGCCGCACATTCATTTCTGCCAACCTCGGCTAGTGGTGGGACTATGGCCATGGAGGATGCGTATTCTTTGGCAGCGTGTTTAGGTATTGCCGGGAAGAAGGATGTATCTCTGGCAACGAAAGTGCATAACCACTTGAGGTACGTGGCACCTAAAGAGCCATATTTCGCTGCCAGATGTTAGGAGCAGATGCTACAGGGGCTGACAAATACACGTTGATAACAGGTTTGAACGAGTCTCCTGCGCACAGAAAATGGGCTTCAAAAATCGCGAGATCTTCCACAACACCGACTGGGATGCTGTCGCCAAGAATCCCCAGATACTGGGCAAAGTAGCTGGAGACTGGCTGCTACGCCATGACCCCGAGCAGTACGTATATGAGAATTATAGTGCATGTGCGGAGCACCTCCTTAATGGTTCGCCATTTAAGAACACGAACTCTGTACCTGGCTACACATATAAGCCATGGACTGTTAAGGAGCTTCTAGATGCTTCAGAGAGTGGAAAGCCCATTAAAGATGAGGGAGACTGGTCCTAAATATAGAGAAGATTATTAGTAGGCTGGACCTGGTATGGAAAATAAACATATACCTATGACCGAGTTACAGATTGGCTACACTATTGTGAGGAAATCATTTGCAGGCTTGCAAACAAATAAATCAAATCCAAATCTATTCAAATCAAATCAAATCGCGATGTCCAGATTTATTTGGATATCTGGCTATTTGGATAAGCCCCACTTCTGTGATCTGGCCCAATCACTGCCAGTCATTATGCCCCTGCCCGCGTCGCGTAAGGTTACACGAAATTCTGGTTTCTTACCATCATGCGACGCGCTGCATACGAAATCAGTTTATTCTAAGCCTATGTCGGCCTTGCAATGAACACACCGCACTACTCCATGAATGGAATGATCTGAGAATATTGTAAAGCGATCGGCAATTCACGATAATTCTCGTGGTTTATTTGATATGGTTCAATATGCGAATACTGACCGGGCGGCAAGAGCTCTTTCCAGTGCTCCTTCTACTGCTTTTAGCCTCCTTGATAGCCCTGACCTCGGTTCGTCAGAGACCAAAGGAGGAGCGGCGGATGACGCATCATTTTCGGTCGACTATATCGGCTATGAAGGCATCGACTGGAATCGCCTTTCGGGGTATTCCATTCGCAAACATCAAAGAAGGCCGCGGACAGGGTGGGTATGGGAACACGGATTCGATATCGAAAAAGACGGCTCCGGTCACCGATTCTGGCTTTGCAAAATGTGTCACCAGAAGAAGGCTACGGTCACCCACATGTACGACGCTGCATCTACGAGCCAAGCAAACGGTCACATGGAAGATATCCACCGTATCAATAAAGACGGATCCATGCCACCGCAGAGGAAGAAACAACGCACTCTTTTCGACATGGTTGACCTAGACCCTCATCGGCCAAAGGATCAAGCCTTGATGAACGCATTTATAGCATCATTCGAACCTGCCCGCTTTCAACATTTACTCATACGTTGGGTGGCATGCGATAATATCCCATTTTACAAGCTTGAGAGCCCATACTTTCGCGATCTTATGGCGTACGCAAACAGTGCCATCGTGGATTCGGGAAGTCTTCCCACCCATAGCACGATTCGCGAATGGATTGTTCGGACCTTCAGTCGCCATAAAGGCGTCGTGACGGAATTACTTGGCCGTTCTCTCAGCCGCATTAATATCTCCTTTGATGCGTGGTCGTCTCGCAGGTTTACCTCTCTGCTCGGCCTCACCGTGCACTTTCTTGATGATGAAGGGAAGTTCCGTACATTTCTCCTAGGCTTGCCACGGATTGAAGGTCGCCACGGCGGCGAAAGCCTTGCCGACCGCGTTAGCGAGATACTACATGAATACGGGATCGAGTAGCGCACTGGGTACTTTGTCACAGATAACGCGGGCAGCAACGACACGTGTCTTGAAGATCTGGGTATTGAATTGGGTTTCAAGAAGCAGCATCGTCGGCTTCGTTGTTGTGGTCACATCATTAATCTCGTCGCTAGATCCATTCTTTTCGGCACGGACGTCGACGCATTTGAAGAGGATTGTCAAGCCGACAAGGAAATCCAAGATGAGGTCCAACTCTGGAGATCAAAGGGTCCTGTAGGCAAACTGCACAATATTATTCACTGGGTGCAAAGGTCCGGCCAGCGCATTGAGAAGCTGCACAAGCTCCAGTCTATTGAGAACACCGCCTTAAGCCTCGAGGACAAAACAACCTACGACGTCATCACCGACAACGCTACTCGCTGGAACTCGTCTGAAGCCATGATGGAGCGGGGCTACCTGCTTCGGAACGCACTCGATTCTCTGGTCCAAGCGGAGGTAACAGAATGGAACCAGTACGTGGCCAGGAGGACACAGAACGGGATAAAACCGATGCCGAAGAAGAGCCGCAAGAAACCTGCGATTGTTGACGATAAGATGGCCGCTGAGGACTGGTCAATAATTGCAGAGTATCTGGCAATCCTGAAACCATTAAAGATTACGACTAAACACCTAGAAGGCCGACCTCAAGAAGGCAAATTTGGCGCGATTTGGGAGGTTCTACTAACGATGGAGTGGCTTTTGAAGCATCTGGAAGAGGCTAAGTTACAACATGAACGAGACGAGGAACCGCACCTACGGATTGGCTGCAACCTCGGCTGGATGAAACTGGACCAATACCTACTACACCCTTACCGAGGATAGCCCTGCCTACCTCGCGGCGCTTGTCCTCCATCCCGCATTTCGCTGGTCGACTGTCGAGTCGCAGTGGGCTGACCATCCGGGCTGGTTAATCAGAGGAAAGACAGCAGTGCAAGAGCTATGGGAGGAGTATCGAAACCTCTCCGTCGAGCAGGATGCGCTACCGGGGCAGCCGACTATTGCAAAGAAGACAACGGACCTGGACGACTTTATGGCCTCGATTAGGAAGCTCAGTACTCAGCCTGCGCCTTCGACGTCTGCCATGCGCGATGAGTATGCAGAGTGGGTGGCCACAACCGATCCAGGCGATTGTTTAGTGGATGACCCGATTCAATACTGGCTTCTCCGAAGGCGCCAGTATCCACGTCTGTCGCGGATGGCAATTGATCTCTTTTCAGTCCCGGCCATGTCATCCGAGCCAGAGCGGATATTCAGCCTCGCCGGGAAAATGGTCACGGCTCAGAGAGGGCGTCTCAAAGCGGATCTCATAGGAGCTGCTCAATGTATATCGTCTTGGGAGAAAAGTGGGGTAATCCAGATATCCAAATAAGATCCAAATCGATCCAAATCAAATCAAATCAAATCAAATCGCCAATTTTAATATCCAAATCAAATCAAATTAGGCCCCCGATTTGATTTGATTTATTTGTTTGCAAGCCTGAGTCTCATCGAAGTTCCAGATATCATCTAATTGGATGCCATACTTTGCAATTACGTTCTGTACAAGCCTGAACCAATTGCGAATAACAGTCAGATCCTCACATTTGGCCCTCTGGTAGTCATATCTCCGATGAAAACATGTCTTGAGCTCTTTATGTCGCTTGACAAAGTTAGAGGCCCAGCGCTTGCCGACAGGTGATGCGTCGCGATCAGCAAGCAATCGGTTGGCCATTTCTTCAATACCACGCAGTCGTGGAGGAAATCCTCGCGAATCTAGGTCGAGGATAAATCGAATAATAGCTTGTTCCTCTACCCGTTGGCTCATGTGGGCCCGAAGGGCCCAGGCGAGCCAACCTAGCAAGCTAGGTTGGGCACAAAATCGTGAGACACGCACAGAATCGTGAGACAGACCCCGCACCTGCCCGTGTCGCCTTTTTGTGCCTTTTTGTATGTGAAAACGCCTAAAGTCAGGACAGAAATCAGTGAAAAGAGCACAAATTGTGTCTAACCTCATTATGCCGTCACAGGCAAATCTAAAAGCTGCGCAAGCGGTTGTTCTTTCTCGTGCCCGGCACCAAAAGGGCTTATCTCGCGATGCTTCCAAAGTCAGCAAGCAGCCTCTTTCTCTTCGCAATGCCGAGGCACGGCATCACGGCTCCTCTCGTGCAACTATTCAACGGATCGTGAAGAAGCTAGAAGCTGCAAATTCCTCTGATTTGAACGATATCGCTTTCAAGACCGCTGGTCGCCCGAGAATCCTGACAGATGAAGAAGAGGAAGCTATCGTCGCTTTCGTGATGTGGATGGAAAGATCAGGACTTCCTGCTTGCAAAGGCGAAGTTGAAGATGCAGCCAACACGCTGCGCCTCCGCAGAAACCCTGATGCGCAGCCTGTGAGCAGAATGTGGTATCGCCGCTTCCGTGACGATCATCCTGAGCTAGATAAATCGATTTTGAAGTCGTTAGATAAGTCCCGTGAAGCGTGGGAAGTTGCAGGCATTGACGATGTAAAGGAGTGGTTTAAACGACTTGCTGAACTCATCACGAAGCTGCAGATCGGCGCTTCTGAGATTTGGAATGCTGACCAGGCGGGAGTTAGAGTAGGAATACTGCGAGAGCGAGTAGAATGCCTCATTGTACGCACTAAGAAGAAGTCTCCTGCCCAGGTTCTTTCTCCTGCCGACCGAGAAACCTGCACAGTTATTGGTACCGGAAATGCTATAGGAGATACGATTCCTCCCTGGCTTATCTTTAAGTCTTTCCCTACTTTGGAGTGGGCGTATATCGACGGTGATCCGAATATGCGCTTTGCACAGTCAGAGTCGGCGTTCTCGAACGGCGATATCACGCTCGAGTGGGCGATGGAGTTCAACCGGCATTCTTGGGGAAATCTGCTACTGTACAGGATCGTCAGCTATCATTTGAAGAGTATTTTGGATGTGATGAGCATCTTAGGAAACCGCTCGAGCATCACATTTCATTTGATGAGCCTCCGAAGGAACGCACACCTGCAGAGAAGATCTGGCGGCTTCTTATTATCGACGGCTTCACCGGTCACGGCGCCTTTGCCTTCCGTGAGTACTGCATTAAATTCGATATCCTCGTTGCCTTTTTGCTTCCTCATTCAACGCATAAGCTGCAGCCGATGGATGTTGGAGTATTTCAGTGGATGAAGAATGCGCATCAGAAGAAGCTTCGTCAGGCATTGCGGCAGGGAAATCTCTCATTTAACCGCCGTGACTTTGCTGGTGCCTTTATGGTAAGTTAGTAATCCTTTTTCTTCTGCAAAATGTATGCTGATTATGGCAAAAAAAAAGGAAATCTTTAATGAAGGGTTCACTCGTGCTCATATTATCTCAGGCTTCGAAAAATCAGGGATTTTTCCACCTACAGACCAACCTGCAGTCTCATATCTTCTCCAGAAGCAGTTGAAATCGAAGCAAGCGGTTGATCCTGCATACGCCTCTCTTCTGCCTCCAGAAGGACGATTTTCCGCCGCTTCTGATACCGCCAAACACGTTGGAGAGAGATATCACGATATCCTCAGTTCTCCCACTCGCGCTGGTCTCAAGAATATCCGCAACATCGTCAACGAAGCTATGCTGCTAGAGGATACGATTAAGAGATATGCTGACGATCGGCGAAGTCGTATTGAGAAGCAATACAATAAGAGAAAGCGAGGGAAGAAAGCAAAGCCTATAGGGGATTATATTCACAACGTGAGTCTGCAAGAAATACGTGATCAACAAGAATCCTTTATCGCAGAGACTCGCGCCAAAGAGGGGAAATCTCAACTCCGTACCGCACGCAGTATCGCGATCCGAGAAATCGAGCGCTTCAAATCAGAGTGGCGGGATAACAAGGAAGTCATCGTGAACGGCGTTCTAAAGAAGCTACAGTTCAAGAAATGGCTTCAACACACCGGGAAGGATAAAGATTACCTTTCTATGGATACTCAGCGATCCAAAATGACCGAGTTACTGAATGAGAAGACTGACGGCTTTATGATAGATACACAATTACCGCAGGAAGTTAGAGAATCTATTCGCAATGCCAATTTCGCAGGGAAGCCGCTCAACGCGGTAGATTGGTCAGCCCTCCCCGGAAGTGACGATAGTGTTATTTTCCAACTTACGCATCCGCTCGCCAGCGAAGAAAGCGATAAAGAAGAAGAAGAAGAAATACTCCCACTTCTCGATTTGTCATGCCTTAACGACGTGGAGATGCCCTCATCGCCGCCCTGCCTTCCTAATCACGAGTCACCGTTGTCCTCTCCTTGGCCCGGTCTCTCTACACCCTGCCCCTTTCAACACCGCACTCAACTTCACGATTCACTTCGAGATCTCATCAGGGAGGAAATAATAGTTGCAGAATCCAGTTACAGGGCCACAGAAGACGCAGATATACTATAATTTGTATGGGGAATTGTCCTGCAAAGCAGCATAGCCTGGGTGCTCAAACAGTCACTTCCCCGGCCTTCAGATATTCAATAGTCAATCCATCATCACGAGCAGCTTCAAACTACCGATTTCGCCTTCAACTTACATTTTTGGACGCCTTGTGATGCACGGAATATCCAAAAGCTGAAAATCGCACCAAAAAGCGGGCCCTTCCGATGTCTCACGAATTTGTGCGTGTCTCACGATTTTGTGCCCAACCTAGCTTGCTAGGTTGAGCTCGCCTGGCCCTTCGGGCCCACATGAGCCAACGGGTACTTCCATGAGCTTCCTTTTGACACTATTCAACACATGGCTATATGAATATTCAAATAAGGCCTTAACTAACTAGACTCTTTTTATAAACTTTTAACTATATTTTATCTATATTCTCTTTTAGTCTTTCTTTCCTTCTTTATTCTCTTTTTTTCCCCTCTCTTCTTTCTTCTTCCTTTTTTCTATTTTCCTTAACCCTAGCCCGACCCGACCGCACCGGTTTGCCCGGTGTAATCATTAACTAGCGCAAGGCAGCATACGGCTGCCTAAAGACCATCAATGCTGCTTATGACGAAACATAGCTACAAGAAGCCAGCTCCCAGTCCCTCATTAGATAGAAGTTAAGAGGTTTCTTCGATTCGATGTTTTCCACATGCGAGTGATGACTTTTCAATCAATGCTATGGCCGAGCTACCCTGTCTCTATTGTTTTTGATTCTATGAATCTCACTGCAAATCCTAGGCGCTTTAGGCACCATTAGTGTGTCATATGCTTAAGCACTTATTCTGAGAATCTCGACTACCTATGGCTAGCTCATCGCATATTAATTCAACATCTGCTCAATTAACAGCCATCGAGCGGCTGGGCTGGGACTTCTACAGCTTCTTTCATATGGAGTTTCTTGAGAAGAACAAGACTCAGATTGGAAGGGTTCGTGTTACGACCCAACTAATCTCCACCCACGTGAGATAACATACCCCACGTTTTCCACCACTTAGAATAGACCTACCCTATACAAGTCGAACGGACCCCATTCGACTTGCATGACGAACAGAGTCGAACCGACCTCGTTCGCCTTGCATGCCTGTCGAACAGAGTCGAACCGACCTCGTTCGACCTGCATAACCTCATGTATATATACATTCGCTTAGCACTAGATAGTACGATGGCCTACCAGCTATCAACAAAACTTCTTTACCTGAATACGCCTAACCCGCTCTATTCACTATTAAGAGACGTGACACTTCGCAACGCTCAGTGACAACGCCCTACGACTCTGCCAACATAAACCAGTACGGACTAGTTTATCCCTTGGGAACCTTCACCCGTCACACGAGTGATTATCGTGTAACGGTTGCACCTAACCGCTAAGCCACAGGGCAAAAGATTGGGCCATAATCACTATGCTAGCGATTACAGTGGTGCTTACAGGCTCCAGGGTTCAAATCCACGACACTACACTAGCACTTCTGGTGGATTTAGGATCACATAGCGATCCGTGCACGAATGCACGGATCTTTTGCGCCACGTGCAATCCCTGTTTCCACTACACTGAGCCCAGATGTGTCGTGGATTTGAACCCTGCTTACAGCTGCCTATAGGGGCCGATCGTAACAGTTCGGAAGTCTTACAAGATGACTAAAATGTTATAGTTAGACGAAGATATAGAGCCATGGCATCTTAATTCTACCCGTTTTGTCGTTGCACGTGACCTTATTGTTGTACAACTGTTGTAAAGTTGTACAACACTACCTCACAACATACAACTATTGTACAACAATACGCATCTATGTCCGCGGCTTGCCGAGGCGCTCACGGCGGTCAGACTCCGTGAGGATCCAACGGGCAGCCTGCACAGCCGGGCTTGCGGTAAAAGGATCAGACATAGTCTCTTTTAGGCAATCAGACAAGCTCAGAGATAGGGAGGGACATACGGCTACCAAATGTGGTCTTCAAATTGGTGAGTTTTGGTGGTGATTTGGGTGAAATGCATACAAAGCGGGGGACCTGACTGTCCGGTGGCTTTGCCGCCCACTCGAAGAGTGGGGCTCCTTTTCAGTCAGATCTACGGGTAACTTACAAACCTGTGAGGTCAATAGATTCTGCCTTACAGCCTGATATAGGTCCCGGGGATGCAGGACAGCGGTGCCACATTGCTGCCTAAAGTATATGCATCTGGACTTTAGGCATTAAATACTACAGTCTTGCATTTATATTTTAAAAATTCAACCACCCCTGACACTTTTTACCTGAATTACAGAGGCTACGAGGTATTTTCCATTTTAGCACTAACTGGCTAGAAATTTGAGCCTGGATCTCCCTTTCATTTAACCGTTTTAGCGACACAATGAATATCGGGGTCGGTGTGGGCGATTTTATTAAAATCCTAGAGCTTGTTATTCAAGCCAGGAAAAGATTTGTGGATGCTCCTCGCCAGTATGATGCAATATCAAAAGAGTAAGCCAATACCGCTCCCTCTCTTCACACATCTACTCACTCGCGCTCGACTGGCAGTCTCAGAAACTTTTCGAACGTCGTCCAAGATATTGACGTCCTTTTATCGGGGTGGGAACCTGAGATCAAGCAGCAAGAAAGTTTGAAAAGTATCAGTGACGACTCCATTTGTCTTTTGCATGATCTTCTCGCAAGACTTGACAAGTATCGAGAACTTGGATCTAGCAGTACGAGTATGGCCCAGTGTGCGAAGAAAGCCTGGAAAAGATTAAACTGGGATCAGGACGACGTTCAAGATTTCCGAGGACGGTTGTCGTTAAACCTTGAATTGCTCAATGGAATTGAGAGACAGCTATATAGGTATCTATAACGTTCTCTCTTCAACGTCTGATGAGCTGAAATGATCACAGTCAAAGATCCTGCAGGATTGAACAGGACATTCATCATCTCACCGAGCGATTCAATCAACAGGAGCGATATGAAATCTTGAATTGGATTGGAACTGTTGACCATGGCTCACATCAAAAGCATTTTATTTGATCAACATGAAGACGGAACTGGTGAATGGTTCCTCGGTTCCGAAGAGTTCCAGAAATGGATTAAAACTAAAGATAGAATGTTTTTCTGTCCAGGCCTTCCAGGAGCGGGGAAGACAGTCCTAGCCGCCATTGCCATCCACCACCTTCAGAACCTCTTCGGGAATGACAGCAACATTGGCATAGCTTACCATTACTGCGACTTTGGGCACCGATACAACGAAACCGACAATCTTATTCTATCGAGTATCCTCAAGCAGCTTGCCCAGTGTTCAGGCTCTTTACCAGATGCAATGAGCACTTTGTATAGCAAGCACAAGGATAAGGGCACTCGACCTTCGCTCAGAGAAATTGCAAGTGCGTTGAAGACTGTGGCGTGTCTGCATTATCGAATCTTCATAGTTATTGATGGCCTCGACGAGTGTCTTGTATGGAGAGACGTTATGGCTCAGCTCAGAGGCTTGCAGGGAGCGAATATCTTGGCGACCTCTCGGGCTATCCCTGATATTGCCAACGACCCGGTGTTGAAAGGAAGTAGTATACTCGAAGTACATGCCAGGGGTACCGATGTTCGCAAATACCTCAATCGTAATATGTCAAAGCTTAGTCGGTTCGTCATGCGTGACCAGCAGCTTCAGGAGGATATTTGCAACGCCATCTTAGGAGCGAGCGGAGGGATGTGTGTTGATTCCCTTTTTCTTTAAGGGCACTATTGGAAGCTGATATAGCATAGGTTCCTCCTTGCCCGCCTGCATCTCAACTCTCTAGAAGGTAAATTGTCAGTCGGGACTCTCAGGAACGCCCTCACCGCCTTGCCAACCGGGACACTAGCATACGACGAGGCCTACGACGATGCAATGAAAAGGATAGAGAGTCAGCATCGAGAACGAACAGCAATCGCTAAGGATGTTCTAGCATGGCTTACCTTTGCAAAGAGACCCCTCAGGGTCGAAGAGCTCCGAACAGCAGTTATCGTCCAGGAAACAGATTCACATCTTGATGAGGAGAGACTAATGGATATTGAAGACATGGTCTCCGTCTGCGCGGGCTTGGTGGAGATAGATGAAAAGAACGACAGGGTCACTCTAATTCATAACACTACGAAAGAGTACTTGAAGCGAACACGAGAAAAGTGGCGCCCGGATGCAGACGCTGCAATTGCAACGTCATGCCTTGCCTATCTTTTGTTCCGTGTCTTTGACGTCGAGTTCTCGGAGATAGACGAATGTCTACAACGCGAAAAGGCTGGGAGGCAGCTTTATCCACTGCTGGATTACTCCATGGAGTATAGTGCCCTGCATGCCCGCCTCGCTGTAACCAAACCGCCCTCCGTCGCTAGGTTTCTTTCTTCAGAGTCAAGGGTTACCAGAAATTGGTTGCTACTTAAAGCAAAGTGTGGGAATGAACAGGGAAAAGAGACTGTGGAATGGCTTATAGAGCAAGGCCTATGCACCGATGTACGGGATGCAGAAGGGAGAACCCCTTTGCATTATGCTGTGCTTAACGGCTGGGAACAATGCGTTCAGCTTTTACTGGAGAGAAGAGCGAGCCTGGACTCAGACATCGAGAACATGACTCCTTTGCACTACACAGTCAAGAACGGTGACGAAGCGATCGCCCGAACCTTTCTCAGCGCCGGAACGCCAGTAGATACGCTAGTGGTGAGACAGACATACATACCCACTTATCAAGAGGGCAGAGTTATATACGTTATCGGAGATAGTGAGAAGAGTGTTGCCCAAAACTCCCGCACAGTGGAAGGTCTGACTACTTTACACCTCGCTGCCTTGACGGGGAGTCAACGGATGACGAAGTTCCTTCTGGATCATGGCGCCAATCCAAACTTTCCTTCGGATAGCGGCGAGACGCCCCTACATCTAGCATTGAGGCGGGATTTGTATGGGCCGAAATGGCCCGGCATTGTGGACTTCTGGAACGACCCAGATAACCGCGTGGAATGTGTTCTTGACTACATCGAATTAGATGATGATGAGGACGAATATTGCTCAATCCAAAAAAAAAGGTTGGCGATTCTTGACCTTCTTTTGAAGAACCCCGAGGTCGATGTTGACGCCCAAGACATGTTCGGCATTTCTTCATTGCATATTGCAGCCGGTAGCAAAGACTTATCTGAGTCCATAACCCAGAAGCTCATCGAAAAAGGCGCCACGATCTCATTGAGCACAAAAGAGAACAAAACACCATTACATTTCGCTGTCATGAATGGGAACCTGGGTGTTGTTTCCAAGCTTCTCACGCTTGGAGCAGATCCCACGGATGAGGATGTCAACGGACTCAACGCTTTGCATTATGCGGCACAAAAGGCCACTTACAAATAATGCAGGATGTATTAAGCCGAGTTCCAGACTTTTTATCGGAAACATTCCTGGGATCGAAAGATAAAAATGGACAGAATGTGTGGCATCATCTGTTGAGCAACGATGGCCCTGTTGACATTGCTGTCGCCAGATATCTCTTGGAACGGTTCAATGACATTAATGAACTTGACAGCAGAGGTATGTCGCCAATGGCCATATATCTCAGTGCGTTCATCCTCTGTGAATACCAGGATGACCAAGAAATATTGGATCTTATGTTCAAATATGGAGCAGACCCGGATTTCAAGACCTCAGAAGGGTTGGGCTTGGCGCATCTAGCAGCTAGATCGCGCCGGCTTTCTGTGAGCGTACTCCAAAAATTAGCAAGTTGGGGTGTAAACCTAAAGTCTAGGGATGAACAAGGTCGAACTGCTCTCCATCATAGTTCCATAAGGGGAACCCTATCAGAGAAAGTCCTGCACTTTCTTTGCGAAGATGTACAATTGCCTGTATATCTTCGTGATGTACATGGGAATACAGCGTTGGATTATGCCGTTGAGATGGGACAACAAGATCATGATCCAAATATCATTGATCCAGACCGATGGGTTACGGCGGGGAAGCTACTGCGTAGTGTATAAGAGGAAGCTAAACCCTTGAATGGCCAAAATACCGTTACTCTTCTCCCTCATCGCCAACGGGGCCCCATAGGGATTGAATGAATGAATGAATTTATTCCGCCCGGGAGGATACGCCTCATAGGGCCCACAACATTAAGTCTCGTTAGTTACATTCTTTTCCGACTTCTAGCCCTATAACCCTCAAACATCACAATCCCTACTCCTCGCCACAGTTCCCAGCCTCGCTTGTCCCTGCGACAGGCCTGCTTGAAGGCCAAATTCTCCAAGTGTTCAGCGTCCCATCTTCAGCGGCTGAAGCCTGGTCTGTCTACCAGAGGCTGTACTATTATGAGTTGATTTTATATGTATACTTCGGGACTTACGCCTCGAAAATCACCCAACAAAAGAGGCTGTACTATATTAGTTCTTGCTGCATTATATCGTTTGGTTTGTTAGTATATCTTGTATGTTATCATGTCCGTGCGAAAGAGGGGTGGTGGATGGTAATGTCTAACAAATTCATGACCCAATTTTGCCACGCTCTGCCGAGACTAATAAGATGCCGGTAAAGTACGTGACCTGGCCAAGTCCAGTATTTTCATACAGTCGTTCATTTCATTATGATTTGTGATTAAAATTCCTATTCATCAAAGTTCCCTCACACATGTGCGCAAGTAGTGCAGGAATGAGAAACACCTAGGGCATTAGGGACCTACCCTTTTGCGTACAATGATGAGTATAAACTCTGCCCCTACCCCACCTTAACACCGTGGTTTGCATCCTTGACGTCTAGTTCGACTTTGCCAATATCGAGCAGCAGCTTGACGATTGCCTCATACCCCTTTACTGCCGCCTGCCATAACGGCGTCTGTTCATCGTCGTCCCTAGCGTCTGGGTCGACTTTGGCAGTATGGAGCAGCAGCTTGACGATGGTCTCGTGCCCCTTCGCTGCCGCCTGCCATAACGGCGTCCGTCCATCCCAATCCTTGGCGTCTGGGTCGACTTTGGCAGTATTGAGCAGCAGCTTGACCATTGCCTCACGCCCATTCCCTGCCGCCAACCCCAGCGGTCTCCATCCGCCCTTGTCCTTGATAAGTAAATCTACCATTCCTTTTAGCTTGTCCATATCTCCTCTTATCGAATGGTCGGGACCTGGGCAAGCGAAGTCTAGGGCACCCATTGTTGTCAATTGTCTCTCAATAATCTCCATTGCTTTTCGGAGATTTTCCCCTGCCTCATCTTTTCCCATGTCTTGTAGTGCCACTCCAGTATTCCATAATCTGGTCACTGTATCTAGACAATATTCTAGCTCTGTATTTGAGCACTTCGAAACTAGGGTGCCCATGAAGTGTTCGTAGTCTTCCCCATCCTGCGACTCGCCTGGATACATATTCCAGTTCCAGACAAGTAGGAAATCATGTGGGAAGGTTGTTATCAATCGTAAAAGCTTCGACTTAGTGTCACTGCTCGCATCTTGTAGATCGTCCGGAGGGGGAACTGAAATCATTATAACGACCCAATAATCGTTGCATAACCTAATGATTGTAGGCCTTGACGCTCCCTGTAGAAGGCAGACAACATCCCCTACCTAGACAGATTTCGCTGAGGCCTATAAGGTCCAGGGAGAACCCGGCCCCCTATAGCCAGACGCATTCTTCCATGTAATGCCCACGTGCTGTCTGTCTTCCCAATCAGTGTCTATTTCGACTGAAGACACTTCGCCTAGAACGCAACCCTTGCCCCTGATTACCGCTATCTCCTTATCATCCCAAGTGTCTACAGACACTCGTTTAGAGAAGAAGTTGATGAGTTGCTGGAATAGTCGTCCCCATGAAATCTCATAGTTGGCGGATAACCCTGCGATGCTAGTATCATCAGAGCTCATGCTGAGCAAGGCATAAACCTTGTCGCGGCGGTCAGTTGCTTTGCGAGTGTGGTACATATCTACCAGCTCACCTAGAGGGCATATGCCCAGGGAAAACCTGCCTGACCGACCAGTTGCGCATCTAGGCCGGAAGGCCGCACCCCTTATGAGATAGGATACTGAACGGATCAGAGACGACAGGTCCGGGCGGGTTTCATAGGATAGGTTCAACTTGCTTAGGCCTGAACAGAACGCATATCCGCTAATCTCGGTGGGACCACATTTGATCAGTACATTTAGGGCCGCGGCAACTTCCTGAAGTACCTGAATCGACTTTGTCAGTAATCTCTGTCCATGTTGGTAGACGCCTGTTTCCTTACCCAGATGCGTTGAAACCATGGCCCCTCAAGCAGTTTAAGGATTGCACTTTCGTTAATTGAGGGCTTCGTAGGTGAGGGCTTCGTACGCTGCTCTGCTGCGATGCGTATTTCTTCGAGTGCTTGACCGCTGTCGGGTGTCGCTCCTCCAAGCCAAACAATCACACGGCTTGCTTTGGTATAGATCTTCGCCATAGACTGGAATTGCTGTCCCTTTTCCTTTAGGCATCGTTGGTTGATGCAAATAGCGTCTATCCATATGGTTCGTTCAATGGAGCGATCTCGAAGATGTGATAGCGCCGCGTAAAGGTTTTCCCCGACTGGCAAGTCGCAGCCGTCTATAGAAATAGACCGAGGCTTGTTCTCAGAGGCCCATACGTAGGACAGAGCCTCGTACGGGCGAGTGCTTTCTGAGTCCGCTAGGGCGCAGTCAAAGAGCTGACATTGTATGGGGGCATGCCCGTCTTGATGAGGCAATAGCCGAAGCAAGCGAACACCCCTCCGGCAAAGAAGGGTAACAGTACAAGGGCGATGGAAGAGACATGGCATACCGGAGCTCGAACTGTGGGTGTTGAGATTTCCGAAGTTGTGATTGTTGACCTTCTTTATCGCTCGTTCAGTGCTGCCTAAAGAAACTTGCTTCAGGCTCCAGCTTAGGGGGCTACCAATCGTAAATGCGGGTTCACCCGTTGTCTTGGCGTCCATGCCCGGAATTATGTATACAGCTGCACAGGACCATAGCGGAGTGATGGATGTTACGCGACACTGAAGGACAGAGGGTGCATGGCGACCACACCAACTACTGATGTAACCCCTGCGCTGAAAGGATCACAATGTGTAATAGGTAGGGGTAAGAAATATACGGACAAACGGAAGGCTGCTGGCTGCAACTGGCAACTGCCATGGAACGAGAAAGGTCAAGATTCACTGTATCATTTCCGTACAGCCCGCAGGGGTCTCGAATGTTGGACCGGTACAGAGGTCTAATTCATATTTAATCCTAGAGAAAAGATAGCGAAAAAAGAAAGAAAAAAGCTCAGTATCGCGTCAACATTTGAAACCCCTGCCGGTTATACAATCGAGTCCACAACGACAACGACAACCATGCTTTGAGGGATATCTTGGCTCTAACCGATATTTGACCCACAGTTCTGCCGCGACTCACGCCTCATAGGACACTCTGCTGAGCACTGGGGGGAGACTGTAGGTAGAAAGGACCCGCACACGAGGCGGATAGCCCGCCTCGCTGGAGACAAAACACATATGTACATTAGTATCTCAAACCACGATCTACGGCAGCTGGTCGGCCGATGTAGATAGAGGTTAGTTAGGGAGGAGGAGAAAGTGGGTGATGTTTGGCGAAGTGGGGCGGCACGGATGAATATTCGGGGCGTCTCGGCTGTCGGCCAAACCCCACTAGCCGGGCATGGCTGCTGTTAAAAAGCGGCTAAACTCGAGTAGGAATACAACCAACCAACCAAGTCAGACAAGCCTTTTAATTTCGCATCTCACTAGGACGCCGACTCTGCCATGGCAAATATCTCAGTTAAGAAGCTGAGCCTAGTTGATGGAGCCGAAGAGCTCGACTTGCCAGATGAGGCCGCGGTGATTCTCGATGATCTACGTAATGAGATCCGAGGGATTACTCCGATTGTAAAACAACAAGGAGTAAAGATCCTCTACTCATATGGCACTCCCGAATCGTGTGGGAAGCTCTCTTCCGCAATTGGCCGCCACAAGGTCAGAACTCACAATAACATAGAGGCTTCTTTTGCTAATTACATCTGGAGGCCCAGGAAATCAAAAAATTCTATCTACTGTGCGATTAAAGCCAAAAGACGCCAGGATGCCCAAGCCGGAGATTGTTAAAGTCGAAAGAAGCGGCGTCTACACCAGCCAAGACTTTGCCGGCCTGGCTGTTCTAATTTCGGACCCAGTGGGAATTGTTGTCAAAATGGGGAGCAAGAGGGTCTCACATGAGTGGGAGCCGGGGAAGATTTTATTGCTCATGCCCGATACGTCTTTGCAACCCAAAGATAAGGATGGGACGGGGAACTCGGAGGCGGAGGGGAAGGGGATGGACAAGCCTCTAGAACTAAGTGATTTCTTTTATACTATGATCCCGGTTGAGTATCATCACCAGTAGCACTCAAAAACCAAAATTAAAATTAAAATCATCCGCCTCAGGGAAGGATAAAGTTTCGTACATGTTCCAATCATCCTCATTGGTTATCGCGAATGCCGAATAAGGCGGCCTGGCTTGTTGGCAATACTCCTCGTGAATGTGCGACGAAAGATGTTCGTGCTCTCCGTAGTCGGGTTGTAGGAAACTAGGAAGACCGAACTGTGTCCCCGTGTGTCGTTCGGTTGTCCCGAAGAATCAGGCTGTTCTGAGCTCTCTTCTGCGTCAGCTCTATAGTCTGGCGTAGCGGTGGAAGATTTGGCTTGCGATTGTTCAATAGATCCAAGGTATCGTGCATGTGCTTGACTATCCACCTGCGATAGACCTGCAGTCTGGGAATTTGCATCTACCAGTGGAGTCTCTAGGGGAGGATCGGCAGAGACCAAGACACTCGTTTGGTGTCCATTCGGGGAGTTCTTATCGAGATTAATTAGTACTTTATGTCCCCTTTGCGCTGCAGTTTCACTACGACTCTGCCCTTTGTATTGAGGAAGTTGATGTAGTTGTAGTTGCGGTTGCATTGATGTGCTGTGCGGTGAACCAAATGATTCCGGAATACCCTCCTGTGGTTCTTGGACATAATCATTCCTTGACGCGTTCACTTCATCGCTTGGCTCCATGGGAGCGTGTTGGCTCTGTGGCGCTTGTAGAGAGTATAGGCGCCCTGAAGCATGGCTGGAAGGGACACGATCCTGGGACTCTGGGTACTCTGGGCAGGTTCGCAAGGCAGGTCTGAAATTAGCTAATATACCGATTTGTAATCCCCTAGGACTGTGCGCCATAGAGATAGGCGCGACTTCCCCTCTTCCGGTACCAGAGACGGCTGGGGGAGACCCCGTCGATGTTGATTGTGACCGTGGGATCCCTATGGCGTGAATTTGCGTGACTGTTGTGCCTGAAGCTGGTACAGTCCGGTGAAGGGATGGCCCTACGTTTGTCGGATCTTGCTGGGATTCGCGGTCCTGTGGTTGATTCATGTTCTGCGAAGGCTGTGATCCGGGTCCGGCATTGTCTGGTGCCGTCGGAGGCGAGGTGACTCTAGCTGGCTCGGGTTCGACGGCATTCGGTGATCGGGATGCCGGAGGGCGTGTTTTGCGTTTCTTACGCGCCGGTTCCGAGTGTTCGTGGGGAACCCTATGGTCGGTCTGGAGGAGAAAAGCTCCAGGCTTGCAGATGTTGCTTGTTGCCAATTGTTTGCGTATGTAGGCAGTGATTTCCTTCGCCGCCTCCGCGTATTTCGCAATAGCTTCCTTGACAGATTCCACATCGAGGCGTGATATGATGTTGCTAAATGCCTCTTTGCCCGTGTTCTTATTACTAAAGAGAAGTTACCTGACTGATGTGCGTGAAGGGGTCGGTAATTCACACATACATGATCATCTTTAGTGGGAAGAGTGCTGCGTCCCCGAATATTTTGGTTAAGTCCTCGTAAATACTTCCTTCGAGAAGCCACTGCCTACACTGCTCATCAGTGATGGAAGCATCTTTCCTTACGCTCTGAAGAAACATCTCCTTTTCTTTCTTGCCCCATGTCCATCGGCAGCGAAAAAATTCCCTTTTCGTGAACCGTAGCCTGACTTGGTTTGCAGCTTGTGCGTGCTCTAATATAGCAATGTAGCCGCCTAGGTCCTGCCCCAAAGTGACCTTCTCCTGGTCCCAAAACACTTGAGGTTTCTTAGCCCAGACTTGGAGATTTTCTAGGAACATAGGGCTTGTTTCGAGATCAAAGACAGAGCCGATACTTGTTGTGGTATCCAAGACATCTGTTGAAGATGCTCGTGGAGACGAAATCGACAACTCGACAAAGCGTGGCGACTTTTCAGGGTTCCATATCAACCCAAATCTGTCCCTAATCTTGGTCTGTGTCGCGTTCGGCAATGTCCTCAGAAGATCCGCGACTCGCTCCAATATCTCAGCAAATATGTTAGCGTGGTGCTCCTGAGAGTACTGGAAGACTTACCGTAATAATTAATCGTTCGTCAGTTATTTCTGAACACTGCGCTTTATATGATTCCTCGACTAAGATGTCGCCTAAGAGGCGGATTTGTTCTACGTTCATCTTTGATCGAGGAAGGAAAGGTGTAGAAGAGGGCCTTATGTGGCAGTATTTAACTAGGTAGGTGGATTTGGGTACAGTGGGATATTCCCTGGCCCTGTACGGTTCATAGTACTTATTTTTGTATATAATTGCCTATTAAATCGAGGTACCTGGACCCAAGTTAGCCGAGGTCAATCACCCCTACAGCTAATCCATTATACGAGAAACTACCCCTATTGAGCACGTTTTCTACAGGTTTCCTGCTTTGTTTTTGCCAAAAAAAATAAATTCGACGATGTCAGCCAAACCAGGCCAACCAGGCCAACAGCAGCAGCTCGAGGACCGTCTTTTTCGCCATTTCAGAGGCTGGAATTGGTCAGAACGCGCTCGTGATACTAGCTCTTGGCTGTGGGACTTTGGCTATGATATTCAACGTCATGGCTTACGCAAATGGGCTTGCAAGGACTGTATCCTCGGAAATCGTCCCATTATCGCGAGTTTTACCTCTTCAGGTCTCCAGAACGCGGCAAATCATCTATGGCGTGAGCATAAAACACCAGCACCAGAGGGAGAGAAAAAGAGCACAGCACAGCTCAAATCCGAAGGCGCACTGAAATCGAGCCAGCCGACTATTGCCTCTGTTTTGAAACTGGACGTCAACAAGCCTACGGAACAGAATATCGCGAATAGCTTCATCTCACGCTTTGATAAGCAACACTTTCAGCGTATGCTAGTCGAGTTAATCGTCAGTAGCAACCAGTCATTTTCCTTCGCCGAGAACCCCATCCTCCGAGAAATTTTCGACTATTTGAGTCCCTCCGTTTCGATCCAACACGCCAACTTGAGTGCCAGGGCTGTCCGATATAAGATCATTCAAGAGTATAACCGCCACAAGCAGACGGTTATCGAGGTGCTGAGGAACTCCCCTGGAGCGCTTCATATCTCATTTGATGGCTGGACGTCTCGAAATAAGCTTGCCCTGTACGGTATTACTTGTTTCTTCAGAGATGAGAAGAATCGGCCATGCAAAATCATGATTGGGGTTCCGGAGGCTCATCGTCACTTCGGCTCAACGATCGGTGGGGAGGTTCTCGACGTCCTACACACTCTTGGCGTGAGTCCAGAGAAGATTGGCTATTTCACGCTCGACAATGCTGAAAACAACGATACTGCAATGGAGGTCATTGGTGCTGAACTTGGGTTCGATGGCCGACTACGCCGAGGACGCTGTATTGGCCACACAATTAACTTGTCAGCCAAGGCGCTCTTGTTTGGCAAAACGCTAACGCGTTCGAGCAGCAATTATCAGGTGCAGAAGCGTTGTCTGATACTGAATACGCTCAATGGCGCAAAAAGGACCAGTTGGCAAGTTACACAATATCGTAGTTGATGTGCGTATTAGCCATCGGCTAATTTACTTATTCAAGGAGGTCCAGAGGGTAAGCGGTCTTACTAAATCCTATTCGTCTCATACTAATTTGGTGTATCTAACAGGACGAAATTAATCGCGCCGCCACCCTTAAACTCCGATCGAAGAAACCACTCAAGCTAATTATCGATAACGACACGCGTTGGCTGTCACAACTCTACATGATCCGCAGGGCTCTACGGTTGAAAACCTCTATCGAACTCCTACTGATCAAGTATAAGGCGCAATGGGAGGACGAAAATCGGTCTAAAAATACTGGCCAAGTAACGCAAGCCAAGTTGGCGAAAAAACCACGCATCCTCCGAGACGAGAATCAGCTAACAGACAAAGACTGGGAGGTTCTTTACCATTTGGAGGCTATTCTGACTGTTTTTGAGACCGCGGTAAAGACGCTTGAGGGTGATGGACACATCCGCAGGCGTAAGCAAGGCTGGACTGGCTCCTACGGCAATATCTGGGACGTAGTGCTTGCAGGCTGGCGGTCCATTCCATTTCCATCCACGCAGCCTCTTGTAGAATGGATGGGCGTCCATGTAGGCCCACCGTAGATGGAATGGATGGAAATGGACGCTAAGAGTGGGCCTGTGGAATGGATGGACGTGGAAATGGAAATGCGTGGACGCTATAAAGGGGCAGTACACGTGATCCTCCCACCTGTTGCCTCCCGGGCCTCCGCAAAGCTCATTTCAGCTAACACATCAGTCCCTGGCACCTTTAAATCCTCAAGAAGCTTCTCAGTGCTCTTAATATAGCCTCCGCAATGCCATGACCTCACCGTCTGTGTCATCCCGATCGTACTAGCGTCCAGCCTGGCACGATCGTCGCCATTCTACGCGGTACAGAATGCAGTTGCATGGAGATGCTCGAACGCGGCACCATGACGCGAAATGTCCACGACCCAATAGCTGTTATGTTCTGTTTAAAAATACCTTAATTTGTATGTGAAAATGCCTGGTATATAGGTACTTGAGATCTCTACCGACCATGGCCAAGTTGGTCTACCCTGAATTACAGGGTATTTTAGGGACTAGGCTAGGGAACCCCCTACCAGTCCATCCCCCTGCTTCCATTTCCACCTATCCATTCCACGGAACCCTGGCGTGGATGGATGGATTATGTAACGGCCAGCTCCATTGAATGGATGGAAATGGATGCACGGACCATCCATTTCCACGCCGTGGATACGTGGACGGTGGACGTGGAATGGATCGCCAGCCTGAGGAGGATAGGGGGCTACGCGACGTCATCATTAAGTTCTTCTACACACACCCGGATTTGCTGAAGCTGGAGCGGGTAACAAATATTCTCCAGGAGATACATCCTTTAACATATGACTTATTCAAGTACTGGCACAACATGCGGTCAAAATAATATTTCTTGCATTTTCTTCTTCCTTTTTTTTTTAGCCTCAGCACACTCTGAACTAACATGATGTCCAAGCGATCAACTGACGAATCTTCTATATTCAGCCATCAAACGCCTGGTTGGCCAACTCGTCGGCTTCCTTGTTCATCTCCCGAGGCACTCGCCAGAACAGCACCTCGGCATTAGATGTGTTCAAGTCTCCAACAAGTGCACGTAACTCCTGGAACAGTTTCGCATTTTCGACCAGTTTTCGCTTAGCAGTCTTGTAACCGTTGGTCTCCCATTTGAATACCCACTCGGTCATCCCCTTGACAAGATAGTCCGAGTCTGCCTTGATGACGATTGTATGGAGCGGCCCCATAGTATAATGCATTTTCTCGTACGATCTCTTTTGCTTGTTCAAGTGCAAGGATACCGGCCTTCAATTCTGCGATCTGGTTCGTCACATGAGACTGGTCTAACAGGACGCTCTGATTGTATGTAGACCTTCGCCCGAAGAATACCCCGACAGCAGCTTTGGCGTTTGCATGACGCGTTACCCCTGCAGGCACCGTTGACTGCGATGAATATACTGTCGACATGCGGTGCAATGCAATCACAGTCGTTGCAAGGTAGAGCGTTTTCGCATGCCACGTATGTCCAGTCCTCATCGTCGTTGGTGACCTGGATCAAGTCTAGGTCTATGCTGTCTCTATAGCGTGAGCTGGGCTCAAATTTGCGATTCTGTACCCATTCTCGGTCATCCGGTTGATAATAAGCATTAGTCGCCATATTCGCGCGGTCTACTTGGAAATGGCAGGGCCGTAATTGGATAGAATCTTGATACCGGACGACAAGGTGCAAAGACTTAAACCGTCTATGGATGGCGTAACTGCATACAAGCAAATATCATTGCTGATAGACGAGCATGCGAAGCTAAGATAATTTACCTTACGTCAGGCATTTTCGACTGTGAGACATGCTGCAAGGATGCCTGAGCGGCTAACCCTTAAATCAGGCTCTGCAAGCCAACAAAATCTGTGCATCCATCCAATCAACTTCATATCTTTATTTTCAAGCCAACAGCGCACCTACCGACTGTCGACCCGATACTTCTGTCATGGACTATCCTACCGGTCACAGGGAGGCCGTTTATATGAACGACTATTGTAGATACGTTTTTAGCTTACCTGAAAACTTGCATATTAGCAAACAAAAGTCCATTCGCCTTGTCGTTCGAAGGCACGCCGTCGTGGTTGCAAACTTTACCGAGCAGAAGCTCGTCGAAATTCTGCAGTACCTTATCGGCCAAGGTGTTTTTCGTTACCCATCCGCTGCTGCACAGGAATTTCCGAATCTCCGCGAAGCCGGGATCACCATCGGTGTGCAGAGCCCGACCAATATATCGATTGAACACCACCGCCGTTCCGAGAGCCAGACGCACGAGATGACTACAATAGATTTGTCGTGGTTAAGGGAGTAAGTCTATATTGCTATCTATTATTTTAGCCTCTTTTTACCTCAACAGTAAGGCTGATGCGACACTGCTAGCTCATTCGACGATAACAGTTATTCCGATCTTATCCTGGTCTCCCGCGGCAGACAGTATAATGTTCATCGCGCGATTGTCTGTCCACAATCCCCAGTAATAGCGAAGAAATGTAAATTCCAAGACGCAACTCAGGGGGGCACTTTGTGTGACACTGGTGGAACCTCGCCCGGATATTATTTTGACTTCCTAGACGATGACCCTCAAGCTGTGGATTGTCTGATCCAATACTTTTATCGACAGGACTATCAGAGCAGCTGTAATAGTCCTGAAGTAAAGGATGCTGAGCCATGTGATGCCGAGCATGAAGTATCGGTATCATTGTCGGAACAAAACGACATTGACGACTCTTATCCTATACTCCACGTTAGGGTATATGCACTAGCCGAGCTCTATGGCATACTTGCCCTCAAAAGACTAGCATTGGAGAAGTTCAATAAGATAATAATACAAGAAAATGTGGAGACACGTCGGCTGCTTGCCAGCGTTGAGGAGGCATATACGTCTACGGTGCAAGGGGATCGGGGGCTACGCGATGCCATAACAGAATTCTTCTATACTCACCCCGACTTGTTGGACGAGGAGACGGTGCAGCACACTGTTAGGAGGACAGACAACCTATCATTTGATATAGTTATGTTTTGGCGCCTTGATCGCCAAACACCAAAGAAAGCTGTGCCTATCTGGGGCTATCCCGTAGGTCCTTAAGAACAAGACTCGCACATTAGCAAATATAAGATAGGCTCTTAGGTGCCTGCTCAGGGCCTCTTGTTCTTAAATCATTCATTACAGTCCTCAAATTTGTCCAAGTCATCGTCATTATCCTCCGCCATGCCCCCAACGCTACCAAAACCCTCCAGTGGAGAAATCCTTGTATTATCCGTTCCTCCTAAGTTCCCTATAAGTTCTAGTGCCTTCTGGACTCTTTCCCCTGCTAATATCTGGTACTTTCTGTCCTCTTCTCTTGCATCGCTAATGGCCTCTTGCTCTCTCCGATCTAGTTCAGCCCGCTGCTGTTCTATTGCAGCTTGAGTATGCTCTAGTTGCAACTGAAGAAATTGCTTATTTTGCGTAAGCTCTGTAATCGCCGAATTTACATTCGCCCTAAGCTGAGAGATGGACTTCGAGTACGTTGTATCTCCCAACAGGTCAACGAGATCTTCTGCATCAGCAATAAACTGCTCCAGCCCTACTGAGCTTGTACGCAAGCGGTGGACAGCTGTGTGTCTTATGTTTGCAATGGAAAGTAATAGTTCCTTTAAAGCTTTACGGGGACTCCCCCGCTCCAATATCCCTTCTCGTCTGAAGACCTCGGTCCATTTACTGAGCTCTACTGACTCAGGACAGCCCCAGCAACGCTTTCGTAGTATATCTGGCACAGCCCGAGCTCCAAACGCATAACATGCAAGTTCAAGAGTCTTCTGAAGTCGCTCCATGAGCAGATGCTCTGTGGGGAACGGTAAATATGTTGGGAATAGCGACGATGACTTGCTGGCCTGGCCGTTCGGAATGTCATTTCCCGAGTCTGGCGGTTCCACAATTAGCCATGGATAATGAGTCTAGCGGCGGCTAACGCAGCTCACCACGTAGGGTAACCATAACCCCAACGCAGTCAAATGTTCCCTTGCTGTCAGCCAATTGGCTCTGAACTATGCCTTCAAGCGCGGTCTGTTCGTTTCGAATAGCTTCTGCTTCGAGTATGTCCCTCGCCTCGCTCTGGACGGCGGATGGGTTGAATAGATCCGGGAATCGACGGCTCGCGGTCAACATCGATTCATATACTCCGCCGGAAAGCAGCCTAAGAACAACCTGACAAATGGTTTCAACCCCGTACATGTCTACGAATCGTCGTAGTGTATTATCTCGTCTTGAGTAGCTCTCGATGGACTTCTGTACGGGCCCAAGCTTCCGAAATTTGGCTTTTTGACCTACGAATAGGTCTTTTGTCGCCTGATAGACATCTTGATCGCTCAGCTGATCTGTCGCTACTGGATCCATACTGCGAACTTGTTGGGAAGGGAAATCGATGTTTATAGCTATAGTTACAAAGCAATGGTAGTGAAAGATAAGGAAAATAGTTTCACCTGACCTTGAGGACTAATGCGGGGTAAGATTACGTCAACAGACAGGCCATGATTAAAAAAGCCAATAGGGTGCCGAAGCGCGCTCAGGTCTTAGCTCACGAGGTAACCTACAATTACTTACAGCTCTAATCAGGGTTACTTTCTATATCTAAGTACATCAATTGGCCTAATGCTTATGTGTAAACACGTTACCGGGTTGTTGGTTAATGCTGCCTAATGGTGCCGGTTTTATTATCATTCAAAGCTCCCCTCTGATGAGCATGACACATATCTCTCAGTTCTATATCAGATTCCTCAATCCCAACCAATTTGTTCAACGGTTCTCTGCTAGTCCAATATCTGGCAAAGCATCTTTAGCTTCTCCCATAGCTGCAAATATGTCACGCTCGATAGAAGTTCTAACGTTGTCCAGGTTCTCATCCCGATGCTGTTTGATGCCGTCCTCCTCCCGTTTTAGCCTTTCTATCTGAGCCTCAATGCCGGCAATCTTCCCATCAGCTTCGTTGTGAATAGAGGCAGCATCTCGATTCGCCATAAGGAGTACTTCTTCAATACGCTGTCTAAGCGGCTTCACAGCTTCCAGATATAGTGGAGTATCGAGAAGCCGTATAAACTCTTCAGCATTCAGTAAAAGCTGGTTGACTTGCAAGAAGTTAAGGTCGAGTCGATGAATGATGACATTGTGAATCCTGCCTACTGAGCTAAGCAGGTTCGGGAGCGACTTAGCATTACCCTCGGTCTCGAATGTTTTATTGTTCCGAAAAAAGTCTATCCAGGTTTGTAACGAAATTGCCTCGGCGCAGCTATGGTCCCATTCGTCCAGTGTTTGTTGCATTTCTCGTTGTCCAAACGAGAAACATGCGTGCTCTAGTATTAACTGTAGCTGCAACATGAGTCTCTGTCGTGGCCTGGGGAGAAGGCGACAATCCCGGAGAGTCTGGCCAGGTCGGCTGTTTGGCAATACGCCTGCTGTAAGGAAGGAAGTGCATCAGCATATCGCTGGCTCACCTAAGTCGGGAAAAGAGTGATTACCTCCAGAGTCGCTAGTTTCCTCGTTTAATTGGTTATGCTCACCATCAAGAAGCTCCATATCTTTTGTAGACAGATGTCCAGTTGCTGTCCCTTGCCCCTCTTCACAGTTCGATACCTGCTCTTCTGGAAAGAGGTCGGGAAATCGGCGCCTTGCTACATCGGTGCACTTGAAAACTCGATCATCCAGCAAGACCCTGATAGTGGCTACTACGCTTAAAATGCCGTATTTGTTGACCAGGTCTTTGACTCCCCGATGGCTTTTCTCTCGCTTTCTCACTGCCTTTCTGATCGACTGATCATTCGGATGTTTCTCTGCGACTTTTAACAATGCGGGCGAGCCTGTGAAAGCGACATAAACGTCCTTTTCACTGATCAGGCCTGGCTGTTCGGCATTGTCGGGCTCCGGGAACGTTGACTCCTCAAGATGGCAATCAGGACAGATTACTGTTGCACCAAGCTCGCCTTCGATCGTATGGTCACCCTTTGCCTTCGCGCATTGACACATATCTGCAGCTGGTGCATCAGATGTCATTATCGTTCTGTATTGGTCGGGTTGCAGTAAACGAAAGACGAAAGTATGGCTTGAAGAGCGGTGAAGAGGGTTAACGAGGGAGGGATAGACTTGGCTGCTAACGGTAGATAATGACAGCATCATGCGTCTCATGCTATGGCCAATTGAATTAGCTGGACTGGGAAAACCCCCTATTGGGCGGGTAAGGATAAACAATTTTCAGATGCCACGTAAATCGGAGTAATACAAGCTTCCGAGACACGGCGGCATGCACGTTGGGGCAAACAGCGTAATCAGTAACTACTACTTATTATCGGGGCTACCTGCCTTTCCGTCTGTCAAGCTACAATTGAGCCGCAGTTAATAGAGGTCTCTCTGAGATCGCATTTCGCTAGCATAACTAAATGGCTTCTAGTTAATAGCTAGATGGACTCTCGGCTAGTAACCAAAACAATTTGAGTAGCCGTGGACATCGTAACCCTCTTATCTCGTCCATCTCCTCCAACCATCCTCGAATGTGCTCCGGCCCATTTTCTTTCAAGCCTTTCCAATCCTGCCATCCCATCATTTCCAATACCGTACCGCCGAGCCGGCTTATACCGTCGTCTTTCCCGCTTCCCTGGAACACAAGGCATGATGTCACAAATCGTTGCATCGTCTTGACCCATCTACACTGTACCTCGTCGTACAAAATGTCTTCCTTTTCAAGGGCCTCCCGCTTCGCTGCCATACTTTAGATCCATTTTCTCGCGGTATACGGTCCGCGAACATAGCATAACCGGGAATCGACAGTGGGCGCATCGAGCTCCTGGTCCGCCGCCACATGCTTGGTACCTTCGAAACATCTCGAGCCAAGGGCGCGCTTCGCTGGCTTCATCGCGATGTGAACAGCGTTTGAGCTTATGTGTATTGACAATTGGACCCCATTCATAGAAAGCACAAAGCGCACATCCTACAGCCCGTGAGCGAAGAAGGCTGCGTACACGATGAACGAGAGGGTGTTGAGATGTGTAAACACTCTGGTCTTGCTCAAATGGAAAAGACTCCATTGTTGTGGTGAGTTCGGTGCGGATGGGTTCTGACTGGAACAGCCTCGGGGTATCCCGGCCATCATCCTCACAGTCCCTCAGAGTTGAGGTGGACTCCTGGTATTTCTCATTTGCTCGTTTTAGCAGCGACCGTGGGGGGCTTGAAGACCAGTTGATGGTCGACCCTTCACTCTGCGTGTTGGGTGGTGTAAGACGCCGTCTACTTCCAGATCTTCCTTCCGGGGACTGAGAAGGAAGGAATGAAGACGGAAGTGTGCGCTTACCGCCGTTGACTCCTGCCATGGCGGAAGCGTCGAGGAGCTTGGTGTGGATTGTAGAATTTGTCTACTAGTTGTGTAGTGTATAAGAAAGGGGATCTAAAGGACGGGAGGGAAATTAGGTGGCAGGATGTTGGAAGAGAGCCCCGCTTTTATTACAGCCTCTGGTTCCTTTTTTTGCTTTTGCGGCGCTCATTCTCTGGGTGGGTAGACGTGCCGTGCCATGTCATGTTTGTTATCTATCTCTAATGATAGCTGAACATCGATCCACCCACTCTGCCTTATTACTCTTGAATACGCAGCCAATAAAATTCCTCGGCTCCCTCATAAGAAATATCAGGTCGTTGCGGAGCTTAAAGAGCTCGTCTGTAAGACGCGACTCGCAATTACGTGGGCTATCCCGATTGCCCTTGACTCTGATCCAACCCAATTCTCGAAGCATTCGGTTGTTCACCCCTTTGTGCTCTACATTTACAGATGGTCAGGTCATCATTTATGCTATTTCGTCGACGTTGGACGGGATCGTAGACACGACTCACCGATTTTCTTCGTCATCTCAGACACTCGCAGCACTGAATCACGGTCTTTGTCCCATGGAAATGCCTCCGGCCGCAGGAACCAGAGCATTCTCGTCACCATGTTGGCTGCCAAAAGAGCAGGGTCCCTTCTCTTGGTCGACACATTGAAACACTTCGTATTGGGCCGAACCTCGGGGGTTGCGCTCGACGCTGTGATGGTCAGCGTGAGCATGAGCATAAGATCACATAATGGATCCTCAAGGCAATCTGTCAGACAGCAGTACGCTGCACAGTAGTGAGATAGAACGAGTTGGTCCCCTTTTACGAACAGCCGGCGTATCTCCGTAAAGCCTCTTTCCACAATATCCGGGATCTGCTTGATCGGTATCTTGCAACCTAGATCGATCCGTGGTCGGATCTTCGCTCGCTTGACGCCAGTTGAATCGACCGACCTACGAGCCTCCGCCTCTAGCGCCCTTCTCTTGAGGCTGTCGGGTCGAGCCGCGAGGACAGTTGCGGATGCAGCTGCTCCGACGAGTTGTACTACCTGTTGATGCGTCAATCTCCGGCGATGAGAGCCAGGTACCCATTCGATACTCGCAGATACCATGGCAGCTGCGATGCCCGAGACCCACTGAGCCCTTGTTGCGAAGCTGCCTCTGGTGTGTTGGATAGCGGCCCGGAGAATAGAGGGCCATGTTGAGTGGGTCGGTGCGATAGACTCGACTCCTGGGTGACCCTTCCTACCGCCCTCCATCAGAGCAACAAAGATCTCTTCTGCAAAGTCGCGTCTCGTCTTTAGCACGACCTTTGACTCATTCACCATCGAACGGTCATCGAACTTGAGTACTTCCGCCGACAGTTTCTCGAAGTTTCTGTGGCAATGTCAGGAACGCTAAGGAATCTAAAGAGACTCCTGGTACGTACGAGGTTTTGAATGGACCGTCTCGTGCCTCCCAGGCTTCTAACGCGATCATCGCCTGAGCACTCTCCTCATTGCCCGTGTCTACATCACCATATTCTCCAACACCGCTCCTACCGCCACTGCGGATACCACGATTCAAGCCACGGCGAACTTGGCGAGCAATAAAAGCGACTGTCTCTGGTATCCACAGATCCTGGAATACCTCATGAAGGAACGTTGTCATCCTATCCATCCCGTCTATTGACCGACCCCCAAGCTCAGCAAACCACAATTGACTGTGTCGGTTAGATGCTACAGTTCTATCGTAGTGGTATTCCAGCGAGGCAACATGCATCAGAACGGGCCGTCCATTGCTCAGCTGTGGCCATCCCACAAGGTTGACGAGTCCTTGCCCATCTCGGATGTCCAACATTCGCGGCGATATAAATGGCCAGCCACATCTTTTTAGACTATCCATCGTGCCAAGGAGCCTCATGACCTTGGTAGGCAGCACCCTCGGGTCCCCAGTGAAGCAAAAATTGCCTAGTCGATCGAGAGCAGCGACGCCTTCGGAGAGAGCCATGCCCAGTCCTTTCGACCCTGCCTCGCGAAAGCGACGGTCCATTTCTGCTATGGCTGCTTCCATGACCCGAGCAAAAGCCACCATGACTCCTGGAAAGATATCCGGGTTGAAACGCCGGAGGATGCCTGCATAGAGTTGCTTCTCTTTGAGGAAGAGACGCATGAGTTGGAAAATGGGTTGTAGCACGCTACTGAAGTTTCGACGACGACGCACGAGTCGTGGAGCATCGATGGAAATGACCTGCTCGAATCGGAACGCAAACTCATTCGCTTGCATGGCTGCTTCGACCCTCTGTCGCTCCCGCGCAAAAGGTGTCGATGCGCCAGGGTTGTCAGGTGTGAGTCGCCCCCTCACCTGGGCCAGGAGCCGCTGCTGCTTATCCTTAAGCCGCGCCGTGCGTTGAGCCTCCGTCGAGGGAATGGTGAGTGCAGCTGTGGCGAGGCCATGGCTGGCTAGTAGGTCATGAGGGCCATGACGGATAGACCGTTTCAGGTTGGAATAGCCCTGGAAGAAGCCGAACGAAAGTACGTCGGCACCCTGGTTCTGGTGGCTCATGTTCTCCTTCATGACAGTAAACAGGTCGCTATCTAGGAAGGCAGGGGGACGATCCGATGTGAAGTTGCCGTATGCGGGGTGGAAGCCGAGTGGGTAGAAGGTGTAGTTACTCCCATAAAACTCCCCGGCCACACGGTTGCGGTCGGCAAGCAAGCATACAGGACGGCTTACCCTTCCTTCCACGCCGGCAGAGGTATTTGATGCGGTACAGTGAACATCAACAGCTAGGGCATAGGAGACGTGGCTGATGTTATCGAGGTTGTACTTGGCCTCAAGGGCCTCGCGCAACCGCATCAGGCCGGGACTATACAACGCATCATGTTCTCTCTGGTCCTCTGTTGCCGATCTCGATTCTGAAGGCGGTAGACTGGATGGCGAGATGTCCGGTGCTTGCCTTGGATAGACGTCGTCGTTCTCGTCAGTGTCTGGGCTCAACGGCGGCTGCTGGGAGTTGTCTTGCCCATCGTACTGATGTTCCTGGTCTTGTAGTTGAGCCCTGTTGTGCTGGCCCATGTCAAAGTTCTCCGATTCTTTCATCCATTCAAGGAACCTCCGCTCCTGCTCTTCATCACCATCAGGTCTGTTGGCATCGCCCTCGCCATCAGTATCTCGATGTTCCGCATCGATTCGCCCTGGATTAGGTATGGGTGGTATTGGAGAAGCAACATCGTCCGCCCTCTCTGACATGAATAGGCTATCGTTGGCCTCCACTTCGACGGTTGGTTGATCCCATGGCTCGTCGGGCCCATCCTCTCGTTCCTCTCCTCCCATTCCCTCCCATCCTTGCTGTGTTGCCGGCAAACTACTGTCTTCTCGATCGTAGCCGTCCTCGGACTCATCGACATAGGCCGGCCGGATGACTGTCTCTTCCTCGAGATTCGCTATGCGTTCATTGACTTCTATATTGATGTTGGCGCCATAGTCGTACGCGTGGAAGGCGGGCTGATGATCGATCCAGAAAGTGTCGCCCTGAGCAGAGAATCTTTCGAGGAATCCTGTCCAGCCGTCCATGAATAGTGTTTGGAATGTGACCCATTTGTCAAAGGCTATCATCTGCGTCTCCTTGCCTCCGAGAGCCCATCTCGGCCCAACACCTTCACCAAGGAGCTCACCTTCAAGGAAGATGTCTTTGATGTATGATGCGAGCAGTAGGGCACGGCCTTGTACGAGGGCAGTCCTTGTGTATGTTGTATCGTGTCGGCGACGGGGGTTATTGGTGCCAGTGGCCCTCTGACTCGGGTGCATGACGATGAACCAAGCTTCTCGAGTAGCACCGGTGGCAATGCGGAAGGTGCGGCCGCTCAGGTCGAAACCTATGCCCTGCACGTGCTTCGCGCTATACGGGGCACTCCAATGACGGAACGATATCGTGATATTGTCAAAGAAGTGACTAGGCCGGCAGATCGGCCGGCGCGGCAAACCGACGATACTAACAAAGTCGAGTCGAAATACGGGGTAATAGTCGTCGTCCTCGCTCGCCGGCTTCGATCCAGTCTTCTTGCTCCCATAGTCCAAGACAACTCGGCGCTGGAGGAGATCTAGAGCACGTGTCCCATCGAAGGCTTCGTCGTTCGTCTCGTCGATGAACTCGTCAGCTAACGCGACATGTCAGTCAGAATAAGTCAGACAAATTTGGGAAACTGGCAGCGCGTTCTTGTTCAAGTTCTAGGTATAGAAGAGGGTTGGGAGGGAAAGGAATGAACAGATCGATCAATGCTTCTGTAACACTCTTCGAACAACACAGTGCCATACCATACATCCAGGAATCGCCGGCGCGACGGTCTACTCTCCAGCCTCTTTGAAACTGACTGCAGCGTCTTCCGTGCTGACTGCGCTGCCTTGGATACTCGCGGGCTCCTCGAGATAATGTTCATCAGCCAAGAACGGAGATATAAGCTCTCGTGCCTCTTCTTGGTCTTCGCCATCGTCAATGTCAGGACCGTCAGAGTGGACATCGAACTCGACCTCTTCTGGTAGCCCCAAGCGCGGCATGATTGGCTTCTCAGTGTCCGTCAGAGAATTTATGTTGGCCAACGAGAGGTGACATTAATCCTTGTAGGATGCTAACTGGTGACGAAAAGGATATGGGTTGGTATGAAGGATAGGGGAAAGTGACATAAGACTAAAAATCACAGACTGTTTGCTTCTGCTAGGAGTATCTCGTTATTATCACCTGCGGAACCGTTCGCTGATTTATAGGGTTTGACTACGGTACAAGTTGGTGCAGTCAGACGCGAAGCGCGTCGTTCTACGTCGTCGTGCTATCATAGTCGTAGGTGAAGTCCTTTACAAAAGGGGACTGTGTCTTCAGTCAATTTCGAACCTCAAGCAGCTACCGCACCTACCATCAGTTCATCAGCTTTACCCCGAACGCGCCCGTAAACAACCCGTGCCGGCATACCCAGGTCTAGGTGTCCGAGCGCGCATGTAACTAAGGTTTAAACCTGGACATGTATCATTATTAACAGTAGTATCTCATGCGTCCTCTTCCAATCATGACATTCTCCATTGCACAGAATGACGTCAAATCCCTGGTGATGCCCTCGTGTAAAAGGTTGAGGGCAAACATCTGGGAAATGAGGTGGCTTGCTTGTCATAAACACTACAAAACTCTAAAGACTTATCACATTGTGCAGCAACAGGGGTGCTCTCCCCCCCAGTCCAGTTCTTTCCGGCCTATCCGCATTCTTTTCCCTGCGTTTTTGCCTTCCCAGCATTGAACCAGCCGTTGATTCCAGGAACTCCAAAAACCAGGAACTTGCACGCAATCATGATGAACGGGGGTTGGGTTAGATTCGGTTCGCTACATCAATAACGTCTCCCGGGTTGTAGACAATACAGTTAATTATTATTGTTATTTGTTATTATTATTTATTGTAATAATTACTACTACTTGATATATTATTTATTGCTGTGCTACTGCTGATGGTTCGCCAGATTGCATCGTCTATCTTTTGGTATAGGGTATGACTCGCTCGAAGGATCAACGTTTACTTCCAGACGTCGCTACAGGACCATCCATCCAGGGCGATCTCTTCTGTAGCTGAGAGCTAAGGACTTGATCCCGGTGATGCTGGCGTTGTTGCTTCGCCCTAGTCGTCTGGGATTGGCTAGGGCTTGGCCGCACGTTCGGTAGTAATGTCCTTGTTGCTGGTGATTGGCGGGTCCTGCCGCTCCCAATATCCCCCTTCGGTAGTTTTTGCAGCGGACGGCCGATTTCAGCTGTAACGTAAGACTTCTGAGGAGGTGGCTGGTAACTGTAATCTGCGAAACTCCTCCCCTGTTTGCCATCTCTGTGGTGGGGGCTTCTCGTCATTGCCGTCCGTTGGGCTGGAGGCGGCGAGGATATTATCGTAGTGGTCACATTATCAGCAAGCGGTGGCGGCAATGGTGGTGACTGCTGTTGAGGATACCGTGATTGCTGGCGCTGCTGCTTTTGTTGCTGCTGCATTTGAGGTAGGCCTTCTTCCATGGCTATGGCCCTTGTGCGCCCGCTGTCACGATGTGTCCCGTCTGCCGTGTTGACCGGAATAGACCCCTGCGACGATGGGGGTTGCTTGATGATGTGGTGATTCGATGATGATACGGTGCCCTGTTGTTGACAGGGAACTTCATTCGAAGTGTGGCTGATACGCTCTTCCGGTGGAAGCAAAGATGGCAACTGCCGCTGCTGTTGCTGCTGATCATCGTGTTCAGAAATTGCAGTGGCTGATTTCATTCCTGCCAGGATCCCCTCGTACCCCTGATACGCCACCTGGATCGCGCGGAGTGCTTCACTCGACCAAGGATGCCCTTCATCAGACTCGTTGTTTTCCACTGCTTTGCGGCATCGATCGGAAGCCCACGAGAGAACAGCATGATCGATGTAGGCACCAAGCTCGTTTGAGGCATACACGCCTCTCAGTGCAGGATTCCCCTTCACCTCGGGAATGTTTCCCAGCTGACTACAGATAGCTCGTGTGATGGCTGAGGCCGGTGGTCTGTGGCGTATCTCGGACCGCGGTTGATGAATCGCGTTATCTGTACCGACGCGTTCAGAGGTCGAACTCTCCCACACCGGACGAAATGCAGGACCAAGGGCGTGTTGGACTATGTGAAATAGACCCGTCCAGAGGTCGCCGGTACTGAAGCGTTCTGCATAGTGCTCATCATGTTCTTCTGGCATCAAGTCGAGATAGTGTTTCGTCGAGGGATCCCTGAACTCGGTCATATGGTTGCGGACGTAGTCGAGGACCTTCCTTTCCAGTGTTCGTGAGCGCAGATCGAGCCAGGATGCCATATCGTCAGCGCCATCGACATCACCGTCTTCCTTCCGCTGAGTCCACCAATCATCCCCGTGAGTAGTTACCATAAGACCTTCGATCGCAGGTACCAAGTCCTGTCGTCGTAAGGGCTTATTGTTCTCGTGAGTATCGACGATATCTGCGGGTTGAGTGTTTACCCAACGTACTACGTGGTCAATGACCTGTGCCATGACCTCGCCTTCCTCCTTCTTGATCTTCAACAAGGGCTGCACATCTGGAAACCGAAGAGTGAGGTTCTGTTGAAGATGGCGGCAAAGACCGTCATAGGCTTCCTTGTCGAGGGAGCTTAGAAATCCACTTCGCCGAGCTGTCTTTTGGGCCGGTTTGATGGTGGAAGGGGGCGATGGGCTGGAGTTGCTGTCGTCGTTATTGTTGCCGTGACCCTTGGGATAAAAGACCTGGCGAACATCCGCAGCATCATAGGTGTCGCTTTTGAGGCTGCCGGCTAGCTCATTCCAATCGGAAATTTGAATGGACTCGGAGGTAGAGGCAGGAAGTGCCCTCAAGGTCTCGAGAACCTGGTAGAACGTATCGAACCAATACTACTCCCATGTTAGCAATATGTTCTAGGTAAGGCTTGATGGTGTCCAAGACTATTTTCTTTTGCCCTGGAGTGGAAGAGATGGACGAGATGACGAATGATGATGATGATGATGAACCATGATTCCCAGACACCAAGGGCGAGCCACTTACATCATCCAGTCTGTACCCTGCAATCTGATACCATTTTGAAATGTTAAACGTGGTTCTCCCCAGGGAGGTTCGACACCAGCGAGTCACCCGGGGTCTCCACCGCTCGCTTCGCCACAGCGTGACGAGACGGCTGATGGGAAAGCGAGCTTCACTTGTCAGGCACAAGATGTCGAGCATGCTTTTCTCGATACCCTTCTTGTTGACATTTCTCTCGACAGAAAATAAAGTGGGATCCCGATCAAAGGCCGAGACGAGCTGTAGCCAGATTTGGCCATGGGTGTCGGGCAGGGTGAGATCACGGCGATTGACACGAAGCTTGATGTCAAGTTCGACTGGTAGAGTGTCTGTGTAGGAGGTGAGTATGGTTTACTATGTGTCTATAAAATGTACGGAATGAAGATCTGCCAATAGTATTGGGGACGGCAATTGAGAGGGGTCACACCTTTGTCGTAAAATTCGCAAATCCACCATAAATCGTTCGAATCGGAATGCGTCTGTTTCACGTAATCTTTCAAGGCCTCGATGCGATGCTGACCAGCCATGAGCTCGGGCCTCTCGTCAATGAAATCGGCCCAATTTCTGAACGATAACACATGCTGACGTCGGTCCTGGACATGGCTTTGATCAGTATCTGGGAGGGCGTTGATCATTTTTTGAACGGCGGCGGCACTGCAGGAGACCTGGACGAAGTGCTGCTCAGCTCGACGTGTGAGGCCACCATTCTGGAAAGAGCGGCAAAGATGGGCGACATGGTTACGGTCGAGGGGCCTATTACTACCGCGAGACCAGGAGGAGTCGAGCACATGGATGGGTAGCTCAGCGACGGCAAGGCGGTAGGGCTCTGCCTGTTTCCTCAGGAATCGACCTCGGTGAAGGAAGGTGGAGAAGGCTTTGGCGATTTGGCAGGCTTAGATGGTGAGGGTGGTGGTGATGATGGGGTGTCGTTGACGACGGGGTTAAGGGAGAGAGAAGTGGATGAATGATGGGGTTCATGAGGAGGGTGGATAGGTGTAGTTTTCCGGCGCTTGGATGGCCGGGGATTCGTGTTGGATTTAGGAGGCAGACGGCGACCAGTTTTAATCATGGTGCCGCTGAGGACGAGGACAGCAGTGGATTAGTATATATATATTTCGTTACTTTGTTCCACGCCAAGTGAGATATGGGAAGGAATAGTTGAGGGGAGAGAAATAGGATGGATGAAAAGATGAGGAGTATTATATTGAATGGGAGACAATACAGGGATCAGAAAGGTGACTAATCAAAGAATAGTAATGGGAAATAGAAGGGAGGGAGGGCGCATGAAAAGTGCGGAGAAGAAGTAGAAGTTTAAAAGTTCAGAGGGAGGGATGGAGGATGGCGGGCACGGACACCTAAACCTAGGATTAAGATATAAATTGGCAAAAGTTCTGGAGGTTTGAGGGCGCACGGACACCTAAACCCAGGTTCCAAGAATGAATTGCCAAAGTTTTAAAAAAGGTATCGTGCACGGACACCCAAACCTGGGTTCAGGCAGGTCAGCTGTACAAAAATGGCAAGTTTACTAGCAATCTTATAAAAATCTGGAGGTTTGTAAGTGGAAGGCTCTAAATATTTGTCACTTGTAACCCTAACCAGGACCCCTTCGGCGTGTTTTCTGACTCCAATATAGGCGGAGCCCTCGGGTGTCTGCTGTCCTGCCCTAAGATTGGGCTTTTTCAGTCGTGTAAATTTGGCATAGCCTTAACCATGTAACATTTACTGCCTTTTGTAGTTTAGTCTTCCTGGGGTCATCCTACCTCTGGCATTATCACATCACACACTTCTTCTCATATCGGCACACCACCTTCCATACCACTGCCCAAGGCAGATTAGACTAAACGTTGTAGTTGACAGCCTGGTGATCACTATAAGAGGGATTCCAGTCGCCATTGTTTGCCATCTCTTCTTTTTCCATTTTTATCATTCTTCACTTTGTAACAGTCGTCCTTTCTTCCTCATCATTCCAACGTCCGTTTATGTCCTTTGTCAAATAAACCTCAGGTTAACGGATCTTACCCTCCTATCGTTCCTAGATTTGTTCCACTCCGCACCAACGTCCACTATGTCTACTGGTCCGTACGTCAACACCGCTCACAATACCAACTATGGAGTCAAGGCCAGCAATGGCACCATGGGCATTCTTTGCTCCGGTACGAAGGTTTTGATCATTCTCCGCCGGCGCAAAGACAAGGACGTTCGAGAGAATGGTCCCCCAGGTCAGTACTGGGGCAGCCTGCCACTACTCAAATAATGGCAACATGGATTAACTTGTAGTTACAGACACTTGGTCCTTTCCGGGTGGCGGCCTGGAAGCAGACGAGACACCAGAGCAGTGTATCGTGCGTGAGATGAGGGAGGAACTCGCGGTGGATGTAGTCATCAAGCCCATCGGTGATGAGCCAGCGTGGGGTATGACCGACGATGACATAAACGGAAAACTATGGCGGTGCACATTCTTTGTCGTGGAACAGGTCAATCATAGCCAGGAAGTTAAGGTTAGTGCATCTCTGCTTTGAGTCGCCTCCACCTTGCCTCTTTTATGTCTTTGTATCTTTCACACTTTCTCGAATCGGATACTTCTTAGAGAGGGTGTAAGTGGAAATGCTAACTTCAAGTCTTCTGTACCAGATCAATGAACCGACGAAGCACGTTGCTCTCGAATGGGTCGAATGGACTGAGCTATGGGCTATGATTAAAGCTGACATAGAGGGGGGCGGCGAGGCTGACGAATCCGGACAAAGGATGTCTTTCTTCGCGACTATGAAGAACATGGTCTTGAAATACCCCGGTCGATGTGATCCGTCTTGCTTGTATAAGCGGACAGTAAAACAAACTCTACTAGAGTTGATTTGGTCATTAGTTACTAGGTGCCTACCGAGCAATGTTTAGTTTAGAGTTGGAAACCTCTGGGAAGGCGAAAGGAAGTATAAATAGCTACACAGCTCTGATCTAAAATACCAGAAACACATAAAAGCATGTTAGTTAAGTTTCTCGTTCTAATTTGACTCTACTTACATGTAACCTTTGACAAAGGTGGATTTGTTGTGAAATTTTAATTGTGGTTTGACCTACGACTGAAATTTCATGATATTTACGGCCATCCCAACCCTGTCCCTACTGAGACTCTTGATTGACGACGCACCGTAACGCTGTCCTGTTTTTTAGCGCCAACAAATCGTGCCTTCATTACTTCTGGTACCATAGAACTTCTCCAGGATCGTTTAATTGCGGTCGCGCTAGGTCAAAATACCTATTCCTGTATATAGAACAATGTCAAATCAACTCTACATCCTGGCAATAGCCAAACCCTACTAGGTTTAAAGCGGGTCAATAAAATCAATTCGAGTAGGGCTGAATTTAGACTGTAGGATTGGGGAGTTCAAATGGGCTCGCTAGCAATTCTGCCGCGCAGCTAGGATAGGTCTCTGTTTCCTCTATTTCTCCTACTTTTTTACTTTCCTTGCCTTTCCCTACTATATACTATATTATAGTGAAAGAAAAGCAACTGGGCAGAAGTAGCTTAGACAGCTAATACTAATCCTAAAGTCGCAAAGCAGCCCATGACCAATCCATCACCCACATCCCGGACTCTCACGTGGCACGATATTCCTGAGTGGCGGCAAGACAACAAGTACATCCTCGCCGGCTATCGCCCGTTGGAAGAAGACGATCTACAAGTCATCAAAAGTCTTACTTTCTTGCACAATGAGACCTGCAACGTGTAACCCATTTGGTCGGCGCTGTGCTGCTGCCACTCTTTGCGACTGCCATTCTCCGAACCATCCATGGTCCACAGTACATCGATGTCACAAGAACCGATTTTATCATGTTCAGTGTCTTCTTCTGTTCCGCAGAGATCTGCCTGATTTTCAGCGCTATGTACCATCTCATGGGATGTCTCTCACATGAGAGGGAACAATTCTGGCACCGACTGGATCTGCTAGGGATCGTGATCGTCACCGTTGGCACTTTCATCCCTGGAATCTACTATATCTTCAACTCGAACCAACTCTGCAGAAGATTCATTGGATTATTGTTTGCCACCCGGGCCATTAGTTACACACTCGGTTGTACGAGGGTGACAAGTCTTCGAAGCATGCTAACCAGGTCATTAGGTTGTATTTTGCGGATCTGCCACCGCGGCTCTCATCTCCATACCCAAGTTCAGGACGTTGCGATGGCGTAAAGTGAGGGTCGGCGCCTACATAGCGCTCGGTGCATCTGCTTTTATCCCCTTGCTGCACGGCGTACAGGTCTATGGGTTAGAATATATGCTCGAGTATTCAGGCATGGAATGGTATCTTGCTGAGCTCCTTCTGTACGGAGGGGGCTGCGGCTTTTATGCAGTACGAACATCTCGTCCCCCCCCCGGCCTTTCCATGTCGAGGGAGCCACCTCTGACCTACGAAAACAGTTCCGAATCCCTGAGCGCTTTGCACCAGGCTATTTCGACATCTGGTTAAGCTCACATCAGATCTTCCATGTATCAATTTTATGCGCCATGTACGTGCATACGATTGCGCTAACGCAAGCTTTCACAGCGTGCCGTACGTTGGACATATGCCACATTCAGTCTGTTCATCAAGCTAGGAGCACAAAGTTGTAAGGGCTGGGGATCAGTATCAAGTAGGAGATGCGAATGGTATGCTTCCGTTCCAATATGTTCTATCGAAATCACTAGAATGAGCAGAGCCTTGGTATCGCCAATCCTGAACACCACACCCTAATCACAGCCCTAGTTTCAGAAGGCTAGGCTAGGCCAGCCAACGCCAACCAGTATACACGGTACATAGAGAAGAGTTCCGATTCCACCAATGTCGACCCCATCTGATGTGGATTTCGAAATCCTCCGCCAGTAGGCTTTGCGTTCACTAGTTGAGGAGCAGGACCAGGGGTTTAATGTTAGCGTTACACTTGGTCCATGCCACGACTGCATGGCGATAGACGATTCTTGAATGCGTTCTGTTCTTTTGCTGCCGTCGTGAGGTGTGCTTCGCTCTGCCTGAAGTGGACCCCACGATGCCTATACCACCCCTTAATCATGCTAGTTCACCTATAGCTTTCTGCTAACAATAGCCCGTGCTTGACTCTGGGGCATTATTGACAAGCCCCGTGAGTTCCGATTTTGATCTGCACTGCCATTTCTTGACGTGGAATAGCACGGATTCAACTCTATAACTTGGAAATAATCGACCCGACCAGTTTCAAAGCAGGTCAATAAGATCAATTCTACCACGGTTGATTTAGTCACTCACTACTACTAGGATAGGTGTACAGGCGAGCACTTTGGTCCTGATGAGGATGACCAAGTTTATTTAGTGTCTACGGGATGGCGGTCGGAGACAATTCAAACCATGCTATATTGGCTATGACCAGGGCAATACTGAGCGTGACTTATGGGAGCTTTTTCGGGATGGATGTCTTCTAGTCACTCGCCCCCAAACGACTCTTGGGAAACACTAGTGATGTTGGGCTTCCCAAGACAATGGTGAGAATAACAGATGCCTTTTCCCTCATGGGCAGAAGTTGGCATGATGGGTTGTTGCTCACAGGCTTTCGACAAAGCGTTGGGATTGTCTACGTGGTTTACTGGAGCGTATTGTTCCTGTAATCTTTTGCGGCGCTGGTCCCGAAGGCTTTAAAACTTCGCTCGGAGCATATGCAACCGGTAGGGGGGCGTAAGAATGGGCTTGGGGGGAGATGAGCATTGCGATTCTGTATAGCAGGATGCTGTGATTGCCTCTTCCTTACCTTCGTCAACCTCTTCCGCGTTTGCATTAAGATCTTCTGGTGCATCGGAGTAATCATCCACGTTGCGACGCTTGAGTGCTCGGTCAGACGTAAATGGAGCGTTGTGCAAGGCTTCAAATTGCAAACGAGATAAAGGCGGGGGAAAGTTTGTAGGAGGATCATATTTCCTGGCTGATGCAACACTAGAGTCTGGACTGGAGATAGACCCAGGGGGCTGTAGCCGCTGGATTATGAATGGTTGGCTGAGGTTTTCCTCCGCATCTACGATTCCAAGACCGTATTGGACATCCTGAGTATTCGTGAGTTCTTTGTTTCGAAGAGATACATTTGTTGTGTCCCATAGCTTTTGTCTTCTGCGCCCATTGCCCCAGCTGTGGCTGGTTACACTTCATTCATGTGGTACCATGACTGCGTTGATGGCTTTTGACGATTGCAGAGACTGTTGTGCACAAGTGATGCAATACACCCGAGCGCAGGAACACAACAAAGGCTCCAAGGTTAGGCTATCGTGAGGAATAAAAGCGCGGTGATACTTGCCGAGAACAAAAAGACCACAAAGCGATGGCGTCAACGAGACCAAAAGTGGAGTATGAATACAGAGGCACTGATTGGTGCAGAAGTGAAAATGCGGCGCCTTTGTAGTCTATATGCTTGTTTAAGGATAATTTAATCTTGGGCAGGATGAATCAAAGATGGGCTTTTCCAAAACTAACATATAATTAATTGGCTAGAAGTATTTCACTGGCTGTAATTTATAGCTTGACTTCTACAGGTTATAAGCTTTTAAAAACGATCTCTTGAGGTCTAGGTTAAGCTAATCGTCTTTGTCAACTACTGTAGATTTCCATATTACTGTTAGGGCGAGCATTAGCTACATGCGACATGGTAAGCACCAGTAAGCTAACTGATAAAATACATTAATCCATAGTAGGAAATATATTGATCGAGAGTCCAGTCTTCGCAATATTGCATGAGATGCCATGACTGTTAATCGAAATCGGATAAAACTTAGCTTGGAATGCCAATTAGAGCCCCCGAAGAAGAGATCATAAGTTAATCTGGCGGAAAATGTGGTGGTGAAATCGAATATGCCTACTGGAGTTTATCTAACCCCCCTTTCAATCCATCCTACTTTGTGTTTCTTTCCCTGATGCCCCTCTCCCTGTTTATGTCTCGGTCTAAAAATCTCTAAAGCCTCTCCCGCACTAAGCCTCGGCAGTCTTTGCTCAACCGTCTCTGCATACGGATACCTCAACATCCCAAGGATAGCCTCCTTTAACACCCCATCGCCCAACTCCAAATTAATCAACCGATCCCTATAGAACCTCTTGAACGTTGATCTCAAACTTTGACACTCATCAGCCGGATGCCACGGATTCTTTGAGAAACCCCATGGACTCCGCCCGCTAAGCATCCAAAGCGCCAAAACACCTATACTCCAAACATCTACCGTTTCGTTATACCCATCCAGTTCGCGCTCTGGAGCAAGCCAGCCTATCGTTCCGTCTGTACCAGGTCTCGCGGGGAGTGTTTGGCCTGGAGGTGGACTCTTTTGCGCGTCATCGAGATCGAGCAGGACGATGGATCGGGTTTGGGAAGACCAGTTACGGATGCCGACGTTGGGAGGCTTGATGTCGCCGTGTATCCATCCGTGCTTGTGGAGAAATTGTGTTGCTTCGAGGATCTCGATGAGGACAGTTCTTGTGTTCAATGTTCTGACTCGTCAGTATTTCACTAAAGAATTTGTTCGCGTCTCACCTTTCATTACCCTCACCAAGTCGCTTTTCGACGTGAAGCGAGACTAATGTACTCTCTGCAGCAGGATCCAAAACAAACCACCAGTCCGCATGGTTATTCGTTGCCCTGACTTCATCCGTGATAACCTCTACTAGTCTCAGGATCCGTTCCTCATCATATCTCGCGCACAACGCCGCTAAACTCTCTAGTCTTGTTCTTCTTTGTTGCGCATACTCTCTATCCTTGCCAACATGGATACGTTTTAACGCGACGAGCTTCCCTGCTCTGTTCATCCCCACACTAACCCTCCCTGAACCGCCAACACCAATGGTACCCGTCGTTAACGTCCATTGACCGATAGTAATAGACCCTTGTTCAGATGGTGTAGGTGTAAGGGCCAGAGTAGACTGACTGACTTGGGAATCAAGAGTGTCTGAAAGATAGTGCTGCAGCCGGGCAGTATATCCTTCTGCGCGAGACCCTCGGGCGTATTCGAGACGGTAGCAGAGAGCTCCAAAGGTTAACTCGACAGCATTCTCTTTTAAGACGCAGACATCTCGTGCAGAAACCTGACTGCCGTTGATCCTTGTAGTAGCTCTTTCAGATCCAGATCGAAGACATACGAGACCCGTGTGATGAATTTGAAAAGTTGCCTGACGTTGTCGAACCTGGTACATTTTATGCTTGGTATGAATGGTGAGAACAATATCATTGAGATTTGAAATGTCTCTTAAACTTCCCACTGTCCAGCCTTTACGCGGCATCCTAGGCGACTCATCAATTGATAAGAAGTAATGCCCAGTCCATATCTCGTAGGGCGTTTCGTCATCTTGTCGATGTGGAGATGACGAACCCTGGGCTGATGATACGGACGAAGAAGAAGAAAAGCTCTCGAGGAGTTTTCGTGCGACGCGCCTCGCGCCAGGGTCAGGTTGAAGTTTCGAGGATATCCACATGCATTTTCTTGTATGTTCTTTGCAAGCTATTTCGATTGGATCTATCAAGTAAAGATATTTTAATACCATGTACAGTTTACTGAGCTTAATCTATCAGTTTCTTACCTATAGTTTGTTCTTGTAACCAATCTACAACCTCTTTGAAAGCCCAACGAGCTTCATCATTCGACGGTGTTAGAATGGCTGTTGCATTTTCAGACGATGATCCTGGCGGTGGAGCTTCGACAGTTCCTTGGCTGCTTGGGATCTCGTCACTGTCCATCATGAACGACATCAACAGGTGAACTGTATGTGGTGGTGATGTTTTTTTTTTTTTTGTTTTGTGGCGGGGTAACGTTGTTCTTGCGGATATGCAGTGGGTCTGTGACATACACGTTGGAAATTTAACAGTGGAAAGAAAACATTTAGAAAGTATTGTACAAGTGAAGTTGAATCAATGGGTTAAAGTAAAAGTGACCAAAGTCCTTCAGCTAGTAAGTCTGCGAATAGAAATTCTATCTCCCTACCTTTTGCGCTGGTAGATATCGTCAGTATTTTGGCAAGCGAAAGATAGAAGTCAAGGAATTGTCAATCACGCCAATCCAACTTGTAGTGCTTTACAGGGAGGTTTGTCATTGGGTGAGTTGAATGATTCTCGCATGGGAAAACCGATTATTGTTATCATTGACCAATTAAAAAGGAAGAGACCGGTGATTAGTGCGCCCTTCCAGTGCCGGTTGAGGCCCTAAAATTTACTGCCCCTTGTGCCAGCCAATGACGATGGATTTCCGCGATTGAGTGGAAACGCAACAAAGAACGGAAGTTCATTGATCCGCTCAAAGAGTCAACGCGTCTGCGTCATGTCATCTCAAAGTCCCCTAAACAACATCCGATCATCAACACCATCTAAATGTCATCACCCGCTATAGCACGCACCTGGCGCAAACTTCTCGCCGACCTCCACGAGCGGGAGAGTGGCGTATGTCTCGCCTTCATCAAAATCCCGTTCGAAGCTAATAAATCTCTACTGCAGCCTCTCCCAGACCCTGTTCCAACTTTTGGTGCCGACCTTATTACCGCGCCTTCGACACCCGTCCTCTCTGCCAGTATTGCTGGACCCGATCTAGATTTCCTCGAAAAACTTGATCAAAGTATAAATGTCGCCTTTGCTACTCCGATTCCCGACTACCAGAACGACTCCGAGAGCTACTCCGAGAGCTCTTCGGACGACGAAGATTGTGCGCCATGGCCGTCACAAGCTCACGCTGCATGGTTCTTGAAGATGGCTCCGGCTCCTAGGATTACTCGCAAAGACCAGAAGCGTAAACTTCCAGATAAAAGAGAAGACGAGCACTCGATGCAAGATACACAGCCTCATAAACGACCGAGACGGACTGCCAAGCGCATAACAATATCTATGGAGAGCAAAACATCGTTTTCCCAATCGAAGCAACAGACTCGATCCGCCAAGGAACATCATCCTCTTTATAGTCCTCCTCAAACGCCTTCGCCAACTGCCCAAACGAGTCCGAAAGATCGAATTAACTCGGCTCAATCGAGGAAGTCTTTAGCTTCCCAGCCTCGCCCATCAATGCAGCAACCTACACCTGAAGCCGACAAGCCCTTGCTTCAACGGGAACTTAGGCAGAAATCGGTGTGGCCCCCTTTGAGTCCTGCAGATGAAAGTGGATAAGTCGGATGAGAGGCATAGGCATCTACGCATATTTTCCAAACGATCGCTGATGGAGTTGGAAACATATCTGAAGGGCCTCTTCGATGGGCGTGGCTATGCAGTTACCAGGAGCAATCTTCCAAGGCGATACAGGCCGCGTTCGACTACCCCTACCGAAACAACGGCAACGCCTCTCATGCAGACTCAAAGAATGGTCAAGGACCTCAAAGCCAGCGTTCCACTTGGAAAGATCCTGGGACGATAGCGAGAAACGCATCGTCAATAACAGCCTTTTGATCTATTTTCTCGCTGCACTAGTCCTGAGGACACTGATACATTCATTGGACACGATGGTATGCCTTATACAGATTCGGGCCGAGATGAAGGTGACTCCGAAGCAACTATACACAATTGAGTTCCGGGTCGAACACAATGACCAGATGTATTATTCGCCTCGCTCTTCACCAAGAGTACAAATGCCATTCCGAGAGTAAACTTTGAAGCGTGTGCGGACCATCTGAGTATGTATCGTCATATAATCTTGGATGTTTCATTGGCTGACCTTGGAGAAGGCTATTGATAGGTAATGTGCACTTCTGACAGGACCTGTCAATGCACGTTGGGAAACAACGCAAGACTCGCTATCCTGCCAGCATCCGCCGACCGTCTGTATTAATCCACCTGTATATGAGAATTGGAGACAGCAAAGAAACATGAGCATGATTTACCGTGAGAGTTGCTGGTCCGTTAACCAATTGAAATGGCGGGAGCATGGGAAATGCGGAAAGAACAGGTGAAATGTAATGAGATCAGCGCCTTCGGCCCTTGCGAAGATGAAATGTAATGTGGCGCGTCTTTCAGTCGCGACGGGATCAACTAGTGACGCTCTGAATCTGGATCTAGGCGATCCAAGGTTAAGTGGACGTTTGTGGAAATGTTCTGAACCTCGATACCTAATTTACTCAAGCGGCTGTTAGTAGCTGTCTTATCTTTTCTTTTTTTGTTTAGCTTTATTTTAATGCTTTTCCCCAATAAAATACTACTCCTAAGTACTATATAGGTAAGCCTTTTCTATTGAGAATCAATTATAATTGTTGCATCTCACATGTGTCGTGATGGACGCTGATCAGGGTGGCGATCAATTCAATCTGAGGCGTTGATTGAGTTGAAGCAGGGATGGCACGGTGCGTTTCATGGGACGTGCATTCTCGCACGGTTCACTGGCCGATCTTTCGTCCACCAGATGTGTGATTGAATTGAATTGAATTGAATTGATCGCCAACCAGACGCTGATAAACCGGAGTCAGAGAGTTGACGCGCTACTGTCCAAGTGCAGAGTGTTGTCCTGCCTGAAGGTGCAATCAAGCACCAATCAGAAATCCATGTCAACCCCCTGCCAAAGTCGAGTCTAATCTAACGCTAGTCCATCTTTTGAAATTCAATTCAACACCCGCTTAAAAAATCAATTGTACCCATTGTAAAGTAGGCTGAATTAAATCAATTGTCCAACAATTGATTTTGGACTGTAGGACTAGGCTTGAGTGCCATGGTTTGACCGATATCTCTAAAAGGAGTTAAAGAATAATAAGTTGTTGGTTGGATCTTAATTTATCGTGGTAGACGCTGATGGATAGGAGTCAAAACTCGACGCGCTGCAGTTCAAGGATGTGCACCACTCAATTCAATCAACCGAATGGCCCGGTGGCGGTGAGTTGACCTGGTCAACCACTCTCTCCAGTGGCGTTGATCAATTATCCGTCAAATTGAGTTGAATGGACACTGGTTGAAGTCGTTGATCTCCAAGCTGAGCTATTTCACTCCCACTCTTCCATCCCCTTTTCTTCACATCCCACCTCCACCCATGATCCTTCTTCCGGCCCATCACCACTACCATTCTCGGTAGGAAGTAATGACACGTCCAGGTCGTCAATCACCCCAGCCCGTAACCACGATCGCAGCACTTGACACATTCCTATAATGTCCGCGTCCAGCCGATTTCGTAGTGGCGTCACCATCCGCCCTGCCGCTGCAAACATCCTCTCGCACTCTGCTGACATCGGCTGGATCGTAAGGAAGTCCAGCGCCATTCGTGAAAGACGAGGATACCGACGTTTGCGCTCATGCCAGTATGGTATTGCATCTCTAACATCGTTATCTCCATCCTCCCACGACGACTGCCATAATTCAAGCTCGTCAATATCTTCATTGATGTCGTCAGGCAAAGCCGCTTCCTCTTTCACGATGGTGTATCTCGGACGCGTTGGGACCACACGTAATCCGGGAAACAACGCCAGAGGTACTGATGCTCTACTTCTTCATGTGGTGTTTCCTCTCGCAGGCTGGGAGCTGGCGTCGCTAAAGAGGCCACTGCAAGTGTTGCGGAAGATAACACGTCAACGTCGTTCGTGGAGGGCGCTGTAGACTCCATTCCTTCTGATTCAGAGCGTCCAGCCGTATCACGGTCGCGGAAGAACGCGATCATGGAGCGCGTCGGAAAAAACCCAAAGGTGGTGAACTAAACCATATTAAGGTTAGTGTGACGGGAAGGGTGGACCACAAAGACTCAAGATGCCAAAACCTCTTCAGGAATCACGAGTCCTATTACCAGCTACCCTAAATCCACCACATTCAATCCATTCAATCAATGATAACTCAAAATGGATTGATGTTTATGTAATCCTTATTCGATGTTGATTGACGTTGAGTTGACGTTGATCGTCAATCCATTCAACATATTGAAATACGTTGAGTTGAGCACACCCTTGCTGCAGTTGAAGTGTTGTCTTGCCTGGACGTGTAGCCAAGCACCAATGAGAAATCCAAGTCTTCATCTCACACTGGAGATACTCGACCGCGCGACGCAATGTTTCCTTGCCTCCATAACAGGCGCCACTCTCAATATGCTGTGCCAAACCGCTCACGGTCGAGAAATTCCCTGGGGGTTTCCTTATACTGCTCTCCTTCGCCAGGGCCAAGGGACAATGGAACGATATCTCATCTGGCATACTCCGGACCACGGTTGTTGGGAGTATCTTGGAATGAACGCTTGACGATAAGTGTTGTTGGAGGGCCTTAGGACCGTATGTGCGGGTACGTCTGGATGGGCAAAGGGGACATCGCGTAAACCCATTTACACCACCTAAACACCGGTTGATTGCTTCATTGAGGCCTAGAATATCCGAAATACCTGAATTTGGACTTCGCATTGGTAATGGATAGGACTCAAAGAATTCCGTAGATGTAGGAGTCAGCAGTGGACTACTTGTCGATGATGTCGAAGCCTCAGACACGTCGTCCTTCAACAGTCGCATGCCTGAGCCTTGAGTCGTGATGATCCTCCTGACGTCGTTCTTTTCAATGGCTGAATATAACTGCTCCTTTCCTATCTTTGACGGACAAGTTCCGCTTTCCAAGTGATGCAGCTGTGCCGACAGGCAATCAAATGTTTTCTTGCATTTACCACTCGCTAGACATTTGATGTGGCATAATGGCTGGTGTCGAACCGACGCTTTGTGTTGGTTCAATGCAGCCCTACTTTGGAAGGCCCTTTTACACAGGTCACATCCTGTACGCTTTTGGCATGTTTTGCGTGTATGTGCTGGGCTATCTTTAAAATGCTGTGAAAGACTTTCCTCTCTATTGAAATCACGCTTGCAGTCGCAACAGCGAAAGTGATTTGGGAGGGGCAGCATTTTCAACGAAAAGCGTTAGATAGTACAGGCCTCTCAAGACAACAAAGGAGCAGAACATCAAGAACAAGGAGGAGAGATCAATGGAAAATATTTGTATTCACAAATTGGACGGGGGAAAAGACAAAGTCATGATGCCAGTATGATGCGTTGTATAGAATACGATATTTTGAGTTTATATGTTGCTTTGCACATACTGCGTAGTAAAACTAGCTTCTACATAGTGGTGCGAGTTCAGCGTCAGTAACTTGTTATTGTAGTTTTATTGAGAGTGCCCCAAAATGGACTAAACGTGGCGCATGCCCAGCGTACTGCCGACGATGGGATGATCCCTGACCTTCGTACTCACTAACAGCATTTAGACGGGTATCAGTGATTCTAAGTGAGTTTAAACCCCATGCAGGGCTGGAAAAAATGATGAAGATAGTTCGAGGTGGCTCTTATGAGAAGTAAGTGGTTGTAAGTCCATTATAATACGGATCTGCGAAGCCTGAACGCCGAAATACCTGGATTCTGCTATATCTGATACCTGGCGGGGTTGATTTCGACTCTGGTTGTGCATATGGCATGCGCCACGCTTAGTCCGTTTTGGGGCACCTCCATTAAAACTACAATAAGAAACTACTGACGCTGGACCCGCACCACCCTGTACTGTAAGGGTGTAAGTCATGCACACACTAAAACTGGGAAGGCTTGGACACCCGATCCCAATCGAGACAAAATTAGTCGAAGCTAGTTGTTGCGACCAAAATTGACCTTTCACACCTACACCACATAAACTAAACCTTACGTCATCACCAATCACACTAGGACCGAACGTCCATTTTCGGCCCTCGATCATGACAGCCAATTACGGTCAAACCACCAACGTCCAACAACGAACGACTTGTCCATATGGACTGATATCTCCTCCTCTTATCCAAGTCCCAAACGACCACAAGCTAGCCCATTTCTTCGAAATTCAAGTCTACCCCTTGCCAAAAATCAAGTCAATCCTCGGTAAGGTGTGGTAGATAAAATCAATTGTATAAAAATTGATCTAGATTATAGGACTAGGTAATAGGTAGGTAATCGGGAAGGTAGGACCTTAGGTGGCAGAGCGTTTGGTACTTTGAAAATTTGAACTAAGGGGAGTCTGAGACTTTGACTCGATTAACTGGGGCTCTTCATCGGAGTATGAGCCTCGAATTGTTTACTGCATAGTATAGTCCAGCTACTGAAGCAGACGTTCTTAGTCCTTACCTCTTTCAAGTTTATTACAACTGCTATAACACATACACTATTAATCCCCGGCTGTCAGCTAATGTAAACAGCAATTTTCCAGAGGGTAATACACTGGATGTACTCCCTCCAACGCGATTTCCTGATCAAAGACTATAAAAGTTTGGGCAGCTTCTTTCCAACAACAAAGCAACTTCATCATCATCCACCATGGTATCATCCAACATGTTGAACCGCATTAAAGATAAATTCTCAACCAAAACCTCCACTCCGCACTTGAAGAACAAACATAGCGACTTCAACATGGGTAACTCAAATACAACTCCCAGCTACGACAGCAACAATCCCTTCCTCGATATCCGTAAGTCACTACTCATCATGTAACTCTGCCTGACCACTAACACTCCCTCCAGCCACCAAGGCACCCCCTGCTTATGAATCAACAACCAAGGCTTCTAATCTTGAACTTCCTTGTCGAGCTGCTTCTCCTGCACCCAGTATCACGAGTGTAACCTGCGACGAAGATAGATATGCTTTCCTCACAACCTTTGATACCGTCTTCGTCATCGACGACTCTGGTTCCATGACCGGTCGATCATGGAGGGAAGTCCGCGAAGCACTCAGTACCATAGCACCAATCTGTACATCTCACGACCCCGACGGCATCGACGTTTACTTCTTGAATCACCGATCAACCAATGTTACATCAGGAACACAAGCCCCTGGAGGATACTACCAGATCCGCGACGCCAATGAAGTCCAGCACCTCTTCAAATCCGTCCGACCCTGCGGTTCAACACCCACAGGCGCTCGTCTCCATAGCATTCTCAAGCCTTATGTTTCGCACATCTCTCGTCGCGCTGAGAACATTGACTCGACCAAGCCGGTTAACATCATTGTGATCACCGACGGATATCCCACAGATGACCCAGAAAGCATCATTGTGCACCACGCTAAGAAGCTTGATCAGATTGAGGCACCTCCTCACCAGATTGGAATCCAATTCTTTCAGGTTGGAGACAAACATGGCGCTACAAAGGCTCTTCGCGAGCTAGATGATGACCTTAAGGATCAGGGTATCCGCGATATGGTTGATACGACTACATGGAACTCTACTACTCCGGACAACAGTCACACTCTATCTGGTGAGGGAATACTCAAAGTTGTTCTTGGTGCTGTTGTGCGACGCATCGATCGTGGGACTCCCCGTGATAACCCCCAGGGCCATGGTCAGTAGATCATTTTGGCTACAACTCATATGCTCTTTAGTTGTGGTTATCACTCAGCTTGGTCAGGGCACTAGCATAGAATATAGATTGGAATCACTAGGACAACCCTAACTCTAGACAATTTTTCCTCCAGATCAAAATTAGGCATTTTCCTCGTCTTGATCACTTTTTAGCTTGCCTAACACCCCGATTTGTTCGACTTATCGGAATCTCGGAAATTAAAAGACGTCTCTTTTGTAACTGGGTAGCTACGTTGATTTTGATTGTCCGCTGCCCGCCGACGCAAACAATAGAAGTCAGAGTTCATCGTCCCCATTGTATGTAGGCGCTGGAAAAGGGCTTTAGGCCAGCCCGGCTGACATTTGTTCCAGAAAGCCAACCATGTTAGTATAAAGTTCATTCTCAGACATCTGAATCAGCTTCTGCCAAAGTCCCGGTAATATAACCAATATGGGACATCATATGCAACATGTGATGTAATAAGTTGTGCCTCAAAGCGTCAGCCTATTGTGTCCATACAACCTGTCTCATAATAGGCCATCCGCTACCTGCCTATAAGATTAAATACTGATGTTCACCAGCTATCAATTCTCGTTCCCCATAACCATGGGGACTTTTCGTATTATTGGTTTCCTTTTACTTGTGGTCTCTATTGCTGCTAAAGATGATAGCCTTGTGCCAACAGCTCCGATCGCCAACCCAACACCATATGGCACAGAAATGCTACGCATGAGTAAAAGAGCTTCGATCGAATGCAGTAACGCAGAATCGACAATAACAGAACGTGATTTTGAGTTCCTCGCGGGCCTTTTCTGTCGCAATCTCAGAAACAGTGATGGAAAAATGGACGAGCTATATGAATGGACATATATTTTCAAAAAGCGGAGCATAACTTCTCTATCCTATTCCAGAGCGGCTGTTATGATGATCCTAATATATTCTCCATGCTCGCTATCCCGTGTATGGCGGAGCTTCGGGCTATATGGCGCAAATGTAAGATTTATACTTATCATAGTGGCATCGCTAATTTTACGTAGGTGAAGCACAGAATGGTGACCGCTTTGATGTATGTTCTCGTTACAGCTATACACGGAATTTAATCTGATTTTCTTTATGTCAACGGGCTGGTTCATGTATTGGGAGAAGTTATTCTTTACGTGCTATTTCTTTGTAAACACTCACCTTTCGATATCAGATCGAGTAGGTAGCCAACGAAGATGCGGTTTGTCTCCGCGCTGGAATGCACAGTTTGCGGGGCACTAGCAAAATGCTAGCAAAGTCTAAGACTACGCTTATTTCCATCAGAAATCCGTGACGGTATATAGGCCACACCGCCAACGCAAACCATTCAATCAACAAAGCTCAAAAATTCAGTATCAGGCATGCTTGCTCAAGAGCACAAGTGGTAATTCATCGAACTACTACCACGACTGCGTATGATAGTAGGCCAGGTCATTGCTGACATATAAGCAGGAAACATATTCAGCCCCGCATGGTCCGGCTACAGAGCTTCAAGAACAATGACATCACAACATATACCTACCCACCCACTAAGATGCCTCTACAGCATTTCCGGCGTTTCAATTCTTTTCATATTGCAGGCCCTGCATTCTTCAATGGTTTTACCATTCCTATTATTGATAGTTGTGATATATTTCCGGTAATGAGCCTCATACTGGTCTGAGTCGTTGTAACAGGAACGGTCCCAATCATATTGAAACAAGAAAGAGGCATCCTTGCAGAATATTACCCCTATGTCGTCTTTATATCCTTGCAGGTTGATGCGGCATATTCTCGACACCGAGTTGTCAGATTCGAGGTTCCTTCCAAGGCCGGATACGGCTTGCGTTGGTTCTATAGTCATTCTTTCCCACACAAGGTACGCGGACTGCCTCTTTTGGCCTGAGACCACACTCAATCGCTCAGGCCATCTTGTATGTATTGCATTCGCAATTGAACCCGTGAAAGCACAGCCCGCGTTCAGAGTAATGTTATGAGATTCAAAAGCATAATCGTATTGAAGAACTCCTCCATGAGAATGCATAGCGTGTGGCTGTAGGCATTCTTTGAACAAACTTGGGTTCGGAACGCCCTGGCAGATGAGGGCTAGATGAGCTTTCCGACGAGGAGCGGCGCCACCTTGAAGAATGTCATTTAAGGCGCTCCCGACGAGGATAGGTGGGTTTCCGTTTCGGCAAGCTTCGTCCAACCACCGAAAGCTTTTGAAGAACAATCTCCATACAGCGAGTACCTTCTTGTTAGAAGGTGGCTGGGCGGATTTGAGCAACCGGGGCAATCGCCAATTTGCCACGATACCTTTCCCCTTTGCGAATTGTATCTTTTCAATATTCATACTCTTTGTACTCCATGTCAACTAGTACAGGAGGAAGTGAATGCGTTATTTATACGTATGTATTCTGAAGAATGTGATGGCTAGAATCGGACTGTGTTCGATAGTCAGTTGATTACATGATAAAAATCCGTTCTTGGAAACTTTGCCTTATGGGAATCGATCTTTTTATTGCGATGGCTGAGGCTAAGCGGAGATATCTCGCGGATGAAACCGAACCATCAATGGCGGCTTCTTCCAGACGGTCTGGAAAGTAACGTGCGAGAACCAGTCGATGGCTTGGTTGACTAATTCCAAGTCATACGCATATATCAGAGACGCGAGCGTCATTCTAGCCTCCAAGTATGCTAAATTCATACCCAGACAGCCTCGAGGCCCAAGAGAGAATGGGCGGCTGGCGTCCCTGTTGACTTTCCACTTGCGATCTATCCATCGATCAGGAATAAAGTTGTTTGGCTGGTGAAAGTTTCGTGCATCGTGTGACACAGTATAGGTGTCGACTGATACAATAGTACCCTTTGGTATAAAGAGTCCATTAATTGTAGCTCCAGGGCAAACTCGGGGAAGACCAAAGGGGGCCGGTGGGAATAAGCGCAGACCCTCTTCAATAACGGCATTCAGGTAGGTCAGGCCGGATGTCGACTCTCCAGTGATCTCTCGGCTGGACGAGAACGATTTTCGTATTTCGGTTTGCAATCGCGCTAACGTATCTGGATTCTTGAGCAAAAAGTAAGTGACCCCACTTAGGAAGGTTGCAGTGGTTTCGGACCCCGCTAGCAACAATATCTTGGCTTGTTCTCGGAGATGAACCCGATCCAAGTTTCCTTGGCGAATAGTCTAGGCGAAGAAATCCTCTCGATCGTGTAAATCACCTAGTTTGATACGATGTTCGACCATCTCTTCAGTCATCTTATTATGGAGGTCTAAACTTTGCTTGAGAGCCTTTGGCATGAGAAAAGGCAAGACAAAACCGGGTACCGATAAACGATTGATGACTGGAAGAAGAGTTAGGTGACTTGTAAAGTCCAAGAGTAGTGAAACCCATGCACTGGGTTTCCAGTCAAAGATGGAGTTGAAAGATTTGCCGAACGTCAAGTCAGCTGGTTCTATTAGCCTGTTCCATTGAAGGTCCTTGCTTGGAGCACCGTACCGATGATGTCAAATGTGAGCCAGTTGTATACTGTAGAGGTATCAACTCCTATGGTTTTCGGGCCTCCGTTTTGCCCAAGCCTATGGACGAACTGGTCAACATAGTGGCGGACAGTGCTCTCAGTCTCTCTCAATGTCTTCAGACTGAAGGCGTGAAAGAGGGACTTTCGTTGATTTCGATGATCTTCAGGGTCCTTGACAAAAACTATGTCGGGGCGAGTGGTGGCCGGGTCGGACCTATAAAATATCTCACTCTTCAAGAAAGCGCCAGGATTCTTCGAGGCATGGTTGTAGATTTCTTTATATGCTGTCGCCGAGCTGAAGCTGAGCTCATTTGGGGCAATTCGGACAACATCACCATATGCGTCGTGTAATTCCTTCATGATGAAAGGGTAACGACCGCTGGTCCATGCTCGCATGAACCAAAGCTGCGTTTATTTCGATTAGTACTATTATACGTTCTAGCATGAGAGTTCTTATAGCCTACCTGACTGCACGCTGCAAGCTTTGGACCTGGGTGCTGAGCTAGAGGATGATAGAAGAGCCTGTAGACGGCCAAGGACACCGCCCCTGCTAATATCTTATGATGAAGGCATCAGACCCTTGTCTCGAAAAGTTGGGATAACCTATGACATGTCATAGAGCGCGATAGACATACAATGAAAAGGGGATGTATAAGTCCCGAAAATGCGGATAGCATTGCTTCTAAGAGAGAAAAATGCTCAAGTAGAGTATCAAGGGCGTATAGGTTAACAGCGTATAGTCAGTACGAGGTATTCAGAGTACCTGTGTACAAGATAATAGAGTCTGAACAACAAATCCTTCGTTCGGGTTTTTGGGAGCCCTGAATGATGAATTACAACTTACGATAGGATCCTTCAAAGACGAAAAAAAAGCGATAGAGAGCGGAAATTGAATTCAAGAGTGATACAGATCGACCTAGTATAGTGGCAACCGAAATCAGGACCTAGCTTTCTTGAGCAAAAACCAAGATGTGACTAAAATGGCTCTCGATAGTCCACAAATAGCCATATCGAAGCCGTCACTAGAACTGCCGGGAATATATCCAAGCACATGGCATAATCTCCATGGAGGCTGATTATGGATTCAAATGGGGCAGATATCATCACTCCTCCACGTCCAGAATAGACCTCACTCAAGAGGAGATATTGATTGACCTTCGTTGTCGATTGCTTATCCACAATGACGTCACAGAGAACAAGGTCCTGCGACCTCATGTAGCCTTTCTTTGGAAGATTTTTCGAGCCAGAAATTTCGGACCTATTCTGGATACGTCCACATATAATCACATGAATTTCACATTTTGGCGGCTACTATTGGTCGACCTAATGATAGTATGCGATGATGGCAAGCATGCCAAGGAGACAGGGTTAACAGCACGATTTTTGCAGCGCTCTGTGCACTGTCGTAAGCTACGCGTCGGTCCATGCGCGAAAGCTTATCTTACATTCAATGATTGTCTTGTTGCAAATTATCTGCGCATTAGTGATAGTAGGTGAAAGAACTTTGTTTCCAGTCTTGAGTAACCTTGTAAAGCTCATTCAATACTTGATCTCTGCCTGCAGGGGCCAGTCTTGCCGGAACTATCCGCGTTCTCAGGGTGTTTCTTTCACCAAGGCGAACCGCAACAGTAGCTTTGTCTAATCTACTTTCACTCCACCAGACTAGTTGTAATACGACTAACATGAGAAGCAGGCTTTTTATTCATTGAAGAGCGTTATTATCAACCAGGATCTGGATGATATCCTCGTGGCGGTGCAAGAGTGCCAACTCCAGGGCTGTTGCGCGCCCAGGCTGGCGATCCATTCCACGTCCACCGTCCACGTATCCACGGCGTGGAAATGGATGGTCCGTGCATCCATTTCCATCCATTCAATGGAGCTGGCCGTTACATAATCCATCCATCCACGCCAGGGTTCCGTGGAATGGATAGGTGGAAATGGAAGCAGGGGGATGGACTGGTAGGGGGTTCCCTAGCCTAGTCCCTAAAATACCCTGTAATTCAGGGTAGACCAACTTGGCCATGGTCGGTAGAGATCTCAAGTACCTATATACCAGGCATTTTCACATACAAATTAAGGTATTTTTAAACAGAACATAACAGCTATTGGGTCGTGGACATTTCGCGTCATGGTGCCGCGTTCCAGCATCTCCATGCAACTGCATTCTGTACCGCGTAGAATGGCTGAGAGCCCAATTATCAGCTCTATGGTGCTCGAGCCGCCAGACCAAGAGGATAAGAAGAACTCGTGGGACCTCTTCCCTTGGAAAGACTTCCCTGGCTACACGCAATCCCAACGCTGTGCGTCTACATCGTCGTGGATATGGCAATTCGGCTACGATATCGAGAAGAGCGATGACGATACAAAGCGGCGATGGGTTTGCAAGGTCTGTGTTGACAGTCGCAGGCCAAACCCTCATTCGGCGGCCTCGAGCGGTACGCAGAACGCGGAGATTCATCTCTGGAATGACCACAAGGTCTGCGACCCTTCCGGAAGACGGAAGCCGCCTAGCAAAGCAAAGGAGAAGACACCATCGAGGAATATTGCCGAGATGATGAAGTTGAATACCCGTGACGCGCGAGAGCAGCAGATCGCAAACCAGATCATTGGCCGTTTTGATCGGCTAGACTTCCAGCGTTTGGTAGTCTCGTGGATCATCAACAGCAACTCTTCTTTCCGACAAAGTGAAGATCCATACCTCCGCGCCGCTTTCGAATATCTTAATCCACTCGTGAAGACAACCGAAGCGCATATTACCCACAATACCGTCCGCAGGCGTATTCTTCAGGTGTACGAGGAAAACAAGGCTGAGATCAAGCGAGTAGGTACTAATTGCTACTTCTGTAGGCTATAGAATTAGATATTGCCAACTGCAGTATCAGCGCCTTTGCCTTGGCGGCCAAGGAGATTAGTAGCATCAGATGGGAAAAGCTTCAAAATCTCATAGAGCATGTAGAAGTCCTTGGGCATAATAGTAACCCGTTTGGCGTGAGAGGCCAAAAGTGCAGAAGCTAGTAACGCGATTAGTACAAGTGATTACCACAAAATCTAATATCATACCAGTAAGAACAGTAGTAAGGTAACCTTCTGCAGCAGTTTGAAGAGCATAAACGGCCTCAGCTTGAATTCGCAGGTGTTCGCCGGGGCGAGACTCGTTGTCCATGATTTCTTTGAGTAGGCGGATAAAAGGTGCACGCGGAATACATCGGATATCTGCAACAGCATCTTTCATTGCCTTCTTGACTGCACGTCTCCAAAGAGCTATACAATATAAGATTAACACAATATATTATCACATTAGAAGACTTACTGTTTTGCGTGTAGCGACGCTTTGGCTTTGGTACAGCTGGAGCTGCTGCACCACTGGGAACTGTCTTGCCGGCAGTAGTCTTCTTGCCTGTAGTCTTCTTCCCGGCAGTAGTCTTGGCCGTAGTTTTGCGAGGGGCTTTCCGGGCTTTACCACCCGATTTGCCTTTAGTCATTGTGACTGTAAATAGATTAGCTCAAATAGCTAACGTACATGATAAGCGGGTGCAACAGACAAGCGAGTGCAACACAACATCACAACATCTCAGATAGAAATAGCAATAAAAACACAACAGACTATTAATTAAGTAAAATTAATCGCTATATTCTTCCATAGACATAGTGACAACTATCTGACAGGTCCTTGCATTATGTCCTGTCTTGCCGCACGCTCCACAGCGCCTTTCCTTCATTCGCGTAGGCCCTCCTTGACCACCACTTCTCGATGGTCCAGCCACCGCCTGCGCATCAACATCCGTTTGATCAATTACTTGCCTTCCTTCCTCTACTGTCATCACCCCTCCTTTCTGTAGCCGGGTTCTTTTTGCCCTCTGCCGCCGGCTTAGTATCTTATTTGCCTGTTCAAGATCTTGAACCCTGGCCTCTAATAAGGCAACCTTATGCATAACTATCTTTGTTCCCTTGGAAGAAGACCTCAATGCTTCTAGAATCAACTCTGGAGAGCTACTTTTATGCCTTTTGATTCTCCTTTCAAGATATTCAAGCTGAGAGTTGGCTTCAAGGATAGTCTTTGGGGTCTTTGAGACCCAAGGGGTCGAGGGGCTAACTACCTCCTCCACAGGCGTTAGAGTCCGCAGCTGCACATCGAGCTTCGAGATTACACTTTCTGGGTCGAGAGGAGCAAGTCCGGCTCCTCTAAAGGCTGCTTTAATATTTTTCTCTGTCATTGTGGCCTGGTAGGCGATGTAAAAAGCCGGCAAGAACTCGGTTTTGGAAATGTGGGTTACGGAGCATCTGATCAAATGCTCGATTTCTCGCCCGTAAGCCTTTTTAAGCAGGCGAAAGCACCCGACATCAAGAGGCTGCAGCAGATGAGACGAATGAGGCGGTATACAAAGCGTGATGGTTTTATTTGCCTTGCAATATCTCTCAAAGTCGACCGAGTGGTGACTTTGGTGTCCGTCGAGGATCAGGAGACGATAGCGATTCTTTGATTGCTTGGTAGTACACCGGTCGAAGTGCTTTAGCCACTCGAGGACTATCTCGTTATCTGTCCAGCCATTAGGACTCGTCGCAATAGCCCAATCGCCCGGGAGGTTGCTTTCTCGGTACCAGTGGGCGAGGTGATATTGGCCCGCACCTATGATGAACGGCGGGATCGCTTGGCCCTCGGCATTGATCGCCTGAATGACTGTAACCCATTCCCGGTTTCCAGGCTGCACTGATTTTGGTCTTCCACGCCTTTCAGCACCTGTGACGACCATTCCGCTCGCAATAACGCCCATCATAAAGCCAGTCTCGTCAAAGTTGTAGATTTCATCAGGTCGGATGCCATACTTCGCAATTACATTTGCTACGAGCCTAAACCAGTTGCGAATAATGGTCGGATCTTCACATTTGGCTCTCCGGTAGTCATATTTACGGGGAAAATGCGTCTTGAGGTCTTTGTGTCGCTTGACGAAGTTAGAGGCCCAGCGCTTGCCGACAGGCGGCGTCTCGCGGTCGGCGAGCAATCGGTTAGCCATCTCCTCAACACAACGCAGTCGCGGGGGAAACCCTCGCGAATCAAGATCGAGAATGAACTGAACTATGATCTGTTCTTCTAGATCAGATAGTTTGCGTGATTTTGGGATAGAATCACGCGTAGAAAGGATACCTATAGCGCCCCCAGGATCAGGTTAAGATTCGGGCTTGGGCTCAGACTCAGGCTGTGACAGACCCCACCTAAAACCATGTTGTGTATAGGACCCAAATCACTCCGACAAGAGCTATAGCACCCGCAATAAACCAGGGATTCCAAAGAAGAGACCATTTAAGTTGACCTGCAAGAGCCTTGATACCTTCCCATAACGCTTTTTTAATGCTTCCTTGCGACATCTCTCTAAACTCTCCCACAAGTCCGGCCATCGCCATGACAAGAGCGGGTGCCCCCGCCATCGGATTCTTTCTAAATAAAATCACGGCCGAGATAAATGTACCCAAGATTGGGGCCCATCTGCAGAAGGCTCCCACGGCATTATTGGTCATTAGCCAATCCCCGAAAGTTCTGAGAGTTTTTGACACCTTGTTGAGCATGGGCAAGATATTTTGTAGGGGCCCTGCCAAGTCTGGGTTGCGGACGAATTCCTTGACCAGGAATTCATCAACCACTACACTATCCAAATAGAAAGGGCCGGCCATTTTGCCGATGGTGATTGACGGCTGATGATTTCTCGCAGCGGTATAATAGAAGGGCGGTGAATGGTTTTGTGTGGGCTATAACAATGGCAATAGGAGTAGAATGATGTCTTGAGAATGAGGAATGTGACCTTCGACCTTGAGCAAATTCGATGCGCCTCTATGACTTTTCTACGAAGTGGCCATGTGAGAAGCGTACCCTGCGCTCACTACGCTGGCCATCTGCCGAGAATACTACCGACGTCATCCTACTGTTGTGGACCTTAAGCATCTTCTCGTATGCGCCCGTGGCTGCGTTCTAGATCTTGACTGTGTCATAATATGAGCCAAATGCAGACGCTGGCCATCTGCCGAGAATGCCACCGACGTCACCCCACCGTTATGGTCCTCAAGCGTCTGCAGGCAAGCGTTCCGATCTACCTCCATTCTTAGCTTCAATACCATCCAACCCGGCTCCTCCTTCTTAAAGAGCTCTCTGGTGAGACTTTGTTCAGGACTGAACATGAGTGCGGACGCATAAGCATACAATGGAGCAACCTCGATGGCGCGAGCATGAGAAAGAATGAATCGGCGCGCATCTCGAAATAGTTCTGTCAGTTTCTGCGCTCCCGCGATTTTCTCTAACCTTGTCAGACAACTTCCAATATACATCTAGAGCAGCTTACCACTAAAGCCTCTAGCTTGTGTACCGCCTTGATTCCCTCCGGCATGCTTCGTAGCAGATCAAGACATTCCAACCAATACAAGTACTTCTTCTAGATGAATACATGGACGTTGCCGTTAGGTATAACACTGAGCGTTGCGAAGTGTCACGTCTCTTAATAGTGAATAGAGCTTGCAAGGCGTATTCAGGTAAAGATGTTTTATTGATAGTTGGTGAGCTAAGTTCTATCTAATGCTAAATGAATGTGTATATATACTTGGGTATATGCAGATCGAACGTTATCGGTTCGACTGTTACAGGGTAGGCTACCGGCTATTGGCGCGAAAAGTGGGGTGCACGGGACACGTCCTTCCTCTAGTTGTTGGGTCGTAACATGTGAGTGCTGGATAAAAGCTGAACTATGTTAAATCTAGATAATAAAAGCCCGTCGCGCTATAGGTAGAATGGTGGTAGAAGGGGCACTCCGACATATAGAGGCATTGACAAAGAGACTCGGAGTAGAATGATAAACGCCGGGTCAACGGCCCATACGAAGGCTATTAACAAGCTCCGAAAACCTCAAAGGCGCACTTCATTCCAATGACGTAAGTGTGATATAGTATAGTTTATTCCTTCTGGGAAAACTACGATAAACCATGCACCCCGACTACTGACAAAGCTCTAATTTTCCCGATTCACGCCCTTGAGGGGTCTGCTTGGAAGCCAATTTCCCGAGGTACTTTGTGTGTTTTAGGCCGAGTAGGGAGAAATTAGGGATGAGATACTTATTTCGGACTGATCTACAGCCGGCAGGAACGCCACATAAACCCGCTTGCAGGAGATCGACAATAACAGAGCCTATTTCCAGCCTTTCAGCTCTCCACGAAATTGCCCGCATGCGGTTGAGACACGACACAACTTCTTGCAGTAAGCTGAAAGTGAACTCAAAACATACAATCATCCTTCAGCATACCAACTCTCTAATTACAGAGAACTACATGTTAAAGGCATTGATATATCAGGATGTCTTATTCTATTTGGCAGCTAAGCCACTGGCTCTAGAAGGGATCTATGAAATCCATGAGTGTGTGTTATGGCCTCATGCGGGAGACCTTTTCCTAGAACGTCTTATGTATAAGCGTCTTAGCTGCATGACGGTAAAAGTATGACAATCTTCTGTGGCGGACCGGTCTATGTGCCCACCTCCGCGTAGTAGGCTGCACTGAGTTTATTAGCTCGTTCTGGTGGCAGCTGAGGTGGTGCGAACCTCGGTAGATTGCATGAATGTTGTGTAACCTTTACAGTATTGTACATGTACACCTTCCTCTTCGCAATAACATTCTCTTTGTAAGTTTTGGAGTAGAGACTTATCGGTACATGTGTCTACTTGATAGGCGGGTCTGATGCTTATGTCAGGACGTAAAAGCGGCCTCCAAGCCATTTTTTATTATTCCCTTTCCGTAACTCTAACGGTACCGGCTAGTCCTAGAACGGAGCCGCTTTTAGCAGTGCGGGCTGGTCCTGTTACTACCGAAGCTACCCTGCACAAGGCAATTAGCAGGTCGTTTTAACTAAACGAGTCTTGGATTAGGAATAGACGGATGCATATGACGAAGGAAGCTTTAGTTAGGTCTAAAAGAGGGGAAATGATCAGGCCAGAATAGCCATAGTTAAACCGTTAATTTGCATGTGCCCAGTAAACGGTGGGCCTCCTGCAGTATAGTCGTATGATTTTACGACATTCCCCTTCTAGTAAATGCTTACTTCAACATGCAATGCTTTATATGTGTATAAAGAACTACGCGACTCACTGCATCTTGTCATTGGGTTCTTGCTCCTCAGATAATTCTCATCAATTGACTGGTGCCATCAATAATCCCTGTGGAAGCTTATTGTCTGACACAGACCTTTCACTGAGAAAAAATCACCTTCTCAATCCTTTGTCTTTGGGCCCATACGAAGCAATGTTGATCCCATCCAATGTTCTGTCGTTGCCTTCTCTAGGTGAAGACGTCCAGCTCGGCATGCTCTACGATGCTCGAACTGGGCAATTCTTCGGTGGCGCTTCCTTCTGGAGCAACGAAGTTGTAAACACCAAGCAAGAGATAGCCGACAAGGTCCAGAATGCAGAGTACTCATATACAGAAACTCTCGACGAAGCCCGCAAGTCCATTGGTCTCAACATTGAAGGGGCCATCGCGCTGGACCTCGGCATCATCAAGGCGGTAGGGTCGGCCAAGTACCTGAATGACACAAAGTCGACATCCCACGAGGCCCGCGTCGACGTCTCATGCACTGTCATTCGGCGTACTCGCCGCATCCCGCAGGAGACCCTTGCCACAATGCAGTTCGAGGGCAGGCTCAATGACGATCGGTTCACTCACTTTGTCGGTGAGGTGGTTGAAGGTGGGACTGCGACGCTCAGCTTCATTCAGTCCTGTTTTTCAGAAGAGGAAGTAAAAAAGGTTCAGGGCTCCCTCAGGATGGCACTCAAGTGCCTGCCCATCGCCGAGGTTGGCGGCGACTACTCGAAACTAGACAACGTTTCTCATGAGAGCGTCAAAGTGACCTACTCTGGAGCTCTTATCGAGCAGGTCACCAGCATTGAGGACGCCTGTCGCGTGGCGGGAGAGATGCCAGCAAAGCTTGGTGAGCAGCTTAATAGCCTGTCGTTCAAGCTCTATCCACTGGACATACTTGATGGCTCTGCTCGGCACCACATACGTGCTCTAGATGACAGCCTGGTTAACGATGTCGGTGCGGCTATTAAATACGGTAGAGATACCATGCTCCGGCTCAAGGAGCTACAAGAGTTGGACGTGTTCAAAAAAACATTTCCCATCATCAAAGACCAGATCTTCAACATGGAGATCGTCTTTAGATCGGTTATGACAAACTTGGAAAGCATCGCTCGCCGTCTTTTGCCGAGGCTGCGGAATGGCGTGACGGACTACGACGCAAGTTTCAACGAGATACGATCTGCCTTGACTTTGTTCCACCAGCGACTGGAAATAGTCCACCAATTCATTCGGAAGAAGCGAACGGAGGCTGGCGTCTTGGCTGAGACCATTTCCCTCCTCCTCACAAAAGGCTTCGAGAACAACCTGGGGGCGGCCAAGCCACAGTCAATGGTAGTCAACGATACTACGCGCCTCCTATTGTCGTGGTCAGGCAAAGCAACTAGTCAGGCCTATCATCCACTGGAAAAGAAGGTCCAAGCATCAGATCTCAGAGATCTTTCTAGCCAGATTTCAGACGATGAGGATGAGGATGAGGATGATGATGAATGGTTCGAGAGCCAACAGTCTGTCGCAAACATTCGGGAATCATGTAATGTTCTGCTTGAACAAAAATCGCGCTGCAACACCAATGTTACTTTTGGAGTAACCAGCGTTGAAAAAGCATATCGTCCAGGGAAGACTAAGCGCGTCAAGACCAGCCTGGGCGACATCTTACTGGAGAAAGAAGGAAAACTGCTCATCGTGACGGGAATGATCCCTAAGAAGCCCACTGCACCGTCATTGACCGTTATTGAACAGTCAATCAAGGTAGACTGGTTCAAGGAGAGAAGCGAGGAGCAGGAGCAGGCAATCCCCACCACCGGGTTTAAGATCACGTTTCGTCCAAAGCCTAACCACGAGAAGGACAGTCCTTTATCGTCCTTGACCGCAAATGAGTCCACACAATACATCAACTGTGGACCGGATGAGACACTCACCCGTATCGACAAGACAAATCTCGGTACAAAGCTTCGTGACGATTGCGACTACGAAATCACCTTGACATTGGAAACAATGGTTGGAGCATCAGTCTGTAGTGATCGTGTCACAGAACGGACCGAAGCCTTGCCATCCGTAGCCGACCGAATGATCAGGTATCACCAAGCAAATAGGTATATTCTCTCCCGCGCCCCAATGCCGCATGTCTCCTGGAAGTTTTGCGACGATCGAGGAACACCAACATTATACCTGGGTCTGACCGTCATAGCGACACGGATGTGCAGTGACCCTCGCTTCAAGAAGGAAGTTGCGGTTCGCATCGTCGACGTCGCCACAGAGTTCGACAAAGAGACCCCCGCTGCAGACATTCAGGACACCGAAAGGACGGTCGTGGCCGTATTCACTGGCAGCAGTGGTCATGGCAAGACCACACAAATCAACGCCTTCATCTCATTCCTTCTCGGAGGGAAGCCTAGCGACTCTGCCCGAGTCATGGTAGTTGACGACCGCTTGGCAGATCAGTCCGGCTCCGTGACGCAGTTCGTCACGTGCTATCGCATTCGACCATTCTCTCCTCTCTTTGAGGGGAAGACGCTCCTTATTGTTGACACACCCGGGTTTGGCGACAGCAGAGGCTGGCAACGTGATGCCTTCACAACTGCCGCCATGTCGGACTTTTTCAGAACTGTTTCTCATGTTAATGGAATTTTCTTCACTTGTCGCGCCAATGAGGCACGCACAACATTTTTAAGTCCAATCTCCACCTATGTGTTCTCCTTATTCGCCAAAAACGTCGCGCACTGTCTGCGTACGGTCTACACCTTCAGCGATGCAGGGGCACCTCTGGCTCGTGAAGCCCTGAGGCGTCTTCACTGGCCCGTAGGCGAGCTTCGGGAAGTGGAGGCCAATAATGCCTGGTTCACAGCAACGCTGGACGTGGAGAATCAGGTCAAGGTCCGCGACTGGTGGGTCATGTCGGTCAAGGCCCAGAACCGCTTAAAGGAGATGATCCTGAAAATGGGGCCGAAGCCCACCGACAGCAGTGCAACGCTTTCCAGGAAACGCATCACTCTAGAACAGAGGTGCGAGCTGGTGGAAAGAAAGATCTTGCAGACAGCCGACGATGCAAGGTCCCTCATCGCCAAGCTGGACTCCCTGGCTGAAGCTGTTGGCAAAGCACCGAATGAAAAAATATTGGTGATGGAGAAGAAGGTTTTCAATCGCGATGTTGCGGAGGGCTCATATACTACGCTTTGCACTACCTGCAACCGGACGTGCCACGAAGTATGTTACATCGCGGATGATTTATGCAAGGCTCGTTGTGCCGCCATGTCAGACGGGAAATGCACTGTCTGCAAGGGCCGATGCAGGTGGCAGGACCACAAGAACGCGACATTTATCATAGACGTCAAGGACGTCGAGAACTATGTCGTACCGGACGAGCTGATCCAAGAGTGGAACAGTGCCAACAATACGCTCGAAGGTGCCCTTCTTGGGGCCATGGACGAGTACATGGAATTGCAGGAGGAGCTCCGACTCGACATCACATACCTGGCGGGCCTAACCGACGAAATCAAGAAGACGGCCATTATGCATGACCCGGAGGCTTTGATAAACTACCTCGAAAGTCTCATTCGAACATCCAAGGCCAGGGGCGCCCCAGCTGAGCAGCTGGTCCAGCTCACAACCGCCAAGAACACATTGATTCTGGTCCGAGAGGTCAAAGACCGAGGCACAAGCGCTACGACGGAGTCACGGGTGCTGATTGACGTCTTGGGTGCGGTCCGCAAAGAAATGAGCAAGCGCATGGTAATGACTGCTAGTATACGACGACAGGAGGAGTCTAAGCTTTGTACTATGTATAACAACCTGCTGGAGACACTGCCGCAGGAAATTCGGGAGAAGGCGCCGCCACCACTGGAAAAACAGAGTTGGCTAAAGTGGTCACATGGTGCTCTGTATCCGGAGAACCTGAAGGCCGTGATTAAGCTCGTGAAGGTAGTGTTGAGGGATGGCGGCGTGGTTGCTGCCATTGCTGCGCAGTCTGTTAACTTGAATTAGAGTCTGAGTCTGTTAGGCACCCCTTATGTACAGTGGGCTACGGTGGGCGATAGGGAGGACTGTTGCAAAACCTCCGGTCGTTTCCATTTGGGTTTAGGGGCTCTGCTTCTTAGTCATCGGAGTACTTTGGGGGGCGCCCCATAGAGGCACAGCTAGCTGTGCCTCTAAGATATCGTTATGTAAGCTCGATCTATGTAAGGGGAGCCAATAGGTTCACGGGTACCCGTGATTCTATTCATTTCACGGGTCCCGTAAAAATGACCAAGCACAGTGCGTCTACCCCCTTCCTGCACGCCACAACAAGTGGAATTAGACAATTAAAGCCGAATGCATGTTGCAATTGTACTACAATACATCCCTCACTCTGCCCTTCGGCAGAATGACGAGCCTGCTGAGTCTCGCTGTCTTCCTCTATCCTTTTCCAGATCTCTTTGACGCCCCTCCTTCCATTTCTCATGGGGTCGCTCCAAGGGTCGGAACCACTACATCCACTCCACTTTGGGGCCAAGTAGAGTGGATGTACGATTTTTAGGCAATTACGAAGTGGATGTAGCACATATTCGACCGGAGTGGAATGGAATGAATGAATGAATGAATTTATTCCGCCCGGGAGGATACGCCTCATAGGGCCCACAACATTAAGTCTCGTTAGTTACATTCTTTTCCGACTTCTAGCCCTATAACCCTTGAACATCACAATCCCTACTCCTCGCCACATTTCCCAGCCTCGCTTGTCCCTGCGACAGGCCTGCTTGAAGGCCAAATTCTCCAAGTGTTCAGCGTCCCGTCTTCAGCGGCTGAAGCCTGGTCTGTCTACCAGAGGCTGTACTATATTAGTTCTTGCTGCATTATATCGTTTGGTTTGTTAGTATATCTTGTATGTTATCATGTCCGTGTAGCATCCAAACGCCCCGTGCCTTTCGCAAACTTGATCGCTGCTCGCACTGCTGCCAGGTTCGGCCTCCACTTATGCCCGTCTTCCGCCGTCTTTCCTCCCAGGAAAAATGATAGATTACCCATCATTTCCCCGTCGACATTTCGCATGTGTTCTCGTTGCTCATCCCACCGTGGACATCGGAAGAGGAAATGGTCCACCGTTTCTTCTTCCTGGCCGCAATCACACGTATCTGTCTCTGCTGCGCCTATCCTGTGCAGATACCTGTTGACCCGTGCCATTCCCGTTCGTAGTTGCACCAGGATGTCGGATTCGCGTCTCTTCAGGGCGTCATATAGTGTGCGCGTGTGCTTGCCGGGCAGCGCCTTATCGAGCTGCTTCGAATAGCTGCCTACGCTCTCAGGTAGCACCATGTGCTGCCGACGTTGTGCTAGTAGTACTCTCAGTCGGGTCGATCGGGCCTGGTACAGCGGTTTCGTTGCTCTGCATCCGCTATCTGTGGCTTTTCCCGCTTCGGTCTTTGCTTTTGCTCCCAGTGTGAAAGAGTCATTCGTGGGCGATACCCAACGCATCGTGATGGTGTTTCCACCCTTTCCAACTCGTTCGGCATGTTTGTAGATCTCCCGGATGGTGCCTTGTCCTGACTGTTGCCGAGGTTTCATAATCGCTTGTAGCGCCGATCGGTTTCTTGTTGCAATGATCACCTCTCGGTGTCGGAGCCCATCGGGCATGCACCTCAGGACCATTGCTATCGCTTCCAGCTCGGCCATGTATGCGTTTTGCTCGTCTCTCGGGAGGACTTCACAGCGTACTACTACTACTGTAACAAAGGCTCGCTGTGCCAAATTACTCAGAATTTGGCCCGTGCATGTAGCGAGGTTCTGCTGGCGGCTAATAGGCGGACGGGTCCCGTCCCAGTTTCCATTTTTGGTATAATTTTTTCCGCTATCGGATTACCTCACGCCTTGTTCCACTGCCTCAAGTAGTTTGACGAGTCCCATTTACCAGCTATTCCAACAAATCATTGGCTTGAGGTGAATAGCCACGACATATCTGAGTTCCAAATTTACTCCAAACTCTACTAGAGCTAGAGCTGTACCACAATACAACTTTTTTTCCTCTTCGATGGCCGAGTACAAGGCTTCTTGTTCATCGATGTCTTGCTAGGCTATTTCCCAAAGCTCACCGATGCCTCTTCTGCTTGTGAACAGTCGCCCGTTCTCGGTCACTCGAGCTACTTGTGCTTCGATGCGATCAGGCTCTGCTTTGTCCTAGTCTGAATAAGCCACCATCTCTTCTTTGGTACATTCTCTTAGGCTCGTTGGGGTTGCACAGCACCTCCCCATCTGCTTATAATCAAGACACCAGCTGTAGATTGCTTTTGGATATGCTAAAGGCAGGCCCATTGCTTTCCTATACTGGCGGTTACCAATCATCTCTTGACGTGACGTATCCCTGGTGGATTGCTCGTGGATCATCGTATCTCAGCCGCGTTGAATCTGGAACTGGATCTTGCAAGTGTAAGGGTGACGATGCTGGCGGTCCGATAGCGGAGCAAACTATACCATATATGGAAACTGGGACGGGACCCGTCCAATTTTAGAAGGACGGGCACCCGTCCGCCTATTAGCCGCCGGTTCTGCTACATTCGGGCAAGATTATCATGCCCCCACTTATTCTTCATTCTGATTGCAATTTCCCAACCGTGCACGTTAGCAAGATCTCCCCTACTAGACTTCATTGCGATAGAACTCGAATAACGCAAGAATCGATACCTCTCTTCAAATCATATCCTTACAGATTTAGGTGAGTGGCCCTGCTCGAATGATACTGAATTGTTGAGCGCGAGAAGAGTCGGCTCCATGATGGTTTGCATTGGCTGCATAGCCTATATACTGAAGCGCTCTAGAGACTTTGGTATGTAGAAATAGGTCAAAGTATTGATCAAACGTGAGGTTATATGCGCTACAAAACTTTATTACTCAGAATAATGAGCCCATGAAGTGTTGACTCAGTGATGAAGAGTGAGGCAGGAGTTGGCTCACCAAGTGTAAGGAGATCCACAAATGCATAAGCGGTGGGGCTTAGGTGGTCGACAATACGCCATCGCACATCGTCCGAGATCCACATTTGGTTGGCACCTTTCGCTTAGTGAACTTTTTCTCTTGGCCAATATCATTACGCGTTCGTCCATTACGGCAGCCGCTCTCCTCCGGCTCTTATCGTGCTCTTGCGCTCGGAAATCACATCGCTTCCATGCAGGAGTGCATGCGAGCGTCAGAGATCAGAAACTCAGAGATGACAGCGCATCATCAAGATCGCGCTCATAACAATGAAGGAAGTGTACCCAATCACAACGGTTGTGGGAGCAAAAGACGCCGTCTCATGTTTTATGGGGATACAAGGGCTTTGATGGACCAATCATTACGAGATGCACAAAGCGCGTTTGTGTTCTTGGCAGGAGGCCAAGCGCGACTCCGCCACGCCACAGCTTCGTTAGGCATCCATCGTGGTACCTGTTGACGGACCCCTCTCTCCCCCCTTCACACCCACCTTCGAACCAGCTTTCTTTGCTCGTCAAAATATCGTCTTTTACCACCGGCCCATGCGGCAGGAAAGTGGCATCGCCATTATCGACTTATCCGCCAAACTCACGACACTGTGCCTAGGTTCGCTCATCTTCAAGAAGTATCTTTAACTCTGGTGTCAGAGGCCAGCGCCGAATCAAATCATGCCCGCCTGTTCTTGCCTCTCTTCACCTGCTTGGCTTTGCACTTTCCACTCCCAACCCAGCACAGCCCTGCGATTGAACTGGTGCAGCTGCATACTCCATCGCTCAACAGCCCTATTGGCCTCACAACCTGCGCCTAGCTACAGGGGTTCTTTTCAGGTGCTGAGGCCTCCCCACACACAAATCCCTCAAGGATGCTGCGCTGTCCCATCTCGTCGCCGTCCCGACTCATCGATCGGAGAAGTCATCTCGCTGATACCATCATATCGCACAACAAGGACAAGGCGGCCCTTCGGTGAAGATGGCGCCTGCATTGTTTGGGAAAGTGAAATCCAAGGGCAGGAAGTGGTTGCAGGCCTCTCACCGGGAATCCTCGACTCCTTCGCCACAAACACTTTCGCCAACACCATCTCGACCTTCATCCCAACTAGCTGCTCGACCGACATCTCAGCCAACGCCCTCTCCGCATATCTCGACGGATTCCGACACCTCCTCGCTGACGAGTCTACAAGAGCGGCTTTGGAATAAGGCCTACGATGGGCTCAAAGCGAGCGAGCCCAAACTAGTCGGGGCGTACGAGAAGATCTTGGGTTCTAAACTGCACGAGGACGGCCCTAGCTCCGTTGCCTCCGAACCGACTGACAATGGAATAGCAAGCGCTTGGGGCCCAAGATGCCGCCAAATGCAGCAGTTGATCCAGGCAGGGCTGGGCCGGACGCAGAAGCAAGCGTCCATCAAGCAAGGCATTGACGAAGGCTTGCAAGCAATACAAGCGGTGAGGGGAATAATGGACAGCGCGGTAAAGGCCGCACCAGAAGCCGCCGTTGCCTGGGTCGGCGTCTGCCTTGGATTAGAGGTGTGTGAATTGCTTTCCCAACCGAACGCAGAACGGTCGATGATCCCTTGCTGACAGTTGATAGATCCTTTCGAACCCCGTCACCGAGGCACGCGCAAACCGCAAAGGCATCGCCTACGTCCTGTCAAGAATAGAGTGGTACTGGAACTTAGTGTCTCTACTTCTCGACGAGAACAAGGCCGAGCAATCTTCCGTGGGACTGCGAGTCCAACTAGAGAGCACGTCGTGCAGCTCTACGAGAAACTTCTTTCCTATCAGATGAAGAGCGTCTGCATTTACTACCGGAACTCGGCTGTCGTCATCGGAAGGGATATGCTCAAACTCGATGACTGGGCTGGCCAGTTCAGCGAGATCAAGGAAGCAGAGGATGCCGTGCAAAGAGACATGGAACAATACAACACAGAAGAGAGCAAGATACGACTGCAGAAAATCGCCAAAACCGCTAGCGCTATAGAGATGAAGCTCCAAGACATTCATGCGGCCATCAAAGGCGTACATTTGGCCATTGAAGCGCAAACGCAACATCAAGAGAAGAGACACCAAGACGACGAGGCGAAGCAATGTCTGAAAGACCTGCGCGAGACCGACCCTCGCGACGACAAGACGCGCATCGAAGCTACAAAGGGCGGCCTGCTCAGGGACTCGTACCGCTGGATTCTTGATAATGACGAATTTCGGCGATGGCGTGACGATCCACAAAGCCAGCTGCTCTGGATCAAAGGCGATCCTGGCAAGGGCAAGACGATGCTGCTGTGCGGCATCATCGACGAACTGGAGAAGGAACCCGGCAAACACCTGTCCTACTTCTTCTGCCAGGCCACCGAGACACGACTGAGCAATGCGACGGCCGTGCTGCGTGGCCTGATCTACCTTCTCGTCGACCAACAGCCGTCGCTCATCTCGCATGTTCGGGAGAAGCACGACCATGCGGGTAAGCAGCTTTTTGAGGATGGGAATGCCTGGGAAGCCTTATCTAAGATCCTCACGGCCATGCTTAATGACCCGGGCGTGGATGGTGCGATCCTGATTGTTGATGCCCTCGATGAATGCAAGACAAATCGCCATCAGCTTCTCGACTTCATCACTAAACCTTCCCGCGTCAAGTGGATCGTCTCTAGCCGTAACTGGCCGGACATTGAGGAGAAACTGGACAATTTGGAGCAGAAAGTCAGGCTGCGCCTTGAGTTGAACAAGGACTCAATCTCCAAGGCTGTCAATACCTACATCGGACACAAGGTGAATCGACTGGCAGGTCTTAAGAAATACGCAGGGTTGAAAGCCACTCCACTCAATCCACTAGCAGCTCGAGTGGAGTGGGTAGATCATAATCCACTGAATATCTCAGTATCGTGGATCCACTAGAAGCTATCGTGGATTGGGTGGATTGGGTGGATTGGCAACTGCCTCTATTCTTAATGCCATGATGGTGACGCTATTCCCGAAGCCATTGCCCACGTAGTCCCTTATTCCAACTTCCGAGTGGGACCTTATCCCTAACGGGCCCCATCTCGTCTTGAACGCCCACCACCTGAGTGAGCCACTTTGTTGCCCATCCTTCAAGCTGTTGATCCGACATCTGAGCTAATTCGAGGTTGACTTTTTCTTCGTCTACTGAGATAAAGAAGGGATCTAATTCATGAATAATACCCGCCCTCAGCCATGAACGCAATACCTGGCACATCCCGATAATCTGGGCTTCAAGTTGGTGGCGGAGAGGGTTCACCATCCGACCTGCTGCTGAGAAAAGACGCTCACACTCAGCAGACATTGGTTGTATCGTGAGAAAATCAAGCGCCATTCGCGATAAGTTTGGATACTTGAATCGCTTCTCGTGCCAGTAAGCGAGAGGATCGTTGATGGAGCCATCACCACTTTCGCAGTGCGTAATCCAATGCAGGTATTCGTCTTCGCCTGGCGTGAGGCCATCATGACCTGCTTCTGGCGCTGTGTAGCGGTTTCGTTTAAGGTATTCCTGAAACGGATTGTCCGAAGTCTTCCGCTGCTTGGGAACTGGCTCAACGGCTGACGGCTCCTGTCCAGGCAACGTGGCCTCCCGATACTCAAAACGCCAGACATCGTGAACCATGTTTTTCGCCTCGTCAATCCACTCAGGGCGATCAGTCCAGTTGCGTTCAAACCATTTCCATCGGTATGCTGGATGGAGCGCCAGGCCAGTGTAGTAGATGGGCGTCTCGCTCAATATCTCATAGTACTCATTCAACTTCTGCCAGCCCAAATTGATGTTGATCCTGAAGTGTTCAGTATCAGGGAAGTCCTTCGCGATGTCCTTAAAACGTTCAAGTTGCTCGAGAAGAAATTCAAAGCCTTGAATAACGTCCCAAATATTGCCATATGACCCAGTCCACCCACGCTTCCGCTTGCGGATCTGGCCGTCGCCTTCTAGCATTTTGATTGTGGCTTCGTAGTAACTAAGTATTTGCGCAAATATTTCGACCACCTCCCAGTCCTTGTCGGATAGCTGGTTCTCTGGCTGGCAAATAAAGGGCAATGCGAGTGACTTCTTAGGACCGCCCCTCTTGGCCTTGTTCTGCTGTTCGGAGTCAATTCGATGGTGGGCAATGAGTCGTTCGATATAGTCGCGAAGCAGTAGAGCTCGTCGTATCATGTATAACTGTGACAGCCATCTCGTATCGTTGTCCAAAATAACATCCAACGGCTTCCTGGCGTTGAGTTTTGGGTCAGATGACTTGTTGAAGGCTTCTTGTTGAATGTTGCGAAGCATGCCAGTCAACAAGTCAGATCTGTGGATAGCTACCACAAGGTTGTGCAGTTTGCCTGCTGGCCCCTTCTTGCGCCAAATCAAATGTTCTGCTTCGGTAAGAGGCTCTGCCCCTGATATCCGCCGCTCAAAAGCGTCAGCATCGTGCCCAAATAGAATGGCTTTGGCGGAGAGGTTCAAGGTATGCCCAAAACAGCGTCCTCGCCTGCGGGCCCCAACGAAGCCGAGCTCTCCACCAATAATCTCCATGGCGGTATCATTGTTTTTCGCGTTGTCGAGCGTGAAATAGCCAATCTTGTCTTGGATCTGATACGATTCAATTACGTCGAGGATTTCTGCGGCGATATTAGGCCCAGTGTGCCTGGCGCTAACTTCGGGGAGCCCAAGCGTAATCTTGCAAGGCTTATTGTTTTCGTCCCTAAAAAAGCAACAGATACCATATAGGGCGTATCGGTTTCCAGACCGCCAGCCGTCGAAGGAGATGTGGATAAGTCCAGGCGCCTTGCCCAAGACCTCTATCACCTTCTGCTTATGTTGTTCGAATGCGGCGACGATCTTTTCTCGAACAGTTGTGTGGGTAATATTGGATTTACGTGCCGAAACTGACGGGTTCAAGTAATCGAAGATAGCATGGAGTTCTGCCTCCTCGGCAATTGAAAAGGAGTGATTCTTGGCCACGATCCAATCGATCAGAAGCCTCCGGAAGTGTTCCTTGTCGAAGCGTTTGATGAAGTCATTTGCAATCGCTTGTTCTCGGGGGTCGTGTAGATCGAGCTTCATGGATTCAGCGAGAGTCCGCTGCCCCGGGGGCTTTCTGCCCTTAGAATTCGCCTTCTTTTCAGCAGTTCCTTGGGTCATTCCAGGCGGAGCGCGGATCCCGTGGTCGTTGAACAGATGATTGTACGCGTTATGAATACCATCAGCTTCGAAATGTCGTGGATGTGGATTATTCTTGCGAATGCACGCTCGGCATATCCATCTGCGGGCGTCTTCCTTTTGGATGTCATATCCAAATTGCCAGGCCCAGCAACGCGTCTCCCTGGCTCGCTCAGAGAACGCCCAGCCTGGGAAATGCCTCCAGAGCGTACGCTCGTATTGTTCATCGCTTGCGGAAGAGTTCCTCAGAGTCGAGACAGGGGTCGAGGTTGGACGGGTAGGATACAGCGTCGGGCAGGGTGTTGATTCGGCAGCGGACCCGAAGCCGCTGTCGGAAATGTCGAAGCAGGAATCAGGCGAGGTCATGGTAAAATAATCTCTTTGTCATGTCGAAATCGCAAAACATGGTGCAGGTGATGGGTCAACAACAGGTCGTCAGGTCAGCGCGAATGACGCGTCCAACGCGACCAGTTGGCACAATATTCCCTTATCCTGCGGATGTTTCAGATACTTACCTTTCGAGCTAATTTGAGGTGGACGAGCACGTAGCGAGTGCCATATTGGGGTCGGGTATTAGATAAGTCTCTAACATCCTTCACATCACGAGCTTAACGCGATTAGTATCGCTTGCAATTTTTCGCGCAGTATTGAGATATTGAGGGATCTGGACGCGTTTTTCAATCAGCTTGCCGGCAATTATTTAATGGTATAATGTTGTATTATAAATCCAAAGTATGGACAGTCGAGCTTGATATTTGCTGGATATGTTGCTGAGGAAAATATACGCCTATTAATGGCCCTCATGATGATATGCACTCACGGGGCAAATCTTAAGTATATTCATCAAGACTTACGTCATCCCAATGAGAAAGCATGGGACATTCGAATAGTGTTTCCTATATTATATGTATTCTAAAATTGCGCTGTTCAGAAGTTTTATGGTGTTTTTGACATAGGGTAGCAATATTGCAAAAATTATGGGGCACATCAGCCTCTGTTAGAGGCATTCTGCCAAATACATGGGCGCCCTTAACTACCCCACTTCTAATCCACCCAAATCCACCCAATCCATCCACGACATCGCCGAGTGGATTCGGTGGATTAGCCAATCCACTGGGATTTTGCCAGTGGAGTGGACAGTGGAATCCACGAGTGGATCCACTACGTGGATTGGGTGGAGTGGCTTTCAACCCTGTATGTAATCCAATACCAGGGATGGATATCTTACGAACGGGAATTGAATTGATAGACTAATTCGATGCCAAGTCTGTATCGAATCGAACTTTATTCGCTATCGAATCGAACGGGCCCAAACGTTCGATCGAAATCGGTCGATTCGGTCGAACGAGTGGCGCGGTTCGCTGAAACTCTCATTTCTTGAACGCGTCAACCGACCCCTGACGCTACCTGACGCGATCGAGCTTGATTCGCTGTCTTCAATGCCCAGGCTATGTGGATGTGCTAAGATGTGTTAGTGTATACATCTATACCGCCGAGACTTACACATCAGGATAGGTATCATGCAACTGCAGCAATCATATTTCCCCGCAGCCCATAAACGACTGCTTTCTAAATTTCAACGGTAATTTATTAAATAAGACCACTTCCCAATTCCCATAAGGACTATGTCCAGCGTGGGGGAGGTTGAAAAGCGAATCTTTGTGACCATGAAATGCGACTAATATTGTTTAGAGGGTACTTGCGCAAGTGTGGGGGAATACGTGAGCACTCTGGTATCTTTCAAGCACTGAGATATAGGGTAGGCCCGACTTGTAAAAACTTCCACGATGACACAAGCCAATAGGGGTGTTGCAAGCTAATTAGAGTAGATCCAACAAAAGTAGATAAGATTATCTAATCTTATCGGATAAGCATGCCACACGGCCGATAGCATTTTAGCTATCGTGATAACATTTAGCTGAAAAAAAGTGTGATATATATTCACGGTGATATATATCACTTTATCACTTTAGCACAGTGTGATATCACTTTAGCATATCACAATACGCAAGTCTGGATACCGCCAAACACGCTGGAGAGAGATATCACGATATCCTCAGTTCTCCCACTCGCGCTGGTCTCAAGAATATCTGCAACATCATTAATGAAGCTATGCTGCTAGAGGATACGATTAAGAGATATGCTGACGATCGGCGAAGTCGTATTGAGAAGTAATACAATAAAAGAAAGCGAGGGAAGAAAGCAAAGCCTATAGGGGATTATATTCACAACGTGAGTCTGCAAGAAATACGTGATCAACAAGAATCCTTTATTGCAGAGACTTGCGCCAAAGAGGGGAAATCTCAACTCTGTACCGCACGCAGTATCGCGATCCGAGAAATCGAGCGCTTCAAATCAGAGTGGCGGGATAACAAGGAAGTCATCGTGAACGGCGTTCTAAAGAAGCTACAGTTCAAGAAATGGCTTTAATACACCGGGAAGGATAAAGATTACCTTTCTATGGATACTCAGCGATCCAAAATGACCGAGTTACTGAATGAGAAGACTGACGGCTTTATGATAGATACACAATTACCGCAGGAAGTTAGAGAATCTATTTGCAATGCCAATTTCGCAGGGAAGCCGCTTAACGCGGTAGATTGGTCAGCCCTCCCCGGAAGTGACGATAGTGTTATTTTCCAACTTACGCATCCGCTCGCCAGCAAAGAAAGCGATAAAGAAGAAGAAGAAGAAATACTCCCACTTCTCGATTTGTCATGCCTTAACGACGTGGAGATGCCCTCATCGCCGCCCTGCCTTCCTAATCACGAGTCACCGTTGTTGTTGAATAGTGTCAAAAGGAAGCTCATGGAAGTAGCTTGAAAAGGCTATTGTCATCGAAGATGACAGTTGCCACCTATTGCCACAGGCTTAGCAAGCAGCTTCTAGTTGATTCCACATAGCACAGAAAAGACATATACCTAGAGCTTGCTTTACACCTCAAGTAGCAGGAGCAACAACAATAATTCACCTGAATATCTGACAGTTGCCCTCTCCTTGGCCCGGTCTCTCTACACCCTGCCCCTTTCAACACCACACTCAACTTCACGATTCACTTCGAGATCTCATCAGGGAGGAAATAATAGTTGCAGAATCCAGTTACAGGGCCACAGAAGACGCAGATATACTATAATTTGTATGGGGAATTGTCCTGCAAAGCAGCATAGCCTGGGTGCTCAAACAGTCACTTCCCCGGCCTTCAGATATTCAATAGTCAATCTATCATCACGAGCAGCTTCAAACTACTGATTTCGCCTTCAACTTACATTTTTGGACGCCTTGTGATGCACGGAATACCCAAAAAGCTGAAAATCGCACCAAAAAGCGGGCCCTTCCGATGTCTCACGAATTTATGCCCAACCTAGATAGCTTGCTAGGTTGGCTCGCCTGGGCCCTTCGGGCCCACATGAGCCAACGGGTAATGATGAAAGTTGAGGGATTTTTGGTCAACTCGCTTGTCTGGTCAACTCGCTTGTCAAGCACGTTGTTTTCTATTCAATTTAGATCTGAATTTGCCTCGCAGCTAGGATAGGATAGGTTACTAACTTGTTCAGATGGAGAGGATTTTAATGCTATTCGGAAAGAAATTAGATAGAGGAGTAAGTTATGTCTGTATTAGTCGCCATGATGCGGGGTTTGAGAGACATCAGTCTGTACGTACTGTCACAGCCTGAAGCCTGTTCAGGGACCCTGGCCGTGAGGCATGCTGCATTGATGCCTGGGCGCCTAACTCTTGAATCAGGCTCTGCAGGCCAACACAATTTGCGCGTTATCCAATCACCTTCATACCTTTAGCATCAAGCAAACAGCGCACCTACCGATCATTGACTCGTCCGTCAAGTCAGCTCATGCTAATATACCGACCCGCGGAGTATCGCGCAACGCAACTGCTGTAGCCCCGTTTACCATATGCAGTACTCTAGAGCTGAGTGTATAACCGTATACTCCTCTTCACGGCGCAGGCAGATCTTTTGTAAACCAGGGAACGCTGCCCTTCGCAAGTCTAAAGCGATCAAAGCGGTCGTTCAACGTCATCGACTGACTGTTTCCTACTTCTCTGAGAACGACCTCATTAAGATCCTGCGACACCTACTCAAACAAGGCATATTTGAATCGAGAGACACAGCCCGGTCTGCCTACCCAGAGCTCTTTCTATCGCCTGCAGTGCAGAAACAAACTGAGCAGGCAACTGAACCGGTCTCTGTGCCTGACCGAAATCTCTCTATTATGGAAGAACAGAAAGCATGGAGACGCGAGTAGGTTCATAGGACTGGCATTTTTAATAAGGATATGCTTCTAACTATTTCGTTAGGATCTTTGATACTGGCGAGTATTCAGATATCGAGCTCATATCAACCGACAAACTATACGAAGCACACCGCGTCATTGTGTGCCCCCTGTCATCCGTAATAAGAAAGTCTTGTGAATTCAACGCCGCCAAATCTGACCTGACGGGACCCGAACCGACTGAATTTGGAAACGGCATAACCAAGGCTTCATTCGACTTTGGAGACGCTGATCCTCAGGTAGTAGATTGCATGGTGCAATTCTTCTATCTATGGGACTATAATCCCAGGTCTCTTATGTCTAAACATATCCTCGACCAGGATGGGCCACAGGAGAATGAAACCGACGCTTCATCGGGCGCAGACGATGCAACTACCCCTAAGGGTCCGCTATTGATCCTTCACTCTAAGGTATTTACGCTTGCCCATATATACGACATCCCCCGTCTCAGGGACTTGTCTATAGAGAAGTTCCAGGAAGTAGCTCGGTTGCAATGGAGATCTAATTGTCTGTTGGATGCGGCACGGGAAGCATATACTGCTACCCCATCCACCGTCCTGGAAATGCGTAGAGCTATCGTGAAGACGTTCTATGAGCATAGGGAGCTTCTGGGTGAGGACCACGTCAAGGACTTTCTGCGGGAGGTGCATGAACTGGCTTTCGACATCTTGATGTACATGAATGAGCCTCCGTCTCCTCCTAATCCTAGGTTATTCCATGGATTCGGCAGAGGCTTTTAGTAGACTGAGAACAAGCGGAGAGCGGGGGATTCGGTGTTTATTCAAGCAGAACACCATGCTCAGATTCGGATATCTATATATTATTGTATAATTGCGTCTAAAGCTTGATACTATGCCAGATCTTCGTATTGATAGGTTAGAAAAATGTAACAAAATACAGAAAACTATTTTTCTTTCACATGCTGAAGAAACATAGCTAGAATCTGCACCCATCAATTTGGGTTACTATTTAACTACAATAATCTTAAACTTCTGCAACTACTTCTGCTGCACTAATTGCTCCCAGAACGCTAGACCCTGCTACATACATGGGCAAACCGTTTAAACGGTCAAATATTTCCTCAATCGTTTGAACGGTTCAAAAATATTGCAAACGGTTAAACGAACGAATAAACGATTTATGACGGTGAGAAATATCCACTGCGCCTGCTCTAATACCAGTCGAAATAATGCCCACTATCATCTTCAACGTTCTGAGAGTCACCCTCCGGCCGTGGGATTCCGATTAAACCCATCCCGTTCTCATGCAGAGGCTGTATGAGTCCTTGACGCAACCAATTGCCCGTACATTCAATCATCTCGATAGTTTTGCATGTGGTTCGTAATCTATCCCATGAACATGTTCTTCTTGCCCCAGAAAACGTCCTCTCCGGCTCCGATGACTCTGCTGGGATAGAAAGAATGCAAATAGCCATGCGGCTAAGTTTCGGATACTACTTTCTCTGCTGTGGTTGACACCACCACCCCAGAGGCGTACAATCCGGAGGGATATCTGTTACATCAACGTTGATGAAGCTAGTAAAATCATCCATAACACTCGCGTTAATAGTCCTAACCTCCAGCTTCTTTGATAGTATCACGAGTTGATTTGGCTTCTTTGCCAGCGGTGGTGGCATCGACGTCGGGGGTGGAGGGATGGTCGCTGGGTCGCTCGTAATTAAATTCATTTTACCAGAATGCTGTGGCCGAGGCAATAGTATCTTCATGCCATTCCTTTGGCCAGTTCTGCTTGATATACCTACGCGATGCGTTTACGGGGATCAAGGAGGAGAGCGGCGGCGTATACGGGAACCTGGTCAGTTAGGCGGTAGTATTTAGAGAGGATAAACCATCCCATATCGATGGCTCAAACCATCCGTTCGTCGGAGTGTTCATCCGACTGATATATCTTCTGATACAATGTTAGTAATCGACTTGATGTGGATAGATTGAATGGTACCTGTTGTTCTTCGTAATGGAGTAACAACATATCCATCAGCATCAGCGATTGTGAGATAGACAAGTCATCTCCCTCTGCATACAATGTTGTTGAAGAAAATGGCTGAAGAAACGTATGTACTTTGCCTAGCAACTCCCAATCTCCAACTAATAGCCGATTGTCTCCGATGGCCTCTTCGTGATCAGACATGAAGGACTGGATTTTGTCCTTCTTTCTAATCGCACGATCAATGACCAGATACCAGGACGACCAGCGGGTACGATTATCCGTCCCTAAACGCAGTCCCACTGCCTTATCCCACACATTCTGGTGGAGGCTTGATGAACTTAGCCACACAGCTAAGCCATGAAGCTTGCGTAATGCAGGGACATTCTCAATGCCGCTAAAGTCGCCAGCCGATATCACGGACGTATTGCTAGCCGTGCTGCCCTTGCGCTTGTGTGCCAACCAAGTTTTGACTGTATCCCGTATTTCTCTAAAGTATCGATAACAGCCTTCGCTTGAGCTTCTCCAGAATGACTCTCTGCACATTCTGGTAGAGATAGTAGTGCCTTACGAAGCTTGTAGTCTTTATCTACCCATTGTGCACACACAGCAAGTAGAGAATGTCTATGCGGTGATGTCCAGAGGTCTGTTGAGATATGAATCGGGCTTGACGCGGTGGTGAGACTGTCCTTGATCTCGCTGCTGTAAAAATAATAGTTTGCTGCAATATATCGGACCACCGTACGCCGCGAGGTAATGAAGGAGTCTTTGATGTAGGTATGGGTTACCTACAAGCGAGAGCGAGTTGTTTAAACTCGTCCCATTCAATAGCCGAAAAGGGCACTCTCCGACGCGTGAATATGCTGATCAATGCTTCCTGATATGCCTGCGGGTTGGAGGCATTTCGAAGTGCGTCCTCGCTTGCTACAGGGCGAAAATGTGCGGAGATTGAGCGCTGGGTGCCCGATGCAGACCTGGTGAATCTGGATGCGACCGGGTGGTTGTTTCTGACGTGATTGGCAGCATTTGCCTTATGGTCGTATCGTTTATCTCCACACGCAGTGCAAGTATAGATGGTTTTACCTCCAGTCTTGCGTCCGCGTGTACTTGAACGGTCCTTCGTGATGTCCATAATTGAGAGGAAGTTTGACGGCAATCCATTGACATCTGGGGGGTTTTCTGTAGCACCAATAATAGACGATGTGTCAGATGACATATTGATAGGTAAAAGGCGAGATTTTGAACTTGGTATCATGGATTAAGACCCAATATCAATGGGTTTTGTGTCGGCCTAGCACCGATACACGAATGCAGACATTGAACAAAAGATCAGTGTAGATTGAGGACCATCTCTTCTATCTAAAGAGCGACGAGAGTCGGTCTCTTATACCTGTGTTTAGTCTGCCGATCTCATAGGCAGCAGGCTGTTACCTGGCGCTAGGTATGGTGTAGCGTTCACGCTGACCGTGAAGCTATTCACAATGGTCGTGATCCTTGCCCTTGACCTAAGCGAAGGTCTCGAGAGCTTGACATTTTGAAAGATTTTTCGAGTGCCAGGGCTGAAAAATCGTTTAACCGTTCAAACGGTTTTAGGATGCCCTTAAACGGTTAAACGATTTGACATGCATAAACGTTTTAAACGGAACGAACGAACGAACGAACGAACGAAAGTGCCCATGTATGCCCTGCTACCTCCTGGCATTGTTTCATATAGGGCACGATTGCTGCCTTTACTCTCTCCCTGCGCTGCTGGAGCTTCTTCGATTCGGCAGCTATCTCAGCCAGCTCCTTCTCTACCCTGGCCTTCTTAAGCATAGTGGTTAAACTAAGTTCTCCTAAAGACTTGTCGATGTCACTCCGAAGCTTCTCAACCACACGGAGGTAATCTGCAGCCTTGAGAACCTTCAATATGTCCTCCGCGTTCTTTAGAAATGCCCTATCCTAGCTGCGCGGCGGATTCAGCTCTGAATCCAATGGCTTTCCCATAGTAAAAAAAAAGGCGCTAATGAAATGACGACCTATCCTAGCTGCATGGCGGATTCGCTAGCGATTCCATTTGAAAGCCCATACTAAAAAAAAAAGCGCTAATGAAAGTGTATAGCGATTCCATTTAACATAAACGGAATCGCTGCACCCCCAAGTTTTTATCGCTAAAATGCATTTCAAGCGGATGCATCGATTCATTACATCAAGGGAAGCTTATATCTGGCTTGCCAGCCTATCCTAGCGGATTGGCGGAATCGCTAGCAATTCGAATTGCTCGCCCATAGTTAAGAAAAACACGCTAATGAAAGTGCACAGCGATTCGATTTAACATAAACGGAATCGCTACATCCCCAAGTTTTTATCGCTAAAATGCATTTCAAGTACATACATCAATTCATTATATCGAGGGAAGCTTATATTTAGCTTGCCAGTCTGCGAAAATCATTTTTATGGTATTGCGACCGGTTCAAAGTTGGATTCAATTGATCGATTGAAGTTGAAAGAGACCAGGATTTAGCGAACCAGGTTAGTCATCAGGCCCAGCAGAACCCAGTAGCCATTAAGACCAACGTAGGATCAGTGGTTATTAGTCATCCATAGTGTCAAGCCATAAATCAAGAGGCAGGCGAGAATTAAGGTTTGGTATCATAGCAACAGCAGAAGCAAGTTCAATAAGGGTTCCCATAATATGAATAAATAGTTAGAGAAGTAACTAGTCATCCACATAGTAAAGAAAGTCACCAAACCCAGCTAAAATGTTACCATTTGTTAAATTGCCCGAGTTTCCGTTTGTAATTTGCACGATATGCCATTACGCATATATCGTCAAGGAGATTGAGCCGCATTTGAAGAAGCACCACAAGGGCATCAAAGCAGCTACCAGGAGAGACATCGCCCAGCAAATAAAAGATTTGCCCGGTATAATTGAGGATCAGCGAGGATTATTAACGTGGCAGAAACCACCGCCGACAATCGACCCGATCCCGCATATCCACCCGCCCGTGACCGATAAGTTAGGTTGTAATGAGGAAGGGTGTTTATATGTGACAGGCACCATTCGTGGGATACAGGGACATTACCGGAACGAACACGGGTGGAGCAATCCGCGAGGGAGAGGAAGGCGGTTTATGCACCAACCCATGGACCCAAGCGAGGTACCGTGGCGCACAGGCGTTCAAAGCCAGCAGTTATTTCGTAACGGGTCGGCCAGCGGTTGGTTTGAGGTCGGGTTCGGGGCACCGGCCACCCAAACGGCAGACGAAGCCGCCATGATGGAACGGGCGGTATGTGCCATGAAGCAGAAGCAGGAGCAATTCGAGCGGGAGGATAAAGAGTGCATCAAGGCCGCCGACGGAAAGACAGATGCCAATGGGTGGTTAGAGCGTGTGGGATGGGCCAATCATTTACAGGGTTTTGATCCGGAGGCCATGAGACGGTTGATGGATCCGGTCGGCGAGGAGGAGCATGTTTTACAGTTGATCCACGAGAGCATCATGCGGGTCATGCTGCAGGCACGCATCACCGCCACCCCCAACACGGTTGGCAGCCAGGCATTGTTCGAAGTACAACGTAAAGAAGTCGATAAGAAGCCGCGGCGGCCATTTGACAATCGGGTGGAAGAAGACACGTGGGCACGGTACACCGCGGTGTGGTCCAAGTTGATATGTTATGTTTACCGCGCAGAAGAGTTGGACGACGACAAGAGGCCCGGGTTCAAGTTGACAAAGCAACAGGGCGACCGCATGGATGCATTGGAGCTCATGATCAACGACCACGTCGAAGATCCCGAGGCCAACCCATTAGATGAGGATAAAGTCGATACGCTGGTATTACAGGTGGTCATCGCATTATTAGATCACAGGTTAACGGTCGGTGAGTATCGCAGCGCCATCATCAGCGGGTTGGCCGTATTAGGGATTCGTCAAGATGGAGGGTGGATGGATGCGATAGATTACACAACCACATATTCGGCCGTGATCAAGGTGGCGCGGGCCATGGTCGTATATCGATCATTTCAGGAGAGGAAGGAAGAGGTGGCCCGGTTGCAGCGGGAGAAGGATTTGGACGAGGATGAGGCCGACGAGGAGGCGACCAGCATGTTCCGCATCGTGCGTGAGAAAGTGCAGAAGTTCATGACGGTGACATCAAAAGAGGCATACGCCGAGCCGACGCCGATGGATTGGATATATGAGGCGCGATCGTACGGCATGTTCATCCGGTTCAACACGCCAGCAGGCGGGACCGTGGATTGGGTCGGCGACCAGATCAGGTACAGAAAGACACGATTCCGGATGGCCGCGTTAACCGAGATGTTGCACGCGTTGACGAGGGAGGCGAGGGAGCATTTGGCAACGTTGACGATGGTGGATGACGTGTTGGAAAATCCGGGGATCCCCCTTCCTTTCAGGGTTTAGACTGTCAGACTGAAAGTCCTAGATTTAGAGTTCAAAGTCCTAGATGAAATCATCTAGAGATATAAACCCGAGAAGAACTCTCATATCAATAATGAACAATCAAGTTTTATAAAATACATTTTTCACCCAGCACTACTGCGCAATATAAACAATAAGAGTTCATTTATTCACTTTACACTACACTTCGATACGACCCTCGCGCTTTTCGAAATCTCAATTCCCATCAGCTATAAGCAACACACCAGAACATCAGCCATCTGCATTCGTATCAACCCCCGATCTATCACCTCTCTTACACAATCCATCGTACGAGATCTCCCCGATGCCGCCAAACCCATCTTTGGCTTTACATCTGCAATCTGTCTTGACTTTGAGCTCAACGATGCAGTCACTGTCCTCATTCCAAGTTTCATCACCGAGCCAGTTACAGCAGCCCGAAAACGTTCCGGCATTATCATTAACTCGCTCTACGAGTTGACACAGGCAACCTCTGCGTATTTACATCCCAGAAGATACACTGTCTCAAGGTCAGCTAGAGTCTCTCAGTACCGCGACTGCACAGCAGAAGCTGCATCCATTCTCCGGCCCCGACTATGATATTGCTCGCTGGTTCTGGGGCCGTGGCGCAAAGGTTACAACTCTTCCGACGCCACCCCCACCTTCATATAACAAAGCAACGGCCGACCAAGCGAATATACCCTTATATAGCGAATCAATAACCTTCGATCCCCCGACCACCTCCCATAAGCGCAAACGCAGCCAAGACGCCGTCGGCAAAAGAGTTCAGGTCCCTGATAGCGCAGTAATCTGGACCAAGCTACTAGAACTGGAGGCCACAGTCCAGCATCATCCACCACCGGCAACTATCCCCGGAGATCAGTCACAGCATATCAAAGAGCTACATGCCATAATTGACAACCTACAAACACAGTCCACACAATACGAGCAGAAGGCACTAGATCGAGAAACCGAGGTTACCAATCTACGAATACAACTTGCGCAATGCGAGAAGAAAGTTCTAGATCTCGAGACCGAAGTGGCAGCTCTGCGAGACGCCCAAGACAATGCCGACAACACAGGGAGCGTGGAAATAAGTGAGATGCAAGAGAATATCCTCGATCTCGAAGGAAAGATAGACTATGTTACAAGAAGGAAAGATGATGACGATTTTGCGCATAACTATCCTTAAGGAAGATATACTTAACGAACTCATTGTACGGATATCGCGTGGTTGAGGATCTATCTAATGGGGCTAGAGCTGATGGAAGCAACTCTGTAACCCACTGCCTTCACCTCCGTAGTCTCGCTTCCCGTTGGCATCCCAAGTGATATCGAACGGCCAAAGTATATCAAGATGGTTGATATCTCGGCTACCTCGTCTCGACCACTCGATATGGATATGTTTGACAGATGCGATGAGGACTGCATTCCACACTGACAAACGGCACTCCGCAGGTGTCAACAACCTTGATGCAAAACTGCCGTAGCCGCTACCTATCTTGCTGGCGAAATCTCTGACTTGTTGATGTATATATAATTGGTCACCCTAAGTCAGCCTGGGTAAGTATCCAGTTTCGTAGCTGCCTTTCCTGTATCTCAGAGAGCTTTTGCCGTGGTTTTTGAGCTATCCGTCGTGAAGTTGAACCGTCAAGCCGACCTTGTAGTGTAGAACGGCTGATGCCATTCACAAGTGCTGCCCTGCGTACGGAAATTCCGTCAGCAACCATCTGGAGCGCACGCTCCATATCTTTTTCGGTCCATTCGTGCATTCTGATTTTAATGGTAAAATCAGAATTAAATTCTGATATGTGGTTGTGATGGTATTCAAGAAATAGTAAAATCTCAATTGGGTAATTGTGTTGAAAATCAGGTGGCCGGTTTGCCGGGGTGGTTGGTTGTGGGGTGGCCGACGTTAGTCATACGGGCGAGAAAAACGCGTACAGAGCTTTGGTTGTCGCGCAATGAAGCGATCAGTCCAGCACTTCCCGACGCGTCGCTCATCACGCTTGAGTAGTAGCAGATTCGCCATATCTTCCACATCGGCTTTCCGAGGTGAAAATCCTGTGGAATCCAGCTGCGATATGTATTCGACAATCGCATCCTCTTCAGCCATTGTCAAATTTGACTGACTGCTATGTGTATCAGTCTTTGAAGGTCTTCCAGTGATTCTAGCTTGTAAGGTTGTTCGTGAGATAGGTAGGTACTGAGCTGCTTTGCAAGATGTCGAATGCTTAATTTTGGGTTTTTGCGCTTGGCATTCATTGCAAGAATAACACGCGACTCAATATTGAGATCTGACATAATTGTGGTGGGAGTAATCGCGTGTCGAAGTTGAAGTGAATGAAATTGGGAAAAGTGGCCCGGCAGGTGATGTGGCCCGCTTAGTGATGAACTACGTTAACTTTTCTCTCCACTCTCGACGCGGTCATACCCAACCGCATCAAAACGCCACAATGAGCAATCGCAAGAGATCGCGGTCTTTCGGGGAGGAGAACCGCGCTAAATGCCCTTTTACAATTTCTTACGCGACTGGCCCTTCGGCCACTCAGCAGGAACACCACAAAAACAAGAAGCGGAAGCGCGATGGTCAAGATGACGACAAACGGGTTCAGATTCAAATCTCTCCCTTCTCCCCAACGGGCAGCTTCAAAACTCACGACACTATGGATCTATACTACACCGTTGAACCCGGGAAACAGTGGCACGATATGACGCGCTACAATAGCTTCGTCCGTAAGTATCTGATGAAGTATCGACGTCGTCCCAAGGGGATTATGGCTAACTCTTGGCAGTCAATAGTAAGAAATATTATAAAGAAGACTTCATGCGGGTTGCCAACGAGCGAACCATTGAACTACAAAAAGCTGAAGGTGGCAGCAAAGCTATTCGCAAGGCGAGTAATGATTACTGGGTCGCGCGCATCCTCGAGATTCGTGCCTCCGATGAGCGTCACGTCTATGCACGCGTCTACTGGATGTACTGGCCTTACGAACTCCCTGCAGGAACCATTTACGGCAAAAAGAAGGTTCAAGGTTGTCAGCCGTACCATGGCGCTAACGAACTAATTGCTTCCAACCACAGTATGTTCCAGAATACTCAACAACCGATATTATACTGCAATACGACTAACCGATTTTTCTCTCTTAGTGGATATTATCGATGTTGTCAGTGTAACAGGACCCGTTACCGTCAACCAATGGATAGAGTCCGATGACGAGGAGATTCAAGACGCGCTTTATTGGCGTCAAGCGTACGACTGCCGTAACTCGCAACTTTCAGTATGTCACCCAGAACCTCATTCCTTTTTCACAAGTGCTAATGGTAATAAATTCTGTTGAACTCTGGTGCAAATGCCAAACTCCTGAGAACCCCGACAAGACCCTCATGGAATGCACGAGTGAGGAATGCGGGCAGTGGATGCATCACGAATGTCTGGTTCACGGCATCCTTATGCAAGTCTACGAACGACTGGGAACAGATAAGCCGCATCGAAGCGAGGGATTAGTTGTTAAGGAAGAGAATCCTGAGGAAGCGATCCGTCCGCTATCGCCCACTGACGCCGAGGAGAAGGAGACCCGGCCAACGACCAATGTTCGTCCCGGCGAGACGAATGATAATGTACACGTCAAAAAGGCTGCTCCCGAGACCCTTCATGAGACAGAAACCCCAACACCTGGACAAACGCCATCCAGATCTATCGCCACCGCATCAGCTAAAGGATCAGCCAAGAAGGGCTACAAGAAGAAGACTGGATACTCCAAGCCATATCTGGGACTTTTCGAGGCCACTCTCAAGATGCAAGACGGCCCTACAGCATGGGAGATTCGCGACTTGCGTGAAAACGTAACAGGTGGCGATAAGACCTGGACTGAGAAGGCTCACTGTCTGCTATGCGGTTCCACTATTGACTGAATACCGTACAAACTCACGAAATTGGGTAGCGCGCGCCACTTGAGGCTAAACCCGATCTTGGTTTTGCCGAGGTTTACAGCAGGCCGATTCAATATAGGGATGGGCACGTGCATAATACACATGTGTATCAAGCCGCTTTTTATTATAACGAAGCAGCTTTTTATTCCTAATAAAAAGCGCGCTTTTTATTGCAATACAAACAACCAAGCAAAATTAGGTCAATTTCCCCCCCGCTCCTTCGCTCTCTGACCCATCTTGGACCTCAAGTGTGTCCACTGTCTCTTCTCCGTCGGAGGCGGGTTGGGGAGTGAACTCGCCGATACCAGCGTCAACTTCCAGATTTGATCATACCTGGGCATTTGAGTTAACTCATGAGTTTCGACCCCCCCTAACTCAATCATATGAGTTTCGATCTGATCATGACTCACTCATGAGTTAAACTCAGACTCATGAGTCAACTCATATAATTTCGTCATGTGACACCGCCCACTTCCTCGATGCATCGTTAGTCGTGAGAACGTACTCTAATGAACTTATTGAGTAAAATTGTGAACCGTCAAAAATCACCACACTACTCTGTATCACTAATTTCTGTATCTACATTGCCATTAACACCGTCCGGGTCGCACACTAGTCCTAGTCCACCGTCCCGACTCGCTACAATATGCCCATTCCGTATCCAATTGCCGAGACACTCAACTTCTTCTATTCGCTCGCACGTTATCGACAGCCGGTCCCATGACGCAGTCCTACGCGCGCCGGAGAAGGTCCTTTCAGGCTCTGCTGATTGAGGGTTTATCGAGAGTATATCGATGGCCATACGGCTAAGGCGTGGAAATTGCCGTCGTTGTTCAGTGCGACACCACCACTCTAGAGGTTCGCAATCAATCTTGATAGCTGGAGCATTGATAAATGCCTCTAGGTTATCACTGTCTGTTGACACAGCCGTCTCGACCTCCATCTCCTGCAGCAAAAGCTGTAGCTGCGAAGGCGGCTTCCCTGGCGCGACTGGAGTATCTTCTGGAGTAGTTACAATGTCTCCATCTATATCATTGACGCTGTTGCTGATATTGTATTCCTCCTCCCATACCTGTCGGACACCCGCAATCGCCGGATTGATCCATGCACTCTTCCAGTTCTTATCCAAGTATGCTTTCCGACAGCGTGGATCGAGAAGAAGAGCGGCGACGTAAACGGGAGCCTCTTCAGACATGGTGTAGTATTTATTGAGTACAAACCATCCCATTTCGATAGAATGAAGCATGCGACTATCATGGAATTCCGGGGTCGAGTAGTGTATCTAACAAATCAGCGACTATCATATCTTGAACCGAGGTAGACATCGGGTACCTTCGCTTTCTCGAAGTGGCTGAGAAGACCATCCATCAGCCGCAGTGTACTGCAAATGCTCGCTTTATCGCCTTCTGTTATCAGCGCTGCCTCAGTAAAAGGCTGGAGAAAAGCATGGGTTTTCGATAGTATATCCCAGTCAGCGCCCGTTAGAAGATTAGTGAGGCCAATGTCCTTGTCATGGTCTACCATAAACTGGACGATCTGTACCTTCTTATCGAGGGCAACACTGATGGTTTTATACCATGAGGACCATCGCGTTGTGTTGTCGATGCCGAGACTGCGATCCACAGCTTCGCGCCAGTCATCGCTGTGAATCGTGGAGTTACGAAGCCAGACTGCAAGATGGTGGAGCTTCCGGAGAGCACCAATACCTTCCCACCCACTAAATTCTACTCTGCGAGCATTTCTGTCTCTTTGCTGTCTCCCATGGTTCTCTTCCAGTGTTTGATCCACCGGAATATCTGATGCAGGAGGCGCACTCTCACCGAGGGCAGCAGAGAAAGTCTCGACAGATTGTGCACCAGCGACATCGCCGGTGGCATGAAGAGCAGCTTGTAGAGCTTCTTTCGAGCGCGCGAGAAGGAAAGCTTGAAGGGAAAGGTTAATAATATGGCCGAAACAGCGGATACGGCGGCGGACAGGGTCGAAGATAATCTAGGCGGAACTTAGCTGGGACAGGAAAAAAGTCACCGCATAGCCTTTCACTTACTTCTCGCTCGTTAAAAAGCTTTTCTGATAACGCCTCTAGGCAAGTATTGTTGGAGGTTGCATTATCTCCGGTATGATATCCCACGCGTCGAATCCCAAAGCGCTTCAGGACATCAGCAATCAGACCGGCCTGAGACTTACCCGAGTGGTCTTTTGGACATTCTAGCAGCCCTAGGAGCGCCTTTCGGAGCCCGTAGTCCTTATCGACCCATTGTCCACATACTGCTAGCATACCATGCCGATATGGCGATGTCCAGAGGTCAGATGAGATGTGAATCATCGAAACGGCAGACTGAAGGGATTGGGCCAAATGATCGGCGTATAACTCATAGTTCGCTGAAATATAGCGCATTACTGTACGTCGGGAAGTGATTAGGCTATCCTCGATAGCAGGATTGCATGCTAGGGCCAGGTCCTTTAGCTCATCCCACTCAACCATCGAAAAGGCCACCCTGCGACGCGTAACAAGGCCGATGATAGCGTCGACATAGGCCTGCCGATTGAAGGCATTCCGTAATGCTGCCGCGGATGGCGTGGTGGATGAGGTGATATACGTGTCGAGAGATTGCTGGGATCGATTCTGCCGGCTGGAGAGCCCGATCAGATACGGGTGGTGATTTCTTATGTGACGCCGCGCATTGCCCTTATAGCCATCCCTCCATGGGCTCGCCTTGCAGTACAAGCAAACATATAAAGCGCGAGGCTTTGCCTTCTCTCTGGTGAAAAATCTCTCAACATCGATGAAGTCGGGATTAGAAGAGGGTGTGCTGGGCACAGAAGATGATCCCGATACCATAGCGATGGCTTAATGGTATAGGTAATGAATTCAAGAGAGAGAAAGTCTGTTGGCCATCGCCATTGTAGCTGCGGAACTTGTATTGAAGCTTCCGAACGGATGAGTATGAGCCATTGGCCGCTTTTCAACAAAGTAAATTTGCAACAAGCTAACTTAACTTAGTTAGACTAAATCAAGGGTTGAAATAGTGGGGATGCCGGCGTGAGTTTCATGAGTTAACTCATGAGTCAGCGGCGATAACTCAGACTCAACTCATATGAGTTTTGTGAGTTTGAGTTATGAGTTAACTCATGAGTTAAGGTTTGAGTTAACTCAAATGCCCAGGTATGTCCACCTCTCCACGTCCATTTGCATTTGTTGCTGAAACGAGGCCCTACCTTCATTTACATCCCGTCTAGTGAGATCTGTTGGTTTGTTCCAATAGGATACTAAGTTCCGAGTTGAGCGAGATCTGTTCTTAGGCCATTTCTCGATAGCGAAGCGATTGCCAAAGAACTCCATCAACCGTTTGACTGTGACGGATATGTCTGCGATGCTCTGACGCGTTGCTGCATCGCTACCATCGGATGGACCACCTCCACGGAGCACAAGCGTGATCTCCTCTGCGTTGACGAATAAGAAGAGCTCCTCCAAACGCTTCCGGGTTCGTCTTGCTACGATATCTCCGCTGGGTCGAATATGGTTGGGATCTATGTTTTCCTTCCTATCACCGATGCCGTCGTGAGGATAGAACAACCATCATATGCTGACTGACTCAAACTAGACACTGAATATAGTGTAAAACTTAGTAGCATGATATAAAACAACACATTAAGAGTTTAAGACTTGCCTTACTTATATTTCCATAACTTCTCTTAGCTGGTTGTTGGTATATTCGTCTTGGAAGTTGCTGACCTCGTCGTCGACCCCCGAGTATTACAGCCAATTAGAATCTAGTGGACACATGGGGTACCGATTCAGCCAATTACTAAACTTTGCGGGCAAAATCTACCCCTTTTCGGATATATGGGGCCTTTATGTAGCCAATCATTGAATTTTGCGGGCAAAATTCGTCCAGTTTTAGCTAGTGCAGAAATACCCCTCCAAGATGTTGTACAGGGTAGTACAGGGTATGAGACTGTGCCCGGCTTGCTTAGTCATTTGATTCGGTTGACCGGACGATGACAAAACATAAAACGTCAATCAAAAAAACAACAAGGCGTTCCCCAGTACTAACCATCAACGACAAGCGCGTCAAAATGCAACTTGCAGACATCAACAGTTGGCTACATGGAATAAAAAAAAGTCCCAACGACGCAAGCGACAATTTGGCCATTTTTTCGGCTTGTGACGGTCAACAACAGCCTGATCAGTATCTTCCTCCATCCCCTCCTGATTCTCGGAATAAGATAAGGAAACTAGCCATGGAAGATAATGGCGAACCAGCGTCTAAGAGACATAAGGGACAGCCTGATTCTGACAGAACACCCCGAGCTCCACGAAGTCGACAAGTTAAAGGTTTCCCACAGGCAACAGGCTCTCCGGGTTTTGCCTTGCTGCCACTCGGAGAGCACTCACCCGTACGAGGCTTTATCCTACGTATGGGGCTCTGAGGGCAAGCCTCGGTCTATCTCTATAGACAACTATGACTTGGCCGTCGGGGTAAACCTTCACGCGGCGCTATCACATCTTCGAGATCGCTTTATTGAACGAATCATATGGATAGATGCTATTTGCATCAACCAAGCAAACTCGAACGAGAAGGGACAGCAGGTTCAGTCTATGGCGAAAATCTATGCTAAAGCAAGTCGTGTAATTGTTTGGCTTGGAGAGGCGGCAGCCAGCAGCGACCAAGCCCTCGAAGAAATACGCATCGCTGCAGTCACGAATCCCGCAATCCACAAAACGAACCACCAGCAAGCCATCCTCAAACTGCTTGAGCGGCAATGGTTTCAGCGCATCTGGGTAAGGGGCAGACGTTCAACCTGCGTGAAGAGGTTATTAACGAAGCCAATTCAGGTCCTTCAAGAGGTTGCCGCAGCTCGACATGTCCTGATCAAGTGTGGTCCCACGGAGATCGACGGATATGCGTTCTGCTTAGGCCTAAGCGCACTGGAGATGTCTTATGAAACCTGCCCAGACCGGGAGGGTCTGATCCGTTCAGTAGCCTACCTGATAAGAGGCGCAGTCTTCCGGCCTCGGTACCAAACTAGTCGGCCAAGCAGGTTTTCTCTGGATATATGCCCTCTGGGTGAGCTGGTAGATATGTACCACACGCGCAATGCTACTGACCGTCGCGATAAGGTTTATGCCTTGCTCGGCATGAGCTCTGATGATTCTAGCATCGCCGGGTTATCGGCCAACTATGAGATTTCATGGGGACAGCTCTTCCGGCAACTCGTCAACTTCTTCTCCGAACGGGTGTCTGCAGACACTTGGGATGATAAGGAGATGGCGGTAATCAGGGGCAAGGGCCGCGCTCTAGGCGAAGTGTCCTCAGTCGAGGGAATTGGCCGGGAAGACAGACAGCACGTGGGCATTACTTGGAAGAATGGGTCTGGCTATGGTGGACTGAGTTCCCGCTGGACCTTCCAGGCCTCAGCCAAATCTGTCCAGAATGGGGATGCCGTCTGCCTTCTACAAGGAGCATCGAGGCCTACAATCATCAGACCATGCCACGATTATTCGGCCGTTATACTGATTGCAGCTCCCCTTCCAGACGATCGAACTGCGAGCGTCAAGTGGTCGGAGCTTTTACGATCGATAGAAACCTTTCCAAATGATCTTCTACTCATTTGGGATTGGAATGTGTCTGGAGACAAGTCGCAAGATGGAGAAGACTATCAAAATATCATGACGAGTTCAACGACGGGGTTGCAAGACTATCTGGACAAGGCGACCAGGTTACGAGATGTCGGACTGTTACAACATGGCATAGAAAGGTATGAAGATGCAGCAAAGAGTCTCCGGGAGGCAGTAAAGGTTTGTGACACAGCATTGAGAAGCGTGGACAGCCCAGAATTGGCTGCTCCAGGTTATGGCCCACGGAAAAAGGCGATATTGGATCTACTCATCGAAGACAAGGAAGGATGGGCGCCGCTGTGTTTAGCGGCATGGAACGGGAACGAGGCGATCGTCAAGCTGCTGCTCGACACCGGCAAGGTCGATCCGGACTGCAAGGATAAAGATGAACGGGCGCCATTATCGTATGCCGCAGAGAAGGGGCACGCAGAGGTGGTATCGGTGCTGATTGGGAAGAATTCCAACGTTAACGTGACAGAGAAAGGTGGCGCTACACCGTTGGCTCGAGCAATTGACAACAGGTCCAAGGATGTTCTCGAAACACTACTCAAGAACGGCGCAGAGTTGAATTACATATATGAAGTCTCTGTAAGTGGCTCGAGATCCTATGTAAGTTGGTCGCTATCAAATGGATGACTGATACCGCTCTCTTTGCTCTTGTAGGAAGTAAGTGAACCTGGTGCGATCCTCTGTATCGAATGGATGACTGACGCCGCTCTCTTTGGTGTTGTAGTATGTAAGTGAACCTGCTGCGATCCTCTGTATCGAATGGATGACTGATGCCGCTCTCTTTGGTGTTACAGCTCTTAAGTGAACCTAAGGCGATCCGAGGCAGTGTCTGTATGTTATATTTTGATGATCTAACTTTTTTTCTTTATTACAGCGTGTTGGTTAATCTATTTGAATCCAAAATGCTCTTTTATTAACATAATTAGACACCACTATTGCGGGCCGTGGAGAAAAATGACAGTTATGCAATAGAGAAGCTGCTGGCATACGGCGCCCGACCGACTTTGGATGACAAACTCCCCCTCACGCCACCCGAACTAGCGGAGCGTCTTGGCCATGAGAAGATTGTTGATATGTTGAAACCCTATACACGTGGCGATCAATTCAATCTGGGAGGTCGACCGAGTTGAAGCAGGGGTGGCACGGTGCCTTTCGTGGGACGTGCACGCTCGCACGGTTCACTGGTTGATCTTTTGTCCACCAGATGTGTGATTGAATTGAATTGATCGCCAGCCTAGGTATTATTCACAGGCGATTCATCATAAATCGGCCACCAAAATGGAGATTTTCGCTTAAACTTTTAGGCTGGATCGTCTGATGTTCGATCGAGTAGCTAATTGGTTAAAAATAACCCCAATCCCACACTTGGGGTTAGCTAGCGTCAGCTTGGGGTTACGTGACGCGACTGTAACATTTACATTCTACGACAACTGTAACATTTACGACCCCCAGGTTTAACTGTCCGTGGCTGATCTGTAATCCATCTACACTGCATTTTTAACCCTAGGTACTATTAAGAGGCGATTCATCATGAATCGCTCACCAAAATGGAGATTTTCGCTTAAACTTTTAGGCTGGATCGTCTGATGCTGAGACGAGCAGCTGATTGGTTCAGAATAACCACAACCCCACTCTTGGGGTTAGCTATCGTCAGCTTGGGGTTAGCGAAACGCAAAGGAAAGGGGACTTCAATTCATAAGAGATAATAACAAGTGTCACGGCCTAACCCACAACGTCAAGGACTTTAGCCTAAAGAAAACCTGGCAGAAAATCTACCCCGAGATTCAAAGACTGAAGAGCAATTGGGAGTTGTCTGTCTATCTTCTAGAGCTAGAGAGCGCAGCAGATCAATCGAAGACGGAGCAAAACATGTGTCAAGACGCCTGGACTTTAAAACCATCACATTTGAAAAGCAGAGACTCAGAGAGTCCTAGGGAATATTTTGCGACTCAGGTATCGATGATCGACGTGCTATCGAGGCATAAAATCCACGACAGGCCTAGCATGGAAGCATAGAGAGTCAGATTTGAAATATTTGAATAAATATTTCAAACAACAAATCCAGTCTTGAGAGTTATCAAATATCTCAAATATGACCCCGGATTTGATTTGTTTGATTTGAGGGCAGCGCTGACCATAGGGTCCCTGCTTCAGTGCTGGATAGCCACGCGTGTTGTTTCATACTGTTTCATATGAAACTGAAACAGTCCTTGGACCCGGGTTCGTATGAAACAGTAACTCCCCCAGTTTCATATGTTTCAGTCGGTTTCATATGTTTCATATACGCCCGATGACTCCCAAATATCTTAGCATTTAACCAAGAAAATTTCGCAAACCAAATGCCTTCAACGCAGTTAGAAACTTGCTAATAGTAAATATGTGTCGCATATCACCACTAGGTTCGTGTGACTGGATATAAAACGCGGCCCGTACTTTAGAGTCGTGTCTCCGGTTTCACATCCGGCTTGTCGCATCAAGGACTCCAATCCTAACGACATGAGCTTAAATAGCTATGCCCGAACACATGGCTGTTCAATTTCATTTGTTCTTTTGTTAATTCTTATCAGTTGACTGGTGCCATCACTGATCCCTGTGGAATTAATTGTCCGACAACATGTCATCAGCTTCGCCCGCTCCCTTGTTATCGGAGCCTTCTGATAAGCTCTTGGGGTCAGCTTCTCCTGGTTCTCCCGTTCCCGCGAAGCACACATTGGATCACTCTCTCTCTGATCGGGCTGGCAAGCGCGCCAAAGGCCGTACGAACAAAAGCACTTGGAACGAGGCGCGTGGCCCTTATGAAGAGAGAGGGGAGAAAGCTCGCGATACCTCATACCACGAAATTTGGTACTGCAAGCACTGCGACTCCACGAAAAAGCCTAATTCGATAACGACGAACCTGAGTCGAGCCCGCAAGCACCTGCGGGACTTTCATGGCATCCGGGTGATAGAGCATGTGGAAAGGTCGGATCTGAAGAAGCAGCAACATGGCACCATTACGGACTTGTTCGGAAGGCAGGAGGAACGTCAAGCCAGTCGAGACCTTACTGAGGAAAAATATTTGGCAAACGCTATTAATATTCCTGCATTCGAGGAAGCACTTGCCAGGCTTCTTGCGGTTCGCAATATCGCCCACACATTCATCGAGTACCCCGAGTTTCATGCTGTTATACTCTCCTGCAACTATATGGCCCGGGACGTCCTCCTACGCAGCCGCAGAGCGGTGCCGAAGCTTCTCAAAAAGACTTTCGCTCAACACAAACAAGGGCTCGTCAAGAAGCTAATTCTCTCTCATCTATGGTCCACTTTACCATTGATATGTGGACCTCATCGGAACAGAAGGCGGCATACCAGGCAATCGTGGTCCATTTTGTAGATGCGGAGACGAGAGGAGTCGCTCAAGCGTTATTGTCACTGCGCGAGTTCAAAGGAAGCCACAACGGGAAATTGCAAGCCAAGGCTTTCCTGGAGGTTGTCGAAGAGTACGATCTCAGAGGAAAGGTTGGCTACTTTACGATGGATAACCACGACGCTAACGACACTATGCTTGACGATATCGCAAAAGAGATTGATGGTTTAGATCCGGTTGCCAGGCGACTACGCTGCAGTGGCCACATCATGAACCTCATCGTTCAAGCCTTCCTCTTTCGGAGTAAAGCAAAGAAGATTCAAGAGGATGAGAGAGAGGGGATTGATGAGGCGTATGAGCGGCTGTGCAGGCTATCCGAAAGAGAAGAAGGGGGCATTATTACGAAGGCACAAGCTACCGAGGAATGGCGGGAGTTTAGTGTTCTGGGGAAACTCCACAACTTGTGCATATATTCAAGGAGCTCTACCAGCATTTACAACGACTTCAAGGCCGAGATTGGCAGGGCCTTGCCGAGGGACAATGACACACGTTGGAATTCATGGTTTCGCCTCATTGACGTGGCAATTGAGAATCGGGCAAAGTTCATGGATTGGATTCAAGAAAATCATGCCAAAATCGAGAAAGATGCACTGGACCACAACGACTGGAACGAACTAGGAGATATTCATGCGTTCTTACAAGTATTCCACCAGATCTCGGTGCGCCAAGGCCGGGAGAATACACTCGATAAAGTTCTCTCCCATATGGATTTCCTCCATCATCACTTCACGCGGACTAAAAACCGGGCTTTCAGTGGCCCACGCTTCTACACGCGCTTTCACGTGGCTTGGCTAAAGTTCGAGAAGTATTACCAGCTTACCGAACAAGCCCCGGTGTACGTGGCCGGTATTCTCCTCCACCCAGCACTCCGAAAGAGCTATCTGAGTGAGCAGTGGAAGAGAAACCCAGCCTGGGTCAGCAATGCCGTGAAGGCTGTAAGGAAGATCTGGTCCACAGACTACAAGAGCTACCAGCTCCCAGATGAACAACAGGAGAAAGAGCAAGAACTCGATGAGTTTGATCGCTGGAGGCAGAAGGTGTACAGCACAGCGAGTGAGGTGAAGGATGAATTCGACCGCTTTATTTATGTAAGTAATTTGAAGCCTTCTAATGGCCTGGTTTTGATGATACTTCGCAGGGCTCACAGGTTGGGATTGGACAACAAACGGCCTTACAGTGGTGGCTTGAACCGACCCAGCGAGAGAATTTCCCCTCCTCTGCCGTATGGCTATTGACATATTCTGCATCCCCCCATGTCTACGGAAGCAGAGCGAATCTTCTCAGGCGCAAGACGGCAGGTTAGATGGGATAGAAGTAGCATGTCTGCCAAAATGGTAGAGGCATGTGAGTGCATTAAAAGTTGGATAAGTGTTCCAAAGGGAAAGAGCAGGCCGCTTCTTGCAGGGGTGTTTAGGGAAGCGGAGGATATCGACGCGGCTGTAAGGATACTCCAAGAAGATATAGAGAGGAGTAAGGGGGCAGAAAGTGATGGCGAGCCTAGGGAATTGGTAGTGTAGGTAGGCAGACAATGCCAAACATCTTTGGGGTACTTGGAGATAAGGTGCATATCGATGCCGAGCTTGTCAAAAAATTGGACTGCAACTGGATATTGCTTCGTATGAAACTGAAACCAGTTCATATGAAACTGAAACTATACTGACGTCCGGTGTCATGAAACTGAAACTCCCCCCAGTTTCAGTTTCATAGCGTGGCTATCCAACACTGACCCACTGGATTCAAGACTCCAATGATGCCTGCCTCTGCTCTAAAACAATCTCATCACCAACACACGACCTGAACGATAGCCGATAGCGACCGTTGATCTAACAATAGCGGGCATGCCCCCTCGATAGTCTGGAGGCAGCCAAAGCATCTTCTTTCCATCTTCAACAATCCATTCGCCATCCGCGCTTATACCCCATCCAGAATGGCTAACACGCGGTAATGTTATCTCAGTCGACCGATCATTTATGACAGGCGGCAGAGCCGGGCGATCCAGATTTAGAAGTCCAATATCGGTAGAGAGGAGAGCATTTGACGTTGGATCAAATGAAAGGTGATATAATACTCTCCCAACGTTAAACGTCTGCTCGCATGCGCCCGTGGCTGCGTCCCAGATCTTGACTGTGTCATCATATGAGCCAGATGCAATACGCTTGCCATCTGCTGAGAACACCACCGACGTCACCGAATCGCCATGGCCCTCGAGGGTCTGCTCGCATGCGCCCGTGGCCGCGTCCCAGATCTTGACTGTGTCATCATATGAGCCAGATGCAATACGCTTGCCATCTGCTGAGAACACCACCGACGTCACCGAATTCTTATGGCCCTCGAGGGTCTGCTCGCATGCGCCCGTGGCTGCGTCCCAGATCTTGACTGTCAGATCCTCTGAGCCAGATGCAATACGCTTGCCATCTGCTGAGAACACCACCGACGTCACCGAATTCTTATGGCCCTCGAGGGTCTGCTCGCATGCGCCCGTGGCTGCGTCCCAGATCTTGACTGTCAGATCCTCTGAGCCAGATGCAAGACGCTGACCATCTGCCGAGAACACCACCGACGTCACCGGCCAGCCATGGCCCTCGAGCGTCTGCAGGCAAGCGTTCCAATCTGCCTCCATTCTTGGCTTCAATACCATCCAATCCGGCTCCTCCTTCTTAAAGAGCTCTCTGGTGAGACTGTGTTCAGGACTGAACACGAGTGCGGACGCATAAGCCTGTAATGGAGCAATCTCGATGGTGCGAGCATGAGAAAGAATGAATCGGCGCGCATCTCGAAGTAGTTCTGTCAGTTTCTGCGCTCCCGCGATTTTCTATAACCTTGTTAGACGGCTTCCAATATACATCTAGAGCAGCTTACCACTAAAGCCTCGAGCTTATGTACCGCCTTGATTCCCTCCGACATGCTTCGTAGCAGACCAAGACATTCCAGCCAATACAAGTACTTCTTCTGGATGAATACATGGACGTTGCCGTTATCCCGCAGAATGTCGTTGACTTCTGCGACATCTGAGTCGTGAAGATGGTCAACCCAGTAGACGCATGAATATCGAATTGGGGATAATGGGTCGGGATTAGTCGGTGAGACCTGATCAATGGAGAATCCTGGCGTGTTGAGACTGTAGACGTTTCGTCGAAGAGTTTCCGACAGGACCCCTAGCGACCTCGAGAAGAGGGCATAGTGCTGGTGCGCAATGCCAGAAGGTAGGATTTGTTTTGACGCGTTCTTGAGCAGGAAATCTTTGGCTGATTGATGCACAAAGTAGATGACGCCTTTTGAAGAGTCAGAAAAGAACCACAGGAGCTGATGATTTCTTCCAACTCATCCTGGTCGAGATCTTCGAGCGACTGGGCAAGAGCCTTTAACTCGTCTAGGGTGATGGGTCGGTATACGACCGAAGCAAGAGCGAGGATCTCTCTGCAACGATCTGCATCTTTCGAATCGCTGATATGTTCCACCATTCGCTTATAGAGAGGATCAAGACCTGGGGGGAATGACTTCAATGTGTCGAGTGTATGCCGTTTTCGGACCTTGGGATCTGCTAGCTCTTGACAGACCAAGGCGACCCAGAGAAAGGTGCCATCGGCATTGCCAACCAAGTGACGTTGAACAGCGTCCCCTGTTTCCTTGTCGTATTTCCAGGGTTGAAAGCCACTCCACCCAATCCACGTAGTGGATCCACTCGTGGATTCCACTGTCCACTCCACTGGCAAAATCCCAGTGGATTGGCTAATCCACCGAATCCACTCGGCGATGTCGTGGATGGATTGGGTGGATTTGGGTGGATTAGAAGTGGGGTAGTTAAGGGCGCCCATGTATTTGGCAGAATGCCTCTAACAGAGGCTGATGTGCCCCATAATTTTTGCAATATTGCTACCCTATGTCAAAAACACCATAAAACTTCTGAACAGCGCAATTTTAGAATACATATAATATAGGAAACACTATTCGAATGTCCCATGCTTTCTCATTGGGATGACGTAAGTCTTGATGAATATACTTAAGATTTGCCCCGTGAGTGCATATCATCATGAGGGCCATTAATAGGCGTATATTTTCCTCAGCAACATATCCAGCAAATATCAAGCTCGACTGTCCATACTTTGGATTTATAATACAACATTATACCATTAAATAATTGCCGGCAAGCTGATTGAAAAAACGCGTCCAGATCCCTCAATATCTCAATACTGCGCGAAAAATTGCAAGCGATACTAATCGCGTTAAGCTCGTGATGTGAAGGATGTTAGAGACTTATCTAATACCCGACCCCAATATGGCACTCGCTACGTGCTCGTCCACCTCAAATTAGCTCGAAAGGTAAGTATCTGAAACATCCGCAGGATAAGGGAATATTGTGCCAACTGGTCGCGTTGGACGCGTCATTCGCGCTGACCTGACGACCTGTTGTTGACCCATCACCTGCACCATGTTTTGCGATTTCGACATGACAAAGAGATTATTTTACCATGACCTCGCCTGATTCCTGCTTCGACATTTCCGACAGCGGCTTCGGGTCCGCTGCCGAATCAACACCCTGCCCGACGCTGTATCCTACCCGTCCAACCTCGACCCCTGTCTCGACTCTGAGGAACTCTTCCGCAAGCGATGAACAATACGAGCGTACGCTCTGGAGGCATTTCCCAGGCTGGGCGTTCTCTGAGCGAGCCAGGGAGACGCGTTGCTGGGCCTGGCAATTTGGATATGACATCCAAAAGGAAGACGCCCGCAGATGGATATGCCGAGCGTGCATTCGCAAGAATAATCCACATCCACGACATTTCGAAGCTGATGGTATTCATAACGCGTACAATCATCTGTTCAACGACCACGGGATCCGCGCTCCGCCTGGAATGACCCAAGGAACTGCTGAAAAGAAGGCGAATTCTAAGGGCAGAAAGCCCCCGGGGCAGCGGACTCTCGCTGAATCCATGAAGCTCGATCTACACGACCCCCGAGAACAAGCGATTGCAAATGACTTCATCAAACGCTTCGACAAGGAACACTTCCGGAGGCTTCTGATCGATTGGATCGTGGCCAAGAATCACTCCTTTTCAATTGCCGAGGAGGCAGAACTCCATGCTATCTTCGATTACTTGAACCCGTCAGTTTCGGCACGTAAATCCAATATTACCCACACAACTGTTCGAGAAAAGATCGTCGCCGCATTCGAACAACATAAGCAGAAGGTGATAGAGGTCTTGGGCAAGGCGCCTGGACTTATCCACATCTCCTTCGACGGCTGGCGGTCTGGAAACCGATACGCCCTATATGGTATCTGTTGCTTTTTTAGGGACGAAAACAATAAGCCTTGCAAGATTACGCTTGGGCTCCCCGAAGTTAGCGCCAGGCACACTGGGCCTAATATCGCCGCAGAAATCCTCGACGTAATTGAATCGTATCAGATCCAAGACAAGATTGGCTATTTCACGCTCGACAACGCGAAAAACAATGATACCGCCATGGAGATTATTGGTGGAGAGCTCGGCTTCGTTGGGGCCCGCAGGCGAGGACGCTGTTTTGGGCATACCTTGAACCTCTCCGCCAAAGCCATTCTATTTGGGCACGATGCTGACGCTTTTGAGCGGCGGATATCAGGGGCAGAGCCTCTTACCGAAGCAGAACATTTGATTTGGCGCAAGAAGGGGCCAGCAGGCAAACTGCACAACCTTGTGGTAGCTATCCACAGATCTGACTTGTTGACTGGCATGCTTCGCAACATTCAACAAGAAGCCTTCAACAAGTCATCTGACCCAAAACTCAACGCCAGGAAGCCGTTGGATGTTATTTTGGACAACGATACGAGATGGCTGTCACAGTTATACATGATACGACGAGCTCTACTGCTTCGCGACTATATCGAACGACTCATTGCCCACCATCGAATTGACTCCGAACAGCAGAACAAGGCCAAGAGGGGCGGTCCTAAGAAGTCACTCGCATTGCCCTTTATTTGCCAGCCAGAGAACCAGCTATCCGACAAGGACTGGGAGGTGGTCGAAATATTTGCGCAAATACTTAGTTACTACGAAGCCACAATCAAAATGCTAGAAGGCGACGGCCAGATCCGCAAGCGGAAGCGTGGGTGGACTGGGTCATATGGCAATATTTGGGACGTTATTCAAGGCTTTGAATTTCTTCTCGAGCAACTTGAACGTTTTAAGGACATCGCGAAGGACTTCCCTGATACTGAACACTTCAGGATCAACATCAATTTGGGCTGGCAGAAGTTGAATGAGTACTATGAGATATTGAGCGAGACGCCCATCTACTACACTGGCCTGGCGCTCCATCCAGCATACCGATGGAAATGGTTTGAACGCAACTGGACTGATCGCCCTGAGTGGATTGACGAGGCGAAAAACATGGTTCACGATGTCTGGCGTTTTGAGTATCGGGAGGCCACGTTGCCTGGACAGGAGCCGTCAGCCGTTGAGCCAGTTCCCAAGCAGCGGAAGACTTCGGACAATCCGTTTCAGGAATACCTTAAACGAAACCGCTACACAGCGCCAGAAGCAGGTCATGATGGCCTCACGCCAGGCGAAGACGAATACCTGCATTGGATTACGCACTGCGAAAGTGGTGATGGCTCCATCAACGATCCTCTCGCTTACTGGCACGAGAAGCGATTCAAGTATCCAAACTTATCGCGAATGGCGCTTGATTTTCTCACGATACAACCAATGTCTGCTGAGTGTGAGCGTCTTTTCTCAGCAGCAGGTCGGATGGTGAACCCTCTCCGCCACCAACTTGAAGCCCAGATTATCGGGATGTGCCAGGTATTGCGTTCATGGCTGAGGGCGGGTATTATTCATGAATTAGATCCCTTCTTTATCTCAGTAGACGAAGAAAAAGTCAACCTCGAATTAGCTCAGATGTCGGATCAACAGCTTGAAGGATGGGCAACAAAGTGGCTCACTCAGGTGGTGGGCGTTCAAGACGAGATGGGGCCCGTTAGGGATAAGGTCCCACTCGGAAGTTGGAATAAGGGACTACGTGGGCAATGGCTTCGGGAATAGCGTCACCATCATGGCATTAAGAATAGAGGCAGTTGCCAATCCACCCAATCCACCCAATCCACGATAGCTTCTAGTGGATCCACGATACTGAGATATTCAGTGGATTATGATCTACCCACTCCACTCGAGCTGCTAGTGGATTGAGTGGAGTGGCTTTCAACCCTGCCGGTGGATAAGGTCAACTTCATTAGAGCCTACGCAAAAGCCAGGACAGTGGGCATGACCAAGAAGAATATACTTTCGGGCTGGAGAGTGACTGGGAACTGGCCGATTTCACGACGTAAAGCACTTGCACATCCAGAAATTCAGCCAGACAAGAAGGAAACTACGCCTGCATCGGAGGGAGCCAAAGACAGACAAACGGACTCTGACAATACACCAAAGACCAGCCGCCACATCAGAGATCTGGGGAAGAACAAGAGTCCCTCAACAAGGAGACGCTATTCTGTGATCTCGAAAGGGTTTGAAGCCCAAGAGTCAAAGATCGCCTCGCTAAGGTCAAGAGTAGCCAGTTTGGAGGAGCAAGTTAGCCGGCTGAGCAGAGGTGAGAAGAGGAAGGCGGTACCGAACCCCAATAAGAAGTTTATGACATTGGCCGAGGCTCTAGTGGCTGGTGATGTTATTTCCAGCCCGTCTCGGGCAACTCAAGAGACAGAGGCTGTTGAGGACGTGATCGAGGTTGGCGGGGTGCAGGAGGGCGAAAGCTCAAATTCTGCGGTGGAAGAATTACCTGTCATGCACACTCGCAGGGGCCGTAAAGTCAAGAAACCTAGAAGATATTGAACTTTGAGCAAATTGAAACATATTCATATGAAACGTCACGTTGTTGCCATTTTTGGTAATTTTTTAGTACGACGTTGAAAAGTTGCATTTTGTATGGGGAGGAAATATTTTTGGTGTACGAGTGGTGGGTACGTACGGGGGGTGGGTACTGCATGGTAATGCTAGGTGCAGTTGGCACGTGCATCAAAAATACGGGGCAAAAGTATTAGCAGGGGTCATGTGGATGCGACTTATGGGACTACACGGACTGGGCGCTACCCTGAACCACTGCCATTAACGACAGTTTCAACCGATGGTCAACGTTGAAAGCATCTAGGTGGAATTGAAACAATCAATGGGAGTGTCAAATGGAATTGATTGAATTGATGCACGTGACTTCAACTTCCATAAAATTGACGGGATTGAGTTGATGGTTGAATTGATCGCCAGCCTGGCTGGAATGAAGCTGCGCTATCTCAGAAGGGAGTACTCGAGAAGACGCAGCGGATTCTTGGGGATGAGCATCCAGATACAATCGCGGCGATGAACAACCTTGCAGCTACGCTAAGCGATCAAGGCAAGCTGGATGAAGCAGCATCGATGAAGACGGAGGTGCTTGAGAAGATGCAGCGGATTCTTGGGGATGAGCATCCAGATACAATCACGGCGATGAACAACCTTGCAATCATGCTAGGTCATCAAGGCAAGCTGGATGAAGTAATAGGGCCTCCTGATGTTTCGACAACGGAGAAACAACCCATTCTCAAGAGAGTAACTGGAAAATTGCAAAAGGTTCGAAATTCATTTCGATCCAGCCTAAATTAATTATGTAATATAAGCCTCTTTCTAGAAACAGCTGTCAATATAGGGAAATGCGCATCTCCTTTCTCAGTCAACTTCGAAAGACATCTAAAGACCATACCCAGAAAACGGCTCCTAGACTGGCGTAAACCAACTTACGGCTGGCTTGTGTTAGACATTACGTGTTTTCGGTTCATTCATGTAAATTCGTGTAGTTAATCATTCCAGCAGAAAACAGCCATTCCTTGATTTTATTAGCTGGATGTTGTTGGGACTTTGCGAAGCAAGTAAAGGCTGAGCTAAGAATACTATCGAGACTAGAAAAAGTACAATGACTGCTTGTCCACTTTGATGCTTGTCGACGGACAGGAGAATTCGCTTGATATCATGATTGGGCCAATAAGATTCGATCTCAACATCCTGTGTTTTAGAAACTGAAGCATTGCCGCTGCATAGTCTCGAGAGGCTTTATGGAAGCCACCTTCGGGGCAAAATAAGCAAATAAGAAACAATAACAGGGTCCTGCGAATGACAGCATGTAGCTAGCATATTATACTTATCTGTAATTTACGCGACAGGACGCGTCGCGTTTCACTGTGAGCCCCTGTCTTGATCAGCACCTCCATTTCTATTTGTATAAAAGTATAAAATCAACTCTACATCGTGGCATTAATCAACCCTACTAGAGTTGATTTAGTCATTAGTTACTAGTGTCAATCGACGGAAACGCGTCGCGTTTTGTGTTTCGGGTTTTTGAGTTTTATCAGTGCGGCATATGAAACGCACCGTGTTTCCATCGGAGAAATATGGGGCACAAATGCTAGACGATGATTGGTCAAAAACAGGAAACGCAATGCGTTTCTGCTAGTAATACTTGAGTAGGTGGCATGCAATCGCGGTGCGATTCTATCCCAAAATCACGGAGACTATCTGATCTAGAAGAGAAGATAATAGTCCAATTCATTCTTGACCTAGATTCGCGAGGATTTCCCTCGCGACTGCGTTTTGTGGAAGAAATGGCCAATTATCTGCTTGCTGACCGTGACGCATCACCTGTTGGCAAGCGCTGGGCTCATAACTTCATCAAGCGACAACCAGAGCTAAAGACGCGTTTATTTCGGAGATATGACTACCAGAGAGCCAAATGCGAAGATCCGACTATTATTTGTGGCTGGTTTAGGCTTGTACAGAACACAATTGCAAAGTATGGTATCCGATCAGATGATATCTGGAACTTTGATGAGACTGGCTTTATGATGGGCGTCATTATGGCCGGAATGGTTATCACAGGTTCAGAAAGGCAAGGAAGGCCAAAATCAGTGCAGCCTGGAAATCGTGAATGGATTACTGTAATCCAGGCGATTAATGCAGAAGGTCAATCAATCGCGCCGTTTATCATTGGTGCAGGCCAATATCATCTTGCGAATTGGTACCGAGAATGCGACCTCCCAGGTGATTGGGTCCCAACGCCTTCCGAGGAGGCTGCTAAACCATCGACCACTTGGACTTCAAAGACCCCAACAACAGCAATTGAGGCCCAATCTCAGTCTGAATACCTTGAAAGGCGAATCAGAAGGCATAAGAGTAGCTCACCAGAGTCAATAATTGAAGCTATAAGGTCTAGTACTAAAGCAACAAAGGCAGCTTTACATCGGCTAGCCTTAGTAGAGGCTAGGTTAAAGGATCTTGAACAAGCAAATAAGATACTAAGCCGGCGCCGAAGGTCAAAAAGGACCAGACTACAGAAAGGAGGGGCAATGACTGTACAGGACGCATCGCAAGTAATTGATCAGATGGATGTTGATGCGCAGGTAGTGGCTGAATCATCTAGAAATGGTGCTCGAGGAAGGTCGGAGCGACCGGGTGGTCGGCGTTGTGGTGTATGTGGCAAGGCCGGGCATAATGCAAGGACCTGTCAGGTAGTAATTGAGATATCTGGGGAAGAGTATAGTGAGTGATTTTAATTAATTAGATAGTTTGTGGTGGTTTTATGGCGATTTTTATTTAGATAGTTAAGATTTTTGGTCAACTCGCTTGTCTGGTCAACTCGCTTATCAAGCACGTTAATAATAATAATAATAACTAATAATAACTAATAATAATAACTAATAATAATAATAATAATAACTAATAATAATAATAATAATAACTAATAATAATAATAATAATAACTAATAATAATAATAATAATAACTAATAATAATAATAATAATAACTAATAATAATAATAATAATAACTAATAATAATAATAATACACGTCTAGGTTTTAGTCTTAGTTACATGCGCGCTCGGACACCTAGACCTGGGTATGCCGGCACGGGTTGTTTACGGGCGCGTTCGGGGTAAAGTTGATGAACCGATGGTAGGTGCGGTAGCTGCTTGAGGCTTGGACTTGACTAAAGACGCAGTCCCATTTTGTAAAGGACTTCGGCTACGGCTATGATAGCACGACGACGTAGAACGACGTGCTTCGCGTCTGACTGCACCAGCTTGTACCGTAGTCAAACCCTATAAACCAGCGAACGGTTCCGCAGGTGATAATAACCAGATACTTCTAGCAGAAGCAAACAGTCTGTGATTTTTAGTCTTACGCCACTTTCCCCTATCCTTCATACCAACTCATATCCTTTTCGTCATCAGTTAGCATCCTACACGGATTCGTGTCACCTCTCGTTGGCCAACATAACGTCTCTAACGGACACTGAGAAGCCAATCATGCCGTGCTTGGGGCTACCAGAAGAGGTCGAGTTCGATGTCAACTCTGACGGTCTTGACATTGATGATGGCGAAGACCAAGAAGAGGCACGAGAGCTTAACTATGCATATATCATGCAGCTTGTTACCAAAGTGACACGTGCGCCCCTTCCAAGTCAAAACATAATCAATTTCGTAGGTCGTTACTAGGAACTGGGAAAGGGCTGCTTGGAACCAAGAAGATAATTATGCCTGCCCCCGCTTTAAGAGAACTTCATCACTAGCACACGACCTGATCGACAGCCGATAGCGACAGTTGATCCAGCAACAACGGTTTCCACCCCTCGATAGTCCGGAGGTAGCCAAAGCATCTCCTTTCCATCTTGAACAATCCATGCACCGCTGGTGCTTATGCCCCAGCCAGAATGGCGAACACCCCGTAAGGTTATTTCAGTCGACCTATCATCAACGGCAGGCGGTAGAGCCGGGTGATATAGGGTTAGGAGTCCAATGTCGGTATAGAGGAGAGATTTTGTCCTTGGATCAAATGAAAGGTGATATAACACTCTGCTAACGCTAAGCGTCTGCAGGCACGCGCCCGTGGCCGCGTCCCAGATCTTGACTGTCTTATCAAATGAGCCAGATGCAAGACGCTGGCCATCTGCCGAGAACACCACCGACGTCACCCAACTGCCATGGCCCTCAAGGGTCTGCTCGCATACGCCCGTGGCCGCGTCCCAGATCTTGACTGTCTTATCATATGAGCCAGATGCAAGACGCTGGCCATCTGCCGAGAACACCACCGACCTCACCGAATCGCCATGGCCCTCGAGGGTCTGCTCGCATGCGCCCGTGGCTGCGTCCCAGATCTTGACTGTGTTATCACTTGAGCCAGATGCAAGACGCTGGCCATCTGCCGAGAACACCACCGAGCTCACCCAGTGGCCATGACCCTCAAGGGTCTGCTCGCATGCGCCCGTGGCTGCGTCCCAGATCTTGACTGTCTTATCACTTGAGCCAGATGCAAGACGCTGGCCATCTGCCGAGAACACCACCGAGCTCACCCAGTGGCCATGACCCTCAAGGGTCTGCTCGCATGCGCCCGTGGCTGCGTCCCAGATCTTGACTGTCTTATCATATGAGCCAGATGCAAGACGCTGGCCATCTGCCGAGAACACCACCGACGTCACCGAATCGCCATGGCCCTTGAGGGTCTGCTCGCATGCGCCCGTGGCCGCGTCCCAGATCTTGACTGTGTTATCATCTGAGCCAGATGCAAGACGCTGGCCATCTGCCGAGAACACCACCGACGTCACCGAATCGCCATGGCCCTCGAGGGTCTGCTCGCATGCGCCCGTGGCTGCGTCCCAGATCTTGACTGTGTTATCATCTGAGCCAGATGCAAGACGCTGGCCATCTGCCGAGAACACCACCGACGTCACCCAATCGCCATGACCCTCAAGGGTCTGCTCGCATACGCCCGTGGCCGCGTCCCAGATCTTGACTGTCTTATCATATGAGCCAGATGCAAGACGCTGGCCAACTGCCGAGAACACCACCGACGTCACCGAATCGCCATGGCCCTTGAGGGTCTGCTCGCATGCGCCCGTGGCCGCGTCCCAGATCTTGACTGTGTTATCATATGAGCCAGATGCAAGACGCTGGCCATCTGCCGAGAACACCACCGACGTCACCGAATCGCCATGGCCCTTGAGGGTCTGCTCGCATGCGCCCGTGGCCGCGTCCCAGATCTTGACTGTCTTATCACTTGAGCCAGATGCAAGACGCTGGCCATCTGCCGAGAACACCACCGATGTCACCCAATCGCCATGACCCTCAAGGGTCTGCTCGCATACGCCCGTGGCCGCGTCCCAGATCTTGACTGTCTTATCATATGAACCAGATGCAAGACGCTGGCCATCTGCCGAGAACACCACCGACGTCACCGAATCGCCATGGCCCTCAAGGGTCTGCTCGCATGCGCCCGTGGCCGCGTCCCAGATCTTGACTGTCTTATCACTTGAGCCAGATGCAAGACGCTGGCCACCTGCCGAGAACACCACCGACCTCACCGAATCGCCATGACCCTCAAGGGTCTGCTCGCATACGCCCGTGGCCGCGTCCCAGATCTTGACTGTGTTATCATATGAGCCAGATGCAAGACGCTGGCCATCTGCCGAGAACACCACCGACGTCACCGAATCGCCATGGCCCTTGAGGGTCTGCTCGCATGCGCCCGTGGCCGCGTCCCAGATCTTGACTGTGTTATCATATGAGCCAGATGCAAGACGCTGGCCATCTGCCGAGAACACCACCGACGTCACCGAATCGCCATGGCCCTTGAGGGTCTGCTCGCATGCGCCCGTGGCCGCGTCCCAGATCTTGACTGTGTTATCACATGAGCCAGATGCAAGACGCTGGCCATCTGCCGAGAACACCACCGAGCTCACCCAGTGGCCATGACCCTCAAGGGTCTGCTCGCATGCGCCCGTGGCTGCGTCCCAGATCTTGACTGTCTTATCATATGAGCCAGATGCAAGACGCTGGCCATCTGCCGAGAACACCACCGACGTCACCGAATCGCCATGGCCCTCGAGGGTCTGCTCGCATGCGCCCGTGGCCGCGTCCCAGATCTTGACTGTCTTATCACTTGAGCCAGATGCAAGACGCTGGCCATCTGCCGAGAACACCACCGATGTCACCCAATCGCCATGACCCTCAAGGGTCTGCTCGCATACGCCCGTGGCCGCGTCCCAGATCTTGACTGTCTTATCATATGAGCCAGATGCAAGACGCTGGCCATCTGCCGAGAACACCACCGACGTCACCGAATCGCCATGGCCCTCAAGGGTCTTCTCGTAAGCGTTCCAATCTGCCTCCATTCTTGGCTTCAATACCATCCAATCCGGCTCCTCCTTCTTAAAGAGCTCTCTGGTGAGACTGTGTTCAGGACTGAACACGAGTGCGGACGCATAAGCCTGCAATGGAGCAATCTCGATGGCGCGAGCATGAGAAAGAATGAATCGGCGCGCATCTCGAAGTAGTTTTGTCAGTTTCTGCGCTCCCGCGATTTTCTATAACCTTGTTAGACGGCTTCCAATATACATCTAGAGCAGCTTACCACTAAAGCCTCGAGCTTGTGTACCGCCTTGATTCCCTCCGACATGCTTCGTAGCAGACCAAGACATTCCAGCCAATACAAGTACTTCTTCTGGATGAATACATGGACGTTGCCGTTATCCCGCAGAATGTCGTTGACTTCTGCGACATTTGAGTCGTGAAGATGGTCTACCCAGTAGACGCATGAATATCGAATTGGGGATAATGGGTCGGGATTAGTCGTTGAGACCTGGTCAATGGAGAATCCTGGCGTGTTGAGACTGTAGATGTTTCGTCGAAGAGTTTCCGACAGGACCCCTAGCGACCTCGAGAAGAGGGCATAGTGCTGGTGCGCAATGCCAGAAGGTAGGATTTGTTTTGACACGTTCTTGAGCAGGAAATCTTTGGCTGATTGATGCACAAAGTAGATGACGCCGTTTCGAAGAGTCAGAAAAGAACCACAGGAATTGATGATTTCTTCCAACTCATCCTGGTCGAGATCTTCGAGCGACTGGGCAAGAGCCTTTAACTCGTCTAGGGTGATGGGTCGGTATACGACCGAAGCAAGAGCGAGGATCTCTTTGCAACGATCTGCATCTTTCGAATCGCTCATATGTTCCACCATTCGCTTATAGAGAGGATCAAGACCTGGGGGGAACGACTTCAATGTGTCGAGCGTATGGCGTTTTCGGACCTTGGGATCTGCTAGCTCTTGACAGACCAAAGCGACCCAAAGAAAGGTGCCATCGGCATTGCCAACCAAGTGACGTTGAACAGCGTCTCCTGTTTCCTTGTCGTATTTCTTAAGACCTGCCAGTCGATTCACCTTGTATCCGATGTAGTTATTGACAGCTTTGGAGATTGAGTCCTTGTTCAACTCAAGGCGCAGCCTGACTTTCTGCTCCAAATTGTCCAGTTTCTCCTCAATGTCCGGCCAGTTACGGCTAGAGACGATCCACTTGACGCGGGAAGGTTTAGTGATGAAGTCGAGAAGCTGATGGCAATTTGTCTTGCATTCATCGAGGGCATCAACAATCAGGATCGCACCATCCACGCCCGGGTCATTAAGCATGGCCATGAGGATCTTGGATAAGGCTTCCCAGGCATTCCCGTCCTCGAAAAGCTGCTTGCCCGCATGGTCGTGTTTCTCCCGAATATGCAGGATGAGCGATGGTTGCTGGGCAACTAGCAGATAGATCAGACCGCGCAGCACCGCAGTCGCGTTACTCAGCCTTGCCTCAGTGGCTTGGCAGAAGAAATAAGACAGGCGATTGCCGGGTTCCTTCTCCAGCTCGTCGATGATACCACATAGCAGCATCGTCTTGCCCTTACCGGGGTCACCTTTGATCCAGAGCAACTGGCTCTGCGGATTGTCACGCCATTGCTGGAAGTCGTCGTTATCGAGGATCCAGCGGTAAGAGTCCCTGAGCAGGCCGCCCTTTGTCTCTTGGATGCGCGTTTTGTCGTCGCGAGGGTCAGTCTCGCGCAGGTCTTTCAGGCATTGCTTCGCCTCGTCGTCTTGGTGCCGCTTCTCTTGATGTTGCGTTTGCGTTTCAATGGCCGAATGTACGCCTTTGATGGCCGAATGTACGCCTTTGATGGCCGAATGAATGTTTTGGAGATTCATCTCTAGAGCGCCCGCAGCGTCGGTGAGTTTCCGAAGTTGCATTCTGCTCTCTCCGGTATTGTATTGCTCCATGTCTCTTTGCACGGCAGCCTCGGCTTCCTTGATCTCGCTGAGCTGGCCAGCCCAATCGTCGATTTTGAACAGATCCCTTCCGATGATGGCAGCCCAATTCCGGTAGTAAAGGCAGACACTCTTCACCTGATACGAGAGAAGTTTCTCGTATAGCTGCACGACGTGCGTCTCCAATTGGCGTCGCAGTTCCGCAGAGGATTGCTCTTTCTTATTCTCATCGAGAAGTAGTGACACCAAGTTCCAATACCACTCCATTCTCGACAGGACGTAGGCGATGCCTTTGCGGTTATCGCGTGCCTCGGCGATGGGGTTCGAGAGGATCTATTAACTGTCAGCAGGGGACCATCCATTGTTCTCTCACCGGATGTGAGGGCCGATCACACACACCTCCAGTCCGAGGCAGACGCCGACCCAGGCGACAGCAGCTTCCGGAGCGGCATGCAGCGCCTTGTCCACTATTCTTCTGACCTCCTGCACCGCTTGCAGGCCTTCGTCGATGCCTTGCTTGATAGACGCTTGCTTCTGCGTCCGGTCCAGTCCAGCCTGAACCAGCTGTTGCATTTGGCCACATCGTGTCCTCGGAGTCTCTCCTATCTCGTTATCTGTTGATTCGCGAGTAGCAGAGCTCGGGTCGTCTCCGTGTAGCTTAGCTGATAAGATCTTCTCGTATACCCCAACCAGTTTGGGCTCGTTCTCTTTGAGCTTATCGTAGGCTTGGTTCCAAATTCGCTCTTGTAGACTCGGCAGTGGTGAGGTTTCGGCATCTGTCGAGGTGAGTGGAGAAGGCGGTGGCTGAGATGTTGGCTGAGTTGCTTGCTGAGCAGATGTTGGGGAAGCAGATCGAGACGATTTCGGTGAAGATGGTGCAGTGGCCGGCCACTTTTTACGGCTCTTTAAGCACTTGAAACATGACTCCGCTTTCTTTTTCAAGGACGATTTCGGTGAAGGTGCTGCAGTGGCCGGCCACCTTTTACGCCTCTTTGAAGAGAAAAACAAGTTCCAGTGCTTGAGAACCGATTTGGGTTTCATCTTTACAGAGATAATGGCGGTTTCGCTGTGCGGTATGCAAATAGCTCCAGGATAATTCTCGTTTGGTTGTCACCACCAACAACCCAAGCAACACATTTATAGGGGTTCACACGCACGGCATTCTCACACAAGGAAAGGCCTCCGCAGTTGAATAGGATCCCTGTCGCTTGCCACTTGTAAAAATAAAAATAAACCCACAGGAGGGCGGTTGGTCGATCTGATATTCAGCTGCACAGGGGTGATGGGCTACGTGACACTGAAGGACAGAGGATGGCGGCCACACCAACTACTGATGTAACCCCGGGCGCTGAAAGGATCACAATTTGAAAGGGCAAGATTCACTGTATCATTTCCGTACAGCCCGCAGGGGTCTCAAATGTTGGACTGATACAAAGGTCTAATTTATATTCAATACTGTAGAAAAGATAGCGGACAAAAAAAAAAAGCTCAGTCTCGCGCCAATATTTGAGACCCCTGCGGGTTGTACAATCAAGGGATATCGTAGCTCTGACCGATATTTGCACCCCTCGCCTTACCTTTACCAACCCCACAAAGCATGCTGACGTCTGCTGTCGTCCCGACACCCCGGTTGGGCTTGGCTTGGTTCTCTGTATTGAGCCTTTTTTCCTTCTCTTTTTTGCGGCAAGCACGAGGGATGACCGACATCGTCATACTCACACGACAATCAACGGCACAAAATCATTTGTCAGTGAACTGGGCTCCCGCCTTGGACATCGTTTGTTCAAAGCCAGACTGGTCTACGTGGAAGTGATGCGGTCCCGAAAAATGACAATTCGTCCCTGCCTGTCGTCGATTTCGGCCCAAGAGACTGGCTAAAAATTATTCGAAAGGGTCAGCAATCCAGTGCCGGCCGACAGGTGCACCGCCGAAATATTTCGGATCGCTTGAGATAAGCAGTCCTGGACACTGGCGGAACGTGCCTAGCTTCGGTCTAACTTGAATGATCTGCGTGGTCTTTACCGCTTTGTGTTCACATTGGCCACTAGTTAGTTTTAGCTTTGTTGTTAGCTCACATGACATTACAGCGAAGCACACCATCAATGCGTGAAGGTGGGTACGCAGACGAGAAAGCTCAGAGGTCAACGTCAACAGGGATATGACGAAAAGAAGGCAGAGAGAGGGAAGGCACAATCCAAAAAGAAGAACTGGCAACAACAAAAAAATAAAAAGGAAAGGGAAAAGAGATAGGGGAGAAGCGAAAGCCAGAAGCTAGGAGGCCTAGGTCAGCTTAGCTTGCGAGGCTAATTCTCGGGCTTAGGCGACGCTAGAGCCGGGAGTCAGTAAGGATGCAATTAGCGCAGACTCCACCATGAGTCCATGATCGTCCTCCAAGGACGACTCAGCAAAAAGACGGTGAGCTTTATGGATCGCAACTACTCTAGTAGTCTCTTTTCTGGCCCCTAACAGGAGCTTGGAGCGATGGCTGGTTCGGCAGTTAATCGTCGTAGAGGCGTTACAGATGGCATGGCTACGCAACACAAGCAGCTTCGCCAACTCATCCGAGCATCGCAAATGTGTTGATGGAGTACTGGAAGAGGAGCTTGGCCCCATGCATGCCGGGGCTCCGCAACTTTCATGACACATACTTTGGCGCTGTAACCAGGCTTTCGTCGAGCAATATCCCGAAGGGGTGGCCCAAGATGCGAACCGAACCAGGACGGTGTGCTGAGCTGGTTTGCTGATTCCACCGAGAGGTTAGCGTTATTCGCAGACGGTCAAGCGTTGAATTCGACGCATGGCAAAGCCTAACGAACCGATTGACGGCTCTGTCTGTCTAAATGGCATCGATTTGTTTTTGTCAGGATTTTGAAACCTGCTCCTTTCTGAACTATTGGCAATGTGAAACGGAAGTGCTGGCTATTTCACCCCATAATACTTACGGCTGATACGACGGGCTTTTAGCTGTTACGTAATTGTAATGACGGCACTGATACTACTTCCCCATGTCGACTTACATGTCTCCGACGGGGTCTTGGGGTCAACGGTAGCGAGAAGCTTCTTGACGTGGCAAATGTGAGGTACGCTAGTGCCGCCCTAATAGGCAGGGTAGGGAATCAATCCATCCACGTCATTATCCGGCTTTGTGGATTACTAATTGGACAATTCAGGAACCCGCCGCCGACACCTCATCATTTGTCGGTGCCCAAGTAGAAGGCTGGCGGACTTCGGTATGCCCCTCGTTGTTGGTCGGTAGTTCCGGGTCAAGAGGTAAGTCTGCCATCTCGGTTCACCGACCGTATGAATCGAGTAAAAGAGGAGACATTTGGGTTCAGGCATTATAACGCGTCCGATGTTTTGCATGGGTAGATCTGTTAATGTTTGCGCAGAGGTATAGCAAATATTAACGAAATATATCAGGGTACTCATCCCCATGACTAGCGTCCACGTCAATCCACTCACTCTTTTTAGAAGGCAGGTTCCGTGTTCCCCTTGATGCTAAGTCTTGTCTGGGGTTGAAGGTCAGCTTGGCAGCGGACTGATCGATTTGCAGTAGGTAGTAGTAGTGTTTCTTATGCCTGGGAGAATGGATCTTAGAGGGCCTGTGGCTACGCTAAATTGTTTAAAATAGCATCGGTTGTCAAGGTTGTAGTCATTTAAGCGGCTATGTCGGGTTAGAATGGAATGAACTTATTCCGCCCGGGAGGATGCATAGCGAGGAAGTGTAAACTTTCATGTTTTATTACTTAATCATGACTCCTAAGCTTCCATCTGCGCGCAAACGCGGTAGGCCGTCACTGAACCGCGCCTCTTGGCCCTATGAGGCGTATCCTCCCGGGCGGAATGAATTCAATTCAATGAACCGCGCCTCATCATCGCCAGATTATCCGACCCAGCGATCGTTACACGCAGCGCAGCGCATTCATCAAGCATGTGGCATGTGGCCAACTGAGTTCTGCAAAGGTTTTGTACCTGAGACTTGGGGTGTTCGACTTATCGAGAGCCTTTCTACGTTGGTGTCTCTGGTAGTGGCTGCTGAGAACGTGGAGCTCGACCAGGTGCGCCATAGATTGAAGGTTTTCGCCACTAGCCATCCGCGCTCAGATCGCCCGCGACTTCGTGAGCTAGATATAGCAAAGGTGCGGAAGTGGCTACGTGGGATGGGTATTGATACTAAACAAACACGGCGATGGAATGGACGTGCGGATGATGAGGATCGGACTGCGGAGAGTGACAGAACCAAGGCAAACTCTGAACCGGTTGATGAGATTATCGCTCTAGGCTTTCGAGAAGATCTCAGCAAATACGGAGACAAAAATGAAGAAGAGACTGAAGAAGATCCCGACTTGACTGTCGAAGACGAAGAGAGCGCCCCTCATAAACGAAATCTTTGGTCGCGAAGCAGAGACATCGGTGATATTCAGGTTGATGAGCCTATGGAGGACACCATAGCGGCCAATCCTAGGTCTGGGCCTGCTATAATCAATGGAAAATCCAGGGGCAGTCCTGCCGCCTCCAGCTCCGGCTCCAGCTCCGCCTCCAACGCAGCCGAGTCAAGCGCTTGCCCTCGGCGCGACTTTCAACCACCATCTCGCTTGGCTCATGATACCTCCCGGAGCTCTATTCGCCGTCCAGAGGGACCAGATGAACAAGCGTCCGCGCCTTCTGCTGCTACAACTCCACGGGCTTTTCAAAGCTCGACGCAGCCACGCGAACCACCAAGCTCCCAAACGACGGCGCCTCTCACCTCTGCTTCTCAGAACGCCCAGGGTGCTCAACGATCTGGTGTGCAACCGCTCAAGCAAACAGCGTCATCTGTTCCGGGCCATCCTCAGACTCCCGTGTCTTTTCCTGCGACAACTCCACAGGGCACTACGCGTCCTCCGCAACAACAAGGCAGCCAGGGATCAGCAACCGCGGCTCAGAACTCTGTACAGCTTCGCGCACAATCATCAGCATCTCTACCCACCCCCCAGAGCGCGCGACAGCCTGACCAACAATCAAGTAGCCAGCCATCCATGTCCGGAACGAGTTCTCAAAGCCCCTCGACTCCTCGCGCACAAGCAAGCTCGCAGCCAGCACTGTCTCGTTGTACCGGCACTACATCCCAGGCCTCCCAGAGCTTTCAGCAGCAACCGAATCACCGACCATCGGCGTCTATCAATGCGACTCCTCAAGCATCTCTACACTCCCACCTAGGAGGCAGTCAACCATCGACACCTCGTCCCATCGCCCCTGCTAGGGCTAACAAGCGCCCTGCTCCGTCATCGCCAGTAAACACATTTACATCCACCAACAACTTCATCAACCGAACAGCGGCGAGCATTTCAGAATCACTCGCAGCCCCTTTAACCAAAAGGCAAAAGACTGCTGACATTCAATGTCCAAGTTCACAGGTGACTGGATCATTGGATTGGAACGCTCTTCTTGTAAGTAACATTTGCAAATCCAGTCAATCCGATGTGGTCATCATAAACTAACATCCCTTCAGCCCACCGGAGACGAATTCAGAGCAAGCTTGAAGGCTGCTTCGGCTGCCTTATTTCCTCATATCAAGAGCTTCGAAGAACTTTTTAACATCCATCAATGACGAACACTGCCGACTCACCGCATTTGAGCGCAGCCTCAGACCTACAAAGAACGAGCAAGCAAAGGAACAGGAAAAAGCCCAAGACGCGCTCAAGGATGTCGAGAAATCAATGGCCACCGAGAACAAGTTGCTCAGGGACCTGGAAGATCTCTACAACAAATATCCTGGAGATAACGAACTTCGCACGTTCCTGGATAAACGAAGACGAACGGTTCGCGAACATGAAGAGGTATATACCGCAGTCAAAATCCAACTTGACAAGAGTGCTTCTGGGCTTTTCAAAACCGATAGCAAGATTGCGTTGGCTACCAAGAGGATTGGGCAGCTTGAAGCCGAGAAGGCCGAGGTCATGAAAGAGAAGATGGGGATTGATACGGCGGCGAAACGATTGATGCTTATGTCTCGTTTTATGGAACCCGGCTGGCAAGCTAGACTGGCAATGGTTGAGGAGGCTTTGGGAGAAGAAGTTATGCAGTTTGCATTTTCATAGGGGTTTCATTGTTGTGAGTGGTGGTTGGAGTTGTAATATAGGGATATCAGCTTTACTAAGCGTGACGTTGGTGTGGAGGAGATATCTTTAGCTTATTCGGACAAGCATCGTATTGAAAGAAACCTACCGAGATGACATGGACTTGGTGTCATCGCCCAGAGGCTGAAAAGAACTGCATGAAACGGATAAGGGATTGAGTGCTGTTACGCTGAGATTATGTTAGGGTCGTCATGTATTTAAGAGATGGTTCTCGACGAACTGACTCCAGACAATACCTAGTTATGAAAGAAGATACAAGCCACCAGTTCTAACTTCAGGCTGCAAGCAAAATAATAAAGATCACCATCTCCGGTCAACAGACTGTCACTAGAGTCTCGACCTCATTAATAAGTTTTGAGTAACTTGAACTAACGTTCATATCTCAATTATGACTATTCCTTCATCCACCAAACCCAATCAGTTCTCATCATCATCAAAGCCAACCTGTTGAATATTGGAGGGTTCACCCTCAACTTCGGGATTAAAGTCTGAAGTCTTCAGCTTAGATCGTAGGACTTTCACCTTAATATCTGACAGTTCGTCAAGTTGATGGATCGAAATTAAAATCGAATCGACTGGTCGATCAATTTCGAAGCTTGAAGACTGGATTCGAGGCGCTTGTGGATCTTTTATGGTGAATATGCCGACGTCTTTTCAAAGGCGTTTCTGATGGAATGTCGCGAGTTTGATATGGATAGCGCTTCATAATAGGCTGCATGTACATTAAGTGGCAAAACTTGATATAAAGAAAGGATTCGCGGAGAAGCAGGAAGGAAAGCAAACAGGGTAGCCATAAACTGCTACACGTTAACAAGACGGAAGGGCGCACAGACAGACACCTACCCTTTGGGCTTGGAAGTATGGAACAAGTCGTGAGAGGCAGTACTTGAGTGGTAGTAAGCAGAGAATCATTAAAACGTCTATAATTCTGCCCCTGCCTGACCTTACCAAATCCTACTAGTTCCCCCTTAACAATCCTGTTGGCTGAGTCTTTCCAAACACAACCGAAAACCGACAACCTAAACCCATCATTGATCCCTACATACGCAACGGATAGCCTGGGATGGAATTTTGACTGTGAAATATGCTAAAGAAAGTAGGATGCAATACGCAAACGAGCATTAAAATGGCATTGATGCATATCAGCAGATTCCTCACGCTTTGGCCTACCCTTACGCCTTATTTATCCGCATCTTCTACTGTCGTCGATTTTGGACGCTTTTTGATTGTCATTTTTTGGCCAGCATCGACATTTGACAGAGACGTTTATTACGGCCATTCTAGCCCTGTCCCTACTTACATAGCGGATCTTCAAATCTCATTATACATCTTCTTTTATGCTCCAACCTCCCACATGTTTTCATTATGTATTAGGCACTCGCTTCCTAAATATCAGAGATCTATCATAATTGCTCGCCATGGATAAATGCCGACGCCGCCGGCCACCCTAGATCGACACAGCGCATTCTGGCTTTGAAAACTTAATGTTTATATTGCGCAGTAGTGCTGGGTGAAAATGTATTTTATAAAACTTGATTGTTCATTATTGATATGAGAGTTCTTCTCGGGTTTATATCTCTAGATGATTTCATCTAGGACTTTGAACTCTAAATCTAGGACTTTCAGTCTGACAGTCTAAACCCTGAAAGGAAGGGGGATCCCCGGATTTTCCAACACAAACTGAAGTGACTCGAGTGATCCTGGCTGGCCAATACTAAGTTTCAACGATGGCCCCTCGCCCCAAGGCTTCTGTTGCAGCTGCTTCGAAACAAGGGATCGTAGTGCGGTATCAGTGCTCGTGTCTCGAATAGCGCGACCGGTAGTGATAACACTATCTCGAATAATGTATTCGACTTCTTTTGACGGCGTTTTGGTATCGAACGCAATCTTGCAGACCTCAGCGATGAACTCTGCTTGTGAAACTTGAGCCTTCTCTTCGTCTATTGCTAGGGTGACGATGTGAGTATCAGGCTGCTCGGCTCGGATGGAACGGAAGAAGCCCTGGGCCACACTATAGTCTGGACACTCGCTGTTCTTTGGTGAAGTGACCCAGAGAAGGTTGGAGACTTTTCTGATCATCAATTGGAGACCGCTGAACTGTTCTTCCGACAAAGTGGAGAGAAGAGGTTTGTCTCCAGCTTCAGCGAGGCAGATGACAAGATCACCACTGGTCAAATTGACAAGTTCCTTCTGAACTGAGTCAAGTGAGAATGGAACGATGGTTGTATGCCGTACTAGGGTAAGATCAATTCGTGTACGAACTTGATCTGCAAGCTCTCTCTCCCCCGTTGACGCCTCTTCACTGATTAGCATGACCAGACGGCCTTTACTTGCCTTTTTCTCAACTGCTTGTTCAACTTCACTCGCGGTGGTGACAATAACACTCATAATATGACACTGATCATCTTGGTAGTCTCGGATCACGAAGTCATTCCCCGAGAAGCCATTTTCCTTGAGGCACTTATCCCAAAGATGCTCTGGTATAGCAGCTGAATGGGGTCTCCACTCCTCGCGAGCAACCCACCAGCCTGGCACAAGTCCAGCCATAAAGTTGGTGGCGATATCATCGGGGTTGATAACCTCGACTAAGATGAGACGACCACCTGGCTTCATAGCCTTTCGCACGTTTCGAATAGTGGCTTCCAGGTATGGAGTTGCGTGGAGCACACTCGCTGCGATGACCAAGTCATAAGACCCCGGTTCAAAGCCTTGACTGTCAATACTTCGGTCCAAATCAAGTGTCTTGAAAGTGATACGGCCTTGGCTCTTGAGGTCTGGCCATCTTTGGCTAGCAGTCTCGAAGAAGGCGGGTGATATGTCGGTGTAAGTATACTCTGCGAACGCCAATCCTCCAATACGCTTCTCACGTTCCTGCAGAGCCGATATGACATGCCCCGTCATACCACCTGTACCAGCACCGACTTCGAGAACTCTAAGAGCGGGGTTCTCATGTGATGCCAAGTCAAGTAGGTAATTGAGCTGACCATCAGCGCAGAGGTTCTGAAAGAGATCTGAGTAGAAGATATCGGCCTGGTCGGACTCAAAGACTACCTGCAGAGGATCAAGCTCGCCAGACAGAATCTCATGTAACTTTCGTGCACACGTCGTATATAACTTCCACGCTGGGAGGACAGAGTCAACCTCGGCCAGGCGAAACTCGAGCTCTTCGTCACAGACCTTCACTGCTTCATCCTGATGTTCGGTCGATAACTTGCTAACGTGGTGTTCCATCCACTCCAAATGACGTTGCAAATCTGCTGGAACTTTGGACTTGTCAATGCGCTTCATCACACGAACAGCTACGAGCTCCAGTGTATGACAGAGCTTCGAGTGATTCTCCAGGACTGCGCTGTCATCTTTTGGCACAGCATTGGTGGCGCATAGTCGTGTGATTTGGCTGGAGTCAAGCATGCTGAACTGAGGTTTCCACTCAATTGAGTAAACCAGCTTCTTCTCCTTGTGGGTTATTTCACCCGAGACAGCAGATGTAACTGCATGATCGATGCAACAAAGTATCTCTCCGCCCTCACCCAAAGCTATCACCTTACCCTGCTCTCCATAGCCGTGAACAGTCGGAGTCGCGCTGCACATCCACTGTACCGAAGGCGTCTTCCATGCACTGGAGGAGAACCATGCATTTTCGAGTATTATGGGGACATTGGCTGCGCGTTGTTGGCCTGAGCTGGCTCGGAGAACTTGAAACGCTTGGTCTAGGACTGCAGGATGGACCAGGCTTCTGATATCGAATCTTGGCTCAGACAGATCAATACGTGCCACGGCTGAGGTTTTACCATCCCACTTAATGTCGCGCATCAGCTGGAACCAATCACCATATTGCAGCCCAATTTCTGCCGCATCGTGGTAGAAGACGCTAGAGTCGATTGGTGAAGCACACGTCTTGGCCACCTCCTGATATTGACCCCAGATATGCTTGTGGTTCACTTGTCGCTCTTCGTTCCTGTCGTTGTCCTGATACTCCACCGAAATACTCGCAGTAAAGCACTCAAGCCACTCATTGCGCGAGTAAGTGAAGATGCTGACGTCGAACTTTGCAGTCTGTTGCTTGTCGACAACTCGTAGGCGGACTTGCGTCTCGAGGCGATCTTCCCATGTTTCTGGCACAATTATGGGGCTCATAAACTCAGATCTTTCAATGCTATACCCAAAGACAGCGCGGTCAGATGGAACCATCTCTTGCGCTGCCTCAATAGCCATGAGAAGCATGCCAGATGCTGGAAAGAGGACGGTGTCACTGATCTATGACCTGCGTTAGTAATGTCATGGTATCTTTATCGTCAAAATTCACCTTGTGATCTCCAGTCCAAGGAGTTGATTCAGTGCTCCAAAAGTTCCTCCATCGAGGCTCAAGTGGGTTCCAGTCAGATACCCTCACTCCAAGCAATTCGCCTTTGACAGCCTCTCGCAGCCTGAAGTCTTTGCTCAGACGCGACTCCGCCCAGTATCGCTGTGATCTGTCAAAAGCATACTTGGGACAGTCAACCAGGAACTTCCCCTTCGTGGATTGCTGGTTTGCTGCTGAGATGGAAACAGGAAAGCCTTGACAGAATAGTTGTCCAACGAGCTCCAGAGTGGTCTGAGCTGCTGGGTGTGATCTATGCAAGACATAGTTGTATCTTACTCCCTTTGCAGCACTGGCCATATCACTCAAAGTGTCTTTCACTGGTCTTCGAAGAGCTGGGTGAGGACCAATTTCAATCAGGTCAGTGATATTGCCTAAGCCGAATTTGCGTGCTGAGTTCTTGCTTGCAATGAGTTGCACTACCTCAGCGAACCGGACAGGTGACAGCATGTTGTCAACCCAGTATTGACCAGTCGACAGTGTCTCTGGAGAAATTCTTTTGCCGGTGACAGATGATACCATTGGGATACTGGTGCCATCTTTCCTCTTGGTGAGCACTTCGAGTGCACCAAGATACTCGCTCGCAATGGCTCTCATGGATGGTGAGTGATACGCAACTCCGGTCTTTAGCTTCTGCGCAAAGATCCCATCTTGATCGGCCCGCGACTTGACCTTGTCTATGGCCTCTTCAGGCCCCGAGAGAGTGATGTTGAGAGGACTGTTGATGCATGCAACGTTGACTGTAGTGACACCTATCTTCTCCAGATACTCCGAGACGTGATCTGGTACCAGATTAATGGAAAGCATGGCGCCTGGAGATGTTGTGTTGGCCGTTCTTAGCTTTCCAGCCAAGATGCCACGAAAGTAGGACACTCTACAAGCGGACTCTAAAGATAGTCCACCTGATGTATATCTAGGAAGACTTAGTAAACTCATTCGCTCATTCGCCCTCAAAAGTGTTGATGACATACGCTGCAGCGATCTCACCTGAAGAATGACCAATAACTACCTTGGGCGTGATACTGAAGCTGGTGAGCAGATCTACCAAGGCAATTTGTACAGCGGTTGCAAGCGGCTGGCTGTATTGCGGCATGTTGATGTTGTCCCCGGAGCTAAGCTCGTCTAATCTAATCAGTCAGCAAGTATCTTAGATATAATCCATATTATGTACTTGCCAAATAGGCTCCACGAGCACCCAAAGCTGGAGTAAGTCGCGCTGATCTTCTCTAGAGTCTTCTTGTAGATAGGATACCGTTCAAGACCCAAACCCATATCAATGTGCTGCGCGCCTTGACCTGTAAACACAAAAGCCAGGCCAAGGTCCTCTGAGCTTCGAATGGACTTCGAAGGCGACAATGCTTGCTTTGTTGATTCGTCAACCACAGCGAAAGCTCTCCAAAGCATGTTACTTCGGTGTGTACCCAGAGTAAACGCCAAACGGTCGAGCTTCTTATGGCCCCCGGACACCTTCTCTTTGTAAAAGCTGTCATAAGCCTCGATAGTGCGCTTAGCTGTCTTTTCGTCGGCGGCAGTCCATACCAGAAGCTTGTGTCCGTTGGTGACAGTAAAGCCGTTTGGTACAGACCTTGGGATGAGGGTTGTGTTATGGAAGCCACTGAGGCCGCGATCCTGTAAGTAATGAAGTGCATCGTCGAGAACAATATGCGAGTTTGAACCGCCAAACCCGAAAGAGTTGAGAGACACTCGACGAAGGCCTTCGGCAGGCCACTCGATGCTTTTCGTTGGCATCTACCAGTCTCAGTCAATGGGGAACACATACGATATATACTTTGGACCTACAGTGATGTTGTATGAATCCACGTTTAGTGCTGGATTTATCTTTTGAAGTAGCGCGTTGGGAGGGATGACCCCTTTCTCGAGTATCACTGGCAGTGTCAGCTTGGAACCTCCTCACGTTGATCGAACGGCGAGCCATATTACAAATGCATTTGACCAGACTTGCAAGTGCACTGGCTCCTTCGAGATGCCCTATATTTGCTTTCACTGAGCCACTGCTCCGGTCGTTAGTCTGCGTTTTGCTAATAGGTAAAGAGACAACATACACATAGAGTGGTTCTGAATGAGAACGATGTTCTTGAAAGCACCGCCCAATAGCTTTCACCTCAATTGGATCGCCAACAGGTGTACCGGTGCCTTGATCCCATGGTTAGCTCGTCATCAGAAGCGTTCCGATATAGCACTTACCGTGAGCTTCAACGTACCGAGTTTCACTCATCGACAAACCTGCTTGTTTGTAAACATGGTGAATCAGCTCCTCCTGAGATTGCGAGCTCGGCTGTGTAAGAATCGGGGTATGGCCATCCTGGTTCGAGCCAATCGATCGAACCACAGCTCGAATCATATCACCATTCTCAATCGCAGCTTGCACAGGCTTCAGAACAACAGCAATAACTCCCTCACCGCGTGCATACCCGTTAGCCCGTTCATCAAAGCTGTAACAAACGCCATCAGGTGAGAGAAATCCTTGGTTAGCCAGAACCTGAAAGATACTGGGGTCAAGAAGAAGGTTTGCACCGGTCACGACAGCCTGTGAATATTAGTCAACCATAGAGTGGGGTGTGCTTTGACTTACACATGAAGCATCACCGCTCCTCAGAGCTTTGCATGCCATATCAACAGCCGACAGGCTACTGGAACAAGCAGTATTGACGTGAATGCTTGGCCCACGAAGGTCAAAGTAACAGCTGACACGATTGGGAATAATACACGAGACAGCACTTCCAGTTACAGCTGTTCGCTCCAAGTTATCTGGGTCCACGGCCGTCATTCTGCTGTAGTCCTCCAGCATAGAGGCCGAGAAGACAGCGGTGCGAGAGCCCTTGAGACTGTCAACAGGGAGGCCCGCTACGAGACAAACAGTTAGTACTCCTTCAATATGAGTAGTTTAGGGATATTTCACCGTTCTCGAAAGCGTGGTAGGTAGCTTCCAGCGTCCAGCGCTGCATCGGATCCATCGCAGCAGCTTCTTTCGCCGTGAGTGAGAAGAAGGGGGCGTCGAAGGCGACAACATCGTCGTTGATGAAATGCCCTCCTTTTCCACTCCACTGTAGCAGTATCAGACGCGACCCAGGTGTTTAATGAGAACTACTACCTTCTGATGTTTATTCTTGGCAAATGAATCTGTTTTGACGCGACTTTCGGGCCAGTCAGTCATCAAGTTTCGTCGGTGATCGAGAACATCCCAGAAATCATCATCGTCCTCAACACCTCGCGGGAGCTTGAACGAGTATCCAACAATTGCAATATCAAAGAGTTGACCGAGAGACGTTTGGTTCATATTCGTAGAAGAACTGATGTAGTTCTCCCACCTCAGCTTGAACCTCTGCGCCTCATTTTATACTTTTCTTCAGAAAACTTGTTCCGCTCTCTTTCGTCATAAAGGCATTTGCCGACGCAGTCACCACTCGGTAAAAAGGGAAGGTAACATTCCTATGAATCACATGCGTAGAAAGAAGCTCGACCTTGCAGAGGTATGGTATGTTTAGTTCTATGATTGGTTGGAGATAAACGAGGGTGAGCAACCTTGGAATGTAAACAGTGCTACAATCAGAACCGTGCATTGGGCGGCTAATAGGCGGACGGGTACCCGTCCTTCTAAAATTGGACGGGTCCCGTCCCAGTTTCCATATATGGTATAGTTCTTCTCCGCTATCGGACCGCCAACATCGTCACCTTTACACTTGCAAGATGCAAGATCCAGTTCCAGATTCAACGCGGCTGAGATACGATGATCCACGAGCAATCCACCAGGGATACGTCACGTCAAGAGATGATTGGTATAAGGCCCAGCCACCGGGAACCTCACTAGGTAACCGCCAGTATAGGAAAGCAATGGGCCTGCCTTTAGCATATCCAAAAACAATCTACAGCTGGTGTCTTGATCATAAGCAGATGGGGAGGTGCTGCGCAACCTCAACGAGCCTAAGAGAATGGACCAAAGAAGAGATGGTGGCTTATTCAGACTAGGACAAAGCAGAGCCTGGTCGCATCGAAGCACAAGTAGCTCGAGAGACCGAGAACGGGCGACTGTTCACAAGCAGAAGAGGCATCGGTGAGCTTTGGGAAATAGCCTAGCAGGATATCGATGAACAAGAAGCCTTGTACTCGGCCATCGAAGAGGAAGAAAGTTGTATTGTGGTACAGCTCTAGCTCTAGTAGAATTTGGAGTAAATTTGGAACTCAGATATGTCGTGGCTATTCACCTCAAGCCAATGGTTTGTTGGAATAGCTGGTAAATGGGACTCGTCAAACTACTTGAGGCAGTGGAACAAGGCGTGAGGTAATCCGATAGCGGAAGAAAATTATACCAAAAATGGAAACTGGGACGGGACCCGTCCGCCTATTAGCCGCCCGTGCATTGGTGCCCTTGAGTCAGCAGGCCGATCACCTAATAAACTCTAAGTGGGGATTCCTATTTTGGTGGCGTGTCACGGCCAGGGTCCCTGGATGCATTCAGGGTCTTACCGCTGCACTAAAATGGCAAAAGACTAGGATGTAAAGTCCCTGACCTTACACTGCATTCTCATATATATAGATAGCGCTCCCAGGATCAGATCAGGTTCAGGCTCAGGCTGTGGCATGGCTCATATTGTATTTATTGCTAAGAACCCAATATATTCCACGTGACCCCATAACTAAACCGCTTCTGCACAAGTCTCATCGTCAAGTCGACTGAAATTGACGACTCTCTTCGTTGTGACTATTTTACAAGAGGGAGGCGCTAATCGACTCTGTTCGTCATGCAAGTCGAATGGGGTCCGTTCGACTTGTATAGGGTAGGTCTATTTTAAGTGGTGGAAAACGTGGGGTATGTTATCTCACGTGGGTGGAGATTAGTTGGGTCGTAACATCTGCGGCGCTCGCTTATGGATTACGTTAGGACTTCAAACTTTAATCCTAAACCTTAATCCTAAAGCTGAGGGTGAACCCTCCAACATTCAACACAACTTACTACCCCATACACCTCAACCCTAATACCTTCCTATATTCTTAATATCTACAGTCAACTCTAGTATTCTGTTCTGCCAAGACTCACACCACTAAACTTCAGGACCAAGAACGCTACTCATCGTCCAATCATTTTATTGTTCCTGTCGTTCGATAATAGAGCCTGAGTGGTGCTCTCACTCCACCATATTTTCTCCGAGGCATTTTGCAGAACGGATAAATATACCTATCTCGTAGTAGCACTCCAAGCTACTGCACAGGAATCCTTCGAAAGACAGGTGTTGCTCACAGAGAAATATTTCTGAGTTGAGCTAATGCACCAACAGAGGAGACCTAGTTCGACTTGCATATATACGACAGAAATACACTCTATTAACGAAAACACCAGTCAACAAGGAAGGTGACGCAGTCCTGAAACCTGCAATCGCTGATCCGTCGGGTAAAGTGTGTTAAATCCTCCGAGGCGAGCGATGGGAGAGGAAGCTAGGAAGACTTCCGAAGTTCCGGGAATCAAGACAGGCCCAACCCCTGGAGAGATTAGCGCTCATCCCTGTCCATCACCCTACCATTCGATATTCCCTGCTTGATGGAGCCAATTTATGAGACTTTACTCCTAGCGAGGATCAACATTATATCATGACTGGGTTGCATTACGAATTCTTTTCTCGCCTCCTTGTCAAGGTTGATTTTTTCGTTCTGGTTAGAATAGGAAGTTTTGGACGACGATCAGACGTATCCTGCGTCTCGATAAGCGGCATAACATAGAATGGTCTGATTCTAATGGGATGCTTACACTAAGTTCAATCTGCTGATTTAAGCTCTCAGCCACAAGTCTCAACTGCAACTTGTTACTTACTGTCTTTGGGAGCTGGAGAACATGCATAATTAATTACCGTCCCCGTCTTAACCGGCCTTGAGAAAATGTCCCCCGAGCGCCCATGTCGCGCTATGCTGCCCTGCAAGTGTTACCTATTTTTAGAAATATAAACAATGCCACGAAACCGACCCTTTTTATATAGTTCATGCAGCATCGGCTAACCCTCATGCTTTATACACCCCAGGGCTTCTGAGACGCCGGGAACGCAGCATGACCTTCCGAATCACTTGTCGAGCGATTATCCTGCGTGATCTTGATCTGCGTCGTCCGAGTAATTCCCTGCCCATTGTTGGCATTATCCCGCAAATACTCCGTCGATTCAGATCCTTTGAGTGTTCCCAATGGCACGCCATCCTCATCTAGCTTGTAGTAAGACTTGGGGCCCGTAGACGAGAGCTGTGAACCCTTTGTTCCACTTTTGCCATATCGGTCTCCAGTATTAGGGTTCGTGGGGGCGGTGCTCATGCCGAATGCACGCTTGATGTTGCGGATAACGCCGGCTTCTTTGAGAATCTTGGGGATACACGGGACGCAGACGACGAAGAAGCCGCAGGTCATTTCGGCGGTTGCCCAGAAGACGAGAGGGGCGAGGGCGTAGAGAGCATCGGCGGCTTTGCCGTACTTGACTGTGACAGCCAGTCTGAAGGCGGCGGATACACAGGCCCTGTACAACATGTTAGTAGCGGTTTCCTGAGCTGGCAACATTCACTTACAGGAGACCGAGACCGAAGATAACCGATACACCCATCCTCTTCTGCCAAGACATCTTCAACTTCCAGATAACCTGCTGGGGCAGTAAAAAGATGGCAATATCGCAGCACAAGTGGATCGTAGCAGACGCGACCTGCAGCTTATGCAAGTCCCAGCATTTGGCGTCTGGGATTCTAAAGTCCCAGATGGCCTCGTGAGGGTTGCACTGCATGTTCAGAGCAACGACAATTGCGGTATTGGATGTGGCCTGGACAAAGCCAATGGCTATACAACCCCACCAGAAGATGCTCTTTGTTCGTGTGCCGAAAGGCACGAAGAGGCGACACCATTCAACGAGGATAGCGATTTTAAGAAACGGGAGGACGAAGGAGTAGCAGACTCCAAAGATGAGAACCCACTGATATGTCAGCCTTTATGGTTATGTAGTTTTGGTAAAGGATACTCACGTAGTTTGTGGGAATTACATCCTTGAGACGGACATTCCATTGATGCACGAAATATCCAGGCGTATCCACCATCTTGAACGTCGCATAGGCAGCACCCCAGTAGTTGCCCTTGATTCTGTTAGATATAATGTAAAGTACATTCAAAGGATCAAACGTACATATGCCAAGGTCATGAGAACTTCAAAATCTGTTTAGCGACGACTCAGGAAGGATCAGACGCGCTACTCACTCTCTTCAGTCTGAAACTTCTTCAGCAGATATACTCGCCCATAAGCTCTCAAAAGGAAGCATATCGTGGTAATCACCGCGCAGATAATCAGAACAGCATAAGCCAGGCCATTCTGATTTGGGGGATCATTCAGATTTGACACCTCGCCCTTCGGAGGTGCAAGGGCCGGTCCATCTAGATCAAGTGTAGCCATGATGGAAGCACAGGACAATAATAAGGTCTCTTGATCTTCAGGCACGAGAGGTCCAGGAACGAGCTGACTTTTAACGATCCTACGGAAATGCTCTAGTCCCCCATGTTAAGGAGAGTTTGGTACGGACCGTGGCGAGCTTCAACCCCGGTATTTCGGGTCGGGGAGGTGAAACAGTAATTACTTTTGGACCCGATACTATACAGTATTGAGCACTTGCACCTTCCTCTCCTACAATAACCCTTGTTGATTAGACAAAAAATCCCATTCATCACCATAAACGGAAGAAGGAGGTGTAGGGCAAGGTGTCAATCTTGTTGGCGGAAAGCCAGCTGGCGACGGGGAGAGTGGCGAGTTCGACAACCACGTGTAGAAGGGATTATTTTGATGGCGCGACATGGTTGGAAAACGCGTTCCACATTGCATACGCGCGGTGGGGTCATGCGTTAGATCACGATAGCAGATACTTAGCTTTGCCGCTAATTCCCCCGCTATTTGAGAGTAGACTCCTATCTGCAACTATCTAGTATAGGGTAGCGGCTCGAGAAGATGTGGATTTTCCCTCGAGATTAGACGATCACATGATACATATGTAATATGTCAATTATTTCAACTTTAGAAATGTGTGATTTGATTTGATTGAAAGGAAGAATTTGACGATTTGATTGATTTGATTGGGGTGATTGATTGATTGAGTTGACATATGATGAGCGCTGGACTCGATGCTGCTGTCCGGTCGAACGGCTGACTGGCATAGCCGGCAGATCAGTATCTGATAGTCCTGATTAAGCTGTACGATATCCTCCATTGCTGCTTGATGTTGCCTTCTTTATCTTGGTGATAGAAAGTAAAGATAAAGCAGTCTTGTTGTTTTCCTCTATTGATTGAAATCCCCTTTCCTCTGCTTTGCGCTAACCCCAAGCTGACGCTAGCTAACCCCAAGTGTGGGGTTGGGGTTATTTTGAACCAATCAGCTGCTCGTCTCAGCATCAGACGATTGAGCGTAAAAAATTAAGCGAGATTTTCCATTTTGGTGGCCGATTACTGTTCAATCGCCTCTTAATAGTTCCTAGGGTGGATCCGTAGCACGTGACGGTACGTTATCGCCAGAGATATAGCTCCCCGCCTGACAGAACCTTCACGTAGGGAGGAGGAGAAAGTGGGAAGTTTGGAGACAGCTGGCCAAATATCGTTTGATGTTTGGCGAAGTGGGGCGGCACGGATGAATATTTGGGGCGCGTCTCGGCTGTCGGCCAAACCCCACTAGCCGGGCATGGCTGCTGTTAAAAAGCGGCTAAAACCGAGTAGGAATACAACCAACCAACCAACCAGAACCTTCACGTAGCTCCTCGAGCTACGCCTTGTCAATAGAGCCTGACCTGCCCGCAGTGCCTATCCGTAGCAATAGATCCCGTTCCGCCTGAAGCGTTCCCCGTTCACCTGTATTCCCGAGACCAGCCCGTGACACTTCGCAGCGTATAACTCCGCGCCGTGTTCACCGGCTGCTCGTCCTTCTTCGCCTTGAGGCCCGCCTTCTGAGCGGCGCGGGCGCGCTCGTCTGCGGCCGTGTACGAGTCTGCGGCCATCTCGGTCGATCGAAGGCCTTTCTACGTGGTGTTTTTTTTCCTGTCTGGGGCTAGATAAGTTGCGGGGAACTTATTAAATGCACTTATCAGGCACTATTTCATGGGTCGCTTTTTGCGGGGGATAAGTCGTCACGTAGTCAGAGAATTACGACGTAATTGCGGGCACCATCGATAAGCGAGCGTGACAAAAATCCCTCACTTACTTAGGGTTAGGGTTACCTTACAGTATTGAACACCTACGGCTTCCTCTCCTACAACAATCAGTGTACGCGCCTCTATCCCCACTTCCTCGGATTTACGCCCGGACAGCCAGAAATTGCTTACGCACCCAAAAGACAGCCAAATCCAGACAACACATCTGCTTATGAGGTAGAATTGTGTACCCAAGTGTCTCCATTCTGGATTTTACAAAGAGAAGGTGGAAGTGTTCAACACTGTATACACGGCTACTTCATCAGATATTGGTGCCACTTCAAATGGTTCTTTTGGTCTCACTCGCAAATCCGTTCCTCACCACGACGGCAAATATCTCATCCACAACGTTTCCCGCAACCGCGTCTTTACGTGCCACGATGGCCATTTACGCCTCGAACCGACAAATGTCAAGGAGAGAAACGGCTTTAGAGGTTTTAAAAATATTGCTGAGGGGGCCTTTTTGGGGCATGATTTTTGGTGGGATTTCTGCGCCAAGGTCTACTTTGAGAAGCTGCCAATGAGCTATGTTCAGGCGCGTACACTGTGTTTAGATATACATTAACGATTGTTGTAGGAAAGTCGATACAGTGCTTTGACATTCGAGCCGACTTGCCTCCAGGAGGCCGCCCAGGGCGGGACCAATCGGTTAAACAACGGCAGATGCGGATACCTCCGGAGGTGTCCTTACGGATAACCACAGTCCCCTCTCGGCCCGTTGCCGCTCCTCCTTCGCGCGCTGCTTAGCTTCTCGTAGGAGTTTTGTCAATTCATCTATACTCAATGATCCATATGTCGTGGTGAGGATCGATTTCGAAGGGTGGATATTTGCGTCATAAACGTGTATTGTGCTCTGATGCATCAGAACACAATTAAAATGACCTAATTAAATCTAATGCATCAGAGCACAATACACGTTTATGACGCAAATATCCACCCTTCGAAATCGATCCTCACCACGACATATGGATCATTGAGTATAGATGAATTGACAAAACTCCTACGAGAAGCTAAGCAGCGCGCGAAGGAGGAACAGCAACGCGCCGAGGAAGCAGAGGAACAAACACGACTCACGACGCTTGACGAATACATTGCAGCTTGCCATGATTCCGTCTTCTCTCGCTTCGCCATCGAAACAGATCCAAAACTGACCTCAAAGGGCCCGTTGACCAACCCGCGTAACAAGTGGTGTCCTAAAAACCTCAGGCCATGGCCCAACTTTCTTCATCAACAGAAGGTCACCTTCGGTACACTGCACCATTCATTTCCTACCGAAAGCCGCCTTTTCGAGAACCGAAACTTCCTGGCCGGCATGGGGAACTGGGTCTCCCAACGACCGATAGGAGACGAGAAGACGCTCGAATATTTCCTACATAATAGCGTGGAGGATCCGGTTAGGGCCATCGTACAACAGCTTAAACAGGTCGAAGAGGTCGGCAGGGATTTTCAGATCGGAGATGGTGTCGTCTTTGAGAACCATCCCCATGCCCTCAGCGATGTTGCCGAAGAAGTGGTTGAGAGGGAGACCCCATCGACGCCACCGCGGACGCCGGACCACGGAATAGATCTCAACCAGTTGCGGCCGGATCAAATCTGCATCTATCGATCCGACAACACGCCGTCTTCCCAGCGCACAATGGTTTACGTTTCCGAGTACAAGCCGCCCCACAAGCTGACCGCTCCGCACCTTCGCGTCGGTCTCCGCCCCATGGACATCTACAGGGAAGTTGTGAACCGAAGGACGATTCCAACTTCTATTAACCCTGACGCGCGTTTCCAGTACCACGCGGAGAAGCTGACGGCATCTGCCATCACGCAGACGTATCACTACATGATTGAAAGCGGCCTTGGGTATGGTCTTCTTACTACTGGCGAGGCTATTGTGTTTCTCAACATCGACTGGGACGACCCTGAGACTCTGTACTATCATCTAGCAGAGCCTGGCCCGGAGGTGTCGGCACATCCAAACAACCTCCATATATGCACGGCTGTCGGTCAATATCTAGCGTTCACCCTCATGGCTCTCGGTGCGCCTGGAGAGCGACGGGAGATTAGCCAGGAGGAACGTCAAAAAGCTATGAATGGCTTGAAGAGGTGGTCTGAGGACTTCGAATCGACATTCCGTTCTATCCCAGAAAATGAACGATCGGTGTCGTCAGCCTACTCTCCTGGCCATGAACCTACCACCTACAAGGATGTCGATCGGTCGCCGGCCTTGCCGCGCAGAAGGACGCGTCGAACTGCCAAGTGCCAGATTGGCGAGGGGTCGTTGAGGAAGGACGGCAAGCCGGAGCCATCTGATGACGAGTCGGCATCCAGGCCACCGGACACGCCTACGCCAACTGGACGAAACACAAGACAAGGAACCAGGCGGAGCCGGCGACTGGCGTTGCGGCCGCCGCGCGAGACGGCGAGCAGGGTCGGCAGTACTGTACGCAGAAATGTCTTCTCGGGATGGTCAAGGGTGGTTTTCTTGACCCAAAGTGCCCGAACGTGGCGCTTCACTGCGGGAGCTGCGCTACCGCCCGCGCACGTCATCCTGTCGACCACAAGGAGTGGCTTCGCCTACTCCGGAAGCAGCTGGAACAGTCTCTCGACGACGGGATCAGGCCATTGGGGGAAGGTGGTGCGCGGGGTGTGCTTTTCCAAGTGACCCTACTTGCTCATGGCTACACCTTTGTCAGCAAGGGCACGGTGCGGGCTTTCATCAAAGATCTCCAGCACGAGGCTGCTGTCTACGAGCGTCTCAAGCCAGTGCAAGGCGTCCACGTGCCCGTTTTCCTGGGTGCGGTTGACCTTCGATCGATGAACAAGACTTACTACTACGACCACCGGGTCTACGTGGTGCACTTGACATTTTTGTCCTGGGGAGGCTGCAGCGTCGACGGAGCGCAGAGGGCTGGCGACATGGGCAGGTCGCTCGAAGGCGAGGCCATTCGGTCCTTGAGAGCCATGCATCGAGAGCGCGTGGTCCACAAAGACGTGAGGCTCGCAAACATGTTATTCAATCCCGAGACCGGCGGGATTATGGTGATCGACTTTGAACGGGCTTTGCTGCTCAACCCGCCTCGACGTCCGCTGGCGCAGCTGGTGCCGAACAAGCGAGCGTGGCAGTCGGAGACGATGGATGGCAAGAAGGTAACTGGTGATTCGAGCAAGCGAAGTCGGTCAAGTCAAAGCTTTTTAGAGGATATCCGGTTGGCAAAGACGGCGTTCTTGGAGTGGAATGCTAAGCCATAGGACACGGATCGCGAGAGCACTTTGCTAGTAAATCTACAGTCAATCACCCTAGGAACTATTAAGAGGCGATTGAACAGTAATCGGCCATCAAAATGGATAATTTCGCTCAAAATTTGGACTTGAATCGAGTGGATTGGGGCCCGGCTGTTTATTGGCTGAAATTAACCCCAACCCCATACTTGGGGTTAGCGCGAAGCAGAGGTCCAGATCTGCCTTGCGGGGTCCGTCGGAATGAGGACATTGATAAAATTGCCAACAGACTCCTAGGCTTTTTCGGAAATGCAGGTGTTTGATGTACTTCAAAGATATTGGGGACAGATAGAGCAGTGGTAAGCCGGGGAGGTCTACCTATATAGTGTGAGATTCCTTTGGGTCTAATCTCGACGGACTGCCAAAATATTGGTAGACAAACGCTCCGGATTCTTTTCGAGACTTCAGTTGCTGATTTAAGATCTCTGATCGAGGTGACCTGAGCTCTGTATCAGTGAGGCCTTACTAGATAACCTTCTGTCCCACTTGTTCCGGTGACAATGCACTAACAAAAGGAGATAAATTGGGGGAGTACCCAACATTTTCCATAATGATTCGTAGAATCTCGTTTGGCAGCTGCGAGATTATGTCTGACATCTTCTCTTTGGTTCAGATAAGGCTCCTCGCGTCTTTTGGCAGCTTAAGAAACGAACAGGAATCAGGCTCTGTGTTGGGCCAGTTTTGTTGGAAAATCCGGGGATCCCCCTTCCTTTCAGGGTTTAGACTGTCAGACTGAAAGTCCTAGATTTAGAGTTCAAAGTCCTAGATGAAATCATCTAGAGATATAAACCCGAGAAGAACTCTCATATCAATAATGAACAATCAAGTTTTATAAAAAATACATTTTCACCCAGCACTACTGCGCAATATAAACATTAGGTTATGAGCCCGGGTTAGCAAACACCGGGTTTCTCTTCTGAATCAAAGAACCGAACTTTAACCTCATCCCAAAATGGCCTCACGTCGAGCCCCACCTTTCACTATGCAAACTCGCAACACCATCAGAGTGTCGCCTGCATCCGAATCGTCGCGATCTGGTGCTTCAGGTCAAGACCACACACCATCTTCAACCTATGACAGTACCACGGTCATCTCCGAAAAGAATACTCTTTTCCTTCCGCAAGAGCTCAAGCTAGGCGGCCCCTCCAATTGGGAGCAATATTGCCCAGCTCAGAAGGCCATTCTTCGGATCAATGGTCTCGAAGATGCTGTCTTTGGTGATTACCCTCCCGAGGAACAGCAGACAATGGATCAAAAGATCAGGGCGGCGAAAGCTGCCGTCTCCATCCGAGGTAACTGCACTGGAGAAGCACTCAGTCAACTGGTCGGGATTGAAAACCCCCAGGAGATGTTCAACCTTCTCCAGGCCTACTGTATTGGCACAGGCCCAGTTCTCCTGCAGACAACACTTTACCAGTTTATCCGGATCAAATCAAGCTCTTACGAGACAATTCCACAATTCAATGTCGATTTCGAACGACTCGTCAAACTTCTCCTCGAGCAAAAGGAACCAATCTCAGATACCCTCAAAAGGTGGTCTATCTGACTGCCTGTGAGAACGAGTACCCCGACTGGACTGCCAGACAACGGGCTCTCCTTCGCTCTGAGCATCCGCCAACACTACGATCAATGCAGCAAGATCTCATTGATGAAAACAGGTCATCAGATGACGATGACAGTCATGGTACTGCCTCTACGTACTGGGCCCACGGTAAAAAGACCGGGAGGAAGGGCCTAACCACAAGAAAGCAAGAGGCAAGTGGACGGAGGAGAGGCTCTTCAAAGAACCAGCGAGCCGCGAACAAGTTTAACCAGGAGACCAATCATCGAGTCGGCAAGCACAAGGATTATACCTGCACAAACTGCAAGAAGAGAGGACATCACGAAAATGATTGTTGGTTCGCCCATAAGGGTAAGCGGCCCGACTGGGCAGTCCGTCTCGCCAAGGAACTCATGGAGCATGATCGTCAACGCGACAACAGCAAGAATCTCCATATTAAGGAATCAAATCACATGACAGTCGAGCGATCTTTTCTGATTCTTGAAGACAGCGTCTCAGACGAGCCGCCTATGGACAATACAGAAACGTGTAAGGTCTCCCTTGATAGCATCTCTTCAACCGCAGAATGGCTGTTCGACACGGGTTCGTCAGTCCACATTTGCAACGACCAAAGACTATTCACAGTGCTGCAGCCTGCAACCCGAACGGTCCTCGTTACGGGCGGTGGGAAGGTGTACCCATCCGGTCGAGGGACAGTCAAAATTTGCTTCATAAACAAATGGGGCGATCAGGTCACAGTCAACCTCAAAGACACGCTATTCATCCCTGAGTTTCCGGTAAACGTCATGTCAGGGCTCAGGCTGTACAAGAACGGCGGCTGGATTGACGGTAACGACATATACGACCCAACAGGAGACGTCTTTGGTCTCCTCCGTATAGGAAGGGACGGTCTGTACGTCAACACTGAGGTCAGAGAGACAGCCGTTTCAAACCAGGCCGTCTCCGAACTCCAGCCAGAACCATGCAATCACCACATTGTTTCATCAAAGCAATGCCTGGATGTCGATCTTTGGCACCGAAGACTCGGCCACGTCAACGTATATCAGGTATCGCAGACTGCCAAAATGACGAGAGGAATGTTCTGCGACAGCCACCACAATCATGAGCCTTTCAATTACTGCCTCGCCTGCGATATCGCAAAGGCCCTACGATGGACTCCACGAAACAAACGGAAGCGAGCCTCCAAGGCCGGTTTCATCCATGTTGACACCTTCAAAGTCAATCCACCGGGTATTAGAGGCGAACGATGGGGAATGATTGCCACAGATGATAAACATCGAATGAGATGGGCCTACACATTCACGAGGAAGGGAATGGCTTCGGAACTTCTAGGCCAGCTCATCTCGAAGATACGAACTCAGTATGGCATCCGAGTGTACGCAATCCAGATGGATGGCGGCTCTGAGCTCTATGGTGCGTCTCTCAAGAACCTCGAGTACACCCACGGCGTCAAAATCATCAAGACGACACCATATACTCCTGAATTTAACGGAGTTGCTGAGCGCTCTAACCGCATCATCTTTGACAAAGTCAGAGCAACCATGGAATCGGAAAGAATCCCGATAGAGCTCTGGCCATTGGTCCTGGAAGATATGGTGCGCAAGACAAACGTGACAGCCACCAGGGCAATTGATGGCCTCACTCCCATGGAAAGCTTTCTCAACGAGGCCTTCCCCGGACAAGACAACAAGCCGGATCTATCCGGAGAACGAATTTGTGGCTCACAAGTCACGATACACATACCAAAAGAACGAAGATTGAGATCACACAAGTTTGGTCCAAGAGGAGAGGCTGGAATCTACCTATGCATGGAAGGTTCACAGATCTACACCTGCTGGGTGCCCTCTCGCAGAAAGGGACATCAGATCGTCCGCTCTGCAAATGTGAAATTCTACGAAAAGGTCGGGGAGAAAGAACTCCTGACCGAAACTGAGCATGATGTTGAGCCGGAAATCCGCAAGAACGGAGCTCCCATCTCAAGCCGGCCACAGTCAGTCACGGAGCAGACAGAAACTCCGAGCCCACGAAGGTCTGAAGTGAACAATCTTCAGCATGCCGAGGTGCATAATCCTCAGCATGGACAGACGACAACATCCATGACATCAGCTAAGCTGCCAGATCCCCGAAAAGAGGTGATCACTGAGCCCAAAACAATGACTGAAGCGCTTCAAGGTCCGCAAAGGGAGCATTGGCTCAGAGCAATACACAGTGAGCTGCGCAGTCTCCTCACGAAAGGAACTTGGCGCATGCTGGACCGCAACCAAGCTCACAATAGGCCACTTACAGTCAAGTGGGTATTCAAGGTCAAGAAAAAAGAGGACGGCAACCTGGACAAGTTCAAGGCGCGGCTGGTGGTCAGAGGCTTTGAACAACAGTTCGGCTTTGACTACAACCAGACCTTTGCCTCTGTTGCCAAATCGGCGACCTGGAGAATCCTCCTCACCGTTGCTGCCTGTCTTGACTGGGAAATTGAGCAGATGGACGTGTCGACGGCGTTCTTGGAAGGGGACCTCGACGAAGAAGTCTTCATCGAAATGCCGGAAGGACTTGTCGAGTATTTTGACCAACACCCAGAAGACCGTCCGCCAGGATTTTCAACTGAGAAGATCTGCAAATTGATCAAATCCCTCTATGGGCTCAAGCAGGCGCCTCGGCAATGGCAAAAGAAGCTGAAGGAGACCTTGGAATCCCTTGACTTCAGACAAGCAACGTCTGACACGGCCGTATATCACAATCCCACAACGGGAGTGATCATCATCACATATGTGGATGACTTCCTCATCATGGGCAGCAACAAGGAAGCAATCCAAGGGTACAAAGCCCGCCTGGGAGAGATCTTTACCATGACTGATCTTGGTCCCGCTAGCCATTTTCTTGGAGTAAGAATAACCCGAGACAGGAACTCAAGGCTGATCTACCTTTCCCAGGATGCATATTTTACCAGAATACTGAAGAAATTCGGCTTAGAGGATTGCCGACCGGTCAAGACCCCGATGGAGCGAAATTCACTCTCGACACTGCAACCAAGAGACAATGGCGACTCGGCTTCTCCAGAAGAACGAGAAGACTATAGCTCGAAAAACCGGCTCGTTGATGTATGGAATGACCCAAACCAGACCCGATTTAGCTTTTTCTTCTCTCGGTACTCTCGAGATACATGTCGAATCCATCACCAGCACATTCACGACTGATCAAAAGAAGTCTTCGCTATCTACAGCAGACAAGAGACCACGGCCTAGTGCTTGGGGGCGTCAAGAAAGATCCTGAATCCGCTTGGAGCATCACAGCTTGGGCCGACTCAGATTGGAAAGGCGACACCGTTACGGGAAGATCGACGTTCGGGTGGCTCGTTCAACTTGAAGGGTCTACAGTCTCATGGAGGGCCAAACGGCACGAAACAGTAGCACTATCGACCACTGAGGCTGAATATACAGCACTCTCCCAGTGTGCCAGAGAATTGGCCTGGGTTAGGAACCTCTTTTCTGAACTGCTCCTTCCGCTACATATGCCCATCCTACTGAACGGCGACAACCAGGGTTCCCTAAAGCTATGCAGAAACCCTGAGCTCCACCAAAGGACAAAGCACATTCCGTTAACCGAGCACCATATCCGAGAAGAAGTTGAAGCCGGGAACATTGATGTGCAATACGGTAGCACACACGAGCAGGTAGCAGACGGACTCACTAAACCGTTGAATGCAGTCAGTCATGGCCACTTTCTAGAAGCCATTCGAGTCAGTGCATGTCCGATCGAGGAAGCAGGTCGTATTATTTGGAGTACTGAAGTCCACGATGACTCTGTACCCTGAAGACAAGGTGGATGGGGGCGTGTTGGAAAATCCGGGGATCCCCCTTCCTTTCAGGGTTTAGACTGTCAGACTGAAAGTCCTAGATTTAGAGTTCAAAGTCCTAGATGAAATCATCTAGGGATATAAACCCGAGAAGAACTCTCATATCAATAATGAACAATCAAGTTTTATAAAAAATACATTTTCACCCAGCACTACTGCGCAATATAAACAATAGTTTGTCGAGGACCAGTCCCACGAGGAGGAACTCAGTCCTTGTGATGTAGAGATCGAAGCAGAGGCCTGGGGTCTGACTTCTCGCGATCTTGGTATTGCCCTTGGCCATCCTGACAAGCGAACCGAAGAGTTCGGCAGTGATTGCGTTGGTATTATCACTCGGATTGGTAGCAAATGCAACACCCCCCTTCGACTAGGAGACCGCGTCAGTATGATATCTCCTGGTTGTATGAGGAAGTATCCTCGAGCCAACGAAGCATGCGTCTTCAAAATTCCCAAATCACTCAGCTTTGAAGATGCTGCTTCGTTCACACTTCCTGGCTTGACTGCCTGCCACTCGATTCTCAATGTTGCTCGCTTGCGAGAGAATGACAAGGTCTTGATTCACTCGGCTGCGTGCAGTGCAGGTCAGATTGCAGTCAGCCTGGCCCAGGCCCTGGGTGCTCAAGTCTTTGCTACTGTATCAACAGCGGCTGAGGAGCAACTACTGGTTGACAACTTGGGCCTCGCAGCACGAAATATCATCGAAAGCAACTCCCCATCCCTTACTCAAGAGGCGATGAAAGTCACTGAGCGCGAAGGCGTTGATGTATTGCTAGACTTTTCCCGGAGCACACCACACACACCCCTATCTTGCATGGCAGATGGTGGACGTATTTTCAGTCTTGGTGTTCGCGACAAGTCAGAGGCCTCTACGATGGCTGCGGAGATCATGTCAAGAAATCTGACCCTCTCGTCCATTGATATCCTGCGTCTTAAGCCCAAAGTCTTGAGCCAACTCGCAGAAACAATGATTCAGCTCTTAGCTGAGGATCAGATCCAACCGCCCCAATCATTGCCAGCTTTCAAGGTATCCGGTATCAAAGAAGGTTTCAAGAAACTACAAGAGGAAGATACCGTCGATCGTGTGGTGATAACAGCAGAACGAGGGGATGTAGTTGCAGTAGGTCAATCTCAGGCTGGTTAGCAAGTTATTAGCTGACTCGCAACTTCACAGCAATTTTTTCAGGGCCGCCGCCCATGGACATTCGATGGTAATTCCACCTACTTAGTAGCTGGTGGATCTGGAGGCCTTGGTCGAGCCATCATTAGATGGATGGCTGAAAGAGGAGCTCAACACCTGATTGTCCCCTCTCGATCTGGTGCAACTTCGCAAGCAGCTGTACAGTTGGTAGAAGAGCTGACATCTCGCGGCGTCAATATTATCGCGCCCAGATGTGACGTATCCATCCGAGAAGATGCGGAAGTCATGCTAGAAGAATGTTCTCGGACCATGCCCCCCATCAAGGGCTGCATTAACGCCGCTATGGTTCTTCAAGATGCAATCTTCCAGAGTAGCATGACATTCCAGCAGTGGGAACTCACAATGCGGTCCAAGGTAAACACCTCAAAGAACTTGCACGAGCTTCTTCCCAACGACCTCGACTTCTTCATTCTCCTCTCTTCTCTGGCTGGTGTTGTTGGTCAGATGGCCAGCGCAAACTATGCCGGTGGTTGTGCATATCAAGATGCCCTGGCCAAATATCGGAGAGTGCAAGGACAAAATGCACTGTCTCTTGATATCGGATGGATGAGCAATATTGGCATCATTGCTGAGAAGGTGGCTTATCAGCGTCAGAGGCAGACGTCGAATGATATGCAACCCATCGATGACAAGGAGTTACTTGCTTTGCTGACTATATGTTGCGATCCGAACAATTCGATCGAGTTACCGTCCTTGTCTGAGGGACAAGTCCTCTTTGGTCTCCGAACACCTGCGGATATCCTCAGCGAAGGCCAGCAACCTCCAGCTCTGCTAGGACGACCTCTCCTCAGTACATTCTCATTCTTAGCGGGCAGCAACAATACTCCAGCTCAAATAGTTGACCACGCTGAGAACGCGAGAGATGTCTTTCAAAAGTCTTCAGATGCTGGAGAGCGGAAACAAGTGGTCATACGGGCCATAGCTGCCAAGCTCGCGCGAGCCATGTCCATCTCGCCTGATGACGTTGAGCGAAGCAAGCCGCTGTCTTCGTACGGAGTTGACTCGCTGATGGCCGTTGAGTTGAGGAATTGGATTAATAATGAGTTTAGCTCTACGGTGGCCGTGTTCGATATCATTGGCAGCGTGTCTATTGTTGGAGTTGCAGAGGTCGTTGAGACGCGAAGCTCGATCTAAAGAGCACTCTCAGTTCAGAATTATCAAGTGTAAAGGCATAGGCCTGTTTCCAATGCAGATGGAATACAAAAAAGAAACTTTGCATTGAACGCGAGGCAATGTTATAGAGTTTATTAACGTGGTTGATAAGCTTGCGTGACAAAAATCCTAGCCTTAAGACATCAAACCTCTTTAAAATAACCACAATCTATCTGATCAATTAAAACTACTCACTATACTCATCACCAGAGGCTGGAATATCTACCTTACAGGTCCTTGCATTATGCCCGGTCTCGCCGCATACACCACAACGCCGAACACCCGGTCCGGCCGACCTCCTTCGCCCACCACTCCTCAATGATTCGGCCACTACCTGCGTATCAACATCCATCTGATCAATTACTTGTGATGCCTCCTCTACAGTCATAATCCCTACTTTCTGTAGTCGAGTCTTTTTAGCCCTCCGGCGTCGGCTTAATATCCTATTTGCTTCTTCAAGATTCTTTAACCTAGCCTCTACTAAGGCTAGTTGATATAAAGCTGCCTTTGTTGCTTTAGTACTAGACTTTAAAGCTTTAATAATTGACTCTGGTGAGCTACTTTTATGCCTTCTGATTCGCCTTTCGAGGTATTCAGACTGAGATTGGGCCTCAATTGCTGTTGTTGGGGTCGTTGAAGTCCAAGGGGTTGATGGTTCAGTAGCCTCCCCGGGAGGTGTTGGAGTCCGTAGCTGCACATCAAGCTTTGAGATCACATTTTCCGGGTTAAAAGGAGCAAGTCCGGCGCCTTTAAAACCTCCCCGGATATTACTTTTAGTGAAAGTAGCTTTAAAAGCGGCGTAAAATGCATCAAAGAACTCGGTCTTGGAAATATGAGTTATAGAGCATCTGATCAGATGCTCTATTTGTCGACCATAAGCTTGTTTTAACACAGCAAAGCACCCAACATCAAGAGGCTGGAGTAGATGAGATGCATGAGCCGGCATACAGAGCGTAATGATCTTGTTCTCCTCACAATATCTCTCGAAATTGGCGGAGTGGTGGCTTTCATGGCCATCAAGGATCAAAAGGCGATAGACACCAACTGATCGGTTGCTTGTTGATCGATCAAAGTGCTTGAGCCACTCAAGACCTAGCTCGTTATTTGTCCATCCATTTCGGCTCGTTGCAATAACCCAATCGCCGGGAAGATCGCATTCTCGGTACCAATTGGCAAGGTGATATTGGCCGGTACCAATAAGAAACGGCGGGATCAATTGACCTTCTGCATTGATCGCTTGGATTGCAGTAATCCATTCACGGTTTCCAGGCTGTACTGATTTTGGCCTCCCTTCGGACTGTATAATGCCCATCATAAAGCTGGTCTCATCAAAATTCCACATATCATCTGATCGGATACCGTATTTCGCAACTGTATTTGCCACGAGCCTAAAACAGTTACGAATAATTGTGGGATCTTCGCATTTACTCTCTGATAGTCATATTTGCGAAATAAACGCGTCTTTAGCTATCAATTGTGCAATTAGGGATCGGGTTGGGAAAATCTTTCATGTCTTAGTCAAATTCGAACGTCGGCCAGAAAATACAATTAAAATCCGTTAAAAATCAATCACAGCAAAAGGTAAGGTGAAAGTAACATGCAGCGGTAGGCAAAAGCGTAATTAATCTTCTGATATCTATTATTGACATTTTAATTGCTATTTGCGGCGTATATCCTGCTTTCTTTTGCATCTTTCATGGTCAAATCTATCCCAGACTAAACCACACCAAAATGTTGCTTACGAAATAACGGTACACCCTTGTCGATGGCTTACAGCAGTAGCCAATGACATTACGAATAAACGCGGACGCAATCCTTGTCAGTCTCCTCGAGCCAATACGATAAAGAATAAACGCGGACGCTGGTTCCACTCGATATCCCAACCCTGAAGAGTGACACGAAGACACGTGAATCTCAGGGTTGGGAGTAAAGCCGTGTTTTGAACATCAGCATAGGTTCCATAATAAAATCCATGGCTTCTTTACCCAGTCTCCCTGCCCCGTTAAAGTATCAATGTTCCAAGACCTTCCGTCCGGGATCTCCCACCTATCCGACGAGCACGCAGACCATTATGCATTTACGTGAATCCGTGTGCTCTGTATTCACTCAGCCTTACTTCAAGACGCACTATGCTATGTTTGAGAGGCGAAGCCTAGATGGGCTCTTTATATTCTATCGAAATATGTCGACTTTGCTTATTATTACATTCACACGGTAGAACTCGGCTAGATAAGAATCTCCGACTGATCCATATATATGAGCATTATATAATCATCATAGCACGACCACTTGGGTTGTCCAGACGAAGATGCTCATCGCAACGAATAGAACGGCCAGGAAGGAATATAGCTAATAGGAGCGTAGTATGCTACTGACTGCTTAACCTATCTATGTATAGATTATAGAAACCACAAGATATACGCATATGCTACTACTGAGTGCCCTTACTCTTTCGGTCTGTAGCTAGTAATTATGCCTCCCATGCTGCTACTACACGTAAAGGGAGACACATAAAACGATACCTAATGTAAGTTGCGGCAGGAGGCGATATCATCTCCTCATGTCCCACCCATGCCACTTAACGCCACTTCATTTCCATCACCTATATCCTTGTAAGTAAAGACCAATCACTTCACCCGGCAGTCACATAATACGCTTCCCCTTTGTCGACAACAGTATAAACGTAAAAGCAAAGAGACCAGGCATTAAAACTCTATAGAGATAAATGTCAACATCTATATACACAAAGTAAATAATAAACAAATAAACAAACCGACAGGTAGGCCGTGATATGTTCTTTCCTTTGCCTATGGCGCAGATAGACAGATACGAGATTCATCATATTACATTCCCTTGATCATCACTTCCTCAAACTGAAATCGTCACGTATCATCAATCATAATGGGTCGCCGTAAGCTCTCGGAACAAGAAAAGGCAGAAAGAGTCATTCAGGAGCGGGATCGAGGAAGACAACGCCGGTTGAATGCCCGCCAAAACACCGAGACACACAACACTGATATCCGCCCTCACCACACAACCACACCCACGAGCAATGCACCTATAGAAATTATATCCGAAGGTACTGAAGTTTTAAGTATACTTAATTCTCTACTTGAACTTTCACTCCCTCTCTAGAAGCAGGACATAAATACTTGCCAGCAGATAAAAGGTAGCTGATGCATTACCCTAGACCTGTTAGATAGCGAAACGATCTTGCGAACGGATACCTCTCCACGACCGGAAGCGCCACTACGATCGATCGACGAGCAGGCATCATCACTATCATCATGTCTCAACCCTATTCGCGTCTCGGTCGCGTGTGGTGCAACACTTACCAGTGGGCAAATCGCGACTGGACAAGACGAGATGGAAGAGATCCTCTCGGCAGTCGAAGCACCAGAGTCGCGTGCGTTTCCACAATATGATGATGAAGGAAATTCTATTAGACCTGGCCGTCCACAGATAGACCCCGCCGTGTCGCCGCGTGAGCGAACGCGTGCCCGCGTCCAACGACGTCGCGACCAGCAGCACCTCACAAGGGCACAGCAGATCGTCCAATGGTTTGCCGACTCGCAAGATCCCCCGCCTACCTTGGAGTTCTCTGCCTTGACCTTGCGCGATGGCCCGGCCCCTTCGTCGGTTCCTGACGAGGCTGTGGAAGACGGCGAGGGCGATGGCAGATCGGAGAGCTTCGGCTTTGACAACGATGTCGCGTTAGGTCCGACGTCCCCAACGCCTCCAGCACCTCCTGCCTCTACTCAGCGGGACAGTCAACCACCCCGGCGTAGAAGCTCTCTCCCGTCTACGCCGACCTTCCCGGTGTCGCCCGATGCAGCTGCAGTATCTTCTTCACTCGGTACAGACGATCCAGTCCTCAGTGGCTTCCTCGAGGCAATCCGCCAACAAGACACAGCCGGCGGCCCCGACTTTCTACTCGCACAGAGCGACGCGTATGACCAGATACTCCGGAAATTCTTCAGCCATCGATGTGACTGTACGTTACTTCGCCAATCCATCCGTCTAGAGTGACTCTGTGAATTATTTACTCACGTTCTAATCTCAACCAGGTCCAGAACCACGCGCGCGTGAAGAGCCGGAACATACCTCCACCCTTCCCGAATACGTCCAACACATCAGCCGTGCTCTTCCTCCCTTGCCTACCATCTTTGCGGGACGCGATGAGGCCTGCGATCTCCGTGCTTCCTTCCCACAATGGCAGAGCTTCCTCTCCGACCAGCCGGCCGAGCCGCTGTCCTTCCGCAAGACACAGGCCTCGCTGTCCCAAGACGCCGTGACCATCGCGCGACAGTGGGATGTCGACAGTGTCTGGTTCGGGGCTAGGAGCCTGTCAGCCATCCGAGCCCCCAATCAGTTTCGACTCTCCTTCTTCTCACCTCACACGAGTAACATCTCCACCGCTCAAGTGATACAGCCTCATGGCCTGGACCTGGCACATACGCGTCACACCACCATCGGCACCTTCACCACCGCCGGCGTCCGCTTCTCCGTCTTGATGTTCTTCCCTAGCGGAGCCCTTCGCAAACACGAGCCTCCGCCAACAGCCTCTCCCTCGCACGATTCAGGGATCTCTATGATGAGATCATCCTCCCGGCCGTCCGCGAAACTGTCCCTATCCACGTGCGACAGGAAATCCCCGGTTCATACGACCTGATCTACGCGAAGTCGCGCGCCTATCAGGAAAAGCCAGGTGCTGGTCGCTGGAGCGCCGAAGACGAGAGTCGATCGTATCGTCTGGCATACGGCATCCCAGCCAGTGTCCTCCCGCAGTTCTGGGCGGCAGTTGTGAGGAACGCGAATCGGCATCGGGTCCAGAGCAAGAAGGGGGACGCAGTTCCCTACTTCCAAAACCCCCGTCTCCTCTTTCAAGCCCACGATCTGAAGAACATGTTCGCGTCGGAGAGCCTTCAAGACAGCTTGGGTCTGTTTCGGGATAGTATATTAGCTGGCCTCGACCCGAGCCAGATCGACATGCACTCTTGCTGGCTAGATGTGGGCATGCGAGATCATGTCCGCATGCCGCCCACGTCGTCGAACAGCGAGAGCCAAAATCACCATCATCACCATGAACCGTGGACGCTTCTTTGGAAGAGCGACTGCTGCCGTCATCTCCACGACCAGGTAGTCGGTGTAGCCCCAGAAGCTCCGATGGAGGCCACTTACTATCGGCCCTACCTCCTCCGGGACATAGGCGGATACTACGTGAGGGCGAAGTCGACTCGGAAATCGAACCCTGGCCACCCAGAAGCCAGGTCACCCGGCGTCATTCGGGCCAAGGCGTACAACTGTAGCAAGGAGCTATTCGGCGTCATGTTCAGCGATTACCAGCTCTTCAGCTCAGGTTTTCTGCCGCTTCTCGCCTTTGGCGAAGGGATGCTGAAGGACCTGGCCGCCACGGATCAAAGTCGCCAGCGTGCATTTGTCTCGCAGCTCAGCCGCTCCCGCATCCTGGATGCGTGGGACGCTAATAAGCGGCATATGAGAGCTGTCTCGTCGTTGAAGAGACATTCCGACTTTGGAATTCGGAAGAGGTCACCCTCCGGCTCGATGTCATCTTAGCCATGTGGGTTGGTGGTAGGCTAGAACCGAATCAAAGCCCCCATACGGGCCCAATGTGCTGGGAAGTTCCTCTCGCTCCTCCTCCTTCTTCTTCGTCATCATCTTCATCTTCGTCTTCTCCTTCCCCTCCCATCGTCGGAGAGGAGCAGCATTGGCCTTTCTGGGTGATTCCGACCCAGATGCTAACCGCATTCGTGTCTGCACAAGCTGCCCGTTTTATACTTCCGCTCGATCACATCTTCTCCGAGGTAACGATGGCATCATCGTCGGCTGCTCATTCAACTTCCTCGCCTGATCCTGCTCGGCAGATACTCTCATTCTATACCGCACAGCTCTTCTGTCGTCTCCTGATTCATGCTGTCAGCAGCGAGCGACAGTATAACTTCGATAACTGGATATGGAAACCAACCTGGCAGGTCAAGTGTCGCAGCCCTAGAAGCGGTCGTCGCAAGGAGCGGAGGGGTCTCGGTCTGGACGACTCTATCCGCTCTTCCGGCACGCTCTGGATCCCTCATAGCCACTTCGATTGGCGGAGAGGTCACATCTCGCTCGAGCTGCTGGTGAACATCTACATGTCTCGAAGCCCCCTTCAAGCTAAGCTAGCCCACCAGGCCAATGTTCAAGCACTTGCCACGAACCAAGTGACCACCGAGTTACTGTTCCAACGGCTAGTTCGAAATGCTCGGACAGAGTACGATCGGGGGCGCAACCGGGACGCAGAGATTCTTGCCGACCGTGCCGTCGCTCTTGCGGTGGAAGAGATCGCCCGTGCTTATCATCAGCACTTCCTCGCCAAGCTGCACTCGTACTGGGATCGACTCCGAGGTAAGATCGGACGCCAGAAACTGCCGGTCCTGGATCTGTTACAGCAAGCCCAGGAGGAATCGGCAGCCGAGACTGGCCGTATCCCCACTGCCCAGGCTGTTCACGGCATCTACGCGGAGGCATGGGACAAGTACCGTCAAGTTACAGCGGATGATGATAGCGACGGCGACATCAATACATCATCATCCTCATTGCGATCTACTCTGCCTGAGGAGCTGCCTTGTTGGATGACTACTCGTCGGCGTCTACCTCCCAAGAACAGCTGGTCTGGCTTTCTCTTTGACCAGATCTTCTGCCGCCCCAAGCCACCAACCTGGAATGCACTCTTCTTTCTCCAGCTCTACCGAGGATTCAAGGAGTTTTGGCAGGATACATGTGCGCCGTTGGGCCCTTTCGATGGTCGCTTCAGCCGCCAGATCGGGTACTATATCCAGATTGCATTCAACTGTGACCACACCAAGGAAGTCGGTACCAGTCATGCTCAGGGCACCTGGTACCACGCCAAGCCACCCTTCTTCCAGATCGTCTGCCCTTCGAACGCCGTAGCTCCATCCGACGCCATTGCAAACGCGCGTTGTTCTATGTCTCCTTTCTTGCCGGCCCGACTTGGGGTATAGATAAGGATGTCAACTTTATCGTCCCATGGTCTTTCAACAAAACATCCCATGGTAGTAGCAACGAGTGTGACATCTTCCATGTGCCTGTGGCTGAAACACATATCTCGAAGACAATTGTCGAGGATACGGTAAGCCAGCCAACCATCCTGCTGCCCACCCGCGATACTATCATCGGTTTGCTCGATGCTATAGAGACTCTTACTGGTCACTCTTCAAACATTGCAGAACGTCTATCGTGGACAAAACGTCGACTCAATAATCAGGGCGATCAATACGACCTCCGTAGTCATCTCGCGGCCAGGCATCGGGAAGTGGGGCCATCGACAGAGAGCCAGTCCCTCCTGGACAGTGAAGTAAATAGTGTGGCCGTAAATAAGACGATATCATATTCAATATCGTATTGCCTGCACGGTATTTTTATACCGTGCAGTGCAAGCAACACCGGAAACCGTGTAGTACAGTGCATGGTCGTTCAAATATCGTATAAATATGATATCAAATATAGTACAAATACTATGTAATTAGATCAATATGAGGTCTCTCCCCATATATGAAGCAGTATGAAGATCCCAATTTACAGAACTTTTTACTAATGAAGTGTAACCTGGTTAGGACGTTGATCTGCACTCGGCTGATGCCGATAGTAATAACACCACCAAATAATGGCCTCGCTACAAACTCCTAAGTGTTTGAGTATGTAACAAGCTCGACAGCTCTCTGAGAGCTTTCAGTTCTTCTTTTCTTTAATATAATCAATTTGTTGGTTCCCAAGAACACTTCTGAACGAATAAGGCCTTTGCCCCTTACACGAAGCGTGTCAGCTCCTGAATCTTTCCCTACTTCATCAACAAGTCTTATTCTACGAAATAATGACTTCTCAGCGCCCAGGCATTAGCGTTTCCTTCACGGCTACATCATCCCAGACTTCCCTAGCCCCTGATTCGTCGGTTATCAGCGACAACGGAGATTCTGATGTCGGAGAGACATCTATTTCACCGTTGTTAGCCTCTCAATTTAAGAAGAAGAAGCGTACGTCGAAGATATGGGATCATACGCCCTTTGGAAGGAATCAGATCGTCCGTAATACGGAAGGTCAGATTATATGGTGTTGCAAGTACTGTAAAGGGAAGCCTGCCGAATATCTCGAAAATGGAGGCACGGCACACATCTACAAGCACCTTAAATCTCACACTACTCTCCATATATTAACGCCTAATGAAGAAAGGGCTGCTAAAACACGGAATCACCTTGAGGAAGCCTTCTCACGGATGTCTCAGAACACGAATCCCCTCAAACGCCGTCGACACGATGACGAAACGACAGATCTTGACGCTGATAAATTTGAGCAACTGTATGTAGAGTGGATTGCAGACTGCGGGATTGCACTTCGTATGCCAACAAGAGAAAGCTTTCGAGCGTAAGTGCTCTAACATACTTAATATTAATGGTTCATATACTAATCTTATGCCCTTTTAGCTTGCTCAAATTCCTCAATCCTGGAGTTCTCTCGATTTTACCTACATCACATCAAACGATTCGCGAGTGGGTGGTGCGAACGTTTGGGACGCAAAAACGACGTATACGACAAGTTCTCCAATCAGCTATCTCAAGAATACACTTCACCATCGATATATGGTCCTCTCCAAATAAGCTTGGTATCCTTGGTATTGTTGCACACTTCATTGATAGTAATGGCGAGCTGGTTTCATATTGTGTTGCTTTACGAGAGGTACATGGCAGGCATTCAGGAGAGAATCAGGCCCATATTGTGATGAATGTCGTCGAGGACTACGGAATTGTCACCCAGATTGGATACTTTGTTTCCAGACAATGCAGACTCGAATGATACGTTGATGAACTCTCTACAGAAATGTACGTCTCTATCCATTTATTGAGAGAACAATACTAAGGATTAATAGTGTTGAATGAGAGGCACAATATCATATACGACGCGAAACATCACCGCCTTCGTTGTAACGGTCATACCATTAATCTAGCAGCGCATGCGTTCATGTTCCCAAAAACCGCACCCGGCGAAGCCCCTACGAAAAATCAGGTTAAAAAGGATACTACGAACGAATATATCAAGCCTTCAGACGCTGATATATTGAAGTGGAGGAAGGCTGGTCCTCTTGGCAAGCTCCACAACATCGTTGTCTTTATCCGATGTAGTCCACAACGGATACAGAGGTTTAAAGAGATCAGTGAGAAAAAGGGTCTTCTTCGTGACAACGATACAAGATGGAACTCAAAGTACTACATGATTGAGAGAGCCATTGAGCTCGCTGATCAAATTGATTACTATTGCTCAAAGGAGAAGGACCTTAAGCTTGATTCGCGTATGTTATATACCCAATTGAGAGGACAACACTAATAGTCTCTAGTTTCCGAACAAGACTGGGCTGAGCTGGAAAAAATTTGCAACTTCCTCAAATCATTCACCGATGCCACCAAGGCTGCAGAAGGTCACGCGCATGCAATCGATCGAACGCTACCCATAATGGACTTCCTGCTTAGCAAATTTGAGGCTGCACGAATCGAGTACGCAGATGACGCTTTTATGGCGCCTTGTATTGATGCTGGATGGGCGAAACTCGACGCATATTACACTCTTACAGAGCGGTCATCTGCTTTACAGAGCGGTCATCTGCTTATGTTGGAGCTATTATCCTCAGCCCTCATCGTAAGTGGCACTACTTTGACACCGCCTGGGAAGAACATCCTGAGTGGATTGAGAGCAATAAGACTGCCGTAGAAGATCTCTGGAAGTCTCGTTACGCACCAGTCGCCAAGTCAGCGGAGTCGTCAGCCCAGTCCTTGGTTGAAAAGCCACTAGCGAAGAACTCGTTTCTGGCATGGGAAGACGAACATGAGGATTCCGAGCTTCCTACCCTATTCGACGAGTATCAGAACTATATATCAGCCCCAAGAATCAAAGTCAAGGATGTACGAAGGTGGTGGCTTGAGGATACACAACAAACGCTCTATCCAAACCTTTCCAAAATGGCGCTGGATCTTTTGTCAATTCCTGCGATGTCTGCTGAGCCAGAACGTCTCTTCTCCGATACAAAAATCACCCTCCAAGATCGCAGGAACAGGTTAGGGATTGATATAATTGAGGCAATTGAATGCATAAAGTCCTGGTCGAAGACTCACAACTTGGCTTGGGTTGACGATGCTGAGCTTGTCTTAGATACAGCTATCATTGGAGAAGGTGAACAGAAGGGGACTTCTAACATTATACCTGATATTACGAGCAATAGATAGTATGCAAGCAATTCAAACTCACAATGCTTGGATCTGTGGAGTTTTCTTTTGACCTCTAGATCTACTTCATTCTCACACCTAAGCAATAGGAGTGACGTTAAATTGGTCAACTATGTAGCTTAAGCAAACCCTTAAAATACGCGAGCGGGATCTAGGAAAACGTTTTCCCGATCGTTCTCGTTATCTGGCAATAGTATAATCTTATATGTTGGCTCTGAATAGCTTCATCTTGTTACGGTCCGCGGGACGATCTTGAAGCTCAGCCTTACTCGATTTGGTTAGTTTCATGCTTAGGCCATGTGGCTCTTCGCACGCCGTGCGATATGATATTACGATACGATATTACTTAAATATAGTGGAATACCGTATGCCGTGCAGTGCACCGAATTCCTAAACAATCCAGTGCAGTGTGGCGCTGAAAAAATATCGTATACGGTATTTTGCACTATTTACTTCACTGGTTGCTGTTGATGATCCACAAGACTACCAAACGCTGGAAGTCTAGCCGATCAAAACGGCCAATGATCTGGTTTGCGATCTGCTGCTCTCGCGCGTCACGGGTATTCAACTTCATCATCTCGGCAATATTCCTCGATGGTGTCTTCTCCTTTGCTTTGCTAGGCGGCTTCCGTCTTCCGGAAGGGTCGCAGACCTTGTGGTCATTCCAGAGATGAATCTCCGCGTTCTGCGTACCGCTCGAGGCCGCCGAATGAGGGTTTGGCCTGCGACTGTCAACACAGACCTTGCAAACCCATCGCCGCTTTGTATCGTCATCGCTCTTCTCGATATCGTAGCCGAATTGCCATATCCACGACGATGTAGACGCACAGCGTTGGGATTGCGTGTAGCCAGGGAAGTCTTTCCAAGGGAAGAGGTCCCACGAGTTCTTCTTATCCTCTTGGTCTGGCGGCTCGAGCACCATAGAGCTGATAATTGGGCTCTCAGCCATTCTACGCGGTACAGAATGCAGTTGCATGGAGATGCTGGAACGTGGCACCATGACGCGAAATGTCCACGACCCAATAGCTGTTATGTTCTGTTTAAAAATACCTTAATTTGTATGTGAAAATGCCTGGTATATAGGTACTTGAGATCTCTACCGACCATGGCCAAGTTGGTCTACCCTGAATTACAGGGTATTTTAGGGACTAGGCTAGGGAACCCCCTACCAGTCCATCCCCCTGCTTCCATTTCCACCTATCCATTCCACGGAACCCTGGCGTGGATGGATGGATTATGTAACGGCCAGCTCCATTGAATGGATGGAAATGGATGCACGGACCATCCATTTCCACGCCGTGGATACGTGGACGGTGGACGTGGAATGGATCGCCAGCCTGCTCACAGCGAACACAAAGCCTACGGAATTGGTACGAGGGATGCATCAAAAGAATTGAACAAGAGGAATGCAATTCGAACACGTCTGTACAGCCCCTTAACTTGAATGCTGTCCATGACGCAATCGAAGCTGCAGCAAGTGTTCGGTTCTTTGGGGGTTCCTCTTTGAGGATCTTGCGGCAGTTTCTTGATAAAGGACTGGCTGGCAGAATCAAATGCCACTTGCAAGTGGTATGTCTCAAGTTGCGATAGACCAATTCCGTGTACTGACAATTGCCAGGGTTCCTGCGATATGTCGGCGAACCTATTCGCAAATCAGTTCAATATCGCCCTCAACCGAGAGGCTGCCAAAGCAGTGAGTGCTTAATCGATCAACAGAATTCCTAAAGTTTACTTTCGTACCTTCACACACAGCGCAAAGTATAAAATACTCAGCACTAGGCCTGAAGAATGTTAGGAGAATTCTCAGGACAGTGAGCAGAAGAAAATATTTCACAAGATTATGCGCAGTAATATCCCGCTTGGAGGGCTGGGAGACGCGTTTGACGTTACAAACGCGGTGTCGTTTCTTAGCAGCAATTCTGCTAAATATATAACTGGTCATACAATGGTGGTTGATGGCGGCCTGACAATTACTACTGCAGTGTAAAAAGATACAGTATACTTTTATACATAGCTGCAAAAGACTTGATATATTTATCTCAAGACTGTTTACGTCGCTTACTAGTGTTTTCTTCGTCTTCAATATGACCCAGAAGTCTCAGGGCCTCTTTTGCCGTAAGTCTTGATTGGCGCTGTGCTGCCGTCTCAGCATACGGATGCCGCACCATGCCAAGAACTGCATCCCTCAAAGCTAGCAAAAAGGTCAGCACAACTCTCCCACAACGGAAGTCTTGTCGTACCATCGTCGTGAAGATTATTCAAAGCATCAGCAGCTTCTCCATACATATCGTGAAAGTCTTTCTGCAACTCACCAGCCTCAGACCCTGGCCTCCAAGGATTCTTCCCTTGTCGCCACGGATGCCGACCCCAAATCATCTCGATGGCCATAACGCCGATGCTCCAGATATCAGCCAGCTCATTATATCCTGTCATCTCTCGCTCAGGTGCTAGCCACCCGATCGTCCCACCGGTTCCAGGCCGGGCGGGGTGATATCTACCTGGAAAGGGGCTTTCCTCTGCATCGTCGAGATCTAGCAGCACCACAGATATACACTCGCTGGTCCAAGTACGGATGCCAATGTTGCCGGGTTTGAGATCTCCGTGTATCCAGCGGTGTTTGTGCAGGAAGTTTGTGGCGCCGAGGATGTCCGTCAGAACGGTTGTGACGATAGATATCCTGGCTGGTAAGCTCGTGCAGTAAAGTTATACTATCAGCGATAATCTCACCTTTCTTGACCTTGTTTGAAGAACCCCCTTGTGAGGGCGGTGGAAAGTATATCCTGAGCAGCTGGTTCTTGAACGAACCAGACGTCAGCTATCCTATTCGCCGATCTCGCATCATCCGTGATAACTTCAATAAGTCGCAGTAATTGGGTTTCGTTCTTCCTCTGGCATAATGCAGCGAGTGTCTCCAGCTTCGTCTGAACTTTTCGCGTGCGCTCCCTGTCTCTTCCAACCTGCACTCTCTTCAAAGCAACACGTTGGCCATGGTCATTCGAAGCGATGCTAACCATTCCGGATGCTCCTTTGCCTACGGTGCCTGCGCTGATAGTCCACTGTCCGATGACAATGGGACTGCTTTCAGATGGTGTTGGTGTTAGCGATAGCTCCAGCAGAGTTTTAGAAATCTGGAGGTGCTCGTCCAAATAACGCTTGACTCTGCTGGGGTAGTCGTCTGCATAAGACCCTCGAGCATACTGGATGCGGTAGCAGAGGGAGCCGAATGCCAGGCGAGCGGATGACTGGTTGAAAACTCGTTTCCTGGTGATCTTATCTCCGTTGACCAAGGTGATAGATCTATCAGTCATTGGCTGCACATATATGAAACTCATTTCATCAATTTGGAGAATAGCCTGATTGCGTCGGACTTTGTACATCTTTTCGTTAGCCGAACGTAAACAAATGACGACATCGTTCAAATGAGGGCCATTTCTCAAGGAACCAACTACCCATCCTCTTGACGGATTTCGAGGGGGTTGATCGAGCGATATGAAGTAATGGCCTTTCCAGATTCTAGACTGCTCTTGATGCTTCTCCTCATCCTTGTTTGAGCGAAATGGTGATTTTGGGTCCCGTGGTGACGAAATTGGTGATGACGATGACAGGTTTTCCGATGCTGGTCTAAGTAATCGACCAACTTCACGGTCATTTTGTTGCTTTGAGGAAATCCACATGCATTTTCGTGTGTGTTGTCGCGCAGCTTGGACATCAGGATCCTCGCTCTGTTCTTGTAGCCACTCGGCAACTTCACTAAATGCCAGTCGTGCCTCAGCGTTATCTGGTGTAAGAATAATACTAGCCCCTTCCGCTGAAGAGCCTGGTAAAGTAGGGTCTTCGACCGTCTCTTGGCTACTTGGGATATCTGATATATCCATAATTCTGGGTTGTCCATATGAGCTTGAGTTAGAAATAAACAATTGCTGGTGGGGTAAAATGATTTTGGGTCTGGCGAGTGCAGGGTAAGTTACTAAGCTTGGGTTAACATGTGAAAATGAAAGATGTGACCAATGATGTGCTCGTATAGACAAAGCGTAATCAGCGGGCGATTATTCTTCCGCCATCGACGCGTCAATTTGGCGTCAGGCCATTCGCTTCTCACATCAACACCATCAATCAATCAGCGCCGCAAATGTTTCCAGGACAGAGAAAACGTGGCTGGCGGCAATGCCTGGCCGATAGCTATGAAAAAAAACACGGGGTAGGTATATCAGCATAGCAAATGATGTTTCAGGCTGTACTGATTCTATTGCAAGCCTCTCGATGACCCAGTCCCGACCTTCGGCGCCAAATTGGTGACATTTCCATCGACCCCGACTCTGCCCATGTGCTTTGCCACACCTGACCCCGACTTCCTCGAGGAACTTGATCGACGTCTCTGCGCTATCGAAGCCGACCCAGTACCCAAGTGCCTGCAGCCCCTGCGTTTCGATGAACCTGTGGTCGAGTTGAGCTGCTCCGACAACGACACCGAGGATGAAGGCTGCGAAATCATGCGAGAATCGATGCGCCAGGCCGTGATTCGCGTATATGCGAGTGCCGGAATAGATTTTGTTGCTGTTGAAGCTAAGCGAGAGGCGCGAAGGCTTGCGAGGGAGAAGAGATGCGAAGCCAGGGCAGCCGAATCGAATAGTACTAAGTCTGCGCTTCCACCATCGAACGACCATGTTACCAGGCCCTCTAGCAGTGCTACCGAAGCAGGCACGGACGGACAGCAGGCCACGCACCAGAAGCGAAAACGGCAAACTGAGGACGAGGAAGATCAGCCTCGTCGCAAGGTCGCCAAACCCAGCGACACAACCACGGCTCGACCAAAGCGACGAACTCGCCCATCGTTGAAGCCGCACGCTTCATATAGTCCTCCGCAAACACCTTCACCGACCGAAAGAGAACATACGCAAGGACAAGCTGGCTTGGCGTCATCTCCCGAGTCTCTCATCGTGCAACAGCCAACACCCGAGCTCGACAGCTACTCGAAGCTCGAGAGGGGTCAGGAATCGCCGACTGTAGGAGCGGAATTGTCAGTAGGATGAACATTGTTGGGCGTTTGAGATCTGGCTTTTAACATTCGAGGATGATGCCGTGACGCACTCCCAACTTGTCCCTGATGCGTTCGTCAATGAACCTGAAGCTATTATCGCCCTTCAGCCTGACCATCAACGTTAGCGCAAGCAGCGATAAAACTACGTACAAAGCTTCTCTACCGCCACAGCCTAGCTGCGTCGCTCAGCCTGCGCAGTCGAGCCATCGCGTGAAGCATCGAGTCTTAGCCTCACCGCTACGCGAGCTTTGGCTGTTGGAGACCATGCCCAGAATGGCTCACCGGCCAGTAGGGGCAATTACCCTTCCATGATGAGGATACAGATATCTCGTCGCTGTTTATTTAGTGTTGGCGACGCGATGCTCTCGCTGGGCAGAGACGCCCTGCTGGTGAGAACGCTCTTGATGAGGCGAGGAACCTTGCTCACATGGAGGATTATGCGTATTAGTTACAAAGGCTTTGACTTTATCTGCATATAGATATAAGGCAATAATAACTAATGCATCCAAGCTGCATCACCTCTCTTCGCCTCTGTTCTACTCTCACGTTATTGGAATCATTACCCTTGTAATGCATCTCGAGGTGCTTGACCAGCTTTTGGACCCATTTTCAATCCAACGGAAGAGAGTAGAAAGTGGATCAACCTGCTCCTCGCCAATTGGCTGACCAAGACTCAATCAATCTTAAGATGGTCTTCGGGCCCAGGAAATCTTCACGAAAATTTAGCCACCAAAAAGTCTCACATTTATTTTCCAGACACCTACAGAGTAGATTGTGTAAAGTTCTTGACATCACAGCGAGATCTTAATCCACTACACTGGAAAAATCCTACTTAAACCGGAATGCCCATCATAATAAAAACAGTGCCATGTATCTCCAAGGACTCCTCATAAGATATTGCATGTTCGGACGGAGAAATTAACGCCAGGAATCTGCTTATTTCCATTCGCCAAGCTTCTTATCTTCTGCCTGCCCCTGCATTTGCATCTCAGCGACTCTTCTCACCTACAACCCACTGTAAGGTTATCGCCCAGCGTTGGCCAGAACCCTTTGCTGAAATCCAGATCAGTGTTGGATAGCCACGCTATGAAACTGAAACTGGGAAGAGTTTCAGTTTCATGACACCGGACGTCAGTATAGTTTCAGTTTCATATGAACTGGTTTCAGTTTCATACGAAGCAATATCCAGTTGCAGTCCAATTTTTTGACAAGCTCGGCATCGATATGCACCTTATCTCCAAGTACCCCAAAGATGTTTGGCATTGTCTGCCTACCTACACTACCAATTCCCTAGGCTCGCCATCACTTTCTGCCCCCTTACTCATCTCTATATCTTCTTGGAGTATCCTTACAGCCGCGTCGATATCCTCCGCTTCTCTAAACACCCCTGCAAGGAGCGGCCTGCTCTTTCCCTTTGGAACACTTATCCAACTTTTAATGCACTCACATGCCTCTACCATTTTGGCAGACATCCTACTTCTATCCCATCTAACCTGCTGTCTTGCGCCTGAGAAGATTCGCTCTGCTTCCGTAGACATGGGGGGGATGCAGAATATGTCAATAGCCATACGGCAGAGGAGGGGGAAATTCTCTCGCTGGGTCGGTTCCAGCCACCACTGTAAGGCCGTTTGTTGTCCAATCCCAACCTGTGAGCCCTGCGAAGTATCGTCAGAACCAGGCCATTAGAGGACTTCAAATTACTTATATAAATAAAGCAGTCGAATTCATCCTTCACCCCACTCGCTGTGCTGTACACCTTCTGCCTCCAGCGATCTAATATGCGCTTCGCGGGAACGGGAGAACCAGGCGAAGCAGGCCCCAAGAGCTCATCAGAAGGCTCCGATGACAAGGGAGCGGGCGAGGCTGATGACATGTTGTCGGACAATTAATTCCACAGGGGTCAGTGATGGCACCAGTCAACTGATAATAATTATCTAAAGAACAGATGAAATTGAACAGCCGTGTTCAGGCATAGATATTTAAGCTCATGTCGTTAGGATTGGAGTCCTTGATGCGACAAGCCGGATGTGAAACCAGAGACACGACTCTAAAGTACGGGCCGCGTTTTATATCCAGGCGCACGAACCTAGTGGTGTTATGCGACACATATTCTATTAGCACGTTTCTAACTGCGTTGAAGGCATTTGTTTGCGAAATTTTCTTGGTAAGGTACTAAGATATGTGGGACTCATCGGCTGTATATGAAACATATGAAACCGACTGAAACATATGAAACTGGGGGAGTTACTGTTTCATACGAAACCGGGTCCATGAACTGTTTCAGTTTCATATGAAACAGTATGAAACAACACGCGTGGCTATCCATCACTGGACATAGGGTAGCAATATTGCAAAAAGTATGGGGCACATCAGCCTCTGTTAGAGGCATTCTGCCAAATACATGGGCGCCCTTAACTACCCCACTTCTAATCCACGCAAATCCACCCAATCCATCCACGACATCGCCGAGTGGATTCGGTGGATTAGCCAATCCACTGGGATTTTGCCAGTGGAGTGGACAGTGGAATCCACGAGTGGATCCACTACGTGGATTAGGTGGAGTGGCTTTCAACCCTGGGAGGTAGTGGTGGCATATCGGGACTCGGGGCGATCGCAGCGGAACAGGAAACGACCGCGATGGCTTGATAACTTCGAAGTTAATTGAAATAAGTCTTAAGGAAATAATTATATCATCTTCGTAGTTTTAGCGCATTTTAAAAAGTCCTTGTTGAGCTATGCTAGATTGAAGTCACCCGTGTAAGTTGGCAATAATCCGGCAGATCACCGGGAAATCCCTTATATGTATGTAAATGTACACAGTACCTAAGTCTACTTATGCTCGACATGTCGGGCTTTGTTTAAAGAGCAACAGTTATTGTAGAGAGGAAAGGTGCAAGTGCTCAAGACGGAAATTAAACAATGCGACGCGATTTGGATGAACATTGATTGGTACAGTAGACGCATTAGCGTACAAAAGCTGGCGGCTAATGAAACTCAGCGGCAGCATTAACCATCCAGTTGGCCCAGAGCGGCTAAGTTTCAAGAAGGCAATAAAGGATAGATGCAGCACAGTTAAAACCTAATACTTCTATGCTATCTCTCACTTCAAGAAAATCATTTCCAATCATCTTCTTTGGGCCTCAAATATCCACGAATTATCACACCACTATATATCATGCCCTCTAACAAAGACCGTCTCTATTTAGGATTGTACGCTCGAGGAGGTACAGCGACAATGCCAGGTGGTGAAGACAAGTCGGGCTCCGGATCGATTTCTGCGATGAGTCAACTGACAGGTAGTGCCAGATATCATTGGGCTCTGCTTGTTGGCCCCAAGGTTGAAAATAATGAGACAAGCGGCAAGCGGTTCCATGTCAAAGAACGAATCAACAGTGGCACAGAGTCAGCCTGGGAGTTTAGTGAGCAGGAGACTGGTACGTCGTCTACCCTTTTGGTCTTGGTCCGTGTTCAGGTGGCAAAAATCACGAATATAAAGGCTCTTGAAGCCATATTGAGGAGTGTACCAGTCAGGAAGGAGCAGCGGGGACGGAACTGTGTCGAGTGGGTCAGAGAGGCATTGGCTGCACTGCAGAATGACAACAAGGCATTGGGCACTTCGGTGTTAGATTGGGCCACTGTCTGTGGCACAGCTATGTGGTACGTTGAAGAGAAGACAATGCAGCATCGATTTGACGGACAGGCTGCCCCAGGACAGTTTGATACCAGAAGAGTGTCGACGTATGATCTGCTTGAAAGAAAGGAGTTGGTACCGTGAGACCTGCCCGAAACGGCAGGCCCTCTTGTCAGATTATGTTGAAGAAATGCTGTATAAGTTAGAGGATATCCTGCTAGAACTCGCCAAAGTATTGCCGACGTATCGTTTCCATTTCCAATTCATGTGGTAAAGGCGTAAGAAACCCATCAACGGCGTCCCGCCAGAAGACATTGCGTGGATTGACATTCCAGGCTGTCGTGTACTCCCAGTACGGCGGCATCCACCCCGCTGACTCCCAGTCCACAATACCAGTAACCTTATCGTCCACCGCCATGATATTAAGACTGCTAAGGTCACCATGGGTGAAAACTGGTCTCTGCCATGGCCCGTTGTGAAATTCGATAAGTTCCCGTAGACCTGGAAAAGCTTCTTCATTGTCTCCGAGTTCAAGTCCATGGCGTAGTTCTCGATGGAAGTCTTGGATTGTTGCAAAGGGGCCCCAGAAGGATTTGTCAGGAAGACGTTGATCGAAGATCGGGCCTCCATCTACGTTGGCAACGCCGATACCATCTGGGGGGATAATACTGCGTAGTTCCGCCGTTATTATCTTGAGTTGTGCGAGAATCCGTGCCTTGGACTCCTCTGACCTTTGTGTCCACCCTTGCGCCAGGTCTTGGCCTGCGATTCTCTCCATGAGCACGTACGTACGGTCCTTATGTTTGAAGCTGCAGTACACCTTTGGGACCGGCACAGATGTGTTTCGTGCCACGAATAGCATAGCGTTTGCCTCTGCCAGTGTTGTGAAGGCCGTTGCCTTGATGCAGAGCTTGGATGAGACTAGCAGAATGCGTCCTGGATGTTTCCGCAGACGGCGCAAACACGATATTTTATTAAGCTTGTAAAGAAATAGAGTAGTAAGACGCATGCACAAGCCAGAATTAATTTCTTGTGACTCCATGGTCATGAGATTAGTATTCATAAATAAGCGTGTTAAAGGGATGTCCGAATTGGATTAGATCGCAGCTACGGGCGGGCTTCGCAAATATAGAACCATGGCGGAATAAAGAATGCCCGACGGTTTGCTTTTGATGTCACGGTGACATTAGGCTACCATCTTGGGGAACTTCATCCGTCTTCCTCCGGACCCTGCACGTTCAAGGTCTCGTGTCAACATTGGCCGCTAGTCAGTTTTAGCTTTGTCGTTAGCTCAGTCTCATATTTCGGATCGCTTGAGATAAGCAGTCCTGGACACTGGCGGAACGTGCCTAGCTTTGGTCTAACTTGAATGATCTGCGTGGTCTTTACCGCTTTGTGTCCACATCGGCCGCTAGTCACTTTTAGCTTTGTCGTTAGCTCACATGACATTACAGCGAAGCACACCATCAATGCGTGAAGGTGGGTACGCAGACGAGAAAGCTCAGAGGTCAACGTCAACAGGAATATGACGAAAAGAAGGCAGAGAGAGGGAAGGCACAATCCAAAAAGAAGAACTGGCAACAACAAAAAAATAAAAAGGAAAGGAAAAAGAGATAGGGGAGAAGCGAAAGCCAGAAGCTAGGAGGCCTAGGTCAGCTTAGCTTGCGAAGCTAGTTCTCGGGCTTACGCGACGCTAGAGCCGGGAGTCAGTGAGGATGCAATTAGCGCAGACTCCACCATGATTGTGATCATCCTCAAGGGCGATACACTCAGTAAAAAGACGGTGAGCTTTTCCACACACATGGATCGCGACTACTCTAGTAGCCCCTAATGCGGCAGTTAATCGTCGTAGAGGCGTTGGCGGATGACATGGCAGCGCAACACAAGCAGCTTCGCCAATATGTTGATGGAGTACCAGAGGAGGAGCTTGGCCCCTTGGCCCCATGTATGCCGGGGCTCCGTAACTTTCATGGCACATACTTTGGCGGTATAGCCGGGCTTTCGTCGAGCAATATCCCGAAGGGGTGGCCCAAGATGCGAACCAGGACGACGCGCTGAGCTGGTTTGCTGATTCCAGCGAGAAGTTAGCGTCATTTGCAGTCGGCCAAGCGTTGAATTCGACGCATGGCAAAGCATAACGAACCGATTGACGGTTCTGTCTGTCTAAATGGCATCAATTTGTTTCTGTCGGGATTTTGAAAGCTGCTCCCTTCTGTATCGGCAATGTGAAACGGAAGTGCCCATAATACCCACGGCTGATACGACGGGCTTTTAGCTGTTACGTAATTGTAATGATGGCACTGATGGAGCGTTTTCTTGCAAATATTGAACCCGTGGAAGACCCCTGTCACATCAACTCGGATTTCTTAATTGGACAATTCGGGAACCCGTCGCCGACACTTTCTATTGCCTTACTCCTAACGCTCCTCCAGGCCATCCCTTCCAGACGCGGAAGATCCTCCGCTCCTCATCACCTTGTCGGTGCCGAAGTAGAAGGCTGGCGGACTTCGGGGTCTGGATTCAGAGAACGCCGAGGGACCTCGGTATGCCCCTCGTTATTGGTCGGCAGTTCAGGGTCAAGAGGTAAGTCTGCCATCTCGAAGTTGAAGGTTCACAGACCGTATGACATTTGGGTTCAGGCGTTATAACGCGTCGCGACGTTAACGAAATATATCAGGGTACTCATCCCCATGACTAGCGTCCACGTCAATCCACATATCAATCCACGAGCCCCCAACCGTGGGTGGATTGGTTACCTAACAACATATCTCGTAGACTAACGTTGACGTGGATTGAAGTCAACATATTGATCAATACCGTGGAAGTCGTGGATTGATTCCCTACTCCCTACCCGCCTGTGGTTATGCTAAATTGTTAAAATAGCATCGGTCGGGTTAGAATGGAATGAATTTATTCCGCCCGGGAGGATACGCCTCATAGGGCCCACAACGTTGAATGTCGGGTCGGGTTAGAGGGGTCCGGCAGAGGATGCACAGCGAGGAAATGTAAACTTTCATTTTTATTACTTAATCATGACTCCTAAGCTTCCATCTGCGCGCAAACGCGGTAGGCCGCCACTGAACCGCGTCCCATCATCACCAGATTATCCAACCCAGCGAGCGTTACACGCAGCGCAGCGCATTTATCAAGCATGTGGCATGTGGCCAACTGAGTTCTGCAAAGGTTTTGTACCTGAGACTTGGGGTGTTCGACTTATCGAGAGCCTTTCTACGTTGGTGTCTCTGGTAGTGGCTGCTGAGAACGTGGAGCTCGACGAGGTGCGCCATAGATTGAAGGTTTTCGCTACTAGCCATCCGCGCTCAGATCGCCCGCGACTTCGTAAGCCAGATATAGCAAAGGTGCGAAAGTGGTTACGTGGGATGGGGATTGATACTGAACAAACACGGCGATGGAATGGACGTGCGGATGATCAAGTTGATGAGGATCGGACTGTGGATAGTGACGGAACCAAGGCAAACGCTGAACCGGTTGATGAGATTATCGTGTTAGTCTCTCGAGAAGATCTCAGCGAATACGAAGACAAAAATGAAGAAGAGACTGAAGAAGATCCCGACTTGACTGTCGAAGAGGAAGAGAGCGCCCCTCATAAACGAAACCTTTGGTCGCGAAGCAGAGACATCGGTGATATTCAGGATGATGAGCCTATGGAAGACACCATGGCGGCCAATCCTAGGCCTGGGCCCGCTATAACCAATGGGCAATCCAGGGGCAGTCCTGTCGCCTCCAGCTCCAGCTCCAACGCAGCCGAGTCAAGCGCTTGCCCTCGGCGCGGCTTTCAACCACCATCTCACTTGGTTCATGATACCCCCCAGAGCTCTATTCGCTGCCCAGAGGGACCAGATGAACAAGCTTCGGCGTCTTCTGCCGCTACAACTCCACGGGCTTTTCAAAGCTCGACGCAGCCATGCGAACCACCAAGCTCCCAAACGACGGCGCCTCTCACCTCTGCTTCTCAGAACACCCAGGGTGCTCAACGATCTGGTGTGCAACCGCTCAAGCAAACAGCGTCGTCTGTTCTGGGCAATCCTCAGACTCCCGTGTCTTTTCCTGCAACAACTCCACAGGGCACTACGCGCCCTCCGCAACAACCAGGCAGCCAGGGATCAGCAACCGCGGCTCAGAACTCTGTACAGCTTCGCGCACAATCATCGGCATCTCTACCCACCCCCCAGAGCGCGCGACAGCCTGACCAACGATCAAGTAGCCAGCCATCAATGTCCACAGCGAGTTCTCAAAGCTCCTCGACTCCTCGCGCACAAGCAAGCTCGCAGCCAGCACTGTCTTGTTGTACCGGCACTACTTCTCAGGCCTCCCAGAGCTCTCAGCAGCAACGGAATCACCGACCATCGGCGCCTACCAATACGATTCCTCAAGCATCTCTATACTCCCACCTAGGAGGCAGTCAACCATCGACACCTCGGCCCATCGCCCCTGCTGGGGCTAACAAGCGCCCTGCTCCGTCATCGCCAGTAAACACATTTACATTCACCAACAACTTCATCAACCGGACAGCGGCGAGCAGTTCAGAATCACACACAGCCCCTTCAACCAAAAGACAAAAGACTGCTGGCATTCAACGTCCAAGTTCACAGGTGACTGGGTCATTGGATTGGAACGCTCTTCTTGTAAGTAACATTTACAAATACAGTGAATCTGATGCGGTCATCCTGAACTAACTTCCTTTCAGCCCACCGGAGACGGATTCAGAGCAAGCTTGAAGGCCGCTTCGGCTGCCTTATTTCCTCATATCAAGAGCTTCGAAGAACTTTTAACATCCATCAATGACGAACACTGCCGACTCATCGCAGTTGAGCGCAGCCTCAGACTTACAAAGGACGAGCAAGCAAAGGAGCAGGAAAAAGCCCAAGACGCGCTCAAGGATGTAGAGAAATCAATGACCACCGAGAACAAGTTGCTCAGGGACCTGGAAGATCTCTACAACAAATATGCTGGGGATAACGAACTTTGCACGTTCCTGGATAAACGAAGACGAACGGTTCTCGAACATGAAGAGGTATATACAGTAGTCAAAAGCCAACTTGACAAGAGTACTTCTGGGCTTTTCAAAACCGATAGCAAGATTGCGTTGGCTACCAAGAGGATTGGGCAGCTTGAAGCCGAGAAGGCCGAGGTCATGAAAGAGAAGATGGGGATTGATACGGCGGCGAAACGATTGATGCTTATGTCTCGTTTTATGGAACCCGGCTGGCAAGCTAGACTGGCTATGGTTGAGGAGGCTTTGGGAGAAGAAGTTATGCAGTTTGCATTTTCATAGGGGTTTCATTGTTGTGAGTGGTGGTTGGAGTTGTAATATAGGGATATCAGCTTTACTAAGCGTGACGTTGGTGTGGAGGAGATATCTTTAGCTTATTCGGACAAGCATCGTATTGAAAGAAACCTACCGAGATGACATGGACTTGGTGTCATCGCCCAGAGGCTGAAAGAACTGCATGAAACGGATAAGGGATTGAGTGCTGTTACGCTGAGATTATGTTAGGGTCGTCATGTATTTAAGAGATGGTTCTCGACGAACTGACTCCAGACAATACCTAGTTATAAAAGAAGATACAAGCCACCAGTTCTAATTTCAGGCTACAAGCAAAATAATAAAGATCACCATCTCCGGTCAACAGACTGTCACTAGAGTCTCGACGTCATTAATAAGTTTTGAGTAACTTGAACTAACGTTCATATCTCAATTATGACTATTCCTTCATCCACCAAACCCAATCTGTTCTCATCATCATCAAAGCCAACCTGTTGAATATTGGAGGGTTCACCCTCAACTTCGGGATTAAAGTCTGAAGTCTTCAGCAGATCGTAGGACTTTCACCTTAATATCTGACAGTTCGTCAAGTTGATGTATCGAAATTAAAATCGAATCGACTGGTCGATCAATTTCGAAGCTTGAAGACTGGATTCGAGGCGCTTGTGGATCTTTTATGGTGAATATGCCGACGTCTTTTCAAAGGCGTTTCTGATGGAATGTCGCGAGTTTGATATGGATAGCACTTCATAATAGGCTGCATGTACATTAAGTGGCAAAACTTGATATAAAGAAAGGATTCGCGGAGAAGCAGGAAGGAAAGCAAACAGGGTAGCCAGTTAGTACCCCTCGGGTACTACCCCAGATAGATGTTAGAAGCTTAGCAGGTGTACGTACATACACTAGAGGAGGAGTAGGCAGCGCATGGACATCTAAACCTGAGAGTAGGTGTGATAACCACAACATAGGTAACGGAACTGGCTGTATATAGGGATCGACGAGAACCTAGCCATAAACTGCTACACGTTAACAAGATGGAAGGGCGCACAGACAGACACCTACCCTTTGGGCTTGGAAGTATGGAACAAGTCGTGAGAGGCAGTACTTGAGTGGTAGTAAGCAGAGAATCATTAAAACGTCTATAATTCTGCCCCTGCCTGACCTTACCAAATCCTACTAGTTCCCCCTTAACAATCCTGTTGGCTGAGTCTTTCCAAACACAACCGAAAACCGACAACCTAAACCCATCATTGATCCCTACATACGCAACGGATAGCCTGGGATGGAATTTGACTGTGAAATATGCTAAAGAAAGTAGGATGCAATACGCAAACGAGCATTAAAATGGCATTGATGCATATCAGCAGATTCCTCACGCTTTGGCCTACCCTTACGCCTTATTTATCCGCATCTTCTACTGTCGTCGATTTTGGACGCTTTTTGATTGTCATTTTTTGGCCAGCATCGAGATTTGACAGAGACGTTTACGGCCCTTCTAGCCCTGTCCCTACTTACATAGCGGATCTTCAAATCTCATTATACATCTTCTTTTATGCTCCAACCTCCCACATATCTTCATTATGTATTAGGCACTCGCTTCCTAAATATCAGAGATCTATCATAATTGCTAGCCATGGATAAATGCCGACGCCGCCGGCCACCCTAGATCGACACAGCGCATTCTGGCTTTGAAAACTGGCCCAACACAGAGCCTGATTCCTGTTCGTTTCTTAAGCTGCCAAAAGACGCGAGGAGCCTTATCTGAACCAAAGAGAAGATGTCAGACATAATCTCGCAGCTGCCAAACGAGATTCTACGAATCATTATGGAAAATGTTGGGTACTCCCCCAATTTATCTCCTTTTGTTAGTGCATTGTCACCGGAACAAGTGGGACAGAAGGTTATCTAGTAAGGCCTCACTGATACAGAGCTCAGGTCACCTCGATCAGAGATCTTAAATCAGCAACTGAAGTCTCGAAAAGAATCCGGAGCGTTTGTCTACCAATATTTTGGCAGTCCGTCGAGATTAGACCCAAAGGAATCTCACACTATATAGGTAGACCTCCCCGGCTTACCACTGCTCTATCTGTCCCCAATATCTTTGAAGTACATCAAACACCTGCATTTCCGAAAAAGCCTAGGAGTCTGTTGGCAATTTTATCAATGTCCTCATTCCGACGGACCCCGCAAGGCAGATCTGGACCTCTGCTTCGCGCTAACCCCAAGTGTGGGGTTGGGGTTAATTTCAGCCAATAAACAGCCGGGCCCCAATCCACTCGGTTCAAGTCCAAATTTTGAGCGAAATTATCCATTTTGGTGGCCGATTACTGTTCAATCGCCTCTTAATAGTTCCTAGGGTGATTGACTGTAGATTTACTAGCAAAGTGCTCTCGCGATCCGTGTCCTATGGCTTAGCATTCCACTCCAAGAACGCCGTCTTTGCCAACCGGATATCCTCTAAAAAGCTTTGACTTGACCGACTTCGCTTGCTCGAATCACCAGTTACCTTCTTGCCATCCATCGTCTCCGACTGCCACGCTCGCTTGTTCGGCACCAGCTGCGCCAGCGGACGTCGAGGCGGGTTGAGCAGCAAAGCCCGTTCAAAGTCGATCACCATAATCCCGCCGGTCTCGGGATTGAATAACATGTTTGCGAGCCTCACGTCTTTGTGGACCACGCGCTCTCGATGCATGGCTCTCAAGGACCGAATGGCCTCGTCTTCGAGCGACCTGCCCATGTCGCCAGCCCTCTGCGCTCCGTCGACGCTGTAGCCTCCCCAGGACAAAAATGTCAAGTGCACCACGTAGACCCGGTGGTCGTAGTAGTAAGTCTTGTTCATCGATCGAAGGTCAACCGCACCCAGGAAAACGGGCACGTGGACGCCTTGCACTGGCTTGAGACGCTCGTAGACAGCAGCCTCGTGCTGGAGATCTTTGATGAAAGCCCGCACCGTGCCCTTGCTGACAAAGGTGTAGCCATGAGCAAGTAGGGTCACTTGGAAAAGCACACCCCGCGCACCACCTTCCCCAATGGCCTGATCCCGTCGTCGAGAGACTGTTCCAGCTGCTTCCGGAGTAGGCGAAGCCACTCCTTGTGGTCGACAGGATGACGTGCGCGGGCGGTAGCGCAGCTCCCGCAGTGAAGCGCCACGTTCGGGCACTTTGGGTCAAGAAAACCACCCTTGACCATCCCGAGAAGACATTTCTGCGTACAGTACTGCCGACCCTGCCCGCCGTCTCCTCCGCGCGGCCGCAACGCCAGTCGCTGGCTTCGCCTGGTTCCTTGTCTTCTGTTTCGTCCAGTTGGCGTAGGCGTGTCCGGTGGCCTGGATGCCGACTCGTCATCAGATGGTTCCGGCCTGTCGTCCTTCCTCAACGACCCCTCGCCAATCTGGCACTTGGCAGTTCGACGTGTCCTTCTGCGCGGCAAGGCCGGCGACCGATCGACATCCTTGTAGGTGGTAGGCTCATGGCCAGGAGAGTAGGCTGACGACACCGATCGTTCATTTTCTGGGATAGAACGGAATGTCGATTCGAAGTCCTCAGACCACCTCTTCAAGCCATTCATAGCTTTTTGACGTTCCTCCTGGCTAATCTCCCGTCGCTCTCCAGGCGCACCGAGAGCCATGAGGGTGAACGCTAGATATTGACCGACAGCCGTGCATATATGGAGGTTGTTTGGATGTGCCGACACCTCCGGACCAGGCTCTGCTAGATGATAGTACAGAGTCTCAGGGTCGTCGTCCCAGTCGATGTTGAGAAACACAATAGCCTCGCCAGTAGTAAGAAGACCATACCCAAGGCCGCTTTCAATCATGTAGTGATACGTCTGCGTGATGGCAGATGCCGTCAGCTTCTCCGCGTGGTACTGGAAACGCGCGTCAGGGTTAATAGAAGTTGGAATCGTCCTTCGGTTCACAACTTCCCTGTAGATGTCCATGGGGCGGAGACCGAGGCGAAGGTGCGGAGCGGTCAGCTTGTGGGGCGGCTTGTACTCGGAAACGTAAACCATTGTGCGCTGGGAAGACGGCGTGTTGTCGGATCGATAGACGCAGATTTGATCCGGCCGCAACTGGTTGAGATCTATTCCGTGGTCCGGCGTCCGCGGCGGCGTCGATGGGGTCTCCCTCTCAACCACTTCTTCGGCAACATCGCTGAGGGCATGGGGATGGTTCTCAAAGACGACACCATCTCCGATCTGAAAATCCCTGCCGACCTCTTCGACCTGTTTAAGATGTTGTACGATGGCCCTAACCGGATCCTCCACGCTATTATGTAGGAAATATTCGAGCGTCTTCTCGTCTCCTATCGGTCGTTGGGAGACCCGGTTCCCCATGCCGGCCAGGAAGTTTCGGTTCTCGAAAAGGCGGCTTTCGGTAGGAAATGAATGGTGCAGTGTACCGAAGGTGACCTTCTGTTGATGAAGGAAGTTGGGCCATGGCCTGAGGTTTTTAGGACACCACTTGTTACGCGGGTTGGTCAACGGGCCCTTTGAGGTCAGTTTTGGATCTGTTTCGATGGCGAAGCGAGAGAAGACGGAATCATGGCAAGCTGCAATGTATTCATCAAGCGTCGTGAGTCGTGTGTGTTCCTCTGCTTCCTCAGCGCGTTGCTGTTCCCTCTCGGCGCGTTGCTGTTCCCTCTCGGCGCGTTGTCGCTCCTCCTGTCGTTCTCTCTCTGCTCCCTCGGCGCGTTGCTGTTCCCTCTCGGCGCGTTGCTGTTCCCTCTCGGCGCGTTGTCGCTCCTCCTGTCGTTCTCTCTCTGCTCCCTCGGCGCGTTGCTGTTCCCTCTCGGCGCGTTGTCGCTCCTCCTCCGCGCGCTGCTCAGCTTCTCGTAGGAGTCTTGTCAATTCCTCTATACTCGATGGTCCATCCATGATATATAGGATTGATGTCGTGGTGAGGAGTGATTTCGAAGGGTGGATATTTGTGTCGTAAACGTTTGTATTGTGTTTTGATGTTTTGAGCTAATTAAAATGGAGCTACACTACGTTGCGAAGGGTTACCCGCCGGAAATCATTTCGAGGGCGGCCAATACATGGGCTAGGTGGCGTCGTCTAGGCGCACAGGACCTGTGTGCTCGGGGCACAGACCCCCCCGTCAGCAGGCTAGGGGCACAACCCCCTGACTAAGCATTCATCATTTATGGGCGGCCAATACATGGGCACCCAGGTGCGCCGCCTGACTAGGCGTGGCACCAATACATAGCCTACAACAGGACGGTTAGGGCTACTTTGGAGAGCTGTTGCTGGACAGATAGGCGGGGGATGAGCTCAAAGATACAGCTGTAGCCTAACTGTGGGTTAACGGGTGATTAAAGTCTTGAACACATTATTTTGCGGTGAACACGATTCTATAGGTCCACGGAGCGTTGCAGAGTCGACAGCACAGCACACATGTCAATTCAGCGCGCAAAACGACTTGATTATTAGATAGGAAGTGACTATATTCTTTGGTCCAGATACGTTTAATTCCCATGCAATATCATCTCCAGGTATCAATGACGGTGTTGTAGTTGAGTCGATGAAGCAAATGTCTTAACACAATCTGAGGCTTTAGTGCTTTGTCAAAGTGTGGGGAATTTTGAGCCAATAATATTGCGTGCCCTAGGGGGGATGCCCAAGGTTATTTGGGCACCTAGGTGCCGCCCATAAATGATGAATGCTTAGTCAGGGGGGGCTGTGCCCCGAGCACACAGGTCCTGTGCGCCTAGACGACGCCTGATAGATATGTCAGGTTTAGTAAGCAATAGCAAAATCATGGGGCCCCATAGGGACACGCCTAGGCGCCTCTCCACTTCTGCACGCGTAGGCGTGCGGATTATGTTAGCCCCCAATTTGGCACAACTCTACAACTGCATTTCGAGTTTTGAGGCTGGCGGGTTTTAGAATCCCGAGATTCAGAACGGCAATGAATTCCTAATTATTAAGCTGAATATAATTCCCGCTGCTCTTTTCTATCATTCTTGGCCGCCTTCCAGATGTTGCGTATGCCTCTTCTGCTAGAAAAAGGATTGCTTTCTATCTCTGCCGCTACCTGAGCCTCCACCCGATTATCTTCTGCTTTACTCTAATCTAGGTACGCTATAATCTCTTTCTTACTCTAATTTAAGACACCACTGGTAGCTTGCTTTGTTATACCGCAAAGGTAGACCTAATGCCCTCCGATACTGCTGGTTAGTTTTGACGCTCCCATGAGGCTGCGCCTTATACTAATCATCTCGAGCAGCAATATATCTCCGATAGATAGCTTGTGGGTCATCATATCTTAGTGTCGGCGCCACTGATGCTGTTGAAGATGATGCTATTGGCGACGTCCCTCCCTGTGTCGATGGTTTTGCTGATGACACTGCCGATGATGCTGCTGTCTCTATACTAACGATAATGCAGCTAGTGTTATCCCTGCCAGACCCAGCGTGTCCGGATAATCCTGATGACGGGTTTTTCAGTGGTTCCCCTTCCTGTAAAGATGATATAGATGTAGATACTGCTGCTGCTGGTCGTGCTTCCCCGGATAATGCTGGCGAGAGTGCCACTGGCATTGCTTCTTCTACCTGTGCTGACGATGATGATAAATATAAAATCCCCTTGTACCGTTGAGGGCATGCCTTTGACGTTATCTTGTGTCCTAATTTGTGGCATCTACTGCATGTAGGTCGTGCTTTTGGCTGCGCTGCTGCCTGGACTGCCTCAAATGCACTTGGCTCTCTCTGAGTGCTCGATTGCGATTTACTTGTGGTAGAATTGGCAGCTATTCGATCAGATCGGTGTCGAGGCTCCAATAGCACCTGATGAATACTATGACGAATTAAATGCTAATGCGAGTGAAAATGCTCTAAGCGAAGGGTTTGGCCTTGCTCTTGTAGAGCCTTGAGAGTGTGGGCGCAAGGGAGGCCGTGGGATTGAGAGAACGTACCGGTATAACTAGGCAAGTCTTCTTTCATAAGCCGCTTCCGCTGTTCTTTAACTTTGCGTAAAGCCTCGTGAGATATCCAGCTACGTATGGCACTATATAGTGATCCAGAGAGCTCAATTGGTATTCGCATTTGCTGCCTGACTTGGTTGGATTGCAGCTCAGATAATTGATTAAGAAGCGCATGTTTTATAGCTCTCCACGCCTTAAAGAGATCTAGCGTAGATTTCTTGAGGTGGCTCTTAAGGAGCCTATGGATACCCTTAACCCGTAAGGTGACCATATTGCTAAAGTGAGGGTGCTGGTTGACCTAGGCCTTAATGAGCTTTTTTTTGTACGGATTGAGCCAGTTGGACTTGATGTAGCTAACCTCTTTGAGATATTGAGGCAGATAGCGCTTTTCAAGCTCTTGTATGCGCTGGTCAAATGCATGTTCATCTGATGACCTTATAATTGAATGCCAGTGGTTGAAAAAGTCATTCCAATCGCTTAGACCTTGCTGATAGGCCTTAGACCCTTGCTTAAGGTGTATGAATGTTAGCTGGCAATAGCGGAGGACCGCCTTATTTGCATGCCATAGGCATAGCAGAGAGATCTAAGACGGAAAGCAGCTCTCTACAGCGTTCATATAGGCCTTATTACGGTCAGTTAGAATAATAGATGGAAACCTTGTGTTGCAGAGTTTATATAGGGACCTGAGCCGGTCTAAGGCCCATATGAAGTCCTGCTTAGCCTCGCTATTAAGGAATGCGAAGGCGATACAGAAGGATTGCTGACAGGCATTAATATTAATCATATTAAGCAGCGGCATTCCGTATTTGTTCGTTTTGTATGTGCAGTCTAAGAAAAGTAGATCTGGGTAAGCCTTCAAGTATGCCAATGACTCCGGATGGGCGAACAACACTGCCGTGATTCGGTTATCTGAGTTAAGCTGCATCCGGTTCCAGAACTCTTCCTTGTCTAGCTGGTTAGCAAAAGTATGTATAGTGCTCTGACCCTTATAGAGCTCTCGTTTGCTATCTGCAATATGGTTGTAGATATCTTGCTGGGTTGTAATGGTATTTGAGTTCTGGCGAATATAAGTCCTGATATCTTTTGGTGCTGTACCAGCGTTCGTAAGGCGGCTGATTGTTGACCTGTCTATATCTGAGAGCTGCCGATGGACTGGGTGCGCCGATTTGTGCCAACTTGGTTTATGGTTGTGTGAAGAAAATTGTGGATCCGGACGATGCCTTAAAGACCAAGTCGTCTTATCTAGGGATTCCTTTGCGATGATAGAGAACCGGCAGTTGGTTCCTTGCGTAGTAGTCTTGCGCTGGCGGTCCCTTGAGGCGCTTGGTGGCCGACACTATCGATCATATGCGTATGTGATAATCTGCCTGCCGCTGGTTGATTGCGACGATCTCCCAGTTATGAATGCGTATCCTCTTGGTGCTGCCCATTTATTGATAGCTGTGAGTAGAGCCTCTTGCGAGTTGTATGTGCCCTCTGGCGGAAGCACATTATTAGAAAATGCCGTCTGCGCTATAACGGTAACCCCTGAAAACTACAGTTGTGGTTAGCAGTGGCAGCAATAGCCGCAGCCCCTGAGAAATGCAGTTGTGGAGTTGTGCCAAATTGGGGGCTGACATAATCCGCACGCCTACGCGTGCAGAAGTGGAGAGGCGCCTAGGCGTGTCCCTATGGGGCCCCGAAGAAACCAGCATGATGAGTCAGCACGTTCCCATGACTACCAAGATCCATCGACAAAAACAACAATAGCGTCATCTTCACTCACTCAATCTCACCAAGATTCAATTCGCCATTACTGCGTTTGCCCGCAGACCAGCACCTCATGAACTTCGACACATCAGTGAGCCAAGTCACTTCCTGGCTCCTGGATTGTCCAATTCAACCCCAGGATTTTGACACCCCAGCGCTCGTCGGACGTTTGACCGCGACAAAACGACGACGATCATCTGCATCGAGCTGTTCGCAACCGAAGCGCCGCCAACTTCTGTCTCCGCCGGCCTCACAAACACGAGGAGTAGCAATGCGGGGCATAGCAACGCCGACCAAGAAGCGATTAGCCGAGGGCGAGCCATCAAGCCAACTCGACACTGATAACGAAGATACGCCAAGACCCAATATCCGCCAAACGAGATCGGGGGATGGCAGCAGAAACTCCAGTACCTCATCACAATCAGGAAGCTCATATTCGCGTGATAGTAAGCGGTCAAGAGGATCCGCATCACCCATGAAGATGTGGCCACTGGTTGGACCTGACGGGCATCAACTTGTGCGACCAAACGAATTAGCACATGGAGCCCAAGGTGCCAAAAACCTCACAAAAGCGTTCAAGCAAATCAGCAAATGGCGATCATTCATGCCAAAGAGTATTCAGCAAACGCTTGCAGAATTAGAGATTGAAGATGTGGAGGACAGTATGTTTTATGATGACAACAACGGGTTTGATAAGCCTTGTGGTAGGGACTTGGTCCGGCTCGCACAACGAATTGCTAAGCACTCGAATACTTGTACAAGCCAACTCCAGGACGAGGGAGCGTGGAACAATCTCGTGCATTCACGGTTACTCGATATGTTTATTCATGACATGTGCGACGAGTCAAGCCAAGACCAATGCGATTTTATGCCATGGTAGGGAGACTCTCAACTAGCAATTCAACTCACTAACCATACCCCCAGTATAACCACAAGTATGAATCTCCAATACCACCGATTTTCCGAACCAGCGAGCCGCGTCGACTACATCATCCGTCTTCTTCCCAGCGACAATATCTACGAATCACTGCCATGCTTTACCGCCAGCAGAATGCCTTCCCATAATTGGACGTCGAATCAATTACTTCCTATAGCATTCAGCATCGAGACTAAGCGTTACGGTGGCGATATTGCCAAAGGCGAGCAACAACTCGGTCTGTGGACGGCGGCACAATGGGAATTTCTCATCTCCATCTCTGGTATCGAGGCCGTAAAAGAACTAGACTTTATTCCAGGCGTGGTTGTGAATGGAGAGACTTGGTCGCTTGTTATTATGACAAGGACAGGAGTACGGACGGTAAGTGAATACTCTATTTGCAAGGAACTTTACTGACCTATCATCACAGAATGTTCATAAAGGTATCCCGTTCGGAAATACCGGGACTGTGGCTGGTGTTTTCCAGGTTCTTGCTGGTTTGCAAAAGTTACGGGCATGGACCTTAGATACGCTATGGCCGTGGTATAAGAAACATCTTCCAGGTTTGGTAGATCCCGGGAATGACGAAATACCCGCTGTAGGTAGCTAACCCTTCAAATACTATGAAAAAGAATTATTCTACGATGATTCGAGATACACAGTACTGCCATACACACACACACACACACACAAGTCTATTACGCCCGGTAGGCCATTGCCCAGAGGGCTCTATGAGCTAAAAATACATACATTTCGCTAGTTATTGCCTTGCTCTCGCCAAGCCCATGTGGTTCTTGTCTTGTTCTTTCCAGCCTGGTCGTCACTTGTCTCCTTGATCCCCATAATTGTTAGTAATAATAGCAGGTCAACTTGAAGCCCAATTCCTCCAAGTGTTCAGTTTCCTATCTTCGGCGGCTGAAGCGGTGCCTGCGTCTGGTTGTCCAGGGTAGTGGTTGTCGGTAGGTATAATTTTATGGTCGATAGGGTAGTAGTAATGTTGTTGTCATCTCTGTTCCAGGCGACCTGTGGCGATCGCGAAACGCATTGTGGCGTACTGCTTCCATGTTCGGTGTCCACTTTTGTCCGTCTGATGCAGCTTTGCCCCCCAAATGAAAGGAGAGGTTGCCGCGCTTTTCCTCTACACATTGACGCATCATCTCCTTGCGCTGTACCATCCATTTTACACATCGGAAGAGGAAGTGCTCTACTGTTTCTTTTGCTTGCCCCTAGTGTTACAGTCCAAAATCATTTGTTGTATAACTAATTGATTTAATTTACCCCGCTTTACAGGGGGTTGACTTGATTTTTAATAATGGGTAAGTTAGACTTAAATTTCAAAAAATGGACTAGCGTTAGGGTAGACTTAACTTTAACAGGGGTTAACTTAGATTTCTAATTGGTGCTCAGTGATACATTTAGGCAAGACAACACTTGATTAGCAATGCATCGAGTCTTAACTACTGTCTATCAGCGTCTACCACAATAAATTAAGATCTAACTGACAACTTATTATATTTTAACTCCTTTCGAAGATATCTGTCAGACTATAGCACTCAAGCCTATAACGGAGCTCGGTTCTTCTAACCCTATATACCCATTTATGCTTCTGTCTGAGTATCGAATTCTTATTTGTCAGGAGTGCCAATATGCTTACTTGGCTTGCGAAAATGCCACTCACCTTGCCAAAAAAGCATCCTGGAATAGACCTGGAAACTCGGCGGAGACTGGTGGAAGATATTAAAGTGATACCAAATGTGCTACAAAGTCAGGTCGAGTTATCTCGATTACAGTATCAACCACCAACAACCGAGCCCATCCCTTGCCTACTGTACCAATGTTGAACTAAAGCGCGTCGCATTGTTCACTTTTTATCCATACCAACCTAGACTACCCTATTCCTGTATACAATTTGTTGAGTTAATTATGCCTTCAGTCCCTTTGCTAGCTAAGTCATTTTATGTTCAGCAAGTATAATTTGCATTAATCTATAGATAATCTATTGGATAACTAATGTAATATTCCAATCGCTTATCGTTGATCAGTCTCTGTGATATCAATGTCAAGCCCACAATGCCTTACCATTTGACGGAAGTCCGTGGTCAAATCATCGTAATACTTGAGGACTTTATCAATCCCACTCGTAACAAGGCTTTCGCGATAACCTTGGTAATGAAGTGCATCGACATCAACCGCAAAACTTTCCAGGAAGGTTCTCTTCTCTGCATCACCTAGATGGTCTAGCTCAATACCAAGCACTGTCCTGCACATGAATGCAGCGATATCATGCCGGACCTCATTGAAAACGCTGGCTAGGTCTCTAAGGTCTTGTTGAACTACTCGGGCGTCAGAATGTAGCTGATGTATGCTTATTCAAACAAAGAGAAGCTTACCCTTACGGATTGCTTTCCTCTTATTGGACACTTTCATCCATTGGTAGCCTCCAGTGCCTGTTGATAGGGTACCTAAACCCAAAAATGCAGTAGCGACAGCCCAACCTAAGGGGTTTGATGCAATGCACCCCAGAAGGATAGCTCCAGCCCCCGCGCTCACGATACCAGCACCGGTAAAATTCTTTGGCCACTTCTCCATGCCCTTGTATGTTTCCAGCTCAGTGACTAATTGTGGATTCAAGCGGCTTCTTACTCTAGTGAATTCCAAGCTACTAGCATGGAGGTCTAGAGCTGTTGTGTACAACACTTGCGGGGTGACGGCTGGGTATCGTCCACTTAGCAAGTCGTTCCACAGAAAGGAACCCTTTTGAAAAAAAACAAAGAGATATATACGTACCTTCACCACGTTTTATTCTTTGAAGGGTTGTCGCTATACGAGAAAACTTGGTTTGGTGCTGTAAAAATGGGTCGGCAGCTTGTTGCCAGGCATTTAATCTTTCTGGCTCATCCACTGCAGCAAGTATCATGCTACGTTCGTATGATTGTTGTAACTTTAAATCGTTAGATGCTTTAAAGATCAACAGACACATTTAGCAGTGCCCACCTCATTGACCATCGGAGCAATTCTCTGAATACTATTGAATAATTCAGCTAAACCGAAGACAAGAGATGCGGCGCTTGTGGGTATTGAGGTGAACTGCGATTGATTTGTCTGTTCGGCATGCATCATTATGAAAAAGTCAACAATAAATGATAATGCCGATAGGGCATCAGTAGCAGTAGAAAGCCTTGTAAGATTAGCGATGGTATGACAGAACATCGTCTTGTGACGACCGGAGATACATACAGAGCTGCAATAGCGTCGATTTCATCAAGTTGCGCAGGTCTGAGGAACTGTTGAACGTTGATCTTCAGCTGACTTATGGCGAACAGTTGTTCATATTTACTCCTCCGATCTTGTGGTACATTTAGAGGAACTAGGCTCATGAAAAGTGGCTTGCTTCCGGTCCCAAGAAAAAATCGGAACACGAGCGCCGGGGCGATGCGTCTGAAGAGGCCCCGCACATGGTACTGAGCCCTCCCGCGGGGATCACCATCGGTGAAGCGTTTGTGTTGAAAGTCGACCTTGAGAAAGCGAGAAACATATTAGCAGTTACGAACCAAGCCTGACTTTTCTTGTCTTGCATGGACAGGGACTAGGAGGACAGCTATTACTTGAACTGGGACGAAGGTATCACGACTGGCCATGTCGTTAGGCTCAGTGACGTGAACTTCCCGTACGGTCCAATGAGCAAGATTAGATTGCCTGAAAGATCTGGCAAACTGGCGGTTGAGGATGGGCGATCTACCGACGTCAAAGAAGTGCCAGACCTGTAGTCGAATAAGTAGCAATTCATTCGGGTTGGAAGGAGACACGTTCAGGGCGTCTTGGTAACTGGGAAGTTGATCTTTCATCTCAAGAAACAGAATTTTGAATGACTGAAAGCACAAGGAGACGATTCGACTTGAATTAAAGCTCTGTCTTCAGATATAGTATTGGGTAATCGCAAAGGGAAGAGCTCCCACTTGTAACATAAGGGAGCATGTAATATGCCGTACAATACAATCTCCCTCCTGTACCAGAGCCTACAGCTCGCCCTCCTGTATGTCGGCACAGTGGTTTTGTTGGGAAGTTATAGCTTACTTGTTGTCCAATCGCTTGTTCACCGCTTGTTCACCGCTTGTTCACCGCTTGTTCACCGCTTGTTCACCGCTTGTTCACCGCTTGTTATAGGTGATGGAATAGAAGTGTGGCTTGGCTTCTGACCCTATGAGATCACTGGAGTAGTTATGTTGGGTGAAACATATGTGCAATAATGGTTGGTGGTCAGCCATGGGCACGTGCTTCACACGAATTCCGATGAGCATAACGGTGTGACGCATGGTATTGAAAAATCAAGGCTGCCGTATCCTGTAGAGAGTTACCCTCTTCAAGAAAGAGTTCAAGTTGTTACGCTGATTATATCCATATCCGATATTCCTGCAATGGAGCCGTTGATGCGCTCTTTTCCACCTGACATGGCACTGTCCAACGAAAGAGGGGACATGAACCGCCACCATGCTGCTTCGGCTTCGGATAGCGGGGTCGTTACGAGAGCGGCCCACGATTATCAGCAGGTACCTCAGAGCTATCACGGCTTCGGAGATGAGTCAATATGGCAAGACTTCAGTTCTAAGAAGCGATCCGCAGAGTATCATCTCAATAAAGTGAGCGAATGTTTGTACTCTCTCGAGGGCCCAGATGGTGAAATCACAGTGATGGAACGTCAGGGTGAGCTAGACGCCCGGAAATACACGTTTAGATGAGACCTTCGCTAATTTGGCTATGGAAGATGTTGTTTGTCTTGGCCAGCACGATGTGAACAGAAATAGCCAGTGCCCGTGGCGGCTCAAGGTCGAATATGACAAAGCCACCCGTGACCTAATTGCTATGGAGAACATCCTCAACATACTTAAGTCCAGCAATTCGAGTACAGCTGAGGTTGGAAGTCATTTTGTCAAAGCAGTAACGTCGTTAGTAGTCCCTTTTGACCCTTCCAGAAGCAAAATTCGTCTTTTGTTATGAAACAAGCTAGAGACCTACTCACTAACCAATGTGGATGAGCCATTCATATAGTCTGACTATTTTTTCGGGATCCTGCTTTATTGCCAGTAAGAATCACGACCAGATTTGGGGCACTGGAGCTCTGGCTGGAGCTCTGGTTGGAGGGTACTGCATGGCGAAATCATCCTATCGTGGAACCTACGGATACCTTCGGACGACAGCTTTAGAGAGATGTCTAAGAATTGTGACATCTTTAAGGAACCGACTTCAGCATCGTGCGCCCGAGAAGGAAGATTGTACTTCTTTTAAAAGTTACTGGTTTTCTGTGTTAGATCTGTTCAGGCCTGAAGATGGGATGGATGGAGACGATGTGTCTGCCAATATCCGACATGCACCTCAAAACTCATATCTTGCTGCTGGATATCGCAATGATACTCGTATTTACACTATTGAATAAAGGAGTGCTTGAGCTCGTTTAACCTAGTAATTAATGACCAAAACAACCCCAGTAGAGTGGATCTTGGTGACCCGATTTAAACCTAGTAGGGCTGAATATAAGGTTATAATAACAATCAACTTGATCCTCATTGGAGCAGCAGGAAGAAGAAGTGCAGTGCCATCTAAAGGAGGGCCTAACAAATCTTCGAGATTCTATCGAGCGCGACGTATTTACAGCCATGAGACAAGCCAAAGGCGTCCTACCAGACATCGGGCTCGCGGATAGCCGCTGAAGAAGCTGGTCGCGGACCTGACACAGACCCCATTGGACGTTACTTCGTTTGCCAAAGGTGCAAGAGTGAACAGTCCGAAGTCAACAATGTGATCAAACAAAGTTTAGGAAGATTAGGTATAAAATATAGCAGTGCACGTAAATTCATTCATTTAAATATTTAGATCAGAGTGAATACGTCATTGCCACCTAAGTAAGCCATGCCCAGAGCTCCCAAATGACGATAGAGGGTTATTCATGTGCAGCATGATATCCAGTGTCAGATGAGGCATTTCTAGCAGAAACTCTCGGACGTAATATTCGTCTAAAAGCGCCCGGTTATCAAAGAATGTTTGTACTATAGCTTTCCGCATCTCCAGGACGTCGGGTGGAGTAGCGGCATATGCTTCTCGTGCCGCGTCCAACAGATAAGTCGATCTCCATTGCCGCCCAGCCACTTCCCGTAGTTTCTTTACACTCAGATCTCTGAGTCGGGGAACGTCGTATATGTGCGCAAGTGTAAATATCTTGGCATGAAGAAGCAGGCGTCGAGCCTCAAGAGCAATTGTTTCATCATCTGCGACAGGTGAATCGTCAATGTCTCCCCGAGGTTTGTCCTTGTCGAGGACATCACCAGCTGGAGAAGGGTTGACTTCATAATCCCACATATAGAAGAACTGTATCAGACAATCTACTGCCTCAGGGTCGGCATCTCCAAAGTTGAATGAAGCCTTGGCAGTGCCGTGATCGGACTTGTTCAGCTCTAGCCCAGCCCGATCATGCTTGGCAGCGTTAAAGTTGCAGGATCGGTCTATAACAGGAGACATGGAGCAAATGATAGAGCGATGTGCTCTATACAGTTTAGTGTCTGATATGAGGTCTATGTCGGAGTATCTTCCTGTATGGAAGAGACTGCATAAGCATCAGCAAGGTGTTTCCAGTAAGCAAGTCACCCGAGATTATTTACTCTTTCATCCACGCCCTGTGCTCTTCCATGATGCATTGATTTCGATCGGCCTCTAAAGGTCTGGTGGCCGCTTGGGGCTCTTGCCGTACCACTGGCGCCAAAGCGGGTGCCGAAAAGATGGTATGGGTAGTATAATATGACCCGAAAGCGCCTTCCTGAAGCAAACACTGTAAGATCTGAACGAGCTTCTCACGAGAGAGGTTTGAGACTGTGAGATTGTGCCTTTTCACCACTGCTCTTATCGCTTTCTGCTTACGCAGAGCCAAGTTTTCGGGGATGGAGAAAATTTGTTTGCATCGGGAAGAACGGTAGACAGCCTGACGATCGGCCCTAGAATATTGCATATGTATGTAACGAGTGAATTTACAGGGCCAAAGCCGTCCAACGTTCGATCTTTCGGTCGAGACGGTTCGATTTGGTGAATTGGTGAGGGTTGGTGAAAGCTTTTGTTGGCCGTAAGAAGGATCAGCAGCTTGGGGACATGGCGAACACCGCATATACCAAACATCAAACAAGACGAATGGTAGGTAGTCCGTATAGTGGCAATTTCTTTCGCGGGGTATATGCGCTTTTCATATTATCTCCCTTCCCTTCACTTGGGAAAAGAATTGTCCATTATGATTTGTCGAAATACGATTGTTGGTTAATCGGCCGTATCGGCATGGATGAAAAAGGAATCAGCTGCATATTTTCATCCCCCATGGATAACAAATAACAGGCCGTGACTACTCCGACCACTGTAGTCATCCCTGAATTATGCTGTGTTAGTTTCGGAAGCTATTGACTCCGTCTTGGATTGAGCGCCGAGCAGGGAGGGGTAGTAAGACATACAGGACGAAGAAGGGCAGCAAGCTTGATTGCAAGGCATATGACGCCTGGTGTGATTGGTGATGACGTAAGGTTTTTGTGGTGTAACTTAAGTTACGTGGTCAATTTTGGCCGTAACAACCGATTGAGATTGGGTGTCCAGGCCTTCCCAGTTTTGGTGTATGCATGTGCACCCTTACAGTAGAAGCTAGTTTTACTACACAGTATGTGCAAAGCAACATATAAACTCAAAATATCGTATACTATTCAACGTGTCATACTGGCATCATCACTTTGTCTTCCCCCCCTCCAACTTATGAATTCAAATATTTCCCATTGGTCTCTCCTCCTTGTTATTGACGTTCTGCTCCTTTTTTTCTTTAAGAGACCTTCACTATCTAACGCTTCTTCCTGAAAATGCTGCCGCTCCCAAATCAGTTTCGCTGTTGCGACTGCAAACGTGATTTCAATACAGAGGAAAGTCTTTCACAGCATCTTCAGGACAGCCCAGCACATCCACGTAAAGCATCCCAAAAGCGTACAGGATGCGACATGTGCAGAAAGACCTTCCACAGCAGGGCTGCATTGAAACAGCACAAAGCCTCGATTCGACACCAGCCATTATGCCACATCAAATGTCTAGCGAGTGGTAAATGCAAGAAAACATTTGATTGCCCGTCGGCGCAGCTGCATCACTTGGAAAGCGGAACTTGTCCGTCAAAGATAGGAAAGGCGCAGTTAAATGCAGCCATTATAAAGAACGACGTAAGAGGGATCATCACAACCCAAGGCTCAACCATGCGACTTTTGGACGACGACGTGTCTGAGACTTCGACATCGTCAACAAGCAGTCCACTGCTGACTCCTACATCTACGGAATTCTTTGAATCCTATCCATCGCCTATGCAAACTCCATATTCAAGTGTTCCGGATGTTTCAGATCTCATTCAAGCAGTCAACCGGCGATTGGGTGGTGCAAATGGGTTTACTCGATGTCCCCTTTGCCCACGCAGACGTACGCGCACATTCGGTCCTGGGGCCCTCCAGCAACACTTATCGTCAGGCTTTCATTCCAAGACACTCCCAACAACCGTGGTCCTGAGTATGCCAGATGAGATATCGTTCCATTGTCCATTGACCTTGACGAAGGGCAGCAGCACAAGGAAACCTCCAAAAACATTCTCGACCGTGAGCGGTTTGGCACAGCATGTTGAGAGTGGTGCTTGCTATGGGGGTAAAGAAACATTGCGTCTCGCGATCAAGTATCTCCAGAGTGAGATAGAAACTTTGGATTTAGGTGGGCTAAAATTGCTGAATTGAAGTTTGGATTTCCATCTGTAAGTTTATAATGTCATAGTATAGGATGACAATGAAACGCTCCATCGTCGCTTAGATGCCATGTATATGCTTAATATTGCATTTAAATATCGACTCTTGAATTGGCATTCTTTAGCCGCTGGCTCCTTGACGATTGAAACTCGGGAAGTTAATGAGATGATTGACCCTCTGTGGGACGCCGTCGAAGTAGCAGCAGATGAAGAGGGATGGGCCGTTCTTTCAAAGGTCGGGTCTCTTATCACGAGGTGGCATCCGGATTTTGACCCTCGCACCTATGGATTTAGAAGGCTAACAGATCTAATGGAGTCGACCTCATTCTTCAAAATGATCTACCGCAGCCCTGGACCAGGAAAGCCAGAGCTAGCATGTGCACGTTGCAGAACAACTGCTAGCTCGGTCATAACACTACTCTAGTTTTGCCTGCACGCGCAAGAGTGGGTAGTGTTACGACCAACAGGTCCTTATGCACGCGGAATAAGCACCCCACTTTTCGCTCCAATCATCAACTACCTACCCTGTAGAAGTCGAATGCACGCCATTCGACTTGCATATTGTCAAGCGCACGCCATTCGACTTGCATATTGTCGAACCGACCTCGTTCGATTTGCATACCTCCAAGTATATATACATTCTCTTAGCACTAGATAGAACTTAGCTCACTAGCTATCAACAAAACTTCTTTACCTGAATACGCCTTACCCGCACTATTCATTATTAAGAGACGTGACACTTCGCTACCGCTCAGTGACAACGCCCTACGCATCTGCCAACATAAACCTAGTACGGACTAGTTTATCCCTTGGGAATCACAACCGTCACAGGCAGTAGAGGTACAAAGCAGGCTGAGTATGGTAAGCATTGAACAGATCACTCCAGGGGTGAATCAGCACTTGGAAATTCTAGACCACAGCACGAAATCCTAGTAGGTAGGGACCAAACCAACTCTAGTTGCCTGGGCGCAATAACTGCCGAGATGAGTCTCGCTATTGCCATTCGAATTATTAGGACCCTTGACCCAGAGAAGGCTTATGAAATTGCCAAGACAGGCGGGCCAGTATTACTCGGGCTATGGCAGTTTTGGAACCAGAGGAAGGAAGGGAAAGCTGCAAAACAACAAGAACTGACGTTGCAGGAGATACGCGACGCTCTACCGCAGTTACTCGACGGCATACAGTCGAGAGATGGAACGGATCAAAGGAATAAAAATCTGCGAGGTTCAACGAGAATTAGGGCTTGCCAAAGTCAGAAAATAAAAACAATTAACGTACATGATAAGCGGGTGCAACAGACAAGCGAGTGCAACACAACATCCCAACATCTAAGATAGAAATAGCGATAAAAACACAACAGACTATTAATTAAGTAAAATTAATCGCTATATTCTTCCATAGACATAGCGACAACTATCTGACAGGTCCTTGCTGTAACGGTTGCACCTAACCGCTAAGCCACAGGGCAAAAGATCGGGCCATAATCACTATGCTAGCGATTACAGTGGTGCTTACAGCTGCCTATAGGGGCCGATCGTAACAGATAGCTGGTAGACCATCGTACTATCTAGTGCTAAGCGAATGTATATATACGTGAGGTTATGCAGGTCGAACGAGGTCAGTTCGACTCTGTTCGTCATGCAAGTCGAATGGGGTCCGTTCGACTTGTATAGGGTAGGTCTATTCTAAGTGGTGGAAAACGTGGGGTATGTTATCTCACGTGGGTGGAGATTAGTTGGGTCGTAACAAGTGGGCGCGGTGATATTGGCCCGCACCTATGATGAACGGCGGGATCGCTTGGCCCTCGGCATTGATCGCCTGAATGACTGTAATCCATTCCCGGTTTCCAGGCTGCACTGATTTTGGTCTTCCACGCCTTTCAGCACCTGTGACGACCATTCCGCTCGCAATAACGCCCATCATAAAGCCAGTCTCGTCAAAGTTGTAGATTTCATCAGGTCGGATGCCATACTTCGCAATTACATTTGCTACGAGCCTAAACCAGTTGCGAATAATGGTCGGATCTTCACATTTGGCTCTCTGGTAGTCATATTGTCAGATATTGAGGTGAATTATGTTGTTCCTCCTGCTACTTGAGGTGTAAAGCAAGCTCTATATGTCTTTTCTGTGCTATGTGGAATCAACTAGAAGCTGCTTGCTAAGCCTGTGGCAATAGGTGGCAACTGTCATCTTTGATGACAATAGCCTTTTCAAGCTACTTCCATGAGCTTCCTTTTGACACTATTCAACACATATTTACGGGGGAAATGCGTCTTGAGGTCTTTGTGTCGCTTGACGAAGTTAGAGGCCCAGCGCTTGCCGACAGGCGGCGTCTCGCGGTCGGCGAGCAATCGGTTAGCCATCTCCTCAACACAACGCAGTCGCGGGGGAAACCCTCGCGAATCCAGATCGAGAATGAACTGAACTATGATCTGTTCTTCTAGATCAGATAGTTTGCGTGATTTTGGGATAGAATCACGCGTAGAAAGGATACCCTTCTGTCGGCGATATAAAGTCCAATAACGGACCTGGTAGATGCCTGCGGCGCGTCGGAGACTTAATTTTGGATCATTTTGAAGGGCACGCAGTGCAAGAAGAATCCTAGCCTCAATATTTGGGTCTGACGTATTTGGTGGTTGAAAATTAATTGATTAAGTTGAGAAGATGTAAATTGCGGGATTTTTTGTTGCACTCGCTTGTCTGTTGCACCCGCTTATCATGTACGTTACTGGAATATTTTTAATAAACGGCCATGGCTGCGTGAGCGACGTCATCGGACCTTTGCCGGTCAACATGGGGCTGTGGGACTGGCTAAGAATGATTGGTCTGATACAAGCGGGGTAGCCCGAGCCAGCCCCGCAGTGGCGAATATTGGGGCATGGGCGTCACAAAGCGCACAATGAAGACGCAAAACCTAATGTTTAGCAATTCGCGACGCAAAGGAAACTAACAAACTCGACATACTAAATTACCAGCAAGGTGCGCCCTTTACATGAGGTATGGCTACCCCTACGCCGTCCCCAACCTTGATCTCCTCCCTTCCAGACCTCCTGGTCTTCATCTCCTCGATCCCTCCGTCTGGCACGCTCTATCTGGACCTTGAGGGCAAAAGCCTCAGCCGCAACGGAACCCTCTCCCTCATAACCGTACTCATCCACCCCACACGAGTAATAAGTCTGATCGACATCCAGACTCTCGGAAACTCCGCTTTCACTACATCCAGTGCCAACGGAAAGACTCTCAAGGCCATCCTTGAAGATCCCCACATACCTAAATGTCTCTGGGATGTACGCAATGACGCCGACGCCCTCTGCGCCCACTACCAGGTCCGTCTCAAGGGCGTCACAGACATACAGCTCCTCGAGAATGCCTCCCGCGCCGGTGGCAAGACCTATGTCCGCGGGCTTGACGCATGCGTCGAGAAGGATCTGGGACTAAAGGTCATGGAGGTCCATCGCTGGATCAAAACCAAGAGGGAGGTGAAGGCTCTCATGCCCAACGACATCTTCACCCGCCGCCCGTTAGACGCCAAGACAATACAGTACTGCGTCAATGACGTTGTACCAGGGTTCGGATCAATTCAACGAGCATCAACCATCAATCAACGGGCGTCAGAGATGTTTCAATATCTATCAATCAATTTCATTACTCGCCAAGACATATCAATTCAACGAGATGGCATCAACGTTGATGAAGTTGATGTTTGTTGACGGCGGACTGCAGGGTAGGTGGGCGGACCGAGGCAAGATATTTCGCGCGCAACGAGACGCGTCGTTGACGCGTTCGCCAACAGCAACCACCTGACGAAATGCAGAGCTCGGCCACCATTGCTCCATCATCCACACCGTCAACGCCTTTGCGAAGCAAATCAGCCTCCCCTCATCCCCACGCTCATGATGCCAACTTTACAGGTTCTGACCCCCTGGACCTTACTGACGAGGATCATGATTTCGTCTTCGAACGATTCAAAGGCTACACCCTCAGTGAACCCAGGTCATCTACAAGACAATGGGTATGGAAGTTCGGCTTCGATATCTCAAAGGCGGGCAACAGTGCCACATGGGTCTGCGGCTTTTGCGTTAAGAAGCGAGACCTTCGACCCTCACACTACGACGCTCGAAACCTCAGCAACGTTGAGCTACATCTCTCGAGCTTCCACAACGTGCGCAACGCGAGCGCGAAGCGAACCGTACCGAATACTCTGAAACGTCCACATGACATGGCGGATCAGATGTCGGTCGTTTCGTTCTTTGGCCTCGACGTCAACGACGCGAATCAGCAAGCTATGGCGAATCGACTGGTTGCCTCTTTCAACAAGGAGGAGTTCCAACGCAAGATGGTCAAGTGGATGGTCAGCGCCAACCTGCCCTTCCGCACCGCGCAACATCCCTTTCTTCGCGAAGTCCTCGAGTATCTCAGCCCTTCGGTCGGCATCCAACGCGCGCACATCAGCGACAAGAGCGTGCGGGCGATTGCGTTTCGCGAATACGAGAAAAACAAGGGGCTGGTAGCCAAGACGCTTCAGGAGAGCCCTGGTCAAGTTCATCTTGCTTTTGATGGCTGGACTTCAACAAACGGCCTCTCACTCTATGGTGTCAGTGCCGTAGGTATATCGCGACCGACAGGCACAACCCCACAAAATTGTGCTTGGTCTGCCTGAAATGGATGGCAGGCATACTGGGAAGAATATCGCCGCTGCGGTTCTCGAAGTCATCAGCTCCTACGATATCGAGAAGAAGATCGGATATTTCACTGTCGACAATGCATCGAACAACGATACGGCTTTGGCGGAAATCGGGGATGCCCTGGGCTTTCATTGGCCAGAGCGCAGAGTTCGCTGCCTGGGTCATGTTATAAATTTGGTTGTAAAGGCCCTTCTTTTCGGCCAAGATTATGAGTCTTTCGAGCGGGATGTTAACGATGGCCTGCTTACTGTGCAGCGCGAACACGAGCAGTGGAGGAAGAGAGGACCCATTGGGAAGCTTCACAACTTCTGTCAAGAAGTCAATCGGTCAGACCTATGGACGAGGAAGCTTATCTCGGCCCAGGAGCACCGCATTCGAGAGGCAGCAGAAGACTCTGGGTTCAAAGCCCATAAACCAGTTAAGGTTGTCACCGACAATGCCACCCGATGGCTTTCGCAATTCTACATGATGCAACGCGCGCTTCGACTAAAGCCTTTTTACGATACCTTCATATTCGAGGCTAGGGCACATTTCGACTCTGAGAACCGAACAAGATGCGGCAACTTGAGGAAGGGCGTCAGAGAACCCTACTTTCTCCAGGAAGGCAATAGGCTGGAAGAGAGTGATTGGGAGGCAATACAAGCTCTCCATGACATCCTTCTCAATTTTGAGCTTGTCATCAAATCCCTGCAGGGCGACTCCCAGTCTCGCGAGAAACAGCGAAGCCTTGGCGAGGAAGCCATTGACCAGATTCATGGCGCAAGTTGGGAAATCCTTGATGCATATGAGTTTCTCCTCGACGGCCTCGAGACTGCGAAGGGCATCGTGGCAGGTCTTCCTGAAGGTGATCATTTGGTCGTGAACGTCAACAATGCGTGGAAGAAGCTCGATTCCTACTACGCGAAGGTGGGTGAATCACCATTGATCTACGCTACCGCGGTTCTGAATCCTGGGAAACGTTGGGACGCTTTCGACGGGTGGTACGAAGATCACCCCAACTGGATCGACGCAGCGAGGCAATAGGTGTACCGCCTATGGCGTGAACAGTACAAAGATTTGCCGATTGACGCTGAAGACGTCCTCGAGCCGCCTAGGAAAGCCCTTCGTCTTTCGACCAACAAATTCACAAACTTCAAAAAGCAAAGGCGAGACGTCAGCGGGCAAACGTCAGCCTCCTTGTCACCATGTGCGTCGCCAGCGGCAACTGGAGCCGGATGAGTTTGAACTATGGGAGCATGATCACGCTGCAGGCGATAAGCATGTGGAGGACCCGCGTCTTTACTGGCACAAGAGAAGGCAAAAATACCCTCGGCTATCACGCATGGCTCTAGATCTACACACTGTACTTCCCATGAGTGCTGAGGTCGAGCGTCTGTTTAGCGTCACCGGTCACATGGTGGTTCCTCTGCGCAACCGACTGCATGCCGATACTCTTTCACTCTGTCAGACCATCCGGAGCTGGTACCAGTGTTGGATAGCCACGCTATGAAACTGAAACTGGGGGGAGTTTCAGTTTCATGACACCGGACGTCAGTATAGTTTCAGTTTCATATGAACTGGTTTCAGTTTCATACGAAGCAATATCCAGTTGCAGTCCAATTTTTTGACAAGCTCGGCATCGATATGCACCTTATCTCCAAGTACCCCAAAGATGTTTGGCATTGTCTGCCTACCTACACTACCAATTCCCTAGGCTCGCCATCACTTTCTGCCCCCTTACTCATCTCTATATCTTCTTGGAGTATCCTTACAGCCGCGTCGATATCCTCCGCTTCTCTAAACACCCCTGCAAGGAGCGGCCTGCTCTTTCCCTTTGGAACACTTATCCAACTTTTAATGCACTCACATGCCTCTACCATTTTGGCAGACATCCTACTTCTATCCCATCTAACCTGCCGTCTTGCGCCTGAGAAGATTCGCTCTGCTTCCGTAGACATTGGGGGGATGCAGAATATGTCAATAGCCATACGGCAGAGGAGGGGGAAATTCTCTCGCTGCGTCGGTTAAAGCCACCACTGTAAGGCCGTTTGTTGTCCAATCCCAACCTGTGAGCCCTGCGAAGTATCATCAAAACCAGGCCATTAGAAGGCTTCAAATTACTTACATAAATAAAGCGGTCGAATTCATCCTTCACCTCACTCGCTGTGCTGTACACCTTCTGCCTCCAGCGATCAAACTCATCGAGTTCTTGCTCTTTCTCCTGTTGTTCATCTGGGAGCTGGTAGCTCTTGTAGTCTGTGGACCAGATCTTCCTTACAGCCTTCACGGCATTGCTGACCCAGGCTGGGTTTCTCTTCCACTGCTCACTCAGATAGCTCTTTCGGAGTGCTGGGTGGAGGAGAATACCGGCCACGTACACTGGGGCTTGTTCGGTAAGCTGGTAATACTTCTCGAACTTTAGCCAAGCCACGTGAAAGCGCACGTAGAAGCGTGGGCCACTGAAAGCCCGGTTTTTAGTCCGCGTGAAGTGATGATGGAGGAAGTCCATATGGGAGAGAACTTCATCGAGTGTATTCTCCCGGCCTTGGCGCACCGAGATCTGGTGGAATACTTGTAAGAACGCATGAATATCTCCTAGTTCGTTCCAGTCGTTGTGGTCCAGTGCATCTTTCTCGATTTTAGCATGATTTTCTTGAATCCAATCCATGAACTTTGCCCGATTCTCAATTGCCACGTCAATGAGGCGAAACCATGAATTCCAACGTGTGTCATTGTCCCTCGGCAAGGCCCTGCCAATCTCGGCCTTGAAGTCGTTGTAAATGCTGGTAGAGCTCCTTGAATATATGCACAAGTTGTGGAGTTTCCCCAGAACACTAAACTCCCGCCATTCCTCGGTAGCTTGTGCCTTCGTAATAATGCCCCCTTCTTCTCTTTCGGATAGCCTGCACAGCCGCTCATACGCCTCATCAATCCCCTCTCTCTCATCCTCTTGAATCTTCTTTGCTTTACTCCGAAAGAGGAAGGCTTGAACGATGAGGTTCATGATGTGGCCACTGCAGCGTAGTCGCCTGGCAACCGGATCTAAACCATCAATCTCTTTTGCGATATCGTCAAGCATAGTGTCGTTAGCGTCGTGGTTATCCATCGTAAAGTAGCCAACCTTTCCTCTGAGATCGTACTCTTCGACAACCTCCAGGAAAGCCTTGGCTTGCAATTTCCCGTTGTGGCTTCCTTTGAACTCGCGCAGTGACAATAACGCTTGAGCGACTCCTCTCGTCTCCGCATCTACAAAATGGACCACGATTGCCTGGTATGCCGCCTTCTGTTCCGATGAGGTCCACATGTCAATGGTGAAGTGGACCATAGATGAGAGAGAATTATGAAGCTTCTTGACGAGCCCTTGTTTGTGTTGAGCGAAAGTCTTTTTGAGAAGCTTCGGCACCGCTCTGCGGCTGCGTAGGAGGACGTCCCGGGCCATATAGTTGCAGGAGAGTATAACAGCATGAAACTCGGGGTACTCGATGAATGTGTGGGCGATATTGCGAACCGCAAGAAGCCTGGCGAGTGCTTCCTCGAATTCAGGAATATTAATAGCGTTTGCCAAATATTTTTCCTCAGTAAGGTCTCGACTGGCTTGACGTTCCTCCTGCCTTCCGAACAAGTCCGTAATGGTGCCATGTTGCTGCTTCTTCAGATCCGACCTTTCCACATGCTCTATCACCCGGATGCCATGAAAGTCCCGCAGGTGCTTGCGGGCTCGACTCAGGTTCGTCGTTATCGAATTAGGCTTTTTCGTGGAGTCGCAGTGCTTGCAGTACCAAATTTCGTGGTATGAGGTATCGCGAGCTTTCTCCCCTCTCTCTTCATAAGGGCCACGCGCCTCGTTCCAAGTGCTTTTGTTCGTACGGCCTTTGGCGCGCTTGTCAGCCCGATCAGAGAGAGAGTGATCCAATGTGTGCTTCGCGGGAACGGGAGAACCAGGAGAAGCAGACCCCAAGAGCTCATCAGAAGGCTCCGATGACAAGGGGGCGGGCGAGGCTGATGACATGTTGTCGGACAATTAATTCCACAGGGGTCAGTGATGGCACCAGTCAACTGATAAGAATTATCTAAAGAACAGACGAAATTAAACAGCCATGTGTTCAGGCATAGCTATTTAAGCTCGTGTAGTTAGGATTGGAGTCCTTGATGCGACAAGCCGGATGTGAAACCAGAGACACGACTCTAAAGTACGGGCCGCGTTTTATATCCAGTCACACGAACCTAGTGGTGATATGCGACACATATTTACTATTAGCAAGTTTCTAACTGCGTTGAAGGCATTTGGTTTGCGAAATTTTCTTGGTTAAGTACTAAGATATTTGGGAGTCATCGGGCGTATATGAAACATATGAAACCGACTGAAACATATGAAACTGGGGGAGTTACTGTTTCATACGAATCCGGGTCCAAGGACTGTTTCAGTTTCATATGAAACAGTATGAAACAACACGCGTGGCTATCCAGCACTGGCTGGTACCACGCTGGTGTGATCCAGGATCTTGATCCAATGTTGAAGTGGACGGGCAACATGATACCAGATGTCGAAGAATCTGAGGATTAACAGCTAGAGGCTTGGCTTGTCAGCAAATATGGGTGCAACACCTATCAACGGATACCAACATCTATCAATCAATGTCGTTTGTTTATCAACTTCTATCAATCAACCCACCTGTCATTACGTAATCATCTATTATCTATCAACGAGGTGTTATATTGATGCTCGTTGAATTGATCCGAACCCTGGCGAAGACCACAATGTTTACAGGCCGAACCCTCGTATACCGTAAGGTTTGGGTGAAGCGGCGAGCCGTTTGGTCGCAGTGGGAGTGTCTCTGGGTTTGGAAGGTTGAGAGAATAGATTAGAGGCTTCAAACCACGGAGGGCAGACTTAAGTATATGATGCTTGTCGCCTGGGTGACGTGGCGCGCGCGTAGGGTTAATGGCGAAGCCGCATTCGATACAGATTATTGCTGGCTCTGGCGAATTGCAGTACAAGCCGAGACTCTCGAGCTTTTGGAACCGACTCGGCGGCAATGTGACAATAGCATCAGTGTACGTCGCGAGGCCTGTCATATTGATAAAGTTGAGAAGGCAGCAAGAGGATCGGATACTCTCTATGAAGCCACATTTAGCCAAGAATAAAGAGAGACCTTGATTGCTGCTTCCTTCCTCCTAATCGATGCAACCGAAATTACTACATGCTGTAAAGTTTAAGAGCGCCGTCGTCTACATGGTTGGCACGGGCTTTCATGGAAGAAACGCGGCGCATTTCGCGTTCTCGGTTTACAGGCCCCAGATGGAAATACGCCGCATTTCCAGAGGGGAAATTCGGGGTAAGAAAATGGAGATTCAGATTGGTGCAGAAGTGGAAATGCGGCGCATTTCTAGTCTACATTCTTGAGTAGGGTCAGGTTCGAGTGGGCGGTTCATTTTAACAGTCACTCATGGGGAAAGTCTGCTATAGTTACGAGCCCGTGACTAAATCGTGAAGAGTGGTTTGGTTGCAATGCATATCTACAAGATCCCGTGCGTGAGTACATCAAATATGATGTGCCACCGATTTCTCATGATCAGGTTGACGGGATTTATCGACTCCTTATTCTAGATGGCTTCACCGGGCATGGCGCCTTTGCTTCCAGAGAGTATTGTGCCAAATTCAACATCATAATCGCTCCTTTACCTCCTCATTCTGCAAATATCTCTATCACTCCCAACTGGTTGTTTCGCTTGAACAACTGGCATACTGAAGTAAGTAGGTGTCATGGCTTAACCCTTGAGTCTAGCCACTGACTTCGCTGACTGACCATCCATTCAGTCGAAGCTTTACCAAACGATCCAGCTCAGTAGAACCATCCTCCTGAACGCCATTTTCCTCCATATCTTGCAGCATTTTATCGATGTAGTCCCCTGCTGCAGAGAGGTGCAGAATATGGGCAATCGCACTGTGGATGGCGAGTAGGCGAGGCGAAGGAGGGTCTATACTTCGGGTTTCTGTGAGATGGAGTGTTCGAGTGACAGGGAGGAGGCCCCCCAAGAGCCCCGGTGGGAGGAAGGTGTTGATTCGATAGGTATGTGCTTGCTGGTCAATGGACTCGAAAAAGATTCGGAAGTCGCCGAACCACATATGCAGGCTATGTGTTAGGGTCATGGCATTGCGAGGTCGATCAATATCGGTGCCTTCAATTAGGAATGCAGCACCGCTGTCGAACATATTGAGAATCGCTAGTGCAGCTTCCTTGGAAGGGTCCTAGAGGAAAGTACTTAGCAAGGAGGGAGCTTTGTCAAGTGAGAGTTCATACTAATTGTAAGCTTGCGTTGACCTGTGTAAGTGAATGTGGCAGGATATGTGCCACCTCGAGAGCGTCAAAAGCTTCCCCCTGCAAGAGAGATTCCATCGTCGTCCCGAGCCTCATCACCATATCTGCTCATGCGTTTAAATGCCTCGTTCTGGTCAAACCGGCGCGATATGACGCAACGATGGCGATCGCGGACCAGACAGGCACCGCGGAGAGCTGACACCCGTTCTGGCGTTCCGGCAAAATTTTGCCCTTCTGACTGGGTTCTTTGGACTGCGGAATGGGTTGCAGGCGAAGGTTGGGGGGTCTTCTTAGTAGAAGCCTTCACTGTGAGAGCAAAGATGGTTAGAGATAAACGGCAGACGAAGAAAAGTCAGAAGACCATACATGGCAAAAAGAAATTGTCAAACAGATACTCGGCGAAGTTGAACAGGGAAGTGCGGAGCTTGGCCTCCAGGTCTGCATCGCCCAAATCGATGGCCTCCTCCCCATCCATGGGAAGAGCCGCGGACTGGAAGAACGCACTCAGGAAGTTGCCCTTGGATTCTTCAGATCGCGCATATTCGTAGGTGAGGCGGACAAGTTTTATACGGTCGTATTCACCGTTGTTGCCGCTGCCAGAAGCATCGAAATGGTTGACTATCTGGTAGAATCGACGGCTGGCTGAGAGGCGTAGACCAGGTCCTAAGGGAGGCTGTGCAGAGAAATCAATGATGCTTTCGAGAGATGATTGGTGACGATGAAGAGCAGATGCAGGCGCCATCGCCGTGGCGTAGTGTTTGCGATGCGCAACAGTTTTGTAAAGGGGTTTCGTATTGTTAGTGGAAAAGTAATATGGTGAAATTGGGACGAGAAGTGGGGTGTCGTGATGTTTTGGGTAGGCGGTGAGGGAAGATAAGCGTGATATGATGGCAGAATTGCCCAAAATCATACGGGTTAGTTTTCACAGACCCCTGTCGAAAACCACACTGAGCGCGGAACAATCAATCAGCGCACGGACGAAAAGTGTGTAATTTAGTAAATTACACGCAGTCCTTTGTACAGTAGGGTCATATATCAGTAATGCGTGGAGGGTGCGGGTTGGGGCGGCGTCGTGTAAGTGTTGGCGAAAATGGCGGGCGGGTCCAATAACACGTTAAAAAATTCCCAGTAAATCAACCACGTGGATGAATAAAAAAAAAGTTGATGAATCGATAGCTTTCGATGTAATGGATCTTTTTAAAAGACGCTGGAGGATTTTATTTATTGAGGGAAGAGTTTATAGTCAATTGAAAATAGAATTCGAGGTCGATTTGACGTCTGGTAGTCTTAATCCCTGATAAGTGGCGCTAGAAATGGGCGAATGAGAGGAATTATAAAATGAAAAGAACCTTGTCGAGCCTAGGAGGTAGCCAATACGATGCATTTTAAAATGGAAAGAACCCTGTCATGTCCTCATGAACGAATAAGAAAATGCTCTGGCTTGCTATACCCTGCATGATGTCCTTTGGTGGACGAGATTGTCAAGATCAACGGCAAGCTTGCTCATCGCAACCAAGTAAAGAGGATCCTCTTACTAACGTCAGAAGAATATAGATACAACTTGAAGAATTACCTTGATGTACTACTTGATGACTAACCTTAAAAGAACCTGACTTAAAGTAAATAATGACATTTATGTCTATGTTGAAGTCTTCTGTTATTTTGACCTACCCTAAGGTAATCAGTTATTCTATATCTCTTCTCTAGACCATCATCATCATCATCATCATCATCGCCCATTCGAGAGCATGACGAGTATCATGACCACAATTCTCCCTCGGATGGTCACAATGAAGTCTCCTCAGCTGAGGAATATTACGCGACCCAACCGGTAACTCCAATACCGTCGTCACCCAGTCTATTCCATCAAGATAATCATCCAGTTTTCGAGCTAGCAAGTCCCTCTTCACACGCGTCAGATACAAGAGGCTTATTCACGTCATCATCATCAGACGTAACGTCCACTAGCTCCGGCGACCCGGTTCTCGATGGTTTTCTCCGATCAATATACGAGCAAGAGACGGCAGGTGGCGCGGACTTCCTACGCGCACAGAGCGGCGTGTACGACAAAGTATTCCGGTCATTCTTTGCCCGTGAATGCGAGTGTAACTGTAATCAATTGACCTTGCTTATTAGCCCACTTTTATAAGCACAGCTGTACTGACATACAACCCTGTGTAGGTCCACGTTCATGCGAGGTTGCCGAGCCCGGACACACTCATACGCTCCAAGAAAGAACCGAATATATTCAGCGATCTCTTCCTCCATTGCCATCTGTCTTCGCCGGACTTGGTGCCCAGACACATGATGGGCATCGCGCCTCCTTCTCCCGCTGGGACAGTTTCCTCTCCGATCGACCACAAGAGCCACTTTCCTTCCGCAAGACACAAGCTTCCCTTTCACCGAAATCCGTGACTATCACGCGCCAGTGGGACGTTGATAGCATCTGGTTTGGGGCCAAAAGCCTTTCAGCCATCCGGTCTCCCAACCAGTTCCGCTTGTCGTTCTTCCCGCCACATAAGAGCAACATCTCCACCAACCAGGTCATTCAACCCCACGTTCTAGATCTGGCACATACACGGCATGCATCGATCGGGTCGTTCTCCACCGGTAATGTCCGCTTCAGTGTCTTCGTGTTTTTCCCTAATGGAAGTCACTCATCTGCACCGGCTTCTACGAATAGTCTTTCGCTAGACCGGTTCAGAGATTTGTATGACGATATCATCATACCGGCGGCCCACGAGTCATTACCAGACCATATCCAGCAGGAGATTCCCAGCTCATATGACCTTGTTTACGCAAAGTCGCGCGCCTACCAGGAGAGGCCGGGAGCTGGTCGCTGGGCTGCCGATGATGAGAGCCGGACCTTCCGCCTGGCTTATAGTGTCCCCGCCGAATGTCTGTCGCGGTTCTGGTCGTCAATCGTGCAGAAGGCGAACCTACACAGGATACAAACGAGGCGGGGAAAGACAATCGCTTATTATCAGAACCCCCGCCTACTTTTCCAAGCCCACGACCTGAAGAACGTATTTGCACAACCGAACCTTCAAGAGATCCTGATTTTGTTCCGAGATGCTATCCTGGCTGGCCTTGACCCGGAACAACTTGATTTGCACTCCTGCTGGCTCGATGTGGGGATGCGTGACCATGTTAGCAGACAGCATCATCATGATGGCCAGGCACCATCGCAAAATGACCCGTACAGTCACCATGAGCCCTGGACACTGCTCTGGAAGAGTGCTTGCTGTCGTCACCTTCATAGACGGCTAGGTGATATAGCACCTAGGTACTATTCACAGGCGATTCATCATAAATCGGCCACCAAAATGGAGATTTTCGCTTAAACTTTTAGGCTGGATCGTCTGAGGTTCGATCGAGTAGCTAATTGGTTAAAAATAACCCCAACCCCACACTTGGGGTTAGCTAGCGTCAGCTTGGGGTTACGTGATGTCACAGGCTGGTCTCGCGGGGAACGCTTCAGGCGGAACGGGATCTATTGCTATGGATAGGCACTGCAGGCAGGTCAGGCTCTATTGACAAGACGTAGCTCGAGGAGCTACGTGAAGGTTCTGTCAGGCGGGGTCCCGTAAAAATGACTAAGCACAGTGCGTCTACCCCCTTCCTGCACGCCACAACAAGTGGAATTAGACAATTAAAGCCAGTGTTGCGAATAATATAAACAATACGTATATTGGCAATATGGAAGCCTCGCAATATTATTGTATTGCCAAGTGGTGCATATTGTATTAGGCCATATGACATTGGCCTATATTGTATTGTATTGCCAAGAACCCAATATATTGCCAGTATGACAATACATCCCATATATTGCACGTGATCTGGGTTATTCTACTGCGGCAGCTAAAGTACATCACCTTGAAGCTCTCGTATCCCAAACCATGACTTCAGGCACTCCAGAGCTTCAACTACATCACTACCAAGCCGATTTCGACGATCTGTAATGGTTATCTTGGCCCCGGAGAAGAGCCGCTCCGGCTCCGCAGACATTGCGGGAATTGACAGTATGTCCACCGCCATTTTACTCAAGTTTGGGTAGTTTTTCTGCTGTGTCTCCTCTAGCCACCATGCAAGGGCGCTTGTGAACCCGTAAACCCGTTCAGAGTTGCAATATCGTTCATATTCATCCGTGACGAGCGACGGCTGCACGTGCTTGTTCCTCCAGTTCAAGAACTCGTTCGTGGTCGTCGATGGGACCTCGCAGAGAGGAAGAGGTGATTCCACGGGTTTATAGTCATTCCACAGCGTCTCCATCAACTTCTTTGACGACTCAACCCACTCCTTTTCCAGCTCTCCTGTATGTAGTGCCGTTTATGCGAAGGGTGGAGCACGATAGCGGCAACGTAGGCAGGCGATTCATCAGTGAGCCGGTAGTACTTGTCCAACTTGGCCCAGCCAGAGTTATACATGGGCGCCATTATCGGATCGTCAATATATGCCTCCTTCCCTGCTTCGAATTGTGCCAAAACGAAATCCATAGCCAAGAGGACGTTATCGAGCAGGCCGTGATAAACCTCACGTATAATGCCTCGAGCTGGTCAGGTTCGATCGAGTCTCCGGATTGATCGTTGAGTCGACGGCGTTTTCGGGGATTTTCTTCTGCCGCAACACGAGCTTGTTCGATAATAGTTCGTATAGTTGTAACTTTCGCTTTTCGCGGGGCTCCTTTTGGCAGGCCGTGACCGTCAGGAGGAGGGTCCATGAGATGTTTTGCAGGAGCTGCAGTACCCCCTGAAGAGGCATAGGTTTTGTCGCAATGTTTACAGCGCCACTCCTCCTTTCCGGTCCGCTGATTGTAGTATCTCGTCTCTACCTCCTCGTCTGGCATATGAGAGAAGACCCATGATGTTCTGGGCTTGGTAGAGGAGGTTGTGGAGACGGTGCGAGGTTGAGATGACAGGCACTTGGACTTTTGGCTTACGTCCAGATCATCCGATTGCTGGCTGGAAAACTCCAGAAGGTCGCCAGAAATTGACGACCCTCTTCGTTGTGACCATTGCGCAAAAGAGAGGCGTTGTTGAGGCATGGCAGTTAGATTTGTAAAGTTGAGTTCGACGAGTGATTTTCAAAAAAAAACAAAAAAAAAAAAAAAAAAAAGAAATGGGGGGAGCAGAGGCGAAGATGGCCCAACCCAACATGGTCTGCACTCCCTCACGCGTTTCTTTCATGCGTGATCGCGTGTTAGGTCTAATTGTCAACAAAGAAGTGCGTGGAAGTGAACGATGGCCAATAAAATGCCAGCTATCCCTGCTTCTTATATAGGGTAAGGCCGAGTTCTGCAGCTTTCACGGGGCTAATTCACCCAAGAATTAACAGCCCAATATAGATAATATATTGCCAATATGGACATCCTCATATTATATTGTCACAATATCGTAGACTTCATATCATATTATCACAATACCAGAAAAGGCATATTATATGGTATGTATTGCAATATACTACTTTATTGCCATATTATTCGCAACACTGATTAAAGCCGAATGCATGTTACAATTGTACTACAATACATCCCTCACTCTGCCCTTCGGCAGAATGACGAGCCTGCTGAGTCTCGCTGTCTTCCTCTATCCTTTTCCAGATCTCTTTGACGCCCCTCCTTCCATTTCTCATGGGGTCGCTCCCTACTTCTTTAAGTACCTGAGCCTCAATAAGATCGTTCCCATTGTTTGAGGATCACCGCTGAATGTCGTTCTTCGGTGAGCGCACTGTGGCCCAGCCTTCGCGTCCTGACGCGACGGCGTTAAAAAGCAAGACAGTGTGTTTTCATCGACTCGTAGGTTGAAATCAGGACTTGGCGCACTGTGCTTGGTCATTTTTACGGGACCCGTGAAATGAATAGAATCACGGGTACCCGTGAACCTATTGGCTCCCACCTGGTGCGCTATTTTATTTGGGTACCTAGGTGCCCATGTATTGGCCGCCCATATCCACGCCATATTCACAAATGTGTCGTGGAGTGTCGTGGATTTGAACCCTGCAATGCGGCATCTATGTAGAGGGATCAAACTACGGGAGCTTGACCTGGAGACTATGTCCCTGCATTACTTAGGTTAAATACAACCGGTGCTCTAATTTCCCTTTCTCGAGAGAGCCTTGACACGGCATCACCATCAGAAAAACCCATTTCGCTCAGCCCATCCAATTCATTAGCCTCTCGCAGAACTTCGGCCGGGGCTTCGACTTCAAATACAGCCTGTATGTCGCCGTGCGGTGAGAAGCCTGTGAACTTCCACATTCTCGACACTTTGGCTGCATCGGGTCCAAAGGTCCATAGGCGTCGGCGTTCATAGAAACCGACGCAAAACAATAGAGGCGCATTGACAAGTCGTACGAGAAAGACGTGAATCGAGTAGAACTCGAGTGGCGACAGGAATTGTTTGATAGGAAGCAGTATCAGAAGAGCAAAGAGATTGAACGGTGGCGGGTACGTAAATATAGCGTCGCTTTTCACGCCCTCAAATGTGAGGACGGTTTTTCGAAACTGGATCTCAACATCCTCAGATGTGACTATGGTACTGAAACGGTTGGTGAGGAGCGAGACAAGAATCGTGAGAAATAAAGTATTGCCGAGAAAGGCAAAGGTAATTGTCAGTGCCGGTCCTAAAATGACGTGAAACTGAACAGATTCCTTAATTCCTGTTCCATCCAGTCCGAACCAGATCCACAGCAGCCATTTGATGATGGTGAAGTCGTTTGGAATCGAGCCATCTCCTGGAGAAAGCCACTGCAGTGCCAACAGGAACCCAGTGAAACACCATATGGCGAGAAATGTGAGGATCAAAAACTCCTTCATCATGGCGTGGAGCGAAATAAAGACAATATGGTCTGGTAGAATGTTGAAGGCCAGTCTGGCCAGAAGGATTGGGGCTGCGAGACACAGTATATTATGTGCCAAGCCATTCTGCACGCTGCTTACATCCAGCTCATAGGCCCGAACTGTGATGTAAGTCATGAAGATGGCAGTGTATGAAAGGTCTAAGAATGACCATAAAGTCTGCGAATGTATCATCCATCCGTGTTCAATGATGGCAGCGAGTTCGTGAAGAACCCAGCCAGCAGAGTATAGAATGAAGACTACCTCATTGCCAGTCAGGTTTTCGGGATCTCGATACCGCATCGTGCAAACATAGAGAAAAGTGAGTATGATGTAGTGCACTAGCTCGATTATGTACCGGGTGCGCGGAACGGTGAGACGATGATGGTCAAGCAGCGGCGCCTTGCGCGGTTCGTACAGAGACACTGGAAGATACTCATAATGGTTGGGGAGAATATCAACGAACGAGAGAGGCGTGTAGACAATTTTTCCACGGTACACTGCATCTATAACACGTCTACACCCTGAAGAACTGGCAAAGGTCTTGCTCTCGGATATGATGGCGAGTTCGAGAGCAGTCAGCTTCCTCTCATGGCCGCCACGCTTCTGAATCGGCCATTGCGGATAGCGCCCGTACTGTTCGACTTCAGGCGGAGCACCATGGAAGGGGTCAAACCCTTGAACCAGGATCTTGGAAAGTAAGAGGAGACCGTCTAGACATGGATTATCGTCGTGAAAGTTGCGCAGGATCTTGATGGCCAACAGCTCGCATAATGTTGCGCGGGCTATGCTGGTGCTCTGGCCGATGACACTGGACTGTTCGCGTAGGAACTGTACTCGGTTTGCGAGGAGACAATAGACTAATTGTTGTCAGCATGCAGTGCGATACGTCCCAGCGATCGTCTTCAACAGGATGGGAGCAACTCAATTCAATTCAACACAAGTCAACCCACATCAACATTTTGTCGAGGAGCCAATATGATATGGAGATTAGGCCAGGGGGCGAGATAAAATACACATATTATATTGGCTTCTCGACAAAATATTGATGTGGGTTGACTTATGTTGAATTGAATTGAGTTGCTCCCATCCTTGGTCTTCGAAAAGGGTATGGCGCACCAATGGAGTAGTTGTTCTCGTCGTACAGGCGATCTACCAATGGACGGACAATGAGATGATTGACTCGCGGACTCTTCAGCTGTTCCAGGGAATAGGGGTCGTCTAGCAAATAAGGTTAGAGGAGATATATTGGAGGACAGAGCGCAGGGATGCACCTATGCTTGCCAGTACCAATTTCCTTATCCTACAACAAGCATCCCGTCAGCACGTTGCATTAGGTCAATGTCAAGGATCAATACCGATGCAGGGTGACAAAGATGGAGGGTTGAGGCCATTCTCCCTCGCGCTCAGTATCTGTTTCTATCTCGAAACTTGCAGTCGCATCATTCAACAAAGTGCTCTCGTCTGGCTCATCTCGCTCCACGATGTTCCTGAAATTTGAGGATAGGCCATCCAGATCTTGGCTCATCTTACTCTCACACACAAAAAGATAGATTGAATACAGGTGATAGAGGAAAAGATGTAGCCACCAGGGACTGGCGTCTCACCACACGTTTTATTCACAGAGCGGGGTGGAGCACTCATCTTAGTCTGCTATGTGGATCGAAGCCCTTAGGTCGATGATGCTATGCTACAAGTACAGACCAGTTGACCCTAGGAACTATTAAGAGGCAATTGAACTTGGGGTTAGCTAGCGCCGACATGGAGTTAGCGCAACGCAGAATAAAAGGAGACGTCAATCGGCTGTTGTTATGATGCGCAGTCATGCCGGGTGCACTTGTGTGTAAAAATTCAATTGTTAATTATTGTTCTTCTATTCGAGAATCATCAAGTTCTTTCATACTTGAGTTATCCTTGAGTTCTCGAACCTTCTATGTATTATTAAACTTTGATCATGATGTGAGGGGTAACCTTGGTACTTCCAACAGCCTCTGGCTCGGTTGGTGACTCAAGACCTATGAATTTCCCACTAGAGATTGTTTGGCAAGTACTGAGAACTTGCAACCAGTTCCTCGGCTACATGTGCGACGTGTTCGTCCGACAGATGCACGTGGCGGAGGCTTGTTCCGATCACACGCAAATACAACTTTCACTCGGCCGTTTGGAGTTTTGAAAGATTTTCCCGTCGCGAATGCATAGCCTCTAGGCTTCGCCCAAGAGTTTATGGTTAGAAGAAGAGCCTCCCGAGAGTCGTATGTGCCCTCTGACGGGAGCACATCATTAGGGAATGCTGCTTGAGCCATGGAGGCAGCCCCTGATCTCTGCCGTTGTGTTGTTGCCTCGGTTGAATGCTGACATGATTTGCGCGTCCGGGCGCCTCTGTAGCGGGCGCCGGGTACCCGTGAAAATTTTGGAGCCACGGCTACCCGTGTCCCTATGGGGCCCCTATCCATGCCATATTCACAAATGTGTCGTGGAGTGTCGTGGATTTGAACCCTAGTCACTAGTCCTTCGATGTAAAAAAGGGCTGTAAAATTGGTCGACTCTTGTGGGCTAGGTAGTGTTCTTGACTCGAGAAACTTGCTACGTCGGGAGTACATCTCAAAGATAACCATGGTCCCTACACCAAATCCGAGGTCCTTATTTCTATCCAGCTTTGGAGCTCGATTCGGGAGCGATATCAAGAAAAAAAAAGAAACAAAAGCGGGTGTTATCCGTCCGTACTTTGACGATTGATGCTATACAAGCATTCTTCTTGCAACTGATAAGCCCCTCGCCAGAACTTGGAGACTTCTTTACTTCATGGAAAACACTTGTTTCGAATATGTCCTCGGGTAAAAGGGTTCGTACGCATGTGTAGCCAGGAATTGGAGACGAGGGACTGGGAGCTCTAGATCAACGTCAAGTATTCATAATTCATCGAAGCGAACGGAATAGCCCCTGAGCCTACAGAGATACAGTATTACAAGACTGTAGAATATATTCTATAACCAAAGCCATAAACAACAATAATTACTTCTATTTGTCGACCTCCTTTTCTTTCTTGGGGCTCAATCGCTTGATCTCTTCTGCCATTCGTTGTATTTCATTCTCCAGAAAATCATTTCGTTCCGCCAGCTCCTGAATCCACCGATCTCGATCTTCTTCATCTTTTAGTCTCTGAACTTCATCATACAAATAACTGAAATATATCTTGGCCGTCTTCTTGGCCTCAGTACCCGGATCTGTCGTGTCTCAAGAAGTCTTAGTGGCAGCACGAAGAGTTGGCGACAGGGGATGTTACAAACTTTTGGGATTATGGATACTCTCTGGCATATTGATAGATTTGTTAGCTTGCAAAGGATCCTGGCTATGTCCAGGGTCTGGGACAGGTTCTGAACTGTATGGGTACGATATTGTGTACTTTTTGTATTTACTCTTCTGCGTCGCTTCGTTTTTATGTCTCCTCGGATAGAAATGAACCCACATGACTTAATGCGTGCCATCTGGAACTCCACTGCGCTCTTCCTTGTGTGCCAGGCGGTCTAGGTCTCCCTAGCACAGGCTGGCGGTCCATTCCATTTCCATCCACGCAGCCTCTTGTAGAATGGATGGGCGTCCATGCAGGCCCACCGTAGATGGAATGGATGGAAATGGACGCTAAGAGTGGGCCTGTGGAATGGATGGACGTGGAAATGGAAATGCGTGGACGCTATAAAGGGACAGTACACGTGATCCTCCCACCTGTTGCCTCCCGGGCCTCCGCAAAGCTCATTTCAGCTAACACATCAGTCCCTGGCACCTTTAAATCCTCAAGAAGCTTCTCAGTGCTCTTAATATAGCCTCCGCAATGCCATGACCTCACCGTCTGTGTCATCCCGATCGTACTAGCGTCCAGCCTGGCACGATCGTCACGAACCATTCGACCACACGTTGAGAAGAGTCTCTCAACATCGGCAGACATAGGAAGGACAGAGAGCACATCGAGAGCCATCTGTGACAGACGTGGATACTCTTCCCGTCTCTCATACCAATAGCTAATAGGATCTAGGATATTCTGGTCGGACTTGTGGACGTCACGGAAACAATCGCTGTATTCGTCGCCAACAGCATGTGTAGAACTGCTAGCCGCGTCCTCGGCTTGTAACAAGGTAGTCATCGATGAAGGTGGTTGTAATAGAGTCGGCGCCTGACGAGATTCTTCACGATACTCGTCAAAGGGATTCCGATATATGCGCCGTTTCTTCGTGACCGGCTCGCCGCGTTCTCGACCTCGAGAGATAATTCGCGGCTCGTAGTGAGACCGGTATAGTTATTCTACAAGGGACTTTGCAGTTTGGATCCAGTCTAGACGGTCTGCCCACACGTCCTCGAAATATCCCCAACGATACGCTGGATGAAGTGCAATGGCGGCATAATAAACTGGCGTCTCGTCAAGCCGCGAGTAGTACTTGTCAAGCTTTTTCCAACAGAGGTTAATGTTAACCTTGAAGTGCTCGGGATCGGGATATCGATGGGCAGCAGCCTTATATACCTCCATTTTGCCAAGAAGATATTCATAGCCAAGCAGGGTATCCCACGGGCACCCATATGCCCCAATGTATCCTTCCTTCCGCTTGCGCTGCTGACCGTCGCCTTCGAGAGTAATCAAGACGTGCTCGAAGTGTTGAAGGACCTCGTTAAATAAGGAGATAATAGCCCAGTCCTTCTCCTCGAGTTTGTTCTCGTCCCTGAGGCAGAGCGGCATCTCGTTGCTTGACTTCTTTCCCCTCAATACCAACCCCTCCCACTCGCTCTTCTGCTCATACCAAAGGTCCTCGAGGAAGTCCTTTAGGAGAAGGGCACGCCGAATCATATAAAGAGTGGAAAGCCAACGGGTAACCACATCAATGATAACATCAAGAGGTTTTTTCGCTCGAACCACCGGATCGTCAGACTTGCTGTACACGGTAAGCTGAAGAGACCGGAGGAGATTGGTAAGCGAGTCCGAGCGGTGGATCCAGAAGATGAGGTTATGAAGTTTCCCAACTGGTCCTTTCCGTCTCCATAGCTCGTGGGACTTCGCGTCAAGGGCCTCGTTCCTTGGATATCGTCCTCGAAGGCCTCGGAATTATGGCCAAAAAGAAGTGCTTTAACGGCGAGATTGAGGATATGGCCAAAGCAGCGCAATCGCCGAGTTTTACCCTCGAAACCGAGCGCCTTCCCAATTTCTTCCATCGCAGTGTCGTTATTGCTGGCGTTATCGAGTGTGAAATATCCTACCTTGTGGGTTATGCCGTAGCTTCGATGGACCTCGACCACGTGGGTGGCGATATTGTCACCAGAATGGCGATCGACAAGTTCAGGAAGGCCAAGCACAAGCTTTCCTGGCTGGCCAAGGGTATTGAGAAAGTAGCAGCAGATTCCATACAAAGCGTGGCGATTATTCGACCTCCAACCATCGAACGCAATATGAAGTAAGCCTGGAGCTGTCGCTAATACTCGCTTGATCTCAGCCTTGTTTTCCTCGTACACCTGAAGAATACGCCTGCGGACGGTATTGTGGGTAATATGCGCTTCGGTTGTCTTCACGAGTGGATTAAGATATTCGAAAGCGGCGCGGAGGTATGGATCTTCACTTTGTCGGAAAGAAGAGTTGCTGTTGATGATCCACGAGACTACCAAACGCTGGAAGTCTAGCCGATCAAAACGGCCAATGATCTGGTTTGCGATCTGCTGCTCTCGCGCGTCACGGGTATTCAACTTCATCATCTCGGCGATATTCCTCGATGGTGTCTTCTCCTTTGCTTTGCTAGGCGGCTTCCGTCTTCCGGAAGGGTCACAGACCTTGTGGTCATTCCAGAGATGAATCTCCGCGTTCTGCGTACCGCTCGAGGCCGCCGAATGAGGGTTTGGCCTGCGACTGTCAACACAGACCTTGCAAACCCATCGCCGCTTTGTATCGTCATCGCTCTTCTCGATATCGTAGCCGAATTGCCATATCCACGACGATGTAGACGCACAGCGTTGGGATTGCGTGTAGCCAGGGAAGTCTTTCCAAGGGAAGAGGTCCCACGAGTTCTTCTTATCCTCTTGGTCTGGCGGCTCGAGCACCATAGAGCTGATAATTGGGCTCTCAGCCATTCTACGCGGTACAGAATGCAGTTGCATGGAGATGCTCGAACGCGGCACCATGACGCGAAATGTGAAATGTCCACGACCCAATAGCTGTTATGTTCTGTTTAAAAATACCTTAATTTGTATGTGAAAATGCCTGGTATATAGGTACTTGAGATCTCTACCGACCATGGCCAAGTTGGTCTACCCTGAATTACAGGGTATTTTAGGGACTAGGCTAGGGAACCCCCTACCAGTCTATCCCCCTGCTTCCATTTCCACCTATCCATTCCACGGAACCCTGGCGTGGATGGATGGATTATGTAACGGCCAGCTCCATTGAATGGATGGAAATGGATGCACGGACCATCCATTTCCACGCCGTGGATACGTGGACGGTGGACGTGGAATGGATCGCCAGCCTGATTGGTATAGAACTGACTGGTTTTCCTACTGATTTAGGAGACGAATCGGTATCCGAAGTCAGGTTAAAGGTGTCCAAGAAACACCTTACAGTAGCATCACGACCTGCCAGAGCGATGTTCCAAAGAGACTATCGTGAGACTCGAAAAACGGAAGTTGATGGCCTTTACCACTGGAAAATTGGGCCTTTGTTTGAACCTGAAGCTATCAGGATTGTCATGAAGGTCATCCACGCGCAAGCTCAAGATTTGCCAGATGAGGTCACGCTTCAGATGATAGTCTCAATAGCTGAAGTTGTGGACGACCTTCAATGCCATGACGCTCTATCATTCTTTGTCAAGGTATGGATTAATCGGTTACCTGAGTCAGTTCCCAGTCAAATGTGTGACGAGCTGGTACAACGGATCTTCGTTGCATCGGTGTTTGGTCTGGATGAGAAGTTTAAGCAGGCGACAAGAGTGGCAGTTATGCGCAGTACCGGGCCTATAGATATATTAGGACTTCCTATGCGTCCAGATATTCTCGGTATGTTCATTGTCATTTCGTAAGTATGATACTTACCAGAGTAGATAAAATTGAGCAAAAGAGACAAGATCTTCTCGAAGATCTGATCGCACAGTTGAACGCCGTGTTGGACAATTTATGCTCGGACCGCTCTTGTCGTGTCCTCACATGCAGGCTTATGATGCTTGGAGCATTGACTCAAGAAATGAAGACCACGAATTTGCACTCACCTCGCCCCGCAAGGCCTTTCCGCAACCAGAGTCTGTCCTCAGCACTTGAAGCGGTGAGACACTTTGACTCACCTTCTCTCCATCTCCCATCAGAGGCTATTTCTCATTATTCATTTGATTAACTTGATTCTTCCTTTCAAGGGTCTAAAGAGGATGTTTGGGTGTTGCAGAAAGACCCCCTTTCATCATCACGCCGGAAAAAGAAAGACAGGGGCCTGTTTGAAGTGGCAGACGACGAACAACTAAACAAAACTCCCAAACGACTTACGTTTCACTGCTGTCGCTTACAGGCTCACCTAGAGCCTGTAATCGATCTCTTGGAAGCTAAAGTCTTCACCTTAGATATAGGTGGCCCCTAAGTGGGCTCAGGATATGGCTTCAGGATAGTCGCTCGCTTTAAACTAAGGCTGAAGCTAGTGAAAAAGATAAGTAGGTACAACAATATATGGAAAATCTGGCCTTATTATGATTTTAAATATAAAAGAGATATATAAATGACACTTGTCACGTAATATCTTAGAATAGAGTACTCTATCGCACTTTACTTAATAATTTATTGAAAACACTTTATAAGATATTTTGCAAACAATAAGCATTAAAGGGTAATTATGCTTAGTTGCTACTAAAATAATCAGATGCTTTCTGATTTAAGAAACGCCTAACTTAATAAACTATCCACTATATAACATAAGACAACCTACTACAAAGCCTTTGGTACACATCCATAGGAGCCAGTTTGGTGTCTGTGTAAGATATCTAGTCTTGTAAACCTTATGTCTTTAAATTCATAAGTAGTGAAATATTTGCCACGTTCCTTCAATAGATGTATTCCAAATTGCCTCTCTAAATGTCTTTCATGGAACAGATTGCCTTAGGATCAATAACTCATAAGAACTTATAGGGCTTATGCTAAATCAGTCACAGCTTCAGCTGAGATTTCGACGCGCTGATAGCTGAGCTGAAAGCCAGAAATATCCTAGCCTACGGAAACTCTATACGTACGAAGGTCTTAGCTTATAACTAGACCGATCGGTGAGGTTTGCATCTGAGCGGATGAGCATTAAACAGAAGGATTCAGGTCCAGTATATTGTTAGGATGCGCCAATCCACTAGTCCACCAATCTGAAGCAATACTTCCAGACGTTGTAAGCGATGGACCTGCTGTTGAATCCAGATTCTTCCGGCGACGAATCCCCAACCTTGTTCCAAGATCACGAGCAGTAGTATCCTCCAAATGTCTGCTGAGCTCCCAAAGCAACGTTTTATGGCGTTTGCGCACATCAGATATGAAGCACGGAGCAGGCATCCACGACGGATACAGCTTCTGGTGACTTGCTGAGGCGCTCATTTGCAGTGGGTGGCGGGACATAAATCGATGACACAAGAAGCAAGTCTTCTTACTCGTTCCCATGAAAGCAAGTCGGGGCGTTAGCTCAGGATGGTGGTCATAAAAACTGAGTATCTGCATCTCAGCATGTACTGTTAATGTCAAACGGCAGGCCTGACGGAACCGCAGCTCAGGGTCCCCGGTGAGCCAGATTTGGCCTAGTTGAGACATGAGCTTATCGTGGTCTATATCGGTGAGCTTCTGAAGTACTGTCTTCAATGCCGCTAAATCGTTTCCCAAGGTGAAACGTTCTTGATCTGGGGCATTAATCACTTCGATGTGAATTGACGTAAAAAGGAACGGCTGCTTGATTGCTAATTTGATCATCGCTTTTGCTGCTGCAAAGTATCGACCAAGCTTGTATATGTGAAAGACCCAGTCCGGTAATTCTTCTTCACCTGGGCAAAATAATGCCTCAAGATGCTCAGAGTAGACCCATTTCGCCCGTGATGCCCACTTAATGTGAGGAATCAACACAGCAGATTCAGCGTTGGGTTCAAGAGACATCAGAACCGGAAGACGTTCCATCCAGGTCGCGAAGCCGGCCTTTTCGGGGTCGTCGGAGAAGACAGTGTCCTTTCTCAGGTTGTCGACCACTTTCTTAGTGCACTGTTGAGTTTTTGGATCACGAAGTCTTTGCAAGATGCTGTCAATTCTCAGACGTGTAAGATCAACAATCTTGAGTAGGAGTTGATGTTCTTTTTGCTGAATTGGCAGTTCTGTGCCATTGCGTGTCAGTAATTCTGTAGATGTTTAGATGGCGAGCTTTGTTACATACCTGTAGAAGAAGCAGCAGCAAGGTCATCCAATACATCATTTAGACGCTGAAGTAGTTGTTGAGGTACACCAAGGTTGCGAGCAAGTCGCAAGACGGTTCCTGTAGGATGCCCTTGTTCCATACACACAGCTGAAGCTGTCTCGCCGCTTTTGGCAGACGTTGAACAGATTAGAGCGAATGAGTCCAGGAATTTCTTTTGAAGACTTTCTATTTTTCGCGCATTTTCATGGGGGTGCACGTCGAGGCTATGTACTGTCGGTTCACCTCGGACCGGGTCAATTAGAGACAGCAGGGTTGCTACTTTAACAAAGCGCTTATGGGTCTCGCCAGTTATGGCACCGTTTTGTGACATTACATTCATGTTAATTGACAGTGAAGCTTGGTCTTGTACAACGATATGGTTGCAGATGGGTACCCCGAGCCCCTCTACAAGCTAGGTACAAGAATCATGTTGGAGGCCGGGGACAATTACGGGGCATCATTGAGGAGACCGGAAGCCACTTATGTCATCATGGATGTTGCAGGGGTCTACGTGCCCAGCCTCCAGCATGTAGCTTTGTATTGTTAGGACTTCTGTTCATATAAGGTTCCCCGCTCACATCAACATCTGTCCTGATGGCCGTCCTCCAACATTAACAGTTGCAAATGGAGGGTTTTTGATTATCGCTATATCGAGGACAGATACTCCTAGTTCTTGGTGACTTTCCATTCCCAAGTCAAAACTTGCGAAAGGCATGTCTTTCCATGCTGATCACCCATTTCGATATGGTGCCCAAAATCCGCCCTTGAGCGGAGACGATGCACCAACACAGGATCAAGGGCAATACAAAGAACCACAATGCTTAGACTCTGTGGCACTCCATGCAAGCGTTCCTCTACCTGACTACGCAAATGCAACCCCTGATCAGGACCACGGCGCGATTGATCCAAGTCTGTTGATGCAGGCTGCGACGCCACAGCATCAACGGCTTCAGCTGCTTGCACCATCCCATGACGCATGAGCAATTGGTGATTTGCAATCGAACCACCAGCGACCCACAGTCACTGCTGAAACTACGATGCAAACGGTGTTTGAGCCCTCCAGCGATGCAATAGTCCTGCAATCCAACAATTCCGCAGATCAGTCTGGGCCGGCGAACCCCCCTCCAATCGATACACAGGATTTCTCCGACAAGTCGACACACCTAGTAGAAAGAAAACCGCGACTCGCTTGTAATTGGAAAGATTGCAAACATAAAGCTGCCGACAAAGAAGAACACGAGTAAGTGGCCATTCTTTACCATCATCTCGAACGAGGTTCTTTCTTGGCATTATTGGACACATGCTGATCGATAGCATTCTTTGTTTTCAGCCAGCATATGGCACAACACAGGACATGCCCCAAGTGTGACTGTTCTTGGGGAGACGCTAGTGAGGAAAAGCAGATAAGGCGCCATGTATGGAATAACCATAGGTCGTGGGCTGAGCAAACCAATTACCATCCTATAGGCGGAGCATGCCCTGAATGCGACAAGGTATACACAAGACAGGATAATTTGAAACGTCATATGGACGAGTGTCACCAAGGCCAAAAAAGAAAGAAGAGGGAAGTAGATAAAGTATCGGGTTATAATTAGTTTTGTGTTTCTGGTAGTTGATTCTTGGAGGGACTTATCGATAGGCAGTTCGTTCAATAGAAGAAGAGGAGAATCTTCAGAGTTTCACACAATCATCTAAATGAGCTTGGAAGGATGAAAAGAAATCAAGCTTGAAGAATAACTAGTTTTCCCAGATTAGATTCAGTTTTCTTACTCTGCCTTACTCCGGTCCTTCTTTGCCTTTGTCTTTCAACTGTCTAGAGCTGTCTGTTACATAACGGTTTCCTAAAAATCTTAAGCTGAGGCAAGGAGCTGTAGTAAGATACAGTGGTCTGCTGAAGAGAGCCATAGGAAGCCGTATGATCCGGTTGCCGCACAGCTTTCGCTGTCAGTCGTGGCTATTCATACAACCTCTGGTCTCATAACGGATACCATGCTCCACTTGATTGAAAGGACAGAGCTAGTTGAAGATGTTCATAAGGAAGTCGTGGAGATGCAAAACAAGGAAGGATGACCGTAGAAAGCTTTGTTCAATATAGAACCGCTCGATAGCGTTAGCAAAGAAGCCCAGAGGCGTAGGTAGCTAACAAAGGCATTTCGACCAATATTTCATTACTAACATATTATAATATGGGAACTGATAGAGCGGCATGACCTTAGCTCCGAACCAGCCGTAATAACTCCAGGCGCGTAAACGCGTTCACACGTCTTGACCTCATTGTGACGGGTGAAGGTTCCCAAGGGATAAACTAGTCCGTACTGGTTTATGTTGGCAGAGTCGTAGGGCGTTGTCACTGAGCGTTGCGAAGTGTCACGTCTCTTAATAGTGAATAGAGCGGGTCAGGCGTATTCAGGTAAAGAAGTTTTGTTGATAGCTGGTAGGCCATCGTACTATCTAGTGCTAAGCGAATGTATATATACTACTGGTGTTGTGGTGGGAGCGACGATGTTTGAGGTCGTCGTCGGTCCTGGAGCGACGCGGTCCTGGAGCGCCGTCGGTCCTGCAAGTGTCGGTCCTTTATTGATTGGATATGGTGATGGGGAAATTGTGGGGTAGTGGGAAGTGAGTGTGGGGTACACGTGACGTAGCCGCTCAGATCGTAACACTTCAGCGAACAACTGATCTTTTAATTCCTCGACTGCCATTTCTTCGAATAGTACGTGAGATTGGATTATCATGCCATACTGGCCTCCAATTTCAGTCTTCTGCTATTGAAGCATTACGCGAAATTACAGAAAGTTTTATTGTAATGCTTTTTGAAAGTACGTTTTTTAAAAATACCGTATACTATTAATTAAGACTAACTAATATTTTTAGATTCTAATCTTTGTACAGTTCATGCAAAGAGGGCAACACTTTTACCAGCAGATATGCATTTAGTACAATCAATTTGCCGTGGAATGGGGTCTTGGGAAAATTGAACAAGAACAAATAACTAAACATAGAAATATGGCAATTTAATTTGATTACCACAATAGGCTACCACAATCAGCTATTATATCTCTACCTAGAACCCCTTTTAGTAGTAATAGTAAAGTAGCTTCCTAATTTATTACTACCCATTACAAAATATTCAGATAAGCAATTCCATCCCAAGGCGCAGAACCATCCTCCAGCTCAGCAAGTGTAAACTTGCCCATTAGAATTCGAAAGAAATCCTCTAGAGTTCTCTTAGGAAGAGAAATCGATTTCTCAAATGCATCAATTTGCCGAAGAGAGTCTTTATCCCAAAGCCAAGCAGGCCCTGGAAGACATTGCCAAGTCTTAGACTTCATAGCGCCAAGCTGCCAGCCTCGAATAGCACGGATCATTGAGACATTGCTGGGCTCCCAATTGATATAGGAACGTCGACGGGAGTTCCACCAAGGAAGGCTTGGAAACTCACGGCGTGCTTGGAATCCTTTGAGGTTACTACAATAGATTAGTACAATTCTAGTAACTAGTTTAATAAGTCTTACCGGCGACGAGCAAGAGGAAATTTGATCTTCGTGCTGTTGTAAAAAGGTCGAAGAGGAGTAATTGTAGCAGTAGCAGAAGGTACTTTACTGCTAATTACAAACCAAATAAAAATCTCAGCACGAGTGAAGACATTTCCATTGAGTTTTGGAAAAGGCTCAGTCTCATCACTATATATAAGGTCAGTATACTAGACTAGCACAATAGATTACCACATAAGAGCAAACCTCAATTCTAGCCAAGCTGATTTTTCAATCTTCACTGCTGCAGCTGATCGGTCGGGAAAATGCTCCATAATTCGGCATTTATAAAAAAGCTGCTTCAAGGTGGAATCCATTGATTGCTGTACAGTCTGAAGTGATATCTTGCGGTCATGCTGATCCTTATTAGCGAAATTACTGTAAAAGTTAAAAAAAATATACCTCAATTTGCTGACAGATCATTTCCTTTGCACTCTTTTGGGCAAAAATAGTGGCTGGTTCTTCGACATTAAGGTGTTGATCGATGATTTCGAGCTGCAAAATGTCCTGTGTAGAAAGCTTTCGAATTTCAACCCAAAGAGGATTCCCATCATCGTCAGGAATCTCACCAGCGCCACGAGGCATAGTGATAGCACTTTGAGCAAGAGACATATGGTCAGGATGTCGACCAAGTGCAACACTAAGTACAAATTAGCACAAATAATTACCACAAAGCTTCAAGATCTTACTAGTTTGCGTCATGTGTTGACTTTGCATTAGCCTCTAAGGCAGCCTGAGTCTTCTCATCTGCTTGAAGCCACTCGGTTGACTTCTGGAGCTTAGCCTTGATGCGGGACCACTGCTGCTTGTAGGCTTTCTTCGCATTTTAGTATGCGCGGCGGTCCTCTGAAAGACCTTCTTGTCGTTCACGAGCTTTCTTTGTGTTTGGGTTTGAAGAGAGCTCTTCATCAGCTTTGCGCTTTGTAGAAGGGCCACCTGGACGCCGGCCTAGGCTAGATTAGCACAAGTAGTTACCACAAATGAATACATAGACTTTACCGCGTGGGTTACCGGTCATATTGCTTGGTGGTAACAGGTTTGCTGATTAGAAAGAAAGAAAGAAAGAAAGAAAATAAGTAGCTGAAAGAAAGAAAAAGGAAAAAGAAGCTTGCTAGAAAATGTAGCTTTTCTTTGTGAAATGGTGAAAGGGGGATATTTTTAGTGTGAAAAAGGAACAAAGAGTAAACAAAGAGAATGGATTTTAAGCCTTTGTGGCGGGGGACCGTTTTCACGCTAGTGGGCCCCACAGCTAGCCATTTTTGGTTAGATTTTTGAAATTTAAGCGATTTCATTGGCCCAAATTGACTATGATTCACAGCCTCGATTTTGAGCCTCTATAACCTTAATCCTGAACACCACGCAACTCCAATATCCCTTTGTATAACTATGTAAATTGTAAGGAATTTTAACCCTTCTACGAATTTCTTCTTTCTAACAACATCTAGCTAGTCTTTTCTAACAACATCTAGCTAGTTTTTTCTTTCCTTTTTTTCTCTAGTTCATTCCACTTAGCCTTTCAGTTAGTATTACTTTTATTTCTATTGTGGTAGCTATTTGAGCTAATCTATTTATAGTCACAATGGCTAAAGGCAAATCGGGTGGTAAAGCCCGAAAAGCCCCTCGCAAGACTACGGCCAAGACTACGGCCAGAAAGACTACTGCCGGGAAGAAGACTACAGGCAAGAAGACTACTGCCGGCAAGACAGTTCCCAGTGGTGCAGCAGCTCCAGCTGTACCAAAGCCAAAGCGTCGCTACACGCAAAACAGTAAGTCTTCTAATGTGATAATCTATTGTGTTAATCTTATATTGTATAGCTCTTTGGAGACGTGCAGTCAAGAAGGCAATGAAAGATGCTGTTGCAGATATCCGATGTATTCCGCGTGCACCTTTTATCCGCCTACTCAAAGAAATCATGGACAACGAGTCTCGCCCCGGCGAACACCTGCGAATTCAAGCTGAGGCCGTTTATGCTCTTCAAACTGCTGCAGAAGGTTACCTTACTACTGTTCTTACTGGTATGATATTCGAATTTGTGGTAATCACTTGTACTAATCGCTTTACTAGCTTCTGCACTTTTGGCCTCTCACGCCAAACGGGTTACTATTATGCCCAAGGACTTCTACATGCTCTATGAGATTTTGAAGCTTTTCCCATCTGATGCTACTAATCTCCTTGGCCGCCAAGGCAAAGGCGCTCATACTGCAGTTGGCAATATCTAATTCTATAGCCTACAGAAGTAGCAATTAGTAATTCAAAATCACCTTATTACTTTTCTAATATATTTTACCCATAAGTAATTTTAATTAATAAGTCTTTACCCGTGGGTAATTTTAAATAATTATTACTATTTAAAAAATACCCATAGGTTAAATCTTTTACCCATAAGTACCTATAAGTACCCATGGGCTGGGTATTTTAAGCACTATTCTTGGTCGCAGAGGCAGTCGATAGACGGAATTTGAATCACTCAAATTCAGTCTCTCACCTCCTACTACTACCGGTACTAGTTACTACTCTATCAAGTACCGTTGGTGAAGACATCCAATAAGAGAAGAAGGTCTGCACTCTTGAGATCCCGGGTTTCTTTCGCCAGCTAGACCCCATCAAAAACTAAAAGACTTTGAATACTGATACCACCAAAGCCACGATGATACAATAGTTCCCGGCCGCAGTGAATCGGAAATTCAGCTACAACCATGATGCTGATATTCTCATTATTGATGCCTGCTTCAGCTAAAAGTTGAAGCACTGCACAAAGCGTCTTCCCTGTGGCAAGTACGTCGTCTATTACCACCACTGATGCGCCCCTAGGAATCAGATCTTGACTCATCTCAATTCTCTTCCCTCCTAAATCATTAGATTTTGAGCCCGAGATATGTGACGAAGGCTTTTTAACAGAAACAGTGGGTGGGGGAAGCTTGCCAGCTTCGCGGATTAGCGCCAAGGGGACGTCGACTTGCTGGGCCAACGCCGATGCATACACGAAGCCTCCCGCTTCGCAACAGGCCACTGCACCGACTTTGCCCCAGTCACCTTTGAACTGAGTTCGTAGCTGAGAAGTGCACAAAGCCAACCCGCCCTGCCGTTGGGCGATGTTGAGCACATGTCGGAACTCGATTCCTGGGCGTGGGAAGTCAGGCACAGGGACCACCATACTAGCCAGTCGCTCTAGGTCCTTGTGGAGGAGGGGAAGCAGATACTTATCTGCAAACCTTCTGGCCACCTCGTCCCCCGTTGCTTCATTGTCAAAGACGAGACTGTGGCAGTAGTCCAATGTTGACGAATTCGACTTACAATTACTGCCATTGCTGCCACAATTGTAATTCTTGCAATCATGGTTGTGTCGATCATTATCATTGACTTGGCATTTCCGGCGCGCTTGTCGCGTCTTTTTACTAGCTGTGACACGAATGTCAAGCAATCTGCTGTTTGGAACTAAATGCGACAAGGTTGCAGTCGGCGCCTCATCTCTCATCCCAGTGATTACCAGTACATCCATATCTGCGGCGTCGGACACCACATTCAGGAAGTGCTTCTCGGGCAGCCGAGGTTGTTGGCGCATTTGTTCCTTGAAGAATGCCGTCAATGCTGGTCTGTGTTGTTCCTTGTAAGCGCGATCCCCTAACAGAGCATCCAAGTCTGCGCCGGTAGCTGTTGCGTATTCTCGCTTGGTGGCATCGCTGATGCTGGCCTTGCGTGCCTTGCAGCGCTTGTGGGCACATCTAGTAAACACGGAGATCCAAATATCAGCGCAGTAGTCTTTACCAACGCCGCTTTCTCCCGTAACAAGAATAATGAGTTTCTGTTTCATCGGCGGTTTCGGGAGAGGACATGCGTAAGCCAGCACGTTGCGCGGGTCCAAGTTCTGCTTGAGCCGGGCCAGGCGCGGTCCGTTTGGCCCGAAAGCCTTGGCCGCCAACGCCGTGTCTCTGGGATCTGGCCCGAGGTCAGCACCGTAAGCTCCGCTGCTCAAGGGCAATAAGTCGCTGGCGACATTATACACCCATTGCACGGCACCCAGAGCAACTTCAGTTTCGCCTTGGTCATAAGGCCAGACAGCAGTTATCACGCAGGCAAAATCCCAGTCTCGACAGCCAAAAGCGGTAGCATCATCGGCCACATCGCTGAGTGCCCCACCTCCTTGAAGCAGATGAATATAACAGAGTGGAGACGGACGAGTCTCTATGGCCGCTACTAAGACACTGGCGATGTCCACGGACCCGATTTGTTTTAAAAATAAACACCGCTTGAATGAGGACGTCTTGCCCCCACCGTGTCCACCGTGCATACCGGATATGTACATCTCAGTTTCGAATAGGCCGACGCCATCAACGGTCTCGAGATTATCTTCCGGCCCCAATGCTGTGCCTATAAGCGTATGTGACTGGGAAAGAACTTTAGTCGTAGCAGATTCGATCAACGTCACACCAAGATGTATCTGATCGTTATTCGAATACAAATACGCATCCGCGGAACAGTGTCGAGTGAGAGTTCTGCTACATCGATCAAAGTCGTGGAGCTTGAGTCGCGCTTCATGATTGCCTTTCAGCGGGATACTCCAGTTTCGGACGGAATACGTCCGGGCAGCATGAGTTTCAAAGACAACGCTGACAACAATACCAAAGTTAGTCCCCGCGCCTTTCAAAGCCCATAACGTATCACTCTCTGCTTCTGACTGCACAGCACCGGCCGGTCGATATTTGCTTGGTACGCGACCGACGTATAGTACCTGGCCGGAGGCAACGCTGACCATTATGGCACCCACGAGGGCGTCGCACGCAAGCCCATGCAACCTGGCCAAGTGTCCAATGCCTCCCTGCAGCCATAACCCCGAGCCTACACTTGGGCGAGCTCCCAGAGGTACTGTCAAGCCTACTGCCATAGTCTTGCGGATGATGTCTCCAGTATTGCAGCCAGCCTCCGCGACAACCAGGGAAGTAGAATCGAAATTGGGTTCTCCTCCCTCCCTCTCAGCTGTGACCGTGTGTACTTGATCAAAAGCACTCATGTCAATGGCGACGACGTTAGGCCAAAGACACTGGCCGCTATGGCTTCCGCCTATGACAGTAAGACCAACGTTTTGTTCAAGGGCCCATTTCACGCACTGCTGGATGTGCTGAACTTGTGTCGGCCTAACAATCGATGCGGGACGGTGGAGGCGGGCCTCCTGGTTTTTAATTCTCCTGCCATTATTCACCAACGGCATCTGCGCCATCAAGTCCGGCAAGGCAATTGCATGTTTAGTAAAAGTTGCCACGACGTTGGGCGAACTGAACAAGAGATGGTCGGGGTGTGCTTTTTCACGACGACCCAGTGCGCGGCACAGCTCACGCCATTCGCTCCGAATAGCTTTGTCCATTTTCGCATCTCGGAAGGCAAAGCCCGCGATGAAAGAAGTAAATCGGTCCAATGTCTCGTCGTCGGTTGCTACCCGAACGATCCCGGTAGGGAAAGACGCTGTGTGATGACACACCAAGCCGCCAAGGTTCAGGTCTCCATCGCGATGGAATGCCACCACTATTCCAGGTTTTGGGTGTTCGTCAAGTAATTTCAGTGCTTGTTCGATAAATCTGCGTTTAGGTTTCATGCCGTACATGCTATGGCAGAATAAGACGACATCAAACTTCCCACCATCACTTGTCCCAATGCTGGTACCGCTCCTTGTGTTTTTGTTGTCCTTGTCTGGTGCGAATGGCATCTGATGAATATCGGGGCGGCGTTCCAGACATGGCAGAGGAGGCTCTGTTCCTGAGGTGGGATGAAACCAATCATCTAGTCTTATGGCAAACAAGTCGTTAGGCTCGAATGCAACATATCTCCTGACTTTGCGCCTAACGTGGTAGGGCAAGTATCCAAAAACGCTCTTTGGGCCGGGTCCAATTTCTAGCACCGAGATATGAACCCGCGAGTTTAATAAACGGTCTAGAAGCGAAGAGAGTTGAGGGATAATGAAGTTCTGGTATGTCATCCATCCCGAGCCCTGCATCAAGACGTCGAAACCGGCGCTGTACTGCACGTGGGACAACGGCTGCGTTACGCACGATGCTGTCGCCCTCGCTGTCTGCCTAAGGGTTTGCTTCAGGGTGTCGAGAGTGGCCATGCCAGCTTGATAGGAGCACACTTTTGTGCCGGTAGAGATGATAAAGTATGATTGCGTATGGATGATGATCGGATTAAGCTGGATTGTGTACCTACAGAGCTGTTACCGCTTCTTATCTGCCCCGATGTTGAGTGTAATAGGAGTGTCGGAATCTTAGGTTTATCGAAGACAATGTCGCGATCGTCAACTAACCAATCAAATCACTTTGTTCCCATTCTCATGCTTTCTCTTATCAGTCAAATGCATGCTCCTGGAAGTCATTGACATGTGGAACTTTGATGTACGCGCGGCGTTATGTTATCTTGGCAACGTTAATACGTGGCCACGTCAGCTACCTCATAATGCGAAGGGGCTTCGGCTCAACCTATCAACAAAGACCACGTTTACCGCGAGATGTGTCAAAGACCTTATGGGTTACCCTACCGCAAATGAACCTTTTTTGGCCGGCCTCCCGCATGGCCTATCATGAACTGCGGAAATCCGGGTGTGCTGGTAATAACATGTGGTGATTCTGTTAGGCTGTTCATAAGAAATCGTATTGAAGAATATGGGGGCAAGATCCTCGTTGGAAGAAGAAAAGTGCAATACATGTAAGTTATGCATGTATTATGCACCATATCGATAGGTTGTACGTAATACGAACTTAAATCCATTTCTACATGGAGGGGAACAAAGCACTTAATGCAGAGGGACCCTTAACCGCTACCAAACCACAAGGGAATGTAGTAAATAGAGTCAAACTTTTACGAATCGAGTGAACATGTTATAGTGGAAGCTGCCAAGATTAAAGCCTACATCCATCCAGTGGCGCAAAGAATATTAGCTCTGGAGTATTCAACATCCCGCATTTCATCGCGCCCATCCAGATGAAAGCATCACATTCATGTACCAAGCTGTGTATTTGACCCATAAGCATGGAGAAACTTAATCCAGCGCTCGTGGGGGGTTTGTGGTGTCACGAAGACACAATAATGGTCGGCCTCCGGCAGAAATACAACAAATGACCATTTCAGAGAAGGGGTTATCGAGCCAAATGTTGGCGGTTCTATCGGCCTGAATGACTGTAACTTGTCTGGAATGCATAAACAATGGCGCATGTATCGGCCGACTTCAAATTTGATAGGGCAAAGGAGAGATATTGTATGGTTGTTAATGCACTCTGTTCGATGAAAAGTAGGTGATAAGATAAGCCATACTAGTATATCTACCGCCCAGTTCATTTATCCGCCCGATTATTTGGTTGAGAAGCAACCCTCTCGCAAGACCAGATTCCTCTGGTCTTCGTTCCCAAGCCTTTTTAGGTCGCTCGGACTTTCAGGTCAAATTGCGACAGAATTTCTTTTACGAAATATCTTACTTTATGCCTCTCTTCCTCCGGTCTGTAGCAGTCCACATGGCTAGTTCCAAAAACGGTAGCGTCCTCTCTAAGAAGCGGGCCCCCAACGATGCTACTGTCTCTTCCCCGATCAGCGATAATTTAACGCAAGATGGGCGCAAAAGACGGAAAAAACACGAGCTCAGCAGCCTCGGGGTTACTGTTAATAGTACAATTTTGAGTGCCCCGAATGAGTATAAGAAGCCGCCCGACCCAGTGACCGGTTCTGGTGATCTTTGTAAGTTACTATAGTTAGTCTTACTCTTTGTTGAGTTGTCTTGCGTCTAGGTAAAAATTTATTTGTATTGCGACTAACATTTGCACCTCGCAGCGATCAAAACTAGAACTCATCAAGGAGAAAATCAAGAGCAGGCCGCATTACGCCTAGAGAAGATGCAAGGTGCTGTGCGAACTTTGCTAGAGTGCATCGGCGAGGACCCCGGTCGTGATGGCCTGCTGGATACACCTTCACGTTATGCCAAGGCATTGCTGTTCTTGACCAAGGGCTACCATATCAATGTGGAAGATATTGTGAATAACGCGCTATTCAATGAGGGCCATAACGAGATGGTCATTGTGAAAGATATTGATATATTTAGCCTTTGTGAGCACCATCTTGTGCCCTTTACAGGAAAGGAAAGCTCTTCCTTCCCTCGATGTGTCCTATACACTCGATTCTGGGATATGCCGGCTAATTCTCTCTTCTAGATGCACATTGGTTACATTCCCTCCAATACTGTTATTGGCCTCTCAAAGCTTCCTCGAGTCGCCGAGGTATTCTCTCGTCGCTTACAGATCCAGGAGCGCCTGACCAAGCAGGTCGCTCATGCCATCATGGAAATCCTCAGGCCTCAAGGTGTTGCCGTCGTCATGGAGTCTAGCCACCTGTGCATGGTGATGCGTGGCGTTGAGAAGACCAGTGCCACAACTCTGACAAGCTGCATGCTGGGATGTTTCGAGCAGAAGAGTAAGACGCGAAATGAGTTCATGCATTATGTCGGAGTGAACCGATAAGATAAAGGATAACTACAGTTCTTCAATTGACTAAAGCAGAATATAGCAGAAAAAGCATAAGACTGTTCAAGTTCTGCTTAAATCTCTCGCTCTCTGATCATTTTATATTCTCTTGTTTTATCACTTCAGTATCATTACACAGTTTCCTATCGGTACTAGATCTTCGATGTGTGGTGAGTCACTTATCAGGAATCTCACTACTAATGAATATATCTACTGACTTGCACGGATAGGCCGTCACTGCTTTCTCGTTTCTGTCCCACTTAAGCCTGGAAGGCCCCCAAAGGTCACTGAATGGGTGGCCATTGGTAATGGTACACCTGTTCCAACCTTCATCGAGAACTTCCCCATTTTCCAGCATTGGGCATTGTGTGTCGTCGACTGTGACAATTTAGAGTGTTCTCATCCAGCCAATTGAGATATCTTTTTAAAAGCCAAGTATTTTGACCTGAGTGTCGATCTGGAGACTTCTTTCAATATTGTAAGTAGGAGTAGGTCATACGAAGACGTTTCCACCGTGGGAAATAAGGGGCAAAAATGCTAGACGGTGATTGGTCAAAAACAGGGAACGCAATGCGTTTCTACTGATAGTTCTTGAGTAGGGTATGACTGAGTGGGTGTTCAAATGGGAGACCAACTGGTATAGGACTGCGAGGCGGGAGCCAGCTATCCAATGGGTATTTCTTTTTTGAATTCTGGGTTTCGGGAGGTGCGCGTTTGCGGTCCAGGTCAAACTGCTTGCTAATTCAGACATCTGTGTAACACGCCAGCTAAATCATAAATCATTACAAAGTCTCAAGAACCTATTCAAAAACTCAATTCAACCGTGAACTTTTCCAAGGGCCCAATCATCCAGCCGAAGTTTCACCAATCGATCCAGCTCAGTTGATCCATCCGAGCGAATGCCATACTCATCCGCATCCCAGAGTATGTGATCAATGTACTCGCCGGCTGCAGAAAGATGTAGGATATGCGCAATGGCACGATGAACAGCAAGGAGCCGAGGTAATGGTGGATCGATCGTCCTATCCTCAGTGAGGTAAAGTGTCCGAGTGACTGGAACATTTTCTTCTAGTCCAGGTGGCAGGAATGTATCTATACGATACGTGTGTGGCTGCCCATCGACAGCCTCGAAATAGACCTGGAAGTCACCAAAAGACATGTGAAGATCATGGCTCAGCGTCAAAGCATTGCCTGGGCGATCAATGCCAACTCCCTCGATCAAGAACGCCACACCACTGTCAAACATATTAAGTATTGCCAGTGCGGCAATTTTCGAAGGGTTCTAAAGGAGAGTTAGCGAGCGCAGGGTATCGAGCCAAGAACACGTACTAGCTCTCTAGAGGAATTAAGTTGTGTGAGAGAATGTGGAATAATGTGTGCGACCTCTAGACGGGCGAATTTTTGGCCAAGCAGAGGAGCGCTGTCCTGGTCAAGAGCCTCATTCCAACCACCTGGTCGACGGGAACGCTTTAAGGCCTCAGCTGAGTCGAATCTACGTGAGATGACACAGCGATAGCGGTCTCGTATCAGACAAGCACCTCTTAGATTGGCTAGACGCTCCGGTGTTCCAGAAAATATGTGGTTCTGGCGTTGGGTTTTCATGACAGCTGAGTGAGATGCTGGTGTGGGTTGTGGTGTCTTCTTGGTGGATGCTTTGACTGCTGAAATGTTAGCTATCGGACACGATGTTGCCGTGAAGGAAGAAATACGTGGAAGAAAGAAGTTGTCCACTAGGTAGTCTGCGAACTTATACAGATGAGCCTTAAGCTGCTCTCGGTATGTGACATCTTCAAAGTCGATATCCTCTTCTGATGATACAGATAGGTTCAAAAACTCAAACACAGCGATCAACACGTTGTCTTTGGACTCCTGATTGGTGGAATACTCGTAAGTAAAGCGAACAAGTTTCACTCTGTCGTATTGGTCTTGACCTCGTTTCACATCTTCACTGTCAAAATGATTGATGACGTGATAAAACCGACGGATAGCAGAGGCTCGATGGGACTCAGACAAAGGTTGTCGGGATGAGAAGTCGATGATGCCTTCGAGAGATGATTGATGGCGATGGAGCGGAAGAGCGGGCGGCGCCATCATGTTGAGTTGGTCGATGATGCCGAGTTTTGCTTTGTTTCAATTGCTGTTGTTGGGATCGAAAAAACAACGGGACAACTCCGGAACAATGATGAACCACGCCGGCGCCTCTCAGATCACCCCACTTCGATAGGTGGTGAAAATGATAAGACGGCAGAATTGCGTATCGGATGTCAATGCTCTTGAAGTTAATGTCGCACTTAGCGTGCTTAAAGGGTTAAAGTGAATGTGATGAGCAGCAGCAAAAAATGTGTTGATTGATTGTTTAGTTGTCTCTTGTGCGGGGTATTCCATCCCACAGAGTTACTTTAAGCATATGGGGGGGGCCAATATGACTAAGCATATATAAGTATGGGCGCCAATAGGTGCGCACCTGGATGCGCACGTAAGTGTCACGTGTTGCGCACCCGGTGCGTCGTCTAGGCGCACAGGACCTGTGTGCTCGGGGCACAGACCCCCTGTCAGCAGGCTAGGGGCACAGCCCCCCTGACTAAGCATTTCCCGTTGAATTAGAAATTGACTGAATGTACTAACGCATTCAACGGAGCCGACAGCTACCCTTTGACTGTGATTATTGAAATAGGGACGGGAAGGGCTAACCAAATTATACACAGCTATGACAGCCGGAGAATGTTCAATAGCTTTGCTACCGAGTGACCGTCTAACACCCATGACTTCCAACAATGATACAATCTTCTGTGCGCCCACTAGCTAAGTGCAAAGCTTCTTGTTCCCTACTGTCTGCTTCTATTCTCTCCCAAATTTCTTTGACGCCTCTTCTTCTATTGGCTAAAGGATTGTCTCCCATCTCCTCGGCGACCTGGGCTTCAATCCGCTCATCCTCCGCCTTACTCCAATCCAAATACGCCATCATCTCCTCTTTCGTCCATTCTCTTGATCCTGTTGACGTGATACAGCGCTTGGACATCTGTTTGTAGCCCAGGCACCATTCGTAGCTCTGTTTGTCATACCTGAGTGGGAGCCCCATCGCCCTGCGATATTGCTGGTTCGTCTTGATGCTGCCAGCTGGCTGCACTGCGTACCACGCGCTTCTTGCGGCAACATATCTTTCATATATTTCCTGTGGAGAATCGTACCTCGGTGGTGATGGCGATGACCGGCCAAGCGAAGGGGGTTGCTCATGAACAGGAGATTCCGGCCGCTGAGAGGCGCCACCGGGCGAGTCTTGCAAGGTCCCAGTCATAGTCTCCGGCTGAGAGGCGAGGACTGCCGGTGCCGCTGTCATTGCCGATGCTTCTGTTTCTGCCAGTGCCTTTGCCTCTGCTGCTACCTTTTCCAAGAGCTCTTGATGCCGCAAGGGACATGCCTTCGAATTCATTTGGTGACCGACTTCATGGCATTTGCTGCATTTTGGCGGGGCCTTTGCCCTTACCTTTCCTGTAGTCGCAGCGGCTTCAAAGGAGCTTGGTAGTCTTTTTGTACTTGACTGTGGCAGATTTGATATAGTAGCCCTTGCATCTATGCGAGTGCGAGGCTCCAGAAGTAACTGTTGCTGCCCTGGGCGCTTCAGATGCCAATGCTTGTGGAAATGCTCAAGAAGAAGAACTTGGCCTTGTTCTTGTAAGGTCTGAAGTAGGTGAGCGCAAGGCAATCCCAGTGTACGCATAAAAATACCAGTACAGCGAGGCAGAGGGGGTTTTTTATCCAAAAGCCGCTTTCGTTGCTCTTCAACCTTCCTCAACGCCTCAAAAGATACCCAACCTTGAACAGCACTATACAGAGCTATACGAAGCTCAATTGGTTGTCGAAGTTGCTGTTGGGCTTGATTTGACTGTAGCTGATGGACCTGATTGGTAACAGCTCGTGTAATAGAACCCCAAGCCTCAAATAGATCTAGTGTCGATGTATTTAGATAGCTTTTAAGTAGACTATGAATACCTTCCACACGAGAAGTAACGACAGTACCAAAGTGAAGATGCTGATCAACCCAAGCTTTTACAAGCTTCTCCTTGTGAGGGTTTAGCCACGTTGCATGCAAATATCCAATCTCATTGGCGTAGGCGGGTAGATATCGCTGCTCAAGCTGCTGAACCCGCTGATCAAAGGTTACCTGATCAGCTGATTGAATGATTAAATGCCACTGGTTATAGAACTCTTGCCAGCTAAGAAGCTCTGCCTCGATTGTCTTTGGATCTGTTCGGTGTTGAATAAAGGCCGGCCGGCAATAAGCAAGGACTGCCTTATTAGCATGCCAAAGGCATAATAGAAGGACTGCAGATGGAAAGCAGATAGCAACTGCATTTATACAAGCTAAAGCACAGTCCGTAATAATGACAGACGGAAAGCTTGTATTGCAGACCTCATATAAAGACTTCAGTCGTTCGAGAGCCCATTGGTAGTCTAGTTCCTCTTCGCCGCTGAGGAATGCAAAAGCAATGCAGAATGATCGTTGACAGGCATCAACGCCGATAATGTCGAGAAGCGGCATGCCATACCGATTCGTCTTATATGTGCAGTCTAGAAGGAGAAGGTCAGGATATGCTTGCAGATAGGTAAGTGATTCAGGATGAGCAAATAAAACTGCTGTAACCCGTCCTACGCTATCTACCTGCATACGATTCTAAAAGCCTTCTTGATCTAGCTGGTTAATAAGAGCATGCATTGTGTTCTGACCAAAACGAGATGATCGTCGAGCTTCTGCAATGCTGTTGGAGATATCCTTCTGAGTTGCAATGGAATTTGAATGTTGTCGAACAGACTTGCGTAGTGTGATATAAAGTGCTAAAGTGATATTCATATTCATATTCACATATTCGCAAAAAGTGTGCTAGAATATCACCCTAGCACTTTAGCACGATTGATATCACTATGGCACTCTAGCACGATTGATATCACTATAGCACTTTAGAACAATTGGTATCACTATCGTACTTTACCACCTATGCTGTCAGACATCCGCAAATCAATCAAAATTAACATCGGAGTCTTCATCGCCGCCACTATGAAAACCCGTATCAGTAATTACACCCATACCACCATAAACAGCCTTCTGGATATGGCCTTCACGCAGCCAGTTACCTATACATTCAACCTTCTCAAGATTCTCGCAACTCATTCGTTCTCTATCCCAGGAGAGAGTACGTCGACCACCAGAGAAAGCAGATTCCGGATCAGCTGATTCAGGCGCGATTGAGAGGATATCAATAGCCATTCGACTTAGCTGAGGATAAGTCTTCCGCTGATCCTTATGACACCACCATTGAAGTGGTGATCCACTTATTTTGATGGGTGTTGCCTTGATAAAGTCTTCAAGATCGTCCATACAATCACCCAGATCCTCGGTGACTTCCAACTCTTCAAGTAAAGCGTCCCACTCGTTCGGCTGCCGCTTTTGCGAAGCACATACCTCATCAACCGACTCTGCAGGTCCAGTCTCAGGCTGAGTTTTGTACTCTTCTTCCCAAATTGTACGGGCACCAGCAATGGCGTTTTCGTGCCATGACTCTGGCCAGTGGCGCTCAATGTACCTGATTCGCTTTGAAGGATCAAGAAGGAGGGCGGCAGCGTAAACAGGCGCATCTTCGGTCATCGTATAATACTTGTCGAGAATGAACCAGCCCATCTCAATTGAATGAAGGATACGGCGATCAAGCGTCTCTAGCTTCGAGTAATGTTCCTAGATTGGATAATTAGCCAAGTTAGGGTTTAGAGTCTATCAAGAGACAGCAAACCTTGTTCTTTTCATAGTGGCGTAATAAACCATCCATAATTGTCAATGTTTGCGACAATGTAGAATTCTTACCCTCAGCCCATAAAGTTGCCGACGCGAATGGGTGGAGAAATCTATGTGTTTTTCAAGGTAATCCCAATCTGATGAGTTGAGGATATTATCGTTGATCTCCTTATCGTAATCAAGCAAGAATTGCTTGATCTGTGATTGCCTTCTGATAAGATTATCGATCAGCTTATACCAAGAGTTCCATCGGGTGTCGTTATCGATCCCAAGCCGCAAGCCTACTCGATCCTCCCATAGATCACTGTGGATAGATGAATTTCGAAGCCAGACCGCAATGTTATGTAGTTTACGCATCGCCGGGATGGTTTGCCAGCCTCTGAAGTTGTCATCCTTGAAATCGGGGGGCTTCCGAGCGGCCCTTTTAGCCTTTCCCTTCCATATCTTACTGAAAGACTGTTCTTGCTGTCCCGAACCTTCAGACCGCGATGCTGGCTCGTTGGCGGATATATAATATAGTGTGAAGTAGAATTGTTCGTACATCTCGGCGCCGGTCACGTCGCTAGCAGCGGCAAGTGCTGCGCGTAAAGCTTCTTTCGAGGACGCAAGGAGAAAGGCTTGAAGGGAGAGATTTATGATATGAGCGATGCATCGGATTCGACGCTGGCTGGGATGGAAAGATACCTAGACTCAGTTAACCAACTACCTATTAATCGGCGTTCTAAATAGCATACACCGTATTTATCCTGTAGCATTTGTGAGAGATGTTTCAAATAGGTATCGTTTGAAGTAGCATTATCGCCGGTATGATAGCCGATTTGCTTCGCAATACCGTATTCTTCGATTGCTTCCGCCATTAGAGTTGCTTGGCGCCCGCCATTGTGGCTGTATCGACATTCAGGCATAGCTAGCAGGGCCTTTTGAAGTCGATAGCCATTATCAACCCATCTAGCGCATACTGCTAAAATGCCATGCCGATGAGGCGATGTCCAGAGATCGGTCGAGAGATGGATCTTCGATACGGACGCCTAAAGCTTTGCTTTCAATTGGGATCGGTATAAGTCGAAAGTAGTGGTAATATGACGCATCGCCGCGTCGCGGGACGTGAGGAGAAGATCCTCAATAGCCGGATTGCATGCTAATATGATATCCTGCATCTCATCCCATTTCACCGCGGAGAATGGTAAACGACGGCGTGTGAGCAGACCGACAATCGATTCTATATATTGCTGTCGGTTAAAGACGCGGCGTAAAGTGGCATCTGATGGCCGACTCTGAAAAAAATTGTCCATCCGAGGCTGCTTTGACGGCCGGGTAATTATATCTGTGTCGTGCTCGTCTACGGTACTGGCCTCCGTCTGAAGAATAGAGGCATGCTTCCTTTTCGCGTGGTAAATAGCATTGCCACGCTTTCCATTTGACCATGGACTATCTGGGGGACAATGAAGGCATTCATACATAACACGACCAGACGTCTTTCGTTTGCCAGATGGCCCTAGTTTGGCCTTCTCTGGATGAGTGGTGCGGAAAATGACGTCGAAGCTAGATGATTCGAAGGGCAGATCATCGGGTGATGCTCTAGTCTGTGATCGAGTAAGGGTATCAGTGATAACTTTTGAAGATGAACTCATAATTCAATATTGAAAGTCGAGGCAGCAGACTGCCGGACAGCGCGCTCTTACTAGGTACCGGTAACTCATAATCCAATGATGATCGGAATGATTGTCTTCTGTCTCTTTATCATCATGGTTGTTCTTGCTCTCCTCCTTCTTATAGGTAAAGAGGCGAGGTATGATACTAGACCTGCTGACCCTGCTACAGACCTGTAACACTGTTCTGATGATTCACGCGTAATCGTGTGACACCGTTTCCTGTGGCTGCCTATGCAACACTTATCATCCATGCTACTTCTCCAATACCAGGGATGGATATCTTACGAACGGGAATTGAATTGATAGAATAATTCGATGCCAAGTCTTTACCGAATCGAACTTTATTCGCTATCGAATCGAACGGGCCCAAACGTTCGATCGAAATCGGTCGATTCGGTCGAACGAGTGGCGCGGTTCGCTGAAACTCTCATTTCTTGAACGCGTCAACCGACCCCTGACGCTACCTGATGCGATCGAGCTTGATTTGCTGTCTTGAATGCCCAGGCTATGTAGATGTGCTAAGATGTGTTAGTGTATACATCTATACCGCTGAGACTTACACATCAGGATAGGTATCGTGCAACTGCAGCAATCATATTTCCCCGCAGCCCATAAACGACTGCTTTCTAAATTTCAACGGTAATTTATTGAATGAGACCATTTCCCAATGCCCATAAGGACTATGTCCAGCGTGGGGAAGGTTGAAAAGCGAATCTTTGTGACCATGAAATGCGACTAATATTGTTTAGAGGTACTTGCGCAAGTGTGGGGGAATACGTGAGCACTCTGGTATCTTTCAAGCACTGAGATATAGGGTAGGCCCGACTTGTAAAAACTTCCACGATGAACTTCAAAACATGCTGATTTTCCGTAGATTGGAAGTAATGCAAACAAAACTGGCCCGTTTAGATATCTCCCGTCAGGAGCTTTCTATCCGTGCCAATGTTCTCACGGTCAGAAGACCATTTCGACCTTGGAGTCTCACATGTCTCGTGTATCCTCAACCTGGAAATGTCGCGTTGTGCGCCTCGATGGTCTGTGCACGATGACACAAGCCAATAGGGGTGTTGCAAAAGCTAATTAGAGTAGTTAGATCCAACAAAAGTAGATAAGATTATCTAATCTTATCGGATAAGCATGCCACACGGCCGATAGCATTTTAGCTATCGTGATATCACATTTAGCTGAAAAAAAGTGTGATATATATTCACGGTGATATATATCACTTTAGCACTTTAGCACAGTGTGATATCACTTTAGCATATCACAATACGCAAGTCTGCCTGGGCGAAATCTCGTGGTTATGCTTTTACCATGCTTGGATTATAAACAGATGTCTAAGCGTTGTGCGACTCAAACGGGATCTCGAGACTGGACAAAAGAAGAGATGATGGCATATCTAGATTGGTGCACTGCAGAAGACAAACGCGCTGAAGCCCAGGTTGCAAAAGAGATGGGTGACGACCCACTAGCAACCAAGAGGAGAGGCATGAAAGATATCTGGGAAAGCGCCGAGAGGGATAGCCTAGAACAGCAAGCCTTGCACTCTGTAGGGGGCAAGACTGAACAATGTATAACATAGTAGAGATGTGAGATGTGAATATTTTTTCTTTTTTTCTTTTCGTTATTATTAGCATGACACAAAGGACTTGCACGGTGCAGAGCGCGACTCATAAGCACCAATAGGAGAAGGTATTGTGTGGTGATTATCAGTCGCCTGCTGCCTCCCTTAGTCCTACATGTCTTATTACCCTGCCCTGCCCGGCGCCCAATCAAAGGCAGGATTGACAGCTTCCAAGCGTCACACAGCACAATTCAGTTTGCTTTGTTATCTGCGGGGGTTGAAAATATGCAGCCGCTTCCCTTTTCATCCATGCCTTGCGCGATTATGCAGCCAACAATTATATTTCAACGAATCATAATGTGACCGCAGTGCTCTAAAAAGAAGAGAAAAGAGACAACATAGAACACATCTACGCCACGTAAAGAGATTGCGATGACACGGTCCTGGAGTGACGAGACCCTTCGGGGTTCGTCGGGCCCAAGGTGTAGGGTAATGAATTTGATGTGGTCCGGAATGTGACCCCGAGCTGACTGCACCAATGATAATCAAGGGGCACGGTAGGGGTGTCACGGATTTATTGTTTTGTTCGCCCGCGTGTTCGGACAGGAGGTTCCAATTACAACCAGCACCAATGCAGCACCATGGTTTCCTCTTTTCGCGATGAAAGGAGCGGAGGAGCCCTACGAGCGTGCACGGGCAAAAAAGAGGCAAGTTCATGAAAAGAAAATGGGCAGGGGGGTGTCCACGCAAGGACGCTTGGTGTTGTTATAATAGAAATTTCCAAGATCACTCTTCTAAAACCTTCAGGTTGCCTCTTTTAGCTTGAAGGTTTTGATCAAATTGTACTCAGATCATCTAGGACCTCAATCGCCCTGGAAGACCTTGTACCCTTTACGCGCTACCAAGGATAAGCCAAGCATGAGCATACCTACAATAGTGTCAGATATTCAGGTGAATTATTGTTGTTGCTCCTGCTACTTGAGGTGTAAAGCAAGCTCTATATGTCTTTTCTGTGCTACAGTATTGAGCACTTGCACCTTCCCGTAAAAAAAAAACATACTCTTTGTAAAGTCTAGGGTGGGGCTATCCGGGTACATAGCTCTACCTCATAAGCAGATGTTTGGTTAGAATTTGGCCGCCTTATGGGTATGTAAGCAATTTCTGGCTGAGCAAACGAAGTACTTAGAAGTACCGCTGCTGCCTGGAGTTCTGGGTCGCGAATCTCGGGAAGTGGAGACAGGCCCACAGTATGAACAATAAGTACCATAGCTTGCATCAATCAGGTAAGTACATCAAGACTCGCCCTTTTTGTTCCGGAAAAGAGTGTACACAGTGTGAAAATATACTTGGGCTACATATACGGGGCTTTGTTTATAAACGACAGTTATTTTGGAGAGGAAGCTGCAAGTGCTCAATACTGTATGTGGAATCAACTAGAAGCTGCTTGCTAAGCCTGTCATCTTTGATGACAATAGCCTTTTCAAGCTACTTCCATGAACTTCCTTTTGACACTATTTAACAAATAGCCAGTTACTTCTGCCTGAGCTGTGTCACAGACCAAGACCGGACCTGCCTACCCTAGAGCTACAAGTGGGTTAGATCACGTGGCGACACGTTATCGCTGAGACTTTAGTTCACCGACTAGATAAATCCTGAACGTAGCTCCATGAGCTACGTCTTGTCAATAGAGCCTGACCTGCCTGCAGTGTCTATCCGTAGCAATAGAACCGATCCCGCCAGAAGCGTTCCCCGTCCACCTGTATACCGAATCGGACCCGTGGCAACTTTGTCCCCTTTAAGGCCTTATTCATACTCGTGGTGTTTTTAGCTTGGGGCTCAGTCTTGACACTCATAAAAACAATATATATCCCGTTGTATTGATTAGTGGTTCTAGAGCCTCAAATTAATCAGAAAGAATAGTCAGAATCGTAAAAGATGTCTTCAGACTCTGTCGTCACATCTTCTTCCGATATTGTAAAAAAGGACTCTTCAACTGGCCACTTATCCAGACCTGCCCGCTGTTTTACTGACATCTGGCAATTTTCCTCCAAAGCCTCCCTCACCATCTTTCGGGTTCGGTGTTTAAATATCCGGTAGTGTGAAACCACAAACAATACCGCATTGTAGGCCATGTTGGTATCGACAACGTCTGACTGCAAAAGCATGTACAAGAGTCGAAAAGCCGAATCTCGTGCGATATGCTTAAACCCTCCGGTGTTTGATCTCTCCTCTGGATCCCATTCGTCCTTGCCTTTCCTCATGTCGTACATGATATCGCGAATGGTACGGCCACCAGTGACATCGATAGCAAGAGAATCGAGGGCGTCACAAAGAAGATGATATTCGGAGAGCCGCATAGGCATGCGGCGAAAGAATTGTCGAAACCCTTTATCTACCCCATATCTGATCACTTCTGAGTAAGGCCCATCACCGTAATGGGATTCAGTTGTTTCTGTGGTCTCTCCTTGACCTTGATCAAGCGTTTTGGACAACTCTGCTTCCTCATAAACGCTCAACGAGGTCGTCGATTGCGTATTGCCTTTCTCCTCCCACCTGGAATACAGGAAGTGAGGCAGCATGTCCCTACTGCCGGCCCGGTAAAGTAACAATTTACTTACACCATCATACCTGATGGTGGCTTTCCCGCCAGATTGACTTGCCAAATTGGAGATCGTTTTGATTAGGGCCGCTAATCGCTTCAAGTCCGCCTGGTTGAGCTCTTCCCATCTTTTGATCTGAGCTTCTACGTCCTCGACTTTGGGTGCTTCAAATTTCCCATGCTGATGATACGCTCTAACGAGCTTCGACGTTTGGGACACCCAGAGCTGTGTGGCGACGTCTGGCACAGATAAGGGTCTCCGGATTGCTCGGGTTTTGATTTCAAGAATTGACTGTTGAGGCACAGCTCGGCCTTCTTCAGTGATGACCAGTTTCGATAGGGCAGGAGTGGTGGTTGAGATGGCTGTGGCTGGCGACAATGACAGAACTCTCATGTTGGTGACTAGAGGGTCATCTTGTGAAGTTTCGATTTGTAACGAATCCGTCTTAGCGTCGCCTACGTAACCGTCGGCTTCGTAGCGTACGATAAAGTTTAGGCCACCAAATCGATACCCGATGATCCTGTGGTGACCAGCGCTATCCACAACCTGCTCGGTAGTGCATGCCTTCTCAAACTCATGGCCAAAACCACGAAACTCGTTTGGCTCAATAAACCTAGTGGTTGCCATCTCGTCTCGGCGAAACAACGTAGTCGTCCCAATAACCTCTACACCTATGGTGAATGGCTCATGGTCGCTAGGGGTCAAGTCAGGGTTGACGAAGGCCAGAAGCTTACGAATATTGTTCCGATCAGTTACAACGTCGACAGAGCGGATATCGAAAGAAGGATTTGTAATATACAAAGCCTGGAATAGCGGCTCAAGAGGACTCTCTGGGTAACGACCTTCGTTCTGGTTAATGTAGTAGAGGCCCGAATCCTTTTGGAGCTTCAGGGAAGTTCTAGGAGCTGACCAGAGAGGTGGACTCCCCGGGACAGCGATCGTGGCGGTAGGCCTGTCAAGCCAGCTGTAGGACGACAGATGCCTGACGTTAGTAATCGATGCAGGAGCGCAGATGCAGGAAGCATCAATATCGCATTTTTTTATCTCAGTGATAATATTAGAGTCCATTGTGAGCTAAGAGTGGTTGTTGGTGAAAGGAAGAGGAACAGGTTGGAAGGAAGCCAGCAACAGGAGGGGTAATTATACTCTGTTGAACCTTATATCAGGGGCAGAGTAAAAAAATGTTTTGTGTGAGCATTAGAGTAAAATGCTTTTGCGTGAAGTTAGATAGAAAGTTAAAGCCGATAGTGAGCTGACAGCTCTGTAATAGCAATCTGTTTTTATGCAAAGTGTTGAGAAAGATTGGGAAACATGTGTGGTGACCTTTTCCATATTAATATAAGCGACAGGATCTTTGTCCCTAGCTCAATTGTCCTTATCTTTGATACTTTATGGCTTTGGTTGCATTGTGGAGTTGTTGGTTGGTGACAAAATATGTCATACGACTTCCAAGAGTTCCAACTACTAAGAGGGGTTCAATCTCACCCCTCCTAGCCTTCGTACCTCAGGTAGGGGGTCGCTAAGAAGCAAAGTGCGCTTTGATTTGCAAACTTGGGGTACTTACATTTACTCCAAAATTGCATACAATTAGAAGTCTCTTTTGTTTTAAGAATAAACCGGCTTTCCTGCAAGCCAAGGCTAACCTTACGCGATTGAGGGATATCGCATACGCAAGGGGCATAGATTGGCAAAATGCTGATGTGCACATAAGTGGCTAAAAATCAAAAGACCTGCAAAAGTGGGGATAGAGCCTGTTAGATTGGCAGCTGGGAATGGACCCCACTTTCCATATTATTCTTGTATCCAGAAAAGTTTTCATTTACGGAAATTTGATTGGATCAAGCCCCTGTCCGGTACGCGATGGTAGCCCCCCCGCACTGCTAAAAGCAGTGTGTCCAACAACCAAGTTACTTGACTTGGTTGTTGGACACACTGGCCTTCACCGCCTTTGCGTGGATGTACCTGTGGGTCGAAGGAAAAAAGAGCGAATCAGAAGCCATAAAAGAAACGCCTGCCTGTATAAGAGTGACGCCGGTGTAGCCATTCTGTCACGCCGGCGTAGTAATGGCCAAAAGAAAATCATTTACTCGTTGGCTAGCCGGGAGGAGTGAGACCAAAAGAACCAGTTGAAGTGGCACCAATCTCTGATGAAGTAGTATACATATCGGAGTGTCTATTCCGCGAACCAGGCCAGTGCTCAACGGGATCGGCTTCAGACAGGGTGCGAGCGGGAGGCCTCACAGGGCGGGGCCAATCGGTTAAACAGCCTTACGGATCAAATCGGGGCGACAATTGCTGACATAATTTGGGCACCTAGGTGGGGAGCCAATAGGTTCACGGGTACCCGTGATTCTATTCATTTCACGGGTCCCGTAAAAATGACTAAGCACAGTGCGCCTAGTCCTGATTTCAACCTACGAGTCGATGAAGACACACTGTCTTGCTTTTTAACGCCGTCGCGTCAGGACGCAAAGGCTGGGCCACAGTGCGCTCACCGAAGAACGACATTCAGTGGTGATCCTCAAACAATGGGAACGATCTTATTGAGGCTCAGGTACTTAAAGAAGTAGGGAGCGACCCCATGAGAAATGGAAGGAGGGGCGTCAAAGAGATCTGGAAAAGGATAGAGGAAGACAGCGAGACTCAGCAGGCTCGTCATTCTGCCGAAGGGCAGAGTGAGGGATGTATTGTAGTACAATTGTAACATGCATTCGGCTTTAATTGTCTAATTCCACTGGCGTGCAGGAAGGGGGTAGACGCACTGTGCTTAGTCATTTTTACGGGACCCGTGAAATGAATAGAATCACGGGTACCCGTGAACCTATTGGCTCCCACCTAGGTGCCCATGTATGTAATGGCGGGTAACCCTTCGCAACGTAGTGTAGCTCCATTTTAATTAGCTCAAAGCATCAAAACACGTTTACGACGCAAATATCCACCCTTCGAAATCGCTCCTCACCACGACATCAATTCTATATATCATGGATGGACCATCGAGTGTAGAGGAATTGACAAGACTCCTACGAGAAGCTGAGCAGCGCGCGGAGGAGGAGCGACAACGCGCCGAGGAAGCAGAGAGAGAACGACAGGAGGAGCGGCAACGCGCCGAGAGGGAACAGCAACGCGCCGAGAGGGAACAGCAACGCGCCGAGAGGGAACAGCAACGCGCCGAGAGGGAACAGCAACGCGCCGAGGAAGCAGAGGAACAAACACGACTCACGACGCTTGACGAATACATTGCAGCTTGCCATGATTCCGTTTTCTCTCGCTTCGCCATCGAAGCAGATCCAAAACTGACCTCAAAGGGCCCGTTGACCAACCCGCGTAATAAGTGGTGTCCTAAAAACCTCAGGCCATGGCCCAACTTCCTTCATCAACAGAGGGTCACCTTCGGTACACTGCACCATTCATTTCCTACCGAAAGCCGCCTTTTCGAGAACCGAAACTTCCTGGCCGGCATGGGGAACCGGGTCTCCCAACGACCGATAGGAGACGAGAAGACGCTCGAATATTTCCTACATAATAGCGTGGAGGATCCGGTTAGGGCCATCGTACAACAGCTTAAACAGGTCGAAGAGGTCGGCAGGGATTTTCAGATCGGAGATGGTGTCGTCTTTGAGAACCATCCCCATGCCCTCAGCGATGTTGCCGAAGAAGTGGTTGAGAGGGAGACCCCATCGACGCCGCCGCGGACGCCGGACCACGGAATAGATCTCAACCAGTTGCGGCCGGATCAAATCTGCGTCTATCGATCCGACAACACGCCGTCTTCCCAGCGCACAATGATTTACGTTTCCGAGTACAAGCCGCCCCACAAGCTGACCGCTCCGCACCTTCGCGTCGGTCTCCGCCCCATGGACATCTACAGGGAAGTTGTGAACCGAAGGACGATTCCAACTTCTATTAACCCTGACGCGCGTTTCCAGTACCACGCGGAGAAGCTGACGGCATCTGCCATCACGCAGACGTATCACTACATGATTGAAAGCGGCCTTGGGTATGGTCTTCTTACTACTGGCGAGGCTATTGTGTTTCTCAACATCGACTGGGACGACGACCCTGAAACTCTGTACTATCATCTAGCAGAGCCTGGTCCGGAGGTGTCGGCACATCCAAACAACCTCCATATATGCACGGCTGTCGGTCAATATCTAGCGTTCACCCTCATGGCTCTCGGTGCGCCTGGAGAGCGACGGGAGATTAGCCAGGAGGAACGTCAAAAAGCTATGAATGGCTTGAAGAGGTGGTCTGAGGACTTCGAATCGACATTCCGTTCTATCCCAGAAAATGAACGATCGGTGTCGTCAGCCTACTCTCCTGGCCATGAACCTACCACCTACAAGGATGTCGATCGGTCGCCGGCCTTGCCGCGCAGAAGGACGCGTCGAACTGCCAAGTGCCAGATTGGCGAGGGGTCGTTGAGGAAGGACGGCAAGCCGGAACCATCTGATGACGAGTCGGCATCCAGGCCACCGGACACGCCTACGCCAACTGGACGAAACACAAGACAAGGAACCAGGCGGAGCCGGCGACTGGCGTTGCGGCCGCCGCGCGAGACGGCGAGCAGGGTCGGCAGTACTGTACGCAGAAATGTCTTCTCGGGATGGTCAAGGGTGGTTTTCTTGACCCAAAGTGCCCGAACGTGGCGCTTCACTGCGGGAGCTGCGCTACCGCCCGCGCACGTCATCCTGTCGACCACAAGGAGTGGCTTCGCCTACTCCGGAAGCAGCTGGAACAGTCTCTCGACGACGGGATCAGGCCATTGGGGGAAGGTGGTGCGCGGGGTGTGCTTTTCCAAGTGACCCTACTTGCTCATGGCTACACCTTTGTGAGCAAGGGCACGGTGCGGGCTTTCATCAAAGATCTCCAGCACGAGGCTGCTGTCTACGAGCGTCTCAAGCCAGTGCAAGGCGTCCACGTGCCCGTTTTCCTGGGTGCGGTTGACCTTCGATCGATGAACAAGACCTACTACTACGACCACCGGGTCTACGTGGTGCACTTGACATTTTTGTCCTGGGGAGGCTGCAGCGTCGACGGAGCGCAGAGGGCTGGCGACATGGGCAGGTCGCTCGAAGACGAGGCCATTCGGTCCTTGAGAGCCATGCATCGAGAGCGCGTGGTCCACAAAGACGTGAGGCTCGCAAACATGTTATTCAATCCCGAGACCGGCGGGATTATGGTGATCGACTTTGAACGGGCTTTGCTGCTCAACCCGCCTCGACGTCCGCTGGCGCAGCTGGTGCCGAACAAGCGAGCGTGGCAGTCGGAGACGATGGATGGCAAGAAGGTAACTGGTGATTCGAGCAAGCGAAGTCGGTCAAGTCAAAGCTTTTTAGAGGATATCCGGTTGGCAAAGACGGCGTTCTTGGAGTGGAATGCTAAGCCATAGGACACGGATCGCGAGAGCACTTTGCTAGTAAATCTACAGTCAATCACCCTAGGAACTATTAAGAGGCGATTGAACAGTAATCGGCCACCAAAATGGATAATTTCGCTCAAAATTTGGACTTGAACCGAGTGGATTGGGGCCCGGCTGTTTATTGGCTGAAATTAACCCCAACCCCACACTTGGGGTTAGCGCGAAGCAGAGGTCCAGATCTGCCTTGCGGGGTCCGTCGGAATGAGGACATTGATAAAATTGCCAACAGACTCCTAGGCTTTTTCGGAAATGCAGGTGTTTGATGTACTTCAAAGATATTGGGGACAGATAGAGCAGTGGTAAGCCGGGGAGGTCTACCTATATAGTGTGAGATTCCTTTGGGTCTAATCTCGACGGACTGCCAAAATATTGGTAGACAAACGCTCCGGATTCTTTTCGAGACTTCAGTTGCTGATTTAAGATCTCTGATCGAGGTGACCTGAGCTCTGTATCAGTGAGGCCTTACTAGATAACCTTCTGTCCCACTTGTTCCGGTGACAATGCACTAACAAAAGGAGATAAATTGGGGGAGTACCCAACATTTTCCATAATGATTCGTAGAATCTCGTTTGGCAGCTGCGAGATTATGTCTGACATCTTCTCTTTGGTTCAGATAAGGCTCCTCGCGTCTTTTGGCAGCTTAAGAAACGAACAGGAATCAGGCTCTGTGTTGGGCCAGTTTTCAAAGCCAGAATGCGCTGTGTCGATCTAGGGTGGCCGGCGGCGTCGGCATTTATCCATGGCGAGCAATTATGATAGATCTCTGATATTTAGGAAGCGAGTGCCTAATACATAATGAAGATATGTGGGAGGTTGGAGCATAAAAGAAGATGTATAATGAGATTTGAAGATCCGCTATGTAAGTAGGGACAGGGCTAGAATGGCCGTAAACGTCTCTGTCAAATCTCGATGCTGGCCAAAAAATGACAATCAAAATGCGTCCAAAATCGACGACAGTAGAAGATGCATAAATAAGGCGTAAGGGTAGGCCAAAGCGTGAGGAATCTGCTGATATGCATCAATGCCATTTTAATGCTCGTTTGCGTATTGCATCCTACTTTCTTTAGCATATTTCACAGTCAAAATTCCATCCCAGGCTATCCGTTGCGTATGTAGGGATCAATGATGGGTTTAGGTTGTCGGTTTTCGGTTGTGTTTGGAAAGACTCAGCCAACAGGATTGTTAAGGGGGAACTAGTAGGATTTGGTAAGGTCAGGCAGGGGCAGAATTATAGACGTTTTAATGATTCTCTGCTTACTACCACTCAAGTACTGCCTCTCACGACTTGTTCCATACTTCCAAGCCCAAAGGGTAGGTGTCTGTCTGTGCGCCCTTCCGTCTTGTTAACGTGTAGCAGTTTATGGCTACCCTGTTTGCTTTCCTTCCTGCTTCTCCGCGAATCCTTTCTTTATATCAAGTTTTGCCACTTAATGTACATGCAGCCTATTATGAAGCGCTATCCATATCAAACTCGCGACATTCCATCAGAAACGCCTTTGAAAAGACGTCGGCATATTCACCATAAAAGATCCACAAGCGCCTCGAATCCAGTCTTCAAGCTTCGAAATTGATCGACCAGTCGATTCGATTTTAATTTCGATCCATCAACTTGACGAACTGTCAGATATTAAGGTGAAAGTCCTACGATCTAAGCTGAAGACTTCAGACTTTAATCCCGAAGTTGAGGGTGAACCCTCCAATATTCAACAGGTTGGCTTTGATGATGATGAGAACTGATTGGGTTTGGTGGATGAAGGAATAGTCATAATTGAGATATGAACGTTAGTTCAAGTTACTCAAAACTTATTAATGAGGTCGAGACTCTAGTGACAGTCTGTTGACCGGAGATGGTGATCTTTATTATTTTGCTTGCAGCCTGAAGTTAGAACTGGTGGCTTGTATCTTCTTTCATAACTAGGTATTGTCTGGAGTCAGTTCGTCGAGAACCATCTCTTAAATACATGACGACCCTAACATAATCTCAGCGTAACAGCACTCAATCCCTTATCCGTTTCATGCAGTTCTTTCAGCCTCTGGGCGATGACACCAAGTCCATGTCATCTCGGTAGGTTTCTTTCAATACGATGCTTGTCCGAATAAGCTAAAGATATCTCCTCCACACCAACGTCACGCTTAGTAAAGCTGATATCCCTATATTACAACTCCAACCACCACTCACAACAATGAAACCCCTATGAAAATGCAAACTGCATAACTTCTTCTCCCAAAGCCTCCTCAACCATTGCCAGTCTAGCTTGCCAGCCGGGTTCCATAAAACGAGACATAAGCATCAATCGTTTCGCCGCCGTATCAATCCCCATCTTCTCTTTCATGACCTCGGCCTTCTCGGCTTCAAGCTGCCCAATCCTCTTGGTAGCCAACGCAATCTTGCTATCGGTTTTGAAAAGCCCAGAAGCACTCTTGTCAAGTTGGATTTTGACTGCGGTATATACCTCTTCATGTTCGCGAACCGTTCGTCTTCGTTTATCCAGGAACGTGCGAAGTTCGTTATCTCCAGGATATTTGTTGTAGAGATCTTCCAGGTCCCTGAGCAACTTGTTCTCGGTGGCCATTGATTTCTCGACATCCTTGAGCGCGTCTTGGGCTTTTTCCTGTTCCTTTGCTTGCTCGTTCTTTGTAGGTCTGAGGCTGCGCTCAAATGCGGTGAGTCGGCAGTGTTCGTCATTGATGGATGTTAAAAGTTCTTCGAAGCTCTTGATATGAGGAAATAAGGCAGCCGAAGCAGCCTTCAAGCTTGCTCTGAATTCGTCTCCGGTGGGCTGAAGGGATGTTAGTTTATGATGACCACATCGGATTGACTGGATTTGCAAATGTTACTTACAAGAAGAGCGTTCCAATCCAATGATCCAGTCACCTGTGAACTTGGACATTGAATGTCAGCAGTCTTTTGCCTTTTGGTTAAAGGGGCTGCGAGTGATTCTGAAATGCTCGCCGCTGTTCGGTTGATGAAGTTGTTGGTGGATGTAAATGTGTTTACTGGCGATGACGGAGCAGGGCGCTTGTTAGCCCTAGCAGGGGCGATGGGACGAGGTGTCGATGGTTGACTGCCTCCTAGGTGGGAGTGTAGAGATGCCTGAGGAGTCGCATTGATAGACGCCGATGGTCGGTGGTTCGGTTGCTGCTGAAAGCTCTGGGAGGCCTGAGAAGTAGTGCCGGTACAACGAGACAGTGCTGGCTGCGAGCTTGCTTGTGCGCGAGGAGTCGAGGGGCTTTGAGAACTCGTTCCGGACATGGATGGCTGGCTACTTGATTGTTGGTCAGGCTGTCGCGCGCTCTGGGGGGTGGGTAGAGATGCTGATGATTGTGCGCGAAGCTGTACAGAGTTCTGAGCCGCGGTTGCTGATCCCTGGCTGCCTTGTTGTTGCGGAGGACGCGTAGTGCCCTGTGGAGTTGTCGCAGGAAAAGACACGGGAGTCTGAGGATGGCCCGGAACAGATGACGCTGTTTGCTTGAGCGGTTGCACACCAGATCGTTGAGCACCCTGGGCGTTCTGAGAAGCAGAGGTGAGAGGCGCCGTCGTTTGGGAGCTTGGTGGTTCGCGTGGCTGCGTCGAGCTTTGAAAAGCCCGTGGAGTTGTAGCAGCAGAAGGCGCGGACGCTTGTTCATCTGGTCCCTCTGGACGGCGAATAGAGCTCTGGGAGGTATCATGAGCCAAGCGAGATGGTGGTTGAAAGTCGCGCCGAGGGCAAGCGCTTGACTCGGCTGCGTTGGAGCCGGAGCTGGAGCCGGAGCTGGAGCCGGAGCTGGAGGCGACAGGACTGCCCCTGGATTGTCCATTGATTATAGCAGGCCCAGACCTAGGATTGGCCGCTATGGTGTCCTCCATAGGCTCATCATCCTGAATATCACCGATGTCTCTGCTTCGCGACCAAAGATTTCGTTTATGAGGGGCGCTCTCTTCGTCTTCGACAGTCAAGTCGGGATCTTCTTCAGTCTCTTCTTCATTTTTGTCTCCGCATTTGCTGAGATCTTCTCGAAAGCCTAGAGCGATAATCTCATCAACCGGTTCAGAGTTTGCCTTGGTTCTGTCACTCTCCGCAGTCCGATCCTCATCATCCGCACGTCCATTCCATCGCCGTGTTTGTTTAGTATCAATACCCATCCCACGTAGCCACTTTCGCACCTTTGCTATATCTAGCTCACGAAGTCGCGGGCGATCTGAGCGCGGATGGCTAGTGGCGAAAACCTTCAATCTATGGCGCACCTGGTCGAGCTCCACGTTCTCAGCAGCCACTACCAGAGACACCAACGTAGAAAGGCTCTCGATAAGTCGAACACCCCAAGTCTCAGGTACAAAACCTTTGCAGAACTCAGTTGGCCACATGCCACATGCTTGATGAATGCGCTGCGCTGCGTGTAACGATCGCTGGGTTGGATAATCTGGTGATGATGAGGCGCGGTTCATTGAATTGAATTCATTCCGCCCGGGAGGATACGCCTCATAGGGCCAAGAGGCGCGGTTCAGTGACGGCCTACCGCGTTTGCGCGCAGATGGAAGCTTAGGAGTCATGATTAAGTAATACTCGTTGGCTAGCCGGGAGGGGGTGCTAACTAAGCAAGCTTAGTTGGCCACAAAAGTATGAGACAAGGCGAAAAGTGTGAGACAACCCCGCACAGGCTGCTGTCGCAAAATCATGACTTTTGCCCGCCAAAACCAATGATTTCTAGGACATCAATCAGTAAAAAAGTCATATATCACGTCCATCAAAATTATGCCCTCACAATCAAATCTGAGAGCTGCTCAGGCCGTTGTTCTTTCACGCCAGCGACTTCGCCGCGGTCTCAATCGTGATGCTGCCGGCCGCCCAAAGAAGCCACTGACTCTTCGTGCTGCTGAAGCTCGATATGCCGGCTCTGCTCGTGCATCTATCGGCCGCATCGTCAAGAGACTTGAGGCTGCGAATACCGTAGATTATGAGGATGTTGTCGATCCTAAGATGGGGCGCCCGCGGCAACTCACGGATGAGGAAGAAGAAGCTATCGTGTGTTATATCATCTGGATGGAAAAGTCAGGCCTGCCTGCCTCCAAGTGGGAAATAGAAGATGCAGCACTTACTCTGCGGCGCCGCCGTGATCCTGATGCGAGACCTGTGAGCAAGATGTGGTACTCTCGCTTCCGCGATGATCATCCTGAGCTTGCGAAATCGATATTGAAGTCGAGAGAAGCTTCGCGTGCCGAATATGAGGAAGGCGGCGTTGATGATACGAAGGAGTGGTTCCAACGCCTCAGCGATGTGATGACGAAGTACAATATCGGTGCATCAGAGACCTGGAATGCAGATGAAGCAGGAGTTAGAGTCGGAATGCTACGAGATAAGATGGAATGCCTCGTTGTACGCACCAAGAAGAAGTCAGCAACAGAGGTATTTTCTCCGCAAGATCGCGAGACTTGCACAGTCATCGGCTCAGGCAACGCAGCCGGCGCAACAACGCCCCCCTGGCTGATCTTCAAGTCGTTGCCAACGCTTGAGTGGGCGTTCATTGAAGGCGATCCTGATATGCGCTTCGCTCAGTCAGACTCGGCATTCTCAAGTGCGGCGATAACGCTCGAGTGGGCGAAGCACTTCAACCGATGCTCGTGGGAGAAATCTGCTACTGTACAGAAACGTCAGCTTGATTTTGAAGAGTGGTTTGGGTGTAATGAGCACCTTCAGGATACAAATAACCGCTTGGTTACTCACGATATGCCTCCCGCGGCGAGGCCTGATGATGAGGCTGTATGGCGGCTGCTCGTTATCGACGGCTTCACAGGCCACGGCTCATTCGAATTACGAGAATATATGATAAAGTTCAATATTCTCGTAGCATTTCTTCCGCCTCATTCAACGCATATACTCCAGCCAATGGATGTAGGCGTATTTCAATTCTGAAGGAAGCGCATCAGAAGAAGCTTCGTGAGGCGTTGCGGAAGGGAAATCTTACCTTTGGCCGGCGTGCCTTTGCAGGAGCTTTTCAGGTATGTGCCTTCTTAATCAGCCTTCACCGAAAAAGGCCCCTTTTCTCACCAAAATCAGGAGATCTTTAATGAAGGCTTCACTGCCGCTCACATCATCTCGGGCTTCCAAAAACGGGCATCTACCCTCCCACAGACCGACCTGCCATAGAATATCTTCTCAGGAAGCAGCTCAAGAAGAAGAAGACCTTCACGCCTGCTCATTTCTCACTTCTTCCCTCAGATATGCGATTTCACGCCGCTTCCAGCACCGCCGAGACCATCGGCGAGCGATATCACGATATCCTCAGTTCTCCTACGCTCGCAGGGCTCCGGCACATTCGCAACATCGTTCATGAAGCTGTGGTGCTTGAGGATGTTATCAAAAAGTACGTGGATGATCGAAGAACTCGCATCGAAAAGCGGTATCACGAGAGAAAGCGAGGCCGCCGCGCAAAGACTGTCTCTGACCTTATTCCTACAGTATCGCTGCAAGATCTGCGAGATCAACAAGAGGAGGCTATCGCCGACGATAAGAAGAAGCAACATAAGCAGGGTATACGATTCACACGATCTGTCATCATCAAGGAGATGAACCGCCTCAAGGATGAGTGGCGAGAGAATAAAGAAGTTATCGTCAACGGCATACCAAAGAGGCTGCAGTTCAAGCAGTGGTTGGAGCACACAGGGAAGCAATATGACTATTTATCTATGGATACACAGCGTTCACAAATGACTCCAAGCACTGAAAGAAGAGACTGACGGCTATATGATAGATACACAACTCCCTGATGATGTGCGTGAAGCTATCCGCAAGGCACAGTATGCCGCGAAGCCCCTCAGCGCCGTTGATCTCACCGGCCTCCCTCACAGTGATGATACGGTCACTTTCAACCTCACACAAGCACACGAGCACGAGGAAATGGATGAAGAAGACGAGATTCTTCCTGTAATTGAAGTCGCCGGCGGCAGCGAAGTCGAGATGCCCTCATCGCCGCCCTGTGCACCTGACTCTGAGTCATCACTACCTACACTTCCCTCAACTCCTTGTCCCTATCAACACCACACGCAGCTTCATGAGTCACTTCGTGATATCATCAGGGGAATAAGAACGGCACAAGAAGATAGCCTTATTGGCTAAGAAAACAGATATACGGCACATTTTGGCAGGGAAGCTGTTTCCCTTGCCAGAGCATCACCAGAGCCGTCGCAGTCATTTCTCCCACTCTGAAATAGCCAATAAATCAATAGAAGCTTCAAACTACGCCTTTTCATCAGTTTGAGCCTATTTTGACAAGATTTGAGTGTCATTTGATTGAAAAAAATGGTATTTTGGTGCAAATCACGCCAAGTGGGCATCTTCCGGGATGTCTCACACTTTTCGCCTTGTCTCATACTTTTGTGGCCAACTAAGCTTGCTTAGTTGGCACCCCCTCCCGGCTAGCCAACGAGTAAAACATGAAAGTTTACACTTCCTCGCTATGCATCCTCCCGGGCGGAATAAGTTCATTCCATTCTAACCCGACATAGCCGCTTAAATGACTACAACCTTGACAACCGATGCTATTTTAAACAATTTAGCGTAGCCACAGGCCCTCTAAGATCCATACTCCCAGGCATAAGAAACACTACTACTACTGCAAATCGATCAATGACTCTATTTGTCCGCTGCCAAGCTGACCTTCAACCCCAGCGTGGACGCTAGTCATGGGGATGAGTACCCTGATATATTTCGTTAATATTTGCTATACCTCTGCGCAAACACTAACAGATCTAACCATGCAAAACATCGGACGCGTTGCGACACGTCGCGACGCGTTATAATGCCTGAACCCAAATGTCTCCTCTTTTACTCGATTCATACGGTCGGTGAACCGAGATGGCAGACTTACCTCTTGACCCGACCAACAACGAGGGGCATACCGAAGTCCGCCAGCCTTCTACTTGGGCACCGACAAATGATGAGGTGTCGGCGGCGGGTTCCTGAATTGTCCAATTAGGAAATCCCTCAGTTAATCCACAAAGCCGGATAATGACGTGGATGGATTGATTCCCTACCCTGCCTATTAGGGCGGCACTAGCGCACCTCGGAGAATGCACATTTGCCACGTCAAGAAGCTTCTCGCTACCGTTGACCCCAAGACCCCGTCGGAGACATGTAAGGCGACATGGAGAAGTAGTATCAGTGCCATCATTACAGTTACGTAACAGCTAAAAGCCCGTCGTGTCAGCCGTAAGTATTATGGGCACTTCCGTTTCACATTGCCGATACAGGAGGGAGCAGCTTTCAAAATCCCGACAGAAACAAATCGATGCCATTTAGACAGGCAGAAACGCCAATCGGTTCGTTATGCTTTGCCATGCGTCGAATTCAACGCTTGGCCGGCTGCGAATGACGCTAACTTCTCGCTGGAATCAGCAAACCAGCTCAGCACATCGTCCTGGTTCGCATCTTGGGCCACCCCTTCGGGATATTGCTCGACGAAAGCCCGGTTAAAGCGCCAAAGTATGTGTCATGAAAGTTGCGGAGCCCCGGCATGCATGGGGCCAAGCTCCTCTTCCAGTACTCCATCAACACATTTGCGATGCTCGGATGAGTTGGCGAAGCTGCTTGTGTTGCGTAGCCATGCCATCTGCAACGCCTCTACGACGATTAACTGCCGAACCAGCCATCGCTCCAAGCTCCTGTTAGGGGCCAGAAAAGAGACTACTAGAGTAGTTGCGATCCATAAAGCTCACCGTCTTTTTACTGAGTGTATCGCCCTTGAGGACGATCATGGACTCATGGTGGAGTCTGCGCTAATTGCATCCTTACTGACTCCCGGCTCTAGCGTCGCCTAAGCCCGAGAACTAGCCTCGCAAGCTAAGCTGACCTAGGCCTCCTAGCTTCTGGCTTTCGCTTCTCCCCTATCTCTTTTTCCTTTCCTTTTTATTTTTTTGTTGTTGCCAGTTCTTCTTTTTGGCTTGTGCCTTCCCTCTCTCTGCCTTCTTTTTGTCATATCCCTGTTGACGTTGACCTCTGAGCTTTGTCATATGCGTACCCACCTTCACGCATTATTGATGCATCCAGTACACATGGTGTGCTTCGCTGTAATATCATGTGAGCTAACGACAAAGCTAAAAGTGACTAGCGGCCAATGTGGATACAGATCATCCAAGTTAGACCGAAGCTAGGCACGTTCCGTCACTGTCCAGGATTGCTTATTTCAAACGATCCGAAATATTTGGCGGCCGGTACTGGATTGCTGACCCTTTCGAACAATTCTTTTGAGCCGTTGCCATATTTGCGTGCGGTGAGCCCTCACCAGCTGAAAAGAACTCCTGTAGCCAACCAGACGCAGCTTGTGAGTCCAGTAGATTGCCAAGTAGCATCTGCGCCATGTCAACCGGTCAGACTTCAGCTGCCCCGGTTGATCACCTTATTTCAACTATTGGATATCCGACGAAAGATATACCCCTGCCCGCGCATAATTGGGCTTGTACAAAAATACCAGTTAGGTACTCTCATGAGAATTTACTCGTCCTAGGCCGTTGCACAGCCAGGCCACTACAACTAGATACCTCTCTTGGCGCAAGTCAGTTTGCGGAGCCGTGACCACTATCACTCTATTTAATTTTCGAAATTATCTATTTCTGATCGAGGGCGGCCATTACATTGTGTTCTAGTGCAATTTCTAAACACGTCAAAATCTTAACCCCCTCCGAGTGTATTCATTCGAGTCACGCCATGTATCCTTGGAAAGGAGCCCTTTCCTGGGCCGAGTCAACTCAACTGCAAATTGATGCCCTGGGATTGATAACTATCCTTGGGGTAGACGAGGTCAATATTAGTGTTGGCCGTCTCGTCTCGAGCCGTTATGTCGAGTTCCTTCCGCTGCTCGGTGCCTTTGTGCTTGCAGGCAACCATTTTACCAAGAAGCAGCCTAATTTTGTTCTCTACAACCTTACGGAGGGTGTGATGACTACAGAGCTCGCTGGCTGGTTTTCTCGGTGGCTGAAAGCGCAGGAATTCCATCAAATTCACCATAGGATTCAGTGGGAGGCTCGAGACCTGGGAGGGTCGACGGCATCACCCTGGACAGCACTGGCGGTGAGTGTACCTTGTAATGGAATCATGGTGGCACTCACCGTGCTGTCAGCAGATTGGTGGGGCTTCGTAAACGTCTTCGCCATGCTTGCATCGGTCGCCGTGCGAGTTGTGCTTGTAAGAGAGAATCAGGCCGGCATCGACAGAGCTATCCAGGAAAGGTTCAAGGAGGAGGAGCCTAAAAACAAGGGCCAACTTGCGAAAGTTATCGTGGTCACGGATGATTCCAAGGTCATCACAATGAAAATCCCGCGTGTTCTTGTGGGGCGTATCTTCACGCAAACCCCACAAGTCCCCCATCCCATTGCTTACGAGTGTTCACGTTGGATAGGCTGGGTAGCCTTTGGGGTTCAAATCATCAGTCTTGGCATGGCTTCGTTGCTGACACAGATATGCACTGTTGTTCTGATCGTGCTATCAACTGTCCTCACCGTTTTCAAATTTGGCTGCGATGACCGGCGACTGCGAACATCTATAATAGATGCAACGGGAAAGCAAAAACACTCTTCAGAATTTCAGGAGAATATAAAAACACGGTGTTCCATTTCTCCAGCACTGACTGCCATCTGCTCGGAATACCCTGACCACAACGACGGCTGGTTTCAAAGGGACAACGAGAACAACTCCTCAGAGAGTGGTGATTACACCAGAAGTTCGGCGAACGAGGAAAATCCTCCGCCCGGATTACATTCTGACGTGGAAGCGCAACGCGAAAATGGTTCTGATCAAGGCTCAAAAAGGCCAAGACGTCGTCAAAATCTTTTTGTTTGGATGGGCCTATCTGAGAGCGAATTGGTCCTCATGGAAAACTGGAACCTTGTACCCCGCTTCCAGAATGAGGATTGGTGGAAAGATTTCGATGAGAAGTGCCAAAGCCCCGACGGTCGTGGCGAGATTTTGCCGATTTGCATCCAACCCTAGATTGATCGATTTTCTTGGAGTAGGTGTAGGTATCGTGTTAAAATTCAAGGAGCCATGCGTGGTGCCGAAGAGAGTATTGAATTATCATAAAACATACTGTTGCTATCATATTGGAATCGCGACTGCACTTTTTGGAACCTCTGTCCTTTCCAGTATGGCAGGGTCTTTTTGAAACGCGCGGCTCTGAACAACATCCTTCACCACCCATAAAACACTTCGCTCAATAACTTCAGCATGGCTGTGCTGCTCCTCTTCCAGCACCATAACTCGCGACAAATATCGCAACATATGATATAACCGCTGCTCCTTGTCATGCCGTGATGCTGAACCTGTTTTACCAATCCCCTGCGCAAGCATGGCCGGCATATATGTTGGCTGAACAGCAGGCTCAACAAATGACCCGTCTATGTTCAGGGTGCGAACAAGGGAGGCATGCGCGCCATCGTCGAGAGCCTCCCATACCGACAAGTACAGCTCTGCCATTTCTAGATCAGCAACTCCACCCATGCATAGTAATCTCAACAGTGCCCGGTCCTCCGGATGTTGCACATTGAGCGATTTGAAACCCTCCTTGTGGAGTGATTCGCCCCGCCTGGTCAGAATCACGTCGTAGGCATCACGCAAGCTTCGATTGCCAAGTATGACCCCAACTGCCACTTCGTAGACATTTCGGTACGCCTGGGCAATTGGCTGGATGAGCTTTCTGGCACATGTCCAGTCATCGTGGCCAGCGGCGCCGGCGATATCCAACAGCTGCTGCATGAAGTGGAATTGGAAATCGTCGTCGTGACCTTGCATCTGTAGCAGGCTAGATAGGGACGCAGGTGCGTTTTCTGCCTGTGCCAGCTGGCCAGGGTTGAACCCCGCACCGAGCCGTATGCCACGCATGATCATATCCTTGTGACGTCGTGGAAGACGATCAATGAGGGGGACGAGACCAGTTTCAACAGCTTTGAGCATAATTATGTCGTGGTTCAAGGTCGAGACATCTTCGCCTGTTTTTGAGTAATAGTCGGATACGAGACAAGCATCTTTGCCAAGGTCGTTAATCACGATATATGCCAGCAGTGCATAAAGATCCGCCGGATCTTCAAGTTTATTCATAAAGGTTTGTCGTATCCAGTCGAAAGTCGAGCGCGTCAGTTTTATCTGATCGGGTTGAGTTCCTGTGAAGATCTCGTAATAGTTATGGTAAATCCATCTCAGAGAAAGGACACTGACGAGAGTACGGTTGACCTCGTTGTACTGAGCTCCGTATATGATCTGAGATGGAGATGGGGTTGGTGGGTGAACAGAATCCATCTCTCCGATGGAGTAGGCACGCTTGAGACGATCGAGTTCTTGAGGAAATTCATCGTGAACCTGACGGAGGAGATCATCATCGCTAACGTTAAAGAACAATTTCGCGTCGATTGGGCGTACCCCGAAGATTAAGCCGGAACACTCCATAGCATTCGATTTTTACTTTTGCTGTGGACCTGCTTATTCTTGGTATGACAGGAGGAAGAAAGTAACGATAGTTCACGCTTGTGCATGAAGGGAACCCCTCGCCTTACCTTTATCAACCCCACAAAGCATGCTGACGTTTTCTTTCGTCCCGACACCCCGGCGGTGGGGAGAGGTTGGGCTTGGCTTGGCTCTCTGTATTGAGCCTTTTTTTCTTCTCTTTTTTGCGGCAAGCACGAGGGGTGACCCAAGAGACTGGCTAAGAATTATTCGAAAGGGTGCAGTACCGGCCGACAGGTGCACCGCCGAAATATTTCGGATCGCTTGAGATTAGCAGTCCTGGACACTGACGGAATGTGCCTAGCTTCGGTCTGACCGCTTCATGTCCACATTGGCCGCTAGTCAGTTTTAGCTTTGTCGTTAGCTCACATGACATTACAGCGAAGCACACCATGTGTACTGGATGCATCAATAATGCGTGAGGGTGGGTACGCAGATGACAAAGCTCAGAGGTCAACGTCAACAGGGATATGACAAAAAGAAGGCAGAGAGAGGGAAGGCACAAACCAAAAAGAAGAACTGGCAACAACAAAAAAAATAAAAAGGAAAGGAAAAAGAGATAGGGGAGAAGCGAAAGCTAGAAGCTAGGCCTAAGGTCAGCTTAGCTTGCGAGGCTAGTTCTCGGGCTTACGCGACGCTAGAGCCGGAAGTCAGTGACGATGCAATTAGCGCAGACTCCACCATGATCGTCCTCCAAGGGCGACTCAGCACCATCTGCATGCAGCTTTCATGACACATACTTTGGCGGTGTAGCCGGGCTTTCTTCGAGCAGTATCCCGAAGGCAGTGATCCACTTTTCGGGGATGGATGGAAGGGTTGGCCTGCTGACTTCAGCAAGACGTTGGCGTCAATTCGCAGACGGCCAAGCGTTGAACTCGACGCATGGCAAAGCCTAACGAACCGATTGACGGCTCTGTCTGTCTAAATGGCACCGATTTGTTTCTGTCGGGATTTTGAAAGCTGCTCCCTCCTGTATCGGCAATGTGAAACGGAAGTGCCCATAATACTTACGTCTGCTACGACAGGTTTTTAGCTGTTACGTAATTGTAATGACGGCACTGATATCACATCTCCATATCCTGGCCCGTAAGAAGCGTTTTCTTGCAAGCATTGCGAATCATATCTGTCGCCTTACATGTCTCATGAGTTGTGGGTAGGGTGGGTTTACGAGATTGCAGCGAGACTACAAAGGCCTTGACGACGACGGGTCTTGGGGTCAAAGGTGGGGAGAATCTTTTTGGCGTGGCAAATGTGCATTCTCCGAGGTGCGCTAGTAACGTCAGCTCGCAGCAGTTAGCTTGCTGTGGACAAATGCCTAAACACTAAAACCACGACGTCACCCAAAACCGCTGGGGAAACAACGCTTCGCTCCGATCAGTATAATGTGAAAAGCCTGACAGGATTCGACTATGGCATTGGAGAAAGACCAAGATATTTACACGAATGTAAGATAGTTAGGTTGATACCATCGTGATGCATCACTAATTGACATGATTTAGGAGGTAAGTACTGGCTTGACTTAAAATATTGCCGGTATGATTGCTAATGCTGGATCTTTCTGTGGAAATAGCTTGTAAGTACTGGCTTGACTTAGAATATTGCTGGCATGATTGCTGATGCTGGATGTTTCTGTGGAAATAGGAGGTAAGTACTGGCTTCATCTGAGATATTGCTGGTATGATTGCTAATGCTGGATGTTTCTGTGGAAATAGTGGGTAAGTACTGGCTTCACCTGAGATATTGCTGGTATGATTGCTGATGCTGGATGTTTCTGTGGAAATAGGAGGTAAGTACTGGCTTCATCTGAGATATTGCTGGTATGATTGCTGATGCTGGATGTTTCTGTGGAAATAGGCAGTAAGTACTGGCTTCATCTGAGATATTGCTGGTTTAATTGCTGATGCTGGATGTTTCTGTGGAAATAGGAGGTAAGTACTGGCTTCATCTGAGATATTGCTGGTATGATTGCTGATGCTGGATCTTTCTGTGGAAATAGGGGGTAAGTACTGGCTTCATCTGAGATATTGCTGGTTTGATTGCTGATGCTGGATCTTTCTGTGGAAATAGAAGGTAAGTACTGGCTTCATCTGAGATATTGCTGGTATGATTGCTGATGCTGGATCTTTCTGTGGAAATAGCTTGTAAGTACTGGCTTCATCTGAGATATTGCTGGTTTAATTGCTAATGCTGGATGTTTCTGTGGAAATAGAAGGTAAGTACTGGCTTCATCTGAGATATTGCTGGTATGATTGCTGATGCTGGATGTTTCTGTGGAAATAGCTTGTAAGTACTGGCTTCACCTGAGATATTGCTGGTATGATTGCTGATGCTGGATGTTTCTGTGGAAATAGCTTGTAAGTACTGGCTTCATCTGAGATATTGCTGGTATGATTGCTGATACTGTATCCTTTTGCGGAAATAGCTTGTAAGTACTGGCTTCATCTGAGATATTGCTGGTATGATTGCTGATGCTGGATGTTTCTGTGGAAATAGGCGGTAAGTACTGGCTTCATCTGAGATATTGCTGGTTTGATTGCTGATGCTGGATGTTTCTGTGGAAATAGAAGGTAAGTACTGGCTTCATCTGAGGTATTGCTGGTATGATTGCTAATGCTGGATGTTTCTGTGGAAATAGGAGGTAAGTACTGGCTTCGTCTGAGATATTGCTGGTTTGATTGCTGATACTGTATCCTTTTGCGGAAATAGCGAGTAAGTACTGGCTTCACCCGAGGCTCGGCGTGAACGCTAGCCCTTCTCTTTAACCGCTATCTCTATATATTTGCGCGTTTTTCTGATTTTAACCATTATCCTAGTTTGCTACAGACTGGTGGTCGTTCTCGGGTAACTCATCCCTCAAGGAACGTGTAAGCTACTCTTCTTTCCCCGTCATGTCACGAAAGGATCAAGAAACCTTAATCAGAGAGTGGCTCCGAATTTGCGATGACGGACTTTGTGGATCAGATGGCAAATGCCGCCCGGCTGACTATCACCCTTTGCCAACCCGTCTGGTTGATTTACACAGTGTCAGCGACGGTGATGTGAAAGGTGATGTGAAAGTTGTCAAAAAACCTGTGGACAATCTAACATCGGACGTCGACTATGTTGCTCTTTCGCATTGCTGGGGCGACCTGCCAATGGAGGATAGGAGTAAATGTCAATTCGAAGGTGGTAATGAGGAGACATTTTGCCTGGAAGATTTGCCGAAAACATTCAGGGATGCAATTGAGTTGACTCGCTCAATTGGTAAAGAATATATCTGGATCGACTCGCTTTGCATCAATCAAAAGGATAAAGAAGATTGGAAACGAGAATCGGAAACTATGCATGAGGTTTTCAAGAACGCTTACTGCACCATCGCCGCTACTTCCTCGAAAGATTCACAACAAGGATTTCTCCGAGAGTCAATGACCATACCCGCAGGTCCACTCTCATCCCGCGATTTGGACTCATTCGGTACATACTTTGAACGCTTCGTGGAGAACGGAATTTTGAACACCCGGGCATGGGTCCTGCAGGAACGTGCACTATCACGACGGATCATTCACTTCACGGAGCAACAGCCATTTTGGGAGTGCGGAGGAGGCATGACTTGTGCAGCGCTACGATCAGAGGGCTATATGCAAAAGTAGGTCTATATGAGGCGGATCTATATTTGGCATTGACTAATTGTTTAAGTGGTCAAAAATCTTTCTGGAGTGACCCAGAATTTCCGATGTCGCTTAGGCGGCGTGCAGTAACGGCGAGCATTGAACTTTTCCAGTTATTGTTCAAGAAATACTCCAATTCATGCCTTACGGAGATGACAGATAAACCCATCGCAGTTAAGTCACTAGCTAGCGCGCTGGCAGAGGCCATAGGGCATTGCCAAGTTGAAAACGGCATCTTTGATCAACCGCCTTTTTTGCAGCGGAGTCTCCTATGGTATCGAGATAAGAATATTGTTGATTGTCACGACCAGGGTCCCTCAGACTCAGGCTGTGACACTGATTATCGTATTAACTTCCAAAATACGAACATTTCACAGCCGCAGACATGGTCATGGATGGCATATCATGGATCAATCGATTACTTGAAAGTTGGAGATGATGTTGAATGGAATATGAGCGTTACACTTTCAAAACCAACGGCCGATTCTTCAAAGACAACGGCCGATTCTTCAAAGACAACGGCCGATTCTTCAAAGACAACGGCCGATTCTTCAAAGACAACGGCCGATTCTTCTCGCATCCTCCTCACCTGTCGGGTGGTTAAGCTTGAACTCGAAGCTGTGGAACCGAAACAAGAGGGACGACATGGACCATATCGCCTTTTACGCAAGGCGGTGAATCGACACCAAAAGCTACGAAGTCACAAATCTGGACAGGAGGACACGGTGCGCCACCACGGTCATCCCAACAACGACGGAGTAGTAGGAGAACTGCGGTTTGATAAAACAACAAAAAGAATACCCGAAGGGATGCGGTGCGCGTTACTAGGAAGAACATGCTACAAGCCCTCTTGGAGTGAGGATAAAGAGGATACCGAGGATGAAGAGGATACCGAGGATGAAGAGGATACCGAGGATGAAGAGGATACCGAGGATGAAGAGGATACCGAGGATGAAGAGGATACCGAGGATGAAGAGGATACCGAGGATGAAGAGGACAGTGACAAGAAGTATTATATCTTCCTTCTTATTGGAGAGACGACACCATTGGAAAGAATTGGGGTTGGATGGGTTTGTCAGGGTGTGTTGAACTTTAATGACAAGAATGATGTAAAGGAAATCATATGAAGTCCATGTCACTACTTAAGTGGCTGAGCGAGGAGGGCACGGTCATTCAACATGTCCGATTTAGTTCTGTTTTATAGTGGTTAGCAATGCATCACATGTAACATTGTGGACAGGGTTCGGATCAATTCAACGAGCATCAATATAACACCTCGTTGATAGATAATAGATGATTACGTAATGACAGGTGGGTTGATTGATAGAAGTTGATAAACAAACGACATTGATTGATAGATGTTGGTATCCGTTGATAGGTGTTGCACCCATATTTGCTGACAAGCCAAGCCTCTAGCTGTTAATCCTCAGATTCTTCGACATCTGGTATCATGTTGCCCGTCCACTTCAACATTGGATCAAGATCCTGGATCACACCAGCGTGGTACCAGCTCCGGATGGTCTGACAGAGTGAAAGAGTATCGGCATGCAGTCGGTTGCGCAGAGGAACCACCATGTGACCGGTGACGCTAAACAGACGCTCGACCTCAGCACTCATGGGAAGTACAGTGTGTAGATCTAGAGCCATGCGTGATAGCCGAGGGTATTTTTGCCTTCTCTTGTGCCAGTAAAGACGCGGGTCCTCCACATGCTTATCGCCTGCAGCGTGATCATGCTCCCATAGTTCAAACTCATCCGGCTCAGTTGCCGCTGGCGACGCACATGGTGACAAGGAGGCTGACGTTTGCCCGCTGACGTCTCGCCTTTGCTTTTTGAAGTTTGTGAATTTGTTGGTCGAAAGACGAAGGGCTTTCCTAGGCGGCTCGAGGACGTCTTCAGCGTCAATCGGCAAATCTTTGTACTGTTCACGCCATAGGCGGTACACCTGTTGCCTCGCTGCGTCGATCCAGTTGGGGTGATCTTCGTACCACCCGTCGAAAGCGTCCCAACGTTTCCCAGGATTCAGAACCGCGGCAGCGTAGATCAATGGTGATTCACCCACCTTCGCGTAGTAGGAATCGAGCTTCTTCCACGCATTGTTGACGTTCACGACCAAATGATCACCTTCAGGAAGACCTGCCACGATGCCCTTCGCAGTCTCGAGGCCGTCGAGGAGAAACTCATATGCATCAAGGATTTCCCAACTTGCGCCATGAATCTGGTCAATGGCTTCCTCGCCAAGGCTTCGCTGTTTCTCGCGAGACTGGGAGTCGCCCTGCAGGGATTTGATGACAAGCTCAAAATTGAGAAGGATGTCATGGAGAGCTTGTATTGCCTCCCAATCACTCTCTTCCAGCCTACTGCCTTCCTGGAGAAAGTAGGGTTCTCTGACGCCCTTCCTCAAGTTGCCGCATCTTGTTCGGTTCTCAGAGTCGAAATGTGCCCTAGCCTCGAATATGAAGGTATCGTAAAAAGGCTTTAGTCGAAGCGCGCGTTGCATCATGTAGAATTGCGAAAGCCATCGGGTGGCATTGTCGGTGACAACCTTAACTGGTTTATGGGCTTTGAACCCAGAGTCTTCTGCTGCCTCTCGAATGCGGTGCTCCTGGGCCGAGATAAGCTTCCTCGTCCATAGGTCTGACCGATTGACTTCTTGACAGAAGTTGTGAAGCTTCCCAATGGGTCCTCTCTTCCTCCACTGCTCGTGTTCGCGCTGCACAGTAAGCAGGCCATCGTTAACATCCCGCTCGAAAGACTCATAATCTTGGCCGAAAAGAAGGGCCTTTACAACCAAATTTATAACATGACCCAGGCAGCGAACTCTGCGCTCTGGCCAATGAAAGCCCAGGGCATCCCCGATTTCCGCCAAAGCCGTATCGTTGTTCGATGCATTGTCGACAGTGAAATATCCGATCTTCTTCTCGATATCGTAGGGGCTGATGACTTCGAGAACCGCAGCGGCGATATTCTTCTCAGTATGCCTGCCATCCATTTCAGGCAGACCAAGCACAATTTTGTGGGGTTGTGCCTGTCGGTCGCGATATACGGCACTGACACCATAGAGTGAGAGGCCGTTTGTTGAAGTCCAGCCATCAAAAGCAAGATGAACTTGACCAGGGCTCTCCTGAAGCGTCTTGGCTACCAGCCCCTTGTTTTTCTCGTATTCGCGAAACGCAATCGCCCGCACGCTCTTGTCGCTGATGTGCGCGCGTTGGATGCCGACCGAAGGGCTGAGATACTCGAGGACTTCGCGAAGAAAGGGATGTTGCGCGGTGCGGAAGGGCAGGTTGGCGCTGACCATCCACTTGACCATCTTGCGTTGGAACTCCTCCTTGTTGAAAGAGGCAACCAGTCGATTCGCCATAGCTTGCTGATTCGCGTCGTTGACGTCGAGGCCAAAGAACGAAACGACCGACATCTGATCCGCCATGTCATGTGGACGTTTCAGAGTATTCGGTACGGTTCGCTTCGCGCTCGCGTTGCGCACGTTGTGGAAGCTCGAGAGATGTAGCTCAACGTTGCTGAGGTTTCGAGCGTCGTAGTGTGAGGGTCGAAGGTCTCGCTTCTTAACGCAAAAGCCGCAGACCCATGTGGCACTGTTGCCCGCCTTTGAGATATCGAAGCCGAACTTCCATACCCATTGTCTTGTAGATGACCTGGGTTCACTGAGGGTGTAGCCTTTGAATCGTTCGAAGACGAAATCATGATCCTCGTCAGTAAGGTCCAGGGGGTCAGAACCTGTAAAGTTGGCATCATGAGCGTGGGGATGAGGGGAGGCTGATTTGCTTCGCAAAGGCGTTGACGGTGTGGATGATGGAGCAATGGTGGCCGAGCTCTGCATTTCGTCAGGTGGTTGCTGTTGGCGAACGCGTCAACGACGCGTCTCGTTGCGCGCGAAATATCTTGCCTCGGTCCGCCCACCTACCCTGCAGTCCGCCGTCAACAAACATCAACTTCATCAACGTTGATGCCATCTCGTTGAATTGATATGTCTTGGCGAGTAATGAAATTGATTGATAGATATTGAAACATCTCTGACGCCCGTTGATTGATGGTTGATGCTCGTTGAATTGATCCGAACCCTGGAGACATACTATTCCGAGCAGCACCCAGCGATATGCAGTTACCACCCGCGATGGAGCCTTTAGAAGAGCTAATCGGGTATACATTTAAGAAGAAGTCTCTACTCGTTGAGGCTATGACTCACGGGTCTTATGTAGCTGATGGGCAGCAGCGATCTTATGAACAACTCGAGTTTCTTGGGGATGCGGTTCTTGACTATATTATCGTAACACGGATGTTCCGATTCGACCCACCAGTATCCAATGGACGCTTGCACATGATCAAGACCGCCATGGCCAACGCCGAGTTTCTTGCTTTTACAAACATGCAACATGGATTGCGACGGCCTGAAATTGAATTTAAGGATGGAGAACCGGTGTCTACCGAAGTCTCACTGCCAATCTGGAAATTCATGCGCCACGGCTCTCCAGAGATGGGCAGAGTGATGAATGAGACACAGGCCCGATTTGAAAGTCTTCGAGATGAAATCAATGCGGCTAGGACCAATGGTACACACTACCCCTGGACACTGCTCGCACGTCTTCATCCCAAGAAATTCTACTCTGATCTTTTTGAGGCCATTCTGGGTGCTATTTGGGTTGATTCAGGAAACATCGAAACATGCGCAGCCTTCCTTCACAAGTTCGGCATCTTACCGTATCTCGACCGAATTCTCCGCGAGGATGTTCATGTTCAACACCCGAAAGAAGAACTCGGAAAACTAGCAGCCGACCAGAAAATTGTCTATGACTATACTCCGGTTGACGGGTCTATTAAAGAGTACCTCTGCACGGTCAATGTTGGAGATCGTGTCGTGGGAGTCGTGTCAGGGGCACTCAATAAGCTTGAAGCCATGACCAAGGCTGCCGAAGAGGGCGTAAACCTTTTGAACGCGGAGCAGAGACGTGCAGAACAAGCGGCACAGGATGAGGCGGCGCGACCCCTTGTTGCCATGGACCTCTCTTAGTTAGACGATTTGCTGCTAGAAAATCAGGGCTAGTAAATAAGACAGAGGGAAGGCTGTAGACGGCTTATAGAAATAGACCATTGTTTGTAACATCATCAAGCGATATATAGAATCGAATTTGGTAGTTATCCTTATTTGCACAACAGAACTGCGCCATTCTCGGCATAGACCACGCCTCTCCAAAATGGGAAGGATGTAGACAAGGCCGACATAGGACCCAAGACGGCAATTATAGGCCTAATTACAACAAGCCGCGAAAAGTAAAAAAACCTACGACGTACATGATAAGCTAATCAATCAGTATCAGTAGCATGGTAATCAATCAATCAGTTATCTGTAAGGGCCTTATCAATCAGTACTGCTTGTTGGGATGTCTGATTCCGCGAGCATGCCACGCAACTCAGCAGATACCTCAAGGACACCCTCCTGTATATCGAACGCGCGAAAGTCCAACCCGCTTCCTACGATCTGGCTAGGACTATGGCTATGGGCGCACTGTCCCTTGTTAACAAAATCAACAACATCCCAGATGTCAGCACCGTACACGACGCGCTCCGGATGGCGAGATCGGAAGCAAAGACAGCAGCAGAAAGCGCACAGTGCAATCGTCGTTGCACGATACTATGGCATCCGGCCGCGGATTTGCCGCGGCGGGAATGCCTTTCAATGCCTTGCGGTGCTCCCTGGTAATTAAAGAAAGTGCCTTCTGAGATACCATCCTAGGGAGCTCGCCCAGATACTCTGAGCCGCACCCAACTGTCAGATATAAAAAACCACTCATGCATTGCTCTAAGTGGGGATTCCCATTTTGGTGGCGTGTGGTGTAGTTGGTAAAAATCTAACACCAACGTGTTCTCGCGCCGTTAACACCTCGTCCTATACACAAGCTTGACGAAACTCCCTTTCCTAGTCTTCCAGCATACCTTGGATTGCCTCGACAAGCCGATACAAATGACTCATGCCGTTCAGGAGATAGCTCTTGATATTGTTGTTGCTAGCCTCTGTACCGGAGGTCACTCGAATGCCGAAGTTGCGGTACTTCCGGATAAAACAACGGACCCACTGCGCCCTCACAGGCATGTACGTACCATATAGATACGCAAGGATTGCTTTCTGGTCACCGAATTGCGTACAGAGGCACTCCCAGGCCTTCTCATGATCCTCTTCCGTCTCGGTAAACACCACCAGCCTCCATAGCATAAGCACTCTGTGGTAATCGTGGGTTATCAGCCGAGACAAGTTATCGTGGGTGATTGGCTCTTCTTGCCTTCCGGATGCCTGTACTGCCTGTCGATCACGCTGGCTGAGGGCAGCGTCGAGCTCATCCGAACTGCTCTCTTCGCCAGTCCTGCTATCCCTCGTGGTGTGCACCCACTTCCGTTTGGACTGCAGTATTACATTGGAGTTGATATGGTGGATGCAAAGCTGCTACTGGGCGTCTTGAAACTCAACCCCCAGTGCCTTCTTCATCTGGTCGTCAAAGTCGGTAATGACAACGTCGGGGGTCCGGGTGCTGTATCGGTCGAGGAGCGTGCGTACACCGTTTGTAAGGAACTGGGACCCTTCAAGCCTCTCGTTGTCGATCAACCCGAATGCGGCGTTGAAGACAGTACCCAAGCAGGTCTGTCCCGTAACTTGGAAGAGTGGCAACTTGAAGCGGTTCGTGTTGCACGTGTTGTCGAAACTGATGACCTCGGGGAAACGCCTCCACATCTGGATATAGTAGGGGAACGTCCAAACCAACCCCACCAGGCGGTCGGGTTCGTCCTTAGCCCACTCGGCAACGTAAGGGATCTCCTTGCCGTCGAACAACTTGATCAATGCAGCCGCAGAGCTGTAGCCACCCAGATTCTCTCTGCTAATCCGAGTTCTGGCATTGTAGATATCTCTCTTGGTGTAAACCGAATCTGAAAAGTGATCTCGGACTATGCCACCAATATCTCGTGCACGAATGGCAACCCGTCGACTGGAAGACTGGATGGTCGCCTTCACAGGGCTGGTAAGTCGTCGATGAACTGGGTGAGCGGCGGCATCGGTACTGGGGTTGTGATTGTGGTGGTGGTGTTCCGCATCTGGGAAGTGCTGCAGAGTCCACTGGAAACCGTTCTCTGGCAGGGCCTCGGCAATAATCTTCCATAGGCACCCCGTCTTTCGAGATTTTCGTTTCCGAATGCCAGCATCCCTTCCCGGCCGCGGAGCCCCGTACCGATCGCATTGGAGGACATATCGACTTCGCTGTCCAGGTCGAATCATACTATGAGCCTTGATAATACTAAAGCCACGGGTTTTCGCAAAACTGTTAACCCTAGCAAAAATGGCATCAACCGACGGAGCTGGATCACCCGGGATTGGTGGGTTTGGGATTGCTTCAACGGCGTTGTACCTCGAGCTGGCATCGGACAAGTCGTGCTGCTCGCACTGCTCTTCGCCCGGAGCAGACACGTTCGGAAGCAATGAGACCTGGACAGGGCTTGTGACTGGCTGTGAAAAAGTCGCTCTGCCTTCTTGCATTTGACGTCTTTGTTCGGCCCAGGCAAGGTCCCTTTCGTGGGCTAACGCAAGTGCCGAGGCGAGGTGACGGTCTGTTTTTACCAGGTGGCGAGCCAATCTAAGGCAGTCGGGAGGATCGTCATTCTCGTTACGGCTCGCGTTATACACTAGTCTCGACTCTGTTGACCGGTGTGCTGCCTTTCCCGTATGGTCATGGCCGGGTCTGGTATTAGTGTGTCAACGTGTTGGAACTGTTTGCTTGGTCTATTACAGGGACGTGCGATAATCGTTCCGGAGGTATGTCTGATTTTCGCCACTGAATTGGGCTTCTGCGACGGCTTATATTGGCGCTATGAGTATCTGGTGAAGGCATTGTAGAGCTTTGCGGTATGTTGTATTCGTCGGGGGAGGACAACAATGATGGTGATATGTCTTGACGCGACGCGACGCGGATTGACGACGACCGGTCGAAGCGTCGCAGGGTAGGCATGATCTTCACGGCCTCTGGAAACAACTGCATTAGTAATCTAGCTGTATGCTTTAAGTAAATCTGCGGAATGGAATATTTCGTACGAAGAACAACAATCAATCAACACATTTGCTGCTGCTCATCACATTCACTTTAACTTTTTAAGCACGCTCAGTGCGATACGAAGCTTTGGTGGCCAACTGGCAAAAAGTGCGGCAGAATTTGGTACGTACCGGTGCACTAACAGGTGAGATTTGGGCCAATGAGAAGTGCTAAAAGTGTGGCACCCGTATCAAAATGGTGCGGCACCCCTATCAATTGCCATACGAAGAAGTCAATCACCTTAATTCTGGACAGCACCTGCGCCTCTTATACGTTCGGGGCACAGCGGACACGTCGCCTGAGAACGCTAACCACGAAAGCCCAAGAGTCTCGAAGCGCAAGAGAAGGCTCTTGAGAAAAGCGCAGGAACGGCGAAACGAACAGAAACCAACACCGCGCGAATCACCTCGAGAATCACGAACGATGGCCTCCAAGAAGACAAGAACGCCACCGATCCAGGCGCAGCAATGCTCCAAAAGGTCTTTGGAGTCTTGCGGATCCTCAGGGACGAATTCAGCAAGCAGCGGGAAGCGACACGGAGCATGATCGGCGACCAGCAAAAGACGATTCGAGAGTTGGAACAGAAGCTTGACGAATACAAGCAAGAGATGCAGGAAACAAAAGCCCAGGTGGCGGAAGAGTTGAGGCAGGTCCGAGGGCAGCTCGACAGCATCCTAAAGTGTCCTGCAATGATCAATTCCACCCAAACAAGTCTGCAAACATCCTACGCCGAAATTGCCTGGACGCCGCATACAAGCCAACCAAGCAACGTGCACCCCCTCTCATCGACGAATTCCACACCATCTGTCTACAGCGATACCTTGTTCTCCACGATCGATATATCCAGAGTAAGCAAAGAAGAAGCGGAAAAGATTACGGCAGGCACAGTCAGGAGCGCGGTGGAAAGAGAGATGCGCCTCGAGCGACACCAGCTGGAGGTGCCTCGCCGTGACCGTGAACGCGAGGAATCCAAGCCGCATCATGGTCGTGTGCCGGGATGAGGCTGAACACCAGAGAATCAAGCAAGCGGTGGAGAAGGCGAAGCTTGCAGCTGGGGTCCGCGTGCTGCGCGATGAGCTGTATCCTGTCAAGGTGGACAACGTCAAGCGCACCGCGGTCTTGGAGGAAACCGGGGAGATCCGGCTGGGCGCAGCCGAAGCTTTCGGACAGGAAAACGAGACGACGGTGGCGAAGATAGCGTGGCTGAGCAGGAAGGACGTGGCAAAGGCATACGGGTCCATGGTGGTCTACCTCACCAAGGGCGCCGACGCAAGAAGGATTTTGTCGGAGGGCTTCTTCCACGCGGGTGGAGAGTCAGGCTACACCAGTGCATTTGAGCGACGACCACAACCGGAACAGTACTGTAATCGTCAAGAGATTGGATATAAGGCCTTCGAATGCCCTGGCCGACAGAGGTGTGCTCGGTGCGCCAAGGAGGGGCACAGTCACGACAGCTGCGCCGAGGAGGTGACGAAATGTGTCCCATGCGGAGGCCCGCATGAATCGTACAGCAGGAATTGCCCGAAGCTCTACCCAGCTCAGAGCAAGTAGGACAACAACGAGATAACTAACCCCTGCAACAGGCTTGCAACAATACTAACCCCCGACTAACCACCCCACGCACCCTCGTGGCGCGACAGCAGGTCTCGCTTCAGCGGCCGACGATAGGAAACTGAACACTTGGAGAATGGCCTCCAAGCGAGGGCAATGTGGTCTGGAACACAGTGAGATTTGGATATATCATGGGCTTTTTGTAAAACGAGGATTGACGCGAAGGATAGGTAAGATATAAGCTAGGGCCCTATGAGATCCGTTCTCCCGGGCGTAATAAACTCTCTCACATGCAGGCCGTGCCCCTGCGCAAAGTAGCAACGAACATATTGGCATTCACGATATTTAAACTAAATATAGAACATCGTATCCTTCAGCTTTTGATGGATTTGTACATCATCAGCAGTCGGCTGCCCGGTCCCTCCAGCTGCCGACGTTCCCGTTACGGACGGGACTGTACTCGGCGAAGGCGTATCAAAAGACTCGCCAAATAGCACCGCGCGCGCTCGCACGCGAGGTCAGCATAGTACGCTGGGGGCATAGACTAACAGCCTTGGTGGCGCGGCCGAACAGGTAGCACATATTGTGTGTGAGATCCTCAACGATATCGGCGATGCTCTGGAACGGAAGTGGAATCGACTTCGCATAGATCTGCCGGAATATCTCATCATGCACGATGTAATAGTGACATGGGCGTGCAGTCCCTTGAAGTGCAGCGTGTGCCTGCAGGAAGAAATCCCAGTTCCGCGCTTCAGTCACTCCGCGGTCAACGACGGTACCGGGTTTAGTATTGCCAGACCTATCGCAGTCTTGCTCGGTAATGGGATAGAATCGCGTTTTGTGCCGCTTGCCGCAGACTATAATAGTGAAGCGCGGAAGGCCTTTTTTGGTGTCAGCTGCTGGGTACATCTGTTCGCATGCGCGGCGGAGTTGAGGAAACTCTTGCGAGAGGACCATGTCATATTGGCCTTCGGAGACTCCGTCACGGTAAATGAGAATATTCTCTGGGAGAGCGGCGTGTTTGCCCTTGGTCTTCCAGAGTCCAAGGCGAGATTTAAGCATCTCTGTGAGATCGTCTACGCTTTCCTGTCTCGCGCGCTGTATGCGCAAGGTTGCGGGCCATTGGCCTAGGAACTTGTCAATGGAGGCCACCATTGCAGAGACAGAAGGCGCGTTGGAAGACGAGCCAGGTGAAGGATGCGTGACGTCGATGCCGACAATCATCGTCTTGTTCTGGTCGATGATACCGAGATTCTTGTTCTCCACCATCTGATTGATGCCGCCGAGCTTGAGATTGAACTTCAAAGCGACATTGGCCATATATTGGTCGCGGCCGCGGTCTTTCGCTAGTTTGGAACCCACCGAGCAGATAGTGTGGATACCATAGTTCTTGTCGGCGATCGTCTTGATGCGCTTGTATAATGGTATGTTTGCTCCGGGCAGGATGATGAAAAGCAGATCTAAAGCTCCAGCGGCACGCTGTAAAGCTGAGTCGAGCGCGGGATCGTCTGGATGTTGAAGTTGGAGGCGTTGACCTGGAAACGGTTGAGCTGCGTTGACGCCAATTTTCTGCAGGGCGGCATGGAACTCATCCATAACGGCCCGCAGGCTTTGCTGATCGAAAGAGTCGCGTATCCCAGGAATAGAGACCATCAGGTATGACCATTTAGCAAGTGACGCGCCAATGTTAAATTTAATATCCGACATATTCCAACTACCGAAGCGGAGACCAGCAGCCTTGTTGTTCTTGTAGATAACCTTTGGACCAAAAAGGATGCGACCTGGGACTTTGATAAGTCCCGGTGTGATTTTCAGGCCAAAAGAACGCTGAACGGTGTTAGTATGCAATATACAAAATTGAAGCGAAAACGTACCAAAAGTACATTGGCGTTCTCATCTAGACCAACAGTCTGCACACCCTCCCTAACAATCGCGGCCGCATTTTCCCACGGCTTTCGAACAGCGTGGCGAATCATATGCTGCGCTTGAGCGCTGTCAAGTTTCGACTTGGAAGTCTGACCCGGGAGGACAAGGCAGACCTCAGCTGGGAGATACATCGGATTGTCCCGGTTGCCACAGTTAACCAACGGAAGCTGGGGGTCTTGTAGAACTCGATTGTATGCTGCGTCACAGTCAGTGATGCTGTATGGAGTGATGGAGTGAAAACAACGCACTTATCCTGAAAAAGTCAAACACAGTAATATACCTCCCAGTGGTAGAAGCGGCTGAGCCCTCTGCCTGGGCCTTACCCTTCCCTTTGCCCTTCCCTTTCGCGCCTCCCTTGGCTACCGGCTTAGGTGCGCTAGAGGAGCTGGCTTCACCATCGAGCCAGAACTCCACATCTTTGGCACCTGCCCCGTGCTGTCTAACGCGCGGTGGGTGGGCCAAGCCATGTCCATCGTCCTTCCTAGCCAGCCCGAAGATAGTCTTGACGCGGGGAACAACTTCGTTGGCTTTGTTACGCTTCTCGGGAAGATGCATAGTCTGTATCCGAACCAATTTGAGAAACCTTTCCAACATGACGGTGCTGCGAAGTCCGTAACTTTTCATGAGCCCCGGTAAAGGAACAGCATGGTAAAATGCTCCATGGCTGACGTTGATGTTGACGAGAATGCGACAAGTCGCTACGCGCACGCTCGAAAAGAAGCCTCGAATGATTTCCAAGCCGGAGCCGATGTCTCCTCTTGCTGCGTCGCTGCTGAGAGAAAAGCTCTTTGTCGATCCAATTGTGACAAGGTTCTTTGAGGATTTGGCGTAGTGGTTCAGAAAGATATTCAGAGCCTGCGTCAACTCCTGCTTATCTAGCAATGACTGGCTGAGGCTTGTTGAGTTCAGGTAGTTGACCAACTCGCCGATATTTAAAGTTTTCGTATACTGGACGCGAACATTATATATGGTAGCCCTAGCAGTCGGTTCGTCTTCACCTTCTGAGCGATAGGGGACCTCAACGAGGACCTCGTCCTGAAAAAGCTTAGTTTTGGAGACGAGAGTAGACCTGAAATCTGTTGCAATATCGCCCTGTAGAGGGGCCAATTCCGGCGCCTGGAGCAGTAGCTGCACAACCCGGAAATGCTTCTTACCAGCAGCTACTGGGCTGATCTGTATATCGTATCGATGTAGGGTCATGTTCGACGGCGGCAATAATTCGACGTAGTTTGCCGTGAGTTCAACCTTGGTGCCCCGGGTGCCATACCCCGGGCGGCCGGGAAAGCCTTCGGTTAGCTTCAGGCTACTAAGATCGAGCTTGTGCTTTGTTGCTGGGTGCAATGCATCTTCGACCTTTGTAACCTGGGGGTTTTGGCCTTGAGAGTTGCTGTAGTATCGACGCAATTAGCATTTTGTACGACCACGACTTTGCTTCATGTGGTCCTTACGGAAAGACCTGGATAGTTTGTTGACCACTGCCAGTCGGCCCTCCATACCCTCCTCTTCCACCTCCACCACGTCCACCACGTCCGCCTCTATCGCCTCGGAAACTGCCGCTGCCTCCCCGAGGTCCATAATTGCCACGGCCACCTCTTCCACCGCCTCTATTCCCACTAGACATGGTATTGAATATAGAAGCAAAGCGATCCGTAAGGCGTTGAAGGAGATTGAATGAGAAGGAGTGAAGCGGGGTGCTCTGCGACCGCTATTTTAGTGAGTGGCTAAGCCCGGAAGCGGGTTGACCGACAGCCGAGCCACTCTGACGTAACTTGAACTTAGCTGGCCCCGCCGACAGAGCGGCCATGTGCTTGCTTACAGTGCCCCTATCATTGGCCAAAGTATCACCAGAGAGAACCTTCTGGCTTGTCAATTAAACTAATCATCACAGCTTCTTGTCCTACAACAACCCTTGTAAGTAATATATAGCCCCACAAATCAAACATGTGCATAATAGAACACTGTGTACACGTTTATCGGTGGCTATCTACGGACGTGCCGATGTACTTATGCGGCTCATGTAAGACAGTGTCACACACGACTCGCACTGTAGACTGTCTCCACTAGCCTACCGTAACAGCAATTTGGAAAGAGGGGTCGTCCTCTAGCGGACAAACAGCCGTGATCTCTCACGGAAGCCAAGGTCTACAGATGCTAGGTCTAGTTCCTCGTTTTGTCTTCTTCTATCCAGCTTTTCTTTCGGAACTGAACCTCGGCTGGTAATCTGAGAAAACCACCTCTTGCTGGTCGACCTATGTGGATTTAGCGCCGAGTTGCCAGAGGCACCGAAGGCACCACGGGCTGCAACGCGACAGACCCTCATGGTTCGTGAGGATGGAGGTCTTCTGTAGACACGTCCCTCCAGACTTGTCGGAGGAAGGTCTCAGAGGAGAGCTCGAGCCATTCATGCAGGCGCTCGGCATCTCAGACTGGGCCTGCGACAAACCCAGGCAGAAACCACAAGCATGGCTTAAGTTCCTCCATGCCTCCAACGGCCAAGCGTTTCTCAAGAAACATGGGAAGATCAGTGCAGAAACTGGGCAACGAAGAGAAGACATCGCTCTTGGTGATCCACTGAATCCACGGATCAAGCCTAGGGATATTGCTCGCCTCCATATTCTCAAAACCGCCATCTATGCGGAAAAGAGCACTCGAGCTCTCGATAAGCATACCGTCGCCCACCTGAAGCACAATCACGACCAGAGATTACGAATACCTGCTCGAGATCCAGAAGCCCCAGACTACCCGTTTTGGGTTCAAGCCGTCAGTTGTGGCGGGAACATGTTTCTCGGTGACGATGAAATACTCACTTACATCGAACACAATGCTTTGCGTGTCCCTCGATCCATCAAAGGCAAGTTCACACGTCTGTGGCTAACCGTATGGCTGGATGGTGGCAACCGCATGGATTTTCACAATGAAACCATACAGGATCTCATAGCCGGACGCCACGACAATTCCTTTACTCTGGTCCTGGCAGAACCGCCCCGATTGTATCGCTCGGCCGTTACTCTCGAAAATAAAAATGCCAAGTGGCAGCGGGTTCAAGAATTAGAGGACTGGGGTTTGATTCGAGCTTACTCATCAACTTGTCTGGTTTACCGTATTCAAGCGTATGATACCAAACAGTTTGACATCATTCTACGTTCGATCCAGTCTCAAGACGTACTTGCCATCACCAGCCACACTATTCCATCGGTTCCGTGGAATTCCGTACAAGTGGAGAGCAACCTCCATCTGGGACGTCAGCAATTCATGGCCAGGACCAAGCGACTTCTGTCGTCAGGGTATGTCCCGTTTGCCATCTTGTTCCAGGTTCAGGCGCTTGTGTGGAACAACTACATCAATCCATCCGGCGGCGCGGCACTCTTGGACCTTTTAGAGCGTGTCGCACTGGATGCCAAGGAAAAGAAAGTCGCCATGCCGATCACTACTGATGCAATGAAGGTATTGTTCCAAAGGATTCCTTATCCTTGCCCAGGGACAGACCCTAGAGAGCTAGACGTCGTGAGCATCATGGCAGATGCCATGAATACCGAATACGAGTATCGAGCGGATGATCCGCAGAGAGACAGAATCTACGGATCTAAGATACCAGACCATCAGGTCTGGGTCTTCAAGGCCTCAGTCACCCCTACACGTGTGATTCTTACTGGCCCCGACGCAGAGAGTCGAAATAGAGTATTGCGTATGTTTCCAGACAATAACGACTCGTTCCTACGCGTTACGTTCTGCGACGAGAATGGGCAAGACTTACACTTTAACCCACGAGTCGACAATGACCTTATATTTTCTCGGTATCGGTGTGTAATGGACGAAGGCATCGAAGTGGCCGGAAGAAAGTATCTCTTTCTCGGTTTCTCCCATTCGTCCCTTCGCTCCCATTCGGCGTGGTTCTCGGCACAGTTTGCCAATCAAGACTTCCAGCAGCAGACATGTGATGTCATACTGGGAGCCCTCGGTGACTTTCAAGACATTCGGGTCCCTGCGAAGTGTGCAGCTCGCATCGGACAAGCCTTCTCAGAAACTCCATACGCAGTTCCCCTGTTCGAGAACGGAATCAATACTCGCTGGATTCCTGATGTAAAATCTGCTGATGGCTCCCGCGTTTTTAGCGACGGCGTTGGAACAATATCTTCAAGCGCCTTGGAAGATATTTGGACTTACCTTCCAATGCGTTCCGCAGCGCCTACGTGTCTCCAAATCCGCTGGGGCGGCTGTAAAGGGATGCTTTCACTTGATGCCCGGCTTGAAGAAAAGGTGTTCTGCGTGCGAAGAGAGTCCATGATGAAATTTCCAAGCCAGGACCTAACGGAACTTGGTATCTGCGATACTTCATCCAAGCCCCTCCAACTCGTCCTCAACCGCCAGATAATCAAAATTCTAGAAGATATGGGAACCAAGGACGAATGGTTCTTCGAGTCGCAGCAAAAGGCACTGAATGTATTGCGTAACGTCACCGTCAACGCGCTGAACACCAGCCTTTTTTTGGAGCACCAAGCGATTGGACTTACTATGGGATTGCCCAAGCTAGTGAAGCAGCTTGACAGGATGGGGATTAACTATCGGCGCGATAGGTTCCTCAGGACGGCCGTCGAGTACGTGGTTCTGCGAGAGCTTAGACTACTGAAGCACAAGGCGCGTATTCCTGTGGCGAAAGGAGTGACCCTCTTCGGCGTCATGGACGAGACGGGGTTCTTAGAGGAAGGTGAAGCCTACGTCACGTACGACAAGACATATGGCGTCAAAAATGGCCAGCGTATCAACGCTACGCTGGAAGATGGGAAAATCTTGGTCACCCGCTCGCCTGCTCTTCACCCGGGGGACATCCAGGTGGTCAACATGGTTACACCTCCGAAAGGGCATGCCCTTAGAGAACTCCAGAACTGCATCATTTTCAGTCAAAAAGGCAAGCGCGACTTGCCGAGTCAGCTGAGTGGAGGAGATTTAGATGGTGATTTGTACAACATTGTCTGGGATCCTCAAGCAATGCCTAAGCAAACCTTCGCACCCGCGGACTATCCCCGGCTAAGTCCCAAGCCCCTAGACCGTCCTGTGACTTCTCGGGACATTGCCGACTTCTTCATCAATTTCATGAAAACTGATATCTTGGGGATGATTGCAACCCGACATGTGACGCTGGCCGATTACAAAGTGTATGGAACGCTTGATCCGGGCTGCCTTTCATTGGCCAGCATGCACTCGACAGCTGTTGACTTCTCAAAAACTGGTATCCCAGTAGACGTGAAGAAATTACCAAAGCCGCCATTCTATCGCCCTGACTTGTGAGTACAGTTCTAAATGTTACGGCTCCTTCCGAGATCACTAACATGCTGTGTCAGCCTTGCGACAGTCCCACCCCTCAAGGTTTACGACATAGATCAAATCGATCTTATCGTGGATCATCAAGAGCCTGTCCATGAGGAGGACACTATGGGTCAAGCCAAGCACAAATACTACAGGTCGGACAAGATCCTTGGACGTCTATACCGAAATGTCAACGAGAAGAAGATCTGGGACGAAGATATTCATCGCAGCACCACCATGGACGGACCCTCTATTTGGGATCAGTTGCTGGCGACTGTAAAAAGAGAGGTTGTCGGGTACAATCTTGATATCGATTGGACACGCAAGTCTGAACAGGCTTGGAAGATTCGTAACCTGTGAGATGGTGCAAAAGTCATCCTGTTATTCAGATTATTAACCCTCTGTAGGTACGAATCCACCATGGTAGACAAGATGTGGCATTTTTCGGAGAATCCGCGCTCATGTCTGACGGAAGTCGAAGTCTTTTGCGGTTTCATCCTGAACAAGAAAGGCAGTCAGACAGCGCGCCAGCGAGACTCATCTATCAAGTTGAAAGAAGAGATTGATCGCATTATGACGTGGTTTGTCAAGATGATCCGAGATCAGGGTCAGAGGAACGATTTAGAAACGTTCGGCACCAGGACTGAAACCTCTTCTGCTCCGGACCGGCGGCGAGAGGATGTCATAGAACTGTGTTGGGCATGTGTAGCTGTGGCATGCTTGAAGAAAGAAGATGCGCCCGTCACGTATCATGCAACAGGAGAGCTACAGAGTTTCCGCGTAATCGCTGCATGCTGCCTCTTGAAGGAGCTGAACAACTTGACTAGGAAGATGAATAGCGTTTCCGGAGGTGGCTTTACTGGTGTGGGGAGTGGCCGGCGAGGCCGGCGGCAGACAGCACTTGCGATACGGTAATATAAGGTCTATTGGAATGCTCGGAAGATTGTGGGCTTTCTAATTGATCACATTATGCACATCGAAAATGATAACGTTACCGCTATCATTCCCGTTCGCTCACCCATACGGCCATGTAGCAGGGGTGATGTCATCTACGTTGATTTATTCGCATGTCTTCCTTTACTTTAGGCATGTTCTGGTTGCTAATAGTCTATTAGAAGAGTTGATGTTTTCAACTCAACTACAAGATCAAGGTTCAATATTGGAATCAAAGTTTGATACCCTAAACCTCAAATCGACGGACGGTCATCCAACACGCTAGGGCCTAAGTCCAAGAAGAGGTCAATTCAAGACGAAAATCCTCGAGAGTACTGTGACTGCAATAGTGAGAAATAACAACATATTTCCAATTGCGCTTAGCTTTCCTCCTGGCGCGATAAGAGCTTCCAGGCGGTCTGTCTGCTATATAGACCAAAAACCGGAAGTATTTGCAGCCGCCCCGCCGCTCCATGGCTTCGTGACTACTGGGCTGGTTGGTGATGTGATTACATATAAATAGTGAACCCCATCACAGTACTGTATGACGGCTAAGAGTAACCTTCCCAACATATGGGAAACATTTATACACAGGCCGAGATTATCTGACGCTAAATCCAAGGCATCGGCACTCTTTGGGGCAGTTTTGGAAATAATTGGCTAGTGGGCTTCACCTTGAACTAAACGGTGCTGCCCGGTCCATTCCACGAGAACAGCATGCCCGTAATTGTGGCCAAACTAAGGATGGGATGAGGCCCTAATCCACAATCCCGATTGCTCCAAAATTGATTATTTGGATAGATTACACTTGACCGTGACTATTACATGAAACAGACCCCACTCTCTAAGCAGATTATCAGGTAAAGTTACTTTTGCAAATGCACTTGCGGGGTCTCCAATTCGCTCTGTGGGAAACACCAGCTTAGCGGCCCCTCTCACAACTTGTGCTTCTTGCTTATCATGCTTCTCCACCTCCGCAACCTCATACCTTCATCATGTTCCTCCCCATTTTTCCCACACCATCGATACTGGGATAATTCAAATTGTATTGTGACGGTTATTAGCCACGTTGCAGGTGTCGAACAGACCATTCCAGCTCATTTTGGCGACCGCAACAGCAGACCTACCGTTACGTCAAATGGCCACAGAGAGCGGGGTCAGCAGCAGCTTGACATCAAGACCAATGTGCCCGGACGTGGCACCGAACGGCACATCGGACAGTCTTGTGCCTGAAAGTACTCGTTTTGGCGACTCCCGATCTGAAGGACCAGTGAACGGTAAAGCAACTGAACTTAATGACTTAGGGAATGCACTGGCGGACATGGATACTAGCGATGATGATTGCCGTCGCTTCGTTATCAGCCAAGAAAAGCCCAGCACTATCACCGAGAAGAAACGACTTGATAATGCGGCGTTTCGCGACTGGGTAGTCAACACGCAGCGCGAAGCCATGCGGAACTCACTAACGGCCCCTGACGACCTTCGGAATCAGTCCGTTTCTCATCTTATAACGGCTAGCGAAAACAGAATGATCATCACGACACCCCGAGAGTATCAAATTGAGCTCTTTGAGCGGGCAAAGCGTGAAAATACCATCGTAGTTTTGCCTACCGGTATGTTCGTCATGGACCTCTCAGCACCATACTCACTAGCATAGGTTCGGGCAAAACCCTCATTGCTGCACTGCTTCTTCGGCATTACCTTGAACAGGAGCTTGAGGATCGTGCAACGGGAAATCCCAAGCGGGTAGCCTTTTTTGTCGTAGAAAAGGTTGCGCTCTGCTTCCAGCAATTTGCGGTTCTCAACTGTAACCTCGGAGCCTACCCTGTCACGAAATTCTGGGGCAAAATGAGTGGCACGAAGACAAAAGAGTACTGGAATAAGCAGTTCAGTGATAACATGGCGATTGTCTGCACAGCGCAAATTCTTCTTGATTGCCTCAACAGTAACTTCATCAACATGTCCCAGATCAATCTCTTAGTATTTGACGAGGTCCACCATGCAAAAAAAGAGCACCCGTACGCTCGCATCATCAAAAATCATTACATCCGCCACGAAGGAGACAAACCACGGATCCTTGGTATGACTGCCTCACCTGTAGATGCGCAGACAAAGGACTTCGAGGGAACTGCGGTCGAGATAGAGACCTTTCTTTGCAGTAAAATCGCCACCGTTTCTGGCGACGTGCTAGCAAAGTCTATGGATCTGCGGAAGCAACTTCAGGAGAAGGCCTATTACGGTGCATTGAGGTTCCCAGAAGAATCGAAGACAGCTTTGCGAGAGCTCATCGTTGGACAAGTACTTCACAACGCCCTGTTCAAAGCATCGCTCGAGTTCACTGAAGAAGCCTCCTCGACTCTGGGCTCCTGGTGTGCAGATCGATATTGGCACCTCCTCATCACGGAAGATGAGACTATGCAACTAGCAGCTAAAACTGACCGGGATTTTGCCAAGAGCTTTGCATCAATAAAGGCAGACGGCGCAACGGACGCAGTCAGACGCGTCAGAGATATCGTTAAGAACAACGTACTTGGCATAGTTCGGCCATCCTCTCCGGGGTTATCCGTGAAGGTGAAGAAGCTGCATGAAATTCTACTAAACGCCTTCACATTCAACGGTACCAAACGGTGCATCGTGTTCGTAGAAAAAAGGTATACCGCCTGTCTACTCTCAGATCTGTATCAGCAACCGGAAATGGGGATCCGAGGCATGAACGCTTCTTACATGGTAAGCTACTCAAGAAAAAAATGCCAGTCACTGACGGATATAGATTGGCCGTCAGTCAAGCATATCGAATCTCGGCGGTATGTCTTTCCGAGACCAGGTGATTACCCTTCAAAGGTTCAAGCGGGGAGACGTCAACTGCCTCTTTGCAACGCCAGTCGCTGAAGAAGGTATTGATATCCCAGATTGTGACCTTGTGATCCGATTCGATCTCTTCAACTCCGTGATACAGTACCTGCAGTCTAGAGGACGAGCTCGACAACAACGGTCGAAATATATTACCATGCTGGAGGATGGTAACTCGAAGCAAATTCGGAGCTTGAAGCAAGCGGAGAGAGATGCGGCTTCTCTTGAGAAATTCATCATGTCTCTCCCCTCAGACCGGAAACTGCAAGATGAATTGATGGATCCTGTAACCGCGGCTCAAAACGAATTGACGACTCAAAAAGTCCATGTAATGCCCTCGACTGGGGCTCGCCTCACATTTTCTATCAGCTTCGAGGTCCTTGCTAGGTTTACGTCTTCGCTTTCAAGTAGCGATAATGGCAACCTGGAATTCGTTGTCACCAAACTAGGACCTAATTTCATCGCTGACGTTATCCTCCCCGATTCGTCTCCTCTCAGGTCCATGTCGGGGATCCCGCAGCGCAGCAAGGCGTTGGCCAAGTGCTCTGCAGCTTTTGAGGCATGCGTTTTGTTGATCGACAAGAAATATGTCGATGAACACTTTCAGCCCGTTTTTGTCAAGGCTCTCCCTGTTTTGAGGAACGCTAGGCTAACTGCTGGCTCCGGGAAGAAGGCCGATTACAATATGAGACTAAGACCAGAAACTTGGTCAGTGCGAGGAGCGTGCAAGACACTTTTCGCAACGATGATCATCCTTGAGAATCCGGAAGCCCTTGGAGAAAACCGGCCAAGTCGACCGTTGATGCTGCTCTCTCGCGACAAACTACCTAAGCTTCCTGAAATTCCCCTCTTTTTTGGCAACGGATGCTCGTCCGTTGTTAAATTGATAGTGTCTGAAAGTCCTCTGGAGCTAAGCCCGTGGGAAATCGAAGGGATACTCCAGTTTACCCTCAGGATCTTTGGAGATGTCTTCAGCAAAGAATTTAATGCCGGGACCGACCAAATGCCTTACTTCTTGGCGCCTTGTGCAAGCATGCAGAGCTCAACTCCAACTAGGGCTCGAATTGACTGGCACACCGTAGAGATTGTCAAGAATGTCGAATTTCTCAGTTGGAGGGGTGCTCCCGATGAATTCTTTGTGGATAAGTTTGTTACGGATCCATTGGACGGAGGCCGCAAGCTCATCATCAGAGGCATTGACAAGTCGAAGAAGCCTTCTGATCCCACGCCAGAAGGAGTACCAGAGCCGAGAAGCCGATCTTACAAAAGCGTTCAACCAACTATCAAAGAGTACAGTAACAGTCTATTTCTTAACTCTCGTCGCAAGGCCCAGTGGCAGGACGACCAACCTGTTGTCAAAGCAGAGTTGCTGTCGCTTCGTCGGAATTTGCTAGATGAATTCCAAGTCGACGAGAACCTCAACAAGGACTGCTTTGTGATATTGGAGCCTCTTAGGGTATCTCCTGTAAGTATTAATCCTCTTTATCGTAGAGTCGCTGACGATTTAGATCCCTATTGATGTGGTCTTTACGGCCATGACATTTCCGGCCATCATCAACCGCATTGAATCGATACTGGTCGCTCTTGATGCTTGTGCCTCACTAGACCTTACCATTCCCCCAGCATTGGCTCTTCAAGCTTTAACAAAAGATGGTGGTGGTACAGGAGATCTTGATGTGGAGCAGAGCAACTTTCAACCTGGCATGGGTGACAACTATGAGCGGTTGGAGTTTCTGGGCGACTCGTTTCTGAAAATGGCTACGACAATCTCACTCTTCACCCTCATTCCGGAAAGCGACGAGTGTGGATACCACGCTGAGCGTGTGCTCCTCATCTGCAATCAAAATCTCTTCAATCACGCTGTTGAGCATAATCTTCATCAGTACATACGGTCCAAGTCGTTTGATAGGCGCGCCTGGTATCCCGATCTTCCACTTAAGAAGGGGAAAGCAACGAAGATCGACATGAGACATGACCTAGCCGACAAGACCATTGCTGATGTTTGTGAGGCGCTCATCGGGGCTGCCTACCTCTCGGGTGAAGAGGGAAACATGGATATGGCGGTCAAAGCTGTTACGCGGATGGTCAAGAGTAAAAACCACGAGATGGAGGTCTTTCATGATTATTTCGCTGCGTTCAAGGTTCCCCTATGGCATACAGCCAAGAGCACCACTATACAGCGGCGTCTTGTTGACTGTGTTGCCAAAGTCACCGGGTATCGCTTCAACTCTCCAGCCCTCCTCCAAAGCGTGTTTAAGCATCCTTCATGGCCCTATGAAGCTGTGCCAGACTATCAACGCCTCGAGTTCCTCGGGGACGCCCTACTAGATATGGTTGTGGTTGACTTTCTATACAAACGATTTAAGCTAGCAGATCCCCAGTGGCTGACAGAGCACAAGATGGCCATGGTCTCTAACCAGTTCCTTGGTTGTCTATGCGTCCAACTCAACTTGCACAAGCATCTTCTCTTTACCACGTCCTCACTCACTGGACAGATCAGTGAGTATGTTGCGGAACTTGAACTTGCCAAGGAGGACGCACACAAAGTCGCCAAGGCGAACAGGACTCCTACGCGCATGGATTTTTGGCTCCATGCGTCTTTACCACCGAAGGTCTTGGCAGATGTTGTCGAAGCTCTCATCGGCGCCATGTTTGTTGACGCCAAGTATAACTATTCAGTTGTCAACCAGTTTTTTACCCGCTTTGTTGAGCCATACTTCATGGACATGGTCCTCTACGATACCTTTGCCAGCAAACACCCCGTCACATTCCTTTGCAAGAAGATGCAGCAAGAGCTCTGCTGTGTAAGCTGGCGCATCAGTGCAGGAAATGTGCCTTGTGCTTTGGAAGAAGGCATGGCCGCGCTGAGAGAAAGTGATGTCGTCGCTGTCTTTATGGTGCACCAAAGAGTCATCGTGAGCACTACATCCAAGAGCGGTCGATATGCCAAGATTGCCGTCGCGAAACAGGCACTCAAGAAGATCGATTCCTTCGAAGGTGGTGTTATTGGAACGAAGAAAGCTTTGGGATGTGATTGCCAGCCCAAAGAAATTCAAGACGTATGGCGATTGGATTACGGCACAGCAGTCTAGACTCATATGTTTAGGCCGTCTGTGGACCTAATGACACTCCATACACAAACATCTATAATGACTTGACAAATCCATCACGTAATTTCTTCCTGCAACATTCAGACATACCGCCTGGTGCTATCGTGTTCGATTCTGAAGGAGACGTCTTGTTGCTGGTATCGTACGAAGTGCCCGCAGGATGGAACCTTTCAACCTCAAAACTCCTCTAGCTTGGTTTGAAATGCGTCCACCTTGTATGTTCTCATAATTTCGGTTAAACTGAAGTAAAACAGTAAAGCTTGTACCTTGAACTTTACGATGGTTCCCTCCTGACCTACGTTGTGCGACCCACCGAGACGATAGCTCTGTTGGTCAGAATCTTGTTACTGGTGGGAAAAGCCTCTTTTGCCATAATTAGCATGCTCTTGCTTGCAGTCATTACGTTGAGTGACAAGATGCTTAGTGAATCGAGTTTAGGTTTATTTTTGTTCATCAACGGCTATGCAGATCTTAATTAAGTACAAAGTCATAAAAAATATCTTGTCTGGTCTACTTCATCTTTCGATCCATAGGGAACTCCCTCAACGACGAGGGCGTCTTAATTCCTAACTTAAGCAGTAAGTATTCGCTTACCTAACGCTAAACGCTGTAGTCCAACGAATGGTCCAACCAGTCCGGACCCATTTCGTTTATCATACAATTCAGACACCAACCATCTCCCCTGTTGCACGGTAGGTATTCTAAGTATTATTCCTTGGCACGGAAGTCGAACCAGCTTCAAATTTGTCCAAGGATAGTTGTCCTCACTTGGCACCGCCGCGATGGGTGACTAGCTTCTTCGCTTCGTCAGCCGACGCTTGTCATCATCTTCTGTATCATCGCCCACATAATCCGCATCCGCCTTGTGGCTCTTCAGATCAACAGCCTGCTCCCACTCCCGAATTTGCTCCTCATCATCGGATCTCAGCCGTTGTGGCGAACTAGACGGCAATCTACGCTTCCTAGAAACCCTCTTCGATTTCATCACTTGGCTGGATTTAGCGGTCTCTTTCTCCAACTGCCATTGCTGGGCATCGTTGAAAAGTTGTGCTAGTCGAGAGAACTTGATGTTGATCTCGGCATCGGGCCAAGTCTTCGAGATTTCATCAGTGGCAAAATCCCGTACGTCAATGGTGAGAACTTCATCAGGATTTTGAACCTGACCATCGCATGAGAGGAATGGCTATGGAACTCGGTCAGCAGAATTCAGAAAAGGTCGTCTGTGATAAACATACCCGGTCTTGGACGTACTGAACCGTTACCAAGTCTTCATCATCTCCATCATTAATGAATTTCGGTCGCCAGGTTGATACTGTCGACGACCCGCCGTCATAACTCAGATCGAAACCAATAAACAACTTAACATCTGCGTTTGAGTAGAGAATGTAGTCTTGAGCCAGCCTTCTCAAATCTTTACCATTCTGCGAGTATGACACCTCAACTACAACACCAGGATATGCTGTTTTGGGGTACTGAAACTGAATGTCTGGTTCGCGTTTGATGGCGTACTTCTTGTAATCGTCTTCTTTCTTGTTGTTATATTCATTCCCGTCATCTGCTTCATTGTCCTCATCTAGTTGCTCCTTCTCATCCACTTCCCTTAAGAATACGCGTGATGAGATAGCGCTCTTCAATTCTCTAGTGACTTCCTTTATCTTGTCAGTGCGGCTAGTTGCGATCTGATTGAGTTCCTTGCAGACTTCATCTCTGAACTCAATGGCAAAGAAACCATGGGTCGGCGAAGGCATACGAATCGCAAGGCAGCCGCGCCTAGGTTCGTAATCGAAACACCTGAACGTTTTCTCGATCTTGGAATGAAGTTTATGGTACTGTTCCGGACTGAGCTTGAACTTTGTGAACTTAGAGACTTCTTGTGTTAACGATAGAAGCTTGTGTTGCAAGAGCGGTTCCGGGAGCCTTAGACCGTCGTCGTCGTTGTTGACGACGCGCTTCCCGGGCCGCTCCGTTGTAGGGGGCGGAGATGGGGGCAGCTGGCTGGATTTGTCGGGCGGAGTGACGCTGAGCGGCGATAGATTTGATGAATCAATCTGGCTGTGCTTTTTGATATGCACAGAATTTGATTCAGCTACATCTGACATGGTCGGCGTTGGGTGACCCAGTCGCGGATGTTTGTAGTAGTAGTAGTATTTATTACGCCCGGGAGAACGGACCTCATAGGGCCTGTGGCTACGCTAAGCTATTCACGTATTCCCCGCTTTTCGTCCATTCTACACAAAAGAAAGCCCTACTGCTCTTCCTGTTCTTACTTTTCTAGCCCCGTTTGCTTGACTCTGCTTGACAGACCTGCTTGAAGGCCAACCAATACCATCTCCAAGTGTTCAGCATCCTATCTTCAGCAGCTGAAGCATGGTCTGTCAACTTGAGGCTGTTTGTTGTTAGTAATCAGCTGTGATGTTAATATTAGTAGTCATTTGTTTTCTCCTTCTCAAACTCCTTCCTGGCTCAATCTTCCTGTCGCCATTGCAAATTTGACTGTCGCTCGCACCGCCTCCAGGTTAGGTCTCCACTTTGCTCCGTCTGACGCCGACTTTCCACCTAGAAAGAAGGAAAGGTTGCCCATCATGTTTTGTCCTACTCGACGCATGGCATCACGCTCTGCTTCCCATCTTGTGCATCGGAACAGAAAATGCTCCATTGTCTCTGGTCCACATCCACATTCACACATGTCCGACTCTGCGGCCCCGATCTTGTTGAGGTAGCTGTTGATCTTCGCCATTCCCGTGCGGAGCTGCGAGAGCACTCCGGCTTCTCGTCTCTTGCAAATGTCGTATAGTGCTTGCGTATGGTTGCCTGGTAGGGCCCGATCTATCCGTTTGGAGTAGTTGCCTACATTGTTGGGTAGTTTCCGTTGCTGATGCAGCTGCGACACTGCCAGCCTGAGCCGCGTGGAGCGGGCCTGGTACGGTAGCGATTGCGGCGTGCATCCCGCTCTGGTAGCCTTCTTGGCTTGTCTCTTTGCTTCACGACTCATGCTGAGGTCATCGTCTCTGGATGGTACCCAGATCATCTTGACTCTATTGTTTCCCTTTCTCAGTCGCTCGATGTGCTCGTAGATCTGACGGATGGAGGTCTGGCCTGATTGCTGTTGCGGTCGGGCAATCGCCTTGAGTGACGACTGGCTACTTGACAGCACCGTAAGCTCTCGACATTGTAGACCATCCGGCATGCATCGCAATGCCATCGCTATCGCCTCCAGCTCGGCGGTGTACGGGTTCTGATCGTCTCGTGGCGCGAGCGTGGCCGAGTACCTGGCCACTATCCTGTCTGTTTGACCAGGCGATCTTTGGGCCACGATGCCGCCCATACCCACTAGACCTCCCCTGTCGGAAGCACTGGTCGCGATGACAATGTCGTTGACGTTCTTTGCAGCTATTTTCGCCGCTTCACGATCGGCCTCGCGTACAAGCGGCACCCGGTTGTACCACGGTGGTACCGCATAGGCCTCAATCGTTTCCATCCGCTCCGTTCCGCTGCCTTCATACGCAAGCGCCAGCTTCTTCAACGGTGACATGTATCTTCGACTCGCCGACACCTTGAGGGCTGCCAGCGGGTGCGTCTTTGGCACCGTCTTGATGTTGATGTACATCCGCATGCCTGCTTGAGCATGTCGCTCGCATACCGTCTGTATGTTGGCTTCTGCCTCCATCACTGCTGTCGCGACTGTCCGGAAAGCACCCGTGATGGCTCGTGCTCCTATCTTCTGAGCCCTGTTGAACCAGCTCAGTGCTCTTTCGTTTCGTGCATGCGACCACACGACCGAAGCGTAGTCCATCGCCGGAGCGACGGTCGCCGTAAACAGCTGCCTAGCCGTGCGTGGAGATAGCATCCTCAGTCTTCTCAGGCACATGGCCGCCGTGAGACCTCTGGTGGCCGCTTCAGCCATGTGTTTCTTGAATCTTAGTCCTGCATCCATGATGATGCCCAGGATCTTGGCCTTCCGCTTCGGCTTGATCACGTCTCCCTTGATCGTGAACGGTATGCGGCTGGTACGGTCGATGACGCGGTAAAGTGCGCGATGGTCGTCTTGTCACTCTCAAATGTCGCTCCGCTGCGTCTTTCCCAGTCCAGTGCCCGGTCGATGATGGCCTGAATGCCCTCTCTGTTGTCTTCGGCCGTCGGACCTGTGACCCAGGCTGAGTAGTCGTCGACAAACGCAATCGAGCCTCCGTTCGAGCTGCACTAAGTCTGCATTGAAGAACAAGAACAGTATCGGCGATAGTGGTGACCCTTGCGGGAGGCCAGCTTGTGGCAGTTCCCGTAGCGCTGATGTGTAGCCATTCACCGTGATGGTAGCCGTGCGGTATGAGCAGAAGGCATCGATCCACCTGATCAGCCCCTTGGGTATACCACGCGCCTCGAGTCTCTGCAGCAACCTGTCCTTGAACATGCCGTTGTAAGCTCCTTTGACGTCGAAGCTGACCAGACTGACCACTTTGCGATTGCGCCATGCTTTGTAGACCTGTTCCTGGAAGAGAAGTAGAGCCTGCTCTGCCGATCGCCTCTTTCTCGCACCAAAGTGATTGGTAGGTAAGAGTCCGTACGTCTCGGCGGCGTGCGATATACGGTCCGCCACTACTGTTTCCAGGATCTTGCCCAGCGTCGATAGAAGCGAGATCGGTCTCCATGCCTTGGCTATCTTATAGTCGCCTTTGTTCGGTTTCTTGAGTGGGATGATTTTGGCCGTCCTCCACTGGCTAGGCAATCGCCCTGTATCCAGTGATGTCCGAAACAGATGCAGGACCCGTTCCTTCACCACCGGCCACAGCTGCTTCCATACCATGGCTGGCAGTCCGTCTTGACCGGGCGCCTTCCACGCCTTGGCTTCCATCACCTTCTCCTCCACCTCCTCCATCGTGAGGTTCGGCATGGCCACTTCTCTGCGCCGTGGTCGCGGGCCTTCTTCTTCTATGTCTGTTGGCAGCGGCGAGAAGAAGACGTTGAGCAGTTCCTCTGCCTGTTCGAATTTGTCCTGCGTCGTTGTTCCATCAGTTCTCTTCAGCGGAGGCACCTTATCACCGTTCGCATCATGTCCGGGTTTGAGGTACTTGGCGGCTTGCCAGATGTTGGTCCCATCGGCGAGAAAGTCGTCCCAGTGCGTCTTCTTCTGTCTTTTGATAGCATCATGGTACTCTTTACCCGTTTCTTTGGCTCGATCTTCCAGGCTGTCAATCCGTTGACCGGCCCGACGCCGGGCCCTTGCCAGGTTCCTCCAGAACGTGTACGTCCTACGAAGCTTGGTGAGATCTGTTGTCCACCATCTCTTTGCGTACGGTGATGGCTTCGCACGTAGGACTAGATCGTGGATCGCATCGAGGACCATATCCATCAACCTGTCTGTCTGTGTCTGGACATCACCATCCCACGGAAGTGGTGAGAGCTTTTTCTTCACCCTTTCCCTGATTGCGTTCCACGGTGCATTTTTAAACAACAACCTTGGTTCCGCTGTTCTCTCTGGCATCGCGAGATCAAACTCTGCCTGGATAGCCCTGTGATCTGATCCATGCTCGGTCGGATAGATGCCGCAGTGTACCATCTCGTCTGCCAGCTCGGCTGACGCGAGCGTCAGGTCGATCGTGCTCTCGCCACCTGGTCCTTCCCACGTCTTCGTTCCTCGTGGGAGAAGACTGAGTAGACCATGCTCATCCATGAGGTCGATGATCGGCCCCGCCTCACCTTGTCTCCTACCCGTCACATCGTCGCCTCCCCAGAGCTGATCGTGCCGGTTAAAGGTGGTGAGCGTAGGTACTGAGGTACAGGGAGCTTGATAAGCTTGCCTATTACGTCAGTGACCTAGCCGTCGTGAGCTCCCAGCCAATGCCTGATCCGCGTGGGGAGAACAAAGAAATTCCAGCTCCTAAAGACATCATATACGAAAAAGTATATCTCGGCAACAAAACGGCTGAAATCGACAATTGATTGACCGCAAATATTACATTTACATACAAAGATCTTACTGCCAGCTCCGGGTGCTGAAGCCAATGCACCCATAAATGTAAAAGCAAAGTAAATCGACAGAAACAACAGGACAACGGGTATCTCGAAACGCCCAACGCCATCCATACTCCCAAACCAAAGTATCATTGCACCCATCCAGATCTTTTCCCCCTTTCCCTTTCCCTTTTCCATGTTTCTTCTGTTTAACCCAGACCACCCCAGATACCGCGTATCCTTCTTGCTAGTTGAATGTCCTTCTGCATAATTGTGACACGCTTGGCGTGGATGGCGCACAGGTTTGTATCTTCAAACAGATGCACCATGTAAGCTTCGGCGGCTTCTTGGAGGGCCATGATGGCTTGGCTCTGCCAGCGCAGACCTTCATCTCGTGGGCGCATCGTTAACGCGATTTCTCGAACCTGTTGACCAGGTGTTAGTCTCCGTTTGCATGGCGTATGGAAATTGTAAGTGACTAACGAGGCGCGCAAATGGAAGCTTTCGGAGGAGCAGCTTGGTGCCGCTTTGGTAATGTCGAATTTCGCGAAGGGCGACGGTGCCAGGGCGGTAGCGACGCTTTGCGCGAACGGGAACAGGATCGCCAGCTGGAGTCCTTGTTAGCTAAAACGTTTCCTAATACAAGATCAAGCTTGCTAGAAGCCATACGTTGAACAGCACTTGGCCGCGACGGGCGCTTGGCCCCAGAATTGGGAGGCATTGAAAGAGCGTGTTTGAAGGACAAAGAGGAATGTGCGAAGCTAGAAGCTAAAGAAGCTTTATATCAAAGACATGAACATGCGAAAAGAGTGAAGCAAATGTTTTGCACAAAACGTTCGACTTCGATTCTAGTGATATGAGGTTGTAGAAGAGAAGTGAGGTTAGAGAATCGCAAGGTGGGAAGGACCACCGCGACTACGGGGGATCGTATGAACGCGTCTTCCCCAGCCCCGCGACTTTTATTTAATTGATTCTCAGCCACTAATTACCTTCGCCCTGCACGGCCACAGTCAAATCCAGCCACCTCTCCCCGGCTGCTAACCTCAGTCAGGTACGTCGTCCTTCAAACAACCCGGGGTCCGGAAGTAGTTTACATTGAGCGATTTCGAATCACGACGGCAGGTGCAGAGTCTTCATACGGAGATTAGAATGACTGAGAAGTGAAGTACCATTCATCTTGTTGGCTGAGTCCTTCCAAACACAACCGAAAACCTAAACCCATCATTGATCCCTACATACGCAACGGATAGCCTGGGATGGAATTTGACTGTGAAATATGCTAAAGAAAGTAGGATGCAATACGCAAACGAGCATTAAAATGGCATTGATGCATATCAGCAGATTCCTCACGCTTTGGCCTACCCTTACGCCTTATTTATCCGCATCTTCTACTGTCGTCGATTTTGGACGCTTTTTGATTGTCATTTTTTGGCCAGCATCGAGATTTGACAGAGACGTTTACGGCCCTTCTAGCCCTGTCCCTACTTACATAGCGGATCTTCAAATCTCATTATACATCTTCTTTTATGCTCCAACCTCCCACATATCTTCATTATGTATTAGGCACTCGCTTCCTAAATATCAGAGATCTATCATAATTGCTAGCCATGGATAAATGCCGACGCCGCCGGCCACCCTAGATCGACACAGCGCATTCTGGCTTTGAAAACTGGCCCAACACAGAGCCTGATTCCTGTTCGTTTCTTAAGCTGCCAAAAGACGCGAGGAGCCTTATCTGAACCAAAGAGAAGATGTCAGACATAATCTCGCAGCTGCCAAACGAGATTCTACGAATCATTATGGAAAATGTTGGGTACTCCCCCAATTTATCTCCTTTTGTTAGTGCATTGTCACCGGAACAAGTGGGACAGAAGGTTATCTAGTAAGGCCTCACTGATACAGAGCTCAGGTCACCTCGATCAGAGATCTTAAATCAGCAACTGAAGTCTCGAAAAGAATCCGGAGCGTTTGTCTACCAATATTTTGGCAGTCCGTCGAGATTAGACCCAAAGGAATCTCACACTATATAGGTAGACCTCCCCGGCTTACCACTGCTCTATCTGTCCCCAATATCTTTGAAGTACATCAAACACCTGCATTTCCGAAAAAGCCTAGGAGTCTGTTGGCAATTTTATCAATGTCCTCATTCCGACGGACCCCGCAAGGCAGATCTGGACCTCTGCTTCGCGCTAACCCCAAGTGTGGGGTTGGGGTTAATTTCAGCCAATAAACAGCCGGGCCCCAATCCACTCGGTTCAAGTCCAAATTTTGAGCGAAATTATCCATTTTGGTGGCCGATTACTGTTCAATCGCCTCTTAATAGTTCCTAGGGTGATTGACTGTAGATTTACTAGCAAAGTGCTCTCGCGATCCGTGTCCTATGGCTTAGCATTCCACTCCAAGAACGCCGTCTTTGCCAACCGGATATCCTCTAAAAAGCTTTGACTTGACCGACTTCGCTTGCTCGAATCACCAGTTACCTTCTTGCCATCCATCGTCTCCGACTGCCACGCTCGCTTGTTCGGCACCAGCTGCGCCAGCGGACGTCGAGGCGGGTTGAGCAGCAAAGCCCGTTCAAAGTCGATCACCATAATCCCGCCGGTCTCGGGATTGAATAACATGTTTGCGAGCCTCACGTCTTTGTGGACCACGCGCTCTCGATGCATGGCTCTCAAGGACCGAATGGCCTCGTCTTCGAGCGACCTGCCCATGTCGCCAGCCCTCTGCGCTCCGTCGACGCTGTAGCCTCCCCAGGACAAAAATGTCAAGTGCACCACGTAGACCCGGTGGTCGTAGTAGTAAGTCTTGTTCATCGATCGAAGGTCAACCGCACCCAGGAAAACGGGCACGTGGACGCCTTGCACTGGCTTGAGACGCTCGTAGACAGCAGCCTCGTGCTGGAGATCTTTGATGAAAGCCCGCACCGTGCCCTTGCTGACAAAGGTGTAGCCATGAGCAAGTAGGGTCACTTGGAAAAGCACACCCCGCGCACCACCTTCCCCCAATGGCCTGATCCCGTCGTCGAGAGACTGTTCCAGCTGCTTCCGGAGTAGGCGAAGCCACTCCTTGTGGTCGACAGGATGACGTGCGCGGGCGGTAGCGCAGCTCCCGCAGTGAAGCGCCACGTTCGGGCACTTTGGGTCAAGAAAACCACCCTTGACCATCCCGAGAAGACATTTCTGCGTACAGTACTGCCGACCCTGCCCGCCGTCTCCTCCGCGCGGCCGCAACGCCAGTCGCTGGCTTCGCCTGGTTCCTTGTCTTCTGTTTCGTCCAGTTGGCGTAGGCGTGTCCGGTGGCCTGGATGCCGACTCGTCATCAGATGGTTCCGGCCTGTCGTCCTTCCTCAACGACCCCTCGCCAATCTGGCACTTGGCAGTTCGACGTGTCCTTCTGCGCGGCAAGGCCGGCGACCGATCGACATCCTTGTAGGTGGTAGGCTCATGGCCAGGAGAGTAGGCTGACGACACCGATCGTTCATTTTCTGGGATAGAACGGAATGTCGATTCGAAGTCCTCAGACCACCTCTTCAAGCCATTCATAGCTTTTTGACGTTCCTCCTGGCTAATCTCCCGTCGCTCTCCAGGCGCACCGAGAGCCATGAGGGTGAACGCTAGATATTGACCGACAGCCGTGCATATATGGAGGTTGTTTGGATGTGCCGACACCTCCGGACCAGGCTCTGCTAGATGATAGTACAGAGTCTCAGGGTCGTCGTCCCAGTCGATGTTGAGAAACACAATAGCCTCGCCAGTAGTAAGAAGACCATACCCAAGGCCGCTTTCAATCATGTAGTGATACGTCTGCGTGATGGCAGATGCCGTCAGCTTCTCCGCGTGGTACTGGAAACGCGCGTCAGGGTTAATAGAAGTTGGAATCGTCCTTCGGTTCACAACTTCCCTGTAGATGTCCATGGGGCGGAGACCGAGGCGAAGGTGCGGAGCGGTCAGCTTGTGGGGCGGCTTGTACTCGGAAACGTAAACCATTGTGCGCTGGGAAGACGGCGTGTTGTCGGATCGATAGACGCAGATTTGATCCGGCCGCAACTGGTTGAGATCTATTCCGTGGTCCGGCGTCCGCGGCGGCGTCGATGGGGTCTCCCTCTCAACCACTTCTTCGGCAACATCGCTGAGGGCATGGGGATGGTTCTCAAAGACGACACCATCTCCGATCTGAAAATCCCTGCCGACCTCTTCGACCTGTTTAAGATGTTGTACGATGGCCCTAACCGGATCCTCCACGCTATTATGTAGGAAATATTCGAGCGTCTTCTCGTCTCCTATCGGTCGTTGGGAGACCCGGTTCCCCATGCCGGCCAGGAAGTTTCGGTTCTCGAAAAGGCGTCTTTCGGTAGGAAATGAATGGTGCAGTGTACCGAAGGTGACCTTCTGTTGATGAAGGAAGTTGGGCCATGGCCTGAGGTTTTTAGGACACCACTTGTTACGCGGGTTGGTCAACGGGCCCTTTGAGGTCAGTTTTGGATCTGTTTCGATGGTGAAGCGAGAGAAGACGGAATCATGGCAAGCTGCAATGTATTCGTCAAGCGTCGTGAGTCGTGTGTGTTCCTCTGCTTCCTCGGCGCGTTGCTGTTCCCTCTCGGCGCGTTCCAAAGCAGTGGGAGGTTTGTTTATCCTTTCTCTGTGTTCTGAGGTCTTACTAATGAGCCATAGGCCACCATCAAGGCCCGGGCGCTGACAGACCCTGACTATGAAGACCTGGGAGACTTCTCGTATATGTCTCCGGAAGCTGAGCCAGAGCATTCCTTACCGCAACTAGAAATGCTCCCTGCACTCTTGTACATGGTTGACCGGATCGTCGTCGAATCGGCAAGATGTTCCAAGTATTTCGACGAGCCAGGCTGGAATAATCTCGTCCATTCTCCTATTCTCAACGCTGTCTTCAATCAAAGGTTCTGGCCTGGTGATGAGCATGAAATGGTTGAATACTCTCCAGTGTAAAGACCCCCTACCCCAAAAAGCTTATCCATCATCACCACTGACATGTCCTAGAATCACGGCCCCTGTAACGGCGGTTCACCACATGTTTCCGCATTCATCCGCCAAGGTCGATTATGTCGTCCACATCCAACCGCCGCCAGAGACACAAGATGCAGTAGAGACGCTGTATGAGTCCACGAGCGAAAAGTCAGTCAACCACACTGTATTTCCTCCACTCCGTCGATCACCTATTTCTCTCACTATCGAGACCAAACGATATGGTGGCAACCACGCCAAAGCCAACGCGCAGGTGTGTTCATGGCAGGCAGCCCAGTGGACTTGTCTAGCAAGCCAAGCCGGCGAGGGAATCAAGCATCTACCCTTCCTGCCCGGAATCGTGGTAAACGGCCCATCCTGGACGTTTGTTGCTACAACCAGAAACGGTGATAAGACTGTGAGTTATGATTTCTGACATGTTCTGGAGTGTTGTGCTCTAACAAGCTGGATAGACGATTTGGACAGACGCCGCCATGGGGTCGACTACGTCGAGCTTGGGCGTGTTGAAAATCATGGGAGCGTTGAATAAACTACGGCAGTGGACTATCAAGGTCTACTGGCCTTGGTACAAGAAGCATGCCCTCAAAATTGGGCAGGTAGACGGTTAAGGTTAGACCTAGGGTCAAGGTCAGGGTTAGCCTTAGGGTCAAGTCCAAGTTACCTCCAGTCTACACCTTTCCCTGGCCTCTTTCTTCGGCCTGCCCAGGTGGAAGGAGATGCAGAGATGGACAGCGGAACCGCTGGTTTATAAGTCTTTTGATTGTCCTGCCCGTGGTTGAGAAACGGCCTCGGTATATGAGGTATGCGCCCAGGGAAGAGGGATTTAGGGAAGCCTAAAGAGTATAATTTATAAAGTATTAGAGTAGAAACAATAAGTAATATGTGTATAGTAGGCATAGGGTATGGACATTTCGTTCCTTGAGGCATTGAGAACACTTCTTGTGCTTCTGGCAACTTTGGTGCTGGCTTAATCCAGTTATGCGCGGACAGGCTGGCGAATCTATCTACATCTATCTACCGGCACCTCATGTAGATAGATGTAGATGCTTAGTCATAATTTGCAATATAGATAGATAGATGTAGGCTACATGTAGATGTAGATAGATTCGGTAGATAGACGGTCGGCTAATCCTCGGCCATATCGTCGCCCACCTCCTTCAGTAAACCTTCATACCCTTCTAGTAGCCCAGCCCGTAACCACGACCTTACCGTATGAGTAACGGCAATTGTGCTTGCATCTAAGCGCAACCTCTTGGGCGAAACCATACTACCAGCGGAAGAAAAGGTCCTCTTACACTTAGAAGCCATTGCTGGGACCGAGAGGATATTAATCGCCATTTTCGCCACTCGCGGATACTCAAATCTCTTTGCAGACCAGTATTCCAGAGGATTGTGGTATGTTGTGTATATGTCTTGCTTTATAGACAACCACCTCTCCAGTTCGTCTGTAGCTTCGTTATGGCCGTGGCGGGTGGATGATATTAATTCGTCTTGGAAGGAATCAAATGGATTATACTCGCGCGCCCTCACCGCGGCAGGAAGGTTACTGCTCGAGATTTCCCACTGAGCGGGAAGGTCGCGATACTCCTCTTCCCAGAGCTTTTGGATGAGCTGGCGTGCCGCGAAAAGCCATTCCTCCTTCTCACCGTAGGCTTTTGTCAAGAACGACCACTGTATACCGGGGTGGAGAACCGTGGCTGCATAGTATATTGGCGTCTCATCAAGCTTGGTGTAGTACTTGTTGAGCTTGGCCCAGGCCGAATTGACGCACGAGGAATAGTAGCTAGGTTCCACCCGATGTGTTGCCTCAGTCTTTGCTTTCTCCAGCGTTGAAAGGAGGAATTCGTATGCGACAGCAACCTGCCAAATAATTCCATATTGAGCTTCAACGCCTCCCTTACGGACTCGGAGCTGACAGTCCCCTTCAAGCCGCAAAAGGCAAGAATCGAACATTCTAAGAATATCTCTGAACCAACTGAGGGCATCCCAGTCTGCGTCACTCAGTAGATTTGCTTCCTCAAGACATCGAGGGAGTTGGCTTGGCGGCTGGGTACGGGTAGATCTGGGCCGTTGAAATTTCCTGCTTGATTGAATCGTAATGTCAATGAGCTCCTCCAGATAGCGTCGGAGCTTAATTGCTCGCTCGATCATATAATATTGAGACAGCCAGCGTGTGCCGTTGTCAAGCACGACATCAAGAGTGCCTGGATAGGACTTGTCAGGGTCCTCATCTTGTATTTTCCGCAGAATTGCTGTCGCCTTATCCGACCGATTGACCCAGACGACAAGGTTGTGGAGTTTACCTACTGGACCTCTTTTGTCCACTCTGTAAAATCGTCCGCATCAAGGTCCTTGAGTGTATTGCTGTCTTTAATGAAGAGGAGCGCTTTGGCGACGAGATGAAGAATATGCCCGAAACACCGAATCCTTCTGCTGGCCGGATTCTGCCACTGAAGCTTGTGGCCTATCGCTTCGACTGCTCCTTCATTGCTTGTGGCGTTATCGAGAATAATGCATCCAACCTTGTTGCTTGCAATCAACCAACAAAGCACCCGATCCGATTTCGAGTACGCGGCATTTTAGCGGCATCTGATGCTATGTCGGAATCTCTCTTTACTTAGTGCGTGTTATAAAAGTCCTGGGCTGAGTATGGTGTTGATTTGTAAAGTTGGATGCACGTTAATTCGTGACGAGACTATGTAATTTTCTCTCAAACCCCAATAGTTTATCTACGTTTTGGGGCCTAATAATTTCTTGTATTTTATCTTCATTTCTATCTGTCGGCCGCTGCGACTATCTCGAATAAATAGATAAATATCTATCTACTGTTATTATATTTCTAAATAATCTTCTTCTTCATGTAACTGCTCTCCATCTTCATCCGTTACATCCTCCTCCTCCTGCTCCTCCTCCTGCTCCTCCTCCTGCTCCCCTTCTTCGTCTCTTTCTTCATCGACCATAACGTCAACAATGTCTTCAGATATTATTTCCCTCTCCGGAGGTTCAGTCTGGCGTAAGAACTGCTCCAGAAGCGTCTGACTTCGGTCAGAAGGCTCTACTGCCTGTTGCTTGACCCCCAGATGACTACGGACGTCGTATTGATCTCCGTTGTTATCAAGCCTGCGCCTAGTCCAGCCGAGGCGTGCTGTAAACGACGCCGAATGACCGGGCAGCGATTAAATTGTCTTGAGGAAGCCGACTACATTTTCTCGCGTTGGTAAGAAAATCGTCGGTTGGCTCACTATGGATTCAAGCATGTGTTTTGGAATATGTTTATCCATGATGGGGATTCGGAAAACATCCTCTTCTCCGTACTCGTGAGCGCATTGCCTTTCGACAGACCAAGGCTGGATAAAGTTTATGTCCCCATCCGGGCCCCAGGTTGGGCCTGACAGTAAGCTCACGTACAACAGTGCTGGCCGGCATTGGCGCCGAATATAAGAGTGGCCAGCAGAGCGCATGCTGTCTATATTACCCACGACCTTAACCCAGTGTTCCAAAGCCAACTCATTAATAGCCTGAAAGTCTCGAGTAGTTGGAATCGTTGACGGAGTAGAAGGAGATAGGCCATCGGGATATTCACGGCGATGGTACACAGAAGAAAGAGGTATTCCTTTCTGTCTCTGAGGTGGTGAAAAGTAAGGTGCCCAAAACTGAATCTGGAAAAAAGGTGGCCTGCCATGATACCAGGTCCCCTCGCCACGATTTGTGCCAACCTCTTTACTGCGGTCAGTGTTGAACATGACTCGGATGTAGTGGCCGATCTGTATGCCAAAGTGCCTATCAAACTGGCCGGCCCATACGCTCGCACTATCCCATAGCTCCCTGAAGCTCCGGTACAGCTGCAGAAAATACAGTTGAGACCACTTCGGCTGGGCATTGGGATGGTGGAACAAAACGCCAAATACAAAGTCTGACCAGCTGTCCTTGGGTGGTAGGCGCTGGCGTGTAGACATCCAACAGGGTAATTCGTCGGGCATGTGGCCTTCTGCCCCTTGTTCTGGAAGATCACCGCCAGCTGACGTAGCTTGAGTATACTCAGCCCAAGCTTCGTCGTAGATCGCATGGATCGTCTGAGCTGAAGGGATACGGCCAATGTCGGCAGCCGACTCATCCTGGGCTTGCTGTAGGCGAGATAGGGCAGGTAGGCTCTGGCGTCCGACTTTATCTCGAACTCGGTCCCAGTACGACGCAAGCTTGGCAAGGAAATACTGATAGTACGCTCGAGAAGTTTCCTCAACAGCAAGCGCCATGGCTTTATTAGCGTACTCCTTTGCCTTCTCTGGGCAACCCATGTTGTGTGATAGCTGGGCATCGCGAAGCCATTGCTGGAAAAGCCGCTCGACGGCGATATGGGTAGCGGTAAGTACTTGGACGTTGGGCTGATGGGTTAGTCGCGCTTGAAGTGGACTCCGGGCTATGTACAGCTGAACCAGTACCTCTAGTGAGAGATGGCCGCGATGCCAGTCGATGTGGCTTTGGGGGATCCAGAGCATCCCTGTTGACTCAATGAGGGCACCCAGGCCGAGACCCCGCCGCTCGCTGACCGAGCTTCTCCTCCCACGAGGGCGTACCCACCAAACAGATCTCCATATCCAGTTATCAAAATTCTGTTCCTCATCTTCGTCGTTGAGAGCATAGATAAGCAGTCGACAAAAGAGTTGGGCAGTATAAAAGGCGAGTATCTGCCGGACAGGATCGAGCGAAGAAGAGGAAGAATTACACTCGGCCGTTTTATTTGTTACCTCTCGGAATATGTCGTCAAGAGGAAGGATAAATCGGGCAGCCTGAGTGGAAATGAAATCTTTTATTACACTAGTAGGCACTATCCAGTAGGGGTAGTGCTGGGTGGTAGATGCAGGATCGAGAGGGATCTCCTGGGTCATTGGACCGGTATGGGGACTCTGGCCAGGCTGAAATACGCCGTCCGCCAACATGGTAAGGATGACGTCAAGTCGGAAGGTGACTTCTTTACGGATCCCAAAATTGGGACACCGCCGAGCGGATGATATGGCCCTTAGATGCCGCTTGTTTGCATCCCACGCGCGCATTATGTGGGAGCGAGTGAGCTGAGGCGCAAATGCACGCTGGCAATTCTGGCCCATACCGGCCAAGTCCTTCAACATTCCTTCATCAAGTGCAAGGAGCGGTAGAGAACCGGAGCTGAAGAGTTTGTAATCACTGAACATAACCCCAAAGAGCTCTTTCTTGCAGTCATAGGCCTTTGCGCGGATGATACCGGGCGCTCTAGCCTCAGGATGACCTGGGTTTGACGACCTGGTCGGCTTCGCCTTGGCATAGTAGGTACCCGCGTCCCGGAGAAGACAGGAACGGTAGTATCTGGCATCTAGAGAGGCCTCTGGTGCTATATCACCTAGCCGTCTATGAAGGTGACGACAGCAAGCACTCTTCCAGAGCAGTGTCCAGGGCTCATGGTGACTGTACGGGTCATTTTGCGATGGTGCCTGGCCATCATGATGATGCTGTCTGCTAACATGGTCACGCATCCCCACATCGAGCCAGCAGGAGTGCAAATCAAGTTGTTCCGGGTCAAGGCCAGCCAGGATAGCATCTCGGAACAAAATCAGGCTCTCTTGAAGGTTCGGTTGTGCAAATACGTTCTTCAGGTCGTGGGCTTGGAAAAGTAGGCGGGGTTTCTGATAATAAGCGATTGTCTTTCCCCGCCTCGTTTGTATCCTGTGTAGGTTCGCCTTCTGCACGATTGACGACCAGAACCGCGACAGACATTCGGCGGGGACACTATAAGCCAGGCGGAAGGTCCGGCTCTCATCATCGGCAGCCCAGCGACCAGCTCCCGGCCTCTCCTGGTAGGCGCGCGACTTTGCGTAAACAAGGTCATATGAGCTGGGAATCTCCTGCTGGATATGGTCTGGTAATGACTCGTGGGCCGCCGGTATGATGATATCGTCATACAAATCTCTGAACCGGTCTAGCGAAAGACTATTCGTAGAAGCCGGTGCAGATGAGTGACTTCCATTAGGGAAAAACACGAAGACACTGAAGCGGACATTACCGGTGGAGAACGACCCGATCGATGCATGCCGTGTATGTGCCAGATCTAGACCGTGGGGTTGAATGACCTGGTTGGTGGAGATGTTGCTCTTATGTGGCGGGAAGAACGACAAGCGGAACTGGTTGGGAGACCGGATGGCTGAAAGGCTTTTGGCCCCAAACCAGATGCTATCAACGTCCCACTGGCGCGTGATAGTCACGGATTTCGGTGAAAGGGAAGCTTGTGTCTTGCGGAAGGAAAGTGGCTCTTGTGGTCGATCGGAGAGGAAACTGTCCCAGCGGGAGAAGGAGGCGCGATGCCCATCATGTGTCTGGGCACCAAGTCCGGCGAAGACAGATGGCAATGGAGGAAGAGATCGCTGAATATATTCGGTTCTTTCTTGGAGCGTATGAGTGTGTCCGGGCTCGGCAACCTCGCATGAACGTGGACCTACACAGGGTTGTATGTCAGTACAGCTGTGCTTATAAAAGTGGGCTAATAAGCAAGGTCAATTGATTACAGTTACACTCGCATTCACGGGCAAAGAATGACCGGAATACTTTGTCGTACACGCCGCTCTGTGCGCGTAGGAAGTCCGCGCCACCTGCCGTCTCTTGCTCGTATATTGATCGGAGAAAACCATCGAGAACCGGGTCGCCGGAGCTAGTGGACGTTACGTCTGATGATGATGACGTGAATAAGCCTCTTGTATCTGACGCGTGTGAAGAGGGACTTGCTAGCTCGAAAACTGGATGATTATCTTGATGGAATAGACTGGGTGACGACGGTATTGGAGTTACCGGTTGGGTCGCGTAATATTCCTCAGCTGAGGAGACTTCATTGTGACCATCCGAGGGAGAATTGTGGTCATGATACTCGTCATGCTCTCGAATGGGCGATGATGATGATGATGATGATGATGGTCTAGAGAAGAGATATAGAATAACTGATTACCTTAGGGTAGGTCAAAATAACAGAAGACTTCAACATAGACATAAATGTCATTATTTACTTTAAGTCAGGTTCTTTTAAGGTTAGTCATCAAGTAGTACATCAAGGTAATTCTTCAAGTTGTATCTATATTCTTCTGACGTTAGTAAGAGGATCCTCTTTACTTGGTTGCGATGAGCAAGCTTGCCGTTGATCTTGACAATCTCGTCCACCAAAGGACATCATGCAGGGTATAGCAAGCCAGAGCATTTTCTTATTCGTTCATGAGGACATGACAGGGTTCTTTCCATTTTAAAATGCATCGTATTGGCTACCTCCTAGGCTCGACAAGGTTCTTTTCATTTTATAATTCCTCTCATTCGCCCATTTCTAGCGCCACTTATCAGGGATTAAGACTACCAGACGTCAAATCGACCTCGAATTCTATTTTCAATTGACTATAAACTCTTCCCTCAATAAATAAAATCCTCCAGCGTCTTTTAAAAAGATCCATTACATCGAAAGCTATCGATTCATCAACTTTTTTTTTATTCATCCACGTGGTTGATTTACTGGGAATTTTTTAACGTGTTATTGGACCCGCCCGCCATTTTCGCCAACACTTACACGACGCCGCCCCAACCCGCACCCTCCACGCATTACTGATATATGACCCTACTGTACAAAGGACTGCGTGTAATTTACTAAATTACACACTTTTCGTCCGTGCGCTGATTGATTGTTCCGCGCTCAGTGTGGTTTTCGACAGGGGTCTGTGAAAACTAACCCGTATGATTTTGGGCAATTCTGCCATCATATCACGCTTATCTTCCCTCACCGCCTACCCAAAACATCACGACACCCCACTTCTCGTCCCAATTTCACCATATTACTTTTCCACTAACAATACGAAACCCCTTTACAAAACTGTTGCGCATCGCAAACACTACGCCACGGCGATGGCGCCTGCATCTGCTCTTCATCGTCACCAATCATCTCTCGAAAGCATCATTGATTTCTCTGCACAGCCTCCCTTAGGACCTGGTCTACGCCTCTCAGCCAGCCGTCGATTCTACCAGATAGTCAACCATTTCGATGCTTCTGGCAGCGGCAACAACGGTGAATACGACCGTATAAAACTTGTCCGCCTCACCTACGAATATGCGCGATCTGAAGAATCCAAGGGCAACTTCCTGAGTGCGTTCTTCCAGTCCGCGGCTCTTCCCATGGATGGGGAGGAGGCCATCGATTTGGGCGATGCAGACCTGGAGGCCAAGCTCCGCACTTCCCTGTTCAACTTCGCCGAGTATCTGTTTGACAATTTCTTTTTGCCATGTATGGTCTTCTGACTTTTCTTCGTCTGCCGTTTATCTCTAACCATCTTTGCTCTCACAGTGAAGGCTTCTACTAAGAAGACCCCCCAACCTTCGCCTGCAACCCATTCCGCAGTCCAAAGAACCCAGTCAGAAGGGCAAAATTTTGCCGGAACGCCAGAACGGGTGTCAGCTCTCCGCGGTGCCTGTCTGGTCCGCGATCGCCATCGTTGCGTCATATCGCGCCGGTTTGACCAGAACGAGGCATTTAAACGCATGAGCAGATATGGTGATGAGGCTCGGGACGACGATGGAATCTCTCTTGCAGGGGAAGCTTTTGACGCTCTCGAGGTGGCACATATCCTGCCACATTCACTTACACAGGTCAACGCAAGCTTACAATTAGTATGAACTCTCACTTGACAAAGCTCCCTCCTTGCTAAGTACTTTCCTCTAGGACCCTTCCAAGGAAGCTGCACTAGCGATTCTCAATATGTTCGACAGCGGTGCTGCATTCCTAATTGAAGGCACCGATATTGATCGACCTCGCAATGCCATGACCCTAACACATAGCCTGCATATGTGGTTCGGCGACTTCCGAATCTTTTTCGAGTCCATTGACCAGCAAGCACATACCTATCGAATCAACACCTTCCTCCCACCGGGGCTCTTGGGGGGCCTCCTCCCTGTCACTCGAACACTCCATCTCACAGAAACCCGAAGTATAGACCCTCCTTCGCCTCGCCTACTCGCCATCCACAGTGCGATTGCCCATATTCTGCACCTCTCTGCAGCAGGGGACTACATCGATAAAATGCTGCAAGATATGGAGGAAAATGGCGTTCAGGAGGATGGTTCTACTGAGCTGGATCGTTTGGTAAAGCTTCGACTGAATGGATGGTCAGTCAGCGAAGTCAGTGGCTAGACTCAAGGGTTAAGCCATGACACCTACTTACTTCAGTATGCCAGTTGTTCAAGCGAAACAACCAGTTGGGAGTGATAGAGATATTTGCAGAATGAGGAGGTAAAGGAGCGATTATGATGTTGAATTTGGCACAATACTCTCTGGAAGCAAAGGCGCCATGCCCGGTGAAGCCATCTAGAATAAGGAGTCGATAAATCCCGTCAACCTGATCATGAGAAATCGGTGGCACATCATATTTGATGTACTCACGCACGGGATCTTGTAGATATGCATTGCAACCAAACCACTCTTCACGATTTAGTCACGGGCTCGTAACTATAGCAGACTTTCCCCATGAGTGACTGTTAAAATGAACCGCCCACTCGAACCTGACCCTACTCAAGAATGTAGACTAGAAATGCGCCGCATTTCCACTTCTACACCAATCTGAATCTCCATTTTCTTACCCCGAATTTCCCCTCTGGAAATGCGGCGTATTTCATCTGGGGCCTGTAAACCGAGAACGCGAAATGCGCCGCGTTTCTTCCATGAAAAGCCCGTGCCAACCATGTAGACGACGGCGCTCTTAAACTTTACAGCATGTAGTAATTTCGGTTGCATCGATTAGGAGGAAGGAAGCAGCAATCAAGGTCTCTCTTTATTCTTGGCTAAATGTGGCTTCATAGAGAGTATCCGATCCTCTTGCTGCCTTCTCAACTTTATCAATATGACAGGCCTCGCGACGTACACTGATGCTATTGTCACATTGCCGCCGAGTCGGTTCCAAAAGCTCGAGAGTCTCGGCTTGTACTGCAATTCGCCAGAGCCAGCAATAATCTGTATCGAATGCGGCTTCGCCATTAACCCTACGCGCGCGCCACGTCACCCAGGCGACAAGCATCATATACTTAAGTCTGCCCTCCGTGGTTTGAAGCCTCTAATCTATTCTCTCAACCTTCCAAACCCAGAGACACTCCCACTGCGACCAAACGGCTCGCCGCTTCACCCAAACCTTACGGTATACGAGGGTTCGGCCTGTAAACATTGTGGTCTTCGCCAGGGTTCGGATCAATTCAACGAGCATCAATATAACACCTCGTTGATAGATAATAGATGATTACGTAATGACAGGTGGGTTGATTGATAGAAGTTGATAAACAAACGACATTGATTGATAGATGTTGGTATCCGTTGATAGGTGTTGCACCCATATTTGCTGACAAGCCAAGCCTCTAGCTGTTAATCCTCAGATTCTTCGACATCTGGTATCATGTTGCCCGTCCACTTCAACATTGGATCAAGATCCTGGATCACACCAGCGTGGTACCAGCTCCGGATGGTCTGACAGAGTGAAAGAGTATCGGCATGCAGTCGGTTGCGCAGAGGAACCACCATGTGACCGGTGACGCTAAACAGACGCTCGACCTCAGCACTCATGGGAAGTACAGTGTGTAGATCTAGAGCCATGCGTGATAGCCGAGGGTATTTTTGCCTTCTCTTGTGCCAGTAAAGACGCGGGTCCTCCACATGCTTATCGCCTGCAGCGTGATCATGCTCCCATAGTTCAAACTCATCCGGCTCAGTTGCCGCTGGCGACGCACATGGTGACAAGGAGGCTGACGTTTGCCCGCTGACGTCTCGCCTTTGCTTTTTGAAGTTTGTGAATTTGTTGGTCGAAAGACGAAGGGCTTTCCTAGGCGGCTCGAGGACGTCTTCAGCGTCAATCGGCAAATCTTTGTACTGTTCACGCCATAGGCGGTACACCTATTGCCTCGCTGCGTCGATCCAGTTGGGGTGATCTTCGTACCACCCGTCGAAAGCGTCCCAACGTTTCCCAGGATTCAGAACCGCGGTAGCGTAGATCAATGGTGATTCACCCACCTTCGCGTAGTAGGAATCGAGCTTCTTCCACGCATTGTTGACGTTCACGACCAAATGATCACCTTCAGGAAGACCTGCCACGATGCCCTTCGCAGTCTCGAGGCCGTCGAGGAGAAACTCATATGCATCAAGGATTTCCCAACTTGCGCCATGAATCTGGTCAATGGCTTCCTCGCCAAGGCTTCGCTGTTTCTCGCGAGACTGGGAGTCGCCCTGCAGGGATTTGATGACAAGCTCAAAATTGAGAAGGATGTCATGGAGAGCTTGTATTGCCTCCCAATCACTCTCTTCCAGCCTATTGCCTTCCTGGAGAAAGTAGGGTTCTCTGACGCCCTTCCTCAAGTTGCCGCATCTTGTTCGGTTCTCAGAGTCGAAATGTGCCCTAGCCTCGAATATGAAGGTATCGTAAAAAGGCTTTAGTCGAAGCGCGCGTTGCATCATGTAGAATTGCGAAAGCCATCGGGTGGCATTGTCGGTGACAACCTTAACTGGTTTATGGGCTTTGAACCCAGAGTCTTCTGCTGCCTCTCGAATGCGGTGCTCCTGGGCCGAGATAAGCTTCCTCGTCCATAGGTCTGACCGATTGACTTCTTGACAGAAGTTGTGAAGCTTCCCAATGGGTCCTCTCTTCCTCCACTGCTCGTGTTCGCGCTGCACAGTAAGCAGGCCATCGTTAACATCCCGCTCGAAAGACTCATAATCTTGGCCGAAAAGAAGGGCCTTTACAACCAAATTTATAACATGACCCAGGCAGCGAAAGCCCAGGGCATCCCCGATTTCCGCCAAAGCCGTATCGTTGTTCGATGCATTGTCGACAGTGAAATATCCGATCTTCTTCTCGATATCGTAGGAGCTGATGACTTCGAGAACCGCAGCGGCGATATTCTTCCCAGTATGCCTGCCATCCATTTCAGGCAGACCAAGCACAATTTTGTGGGGTTGTGCCTGTCGGTCGCGATATACCTACGGCACTGACACCATAGAGTGAGAGGCCGTTTGTTGAAGTCCAGCCATCAAAAGCAAGATGAACTTGACCAGGGCTCTCCTGAAGCGTCTTGGCTACCAGCCCCTTGTTTTTCTCGTATTCGCGAAACGCAATCGCCCGCACGCTCTTGTCGCTGATGTGCGCGCGTTGGATGCCGACCGAAGGGCTGAGATACTCGAGGACTTCGCGAAGAAAGGGATATTGCGCGGTGCGGAAGGGCAGGTTGGCGCTGACCATCCACTTGACCATCTTGCGTTGGAACTCCTCCTTGTTGAAAGAGGCAACCAGTCGATTCGCCATAGCTTGCTGATTCGCGTCGTTGACGTCGAGGCCAAGAACGAAACGACCGACATCTGATCCGCCATGTCATGTGGACGTTTCAGAGTATTCGGTACGGTTCGCTTCGCGCTCGCGTTGCGCACGTTGTGGAAGCTCGAGAGATGTAGCTCAACGTTGCTGAGGTTTCGAGCGTCGTAGTGTGAGGGTCGAAGGTCTCGCTTCTTAACGCAAAAGCCGCAGACCCATGTGGCACTGTTGCCCGCCTTTGAGATATCGAAGCCGAACTTCCATACCCATTGTCTTGTAGATGACCTGGGTTCACTGAGGGTGTAGCCTTTGAATCGTTCGAAGACGAAATCATGATCCTCGTCAGTAAGGTCCAGGGGGTCAGAACCTGTAAAGTTGGCATCATGAGCGTGGGGATGAGGGGAGGCTGATTTGCTTCGCAAAGGCGTTGACGGTGTGGATGATGGAGCAATGGTGGCCGAGCTCTGCATTTCGTCAGGTGGTTGCTGTTGGCGAACGCGTCAACGACGCGTCTCGTTGCGCGCGAAATATCTTGCCTCGGTCCGCCCACCTACCCTGCAGTCCGCCGTCAACAAACATCAACTTCATCAACGTTGATGCCATCTCGTTGAATTGATATGTCTTGGCGAGTAATGAAATTGATTGATAGATATTGAAACATCTCTGACGCCCGTTGATTGATGGTTGATGCTCGTTGAATTGATCCGAACCCTGAATGAACCGCGCCTCATCATCACCAGATTATCCAACCCAGCGATCGTTACACGCAGCGCAGCGCATTCATCAAGCATGTGGCATGTGGCCAACTGAGTTCTGCAAAGGTTTTGTACCTGAGACTTGGGGTGTTCGACTTATCGAGAGCCTTTCTACGTTGGTGTCTCTGGTAGTGGCTGCTGAGAACGTGGAGCTCGACCAGGTGCGCCATAGATTGAAGGTTTTCGCCACTAGCCATCCGCGCTCAGATCGCCCGCGACTTCGTGAGCTAGATATAGCAAAGGTGCGAAAGTGGCTACGTGGGATGGGTATTGATACTAAACAAACAAGGCGATGGAATGGACGTGCGGATGATGAGGATCGGACTGCGGAGAGTGACAGAACCAAGGCAAACTCTGAACCGGTTGATGAGATTATCGCTCTAGGTTCTCGAGAAGATCTCAGCAAATACCGAGACAAAAATGAAGAAGAGACTGGAGAAGATCCCGTCTTGACTGTCGAAGACGAAGAGAGCGCCCCTCATAAACGAAATCTTTGGTCGCGAAGCAGAGACATCGGTGATATTCAGGATGATGAGCCTATGGAAGACACCATGGCGGCCAATCCTAGGCCTGGGCCCGCTATAACCAATGGGCAATCCAGGGGCAGTCCTGTCGCCTCCAGCTCCAGCTCCAACGCAGCCGAGTCAAGCGCTTGCCCTCGGCGCGGCTTTCAACCACCATCTCACTTGGTTCATGATACCCCCCAGAGCTCTATTCGCTGCCCAGAGGGACCAGATGAACAAGCTTCGGCGTCTTCTGCCGCTACAACTCCACGGGCTTTTCAAAGCTCGACGCAGCCATGCGAACCACCAAGCTCCCAAACGACGGCGCCTCTCACCTCTGCTTCTCAGAACACCCAGGGTGCTCAACGATCTGGTGTGCAACCGCTCAAGCAAACAGCGTCGTCTGTTCTGGGCAATCCTCAGACTCCCGTGTCTTTTCCTGCAACAACTCCACAGGGCACTACGCGCCCTCCGCAACAACCAGGCAGCCAGGGATCAGCAACCGCGGCTCAGAACTCTGTACAGCTTCGCGCACAATCATCGGCATCTCTACCCACCCCCCAGAGCGCGCGACAGCCTGACCAACGATCAAGTAGCCAGCCATCAATGTCCACAGCGAGTTCTCAAAGCTCCTCGACTCCTCGCGCACAAGCAAGCTCGCAGCCAGCACTGTCTTGTTGTACCGGCACTACTTCTCAGGCCTCCCAGAGCTCTCAGCAGCAACGGAATCACCGACCATCGGCGCCTACCAATACGATTCCTCAAGCATCTCTATACTCCCACCTAGGAGGCAGTCAACCATCGACACCTCGGCCCATCGCCCCTGCTGGGGCGCTAACAAGCGCCCTGCTCCGTCATCGCCAGTAAACACATTTACATTCACCAACAACTTCATCAACCGGACAGCGGCGAGCAGTTCAGAATCACACACAGCCCCTTCAACCAAAAGACAAAAGACTGCTGGCATTCAACGTCCAAGTTCACAGGTGACTGGGTCATTGGATTGGAACGCTCTTCTTGTAAGTAACATTTACAAATACAGTGAATCTGATGCGGTCATCCTGAACTAACTTCCTTTCAGCCCACCGGAGACGGATTCAGAGCAAGCTTGAAGGCCGCTTCGGCTGCCTTATTTCCTCATATCAAGAGCTTCGAAGAACTTTTAACATCCATCAATGACGAACACTGCCGACTCATCGCAGTTGAGCGCAGCCTCAGACTTACAAAGGACGAGCAAGCAAAGGAGCAGGAAAAAGCCCAAGACGCGCTCAAGGATGTAGAGAAATCAATGACCACCGAGAACAAGTTGCTCAGGGACCTGGAAGATCTCTACAACAAATATGCTGGGGATAACGAACTTTGCACGTTCCTGGATAAACGAAGACGAACGGTTCTCGAACATGAAGAGGTATATACAGTAGTCAAAAGCCAACTTGACAAGAGTACTTCTGGGCTTTTCAAAACCGATAGCAAGATTGCGTTGGCTACCAAGAGGATTGGGCAGCTTGAAGCCGAGAAGGCCGAGGTCATGAAAGAGAAGATGGGGATTGATACGGCGGCGAAACGATTGATGATTATGTCTCGTTTTATGGAACCCGGCTGGCAAGCTAGACTGGCGATGGTTGAGGAGGCTTTGGGAGAAGAAGTTATGCAGTTTGCATTTTCATAGGGGTTTCATTGTTGTGAGTGGTGGTTGGAGTTGTAATATAGGGATATCAGCTTTACTAAGCGTGACGTTGGTGTGGAGGAGATATCTTTAGCTTATTCGGACAAGCATCGTATTGAAAGAAACCTACCGAGATGACATGGCTTGGTGTCATTGCCCAGAGGCTGAAAGAACTGCATGAAACGGATAAGGGATTGAGTGCTATTACGCTGAGATTATGTTAGGGTCGTCATGTATTTAAGAGATGGTTCTCGACGAACTGACTCCAGCCAATACCTAGTTATGAAAGAAGATACAAGCCACCAGTTCTAACTTCAGGCTGCAAGCAAAATAATAAAGATCACCATCTCCGGTCAACAGACTGTCACTAGAGTCTCGACGTCATTAATAAGTTTTGAGTAACTTGAACTAACGTTCATATCTCAATTATGACTATTCCTTCATCCACCAAACCCAATCAGTTCTCATCATCATCAAAGCCAACCTGTTGAATATTGGAGGGTTCACCCTCAACTTCGGGATTAAAGTCTGAAGTCTTCAGCAGATCGTAGGACTTTCACCTTAATATCTGACAGTTCGTCAAGTTGATGTATCGAAATTAAAATCAAATCGATTGGTCGATCAATTTCGAAGCTTGAAGACTGGATTCGAGGCGCTTGTGGATCTTTTATGGTGAATATGCCGACGTCTTTTCAAAGGCGTTTCTGATGGAATGTCGCGAGTTTGATATGGATAGCGCTTCATAATAGGCTGCATGTACATTAAGTGGCAAAACTTGATATAAAGAAAGGATTCGCGGAGAAGCAGGAAGGAAAGCAAACAGGGTAGCCATAAACTGCTACACGTTAACAAGACGGAAGGGCGCACAGACAGACACCTACCCTTTGGGCTTGGAAGTATGGAACAAGTCGTGAGAGGCAGTACTTGAGTGGTAGTAAGCAGAGAATCATTAAAACGTCTATAATTCTGCCCCTGCCTGACCTTACCAAATCCTACTAGTTCCCCTTAACAATCCTGTTGGCTGAGTCTTTCCAAACACAACCGAAAACCGACAACCTAAACCCATCATTGATCCCTACATACGCAACGGATAGCCTGGGATGGAATTTTGACTGTGAAATATGCTAAAGAAAGTAGGATGCAATACGCAAACGAGCATTAAAATGGCATTGATGCATATCAGCAGATTCCTCACGCTTTGGCCTACCCTTACGCCTTATTTATGCATCTTCTACTGTCGTCGATTTTGGACGCATTTTGATTGTCATTTTTTGGCCAGCATCGAGATTTGACAGAGACGTTTACGGCCATTCTAGCCCTGTCCCTACTTACATAGCGGATCTTCAAATCTCATTATACATCTTCTTTTATGCTCCAACCTCCCACATATCTTCATTATGTATTAGGCACTCGCTTCCTAAATATCAGAGATCTATCATAATTGCTCGCCATGGATAAATGCCGACGCCGCCGGCCACCCTAGATCGACACAGCGCATTCTGGCTTTGAAAACTGGCCCAACACAGAGCCTGATTCCTGTTCGTTTCTTAAGCTGCCAAAAGACGCGAGGAGCCTTATCTGAACCAAAGAGAAGATGTCAGACATAATCTCGCAGCTGCCAAACGAGATTCTACGAATCATTATGGAAAATGTTGGGTACTCCCCCAATTTATCTCCTTTTGTTAGTGCATTGTCACCGGAACAAGTGGGACAGAAGGTTATCTAGTAAGGCCTCACTGATACAGAGCTCAGGTCACCTCGATCAGAGATCTTAAATCAGCAACTGAAGTCTCGAAAAGAATCCGGAGCGTTTGTCTACCAATATTTTGGCAGTCCGTCGAGATTAGACCCAAAGGAATCTCACACTATATAGACCTCCCCGGCTTACCACTGCTCTATCTGTCCCCAATATCTTCGAAGTACATCAAACACCTGCATTTCCGAAAAAGCCTAGGAGTCTGTTGGCAATTTTATCAATGTCCTCATTCCGACGGACCCCGCAAGGCAGATCTGGACCTCTGCTTCGCGCTAACCCCAAGTGTGGGGTTGGGGTTAATTTCAGCCAATAAACAGCCGGGCCCCAATCCACTCGGTTCAAGTCCAAATTTTGAGCGAAATTATCCATTTTGGTGGCCGATTACTGTTCAATCGCCTCTTAATAGTTCCTAGGGTGATTGACTGTAGATTTACTAGCAAAGTGCTCTCGCGATCCGTGTCCTATGGCTTAGCATTCCACTCCAAGAACGCCGTCTTTGCCAACCGGATATCCTCTAAAAAGCTTTGACTTGACCGACTTCGCTTGCTCGAATCACCAGTTACCTTCTTGCCATCCATCGTCTCCGACTGCCACGCTCGCTTGTTCGGCACCAGCTGCGCCAGCGGACGTCGAGGCGGGTTGAGCAGCAAAGCCCGTTCAAAGTCGATCACCATAATCCCGCCGGTCTCGGGATTGAATAACATGTTTGCGAGCCTCACGTCTTTGTGGACCACGCGCTCTCGATGCATGGCTCTCAAGGACCGAATGGCCTCGCCTTCGAGCGACCTGCCCATGTCGCCAGCCCTCTGCGCTCCGTCGACGCTGCAGCCTCCCCAGGACAAAAATGTCAAGTGCACCACGTAGACCCGGTGGTCGTAGTAGTAAGTCTTGTTCATCGATCGAAGGTCAACCGCACCCAGGAAAACGGGCACGTGGACGCCTTGCACTGGCAGCCTCGTGCTGGAGATCTTTGATGAAAGCCCGCACCGTGCCCTTGCTGACAAAGGTGTAGCCATGAGCAAGTAGGGTCACTTGGAAAAGCACACCCCGCGCACCACCTTCCCCCAATGGCCTGATCCCGTCGTCGAGAGACTGTTCCAGCTGCTTCCGGAGTAGGCGAAGCCACTCCTTGTGGTCGACAGGATGACGTGCGCGGGCGGTAGCGCAGCTCCCGCAGTGAAGCGCCACGTTCGGGCACTTTGGGTCAAGAAAACCACCCTAAGAATTATTAAGAGGCGATTAGCCGGATATCGGCCACCAAAATGGAGAATTTCGCTTAAAACTTGGACTTGAATCGAGCAACGTTGGGTCGAGCTGCTGATTGGCTGAAAATAACCCCAACCCCCACTTGGGGTTAGCTAGCGTCCGCTTGGGGTTGGGGCAACGCGTAGGAAAGGTGACTTCAATTAACAGAGATAAATAACAAGACTTTTTCTCTTTTTATAGCACTATTTGAATCCCGCCCGATTTAGATAATTAAGAATCACGCCGGATTCACATTGTGCTATTCCATACAGCTGCTATTAGCAAGAGGAAAGAGGCAACATCAAGCAGCAATGGACGATATCGTACATCTCAATCAGGACCATCAGATACTTATCTGCCGGCTCTGTCAGTCAGCCGTCCGACCCGGCAACAGCATTGAGTTACATTTCCGGCGACAGCATCAGCTTAAAGGTCAACTGCTAAAGGATATTAAAGACTACTACAGCACACTTGAGCTAGCTGACCCGAAGCTGGCTGCAACGCCCGAAGATAACAGTCAGGCAATTGAACAGCTTACCATCTCAAAGGGGTACAGCTGCAATGCATGTCGATATCTTACCATTGCACAAGATAATGCCGTCCGTCATTGGCGAGAGGCAGGGCATAGTATATCAGCAGTGGTAGCAGCAGATGAGGCGCGATGGACCGAGGTACAGCTACAGACGTGGATAGGAGGAAAGCATGCCCGCTACTGGATCGTTCGGGACGACGGCGACAGTAACGGCTCGTCCAATGTAGTCAATGCAGATGATGCTACAAGTCGGAGCGCCATGGATGAGGTTATTTCTGCAAGCCAGGCTCGATTGGAAGAGGAAGATGCTGTACGACTACGGAAGGGTGACTTGAAAGAAGAGATCGACCGTGACTCGCCGTGGGTCAAGAGGCTATGCTGGGTACGGCTCTTTGGCTCCCGGGACTTGATCAGCATTCACGACGCAGCCCAGTGGCTACGGGCGAGGGCAGCAATGGGCAGACGGACTGCGGCACAAGACGAGGAAGAAACAATCCGTGAAAGATTATTGCTTGGCCGGCTTGGACAGAGCTTTGATCGTGAGGTGGAACGTTGCTGCTGGCGACTTGACAGCGTGCCGACCGAGACGCTGCAGTGGCTCGCTAGCATTTCGCCGACAGCTGCATCCGGTCAACCGTTCGGCCGCAAAGGCAAGGAGGCATCGATGATTAAATACAAGTCTGTCGGTCACCGCTACTTGAGTTTCTGCTGGAAGGCATATCGTATCGGTCGTAAGGAAGCGCTTGAGCGCTGGGCCGTTCGCTTTACGGATGAGCAGTGGAGTCTGCTACAGGATATTGCAGACGAGCTTGAAACAGACCGGGTTCCAACCAGTCACGACAGCAGGTTCTTTAGCGGCCGAGAGAGACAAGCTAAGGATCAAGACGAAGACGAAGATGGAGACAAGGGCGAATATCAGGATGACGGTGATAGTGACGACGGCGATCAGGGGGATGAAGGTATGACTGGCCCGCTGCAGGATCCGCTAGACCGAGCCGTATTCCGGTTTATTGTGGCTTCGATTAAAACTCGCGTCGGCGGAAATGTATACACGAATTCGTTGCTGTGCTTCTGTGCAGCACTAGGTATTAACCGATACCCACTAGGCTATTTGGAGCCGCATTTATATACTGGTATGCTAGCTGGTATACTATGGTGGGCCCGGCTGTTCTTTTTGGAAGCGGTATTTGAGAATCAGCCGGTAGATCAGGATGAGGTTGGGGTAGAGGCCGTATTAACATTTCGGGAGGAACATACATCATAGATATATACAGGCACTCATAGCGTCATAAGCACGATCATCGGATGGATGGCATATGGAAAAGGGTATCGGCAGAAGAACGGGGGGCAGCCGTCCATACGATGGTCTGACGACGAACAAGGCTTATTTCATATGGGCGAGCACATCAGCATCGAGGACTTTACCCGCACACTACGCGGCGAGGTTACCGAGGCAGAGAGGCTGCTGAACGGACTGTTCGGTGGGGTGTGGCCGATGGTCAGTAAGAAGATCGATATAGATCAGATCGTTGATAATATGACACGGCTCGGGGCAGGTCAGTCATTCGCAAGTAACCCGAAGAACAAGTGGCTGGAGGCTGGGCCGGAAAAGGTGATGCGGCTAATGGAAGCATCGATATGGGATGCTGCTAGGGTCCGATGGAAGCGACAGCGTGTCAAGATGTGGCTTCGAGACTTGCGGCTACTGCGAGAGACGCTGCTCGTGCTTGTGCATACGTGGGGTGGGCTTCCGGGCAGGGGACCGGAAGTTACGACGTTACGGCACTGCGATTCGTGGCAGCTGATCCGGAATGTGTTTATACTAGACGGGCAGGTCATGATTGTAACCGATCGAGATAAGATGAAGGCCATCCGCGATAATGGTCGGAAGGTAGCACGGTTCGTCCCCGACCGGATTGGGCGGATGATTGTAGCATATATCGCATGGCTGCTTCCCACTGAGAGGGTACTACGGCGGGAATGTCAGATTGACGAGCCGCGTGGAGAGCAGCTTGAATATATGTGGAGGGATGGCAGCTCGTCGGTGTGGGAGACTGACCGGCTCAGCAAGAAGCTTGCTCGTGTTATGCAGGCCGGGACAGGGGTCAGATTAGGGGTAGGACGATATCGGGCGATTGCAATCGAGATGGGGCGGAGGATTCGAGGACTTGTGATAAGGCAGCTAGAAGGTAAGATGGAGGAGGAGGATGAGGATGAAAACGTCGAGATCGATCCGATTACAGGTGAGCCGGTTGACTGTGGAGGAAGCTGGAATATCGTATGGGATCTGCAGTCGACACACGGAACACGGATTGCAAGGCAGCACTATGCCGTACATATCGGATTCCCGGGTAAGCTGCAGCCGGAGATGATTGCGACGTTCAAGGAGATCAGCAAGCTGTGGCATCAGTTCTTAGAGAGTGCAGAAGAAGGAAAGGGGAAGAAAAGGCACCGAAACGCAAGCAGGGCAGTCAGAGTCAGAAGACTGATAGCAAGCAGCAGCAGCAGCAGCAGCAGCAGCAATCAACTAACAGTCTGGCCCAAATGACTATAAGGAGCAGCAAGCGAAGCAAGAAGACTACTCAAGAGCAAGAGGAGGCACTGGCTCAGAAGAGGAAGATAAGTGAGAAGAAAAAGAAGAAACTAGAGGACGAGATGACGGATGGGCTGCGAAAGCTACTTGGACCGAAGGCGACTTGGCGATCCGATAAGCAAGCCGAGAGCATGCGATCGATCATGGCACTCAAAGCAGATCAGACGGCAATCAGTGTACTACCGACAGGGGCCGGCAAGAGCATACTATTCATGCTGCCGGCCGTAATGGAGAATACAGGGACAAGCATTGTGGTCGTGCCGTTTGTTGCACTAATGGACGACTTGGTTACAAGAGCAACAGATATGGGGGTGGACTGCATCCGATACAGATCATCGATGAGTTCGGGACGAGAGGGCATGCCGAGGGCAGCACGGTTAATCGTCGTCAGCGCCGATGTTGTGTCAAGTGCCGAGTTTTGCGGGTACGTTGATGGGCTGTCATGCACAGGGCTGCTGCAGCGGATATTCGTAGACGAATGTCACACTGTGATCATGGATATCGGCTACCGTGCTAAGCTTGGCGAGCTCGTAGGGTTACGCCGGTTTGGCTGCCCATTGGTGCTGCTCACAGCAACGCTGCCCGTTGTGCTAGAGGACTGGTTCCGCGGCGAGATGCTGGCAAAGTCGGCAATCATAGTGCGGGATCGGACGGTCAAGCTGAACTGCCGGTACGAGGTTCAGCAGGTCGAGCCCGGGCGTGGAGCTGTTGAGAATCGCACGGTTGAGGTGATCGAGCAGCTGGATCAAGAGATGACGGGCTGTCAGAAGGGGGTCATATACTGCCGATCGAAGAGTCAATGCGAGGCGATCGCTGACGAGATCGGGTGCGGGTTTCATCACAGCGGCATAAGCGAACAGGACTGTCACGAGGCGCGGACGACATGGGCAGAGGGCCGTAACGCAAGCCGATGGATCGCTGCAACAACCGGGTTAGGGACAGGCATCGACATCGAGGGGATCGTGGCCGTGGTTCACATGGAGAAGCCGTACGGGCTCGTCGACTTTGTGCAGCAGATTGGCCGAGGAGGGCGTCGGGCAGGCGAGGTGGTGCGGTCCGTCATTATACACGATGGACGGCCGCAACGAGAGGATCAGCATCGGAGCTTTGTGGATGATGTCAATCAAGCACAGATGGAGGCATTCGTGTTGACGCCGGGATGTCGAAGGGCCGTGATATCGGCGTTTATGGACGGGGCAGCCGGCGAAACGTGTGAGGATGTAGATGGGGCTACGCTTTGTGATCGGTGTGAGCTGCTTCGACGGGATGATGACAGTAGTAAGGGTGCAGGTAGGGCCGAGGAGGAGGTGATTGAAGGGGAAAGTGATGGAGAGAGTGAGGAAGAGAGTGAGGGAGGCAGTGAGGGGGGAGTATAAATGGAGAAGAGAGTAAAGAAGAGAGTGAAGGAGAGAGCGACAAGATAAGGAAGGGTGGGAGGATTTGGAAGGCATTCAGTAAGGAAGAGGGTACACGGGTTAGAACGCTTTTCCGATGGTTAGATGATGTCGCAGAGGAGTGTCCGGTGTGTCACGTCCGACGTCATCAGAAGGGACTGGAGCTAGGGGAGGTCCCAGATGAGCCGCGGCATAAGAAGGCCGGGCAGTGGTGTGAGACGGTGTCAGAGGAAGGGTACGATACGGCACGCAGGGCAATCAGGTTCAAAGAGCTATCATGCTGCTTTATATGCAAGCTGCCACTAGACTGGTGTGAGGAAACGCGGGAATGAAGAGGGCAAGTGTGCGTATAAGGATAAGCTACTGCCGGTGGTGTTGATGGGCTTGAGGAGCTGGCGAGTCAGAAACATAGTTAAGGCTGAGTTTGGGGTTGATATGGAGGATAAGAAGGGATTTTATTGCTGGCTAGGGGTAGAAAGGCGGTTTCGCGGGATGAAGGGGACAAATGCACATGCATTATGGGAAGCTATTATTTGGGAGACATATAAGGATTGGGTTTAGGGTAGGGTTTAATATAAATCAGGTTAGGGTTAAAAGGGTTACTATCCCAGCTGCATGGCGGATACAGCTCTGAATCCAATGGCTTTCCCATATTAAAAAAAAAGACGCTAATGAAATGACGACCTGAATCCATTGCACCCCAACGGATTCAGGTCACCCATAAGTTTTTATCAGTAAAATGCATTTCAAGTAGATGCATCGATTTATTACTTTGAGGGAAGCTTATATATGGCTTGCCAGCCTTCGAAAATCATTTTTGCGGCATTGCGACTGGTTTGAAGTTTGAGTCAATTGATCAATTGAAGTTAACAGACCGGGATCCAGCAGGCCACATTAGTCATCAGACACAGCCAAGGTTCAGCAGTAGCCATTAGTCATCCATGAGGTCAAGGCAAGGGTAAAGAGGCAGACAACAATTAAGGTTTTGTATCATAGCAACAGCAGAGGTAAGTTTAACAGGGGTCCAAGGAGGATAAGTAAATAGTTAGAAAAACAACCAGCCATCCATATCAGATAAAAACCAAAGACATCCAGCCACAATGTTACCATTTATTAAATTAACCGAGTACCCATTTGTGATTTGTACAGTATGCCGTTATGCATATGTCACCAAGGAGGTTGAATCGCATTTAAAGAAGCACCATAAGAGCATCAAAGCAGCAGTCAGAAGAGAGATTACCCAGCAAGTCAGGGATTTGCCCGGCATGATTGATGACAGAAGAGGGTTGTTAACGTGGCCAACGCCACCGCCGACGACCGACCCGATCCCATATATCCACCCGCCGGTCCCCGATAACTTAGGTTGTGGCGAGGAAGGGTGTTGGACCGTAGTTGGCACCCCGCGAGGCATGCAGGAGCATTACCGTAAGGAACACGGTTGGAGTAACCCGCGCGGGAGAGGCGGAAGTCAGCAAACGCGGAGGATACAGGCCCAGCTGGTCCCATGGCGCACCGGCGTCCAAAGCCAGCGGTTTTTCAGCAACGGGCCGGCCAGTAGTTGGTTCGAGGTCGGGTTTGGGGCGCCGGCCACCCAGACGGCCGATGAGGCCGCCATGATGGAGCGGACGGTGCGTGCCATGGAGCAGAAGCAAGAGCAGTTCGAGCGAGAGGATAGAGAGTGCATCAAAGCCGCCGACGCAAAGACAGATGCGAACGCGTGGTTAGAGCGTGTAGGATGGGCCGACCATTTGCAGGGTTTAGATCCGGAAGCCATGAGACAGTTGACAGACCCGGTCGGCGAAGAAGAGCATGTTTTACAGTTGATCCAGGACAGTATCATGCGGGTCATGTTGCAGGCACGGATTACAGCCACGCCCAGCACGGTCGGCAGCCAGGCATTATTCGAAGTACAACGGAAGGAGGTAGACAAGAAGCCGCGGCGGCCATTCGACAACCGAGTCGAAGAAGACACGTGGGCACGGTACACAGCAGTTTGGGTCAAGTTGATATGTTATGTATACCGTGCCGAGACCATGGAGGACAACGAGAGGCCCGGGTTCCGATTAACGAAACGACAGGGGGATACGATGGACGAGTTGACGGAGTTAATAGAGGAGTATGTTGAAGACCCCGAAGCCAATCCATTAGATGAGGAGCGCGTGGACGAGTTGACGCTGCAGGTCGTTATGGCATTGTTGGATCACAGGTTAACGGCAGGTGAATACCGCAGTGGTATTATCAGTGGGTTGGCCGTGCTGGGCATCCGCAAAGACGGTGGATGGATGGATGTGATGGATTACACGCCCATGTATTCAGCCGTGATCAAAGTAGCGCGGGCCATGGTCGTGTATCAGTCGTATCGGGAGAGGAAGGAAGAGGTGGCCCGATTACAGCAGGAGAAGGGTTTAGGTGAGGAAGAGGCCGAGGAGGAGGCGACCAGCATGTTCCGGATCGTGCGTGAGAAGGTGCAGAGGTTCATGACGGTGACATCGAAGGAGACATACGCCGAGCCGACGCCGATGGATTGGATATACGAGGCACGCACGTACGGCATGTATATTCGGTTCAACACGCCAGCAGGCGGAACCGTGGATTGGGATGGCGACCATATCACGTATAGAAAGACACGGTTCCGGATGGCCGCGTTGACCGAGATGTTGCATGCATTGACGAGGGAGGCGAGGGAGCATTTAGCGACGTTGACGATGGTGGAAGACGTGGACCAGTTACCGCGAATCCCGTGGAAGGAGGTGGAGGACGATCACAGTGAGGACCGGATGGGGTATTCATTTTTGACCGATGAACGGAACCGCGAGTGGGTAAAGAGAGGTAAGAATTGGGTGATGAACCAGATCACCGATACACAACCGGACGGGCAGGGCCAGGCACGACGCAAGGTGTGGATCGACAACGGCAGAAGGGACGGAAAGCCATTCCAGGCCCGGGCGGTACAGTCATATGGCCAGACATTCAACGGGTTCATGGAACGAATGTTCATGTTGATGTACATGATGAGCCAGCCAGCACGGATACCCGAGATGTCGGGCATCCGGCACCAGAACACCATGAATGGAGGGGTCAGGAACATATTGGCGCACAACGGCATGATGTGCGTGGTCACGTTATATCACAAGGGATTCCGGTTGACGGGTCAGGCCAAGGTGATTCACCGGTATTTACCGCATGCCGTGGGAGAGTTATTGGTGTGGTATTTATGGTTGGTTTTGCCATTTTGGCAGCAGGTTCAGGGTATCGTCAAAGATGCCGGTATCCGCAGCCCGTTCATGTGGCCGGATGAAGTGGTACGCAAGGCAGAAGGCAGTATCGTAGAGGAGAGGGAGGCAAGACGAGCGGCATTGGAGAGGCACAGTCAGAATGGCGGCGGCATGCATGAAGAAGACGATGATAACAGCGGAGGTAGTACAGAGAACCCGCATGACCCCGATAACCCCGCGAACGCCGATGATATTGGGTTCCAGAGCTGGGTGCAGGAGCGGAAGTGGACATCAGACCGGGTCCGTCGAATCATCCAACGGCACAGCAGGCGATTATTAGGCGTGACGTTAGGTATCAGTTCATGGAGGCAGATTGCGATCGCCATAGCCCGTCGGTATTTGAACGGTGCATTTAAAGAGTCGACATTGGATGGGGAGGATGAAGATGACGATTTGGATGACAACCCGGTGGATTTGCAAGCCGGGCACGGAACGCACGTGGCGGGCATGGTATACGCACGCGAGTTGCAGCAGGGATTGTTCAGCACGGCATCGATGCGGGACAAGTTCCGAGCCGTCAGCAGGCAGTGGCACCGTTTGTTCGAGTTCCAGGACAGCGAGGAGAGTGGGGCGTCGGCCGCAACCCGGCGAAAACGAGCCCCGTATGACACGGAGCGTGAGTATAATCGGATGCAGCGGTTCAGACGATTGCAGCAGGTCGATATTGCCGGTCAGTTACGGCAGATGATGGGGCCGTCGGCGGCGTTCCGTGGTCAGCAGGAGACGGTGATCCGGGCGATCATACGGGGCGAGAGTCCGATTATCCAGATCGCAGGCACAGGTGAGGGCAAGAGTATGTCGTTTTTATTACCAGCATATTGTGCCAACGACAACGGCGGGACGACAATCGTGATCGTGCCGTTGATTTCATTACGGGATGATTTACACGGTCGTTGTGATAAGAGCAAAATCGGGACATATAGTTGGAAGAGCCGCGAGGGACACCAGATTGCCCCAATTATATTCGTGACGCCCGAGTCAGCGGTGACGAAGGAGTTTGGCGATTTCGTAAACCGATTACAAGCACGGTGTGCATTAGACCGAGTTGTAGTGGATGAGTGCCACACGAGTTGTAGTGGATGAGTGCCACACAATGTTGGACAGCACCGCCCGATTTCGACCGCAGATGATGGAGTTGGGTCAGGTTTTGAACGAATGGGGTGTGCAAAGGTTTTTTAACGGCCACATTACCGCCCGGCGAGGTAGAGAGGTTTTGCGAGGTCGTCAAGTTGCCGGCAAGCCGTGTGAAGATATTCCGATCGCCAACATCGCGGCCGAATATTCGGGTATAGGGTAGTCGAAGCGCAGGCGACACCGCCACAGCCGAAACGACGTCAACAGCAGGGGGGAGGGGGGTATAAAAATCAGGAAGTCGGGCCGGAAGAGGATGCAGAAGACAGGCAGGTTGTCAAGACGGTACGAGATTGGTTATATCAACACAGTAACGGCCGAGTTATCGTATATGCAAGCACGATCGAACGGGTTGAGCGGTTGGGGGAAAGGTTGGAGTGCGATGTATATCATTCAAAAGTAGATACAGCAGTCGGTAAGGAGCAACGATTACGAATGTGGATCGAAGGTGGGCATTTAATTGTGGCGACAAATGCGTTGGGGTTAGGCATAGACGTGCCAGACGTTCGGTTGGTCATACACGCCGGCATGCCGAGTCGATTACGGGATTACGTGCAAGAGAGCGGACGGGCGGGAAGAGACGGTGAGCCGAGTGAAGCAATTGTCGTGGTATGCCGGCCAAAGGGAAGAGAACGAGAGGATAAGGCCGACAAAAAGAAGGTCGAGCGAGCACGGGCGACGATAAGCAGCAGTTGGCCGCCGAAAGAGGCGGCGGTAGAGAGGTTTATCAGCGGAAAGTGGTGTCGCCGTGTGGTATTGGATCAGATGATGGATGGTCGATTGGATCGCGCGGGTTGCGACGACAAGGTGGAAGAGATATGCGATATATGCCGGCGACAGAGAGATCAGTTGATGTTTGAAGCGGATATATCGTGGGTTGAGAACGAGGACACAGGTAGTGGGAAAGGCATGGAAATGGCAGATCAATATGGAGGACAGGTAACAGAAGGAGAGATCCAGGCACGATTTGAGCAGGCCGGGCGGAGCATACGATACGAGCAATTCAAGGCGAGGCAAGACGAGATACGCATCCATCAGGAGGTGGAGACATTCGAGCAAGAGTTGGGACATATGGTCGGCCGGTGCATAGGTTGTTTCATGGCAACAGGCGTTATAGAGGAAGATCAATTACACAGGAGAGATGAGTGCCCGTTATGGGACAAGAGATGGTGGGATGACATGGCGCGAGCGGAAGAGAAGTGGCAGAAAAGCATGTTTACAAAAGGGGTCATGGCGGATCATTCCGGTTGTTTTTGGTGTGGCATGCCGCAAGCGATTTGCACACATTGGGAGCCGTTGGACAACGATCAAGGAAGATTCAAGTTAAAGAAGGATGGGGTATGTCAATATGCAGGCGTATTGGTATGTGTATGGGCAGCCGTCGGTCGGATGCATCCCGACATAGCAGATGCAGTGGTCGGGGAGTTAGATGCAGCACGAGATTATGAGTGGCAAGAGTCAGAGGATAAGGTAGTATATGAGAAGGGATTAATGAAATGGTTAGGGGAGAAAGTTCAATGGGGGCATTTAGAGACAAATAGGTTATGTCAGGGATTTCATAGAATTATACAGGCAGTGCAGAAAAAAAGCAAATAGGAATAGAGTATAGGGAAAGAAAGGGAGATTAGATTAGGATTACATAATATACAGCATGTTATTTACATAGTTTGGGAAGTTGGTTATGTAAGGAGGACAAGCAGGAGGGAGGATACAGGCAAGCGGGTTATATTAAGTAGTGATGAGGATAAAGGAGAGATAGGCAGGGAGAATAGTTAGGGGTAAATGTTTAGAGGGGGTGATGGTTAGGGGAGGGATGTATGTGATGGTCAGGGGGAGGGATATATGTAATGGTTAGGGGGAGGGATGTATGTGATGGTCAGGGGGAGGGATATATGTAATGGTTAGGGGGAGGGATGAGTTTCAAAAAGTCAGCATGAGATAGCATGCGTTTTTTTGGGTTTAGGGCCGAAGACCGCGTAGAGCGCAGTGGCGGGATGGGATTGAAGCGAGGTCAGATAGAGTTTGAAATAGAGCGAGAAGAGATACGGAGGCGGCGGTTCGAGCGATTGCATAGGGCCGATATGAGAGGGCAGTTAAAGCAGATGATGGGCGAGTCAGCCGAGTTTCGAGGGTTGCAGGAGGCCGTAATCCGAACCGTGGTGCGCGGGGATGGGCCGATTGTGCAGATAACGCCGACCGGAGGTGGCAAGAGTTTGACATTCATGTTGCCGGCGTTTTGCACGCCGGACGGCATGACAATTGTGGTGACGCCGTTAGTGGCATTAGAGAACGACATGGAGGAGCGGTGCAGAAAGATGGGGATTGACGGATATGTGTGGAAGAGCCGGGGAGTGCAACGGGGTGCATCATTGGTGTTCGTGACGCCGGAATCGGCCGTGACGAAAGGGTTCCGATCATTCGTGGAGAGAATGCATGGGCAGGAAAAGTTAGACCGGGTCATGGTGGATGAGTGTCACACGGCATTGGAGTGGACGAAAACATTCCGGCCGCGGATTGGGCAGTTGGGGTCAGCATTACAGGAGTTCGGGTTACAGGTCATTTGTTTAACGGCGACATTGAAGAGGACAGAAGAGCGGTTGTTATATGCACAGTTAGGGTTTGAAGCCGAACGCGTGCGTTTATTCCGAGAACGAACGACACGGCGGAATATTGAGTACCGGGTGGAGATCATTGAGGATAGGGAGGGGGAAGGAGTAGGCCGCCGCAGTGGTGGTCAGCGATCGGCGCAGGAAGGGGCAAGACGATGGAAGCAGAATGGATCAGCAGCAAAAGAACAACAAAGGTGAAGAGGAGGATGAGGTTATAGAGCGTGTTTGTGAAGTTGTAAAGACGTGGACAGAAGTAAATCACAATGAGGGAAAAGTGGTTATATATGGAGGCACAATCGAGAGGGTGAAGAAGATCGCAGCATCATTAGATTGTGTTGGGTATTGGAACAAGGCGGGAAGTGCGGAGGATAAAGCAAGATGGATGGAGGAGTGGAGAACAAGTGTTGGGGGAAAGTCCGGTTGGATCGTCGCGACAAACGCATTGGGATTAGGGGTTGATGTGCCGGACGTCAGGTTAGTAGTTCATGCGGGAATGCCGCGCAGATTACGAGATTTTGTCCAGGAAAGCGGTCGAGGGGGGCGGGATGGAAAGAGGAGCGAGTCCGTTGTCGTAGTGCAGAGTTCATGGATGAAAGAACAGCAGGAGATTTGGACAAAGAGGAGAGAGGAGAGAGATCGAGGCGGGGACAATGGTGTCAGTGAGGAGGGTGCGGTCAGCAAGCAGGCGTATGAGTGGGAGGAAGACGTTGTGGAGTTTGTAGAAGGCAAGGAGTGCCGGCGTGAGGTTTTAGACCGCGAGATGGATGGGTTTATGGGACGGGTAGGGTGTGAAGTAGGTGAAGAAGAGCGTTGCGATGTGTGTAGGGAGCGTGCATTGCGGATGGAAGCACAAGTATCAAGGAGAGGTACATCATGGGTCAGCATACAGAGTGAAGAGGAAGAGGAGTTGGCGAGGGCAGCAGCAGCAGTTGAGGCAGATTATGAGAGGAGCAAAAGGTCAATTCAGTGGGCAGAGATGGAGCAGGTAGCACGGGTAATGAAGGAAGCAGAGGACGCGGCAGATTTCGAGGCGGAGTTAGACGATTGGAGCATAACAGGATATCAATCCAGCCAAATTTACACCCAGATAAAATACCGTGCGATTCATATCCGGTTATTCAGCATACATTTATAACCGTCATGGAGCCGTTTATTTATTTGCCCGAATACCCGTTTGCATTTTGTACACAATGCCGCATTGGGTTTGTGGCCAGCGAGATTGTACATCATATAAAAGTTAAGCACAGCACAAAGACCCGACAGGAAACGAAGCGCATTGCGCAAAAGGTGGCAGCCATTCCAGGTATAGCCAAGAATCAGGACGATTTGAAGAATTGGATATTGCCGCCGCCAACCATCCAGATCAACCCGTACATCCAAGCCCCACGAGACGATGGATTAGGATGCAGCCATTGCCAATACGTAGTACGGGATAAACAGCAGATGCAGAAGCATGGCCGGACCGAGCACGGTTGGGTCAGCCGTCGCAAGAGAGGCGGACAGCAGCAAGCCGTGCCCGACGAACAAGATGCAATGTTGGCCGTGCCGTGGAGAGACCACGTACAATGCCAGCAGGTATGCAATTGGGGGCACGGCAAGCGTTGGTTTGAGGTTGGCCGCAACGATGAAAGAGCGACACAGGAGGAGGCCACCGACGGTGAGGGTGATGCCGATCACGAGGCCAACGTCGCGTTTTTCAACATGGTCCAGGAGGAAGGCAGGAAGGCGTTTGAGGATGAAGCCAGCGGCCGTCGCGTCCAGGATATAGACGACAAGAATGAGGCCCATCAGTGGTTGGGTCGATGCGGTTGGCCCCGCCATTTGGAGGGTATCCGCATCGACCGGTTGAGGACATTGTTGGAGCCGATCAGCGATGACGAGCCGGTGTTGCAGAGGATGTGGGAAGTGTTGGAAAGCGTCATGGATGCCGCGTATCAGGCGACGGCCCGCCAGTGTTACCCAGGCACGGCCGAGTTGTTTGAGATTGCACGTAAAGAAGCGCATATGACGACGACAAAGCCGTTCCAGGGATTGATGGAACCCGATGCATGGGTGCGATACAAGTCATGGTGGAAGCAGTTGTTGTGCATTTGGAAGCGATACGACGAATGGGATGCAGAAGATGGTTACGACAATGAGAGATTCAGTAACGGCGGAAGCAGCAGCAGCAGCAGCGACAGCGACAGCGATACCGATACCGACAGTAACAGCAATAGGTCCGCGTATGATGATGATGCGGTCAGCCGCCGTTATGGCCCATCCGACCCACGTCCGCCGTATAAGATGACAATACAGCAAGAAGAGTTGTGGAAAGCATTCGACAACGGCATCAGGCAGGTCGTCACGGGAGCCGACAGGGCAGGTCGGTACACAGCCGATCGTTTGCAGCGGAGTTGCTTGGACGCCATGGTGCAGTTTTTCGACCATCCATTGAAGAGCGGCAACCATTACGAGAGCATCGTCATCAGCGCGTTGGCCGTTATGGGGTTAGACGAGGGCGGCGGATGGAAGCCCGTGGAGAATTACACGTCAATTTATCCAGCCGTCATCAAAGTGGCGAGGTATTTAGTGTTGTACCAGTCCATGTTGGAGCGTCAAGCACAGATTGACCAGTTGGCCCAATACGCAACCATCCGTCAGGCCGAGGAGGAGGCCGAGGGATTATTCAGGATCGTGCGACGCAAGGTGCGGCGGTTCATGATCCGCATCCCCGAGGGAGAGGATATCGAGCCGTCGCCGATGAATTGGATCATCAACACGCGAACATACGGCATGCACATTCGGTATTCGATGCCCGGTTCCGAGATGATCGAGTGGCATGGCGATCAGATTTCATGCAACAGGGTCAAGATCAAGATGAGCGAGATATCCGACATGTTGCATGCATTAATCGGGGATGCACGGCAGACGTTAGTGCAATTGGCAACCGGCGGCGCCATTAGGAAAAGGGAGGTGAAGGGGAGAGAGAAGAGGAGGAATGACGGCAGCAACAGGAACGATCATGAGGATGAGGATGACAATGACAGCGCCAATAACAATGACAGCAGCAACAACAACAGCAATAACGGTAACAGCAGCGATAATACAATATGGCCACCGCCGCAGAACATATTGCCCGCCATTCCGTGGTCCAGGATCGAGGATAGGCATGGCGAAAGCGCGTTGGAGCATTCATTTTTACAGGATGAAGCCAACCAGAGTTGGGTCATCAAGGGCGACAGGTGGGTGCAAAAGCAAGTTGCAGCAAGCAAGGCCAAGATGGAGGCATGGATCGCCAAGCCGCACAATGAGGCGTGCCCGTACCGAGAAGAGGCAATCCGACGGTACAGCCGTTTGATAGAGGAATTCAGGTCACAGTTGTTCGTCGCGATGCACATGTTGGGAGGCCAGCCGGCACGGTCCACCGAGATTTTGGGGATACGGATGTGGAACACGATGAACGGCGGAGTGCGCAACATATTCATCCACGACGGCATGGTTTGTTTCGTCACGATGTACCACAAGGGATTCCGGCAGTCAGGCAAGGTCAAGGTCATCCACCGGTATTTGCCACGCGAGGTAGGTGAGTTGTTGGTGTGGTACATGTGGATCGTTTTGCCGTTTTGGCACACAGTCCAGGTTGGCATGAAGCAGCAGCAGGAGAAGAGGCGCCGGAGTGCATTTTTATGGGCCGACGAGATTGTCAGCAAGGAGGGAGGGAAGGAGATGGATGGCGAAGGAAAAGGAGGAAGAGGGGAAGAGGGGAAGAGGGGAAGAGGAGGAGGAGGAGGAGGAGGAGGAGGAGGAGGAGAAAAAAGCATGCAAGAGGGAAGATAGAAAAGGAAAAGCAGTAGGCCAGGAGAGTTTGGGGTTGTTAGGGGAGAGGGAAGAAGAGGCCGTATTCATGCAGTGGTTCCGCGAGGCCAAATGGGGGAACGACCGGGCAAGAAGGGCAATGCAACGATACAGCAACATGTTTTCCGGTAAACAGATCAACATCAGCATGTGGAGGCATATGGCCATCGCCATCAGCAACCGGTATTTAAACAAGGCGTTCGGCGAGATCGACGCAGGCGGCGGTGGCGATGACGACGATGACGGTGGTGAGGATAGTTTGGTGGACAGCATCCACGATTTGCAGGCCGGGCACGGTTCACACATAGCCGGGTTGATATACGCCCGGTTGTTCGGGCAGGGAGATTTAAGCACGATGAACAGGCGGGACGGGTTCCGCAAGGTAAGCATGCAGTGGCATCGGTTTTTCGGGTTTGGGGCCGAGGACCGTGTAGAGCAGTTGGGCACGAAGCGTCCCCGTTACCCGTTCGACGAAGAGCGGGAGATGACGAGGCGCAACAGGTTCGGCCGGTTGCACAGAGTGGACATGCAAGGGCAGTTGAAGCAGATGATGGGGGCGACGGCAGCGTTCAGGGGGCAGCAGGAATCGGTCATCCGGGCCGTGGCGCGAGGCGAGTGGCCCATCGTGCAGATCGCACCGACGGGTGGCGGCAAGAGTTTGACGTTCATGTTGCCAGCATATTGCACACCGGATGGGGTGACGGTAGTGGTGACGCCGTTGGTAGCGTTGCAGGACGACATGGCGGTGCGTTGTTCCAAGTTGGGGATCGAGGCATACGTATGGAGAAGTCGAGGGGTGATACAGAGAGCGGCATCGTTGGTGTTTGTGACGCCCGAGTCAGCCGTCAGCAAGGGATTCAGAACGTTTGTCGAGCGGATGCACGGGCAGCAAAGGTTGGACCGGGTCGTGGTGGATGAGTGCCACACGGTTTTGCAGTGCAGCAAGGGGTTCCGACCGATGATGATGCGGATAGGGGAGACATTGCAGGATTTCGGCGTACCCGTGATTTGTTTGACGGCAACGTTGAAGCCGAAGGACGAGATGGCGTTGTTCAGGGTTATGCGGTTCGTGCCGGAGAGGGTAAGGATGTTTCGCGAAGCGACAGGGCGGAAGAATATCGCGTACAGGGTAGAGGTGATTGACGACACGAGAGAGGACATAGCAGCATACCGATCCGGCCGGATTCAAAGGAGGCAGGGGAATTCAGGCCGGAAGAGGATCAGGGCGAATTTAGATGGTGTTATCAAGAGGAGCAGGGCGAATTTAGATGGTGTTATCAAGAGGAGCAGGGCGAATTCAAATGGTGTTATCAAGAGGAGCAGGGCGAATTCAAATGGTATTGTTATGATCAGCAGAGAGAGCGAGGCAGAGTTTAGTGTTCAAGAGACAGAACAGGAACAGGAACAGGAGGAGGAGAGCGAGGAAGATGATCAGGTGATGATTGAACGGATATGCAAGTTGGTGAAAGAATGGACGGCAGAGCATACCTACCGAGGGCAAGGTGATCGTATACGGGGGGACAATCAAGCGAGTGCAGATGATTGCAGACGCATTAGGATGTGTAGGGTATTGGCGAGGGGCGGGGGGGCGGGGGACGCAGCCGAGAAGGCAAGGCGGGTGGCAGAGTGGATGAGTAGCCGGGGAGGCGAAAGCGGATGGATGGCAGCGACAAACGCATTAGGGTTGGGGGTCGACGACCCGAACGTGCGGTTGGTGGTGCATGCAGGGATGCCGCGGCAGATGGTTGATTTTGTGCAAGAGAGCGGACGAGGGGGCCGGGATGGGCAGAAGAGCGAGTCGGTGGTTTGCATCAGGCAGTCGTGGTTGGAACAACAGAGGGAGAAGAGGACAAGCAAGAGGGTTACGGGTGGCAGCAGCGGCAGGAGTGGGATTGGGATAAGGATGTGATTGAGTTTGTAGACGGGAACCGATGTCGACGAGAAGTGTTGGATCGAGAGATGGACGGCAATATCGACCGGTTCGGATGCGAAGAGGATGAGGAGATGTGCGATGTGTGTTGGGAACAGCAGCGAGCAAGAGATGTAGACGATGCAGGGGTTGAATTGCGGTTTGCAGCAGAAGAGAGGGCAGACGATATGGTAGAGCAGGAAGAGGAAGGAGGAGGAGGAGGAGGAGGGAGAGAAGAAGAAGGAGGAGGAGGACAAGAAGAAGAAGAGCAGGATTATCAGCGCAGTCGTCAGTTCATACGGCAGGCAGAGACAGAAAGGAAAGTGCAGGTGATGGAAGAGGCCCGAGAGGTGGCCGAGTTGGAGGATATATTGGCAGAGTGGGCAGGGCATTGCGCCGCATGCAAGGTGTTGGGAGTAGAGGAGGACGAGCACGAGATGGAGGCATGCCCGTATCGAGAGGAGGAGGTGTGGAGGAAGATAGAGCAAGGCGCAAGGCAAGTGGAGGAAGAGATGATGGGAAAGAAGCGGTTTGCGGCGTTTTCGGCATGTTTCGGTTGCGGGATACCGCAGGCGTTTTGTGACAGATGGGTGGCAGCAAGCGACGACGGGCGATTATTCCGCCGAGCAGAAGGGAGAGCGTGTCAGTACGGTGGAGGATTGATTTTTAGGATCATGGTAGGGCAGAGTGCACGGGAGGAGGCATGGTGGAGGAGGGAGATTACGACGATGATGGGGGATATAGAGGAGGGAACAGAGTGGGATTATATCATGTACGGCAGGTTGTTTGCATGGTTAGGGGGAGGGATGTGTATCATGGTTAGGGGAGGGATGTGTATCAGGGTTAGGGGGAAAGATATACATAAGGGTTAAAGAGAAGGTAAGCAGTTTATATTTATTAGTAATAGTAGTATTTATATATAGGAAATAAATAGGTTATGTATTTAAGATTTTATATATATAATAATAAAGATAAAATAATTATAGTTAAATATAAATATAAAAGGATTTAAAAGGATAAATAAAGCAGGATTTATATAAGATTATAAATAAATATAATTATATAGTTATTAAAAAAGGAAAAAAGGTATATTATAGTATATTTCCATACAGTTATAAAGATATAAAAAAGGATATAAATAAAAATAAAAGATATTAAAGTAGTAATAAAGTATTGTAATTGTTAAAAAGATAGAAATAATATAAAAAGGTAAGAAAGAGAAGAAAAGAAAAGAAAAAAAGAGAAAATAGAGAGGAGGCAGTATAAAAAAGCCGCAAAAGAAGTTATTTTAAAATATATAGTATGTCACGGGCTGAGTCCGGCGGTACGGGTGGACAGGGAACGCTTCGGGCGTAATAGGTTCTATTGCTACGGATAGGCACTGCAGGCAGGTCAGGCTCTATTAACAAGACGTAGCTCAAGGAGCTACGTTCAGGATCTGACTGGCGGTCTAACTAAGGTTACGGCGATAACGCTATCGCCACGTGATCTGATCCACTTGTGGCTCTAGGGTAGGTTGGTCTGACTTCGAGCTGTGACATATATTATTTATATTAATTATATTAGTTATTTATATTTATATTATTAATATATATATATTTAATAGTATTAATAATTATTATTTATATATATAAAGGTTTTAAATTATTAATATTAATATATATAGAGATAATAAAATGGGAATTGATAGGGACGCATGATACTTTTACTACGGACGCATGACCTTACGGACGCATGACTTTTTAAGTAATTTAATTGGTTAAAGAAATATTACCCCACTAGTACTTCTGTAATCCCTGCAAGGAACAATCCCACCTAACAATCCTACTACCACTGTAGAAAAGAGGTTATTACTAGGTCTGGTCTTACACAAAAGATATATCAGAGGGATTACGAATTTAATTCTAATATAGGTTATATTTATCTACCTATAATAACTCCCACTGACTTCTCGTTCTTCGCACACTTGCCTGAATTCTCTGTCCACTTGCGCGAACGCCTGTAGTATTCCCAGCCCCAACGTAAATAGTTTCACCCATTGTGGTCCCTTGAGTAGCGATAGTTTCTTGGCTCTTATTCTCCCTTTCTAGGGTTGACTTATTCCGGCTTCCGGGTGGGCGGCCACGCTTTCTCTTTTGGGACCCAGGCGCTTGGGACTGAGATGCTTGCGGCTGAGATGCTAAGGCCCGACTGCTTTCTTGAGATATTGTAGAAGGTATAAGGTCTGCTGGCACTCCTTGCTTTGTATTCTTTGGCCGCCCTCTAAGAGATGTAGCAATCTTTGGGTCAAGGATCTTTCGATATGGATCTCGAGAGGATGTTTCACGAAGTCGCCAGCGAGGGTGAATATCCCACTTTGTGAAAGCTTTCGTAGAGCATACACGTGAGTGAATTGTATGATAGCATGGTATACCGAGTTCGGTTGAGACAGAGCACTCATCTGTACATGGGTCAAGGGGCCTAGGATTAGGATTCTTTCCAGTAGGCAGTGCCTTACGTGCCTGTCGGTATTGGCTCTTGATAAGCTTCAGACACTTTGATGATGCAAGGGACCGGAGCTCGCCCAAGTAGTCAGAGCTTGACCCAAGGAACTCACGATCTCGAAGAACCTCGTCGTTCCCGCAAGCATCTTTAAAGTCACGCTCTTGATCATGTAGCATGTCCTGCATTGCTTCTACCAACTTGTAAAGATGGCTCATCCCATTCAATAGGTAGCTCTTGATGTTGTTATTGCTTGCCTCTGTACCTGAGGTCACACGGATGCCGTAGTTTGGGTATTTACGAATAAAGCAACGGGCCCATTGAGCACGGACTGGCATGTAGGTGTTAAAAAGATACCGCAGAATAGGGCGTTGATTATCAAACTCCTTACAGAGAGCAATCCATGCTTTCTTATGTACTTCTTCGGTCTCTGCAAAGAGAACCTGCTTCCACATCTGGAGGACCCCCTGATAGGTATGAGGAACCTCAGAGGAGGATTCAGCTGAGACAAGTGCGCGGTCATGCAGAGTTAGAGTAGCTTGGGGTTCGGTAGGTTCATCTACCTCACTAATATCCGGGCTACTGCTATTCTCTGGGTTCTTAACCCACTTCTGCTTTGACCGAAGAAGAACGTTGGAGTTGACATGATGAATGCAGAGCTGCTGCTGGACCCCAGGAAACTGGTCGTCTAAGGCAGCCTTCATTGAGTCATCAAAGTCCGTGATAATGATAGCTGGTTGTCGTATTGAGTGCTCTGATAGAAGAGTGGAAACGCTTTCCGCAAGAAACTGGAATCCCTCTCGTCGTTCATTATCAATAAGACCAAAGGCAGCATTAAATACTGTGCCAAGACAGGTCTGCCCGGTTACTTGGAAGAGTGGGAGCTTGAATCGGTTGGTATTATATGTGTTATCGAGGCTGATTACCTCTGGGAACCGCTTCCACATCCGGATACAATAGGGGAATGTCCAGACAAGGCCTAGAAGACGGCCAGGCTCGTCTGGTGCCCACTTCACAACATAAGGAACTCTTTGCTCATCAAAAAGCTTAAGCAAGGCAGCAGTAGGTGAATAGCCTGCAAGCTTCTCTCGGCTCACTAAAGCCCGAGCATTATAGATATCCCGTTGTGTAAATATTGACTCGGGATGTTGTTCTTCCACGATAGCCCGTATATCCCGCGCTCGAATGCCAACTCGGCGGCTAGTGGATTCGATAGTTGCCTTAACTGGGGAAGTAAGGCGGCGATGAGATGGATGAGCCGATGATATCTCACTTGGAGGATGATTATGGGTGTGATGTTCTGTATCCTGATGTTGACGGAGAAACCATTTACCCTCCTCAAGAGCCTCTGCAATAACTAGCCACTTACACCCACACTTTCGTGACTTCCTCTGACGAAGACCAGAGCCTCTACTTGGTTGAGGATCCCCGTATCGATCACATCGAATAGAATACCGTATCAGCCGTCCCTTATAAGAGTACTTATTATACTTTGCTATACCAAAGCCATGCTCTTTTGCAAAGAGTTGAATGTTCTTATAAAGGGCGTTCTCTGTAGGGGCTGGGTTACCTGGGATTGGAGGATTCGGTATTTCGTCTGGAGGCGGGGACTCGGATTGCTGCGAAGGGGAGCTTTCGATTAGATTAGGTGAAGAGGGAACAGGAACTGAAGAGTGCTGACTTTCGCGAGGAGAGTATGCCGGAGGCGAGCCGTATTCATCAGTATTTAAAGGAGAATAGCCCCATCTTTCCCGCCAGCTGCGTACAGTATCGAAGAACTTAAGGCATTGCCTTGTTATTCGTCGCTCATTACCAATAATATCTCGGACTAGCCCTAAGGCACGCTGGAATTCTACCTCAGGTACCATAGGTACCCGCGTTACTTCCAACGAGCTACGAGGAGAGCCTTGGAAGGGATCGGTTTCTGGTCCAGGAATAGGTACTTGACAAATATTTCGTCGATCTGTTCCACGAGGAAAGTCATTGCGGAGGGTTATTGCATGGTTATATTGGAGCTCGAATGATGACTCGGGTCCGGAACGACGAGGCGATGGTATGGTTGAGAATCGATCAGGGACTGCAGCAAAGATATTATCCAGAGCGTCGGTATCCCCAAACCCATAAGAATCGCTAACACTAGGTGCACTGCTAGTAGGAGAGGTCCATCGGTTATTTCGAGAGGCAGGATAACGCTGATAGGGCGGCGGTGGATTCGTTAAAAGAGGCGGGCGAAAGTTATGCTGTCGGCTTAGCTGGACGCGTTGGCTGCTAAGTCGAGCGCGTTTTCGAGGCGGCTCTGCCGTGTTGAACGACTCAGACTCGGAGTTGTACGATTGGCGGCGCGTAGAGACCATTGTGATGCTAAAGCATTGATATCTGATGATGATGCAGCGTCAACTTCATTAGGAGGTTAGGTTACAAAGGTGATGGATGATCTGCAGTGTTGATGACAACATCAGAATTGTCCTGATTGGCTGATGTATAAGTGTTTATAGGAGGAACAACTGATTAAAGAGGAAGGGTTAAGGTGTACTAACAAATACGGGGCTCGGCCAATTAAAGTGCTTAAAAAGTCATGCGTCCGTAAGGTCATGCGTCCGTAGTAAAAGTATCATGCGTCCCTATCAATTCCCAATAAAATATATATTTATTTTTAATTCTTCTTATTTATATAACTATAACGTACATGATAAGCGGGTGCAACAGACAAGCGAGTGCAACACAACATCACAACATCTCAGATAGAAATAGCAATAAAAACACAACAGACTATTAATTAAGTAAAATTAATCGCTATATTCTTCCATAGACATAGCGACAAGTATCTGACAGGTCCTTGCATTATGTCCTGTCTTGCCGCACGCTCCACAGCGCCTTTCCTTCATTCGCGGAGGCCCTCCTTGACCACCACTTCTCGATGGTCCAGCCACCGCCTGCGCATCAACATCCGTTTGATCAATTACTTGCCTTCCTTCCTCTACTGTCATCACCCCTCCTTTCTGTAGCCGGGTTCTTTTTGCCCTCCGCCGCCGGCTTAGTATCTTATTTGCCTGTTCAAGATCTTGGACCCTGGCCTCTAATAAGGCAACCTTATGCATAACTATCTTTGTTCCCTTGGAAGAAGACCTCAATGCTTCTAGAATTGACTCTGGAGAGCTACTTTTATGCCTTTTGATTCTCTTTTCAAGATATTCAAGCTGAGAGTCGGCTTCAAGGATAGTCTTTGGGGTCTTTGAGACCCAAGGGGTCGAGGGGCTAACTACCTCCTCCACAGGCGTTGGAGTCCGCAGCTGCACATCGAGCTTCGAGATTACACTTTCTGGGTCGAGAGGAGCAAGTCCGGCTCCTCTAAAGGCTGCTTTAATATTTTTCTCTGTCATTGTGGCCTGGTAGGCGGTGTAAAAAGCCGGCAAGAACTCGGTTTTGGAAATGTGGGTTACGGAGCATCTGATCAAATGCTCGATTTCTCGCCCGTAAGCCTTCTTAAGCAGGCCAAAGCACCCGACATCAAGAGGCTGCAGCAGATGAGACGAATGAGGCGGTATACAAAGCGTGATGATTTTATTTGCCTTGCAATATCTCTCAAAGTCGACCGAGTGGTGACTTTGGTGTCCGTCGAGGATCAGGAGACGATAGCGATTCTTTGATTGCTTGGTAGTACACCGGTCGAAGTGCTTTAGCCACTCGAGGACTATCTCGTTATCTGTCCAGCCATTAGGACTCGTCGCAATAGCCCAATCGCCCGGGAGGTTGCTTTCTCGGTACCAGTGGGCGAGGTGATATTGGCCCGCACCTATGATGAACGGCGGGATCGCTTGGCCCTCGGCATTGATCGCCTGAATGACTGTAATCCATTCCCGGTTTCCAGGCTGCACTGATTTTGGTCTTCCACGCCTTTCAGCACCTGTGACGACCATTCCGCTCGCAATAACGCCCATCATAAAGCCAGTCTCGTCAAAGTTGTAGATTTCATCAGGTCGGATGCCATACTTCGCAATTACATTTGCTACGAGCCTAAACCAGTTGCGAATAATGGTCGGATCTTCACATTTGGCTCTCTGGTAGTCATATTTACGGGGGAAATGCGTCTTGAGGTCTTTGTGTCGCTTGACGAAGTTAGAGGCCCAGCGCTTGCCGACAGGCGGCGTCTCGCGGTCGGCGAGCAATCGGTTAGCCATCTCCTCAACACAACGCAGTCGCGGGGGAAACCCTCGCGAATCCAGATCGAGAATGAACTGAACTATGATCTGTTCTTCTAGATCAGATAGTTTGCGTGATTTTGGGATAGAATCACGCGTAGAAAGGATACCCTTCTGTCGGCGATATAAAGTCCAATAACGGACCTGGTAGATGCCTGCGGCGCGTCGGAGACTTAATTTTGGGTCATTTTGAAGGGCACGAAGTGCAAGAAGAATCCTAGCCTCAATATTTGGGTCTGGCATATTTGGTGGTTGAAAATTAATTGATTAAGTTGAGAAGATGTAAATTGCGGGATTTTTTGTTGCACTCGCTTGTCTGTTGCACCCGCTTATCATGTACGTTATAGGAATATCATTCAACAATGCATGAGAAGCGGATACCTGACTGGAATTTGGGAGGCCAACGGACAACTGTACCAGATCACTGGAAACTACAAGGCCTAAAGCTGTGGTCAAATTAAATATACCATCATACTTTAATCAAATATATTAAATAAAGGTTGGGCAAAAACTACTGATCGGAGTTTATTGTATACTAACCAGGCTGTCAAGTTCAGTAAACAGAGATAGCAGGGACTTGGTCTTTATCAGTTGCAGATATCTAATCTAATTGGTGGGAAATCTCTAACAGACTTGGTGACAGGCCTGGGAATTTTGGTATTGGTGGGTCTATGCTTGAGACGTATTGTAGATAGACGGCTCATGTAGCAGTAAAACGTCCTCTAGTGCTTGTTTCCAGCCTCGATATCAACAGGACCCTCACCCTCAGTCTCCTTTTGCTTGATCGCCCAAGCAAGTTCCTCATCAGCCTTTGCTGCTCTCTTCTCATCTTCCTCTCCAAGTTTGACGTTATGAACAAGATAGAGCATCAACAGAAGCAGACCTGACACACAAACGGATCCGATGGCAAGAGTTTGCTGTGTCTGACGATAGCAAGTATCAATAGCGTCTCTGTCAGCAGTGCCAGCTTCATATCCACGAGCGACAACAATTGAACCGAAGATTTTGCGACCTTCTTCTTCGTCAAAGTAAGCAATGAGCTTTCGTGGTAGGAGAGAGTTCCAGATGGCACCGCTGACAGTGACGCCAAGATTGGAGCCAAAACCGAGAGACGAAAGGTAGACAGCTGTCGCAATTGCAACTTGTTCGTTCTCCAAGACAGCCTGAAGGGAAACTTGCAGTGGTACTTGAGTGAAACCACGTCCGACACCCAGAAGTGATTTAGCAGTGATGAAAGCCGCTTCACTGGCAATGTGTGTACCGGAAATGTTGGTCAAGTAAATCGGTAGTCCAGCAGCCAAGATGATACAAACGACTCCAAGCATAATCAGCGGTTTTGTGTTCTTGATGAACTTGAGCGACAGACCAGCTACTAAGGCACCGACGTTGTATGCCACGCGCTGAGCATTGTCAACTCGTGTCGCAGCACCCGGGGAGTAGTGTCCTGCAACTTGGAGAAAGCTTGAAAGGAATGGTCGGTAGATACTGTCGGACATGGCGATGATAACAACCGATGCGCATGCAATGACAACGTTGTGCTCGCGGATGGTACGGTAGGGAATGATTGGGTTTGCAGCGAACTTGCCGTCCCAAACGAGAAAAGCGACAAAGGTCAGAACACCAATTATGATGAGGACGATGGAAGAAGGTCTACTCCATCGATCGGTGTTATTTCTGCCAGCTATAGTCATCGGCAATAGCGTCATGGCAAGACCGCCGACGAGAAGAAGGGCGCCAATAAGATCCAACTGAGATCCGACATGCTTAATCTTGCCCACTGGTCCAGGAGCGGCACCATGCATGAAAGATACCTTTTCGCTGATCAAACCCACTTTCTTTGCACGACGGTTCATCCAGATCATGATACCGATTGTAGGAATTGCAGTAACGGGTAGGATAATGGACCACATGCCGAAACCCCATCTCCAGGACGAGTTAAGAAGGATGTGCTCCCCTAAGTATGTTCCTCCGTAAAGAGTCGGGATCGCGGTAAGGGACTCGGGTAGAGTGAAAAGGATACCTCTGTTGACGAGACTGGTGACGTCGGCGATGAATATTTGCTGCATGATGTTCCAAGCGGAATCTCCGAGGACGTCAAAGATTGATCCAGCCTGATGATTATTAGCTCTGGGCTATGGAGAGATCCGAGTGATATACCAAGAACGTGTCCACATTGTTGCAGCATGCATACATTGCGTTACCAATTGCCATAGCTAATGCACCTCCTGCAAATCCCTGAGGTCGTCCGAAATGCTAAGAGGAACGGTTTAGTGATAATCCAGACCAGGAATTGAACGGCTCATACGTTTGCAAGCTTGGCCAGCAGAGGATAAGACACGATTCTCATGATTCCAGCAACAATGGATCCCGTCGCTAGTAGAGAATGTGCTTTAAAGTGGCTTGTCGCATACGGCTCATAGACATTTTGTGTGTAGACTGTCAAGTTCATAAAGAAGTTCATGAGTAGGAGACTGTTTAATTGTCAGCGCGGATGGCAGCTTAAATTGGGACATTGCTCACCATCCAATTGCAATTCCCAGAGTTCTCTTGGTCCATAACTTTCTCACGGCTTCGTTGGCGGACCTTGGTCGTTCAACCTGGTCTGTGGCAGCTTCGCCATCTTGATTCATTTCGTGCGCCATGTTGTGAAAGCCAGATGACAGAGAATAACAAAACAGTCGGAAGTTCACGAGACAAAATTTTCTTTGGGGAACTGGGCTGATCAACTCCTAAATGTCCAATAATCCCCTCAACCGCATAACCGGAACGGCATCTATTCCTAATTCTCCCACTCAGGCATGGGTTATCGCGGTGATCTTTGCTCATCGTGGTAAGGAGTGCTGATTGATAGCACGGCTTGGCATCAGACCCTTTCATCAGGGTGCCAGAAACATTAACTGCTGGAAGTATGTGAGACAAAATGAGTGGAGCAGGCCGCGCCATTGAATCCTCACTTCTCCCGTAGTTTATTTTCGCGGGCCGTACTGTAAATGTCAACATTTCTGTCCTTCAATCGTCTTCCTCGTTTAACCCTGCCAGTTGAACTTAAATGTCGGCCGTTAACTGCAAAAATGTGTCTGCCAAGACACTATCACGTAAAAGGTTGAGGGGTAACTTCGTTTAGACGAAATTGCATGTCAAAGATTATCAGAACGTTACAATCTTATCTGATGATATAACATCGTACGACCCAGATTGGATTAAGCTTGATTGACAAGGTTAAATCGAGCTAGTAAGAAATTTCTCATGCGTTCCAATAGTGGATAATTCTGTCGTACTCCGAAGTCGGTATACTCATATACCGACCTATGCAAGGAACTCGACTCTCAATGGTACCTTGGACTTTCCATCCACAGAGTCAGATCCGAGATTTGAACTATGGCGGACATCTCCCCCCCAGGTATCAATATACAACGTACTCCAGGTCTCGCCGTTTGCCATACAATTCGGGTCACAAACCAACGCGGCGACACTGCATGCTAGAGAATCGCCCGTAGCTACGGGAACTTGGCATTCGATCTTGACCTCCTCTGACGTTGGGCCAGGGTCACATCTTACCAAGCTGGCGAGCCCGTTGTTGTCTCCAAAGTAACCACAAATAGGCTGTTCGTTATCGAGCATGAGATGATGGGTGACGGGGTCAACGGCGAAGAAAGCATCGGTGAAGTCGCCTTCGTTGTTGTCAAAGAGAAGAATAGCTTGTCCGTTTCTGTCGGCCAAGAGAGGTAAACCATCGGTGGGACCACCTTGAGCGAAGACGCGGAATAATGGCAGAGCGGTACTTGATGGAATGGCAACCGTGGTCTGAGTGGTGGTGGGAATATCGAGAGATTCTGAGATTGTACCAGATGGCGCAGTGGTTTCGGAGGTGCTCGCTTCGGTAGTGGCAGTCTCGGTTTCGGTAACCTCCAGGGTAGTGGTGGGTTCAGCCACAGTCGTGGCTTCGGTAGTGGCTGCTTCGGTAGAGCTGGCAAAGGTTGCGGAAGAAGCTGAAGACAAGGTCAAACTCGATGTTCCTAAAGTCGAAACGGACTCAGCCGATGAAGAGGCCGGTCCTGTGACATTTCGGTCAGTTAATCTTTCTCGTTTTAATTCAACAACGACTTACCGGAAGGCTTTGGCTTGCAAACGCTCGCCGCAGCAATGTCAAGACCGGAAAGGCCTATGGCCAACGAGTAGAGTGTGCTGAAACGCATGATTCAAAGGACTCTTGTAACGAATGACGTGGGTGGGAATGTCCTAGGAGAAAAATTGAATAAATACATGGGACGATATTCCTCATTATAAAGACCCTTTCTTGACTTGTTATTGTGGAAATGAGCTTGTTGCGCTAGTGGCGGCGATGCCTGAATGGAATCGATAGTTCTTGTTAGTAACCGAATTAGCGCAATTTTTCAGCTCTCCTTCAAGATTCAATTGGTGAGATTGCGACCCTAGAACGATTTAGCCAGGGTATGAATGAGAAGCAAATCGATCCATCAATCTTACTGGGACTAATAAAGGAGGTGCTTTAGAGTTATCAATAACGTTGTCTATTTCTTGATCTTGTGACGAGGGTCAGGGCAAAAATGAGATAGTAACGATAGAGTGAGGTTTAGTTTCATCGCAGCTATCGGGAGGGAGAATCTAATACCATTATTTGAAGATTTTCGAGGCATAAGTCCTGAAGTATACATATAAAAATTAACTCAATAATAAATCCAGTTTTTGAACCTAGATGCTAATAAAGGTCCGGTCTATAGGTATGAATCGAATACCTGATGTCCTTGGCTTGCAAACGCTGCCATTAGGAGTTTCGATAGTAAAGACCACATTAACTTGCTAGTCTCACTAAGGTGGCAAGGTAGAGTTCCGATATGACACTGAGGTATGCTCGAGTGTAAGCAGGCCGGTCATAAAGGCACATGTATTGTAGTGCAATCTGGATATCAAGAATATGGGTGGTACCAAATTGCTTTTATTGTGGTGAATCATGTTTATGGATCTATGTTTTCTCGTCTGGGCAACATTTCTGGATGTGGAATTGGTTAGTATGTCCAAAAGAATCCAGTTCCCATAACTTTAGTTTGACACAGATGAATTAGAAGATGTGTTCAAATATCTTTTCTTAATTTAGTTATACGAATATCTTAGAATTTAGTGTGACTGAACATCTGTATTCCAACAACGCTATTAGGGTATCTCGTGTTTAGTCTCTATGCGTCTTTCTATCTATATTCATGGCTACCGGGACGTCTGCGCCACCCTCGCATTAAATGACTTGATTATCATTATCCACCTTCTTCTCTTCCTTCTTTACATCTTCGGGCATTGAACCTTGCATCTCCACGGGTTTCGTCGGCATCGCGTCCATCTCGTATATAGGTACAGATTCTGGCGGCAACTCGGCTGCTGCATAGTTCGTTGGTGGTAACTCGACCGGCGCGTTGGCAGTCCACTCAGGTTTGAACTCTGGTCCCCAGGCGCTCTCAGGTTTCGGTGAATTGGGTGGGTTAGACTCGAGTTTATCCCCATTCTTCTTGCGACGTTGGAGCCAAAGCCAGACCAGAAGACCAATTATTGCTACTCCTCCCACAACAGCACCAACAGCAATGCCAGCAATTGCACCAGTTGATAAACCAGATGATGTAGGGTACACCTCGCCTCCGTTCGCAATTCGTCTAAACTCGTTTTTTGTCATGTTGACTGATAACCCCTGTTCCGCACAATCGGCTTGCAATCCCATGAAACCATTCTCGATTTTTGTCGGTGCCTCGCTGCCCACACATCGTGCGAAAGCAATAAGAAAGTCGTTTTCTTTACTGTTTTGGCCACATTCGCAGAGTATGGGTACATTCTCCTCGTCGCATATTGGACTCCACTCTTCGACGCATGGCTGGATGTCTTCGGTCCAATAAGGGATATTCTTGTCCGATCCGAAATCCCAATCACCAACGATTTCTTTCTTTGGAGAGGACATCTTGTAGATGAGGGCTCTAGAGAATCAGCTATCGCAGCTCTATGTCGTCGGGTGAATGTTTTATTCGTGGTTGAGGATTCGGCGGATACCGGCGGTCAAGGTTGAAGGCACTCGATACTGCAGTCGAATAATGAACACCTCCCGCCCAGTTGAATATCTGAAATAATTGGGGGGTTAGGAAACAAAGGAAAGATGACAATGAAAACAGCAGAGATCAGCAACAAAGAAAAGAAGGTTTGTAAGGAGAAGCAACAGTCGAGGTCTCTCAAGGCGCAGTACTTCATCTCATTTTACCGATCCTCCGTTTGCCAGGTTGCGATCCTTCTCGCAGCACTTGGCCTATTATGGCTCTTCATTCGAGGTCTTGGCACGTTTTGGTTGTTGACCCCTGTTGATTACATTCAAGGTTAAATCTTGGCTCACCAATAAACGTCTACACAGCCTCGGAAATGCCCCATAGCTGTGTCCTGACCAATGACACATTATGGCCGGGAGCTCGACACGAAAGACCCATATAGACCCAAGCGAGCGAATCACGTTGAAACAATGTCAAATGAACTCTACCGTGTTATGCTCGGCAAAGCCTTGCTATTCTCAGACGTTTTGATGGCCTCTCAACCGGGGAATCTAAAGTCTGTCCCCATACTTAGGGTACCCGTGGATTCGACCTAACGGAGACCCCACTCATAGAGTGGGCGGCAAAATTCTGGGACAAGGGCAAAATTCTGGGACAGCCAAATAGGTGTAAATAGGTGCAAAAGATTGGTATTTTCATTCAGTCTTCGTCACTTTTGGTCCGAATTAAATAGAGATTGCTAAAATGATAGTATTGGATTGATTTAAAGCTATATCCAAGAGCATTTTATTATGCGATGTATATTTCTCGCTGTGTTGCGGCCGAAAGTTGATGTGATTACTGAGGAACCGTCAGACTTGCTTCCTTCGGCATAAGGTCTTGTGACTTACCTGCCCGGCCTCCCTCCCAACAGGGAAAGTGCCGACGATATAATTTACTGTGTATTTCGCGGGCGAAGCGTATCCATGATTCTGTGATATGTGGAGGAGAAATTCCTTTCAAATTCAACAGGCGGAGGAGGGAGAGGAGGAAGGTTGGGCTCTTCTTGCGTAAGATCAACTACCTCGATGACTTCCTCATTGAAATCGGAGTCATCTGATTCTCCTGTGACGAGGTTTTCAAGTAACCCATCTTCTTGTGTGTTGCTGAGTTTAAATTCAACTCCATCGCTCGAAGGAAGTGCAGGCATATCTTGCAACGGGCTGCGATAAACACCAGCAGCTGTTGCACCACGAAGGCGCTCGTAGAAACGCTGCTGAGCAGAGGAACCGCTCGTATCATAGTAAAATCCGTTCCCAGGCGTTGCAGGCGAAGCTTCTCGTGATGCCGGAGCAATAGTAATAACATCATCCTGTATATCCTTGTTCTTCCACTCCTTCCACCGCTTGAAGCTAATATGAATCGGCTTCCCGTTGTTATTGATATCGTATTTGTGTTGCTTCTTCCACTCGATTTTCAGGCGATCATCCTCTTCTTTCTGCAGTTGCCTCCAAGTGCGATGTTGCCGGCGAAGCTCTTCTGCTTGCTCTTTTTGCGTTGTAGTGGCAACTTGCTCTTCTATCTGCTGCACCGTTGTGCTGTTCACGTAGAGGCCGGTGGGATGAACTCTTCTTCTACGCATCTTTCGACTATTTGCAGCGGAAATGCGGTCAAGGCGGTTCTTGATATGACTTTCGGCAAAGGAATTTAGTACTATTGCTTCGTTGAGAACGTCGTCAATAGTGCTGTATGCCTCGCGAGTAGGCGAGCTGAATCGTTCACGATAGTTGTGCCTGATGTGACGAGAAATCTCCCGAGCATCTCGGAATCGTGATTCTTGGGGAAGTAGGGATTGGATTGCAGGGGAGGCTTGAGAGAGGATAGACTTCTGCTTTTCCTTTAGCTTTTGTATGACTTCTGTGCCGTCAGGAGGAAATATTCCACTTCTCTCAAACCCGTTAATGATATTGTGCTTTGTGAAGCTTTCATCGATGATCTTCTGCAAGCGAGCAACAAGATCCGAGCGCTTGAAGTTCAGAAATCCCTCGCGGATGTGCTTGCGAAGTGCCTTCTGATGTGCAAGCTTGAGAAGCTGAAAGACTCCTACATCAAGCGGCTGTGTGAGATGCGTTGAGTGAGGCGGAAGCACGAAGATCTCGATATCAAAGCGCAGGCAATATTTCATAAATTCCAAGGAAGTCTTGCCTGTAAAGCCATCGATAACAAGAAGTCGCCAAATCTTTTCCTTCTCAGGCCGCTCAAAGTAAGGCCTTTCCCAAATGAAATCAGGATTATCGATATCTCTCATAAACTCATCACAGCCGTACCAATCAGTAAAGTTTATACCAAGAGCTCTTGCCTTTGCTGTTGCTGAGAAGGAATGCAGGTTGAAATGACGAATCCAATCCATTGAGATTTCTGCATTAGAAAAGCCGGTCTCAGAGCGTGCAAAGCGAATATTCTTATCCAAATCATTAACATCCCACCCTTCTGTTGGCCACGATTTGAAGATCATAAACGGAGGGATAGTATCTATTAAGTACTATTAGAATAAACTACAGAATCAAGAGAATACTCACATCCTTCAGCATTTACAGCCCCGATCATCGTAGCCGACTCGCGGTTCGAAAAAGCAACAATCTCGTGTTTTGTGTTGCGTTTTTTCCTCACGATGACCACCTCAAGCCGCTCACGCACAACGCCTATTCGTATGCCGCATTCATCGGCGTTCAGGATCTGAGATGGCCCGATATCTCTTCTCTGCACAACATCAGCAAGGTTAGTATAGAAATCCTCAACCTCCTGAACTTCGCGTGCTTCGAATTCTGCTCTCTCACGATCAAATGCCCGTACTAACTTCTTCTTCTGTAGCTGCGGATTATCCTCAAGAAAGCGTTTATACCATCCTTCTCCAACTGGGTGCAATGGAGGAGTTCGTGATGCCCTCAACTCGTTTGCGGCTGCTTCAATAACTGACTGATTTGCAGGAAATCCACATCTCTCGAGCCACATAACGTATGCAACGACCGCGCGCTCCTCACTTTCATCGAGATTCCTTGGCCTTCCAACGCTTGTATCACTAAAAGCCGGCTTTCCAGCGAGCTTCAGCGATCGAAGATGCCTCCCTACAGCGCTCTTGGAGGTGTGATGCTTGACGGCGGCATCCCTTATAGTGATAGGCTTTCTTCCGTTACGCTTGGGGCGGTTTTGTGATACAAGGACCTCCCGGGCGGCTCGTACAGCATCGTTGACGCGATACGGATACGGCATTTTATCGGCTAGATCAAAAAGGCAGCTTCATAAATGAGAGTCGACTGAATTATACGTATGTGTGTATTGGAATTCATTGGATTTGGCGGGTGATTCTAATGAAGTTCCGACAGGGCGGGGTATCCGGCTGTCCCAGAATTTTGCCCTTGTCCCAGAATTTTGCCGCCCACTCTATGAGTGGGGTCTCCGTTAGGTCGAATCCACGGGTAAGTGGTTTGATCGAGTGCTCCGCTTTCCGCTCCGATCCGAAAGGTAACGTCGCGGCGGAAAACAAATGAAGCCAGGAACGCTCAGCTTGTACAAAATGTCATATCGATATTGGCGTTTCTGTCAATCGCCGTTATGACAAGCTGTTAACATTTTTACCTGAACATTGTGTTCAAACAACAGTATCAAATTACAGGAGCAACTAAATTCGCCTTGAAGATTCGTTACCCGTCTGGGCCGTCTCTGACCCTTCTATGTTATTGACACTTTAGGGTAGGCCTAATCCAAAGCACAAACTCTCGTGATTGGTTCGGTCTTGAGTTTACCATGACCAAGCACCAACACGTAAAAGGGACTTGCGATACTGCTTGACTTGTCAAATGCGGAGCCTTTACCTTCCATCATGATTAGAGTCGTGGCAGAACTGTAAGTCACAGCATCTTCTAAAAGGAATCAACTCCTTGTTTTCAGCCGATGTGCTATTTAGCTAACCTCAGCCGTACCACAAATGACTTGCCAAGGATTGTTTATATCGACAAGTCTTCACGTAGGATTTGGATCTTTAGTTTAGTTACGCGTCTATTACAGAGGTTGCGATTGGACCAATGCACCAATAAGTATAATGCAGTTAATCGAGAAACGTTGGAATACGAATTTATGGAGTCAGGTCCGAGGAACTAGCCCGATTTGATGATACCGCCTCTCTTTCGGGTTATTTCGTGGCTTAGACAACACATTGCAGCTACGTAATCATACTACAAAAGTAGACAGAAGGATTCAAGCATTACGCGGACCTGGATATTGTTTCCAGATGTAGCAATCGCCGTGATAATTTGTCGGACTTTCTCAAAGACCGCGTTCTACGGCTAAAGGTCCCCCGGATGTATTGCAGTGGTCGTATGTTGGAAGTAAGCATCGTGGGCTGTGCAGTTGAGTTGAAGGATGTGATTCTTGCACGAACGGATGTCGGCGGTGACACGCTCAATCGGCATGACGGTTGAGTTGCAAGATGATAGAGACCCCGAGAGACTATATATAAAGGCTTTCTGACCTCTCTGTCGAAGTAATATCATCACACATTACTTCAACAACCAACACCCAAACAGCCAAATCCACAAACATTTAAAACACCACCGCAACTATGCATATCCCAACTATTCTTACTAGCACCGTCGCTGTATCCGTTGCTATGGCCGCAGCTGTCAAGCAGGAGTACAACGTCGGCGTTGCCATGATGACCTACAACGGCGACGACTCTTCGCCCCTCAACGTTCCTCTCGGTACCCTCACCACCAACAAGGGCGTCAAGATCACCGAGCTGGAGATCGCCCGTATCTACTCCAGCGTTGAGGGTGTCAAGCCTCCCAAGGCTGACCAGGTCACTTGCCAGATGTACAAGGACCAGTGGGGCACTGTCCCTGCCAGCAAAGAGTTCACCGCCAAGAAGAGTGCTCTCATTAGCACCAACCCTGTTCCTCTGGGCTGGGTTCTCTGCCGTGTCAACGCGTCCAAGTAGGCCTGCAGCTTGCTTTTGACAGGCAATTCGAGACCATTGGAAAGAAATGTCTGTTTTATTGGGGTGGTGTTCTTGGGTGTATCTCAAGACTGACTTTAAGGAATATTGGAAAGGATGAGATATGGTTTAAATGTGTTCATATATGGCCAAAACGACATCTGTTTTATGTAGAGCACAATGCGGACAATACCATGACTCATCAATACAGGCCTCAACGTGTCTGTAGTGTTTCTTTTATGTGGAACATCATCTGGCTAGCCAAGATATTGAATAAGGGAGTTCAATTAAAATAAACTTCATGTTTATACCCTAGTCTATCCCCATACCCCCAAATTCATCCAACAGCTCCTGGAGTTGCACCTCTGCTCCACTTCCAATGTGGCCAACCTCTGTTTCGCTTGGCAACAACGCAGCCACAGCATGGTGCAGTAGCCCATCTCTGCGATATGTCACCTTATCAAAGTATCTACTTATAAATGCAGGAATCTGCACCTTGAACCGACGAAAGGCTGCAAAAATCCCCGCCATGACATCAATCGCTATAGGAAACGATACCTTCATTTCTTCAAGACACTGACAGGCACGGACCAGTGTGTCCATCTGAACTGGAGAGTCACCGGCATCTCGAAGCACAATGTAAGCAGCAGTTCCAGTGACATGGTTTAGCCAGTACTCGAAGCAGAGATGAGCAAAGGATCTGAATGTCTATATCGTTAACATTATACTATATGCATGCGCTAAATACTAGTCTTTAGGATTAAACCTTCTAAACCTATTATATTAAATTTTATTATATTAAAAGCTATAATATTAATTATAAGTTTTTTCCTTTTTTCTTTAAAATTTTTTTTTTTAATTTTATAAAATTCTTAATATAATAAATTTTAATTTAATAAACTTTTTAATAATATTATTTTTATTAAATATTTTATAAATTATTAATAATTTATTTTTTTTATTAAGAATTATTTTAAAAATTAAAAAGTAATTTTATTTAAAATATTTTATTTTTTAATATATTAATATTATTATTATATTTTATTTTATAAAAAGCTTTAAAAGCTTTTTTTTTTTATATAATAAAGATTTAAATTTTAATTTATTAATTTAATAATTAATTATATAATTAAAAATATTATAATTAAAAATAATAAAAATAATAATTTAATTATTATTTATATTAATAATATTTTAATTTTAAATATTAATAAAAAAATTATTTTAAAAATAATAAAAAACTTTAAATTGTTTTAATTAATTTTTTTTAAAATAAAATTAATTATAAAAATTAAATTTTTATAAATATTTTTTTAATTTAATATATAATTAAAATTAATAAAGACTTTAAAATTAATTATTTTATATAATAGTTTTATTAATATTAATAAAAAAATATTTAATAATTAATTTTTAAAAAAAATAAAAGCTTTTATAATAATTATTATAATTTTAATTTTATAAGTTATAATATATACTTTTAAATAGAATTTATATTAATATTTAAATTTAAAAATTATATTTTTTTATAAATTAATTTTATATACGTTATATATTTTAAGATTTATACTTTAAAAATTACTTAATAAAAGAACCTTTTAAACTTCTCTTTAGATATATAGGTAAATAGATATAGGAGGACGGTAAATATAACTTCCACACTGACACTAAAACTATTTAATTATGTGTTAGCAAGTCTTTGCATGGATCTTGACTTACTGCAATAAAATTACAGACGGTACTGTAGCGTCTTCAAATCTGATACAGCTCGGGCATGAATACTTCCACTCGACATACTTGTCGTAAATTTCAAGCGCACGTTGAGTGTTGGCTTGAGGCGGTAGCTGCCCCTCCTCTGGATAGATAAAGTCGAGAGTCTCTTCAGCAATTTCGGATAACGCAACATCCGCTGTTCTCATCTCAACCTGTAACGATTTCTGGATCTGGTAAGACACCGGATACGGAAACCACCAGTAGCCTACGCAGTCGGGCTTGGATAGAGGAAAGTCATGGTCTAGCCATGCTTTTTCCATCTTGGGCTTCCGTGTCAGCTTTCTAAAGCCAAAGGCCTGAGATGATCGCCTTGCTCATGTTAGACAGCGTCAAAGTAATGATATGTGTTGCTCACCATTCACAGCAGTAAAAGCCCCAGAGACACCATGAAATGGCCTGCCTTTCCCGTTCGAGCCGTGCATCATCTGCACCTCCGCGTTGTTGCGTGGTCCAAGTGTCGTTCAGCACTTTGTACACATCCATAGACCGTAGGAAGTACTTGACAGCTTTGGTGCCTTCACCAATGACTCCTTCGTATACAAAGAGCGAATATAGCCCTTGGAGCAGGGGAAGAGAAGGCTTATCGATCTTCTCCAACAGGATTTCGGCTTCGTCAGCCCATCGCCTACCTCTGGTGGACGAGTCTTGGGGCTTTTTGTAGAACGCAGGATCCAGGGAGTAAAGCTAATATGTTAGGTCCTATCCTACTGGAGAACAACAATTAACTCACACAGCTAGCAGCAAGCAGAGCATTGACGAGAAATTCGGAGCAAAAGTTCCTTGGGTAGTTATTGGCAAGACTTGGATCTAGAGCGATAGTGTCTTCTTCAAAGATCGGTCTATAGATGGCTCGTTCGACGATATTGTCCCAAGTAAAAAACATTGTCAGCAAATGATTCATCTGTCGATCATCCTGTGAGACAGTCGTCCAGCGTGACAACGGCAACTCACGAGCCAACACGTCGACAAACATGTTGTTGTCGACGTATTTGTCCCGTGGGTCAATCATGTATTGCTTCTCGAACATGAAATTCGAATCTTCATGGCTGTTGAGGAATCAGTAGCTAGTTGCGTTGAAAATGTTTGACAATACCCACGGTGATCCCAGTTGACGCCTTTTGGGTTGACGATCCTCGAATGGTGAACGCTCGCGCGGAGCCTGTTTCTGAAGTGCTGATATGTCATTGGTAGAGGCGGGCATCTGCACAAGAGCCTGTGCCCCTGCTATCGAGTTCGCTGCCTCTTCAACATTTTCGGCATCTCGGATTCTCTGCATAGCCTGTATCGACTCCTCAGGGTTTCCCTGGCGAATCAATTCAAACACGGTTTGGTATGTTGAAATTAGTTGTTTGTCATTGTCGCGATCTGGCCGCTCAACAAATTCACATTCCAAGTCTTTATCGAGGCAAGGACCACATCGTGGACGATGGCCATCGCACTTTGTGGCATCTTAGCAGGACTCCTGGGGTAACTCAAGATTGGTGGATACAATACCTTGCACTTTCGCTTTTTGCAGCCTAGAGCGCACAGTTAGCTTGGAAACCCATTATGACGTTTCCCCAACGCACTGGTACACGCATTGGTCACTGGTTGACGGCGCTTTCGAGGAAGCTCTGTTCTCTTTCGGGGCAGATCATTGGCGATCGATTGAGCCGATGGTCTGGGTAGCAGGGGAGGTAAACTTCTATTGGAATCAGACATTTTAGTATGTTCGATGAAGAGATTTAGTTGGTGAATTCTGGACGGAGGGTGCTCCGGTCGAATTAAGAGCGTGGCGGGAAAACGCCTGGTTTCTTAATAAGCAGATCAAACTACATATAATTGGAGGAATGTCAAAAATGAAACATATTACATCACCACTCAGTCATTACGAATACCGAAATCTTCTGATACGAGCAGCTAGATACTGCTAGCTTCGGTATTGTTACAAGGCTGTACCTAAATGTCGATATATTGTTGCTGAAATTACATTTGCCATGTAGTAGGAAATAGCAGTTTTACATGCGTTTTCACTAAATACTCCATGATTGAAAACCGTAGGGACTTGATAGAGTCGAATCTTGCTTAGCTTACTCAGGTTTAAGTGTGTTGTATTCAATCAATGTCCGTAGACGTTTCTGAATCTCACCCTATGGATGTAAAACCTTCTTGTCTACATGGTAATCAACTTGTAATCTCCTTCGAACCTTGGGCCAACATTCATAGCAATATCAACACGGGTCCAGACCTCATTTCCATTTTTCAGATACACCCTCAATTCGCCCTTTGTAGTAGACAAATTAATTTTTACACAAATGCTATCCGCGAGACTTCCATTCATGACACCAAAGTTGATACCGTTGATGGTTGGATTGATCTCAATTTCGAAGGTGTTGTAGTCAATACTTCCGCAGAGCTGCAAAGTGTTAGTTAGTAACATTTAAGTGTTACACGGTGATGTGGCTGGGCTATACGTACGAGAACGGGACCGAAACTCCAGTTAATCTCATGTCGATTGCCGTCCTCCGCCTCATAATCTCCAGAATGGACTTGTTCAACATTCCAAACGTTATCATCCTCTCCAGGGGCGGTCACGTTCACGGTAGCACCTTTTATTCCTGTCAGGACGTGCTTGCAATGGGTAATAAAAGTGACTTACCGACAACTTCGTTGGACGACATGTTTCAAACTTTAGATATATTAGGAACGAGATGTTGGTCAAAGAATTCGGACGAGAGATTTGACTCCGATGTATTCTTAGAACAGTAAAATCAGAAGGGAATGGCGATTTCGGGAGGATTGTTAATAAAAGCTTGGAGAAGTTGATACTTAATTGCTGATGTGTTTCTTGTGCCGTTTTGAGGTCACCTTTTATACTTGGAATTTACCGCCTCGTGGGATCCCAGCCGCGCGGTAGCCGAGGGCAATGCAACCTCACCTCGACTGGGACTGTAGATCTGCGGTCAGACCTCACGTCCCAGTGCCGACCTGTGTACGTGGAAAATGCCGTCAGACTTGCTGATCGATCATCACTGATTGGGTGTCAATTATATCAGCATGATGCGCGAAGAGGTCCTACCGTGAAGCTGAAAGATTCACGTCTTGGCGGTATAGTAAATAGAGTTCATACAGACGATAGTATTGGTCAATCATGTCATGTCGGTAAAGGCGGGTCGTGCCGTGTTTAGTTTAGCTTCTTCTCAAAAGCAGCTGAATGTCTTGGACACGTCAGAAACAAGGCGAGAAGGGAGGGATTGTCGCTAGTGCTTTGACATAAAGCTGGTACTGCCCAATAGCATGCTTGATCGTCAACACACTAGTCTGATTAGAACCTGTGTATAGACATCATTACCACCACCCTGGACCAGCTGTCAGTAAGACACTTATCCCGGGAAAAAGGATTAATACCTAAACAAGATTAAATTTATCAGGACATTCAACGCTTTGACGTTTCTTGCCAGCAAGATAAGATCCGCAACGTCATTGTCTCACTTAAGCTCTATCATATCACCAATGGGAAATACAAGAACAGGGCAGGGACGTAGCTTGCAAATTGGATGATCGGCATTCTATTTACGGAACTAGAGGTCAAACAAGCTGGGAAAAGCATGAAAAAAAGCAAGTCATAGAACAAATTGCATTGCAGTCACTAAAATGGTACTTCTCATTGAACAGTACGCCAACAGTAAAAGAATTTACAAGGTTCATCAAAACGAACAAGGATGTCCAGACTTTAGCAGTAGAATGGTTAACGTTGCTTTTGTCTGCGAGTCATTCGTAATCCGCTTCGATAACTTAAGTAGGTAGAGGCATATTATTGTTCAAGGTTCATTTATTATTTTTCTGAAGAAACCGCAGTATTTTCCATGAATCCGATGGCTCTACTGCTGGTAGTTAGGTGACGGTGATGTATACGGATTCTGTCCGACGATTGCAAAGCTGTCGTCGGTAGTCTTTGATAGTGATGTTGAAGATTTCTTTAAAGTTTTACCGTGTACCGTGGCCAGTGAGCAAGTCAGTATCCACGGTTGGTGGAGTTTTATTCACTTGCAACGCGTACGGTCTCCCTCCATATGCGAATCAGTGGTAGACGATGAGATTCACGGGCTTGTACGCCCACGAATTTGCATCTTGAGTAAGAAATCGCTGTCTATGGCTCAAGAAGAGACAAGAACGAGTAGAGCTAAATATAATCTTGCTGTCCTAAAAGCAGAATAATTCTGCACCTAAAAGCTAGTGATCTTGTAGTCTCCCTCATAACTTCCATCAAACGTGATCTTGATATCAGGGTGGACCCACAGCTCGTTTCCATTCTTCAAGTACAGCCTAAGCTATCCCTTAGTAGTAAATAAGTTGATCTTGAGGCTAACGCCGTCCTTGAGATTTCCATAGATGTTGCCAGCATTGACTTGATTGATGGTGGGGCTGACACCAATCTCGTAGGTGTTGGTGTCAACATATCCAGAGAGCTGTGATGTATGAGTCTCATAATGGCTCCCGAATCGAGGTAATGGGATGATATTTACATTGATTGGACCAAAGGACCAGTCGATACTACGGCGGCCTTCAATGTCACCCGGGGCTAAAGAATGGGCCGATTCCAGTTGACGAACCTCCCACACATTGTCACCGTCGTCAGGAGGTGTGAGAGTGACAATGGCTCCTACAGTTGATATAAGTATTTATCTTGGTGTTGTCAGAATGCGGGAGCCAACTAACCGACGACATGAGACATGATGTTTGTCAAAGTAGGTGTCTTGAGTAGTAACGATTCGGAACAGAGATGAATCGGAGGCAGGTCAAAAGCTTGACACAGGAATTATGAGGTAGTTGGGCTGTTAAAGTAATGTGAGCAATAGAGACTAAAGTCTTGATCGATTCTGAACTGATCCTGTTCTTTTCGTTTTTTGCTGTTTGATCTCCTTCTTATACTAGAGCTGCTCTTCATCTCCAGAGCGGGGTGATGGTGATCTATTGAACTTTGATCGCGGCTACGGGAAGTTTCCAGTCAGCTTTTGTAGGGTATTGTTGATCTTTCTTCATTGAATCCTGTTCGGCAGTCAGATTTTAGTTGAAATGATGGAATAGTTCGCGTCATGGACCTGATTGCGTGTGCTCAGACATGGCGATGGCTGTGCGGCTGAAGATTGTCACGACATCATAATCGCTGCGCATGTAAGATAGGGTTTAAGCCATCGACAAGTCGTTATCGCACTTCGTGATTGTTTCAAGATCAATTCGACTGGATCCCCTCATATATGATACAAAGGGGCGATCAGTGGTACGGCCAATGCTGGTGGTGAAATCACAGTTGACTGATTCTTTTTCACAGACCACATAGTCCGTGGTGTATATCGGCATTATTTGGTGGTTTACCTATTGAGACCCCTATTCCAGCTATTTTCATCTATCAGCCCTTGCCGCCGCCAATGTAGCGACCGCAACATGGCGTATTTGTTAACACTACATGCCGCCTGTGGACATAACACACTTTCCTTAGTACAAATAGTAAGCTGATACTCCAGTGGCCTTTTGGTGGCTTATTCACTCCACAGGCGTTACTAGATTTCATTAGTTGATGTTGTGTCTAAGCATTTGTAAATTTACGTAGAGAGAATAATGGAGGGTTCGTATAGTATTCCAATGTTAATTGCCCTCTTCTGCAGGTATTGACTTCTATTACCAAATGCATTGCACGCTGGGTATCGAATTAACAGCAACGTTGTGTGCAGTCACAAGTCAGATTCACAAGCATACGTGATGCTGAGACATCGCTAGTCACCAAAACGCTGGTAGTGCCTCTGGAAGGTTAAACCCAGGCATAAGGAGTGAGAAAATAGTGTGGAATAGCACGGCAAATACGTTTGCTATTGGATTGAGAGATGTCTACCTTCAAATGCACTACGCCACATGAGCATATATACCGCAGGAATCTGGGCGAAACATGTCCATCAGATTCAACACAACAAAATGATCACTTTGGTCGTAGTGCTTATCTTCATTGTGTTGCATGTGAACAAGCCTTTGACGGATAAGCGGGTGGTGATTGAGGTGGATTTCGAGGGCTAGGCAGTTCTTAAATCTTGTTTGTACCGTGTGAGGAAGTGGTTGCTTCTTTGAAGTATCATTTCTGTGACTTTCGGTTGCAAAACAATGGCCAACGTCGCTATTAGACTTTGACATGGTGAAGAACCACTGACTAATGACATTGAAATCACATGCATTCTCACTAATGACACAGTTAGGAAACAAAGTCACGTTCTCTATAGAAGCATTCGTTAGGTCGACCACCTAAAATATCCTCTGAAAACACCGCGGGGTCAACTATTGGAGTTGATAATAAACCGCATCGTTGGAAAGAGGAATAATTTCACCGATGCATTTATGTCTTTTCAATTATGCGTGAGGCGATAGTTAGGCGAATCGTATGAAATCATGGTATAAGAATCAGGGAAACATATTAACGCAAGTCGAACCCCTTCTCACTCAGAGATCGCCAGCACTTCCCATGGAACTGACAAGACCACAGTTCAGCAAGGCTACACGCCTGGCAGTTACTTCGATACTACCAAGGGCCTCAGCCTTGCCACCCGTGAGAGCGTTCATACCTTCCAGCGACAAGTGTATACCCGATTCAGCGCCCGTGACTACAAGAAAAGGTCGGGCTTCCTTTCCATACTCGAGCATTATACACGATCCGCACAACAATGAGTCTGGTCCGGTAACGTGTTTTGTACCCATAATCCGCGGTGCAAAGCTCGACATTGTCTCTCCCTCGGGATTAATATACTGCGGGACCATTCCAACACCTTCTTTATAGCACGCGAGATTGCGGATCGGTGTTGACCCTTCATCGTAAGTTCGGTTGTACGTGACTGTAAATACAATTGTTAATTGAATAGGTAAGTGGTGAAGCGATGGGGCTGACCTGTCACGTCCGAGGCCGAGATAATATTGACAAGGGTCAGTAGAATAGCTAAACGATTCATTTTGAGTGTAGTTGCAGATGAGAATAATTCTGTTGTGATAAGGAGATATAAGAATGAGAGAGGGGAGAAGAAGAGGAGAGGAATAGCGAGAAGTAGGCGGCTAAACATGACGTGGCCTGATAAGTCAGCTTTCCGGGATTTTTACATCATCAAGTGTTGGTTGCTGGAATAATTGACGCCTGTTGGCTGTTGTCCGTTGGTTGTTGGGCGTCGGCTGTTGCTTGTTCTGTCAGATGATGGCCAACAAAGGGTTAGCGCCCTGATTAGCACGATATATCTATATAAAATTATATCTATTTTATAGCTAAAAGGGATAATAAGCAGGCCCTTATACCTTAAGAAGTTTATAATAACTTCTATTAGCTTAATCTTTATACTTTTTTAAAGCTAATTAATAGAGATTCCTTTTTAAGCTCTTTATTTAGCTATAAAATAAGAATACTTATATTTATATATAAAAATATATATAAATAACTATATATTTACCCTTAATAAAAAAAAGGCTATATATTTAATAATAATTAATAAAATTAAGAAAATAATTATATAATTAACTATAATTAATCTTTAGAGAATACTTATAGAGGTTATTAATTATATTAAAGTTACTTTTACTTTATAAAATAAATATAATTTTATATAGATATATTATACTAATTAGGGCATAGACTTATTTCTATATTATTAAATATCTATAGGTTATTATTAAGATATTCTAAATATAAAATATTTAAAATATATTATTATTTCCAGCCTATACTAACAGTTTATTCTCAGAACCTTTATTACCTACGTCGTATTTCTACCTTTCCATCGTGTTAGGGGGGTCGTAAAATATAAATATCCTTATCAAGACCATTTGCCTTGAATCAACCTGGAACCTCTTTATCCAAGTCAGTCTCGGCTGATTTAAGAACTTCCGTGGCATGCGTTGCCTAACCGAACGCATTGCCCAGAGTAGAGAGACTAGTCTTAAATAGAAAAATGATAATGATAACTGTTGAACGTGTAGGATATCATGGGTACTATCACGTGATCACATCACACACACATAACGTACATCTCTTCTTCTGTCTGCAACAGTCCTTCAACTTGAGTCTTAAATCAATTCATTCACTCATCGCTCTCTCATCTCAATAATGGCAAGGAAAAACTGTATGAGGTGGGTAAACGTCATGCCAATAACAAGACCGAGTCCCAGCCATTGGACTGGGATCAACTTCCCGGTCGAATTTATAGTGGTTACTGGATATACCACGTCGAAGTTATCCATCACGCCATAGCAAAGTAACTGCTAAAGTCCCGTTAAAACACTTTGAACTACATATTTTAACTGGAATAATAATCATATACTTGCTCTCATCAGGAGATTGAAGTCCTGTCTATTCCAAGTTAAATTGAGACTTGCATAGATACTATATTAGCTAGGTAGTTTGATTAGTCAATTTTGAGGCGGACATATGGGTTTATCAAGGTTTTGAAAGGGAACGACTCGTGCCGCTTTTCAAACTGAGAGATATATAAAAGATTATGTGGCGGAGCCCAGGCAATAATTAGGCCTCTGCCGTACCATCAGCCTTGTCCAGTTACCCGTCTTTCTACCTCGAAACAGTGTTAAACACATCTACGTTGGTCTGACTACAAATGTCTGGACAGACCCAACTAATCTTTAAGATTATAAATTTGAGATTAGGCAGTGCGTTGTTGCTCTCTTCAACAGATTGTAAAGTACAAGACCCTGCTTTACTCATTGCGTTTCTCAAACGCATCGTCCTCCATCTTCAGAGTATAGGGTCTTCCATATAGATTCTCGCGTTTCTTAAACGCATCGTCCTTCATCTTCAGACCATAGGGTCTGGCATATAGATTCTCGCGCTCCGCGATAGCATTGCCTACAGTCAAGATCAATAGAATGTTTTGACGGTAGAAGATGAGGTCCCACCTGGGAGGGGGCTTGCAGCTGCAAAGCCGCACAAGGCAGCGACGCTGAGGAACTGAGGCAGCTTCATAGTCGAATGATCAAATTGCTGGTATGAATTATGGGTTTCTTGTTGGCAAATCTAGACAATGTCGGGCCAGTCTAAATATTAAATACATCGATATCCTTCGCCAGGACTGTCCATCCATAGCTTTTTACTAGACTGGTAATCGCTTAGAAAGGAAGGCCGTTTTTCTGTGGGGCAGATAAGAACCGTCATTCTAGTTGAGCTGTACGACATAGCGTACAGAACGAACATAAGTTCTTATGACTTGAGTGTCACCCCGCAACTTCATGGCTGTACACGATTGGTCGATAGGCTATAGTAGCTGTGTATACAGCGCTGTTTAAGGTAACCGCCGAATCGATGGACGGAACTTCGGCATTCAGCTTCAAAAGTGCCTGCGGGGGAATCTTGTAAAAGCAGTATAATGATAATGATCAGCGTCCGCCCCTCAAAAGTGCCTTGTTTAAAGATCTGTTTAGGCAGGCGGTTTGTCTTTTGTAATCTGTTGCAACCCATCAAATGCAATGTAGGTGATCATCAAGTTGATGTCAGAGATAAGCCTTCTGTAGTAATATTGACCATTGTCATATTGTTTTCATCCGACACCAACAATCTCCCATCTTCCATAGTCTCGCGACTTACTGGGATCTCATCTCTACAAAGGCGATTTGTCTATCCATCACTTCCTATACTGAGACTATGTCGTTCAAGGATAAGAACGGTTCTGATGAGAGTCTGCTTGGTAATGATGGAGACAGCGAGGGAACCAACTGGACCCCATTGAAGCAGCGACAAAGTTGGAAAGGCCGCGCCTGGTTCACTTTCAACCTCATTTTCTTCTTTATATCCTTGTGTCTCTTTGTGGCGACCTACACGAAGATAAGCTTAGTGTCAGATATGGAGCATGTTCGTAAGACTTCATTTTACTGTAAGCCTTTCTCTCGGTAATCGCAGTCGAAAGTACCGACTAAAAATACAGCTCCTGTCCTGGACTCGATCAACTTCAAACTGAGGCCCATAGAGACCGAGGGTGGCTTGTTCGAAGCCAAAAATCCTTCCAAGTGGCGAAACTACCTCAAGCCCGATCCAGCAGTTGATGAAGCATGGGAAGACCTCGAGAACATCCGTGTGTTCCCCATCACCGAGAGTGAGGTTCGAAGGCTAGGCAAAGATCCAGAGCTTCTTGTCAAGTTTCCGCCGCAGTACGGGCTTGGTGATAATGCGTACATGGCACAAATCGATATGTTCCATCAGATTCACTGCCTTAACCTCCTTCGACATCTGGCGTGGGCCGAGTACCACCGGAATGGAACTGCCAAGAAACCATTCAGTGAACTGCATTGGATTCACGTTAGCCACTGCACTGACATACTTATGCAGAACCTTATGTGTAGTGGCAATTTGGACATTATCACATTCAACTGGGTTGAAACACAGACAAATCCTTTCCCGGACTTTGCTGTCAATCATCAGTGTAGGGATTTCGAAACGATATACGAGTGGCAGGATAAGAACTCTGTGCCAAAGGAGTGGGGACGAAACGTTACACGACCAGAAGGCGCAAAGCAAATTCCAATCAGCGAAGAGTATTATCGGATCTATGGAATCGAGAAGAACGAAACTGAGAGTGAATCAAGCCATAGTATGTAGTTAAAGAATACCAAAGTGTAGTTAACGGGGTTATACGGTAGTCCTTGAAAATTGTATATGTGACCAATGCTATGATGCGTCCTATTCTTCTGGCTATTGCAAATCATTTTATGATCAGTTCCTTAATATTTATCTTCATATGACGTGATATAATAAGTTCAATTAGACTTGGAGACTTACTGCTTCAAGCCTTCCGATGTCTCTACAGTGGCGGATAGGGAGCCTAAGTCTATACTGTCGATAGAGTACGTTCACACCCATGAGAAAGCATTCACCTTGTATGGGAAGATATAAGAATAGCATAGAAAATATAATATTGGTGAATTAAACCACTATATGGCACTATATACCTGACCATTGACATAGTTCACGAGCTCCTTCACAGGAGGTAAATAATCTGAGTCGCCCCCAAATTTCATGCCCTTCTTCAGCAGCTGGCGATAGTTTTTGCCTGGGCTCACTTTACCAAGCACATACTCCCTTCTGTCCTCAACTTGCGCAGGAACAGGGATACTCCTCCCGACGACAGCCTCCATTCCTTGCCAGGCAAACGTGATGGCTTCCTTGGCATCCGAAGGGATGCCAGCTTCATCAAGCATAGTAATTCTGGTGTCAGGAAAGGCCTTTTGCAGATACTCCGTGATGTTTGGGTTTCGGGCTCCACCTCCGCACATGTAAATCTCTGATAGAGGGCCGTACTGAGTCGGCATATACCGTTTGTAATGTTCCACTATGGCCTGCGCTGTGATTCGCGTCAAAGTGGCAACAATGTCGTTTTGTGTCATTCCCATTTTCAGTCCACGCTCAATCAATTCATGTGCGATCGTGTCTCTGAAGACCTCTCTTCCAGTGGTCTTGGGTGGATCTAGAGCAAAGTAAGGATGAGTCTGGAGAAACTCATCCACCATCTCTTGATTCACCATTCCAGCTCGACCCATCTCACCATCCTTATCGTACTCTTGCTTGTTGTCGGTGAAGAACCGCACTGCCGCATCGATAAAAACATTACCGGGGCCAGTGTCAAAGTCAAAGAACTCCGTATTGAGTGCTCCGTCCACATCAGGGGGGATAAAGCAGACATTTGCGATACCGCCAATGTTTTGACAGGCCCGGAACTTGGTCGGATTGTGAAGGAGTAGCGAGTCGAAGAAACCGATGAGAGGTGCTCCTTGACGTCCAGCAGCCTGGTCAGAAACTCGGAAGTCGGTGACGGTTGTGATACCAGTCCTTGAGGCAATAAAGCAGCCCTCGGCCATAGTCAAAGCGGACCTCGTTTGTCCCTTTTCAGGAACGCTGAGCAGCCAGATAGTCTGGCCATGAGACCCAATAGCATCGACGGATGATAGGGGGATGTTGTGTTTCTCTGAGAAGGTCATAACGGCGTCTGCGAATGTCTCGCCGAGAAGTACATTGACTTCTGATAGCTCCTCGGGTGTAGTGCTGTTATGTAGGATCATGCGCATAACCCTTTTCTTGATGGTCTGATCAAGAGGAATTTCGTCGTACTTCAGAAGTTCCAAGTGCATTGGTGCAGTCGGTGATTCTTGTCGAAAGCGGCATAATGCACAATCGATTCCGTCCATCGATGTGCCTGAGTTCAAGCCCAAAACGGTGATGTCCAAAGGCTCTGAGGTAGCGCTTTGAGACTGCTTTTTGTTGGAACTCATGTTGAATAATGCGTGATATAAGCAGATAGTACTGAGTTGTAATTTATTGGCAAATGTGGGATTAGAGAAATCGATGTTATTTATCCCAATAAGTAATATCTGAGTCGTTCAAGACTCTCCGATCGATTGGAGGCAAATCGTTCCACCCAAAATGCCTCGCTTAAACGGCTGAACTTGCCTTTTAGCCTTTTTGCGGAACTCAACAGTTTAAGCGTTTAAGCGCGTTAGCGTGATGACACTTCGGAGAGTCCTCTCCACAAACCAACCATCCCCGGAACGTCAGTACGAAGTCATCTCTCCACGATCAATTGCCCCCGCAATAATTTAATTTTTTTTTCTGGGGTTAACACGGGGAATGTCTTCTTCGCGATGGGATTTGTCCAAACATCCATTGACCCGCCAGATAACCTTGGCTGATGAGTTGTGGGAGGATATAAACCTCTCCATCCGGCTTGCATAATTTGAAGCAAGAGCCCTGTTCATACCCCATCAAACCTCTGCATATCTAACTTCCATCCGATTTCAGAGTCTTCGTATCTCAGTATGGTCAATTTTCAAATCTGGAGGCATGTGCCTGGAAAAACCTTGCTGTTTCTCACAAATCTCGTGGCGGCAACAGCTTTGGTCTTTGAAGGTAAGACTATCAGCAGGAATTGGATCAAGAACCTCTACTTAACTGAAACTAGGTTACAATCAAGGTGTCCTGGGAACCGTGAGCGAAACTCCCGGGTTTATTGATATGGCTGGAATTGGCGCGAACGGAGTTGTGACCAACTCCACCAAACAAGGTGGTCTGGCGGCGGCCTATTACTTTGGTGGTATGTGGGGCTGTTTCTCAGGAGGTAAGTCAACAGAGAGTGTGTAAATCTCGGGATTTCTAACAAGATCTTCAGGTTGGGTGGGCGACAAACTTGGCCGAAAACGAGGTGTATTCATCGGTACCCTTTTCGGTCTTCTTGGAGCTGCCCTCATGTCTGGCAGCACCAACTCGGACATGTTTATTTGTGCTCGAGTCATTGCTGGTTTGGGTATAGGATTTGTGACTGCCATTGTCCCACCTTGGGTGAGCGAGCTTTCTGAGGCTCACGATCGTGGCTCCAGCTTCTCCTTGGTATTTGTCGCAAATTATCTCGGCATTACCATTGCGTACTGGTTGAACTATGGTATCCGAAACACCAATGCCCAATTCCGTTGGCGCTTTCCCCTGGCCTGGATGTCTATTCCTCTCATCATCGTTGACCTTGCCCTTCCTTTCTTGCCAGAGTCTCCAAGGTTCGTAGTTCTCACAGCTCAATCTCGAAAACACCCTCCGCTGACAACACTAGGTGGCTCATCACGAACGGAAAACGACAAGAAGCTATTGATATTCTCTGCAAACTTCGAGGCGACCTAACTCCGGACGCACCCGAAATCGTCAGTGAAGTTGCCCAACTCGACGCAATTGTGGAAGCGACCGACCAGAAGCGAAACGACCTTCTTAACATAATACTCGGTGGAAGACATTCTGGCAATCTGCATCTGGGCAGACGAGCTATCATGGGCTTTGCACTGCAGTGGATTCAACAATGGATCGGTATCCTGGCTATCGCTGCATGGGCCGGCACCCTCTTCAACCTCGCTGGCTTCGATACACAGAAGTCTTTGTGGTTGGCCGGGCTTGTGAATACTTTTGGTATACCAGGGACCATTGCAGCATCTTTTGTGGTTGATCGGATTGGCCGCATCAAGTCATTGATGGTCTCCTTCATCACTCAAGCTGTCGCTCTGTTCCTCGTTGCTGCCCTCATCAAAACTTCCCAAAACGCAGCTGCCACAGATATCGAAAAGTCTAGACAGCTCGGAACTGCTGCTGCTTCCTTTGTTTTTGTCTACATCTGGTATGATACACCGCAGCCTCTGTTGTCTCATCGCTAACGTATAATAGGTTCTTCACCATGTTCAACATCATTCCATGCTGGATCTATGGAACCGAGATCTGGCCTCAAGAGATTCGTGCCAAAGGTTACAGCTTTACCATCTTTGGCTGGGCGTGTGGATGTGGCATGACTCAGTTTGTGATCCCTGTCATGCTCCAAAAGCTTGGCTGGGCCACCTACGTCTTCTTTGGAGCTACGAACATCATTGCTATGCCAATAGTATGGTTCTTATTCCCCGAGGTGGCCCAGAAATCGCTGGAGGAAATCAATCTCTTGTTTACAAGCAGTAGTCTTCTCGTGTCCAAGAACATGCAGGAGTACCAGCGGCGATTGGATGAAGCAAACGGAGATGTCGCTGTAGCCTCGAGGCAGTTGCTTGATGAGGTAAATGGGTACGTTCATCATCACGGTGAGAATGAGAAGGACTTGGAGTATCATGAAAATGGCACAGTTGAGGAGAATGATGTGGTCACTGCTTAAGCCTAGTCTTGAATGCTTTCTATTGTTTGGTGATTTTCGAGGCGTAAGTCCCGAAGTATACATTTAAAATCAACTCATAAAAAAACACAGTTTTTGAACCTCTTGAATGCTTTCATTCAATAACTACTCCCAAGGTTTATTTTCAAGTTGAGCAACTGCAATAGTGAGCTTTTAATCTAGATTAAAATTCCATGCCAAATCTCCAAGAAGCTCTCCGTTCTCCGGCAGTATCCAGTCCATTGAAATATCTGGAATGACGTCAGGAAAGTTTTGAGTCTCTCGTCCTTCCGGCATTGACACTCCTGTCATCGCTTCAAGGGCTCCGACAGTGGCGGCCGGAGGTATAATCTGTTGTTGTCTGTGCATATACTCATCAATCCGAGAAACTTGGGATCGGATCTTCGCACTCGCGCTGGTGCTACGGTGAATCACCTCCAGATTTTCCAGAAGCTGAGCCATAGAAAGCATCACCCTTCGTACACGAGTATAATCGGCTTCACCAAGAGGCTCATCTAAAACATTTCCCAGAATCGTCCCGATGCCTCCAATGTGATGTAAAAGCGGAGTGCTTATGGCAAGCAGATACGCGATTGGGATCGAGGCGAAGGCCTCGACAACTTGATTGGCGATTTGACAACGATCCTCAATGCTGCTCCCGCTGGCAGCGAATAACACAATGCGTAACAGTTGGAATGTCGCGGTTATGTTGGCGGCTTGATATCCAAATCGATCTTTCTTGGCGTTGTACGTCATTGGTGGTGTTTCTTTGAAACAGTAGGGCAGATCAAGGTACATGCGAGACAACTTTTCACTCACTGACGATTTGGTGACAGTGAAGTCATCTTCAAACATATCCACCAAGAAAGAGTTTGTTGTGACACTTCTGCGGTACCCCCGAAATCTCGTCAAAACGTGTTCAAGAACGCGATACAAATCAGTGATAAAGTTCCATCCCGATAGCCAGCAGTCCCCACGACGGCCACTGGTCTCTATAGGTACTGGATATTCAGACGTCGTTCCATCATCATTTATCATTTCGTCGTCGATGACTTCTGATGGATATAAGACATGGGATTGTCGCTCGCTGCATCGAATGATGCCGCCCCAGACAACTGACGAATAGATATCTAATGTGTAGATGGACCAAAACTGGTAGTTCATTAGCTTGTTCTGAAATGATGAATATGCCTGTCTCACCAGTCTTCTGCGCTCCTCCCGCTCCACAAATCCAATACCAGCTGGCCAATTTGCCTCGTCATGTAATCCGTCCATTGCCACCAACGTATGATAGGCACCAAGATGCTGATGCATGTCCCGTATTTTCCCGTTCTGGATGGCCGCTACGGCAAGAATCGCATGCGCTCGCAGGACGTTAATGCCAGACTCTGCTGTGATATTCAAGAGCTGCTTCTTGGCCTCATCATAGTATATTTCCGGCGGTATCTTATGTAACGGCTCAAGGTCCCATTTGGGATTTGTTACTGATCCATCTCTTATGCGACCACTGACCAGAGCACAAAGGGCCATTGTGACGGAGAATGTAGATCTCTCGCTCGTATACTCAGCTCGAGAGACCTGACGAATGAACGTTGGCTGGTGAAAGAAGGGAAATATTGGGTATACAACTTCAAAAAAGATCTCAACCAGGTCCATGATGCTGGCTTGACTGGCAATATACGGTGCCTTCCATTCGTCGACTTCGTTGATAATCGCCTGCTGTTCAGGTATACATCTTCTGTCCTGCGATACGTTACCACTTTCTGGTACTATACCGGCGGGGCTACTACCAGAACATCGGGATTCAACCTCTATCAGCTGGTCGCTATGATCTGTGGATTCAGCCCGTGGCTTTGTCCCGCGTCGTTGGGGCCTTCGGTGATATGTGCATTCTTGGGCAAAGTCTTTGCAGTTTTGACATCCCTGGTTATCACTTGATGGGCGACATCTGATGCTTCGTTGATGGCAGTAGTCACACGCTTGTGTTATACGTCTGCGCTTGATTGTCGATGATTTGTCTCCCAGGCGACTATTTGCCATAGTGTGCTGTGTAACTAGGTCGGTTCGTATGCTTCGACTCGCTCACAAAGCCGGATTGATTGGGATTAGAGGGTCAGGTGACGGAAATAAGGACTAAATTTATTCCAGGCATACTCGTTGGCTAGCCAGGGGGGGGTCATTTAAGCAAGCTTAGTTAGTCACAAAAGTGTGAGACATGCATAAAAGCTAATGATGGGATGTCATTTAAGCAAACATGCTTGCGGCGACTTCAATGTATCTTGCGTCTATTCAAAAGATTTATCCAAGTCTATTTTGCTGCCTCTAATCGAAGTTTTTCTAATTAAACAGTCGTAGAAAACGCGCCGATAAAGGGACGATGGCCACGAAGAGTTGATCACCCGTGTAGGTTTGTATCAATGCTTCACGGTAGATTATTCATCACTTGAATAAGATGGACAGGCCACAACGGGTATCGAGAGGACGGCCGAGATAAGATCACTTATCCATGGCATCTAGCAATGTATTTTGTTGAGAAACAATCGAGATTTAGAGTAAAGCCAATGAAGACCGCTGAAGGGCAAGTCTTGGCAGCTACTTAATTTTGCTGAAATGCCTCGCCGTCAAGCTCTAGGGTAGGAACCTCTTCTATATATTACTAATCAAATTTGGGTCTCTCATTTTCGGTTGCTATCACGTGATAAGACAGAACAATGATAATGATTGTGATGCAACATTGCCATACCGCCTGGCAGAAAATGAAGAGACTCACCCCTGAGAATCTTGACCTCCTGTCTATTACCATAGAGCTTCTCTCGCCTCTCAATTATTGTCAATCATTTAGCAACATGATGGGGAAGGATTCCACGATAAGAAGTGTTTCTGAGATCTTTCCATGGCACTATCAGTTCCTCTTCATGATCTTTGAAGTACGTAGCGAGACAAATCTCCATGCTCTTGAGCAACTGATTGACTTTGCCATAGCCAAGTGTGATCTTTGTATCTCTGTCTCTCATACCGGCGTCACCATCTAATCATTTTCATTCCCTTGCCCCCACTGATAGCGCTGGAACCTTCTGGTCGCCCTCTCCTTCGCAAATGACATGCGATGCGGAGTCGGCCTGGAATACCCCGCAGCTCCGCGGGCTATGGTATACATACATGGGGGCTCTTGCCTTTAGTGGTGTCATTGAGCCGATATTATTGTATGTGGCTCGGTACAGACTGCGAGACGTCTTCGATGCGGAGCAAGTCATAAGGGCGGTTTTGATCGCTTTTTTTGCTTTTGATGTCTTTCACGCAGTTGCAACATTGGCCGTGACCGGGGTAGAGGCAGCACTTCCTGGGTCTCACATGCACATATACGCCATGGTTAATGTTTGGGTCCCTACGGCGTGGATGCTTTTGCGGACATCGTGGATAATGGGTGTGGCAAGAAAGTCTACCGTTAACAAGATGAAATGCAAATGAGCCGTTGATAGATCTGTTGATACTTTACTATGGGTTGGGAAAGAAGGTGATTTTGACAAGGGCGTCATCAGCGTGCCTGGATTGGCAGCTTGGGTCTGGAAATACATACATAGATTGGAGGCCGATTTCAGATTTGCACCCGAGTCTAACAAGGTATGGTATAGCGGCTGTTTTATGCAAGCTGTGCACCTTGATCCGTGGAACGTTACTCCAGAGCAGACTGACTATTTATGAAAATAGTTACTTATACACATTTACATACTCTAGAGTGTAGACCCTGACAGTCTTCCTGTACAAAGGACATCCTTAAGGACCCATTCCTTACCGAACAATAAATAAAACTGAACTTCCTCCACCCCAAGACAAACGTCTACCAGTAACATAACGCATTAACATGAAGCTTAAACTGCCTCCACATGCGAGTTGATCGACTTCTTCAATGCGTTCATCTCTCCCTCTTGATTCAACCTCTCCTGTAACAACGCGGTGCGTCTTGCAAATTCTTTCTCCTCCTCCCACGTAAACGCACTCTTACTAGCAAACAAATAGTCAACCTCTTCCAAGGTACGCCCGGCGGTTTCGGGGAGGAAGCAGTAAACAAGAGGGATGTACGCGAGCATAGCACTAGTAGAATGGTTAGCTGTCGGTCTTGACCTGATAAGAGGCCACTCACGCTCCGAAAACATAGAAAGTCTGCAAGCTTTGTTAGAAACCGCGAGTGTTGTTGGTGGTGTGGAAGAGTTCTTACCTTTTCATTAATGCCAGAAAACATGATGGGCACCAGGAGAGAACCTCCGCCGTAGCCGACAGCCCATCCAGCCACGCCAAACGCGTTTCCCTTAGCTCGGAGCCAGGTCGGGAAGATCTCAGTCGGGTAAATGAAAGGGATTAACAACCAGGAGGAACTGAAAATCAAGAGATAAACGAATACCATGGCGGCAGCTGCCGTGCCGTACTGTGTAGCCTTGTCTGGGTTATCAATGGCCCCGCGGAACAGACCACCGATAGCAAAAAGGACAATACTAAGTGCTACGGCACCCCAGTAAAGAGTTCGTCGTCGGCCTACCCGGTCGATGGTGAAGGCTGCAATGGCAGTACCGATAATACCGACTAGCATTAATAACCCAGATAGCCAGCCAGACTTGACACTATCGAAGCCGGCCGTCCGATAGATTGTCCCGGAGCTGCAATGGAGTTAGTACACGACCTCAAATTCCAGATCATAACTTACTATATCACCACAGCAGCAATTCCAGTACCATACTGCATAAGCACCTGGAGCCAAAAGGCAAGCTGGATGCGGCGACCAAGATGAATATCTCCAGATCCAATGCCAAAGAACATCTTGACATAGTTGGTCTTGGCGTAGTGAGACTCCTCTTCGACCACAGTGACAATCTCACGATATTCCTTCTGTGCCTCCGGGTGGTTGGCGTCACCGTTTCCTCTCAACTTCGCAATGATCTCCAATGCTTCATCAGGTCTCCCAGCCTTGACAAGCCATCGTGGGGATTCCGGGACCAAGAAACTCAGCATAGCCAAAGCCACGACAGGAATAGCCTGAATCGAGAATTCGAATCGCCAACGGAACTGCCCACCTGCCGCTTCATCGAAAGAGGTACCGAAGCCGATCCATGCAGCGAGAGCGATGCCGGAGAAATTGGCCAAGAATGTGAGTGCGATTTGCTTGCCTCTGTGGGATGCAGCTGAGAGTTCGGCCGTCCACATCGGTGCGATAACAAGAATGAAGGCCACGCCCATACCGGCTACGAATCGCGCACAAAGCATGTGTGCGAGGTTGACTGCAGAGGCCTGAAGGATGACGCCAGCCATGCACCAGAAGCAGGCCATCCACATGCCCTTGATTCGACCGTAGTTATCTGAGAAGCTTCCCGCCCAGAAGGCTGCGAAAAGAGACCCACTAAGACAGAATTAGCAAGTATCTCCCTAAGACAAGACGGGTACGTACCAGTAGTATATGGAGGCAATACCACCCTGTAACATGGGCTTGGTGACTTCGTTGTTCTCGTTCACATAGCCCATTCGTCGCCCAAACTCTGGTGCAACGGTCACAGCGCCCATGACGCCCTGACTGATGCCTTCGTAGGAAATGGCGACGGCGGAAGTGATGGTGACAAGCCTAAGCAGCTGCTGTCCGGACATGGACTTCCAGCTTTCTCGGTTCCACATGTTTTGAAAGATGCCTGTTGAATGATAATTGTGTTGAGATAGAAATGAATGTGCTTGGATGATGATAAAAATTTCGTCGGTGCTCAAGACCCTCTTATTACAATGTCTCTTCTCCACGACACTCGCAAACAACCTTGCTTCAACCCCATGGGGAACTGCCTGGTCTCGTCGCAGCCCCGCGCCGTTATTGCGGAATGGTGTTATTAGGAAATGGCGTGGATGTTGGTATCGTCTCGAATTGCCAACAAGAGTTAGTGTCAAGGGGGGCTGCAGCATGTCATCTGGTTATGCATTAGCTATATTAGGATAAAACCCCCTCGACTTAGCGCATATCCGGGTCCGCAGCGCTGGTAAGTTCGGGATTGACAGATGATCAAACATTCTCTCATCCCTTGTCAATTCCCTTTCTTTCACTTCGTCTCGAATTCCTTCTTCGCTCTCACTGTCGATCGTACCATCAAGAAACATGGGTCGGATGAGATCTCGTAACGGCTGGTAAGTCCATTTAGCCGGTGGTCTAGATCTGTAGTTGACTTGTATCAGCCTGACCTGCCGAGAACGACATGTCAAATGTATGCCCACTGCAAGAGTACAGGGTTCTCCACGCTGACTTGACAGGTGACGAGACGAGACCAAAGTGCGGGCAGGTATGTTAAGCATATTCCGTTGCCGAGGATCAAAATACTAACGGAAGTTACCGAACGCAGTGCCTCAAGCGACATCGGCTCTGTCACTGGGAAGAGCCATCATCCCAGCTTACGTTTAATCAATACCAACCGAAGCATATGGAACATTCCACGTCCGTGAAACAGTCTCTGCCAGCCTCGGGAAGGGACAGTTCATCGGCGGATGGGTTCCCATCCCCAGGAGGCTCGACATCACCACCAGATCCTATTTGGTGCCCGCAGGACCTGATCTCACCACCAACAGCTCCGTCCGTCTCCGAAGTTAGTCAGCACGAGTCGCCGAACCAGTATAGCGATGCATCTCTCATGAGCGTACCTTGGACCATCCCCACACTTCCTATAGTTTCGCGCCAGGAAGCTTTCTACATACATCATTTCTCCACGCATCTAGCGCGGTGGCTCGACTGTACCGATGCCTCGCGACAGTTCACACTCAATATACCTGTGCTTGTCAATAGCTCCCTAATTCTTCGATACGCGGTCATTTCTTATGCTGCTCGCCATCTAGGTGAAGACAACACAGCTGAGATATTCCATGAGAAGTGTATAGAGCTTCTAATTCCTTTGTTGAGTACCGAAAATATTGCCAATGACGAGGCTATACTCTGCGCCATGGTGATACTGCGCGTCTGCGAACAACTAAGTGGTAAGCTTCACAGGAAGGCAGTCTCTCTTATCTAACTTGAGCTTAGTCACCGTGATTGGTAGCGATCAGGAAAGGCATTTGGCTGGATTGAGTGCTTTGCTCAAGACGTCTCAAGGACGACAAGTAGACCCGTCGATACCTACACTTTCCCAAGCTTCCTTCTGGGTCTACGTGCGACAATGCCTTTACAACGCCTGCATCCATCAACAACCACCAAACTTAGATTTCGAGCTCGTATTGATACCACCTCCACACGTTGTCAGTGGTCAAGCTGTGGATATCAAGTCAGAAACTGCCTGGGCAAACACCATGACCTGGATTTGCGCCACAGTAGTTGACTTTTGTTTCCGCGGAAGTGCTTTGTACTCGGAGCCATTAACTAGGCTCCAAAGGTGGTCCGAGTTGTCGGAAGCAGTCGAGAACTGGAACAAAACAAAGCCAAGTACTTTCGATCCAATATGGTATGGGGAACAAAACAGGGAAGCAGGCCCTTTTCCGGAGATCTGGTTCACAGCAGATTGGCATGGTTAGTAGAGACACTCTCAACAAATGCGATGATCTGGAGACCTGATAACTATCAGTAATGGCGTTTGGCTTCTATCATCTAGCTAAGATGCTCTTAATGGTCTACCGTCCATCACCACGATTTGCGATTCGGAATACTCAACGGACCATACCCGCATCTGAGGTGGGTTTTATAACACACCCAGTAACTTACTTCAATTGACACTATCCAGGAGACTGTCATGGAGCACGCTCGAGCTCTGTGTGGAGTGTGTAAGTGCTCGCCAGGCACCGTGCCCTCACTCATCACATTGTGTCACTCTACATTTATTTGTATGTTGTATTGTCTTTTCGGAATACGTCAACCTCTAACCTTAATCAGGGGGCTCATTGATGGTGGACAAAGATGAGCAAGCAGGTATGGTGGATATGCTTAAGAATCTCGAAGCATCACATGCATGGCCGACGGCTTGGATAATTGAAGCATTAGAAGAGGAGTGGTCGAGATACTAGTACTACATCGTCAAACTCAAATACCATCGCTGAATGAGATCACGGCGTGTTTCCCATTCCTGACCCATCCCTTTCCCGGTGTCTCTCTATCAAGTCTCTCAACCTGTTCCTCGCTGTCTATCCCAACGCACGTATCGGACTTGTTTGTTCTCAAGGCGAGGATTTTAATCCCACTTCCGTGACCAAGAGGTCCGATTGCAGACTTGAATGTTGTTGTATGCGGCCAGAGACCATCCCTGGTCAACTTTCGATAGTTCAGATCCCCTTTCCATATAGTCAGATAGCTGTCTTGGAAGCGCTTGAACAGTTCAGATGCTTCAACCGGCATCTCATGGAATGAGAATCCCGTTGTCCAAAAAGGATGAACCTCGATACGAATCAAGCCCAACTTGAGGTGCCTCTTGATCAGATTAGTGATGGATTCCAGGCCGATGGACTGAAGGTGCTCGAGAAGGAAGTCCATGTCGCTGGGTATCACATCACTGACAAACCATGGAAAGCACTTTGCATGGAGAGTGACACTTGTTGCCAGTCCTAATTCGATGAGGTATGCCGTGTAAAGGACGTCTGCAAATAGCTCAAATCCAGCATTGTCGAGGACAATATCGACATGTCGATCTGCCCGAATCAACTGTCCCTTGCGCAGATAACTCCAAACATGCTGTATGTCATTGTCGACGATGTTCTTCTGACTCTCCTCAATCGCTGCCCTTCCTTGCAATGTCTGAATTTCTTCGAGGGTGAGGTTTGTCAGAAGGGACAAGTCTGTTGCGTTGCCCCATAACGCCAGCTCAGTCATTTCGATGAAAATAAGTCTCGCTGCGTCATCATCGAGATTTTCAAGTGATTTTGCCGTAGTTCCAATGATTTGGTTGAAACGGGTAGCAAGCTCCTCAACAGCCTTCTGCGATTTCACCAGCGTAGAATCCTTTTGGCGCTTGAAGATATCATACTTTTTCCAAAAACATGATTTAGAAAATAACAGCTGCACCCGCCTGCACAAGTCAGTGCCATTCCACCATTGGAAATTAGCAAGACTCACCTGTAGAGGAAACATTCACCGTAGAGCCATGGACAATTTAACCATGTTAAGGTGCCCAAGTCAACAAGAAGCCGATTATAGGTGGCGATATCCGCTGAACCGTCTTCTTCCAACGTGCTGGGCCAGTCTTAGTTACCGACCAGAAAGACCAAATCTGTGTAGCACTTACCTTAGCTCGTCATCGCTAATAATCTCATCTTTAAGTTTGTGGAGCTTTGTCTGGATCGACTTGATTTCATCAAGTGCGGGGGAGGGAGGAAGCTCAGCGCTGGTCTCACAGACATCATCAACCATACCCTGCACAAGCTTGGGCCATCGAGACTTGGCAGTCTCCTGGGCCATCGTACCCCGGTGAGACGTCCAAACAGACGGCGGTGTTGTTGTTTTCTTATGCATGGTTGTCAGATGAATGTCCGTTTCTGTAAGATATTGGGGTCAGAGATGAGGTCTTTTAACTGAGAAATATACAATTATAGCCCATGTCAGAAATCGTAGTGTCTTTTACGCATTTCTGAATCGCTTTGCGTCAATTTACGACTGAGCCGGGGTCAATCGGTGGAGACAACTCGGGGATAATGAGAATGTGGAGCAGTCGCGAATTGAGCCTCGAGACGAATTGCCGAAAAGAGGACTTCGACGCGACAGAGACTAGCTGAGCGGCAATAATTGAGATATGATTATGTCCGGAAGGTGGAGCACTACCTACTGTGCTGGGACTCGAGTTACCCTATCGTCACGAAGACCCAAACATGGAATCCAAGTTTTTCATGGCCAACAACAAGTTATATTTGACGTGACTCCTCACTTCTGGAGCTGCTTGCATCACCAAATCATTCCAAAATCATATTTTACACATCAGCATCGCAACTATATTCTATCATGGCACGATCATCAGTCGAGCAGAATGGAAACTCCAACACGAGTGGTCAGCCAAATGATCCTCAAGGCCAATCTTCGAATGGGAATAGCCATCATCACTCGTCCTCTTCCGCTGCACTTGAACTGACTGTGCTGGGAATGAATAGTGGCACTGCTATGGATGGTATTGACTGTGCCCTTGTTCGATACTACCAGAGAACCCCAGAAGATGCTTTACACATGGAGCTACTCAAGGTATATTATATCTTACACGTATATTCATGCCCGTAGCTGACCAAAGACGCAGTACGATGAGATGCCTGTACCTCAATGGATTAAGAAGCCCGTCCTCACGATGCTTCGCGAGACCAAGACAACTCCTTCCAAGATGTCACAACTCAATGTACAACTTGGAGAGATGTTTGGTCATGCCGTCAAAGACTTTTGTGGCAAGCACGAAATATCGATAGATAGCATTGATCTCATTGGATCACATGGCCAGACCATTTGGCTTCTATCTATGCCAGAAGAAGGAGAGACACGCTCGGCATTTTGTCTTGGTGAGGGCACAGTTATTAGTGCCATGACTGGTATCACGACTGTGACGGACTTCAGAATGGCAGAGCAAGCAGTAGGGAGACAAGGAGCACCGTTGGTCGCCCTAATTGATGGCCTTCTGCTGCGTCACCCTACTAAGTGGCGTGTCTGTCAGAATATCGGTGGAATCGCCAACCTTTGTGTTATCCCCCCTGATTCTGAGGGCGGAGTTGACTCTATGGTTGATTGGTGAGTCACTTCCTACCCGGCGTCGTCATGAAGTAACTAATATTTCCCAGGGATTGCGGACCAGGCAATATGTTCATTGACAACGCTATGCGTTATTTCACCAACGGCGAAATGGAATACGACAGAGACGGCGAATGGAGCGCTAGAGGTACTGTGTGCCAAGGAATTGTCGACAAATTTCTTAACACAAACAAGTACTGCAACCACACTCCTCCCAAAACCACAGGACGAGAAACGTTTGGCGATAACGAAGGTCAAGAGCTTATCGACGAATGTCTGGCTGCAGGCTGCGACAAATACGATACACTGGCAACAATCACCCGGATCACAGCCCAGAATATCGTCAAACAATACCGCACATTCTTCCCTCAATTTGGCATCAGCCTGGATAGAATTTCCGAGATCTACATGTGTGGTGGTGGAGCCCGAAACCCGACTATTATCAAATATCTCAAGGAGCAGCTTCCGGGTGCAGAAATTCGCGCACTTGATGAGACAGGAGTTCCATCCGACGCCAAGGAGGCTGTATCCTTTGCCCAACAAGCTATGGAGGCCATCTTAGGTCGCGCGGCGTTGGTCCCCATCAACAGTGACAGCTTGGTGCCCAACACGATTTCAGGCAAGATCGCTCCAGGCAAGAAATGGCGCGATATCATGAAGTTGGGGATCGCATTTGGCGAGGGTCGTTCAATCTTGCCCACAGTTAAAGAGATGATTGTGGAAAAGCCCTATACTGCTTGGAAGTCTATGCAAGCTTTCGAATAACTAGTCATGGTGCCTTCAGAGTACAGGACCAAGATAATTAAATTGTACTAAATTTCGCAAATTTAATTATGTTTCATGTCTTCCGTGAATACTAAGTGTAGAGAGAAATCCAACTTTGGAGCTACACTTGCGCCTGGTATGATGAAACAATCCAGTATATTTCTTCTTGCCTGTCGTTTTTGCCTCGAGGTTTTGGTGTGGCACGAGGTTGAGTATAAGCAGCCCTATCCTGGTCACGTTTCTTAGCTCTTCAGATCACCAGCAACCGTATTTTCAGTATGCTCCCATTAACCGTGGAGCCATTTAATTTTTCTCTAGATCCAATGACGCCTCAATGACGTTGAAAAGGCCAGCCAATGACTCTCACCTATAACAGCCAAAAGCCGTTCACATAATAAGTCTTACTACAATAAGGGTAGTTTGGTTAAGACCTATTGATGGCGTGCTATATCATTACAGCATCATGTTCATTATGATGCATTAAGGTTTACGGAAACTGGACTATTACAGTATTCCTTGTGTTGATCTTTATGTGAGCAGCCATATAACGTTAAATAGCTCTGAATGCTTCAATTGCCATAATCACTGGGGTAGGTGAATGTTACCAAATAAATAAGAAAATTTCAACGCCGCGCAAGGTGTCACGATTACAGCATAACGTAGTCACTTAGTTGGAAAGAGGATGATGCATAATTATATGCATAAAAACAAACATAATTCGTAGCCTGTAATGCACGTATACAAGTAATCACTGTACAGTCATTTACTGATCACAATGGCGCTGGCTATATTAGCCTCTGAGAGTCAATGAACCATTGTTCACAAGGTAGTGCTATTTAATATGCTGCACAACCCCCAGAAAAACATTTCTAAGTTCAAACAGACTACTTCAATTTCAAGATAGCCATTCCTCTCGACACTATTATACACTGTCAATTATGAGCAAACCCGCAAAGATCACAGCGTCGCTAGCACACAAGCCGCCGTTCCCTCCACCATCTTCCTTGATCAGTCTGGATGATCTAATCCTCCCTGCTGCCTTTAACGACCTTTCTCCGATTTCCAGGGAGCTACAAATACTGGGACATGGCGAGCGCGAGGGATTGCATAGATTCCTTTCTGCCTTTCTTGATCTTTCTCGATTCCATGGCTTACACAAGCTGCTATGGCTCATCGGTGTCCATGGAGCCCCGCGCTCTTTATACTACCAGAAATTCCTTCGCCGCGACATTGTAATTGTCGAAGAACTTGACCTTCATCTCATTTGGGCAAAGTCAAGAATTTTCATCAAGCCACTTCCTGACTTTCTTCTCAACTACGAGTTCTGGGAGGCCAACATATGCTCCGAACCTCAATTGTATCGAGCCGCTTGTGGGCTTCTCTACTCATACTGCGGCCTTATTCGCTTTAAATACGATCTGCAGGTTGCCAAAGATTGCAAGTTGATTAACGAAAATTTGGACTACAAAGCTTGGACGGAGTTTGTTCGCACAATACTACCCAATCTTCACCCCAAGGACCCCAATATCATGGACACGCGATTCCAATATGGTGAATTGCGGTTGAATCGTCTGGATACCCTTTACAGGTATTCACCTTATAAGTTCTCTCTATCCAGTATCCTACAAGGGTTCCCACATGCAATGTCCGAAAGCTATACGCCTTATATGGATCAGTACAATAATGCAGTGTCAGCCTTTGGTGTTGTGGTTATCGTTCTGTCGGCTTTTAATCTATCATTGTCTGCACATTCGAAGAACCCTGATGCCAGTCTTCAGCAAGCAGCATGGGGATTTGCGATATTCGCCATGGCTCTATGCGCCGCACTCATTACCTTGTTTCTTGTGCTGCCGGTTTTCTCGTCACTAGCGACAATCTATAGCTCTATTGCAACACGAAAGCGGGTTGCTAAATATTGGGAGAGGGAGCGGTCGCACTCAGCTTAGTAGATAGTTTAATATTTATCAGGCCTGCATGTGCCAGTACCCAGTCATTTTTCTGGTTTGAACTTCCACGAATTCGGGAAGATCCCCTCGTTGGTGTGTACCACCAGGGTTTGTATCACCATTAGATTACTTGGTCGGATCGTATATGAAACCCCAGTTCTTGGATGGACATATATCGTATATTTTCCGGGTCTATCATTGGGTGTCGCCAAGAAACTACTATTATCAAAAAAAGAGCATTCCACCACCGGCCAGAATTCCCAATGCCAACCCAAGTACACTAATGAAACTTTGCCTCTGAACAGTAGAAGCAGCGCTCTCACCACTGCCTTCACCAGTAACAGCCGTACTTCCAGTCTCGCTATCATCGCTGTCTCCCTTGTCCATATCCGACTTCTTGTAGACTAAAGGTATTGCAGGTGTCCAAGATGCGATCGCGATATCGCTGAAGCCATTCCCGGTCTCTTGCTGGAGCTCTCCCAAGTCAAGCATGGCGGTGGAAGTGACTTCATAAGCTCTAGTTGGCTCAATGAGCGAAAGTACACCATCCGTATATGTCAAGCCGTCCACGGATGAGATGATTGTCAACTGGCCACCACGACCATATCGTTGACAAATCTCTGAGTACGTATAAGAGCTGACCGGTCCAAGCAAAGATGAGCATTCTCCATACACGTTACCTCCATAACCGCTAAATATGTTAGCTATATAACTTTCAAAGGCTTGAAGACTGTTTAGATTTATCATACCTTGGACAGCAGTATGCAAAGGTCTCCGATTCATCCAGCATATTTTTCCAGTAGTCGGTAGGGTAAACAAGTTCCGGAAGTCCCTCCTCATACTCCAGCTTTGGTGCTGGTGTCGCCAAAACACCAGAGGCGCTGAACTTCCCACTCTCGGTATGGGCTAATAACCCGACGGTATTCCAACCGGCGGGACAAGCAATGCCTGGCGAAAAAAAAACTGATGTGCCCTGATAAAAGGTAGTGGTTTGTTGATCTGTTAATTCCCATTCTTTGGCACTGGGAACACAATCACCGTACTTCGGCCAACTACAACTGGGCACAGCCAGGAGATCGTGGGGTGAAGTCGCGTTGACGAAGACATGATAGTTCAAATTGGTCGCGCATGATGATGGAGCGGTATACGTAGTCGTGAGTGGACCGAGGTTATGGGCTGTAATGCCAAAGAATTCTGTGGCAGTAGGCATCCTGTGCTGCAGACTTATCAATGATAGTATGCGTTGATCAGTTGATGAGAGTATAATGAAGAAGGATACAAGGTACCAACGCAAACTTTTTATTTTGTACGGCGGCTACTATTATCTGCCTACTCATGTGAACATCTCAGCCCTGGGCAGCCGCTATAGGTAATCGAGGAGCGGCACAGCTCATTTCGCTTCGTAAACAGTGGGCTTAGTAGACTTGGCATTACCTATTGTCGCCTGGGCATTGTTACATGATTCGTCGGGAGGCTTCTTATGACTTGAGAGGGACCCTTTATTCACCAACAACATTCGGCGATATCTGAAAGCGGATAAGCTTATTTTTCGCCAAAGGGTCTCGAACTGACCTGCCTGGAGGCCAGGTCTATTTGTCCAGGGTATTGTGAATTACAAACTCGAAGGGAAGTAAGTGTGGATGTATTATTGGCAAAGAGGCAGAAAATAATGACAAGACGGGGTACAGATGATTAATTTCAATCTAAGTGAATTTTAATTAATATTATTAGACTGAAATGAAGTTCAACGATTAACCTATAGATACTACCATTCAACATTGAATATAAAGTGGCTACACTGTTGAAAAATAACTCAGATCAATTATCTATATAGTAACCAACTGCATTGCACAGAACTATACAGGATAAAACTCTCCATATGATAATGTTACCAATATATCGCGACTAACCAATGTCACAACAGCGTGTGGCTACTGAAGCTTAAGCGTCGTTATCTGCAGCGTCGTCTGCATCACGTGGGGGACCGCCAGGACCACCAGGACCACCAGGACCACCAGGACCTCCCATACTAAAATCTGGGTTGGTATGTCCACCATCCTCATATCTGAACACAGCAGGTGTAACCTTGTTAGTAACAGTGATATTGACGCCATAAGCTAGCCAGCCGAAGACGCCCTCAGCAACGGTGTCACCAAGGAGAGTCCACTCGACAACCGGATCATAGTCCTGGTTGGCAGCATCAGCAAGAATTCCGTCGTTAGCGTTGGTCATCAGCTCCTGTGTGTTGGTGTTGTATGGGGCAAGCCTCTCAACCTCGTGGATCAAGTCTTGGTCAAAATAGGTCTGGCCGATATGGCTGCTGTAGATGTCGTTTCCGAGGGTCTTATTCTCGAACAAAGTAGCGTTTGCGTGAGCCAAGAGGTGGATGTGGATAGTGCGACCAGTGTAGTGGCCTGGGAAGAGTGTCTCAAACTGGGCAACACCATCTTCATCGGTTTGCTGGATACCACGGCCAAAGGTGCTGTTGATGTTGGTCTTGTCGTCGGTGTTGCCGTTGCCCGCGTTATTCACACCAGCATAAACACCGGTTGCGTTACAATGCCAAATATCAAGATAGAGTTCTGGCACAGGTTCACAGGTTTCCACGTTGATAATTTGGTAGTCAAGGATGAGGTCAACACCCTCCTGGTCCTCCTTGAGGTTGCGACGAATAGTCTCACCACTGACGTCTTGGAACTGTTAGTACATATTTCCTTGCTACGTGATAAAGACTGACAGTAAGGACCAATAGTAACCTCGGGGGTCAGAACGCACGAGTTCTGCCCGGCAAAGAGAGTTTCGGGCGGAGTGTTGGGCGTGTAACCGAGGTCGGTCTTGTTGTGGTCCGTGTTGAGCACGTCCTCAAGATCCCGCTTCTTGATACCACCTGGAGTCACATTAGAAAGATACGAGTCAAGTAAAAGGTGGTCATTGCTCACGCTTCTGGCGATGCTCCTGGATCAAGGTGGACCGACGCTTGATGTTACGGTCAGTCACACCTCGAGCCTTTAGCTTCTCAGCACAGTGACGCAGAGACAGTCGCTCAGCACTGGCTTCAAATGCACGACGCTGGTGAAGCTCATCGTGATGGTCTTCACCAGGGTGAGCTACGGCCAAGGTGGCCAATGCTAAGAGGACGGAGCTGTGAAGACGCATGATAGCTGGACTGAACAGGATGAGAAGTGTGAATGAAGTTGAGAGGTTGATAAAACATAGCGTAGAAGGAAGAGATTTCGTTTCTTTTATGTATTTTCGGACCGACTATTGCTATTGATTTCGTGATTGATACAGTTGCATGTATCTTTTCTGCCGTCTTGGCAATGTTACGTCGATAATGTTCCGGTGTTTATCAACTACCTGAATAGGGAAGAAAAATTATGCTACACGCTGATCTTCTCAATCTACGATTGTATCATCATGATCTGAGTAAAGCGCTCTTTCTAATTCGCTGTGGTATACGTAGGCCCTTGCTCAAACTTCGGGATGTGGGCAGACGTTCCTGAACAAGGTCCACAGACGACGCGGAATACATCCGGAGAAAGAAGGTCGGGGCGGACTTGCAGTTGGTAGATCCATTCTTTTTCACTTATTGCTACCTTGAATTGTTACTTGTCAGTTCGATCACTCATGTGAAACACCAATTTAGGTAGTTAGATGGATTGGCCACTGGTATCTAGGAATCATCGAGAAGAAGACCTGGCCAGGCTAACATAAAAAAGCTGAGCAACCGATAAGCGGTGCCCATAGCGCAACTTTATACTTAAAGTTGAATCAATTTGCTTCCTGTGGCTATCACGTACATTGTGGGGGGATCTGTCCGTCTTTTACTCTAGAGCGCTCCCTCTAGAAATAAATAAAAGCCGGGGGCCCAAAACCATGGCAATGCGGTTTTCAAGAAAGTGACCAGTTACATCAATATGAACGGATTGTAATACCACCATCGTCTTCCTCCTCACGCCTTACGTGCGTATCGAAACTAATAGATTTCAGGATAGCCCCCTCCTCTTATCTTGGTCCCTCCCTGTAACACAATTTATCCATCAATGGAACTCAAGTAGCAAGCATCAATACTCATCCCCTTTCATATGACAGTAACTAGAGACACCGCCAGTTGTATTCCTTTCAGATTACCCTATCTCCAGAGCAGGTTACAGCCATGTCGTGTCCCTTTCTACCTCAGCTCAGTGTATATTTCGCATGACATACAATACTGTATGACAGCCATCCTCTCTTGCTGACTCTCTCTGTATAGTTCACCTGGGATCTGGAGATGGCTGTATCGATAATTTCCTGCGCAGTCCAATAACCCTTACACAGAAGAATTGCATACTAACAAGTGCCAGTCTCAGTAAAGAAAATAAATGCACAAGCATAGGTCTAAGCAGAGCTTCATATTTGAAGATAGCATATCAGTATGATATAAATCTGTCCCTTCTAGCTACTTTCGCACCCTGTAAGTACTAGAAAAGTAGTTTCATATTAATCGCTATATTTCTCTGCACTTTTAACACATATAAACTGACTAGTGAGTAGTAGAAAAAATTACCCCCTAAGTCTTAGTTTATAAAAATAAGAAGTCTAAGACCTATAGTCTAAAGAGCATAAAGTGGCCTACTACTCGTTGGCTAGCCGGGAGGGGGTGCCAACTAAGCAAGCTTAGTTGGCCACAAAAGTATGAGACAAGGCGAAAAGTGTGAGACATCCCGGAAGATGCCCACTTGGCGTGATTTGCACCAAAATACCATTTTTTTCAATCAAATGACACTCAAATCTTGTCAAAATAGGCTCAAACTGATGAAAAGGCGTAGTTTGAAGCTTCTATTGATTTATTGGCTATTTCAGAGTGGGAGAAATGACTGCGACGGCTCTGGTGATGCTCTGGCAAGGGAAACAGCTTCCCTGCCAAAATGTGCCGTATATCTGTTTTCTTAGCCAATAAGGCTATCTTCTTGTGCCGTTCTTATTCCCCTGATGATATCACGAAGTGACTCATGAAGCTGCGTGTGGTGTTGATAGGGACAAGGAGTTGAGGGAAGTGTAGGTAGTGATGACTCAGAGTCAGGTGCACAGGGCGGCGATGAGGGCATCTCGACTTCGCTGCCGCCGGCGACTTCAATTACAGGAAGAATCTCGTCTTCTTCATCCATTTCCTCGTGCTCGTGTGCTTGTGTGAGGTTGAAAGTGACCGTATCATCACTGTGAGGGAGGCCGGTGAGATCAACGGCGCTGAGGGGCTTCGCGGCATACTGTGCCTTGCGGATAGCTTCACGCACATCATCAGGGAGTTGTGTATCTATCATATAGCCGTCAGTCTCTTCTTTCAGTGCTTGAGTCATTTGTGAACGCTGTGTATCCATAGATAAATAGTCATATTGCTTCCCTGTGTGCTCCAACCACTGCTTGAACTGCAGCCTCTTTGGTATGCCGTTGACGATAACTTCTTTATTCTCTCGCCACTCATCCTTGAGGCGGTTCATCTCCTTGATGATGACAGATCGTGTGAATCGTATACCCTGCTTATGTTGCTTCTTCTTATCGTCGGCGATAGCCTCCTCTTGTTGATCTCGCAGATCTTGCAGCGATACTGTAGGAATAAGGTCAGAGACAGTCTTTGCGCGGCGGCCTCGCTTTCTCTCGTGATACCGCTTTTCGATGCGAGTTCTTCGATCATCCACGTACTTTTTGATAACATCCTCAAGCACCACAGCTTCATGAACGATGTTGCGAATGTGCCGGAGCCCTGCGAGCGTAGGAGAACTGAGGATATCGTGATATCGCTCGCCGATGGTCTCGGCGGTGCTGGAAGCGGCGTGAAATCGCATATCTGAGGGAAGAAGTGAGAAATGAGCAGGCGTGAAGGTCTTCTTCTTCTTGAGCTGCTTCCTGAGAAGATATTCTATGGCAGGTCGGTCTGTGGGAGGGTAGATGCCCGTTTTTTGGAAGCCCGAGATGATGTGAGCGGCAGTGAAGCCTTCATTAAAGATCTCCTGATTTTGGTGAGAAAAGGGGCCTTTTTCGGTGAAGGCTGATTAAGAAGGCACATACCTGAAAAGCTCCTGCAAAGGCACGCCGGCCAAAGGTAAGATTTCCCTTCCGCAACGCCTCACGAAGCTTCTTCTGATGCGCTTCCTTCAGAGAATTGAAATACGCCTACATCCATTGGCTGGAGTATATGCGTTGAATGAGGCGGAAGAAATGCTACGAGAATATTGAACTTTATCATATATTCTCGTAATTCGAATGAGCCGTGGCCTGTGAAGCCGTCGATAACGAGCAGCCGCCATACAGCCTCATCATCAGGCCTCGCCGCGGGAGGCATATCGTGAGTAACCAAGCGGTTATTTGTATCCTGAAGGTGCTCATTACACCCAAACCACTCTTCAAAAATCAAGCTGACGTTTCTGTACAGTAGCAGATTTCTCCCACGAGCATCGGTTGAAGTGCTTCGCCCACTCGAGCGTTATCGCCGCACTTGAGAATGCCGAGTCTGACTGAGCGAAGCGCATATCAGGATCGCCTTCAATGAACGCCCACTCAAGCGTTGGCAACGACTTGAAGATCAGCCAGGGGGGCGTTGTTGCGCCGGCTGCGTTGCCTGAGCCGATGACTGTGCAAGTCTCGCGATCTTGCGGAGAAAATACCTCTGTTGCTGACTTCTTCTTGGTGCGTACAACGAGGCATTCCATCTTATCTCGTAGCATTCCGACTCTAACTCCTGCTTCATCTGCATTCCAGGTCTCTGATGCACCGATATTGTACTTCGTCATCACATCGCTGAGGCGTTGGAACCACTCCTTCGTATCATCAACGCCGCCTTCCTCATATTCGGCACGCGAAGCTTCTCTCGACTTCAATATCGATTTCGCAAGCTCAGGATGATCATCGCGGAAGCGAGAGTACCACATCTTGCTCACAGGTCTCGCATCAGGATCACGGCGGCGCCGCAGAGTAAGTGCTGCATCTTCTATTTCCCACTTGGAGGCAGGCAGGCCTGACTTTTCCATCCAGATGATATAACACACGATAGCTTCTTCTTCCTCATCCGTGAGTTGCCGCGGGCGCCCCATCTTAGGATCGACAACATCCTCATAATCTACGGTATTCGCAGCCTCAAGTCTCTTGACGATGCGGCCGATAGATGCACGAGCAGAGCCGGCATATCGAGCTTCAGCAGCACGAAGAGTCAGTGGCTTCTTTCGGCGGCCGGCAGCATCACGATTGAGACCGCGGCGAAGTCGCTGGCGTGAAAGAACAACGGCCTGAGCAGCTCTCAGATTTGATTGTGAGGGCATAATTTTGATGGACGTGATATATGACTTTTTTACTGATTGATGTCCTAGAAATCATTGGTTTTGGCGGGCAAAAGTCATGATTTTGCGACAGTAGCCTGTGCGGGGTTGTCTCACACTTTTCGCCTTGTCTCATACTTTTGTGGCCAACTAAGCTTGCTTAGTTGGCACCCCCTCCCGGCTAGCCAACGAGTAATTTTATCTCTAAGGCTTATAGTGGCCAATTTTTCTAATACCCTGAGGACTGAGCAAGGTGAAGTTAAGTTTAATCCTCGGTTAACTTGGGGTTCCACTTGGCAGCCGAACTTCCCCAGTAAGTAATGTTGTGTTTCCGGGATATTGCCGCTAGGCATCTATCCATTTTCGGATTGTAATCTAGTTAATTGCCACAGATATTCTTTCGGCGTTGGGGGCATTAACAAACTTTAGTAGTTCTTGTGGAGGCGTGATAAGTCTGTGATTCATATAAGGGTTTCGACTTCATGTTGCCGGATTTATCATGGCGTTGCTGCTGTATTCTACCAGGGAGTTAAATTTGAATAGTTTTATAGCACGGGGATTCAAGGATCGACTTAATATGCATAAAACAGCAAATAAGTTATAAGAAAGGCGCATTCCAGCTTGCCAAGCTCAAGTTTAGATGAAGTCTCAGTACTCTTAAACTCGCTGCATTGAGAAACAATAAAGTAGGTATTTCTCTCTCCAATAGCCTGCTGTTTAGATCATGTCAGACTTTGTGTTACTCATATTGAATGGCTGTGCTGTCTTGAAGAAGGGTCTGTCAGTAATATTGAGTCTACCCAGCCTATAAAATCTCCTTTCATCTCCAAACAGCGATCGTCTAAATGATTGGAAACTCGCTTGAAATTCAGAACTTAGCTAGTGTCAGCAAAGCCAGCATAGTTATCCAGTGGGCCATACAACCGCTCGTAACTACTAGTTAAACATCACACGGTTCAGCAACGTGCAGAATCAGCAGTTTTGCCATGTTTATGTTTTTAATTAATTCCAAAGTCTTGAGATGGAGTAAGAGAATTATCTTTCTTAGGATTTTGTCTAGTCTGCTATTTGCCCTATTTGCTTCTCAGTGCCTCGGATCCTTTTCGTATCCATCGAATTTACATTCTGTTCTACATTGTGATATAATCATGATTCAAGTATGTTTTTAAAACCATTGCCCAGTTGCTGCTTGAATCTGTTTACTCAGAATGGCGCCTTTAATCCCAGTGTTCAACGAATTCCATATTTGTGAATTATGACGACTTCTGATTATTGGCGGGCGAATTGCGAAACAGTTTTGCACGCTTCCTTTACCTAGCTCCGCTAGCTGATTGAGTTTGTGGTCAGAAACATGATCGTGACTGTGGTCAACGCTGTGATCACTGTGTCAACTGTAATTGTCAGAGACGCGGTCGTCGCTGATACTGTAACTAAAAGTTAATGATGATGAGAGGCAACAGGCTGTTGATAGTATCTCTAAGTGTCAAAACAGAACAAAGTCTAACTAGAATGTAGCCTCTAAGACAAAATATATTTAGCCGGAATATGTCCCTCCTCAAGACAAGGTGAAAGGAAACAATATGGCGCTTGAGCATATCGTGTGTAGGACAGAGTCAACAGAGACTACCACAATGAGAATAAAACCGGTAATCAATCTCTTAGAGACAAATTCAAGTCCTATCAGATGACGCGACGTAGAGAAGGTATTAACGATTTTGTCATTATTTGACAACAGCAGTAGAAAACATAGCGCATACGTAACGTAAAGGTTCATAGATCAGCAGTCTTTCAGCCGTTCTTCTCTGATTCGTATTATTGCCGGTCTTAATTTTGATCAAATGCCAAGCCCGAATTATCATCAAACCGAGTCGGCTAAATGCATGATCATGAAGCATGGAGTGATCTGCCGATTCTGCGGAGATGGTTGTATATGCCGTACAAAAGTCCCGAAGACCAAGCCAGATATAGACTACCTCGAACCATTAACCAAGTCAAGACTAAGATTTTCACGAACTAAAATCAGGCTTCAGGGAAAACTCTGTTGGAAATGGAACCAGCCTCGTATATTTCTTCTATGCTGGCAGGTATTAGTTACTTGAGCCCAGAACTGAGAAAAACAAATCACTCTCAACCAATGACAATAATAAACAAACTCAATAGATTATCCAGGCACTCAGAGGTCTTACTCTCAATACTCATGGAATATAAATGCTGCATTATAGACGTTGGCGGTTGACCTGTCGTCAAATACTGGAATTAGGCTATTTGACGCACCAACCATTGTTCTGCCCGCAAATACCACCATGTCCCCGCATTGTGTTTGGAACCGCAATCCCAATTGCGACACAGGCATGAAGATCGCTGCAATCAAACGTCGTATCAGAGCAAAAAGCAAGGTTGGGTCACGGCGTGTCCCTGATGCGATTTGCTCGGCTATAACAAACAACCTTAAAGCACTCATACTCAACCCCACAGGGACAAACGATGACGGTGTTCATGCTACCCCGTAAATGAGTATCTATAAAAGCTCAGTGATAAGATCCTGTTGAGTCGACCAAAGGTAGCGTCGCCCTCACAAAAGTTCGACATGATGCTGTCCGCGTTGCAAGTTGCTGCTACACTCACACTTTTGAAAGGCCTAGCATTGGCTGCCGCGCCATATGAACAGCCTGATTGTACGAAGGAGCCTCTTCGTTCAAATGGAATATGTGACATTGGGGCTTCGCCTGCCGAAAGAGCTGCAGCTTTGGTGGCGGCCTTGACTCCACGTGAGAAAGTCAACAACCTTGTCAGGTAAGTTAGTTAAATATTAGTAGATGCTCAACTACTGACGCAAATAGCAACGCGACTGGTGCGCCTAGGATTGGTCTACCAAGGTACAACTGGTGGAACGAAGCCCTCCACGGTGTAGCTGGTGCTCCTGGCAATGACTACAATGATGAGCCGCCCTATGACATAGCAACTTCGTTCCCTATGCCTCTTCTCATGGGGTCCACCTTTGACGATGATCTCATCCACGACATTGGCGAGGTTATTGGCACAGAGGCACGGGCCTGGAACAACGGTGGTTGGGGAGGGGGTGTAGACTACTGGACGCCCAATGTCAACCCCTTCAAAGATCCACGATGGGGCCGTGGTTCCGAAACACCAGGCGAAGATGCTCTTCATGTCAGTCGTTATGCACGAGCCATGGTTCGTGGCCTCGAAGGTGACAAGAAGCAGCGTCGTATCGTGGCCACCTGCAAGCACTATGCTGGTAATGATTTTGAGAATTGGGGTGGTCAAACGCGCCACAACTTCAATGCCAAAATCACACCCCAAGACTTGGCAGAGTACTATGTGCGTCCTTTCCAGGAGTGTACTCGCGATTCAAAGGTTGGCAGCATCATGTGTGCATATAATGCTGTGAACGGGATCCCTGCGTGCGCAAACTCATACCTTCAAGAAACTCTACTGAGGAAGCACTGGAACTGGACCCACACGAACAACTGGATCACCAGCGATTGTGGCGCTATGCAAGATATCTGGCAGCATCACAACTACACAAAGACTGGTGCTGAAGCGGCCAAGGTCGCCTTTGAGAATGGCCAGGATTCCAGCTGTGAGTATACCACTACGAAGGATATATCTGATTCATACGAGCAAGGTCTCTTGACGGAGGAGGTTATGGATCGGGCTCTCAAACGCCTTTTCGAGGGACTTGTTCACACTGGTTTCTTCGATGGCGACAAATCAGAATGGGCTTCACTCAACTTTGACGATGTGAACACCAAGCACGCTCAGAATCTTGCTCTTCAGTCTGCCGTACGTGGCGCGGTTCTCCTGAAGAATGACGGCACCCTACCCCTCAAGATCAAGAAGAAGGAGAGTATAGCTTTGATCGGTTTCTGGTCCGATGATGAAACAAAGTTGCAAGGAGGATATTCCGGCCCGGCTAATGTGCGTACGCCAGCTTATGCTGCCAAGAAGCTGGGGTTGAACGCCAATGTCGCTTGGGGCCCGACTTTACAGAATAGCTCAGTTCCTGATAACTGGACTACCAATGCTCTGGAAGCTGCTAAGAAGTCTGACTACATTGTGTACTTGGGTGGTCTTGATGTGTCAGCCGCTGGCGAGGAGCTGGATCGCACAGATCTTGACTGGCCTAATACTCAGTTGACTCTACTCAAAAAACTGTCAAAGCTTGGCAAGCCGTTAGTTGTGGTTCAGCTTGGCGATCAAGTTGACGATACACCTTTGCTCAAGGATAAAGGTGTGAACAGTATTCTGTGGGTCAATTATCCCGGTCAAGAAGGCGGCCCTGCTGTCATAGACCTTATCACAGGTCGTAAAAGCCCAGCTGGACGTCTCCCACTGACCCAATACCCGAGCAAGTATGTAGAACAAGTCGGTATGTTAGAGATGGAGTTGAGACCTACAAAGTCAAGTCCTGGCAGAACATACCGTTGGTACCCTGATGCAGTGTTGCCATTCGGTTTCGGAAAGCATTACACCACATTCAAAGCCAACTTCAAATCCCACAAGATCGAGATGAACATACAGAAGCTCCTCAAGGATTGCGACAAAACTTATGCAGATACCTGCCCCTTGCCTCCGATCCACTTAAGTGTGAAGAACACGGGTCGTACCATTTCGGACTTTGTGTCTCTGGTCTTTATCCAGAGCAAGGTTGGACCCAAGCCTTACCCACGAAAGACACTTGCAGCGTATTCGCGCTCTCATGATATCAAGCCGCGTGCGACAAAGGACGTCAAACTTCAGTGGACAATGGACAATATTGCTCGGAGGGAGAAGAATGGTGATCTAGTTGTGTACCCTGGGACGTATACATTGTTGCTCGATGAGCCAACACAAGCCAAGATCAAGGTGAAGTTGACGGGAGAAAAGACCGTATTGGACAAATGGCCAGAGTATCACGGGTCGGACTAATATTTTAGTTGGTTCTTTCTTGGCAGGTATCAGACTTCTAAGTAAAAGTCGAACTGTATGGACTTCAGTCAAATATCTTCCTAGTAAATTGGGGCAAAATTTATATCTATTTTCAAGAGGTGAACAATATTAAGGCCTGTTTCAGAGGTTTATATCAAATGTCCAATCTGGGAAAATCAGGTACCAGGCTAGTCACTCAATGTTAGGTTGGAATTATCTCCACGGACGGAGTTTGCCCGGAAGCTTCGGCGGTGGTTGTCCAAGCCTCAAACAGCCAATCAATTGCACACGATGACAATGTCAATTTGAACAGTAAGATCGACATTTAGCTTCAGTACAGTGTGGCTTAGGCAGCGAGACTTGTGAACATAACTGACTCGTGCATATTCGTAGCACTTCTGATTGTTCATCTCAGTTGTATGGTAACGCTGTCAACGTCGGCCTGTGCATCAAAGACGGGAAACTCAAATACCAGATCTTCCCTTCGTTTTTGTTTGCACTTCGTAGTTATTAACTAAAATAAAATACCTTCGGCCAGTGGCACCATCCGGATTTCTAAACAAGCTAAACAGAGAATGCGGCACTTGTCCCGGTGGTCCGGTATGATGTGGCTTGGCTAGTCAACGCTATTTACCATTAGACTTCGGTAGAGTAGCACTGTGCCTTTCCAAAACTTGGCTCCCGCCGATCATGGATTTCTGTATCCCCTTCCCCCGGATCCCCTTCTTTTCCCCAACATCCTCCGCTCACGTATCACACCAACATTCCTAATGAAACCATCAAATTATCTCATCTGATGCCATCCGTCAGTCTAGGTGCAACAATCATAATAGTCACTGTATCTCTGACTTTCCTCTCGGGCATCTTTTTGGCCCTTCGTCTATATTGCAAGATCGTTCGTCATCGTCGATTCTGGTGGGATGATTACTTTCTCATTGCAGCCTGGGTAAGCTCTCCCAATCTTTCTATCCCGAGTTTCAGCATGGTTTTGGTACAACTTATCTCCTCATCGTATGACGATGTGAGCTGCGAACCCGTATTATTCAACTATTGCAATTAACACTGGCGTTAGATATGCCTCTTAATTTCCGCTGGTCTTACCATATTCGATGTCAGCCTCGGCTTTGGCAAGGACATATCAAAAGTTAATCCCGCACACGTACCAACAATCGCTCTTACTGGAACTGTTTACGGCCTGTTTGCTTGTTTATCTGCAGCATGGAGCAAAACGTCATTTGCGCTGACTTTGCTACGGCTGGAGGACGGCTGGAAGTACTGGTTCCTGTGGTTTCTCATTATCACCATGAATATCATTATGAACTTGGTGATTGTTTTCTCTTTTGTCAAATGCACGCCAGCAAGGAAGGTCTGGCACTCTAAGCTGCCCGGGACCTGTTGGAACCCGCTAGTTGCAACATACTATAATGTTTTTGCTGGGGGTAAGTCATATAGCTTCATCGAGACTTCTCGCCACTGATCAATTTGACCAGCTTATTCAGGTTTGGTTGATCTAGTCCTATGTATCCTTGCTTGGACGATCATTTGGAAGCTTTCGATGCAGACACGGGAGAAGATTGGCGTGGGTATTGCTTTGACCTTTGGCATCTTGTAAGTCCTGTTAGGCTCTCATGTTCGATAAATTGCTAACAAGAGTCCAGTGCAGCTGCAGCAGCTGGAGCGAAGTGCGTCGGGATGCTTGGTCTCAGCAGCCAGAACCGCACTTGTGAGTCTTACGGGCCGTCAAACGTTCTTTGTATCTACCTTGATTGCTAATGCCTCGCACAGTGGCTCGAGTCGGAATCTTCATCTGGTCCTCCGTTGAGGTCGCGGTCACCATTATGGCTGCCAGTATTCCGATAATGCGTATACTTGTCTTACGTGTCTGTCGCCGCAACAGACTTGAAGCTTCTAATCGGCCCCTACGTCGTCTCCGCACGATTAGTAGTCGAGATAAAAGGCCTTCTCCTAATGTTACCATGCCAAGTGATAATAATAATACAGAAGCAGGACCTGTTTCAGCAAGGGAAGAAGGTCTCAGCAGTGTCACCTTGATACACAGCATAGACTCAAACAGGAGGAACGATATAGATATGTATAGGATTGATACCACGCTATCGTTGGTTTGAATAGCGAATGGGCCAAGTGGCTAATACCTCCGAGCAAAATTCAATTCCACTTATGTCAAGTTATGCAAATTACTTCAACTAGTAGCACTAGTTTAACTTATTAAGTCGATATTGGAACTTTTGAGTAATTCCACTGTTAGCAGCCTTCTTCCGTTATACATTCGAGCTATTCCAGGACTATCAGAGATGCACTGATATAGGATATGGGTTTGATTAAGGTCTTATGGCTAACTATAAGTGAGGACTTTATAATTCCTTGTCCTCGACGCAAATATTAATATCTATGTATATCTATATAGTTAATCCATGGGAAGAAATAGCGCAGATATAAGCACAGCAGAACCTAATTACTATAACACTTGAAAAGTCCACTGAGCTACCACCAACTTGAGGTTGACATGAACTTGTATATGAGTGATATGAAACCGTGATCCAGAGGCTATAAAGAGGAGCCAATATACTTCATAGCCAATATATAACAAATGGTGATTGTAATCAAATATATTTCAACATTGCACTTGCTTGACTTAATTAGCACAAGATGGCCAATCAACTATCTAGTGGGTACTGTTCTGGCAAGAACATCAAGTGACAAGTTAGGTTCAGCAGAGTGTAGTCCACTATGCTATTCTATAGATAATCTTTTAGATTTTTCACTATTTCAAGAAGACACGACATACTCCAAAACAGTAAACTTGCAGCACAAATGGATTTCATAGGGTCATAAGTCATGCTTGCAAAATTCTTTCTATGCAGCTATTGAAAGGCTGGACACTGCGAATCATGCAAGTGCAACGGATAAAAACTTGACAATTAAAACGAAGCTCGATTAGAAACCTTTGAGAAACCCGATAAGTGATCCAGTGACGTGTCTTTCTATCGATAAGGGTACAAAGATTTTCCTGTGGTAAAATCATTATATCATATTCTTTATGTATGTCTATGTATCAGAGCACGAGGTCACAGGCGTGAAACCGACAAGAGGTAATTTTTTATTCACTATCCAGAAGTAGTGAGTATATAAACGGGCAAGGTTCCCGCTGACTTGTCTTGCCTCAATTGCAACACTGCGTACATCATTTTCAAGAACAAACATCAACTCTCTCCAAAGACAAACATAACAGATTAGCCATGTGCAAGCAAGTCAATAACTCCTACAGATGCATCCAGTGCGATCGGGAAAAACGACAGGGCCAAGACTTCAAGATGTGTAGCCAGGGTAGAAAGGAGAACAAGTGGGGCGCATGTGGAAAGTCTACGGTGGAAATGAAGCCCGTACCAGATGGCACATGTAGCGAATGCCTTAAGAAGCAGAAAAAGTAGGTCAAGCGGGAGGTGGAATAACAGTATAACCTTAGGACATATAGAGCAATGGGCAGTGCTCTATCTCGTTAAAACTTTGATTTGACTTCATTGAACCTTGACTTTATTATCTACCAAAGTATTCCAGTTTCAATAAACTGGAATACTGTTTCAACGTAACATTTTGAGGCGGATTATTACAATGATAGCTACAAAGGACAGACTTCTTCAATTGGAACGCCGATGCTTGTGTTTATTACTAGAAATCCATGGCCTTTCTATTACGCTAATAAAGCGATATCTTCAGGCGTTGTTCAGGATAGACCACTGTGGGAAAAAACAAACTAGGCGGTGCTGGAGTGAGTTGTGAATTTCATACTGATGTGTAAGAGTTCACGGAGATGCTGCCAGTCTATTACGGACATCTGCAGCAAACCATAACATACGATATTCTTGTATCAAACATAGGTATAAATAACCCTCCACTCGGAATCTCTATTATGCCTCCTTTGTCCCATCCTTATCCAGGCCAGCGCTTCTCTCCTCATCAGACACCGGCTTCAACTCTGAGGGAGCCTTCTTTTGCAAAGCCACCCAGATAGCCGATCCAATAATGAGACCACTGCCGATGAAGCTAGCTGGCGGAGGAGTCGTTCCCCAGATAACACGGTCAATAATGACTGCATAGACAAGCTGTACGTACTGCTCACGGGTTAGACATGGCGAGATTGACTTGATGGCAAACGACTTACAATAAGGTTGGTCGCTCTCCCGGCTTTCTCTCTTTGTAGACCTTCAGTGAGGAGAACCTGGAACAGGAAACCGGAAACCCCGATAGAGAGAAGAATAGCCCTGGGTAAGTTAGTTTTAATTTACTTTTAGCACAAATGACTGTCTTCGTACCACTCAGCGAGACTCTTGGGGATCTCAAACTGCAAATCAGGGTGGATCGTGATGATGAGGAAAGAGCTGACAGTAGCCAACACTGCAAAGTAGTTCACGCTCACAAGAGAGTGGGCACGCTTTCCAATAACCCGAATAGTTGAGTAAGCTGTCGCCGCAGCAATGGAGCCGAAAATGGAGCAGCAAATGGCAATTGTACGCTCATGGGGTGTTGCCTTGACTGCCGAAAGAATACCTTTGGCGGCACCTTCATTATCTGATGAGGATCCCGAAAGGAACGAGTCGTTGTATGGGAAGATGAAAGAAGGACGAGCAACGAAAAGCACGCCTGTAAACGCGATGAGACCTGCCGAAGCTTCATTGACAGTGAACGGTTCCTGTAAGAGCCAGTCAGTCAACCTGAGATACGTATTTATCGATCTCTATTGGGAACTTACGCGTAGAGCAACCCAAGCAATGAATGCTGTCAGAGTCGGAACAAGGAAAGTGATAACTGTTGCGTCGGACACGTCAAGATATGAGAGAGAGTCTGCTCGGTTTGTCAGCGTGAACTCCTATGGCAAGTATTGTTATTCGTACAGTAGAGACCGAAAAGACCAACAGATCCAGCCATGCCTCTCAATACCAACAGTCCTCGAACTTCGCGTGGCCCGAAAGGAAAGTCGGGGACTTTCTCACGCCACATGTAGAAAGAACCGATAAGTGCAGTGGCAAGCATACGGACGAATATGATCTGAAGAGCGTGGAATTTTGTCTCAAAACCAGTTGACAAGAGTCTTGTTGTCATAGACATCTAATTGTGTTAGTAGAGGTCTCGAAGGTGTAAAGCGGCTTCTTACAATAGAAGCAAATAGCTGTGCCAGCAGAACATAGAACAGTCCGATGTTTCGAGAATAAACATCCTGCAACTTCTCCCATAATGAAGTGAAATCTGACTCGCTTGTCTCGATAGAAGAAGTAAAAGAGCTTGTGCTTGGACTAGGCGAAACAGCTCCAGTGATACTCTCAGGTGTCAGTAGAGCAGAATTCTCTGCTTCCCCCTTCTCATTGGCTACTTCATGAGACATGTCTGCTATTGAAAATTGCAACTTGTAGAATGTTTAGGTGAAGTACACGACCGGCGCAGCTTGACAATAGCCAATAACCCAAAACTTTTAAATGAATGAAACGCAGCTCTGCTGCAGTGAAATGAATGTGACAATGAAAAATAAATGAATGTTGATTTTTCTTAGGTAGTTCCGTGCACTGACAAGTAGCCTAAATAGTCTAGAATACTAAACTCAAAACAGCCAGATGTACGGCAAGGCCCGTAAAAGGAGTTCACTTAGCGAGTTACTCCACCAATCGTAGGCATGTATACAAATGCGAGAGGTCCTGTTAATCTCGGACTAATATTCTTCCCAGCATCAATGCTCCACTTTGATTAGTTGATTAGTTGTAACTTTTGGTTCTACGAACTCAGTGTGTACTAACATTAATCATTATCAAATAGGTTTCCGTCTAGACATCAGGTCAGTCGAAAACGAAAACATATCTATACTATATGAATACACTATCATCTCACTAAGTTTCATACAACACCGGTGAAGCAATAGATGGAATATAATAAAAGTTGTTATTTTGCCAATTTACTCTAGACTACCAGATGAACCATACCCTATATCTGGTTTACACAAGTGAACTCAAACGCGGAAATGTACATGAATTCTAACCCCAAGTAATAAAACAATTGTGACATAAAAATGCAGAAACCGGCGAAAGGTGAATTCATGTTAAAACAAGGAATGCAAAGTTGTTATTATTAACGTGTATGGAAATTGATATTATGACCTTGCGAGGAATAGAGAATATCTATTTTTAGAACTTTTGGGCGACCATATACCCCGCGTCAGATGTCGCTGGATCCAACCTGCTTCATCAGACCTCGCTGAGACACCAGCGACAAAACCGGGGTTTGAGCATGCCTGTAGTAAGAAAACCTTGTGTAGAGTGCAGAAGTAAGGTGAACAAGTCTAAGAGAATGTAACACAACTAACGGTAGTCAATCACACCAGACAAGCATCTCAAATGTCGGTGACCTTTCCACATGATGATTCTAGCGACTGATTATATTATTAAGGTGATCAGAACTCAGAATGCTGCCGTCGATGTAACAACAGGGGACTAGATTGTGTGCGTTCTGAGGGTCGCCAGTTTAGACAAGGGTCATCGGCAAAGTACGACGCACAGTTCTCAGGGACTCAGAGCTGGGTCAGTGGTAATGCTAAAGAGTGTACGTCTTTTTCCTTGCTGGTAATAATTTGAATTGCTGAGCTGAGTGTTGGCAAGTTCTTCTTCAGACTGGTCCACGACAGCGCAGAAAAAAGATCGCCATTGATGATAATACTCCAACATCGATTTCGACAATAGACACACCTGTCGACCAGTCACAAAGCAACCTTTCTGACTATGATACTACAAGAGATAGTTCAATATCAGCACTCGAGGCTTCATCCCATACTAATACAGCAATGAGAGATAACATGGTACCTTTTGGTAGTGGTCAACATGGTAGCGCTACTCACTTGGCTTCCTATCCTCAACCATTGGGAGATAACCTTGCTCTTTCTCAACGAGGGCCTTCCTGGGGTGGTTTATTACACAAACTTGAACCTCCACAGGTAGAAGATCTGTCGTTAGAAGGTATTCAGGAAGCCTGCCTTCTACGATACTTTATTGAAGATTTATCCCCCTGGGTATACCATTGATTAGCAATAATATTCACATATGGTTACTAACAATGCCAGTTCGATCTGGTTGACCCCCAAAGACGTTACCAACTCATTGTTCCAGAGCGAGCACGCCGCTACCCTCCTCTCCTCAACGCCATCTTGGCCATGTCTTCCCGCCACCTGTGTCGCGTTGAGAGATACAAAACACAGCAGGGAATCGTCTACCGTGGCCAGCCTCTCCCAAATCTCACACCCGGTTCATCAGTTGAATACATGCTTAAATGTATCTCGGTTCTGAAAGAATTTTATACAACCCAAGACGGAGAGATCCAAGAATTGATTGTCACAACCGCTGTGATACTGCGTCACTATGAAGAACTGGACGACCATAATCAAGACACTGGATCTGAAATAGATCTAGACGAGGGAGTTAACTTTTTGGCAATTCTGAACGCGGTTCTTAGAAGCTTGACAGCTAATGATTTAAGTCATCGCAGAGACTTGTTAAACGCCTCCTACTGGATCGCATTGAGACAAGAGGTTTACTATTCACTACTAAAAGGTTATTCACCACAAATAGTTGAGCCACCTGCAGAGTGGGTAGACATATCACCCGCAAACAAACTTGTGTCCCATACGAACCAGGTTGCAAAGTGGCTTTTTAGTGATAGATCCGAAACGGGGTGGCGTGAGTACACATCGTCATACTTCAAGTGTCAGAAGAGGTTGACTTGACATAGGAAATCTCAAAAAGCAGGAGGAATATTTGGACAAATGCGTCACTGGTCGCTTCTCGCCTATACTCTACCGACCCCCCAACAAGATCTCTGGAGAGGTGTTTCCAACGGTGTGGTTCGCTTCGTCCATTGCTCTCACAGGCATGCAACACATGATGATTGCAAGGATGATACTAATTGCTGAATCGCCATTTCTTTCGTGAGAGATTTTCCAGATTGTTTGCTGAAGTGCCTGCTGACCTTTACTAGACAAGAAACAGATGTCCGCGCCGCATATCGAGAAGCAGAAGGAAAGGTCAGGGCCCTAGTACTAGAGGTTTGTGGCACAGCAGTACAACATTTGGAAACACAACCGGGCCTCGTAAACGCAACTTTGGCCATTCAGATGTATGGAAGCTATTTCACTGATCCTTGGGAAAGAGAAGCTTTAAGAAGGACAGTGAGGATGTTTAAAGATTGTCAGGCGTGGCCCTTGCCAAGGGTACTAAAGTCTTTCTTACAGGATGGTAAATGAGGCGATCTTTGCAAGAATCATTTGGGTAAATAAAACTGATGTAGGGTGAATAACGGGTATAATAGCGATGTATGCTTATTCCCATTATGCAACTGTCTTATTCACATTTTATGTATTTATGCATTGGTCGCAAGACCTGATCCATCTTGTCCAATTAAAAGCGGACATAACCAACATTTCCCCACCAGGAACTCAACCGAGAAATGCCGATCAAAGATTCTTATCTCGCGCGTAAAATTAACTTTAACACAATCACCAAATACCTCATCCAGAGGCACCTTCATCATGGGCATCTTCCGTATTGTGAGAAAAACAATTGTACCAGGTCTTCTTGGTACATCCACAGCCGCAGCTTATCTCGCCTCGCAAAACCCTGTCATCTCCCCGCTTCCAGCAAACGATCCCATCTGGTCCTCAAGACTCTTCAGAAGGGCCAATCCCAATGGTAATCCCGCGACTCAGGATGTCGTGATCAAGAGAATTCCTCTCGATAAGATCCGACCCGAACTTCTCCAGAAGAATGGTGATTTGGCGCTCGAATTTTGCCGTGGCATTTGGAGCGGTTGGGGTAAGTTCACTATCATGAAGTTTATACTGATTGTCATACTGATTGTCATTTCAGGTTACGAAATCCAGCGTAGGTATCTCAGTTTCAAGTGGCGTAGCCCCGAGACGGAACAGCAACTCTGGGACCGTGAGCAGCTCTCCACAAGCACCTACGATAGAGGGACCGCCATCACCGACCATTTCGAGGTTGTTGAGAAGACTGCAACTTCCATCACTGTGCGCTGTGGCGATTCACCCCGTAACCAAGCAGCACGGTCATCAGATGGTCTTTTCCAGATCAGCGCCACCATTGACAAGACGCACGAGGAGGTTGAGCTTCGGCTCAAGAGCGTACTGTTTTCGAGCGAGGGCAAAGTTGCGGGAAACAAGGGACCTATGCCTGGCTGGATGACCGAATTGCATCAGTGGTATGCTAGACTCTGGGCCGAGACTGGATCTTGGAGACTTCTCAAGTGAAATTATAAGAGTTACGAGGGATGATGAATAACCATGGATCAGACGTGGACTTTGTGATATACCTATATTATGATGACAGGCAATTGGAAAATATGTGCTGCTCTACCTCGGTAGCTAGTTTAACTAGCTAGAATACCTAAGAGCAGGGTCAATGAAAGCTCACTTCACACACAAAAAAAAAAAAAAAAAATATGTGCTGCAACCTAGGAATATTGCTTCACAGTGGGCTTTGGTCGATCGAGGAACGGTGACAAAGACTTTACCTGCCCTGACTCGACAGAAACGTAAACTGTATTGTAGTCGCTTGCAGCATGCCAAGATTGTCGAACGATCAGAAGAATGTCTGCAAAGTTGGCCTTGAAGGTCGATTATGTTTTATGAGATACTAGAGCTAGCCAATATCGTAGACATTGCTTGGTGATAAGTGCTGGTAGGAACAGTTGGCGCCATCTAGGCCAATCGTACAAATGAAAGTGGAATGAGCAACTGGCCATCATCATTAATAAGACATGGAGGGTAATTGCGCCGTGTGAATGATCCTGGGAATCTGTACTTGTGAACGGGGTACAGAGAGCCAAGTGAGCGGAGTGGATGCTGACCACAAATTTCTCCAAGGACCTGATGTTGCGAATTCACGGTCATCAATTTTGATTTCATTTGTCAGCCTTTTGTAATTACTAATTCACCACATGTCTGGAACGCGTAAGTTGTTACAGTAGATATAAATAATGGTACTGCCCAAAGACATCGTAAAACACAAAGAAACCATAATAGTCATCATCGCCACAACAGCAAGTCATGAGTTCCAGACCCTATGAAATCACTATCCTTGGAGCGACCGGTTGGACGGCCACGATCTGTGCTGAACACATTGCCCGAACCTTTCCAGTGAACACAAAATGGAGTATCGTAGGCCGGTCCTCAACCAAGCTTGAGGCTTTACGTCAATCTCTACGAGTCATCAACCCTGATAGGCTGGAACCAGCTGTTCACATTATATCACAGCTTGACGAGCAAAATCTCGCTCCCCTGGTCAAAAAATCCCATGTTATCATCAATGGAATAGGTCCTTATCACCGTCATGCAACTCCAGTTGTAGCAGCATGTGCTATGAATGGTACCCATTATGTTGACTTCAGTACTGAGACGCTTTGGATCTCAGAAATGATTCGCGACTATCATGAGCTAGCTGTCAGTTCAGGAGCATCAATCATCCCGGCAATTTCAGGATCCAGTGCTCCGTCCGATCTTGCAGCCTGGCTCATGGCCTCTTACTTTAGTGACCATGGCTTACCAGCAGCATCTGAGGTGATCTGCTCGGGTGAGATGACTATGCTTGGTATGCAGGGCGGCTCGCTACACACTGTGCTTGATGTTGCAGAAAACTATGGTATCAGAGGATGGTTGATTGCTGATACGTCTGTCTTGCTGCCTGATGGAGAGTCTGCGGGTGGCACCAAGGGACTTTCTGGATATCACTACGACCAACACATTGGGCACCTGACGTCGTCTTTTGTTGCTTTTGGAAATGAGTCGGTTGTTCAGCGATCAGCAGCTCTCGACAGATCTACTTATGGACCAAAATTTGTCTACAAAGAGTACAGTCCAGCAAAAAGCTACGTCGCTGCAATGCTTGTTCATATCGTAACCAAAATTGGCATCCTCCTCCTTGCTGTGCCATGGTTTCGGTCATTTTTGCGGACGAGATCTCTTAGTCCAGGAGAGGGACCAGACCGAACAGAGAGCCGTAAGACTGAAAGTGCCGAGTGGAAAGCTGTTGGTTACATGCCTGGAGTAGCAGAACCAGTCGCGTGTTCCAGATTTGTTTTTCAAGGAGCGTTGGTAGACATGGCGGCAGTTCTGGCTGTGGAGGCTGCAGGAACGATGAATGATAAGCTCAAAATTAGAGACGGCGATGGGCTGAAAGCCGGGTTGTCGACACCTTCAACCCTGGGGGCAAGATTCGTAGATCGGCTTCGCACAACAGGATTTACCATTGAGATTAAGGGATGGGGAACTGCCGATCAAAAGGCAGGTACGTTATGACGTTCTGACTGATCTAGTGGGCAGTAGAAAAGATCGACTTCTAAGTGTTGGAGGTAAAAATAACTAGTTCAAGAACTATGATCTAAAGAACATAAACTGATCTGGTAATTCCGTCTCTTATGCTTTCAGTGGTCACTGTTTCTGGTACCCTGAGCCAACAACTGTAATCGGGCGCGATTGTAATGCAAGGATCAGGCATCCATCCAGTGGTCTCTTGCTGATCGACCTTACCCGTTAGAGTGCGGCTGAGACACTATCGCAAGAAGATCGACCGATGGCTACCTTATGTTTAGCCCGAGATAACTTGAACATATATTAGTAGTAACGCTAATGAACTGAGAAACTGTCTGTTCAATTGTTCTGGAATGATTTAAAGGGTTACATGTTGAGTTGGGATAAGCATAAAATAGATCGTGGAGATGGTTGACATCTTAATTCCAGCCAAAGCCACGAGACAACACCAACTGGCACTAATGCAAGCCTTCGCACACCTTTAATTTAGAATGCCCCTTGCGTCCTTGCTTCTGTCGCGTCCAAGTGTAACGCTTTGTAACACAGAACAAATAGGAATTAAACATTGTTAGATCGACAGCCTAGTTGACTTGGCATGGCTTGCAATCAGTGGATTCATTACCAACAAGACCCTGTGGTACCACAAGGCTGCATTGAGGAAGAGGGGTAACGGTTGGGTATGTGAGTTGGGAGTGAGGGCATAAATAAGTCGTGAGACGCACTAGCCTTGTCTATCACCCATTTCAAGCTTGGTCTTACCATAATAAATCCTTTCCTCCACATAATTTGAACTACTTCTCGATGTTGACGTTCTGCATTCTACCACTTGCTTTTTGGGCTGTAGGCTCATTTGCATATAGTGGCGAAATGCTACAGTTCAACACAGGTCCAGACATGATGTCCATGGCCGACGCCATAACGAATGACATGCTTATCCCAGACGTCGCCTCCAACTTCTCAGAATGGATTGAAGGAAACAACCAGATGGAGTCGTTCGGCCTCAGCCCACGACAAAGGCAGTGTGTTGACCCAGGATACTGTTAGATCCCTATGATGAAATGCTTAACTTGTTGCAACCCTAACAAAACCATAGATCCCTGTTCGAACGGTCAAAGATGTTGTCCTCAAGGAGATACATGCGTTCCCGGCGGCTGCTGTCGCGGCAATGCCCAACAGTGTGGCTCAAGCAAATGTTACTTCCCATCCTCCCAAATCTGCTGTCCTAGTGGTATTGCCTGTAAGAAAGGGCAGAACTGCGTCGACGGTGGCTGCTGTGAAAGTGGCGAGTCGAAGTGTGGCTCGTCTGGGTGTTATAATCCCAAGACATCCGTCTGTTGCGGAAGCTCGAGCATACACTGCCCCAAAGGCTACGATTGCATGCCGGGTGGTGGATGCTGTCCAGCTGGTCAGAAGCGATGTGGGAATAGCAAGTGCTACGATCCTAAGAAAGCAAACTGCTGCACTGGGCCTGGAACTGTTTGGGCTTGTGAGAAGGGCAAGGAGTGTTGCTCAAACGGATCTTGCGCGAATTCTTCGACAGAGAAATGTTGCAAGAATGGGGCGTGTCAAGAAGGAACAACTTGTTGCGAGAATGAATGTTGTCGATCGAATGGCTACTGTGCATCCGACGGATACTGTAAAGCATGCCCTGCTGCTACAAGAACTGTCTCGTCGACCGACACAACTACCAAAACTGTGATGAGGACTGTTAGAGTCACTACCGATATCGAACCTGATACTGGAAACGCTCCTGAGTTTACCTGTGTCCCTATGACAGCTACAAATGACGTTGGCGCAACGCTTGAGCTTGACGATGGTTGTATTCTTCATTATGAACCACCCGAAGCTACGACTACTCAGAATAATGCAGCTCGTCTGCGACGTGAGGCCCCGATAATACCTGTGGTCAGCCACCCAGTCGGACTTTTGGCTCGTCAAGCATCTTGCACGCCTTCCACGACTTTCACACGAACTATATGGGAGACTGAAACGTTTACAGAGACTGGCATTCGAACTGTTGTAGTTCAGGGCGAGGATGCAACCTTTTCCTGCCCCGAGATGGAGGTCACCAATGACGTTGGCGATACACTTGTTCTGGATGGGGATTGTGTACTGGAATTCACTCCAGCAGAGCCTACTACTGTACAGGAAGAAGTACCAACACAGGCCAGACCGACGGCGAATGGCCAGGGTCCTGATATCCCGGTTGGACCCTCAGGGACAGCCTCCGCGGATGATGACAGTTCCGGTTCGGTTTCTGAAGTTGGGATGTTCTTGATGACAGGGTTTTTTGCTATTTCTGTGCTGTGGACAGCACTTTAATCATGAGTATCTTGTAGTTAACGCTGCAGGCATTTCAAAGACGGTAATACTGTTTGACGATAATAAAACAATAAATTTGCCAACCGCAATGACGCCCGACAAGTAAAGTGAAACTACCAATCACACTCGATGATCAAAGGAAAGAGGCGCTGCTTGTTCCAGGATCTCAAATTTTGCTGTCGCTCCTCAATCAAGCCTTTAAGTTAGTCGGCACAGCCACTTTGGCGGCCGATTTATCCCTTCAAGATAGTTCTCACATTTCCAACATTCCATAGCCAACAAAATCTTGGTTGCCCTTGTATTGTTGTAAGCACTTGCTCATGCTACGTCTTGACTTTAATTACAAAGCTGCATGTTGGCATTAAAGCTGAATGGTTTCATCATGGTGCCTTATTATGAGTCGTCGTCGACAGAAAGTAAGCAATTGGTCTAGTGGGTCCCAGCGGCGCATGTAGAGTCAAAACGGAAATTGTAGCGCCGATCAGACGCAGGGCTCAGTGAGTGTCGATCTTTACTGTAGCGGCACGTTATACTAAAAAAGGCAAAAAGTTTCCAAGAAGGACAAGGCTGATCTAAAATATTGAGTAACCCACGTTGGAGGTCTGATTAAATGTAAATAAAGAATTACTATATAATAAACGTGCTGGGCTGGTTTGAGTAAGGCTTTCGGTACCAGACAACTCAATCATAACAACTTCATGATGACGAAGACTTTCTATTTATCACTGCTTTGCTTAGGCATGGTCACCAATGGCCTTGGACGCCCGACTGAAGAGTGTCCCATTTTGGGGCCTGTCCTTCCATCAGGCTTTGACCTTTCCAAGTTCAAAGTCGTCCAGGAAACCAAGTCCAACTTTCCGAACATAATCGAATCCATCCTATCCTCAGGCACCATCAACGAAACACACACATCCTTCGCCATCAACGTCTTCTCTACAGCCACGAATGAGTCTCTGTACTCTTACTACCACGCTGCAGAAGCGCTTAACGATACTCTCTCTACGGGCAAGCTTGATGACGAGACTGTCTTCCGTATTGGTAGTGTATCTAAGCTTTACACGGCATACGCTCTCCTTGCAAATTCTGGGTTCGACATTGTGAATCGTCCTGTAACCGAGATTCTACCCGAGTTAGCGGGTAACAATAGAAGTGAACCTACCGAGAGGGTCATATGGGAGGATGTTACTATCGGAGCTCTGCTGTCACATCAAGCTGGGTCTGGAGGAGTTCGTGAGTTCTCTGCAAATATCAAACCTTGTGCCAAACTAATGACGTTGCAGCACTTGAGATTGCTGTTTTATGCCCGAATAATACTATCCCAGGATGCACATTTGAGGGTATGGAGTGTTGAGTCATACTTTATGTCGTATCTAACAATTCAACTAGATTTTCTGGCATACATGAAAATGAACAAGCGCCCTGTCACTCTCCCTTACGAGGTCCCAGTCTATTCCGATGGTGGCTTTGCAATGCTCGGGGGAGTATTACAGCGCCTGACAGGACTACCATACAACGACGCGATCAAGACGATCCTTGGAAAGCCTCTGGGTCTTAACAGTTCTACTTCAATCGAGCCAAAGGATAATGATCGGAACGTTCTAGTCGTTCCAGGACCCGCTGAAGTGTCGTCATGGGGTCAGGACAAGCAGGTTATTGCAGGGTGCGTTGACACTTCTACCTTTTGCAGCCAGTGGCATTATCTAATCTGTTCTTTAGAACTGGCGGTGTGTACTCAAACGGTGCTGATTTGCGAAGACTTGGCCTGTCAATCTTGAACAGTGAGATCCTTACCGCCGTCGAAACCCGTCGTTGGATGAAGCCCCAAGGCAATACTGCATCCCTTACATTCAGCGTTGGCGCGCCTTGGGAGATCAATCGACTCGCCCTTCCCGTATCTCTTACATCGAACAGAACCCGCATTTCCGATATCTACACTAAACTTGGCGGTAATTCTGGCTATGCTGCTGTCATCGCCCTTTCACCAGACCATGGAATTGGCTTTTCTATCCTAACTGCGGGCGTGGGTGCTGTCCCTGCACGTATCCCACTTCGCAATGCTGTTGGTACGGCTTTCATTAGTGCTGCTGAACGTGCAGGCTGGGAGAATGCAAATAAAACATATCCCGGAACTTTTGTTGATGAGTCAAGGGACGGATCAAACCTCACTATCACCGTCGATGAGGGTCAGCCGGGACTGGGTTTGGAATCGTTCTTCGTCAATGGCTCGGAATGGCGGGCAAACTTGACGTTCCCTGCTTCTGATCCCATCTATGGAGATGACATCCTTGTTCGTCTGTATCCTATCGGCGCAAAGTCAGTTTCTATCTCAACGCAGCTCATCTCATACCGAGCAGTTCCCCAGATCAAGCCCATTGAACCTCGGTCTGCTGTTGAAGGTGGTGAAGGTCTTTTTGACGATGGCTGTACAACATGGGAGAGCGTTGGATTTTGGGGCGATGGCGATGAGTTTACCTTTAAGGTGGTGGACGGCGAGGTTATCAGTGTCACTAATTTGGCCCTGGGTGACCTGAACAGATCGGAATATAATCGGATTTCAGGTGGCAAAGATTAGTACCAGTTGTGACCCAAATGTGTCGTCTTCTAGCTGCATTAATTTACAAATACAAAGCTTGAGAGATGTTTATTCTGTTATATCCGCCTCAGCATATATATCTTCTCCAGCACAATAAGGACTCTTCCGTCGTATCCACTCCCTATAACTCCAGAGCACAACAGGAGCACAAAGGCAGAGAACGATAGCTGTCCCAGCAAGTAGTCCATTCCCCTATGCAATTCCCAGTTTCTGATACATCGATGGTGTAAGCAAGGGAAAACTGAAACCTGCCATCGTGTGCACAAAAGCTGCAGCTCCAGTAGCGCTTGCAGTATATGTTTCATATAAGTTAATTATATAGAGCTCTCCTGAATTTAGGATGGGGTAGCAGAGACAGGGGCAACTCTATGTCACAGCAATGTATTTAATAAAACATCAATTTCTTGTCAAATTACTAGTTCTTCAATGTATTGTAATAATGCAAGTACCTGCAGATTTCAAAATCAACCATTGGCTTCTATGACAAGTGGTTTGGTTAAAACTATAACTAGATCTCTGAGAGATGGAAAATAACACTATGATACTATTTGAAACTAGACCTAATATCGCCCGTCAATATTACGTCACGGGGTATAGCCATGCCCATTCCCTTTGCCTTATTCTTATCGTTAAGGTCATGAGGAAAAAAGACCTGTTTTCCAGGAAACAGCAAATGGGTCGTAAGAAAGTAATCCAACCCTTTCATCTCAAGGTTAGCATCGGGGCGTGGTATCTCCATCTTGCTATAATGGTGCGGGATCTTATCTCGCTCCTCAATTCCAAGCAAGCCATTGAGAAATTTAGCTGGGAGACTTTTCATGTCATGGCCTTTCATCTTGACGTCATACATGGGCTTGTGCTGGAAATCCAATTGTAGAGAATTTGGGAACTTTTCGTTGCCGCCTTGCCACGTACCCTTGCTACCCCAAGTGAACCAAAATTCAACCCAGCCTTTCTCGTCCACTGGTAATTGGAGAGGAGGCGGGTCACCGCCTGGTAGAGGTGGGGGTGAGAAGTAAAAGATCTGGAAGCGCCAATACGCCCACTTCATTTTAGCTTTATACTTCATCTCGACCCCGGCATTGATACCAGGAGTCAAGGTTATCTCGGTTGGAGTATCATTTGGTTCAAACTCCAAACCATCGCATGTGTTAATCCAAGTAGCTCCAGGCAGTTCCGACTTTTCGAAGAATTTGTCAATTTTGACAGCACCAGATTTAAGGTTCCCCTGGACCTTCATGCCCTCTGCATTGAAACATGTTAGTCATAGCATCATGATTGCACCAGTATAGCTTACCGTCTCCAATTACAGACTTGACCTCCATTTCCTGAAATCCGTTCTTGAGATTCTCCTGATTTGCTCTGTTAGTTATTTAAAGAAGGATAATGCAAAGGTTTAGAACTGTCTTACCGCGAAGAACTTTCTTGCGAATATATCATGACTGAAGATGACACTGGCAGAACACCCTTTAGGAACAGGGCTCTGGATATTGCCATCAGGATTAAAGTCCAGAGGGGTTCTTCCGCCAGGCATTAACCCATTGTTATAACCACCCTCGACGCCAATCCACATAATCAGGATCCCGGGCCACTTATTCTGTTTATCCTCTTCAATGATGGAGAACCGGAATGAAGAAGGCCTCAGAGTGATCATTGAGTCATCGGTTGTCTTCCTTGAGATACCGGATATAAAGTGTTCCGGGTGGTTTTCGTTAAGCTCTTTTTGCATCCCTTCCACCAACGCTGTTTTGAGAATCGCACCTAATCGTCTGGGCCTCTTGCCGCTCTTGGGCTGTTGGTTCGCATCTGGCTCCTCAAGCGTAACGGTGGTCTTTTTGAAGGATATGCAGATCTTACGAGAGGCATCAGGGCTGTCCCCCAGATGGACGGTATAGTCGACAGGCGCATCCGGAGACTTTCCAGATCCTTCAACGTTCCTCAGCTCGACATCAATCTTGACCTTGTATCTAGGGGCCAAAACGCCAGCCATATCTGCCTTTGGCCTCGAGTCCTTCCAATTGGGATCCTTGTCGTCTGGATATTGGTCGTCGTCATCGAGTTGAAGCTTCCATAATTCGAATTTCCCCTTTAATTCGGCACTCAAGGTAACTGAGCCGATGCGGCTGGTGGGATAAAAGTGCAGACGTGGAGTTGGAAGCTCGACATCAAACTTGTAGAGATGTTTCACGTCTGTTCCTTGGTCATCGTAGTCAAAGGCATGTCCCCAGTAGCTCATGGACTCCAAATTGTTGATTGGATTCTCTTGTAAGATCTCATTAACTTTGACGGTGTCATAGGAGACTACCACATCCCATTCGTGAGTAGAGTCTTTCCCTTTCATGAGATTAATGAGGTTTTCAAAGCCAAGTTTGTCCATGTTGACAAGGTAGTGCCTCGAAGGTCAAAACGGAATAATATCGTCAACGGGAAAAAAGGGTAATAACAATCTACAACAAGATTGAGGGAGGGTACCTTGACGTGCATGGGCGAGATGAATGTGAGGTAGAAAAGCATTATCGTATTCTTATTGCTCCAGAAGTATCTTTCTCACATCTCCAACCAGAGATACTCAACCTCTCTATCTGCTTTACGTGAAATAGAGGTACTCCACATCGATGAAAATGAAAGTGGGAGAGAAGGGGAAAAAAGCAACTCCTTGTCACAAATGAGGCCAGCCTCTTTACTGTTCTGCGGTTAGTCCCATGGCCGATCACTGCACAATGGCAGCTGAAAAGCTAGCGCCTTTCCACATTCAATCTCTATTGCATGCTTAGCCGCGCTGATCTTTACACGGCACGGCCCTTGCGGGTCAATAACGTGTTCCTATTGGGCTGTTTACATATGGCAAAGGTTGAAGCACCATTTTTACTTGGTAAGGGATCACATTTTATGAGGGGGTATTGTGGAGACGAGTGAGACATTGAGACAATAGGCGTCAATCTGACACGACACATTGTCAAAATGATTTCTTTTTGGGGGGTTTGGTCTTGCCCCGGTCGAATAGTGGCTCATGTTACCTGTCTCTCGAGCAATTCGATCATTCCACCTAAACATTGACTATCTACTATCTCATATCAACCCTTCTCTTCTCAGTAATCGTTACTATGACCATATTAAGTAAGCCATCGAGCGACAAAGACGATGCAAATCCAGGTCATGAAAAGAAGAGGGTATTTACGGATACCTCTGCACGATTCCATGTCAAGGACACTACCATTGTTCTCCAAGCATCAGAGACACCCTTCGTCGTAGACTCTACTTTCGATTTATCCTCTGATGCGGTTCTGGTATACGCTGAAACGATACAAGTTGGGAGCAAGCTCATCCAACTTCCTGGAAAGAATCTGGGGTTGTTCTGTAACAAACTCATGATAACTGAAGATGCTGAGATAGATGTTTCTGGACTTGACGGAAGGGAAGGGATCCCCAAGATATCCGGTCCAAAGAAAGACGTGCCTGATGATAAGAAAAAGAAAGGAGATAAGAAGGGCGACAAGGGGAAAGATGATATGGACAACGATGCAACTGACGGCAAGGACGCTGGTAATGTTTGGCTCTTCGTACAAGATGCCAGCGTTGAGACCCTAAAGAGGCTCCGGATAAGCGCATTTGGAGGGAGAGGGGGAAAGGGAGCCGACAGCAGCGCTGAGGGTGTACCGGGGAATGATGGCAAAGCTGGTGGCAATGGAGGTAAGTCTCTTGGTTCCTCACTTAGTCTACGGAGAAAATTCTGACCCTGTGAAAACAGGTAACATTGAAGTTATTTTGGGGTCACGCAAGATGAACGAAGCAATGGAGGTATCGGCTCTACGAAAACGGGCGTGGCCAATGCAAGTCCGCGCTCTGCTTGACGAGCACTTTCAATTGGTGAACGATACAGATTCTGCGTGTGTCTCCAAATATTGCGAACATTTGTCGACAATTCTCAAAGTACAAACGATCCTGTCAAGTCTCCAATATGATAATGAAGTAGGAGAAGAAGTCAAGACTGCTGAGAATTCTATCAACAATTATCTGAAGAAGGTCAAGTCGCCGGATATAGACAGGATGATAGACTCCACAGCTGCCCTCTCTGCAATTGAGAAAGAATTAACCAGTGTCAAAGACATATCGGCCATTAACGGCATTCTTAAAGATGGCCGAATGCAAAAGGCCCTTGCGGCTGTTTCTGAGGAGTCCGAGCTAGCTAGTATTCTCGAGAATCTCTATGAAGGCCTGATGGATGAGGTTCATAGCGCGGAGAGGAGCCTGGCCAGCCGTTGCAACAGTATTGAAGGTACGCCGATACCACCCCAAGCTCAATCTCTACACTGAACTGACACATATATACAGGAGAGGGTGGACAAGGCGGTCGAAGCCCCAACGCGTTAATACCTCCTGGAAAGCGAGGAGCAAGTGGTCTGCGCGGCAGGGTAACCCTGCAAGACCTGAACCCCGCAGGAAGCGCCAGGTACCTCAATGCTACGCAGGCCTTTGCCTTCCCTGAGCAGTGCCAACTGCTGCTTCGTCAAGCTGACCTGGCCTTTTACAGTCAGGCCCCTGAAGAAATTGATCGTGCGGCTGAGTTATATCGTCGTATAGTGGATCGCTTGGGGTTCCTCAAGTTCGCCAAGTTCAACCAAAGTTCCCCTAGACCTTTAGTCAAGGCGTACCAAAGCTTGGAGACAATTGCCAAAGTTACACTGTTCAGTGAGGATACTCTCAGATCGGTTTACAATCAGGCCAAGTTGAGGCTCCAACGCTTGGTGCTGGGATTGGACATGTGGGGTCATGATGAACTCTGGGTACCTCGCTTGTCGGTTCCTTTCTATGACGCCGACTTGGACATTGGACTTAATCTCTTAAAGGAAGAGGAGACCCTAGTCGAAGAGTATGAGAAGGAAGTGGTAGAGAACCGTGCGACGGCCGTTCACGTTGAGAAGTCGAAGTCGAAACTTTCATCTACTCTAGAAAGCCTGAAAGCCACTATAACCCAGCTCGAGCACCCAAATGGCCCATTAAAGATGGCCATATATCATATCGCAGCTTTCAACCCTCAGCTTAAAGCTAAACGGCAAGAGATACGAGCCATATTGAAGTCATTAAAAGGAAAATTCAAGGAACCGCCTATTAACTACCTAAAAATACTCGATGGGTTGTCAACTCTGGTAGACACAAGTATGAAGCCATCGTCCATACTTAAGGGCTTGAAAACAGCAGCCGAGTTATATAAGAGCAGGAAGAGTTACAAAGATGAGAAATATGGGGAGTTGATGGAGGACTACCTGATTGACGAGATTAAAACATTGGAGGGCTCGATATCTGATCTCGAAGACGGATTCACCACCAGAGCGGATCATACCATCGAGCTCGATGACCCAAAATGCATCAAGATCCTCGCAAGCAACGAAAAGATTCGAGAACTGTTCAAGGAATATCGAAAATCTTTTCCCAAAGAGGTTACCACAGAGCTGAATGACGCCCTCGATAAGTACGAGTTGCTGGTCAAGACACGCAATAAAGCAATTGTCGAGCTAAACTCGTGCATTCTACTCTTGCTCGAAGCACATGAGTCAGTCACAAGTCTCGACGCACAAAGCAAAAGCCTGGGAGAGAAGACGCTACATATTGATCCCAACCTCCCTTTTATAGCCCACTGGCTTCGAAGGGCTCGTGATGTTTGTCAGTTTGCTGTTATGCAACAGCTTAACCACCAACGCCGTGCCATACGATTCTGGGGCTTGGGTAAAGACATACGGTCTAGTGGGTCTATTCCTGTGGCCAAGTCAGTTATACTACGTTCTGAAAGGCAGGATATACACAAGGCCTTTACTAAGTGCCTCGAACGTTATGCCGAGAGTGTAAGGAGCTCGTGGCCTCTGCACAAGAATCGTGCCGGGCCCATCTATACCCTCACCAAGGCTCAGTTGACGGAGCTGAAAAAGCTCAAGACTATAGAGGTCGGCGACAAGAAGAAGACAGAGCATAGTGTCTTGGTCGCCATTGATCCAAAGTCTCCTCACCCGTTCCGTAACTATACCGACATCCGCTTGCGCCAAGTTCGTCTGTGGCTTATCGGGGCAGACTGCACACCTAACGAGAGTGGAAAGAAATTGGTTACGGCCAGCCTTATCCAGATGGGAGACGAGACAATACAGACCCAACACATGGAAGATGTAGAGTTCAGTCACGACCACGTGCAGATCTCATTTGAGTATTTCGCAGACGAGGTACTGACTCGGGAACAAGCATCGCATGCCGCTGTTCACGGTCGACAAGAGACTGAGGACTATCACTACATTGGGGCCAGTGCAAAGTATTCCAGCATAGCAGCTATTGGACCGTTTGCTACCTGGAAGATAGTCTTGCCTGTTAACCAGAACACGAATCAAGGACTGGATATTTCAAAGGTCGAAGATGCTTTCTTTGAATTTAGAGGAACTAGTCAATCGGCTATAGATGGATGAGCCTGTCTATAGAGGACTATAATTAATATAGGCTTTAAGTATATACTTCTAAGAGATAGAATATAAACTAAGTTACTGCCTAACTATATACCTCCTTACTCTATATACCTTTTCTTACCTTAGAGTACTTTTTTATATCTTTTATTTTAAATGTAATTAGAATTTTATATAGTCTAAAGGTATATATCACGTATATAGTATTAATATCGTAACGCATCTCAATATCAACGAAAGGAGCAGGCTAAAGAATATAGTATTTTCATTATGCCACATACTAATTGAAACAATGTTATTTAATCATTGCTATTACTTTGATCATGTCCCCAAGACTAAGAACAATAGATAGTTACTAAACAGGCAGTGCTGTCTGTATTAGCATATGATTGGCTATGGCTAAAGTAGCTTCTTGTGATGACTAGCTATTTGCACTGTATTTAGTATGAATTTTAAGGTATTTAGTAAGCCTTATTTTTCTATCTAAGAAGTGGAATTTTCCTGCTTTTAATAGAGGATTGCAGCTAATAGAGCTATCCCTGCTTAGATTAGCTTCAGTCTAAGCCTATCGAAATAACTATTTAATAACCGGTCTTATCGCCGGTTGTCACTTGCAGGGGCATTTCTAACACTTCTTGACAATAATTACATCGACGCGTTAACTGGGCGAGCCTCATTTTGGCAATGTTTGCGAAGCAGGCTGTGAAGCAGGGTCTAGGAATGGGACATCAACCCTCTGACCGTCTCTTATCTAGAATGGGAGGCTTCCATAGCCGAATCGCAACGACTGTCAGCCAGCACGCGATTCTGGCTGTACTTTACGTCAAATCATCTATTAATCTGCCTTGACATATCAGTTTTACAATGGAAGATCATTGTACATTAAGAAGCTGGGGTTGTGATTGGAAGACAGAACGTGTAAGCATGATCTGACGATCTTTACATCCCTGCCTTCTTATTCAGCTGTAAGTGGTCGCTTTGTTCAACGCTTGCTTTGGCCATTGTGATTCTTAACTTGGAGTCTGCATGATGTGTTGGCTAGCAACTTAGCCAACCACCTGCGCCACCAATCGCCTCAGATGACATGTTTTTAAATCTGGGCCCATTAGGCAGAACCAACTCAAGTGCTGGCTGACAGGAATTTTATTGTCTAGAAAACATTTAACAGTGAAGGATTACATTGATCGAGTCCATCTGCATCCATCGTGTCCGTCCATGCCATCAAGCCACAACACTCTGCTTCGCGCCAACAATGACATCATATGGCGACGTCAGGAAGATCATGGAAGACGTTTCCATGATCATCAACACGTTCAAGGGGATATATAACGCGACAGATGACCTCGAGAAGCTGATTAAAGAGACTGAAATGTTAAGTCAACTAGCAGATGCTATCGAGACAAACGGCACTAGTTTTGAAACAAACCAAGGCTTTCAGAGCATCCTTTCACGAACGAAGCAATGTATCTTAAATCTCAAACAACACCTTAACAAGAAAGAATCTAGAATCAACAGGACTTTAGAAAAGGTCAAGTTGGCAAAGCAAAGGAATGATTTAGAGAAGAATCTTGAGAATGCTCGTCATCTGAGCAACCTTCTTTCACAGCTGAATATGACTCTGTCCATTCGTGATATTTCTGGTGCACAAAGAGGTAAGAATAAGATCTATCATCATCTCTCATGAGAGCTATTCCACTTTTGCGCTTCTCAAATGGATATACGTACTTACATTTTTACAGATGGCGTGGTGCATGATTTCATCGAGACTTGGACACCAGCTATGGCCGACGCATTGTCCAAGGCATATCCACGTGTGCAGGTCACGGAAGGGACCGGCCAGTGGATCCAGGAAAACGATCAGTATCAAAGTTGGGAACAGTCAAAGAATGGGGTCCTTTGGATCAACGGGTTACGTGAGTTATATGCCCTTTCTCCGGGATTTTTTATGTATACTTCGGGACTTACGCCTCAGAAATCTCTAAACAATAGCCCTTTCTCCGGTACTCATGGCTGACTCTATACTGGCTTAGAGGGATGTGGGAAGACAGGACTTGCGTAAGTATATCCCCTTGGCCAATGGAAGATTTACTAATGTACATGGTGAAGTATCACAATCGATGACCGGTTCAGGGCAAGGTTTCCCTCGTTTTGGGCTTTGTCAACCAAAGATGCACAGCAACATCAGTTCTCCCCGGACTTCGAAATTGCCACGATCTTCTGCTATCACCAAGTTGAAGGCATGCGACAACTTGAAGATCACATGGAGATATTGATGAGTTTGTGGGCACAGCTAGTCAAATTGAAGCCAGAATGCCGCCCAAATTTCTCTTGGATACAAAATGCCAAGAACAATCATCAACTCGGGACTCTCACTGGCCAAAGAAGAGTGGCATTCCAGAAAGACCTGCTGAAACACGCTCTGAAACATTCTGGCAACACTATCCTCATACTCGATGGGCTCGATGAGATTCCGAGAAAGCTTCAGCTCGAAGTAATCAAAGATCTAAGATGCCTTCAGCAGGAGAACGATCATTGTCGAATCTTGATAACATCCCGACCATACGAAAGCATCACAAGAATTTTCAAGAACGATCCACAAGTGTACATGGAAGCACCAGATGTTGACCTCGTGTTGTATATGGAGGAACGTTTCTCGCGACACGATTGGGACTCTTATAACGAATTCAAATGTCACGACATTATTAAAATCCTGGTCCCAAAATGCCGCCAGTCATTTCTACTCACTCAACTCCTGATGGACGAAGTAATAATATCAGAAAGCAAGGCTCACTGCGAGCGTATTATTTCTCAGCTGCCGTCAACAGTCGATGAAGCCTATAAACGCGGCCTCAATCGCCTTCAATCCGAGTACTCTTCTGAAGGGTTGGCGAATCATCTTCCGTGTATGGCCATCCAAGCATTGTTCTGGGTGGCCTTCTTGAAGACCCCATTGACAGCAGATGAACTTACACATGCACTGACAATCGCCGACGGTGGTAAAGGATCTGATTCCAAGGTACAAAGGTGGAGGGAACGGGGCATCGACGTCAGGACTACCAAGTTGGTTGTGGTTGACCCTGGGGACGGAAAACTCATTATCGCACACGAAACCCTTACAAGATACTTGACCAAAGACGAAACTCGTCTGAACTTCTTTCCACAAATTCGAGAGCATATACATGAAGTCCAATTGAAGAGCCTCCTCACAAGCCCTAGCAATTCAGAGATGCTGGCAAGGACTAAGGAGGAATTCTTTGAGCAATATCCTTTAATTCGATATGCACTTTGGAACTGGGGAGATGGGTTAAAAAGTGTCTTGGAGCAAGGCACTTCTCTTTGGAAGTGCACTCAAGAGTTTTTGGGGACTCCTTTCAACAAATGGAATAAATATGTCCAGAATGAAACCAGTGGGGTTTTTTCTCAGAATAGGTTGTTTTGGGGGCTATATGGACATCCCTGGCCCACTGGCAGCATGGACAGGCTTTACTGGGTAGTTTTTTACGAGCTGCAAAGTTTTGTCCCCTTGTCGAATGATGTTGATACCGAATGATTAGTTGAAGACCCAATTTCAATAACACCACTCAGCCTTCCAATTAGATCTGACAATATAACTTGGTCAAATATAGTATCATTCTTAGAGAATATTATGAAAGCAGATATGAAGTATTCCTTGGATAATTAGTGTCCTGCTATTGATGCAATCTGCCGATAAATGCCCAGTAATTCTGTAGTGATATAAAATGTCACCAAAATCAACCCTTTGCAATCCTTTCCGCTTCCTCCTCAGCCTCATTAACAATACCCTCAGCCTCATCCTTTGTGAAAGCATCGGTAAACTTGACCCAACTCCCATGCGCAAGTCCCGTTCCAGCACCGATAAGTAATCCAAGACCAGCCGTTGGAATAGCTACGACGCCTGTCAATAGTGCGCCAACACCCATGCCCAAACCACTCGCAACACCAGCTCCGATACCAGTACCCATTGCACCACCCTGCAACCATCCCTTCTCAAGTCTTTCGGCCGTTTTCATAAGCTTGGCTGCTTTCTTGTCGATTTCTCTTGCTTCATGACGTATGTTTTCCGCTTCTTCCGGGTCCTCTTCTTTATCTGCTTTTTCGTGTAGTTCGATAGATTTCTCTTGAAGACCTTTTGCTTCTTCAACTCTGCTCTGAATCTCTTTTATAATGCGGTCTTTGGTTTGGGATGAGCTTTCGGAAGGGGTCTCGCCATTTTGGCTTTCGCCCTTGGATTGGTTGCCAGACATGAATTGGGCAGGGATTGCGCCGGAGAAAATAGAGCCCAGTGCCTCGTTCATGGGTTTGTTAAGTGCAAGGATAGTGATAGGTGATGTTACGGTATTTATATGATAGACTAAAATGGTAGTCGATGATAAGAGTGGAATGTGGCTGGGAAGGAAAACCTTGGTTGGAAATGTACTTGTTTTATGAAGAGGTGGGGGTGGCGGATGACGTAGTAATCCCTGTACATACAACCGGATTTTGTAGTCGTACGTAGGCAGTGATGCATAATGAGGTCTCACAACATGGTATTGCGAGCGACTAGAATTTATTTTATTTAGAATTCAATACAAGAGAGTAAGAGGAATTAACATTCTGTTCTTCTCAACGACTAAAATAAAGACTATAACAATACTAGCACGGTTGTAGGTATTATTAGTCTTTCAAGTTCAATATATATCTCCGTTTTATCTAGATCCTTAACGATTCGTCAGAATAGATAATAATACAGATGTTAGAAGTATTTCCCACTATTATTCTCTATTGGAAGACTAACTGTCATTAGTTTCTACAGTCGCGCTGATACGTATCAGTACTGTCTTTTACAAGTAATAGAAATACATAAAGTTCAACTCAGCCACCTTAGAAACTGCCATTACCCTCGATAGTATCTGCACCTCGAAAGAGTCTTTTAGACAGGACGTCTGACTCACGCTACTCCGTTGGTAGCATCGCTGCTGGTAAAACATCAGCCACCTTTTGCTCTGACTCTACAGTTATGGCGTGTCTATAAAATAATATTCCAAGGTGTAATAATCGGGGATCTTGTCTTATCTTTCCCGTGGTGTGTGAGAGTAAAATTGGGTATATCTCTTCTCTCTTCTTATCGGTCAAAATCGTTCATCATTCGTGTTGCCTGTTGCCGCCCACTAGAAACCCACAGTCAACAAACTCCACCTATTCCAACACAGCTTTCAAGTATCGTGGATACAATGGGTCAGATACAATCCCGTTATGACTAACTAAAGGCGATTGATGACAAACTACAGATTGAATTCACCATCGGTCACACTCAGAAGGCTCATCATTATAATGGACACCCTGTGTTGCGTTACATTTATGCTTCCCAAATTTGCGAATCGATACCAACAGGGTCTGAGTCAATGCTGCCGAGTCTCCAGTTCAATGAGCTTCCAGATTAGTTTCATCCTTCCGGTCCACAGACTAGACAGGGTCCAGCTTTACAAATTTGAAAACAACGTCCTGCACTTGAGCCCCAAATTAGATAAGGTAAGCTATTGATCTTTATCTAATCTAACCGCAAAGGCTAACCCAGAAAGTAGTGGAACAGGCAGGGGGTATCCATTAAACCCACATACAAAACTTCAAGGATAGTGGTATAGCCTTCCCCCCGAAATCCACATCAAATCTCACTTCAATGCTAATTTGAAAAACGATGTCAGCCCTACGACATGGTCAAACACGACCCTGCCGGAAACTCGGCAGTCCCTCTTGCGATTTCGGATCCTTGGCATTGATTTTGCCGCCACTTTAATGCCAAGAGAACCCTTCAGCCCAATTAAGTTCGCGGCATGATAATCCTTCTTGATCTCGATTCGGCCCTGAATGAACCTTTGTTTGCCGATTGCGATATCTGTTACTCCTCTGGGTGTTACGTTTGCCCTAGTGGATGGGCTAAGGTGGTCTTGGTGATATCGAAACTCCCTGATGATGAGATTGTCGCGACTGTCAGACAGCTTCTGGTGTCTTGACTCGCATCGTCCAACGTGATAGTGACTTGACCACTAATAAACTGAGGTGTCTATCTGTGCCTTCTGTTTTTCATTGCCAGGTGCGGCTATCACAAAACAGCAGGTGGCGAGCTGGCGAATATTCGACGCAAACAGCGGATTGAACGCAACTGGAATAGATAATATCCGGTGTCCATGCAGAGGGTAACATTGCTGTACACTTGATAAAATTATCACTGCCTGGGAATTATGAGGTTGAAATAGCATGTTAATTATAGAAAGTTACGAGGACGAGATGAATAAAGGTACTATTAGATTAGTAGCCAAGTCTGGGCGAATAAATGGTAATATAAAACTTGTCGATGGTATAGAAGATTAAAGATAACGAGTTTCTAAATAGTGTGTCTAACCCCGAGAATATCTGCAAGTTCTATCAGATCCCCAACACTGCAGAACTAGCAGGACATAGTGACAACCCTCATATGTGGCGTTTAAAGGTTTCGAACAGTGTCACACCCAGTGGCCCATTCAAAGTATTTCGCAGCGTTTCCGAAGTACTTCAAGTACAGACTAAGAGTCATCAAGTTAGATATAGCAATATGAATCTGGACGTGATAGTACTTACGTATGACCGGGCTCGCCTTCACCTTCACTGTCGTCAATGACATACTTTCCGTCATCTGTCCAGAAGCATTGCGTGTTGCGAACACCGTAGGAATCTGCCTTCAAGAGCTCGCAGTATTTATGAATGTGGTCATCATTTCGCGGCTCAGTGATGAGCTGCACTCGGTATCTTCTCAAGGCATCTTCACTCCAGTTGTCGAGCCATTGGAGGGTCAGCTTGCAGTTGGCGCGCTTGTCAACTAATAATAATCAGTATTGAATAGCCGATTTTCGTAAGAAGAATTGAGAAATACCTTGAGCAGTATTGGCAGAAGCGGGAACGGTGGCAGCAAGAGCAGGGACAGCTGCGGCAAGAGTGAGGATTGAGAACTTCATTTTGATAGAGTTGAGTGAGATAGTTGAATGAGTAATGAATATGCTTGTGAGTTAGGTATTGAATTTGAGCATTCTTGCAGGCAATGCTTTCAATTTATATTTACTCTCGGTTCCATAGGCCTGGTTGAATCCAATGTCCTTCAGCGCTGGGCGCGGAGCATCTTGCTAGGAGTGAGGTTTCTAGGTCGATCCGAGAGTCCGGTGTAGTATCCTGCGGTCTGGCTATCGGGCCTTTCGATCTGGCATCCGGAATTCCTATTTCGAATAATATGGAGAATAAGGCAAAGGCAACTCCATCAAGATATCCACTTGAACAGCCTCACTAGACCACTCCGAAAACAAATTGTGGTTCTGACCCTGCATTGATTAATTTGACAGCGGATCAGCGCTAATCCTTGGCTCGCAATTGACCCACGTTGAGAACGGAATCGGGCTATCTTTTGCTCACCACGTCTTCCGTTGCATTACTCCATATGGTATTACAACTGTCAATCAAAATATATTCAACGTATTCACGACCCCATAGAAGGAAGATACGCATACGACTGTGCTCGGCCCTTTACTGAAGGATTATCGGTTTGCCGAAGGATTCTCGTTTTACCAGACGGACCGACTGATCAGCCTTCAGTGTCCCGGATATAGTTTTACTAATTCTGGATGAGTTCGGGCAAATTGCAACAAATCTATCATTACAAACAAACATCTTGAGCTATAAAGTCGAGGTCTAATTCCGCATAATACACTTCTTCCTTCTTCACTCTATTCCAATTCATCAAATCCAACACCATCACTCAACCTCAATCAAAATGAAGTTCACTCTCCTCACCCAGGCTGCTCTAGCCATCTCTTCCATCACTGGAGTTGTTGCCTCTCCTACTCCTGGTGCTGTCACTGGTAAGGTGCCCAGCCTTTTGAAGATATGCATCTACTAACCACATATTAGACTCTGCACTTGACAAGCGCAGAGATTGTTCGTTGACAATCAAGTATGACAAGGTCTTTGTTGAGGATGGTATGGATAGATATCGCCATTGGCTCATCACCGAGCCCCGCGAAGACAAGCATCTCCAATTCTTCTGCGAGGCAACCTATCATGCCCAGTTCATGTACAACAGACAATGCTACTGGGGTGATGATGGAAAGTACTACGTTGATGTGAGCGTGGCCAGAGGTCCTGCCGGTCATAAGTATGTATACCCGATTCTGAAATCATTTCTTTTCTAACTTGTAATCTCTAGATACCTTATGAGCGCATACAACGGAGCGAGTGAAGACTATGAAAGACTTACCCAATGCCATGCCATCAGGGAGTTCTAGTGGAACTCAACGCTGAGGAAGATTGTTTAGACCCCGGGGGTATAGGAACCTTGAAGTCCTGAATGTTAATAACAACTATGGATGGGACGGGACTCGGAGGAGGAAGAACAGAGGAACCTGAAGAAACTAGTATATCTTTGCACATATAACTTTCTTGATAATACAGTAGTATTTACATTTTACACTGAATTTAGCCAACGCTTCAGGCTTTGTTGTTCAGTGAGGATATTGGGCAATTTTCGTATCCTAACAATTTATACCCTTGTAAAGTAAAGGACCCTGCAGAAACCACACTAGCGGCTCCAACGGGAATATCGGCGTGATGTTTAACCCCAGTATAATGCCCCACGCATATTTACTGTGACGTTCCGGATGAAAGGTCTTCCTTTTCGGGTATAGTCTACCCTGGAGCCTTATCTCACATGTCAAGTGCGGTTAGATAAGAAGAGCGTCATGTGATAGACCACGTGACTACGTCAGTTATATCTGCAGCTCTGGAAACAAGTTGTCTATATAATTGAATTATTATCTGATCACTTTGAAGATAGTTTGGATATTGACCTATGATATTTATCATTATCCTACTAGATCATTATCTTACTAGCACAAATGACAGGGGCTTGAGTGCAATTGAGTTACTATTCAATGAAGGGTTATTTGCACTATCTTCGTCTTTCCAATTAAAATCTCTGCTCTTTGCAGAATTAATTTACCGTCTTGAATAACTATTTAAATAAAAGCCCAAAGTTAATTAAGCCTCATAGATATACTTGAACATCGAAGTCAGTTCATTACTATGTATTCACGTTACAAGATATAATATCGTGTTTCGTAAAGATTACCCTGCACTTCTGCCACAGAGACAGAAGTCACGCGAAAAAGACGCGTGTGGTCTACGTCATTCAACATGGTTTAAACCTCTTGGTTCGAGCCCCGCCTTCCGAGAAAATAGAAGATCATCCCTCATTTTGCCTTTTTAATCAGATAGCAAGCCAGATATATCATCATCCCTGATTGGCCAAGATAATCAGTCATCCCTTAACCTCCCTTGTTCTCCAAGCCAAGATCTCATGTCAACAGCCTGTCCTCTTGTCTCCAATATCATCGCAAATATCAGAGACCAATTGCAAGTTATTTAATTGAATTGGCGTTGGAAAATTGTCGAAGATGTCAACTACAGGTTTGGACCGTCTGGGCTCCACTTCCCCAGACCCAGGCGCGTCATCACGCGATAACCACGCCCTTCTCGACATGGTGGATGGGGAAGAGGGGATCACGAGAGGGAGAAGTCATGGCGAAGCCAAAGGTGCTGCTGCGGATCTAATGCGACGACTTGGAGTCTCCCCTGAGCGACGAATTAAAGTTACGCCTGAAGATGATGCCCGAGTTCTCAAGAGAATTGATATGGTTGTTCTGCCTCTTATGCTGGCAGTTTACTTCCTCCAAGGCGAGTGACTCCACCCAAGACAGACAATCGCGCTAACATCAGGTTAGGTCTTGATAAAGCTACAATTGCATACGCCTCTATCTTTGGACTCATAGAAGATACCCATCTCAAAGGGAACCAATTCTCATGGCTAAGCAGCATCGTCTACGTGGCTCAACTAATCGCTCAGTTTCCGCTAGCATGGCTTCTCGTCAAACTTCCCATTGGCAAGTTCACCGCGTGCATGGTGACTCTCTGGGGTCTCACACTCACATTCATGGCTGGCGCACATACTTTCCATAGTCTGCTGTTCGCCAGGTTTTGGCTCGGCGCGTTTGAGGCAAGTATTGCACCTAGCTTTGTGGCCATCACGCAAATGTTTTGGAGAAGACGAGAACAGCCGTTGAGAATGAGTTATTGGTATGCCATGAATGGATTTACAGGTGTTGTATGTTGACCTCTCTCGATTGTGTGACAGGACTGATCTATTATAGTTTGGAAGTTTGGCAACTTGGTGGCTTGCACAGCTGCCATTGGGATTGAAGCCATACCAGGTACGTCCAACATATTCTCATCAATCTACCATTTACTGACCAATTAGACCATATTTGTTGCCTTTGGCATCATCACAGTTTGCTTCTCAACGGTATTGTTCTCATACATGCCCGATTCTCCAGCAGAAGCAAAATTCCTTGATAAGCATGATAAACTCATCGCTATCGAGAGATTGAGAATGAACCAGACGGGCGTCATGTCGCGTCAATGGCGGTGGGATCATTTCTGGGAGACTATGCGAGATGTCAAGACTTGGCTGTGGTTTGCTCTCATCTTCAGCATATCGTATGTTAATCCTGTTTTCAATCTAAATCACTACTAACTCATTGATCCACAGTGTTCCCTCTGGTGGTGTTGGCTCCTTTGGTCCTCTCCTCATCAAATCATTCGGCTTCGATTCCTTTGAGGCTATTCTGTTCAATGCGCCTTTTGGTATCGTTCAACTCATTTCTACTGTTGGAGGGTCTTATGTGGCGACCAAATATCACAAAAAAGGCCCCGTGATTGCTTTCCTGGCTATCTTTCCGATCATAGGCTGCATGATTATGCTGTCCACGCCACATACACCTGATGGCAGGAATACACTTCTTGGTGGTTATTACATGATTTCTGTTTTTCCAGGAATAAGTGAGTTCATCTTGATTCATTACAAGATTACATACTGATGATTTTAGTTCCTCTTATCTACTCATGGGCTTCCTCAAACACAGCTGGCGACACAAAGAGCAAATGTAATTCTTCAGTCCTTTTCATCGGCCAATCCCTCGGTAACATCATCGGTCCACTTCTATACAAGCCATCCGAAGCACCCGAGTACCACAGAGGTTTATCCTGGAACTTGCTTCTTTATATGGCGATTGAAGGTCTTGTTGTATTGACAAGCATGTATCTTACATATCTCAACCGCGACCACAGCCGTCGTCGCGTCTTGGCTGGGAAGGATGCTGTGATTGTTGACTATAGCTTGTACTCACCCGAAGAAGCTGATCGTCTTCGGAGAGCAAAAGCTACGGATGGACAGACTGTTGAGAGTGCTAAGGATGGAACAGTCGGAGACAGGGCTTTTGATGATTTGACGGACTTGATGAACGATGAGTTTCTGTACATCTTCTAAGTAGGGCTAGTTATCTGATGTGATAAGACCGGTCAAACGGTCGCAAAGTTTGGAAGTCGCGTTTGTGACCGTATTTCAAAGTCGCGTAGGACGACTAGGCCAAAGTGCCCAAAAAAACGCCTCCGCTGTGGGACAGAGGCACAAGGAAGGGTCCATTTCTACTTCCCGACAAGACTTGCCGCTTCCTCGGAGAAAGGGCCAATCGGATGCTCTCACTATCCGAGAGTTGGAGTCAGCCAAAACGAAATGACGTCTGAGCGTGAATATCAGTATTCTTCAGTCAGTATGAAGAACAAGGCAATTGAATGAGAAGCATTAATTATGGAAACTTATAGACAATGAGAATGCTCTGACGATCTCTAGGAGATAACTAATACCTCTTTTTGATAATGAAGTGACAGTATTTCTAGAGTTAGCCTGGGTTGGACCTGTCGAAGGCTAGGACAGTCTAATAAATTGACCAATTATGTGCCACATAATCAAATTGCCGAGGGCAGAATGTGGAGAAATCCTTCCTCGGAAACTATCAATGGTTACCTCCATCTCATCTGGGGTAAATAATCTGGGGCAGTATCCGTACAGACCATCAAAAGCCACCAGAATACAATATAAATAAATACCCAGCTCCTCCTCTCATCCTGTCTAGTTTCTCATCTGTGTCAAGAATCACTTCTCAAAATGGCTCTTACAGAACTCCTCATCTCTCCCTGGGCACCTTTGGGTCTTGTTGTTGCCATCGTTGCATGGTATATCCTACCATGGATCAGCAACAAAGACCTCCGCGGTATTCCCGCACCTTTCCCAGCACAATTCAGCAACCTCTGGTTACTGTCCACTTGTCGAAAAGGGAAACGATACGAAATCGTTGATCAAGTTCACAAGAAGCTGGGCGTTGTCGTGCGCATTGCACCAAATCACGTATCAATTGCCGATTCCGAGGCTATCAACACCATCTATGGTCACGGAAATGGTTTCTTGAAAGCGTATGTTTTATCGCAACTTGATCTCTATTGGTATAGGCGCTAACAGGATAGTGACTTTTACGACACCTTTGTATCTATCCGTCGCGGTCTTTTCAACACACGCGACAGAGCTGAACACTCTCGCAAGAGAAAGATTGTTTCGCATACTTTTGCTCCCAAGTCTGTTCTCGAGTTTGAGCCTTATATCCGACAGAATCTTGAAGTCTTTATCAAGCAGTGGGATCGCATCGCTAGCAACAAAGAGCGCGATGGCTACGGACGCGTTGACTGTCTCAACTGGTTCAATTTTCTCGCTTTTGACATCATCGCGGACCTGGCTTTCGGCAAGCCATTTGGTAAGTATCTTGAGCAAAAACGTGACGCAAAACACTGACTTGTTTTAGGTATGCTTGAATCTGGTGCCGATATTGCTGAAGTAAAGGCTTCTCCCACCAGTCCTACTATCTATGCCCCAGCCGTCGAAATCATGAACCGTCGTGGTGAAGTCTCAGTAACTCTCGGCTGTCTCCCTCAACTCAAGCCCTACGCCAAGTATCTCCCTGATCCCTTCTTTAGCCAGGGTCTCCAGGCCGTTGAGAATCTCGCTGGTATCGCCATTGCACGTGTTAGCGAACGTCTAGAGCGCGGTGGTGACTCTACCCGAAAGGACCTTTTGGCTCGTCTTATGCAGGGTCGTGATGAGAAGGGTGAACCTCTTGGACGCGATGAACTTACTGCCGAGGCACTTACTCAGTTGATTGCGGGTAGTGACACAACTTCCAACTCTTCTTGCGCTTTGTTGTATCATGTTGTCAGGACACCTGGAGTCATGCAGAAGCTATATGAAGAGGTCACTGCTGCTATACCCGAGGGCGAAGACATTCCTGATTTCGAGTCTGTAAAGCATCTTCCCTACCTCGGCCACTGCATCAACGAGACCCTTCGAATTCACTCCCCTTCTGGTATCGGTCTGCCCCGTGAGATCCCTCCTCATCATAAGGGAGTGACTATCCACGGACGGTACTTTGGTCCCGGCACAGTTCTCAGTGTACCTACATACACAATCCATCACTCGACAGAAATCTGGGGTCCTGATGCCGAAGAATTCAAGCCTGAGCGTTGGGAGACCTTGACTGATAGGCAGAAGAATGCCTTTATTCCTTTTAGCTACGGGCCTCGTTCTTGTGTCGGGCGCAACCTTGCGGAACTTCAACTTAGGGTCATCACAGCCACATGGATTAAGCGATACAATGTCATTTTGAGACAGGATGTTATGGAAACACGGGAAGGGTTTCTGCGCAAACCAATGGGATTGGATGTGGGATTGGCTAGACGATAATGTAATGATTATAATATTTAGTTTCATAACCTAAAACTGGAGGCCATCTACGCAGTCCAATCTCGCTTGCCTCCAACATACTCCCTGCACCAGTAGATACCTTGAACAGTCCATCCATCTACAGTATACAGAGTTGGAACAGTGGCAGCCCTGTCATGAGTTTTGTGACAAGTGAACTGCTTGAAACCATTGTTCCCACCTCCAACCCAGGCGTTGTTGTTTTGGTCAAAGGCATTAGCGTTGATATCGACATTAAAAGTGACCCCAGAACCAAATCGACCTTTAAAGGTTAATATATAGTCTCTCGACATTGGCTCTGAAACTCACAAGCGGTACGTTTGCCTTCCCAAACGTGGTGCCGCCCGTGGGTAACGTCGACGTAGTCGTCAGGGCGTCTACCCCAGGCACCGGCGTTGTCCGTGTAGTAGGCGCAGCCACTGGAGATCTCATTGCCTTTTCTGGAGTTGACAATATAGACTGACTCCCATCCAGCACTGACGGCAGTGACACTGGCCAGGACAGCTGTGATAGAGGTGAACTTCATGATGGCTACAAAAATGGGAGGAAACAAGTAGAGTGAAGAGATTGAGTGTGATAAGCGACACGTGAGTTGATTGTCGTAGAACGCCGATATGTGAGATGTAGGAGCTTGTATTTATAGACGAAACTTGTGCAACAGACTGCGAAGACCGCCAACGGTTAAAATCTAGAATTTTGCGACTGAGTACTTTTAGTTGACTATAACTAACCTAAACAAGCATTATTTTTCAACATCATTAAACTCAGGACCCGTCCTCATGAGCTAACCCGGGGTTCATTTAAGCATACTGGCTAAGTTGGAGAGGAGTGCATGCTGACATGTTGTAAAGCCCGCTTACTATACATATACGAGGTGACATCCTGGACTACACCGATCAGCCGCACCTCCACTTGCGAATACTGACCAAAAGAACTACAGATTTCTTGCTAGGATATTTTCGAGGGAATGAATCGATTGGTCCAATACTTCACTAACTCGAAAAATCATCAATATGCGGTGCTGTCTGACAACCAGTCACCGATGTCCGGGATGACAATTTGGTTCTAGAACGCGACATTCGGGCACCATCGCTTTGGCCAAGTCATGCACTGGATCCAAAAAGGTAGTTCAAAGTTCAGCTGGAATTTCGTTAAGAACTTTGACCCTTTGGTAGACACGCTTACAACTCCGCCTTAGTGTTCGACTAAGTATGGGAAGAAAAATAGTGTAACTTTTAGCTAATCTAGACTAGCTAGCCTATCTAACATGATAAGTCTTGGCTGCTACAATAAATGCAGTACCGACAATAAAACTACTGCCCATAAACAGTTGCGCACCAAGATACCTCCCTCCCATGGCCGTGATTATTGCACCCGCAATAGGATTACCCGAAAGGGTTGCAAAACTGATGATGGAAAAATTCATCCCAATGTATGCGCCTCTAGTGGATAAATCAGTAGTCAAGCTTGAGATCCCAGCCGGGAATAGACTCAGAATGCTACCGCCGATGATACCGTAGAAAACTGTCCATACATATGCATGAGTAGGGGTATGAACAGCAATCCACGAAAACATGGCAATAGCAGCCACTAGACATGACGGTATCAACAATTCCAAGGGTCCAAATGTGTCGGCATAGTGATTTGCTATCATGCGACCGAAAACACCGACTCCATTGAGAATGAGAAGGAGATTCAATGAGTCTGTGTAGGTAAGAGTTGGGTTGATGATGTCGCGGCTGTAGGAAGCGATGTAGTAATACCCAAAGAAGACAGCCCAGAAGTTCTGGAATGAAGAATTAGAATTTTATACAAAAGAAGTTATGAGGATATGGACCTACAAAGAACATCCCAATGGTGAAAAATGTGTAATCAAGTTGCTTGAAAGCAACCCATTCAACCAGCCTGCCAGACTTGGTGGGAGGAAGTCTTGTCTTCATGCACACAACGACAAACAAGAGTGTAGCTGCTTGCACAAATCCAATCGCACGCATCGTCCAGCCAAACCCGGCAGTAGGTAATAGCTGTCTAGCCATGGCATTGAATACAAGTGCCCCAGTGACAGAGCCACAGGTTGAAATTCCAATAGCCAGCGAACGCCGTTTATCAAAGTAAGTAGAAGTGACAGACACTGCAGGGGTGACGAGGAAGCCGTTGCCTAGTCCACAGCAAATTCCTTGCGAAAGAAGTAACTGCCAGTACTGGGTGGAGAGGGAGGCGGTAAAGATACCGACGAGTACTAGAACTGTACCGCAGGACAGAACTAAACGTAGATGTCCTGAATCAATGTACCTGCCAACAAAGGCACCAATAAAGAAACTGAGGAAAACTTGGATAGAACCGATCCAGGAGATATCAGACGGGTCGCGTTGGAGAAACGTTGTGTAGTACGTTTGGAAGATACCAAAGCTGTTGATGAAACCCCATGTATTCATAAAGAGAAAATGGCCACATAAAGCTGGATAAGCGGTATTAGCTAAGACTCTCGTTAATGGGTGGGTGAAATACTGCATAACCAAGCCTGCCAACCTCCGTCTGGTGGTGGGGAAACGTCCCGTGCCACTTCACCATCACTGATCTCACCAGAACTGAGCACGCCGTCTGCTCTGGTTTCCTGTTGTTCTGATTTGATTTCCTGGAGGGCTGGATGAACCATTTCGGAATCAGCATCATGTTCCTGTTGAGGGAACATCGCTTTCACTCGAGGCTTGTGCAGGGGACTCGGCTGTCCGTATTGACAAATAAATTAGGTTTCATAAATTGAAGCGATGCAACAATAATGAGTTCATTCCAAGCTTTCAATTCACTCTTCTGGAACCAAATAATGGTTGGAGGATACTAGCTACTAGATACGGCTTTTAAGGTAGCTTTCGTTACGAAAAGGATTTCCAAGCAGACAATCATTATTTCGGTAGTCGAAATGCTCCACCCGAACCCTGCCTCGGAGCATTATCAGAACGTCAACGCTCCGATTTTCCGAAGACATGCACGAAACCTTCTTTAGCGACAGCAATTCCGGACTTGGAGATAATTTCCATTCTGCAGGGAAAGTCCTTTGTCATCTGTCCAAAGACGGACATATTTTACGGCAGCTGTGAAATGGTATTGCACAATTACTACGAAAACGTAAGGAACTCATGTGGTGTGATCAAGTTCGGTAGTATGGTTTTGAAATCCAGGAACTACACAGATAAAAAGGGATTGTTAAGATTTTTAGTAGATATAGGGAAATAACTTGCATAAATGTACTAAATCAGGAACTAGCGCTGCAAAGAATTGTTGACCCAACTTTCATCGATCTATAGGCCTAGAGATTCGCCCAACTCAACAAGTTCCGAAACTATCTTCTCCACCGTCTCACGCGTAGTCAACCGGTTACAGGCAATACGAAGAAACTCTCCCTTGACCTTACCAGGAGCAAAGTCTACCTTCCAACCCATTTCCTCAATTCCCTGGAATAGAGCTCGCGTATTGCGACTGTTGACGTCTGCCAGCTCCTGCCCAGACTTGTCCGCAGTGGACGATGACTTCCAGTAGAAGCAGACCTGGGCGAAAACCTCTTCAGGTTGCCAGATCAACTCAAAGTGCGGGTGATCTCTTACAAGATAGGCAAGATGTTTAGCGCTGTCGACCGCCTGCTCGACTTCTCGGGCAATACCTGCTGTGCCGTAGTAAAGCCAGTGAAGAAACATCTTGGTTCCGTCGTGTCGACGAGAGCACTGGATCGTCAAGGAAGCGAGATCGTTGATCTTCCTGACGTCAGGCGCGGTATCAAGAAGCTTGGACTGTCTCCAATCCTTCTTCTCCACACTTCCATCGTCGCCAGTACCGTCCGCGTTCTGCTTGGGGCTATCGTCATGAAATAGGTAGCCAGCGTTGAGCTTGTTGGCAAGCCATAGAGTTCGCAGGTCATTCACTAAAAGGAATGCACACACGAGTGGTACTCCCAGTAGCTTGTGAGGGTTGAAAGCGATAGAATCCGCAAGATGGCTACCCTTCATCAAGTGCTTCAGCTTGTCGGAGAACACAACACCTCCTCCCCAGCAAGCATCGACGTGGAACCAAGCCCCAACTCTATGGGCAATCTCGCCTATCTTGTCAAGGGGATCAAAAGCTCCGTTGACTGTACTTCCAGACGTGGCCGCGATCAACAATGGTTTCTTGCCATCCTGGGTAGCTTGCTCAACGGCGCGCTGGAGGGCATCGGGATCCATAGCCCCATTGTCCAGTGTAGGAATGCGAACAATAGAGTCATTCCCAAGCCCGATGACATTGGCAGAGTTGGAAACTGAATAATGAGCGGTTTCTGAAACAAAGACAGCATACTCGCCAGGAGTAAGACCTCGTTGCTTGGACTCTGGAGCAATAATGTTTCGTGCAACAAGCATAGCCATGAGATTTCCAGCAGCTCCACCAGGAACAGTGACACCTCCCGCATGTGGGCCTTGGAGATCAAAAAGCTTGGCCAACTCAAGACTGGTATGCTTCTCAATCGCTGTGAGAGCTGGACCTGCTCGTTGAACATGTCCGTTGTTGTTCAAGATGGACAGGAATAAATCTGCAGCGATACCGGGTGCTGAAGGGGCCGACACGAGTTTGCCCAAGAAAGAAGGCGATGCGTTGTCAACCGAGTTGCGGCTTATAAGATCAATGGCATCTTTGAAGCCAGCAGATCCAAGGCCCTCTGCTGAGAAGCTACCGAAAAGCTCCTCATATCGTTTCAGAGGTTTGCTGTCATCGCGACAGTCAGACTTTGGGCTTCCACAAGAATTGTGGAATGCTCTTGTTGTTGTGCTGTCGACTAGTTGCAGGAGCTGAATCAAGGTGTAAGCTTCGTACTACACAAGCTATGACCGGCCTCGCTTACCTCTGAGATTTCATGTCTTCTGGAGAGTCCGTTATCCATTTTTGAGCGGGGATGTAGGGTAAATTGACGTAGAATGAAATCAATTAATTATATCAATGCCGCCTGAAGTTAACTGAATAGCGATGATACACTTGGGTAATCGAACAGAAATAAGAACCATTTTTATAGTTTTTACCCGTTGAGGTACGTTTCCGAACGGTATTGATCATTTTAGGGTCTCACATTATTCTTCATGTCTACTGCCACAACTACTTCATGTTTCATGAGATTAACACCTATTCTCGAAACTGCCTGAGTGATGCTAACTGGAACACTTACGTTCTCACTGCATGGGAGTTCGGCAATTGGCTTGTTTACCGGAGATACAAGACCGATGAAATGAACCGACATAGTGACCCCTGCAGACTTCAAATGCCGACAGGGTCGGAGGTAAGCGTTGCACATACCGAACCTTGAACATTCGGAACTATTCTCGCCGAGATATCGTTCTTCCGATGCATGAATTGACCAATTGTTTCGAGGAATTATGTTCCCTGAAAATACATATTTAGACAACCTCATGTCCTACTTACTTTCTCCCCGCGTAATGTCGCCGGTATCCTTGTCATAACATAATTCAACCATGATGAATATTACTCAGCCACAAAACTGGACTCGTGGTGATTACCTGGTGTCAACTGACCCGGATCTTCTCCAGGTCGATGCGATCAATGCTGCATTGAGCTCGGACATGGTCTGGTGGGCCGGAGACCTACCAAGAGATGCACTCTGGAATGCCCTTCGGAGCTCAATCTGTTTTGGCCTCTATCACAAAAAGTCCACATTTACGAATGCAGACAACAAATCTTTGGGTATGTAAAGGTCGACATGCAATTAAAAAGGAGATAACTGACGATGTATGATATATAGACAATAATACTGAACAGCTTGAGCAGGTTGGACTGGTGAGAGTCATCACAGACGGTGTAACATTTGGATATCTCACGGATGTGTATATCTTGCCAGAGCATCAAGGAGGTGGACACAGTCGTTGGATGCTTGGGATCCTCAACGAGGTTTTGAAAAGTTGGCCACATCTGAGACGTGTCATGCTTCTTACCACGGACAAGATGCCTCTCTTTGGGAAGAACCTAGGAATGAAGGACCACAAGGAGTTTGAAGGGATGAAGGGTGTTCAGATTGCAATGGTTGAAGGCCCTGGCGCACAGCATTGAACTAGTCACTGGTGCATGTTAGAGTTAGCAGACGAACATTGGTTACTTGTACATCTCTTATCTCTCTTGCTTGTGAGGTGAGGCAGTATGTCGAGCATACCTCGTCATTGTCTTCTTGGTACAAAATGTACTTTGTAATTCTCACTCGTGACCTTTTCCAAGTTATCGCGAAGAAGTGGTGCAACAAATACTTATTATGTCAAAGACGTCCAAAGTACATATCAATCTCGCGACACCTGTTCTACGTTGTGACCATGAAGATAGTCATCAGATAGCCTAAATGTATGCTCACAATACCGCGTATTACTTCATTTTCAAGGTTCGGTGAACAATGCTGCCAGAAGTAATCGCCGAATGCGATCGTGCCAGAAAACTAGCTACTAGTCCTGAAACTATCTATACATGGAGTTTGCAGAGACTGTGAACTACCCGCAGTATCATGCGACCTTTCAGATGTCGGATCGAGAAACATACGTGCACGTTTGTCGATCCTGGCGAAGCTTTCTTCAATGCAGGGGCCTACAACCTAAACCAGGATCCTCGACGTGTCGGAAAGCGTTTCGAGAGATTGTGCATCAGGGACACGTCTCCCGAGTTGGGAGATCACTCCGATAGTTTCATCTGACCCTTGCTCGCTTTTTTCCACCGAAAGGCCGTAACTTCAATGTGTCCAATCCAAGTACCGGGACTTGATGGCGCGTTCATGTCTCATGCAAAATTCTCCGGTTGACAGTCTTCGTTGATCGTACTATTGTTCGCTACGTATTACGGAAGAATGAGAGGTTGGAGAAGCCGAACGAATACATCGGAGAACCTTGTTTGAGAACCTCACCATGATATGAACGGCCTCATTGATATATAATTTGACTTCACATCCAGCGAAATAATATCTCATCACTCACAACAATCACAACATCACATCCAATCCACAAGACTTTCAAGTACTCAAACATACAATCATCCAATTCTTCAAAATGACTGTCTCAGCCTCTAGCCGCCCTACACGCCCTGCTGAGTACGAAAATGTTCGCACTGCTGGACTCAGTACTATCACCTTTGACAAGCTCTTTGACAAGGATGAGACTGAGGTGAAGCGCCTTATCGAGTCTTGTGAAAAAGACGGATTTTTCTATCTTGACCTCAAGAGCGCCGCTTCCCAGAAGTTCTGGGTCGACCTCCAAACCATCGACGCCACCACCAAGGAATGGTTCAAGCAGCCTGTCGAGAAGAAGCTCGAGACCCCCACTGTCTCCCTTGCACATGGGTAAGTCTCCGATGTAACATCGGTGGACCACAACTAACGGGCTTGAAACAGATTCAAGGCTGTGGGTAATCAGTCTGGTTCCATCGAGGACAAGAAGGATGGGTTCGAGGCTCTCAAGGTAAGATTTGCTTTTCTCCACAGTTATGTATATACCTGTTTAACAAACTTAGATTGGCAAGAGTGAGCTTGATGGACGATGGGCCCTTCCTGATGTAGTCTCGGACAACATTCAACTCTTTGACCGCTTTACTTCGGCCTGCCACTTCATCTCCAAGCTCCTCCTCGACTGTCTCTCGGACGGCCTTGAGCTCAAGGGCTACGATAGACTAGAAAACTTTCATCATGATGATCAGCGCTCCAAGAGCACCCTTTACTTCCTCCACTACCCTCCTGGAGCCCAGGATCCCAACAAGGTCGGTCAGAACATGCACACAGACATCGGATCTTTGACGATCCTTCACGCCCCTCAGTGGGGACTCCAAGTCTTCTCCCCTGCTGATGGTGCCTGGGAGTACGTTGAACCTCGACCTGGCCACGCCATCGTCAACGTTGGCGACACACTCCGCTTCCTCTCCGGCAAGCGTTTCAAGTCTGCTCTCCACCGTGTCTTGCCCCTCGGTGGAATTCAGATTGAGGACCGATACTCCATCTCTTACTTCCTTCGTGCTTCTGACTCGACTGAGTTCAAGGACAGTGATGAGGATGAGTCAAGTGCCAAGCAGTGGTACACCAAGAAGTACGCCATGTACGAGATGCCCCACGTCATCCAGAAGCAGCAGACGACACTTTCCGGTGGAATGGCGCAAGAGCTTCAGGCCAGTTTCTGAGTTTGGGCTTCAGGGCTGAGATAGCGGATGGTTGTGAGTTTGGAGGATAAAGGTGGCGGTGGTTTCCTTGTTTACTAGCTAGTCAGATTGAATCAAAATTACCTTCCTTTCGAATACGCTTTCGTTGTGATTTATTGACGCCCAATCTTGAAAAGACTTAATCTAACAGCAGGTTTCAATCACATTCATTTACAAAAACAGTTTGTTACTATAGCTCGCTTGCCTATTACATCTCCTGTTGCTCCGTACCTTGCAAACATGATACGAGCTCCTAATTTTATTTTCAAATGTTGTCATGTGAAAGAGAAAATAGATGACTTATTACAAGAATATTGTACCGTAAGCTCAACAGTAAATGTTGATCCTGTATACATAGTCTTCCAGTTACAAGCAATGAGCCTCAAACACACTGTTAACTTTTATTTCCTAAAGATAGTCGTTTCTAGTATTTACTTGTTTCATGTCTTTCTTTATTCAACTTCAGTGAAGGCTGGAGCTTGCTCGTCAACCGCAGTTCCTCAGTAACGGACCAATGTTGTGCCATGTCGACCGTTTCTCGGGATGTAACCCTTACTTTTCTTCCATCAACCAACCACACTGGCGCCTATCTATTGACGTATTGGTTGGGCCCCAAAGGTAAGCAATTTATAAGGGGCTTTGCTGAATGAGGCAACAACTACTCCAAGGAACATACCGACCTTCGGGTTCAGTCACTTTACTGTATCTAGGGTAGGAAAAAATAAAATCTTTTACCACAATCAACTGGAATGTTCGATCATGTCTCACTCATGTCGGCAATGAGTCATTTCCTAAAACAAATAGTTACCGTCGATAAGCGTTCCCTGACGTGGTCTGCATCATCGCGAACATATCCACCAAAAACCTGCGGATATCTCCGGGCTTGAATTTTCCAGAGTGCTGCAGTAATCGGAAAGGGCTGAAAGGACGACAGAATTAGCTTCATACACCGACAGAGCACGTCCGTCTACCCGGACATGGGACCAACCAAGCTTTTCGCGTAAGCATGCCGAGACCTCTTAGCACGTAGCGTAGGATCCAGATGGCGTTAACTTGAATTGTGAGTTTGAAGTCCACGTCAAGGCGGAAGCACGGCACGAATCAAGCTCATCTTTTCTACGAATAGTATCCCACCGGACAAGACCCAAGGTAAACAACCTTGTTGTCTAGTGGGTATTTGATCGGGATCAGGGATTTGTTCTCCCGGTAGATCAACGTCTGCAAATCGATTCGCAACGTTTCCTCTTTTCACACTTCGGGTACCGGTTCAAAAGTTAGTTTTACTTGAATATCTGGTCAAGATCTACATTGAACTGAAACACAAATCTTGAAGGAGCAGAGATTTACAGGATAGAATCCCTCGCCGTTATTGAAAGTCTATTCTCCACTGTCTTAGCGCGAGATATCAAGCTAACCTGGCGCGATACCCCCTGATGATGCTAGGAACGGGCCGCTACCCCCTGTCCCTAGCGCCCGGCCAGTACAAGTCGTCATCAGATATCAACAGGAACGTCAAACGGAACGACATGCGGAACAAAAAGCGGAACGATAATTGTTCCGACTTCGTATTCGATTACGCTTTTGGCGGTATGGAACAATAATTTTATGCTTCCAGAAAATGTAGTATTTTCAGATGCTATCCACCAAAACAAGGATCACAATACGTTGAAAATGACAAACCATGTTCTCAGAGTGGTAGTCTCTTTTATCAAGCCACCAATATACTTAGCTGGTCCTTGACCTCAGACTAGACTAACCAAGCGAGCGTTACGTGAAGTCACTACCGGGCGGAGCACAATGAAACTGACAGGCCTGATAGATCTTCCGTGATTGCAAGTTGCGACATCTCAGAGGTAAAGAGACAACACAGTTAATTAAACCTTATTTTCCCAGATGTACTCTTTCCTCCACACGAAAGTTTAGTCCCCGTTAACTCCATAACATGGACGATCGGCATCCTGATAGACAGGGGCTTGTGTTGGCCCTTTTCTACTCCGTAACATTCGCCAGATCATGCAGGTGAACTGGATAATATCTACCATCCCTGTCTGTGCGGCTGTGCAATAATGCTTACTTCAATTGTAGTAATCTTGGTTGAGCTTGTTTTCGCAGTCAGTGCGTGGAATTTTGAAGATCGGCATCACAGGTCCATGTATCTGGTCGATCAAGCCCGAGTGCCCTTGTGAGTCTAACATGATGAGGTAGTTTATTGTCAGGAGACGCATCGCAGGGTAATGGGGTCTTTTGCAACGGTCCTCTATTTTGACCAAAAGGAGATTCAAAGTTTGAGTAACTATGAGTGACCTGACGGGCGCAGCTACAGGAACAACCAAAACAACCTGTCTTCGGCATTTCGCGCACCACACGACAACTACCGAGTATGTCGTTACGTACCCTGACCTTGACGACATGGGGGTCCGTATTGTACCACCAAACATTTATTATCGCTGTTGGCATTCTGAGTTGTAATGATAAACATCTTATCTTGGCATCTTACTACTTGACTCAGTTTTCTTTTATCTAATCATCTGTCAAAACTCCATAATCAACTATGTTGAAACGACGATCCGCTTGTGAGCGTTGCAGAGGCCAGAAGCTCAAATGCATTCGCGAGCCTGGAAGTACAACCGACTCATGTCTGAGATGCTCTCAATCTCAGGAAGAATGCATCGTCAACTTGAGAAAGACACCAGGTCGACCCTCTGGACGGGGCAACTCTTCTAACAGACGAAGTCCAACCAACACCATGACCCAAACACCTACGCCCGCGCCAACCTTGATACTTGACGATAGCGACTCCATCTCAGCAACACGGAATGGCTCGCTTACATCGTCTTCTGAAGACAATATAGAAAGTCTTTTCGACATGAACATCGATTGGGGCAACATTGACATGTTCGGCAACGGAAATGATCAAGTCCCCGAGATCCCCAGTTCCCTCCTAAGTTATGCAGAATCGACCAGGGTTGAGCCTCCACCTCCGTGCACTGCCTGGTCGGACCCCAGAGACTTTGCCGCGCCAACCGGTCTATTCCCCTGTCAGATCCGCAATGAAATCCGCGACCCAGGTCTTCAGTTGGCTGGACTTCAACATAATCTTTCGAAGCATCTGGTCCAGCTGCAGTCTTCATCGTGGGACATCACATCTGTCTTGAAGCTGGAAAGCGTGTCTTATAGTTTCCAAAGTCCCGAGTCACTATGCGAGGCCAGTCGGATATTCAACCCACTGATCGGCACTTTTGAGATTATTGCGGAATTTGAACATGTTCTCGCGACATTGCGGATGAACATGGATCGCAGAGAGCGAGTTGAAGTTTCGGCCCTTCCAAAAGAGATCAACATTTCTTACATGTTGACTGCCATCTCTTGTTATCTACAGCTTGTCTGTATATACCACAACATTTTCTCATACGTGCTGGATCAAGCATCAAGTAATCCAGCCGTGAGGAATTTCATACTGGACTCGACACCGGGGATCTCTCTGAGCGGGTTTGTGATTCCGACACCAAAAAATATTCTGGGTCGGTCGTTTGCACAGTTGATGCAACACAAGATCAGACCTATTGAGACGGCTTTAGAACTCCCAGACGACTGCCGTATCTCGAAAGAGACAAGTGTGGATCAACCCAGTGATAAATCTCTATTGCTTGGATGTACAGAAGGGCAAGCCTTGTTGGAAATGCTAAAGGGCCAGAAAGTCGAAGGGAAAAGTCCTTCAAGTGCAATGGGTCTTTTAGAGTCGTTACGAGCCAAGATTACAGACATAGAGACCTTAGGAGGATAGAGGAGTTTGTAGAATAAGTGTAATTAGATTGTCCATAATTGGCGTTTGATAATATTTCTTTGTACTAATATCAATTAAGGTGGTAATATTATCTCATGCGTTTGCAAACCTTGGTCTCGACATGAATAAAAAATACGCGATAACAGAAACCGACCTCAAGATCCGGAGATTATCAAAACTAGCGAAACTTTAAGTCCTCATTTCGGAGTATTATCAGTCTTGAAACAAGCCGATGGGTTATAAGCCCCATGTCGCTACCATCTTGGCGTGCAGAAGATTTACATACATCGTCCTAGCGTGCCAAGAGTCAATATACGATCTGTAGATGTTTGAGTCCTGATGGATCTGGATATAATTTATTGTTATAGCTGGATGTACTATTGACTATTTCACCACCCAGTCACAACTTCTCAAGCGTCCGTCGGATCTAAACTCGTCTTCTAATGCCTACATTCACAGCCTCAGGCTTTCTGGCCAAACCCTCCATAATATCCATCGTATCATCCCTTAGCACAAAGTCGTACCGTCTCGCCCAAGTAGCAGTAATAACCCTGAGTTCCATCTCGGCAAGATTCCGTCCAAGACAAGCCCGTGGACCGTGGCTGAATGGGATGAAAGCCTGTTTCTGTCTCGGCGTTACATCCTCCCATCGTTCCGGTCTAAACTCGTCCGCATCCGGTCCCCACACCTCTTTCAGATGATGGACAGTGTATATTGGGATACTGAGGACTGTACCAGGAGCAAAATGATAACCGGCGATGGTAATTCCACCACCCTTTTCAGGTACCAATCGAGGAAGACCGAGGCTGATAGTCGAGTGATGTCTCAAGGCCTCGTTGACAACATGACCAAGGTACGGCAGATTCTTGACCATGTCAAACGAAGGGATTGAAACATCGGCGGGAATAGCTTCATCCAATTCGGTCTGTAGCTTCTTCAACACACCTGGAGTTCGTACCACGTGATACAGCAAAGCAGCCATGGTGCTACTCGTAGTATCGGTGCCAGCGATCAAAACGGTCAAAGATTCAGCGATGAGTTCTCCCTTGCCAAAGGGTTGGCCCTTGTGATCACGACCCTCACGCACACGTTCAAGAAGATCCTTCTCACGGTCTTCACCAAGCGGGTTGTTCAGTCTGTCCGTGATACGAGAAGTTCCCAGTGTGCGCAAGTTGATCATGCCATTGAAACCCGTACGGAAGAACGGATCAGGACTCCACTTCAGGTAGGGTTTGATCTCAGGCAATGCTCCGACTGTAGCAGCAAGTTCACTTCGGGTGGTAAGACTCGTGATGATGGGCAGGGATCTGGGGCCATTTTCTGTTTCAAAGTCGACATCCTCGGATCCTTTCTCCAAAACTCCGAATGGAGCCCCAAAGGCAAGATCACCAATGATGTCAAGAACCAAATAACTGACAGGTCAGAAATAAGTCTGTAGAAATTGATAGAAGAGACTTACTTGAGCCAAAGACGACCCTCGACATCGGCAAAGCCATCAGGCTTGGCCTCATTGGCTGCCATAGCGTCCCATTTCTGCAAGAAAACACCAACATGTTGTCGAATGAAAGGTTCAAAGTTTCGCATCGACTGTGGTGCGAAGCTATGGGACACGACCTTTCTCTTTCGTGAATGCTCAGCACGATCTCTTGATGTGAAGATGCTGTAGGTAGTAATGACGGAAGCATCGTAGAATGACCTACACGCAGTTAGTCTGTATCTCCGGGTCACATGGACGTGTATCTTACGATTTCAGCATTCCATTCCCATGTCCATAGATTGCGTTGATGACTCCTTCATCGGCCACGCTCACATGGTTTGGCTGAATGCGAACAACTGGGCCATATTGTTTGTGAGCATCGTTGACGTATTTCCATCTGGCCTTTTCTCTGCATGCATATACGAGCCACCAATTGGAAAGACGTGCCAAAAGTGGTCCAGGTACGCTGCGCAGATGGCGATAGTTCCAGAAGTAAGGGACGATGTAGTAAAAGAACAGAGAGGCTATTCCCAAAGGAAGTACCCACAATATGGGGATGATGGTGAACAAAGCCATGCTGTAAAAGGACACGGGAAAAAACTGTTGATGAGAAATAACTTTGGCATTCTGAATGTAATTCTTATATAGGCCGATCATCTATCTGTTCAATATCGTGGATTGATCTTCATTCGGTGATATTAGCTCGGAGCTTTAGTTGCAATGCTCCGGGCGTAGAATCCCGTGTCAGCCACGGATCACGGCTTCGCTATAAGCGGAGTTCGCCCTCCGTTGTGGGCTCTAAGTGACCGGAAATTGACCCATCCTCCGATACGTACCGTGTTCACTTGGAGCACTCCCTTTAGATATCATATGGGACAAGAATATAACAATGGGAGATTGTACACGATATATAGCATACAAGAAGTACATGAACCGCCAACATCGGGGTGATTTGTATCTTGTCCTAAATATTGATATCCTACCCCGTGTGTCAAAAACACCTCGTCTATGTACCAAGGATAGACGGGGGACGGTGAACTCTGGAAATTACATGATTTGTTTTCCACAACATATTTATATATTATTTTCACAAGGATCTACACGAAAGTCTTGTTCATCCTCTTAATTATCTAGAATCTAGCTTGTAATTACGCCGCAGAGTGTAAACATTTGTTTATCTAGAAATCTCGAAGTAAACTATCCATCATCGAAGACACTTGAACGAGCTCTTCATCCTGGAAAGGGCGACCGACGACTTGAATTGTCGAAGGTTGAGATGAGAACAAGTCGGGCCGATCTGTGGATAGTTTGTGTCAGTAACATCCTCACGGATAAATACATGCTTATAACATACACAGTTCATGATTGGGTTTGTCGTAGGGATTTGTCTCTAAAGGCTTGTAGTCCGAGTTCACTGGGTCATCCTGTGCATTAACCTTGAAGCCGCTTACTGGCAGGATGACGGATGGGTAATCCAGAAGATTGAACAAGGACGTATAACCCCAGTAAACATTGAAGTCATGAGGATACCCTACAGCAGGGGCTGAAGGACAAATCAGTGCATCGACAGGGCGGCCAGTAGTGGTGTGTAGAGCCGTGTCATCCCAGGCGTTACGAAAGCTTTCTCTAAAGCTTCTAGCCTTGACATTCAACTATCTTCTTGTTAGTAGCTGGGCACGTTCTGTTGAATTGTTCCTCTGAACGTACCTGTTGTGATTCTGCGGCGCTGATCTCTTTGCTGCCGAAAACCTTGATAAGGTCTTCGAAAGCAGGAATGAGAGGCTCGCCTGTAGATTCGAGAGCGGAAAGTGTCCCACTGTGCCCAGACTGGTAATAGGTATCGAACTGCATTTTGTGTCAGATATGTCTCTCTTCATATTGCCGAAGAACACTCACCGTCGTCTGAATAGCGTCCCAGCAGTCAAAAGGTACATCAAATTCAATGACTGTAATAAGAGTTAGCATCGCTCAGCGTGACCGAAATAATATTAATTTTACCTTGGTGCCCAGCGTTTTCCAACGCCCGCTTTGTATGATCGAGGGCGCGTAGAACAGGCGGATGGGGCATTACCACCTTGTCCCACTTCATCAATCCAATCGCAAGTTTGCCCTCCACTGGCTTGAGGGTCCTCCAAGGAACTGGGACCGAAGTGGGATCATGTTGATTGGAAGGGTGAGCATTGATGATCTTTGTAAAAGCTTCAAGATCCTCCATGGAATGGCAAATGGGCCCACAGGACAGCTTGATGGAAAGTTGACCATTGTTAATATTCTCCATGCCACCTTTGGGGATGCGGTCTGAGGTAGGCCGGATCGCGTACAATCCGTTAAAGGCTGCGGGGACACGGATCGAACCTCCGAGATCAGTCGACGGAGTAATGGGAGTGCCTTTCAGAGCGACTAGAACGGCATCACCTCCTGAACTACCACCTGCCGACAGGTTCGTGTTGTAAGGGTTAAGGGTTCGTCCCCAAAGATTACTTACGGTTTCGATAGCCATTCCTGACTGAGGCATCGTCGTTTTGCAGTAAAAGACAGCACCAGCATCACGAAGAGTTTTGACTAGTGCCGAATCATTGCCAGGTCGGAAGTTTCTCCTTGAAACATAACCTGTGGTGGTAGGCCGACCAGCGACAAAGTGAAAGTCCTGATCATCATTCATAAGCATTGTATTCACAATTGGAGCGACCATAGATTAAGTTACCTTGAGAGCAACAGGAACTCCATGCAATGGCCCCTTCAATTTTCCTGTCTCTTTGAAACTCTTGTCGAGTTCTTCAGCTTGTCGCAGACCGTCATCGTAGAACCAATCCATCAAGCAATTGACCTGGACATTGTAAGTCAAATACAAGACAAAACGGAGAGACTCTCACAAGTTGATGGGCAATTGCAGTTCGTGCAGCAAAAGCTTCCAGTACTTGCACTGCCGTCAATTCATGAGACTCGATGCGCTTCACTACACCGAGAGCTGTGAGATCAGTGATGGCAAGTTGCTCATCAGATAAGATGCCGCAATCTTGAGGCACGCTGGTTACATTTGTCAATGATCGATACTTATCGCCACTTAATTTCCATTTCGCCGGGATCGAATCCAGTACTTCAGCCTGAGCTGCCTTTGCAATTGCTTTCCACGACATTGTGTAAGCTCAAGTTGTCTGTTGCTAAAGAAACAGGTGTCTTGAGTGCATCAGCCGAGTTATACAGCATGGATCTAGACGAGGAAACATCCTCAGTGGATATCCTTGCTTTCTCAGCAGCGTAGTAACGTTATTGGCACAATAAAGTTTTTTTACCCTTGCACTAGTCAGGGCCGTGCATGCGAATTTGCGTACACGTATTGCGTGTGCACAAGCGAATATGCAGTATGTGTCGCTCCGACTCGGTGCATTTTCTGGTGATCGACAATCGGAGTATTTCCTGTCCTATTTGGGATATGAATCATAATAAAGAATACTACTCTGGGAAGCCGGTTAGCCGAGCGGGAATTAAACAAGTTTGGGAGACTCGATTTGTAATCAGACGCTAATGATCGACGCAATTCGACATTAGTAATGGTGGTCAAGAACCAACATGTTTGAACCAACAACCAACAGATACCACCATGTGGGTACTGAGTCGTGATGTTGAGAATATTGGAGACATGATTGAAATGGTATAATAGACCCAAGTAGACTGTAGAATGTTTAATGAAGCAGCTACAACCATAAGTTCTTTAACAAATTGACCATGGCCTACGAGATTATCGACAATATCGCCGCTGAAGGGGCACCGTATTATACACCGGCTCAAGACCCGCCAGCGGGTACTTCTTCAGACGGATCAACCAAGCTTTTCACACCCATCACTATTCGTGGCGTAACCTTCCCAAACCGTCTCTTCCTTGCACCTCTCTGCCAATACTCTGCCAAAGACGGATATGCTACCGACTGGCATTTGACTCACCTCGGAGGCATTCTCCAAAGAGGCCCAGGAATGTCCATGGTTGAAGCTACGGCTGTACAAGACCATGGTCGCATCACACCTCAGGACGTCGGTCTCTGGGAAGACGGCCAGATCGAACCTCTGAAGCGCATCACTACTTTCGCGCACAGTCAAAGCCAAAAGATTGGTATTCAGCTTTCACACGCTGGTCGTAAAGCCAGCTGTGTGTCTCCGTGGCTAAGCGTCAATGCTGTTGCGGCTAAAGAAGTGGGTGGCTGGCCAGACAATATTGTCGCTCCCTCGGCAATCCCACAAGAAGATGGTGTGAACCCAGTTCCCAAGGCCTTCACCAAGGATGATATTGAGCAGCTCAAGAGCGACTATGTGGAAGCGGCCAAGAGAGCCATTCGTGCAGGTTTCGATGTCATTGAGATTCACGCTGCTCACGGATACCTACTCCATCAGTTCTTGAGTCCGGTCGCCAATCAGAGAACTGATGAGTATGGCGGCAGCTTCGAGAACCGCATTCGAGTCGTCTTGGAAATCATTGATCTCATCCGAGTCGCCATCCCCGAGACGACACCTCTCCTCGTCCGTGTCAGTGCAACTGATTGGTTCGAATTTGACCCTCAGTTCAAGGACGAGTTTCCCGAGAGTTGGACAGTCGAACAGACTTGCGAACTTGCAAAGATCTTGTCGAAACATGGTGTCGACTTAGTGGACGTGAGCTCAGGTGGTATCCATCCCAAGTCTGCCATCGCTATCAAAGCAGGTCCTGCTTACCAGGTAGACCTTGCAAAACAAGTGAAGAAGGCTGTGGGCGATAGTGTACTTGTTTCGGCTGTTGGTGGAATCAAGACTGGGCATATTGCAGAGGAGGTTCTGCAATCCGGTATCGATGTTGTGAGGGCTGGACGTTGGTTCCAACAGAACCCTGGCCTTGTGAAAGCTTTTGCTAGTGAGCTTGGTGTAGAAGTCAAGATGGCGAACCAAATTGATTGGAGTTTCAAGGGCCGTGGAAAGAATGGAACCAAAAAGTCTTCGTAGACCATAGATGGATGATGGCGCATCAAGGCTAATTTAGTCTGATATCAAAATAGAATCGTTGGCATGTTTTTGCCTCTTTCTTAGTATAAACCGACATCACCTATTGGCCATTCCTTCGTTTCAGATAAGTCTGATAACAACCCTTGATTCAAATGTCATTTTTCCAAAACGTTGCTGGGTTTCATTGAAAGCAGACGTAATCCTGCATGATGGGATGTGAGAGCTGTGTGGAATATTATGACGTCGTTTAAAATGAGTGAAAGACTAAAAAGAAATACTGTAACTTTCCATATTCGACGGTGTATGCATGCCAAATAAGACACGTTACCGGGACCTACCGTGTTAATCACTTCTATATATCATCTAGACCGAGTGACAAAGGTAAGATATGCCGTCATTAATTCATTCAGCCTCAGGCAAATTATCGGATAAGGCGGTCACCTTATCTAGACCCCGCTGTGGCAATGCTCCTAAGTCGTTGAATACATCATGGAAAGTTACGGTATACATTTGCAGTTCCATAATAATAATCATTATTCGCCAGTTTTCATGTTTTGTTTTCTGACTTTCGTCATCGTGCTTCAATAGCCTAGTTGATCTTATCTTAGTTAGGAAAATTGTCATAGCTGCCGCAGTCAAAGCCCAGCTGAACAGCCTTAAAATCTTACTAGTCGCTGCAGACTGCCACTAGTCTGACCACTAAGTGGATGAAGTACTTGCCATTCAGGCCAATAAAACTGGCTACAAACTGTTGGGAGAGATAGAATTGCTTGGAATGAGACATGATACGTGGTAGACAGCAATTGAGTCAAAGGTTTCCTGCTTACTGTAGTCACAAACAAAAGTTATAGTTGAAGGCTTCCGGCAGGCTGAGAGGTATATATATTACGGACTAACCCACCACAAGGGAGTGGACAGTGTCATCCTTACATTACAACAAAAAAATCTGTTTATTCTACTTATCCGCAATTCATCCGCTCTTAAACTCAAATCCACTTACAATCTTCCATCTCAACTTAACCGTAACTATGGCTAGCGGTGTTAGCGTTTCGGATCACTGTCTGCAAGAGTACCAAGGCCTCAAGCTCAAAAACACCTACCGCTACATTATCTACAAGTTGAACAAGACTGTCAATGAAATCATTGTTGATCGAACCTCCAAAAGCGAAGAATGGGACGATTTCTTAGCAGACCTCCCCGAAACAGAACCACGTTACGCCGTTTACGATTTCGAGTTTGAAAAGGACGATGGGACGGGTGCCGGACGGAAAATTGTCTTTGTCTCATGGACACCTGATAGTGCCAAAGTAAAGGATAAGATGGTATATGCCTCATCTAAAGATGCTCTGAGAAGGGCTCTGGTAGCCATCGGTATGGAGATCCAGGCTACCGAACACGACGAAATTTCATATGAAACTGTGGTGGCCAAGGCTAACCGACGACATTGAAAGCTGAATGTCAGCCTGGCGCTCAAGTGTAAGAAGGGCAGGGATGGGACCAAGATCCATGTATGGATGATTAAGTCACAAAGACATCACTTTAGCTGAATCAAGATGTGACAATTATGCAGGGAAGACAATTTGAAATGCTAACGTACATGATAAGCGGGTGCAACAGACAAGCGAGTGCAACAAAAAATCCCGCAATTTACATCTTCTCAACTTAATCAATTAATTTTCAACCACCAAATATGCCAGACCCAAATATTGAGGCTAGGATTCTTCTTGCACTTCGTGCCCTTCAAAATGACCCAAAATTAAGTCTCCGACGCGCCGCAGGCATCTACCAGGTCCGTTATTGGACTTTATATCGCCGACAGAAGGGTATCCTTTCTACGCGTGATTCTATCCCAAAATCACGCAAACTATCTGATCTAGAAGAACAGATCATAGTTCAGTTCATTCTCGATCTGGATTCGCGAGGGTTTCCCCCGCGACTGCGTTGTGTTGAGGAGATGGCTAACCGATTGCTCGCCGACCGCGAGACGCCGCCTGTCGGCAAGCGCTGGGCCTCTAACTTCGTCAAGCGACACAAAGACCTCAAGACGCATTTCCCCCGTAAATATGACTACCAGAGAGCCAAATGTGAAGATCCGACCATTATTCGCAACTGGTTTAGGCTCATAGCAAATGTAATTGCGAAGTATGGCATCCGACCTGATGAAATCTACAACTTTGACGAGACTGGCTTTATGATGGGCGTTATTGCGAGCGGAATGGTCGTCACAGGTGCTGAAAGGCGTGGAAGACCAAAATCAGTGCAGCCTGGAAACCGGGAATGGATTACAGTCATTCAGGCGATCAATGCCGAGGGCCAAGCGATCCCGCCGTTCATCATAGGTGCGGGCCAATATCACCTCGCCCACTGGTACCGAGAAAGCAACCTCCCGGGCGATTGGGCTATTGCGACGAGTCCTAATGGCTGGACAGATAACGAGATAGGCCTCGAGTGGCTAAAGCACTTCGACCGGTGTACTACCAAGCAATCAAAGAATCGCTATCGTCTCCTGATCCTCGACGGACACCAAAGTCACCACTCGGTCGACTTTGAGAGATATTGCAAGGCAAATAAAATCATCACGCTTTGTATACCGCCTCATTCGTCTCATCTGCTGCAGCCTCTTGATGTCGGGTGCTTTGGCCTGCTTAAGAAGGCTTACGGGCGAGAAATCGAGCATTTGATCAGATGCTCCGTAACCCACATTTCCAAAACCGAGTTCTTGCCGGCTTTTTACACCGCCTACCAGGCCACAATGACAGAGAAAAATATTAAAGCAGCCTTTAGAGGAGCCGGACTTGCTCCTCTCGACCCAGAAAGTGTAATCTCGAAGCTCGATGTGCAGCTGCGGACTCCAACGCCTGTGGAGGAGGTAGTTAGCCCCTCGACCCCTTGGGTCTCAAAGACCCCAAAGACTATCCTTGAAGCCGACTCTCAGCTTGAATATCTTGAAAAGAGAATCAAAAGGCATAAAAGTAGCTCTCCAGAGTCAATTCTAGAAGCATTGAGGTCTTCTTCCAAGGGAACAAAGATAGTTATGCATAAGGTTGCCTTATTAGAGGCCAGGGTCCAAGATCTTGAACAGGCAAATAAGATACTAAGCCGGCGGCGGAGGGCAAAAAGAACCCGGCTACAGAAAGGAGGGGTGATGACAGTAGAGGAAGGAAGGCAAGTAATTGATCAAACGGATGTTGATGCGCAGGCGGTGGCTGGACCATCGAGAAGTGGTGGTCAAGGAGGGCCTCCGCGAATGAAGGAAAGGCGCTGTGGAGCGTGCGGCAAGACAGGACATAATGCAAGGACCTGTCAGATACTTGTCGCTATGTCTATGGAAGAATATAGCGATTAATTTTACTTAATTAATAGTCTGTTGTGTTTTTATTGCTATTTCTATCTGAGATGTTGTGATGTTGTGTTGCACTCGCTTGTCTGTTGCACCCGCTTATCATGTACGTTATGTAAATAACGAACAAGTCTAAGATATAATAACTATATGCCTATCGCGACTCTAAGTGGCATTGCTCTCACATTGCGACACTGGATTTTCAAGCAGTTAATCCTCAAGACTAATGCGCTCAACAAGATTCTGAATGATAATAATATAATTGAGCTATGTATTGGCTTGAACGGCAAGTGCAGCCCTCCAGCTTCTGACGCCCACAGAGACTTTGCTAGTATTTTCTGCAACTGTGGCCTAGTAGTTACTAGAGGTTTTTTTTGAACGCACCCTGAAATGACCGGTTATCGCGTCCTCATCATTATAGTGTATACTAAGTGCTCTAGTATACGTTTCCATATTGCAGATATTGGTTAACTATTTTCCAGATTGGCGCTATCCCTTGTCCTAACTATCACTTATCTCTATACCATCAGGAAAGGCGCTGCGAACACGAGTGCTATTGAATTAAATAAATAACCCTCGTGACTTCATGAAAATCCACGCGATTCATCGTCGGCCGCTGGGATTCAAATTTGACCTGATAACTTCTTTTTAGTCTAGCCTAGCTTTCAGCACTTCGACATACGCCACAAGAAGCTTGGTACCCTTCAGCTAAGCTCTACTGAGACATAACCGTATACTCACCGACACAGTGGCTTTGTCTAATATCTTTTTTACAAACAAATGTGGCTAAGCTGAGAAAATAGCTATCGCGTTCCAGGCCCAGACTATCGGGACAAGTCTAAGAAAATGGTGTCATGGCGTCAGTTTTCGCCAAACGCCCACGCAATAGGTATCGAGCAAGGAACTAAACATTTTAGTTAGATTTACGAGTATCATACTGACACGTTTACCGAAGCGGAGTCTATGGATATTTATGAATGTAAAAACAATATTCAACGCTAGAAATTTCGATACAAATAGTCGATGATTCGTCATGGAAATATTTTTGCCGCCGACAGCAAAAGTCACAATCACACCACCACTACCACAATCAAAATCTCACTGTCAAAAATGCTTCACCTCTTTCTTCTTACGTCTTGGCCAACTTTCGCTTTATCTTCGCCTTAGGAACGTTTGGTCGTACTTTTACTAGTACAAATGCTTGGAAGATGACAGTCCCCATCCAGTAGGGCGACAAAGTATCTATCGGCATGCATCAACTGATGTTATGGAATAACGAATAACCTTTTGGTAGATTATTCGTGGGGATGAATTGTTCTCTGCCAACTGCGGTTGAATTGCAGATAATAGAGAAATAAAACATCATAAATATCAGATTTCATTATTATTCATTAATTTTTTCTAATACATTCGAGTTTTTCACCTGTTTACAGACGATACTAAGTCACCGCAAGTTGCTCTTTAAATACACAACACAATGAACAAATTAGTGACGATTAATTTGATCTGTCCTAGGCCCAATCGTTATCTGGATGAGTAGGTATTAAGCCGAATTCTTCCAAGCTTAATCCTGGTGCCAAACGATCCATCACCTCCTCGTCCAAATCTATTCTCTTTTCTAGCTGACAGGAATCCAATTTATGTTTTCCACTGAACCAGTGAGGGGTCTCGACGTGCTCTAAAAAGAGAATCAATGCATTAACACTGAATCCGATAAATGGAGGTTCCGGCTTTGTCATCGGCAGATTCTTATCCCGCATTTGTCTCATAAGAAATCCAAGAAGTCTGCATGAACATTCATAGGAACAACCAGTATTTCCCTGGAATAGGTCGAACTGTAGGGTATACAGCTGAGCAAACAATTCTTCGAGTAGTCCAATACGCTGTTCCTCGATTTTATCTATGTATTCGATATTAGCCATCGATCTATACAAGGCATCCGGGAGTAATAATTACCAAGGATGTGACTAGGTATTGGCAACTCTGTTTCGATAGGGCCAGATGTCTCGTATATAGCGCTCATGACCAGATTCTTGAATTCCTTTTGTTTCCGGAATATCCAGGCGCTGAATAACATCAAAACCTCAGCTTTATCAAAATGGAATGCTGAATTTCTGTGAACTTCTGACCATTCGTAGATTTCCCATTCAGCAAGATTCGTCAGCCAATGATCCGAGAATACATCGACAATCTCCAGGCAATCGTAATAATCGACGAGGAGCGCGATATGTGCTATAGTATCCAAGTCTAGTTCCTTGGGCACTTGGCGGTGGTGACCATGAATAATGTCAAGTAGGATCAGAAGGGCCCTGACGTTCCAATCCTGAGCTCTGAATTCCAAGAGGCCTTCGTTATTAGGCTTCGCTTCTTGGAATCCACCTCTCAACATCTTGTCAAAGAAAGGAGAGGCCAATCGAAGATGTTTGGCCGATACTCGAAACATAATCTCCTGGGGATTACCATCCTCGTCAAATGGTTTTAGAGACGTGATCTCATCGAGTTCTGTCGATGTTTTGCTTTCCTTGTCCTCTTTGCTTTCAACCTCGCCGGGTAAATTCCATTCGACATCCTCTACCTCCTCTTCGACTGCACGAACCTGCTGCAAATTAGGACATCGCAAGATGAGCAGGGCATCGGCGTATGGGTCCAGTTCGAGGAGTGAATTCCGCATCGTGAATGTTTGTCGGGGGGCGATTCAAAGTTCTTTTTTTATGTGTCGACAAGTTCCGGATGGTGGCTCGGTGTTCTGGAGTTGTTTGTTCTAAATTGAAGGGAGAATAAGCTGCTGGGTAAGCGATGCTTTTAAATATTGTGAAAAATAAAAGGTTTTTTAAAAACAATTAATTCTATATAGTAATCTAAAAATTCACTTTTAGACTTAAGAACTTTTAAAAAACTTACAAGTAGTCCCTGATAATGAGATTGTAGCTTTATGCCTGACCTTGATTGACGAATAGTTGCAAGACGAGGGAAAAGGATAACATTAGACTTTGGGAATCGTGAAATCCCACTGAGCAACCACGCTTTTATGGTTTTAAAATTTGAATGTTAATGATTCAACAATTATTATGGGAGTAGACTTTGAATGTGATTGACAACCTTCACCCCCAGCCAGTACTGAGTCACAACTATCATGCTTCAAGCAGATCGTCAGTATTCTCCTCGGGGTAGTAAGACTGTCCGCGAATGACATGAATGAGTCTAACGGCTCTGAATGGTCCACCAAGTCATACACCTTTAGGATAACAATGTTCCCTATCAGAGGAGATAATCAAGGAAAAGGCAAATTGGGAACTTCCGGCAACTCAAATGTCTAGACTTTCTCCTTTTTCTCAATTAAGAGATATATACTAACTGGCGTTGGGACACCGAGAGTTTGGACCAGACACGGATGCTTATCTTATCGCATTTTCGCTTCTCGAACCGATTAGCCCCCTTTGAACATCAACCACGGACAACTTCTCGTCTCTTGAGCACACAATTCAGGCCATGTTGCTGTACAAACCAACGATTCTTCACTTCCCACTCAGAATCCGGATCTGCCAACTCAATGCGATAGCGTCTCAACAACTCTGGGACCACTTTATAAAGCTCCATGAGACTGATGTGCTTTCCAACACAGGTACGCGATCCAGCGCCAAAGGTGAAGAAGCTGGCCTCCATCTTGGAGAGTAACTCGGCGTCTGCAGTTAACCAGCGCTCCGGTTTGAAGGTCTTTGGGTCCTCGTAAACTTTGGGATCGTGTTGAAGAACCCATGGGTTTATGCCGACAATCGTACCACCGGGAAAGAAATGTCCGCATATCTCGGCTCCTTGGAGTGGAACGTGTCGCTCCATCATGAGACCGATTGAAGGATGCAGACGCATGGCCTCTTTGATCGCAGCTTTGGTGTAAGTCAAGTGAGTAGTAGTCTCCTTGTATGAAATGAGCTCACTGAGCTTTCCATCCTTATCGGCAGCATCGATATCCTCTAATACCTTATTCATTTCTTCAGGGCTCTTTATGAGGAAGTAGATAACTGCTCGGAGGGCAATGGCGGTGGTGTCCGAACCTGCAAACACATTGGCTGAAAGATGCACGATAGCATCTCTAGTACTCATCTTGAGTGGATCCTTGTTTTTCACTGCAGCCCACCTGGACAACAAATCCTTCCCTCCCACATCAGAAAGCTCCAGCTCACCGTCTCGTTTCATAGGTGTACGAGCATTGATAGCCTTGAGAGTGAAAGTCAAGACTGCATTCCAAGTCTCCATAGATGGGATCAAGTATGGAAAAAGAGGGTTACCCAACAAGAGGGTGTGCATCTCGGGTACTTGTCCACAGATGGAGGCATAGGCGATGATACCCTCGATTGTTTTTATCATACCATCAACATCCCCGCCCGTTTCCAAAAAGCCGAGCTTCTGAGCGAAATTCACTTCACCTACGACGTCGAACGCGTAGTACTGAAGCCACATGCCGAGATCGATAGGTTTGCCATTAGAAGCCCACTGATCAAGGCGAGACATGAACAATTCAGTGCAAGAGTCAATTGCAGCCTCTGATTCTAATAAGTTGGTCAGGCTGAAAGCTCCTGCGACCTTTTTCTTCTGGTCTCGGTGATAGACTGGGTCTCGAGTGGAGAAAAGGTTCATCTGTGGTTTCTTTTGCCACGAAATGCTTTGAATCGGATAGAACGCGGACTTAAAGGGGAGATAAATATCAGTCATATAGAATCAGGTTTTAATAGGTCACGTACCTTGGGAAATGCGCCAGTTAATCCGTATATGGTCTTAATTGCTTGCGGATCACCAACTGACACAATGTTTGGCGCTACTCTCACGAGTGGGCCGTACTTTTCGTGTAGCCCAATGGAAGTCTCATGAGATTTACCCTGGTACACATCGTAAAGACGCCAGAGCTTCGTCCATTTTGCAAGAAATGGGCCTGGAACAGACGCGAGGCCTGGACGGAATCGACCATAAACGTAGCTCAAAATGGTGAGGCATAAAACCAACGTGATGTAGTGGTCTTTCAAGAAGAGAATAGCCGCTGCTGCAACTGAGACGTTTTGGTCAGACATTGTGGAAGGATTGTCTTCGAGGTTGACTGGCGCAATGGTACGAATGCTTGAAAGAAAAAGACACGAGGACGGAAATAAAAGATTTGTTTCCAATATAAGTATAATAGAATAAATACGAAAATAATTATCGCAGCCTGGTCCACAACGGATCAGCAACGAGAGATAGGTAATGTATAATGACTGTTAACAAGGTACTTACCTACAGGGATGTTATTGGATCATAGTGACTTTGCTACAGTATTGCACTGCTCAGCATAATACCCTGGCCTCGGCGTTCTGTTATCTGCGAATTCTCCTTGTTCACTTATCTGGCATAATCTAGCAACCGGCTCTGGAAAGATCGGCCGGGTACCACGTTAACACGGAAATTAAGCAAGGCTCGGAAATCAGATCATGACATTGGTTACGGGGTGAGCGGGGTATGTAGGATTATAAGTGCCAAGATCGTCACCAGGGGGGGCTATAGCGATGATCATATAACTATAGAACAGATCAGCCTGAAACAGTGCATTGCCGAGTGGCTCGTGAATGAGTGAATGGGTGACAAGATCAATGTTTGCATGAGCCTGTGATGCATTGTCCCATAAGCCGTTCGCACTCTGAGTGAATAACAGAAACCGGAACCTCAACGTTGAAACTTATTTTTTCCATTTCCCACAAATTGTTCATATAGTCACGACAATGGATCATTTCTGGAGGCCATCAAGGGTCGGCGCTTCTACTTTCTCGACAATCGGTCATGGCCTCAGATAGCCAGGATTCAGTTCAAAATCCGATCTTTGTTGTCGACGCAGACTCATTTTCCCATGGCGACCCGTGGAAAGAGTTTGAGAGTCGCCGGCGATCCGCAGAGTACTATCTGAATCAATACCTCAAGTCTGGATCGAATCAGCCAGACCTGTGCTGACTTTGACACCAGCCCGACAACAGGTTAGTTTTTTCTATCATTAGTGACGTTAGTGAACGAAAATTGCTAATAATCACTATTAAACAGCGGTTTCCAACCCAGCTCAGTCTCAAACCGACACAGACATGACGCGTCCTAAGATATGTACTGACACGGCCATCCGTGATCTAACCGTCATGGAGAACATTCTGCGCCGCACGCAGGAGAATCCAAAACTCCAGTCTCAACCCTGGTCTCATACTGCAGCTATTTGGTAAGGCCAATCTTGTCAATTTACAGATGGTATCTGATATTGTAGCAGCACCTGTGCCCTATGCATCTCTGCAGTAGTCGCTCCATATAAAGCAGCTGTTATTTCGGGAGTAGGTGCTTTGATTGGAGCCGCCACGCTAGCAGTACCTCCAATTTGGAAGTCTGTCCAGTGCAGCCATATACATGGTGCTTTGTGTAAGGTAAAGCACTTGAAAGAGGCTTTTCAACGGGGCACAGTCAATCAGGGCAATCGGCTTGATCTGGAACCCTCTGAGTTTTCCAAGTTGAAGGGGATGGTTTCTAATCATTCTCGTGAAATTGGTGATAGTTAGCCCTGGACCAGAGAGTATTGAATACTGCAAATGGAGTCTTCTAGAATGAACTTGTCAATTGTCACGCACTATTTCATTATCGCATGATCCGATTGCCCTTCACGATTGACCACTCTATTTCTGTCTCTCCCCATACTACACTCGAGTAACTAGCTGTTCTTGGAACCCATTGAACCCCATGTTCGGCTCAGTGACAGGAATGTTCTCCATATGAAGTATCGCATCCCGGTCTACATTGAATACCTGGCGTACTTCTGTGGTTGGCAGTGGAGATGTCAGCAGCAATTTGAAGGATGCTGTGTTTCCATTGCTATACATGTTGACAAGTTCTACCAGCTTCAAGATCACCGTCGTCATATCTTCGAGATACCCTCCCGTTTCATAACGATTGATGCCGTCGATAATGCAGACTACAGTTAACGGCGAGGGTATATGGCCGACTAAAAGTTGAAACAGGTTGCATAATATCTCAACATCTCCCATATTCAGTAAAAATTTATGAACATCGGGGTTGAGATACTGTGATGGAAACTGGCGCAGGATCTGGGCAATCAGCGAGCGTATCATGGCATCTCCACCGTGGTACTCATCCCACACGAGGTGTCGACCTCAAAAGAAGACAAGACTGATGAAACGTCCTACCTGAATGAATGCAATTGTAAGTACTGTACAGAGAGTAGAAAGTGGCGAGATATCTTCTACATATCTGAAGTGGCCGTGTACTAAGAGTTTGGTCGAGCGGGCACTATCAATCCAGTTGCGGAACAACGATGTTGTCACTATCCGCTGAGCCTGGCCCCGGTCTTGCTGGAACATCTCTTCCGCGCGTTCTGTGATATGTCGCAAGTCTTCCTCATCAATATTTGGAATCGACAATCGAGACCAGACTTGTCGAGGAGTCAAAACTGGCAACGAAACGGGTTGAGGAGTCAGAGGCCTAGAAGGACAGGGTGAATTTGGTAGCCAATTTCCTATAAATATTAGTAGAGAAACCGAAATAGGTTGTAGTGATCTCATTCTCGTGGTCTTGTAGTAAGAATAGCACATTGTTAAGTAATTTCTGCACCCAGATCATACTTTCAGTCTGAATCTGCTGCCCATGTCGTATTGCACCTAGACCTAAATGCGCCCTCATATCTTCTTGCCGGAACAAAGGTTCTTCGACCTATTTGGGAAAGGTTTTTCGGGATACCTAGGTAGTACTTCGGCGCATCATCGACCGATTATGATGTTCTCGGATGGATGTGACTACAGTCTTCGTTTCGGTGACTCCCTCTCTAGGTACCCAATAAAAAGTACATTTATGCTGTCTGTCGGTCATGAAGATTGCCACTATAGGGCCTTCTGCCACTCAGTACTTTCCATTGATTCAACGGCCTAGCTGATGTCCTCGCTAAAGAGAAAGTCAAATGCTGAAGTATCCATCAAAAATAAATCATTGAATGACGGGTCCTGACCGCCTGTGAGAAAGTCCATGGTAATGTTTTGTGAGTTAGTTGATTCATAAGTATCGAAACCAACTTCGACCATATTTGCGTCGGGATCACTCTGTACGACATTGTCGTTGCCGCTCCAAGTTGACGGTCCAGCCTTTGGCTGTTCAAACGATGGCCCATCTACCTGCAAGTTCAGACTGGGTTCCCCTGGTGCGTGTACTCGCTCACCTCTCGGTCTTGAAGCCCTCTGCTCAAGGACCTTTAGGAGACCTCCAGCGTAATTCCAGTACTTTGCAAGCTCCCGCAAGGCTTTCCAAAACGTGTGTAGTGTATGTCGAGACTTGGCAGCTAACAAGGGTTTGTTTGTACTAATCTCGTTGATGATGTGAATGGTGGCAGTAAACACGACATGATTGCTATACAACCACAGAGACGATATTAACCGCTTGCTGAGAAGAACTTCGAAGATGGAAGCAACCGCGACTGCGGCTTCTCTGCAGAGTATAGCGTCTTCTTGTGTCTCGATAGAACCATCCTTCCTAGACTTTGGCGCAGGTCGATGAAGCAGTAAAACAAAGTTGTAGTAGGTAAGATAGAAATGGGCTTGCCATAAATCGAGACAGGAAATCGTCAACTGTAATCTTTTCGGAATGGAAAGAAGCAGATTTCCAAGGGACTCGTCGGCTTTTTTAATAGCTTGAAGCTTTTCCTCTGGAGTTGCACAAAGTGACCAACCCTTTCTTGTCGTTTCGGATATTATCTTGCACAGCTGTACGTGACAGACGACAAACTCGAATTCTGCTCCAGAAAGATGTTCAAGGTGACAAGGCTGGATATCTGGGACATCAGAATCATCGAGATTGCTACAAATGTCAACAAGGAATCGTGGTGGCGATAATATGCACAATACTTACATAACTTGAGGTCTACCAGCTGATACAGACGCGATTGTATCAAACTGGAAGAGAACCCACCACAGACGCGTATATACTCGTTTGTAAACTGGCATCATCTTTGAGTGGCTGGTGTCACGATGCAGTCCTATTGCCATGGCTGTTCTAGTAGCAATCCCAATCCAATGCCAAGCATTGGCATCAGAATACCACGTCAAGAGGAGAGGTACTTGGATATAGACAAGCCTATCAGGCCATGATTCACACTCGAAAAGAGTCTTGGTTCTCTGGAAGAAAACGCGAAGAAGAGGAATCATGCTCTCGTCTTGCGATGCTAGAGCGTGGGCTCCTACCAGCATTATCGCATTGAGAATTGTCAGGCACACTGGGTTTGTGGGGTCATGGCCATGATACTGCGTCATGAATAGATCCTCATCGACTATCGGCCATCCACGGTTAATTATATCAAAATATGCTCTTATCAGCCGCATCTCAAGCTGCTTGTCTGGACGTTTGAGCGGTTCTCCCAAGACACCGTGTCGTTCATACCAGTCTTCGCTAGACTCTAATTGACCATTGTTAAAGTGAAATACGTTATCGTAGTTGACATTAGAAGAACTTTGACGAAAAAGGTAATTGCAATTGGAGAGATCATTTCCGATGAAATGTGCGCGAGTTCGATGCCCAAGCTCTGCATCTCTTGCATCATTGTCGTTCAAGACGTGAGCCCCAAGTTCGATCTCACCGCCTTCGTCTGTAGGTTGAACTTCTGGTGCAGCAGCAAAGGATGATGCCGCCGTTGGTGAATCATTTGGCTGGCGAGGACGGAGAGGAGCTAGAACGGCCAATTGACGTAAAGATTGCTTGACTTCTTTCTTGTTGGGACACGATCGACATCCAGGTCGGTTTTGAGCGCTACAGTTTGTACAAGGGACGCCTTTGTCGACAATATCACAGCGAATCTTTCTCTGACGACAATTGACGCAAGCACGTCCTGTACAAAGGTATTAGATTGAGTGTATTGAAGGTAGGTAGCAGCTAGGCGTGATTGATCAACTCACTGGTTGGCACATCAACACCAGATGGCTGTGTCCTTTTCGCCGCAATATTCTGCGACCGTAGACGATGGCTTGACATTTCAATATCTCTTTCCTGGAGTGTGATGGATAGACTTTGTTGAAACTCAGTTCTTGCTCCAGGTTGGCCTATCTTGACGGACTAGGTTTAATTAAGCGTCATAATCTCGTTTGGCCGCTCTCGGCGAAATTAGCCAATCATATTTATCTATCGGCCTTGCATACGGCAAAACTATCCAATCAAGACCATTTATTCATTGCTCGGTGAAAATACCCAATTGCAGCTGCTCAAGCCATGGCGAGGTCGCCAATCATGATGCTATATTCAAGCCCATTCAGCCATGTTATCAACGACTCAAGGGCGTCGTTGAACATGATTATCAATACATCTTGAGACTGCAATAGAACTGCATTATATATTCGGGACCTCTCCGCGGATGATATCTCTGTGTTACGCACATCTACAGCCTGGATTTATTCAACTATCATATTTTTCTTCTGCAAGACACTGTCATCATGCCAACTTATCAAAATTTAAAGAGACTGAGATGTATCCCTTCACGGTCGAAACCCTCCAGTCATATCGAGATCAATATCGATGGCCATCACGATTCCAAGATCTACACTACGGGTTCCACGGTTCAGGGTAGCGTTAGACTTATATCTCAAAAACAAACCGCGTTTCAATCCATCCAAATCAGTCTAAGAGGCACAACTTCAACCCGCCAATCGTCTCAGTATGGGCAGCCCTTCACAACTCATACCTTTCTCAACATCCAGATGCCCATCTCTGAGGATGTCCTGCCCGCTGGCCACGTCCTCCAAGATGGAGAGTTTTCCGTCGTCCCATTTCTGTTCAAGATCCCCGAGGATCTTGCTTTGAATGCCTGCAATCATCGAAACCCGGTAGTGAGGGAACGTCACTTACTTCCACCTCCGAGCCTAGGATCATGGGTAAAAAATGATTTCACGGATGGCTCGACATACGTCGATTATGTCATCCGGGCGAGACTTGTTCTTGAAAAGAATAGCCGCGGCGAAGAAAAGTTTGTCGATCAGAACATTTCTCTCAAAGTCCTTCCCATCTTTCCTGAACAACCGCCAATTCACATTAATTCACTCAATTCTCAATACTGCTTGTCTCAGACAAAAACGATAAGACGGAACTTGGTTGGCGCTAAAGAAGGAACCCTCAAGATTTCGACTACTCAACCCAGGCCAATCAGCCTACATTTGGATCACCTTCAGACATCGGACTCTCAATTAGTGATCGACTTGGAATACGTACCATCGTCACCAAGAGGTACACCACCAGATATGCGTGTCAAAGGTGCCGTTATTGAGACCATTACCAGCTTCTGGACGGGACCCATTGGTTTTCTACCTGATCATGATGAGGTGCTGCCAAGTGTCATTTCTCCGGTAGCTCCATGGACAAATTCATATCCTCTACTTCTACGAGGGGTTGAAGAAGTAACTTGGAAAAAGGTTGGAAATTTCAACCCTTCGGCAGAGTCGGAGAGAAGAGCCTCAGAGCCAATTCAGGTCGTTTCAGCCCGTGTTGAACCAGCCTACAAAGCGCCGAGCTCTATCGACATCGATTACAATCAGCCGGAGCCACTTACATACAAGGCTACTATGACACAGCCCTTCAATCTCCCGACGGAGAAATTACTATTTATTCCCACTTTTCACTCGTGCATGGTTAGCAGAAGCTACCGGATTCGAATCATCTTAGCTACGAAGGCCCACGGCAGTACAGTGTCTCTTATTGTACCACTACAAATAACAAGCGAAGGGCTTGTCACTACCTGCAGTCCTAGATTACCTGTTTATGTAAGTTGCACAGCTAATGATTCGTCGAGGGACAGAAAGACTAACTCGGAATGACGTAGTACGATGACAGCGAATCTGAGCAAACATGCGACTCACCACCCCCGTATAGTAGACAATGACAGTTGAATCGAGATTTTAATGAGAGTGTCCGAGTGACAGAAGAATAATTGATTGAAGATTCACATTGACATATTGGAACAAAGAGGGGAAATGTATATGTATCTAAGAAAAAGTAGAAACCAGGTTCATATCGATGATTATATCCTGTAATATGTAGCTACACTTCTTCTACGTCGTGCCGTTCCACAAACCTCAAAGACAATAGACTACAATGATCTTCTTTATTTCTTTTATACTTTCGTTTCATTTGTATTACATTTATCAAGTTTTTATACATATTTCCCCAATGAATTGCACATGTTAAAAATCAGACTTTGTACTCGTTCGATCCTCGTTAAATCCCTTTCTGTAAAACAGCCGGGGGATAATTGATTACCCGTGCCAATAGTTGATTCTACAAATAGCGAGTGGAAAAGACATGGGATAGGTGGGGCTTACTAGACCAAGGAAGGAAAAGGTGTTTAAAAAAGACATTCCAGCTGAACTACAGGGTATGTCTCTTTTTTCTATGATTTTTCACAATTTCCCTCCTCTACTACTGACATAAATCCTCGAGAGCCTATAATATATCGATAGTAGAGGAAGAGGATCCTATAGAGAATTTCCAATTTTCGTATGAAGAAAAGAAAGTCTGGAGCCTACAGTCGGTGGTTTGCTAGTGGGGTAAACACCGATAAATTAAATAAATGTAGGGTAGATCTTAGGTAGGTCTCGGCAATTAGTCCCAGAAGTGCTATTTCCTTATCCTACTATAATAGCATAACGGAAGTACTGATATTAAGTAATATATTAGATCCATTGATTTGTCCGAGGAAAACTCGATATAGGGAGCGTTCGTGGTTTAATGGGAATGTGGTTTACAAGCTAATTAGATCTACTTACCTTATAAACTCTAGCGCATCATCTATCTAGTAGCTTAATACAGTTAGATTATTTAATGCGGCTCTCTCGTTCCTTGTATCAGTTAAAATCTCCCTATTGACTTGCTTTATAGCCGTGAAATGACGTCTCTTAATTTCTCCCTTGTTATAAAACGAATGTTAAAAAAGCTCATTATAAGGAATGGGACATCGCTTAGAATGTTAGGATGTGACACTGACAAGAGAAAGAATTGATTGAATCTATCTGGAGGACTGTATACGAGGCGTGCAGTATGTGTCACGTGAGAATACACGTGACACCCTCTATGCTCAACTTCCAATTTCTATTAGACATATCCCAATTCTTTAAGAATTTCCATTTCAAGATCGTTGTTATCTTGCTTTGTGTAGACGCCGACGTCTCCAGCATCTACCTTCCGGACCCATCCGAGTCGAACATCTGAAGACAACTCAACCTTTTCCCTCCCCAGCCACCTTGCCTGGAAACGCCGACCGACATTCTTTGTTGGGCAACTCTTCTTCGACACGTCTATCGCTCGTAGTGCCTCCAAAAGCTTAATGGCTGATTCACCCCCAGACAACAAATGCTGCGACTGTTCTTTAAAGAGTGTATAGTAACTAAAGTGCAGGTTAGAGGATCCCAACACTGCGTCTTTGTGACCACTCTCGTATGCAAAAGGAAAGAAGCCGGCCATCTCCCAATCGATGATGGCGGCTATCTTCCACTTTCCAGTGTTTCCAGTATCGCGCTTGATGAGGATGTTACGAGGCTCGAGATCATCGTGGCAGAAAACGACTTGCTTCGCGAGTTCGGCGAGGTCAGAACTAGTCAACTCGACTCGTTCGACATGTTCCAGTTCAGAGTCGACGATGAAGCTGTCGGGAGTCTTTGTGACACTGAAATTGGTTTTAGCGGGAGTAGCGTCACCCGCAAGTTTCGCTAGAAATCCTGCCATGTCGGAGTGATATCCAAGCTCCGGACCACCAATCAAGGCCATCTTTCCGTCGCGGTAGAAGCGAGTTTCTTGCAAGATTTCCCGGGAATGCTCACTATCTAAGGTGAGACTCTGCAGCTTGGAGATTGTGGTAATAATTGAACTCATTAAATCTTTCTGTTGAGAGCCATCAAGCTTGTCCCACTCTTGCTCAAGAGTGACGGCGTCCGAGATGAATTCAGTGACCGAATATTCAAGTCTCTGACCCTGGGCGGTGTAGGTTATACCGAGATCCAGGACTTGGGGTACAAGTTCAGGCAATTGTACACTGGCGAGTTTCTGGAGGGCGGCGACTGTTGTGAAATGCTCGCTCGAAGACTCTAGGCGAACCAGAACGTTTTCTGGGGAACCAGCGGTGAGGGTATCCAGGTGGATGCTGAACGTGCAAGTTGTGAAATTATTTGAGATTACATTGCATTTTTCTTTAATTGCAGTCTCCAAATTGGTGATGGAATTCTTGATCATAGGAATCCCAGATAGGATGCTGTCATCGGGATTGAAGTTGTTGGTGGCCATCTTTGGATATGGCACAATATGCGATGAGAAGGGAGAGGTGTCAACTCATTGAGTGGAAAAACACGGGGGGTATTTATAAGAGGAACCAGCCAGTGGTGCAGGTCAGGCGAATGTATGCAAGGCTGGCTACATACATAGTAGCGCTTGGTTGTCTGCAAGCTGCATGCGCAGGCGTTAAGCTAACATTATACGACACTAAGCCCCGCTTTACGAGCGATAACTAAGCTCACTAGGGATGCATGAGTCGTCCTGCGGATAGGAAAAGTCACCAAACACAAACTTATCATTTAACGACTCGAGTGAAAGCAAGACTACCGCAAAACCTCATATAATTTAGGGAAGTACAGTCTGTCCTTCAGTCAAACGAATAAATGTACGTGCTAAAATTCCCCGAAGGTTCAGGAGGTATCTTGAGCTGCACATAAAGACAAACGCAACAACACGACGTATTCCGGCAATTCTCAGCAAGTAAATACTAATATTAAAGTCTCCTTATTGGCCACCCAAGAGATTTAGAATGCGGTGAGCAATAGCCGTTTAACATGTGCACGTCTTGGACGCTCCAGAGTAGTTTAATCCACATGTCGCACATGTGTTCTGGTCAACGAGCGGCTCGATAGTAGCTGTAGCCACTTCAAAGGAAAGGGATAAGTATTGTTCATCGTCTTTTATACTAGGGACTTACTGATTGCAGTTTTGAATTGATTCGCGTAAAAGTAGGTTTTAAAGGTGGGAAATTGTTTTGAGGCTATGTTGTGAGGGCATCTGATGTCGATTTTGAAGAGAATGTTGGAGACTTTTATACACAGTATTGTGGAATGTGCAAGCACAACTTGTCTCTTATCAGGTGAACACCTTCATCTTTCTCTGTACCTACTCATGATATCTGTCAACATACAATATTGAACACTGACACCAATCCGATAATCAAGCTGCCAGCCCTCCAAAAACCATTCCAGCTGACCATTTGTTACACAAATGTGTTTGTTGTGGCCTCAAACCAACAAGTTAACATCGTGGACAACCAAACCGTCATAGATTTGAGTAGCAACACCATTTTGGGAAGGAGTTGCGATAGCTGTGTAACACAAGCCCGCAAATAATTGGAACAGCAAGGTAAGACGAGCCTGCATATATTGGATTCGCAGGTATCAGTGGTTGGTGCACATCTTAAGACAGCCTCATGATAATAGGTTGAATGGGGCGGGGTATCTTGTCAGATGCGCCGACTGCTACAGCAGCATGTAGTTCGTTGAGCTCTGACTGGCTGCATGTACTGTTATCACAAAGTAGTAAGCCAAACCCCTCAATTGACAAGCCTCGCAATGTCAGATCATTTGTGTTTGCTGTACAACGGCGTAAGGTGGCTGACTTTATGTAGGCTCCTTGGTCCCAGTACTTAGTTCATTTGTCGTATCTTGCATAGGGCAAGGATCTAGATAGCGAAGTGGCGTTAGGTGGAAGGCCTCAATTGTATCTATCTTTCAACTTTGGGTTTGCTGCATGTGATCGTTTCTATAAGATTACAAAGTGATTGGCAAGCAACTCCCGAGTATCGAGTTTGTTCAGTATCTTGCGGCTGACTACTTTGCACTTTAGTTGGTGGCTGGCTTGACTGCATTATGTGACTATGGAATTGAGACAACAAACCGCATCGTAGCCTGTGATTGCTCTCTCGTTCTTCAGGGTGATATTACAAGAGTGACGATGACTTTTTGTAACCGGATAGATGATGACCTTTGCCACGTATTTGCCATAAATGTATTGGGGACAATGTACTGTCGTCAGAAAGAAGTCTGTGGTGGCGAGGAACACATAGAGTCCCAAGAAAGGAATGTTTGACCTCGGCATTTTTATATTGGAGGTATACAATATTTCGCAGGTCGATCTCATCTCTGTGAAATTTGAAAATCCATGAAACAGAGGACTCATGGTCGAACTCCAGCATGTTGAAGTCCAAAGCCTGATGCGACAAAGATGCGACTATGTTATGCTGAAAGGAGGAAAGATTGTCCAACGCCGCAGTGTCACCACTATTTGGTGATAAACAGGGCGAGAAACACTAGACTAATGAGAGGTTCCTGTACCAGGCTGTGTGAGGTGTCTATTGCCACTACCAGCTCCTGGAGAAACGGTGTGGGTGGTCCAGTATCTGGTGTATGGGTAGTTTGTTCAGAGTGTCGAGCGTGGGAAGCGCCGTTGGACCTCGTAGGGGACCCATACCTGGCTTGAATATTGCAAGAACCGATGACGAATCGTGTGATAGCGGATGTGAAGACGGTACAATACTCGATCGCGATAATATCGATTCAGAAGATCTTCCAGGTACAGGATAGGCACAAACAATTCCCAGTCTGGTGCAACGGCGACAACCAGGCTGTTCCTTGTTACCACGAAATTTTCTAGAGCGGAAAGATGAACATGCCAAATAATCGCGCCGACGGGTTACTGGCACCGCCGAGGTACTGGGAACATGTTTATGGGGGTTCTCAAATGAATATGTAAAGTCGTTCACAATTAGTACAAACGCTTCTACGCCCGTCGCAATATCTGTTGTGCACCTACCAAGATCAATATGGACTTGCACGGTAAGACGTTACCTTCTATTGAGTTAAGTACCAATACCGAAAATGGATGTTACGGAACGCTTGCGCAGCCTCTTGTCGATCGCGGGGTCCAATACGGAATCATGGTGAGGGGGAAATTGAGGATCTCTGGGAAGGCACAAATGTACATTCATGAACTGTAACATCGGACGGTATTAGTATTGGTCTTTTGACCATTCCCATTTTTGCGAAGATTATGAAAACTGTCTTTTCTAGATCCTTGTCCACAACTTGTTGCATGCCTGGCAATATCTCATACAACGCCCAGGCCCTGGGATCAGGAACCTGCTGTTCGCTTGACGTGCCTACATACAAAGCTCATCCAAGTTTTCAACTTCTTCCTTTTCCTCCGTTTCTAACATCGTTGCCTAAAACTATTAATTTAAGCTTGACGCGTATTTAGCTTAACTTATTTGCTTGATCTGATTCCAACTCCCATTCTAACTCCCAAACCTTTACTCCATCTACAACGAGTTCATAATAAACTTTAAATCTGCCTTCATCCGACGTGTCGAATGTAACTCTACCAAACTTTGACGTTCCCCATGGATACGAATAAAGAGAGATATCTGTGTCCTCGATCTCCTTATGGAATCGGTCAAACGGCTCGTAGAATTGGTTCAGTGGCGAAGTGGAGAACTCAATAACTGGTTTGTCTCCTGAGGTTTTAGGAGGGAACTTTGTAGTAGCGTGCTCATGACGATCCTGCGAAAATGTTAGTATTCTGTCTAAACCATTGGAATGAGCTAAAACTAAAGATAACACAAAAACAACGTTACTTACGCCACTGAGAATGACAGCTCCACCGTTCTGCTTCATGGTGTCAAGAATAATGTCCCGCTCCCAAAGGAACCCAGACCAGCTATCAGCTGAATCAGGGCCCCTCCAGTTCCTAGTAAACGGCACGCTACTGACAACCACTTTCCAGTCAGATTCCGTTTGGAGCCACTTTGTCAAAGCTGCTCGTTGCTCCGCTCCAAGCATGGTCTTTTCAGGTCCGTCTGCCATAGCGTTATTGGACCGATACCGTCTGGTATCCAGGACGAAGAACGCTACACCTCCATGACGAAAGGTGTAGTAGGTTTTTCTGGCCCCGAACTCTGATGGTGGGTTGGCGTACCTGTGATAGTTCCAGAATGGCTGCATTGCTGTGTCATAAAGACCTGTTTCGTTCGCAGCCCAGTCGTTGATGATTTCATGATCATCATACACGTGCAGCCAGGGCAAAGAGCGAAGTTGAGGCGACCACGAGGGTGACGCGTAAACTTGACGGTATGCAGTCGTATAAGCATCCACGTCCCAGCCAAGAGGAATGGGAAGGTCGATGTAAATAAAGTCACCGAGGAAAAGTACCATCTCAACGGGGTGTTCAGAAACATAATTGCTCAAATGCTCGAGTCCTTTGATACGTAGACCGTGATCGACTGGGTTGTAGGGGTAGAATGGCTTGATGCAGCTTGAAGAGACAAGACTCCAGCGCTTTGGACCACTGCCAGGATGGGCCAAGGTTCGAAATGAGCCGACATGACTAGCGTTAGTGGAATAATTGTATGATGTATCTGCTTCCAACCCTTCTACCAAGAACGTTTTGGTAAAATCAAGCCGTTTCTCTAGCAAGACAGGTTTGGGATTGTTGACATCTACCTCTCCGCCAGTGATCTTAATCTCAATATAGTCCGAGACTGGTGCTCGCACCACAATTCGAGCAGTCGACGAATCCACATAGCCAACTCGAGAGAAGGACAAGTCGGCGTGCTGATGAAGAAGATAGCCACGGAACAAAAAGTCCAGAACAGCGCCGAGGCAGAGTAAGTTAATTAAGAAACCAGCCAACGTTGAGAATGGTCTGCTACTATCAATGAAACCCAACAATGAAGCTAAATTTAGCCGTCTTTTGAGTCGAAGGTTTTTATGTTTGGCGAAAAGGAATTGGACTGAGAATGCAAGTAGAAATGTGACAAAACTTCCATAGATATTATGAAGATGTTTCTTTCCAATTGGGTGCTTGTCGTGTTAGTAAGTGACGACAGCACTGTCGGTCCATCGGTGATTATAGCGATGATCCGTTATTAGTAGAGAGGAGGAACTTACAAACCGGACAAAGAGAATAGAAGAGTATCGCAATGTGAGTGAAGCAGCTGCAATAATGGCGTCGAGGACACTCAACACAACCGAATTGTTATTCATGATTGTCAGACACTCTTCACGATATACATTACTCGGTGAGAAGTTTAACTCACGAAACAATCCAATTTGTTATTTTTATGTCCATAACACTAGCACAGTTTTATTCCGCTATTTCATCGTCGTCCATGTATAATTCCAGGATGTTAATTCAGAGGCGTCGCACAAAGTGGACCTCATCTCAAGTGTCAACTTATAATTAACCTTCTTTAGCCCACGTGCGATCACAGATCCACAATGCGCGGAACCCAAATGCCGGGCCAAGCTGTCGGTTGAGTGTCACTAACGGTTGAAGGATCCATTGTTCAGACTATTCCCGGCATGATAATCCGAATATTTGGGTTGGCCGACGCCACGTGCCTTTTTGCTGTCTCTATATTGTTCGTGGTTTGCTGTTCTTATCAAGATCGGTCAAATTCGGGTAGGATTTTGCTCATGAGTTAGACATGTCATGCTACACTACCAACAAGATCATTGGCCTGGTGGTATCTTGAAGACGGGTCTCGGAGCGACTCAGTTCTGAGATTAACGCAATGAACCATGGATACGATTCCAGCATTCTGGAACGGATTCTACGTCGTATTGCTACTCTACGAAATGCATAAGATGTATAAAACCCCGATATCCTGCTGTTAAATCAACATCAGCACCTTCTTATTCTATCGTAAACTGTCAATCATAAGCCACAGCGGATATGAACAGCAACGAGGTCCCAGAGGACAAGACTGTCGCTCTCGCCTCAGATGAGAGCGTCTCTGCCGAAAACGACAACAACGCACCTGTTCAGCGTGAGGCTGGCAAGCTCGATGTCTTGATCCAGGGTGTTGCTTTATTTTCAGATGGTTACAACATCCAGATCATCGGATACATGAACACTGTTCTGGCCAAGTTGTATCCCAAGCAGATGACTCCCCAAGTCAAGACTCGGTTATCCAACTCCATCTTGATTGGTGATATCTTTGGTATGCTTCTGTTTGGCCTGTGCATCGATAAATTCGGACGCCGTATTGGTATTTACCTCACAACTCTCTTCTTGGTTCTGGTACGTATTTCAAAGCCCTTTGCGAGAGACACTCTGACTGGAGTTATAGGGCATCATTCTCGCTACTGCTGCTCATGGCGTCACTGTTGAGGGTATGTTCTGGATGATGGTTATTGGCCGTGGTGTTGCTGGTGTCGGTGCAGGCGGAGAGTACACGGTTTGTACTTCTCAAGCTGTTGAGTGTGCTGATAGCACCGAGGCCATGCGTAAGCGACGTGGTATGCTTGTCAGGGTTCAAATCCACGACACATCTGGGCTCAGTGTAGTGGAAACAGGGATTGCACGTGGCGCAAAAAGATCCGTGCATTCGTGCACGGATCGCTATGTGATCCTAAATCCACCAGAAGTGCTAGTGTAGTGTCGTGGATTTGAACCCTGATGCTTGTTGCCGTTTCAACCAACGCTGCTATCATCTCCGGTTTTGTTGCCTCCAGTATCGTATCTCTTATCGTCATCGCTGCTTACGGAGGTGTTCCCCACGACGGCATTTGGCGTATCTGCTTCGGTATTGGTATCATCGTGAGTTTTACCCCATATCTCCAATTAGTATGTCAACTAACGTGAAAAGCTCCCTCTCGGTATCTTCTTCTTCCGTCTACGCCTAATGGACTCGACTCAATACGAGAAGCACGCCATTCAACACAAAATACCTTACAAGCTCGCACTCAAATATTACTGGAAGCCTCTTCTTGGATGCTGCTCCGCCTGGTTTCTTTACGACGCTGTTGTCTACCCTTTCAATCTCTTGGCACCTACTCTTGTTTCTGGTTTCTCAAGTAACCAGACTATGCAAGAGTCAATTGGCTGGTCTGCCCTTGTCAACTTCTTCGCCCTCCCTGGTGCTTTTATAGGAGCCATGCTCATGGACCGCATCGGCCGACGTCAAACTTATGCTCTAGGGTGGTCTATTGTCTGCGTATTCGGTTTCATTATCGGCGGAACTATGTATCCTCTCAACAGTCCCACCGCTTTCCCCGCTTTCGTTACTCTCTATGGTCTCTTCCAGACTTTCTTGTCTGTTGGTCCTGGTGACTGTAACTTTTTGGTGAGCAGTGAGAGTTTCCCTACTCCCCTTCGGGGTCACTTCCTTGGCCTTGCTGCTGCTATTGGCAAGGTTGGTGCTGCGGTCGGCACAGAAGCTCTCAGCAAGTGCCTTACCAGCTTCGACGACAAGCTCAAGGGTCAGCAAGTTGTTTTCCTTATCGGAAGTGCTATCTCAGTTGTTGGAACTCTTTGCGTTTGGTTTTTAATTCCCAATGTAAGTCTTTTTATTCTCAATATTCTTCATAATAATGCTAATTATACGTATAGCACCCTAAGACGCTTGAGGAAGAGGATGCTCGTTTCAAGGCCTATCTGAAGGAAAACGGTTACAATACCGATCACATGGGACTGAAGTCTTGAGTTTACGTTTTAGTTCTGTCTTTTGAGTAACCAGGTATGTGGATACATCGATAGGTAGATGTCAAAATAAAAATAGAAACAAGCTACATTATCTGCGTGATGGTGTCACGGCAACGGAACTATGTCAATTGATAATGCGTCGTATGTGTGGTGCCCAGAGCCGCAAACTTCCATCTGCCACTCTGTGAGCTTCTGAGCCTTGAAGATTTAGTGATTTTATTATTCTGGAGATTCTAGGCGATAGTAATTTTGTCTTATTGTACTTTTTCTTGAGTTATTTCGTTTTAGGTGGCAGGGTGTGTATTTACTTCCATCGACTTAACCTACACTACATGTCCGCTGGGAATCTAAAAGGCTCAGGAAAATCCGGAACCGTTGTCGGAAATAATTTCGGCTTTTCGGGCTTGGGGTAATCCCCGTGATTCGCTAACCCCGAGCCGCGGCAGTTGCATGTTTGCTTTGTCTGGAACCCAATGTCTCGTTTGAGGCCGAGGGCATCAATGGGCAGAAAATAATGTCAAATCATTTGCATCGGGTACATATTTGTAAAATCACTTGTGCTCTCCTTCGGTATTTACTAAACCTCGAAGCTTGTATCAACTGATCATCAAATAACCTGACCTTGTGCTTTTAACCTTGGACTAGGGTTCAATTTGTGGAGACGACGCCTGTCCCTGTTATTAGCAGCTATTTTGCCGTAAATAGAGCATACTAAAGAGGATTTAATAAGCCTTAATTCTTCTATCTAAAGTAAGTATAGTAAGTAGTTTTAATTAATTAAGTAATTACTTATATAACTATAAGCTAGGCTAATTATAGTATTATATTTATTAATATACTCTTTATTTAAAGATTATAATAATAAGTCTTTAGATACTTTAAAATATTTTAAATAGCCTTTTAAAAAGCTTTTTAAAATAAATAATTTAATTATAATATAAAGGAAATAAATAACTATATAAATAATTAATAATAATAAAATAGCCTTTATAGTAATACTTTATTTTTAATACTTTAAAAAGTAATATCTTTATACCTTTATATATACTCTCCTTTTCTCCTTAAATTATATTATTATAATAATAAGTCTATACTATAAATACCTTTATAATACTTATTAGAATAGTATTTTAAAGCCTTAATATTAACTTTTTATATAGGCTTATATTTATTTTAATTATATTATTTATATTACTTTAATAATTAAGCCTATTTATTTATATATATATTTATATCTTAAGATCTTATAATATAATATAAAGTTAACTTTTTAATATAATTAAAAAAATAAGTTAATTATATATATATTACTATAGCTTACTTTATATAAATAAAGTAACTTATAGTAGCTATTATTACTATTTAATTTACTTATAAGTTATGTTTTTTTTAATTTTATAATAATTAATAAAGAGTATAGCCTTTATTACCTATAAGCTCTATTTACTTATTTTTTAAGCTTATTTTAAAGACTAATTATATAAATAGCTTTTTTAATTTCTTTAAATACTCTTTTAAAGTAAAACTTTACCCCTTATAAGCTTAATACTATATATTTTAAGCTTAATATAATAATTAACTTTAAAAATAGTCTTTTCTTTTTACTATATATAGCCTTTAAACTATAAGCCTTCTGCTAATTAAGTAAATATACTATTTACTATACTTTATTTAAGCTGCCTTTAAAGTATTATTTTAAATGCCTAAGATAATCTTTTATATTATTATATTATATTTAGCTCTTTAAGGTAATATAAAGCTTATTTTAAAGATAATTATATTTATATTAATATATATATATTTTACTTTATTTAAAATAAGCTTTAAAAATATTAATATTATATTTTAGTTTTATAGCTTTAATACTATTTACTTAAGGGCTTACCTTTATAATAAATTAATTTACTAAAGAGAGAAATAATATTCTTTTTTTAATTAAAATTACTTATTTTACTAAGGTAAGCTCTTTTTATATATTCTTATTATTATTTTTATATTTATTTTTATATATTTTATACTTTTTATACTCTTTTTAAATTAAATTTAATCCTTAGGGTATTAATTTATATACTTTTTAAGCTACTTTTAAATTAAACCTTAATCTATAGAGTATTAATTTATATTTTTATAAATATAAATAATTTATATTTTAATTATTTTTAATATTAAGTTTATATTAATATATTATTATATAGAAAGAATAAATACTTAAGTAAAATATTAAGTAATTTTTACTTTTCTTTATTATAAAGTCTATTTTATAATATTCTTTAAGTATTATAAAGGTAGCCTTAATACTTTTAGGCCTTTTAAGCTAAATTAAATTTTTTTTTACCCTTAGTATTACTTTTATAATTATTAATACTATTCTTAATATTACTATTTATACTATATTAGCTAAGCTTATTACTTTATAATAAGCTTAATTAAAATAATAAATATCCTTTTAATATTATATACTTTAGTATTAACTTTACTCTTATTATTACACTTTAGTGCTTAGTTTTTTATATTATAAGTAGGTTTTTATTACCTTTAGCTATAGCTAATTATTTAAATAAATATATTACTTATATACTTAGTTATATTTTTTAATTTCTTTTTTCTTACTTTATATATACTTATAATATATTTAAAAGCTCCTTAAAGTACTTAAACTATTATTATAATAATACTTTTATTAATTTATTTATAGGTATTTTAAATATAAGTAAATATATTACTTTAAATAATTTCTTTTTATATTTTTACTTTAATTATATACTTTAAATATCTATATAATATAACCTTATAGCTATTTAAGTACTTTAATTTATTATTAATTAAATAGTTTATTAATTATTATACTTAATATTATAAAGAGTCTTTAGATTAAAGTATAAATTATAAAAAAAGTATTTAATTTTTATTATTTTCTTTATTATTTACTTTAAAGTAAATAGCTTTATTTTTATTATTAATATAATTATAATTATTTACCTTAAGGCTTTTTATATAATTATATCTTTAAATAAATTAATAAGATAACCTTATAAAAATTAATAAGTATTTATATTATTAGTAAATAAAGTATTACTTACTATTATAAGTACTTATAGCTTATTAAATTAATTATATATAATATAATTAAATTTTATAAAGTATAGGAAATAAATTATTTAATTAATAGCTTATTAATATTATATATTTAAATTAATAAGAAATCTTAAGAGAAAGCTTATTATAAAAGTAATATCTAGGTAAATTATAATTATTATATAGAGTATAGAGCTAATTTTCTTTTAAAAGACTTTAATTTTTAATTTTATTATTTAATTAAAGTATACTTTAAACTCTATTAGTAATATAAGTATATAAAGGAAGGTATTCTAAGTATTTTAATTAAAATATATAGCTATTTTCTTAATATATAAATTATAATAAAGAGAAATAGTTTATATTTTTTAGTCTTTAATAATTTAAATACTTAAGAACTATTTAGCCTTTACTTAATATATAAATTTAAAGCTCTCTTTAAGCTTCTTAATAAGCTTTTAAGTAGTAATTAGGTTATTTTAATAATAAAAGATTAAGATATTATTTATAAAGAAAACTAAATATATATTTCTCTTTAAGCTATAAAAAAGATAAGGTTTTTTTTTATTTACTTTAAGCCCTATTTTAATTAATATAGTAATAAATATCTTAAACTAGAGCTTAAGAAAGTCTTAAAGCCTATATAATATTTAATTAAGCTTTAAAACTATATCTTTATTTTTAAAGCTATTAAAAAAAAGATATATTACTATTTTATTACTTAAGCTATATTTAATATTAATAAATATATTCTTTATATCTAGCTATTTAATTTCTAGGTTAAACTAAGTAATTATTATTATTATTAGCTAAAAAGAGTATACTATAAAGGTTATTATATATATACTCTTAATTATAGCTTCTTAGAAATTTCTATATACTATAAGCTATACTTTATAATACTTTAAATAGCTATTTTAATTTAATTTATAAATAAATATTTATTTTATTAAAAAAAGCTTAGATTTAGCTTTATTATATAGAATCTCTCTTTAAATATATTTTTTATATAAGGAATTTATTTTAATTTATATTATTTTCTTAAAGAAAGCTATTATTAAGTATTTCTTTATTTTCTTTTATATTATAAAAAGTAAAAAGAGATTATTATAATATATTTACTTTTTTCTTTTAAAAGAGCTAATTAAGAATATAAATATTACTTTATTTACTTCTCTTTAAGCCTTTATAGTTAATATAATTACTTCTCTTATTATATAAAATATAATATAAAGCTTATTAAGGTCTTTATATACTTTATTAAGTTAATTAAATATAAAAATAGTACTATAAGTATTTTTATAAGCTTTATATAAGTATTAATTAAAAGAGACTTTATATTTTTATTTCTATTTATCTTTTAATCTTAAGCTTAATTTTATAGGTCTTTAAGCTATAAATTAAATATATATTATTCTTTTTTATATTTCTTTTAATTAGCCTTAAGTAAAGGCTTTTATTACTTTTAGTTATATTTAATCTTTATTTACCTTAAGAATTACTTAAGCTTTAGATTTTAAATTAAAGCTTTCTAAAGCTTATATTATAATTAATAATAATATTATTATTAATAATAATAACTTTAGCTTTAAGCTATAGTTTTATTTAGTTTTAATAAATTTAATTCCTTAAGCTTTTAATCTTAATTTAAATACTTTATTTTTAATATTATAATTATTTTTTAATTATAAAAAAGGTCTTATTAAATTTATTATAAATATCTTTATATTATATTATTAATTTTCTATAGCTTTTTACTTTTTTAATTAATTAATTAATATTTCTTTTAATTAAAATAAGCTTTTAGCCTAATAATCTATACTCTATTAAGTATTATTTTCTTTTTTTAGCTTTATATTTAGCTTTAAGTTCTTTTTAAGTATTTAAAGTCCTATAGAAATTTAAATTAATATATATATAAGTAAATAGTAGCCTTTTATTTTAATTTCTTTAGGCTTAATTAAAGCTTTTAATAGAGTAATTAAATTTACTTCTTAAAGCTTATTAAGTAATTTAATTTCTTTTACTTTTAAGTTTAAACCTTTAGGCTTTTCTTAAAAAGGAAGTTTATAGATATTAATATTAACTTTATAGTTAAAGATATTTAATTTTATAATTTAATCTTTTAATTTTATTATTATAAACTCTAAGAAGCTTATATTTTATAGCTTATAAAATCTTATTTTATTAAATTAAATATTTTAAATTATAAATATTTTCTTAAAGTAAAATACCTATATATAGTATATATTATAAGTAATATAGTCTATAAAATATTTAATATATACTTTAAAGCTTATTTTAAATACTCTTTAATATTTATTTAGCTCTTTATCTTTTATAAAAGAGTATACTTTATAATTATATATATAAATATTATTTTAATTAGGTCTTAAGTTAATTATATATTTTCTTATTAATAATAAAGTATAATTTTAAAATTAAAAATTTAAAGCTTTTAATAGGAATTTCTTTTTATTATATATCCTTAGGCTTTTATTAAGTAAGTAAACTACTATAAATATACTCTCTAGCTATATAATAAAAAGAATCCCTATTCTATTTAATATAATATTTAACTTATTTATTACTTTTTAATTTATATACTTTATTTCTCTATTTAACTTATATATATCTATAGGGCTAGTCTTTAGGATTATATCTTATTTATATAGCTAAGCTTAAAGTTCTATATTCTTTAATATATATATTATAATAAGCTTATTATTATAATAAATAATATATATTAATAGCTTAAATTACTATATAACTTAAGTATTATAAAAATAAAATATATTAAGAATAGAAACCTTACTTTTATCTATAAGAAGTAAAGTATATAAGTAGTTATTAAATTTATCTTTTATTAGTATAAGCTATTTATATTTATTATATCTTTATTTATAATCTTAAAGGTCTTAATATATATATTAAAAGGGTTTAAGGGAATACCTTTTAAGTAGCTTTTTACTTATAACCTTCTTAGTATATACTTAAGTATATATTTTATATTTAATCTATTTAATTTTATTAATTTAAACCCTTTTAGTATTTTTTATTAAGCTTTAAAGAGTATTTTTTTCTAAATAGCTTATTTATAAATACTATAATATCTTAAAGTTATTCTTTAATTTTACTAGGTTAATTAATAGTTAATATTATTATATATATACTATAAGTAATAAAATAAGTTATTATATAATTAGGATTTTATTATAAAGTATTATTTAAGTATTAAAAAGATAAGAATAAATAAGCTTATATTAAAGGAATATAAAGTTAAAATAATACTTTATTTTAATAATAATTAAGTTATTATTTATTTCTTTAAAGTATAATATATAGTTTTTTCTTAAGTATTAAAGCCTTTTCTTAAAGAGGAAATATTCTAATATAATATTAATATAAAAACCCTTTATAATAAGTATAATAATAAGTATAATACTATATATATAATTACTATTTTTATTATTAAGGAATTTAAAGATTACTTAAGTATCTTTTTTTATAATATAATATAAAGTTATTTTAGTTTTAATAATATTATTTAATCTTAATATAAAAAACTTAAGCTTAAATAGGCTTTTACTATTAATTAAATAAATAGTATTTACTATATTAAAAATAATATTTATAGAGAGCTTATAATAATTATAATTATTAATATATATTATAAGATTAATACTTTTAATAAGCTTAAAAAAGATTATAATAAAAGCTTAAAAGACTTAGCTTTAATTAATACTGCTTATAAAGCTTAGCTTCTTAAGAGTAGAAATTTATTTTTTATTAATCTTTATTTTAATAAGCTTAATTTTAAAGTCTTTCTAGCTTAAATTTAGCTCTATATTAATCGCTTTAGCCTTTTATTTTATAAGCTATTTATAGTAATAATTAATTCTTTTTATAATTATATATTTAACCTTTTTATAGCTTTTAAGTTTTTAATAATAATTAGGCTTTTTATATAAATAATTATATAATTTTAAAGCTTTTTAATATTTATTATTATTTAATTACTATTTAAATTTATTCTTAAGAGTTATATTAATTAAAAAGCTTAAAGAGAATACTTTATATAAAATTATAATTTAAAGCTATTTTATATAATAAATAAGATTTTTTATATTATTTACTTTTTCTTTAATATTATAAAGTATATAATAAGCTTATTTTAATATAAATTTCTTCTTTATAGCTTATAAGAAGTTAATAATTACTAGCTTACTTTTTATATTAAGTATATTATAAACTTATACTTTAAAATAAAGAATATACTATTAATTAAACTATTATATTTAATTTCCTTAAAATTTAAAAGTAATATTAAAATAATAATAGTATTTATAGTAAAGCTAATTAATTATTATAAAGTCTTATAAAATAAAATAATCTTTAAGTTTATAAAGTATTTAATATATAAAATAGCCTTTAAAATACTTTATATTAAGCTTATATAGTATTATACTTTATATACTTTAATTAATTATTTTATAGATTATATAGTTAATCTTAATATTAATTTTATATTATTACTTAAAGGATTTATTAAATAATACTTTAAGAATAAGTATTTCTTTAAATTTATATTTAATCTTTTAAGCAGTAAGCTCTATAAATAGTAATAATTTAAAAAGTTTTAAATTATTTTTTAAAAGCTTATTATACTTTCTTTTAAGTTTAACTTATTATTTATAATACTTTATAAAGTATTTTTCTTTATATTTATTAATTAAAAGAAATTAAAGAATATTATTAAGCTTATTATTTTTATTTAAATTAAGCCTTTTTTATTTATTAATTAAATATATAAAGAGCTTAATTCCTTAGATTTAATATATCTATTAAGCTTATTTATTAAATTTAATAAGATCTTTTTTATTAATTAATTTAAATATTAAAAAAAACTTAAAAAAGCTTATAATTATTTAATATAACTTAAATTATTAAAATATATAATTTTCTTATAAAGAAAGAAATTACTTTTTAAAAATATAATACTTTATTTAAGATTAATTAAAAATAATAAATTTAATTTAAATAATAAAAAGAAAATAATATAAATTACTAAAGATATTTCTATTTAAGCTTATAATTATTATTAATAATTATTTTACTATAAATAGAGTATACTAAAGAGGATTTAATAAGCCTTAATTCTTCTATTTAAAGTAAATATAGTAAGTGGTTTTAGTTAACTAAGTAGCTACCTATATAACTATAAGCTAGGCTAATTATAGTGCCGCATTTGCTGACAGTCCCACCGTTAGACCCAGGATAGCATGACTTGAACTATCTTGCTTGCATTTTCCAATGTCAAGGGTAACCTGGCGCAGATCTATGAAGCTCATTCTTTCTCAGCTACATACAAGCATAAGCATCGTCAGCGGACTGTGTTACTGAAGCTCTCTCGTATATCGCCGTGCATATTCTCCCTAGAGTACACGAGTAAGTCTAAATCTAGCTTTTGATCAGCCAAGATGTGCTATTATAGTCTCGGCTAGGTATTCATGAAATGTACAATCTTGTACCATGACGGTAAATAATATCTATTTACTTATCTATTCAATCTAATATCTTGAGGTTACCCACCTCCCAACCATTGTCATCAAGCCCCAGAAGCCGTTATCAAGCGGGGCCACCGTTCTTGCTCAACCCGCAAGGGCCGTTACTTAACACATACCCAAAGTTGGTATTTGAAGTCTCATAGATAGTGAAAAGAAATTGCCCGTTGGCACAGACGCTGGTATCTACCGCTGTGTAGATATAACAGCCGAGATTTTTCCAGTGCCATGCGAGCAAACAAAATGGGTTAGCAGCACATTCAGTGCAACAGGCACGAGGCGTGGTGATAGTGGTGATTAATGACCCATGGAAGTTGTTGGAAGCTGCGGTTAGTTGGCCAATGTATTTCCCCCCGTTGGCAGTTGCCACCATGTTGCTGTCCGAGCACTGATCGTAGACGATGTCGGTTGGGATTGCACTCTCGACAGTGACTGGTGCAACAGTTAGTTTCCATTTGCTTTCAGCTTTCGTAATTCCTCCCTATACTTACCAATCTGGGTAGTTACAGTAGTAGATAGAACATCAGTGAAACTAGTAACCAGAGTATGGACGATGGTGGTAGAGGTCGTGGTAGCACGTTCAGGATAGATAGTAGAGGTGCTTGTTGTAGTGACAGTAGACATTTTCGTCTTGGTGGCAGCCTTTACTGTCTTTCGAGGTCCTTGAATTGTCGTGCTGACAGTCTTGGTAGTGTATTGAGGAATCTCCTTGACGCATCGAACACTCTGGGGCAATGAGCCACCTATCACTGTTCTTGCATCATTGGCAATTGCCTTGGGGGCCCTCGGCTGATTTTCATCTCGCTTTCGTGCTACGTATGAAGGATCGCCCTTGATAGGGACAAAAGATGAGGGTGCGGAAATGGTGGACACGAAATACTTTGTGGTGATGGTCGTGGAAGGGACGGTGCTGGTTGTCCACGCAGTTCGCGTGAGCCAGGTTGTATCCGCAGCTGTCGAAGCAAGGTTAGATGCCATCACGTCAAGTTATCAGGGCTGATACTCACAGACTACAGTGCTCCAGACAGTGTCAGTCTCCTTTGGCGCCGTTGAAACAGTTGTATCCGTCTTGGTCGTTTTGATAGTGGTGGTCTTGGCGACAGGTATAACAACAACGTTGACTCTGCGAATAATCCTTTTCGTAATAGTGATCTTCTTGATGTTTGTGAGAGTAGAAGTAGGGACATTCTTCACAGTCTTTGTGCCAAGAATAGTGGAGCATACTGCAGGCTTGTTCAACCCAGCAAGGGCCTCAGTGCCAAGTGCAAGAAGCACAACAAGAGACTTGAGAGAAACCATTGTGTAGTACGACGAGAGAATGGAACAGAAGGTAGAGACATAGGTCGCAAGAAACACAGAGGAAGGTTTATTTAATGTTTTAGGGGTCTTGCTCGCTTAGAGAAGCAGGATGGGACCTGGTTGTTTGTTGTTCAGCTGAGACAAGGGTCCTGGCTGCAGATTATGGGGCTCGTTGGTCTAGAAGTCGATAGCTTCAACACTATCGGTTTTATCACCAGATTTATGTCCGGGGGGTAAAAAATCAACCCAGTTAACCCTAACAAAATACCCCCGTGTCAAGTTGTTGGTTGATGGATGCGCTGTATTATTGATTCTCCACGCGAAAAGGCCGCTCTCGATCATGACGCACGGAGCTTCGCTTAGAATAAAGAGCAAACAGTCCACAGATTCAATACTTGTGATTGGCGATCTATATGCCAAGATTATTGGAAAATGGTCGCCTTGTAGAGATGACAACTGACTAAAACTGATCATCATGCACTATGTGAAAAAGTTTACACGTAGCTTTCCAGACTATTAGGACAAATAACTGCATCTTATTAATTGTAGATACAACTCAAGGAACTGGAGACCGAGCTACGTATTATACGACCACGGATTAGTCAAGTGGCATCCCTTTCTGACAACAGTGTGAGTCACGAGAACTTGACAAAAGAGAAAGCTTATGTCTAGACAGCAAGATCCCATTTATAAACTATACGATTAAAAAAGATTAAAATATAAATATTTGATGTATATATACATATCAAGCTGGAAGAGATGGAAGGTTTACGTACTGTCCCCGAATCTCATCCTTCCATTCCTCAAAGGCGATAGTCCTCTCGCCTATCTTGACAGAGCCCTTCGGTATCGCATCAACCTCGTCAACATTCTTCTTAGGCAAAAGGTAGTGCTCGTGCTCCTTTTTACAAATCCCGTTGTTCAACGTTCCCTGCTGTAACCTAGTATAGCAGTCAACACAGAATTGAACCTTGCCGCTGCAACTCAAACACGTCCAAACCTCGCTTATAAAGTCCCATTTGGCCTCACAACCGTCACACCAAATAAAGTCGGTGACCGGTTCCTGTGGCTCAGACTCAAAGGTACCCTCAAAGGTCTCCCCATTAGCTTCAGCAAGCGTCTTTTTCTCCTGCTCCTGTCGGTATTTGATCATGTCGGCCTCATACTCTTCGCGAGCCACAAAAACGTTGGTATACCGCATCAGGTCCATGCAGACGCCGATATTAGCATGGTCCCGCATGACCGACAAAATTTGGCTGAGCATCCAAAGGGACCAATGGTCATTGTCAGTGCGATCGTCAGAAAGCATCTCAAGTTGCTCTGTGACATATGGCTTCAGGATCTGCTTGGCCTTGGCTACATCACCGCGGTACCTGAAGTACTGAGCAAAGACAATGGTGGATTCCTGATCGCGTGTCCCAAGAGTCTGAAGCTCCTCATACTGAGCCTCGATCTTGTCAAAATAGCTCTTGGCTCGTGCTGGGTCGACGTCTTTATCGGCTATGGCAAGCTCCAGCCATGCTGGGACGGTGCAGTTGACCATGGCGCGGGTCACCCACTCTCGAAGATCATCAGGTGCGTCTTTGAGCAAAAGTTCCCAGACGCGTATCCCAGCTTCTTCGTGGCCGGGGATTTCGAATAGAGTCTCGCCATACCGGAACCGCAGAGTGTTATCCCATCCGCGCCCTTCCACCTCTGTGTTGGTGGTGGCCTTCGCGATGGCCCGAGCGAATAAAGTATCCAAGATGTCAAATCTTCCCAACGCTCGAACCATCTTGACAAGAATGGCATGGAAGTCTCTATTATAAACCTCGTACATGGCGAAGTCGCCCGCCAAGTTGGGTCCATCGTCAGGTTCATCAAGAAGCCGGTCAAAGAAGCCCGCCATGACATCCCAGCGCTCAGCCTTGGCATACTTCTGAAGAACGTCCTTGAATCCTTCGAAAAGTTCGATCGAGCGACCCAAGTTGAATATCGTCGAGTAGGTGGTAATGGCCTGTTCTTGTTGCTTTTCATCTGTCCAATACTTGTCTCCTAGGTCGTAGATAACTCGTGCCAAGATCCCTTTGTGACCACGCTCTTTCTGCCACTCAGTGTCGCTATTCAGCAAGTCGAAAGCCTTCTGTAAGCTTTGGAGGGATGCATCTCTGGAATCTCTTACGCGGGAAAGTGCATACGCAGCGACCCAGCTCTCGGGTTCCATCTCCAGCGCCTTCCGAGCTCTCTCTTCGATCAGGGGTTTCGGAATCCTTTCGCCTCCGATATAAGAAAGGAGTAGCGAAGCTTTTGCTTCCCACTTGGAATCCTTCTCTGTAACCTCCAGTCTTTCGCTTGCCCAGTTTTCGACTCGCTGGAAGTCTTCAAACGTTGGCTTGTAGATTGGGTCGATATCCACACTACTTGCGTCAGTTTTGTCTTCCTTGTCGACATTCGCAACATCCTTAGACGATCCGGGTTTCTCCTTGTTGACCACATCTTTGTCTGCAGCAGCTTGGCCCTAAGATATGTCAGACTACTTCAAAGTATCTTCCGGAATGTCCTACATACCTTGTTCAATAATGCGCTCAGGAAGATGTAGGCTCGAATGGTCGCACGTCTGCTTGTGTCTCTCACGAAAAGGTCTTTAGCAGCCACTGTTGCAGCGACGCCAAACAGAGCTAGATGTCGATTACTGGCAAAGTCAAAAGACACGATCAAGTCATTATCCTTGACAAGTTCTTTAACCGCCGAGTCTTTGAACCATTTCGCTATAGAATTGACTCCTTCGTCTGAAAAGATCCAGGTATTCCAAGTAAGAGGGATGCCAATATTTGAAAAGGCTACTTCTGTGGCATCCTCGACCGGCAGGTGGAAACCGAACAAAGAATCCAGAGGATATTGTTCAGTAAACAGCCGGACGAGGGCCTTGCCTGCCTCGGCCTTGATAGAACGGTCTGTCAAGGATAAGTCGGCTTCTTCCAGGTGCAGCTGGAGATACTCAGATGCGTAAGATAGGAGGAGCTCTGTCTTGTTGGTACGCTCATCGGCAAGACAGGCTATGCAGCGAAGAACCATTGTGGCTTCTGCATTGTCTGGATCTCTGCAGACGTAGTTGCTCTTGCGTGTCATCTTGCATTCGAAGAACTTGTCGAAACCAAACTTCTGGTAAAGATCGCTTGGACATACTGTTGAGAGGTAATGCTTGATGATATTGACCTCGGCTGGTTGGATCTCCTTAAAGCCACTTGAGCTTTGATCATCAGTAACGTCTCGCTTCTTGAGCGGAATCATCTCCTCAATCTTGTCGACCTTGTACTCGACGAAACCTGTTTCAGTAGAAAAGATGTTGTACTTGGACGCAATCTTGGTTTCCACTGACATGAGTGATGTGCTCCCCCCGGGACCGGCTTTTAAAGCGAGTGCGGCCTCCATCGAAAGCGGGTTGAACCACATTTTGCCAGCGTTGACCCAGAGGATGATTTCGTTAATCTCAGCAATCTCTTTCGCAGTGCGGTTCTGATTCAGCTTCTCAATATCAGATTCGATCTGATCCGGTCGTACGTCACCTGCTGACTCAAGCAACGAATTGATCTCCTCGACCTCAGTTGCCGCCGCGACATTATCAAGTACTCTTCCAATCTTGTAATAATCTCCTTCTGTGGAGGATTGAAGTTCTTGGAGAATTTTGAGCCGCAGGTCTGAAACGCTTGGTCGAGACGTATCTTTGAGAATTTCCATGCCGTCCATGCGCTTGTTGATATATATCTCGAGGTCCTTGCTGTTCGTCTCGCCTAGAATGATCTTTTCCATTTTCACTCCACCAGCCTTGTTGATATTTTCAAATAACTGTTTCTTTCCCGTCAGGAGGATTCGTGTACGCTGGATGAGAGGATTGTCGGAGAAGTCCTGCAGGAACTTAATCAGGACCTCAGCGTTATCGCCCAGACCGTCGAGAACGATGAACATGTTTAAATCCATAGCCAATAGGTCCTGATTGTCGAGGAGAAGTGCTGTCAAGATTTCAAGCGGGCTGCTGAAGTCTCTTACTTTGTCGCAGATACCTGCCACACTCTTCATGATTGGATCATGAGACAGAGCTATTTGCCCCATCACATGTCTGGATATGTCGAGAGCATCGTCCTGGACGGTCGTTGACTTGGAGTCTTTGTCAAGGAAGTTGTGGGCGATGATGACTTTGGGTCCCGACGCTCTCATCTTGCGTAGGTGAAGTAGGACGTTTGATGCTAAAAGTGTCTTTCCTGCGCCCTCTTCACCTTGGAAGGCTAAAATCTGTTTCGATCCTTCGTCACCCGAGACCCAAGCTGTAAACCTAGGGTCTTGGATAAGCCATTCACCACTGCCCTCAAACCTGTTCTCCTTGTGCCGCTTCCATGCCTTATCCCACGGCGCTTGGGAATCAGGCTTCAGAACGGAAGGGTTCAGCTCTAGTGCATCGACAATAGTCTGCTTCCATTTTAGTCGTTCATTTTCGTGCTGCTTCTTGTTTCTGTCGTCGACTAAACTGCTGTGTAGGTTTCGAGTGAGTAGTAACCCGTCTCTTGAATTGGAAGCTGCCTCGTTACTAGACTTCCATGTCTGGGCTGAAACAAGCGAATGTTCTTTATCAACGAGGTTCTGCATTTCGCTTAACAGACCCTGCATACCATCGTCGTTGAGGAACATTTGTTTCATAAAGGCAGCAAATTTGCTCCTCTTGGATCGAAGGCCAAGGCTGCGATCGCAGATCTTGACAAAAATTTGGAGATGCTGACAAGCAACTCTGGTAAGCTTTGCGTCCATCCCCGGCTTAGCGTAGTATTCAAGTCGATCAAGAAACTCGATACACTTCTCAAGAAGCCCAGCGAGACTTTCAAAGATACCTTCATACCCCTGCCATGCCTGAATCACAAAGGTGAGGGCATTATAGCATTGACCAGCGGGAGCGAAGACCTATAAGCCCATAAGCAAACGTTTCTAGACTTCAAGATGTGGTTCCAAACATACATACGAGGCTCCATCAGCGACTATACCACCAACTGTCTGAATGCACTGAAGAGTTCGGTTGAATACATTCTTGACGGTGCCCTACTTTTCTGATACTTGCTTGTCTTTGACCTGGGCTTGGTTCAAGTATTGTAGGACGTCGTTTATGCCGAGCCCTTGCTTGATTTTGGCTGCATCGCCACCCGCCATTTGCACCACGCGGGCCTCAACATCTTTCCAAATTCGAGTGACTTCTTCGTCAACATTGGCACCAAATGCGTCAGCCTTGACGTCTAAGCCGTTGGCAGAAGTGTCCATAATAGAGATGGAAGTATCTGTTTAGAGATGTGGAAGAATATGGAAAAGAAAGCGATGCAATAATTGTGCATCGTAGCCATTTTGGCCTCTGCATCGTATTTATAGTAGGGCTCGTTCCCTCCAATATTACGCATTATCTTGACACGATTAAGGACTATATTATGTTGATTGATAAGGCTGGGCTACGCCGCAAGAGCTGAACCTCAAATCTCACGCAGTGCAGACCCATACGGTTCATAGGCCAATCACAGGTTGCTGAGGTTTGTCACCGGATATGGAGCAAGGATCTTGCTGACACGATGATACGAGAAACTCATGAAAGATGAATCCATTTCTAGTTTTCAATCCCCATGTAAGGGGCCTTTGACTTGACGCAAGGCATTTGTTGTGATAAAAGTCATCATTTGACATTAGTTAGAGGAAAATATATGATTTGAGTAAGCATGGTTCTGAACTCCATATTGTGTGGTCTAGAAGAGATCACCCTATAACTACTTAAAACGTCTATTACCATTCTCGCAAGTTTTACAATTAGGCAACAGCATGTTTGGGCACCTGAAAGCTTACTACCCGCCTGCTTGATTTCTGTGGTGATGCTCGTGTTGTCTAAGAGGTTCAAGGCGCCAATAGAAGCGCGATTTGTCTTCCATATTTCCTAACATTGACAAAGGAATGTCGATTTGGTCATTATAAGATTTTACCGTTTCTCTAATACTCTTTATGACGGCGGCCATTTAGTTATAGTGTTTTCTTGCTTATCTGGCTTTGATGATGAATGATTACACAGTTGAAAGACAAGTACAAGATGGACGTAATGCAATTATATGGGCAGTTGCGCATATCAAGACATGGGATAGTGGGCTGTGTTGAAACGAGGCTGTGAGTAGATAGTGCTGTGTTATGTGTCAATTGATCATTGGAGGACCGTAACCACTGCGCCACCCACCTGGTGAGATTGAACGATATGTATTACCACCTCCAATATTACATGCTGTTGAACATGACTTCTTCAACAACTACACCTTCACCCACTCTAATGCCGCAAACTCCAACTCAGTCCCAGGAAATCGGGAATTATTCTAACGCAACACGGAATACTGCTATGAATCAAGTACAATGTGATCCAAACGACTCTTCTCATCGATTGGAATACCCGAAAATCGATTTGCAGAGCCACGAGATTCGAATATTATATCTACTCCCGGGAAACCGTGATGACCCCCTGCGCTGTATCTTGCGCGCTCAATCTCTCGATGCCAACCATACATACGAGGCGCTCTCATACGTTTGGGGCGATCCTCTGGATGTCCGTCCTATCGAGGTCAACGGCAGGGAAAAGGACGTCACAATCAATCTGTTCAACGCTCTTCGAAAATTACGATACTCGCAGAGCCAACGATGTCTCTGGGTTGATGCTTTGTGCATTGACCAGGAAAATGATATCGAGAAATCACACCAGGTGAGGCTGATGAGCAAGATATATTCGCGTACTATAAGAGCTATACTCTGGTTGAGTGACTTCTGCGACACGGCCAACGAAACAACGAACTATATCACTTGTGATGCAGCAAGAGCAGCCTTCAGTCTGATTGAGTTACTGGCCAACTCTCCTCATGGTTGTGTTAGCAATGATAAAAACAAAAATTTGATAGATGACGGCTATGTAGGCTTGTCTCGTTTGCTTCAATTGCCTTGGTGGCATCGGGCCTGGACCGTGCAGGAAACAGTTCTTCCATCAGATGCCATTTTGGTATGCGGAACAGTACAGTTATCATTTTCTTCCTTTAGAACGGCGTATCACAACTCCATTCACCATCATTTCCGAACTTGCTGCGACAAGATGACTGTGCCCGAGACATTTTGGAACCATATGCATGCACTTATCTATGTCAGGATATCTCTCGAAGAACACACCATGTTTATAGGCGATGCTTTCAACCTTTTCCGGAATAGACATGCATCTGATCTGAGGGATAAGATGTATGCCTATATCGGTCTGGGGAGTGATATCCTACCTGACTACTCACTACCACATGAACAAGTTTTCAAGCTTGGAACCCGGTCACTCATTGAATCGCAAGGTACACTTGAGAGTCTGCTAAGAACCGCCGAGGAGGAGCGAAACCCGACATTACCAAGCTGGTGTCCAGACTGGTCTGCTGATATCAACAACCAAAATTACGATTATGAGATGGGCTGGTATTATCTGCATCAACTTTACACCGCCGGTGGAGAAGAAAAACCTCGAATCGGAGCATCGCATTCAGAAGACATCTTGAACCTATGGGGCGTAATCTTGGAGAGAGTCAAATCAGTGGGAGGAGTGATGGATAGTGTTGACGACATGAGGGAAATGGTTGTCAAGTGGCAAAGCGGCCCTAACGATGAGTATCCTCAAGGGGGAACATACGCAGAAGCTTCATGGCGCACGCTTATTTGCGATGTGAGTCAAGGACAGGGTTCTTACAAGAGACTTGAAATAGGCGATAACGGTGAAGCAATCGTCAATGGAGAACTCAGGCAGAACCTTGCTGGCAGCAATACGAGTGCTTTAGGCAGGAATGGATTTTTCACAGAGACGGGATTGATTGGGCTCGGTAATCCGGACATACAAGTGGGGGACTTCATCGCTATCTTCCAAGGAGGCAGTATGCCGTATATTCTACGGCAGGTCAAGGTTGAAGAAGGTAATATTTACTATCAGTTTATTGGGCAAGTTTATATTCATGGGATTATGGATGGCGAGATACTGGAAAAGGGTTTAGAGTTTGAGTGGATAAGTCTTGTATAAGATCAGATTACTTAGTAGATGCTAACTCCTCGGGTTGCTTTATACGCCAATACCTGTCTCTGGAATTTACCAATTGTTGACGTCAGAAAATTGCTTCGTCTACAGTAGTAAAAGTGACTGGGGGATTTCCAGGTTCACTGTCGCCAAGAGCACAGCCTCATGATCGTCTGGGGCTGAGAGGCTCAGCAATGGAACGTGCTAGCGTGTTTGTGATTTGTATTAGCGGAAGGATTCGATTATATAATGATCATCGTGCTGAAATGGAGCTGTCGGCCGACCGCTGCGTTCTTGGTCTACGTATGATCTGTGCTTTAGTGCTACAAGTAGGACTCGCATTGACATGCTCAGACTCAGGATGCAATCCTTTGGATCAGGCGGTGAAATTGCAAAGACAATGCTGTACTGGATAAGCCTTATTAACTTACTGCTCTTTTTGTAACAATTGACAGTATCCGGGGTATATAACCAGGCGACATCTAGAATTAGGTAGTCTCTATATCATTAGCTACCTAGCTCGACTAACTAACTACCTTTAGTATAAAACGCTCTTATGTTATTAAACTGTAAGAAAATGTTTACAATTGAACTTGAAAGTAGAACTTCGTGTATGAGTATTAGTAAATCTTGCCTTGGAAATATTCCTATGAGTTGTCTGCCCTGTTTACGAGTCCGAGATGTGAAATCCGAGACGTCTGAGGCTTCTAGTCTAAAATGTGGGCTTGAGATCCACTACCATTGAATCCTTTGATCCTATGGCCAAGTTACTCTTCATGCTGGGGCAGTCATAGTGGAGATGGAGGATCGTGATGTTCTGCACACTAGAGTCGTGGGGACAGTGCTCTTGGATCATCTTTAGCATATAAGTTCGACCTCTCCCAAGCAATATCCTCTTTTTATCTCAACAATAATTTTTCATACTACATGAATTCACTATTCTCTACAGATCTATCATACATACAAGATGCATTTTTCCACAGCCACAGCTCTCACCATCCTCGCCGCCGTCTCACAGGCATCGGCATGGACCAGTAGGTAATCCCAGCACAACTGCGCTATGTTCCTTCACTAACTCACCAAGTCACCCTCTACAACAACGTCGAAAATTGCGATGCAAATGACAGCACCGAATACCAAATCATCGAGGGCAACCAAGGCGACTGCTACACCCTCGGCGCATCCATGCCCCGCACGACATGTGAGCATTTCACCGACGGTGGCATCAACAAGAAGGGCTGCCGCGGATTGTTCAAGGCAACATCTGTTGCTATCCCCAGAGGAACGAACTGCCAGTTCTATGGATTGGATTTTTGCCAATCGCTCAGTATTTATGGAGATGAGGGCAAGTGCAGAAACAACAGGGAGCTTCTTGCCGGTCCAGGAGATTATTTCCGATCTTTCAAATGCGTAAGTGTGATACTTTTATTGTGATTTGTCAATTACTTACAAGTTACTAGGAAAACGACGAGTAGGATTTTACGGCAATGGTTTAAGTATAGTTGAATGTTTCAATAGAGAAAGTCAGACGATTGTAAAGATTATTAGATCTAAAGATATATCATCACATTCCATTCATGAAAATTTATTCCCGCTATACATTTACTTATGAGCTCGATCCATGCAACAGTGTAACTCCTCTAAATCTCCAACTTGACTCCTGTAGCCCGCTGATCAACCATTGCTCTCCCTCCTGCCTAAAGGAAACGACAATAACTCCCCAGCCCCGTTGTCGCCCATCCAACCGAAGTGAAAATGGTGCCCATATCAAGGCCAAATCCATACAGCGCCTGGTCTCTAGATTGCGGATCATTTTCTCTGGCGAGAAATCACTCTCCGCTTCAGCTTGGAGCTTGGTGATCCACTCAGGCCACATGAATGTCGTGGGAGATTGAGCATCCTTCGAGATCGTGGCCCCTGCACCTGGGAGCAGCATTGGAGAGATCGCCTCCCAGTCTTGTGTTCTGATACGAGCGAGCAGAGTTTCAAATAGGCCCACAATCTCCTCTAGGGGGCCTGTCTCGATATCTGGGATTGATACCTCAGGAGGCAGATGCTGCATATCAATGAGCCCTGAGATACGCCACGGGTTGGTAGTAGAATCTTGTCCCTGCAGACGGTGGAGTGTACAGAGGTGAAGGGTGTGCACGAAATTCTCGCGGTCGTCGATGGAAGCAGACCAACCCACGAGCACAGCAGCGATATTACCAAACATCCATACCTCTGCTTCTGGTTCCGCCAACTGGTGTCTGAAGCTTTTAGTACCAACTTCGTATTGTTTGGCGAGAGGTTCACCAACCCGCTTGTACATATCGGCGAATGTCTCGATTTTGAGGCCGCCGAGGTTGGATGGATGCGGGACGATACTCAGGGCATCAGGTAACGTGAAATTTGAGCCCTCGATGAAAGGGGGAGGAGAACTGAAATATTCATGGAAGCCAGTCACGATTGATAAGAGCAAGGACTTATCCGCACGTGATGGAGTTGAGAGAGACATCTTGACTTTTAACTATGGTGTGTAATAGTTGATGGTAACGATTTCAAAATTTAGCGTCAGCTCAGTAACTCCGGAGAACTGAGGATCCTGATTTATCAAGGTTCATGTATTATTTATACACATTTTTGAAGGATCCGAACTAAGAGCGCATGTCAGCTTGCGGCTTATTATTCTTCAGTCCATTTTGACATGTGACTAATGCCAAGTCATGATCAACAAGATCAACAACAATTTGTACATCTTTGACAAATCGGTTTCAATGGGTTGGCTGATGACAACCCAAAAGGAGCCGCAAGCTCAACAGTAACATTCAATAATACAGCAGTGCGCAAACAGTAACGATGACAGCCCCCAACATTAAACCTAAACCTTTTATAGACATATAAGCTATGAATAGATGGCAATAACTCCTCTGACAGATTGTATATCATGGTATGGGGTAAGTCAATTGGACCCACTCACCACAAGACGAGGAAGCCAACAGCAAACTTGACGCTTTACTGCTTCCTTAGCTCTTAGAGGGTTACCCTAGCCGTAACACCTCTTTCCATATCTCCAGCATCAGATTCCGATACCAACACATCACAATTACTTGCACGTACCCCACTTGAGCTGGCTGCTGATATCTCATCCATAAAGTCGTCCATCCTCTCTGTCCTGGCAGTTACCTCCATTTTGATCGATCCCATCTTGTATGGCTCTGTTATCATCCAATTGCTCCATTTCTGAATGATCTCAATAGCTTCTGTGGATGAAACCTCGAACCATTCTAGATGCTGCTTCAAGCAACCGTGGCAATAGATCCTAATTCGTCGATGGTCCAGCTCCGCGTGGCAAAGTGCCTCGACACGACGAGCATGTGGGACGGCTTTCACAGTGTTTGGAGGAATGGGGTATAGGGCTTTGGGGGCTCTGTTGCAATCAAACTTCCATTTGTCAAGACGGTCTTCCACCGGTTGTGTCGTGTAACCGATCTTAACAAATCCTGGGTTTCCTTCAACCTCATACATATAGATATAACCATGACACAGATCAGCTTTTACCAGTGATTTATTGATTAAGCGTTTGATCAAGGGATATGACGATCTAGAGTCTATAAGTCTGCCACTGCTCTCGACTATCTCGAAAGGGGAGGTGTTGTGTATTGCAGGCCAGTAGGCGCTCAAGTCTTGGTCGAAGTTAAAGATTGGCAGTGACTGGTTTTCTGACACAGGACTATCGGTTGCGTAGGTTGAGGACTTCTCGGACTGGTCGTGGGCGTTTAAATCTTCGGATACGCCCTTGTTCTCCTCAGGTTCCCCATGGGTAGGCAAATTGACAAGGTACCCTGCAATGCTCGATTTCCAAGATGCCATCTTTTGCAAGATCGTCTCCTTTGTATGCTGGGAACAGTACATACTCCGCTCAAGAACTTCAAGCAGACCTTCTAGATGAGAGTCATTCAGATAGGCCTTGAAAGTCAATATCTCTTCCATTGTCAATGCACAATGATTGACTCGCAGCCCGCCAATACTCTCCTTGCACCGCGCTCTTTGATCATCCACTACTCTTATGCATTGGGTAGACTTGAGAGCCAGGAGTTGTTTGATCTGTTCTTCAAGCAATATGGTCGGATCTGTAACACTGGTTGCCCCAATAGGAAATTCCTTTGTCCAGGCTTCGATTCGATTCTTTTTTGGAAGACCAACATCGTGAAATTTGCAGTGCACAAGGCTAACAAGCTTCTCCAACTGGGCTTCGAGATCTACAGAGGACTGAGTGAGTGTTATCATCGACTCAAGCTGAGAAGCGGCCGCGGGCCTCTTGGCAACCGGCGACCATTGCCCACAAGGATAACCTTTTCTTCCAGGAGCTCCGCACTTTCTATCTGTGAGACCGAGAAGAGTCCTCAACTTCGGAGCGTCAATCTTGACCTCTTCCACCTTCTTCTCATGAATCGTCAAAATTGACGACTGTCGAGGTGGGGTTGACGGAGGGCTAAGAAGATGGGAGCTGAAGACTTCAACCGGCTGAGCTTCGTCTCCAGCCACTTCTTTGGTCTTCGAAGGTGAACTTGGAGGACTCAGATATGGTACAGACTTCAAATCTGATCTTGCAGGTCTCGTAGGATCGTCAAGGCTGGTGGGTTTGCCATCCTTCTCATTGTTTTTTGGATACATGATTAAGAAGGTTCAGGTAAATATCAGAGTCGTGCCTTACTAGGGGATCATGATATCAGCAAGGACTAAGAAAGAGAACACCAACGACGAGGAACTTCATCTACAAAGATGAACTGGTTATGGGGGGAGGGGGGGTCGCAATGAGGTTGATTGGACATTCTATGACTCATGTTCTGGGCGCAGTCCACGGAGGGTCAGGCGACATGCACGGTGAAGTGTTCAACATGCCTTCACCCAATCCAGTCGCAACGCCACCACACACTGAGGCCCTGAGAGAGGATGACTCGTCGTGAAGGCCTCTCGTGGCTTGTGTAACAATACAGTGGATGCCGACCAATAACAGAAATCTGGTCGGCATAGCTATATTAATGTCACTTCTTTGTAGCGCTGTCAAACACAGTAACCTCAGCATCTACCATATTCATTATTTTCGAATTTTCAACACTTCCATCATGATGAACCTCATGCTCACAGTGCTGTATGTATTGATTAAAATATTGTAGTTATGTGATATCTTATAGATAAATGTAACAAAAAGGTGAACCGCCAAGAGTGTCGAGTCCGTCGCCGATAGAGATCAAAGGTGCATTGACTCCCATATTCAGGGGATCAGATTTGACGGCGTCTCTGCTTGGGGGCTGATTGAGAATAGTAATTGTTCCGGCAATGTCCTTGGCTTGTCGAGGATGCAGAGCCTGCCAGACCCAATAGATTCGGTCAACCATAGAATGATGGAGGAAGAATACCGGGTCGTTGGGCGAAGAAAAGAGATCTGCCGAATCACCCCCCATAGTGAAATGCCCAGCAGCATGCATACCCAGGAATTTGTCAGTGAACCGGCCTTGGAATTCGTCTTGCATGGCCTGAATAGAATGAGATGCCTTGCCGATGGTGATATTGAGGAGGTTGGGTAGGTTGAGCCACTGGTCGACGGAATAGGAGCTCAGATCACGTCGGAGGCATCGTGGGTTATATTCAAGAGGCGTTTTTGTAGCCTCCATACCGACCATGCCAGGACTTGGGGGACCGAGGTTAGCGACAGCTGCTTTGAAAGGACCGTCTTTGATGCAACCGCCACCTTTACCACTAGGGATGAAGATGTTTTGTTTGCCGGACCAAGCTCCCTCATGCTTGACAAAGCTGCCGTCGCCACTCATACTAGTCGCAGAACCGTCAAAGACGGGGTTAGTAGCGAAGTCACCGGTCTCGAACCAATTCCAGTACTGTGACAAATTGTAAGTTGGTGTTGTGAGTTTCTAATATCAACTTACTGGCTGCGTCCCCTTGTAGCCGCACTCATCTTGAAGAGCCTTCTCGTAAGCCCAAGTGAAGTATCGATGCCAGGTAAAGAAGTTGCCCTAGACATCTGTTAATCATCAGGTTGACATTATACGAGCCATCGACAATGTCACTCACAGTCCCGTGAATACTCAAGGTTTGGTTGATATGAACGGCAACAAAGTCATCATATCTACTTCGGGCACCAGGTGCAAAGGCAGGATCGGCTTTCGAGGGCTTCTCACGCAGACAAAGCACAGCATCGATATAAGCTTTCTTGTCCTTCTTGGAGAGTGTCTTCCTGCAAAAGGTAACGTGTTAGTGTTAAAAGCCAATTTTGGAGGATTTTAGAGGATTTGAGTCACTTACCAATCGCGGCGCACAGCAGCGTTGAAGATTGTGCATTTCTTAGGTCCTGATCTCTTGGTCGGTTGTGTCTCTGCTTCCTCCAGTGCAGATGTGGCTTTTTCGTTGAGAGACAGGATCAGATCGCTAGCCGACGATTGATCAGTGGGCACAGAGGCGACTAAACTTGAGGCGCCTAGCACAGAGGCGAGGATTCCAAAAGACACCTTCATGGTTGAACTGATCAATCCTTCGTAGTTGGACTATGAGCACTGGTCTTAGAGAAGAATGGAGAATGAAAGACTGGATTGAGGATTAAATAGGACTAGACAAATTCTGATATGCTGATATCCTGCGTACCGGAACAATGGATAACCCACGAAATATTTAATCCCTGCCTGCGTTCGCCAAGTCGGAGTAACCTTTAATAGTAGTATTTTCTCCGCGGTCAATCTTCCAATACCACCAACATACATTCAACGGCGGACAGGGTCTAGTTACCCGGAGTGCGGATCCGGCATTCCGGACCGAGAAAATCAGTTATTCTGGTAGGGCACAGTCGGCAGGTTGAAGGCACAGTCCAGTAAACTGACCGAAAGAATATGCCTGACATGTGCAGCCACTCCTCGGTAACGACCAACAATGGGATTTATTATCAGTCCATACTCTATATGAAACTACACTAATTTCTGGCGTGAGGGGATAAGACTAAATGTGGAAGGTGGACAAACGAAGGTAGGTATTTAACCGGTAACACGCTGAACCAACAACACAAACTTCAAGTGACAGCAGTACTAAAAGCCAAGGGTCAACAATAAGGATTCAGTTGTAATTTTATCAATATCGGCTAATATGGCTTATGCAGGGGAAGTCTATACGTCTCCTGCATCGACGCCACCGAGTGACACAACGAGTAGCCAGCTTAATGAGACGGACAATTCAAAATTTGCAACTTGGGTCAATTAACATCCCGTCGTAACCTCGTTTCCACTTTCCTCCTCATATACATGATACTCAAGATGCTTTCAAGATGCCGGCTCCTCCACCATTCGTTGTAAACACAGACCCTGAGCGGGTAGCAGAGTCACAGACAGCACTGATCGTCGGAATTATTACTACGATCAACTTTCTGGCGATCGCTGTCGTCGCTGCAAGGACGTATACTCGCTTGGCAATCTCCAAGTCCCCGGGTGCACAAGATGTACTTATGGTCTTGAGTGTTGTAAGTCTTCAATATCCTTTTTGGCAGCGTGTTTTTTATCCAGCTTATTCTCTAACACTTTATCTAGTGCACTGGGCTTGCGGGCACCATCATCCTATATCTCATGATTCCACACGGTCTGGGTAAACACGCCGATACGATCGAACGAGCCGACTTCACCAAGTTCAGCAAATACAGCTTTATAATCACGGTAGTCCCCCTTCTCGGAGGGATTGGCCTCCTCAAAGTCGCAATCGCTCTCGAACTCATCAAATATAATGGGAACTCATGGAAGTGGTACAAGATTACTTTACAGTGCATGATTGGTTTGTCCTTTCTTATGATTCGATATAGCTGAGTAGTGGACTGATCAGCGTCGTGCAGGCTTTGTGATTGCTTATACAATCGAGGCATGGCTTTCGTTTATCCTCTTTTGCAATCCAGTTGCAAAACAATGGGATCGGTCACTGGATGGATCTTGTTATCCTATATCGATGTTTATCGCATTCGGTCTCGCCAATTCCGGTCAGTAACGAGCCAGAATGCCCATGCACAAGTACTTCCTCTAACAATTGCTCAGCTTTCAATATTTTTACGGATATTGCCTTTGCTACCTTACCCATACCACTCATTTGGTCCTTGAAGATGCCTCTCAAGACACGAATCTACCTCATTATTATTTTGAGCCTCGGATATGTGTATGTGAAAACTTGGTGAACCACGTACTATCGAGCTGACAACTTCGTAGCGCTGCCGTGATGGGTCTAGTGAAAGCTATTTCCCAGATGAAGTACGATCCTGCGGGAGACAACACGTTGTAAGTCAGATCATTATGGGACTTGCTCAGAATCTAACTTTTTTGATCTATCACAGCCTTTACGATATCCAATTCTGGGGCCTGTGAGTACACCGTTGTCATCTAACAGTCGCTCGAAACTTACAACTGTATAGTCTCCAACTCAACATCGGCATCATCGCCGCTTGCGCACCCTCTCTTAGACCATTGGTGAAGAACATCCTGCGACTAAAGTCTTTGACACCTGGGTACGGCTACTCAGACTATGGACAACGCCAACGCGGCGTACGGCTTTCTACAATTGGGGGAACAGGTGTCTCATCTGTCTCAAGACAAGGAGATCAAGCAGTGCAAAGTAAGCGTCGAAACAATATGGAAAACGCCATCTATGTGGAAACTGTTTTTGAGCTTAAGAATAGCAGCCAGGACGCAATTCTAAATACAGATAGCCCAGAAGGGGCCAGAGGTCAAGGGGTACCTCGTTAAATATCAGGGGCTAGTATATAATATTAATTCAACTCATATTTCAGTTGACAATTCACATGTTCACTAGGTCATGATCCTGTCCATCATGCGACGTTGTATTGTATGTATTGGTTTCTAGCCTACGACGTTAACGTAGCTATCCGCAAGCCATGGACAGACCCGTTTCAACCTCAGATACGTTACAAAATAGGTCCCATACTTCCTACTACTTACTACCACCACGACTTCCAACAGTATCACCTGAAACCTTCTTAAGAATCATCTTGCTTGCAGTGTTAGTACAAGTATCGGCGCTAATACAAACGTTCCGAGTGCAGCATGAGCCCACAATACAGACTTGACCACTAGGACAGTCGCCTGTAGAATTACAGTCAGCCAGACCGGCACAAGGCGTCTGCCCATCTGCACAAAAGCCTCTTCCGCCCGCAACAGAAGCGCATACGCAAGAGCCGCCAGGACCACAGGCTGTGAAGGTGTCGCATGTCTGACCTGCGCATCCAGGTGCTACGCATGCACCATTCTCGCATTCGCCTGAGGGACACTGGATTAGGTGTTGTTAGTTATGTTCGTCGAAGGGAAAGGCTAGCTTTGGAGAGGCCATATCAGTCGAGGGGGTATCACTTACAGTAGTGCCGCATGTACCGCAGTTGTTAGGATCCGTCTTCAGATCAACACATGAGGAGCCACATTGGGAAGAGCCGGCCGGGCAGGTGGGAACGCATTTTCCACCTTCACACTTCTCGACGTCCTTTTTACACTGATGATATCTCTGTTAGCATGACACAGGAGCTTTTTCTGAAGGGACTCTTATTCTTGGTTGAAACGAGATAGAGTAGTGAAACTTACAGCAACACCACATTTTCCACAATTGCCCGAGTCCGTCGTGTAATCTGGGCACAAGCCTTTGCACTGGGGCTGATTCGAATTTTCACATACACATTTCCCCTTGACGCAATGGGTTTTCGTTGGGCACTATTGATAGTTCTAGTGTTAGCATTGATCCCCATTAGGCCGTCCACTCAGGTAGACCTACAGATTTACCACACTTGCCACAGTTGGCGCTGTCAGACTGAGTGTCCTTGCATACCCCATAGCAAAGCTTCTTGGCCCGGTTGGTGCTCTTCGGTCCGCAATCGTAGCAAGGGCCTTTGCGTTTTGCTGCCGGAGCTGTACACGTCTTGCCTGGGTGGCGGAAGTTTGCGGCACACCATTTTGCACATTGGCTGTTGCCATAGTCACCGTAGCCTGGGTTGTCGTATTTTTCGGCAAAGACAATGCCAACTGCGAGAGAAAGGGTCATTAAACGATGTCCACACAAAATATGTCAGGATCTTACCAATTGCAAAGAGAAGTACAGGGAGAAACTTGAACATGTTGGCTGTTGTTCAGCTGGATAGAATTGGGAAATGAGATGGCAGTAGTTCTCAATGTGACTTGATAAGTTGATGAGCAGTGAGAATGAGCTGAGTGGGAACCAAGTCCATGTAAGGGGAGAAGCATCTGTATTTAAAGATCGGCCCGAATACTGAATATACATAAAGCAGACTGTTGCACTTTCACACTCGTATTGGGGAACATATACAATGTACGATTGACTCGAGCCAGAATGACATCAACTATTCATACGAGGCTTGTCAAAGGTCCCACTGCCAGCTGATTGAATATAGTATTACCTTCTACCTTTTGAAAAGATAGGCGTATTTGTTTCCTCATAATTGGAGTCCAGAAGCGTGGCGCTAGAGATAAAAAATCATGGGGTAATCCAAAAACCCAACAGCCACTAAGCTCAGGGGTTTAGATCATGTGTTCGGCATTTTCGAATTGGGTGGCATTTACATTGTTCCTGGAGTGTTGCATTTTTTTTTATGTGGCGTTTGCGTCTCTTTGCTCCCGGTAACTAAGTAGTTCAGCTGTTCCACTTGTTGCATTGTCTTGACTGAAACATAAGAATCAACGTCCGTACGAAATCGGAAGCTCCGTAAAAAAAGGGAAGACCCACACAAAGACGGAACCTCCGCATAAACAAGGAGCAATAGGGCAGGGATTTGATGGGATACTGTCCTTGCGTACGTACTTATGAACTCACAAGCTATACATGACGGTTCTCTTGGGTTAGGAAAAATTATACTAGATAGGTGATTAGTGGTTCGATCTTCCTACTGAGGAAGGAGTGTATCTTGGAGACTGTAGAAACTACGAGGACTTTTTCTTTTATCCTACCACCTCGTCAGTTATCTACAAGCCCATCTGCGGGACACTTCGCTGCTTTGGTAGACGTTTTAATTCTGGACAAGATTTTAGGGTTTAATTATAGTATCCTTTTTCTTATGATATATATAACCTCTAAAGATGTGTTTCTTCTTTCGATCTATTTTTAAACGTAGAATACTTGTCACATATACTCAGGGAGGCTCTCAATATAGGCATTGAAGATGACCAGGTTTGTAATCTGGGGGATTTTGGGGGGTGGATCTCTGAGTTTGATGAGTGGGAGGAGGAGGAAGGATTTGAAGAGGACTATTGATGGAAAATCGTCGTATATTATCGTACAAATTACTAATTATTCCTCAACTTCAAAGGTCAAAGACTTCTCAATTTATATCGCAACTGACTTGTGGGCTATGATATTGCTTTCTCCAGCCTTTGTTCTTGTATCGTTCAAACTGAAAAGACTTCTTACCACCGAAAACAACAATCACTATACGTTTTCTGAATTTACAACCAGAATCCTCAGACGTTTGGCCTTCGAACGCCACTCGGCCCCTTTACTATCAGCCGTATGCATTTCCCCCTCGAGGAACTTGGTCAAATTATACCAATCAATCTCGGAGAGACTTGTCTCCTTTGACTTGTTCCACAGCCAACGCGACCTTGCGAACACAACACCTATATCCCCGCTAGTAGCTTGCTTCAGAGATGCAACCATGTCATACAGACCTGCCAGAAGAAGCTGACATTCAATATCGTCGCTCGATGACAGCTTGCTCATTGCAGTTTCCAAACGCATCATTACACCAGTGTCGATATTCCAGAGACAATCGAGAAGATAATGTAAATCTGTCAGAAAGAGCTGAAAGTCTTCTTGTTCAATAGTCATCATCTTTTCTACCACTTCGTGCAGACCCCATTTATTCTGCGCTTCCAAATTGTAGGGGCCCAGAGAACCTAGTATAACAGTCTTTCCGCGTGATTCGATGACTTCTTTGCGATACCTACGACGAGTTGCTTTACTGTAAAGACCCAACTGGTGCTTCTTCTTCTTCAATTGCTCATGGGACTTGAGATTATCCTCGTGGGTGATGTGGCAGAGCAGTGCCTGTATCTTGATGGATTCGACCATGCCCTGAACATAGACATTGCATGACACGGGTCGCTCCGTATTGACTAGCAAGGCGCCAGTGCGGCTCCAAAGTAATGTGGCGAGTTCCTGCGCCAGAACTCTGTCGTGGAGGACGTAGTGGGCTACATGACTGTAATGTATGAGAACAAAAATCGTGATCTCTTTATATAGCATGCCGTTAGACTTGTCGAGATTTATCTGAATCTCCTTAAATGCTTTCTGACACTGAGAAAGATACATTTCCTCATTGAGATCAATGTCTTCCCAATGCTGATAGTGGTCTGCCCAAGCTTGGAGAATGAGAGGATGATGATGTACTAGCCGACTTGACAAGGCTTGGATAGAGCAGAGTGAGATGATACGACATGCGTCTCGCATTTTGTTTTCTCGTTTCTTCTTTTCATGCCTCTCTTCTAGCTGTTTCTTGTTGTTCTCTCGTTGCTTCTTGTCGTGTAGTTCCTTGTCAAATGGTTGGCTCTTGTCTTTCTTCTGGTTGTCTCGTTCCCTAGCCTTTTGTACCCTATCGTCTTGTGTCTTGGAGGGTGGAACCCCAAGAAGATGAACAAGGGCCTGATTCATCTGATAAAGACAACCATTTTCCTTGTGGATGAATTTCTGCTGGAGGATTCCAATAAACAGTCTCATCAGGACAGAGTTTTCTCCTTCAGACTTGCTCAGCTGATAAGAGAGCCCGTGCAGAGTCCGGCAGATACTCCAGAATGTCGGCAAGTCCTTGGGAGTTGCCATGTCCTCGATACCTTCCAATATCTTGGGGAGGTGACGTGTGAGGAGACCCTTCACAATTGCGCTTAGCTTCTCTTTTCCACCATCCTTGATAGTTTTTCTACTGCCTTCCATTGTGATGATGTCTTTTTTCTTTCGTGGCAAAAGAGATATTTCCTGACAGAATATCAAGGCACGATACCATTTCATCCAGCCCGCTACCTGTTCTGTCTGGGGATCGAAACGTTGTCCAGGCTTAGCGTTGAAGAACCTGTGAGTATACGCCTTTGTGTATATGCATGTTAGAGCAATGCTCTCGTGAAGAGTGGTTGATTCGGACTGGGACGCTATCTTGATTCCGATATATGATGGGTAATCTGAGTATTCAGGATAGGTCTTTTCGAGTTTCGTCCTCTTGGGCAGGCTTTCTGTCTGGTTCGGGGTGGTTATTTCCAGAGTGACAATGCTGGTTGAGAGGTCTGCAGACTCGACACTTGTTGGGTCTGCGCCCCTTTTCTTATTTTTCCGGCATTCTGGCCATCTTTCTATCCTCTTTTTGAATGCATCCTCACTTTTTGTGGTTTAGTGATGGTCATTTATGTATATAGTAGAAGAATCACCTACCTGGCTTCGAATCCATGCGAAACTCTCAATATCTCCCTTACTTTAGGCAATGATAGTTGGTTGTCAACGTAAATTTTCTTGAACACTGGGCGAATTGCTTCCCACTGTTCCTTGGTATGAGCAGAAACACCTGGGTTCGAGGTCGACATCTTGTTAGTCACTTACCCAGTATGAGTTGTTCAAAGCCTATATTTGACGTGATTGTGAAAGTTACGGTTGTGTCTATTTTCATCCCATGATCATACTAGCCATGTGATTTCCCCGCTTCTCGTCTTTATCAATTGGTCCAGTCTACTCAAACAATGTAGGAATACATCCACGTCAGTTTGTTGTATAAGGTGGGGGATTGTATGGCACTCATCAACCAGCATGTCTTACAAGGGTGCATCGAAGAACAACATCATTGGCACTCACTAAAGTGCCGGTGGGGCTAATTGTACTCTATTGGTTGAGTAAGTATCATTTTCTCTCTCATGATTGGCGACTCTTGCAAGCCATCTTACACACATATTGAGTATCTTTGTTAGTATCTTGTATGTTGAGACTATCTACAGGAGTAACATCTGCTGTAACTGCTTGACTGTAAAGCCAATGATGAGTGTAATAGATCAATATCAGACAGATCAAAGCCTACATATCAACAAGAAACTACCACAGCCTGAAAAACTGAACCAGATTCATCTATAAGTAGCAGCCTCGACAACCACAAACATCATCTTCTTTTCTCATCACTTCACAAACTCACAAAATTAAATCACATTCCATCTCGCTGTACAGACTATCACAAGCCAAACCCAAAATGCCTTCCCACTCTTCCCGCTCTTCTCACTCATCGCACTCTTCCTCTGGCATCATTCAGCTTGGAAAAGCTACATCTTCCTCTTCACACAAGCATCACTCAAAGTCTCACTCAAAGTCTCACTCAAAGTCTCACTCAAAGTCTCACAGCAAGTCTCATGGCAAGTCGGACATCAAGTCTGACACCAACGAAGCCGAGCAAGACATCTATCAGTCGCAGAACAAAGACCTCTGGGAGGATGTCAAGCTTACCCAGGGTAACAAAAACGCCCTCATTCTCACCGTGGTAACACCAGACCAGAGAAAGCACATGAAGAGACTTATCGACGACAAGGTGAAGCATAAAAAGATCAGTCAGTTCATACCTTTTCTTCTTTTCAGCCCCGTTATATCTTGTCAGCCCTTCAATTGCAATTCAGAGCCTCGGGCAGCGAGATGTCCTTTCTGTCATACTATAGTCGTCAAGGCAGTTACTGACGCGACTGTCATACTGCTAGAATCCTCGGTAGTGGTTACTACCCCACAACAGTTGCAGCAGCAACTGGATTGTGCCATTCAGGACGGCGTCAAGAAGGCCTATAAAACTCTGCACTTGCTTGTTAGCTCGACAGTCTCTCAGTTGACCTACCACATTGAAGACTTTGTCGACCAAGTTTTTGTTAAACCATGTCGTTGGGCCGGACGACAAGACGCTCTCTATATAGACAAGTCCTCTACCTATTGTGGTTGGAAGACTCATGCCTGGGACTATCGCACCCAGGAAGTGCAGCTCAGGAAGCAACTCACACATCATGAGGGTTGTCTATTTGACACGAGGGACTTTAGCCCTGAGGATTTTTCTTATTACACCCAGCCGAGAGAAACCCCCAATCTTTCCAAAGATGACATCAAGGATATCGCGGCTCAAATGAACTTGTTGAAAAGCGTGAGTGTGGATGAAAAGAACGACGGGCCCTCGGATGATTCTGCTGACAGGGCAAATTCATGGTTTCAACAGTGGAAAAAACTTCTAGCTACCGTCATTGCAGCTGGTGCGGGTGTGGGCGCCGCTTGTATAACTGGAGGTATGTGGATAAGCGCTGGTGGGCTCATTGTCAAAGGACCCTTGGGCTTTTCTCTGGCGGCAGGGTATACCTCCTTCGCTGCTGTCGGTGCTGTCGGTGCAGTAGGCGCAGTAAGTCTCGGGACAGCTGTGGTCGCCTACAGTGCCGTCTACTTTGTCCCCTGGGACAGAGTTTGGGATTACCTTGCGAAGAAGCTGTGGCAGGTCTGGGAGATGGTCAAGAAGTTCTTTTCGTGGGTCAAAGACAAGCTTGTTGGGTTTGCTGGTTACATCGCTTCTAACATGGGTTGGGTCGCTAACGGAGAATGATTCCCAATTTCAGTGTTGATTTTATCATTTGTTACTACTGTCATTATCGAAAACATCAGTCGTTTTGGAGGATCTGAAGCTTTGAAGGACTAAATTGTTTTGTGAAGGGTATCTACTAAGATCTATTTCAATATGTTAACAAAGCTTCAAAGAGTCTTGCGCGCAATTTGATTCATCATAATTAGGTCGTATACAAATATCAGAATTATTCGCTAGAATTATAATCTCTCAATACCACAAGCCCGCATTAGGTTCCACGCCCAGTTTCTCGCAGTGGTCATAATACAACTGCGCAAAACTGAAGATGTCCATCGTCTCCTTCAAACTATCATCATCATGGAAGAACTCAAGACTGCCCGTGATAGTAAACACAACCTCGGACCCAGCTCCCATGAACAGTGTATGGATCGTGCCCGGGTTCTCAACCACGTAGTCACCAGGACCAGCTGTCCAGTCGTATCTATGATCAAGTCAGTTAACGGACATTTGAGAACATAATAGTTGTTCTTACTCTTTATATCCCCAATTACCCGCTAGTGTAACAGCTGTGACAGTGCCTCGATGTCTGTGCTTTCCAAGCCATGCATCCACTGGGGTACGCAGGGCAATCACGAAGCTGCCTGACCGAGTCTCAAACCGCAGGGGCTTAACCTCCAACGTAGTTACCCAAGGGTACCATAGAGTATCGTTGTTGTAGCTAACGTAGACATCTGGGGAGCTGTGCTTGTCGGTAAATACAAGTGCCTTGCGGTCCTTGTCTGTAAGAACCGATTCTTCTTTGGAGTGGTTCAAGAGGTCGGAGCTCTTGGAAGCGGTAGAGTTCTCGTCCTGGGTTTGAGATGGCGCCATTGTGTGAATACAAGAAGTTATAAAGAATGAAAGATATAATATTCTTACACAGAGTAGATTGAGAGAGATGTTTCTTCTTGGACTGACCCCGCGGCCTGTCAACTTTATAGTACAACGGCGGATGCTTAGTAAAGTGAAACATTTGACACGTCCTTCGTGGCTCAGGCTCGGCAGTTACATTGGAAAGTGTGACAGTAGAAGCATGTTGGTGCCTGTGGTTGCATAACTCGCCCAGTTGGGTTGGTTTGCGGGGAAACAGGCCGCAAGGGAGAGCGGAATCCCACGTTTGGACAGGTACTGTATGCCGCGGCAGAGTGAAAGAGGCTAGTGATAGACGGCAATCTCTGATAAAGACCGGATATCATACGGATGTTACTTTGACGAACTTCACAGACGAATAACCGCCGAGTGAATTGACATTTGTAAATCCCTGAAGGATGCATCCAGCACAGGACCCTAAGTGGGGAAATTTCGAGCGTAGGATTTCCTTTTGATAGTCCAATAGATATGGATACTTAGCGCAATGACCCAGCCGGTGTAGATCAACTGTCTGGGGTAGTTTACGCGACTTAGCTGAAATTGATCTACATCCGGGGAACAAATCCAGACCGCCGTTGCGTGACAATCACTCGTCTTGTTTAGTCTTGACCTATCATCAGACGACAGCCTCATGGATCCGCGTGCTAATGTCTACTTATGAAGGTTATCACTCTTGATAGTCTAGGATTCCTTACATTCGGCCATTGGTGACACTTGCATGCTCACCATCAATGTACATTATGTGACTGAGTGTAATGAACCAGGGGAAATAACAAGTACGTATTGTACAACACTCTACCGTACAGTTTCAGCAAATTGATTACGTCTCGACACAGCGGGGTACGGGTAGGGGGATTTTGTGTGGAAGCTTTAGCCGGTGCTTTTATAAAGCAGTGAAGAAGTCAAATATTGCGTAGTCCGTTTTAATCTGATATCAAGTCACGATTAGATGCGGACGTGCTTACTCTGAGTCCTTAGCACGGCAAGATCTGGTGGCTTGCCTTAGCCTCGACGCTATCTGCGAGCTATCGTGAGAACACGCCACTTTCAAAACTAGATAAAGGCACGATACGTTACGCTAAGCATTTCCTTCGAGATAGGGTTTGGCATATTGTTGATGGACATAATATTTCATTACTAAATTATATACATGAGAATCATTACTAACTTCCTGTAGACTAGCTACTACCAAATAACTCACTGTAGGCTGGCTACTATATAATAACTCTCGTGAGGGTAGCTCTCATCACTCTATCCAGTGTATCGGAGAGAGTACATGCCACGCTCAATGGAGCTGACGACAATGTTACCGCTCTGGAAGTAAGGGTAGACAGACCAAGCACCAAAGAACTCAGCAGTACCGCCAACCTCGTCGTCCTCGGGGTGAACATCGAAGAAACCAATCTCCTTGAAGCCAGCGCCAGTATCATCTTGGTTGATTGAACTGACGTTGACCATGCGAAGACCGGATCCGTAGTTGGCCTGGTATGAGACGCCGCCAATGACGTACTGGTTGTGATCAATTGAGCGAACAGGGCTCTTGTAAACACCACGGAAAACAGGGTACTCAAGGTCCTGGATATCCACGATGTATGTGGTGGTGTGCTGGTCAGCAGCAGGACCAGTCTTTTCTTGCTCATCAAGCTCGTCGTCCAAGAGAAGGTATTTGTGGTCCTCAGTCAACCAGCCCTGGTGAGTGTATGTGGCACCGTTGTATGTAGTGCGAGAAATCTGGCGAGGCATGGTTCGGCGAGAGATGTCAACAATAGTAAGAGCATCCTCGTTATAGTTAAAGCAAATCTCGCGACCCTGGAAAGCCTTCTGAGGTCCACGGTAGATAACACACTGAGCGTCATGGACGTAGCCGTCGTTTGAGACACAGCCAGCATCCTGAGGTCGCTTGGGGTTGGAGACATCGATCATCCAAAGACCAGCGCGGCACTTAAGATCGTAAGCGGTACCGACGGCGGCGATGAGGTTTGTCTGCTCGTTGGCAACAATGTTGTGGCTGTTGCCGAAAGCGCTGAAGTGAGCGGCCAAGTCACTTCGAAGGCTGAAGGTGGGAGGGTTCTTGGGATCAGTGTTGAGAAGCTTGGTCAAGTCGAAGATTTGGAGACCGTGACCAGGGGCTTCAGAGCCGATGTAGGCGTAGTTGCCAATGACTTTGATGTCGCGCCATGAAGAAGCGACAGTCTGGGTGGGGAGACGGCCAACGTAGGTAAGGCTACCATCAGCCTTGACCTCGACAAAGGCAGTACCATCTGATTGACCAACGAGAGCAAACTCGCGACCACTGGTGTGAGTCCAGCCTTTTCAAAGAAATTAGTCAGCACATGTTGCACAAATGTAGAATAGCTTGAAACATACCCCAGATGTCGTTGCCGACACGGGTTCGGCTACCCATATCCTGGTGACGCAAGAAACCCAAGAGGTCGACATTGTTGCAAGAGTACTCTCCTGCCTTGCCGCCGGAACAAGGTGTAGCAGAGCTGAGCACCTTGTAGCGGTCCTTGTCAAAGACACCAGCAGCAGCTTCACTCTCATGGAGGGCCATCTTGCGCTGGCGAAGCTCCTTCATTCCAATAGCATTAGGCGCACTGGAAGCACGAAGGTAGTCCTCGTTGAACTTGGCGGTGTTGATCTTTTGCGTCTGCGCGACGGCAGAGCCGGCCAAGGTGGCAAGGAGCAGGGAGGTAAGACTGGCCTTCATGTTGACGGATTGGGCGTGCTGGGAGTTTCCAAAGAGAGAGATTGGGTGAGGATCTAAAAGATGAGCATTTCATAAATGTCGGGATCAACGAAACGCTTTATACCCATCACAACGGTTCAACAAACAATGTCAATCTTTTCCCGGATGGGAAGCTAGACCTTTTGTTCTTGGAAGCTGGTTCTTTTGTTCTTGGCGGTTTGTTCACAGTGGAAGATACGATAAGGTCTCTTTTACCTAAACCCAGTCAAGTCAATTTTATGGATACCGATATCTACCCCTTGTATTGAATGACGAGTAGAAAGCAAGAATGGCGCCTTTGACCATTGAGATGCAAGATGACATTGTATATCGTAACTAGTTAGAGTTAGTAAACGTGGCACGGTTTCCCCAGAACAATTGCAACTTCACTTGAACGCTAAGGAATAAGATCCAGGCACAGAGATAGTGAATTTTAGTTAAGCGTGAGTTAGACCACCAGTTAAACTCCATACATATCATCGGTAAGTAAAAGCCAAGAGTATGCCAAGCTAGTGTGCCGATCATCTACCACTTTAAATCAAGCTTATAAGCACATCCGTATAGGAGCGATCACACGACCCACTGTCGATTTTTGTGACATTCCTATTTGAGAAAGAGGCCCGCTTATTGCTCCGGGACCTCCTGCTATCTCAAGACAAAAGTGCGTCCTGGGCACTCTGGGCCAGTTCTCTGGGCATGATTTACCAGGTTTGCATCATGACCGATCTGAATTACCATTCATGCAGATATCGATTGGCATTCGCGATATCCGAGGATGCACACCTACCTTTTCTCCCTTCTGTTTAGAAGCATGTTGGGAATTGGTATACCTTGCAGATTGCAAGATTGTCCAGGGTAAGTTCAGTATCCGCAGACATTTAACAAGTTATAAAAAACTAATATGTTAAAATGAATTCTGAAACTGCGAAAACTTCTAATATTATCACTTCTTTTCCTTTTATATTTACAGATCCCTTATATATAAGTGGCTCGATTACTCGTCGTGGTGTTGGTATTGTGTCATCGATGTGGCTATTCCTCGAAATAGAATGATAGATAGATGCAGCCTCATCATGAAAAGTAGGGCTCTTAGAGCAACCTTATTCTAACACGAATATAAAAGAACTGTGAGACCTGCTATGCAATCCAATTATTCTTCCTTTAACACAAAGACAGGATCACTGGTATTGTGTTATGAAATCCTCGAATTGAGATTGGTTACCAATAGGTTAAAATGCCTTTTCCTCTTTATCTTATCTTGTCTTATCAATTATCTCATTTATTCTAAAAATAACCTTCACGTGACAACGGCGGGGTTATGCGTGTATACTCGTTCACGCTGAGATGGTAAGCTGACGATCGAATTTATTCTTCTTTTTCTTTGACATAAATGATGAATTTGACTGCGAATCTAGAATCCAGCGAAGGCTCGTGTGGTAGCGAGTCACAAGTTGAAAGTGTTGACACTCTTGATATATACGCCAGTTGTGATCGATGTCGGAACCTGAGACTCAACAAAGACAAGTTTACTATCTCAGAGACTCCAAAAGCATCGGACACTTCGGTCGTGAGTAAATATGACCCAGTTGGACTTGGGTCACTGGACTTTTGCTTTCTTGATGAGATATACGCCAACCGCATAACATGTTCTCTATGCCGCCTCATCTACAATACTACACATTCGGAGAACAACTACGGTCTTGGCCACGACGGTCTGGACGAGTGGGGAAAACGTATCTCATGTAGCATGGAATGGCATCTTGACTCAAGGTCATCAGGATCTGTAGCATCTACGCGAAGGCTTCGAATCTTCAACAAGAAAGATCAATTTCGGGAATTCTACATCGTTCCAATACTGGCATCTGGTTCTGATCAAAATTCGAATCAGGCCAGGAGAAGATCGGGGACCGAATTCGATTTTGACCTTGCTGAGCTTTGGTTTTACACATGTTTGGATTGTCACACAACGTGTGGTGATGAGAAAAACAGTAATGAACCTAGGTTCGTACCCAAGCGACTTCTGGATGTACATTCGCTGTGTCTTTGTGTATTTGACGAGGGCGAAACCAGAGTCGATCTGTCTTATGCTGCTTTGAGTTACTGTTGGGGACTCTCATTGCCCCTCCGTACAACCAAGTTGAACTTTGACCAGCATTGCCGGGGCATCGCGGAGGACGATCTGCCAAAGACTATCAGAGATGCCAGCACCCTTGCACGGGAACTGGGTATCGGGTACATCTGGGTTGACGCTCTTTGTATCATACAGGATTGCCGTGAAGATTGGGAAGAACAAGCTGGACAAATGCATCGCATATACGCAGAAGCCGCATTGACAATCTGCGCTGCTGCCGGGGACGATTGCAACCATGGTATCCCTGGTATACAAGATACACCCATGAAACAGTTTAAGGATGTTGAGATTCATGAGGGTCTTCCCTTGACAACATTAACACCAGTTTCTAAAATCATTAGTTCGACAGCATGGGACTCACGAGCTTGGACTTTGCAAGAGCGTCTTCTATCTCGACGATGTCTTATTTCATCACCTGATGGCATGATATGGCAGTGTAAATGCACGACATGGCGTGACGACGTCGATTCTTGCATGGATAACGACACATGGAATTTGGATTTGGTAGGGTCTCCGCTTGCTGCCCTGCAAGGCAACCCGCTGCGTAGTTATACCTCGTGTGCGGAGATCTATTCCGGGCGTAACATGGCTTTCTTAGGTGACAAGGTTATGGCCTTTGAAGGGATCAGTGGAGCCTTAGAAGAACGACTTGGAACTTCGTTCAAATATTCCATGCCCCTTAGGTATCTGGACTGGGTAATTCTGTGGGCCGAGAGAGAATCAGGAGAGGGCTTTGCGTTTAACCCAAGATCCGACAAACCTAAAAGAACAGAGTTTCCCAGCTGGTCTTGGTGTGGTTGGCACCTCCCCATTCACTGGCCAAGGTCATCCCTCGAGGGAACACTATTCAACCTCCGGGACTGGTTTGCCAATCGTACCTGGATCGTTTGGTATATCGGCAGATCCAGTAAATGGAGCCTTGCTTGGGATGGCGGTAGCCATACCTCCCCTGAAGTTCATTTAAATCGATGGGATGGGTACATAACCGGACAACATGACCCTTACGGTAGGCTCGCAGGTGCTGCAGGGTGTCGGTTCAGATCGCAGGTCACTGCTGACGAAGCGACTGAACCAACGTGTTATCGCTTCCACCCGTCTCTCGAGGGCAGTTTGCTTTTCCAAACCTTCACAGGCCACTTCTCACTTTCGCGCAAAACAAAGACGGGACCAGTCGCAAACAACAACGAGAAAATGCGTCTCCACCAATTTGGTATCACCGACAGTTTTGGTGACTGGTGTGGAACTATTACCCTCGATAAAAGCTGGTACAATCAAGTAGGCGGAATTTTCGAATTCGTGGCAATCTCCGAGGCCAAAGACTTCAGCATGGAGGAGCTTGATACGTGGACGTATTATGTTTCTGAAGAAAGGCAGCAGGCAGAGTGGTATAGTTTCTATGCGCTGATGATTCGGTGGAAGGAGACCGACGCTGGTCCTGTGGCAGAACGAGTTGGACTTGCAAAGATATTCCAGTCTTCGTTCTTTTATAGATCTTTAAAGCCCTGTATATGGAAGACAATAGTGTTGGGTTGAGAAGAAAACATGATTTGGACAGGCTTTCGCATCGGCAACCAAGTCTCTCCAACAGGTATATGATTGGAAACGAACTGAACCATATGGGCTAAGCGTTGGATATCATTCCCCAAAGTATCCTCATCTATAGCCATCTCAACTATGATCTCCGCAGGTACAGCGATGGCAGAATCTGGAAATCGAGCGAGCTGTTTTTTGCTTCCCTCATAGGGCAAACGGTCATTGGGGTCATCGAACCAAAAGCTTAAGAGTCTAAGTGTAAATTAACATTCGAATACGCCTTGCGATGAGCAACACCAAGCGATCAAAGACCAAGCTTTGAAGGGCCAAGCTGCAAATCGAGAAGCCAGACTAGAAGACCGATCTAAGTCAAATCGAGACATTCTTCACTCATCTCAACATAAGAAATGGAAGCATGGTGTGGTATAGTTGACCAATCAGATAGCTAACAACCCAATGGCTGCGGGCGACAGTTGTTACAAGTTGATCCTTCGATCCGTCGATAATCTCTTTCCCACCAACGTCCCGTCACGGTATCTCCATTTTTGCCCACATGCATAACAAAACTAAAGCATACATGTATTGTTTGAAGTATCTAGAGGTCAACTACTATATCATTTTCGGTGACGCCCTGTCAAGTCAAAATCGACAGTTGTGGACGCTCATCGATTACTATCCTTGCATACTTAGAGTAATGCTATTTGTATACGCACACATTGCTATTTGTATACGCAAGTCATGTGACTCTATTGTATAGTATCTTTAAACCTTTTATAATAAATTATATAAAATACTGATAATTATAAAAAAAATATTATAAAATACTAGATTTTTTATAGATATTTATAAATTTTTTTATTCTATTAAATTATCTTAATAAGCTATATATATTTTAATTTTTATATTATAATTTTAAAATTATTTAAATAATTTAAATTTAAATAATTTAAAAATAAGAAAATTATTTTATAATACTATTAAAGTAAAATATATTATTTATAGTATTTATAATAAAAAACCTTATATAATTATTATTATATTAAATATTATATATATTATTTAATTTTATAATTAAATATCTTTTTTAATTCTAAAGCTATATAGTTAATTCTTAATAAACTAAGGTTTTTAAAAATACTATTTAATATAAAAAAATACTATTTAATTTTTACTTTATTAATTAATATTTAAAAATTTAAATTTTATTAAAATAATAAGTAAAATAAATATATTAATTTATATTATATTATAATAATATAATAATATAAGATTTTTATATTATTTTTAAATTAAATATTAAATTAAATAGAATTATTTTAAAAAATAATATAAATATAGTCTAGGGTAAGTATTATTATTTAAAAAATATCTTAAGTTATTTTATTAATTACTTATATTATATATATAAGATTAATAGTATAAAAAAACTTATAAATAACTATAAAAAATCTAGTATTTTTTAATATTTAACTTATAATTATAAGTATTTTTTTAAATTAATTATTTAAAGTTAAAGATTTATAGAGAAAAGATAAGATAAGAGTCACATGACTTGCGTATACAAATAGCAATGTGTGCGTATACAAATAGCATTACTCCATACTTAAATCTGCCTTACGAAGCCAGCTGCCAGATCTGGTAACTCGTACGAATAACTCCACCTTGGTTCTCCAAATGTCACTATTCATCACTGCTTCGGTTGATTTGGAAGAGTCAGTCCATTCTGTGCATTTCTAAAAAGCAAATAATTTGAACTTATTTACACGGCTTTTTCTAATGGTTGCCTATTGCAAATTTCTGCAAGGTTAGAATAGATCTGATAATAAATACTATCATATCACAACGGCGAGTTGTGTTCGATTCCTGGCTAGAGAAAGACCAATCTGATTTGCTGATGAATGAACTAACTATAGACAATCAAGTCATAGCTATAGGGTACTATGTAATGCTAAAAGGTAACATCAGGGGTAGTTGGGACAGAAGGATTTCATCGAAACAACTATTTTCCGGTCTAATCTCACTGAAAAAAAAGCTTGGACGCGAAGGATTCGATCCGCAGCAAAGGTCAGTAGTAAACAGCAGCTAATTCGTTATGCAATGAAGATCTGAAACATTTTAGATTGTCTACTAGGGCATGGACATGGTTAGTAATTTCCTAGTACCCACTCCCCAAGAATACAGTCAGACGGGGAGATGAGAAAAACTTGTTCGGATAGATATACATATATATCACTCTCTAGCTAGTTTCAATGCCACACTCATCTTGGCAATACGTTTGAGACCAAACAGTTCAATATGTTGAAGCTATTGGCTCTCTTTTCAGTTGCTGCTGTAGCCGCAACCGCAGCTCCACAGTATAACAATGCTAGCGCATCTGGTAGCTGGTACGCTGACATGGATCATACGGGCGACTTCAGAGGCATAGCCCCTTATGTCGGTGAATCTTACGAAGTGTTCAAGACGGTTGTTGCTGGTGACGGCAAAGCCATACAGGATGCTATCGACTCAGGCAATCGTCACAAGCAGTGGCTCGCCTCGGAACCGCGGGTGAGCACAAATAACATAGCCTACATAATGATGAAAAATTGCTCACTTTTGACAGGTTGTCTATCTTCCTTCTGGTACGTACGAAGTTGACAGTACCATCACGCTTCGAACGGATACCATCCTCATGGGGAATCCTGTCGACGTAAGCTATTGCCCCAATACCAATACCGTTCATCCTGGCGTTTGTATCATACTAACATCTTAAAGCCTCCCATCATCAAACCTGCCGCTGGCTTTAAAGACCACTTTCTCGTCAATGGAACAGATCCATCCGTTGGTGTATCCGGTGAGATTTCGTTTGCTGTTGGCGTGAAGAATATAATTCTCGATACCACTGCTATTGATGCCAGTAAGTATTACACTTTGAGGCCTGTATGACATTCTCAAGACTAACGCAACTCTAGCTAGTGACTTCACTGCCCTGTATTGGGGTGTTGCTCAGGTTTGTCAATTGCAAAACATCCACATCAAGATGCCGGCAGCTGGGAAGGATTCTGGACACTCAGGCATCAGACTTGGACGTGGCTCTACCCTCGGTCTTGCAGATATTACCGTTGAAAACGGCATGGTACGTGCATCAAGCTTCATTTCCCAAACATTGAAGTATAGCTGACAAAAGCGTTACAAAAGAACGGCATCTGGCATGACGGGCACCAACAAGCTTTCTACAAGAGTGTCAATTTTATCCGTAATACGGTTGGACTACGAATTGATGGAGGCAACACTATTACCGTGTTGAACCCTACATTCGACACTGTCGGAACTCCAGTGAAGCATAACTCGGGCGCACCGTTCGTGGGTATCATCGACGCCAAGTCTATTAACTCTGGCATTACGTTCGACTCTTCAAACTATCCATCGCTACTCATCGAGAACCTTTCCAAGGATACAGACTCTGATGTGGTGAGATTACCTAGTGGTGTGGCCTTGGGAAAGGCTAGCCACGTCGACACCTTCACATACGGAAACACAGTTGGGCGTGATCCTGTATACGGTGGTGAAACGTCTAGCACTCCCCGACCTGCAGCTATTGCTCCTGGTGGTCGAATTCCTGCCGTCTCGGCTCCTACGTATGGAGACCGACCAGTTAGTGATTTCATGAACATCAAGGATCCTAAGCAAAACGGAGGCCAAGTCATTAAAGGCGACGGCAAGGGTAACGAGGTTGAGGCTCTGACAGCTGCGCTGAAATACGCAGTCCAGAACAACAAGATTGCCTACTTTCCATTCGGAGACTATCGCATCGAGTCAACCCTTACTATTCCTATCGGTTCCCGTATCATTGGCGAGGCCTGGGCCTCAATTTCAGCAGCTGGTGACTTTTTCAAGAACGCCGACGATCCTAAACCAGTGGTACAGATCGGCAGTCCTGGTGACGTGGGCACAATCGAAGTGCAGGACATGAGATTTACTGTCGCCGATGTGCTCCCCGGGGCCATCATTCTCGAGATTAATGCGGCTGGCAGCAAGCCCGGCGATGTAGCCATTTGGAACTCGGCCATTACTGTTGGCGGCACACGGGGTGCTGAGAGCCTAACTGACAACTGCCGTGATGCTTCGAACCCCTGCCAGGGTGCCTATCTGGGCATGCATTTCACAAAGGATTCTTCAGCCTACGTAGAGAACGTGTGGAATTGGGTGGCTGATCACATCACTGAGGAGTTTGACGGTGGATCGAGTATTGCTGGTAAGGGTGGAGCTCTTGTTGAATCGACAAAGGGTACGTGGCTACACGCTTTGGGCAGCGAGCATTGGTGGCTGTACCAGCTTAACCTGCGCAATGCATCCAACGTGGTTGTCAGTATGCTTCAGACAGAAACAAACTACGAGCAAGGCGCCAAAGCAGAGAAGTTGATGCCAAGCCCATGGAACCCCGACAAGGGAGGCTGGGGAGATCCCGACTATTCCTGGTGTGGTACTACCGACGGTTCTTGTCGCATGGGTTTGTCGAATTATGTCAATGGCGGATCCAACATCTACTATTATGGATCAGCCTCGTGGGCATTCTTTAACGGTCCTGGATACCAGAGATGTGAAGATGAAATGAACTGTCAAGGTACGTTTCACGAACTTTCAGTCGGGACATTGTTTACTAACCCTTGATAGAAACCATTCACTGGATTGAAAAGACCCCGGAGAATTTGCAGAGTTTCGGCTGGTGTGCCAAGGCTTCCAAGGTTGCTCTGCGTTTAGGGAATGGCGACAAGGTTATGACTGAGCCTGACTTTAAAGGGTCTTGGGGAAGTCTTGTTGGACGTTATACTCCGTAGTTATAGTAGAGTTTGACCGAGTTAGATCTCTTGTACTTGAGTGCTGAGACTGTGATTGGTGCATTGCAAGGTAAATTATTTTCTATACTTTACTTTTATTTGTTTTTTTTTCCTCTTCGTCGAAGCTTGAGTCTTCTCAAGATTTACGCGTAAATTTAACACTGAGGGATCTATACCGATCAAGTACACAATATATCAAAACTAAATTTTTCTCAATAGCTAACTAGAATTTTCTAAACAATAGCGATTGCTATCTCAGCGGGCCGTGTATGATGTGCATTTGAGAGTGCAAGGGATCTATCTGAAACTCAATGTGGGAACAAAGAAGGTAATTTGTGGTTATGATTTAGTATTACACAGTTCCGACTTTTCTATCGTTCTTTATCATCACCGAACAAGGCCTTCGCTAGACCTATGTGGTCCCCCAGATGTAATTGGTCGATCAAATGTCTGCATCTCTACATCCGTCTTGACGTAGATGTTCTTCCTGGAAGAGGTATCGTCGAGCTCCTCCCAGTGACCTTCTCCTTCGCCAATACCTGATGTACTAGCGCCTCTGTGGGACCTGCTTTGCCCTACTGATTTAGAAGTAATAGTCGCTCGGTAGGGCCCTGAGTAAGGTGCGGACTGGGCGGGAGAGCTATCTGAATTGCTGTCGAATTGGAAGCGGCGGTTGACCAATTGACGCAATGAGGGCAGTGAACCGGCTACGATGCCGATGCCCGACTCGAGGATAGACCAGATGACAATATGTGCAACGTTATCTGTGTTTAGTTAGAGAGGTAGCGTCTTGATAGTCGAAACAATACTGACAAAGATAATCAGGCAGGATAATATAGTACTTTACATAGGGAAGTCGAATGATTGTGCAGAGTGAAGCCCTGGTATGAGAATTAGTACAAGGTTCAATCCGTCATTCAGATTGAGATTGAACTTACAAGGCAGCCAGAGAAAGGATAATCGCAAGTGATACCTTGGTCGCCATCTTCATGTTCGCCTTGTATAGCATAAATATAGGCAAGATAGCGCAGATGAAATCAGTAACAACCGCACCAGTTGACACAAGATATCCAAGACTTGCAGTGACAATTAACGGAGCACATGTCCCGTCCGCATGACCCCACGCGGTCGCTATTGGACGACAAATAACAAAAAGTCCAATAATAACAGTAGTAATAGAAAGCAACGCAAATGCGAGAGTGCCCCAAATGATGATACGGTGGGTTCGGACAACAGCAATGCGAAGAAGAGTAACGCAGATGGAGCTTTTGAGGAATAGCAATGAGATGCAGTAAGTGACTTGGAAGAACCAAAGAAACTAAAAGAGATGAGTCAATCGGTCTTTGTCTGTCTTGCTGAGGTGGTGTACGTGACATACCTTTCGGCCATCGCTTTGGAGATAAGCATTCAGTTCGGTATCTTTAGTGCCGAGACCAGCATAGGTGCTACGTGCCACGATGCAGCTAACGCCGACGTATAGCATCTAATATCCAGGTATGTTAGTGAAATACTGTGAATAAATCAGTAATATGTTGCTTACCCATCCGACAAGCATGAGACCATCGTCAACGCCAAACGTCCTGTATCGTAGACGAACCCAACATCTCGAGGCAATGATAATCGTAGTTATGATCAAGAAAATGATTGTAACGATGAGAAGTGACCGCCCAATGCCAGTAGGGTCTACTGACATTGCCTTGGCGTCGAGTGCCATGGAGAGACAGCGATAGGGTACATTCAAGTACAGCGATAGGTGTATTCAAGTCATGGGGTAGAAGTGGGAATGACATGTACTTTTAATAGAAAACTCAGATCTACTAAACACGTTCCCCTTTTTAATCCACTCGCTTTAACTTTGAATGTGTACGCTAATCGTTGGCCGTCGCAAAAGCGTCTTAGCCGCCTTTAGAAAGTGGCTTGGATTTAAGATGACGGATCAACTAATCCCGAGCTCTAGTTTCTCCTACGATTTGCTTTTTGATGCAATTAGTAGTCATCAAGACAGCCCTCTTTTCAGGATGATCCACATCTTAAGCTTACTGTCTCACCATTAGATGAATGCATTTTACATGTCCAGCCGTCTCAATCATGTCCCTGATTGCTTTTTAGGATCCCCATTCTTTGGCTACGGGATCGCATACCTTGTCCCCGATCTTTAGCAAGTGGGACTTGTGATTAACATTGTGTTCTAGTCAGGCTAGGGGTCGGGGGTGGCAGCCGTAGGATTTAGATTGGAGATGGTCGGTTTTTAGCGCAAGCTATTTCGTTAGCCTCATGACCCGACGCCGGACCATCGATCTAGTTCTTACTGCTGGGACGGCCGATATTGCCGCCTTCTCGTAAGCAGGCGGTTGATGTAACTAGAAAGACGAAGCCATAGACAGGACTATGGAGGAATGGTGAGATATAATCCCTAGAGCTAACCATGGTCTGACAGGTTTCCTTCAACCACGAGACACAAAAGTCGCAGGATGATTGATAACTAACAGTATAGGGTAACATTTCACGATTCGCCGCCACACAACTCAATGCGAAACCCCGCGAGTCAGTTGTCCCTCAAAACATTGCAGCCAACAATCGTGAATACTCTTGGCACTTATTCCTCTTTCGTGTAGCTATCGATCTTGGTATGTAGGGATGATGTTCCAGAGCAAGTTCTGTTTGACTGACTAGAGCAGAAAAAAGAAACCATTGTCTCAGCCATTGTCTACTTGAGGAAATACTACGAGAGACTTGACTTATCAGGGCCGAGGCTCATTTCCCCGGGTCTCGGCCTACCAGCCTTAACTATCCATTGGCGGCATTGTCCCGGCCGGCTGGCAAAGACAGTGGCGTCAGAAAGGCTGAACTCAATTGAAGTCAAAGCGTTCCCGATGATCAACGGCAATAAACCTTAGTTTGTGCAGAAAATCTTTTTTGTCCAATTATAGTGAATATTGTTCTTGAACCTCATTTTTAACAGTGTATACTTTATTTCAAATTGTTAATAGATTAACATTTTTTTTACTTTGATTATCATTTCCTATTATTTATACTATTATTTGAATATTATTTGAAGGTTTTCGAGGCATAAGTCCCGCTATTATTTGTACATAGTCATGCGAGTCCTTGTTATCTACGGGGCCATTGAAGCCTTTATATAATCGGGTGCATATATAATTATCGTTTTGCATATGCTTATCATGCATTAGAAATAAGTCTCGAGCGTATTTCCCATGTATAAATAAATACTGATAAGAGGGATATAAGGATAACAAGGAACGTGAGATATATTTGCTATGTACCTAGTTTTCACTCAATATACAAGAAATCGAGAACATCTCAAAAAGCATACATACCCACTCAGATTAGATATCGATCATCAGCTTAGTATTGCAGCATGGAGGCTATTCGTAAGCTACACATATCTCGAATTGAGATTTGTGTTACCCATCACTTGTCCTACAGCCGTGATGGGAGATAAAATCACCAAAGCAAGCAATTCACTAATACTAGGATAACTCTCACCAAGATATCAGTCATCGGAACTCCTTCATCTGGTACGTATAACTTACCAAGTCCGTTCTTTACCCGACAATGTGGTCAGGCTTGGTCCCCTGTGGACCCAGACATTCACCAGCCCCTCAAGGTTGTTCAAATGCTTCCCATCGCAAAAAGGCATACTCAAACGATGGTAAAGTCCCAGCAGATACATTCCAACCAGAGACCTTGGACCGGTCGTTCTCCACCGTCATGGACTTTGCGCCTACCTTCCTTGAGCTAGCTGGAATATCTCTCCCCACTTCTGGAATGATAGCTCTACAGAGGATGAAAACGGTACTACTGCATTAAGCATGAAAAATGTCCCTTGCGGGTAGTACATGCCATTCGACAAAGGTTTTGCATTTTGTTTTTCGGTAAAGTCGAAAGGGCCGATGATGATGAAATGTGGACTATATACTATTGTGCTTATTCTGTTTGTTGGGAACTATTCGCAATAGATGCTCTACGAAAGTGTAATTGGGAACTTGTCTACATTCCAAGGAGAAGGTGGTGCTGAAGAAAGTGGTTAGGGCTGGAAGCTGTTCAATATCGTTGATGGCTCTGGAGAAACCCCGAGTTTGGCGGAGACCAATCCCGAAAACCTACAAGAGCCACTCGCACATTACAATCAAGACGTGGTTAAGTGTGGGGTTGTTTAGAGGAAAAAGACCAAAGTTCTGGGTCTTGACAAGGCCAGTGTTCCGGAGCCTTGGGAGTGTGACACAGAGTTGCAAACGGGTTGAATAGTTGCAAAAGCTGTAAACGAAGAGGTTCCAAGGAAAACAAAAAAACATTCTTTTTAGGATTAAAGCAATTCTAACTGTGAATCTACCATCTAACTCTACATGTCAATCAATCCCAATTGCCATGCGCAGAATATCATTATAGTAAGAGAAGATCATCCGTGGTACCATCAGGGCACCGGTTTACTTCGGACCATGCTCCTCAGCAAAAGCTGCTATCATCTGCTGCGCTCCATCATCATTGTACATCAATGTCTCCATGTCGATACTACTCTGGATATGCTCATAAGCGCGAGGCTTCATCTCCTGCTCGTAGGCAACAATCGCTCTCTCCAAAGCCTCAGCGTCGGCCTCTTGGTTGTAGGGTCCTTCTTGGACGGCGCCAACTTCTTTAACAATCTGATCAAATAGTACTAGAGAGTCATACATCGCTTGGTTTACGCCTTCGCCATTTGGAGTGGATAGATGTGCTGCATCGCCGAGTAGAATAACTCCAGGAGCTCGCGTCCAGCGATGTTGGCTGTTGGGTCCAGAAGAGAAGAGGGTTTCGTCGAGACGATAAAGTGGCCAAGGACGCCATGGTGTTTCAGCGGCCCCGATCAAAGTTCTCAATTCCTCTGTCCAATTCTCAAAAAAGCCTCCATGGCCGAGCATTGTGTTTCGTGCTGTTTCCATGTCGGCGGGGTCGGCATCGCCACCAGGAAGCGTCAAAGATTCGGGTCCTAGTAAGCCCATGTACATTCGGTACGATGAATCAGACATTTGTTGTACTGCAAGAGTGGATTTGGCACTCATGGCCATTGCAGTTCCTTTACCGGCCATTTGTTCCGCTAGCTGGTATGCTGGGTTGCCCAGAGATATTCGGCCTTCTACAAAGGACTTGCCAGAGTATTCAGGCTTGGCGTCAGTGATCTGTGAGTAAGGTTAGTACAACAGCTATTTACTTATCGAGTACAGTCCTCAATACTTACTAGAGATCGGACTTTGCTCCATGCACCATCTGCTCCGACAATCACTCGAAATCCAGTTTCGGTTGATCCATCGCGGAATCTCAGAGTATATTCGTGGGCACTTTTACCACTAGAGTTTTCGTTGCGCTCAACAGCATCTGTTATCTTGCCCCAACGAATACGTTCAGCGGGAATGGAATCGAGTAAAATCTGGCGCAACTGCTGACGATCGATCTCCGGCCTGTCACTTCCATCGACGTCGATATCATCTCCCAGAATAGACCGGAACGCTCCTCGGGAATCCATCAAGGTCATTGTTGTGGCATCATAGCGAGCAAGAGACTTGAATTGATTGTAAAGACCTGCGCGGCGAAGAGCTTCTTGACCTGTTGCCGGATGAATATCGAGAGTACCACCTTGACTTTTTACAGCTGATGATGGTGAAGAGTCGCGCTCGAAAATGATATAGTTGATGGATGCAGTTTCGAGTAGACGGGCGAGGGTTAGACCACAAGGGCCGCCGCCGATGATGGCGATTGGTGCAATTGTTGACATGCTCATGTTGACAGAAGATAGGATGTTGTGTAATGAGAAAATTGAGAGACCTTTGTGGTATTTAAAGTAATTATTGCGTTTAGCCGCGGACTTTCCGACATTTCCATCGTGTCCGAGGCGATGATCTCGGGCCCAGCCTTATGCGCGGGGAGATATGATTAGTCGAGAACTAAATATGGATCAAAGCTAGGGAGACAGTAACACCCGAGACTGCAAGGCTAAGTACCAAGGCGTCAAATCAAAACGCTAGCTCGGGACTTTCTAAATCCCGACCACTTCCCTTAAACAGAGTACTGTAACCTGGAAGAAAGTGTATATAATTACCTTTTCCACAGAACAGCTGGCACTTAACCCCAACTTGTATCGGTGGTTAATAGATCATAACCTAATCTTGGTAACAGTGAACCTGGTCACTTTCGTTGGAAGGTTATCATCACTAAGCCTCACTTGTGAACTTATGCAGCTAGCAGGTGTAAGATCTGAAAATTGAAATACACCCATCAGCATAAGACATATCTATTATTCTCACATCAGTTACCCCTCTTCTTCATTTCCTTATAAGCCTTCTGTAGACACCCTAGACCAGCGAACTAAAATGTCGCTTCGCGTTATACCAACGAGTTCCACTCCAGGATTTTGTTCCTGGTGCGAGGCGTTTTTAAAAAGGGAGCCCTCAGACGATATTGAATGCCCAATACAATCGCACGATGCCATAAGAGCGGCGGCCCAACGAGGATGCTTTATCTGTGGCTGGCTTGTACTAACCGTTGATCTCGAGACGTTGAAAAGCTTATATCTGAATGGTCCGAGTTCTACGGATGACGCTTTAATCTCTATAAGCTTTACAAAGTTTATCGATCCTGGTTGGGTATATAATCCGCGTTATAGAATATTCAATGTTTTTGATTCCAAAGGTAGCCTATACAAGCCTTGAATTTACGTATGAGCGATGGCTAAGTATAACAGATCGCTCCTGGTCTTCGAGCCCCTATCGCCCTCCTGACTCTCTCGAAGTCTACCATTCGTCTTTTCGCAATTTAGTCACAAAATGGATAGCGACATGTAATGATTGCCATCCAAATTGCAGGAAAAGCATGGTAGTCAATACTACCTTTCTACCTAGTCGTCTTGTCAAGATCATTAGTAAGAGAAATGTTCAGCTGGTCTGTTCCTCAGATCTAGATGGAATTGTGGACTATGTCGCTTTATCGCATCGATGGGAAACCCTTCAACCTCTCAGACTCTTGCAGAGTAACATGTCTCAATTTCGAACCGAAATTAAGATGAAAGATCTACCAAAAACATACAAGATGGCCATAACAGCATGCAGAGCATTGCAGTTTCAGTACATATGGATTGATTCATTGTGTATCATCCAGGATTCGGAAGAGGACTGGCAAAAAGAGGCAGCGACTATGCATCTTGTATACGGAAACTCTGCCCTGAACATATGTATGCCTGGTGCAGCTACAACAAGAGATTCAAGGTTGATAAAGCCATTGGTCGTCAGACTTGAGCAGGAGGGCGAACCGACAAAAGAGGCCCATATGGTCTGTGCGAGAACATGCCATCGGGACTTGTTTTTCAGCCCTTTGAGGGATAGAGGATGGATCTTCCAGGAGTTATCACTTTCAAGACGATCTCTCATGTTGGGCTGTGTGCAGCTTTGGTGGCATTGTCATGAGCAGCTTGCATGTGAAACGTTTCCAGAAGGAACAAATTATGGCGCCAGATTTGGGTCCGGAGCGGTTGAGAAGTCGGAACTCAGTGCAATGAAACTTGGAGGTGCGTTATATCTTGTGGAAACTGACAATATATGGTTCTGACTATGACTTAGACTCGGAGGCAAAGAATGCTCATTCGATCTTACCGTATGAGAACTGGTGGAACATGGTGGAACAATATGCCTCTTCCAATCTCACATACGAGACAGATAGAGTAATTGCCTTTTCTGGCGTCGCTCAAGCATTTCGCCTGTTGCACAATATTGAGGGTCAATATCTAGGAGGCATTTGGACTCTCAACCTGCCCGAGGGACTGCTGTGGTATCGACATGACTGGGCTGCATCCCGTTCAAACAGTTACAAGGCACCTTCATGGAGCTGGATGTCGGTTGACGGACCTTATAATATGGATCATGGTCGCGAGTACGCAACTAGATTCTGTTGCTCGATCGAGCAGATATATCTACATCCCAGGGACGAGAAGCATGATACTGGCTTGATAGACGGTAGTGCTCTTAGAATCTGTGGACATCTGGTTGGGCCTGTCGCAAATGTCCCTTCACTGGAGGAGGACATCCTAATGTGCCACGCGAAAACAGATGAGAAGGCAACTGGCGGGGTTTGCATGTTGTACGAGGATGAAGAGGGGGATGATAGGGTTCCCTTGATATCCTATGTGGATGGACTAGATCAGGAGTCCACACAAGCTGGTCTGGCGTCAGGAGCCCCCCGACAGACAATAACGTTTTCGGAGGCAAAAGGTTCGATCTTTTGTTTGCCGATTGCCTACTGCGACGGCGATACTGGAGATAATGATGATCCCCAACTCTGTGGTCTTGTCCTATACAATCCTTCCCATCAACCTGGGATCTATCACCGCATCGGCTATTACGAGTTGGATTGCGAAGAAGTTGAAGATTTTGAATTCTTATTGCGAACAGAGCACCCTCTACAATCAGTCCTTATTTGTTAATTGTCATAGTTGTAGAGACTTGTATTTATTCTCTATCTTGAGCTCGAAGTGCATGAACTCTAGAGTTGATCCAGCCACTAGTGATTCCTCGACCATGGTATTTACCATCTGCAACCCTTTCCAAGTTGAGTTCCGCCAGGGCAGCAGATAGATCCGCCCAGCTTGGCACATTGGGCACCGTCGCCACCACCGCTTTGACGAGTACACTATTCTCATTAGTAACAAGTTCTCTCTGGGATAGAGAATAGCTCATGTACATACAGAGCCTCTGGTGCATCCGTAGTTTTTTCCATCAACCTTGCAAGAGGTTCCGTTGCATTTGCCCCAGTGGGCAGCACGTCTGGCTTCCAATCTGCTTGCTTCGTTGGGTGTGATGGCACTGGCGAAGGCCGAAGTAGCAGTCAAGAGGGCGAGGATAGTTGAGGTGAACTTCATGATGAAAACTGAGATGGAAAGATGATTGATGGCTTTCGATGGTGTTTAGTGGTTAGTGTTTGGTGTTTAGAAATGAGAAACAATAAGGGTAGGAGGGAGTTTAAATATATCACGACGAAAAGGATAGTAGGTATTCAATCTAGGACTTGACATCAAAGCGGCTCAATATACGTATGATATGATGATATGATCAGCCCGAAACAGCCGAGCGTGCGCCGCAAGGTCCACTGAGAGAATTTTTACAATTGGGTCGAGTGCCAGATAATCGAAGCATGAACAGAACCGTGCGTAGGAGATGATATTATTTTGGTGGTGTTTTATTGAGAAAAGTGAAAATTCCTTAAATATAAGAACGCTACCTGTATTTAAATTTCAATTTCTAGTAATTGTTTAGAATAAAAACAGATAAATACTTCATAAAATATGAGATATACTGATAATTGTTACTGGTGTTTTTGTTTGCTGATCGTGAGTTGTTGGCTGTTGGTTTTTGGCTATTGGTAGTTAGCTGCAGATCGCTAAACAAAAAGGCTATCTAAAAGTGTAATTGCCGATTATAAACAGTGTCTACTATTTGCTGCAGGAGGTTGATAATTATGAATTAGTTTTTACTACTCGTATTCTCGGATAAAACGGATCAAATGTGATTTTCACTTGAGGTTATTCGTCGTAGCCTTATATTATCACAAAGAACGTAGTTATGAGTCATGATATATACCTATAGACCGGACCTTTATTAGCATTTAGGTTCAAAAACTGCGTTTATTATTGAGTTAATTTTATATGTATACCTCGGGACTTACGCCTCGGAGACCTTCAAACAATAGTGCCTTTTTCATGTTAGTGTATGGGCAAGTTAGACGCAGCAATGATTTCATAAGTTGAGGTTTAAGTTGCAAAGAAGGTCTATATCGTTCATCAAGCGTGTGTATTAAACTTCCTTTTCAGCTAAAACTTTGTCCAGTATGATCTATCCAAAAAATGTCCCAAGCTTGAAATTTGATAGAAGGAAATCCACCGTGCGTAACATTGCATCTTCCTGTATCTCGTCATATACCACAGCGCCATCATAGTTCTTATCCCAGACTAACAAAATGATATCTCTCATACGGGTAACTTTTGACATGTAGTGCCACGCAAAGTAACAGATCTGTTCATGGAGAAGAGCTTCGGTCAGGTCCATATCGGAATGATATGCTAGCTTCAATAGAGCCTTGTAGATCTTGGAGATTAACTCTTCCTTATTCTTCGGGTCGAGAGGCACAAAGGTATCAGATTTTCTAGTCCTTGGGGTTCGATTCATAGCAATCGGTTCCCCCTCTTTGGATAGGTCGGCTATGTTGTGTTCCTCAGCGAGACTCATCTCATGGTACTTCGCGATAGTTTCATCGAGCTTGGCCACTCGAAGTTTGGCCGATTTGATCAGGCTCTTGCTGCTTGCCTTTGATTGTTTTGGGTCGACGGGTTTAGTGTTGAAAAGCACGTCGACAGCCAATTTCATCTGTCTCATATGACCAACAAGAGCTTGTTTGACAATGGTATAGTTTTTGAACATGTTTTGGTTGTCAGGGCCACTGAGATCAAATATTGTCGCGAGAGTAAGTGGTGTGTAGACAAGTTCGGGCCATTTGGCATCTTTGTCCTGCACGAAAAGGTTCGTGGGTGTGCGAGAGACGTCTTGCGTACCATGAATGAACTGATACTCGCCATCGTCGGTGAAGACCTCGATGCATCTGTCTTCACCATCTTTGTCAAATACAAAGCTGATAAGGAAATGTGGATTTCCGTCACTGATGATGGGCTGCCAGCATACATCGGAATACTGCACAGCCCCGTCGAGCAAGGAATCTTCCACATGCCATGCCCAGTTGTGCCAAGCCCAAAAGATATGGGCATCGACGCCGTGGGTGGAGGATTTCTTGAGGGCCTTGTCAAGTTCCATTGCCTTCAAATGTTAGCTATTGAGCTTCACAGACAAGAACCATAAACTTACCGATAATTTTTGTAGTCTTTGGCATTCCTCAGTAAGTAATTCCTGAACCTTGCCCCAGATAATCTTGCTGTTTTTCGAAATACCGGGCTTCTTCTGTATGCCTTCAGTTAGTGACCGATATCAGCAAGAGATGAATTAGGGTTACATCACCTTTTCTTCCAGCCATTTTCCGTATCTATACCTCTGTATCTTAAATTCAGCCTGGAGTTCCATCCTCACCTTTTGATCAAGTACATAGAGATCGTACAAGGTCGCTTCTTCATCCTCATTGTCTTGTTTATTATTAGCGAGATACCTGGCGTGAATATTCTGGTAGACCTCTTCTAAACTGTGCGAATCTTCACCATTGGGTACTTGACCATCGACATATTCGATTTCGATAGCCGCATGATGAGTATCGTAGTCTATGCCGTCGGCAGCTTGCAAATGTTCCATTATATCGTCCGTGGGTACTTGATCATCGACGTTTTTGATTTCGATGGCTGGGTGATAACTATCCCAAACTGTGTCGTACACAGCTCGCATGTATCCAATTTCGTTGTGGTTAAAATTGAGGTCCTTGATCGAGAGGGGTTTATTGGCATCCAACCAGTAAAAAGATCGAGTAGTAAAAAGACCATCGGCTTGCTTGAAACCGCTGAAATACTTGTATAGAGCAAGAAGGACGTCCCACGCTGTTATGTGTCAGTATAGATGCCCACTAGTTAGGGAGAAAGCGTAGAATGGAATAGAAACGTGAACTGATATAACGTACTGGGATGTCCGTGCTGGGTACCTGGTGTCACCAGCAGACCCTGAGGCTTGAGTTTCTCGATGAGGGTGTCCGTAATGATGTCTGCCGCCTTCTTCTTTGTCTTGTTTGACACCTCAGCCACCAGAGAGTTGGTGCCAACACCTGTCTCTTTCTTAGATCCTAGGTTCTCCCTGGTTGACCCATGATGGTCCAGTTTCATCAAATCAACCAGACCGTGACCGTGCTTATTGAAATATCCGGATTTGCTAAGCCAGTTGTCGACAATGTCTTTGGCCACAATCGGGCTACCGTCTCCTCCCGTGTAGTAGGAACAACGACCATTCTCGGGCCAATACAAGATCCCAAGAATAGACGTTTCGTTACGTGACGGTTCAGGTACGACGCGTTCTCCATCTCCGACGCCGATGCCATACCCATCTGCTCCGATTACGCAGAATCGAGGCTGAGGCGTCTTGGGATCGTGGTCAATGCCCCAACCACTGAATGTTTTATGACTCTCAGAGCAGATTGTGCCATCCGGGTTGAACTGACGGGTACGAGTGAAAAGATCAACACCAACTAATGGTTGGGTTGTAATGCATCGAAGCCTGGCTGACTTGATAATAAGCCGCGACGATTCGTTGTTGAGGCAATAGGTGTTGTTTAGCTCATAGGCTTTATCGAAAAGCGCTTTGATGATTCCGGCTACATAGAGCCTAGGTTCATCCATGAACGGTTTGAGGAAACTGATATCCTGTTCTTTCTTCCTATTGAAGAACATGACAAGGTCCAAGGCTCCACACAGTAACCAAGGTTCGTCGCAAAAATACTGCTTTGCAAAGGTTGAAGATTGGGAACGGGCAGTTGGGACATTCTCTCCCCTTTGAATGAAACGGAAGAGTTTGAGATCGCTTGACAAGAGGTCTCGCACGCCACGATAGTGATCTTCATCCCAATGCGTGACGACCCAGTTATCAAACTTCCAATTGGTGCCAAGCTCAAGGTCAATGTGTCTCAGTCCTTTGAGGATCTGGACCCAAGCATAGTAGCCACCGGCGTTAGTGCCGCCGTCCATAAGAAAGGCCTTTTCAATCTTTTCTACTTTTTCGTCTTTCATCTTGATGAGAAAATGTGCTGAACAGTCGCCAATAGGTACAGGGATCTGGTAATTGGCAACCCTCCATTTGATGCTGTTGGTTTCGGTTTCCATGATGGGCGGTTTTGCAAAATATTGTTTAGGTGAATGCAGGTAAATTGTGCAGAGTTGGGTGTAAAATATTCCAAGATGATATCTTTATAGTTGTCCCAGATGTACAGCAAACCATATGCGGGGAGTATTGGTCACTACATTTAAGTTGTCTAACTACGGTTCTCTGCAAATTGATTAGATTCCCGATCTCTCGATCATATGTGGTACTCCATTCAGCTGCCAATTGTCACATTACATATCGTGCCATGCAACGCATGCTCAGGTGGGCGGGAAAATAAAGTGATTCATGCATATCAGCAATAGCGCCAGCCACCTGCCACCCCTCAAAATTATGGCTTACTTTACTTCCAATGCTTATAGGAAGTAAAATCATCTGACCTTCTGTATATTTTGTAGGCAAATTACTATTTAGAAGAAGACCTCAAACACGTTTCTAGTCTCCAATGGAATTATAGCTATAATAGTCTACGCAAGTTTCCCTGTTCGGTTGAAGGCAACTCCTCTTGCTCCATAATCATCTGGTCTATTTACATTTTGGACGCCAAACTAGAGACGCGTGCGATAGTTCCGATCTCGAATCCAGCCAGCCACAATATTTCAGCTCAACAGACTTGCCAATCACATCATTTCTGTAAGTTCCTTATCACCATATATCCATCGGGTGAAATGTCTTATTCTACTGGCATCAAGTTATTACACCAGCCAGCCACTCTAGATGTGATCAGCCCATAACGGCTTGAACTGTCCGGCTGGTACGTGGCATCATTTTGCGCAAGCCACAAGTGGGGAAATACTTCAATTTTAGGAAATCCCTGAGATGTCCCCTCAAGGACCAGAGCGCTAACTTCGAACTCCTTGGTGAAATATGCATGAATAGTCTTATGTTGGTTCCAGCTCTAAGCTGAATCGAGGTCCTGTAATCAGTACTCCAGAGCTGTCACTGTGATACGTCTTGTATTGTACTTGGGCTTATCCTAAATCTGTAAGTACACGATACAGTCACGATGGCAAGATGTCTTCAAACTATTGACAATAATCTGAAGTTACATAGCCATATATTGATAGTGATAGTGATAGTGTTCCCCCTCATTTTAGGACAAGGGTACATAACAAGAACTGGCTACGAGCTGCTCTCACCAGCCGCCCACATCCAATAGTCACTTTCAGCTGTGAGAACATACAGCGTTAGACAGGGGTAGCAGTGTTTATCTGACTGCCATCTTTGGACAGCCACATAAGCCTCGTCCCCGCTAAATTTAATCACGGCTCATGAGTGCGGGAGACAACTCAAGGTCAAGTAGCACAGACGAAGCTCTAGCAAACGAAGATCCGTGGCATGGGTTGAAGTAATGTTGAATATTATTAAAACAAAAATGGGTATTATACGTATTATCTAATCATCATCATGCGAAATTGAGTATTGCATTACTCGGCAGCGTTACTCGCGCAGGACCAAGGCTGCTTGCTTCCTCCCTCGGCAATAGCCTCAATGGAAGCCCACAAACCAAGAACACAAATAAGGAAACCGGTCAGGAAAAGAAGAACATTGGCAAAGAAGCGGCAAGTCTGCTTTCCATCCTTGAACCAGTTGCCGTAATGCATCCAAAGCCAGAAAATACCGGGAAGACCGTAAGAGAACCAACTGGCAAACAGAGCGCAGATGAGACCCAAAAGGTTGTTGAAGACAGGGATGGATTCGGCGATGACCATGGAAAGAGCCCAGATACCGAAAGTGATACCAACCCAGGCAAAGGTGGACAGCTTTGTTCGGCGGATCATGTGCTTGGTGTTGCGGAAGATTCGCTGGAAGATGTAGGCCGAGGCAACGTGACCGTAGATAACACCAGCGATGACAATGGTGGGGATGGCGATACCCCAGATGACCTTGCGCATGGTATGAGAGCCAGCAGCGGAAAGGGCGGGAGATGGGACATCAGGGCCAACAAAGACGTAGATGACGACAGCGGCAAGAAGGTAGAGAACAGTGTCGACGATCTGAAGGAAAGCCAAAGCCTTGGGCCAATCCTTGGGCTCCTTGAACTCGTTGATGACGGTGAAGAAGCAAGAGTGGCTGGAGAAAGAGATGGCAATGTTGGTAACAGCAAGGAATGCGCCTGTGAAACCAAGCTCGCGAGCAATCTCGATGCTTCCAGTACCGATGGGTCGCTCGTGGGCAACATCGCCGACAGTGATGAGAACAGCGAGAGTGATGGACATGCAAGAAGCCATGGACATGTAACTCGTGTACTTTAAAGTACGGGGAAGGTTGAGAAGCCAGAAGATGGCCAATCCAACAACAGCCCAGACGATGGTGCATGTCGAGCTGTTGGTAAGAGTGTTGATGCAGATGGTCCAGGTGAGAAGATGGCTACCCATGACAAAAACCTGGAAAATGACCTGCGCCCAACCAAAGACCTCTTGGAAGACGCGACCCATTCCGATAGACTTGCCGATAACTTCGACGGCGTCACCAAAGTTTTGAACGAAGGGGTATTGTTCGCGGAATTCGGCGAGGACAAGACCGGAGTATGTTGACAGGAAACCCATGACGAGAATGAGAATAATTCCTGGGACGAGGCCGACGGCGGCGAGGACGGAGGGGAGAGAGAGGATACCGAGGGAGACTGTCTCGGCGATGAGGACAATACCACCTTGCCTGTAAATTATTAGTATTTGTTATTATCCCGACTTGGACGTTGAGACATACCACCAGGTCAAAGTCTTGTAGTCAATGAGCTCTGCCTCTTCATGGGCCAGAACAGCATCTTCATTCTTAGACGCAGGAGCAGAAGCAGGAGGACTGTTGTTGATGCCCTTTTCCTGGTCAACAGCTTGCGCCGGAGCGCCAATGTCATCGGTGTGGCTCATTGCTGTGCGATGTATCGTTGAAGTAGACGTCGCGTGTTGAAAAGGGAGACACAAAACAGAAAGTGAGAGTCAAATTGAGAGAACAAAACTAAAACGCGAGCAGGAATTGTCTACTTAAATAAAAACAACAATCTTACATTACATTCCCTGGGGGCGAAAAAAAAAACGTAAGTTGGCCGAATGCGCTACATGAAAAAAGTTGCTTAGTTCAAGTCGAGTCAAGCTTCAATGTCGGCCCACAACAAGAGACGGGCGAGGCCGATGGGCGCCATCGCGCACCGAAATTCGGTCAATTGAAGCTATTCCATTAATCAAGCCAAATTCTAGACCAAGTTAAGTAGTTCAGATGCACCTTTTCTCCACGAAAAGTCCGGTAGTCAGGGCCCATGGAAGCGTTGGTGGATCAGGCGAGATCGGACAATCATAAAAAAACAGTGGTCAGATCTTGAATACCTTCAATTGAATTTGCAAACTTTTACGTGATATGGTTCCACTGTGGACTGGGAAATTGGACCTTGAAATCCACAATCCAGACGCTCCAGACTTTTCTCCACAGACAAAAAAGGGTTTCCCCAGATGTGTAACTTATTTCAATACGGTACTTGTTCACAGATTGAAGAAACGGCGCGTCAAGAAACGTTGAAAAAAGAGCCTCATTAAGCCGCAAAGCTAGCCATGTCAGACTTTTTCAGCCTCTTCCTTGGCTCTGCCGAAAACTCTGTTTCTAGAACGACGGAAGAGAATTTCTAGCGCTTTGGAGTTAGTCCTTTTACGGAATGACTCAGGGCGCCGATCACGGTCCGAAAGTCTTGGGGGGGGGATTCTAGGCCATGGGTTTGAAGCGGAGACTTTGTCCGGGGGAACTAGGACAACTCCAGAGACATTGTGAAGCCGAAGTGGGTTTTTAATGGAGAGTTGGAGTCTGGGCTGTCGGTAGTCTAGAACACTGTGACTGGTCACTGAGTCTGTGCAACTCTTAGAGACACTGAGAGGGATGGCCAGGAGCTGAATCAAGGAGCGGCAACCTATGACTTTATGTTCTTCGGGCAGTTTGCGAAGCCACGTTATATGGCTTGCAGCTTGGCGGAGTCTATCGTGCATCGCCAAGGGACTTGACTAGGATGAAGAAGCTTAAAAACCGTTGATCAGCCAAGACCATTCACTGGTTTGTATACGTAACTGGTAGATTTCCCCAGAGTTGAACGATAGGGCTGTGATTACCAATTATTCGTATTACGTGATACAGGCCGTGTTCTGTGTGGTCTAGACTCGGCACAATCTGAGGTGGATAACTGTATATTGCAGAAGTAGCTACACAAAGACACCACGTCGAATAACTCGAAGAAATCTCTGTGGATAACTTTCCGTGCGCAACCCCTCACTGTATATCCTCTCAGTCAAGCCCATTCTATATCCTGTCCATCAAAGCTTCCTTAAGCCATATCCAACGGGAAAATGCCCCAAGTTCCTTATCAAGTAGATCTGTGGTCTTTCCTTCTGGCGACAAACAACTCGATATCTGAACAATTGCCTAATCTCCATCACCTCCTCGAGGTCTCAGTTATCAAAGCTGTACTTGACTGGGAGGAAGTCGAACTCGTTCGTATACATCACTGTCGCGACCGTTTCCTTCCTGCCCGTAAAGTCGATAGTGGCATATTTGCCAAGCTGGGCAAAATCCACAACCCTTCCGGGAACAAACTTTCCAGTTGAAATGTAGTAGGTTCTCTTGGGAGTGATTTGATACTTTTGATTAGGTTCGGCTTGCCAAACGGAAACGGGGATGACATCAGCCTCAGCTGGATTGGGACTCTTCATTCCGAGACCACAAAAGGCATGCGCTTGTGAAGGTTAGAAATTGGGGCTATATATAGATAGCGGTGAATGTTTGGAGACGTGCACTTACCATACTTGGTCACGTCGTAGGAACTGGTGTCAATTCCGAAAGAACCATCTTTCTCAAGAGTTGCGGTTTTCTTCTTGTTGAAAACGGCACCACCGTCTTCAATTTCAAGCTTCTCCAGGCTGCCCTTTGCACCATCTGTTCCGAGCTTGACCTCGTTCCAGTCCGACGTCTTCACAACGAGATCCGTGTCCAAAGCCTGAGGCGTCATGCCACATACCGCATAGTAGTGCTCTTCGATCGCGAACTCAGTGACGCCATGGTTAGCTCCCACTCCTGGTGAGCGACCCCACACGTTGGTCCAGGCTTTACCAACTGAATCAGAGTACGTGGGGCGTTCGCTGAAGATGAGAAACTGCTGGACCTTGTCACTGGTGTTTTTTACGACAATACTGACTTGAGGCATGATGGGATAGGTGGAAAGGTTTGGAGCGTGTGTGAAAACGAAATTGTCAAGAGGTTTGGAGATGAATTGATGGGAAATGGATGAAGGTTGAGGGAAATTACTGACGTATGAGTGAGCCTTTTATATATTCGCGTGTTCGATCTTCAATAAAAGAAACTCCGCAAGCTCAGTCACATAGTCATATTATTGGCTCATGGTTTGTGACAAGTTGACTGTATCCTGCATCACGCTTATGTGGTATTGTTATAGTGAATTGATTCAAAGAGGCTGGAGGATAAGAGAGACAGGGCAAAAAGACCGAATGTGACTGATATAAACTACTGTAGAGGTAAATTATCACGCCAGTCTGTGTCTCACATGTTTACAGGTCACATTTGCATCGAAAAGGGATATATTTGCGAGTCTAGTGGTAATCATGGCTGGCTGAGATGATATAGTCCATATGTGATTTTCCGAGCTGATACTGCAGTGTAACGATTTAAACTACTTTCTAAATATCCAAGACCAGACAACACTTACCGCGTATGCAAACGTGCATATGAGTATCACACATTATTGGTCTTTATATGGTTCGAGAGGAAACTTATTCCATGTGGAGTGTCTCTGGGTTCGAATCTAGACCGTTGATGCGTGGAGCTATTGGACGTGGGCTTCCCCTGTTACCGGACTGGTATTTCTTATTGGTGGTTCCTACTAGCTTAGTGAAGTCAAGTGATTCCAGTCCTATAATTGGCTTTTTGCTTACAGCTGAACATATCCAAACAAGGATTTGTGATATCACATTCCTTATCATTGCAGACTACATGACGTCTGAAGTTTTGATATGCATCACGGACCGTCTTCCAATCAACCTGATACCTAGAGTATACCTCAGTTTATGAGAAAGTTATGCCTGTAGAAGAGGATTATTGTGTCTGAGACGGCTGATGTCTTGTGCTGCTTGCAATTCTTATAAGGTGGCAAGTCTTTTGCATCTGTAGTTTACCGGTTACTAGATCAACAAGGTATTGCTGTATCTAAACGCGTTAAGTAGTCTAAAGAGATACAAAGCAGTATTTTGAACACTCGATGACATTGCAATCTAACTGACCCCTCACATATTGGCCCGATTTTTGACCGGTGTTTCCGATAACTTCGGATAATCACCTGAAAAGAGACGTCAGCCTCAGTCAAATATTGGAATATACCTGATTCTGAGAGATATTTATCAGATGAGAAAGGGTGTGTGAGAGGAGAAGGAATACTAGCCGTGTCAGCCGAAGCTCATGTGATGCAATGATAAGTAGTATAATGGAAACGATCCGCAATCATGGCAATGTCGATTTGCTCTTCGTCCTGTCTATTCCCTCTTATCTCATAAGTGGACCCGTCGCATTGCCTCGCGTTAAATGTGACTGTTACTGGCCAAGGTGCATCAGAATTATTGAAAAGGCCATGGCTGCATATTTCCGATCAACATCGACAAGGGGCAACAAACGGAGGTTACACAAAGGAGGCTGAGACTTGCAGTTATCCCTGTAGCATGCCGTCCTGCGACTTGGATTTTATTGAGTGTCTTTTGATGAAGCGAACGACATAGCGTACAATGGAATATCTGAAGTAGACAGCAAGCGATCATTTCTATGTACATCCAGGGCCAACATCGACATAGTATTCAGTTATACTATCTGTTTTATGCCGCTGGTACGGTGAAAAAAATGGCAAGATCGGCCCAGACTGCTAACGGCGCATAGATTTTCACCCGCAGTTTCGGAGCATTCACTCCACACCCCTGTCAGGATCAAGCAGGCTCAATACCCCGAACGCTTTATAGATTGTGGCTGAACAGCAATCAGCTGAAATCAAGACACAGGCGGTCTAGAAGCCAAAACCTTACGAGGCTTGCACTTGTGTCTAGTTATGATTCGGTGTTGCATTCTGACTAGGGTTATCTTGTCGTGTAGTCTCAGCTCTGTCACATTCACAAGCTCAAAATCAGGTCAGGTTCCTAAGGCACCTTTACAGGATATAGAGCCAGAGGCCACACAATAACAAGAGGGCGATAAGAGTAGTCACACTTATGACTATGGCAAGACACTGGATACTTTGGCTCATGCAGTCCTTGCATGCTAATTGTCGGCTCTCTCTCTCCATATATATATATCGAACGCCTTGCGGCATACCTGGGCTGAAACTATTCCTCTTAACGTTAAAGTCACGAACTTGAACTACAAGACTCATATATTTATCAATTACTTGTCAATCAATCTCAACTGGGACACTTGCACAGAGACTTGGAAATATATTGCTTAGTACCTCTCTGGTGAGTATAATTGTGCTTGTCATGGTCCCTACGATACCATAGTGTGCTTGCTAACTAGCCAGACAGGACACAATAGCTAACACTATCACTGTTACCGGCACTATTATTGCAAACTAGCTACTTGCAGACCTAGCTGATATATTAGTTAGCTTTAAGAATATAGCTAGTACTAAGCCTATTAAAGTTAAACTTAAGGCAGGCGATTTTAAATATAAGATATTTAAATTTAAATCTATTATATTAAATTTTATTATATTAAAAGCTATAATATTAATTATAAGCTTTTTTTTTTTTTTAAAAAAAAAACTTTTTTTTTCTTTTAATTTTATAAAATTCTTAATATAATAAATTTTAATTTAATAAACTTTTTAATAATATTATTAATATATAAAGGTATTATTATATTAATTAACTAGGTAATTTAATTATTTAATTTATAGTTTATTTAAATTAATTAAATAAATTAATAAGATTTATATCCTTATAATATAGCTTTTAACTTAATTAAATATAAATTATATACTTTATAATAATTTACTTTAATTTTAAGTATAATTTATTATTAATTATTTTTATTAAATACTTTATAAATTATTAATAATATATTTCCTTTAGTTTAAAATATAGTTTAAAATTATAATATTTTAATATAAGTATTTAATAATAAAATTTTAAAACAGTATATTATATAATTAAATTAATTCCTATAAAGCTTTTACCTTTAAATTAATTTATATTTTAACTTTTTATATCTTTAATAAAATCCTATTAACCTCTAGTTAACCCTATTAACTCTATTAACCCTATTAACCCTATATATAGCTTCTATTACTTATAAAGCCTTTAATATAAAAGCCCTTATTACTTTAATTATCTTAGCCTTATTTTTTATAATTTTATTTTTAATTAATTTAATAAAATTATTAAAGACTTTATTAATTTAAGCTACTTAAGACTTAAGATATTAATATTAAGTCTTATATTTATAGTTTAATTTAATTATTTTAAAGAATATAACTTTATCTTTATATATATTAAGCCTTTTTATAAGCTTTTTCTCTAGGTCTCTTAAGTATTTAAGCTTTTATTTAAGCCTTATTATTATTTAGCCTTATTTATAAGTTTAAAAATACTTTATAAGAAATAATAAAACTTTATAATTAAAAATAATTAATTTAATAAGGCTATAATTATTATTATTATTATATTTAATCTTTTAAAAATATTTAATTTTATATTTTAATTACTTTAAGTCTTTATTATTATTATTAAGTAAAATAGTATTTATAGTATTCTTTTTACTAAAAAAATAGCCTTTTAAATAGCTAGATATATTACTATAAAGGCTTTTTTTTCTAGATAATATTATATTAAGTAAAGACTATAAAGTTAATTAATATAAAGTAATTAATAATAAATAGACTAGAGATTAATTAATTATATAACTTAGTATTTAAATTAGTTTAAAGATACTTAATAATAAATTATAAGAGAAAGAAATAACTATTATATATATAAAAGCTTTTTTTATTTCTCTTTTATTATAAAGTTTAATTATTATTATATTATAGTCTTATTAAGAAAATTAATTATTAAGAAAAAATTAAATTTAATATATTAAGTTTTTAATTTATATAAATCTTTTAGTTTTAAATTTATAAGATAGCTTTAAAAAGACTTAGGCTTTAATAGAAAAAAAAAAAAAAAAAAAAAAAAAAAAAAAAAAAAAAAGAAAAAAAATTAATTTATTTTTTTATTAAAAATTATTTTAAAAATTAAAAAATAATTTTATTTAAAATATTTTATTTTTTAATATATTAAAATTATATTTTTTTAAAATTTTATAAAAAGCCTGTTTTAATTAATAAACTAGTTAATAATATATTAATAGAATCTTATAAAGTAAAGTTAAAAGATTATATAGCTAGATAATTTATATTAAGCCTTTAGCTTTAGGCTTTATTAATTCCTCTTTAATTAGTTATTTCTCTTATAAATACTTATATATTAGCTAATTAAGATAATTTTAATATTATTATTAATACTATAGATTATTATCTTTATAACTTAACCTCTTAATAAAGTTAATACTATATTATTATTAGATATTAATACTTTAATATTATAATAGTCTCTATATACTGCTAATTATATAACTCTAAGTCTAAGTTATTTAATATAATAAAGCTACTTTAAAAATGTATTTAATTTAATAATTAATATATCTAATTAAGCTAATAGTATAACTTTTACTTACTTTTTTTAATAAATCTATTACTACCTTATTAGTATTATTTTACTTTTTAAAATAATTAATAGACCTTTTTTATTAATAATATACTTAATATTAATAATTCTTATAGGTTTAAGGATATTAATACTCTAGATAATATCTTTATTATAGTCTTTAATTAATTCTTAATTATATTATTACCTTATTATTTTAAATTTAAATTATTATTTAAGCTTTAATATAACTATATAATAACCCTTTATAATAATTTTCCTTATAGAATAAATTAATAAAATATTTATTAAATACTTATTTTTAGACTAAAAATTAATCTTTTTTAAGGCTTTTTTTATAATTTATTAAAAGTAATATAAATACTTATAATACTTAAAATAGAATTTTAATATACTTTAAGGCTAGTTTAAGATATTATTAATAATAAGTAATAAATAATAAAATAATACTTTAAGTTCTTTAATACTATATATAGTTAATAAGAAAAATAAGGCTATTTTCCTTTAAATATTAATAAATATAGCTTACTTTTAATATACTTTTCTTATAGAAATTAATATTTTTTAATTCTTATTTTTTTTTTATTTAATTTAATTAAAAGCTCTTTTTTATAGTAATTTAAGTTTTTACTTTTAAATAAAATATTAAATCTTTTAATCTTAAGTAACCTAGCCTTTATAGAAAATACTCTTTATAAAAATATTTAACTTTTTATAAAAAAGTATAGCTTTAATATAATAAAGTATAATAAGTACTTTTATAAGAGATAGTTAATATAGTATTCTATTTAATATAATTAATATAAGGATTTTTAATTAAATAAAGGCTTTAGTCTTTATTAAAAAAAGTTATAAAAGTATAAACATAAATAGCTAATTATTATAAAGGCTCTTAAGGAAAATAAATAGTTTCTTTATTAATATTAAAATATAGAATATTATATTTATAATTATCTTTTAAGTAAAATATTATTAGCTTATTTATTTTATTATTACTTTATTTTCTTAATTAAAGTAATTATTAAATCTATTAATTATTAAATTAATATTTAAATATAAAATATATAAGCTATTATAAAAGAATAATATCTTAAGTTAATATTTATATAATAAGATATTTATAATATTTAGGCTTTAATAAGCTAAAAGAAGTTTATAAACTATTTACTTATTATTATTTTACTTAAGCTTTTTAATAAGTAAAAAGTTCTTTATATTATAAAGTAAATATTAAATAAGCCTAATTATCTTTTAAGCCTTATTTAAATATTCTTTTATTATATTTAAATATAAAAGTAATTCCTAGAAGTAATTAGCCTTAATAATATGTATAATATTAATTAATTTAAGCTTTTATTTTTCTAAGTAATTAAATAGATTTATCTTAATATAGTATTTAATATTACTTTTAGTCTTATTAATAATAAATAATAAAAAAGATTTTAATTTCTTATAAAAAGTATTTTTACTTTTTTATTAAAGTATTTAATATAATAACTAGCTATTATTATTATAAACTTTAATAACTTAATAAAGGCTACTTTAGATAATTAATTTCTTAGGGTCTAGTAGTAATTTTATATTTATTATATTAATTTTAATATTTTTCTTTAATTAAAATAAAAATAAATTAAGAACCTAGAGAATAATAATAGCCTAGATATTAGTAAGGTAAATAAACCTATTAAATTTTAAGCTATTTTAACTCTATATAACTATATATTTATTTTAATTAAATCTTTCTCTAAGGTTCTTTATATTTATTAAGAAGTTCTTTAAATATAAAAGTAAATTCTTTTTATAAAGATTAAAAAAGTATATAAAAAAGTATAAATTACTTTCTATAAGGAGTTTAATAATTAATACTTTATTCTATAGTATTTTTTTAATATCTATATATTAGTTTATATTTAATAGGCTTATTACTTTATTTATAAATATTTAAATTATAATATCTATATAACCTTAAGTATAAAAATAAATAATAATAATATTAAGAGTTATCTATTAAATAAGATAAGCTATTTTTATAAATTAATAAAAATAATATAAAATATATTATATAATTAAGAATATAACTTTAAAGATATTTATAGAAATAATAAGGTTTTTTAAAATTATAAGTTCTTTAAGTTAAGCTTTAATTACTTAAGTAAGCTTTAGTCTTTTATATTATTAAAGTATTTAAAGCTTATTAAGAGTTAATATTAATAAATATATAAAATATTACTTATTAAAAAGAATCTTAATCTTAAGCCTTTTAACTTATATATAAATAAGTACTTTATTTTAATTAAACTTAATATATTATATTATTATATAATTTATTTATATATATATTCTATAAAAGCTTTTATAAAATAAAATATTTATTTTTATTAATAATTTTATAAAATATCTTCTTAAAATCTATATTAAAAGATTTTTAACTTAAAGATTATTATATCTCTTAAAAGGTAATTAAAGAATATAAAGTAAAGAATACTAATAGACCTTATACTTTCTATAATATCTTAAGAAAGTAATTAAGCCTTAGTATTTTAGCTATAAATATCTTAGTCTTAAGTGCCTAAGTCTTAAAAAAGAAAGTATAGCTATTTACCTAGAAACTAGAATAAATTAACCTTAAAAAAGGAGAATAAAAGCTAAGAAATTATTACTATTTAAGGGACTATAATAAGTAAAACTATTTATATTAAGGCTAAAAATATTATAGGTATTTATATAAGTAAATAAAGAATTTAAGTAAATATATAAAGAATAAGAAATTAATAAGAATTATTATAAGTAAATAAATATAATTTATATTAAAATTAAATTTATAATCCTTTTAATATATCTTTTATATAAGACTAGATTTAATAATAACCTCTTTTTTATAGTAGTAATAAGATTATTAAGTAAGATTATTCTTTATAGGGATTATAAAAATATTAATAAGGTAATATTTCTTTACCTAATTAAATTACTTAAACAGTTATATATTTATAAGGTTATATATTTATAGTAAAAGTATTATATATCCTTATTAATTCTTAATTATATACTAAAATAAATAAATAAATAAAAAGCCTTTAAAGCTTTTTTTTTTATATAATAAAGATTTAAATTTTAATTTATAAATTTAATAATTAATTATATAATTAAAAATATTATAATTAAAAATAATAAAAATAATAATTTAATTATTATTTATATTAATAATATTTTAATTTTAAATATTAATAAAAATATTATATTAAAAATAAATAAAATTATTAAATAATTTTATTAAATATTTTTTAAATAAAATTAATTATAAAAATTAAATTTTTATAAATAATTTTTTAATTTAATATATAATTAAAATTAATAAAGACTTTAAAGTTTATTATTTTATATTTATTTATTTTTTTAATATATAATTATAAAATTATTTTTACTCTTTTAATTTTATTAAAGGTTATTTATAATACTTTATCTATTTATATAAATTAAAGAATTATATATAGTTTCTCTTAAGATAAGGTTTTTAATATAAATATAATTAATAAAGTAATTACTTAAACTCTATAATATTAATAATAAATAAAAAAAGCTTTTATTAAACTATATAAATAATAATAACTTTTTCCTTTTTTAACCTTAATTAACTACTTATTTAAAATATCTATAAAGTTAATTAATTTTAATCTTTTATAATACTTTATTAATTACTTTTATAAGTCTTATATAATATAATACTAACTATTATTTTTAAATTAAGACTTATTAATTATAATTACTTTTTTAATCTTAATATTAAGACTATTAAAATATTTATTAAGTCTTATAAAAATATAATAATACTAAAAGAATTATATATAAAGGCTATTAATCTTTATATAATTAAAAAGATAAATAGCTTTACTAAGATTAAATTAATAGCCTTTAGCTATAAGCTTTATCTTTTATATATAAAGAGTTAAGAATTAAAAATAATATTAAAGTGTTACAGCTCGAAGTCAGACCAACCTACCCTAGAGCCATAAGTGGATTAGATCATGTAGCAATAGCATTATCGCTGTAACCTTAGTTAGACTGCCAGTTAAATCCTAAATGTAGCTCCTTAAGCTATATTTTATTAATAGAGCTTAACCTATCTATAGTGCCTATCTATAGCAATAGAACCTATTATACCTAAAGTATTCCTTATTTACCTATATTACTAGACTTAGCCTATAATACTATATAGCTCTTAACCGTTAAATACTAAATATAATATTTACTTATCTACTTTTGCCCTTTTTACTAAATAGCGTTAAGTTATTTTATAACTATACCCTAGAATACCTAGATAATTAGTTTAAATACTTCTAGAATATTTATATTTATACTAAGAATGCTTAGAACTATATATCCTAGCTAGAAAATAAGACCTAGAATATAAAGGATAAATATTAAGGATTTAAATAATCTCTATAATAAATTACTATTAAGTATAACTTTACTTAACCCTAGCTTAAGTATATTAAGTAATAATATAAGAAGGCCTTAAAGAGGAAAAATAATAATATCTTTAAGGCCTGCTTTACTGAATATTATGCCCTTAATACTACTTAACCTATTATACCTATTATCTGTAAACCCCCTGAGATTAGCGCTTTTACTGAGCTTTATATAGTAACTCCTATAAGAATAACTTCTCTGCCTTTTTCTTAATCTACTGAATTAATTAGTCTTATTAAATAATTACTTAACCTTAATAAGTTTAAGGGTAAATAGAGTAATTTATACTATTTTATTTCCGAGATATACTTAAAACTAAAAGCTAATTATAATTAATTCCTAATATACTTTACCTAAATATCCTATATAACTGGCTATCTTAAGGGATATGCCTATATATAAGTCTTACTGTATATTAAAGCTAGTAAATATTAACTTTTTAACTACTAGGATATTATTAATCTACTAGAATATGCTTTTAGAGACTTAAACTAGATTAATAATGCCTATACTGAATTATTCTACTTTTACTAGATTTATAAGGATTTTAGTACCTTTTTTATTAAGTTCTAATGCTTTATACTAAAAGGAGAAATATTAAAAGAGGCTTTTCTTACCTTATTAAAATAAGCTATCTCTTAAAAATTATATGAAATACTTATATATAACCTATTGCCTAGCTATAAATATTATAATCTAGCTACCTTTCTATAAGAATTAGAAAACTGATAATACTGCTTTATAGTAGAGCTATAGCCTATATTATAAAAGATAAATATATTACTAAAGGAGTACCCCTAGATACTTTAAAAAAAGTTCTTATTACCTTATAAAGGGAAAAGCCCTTCTAAAAACTATTAATTAGCTAAAGAACCTATAGACCTTAGTAATTAGTGCTATTATAACTGCCTTAATTAATAATAGGAAAATAACTAGTATTTTTATTGTAATTTAGCTAATTACTATCTCTATAATTATCTTAAACTTAATATATATTTAACTAGGCTTTATTAAGTTACCTTTACTTATAGCCTTAATTGCATTAGCTAGCCCTTATTTTTATATTTGCCTATATCTAGCTATACTAGTTCTTATTAATCTAGATATTCTTAAGGACGCTAGAAAAACAGGGTAAGCCTATCTTAAGTTAGCGCTAGGCTTTTTTCCTTATATTTATTATACTAAAGATTAAATTATTTATTGCCTCTATTTATAGAATCCTAATTAAGAATAAGAATAATTAATATTTAAACTTAATAATACTGCCTATTAGCCTTAATATAGCCAGAAGAGAATTAATTCTATTTTATACTATAATTAATAGTAAAGTAGAAAGAAAAGGGTTTATTAATAAAAGCTAGGTTAAGTCCTAGAACTTAAAGTTTAGACCCCTAAAGAGAATCTTTAAGATTAAAATATTTAATAGGTAACCTGCCAAGAGTAGGAAGATTGCCTATTATATCTACGCCAGACTTTACATTACTAATTACAAGTAAAAAAGCATAATTTTCTATATAACCTAGCTAGCTAGCTACCTTATTATCCTGGGAATACTTTAGCTAAAGTAATATAACCTATAGGTAGGCTTTATAGCCTATATATTTATATTTAATAGCCTATATTGCTAGAAATTCTATAATACCCTAATTAAGCCTATAAAGATTAAAGCTTTATAGACTATCCTAAAGAGGTTTATATACTAAATAAAAAGGAATATCTTACTAGCCTTAGAGGGAAAGGATATTTTTCTAGTTTTTCTATAAACTGCTTAAATATATAGCCAGAAAGACTATTACTGCCTCTTTACTATTACCTTAAAGTAACTAGACTACCTGCTTAAGCCTAAGCCAGAGGTATTTATATTGCCAGAAGAACTTTAAGAGTTCTAAGATATTTTCTTGCCTAAGGAGATAAAGAAGTTACTATTATACTAATCTAGAGATTATTATATTAAGCTAACCCTAGGAGGAAAACTGCTATTTAGACCCTTATATAGAATATCCTAGAATAAATTAATAGCCCTATAAAAATAGCTAGATAAGAATCTGTATAAAGGATTTATCTGCTTAAGCTTATTATCTATAGCCTCCTTAGTATTATTTATTAAAAAACCTAGTGATAATCTATATTTCTATATAAACTATTAAGCCTTAAATAATATTATAGTTAAAGACTACTACTTACTCCCCTTAATTAAAGAATCCCTAAATAACCTATTTAGTATAAAATACTTTTCCTATATTAATATTATATTAGCCTTTAATAATCTGCATATTAAGAAAAGCTAGGAATACTTAATAGTATTCTATACTTAATTTGGATTATATAAGTTACTAGTTATACCCTTTGGCCTAATAGGAGCCCTTATGACCTTTTAGCAGTATATTAATAATATACTAAGGGAATACCTAGATATATTCTATACTATATACTTAGATAATATCTTAATCTATAGCTAGTTAGACCTAAGAAGAATATATTAAGTAATTAAAGATAATACTTAAAAAACTAAGAGCTACTAGGTTATTTATAAACCTAGTTAAATATAAATTTATAGTTATAAAAACTAAGTTCTTAGGCCTTATTATAAGATAAGATAGTATTTAAATAAACTCTATAAAGATTAAAACTATTAAGAATTAGTAAATCTTAACCTGCCTAATAGATATATAAGCTTTTATAGGATTTATAAACTTCTATAGGAGGTTTATTTATAACTTCTTTAAGCTTATAGCCCTATTAAACTACTTAATAAAGAAAGATATACTATTCATCTAGGATAAAACCTATAAAAAGGCTTTTTAAGACTTAAAGGGAGCCTTTATATTAGTATTAATCTTATGCCCTTTTAATTAAATAAAGAATATAATCTTAAAGATAGATGCCTCTGACTATATATTTATTAGTATATTATTATAATATAATAATAATAGAAGACTAGTTATACTTAATAGCCTTTTTCTTTAAGAAATATATATCTATAGAATATAACTATAAGATCTATAATAAGGAACTTATAGCTATTATTTACTACTTTAAAGAATAAAGACTTAAATTAAAAGGGATACCCTTATTAATAAAAGTAATTATAGATTATAAGAACCTAGAGTACTTTATAATAATAAAGTTACTTAATTAATAATAAGCCTACTAGTTTAAGTTCTTATCTTAATTTAATTTCTAGATTATATATTAACCTAAGAAATAAAGAGTTAAACCTAATGCCTTAACCAGGAGGTTAAAAGACTTCCCTAAAGAAGGGAATAAGTATTTAATATATTAAAGCTAGGTAATACTAAAGAAAAAGAATTAGTAATTTCTGCTGCTATAAGTCTAGAGAGCCTATATCTACTACCTACTATAATAAAACTAATCTATATTAATACTTAAGGAGCTATTACTTTTAATAGAGCTATTAAAAGAGATTAATTACTTATTAAATAAAGGATATTAAATTAATAAAGACCTATAGTTAATACTATAAGCCCTTAGGACTAATATACTATAATACTTAAAGATTATACTTATAGAGTATAAGATTATTTAGGAATAATTATTATACTAGGACTGTATTTATATCTTAAGCTATAATGCCCTTAAGACTGCCTTACTAAAAGCCTACTATAAATACCCTATAGTAAGATACCTAGGTTATACCTATATTTATAACCTGCTTTCCTAGGATTACTATTAGCCTGAAATATTAGCCTATATTAAATAATAGGTTAAAAACTGCTATATATATTAAAGAGCTAACCTAGCTTAAAAAGCAAAGTAAGGTATATTAAAACCCTTGCTTATTCTTAAATAAGCCTAGTAATATATATTAATAGATTTTATTATATATCTATTACCTAGTGAAGAAAATAATACTATCCTAATTATAGCCTATTGCCTAACTAAGATAAGATATATTATTATATATAAAAAAACCTGCAATACTAAAGATATAGCCTATTATTACCTGAAAGAAGTGTAAAAGCTATATAGGCTCCTATAGACTATAGTATTAAACCAGGGACCCTAGTTTATAGTAGAGTTTTAGTAAAAGCTTACTAAATAACTATTAATTAACTTATTACTATTTACTGCTTATTACCTTAAGACTAATAGATAGACTAAATGCTTAAATATTATATTAGAATAATACCTATAAGCCTATATATTATACTTATAGGATAACTAGAACTAATAGCTTCCCTTAGTTAAGTTTATAGTAAACTCTTTAAAATCTAAAACCATTAGTATATCTCTATTCTTTATAAACTATAGATTTTATCTATAAATAGGCTTTAAATTTATAATTATAATTAAAGGAACCCTAGCTACTAGAGATATAGAATAATTTATAAAGATAATAAATAATATCTTAAAGCACTTAAAATCAGAAAGTATTACTATATAAGCCTATTATAAAGCCTAAGTAAACTAATATAAATAATCTGCCTAATAATATTAAGTAAAAGACTTAGTATAGCTAAATATTAAAAATATTAAGACCCTTAGGCTATAGAAGAAACTAGATTAAAAGAATATTAGCCTATTAAAGATTAATAAAGTTATCTCCTTATATATCTATTAACTAGAACTGCTTACTAATATAAAGATATACCTTATATTTTATATAAGCTTATTAAAGCTAGCTGCTATTAATCTGCTGCCTAATTAAAATATAGACTTATTATTATTAATAGAAGCTAAAGGAGTAGAAAAGTAAGAGATTAAAGATATTATAAATTCCTAATAGGATAGATAAGGCTAAGGAGGCTACCCTAGGCTAAAGTATACTGTAAAATAGGCTAGATATATAGACTTAATAGAAGTCTTTACTGCCTATATAGAGAATTCTATAGAGATTATAGTAAACTTCTATAGGAAATATCTTAATAAGCCTAGACTATAGTAGCCTATCTTAGTAGAGCTTAATATTAAAAAGGGGGGCACTATTATAGCTTAAAGTTAGACTAATCTACCCTAGAGCTATAAGTAGATTAGATTATATAGTAATAGTATTATTACTATAACCTTAATTAGATTACCAGTTAGATCTTAAATATAGCTCCTTAAGCTATATCTTATTAATAGAGCCTAACCTGCCTATAGTGCCTATCTATAGTAATAGAACCTATTACGCCTAAAGCATTCCCTGTCTACCCATACTGCTAGACTTAGCCCGTGATATAAAGAGTTTATATAAGCTTAAGAAGAAATTTACTAAAAGGCTAATTATAAGTTTATTATATATATAAAAAGAATTCCTAGATAAAATTAATATATATAATAGTAGGTATTTATATATTAACTAGTTTAAATAATTAAAAAGGTAAGTAATAATTATAATTAAGGCCTTTAAGTTATAATAATAAGTAGTAAGTAAAGTTAATAGTAATTTTATAAAGTTAAAGTTAATATTAATAAAGCTTAAAGCTAAAGGCTTAATATAAATTATCTAATTATATAATCTTTTAACTTTACTTTATAAGATTTTATTAATATATTATTAACTAGTTTATTAACTAAGTTATTATTTTATATAATAATTATATAATTATATAGTTTTATTAATATTAATATTAATATTAATAAGAAAATATTTAATAATTAATTTTTAAAAAAAATAAAAACTTTTATAATAATTATTATAATTTTAATTTTATAAATTATAATATATATCTTTAAATAAGACTTTTATTAATATTTAAATTTAAAAATAATATTTCTTATTATATTAATTTTTAATATATACTTTAAGATTTATACCTTAAAAAGTATTAAATAATAGTTAAATTTAAGTCTTTTACCTTAAGTAATAAAACAAAGAACTGGCTACCTCAGGGTTCCCTTCATGTTAAGGGCAAGGATGTTTTCTAGTTCGAGATCAAGGATGGCAAGATGACCGGGCGACAGATGACTCCTGATCCAAGCGACCCAGAGAAGTATACAGAGGCCACTGCGGTCACGTTCTCTTAACCGGCTTACTCAATAACATAGCTGTTCAATTTGTATAATCTTCAACAATCCTCGGGGGATAGTTAGGCTATCAAATATCTGATTATCACTGTACACTGTAGTCACGCCTTACGTCTGCAAATGGATGCATAGCTAGGAAATCAAACAACAGACTTGAAAACGACAGTAACACTATATTTAGTAAATCCTGACGTCTTCTGTTACCTTCTCAGCCTGGGTTCTATATGTGTAGCAAGAACAGCCATCTACCGTCGAACAACTCGAAATCCCTCCGGCGATAAACTCCTAGTCCGCAGCCTCTCAGATTCCAACCTTTCAGCTGAAGCCTTGACTTTGTTTCCCGTCTCTGGGTCCCAGATCCATGATTCCTTCAACCACATCCAGCGGAGAAATGCCCGGAGTTCTTTGTCCAGTGGAACTACTCTTTTCCATTCTGGTTCAAAGCCTGGTTCTGATTTGTCCCCGTTCCAATCTTTTGCTAGACCTCTTAGCATATCGCGATGGAAAATTCGATAACTATCGATAGCATAAGGTCCAAGGGAAGGAAGATGAGCTACTTCCCAACCCTGCCTCTCGTCATCCTCATCCAAGACCTCATTCTTGCCAACATCGCTTCCGTCTCCTTTAATTGGATAATGCAACTTCCTGTATCTTTTCGTCTTGTGTGGGGGATTCTCAACCCATGCTTTAGCAAATGCGATAAATCGTGCAGCTCTTGAATTGTACAACCCTATGGGACGGATAAGTTCTGCAAGATCCACGAAGGAAGCTGCAGCGAGATGAGTAGGCGTTGGATACTTGGAGATGAGTTTGTCAAAGACGGGTCGGGCTTGAGTACCGCGAGTACGATTCCAGAGAACTGTGGCAACAAGAAGTGCGTAGAGATTTGTTGACAAGGTTTCTTGGATGAGGCCGAATCTTGGTGCATGGATGGTAGGGATACGGGCAGCTGAAATAACGATGTTTGAGGACTTTCGAGTGAATTTCTGTTGTTTGGAATATTTGGCCGTTGTTTTCGTTTTACCAGGTGTTTTTAATGTTGGGTATTTCTGTTGATTCTTGATCATTGATTCTGTGACTCGGCGGTCAGATTGAGAGACGATTGCAATCTTGTCATCATTCATTATTAATAGTATCCAAAAATAATAATGATTATCTGGACACAAGTTTAGTTCTTATGTTGTTAACAAGTCTATCCTTCGGGTGTCAGCCATGAATACAATGTCGTCTTGCTGGACTCCATGACGCCACCACTGGTCGCCACCATCGATCTTTGTTAAAGATGGCTCGTCAACTTGCTGGATTTCCCACACTGGCCATGTGCTCCGAGACAAAAGGCTAGTTTCTAATTTGATATAATTTCATTCTTGTATTACGCATATGGAGTTTTAAAATGAAAAAGAATAACGTTATTAATTGTTACTCAAAAATGTCAATTTATGGAACATCGCGAGACGTTACGCGCTAAAACGCACTGATCTATCTTATCTCTTATCTGGTTATCTTTATCTAATCTTATCTTCTATCTTATTCTACTATAATTACCCTAGAGACATAAATAAACCACTCCCTGTGGAGAAATAGGAGCCTCGAATAATTCCAAGAGCTGCGAATAACAATGCTGCGCTGTTAAATGCTAGATAAAACTGGCTTACTTGCTGTAAACAGCAATAACAGCCCCAACAGTGGCTTGTTTTTGCGCGACAATCGACAAAGCATCTAGATCACCATGTCATGTCCTCCTTATCGTGCGTGTCTTTAAGCAGATCACCGAGGGTGCAAAAGTATAACTAGCGCCTCTGCAGCGTTAGGAAACTCAAAACGACAAACTTAACAGATATTGTTGGTCTGACAATGTTCAATTCTTCATCTCGATTGGCCAGTCCCAGCTATCTTCAACGTTGGGACAGTTGAAAATATTAAACTCACGTGTTTCTCGGCTGACACGCGTTTTTGGCGCCCTGCACTTGAAACGGAGACAAGCGCCAGAACGGCGGCAGCGGAGAACCGGACTACGACGTAATAGCGCTTAAATTCCACTTTTCCAATGTGATGTCGATTTCAGTTCTATTCTTAGGCCTGTAGGTACAAGAGAAGAAAGCGCCTGGGCGCTTAAGTTAAACATGGGGGCCATGGAGTGCCAAGCCTGGTGTTGCAGTCCATTTTACCTATAACAAGAAGTCTTCATCTTCGCCATATCTATTGTTCACTAGTTGTTCTATCGTTAGTACCACTATATCAAAGCCACTTATTCGTATCTTAACAGTATACGAGATGTCATCTGCTCCTCAACCCCAATACTCTTGCCAGCGTACAGACAGTGGAGGAAGTGGAGGAAGTGAACAGACATTGATAGGAACACTCCAGCACCCAGAAACCGGACTGTCTTTAGCGTCAACTGCAACGCTCCGGTCTGAACGAAATGGGCAAATATCCCGGTTAACAGAAAAGCTTGAGCTCATTCAATCTCAAGAAGCACTTCAGACAACAGAAAAGCCCCAACCTGCGCAAACTGGAAAGACAAGTCAGTCGGTGGAAACGGCTGAACCCACGCCTTGTCAATCTATGGGTACGAGTATTGATATTATTCATAAATTCTTCAACTGATGAACCTCAACAGACTCCCAAAAACCGCAATCGAGCTCCGAGCCACAACGGGAGGACTGCGATGGTTGGTGCAGGGGTCGGTTCTGTTTCGTTATTCTTTGTCCCATTCCCATTAAATGCTGTGTCAAATCACTATGATTGTATCAATTCGTTACCACCAAGCATGGCTTGAGTATTTCAGAGGGAGTTTTGAATTAGGGTTATCGTCTTGAAGGCGTGGGGGATATCAATTATTCGTATTTACTGGTTTCCGTTTAGTCAGATGAAATGTAGGTATGTATATACCAGCAGTTTGTTAAGATATAGGCCTCAATAGGCTCTCGGATGACATACTTTTTGCATCTCAACACAATTCGCTATTCTTGTTGTCCCAAGTCTTTTGAGGTCTTCTAGCGCGTTGGTAGCCTATTCTGAGATAAATACATAACATTATTTCTATTCATAAACATCTATTTTAATCGCTGACGGGCGGTAAAAATGCAAGTTCTGTCACTGGGGGACAGGGAACTGTGCATTGTTCCGATTCGCTACTCTGACTCCATTTTAAGCGCCAAAGGCATGTTACAACAAAACCAACAGAACCAACAGCATGAAGAAATATGATAAATTAGCAGTTATTCTCGCAATATATTATTCAACTGAAAAAGAAAAAGTCATTCCAAAAAATCTGTCTCCTTACATGAATTGAGAAATCTACCAAAATGTCCCTCGATTTCACTTATCAGCCTTTGCGTGGCGACGAGATCCGACTACTGAAGATCGAAGTCGACCACAATCGACATGGCAGAACCAATACCACAAAACATCATCCAATAGCATGTTCAATTGAGCATGTTCGTCTACCACGGACGTTGGGGGAATCATCCAACCAACAGTTCAAGGGAGCGGACAGAACATGGCCTGAGCTTTCCACCCAACAGAACTTTGGACCACTCTTCAGTAGTGGGGAGGATACACATGTTGACAAGATTGCCTTGAGGAATTCCGAACATACATCAATTGCTGGCGAATCTGCCCTACCATGGCGACGTCCATGGGGCGACTATATAGCACTGTCCTATGTCTGGAGCCAACCGACGGGCTCAAATAAGGAAGAACGCTTTTTTATTACCGTCAATGGCTGTCCTTTCAAAGTCACTCCCAACTTGTATCACGCTTTGAGAGAACTTCAAAAAAGTCAACGTGTGCGACAAGGATTCAAATTATGGATTGACGCCATATGTATCGATCAAAGCAACTCGGACGAACGGGGTCAACAAGTATCTCGCATGCGCGATATTTACCAGTCAGCGTGGCAGGTACTCATATGGCTAGGTCCAAGTGACACATCCACCCAACTGGCCTTTTCTGCGCTCCACTGGTTATCTCGAGAGTCGAAGCAGCCGAAGCCAATGGAGGACTTCTACCGCGAAGGCCCCTCGGTCGATCTGCGACCTGTCTTCATCATGTGGCCAACATACACGAGTCCGATGAAGAAGGATGTTTACAAGGCCCTGTATCACTTCTTCACAAGACCCTACTGGCGTCGTATGTGGGTGGTGCAAGAAGTAGCGATGGGCAATCCGAACAGTCCCGTTCTCTGTGGCGACCATTGTATCTCATGGCAGGATATATACCAAGCGGTACAGGTCATCACATCGGATGAGTCGAGATTTGGTCGCGAGATTCTTGATAGTGTTCAACCACAAACGCTATCAACATGGTCCTTCGAGGTCGCACGAGATAGACAGATTCGTGGAAGAAATTGGGCACCGGAAAGAATGTGGAAGGTCCAGGAGACCATGATGTACCTTCAGGAAGATCAACGGACCTTTTCATCAGCGAGTGGATGGAAAGAACTCATCAGAGCACTGAGTCTTGCCCGAGATGCCCTAATCACCGATGAAAAGGACAGGGTATATGGCATTCTGGGGATCAAAGCTGTCGCTGATCGAGTCAACATCAAACCCGAGTACAATCTTTCTCAGTCGACAATTTACTCCAACTTTGCCAAGGAGATCATGAAGAAAGGCGACCTAAACCTTCTTCGTTTGGCTTCAGGTCATGGTGGATACGTTCTCGACAGTTGGGAGATGGATGACCTACCAGCCTCCACCAAAAGCCGTGCTGTAGGGGCTCTTACACTTCCCATCCTGAATGCCACCAAAGGTCGTGAGTTATTACCCGTTGGTGTATCATGCAATCACGATATTCCGTCGTGGAGTGTCTGCTGGGAATGCACTCCGGCCCCAACAGCTCAGCTTGGTGGCATATACAAAGCAGATGCACACTTGGGTCGTTCATTACCGATTTTCTCGAGAGGAAGGGCGAGTCTCACTACCAAGGGTGTCGTGCTGGACACGATTACGTCGCTTAGCGCCTCACATGAGAAGGACTCTGACCCTCGCTATCCCTGTAATACTCATCCTCCTTATACGAGTTACTATGGAGATTTCGAGGAGACCAGGGATGCATTCTGGAGGACTATTGTAGGCGACACGACATTAGAAGGCGGCGAAACGGCACCAGAAGAATGTTCTTGGTTGCTTGAGCCCAGACTCTGGCAAAGAGGTATCGCTGGTGTTTGGACCAATGGCTTTGGACTGCACAGCTTCATGGCACGCAACGCATCACTCGAGATTTGCGGGTTTACGATACAGGAGTTGATCTTTGGCCGCAACAAGTTCAAGTCAAAGTTGAAGTCGATGATGGGTGAAAACTTTTACCATGCAACTGAGTTTCAGCGTGAGTCTTTGTCGTGGGCAGTCAATGCGATGGCTTGGAGGCGTGTTTTTGGAACAAGGTGGGGAAGAATGGGTATGGGAAGCTGTGCAGCTGAAGTAGGGGATAGTATCGTACTGCTCCGTGGTTGTAACACTCCGCTCATTCTTAGAAGCTCGGGTGAAGCTTGGAAACTTGTTGGAGAGTGCTATGTGCATGGTGTTATGTATGGAGAGGTTTCTTCAGAGGAACATGGACTGGAGGATATAACGATTTACTAAGTGCAAGGTCGGAGGATCAGAGACCCTCATAATAATGTTTTCTAGCAAGTGGCTATTTTGTATTTAGTTATATTTAAAATGATACAATTGATGTATTTCGAATAGCAAAAAATCGAGAAGAAGAGTGGGTGAAGTTGCATGGGGTGCTCGGGCGAAACACAGTTGCTGTACTTTATGGGTGGCTAAGACGGCTGAGCGTCTGAGCTACCCAAGTTCCCTCACATAAAGCCCTGCTATGGTAGGATATCTCAATAAATAGAGATGCTATTAAACCATTTGAAATTAATGAAACTCAAAGGTAATTATCTATCTACTGTGACAAATCGTAATCTTCAATATCTACCGTCTTGTTCGCAGCCAGAGCCTCCTTGATAGCATCGCAAACCAAAAGAGCGGCAAGTCCAGCACTCGCTGTACAACTAGGTGTTTCCTCCCCTCTGACCACCTTCACAAAATGTTCCAGCTGATCATCAAAGGGTACTCGTGGAGGAACAGCCTCCTGCTCCTGCGTAAGTTCCGACTGCCATGACTTCTTGTCTTTACCCTTGTATGACCATAACGTCATATCTGGAACGCTGAGAGACCCATCTGTCCCAAAGATCCTGTAAAAGTCTTGTCCAGTCTTTGGAATTGCGGGATTCTCTCCTGTACCTGACTCAAAGTTGTATGGAGATGGAGTATGGTCAGAAATTATAAAACTTCCAACCATGCCGGATTTGAATCGAAGTGTAAGAGCTGCGCCTTCTTCTGCTTCGAACCCTCTTTGTGAGATTGTCTTTTCGGCGTGGACTCGCGTAAGTGGACCAAAAAGGTAATGGAGAAGATCTACCTCGTGAATCATGTTGATCAGGATTGGTCCGCCTGTCTTATCCCTCCGCCATTCTGCTGGAGCATCAAAGTACTCCAAAGGCTTAAACAAGGTCCATAAACCGTTTACAGCAATTAGTTGGCCAAGTGAACCCGAGGAAACAATCTTCTTTGTAGCCACCATATACGGGTTGAATCTGCGGTGATGGCCCACGAGGGCTTTCACTCCCGTCCCTTCCAGATGTTGCACGAGCTCTTTGCCGCTGGCAACATCAGTGCTGATTGGTTTTTCGATGAGGATGTGTATTCCACCGGCTGATAGCTCTTTAGATAGGGAAACATGAGTGAAATTCGGTGTGCATATGATTGCAGCATCAGGCTTGCCGGGAGATTGAAGGAGATCAGAGATGGACGAGTAGTGTGGGACGTTTAATTCAGAAGCTAGTTTTGCGGCTGATGGTGCTGGGTCGACGATGGCTGTGAGAATAGCGACGTTACTGTTTGCAACGGTTCTTGCGTGGCGAGGTCCAATTGCGCCAGCACCGATGATGGCAATTCGGAGTTTTGGAGAGGACATTTTGAATTGTGTGAGGGTTGATGGACAATCAACACTTGTGTCATGATCCGAGGTTGAAAGATGCTTTTATACATGACATGTCTAATGAGTCTTGATCCGGCTTCGGAGATGCGGGGCGGATATGTCTTTTCCCCATCAATTGACTTTATCCATTGTACGTTGAGGTGGCATCCCAATCAGTCTTTGAACTGTCCGGTAAGAGAGGGAGACAATTAACGGGCTTCGCGTGTGAAGCTCAATTACAAGATTAAAGTGCGCGTTTACAAGTCAATTCGGCGCAATAACTCTGGTGGAGCACGTAATTCCAGCGCGTACTGTACAATGTCAATGTGGATATTTTAAAGAGGGGTTGAGTCAGTGGATTTTAATCACGACATGACGAGAAACCTCTTTTTTAATTCAACCTCAGACCCCAAACTCCAAATTACACAATTGCTCATCCTTCTACTACGACAAAATGCCCATTATCAACGCTGAGTCCCCTCCCACCGCTACCGACGACATCCACTACGTCGTCTACTTTGCCTCAGGCGAACCCTCTTGGTGTCCCGACTGCCGCAATGCCCTCCCTGCTTTGAATGCCGTCTTTGGCGACGCATCAGCTCCCAACGCCCATCTAGTCAAGGCAGGCTCTCGAGAAGAATGGAAGGGAAACCCCGACAACAAGTATCGCAAGGCGCCTTACAACATTCAGTGTCTTCCCACTGTCGTCAAGGTCAAATATGTGAGTTTTGGAAAGTCAATGACATGAAGAGAAGCTAATTGCTTGACCTTAGGGCGAGGAGGTTGGACGTCTTGGTGACGATGAGAGTCAGAATGAGTCTGACCTTCGCAAGCTGGTGAAGCTATGAGCAAAACAGTCTTGGTTTGGGGTCAAAGTTAAATCATGGTCAGAAATGGTCCTGACACGTGGGTTGAAAACTTGGCAGTCAAGACAAGATGAAGTCTCTTATCACAAGCATCATTCATCGCCCTTCTCCCCGAAATATCAATTCAAGGACATCTCACCGAGATTATCATCAAATCGGCCGCAAATATAGTATCCGAGCAATATATAAAGTGGAAATGCTCCAGTTCTCCAACAATTGATCATCCACGATGCAAGCCAACAAACTTGATAAAACTGGTACACTATCTCGAAAGGGCGTGATCTGCATCCCCAGCCAAGCAAACCTCCACCTCTAATGAGCTGACAGTTGTATTCGGGGAATCCTTGCCCGAATCACCGGCGGGGTAGGAAGAAGTACCCTGAGTAATCTGTGACTGGAGTATTTAATTGACATGTTTACGTCGTTAATGAGGGGTTCTGTTCATCATCATTATTTTCTCTACTAAATTCTATCAAAATGCCTTCTGAACTTAAGAAATATGTCATTGTTGGTATGGGCGTTCGCTCTGCCATGTACTATCAGGCTATCATCCAGGACTTTAAGGATGTAGCCAAGCTAGTCGGTATTTGCGATACCAACCAAACGCGCATGGACGTTGCAAATGACCACATTGTCGAGTTGGGAGGTCAAAAGGTGCAAACCTACAAAGACTCCGACTTTGACAAGATGGTCCAAGAGCAAAAGGCAGATGTTGTCATCGTCACAACAATTGACCTCTTCCATCACCACTACTGCATTCGCGCCATGGAACTCGGCTGCGATGCCATCACCGAAAAGCCAATGACCATTGACGAGCATAAACTTCAACAAATGGTCGACGCGGAGAAGAAAACTGGTAAACAAGTTCGCGTCCTCTTCAACTACCGCTATGCTCCTCATCACACCAAGGTCCGCGAGCTCATTGACTCTGGCGTCATTGGAGAGATTTCAACAGTGCATATGGATTGGATTCTGGACTGTGCGCATGGCGCGGACTTTATGCGACGCTGGCATCGTCATAAGGAAACTAGCGGTGGTATCCAAATGCACAAATCCATCCACCATTTTGACCTTGTGCATTTCTGGCTCAACACTGAACCGGAGCTGGTTTACTGTCTTGGTGATCTTCGTTTTTACGGAAAGGAAAATGCTGAGAGACGGGGAGAGAAGAATCTTGGTGAGAGGTACAAGAATAACGAGGATGCCAAGAATGATCCCTTTGCGTTCCAGCTCGATGATAACGAGCGCATGAAGAAGCTGTATCTTGAAGCTGAGCATGAAGATGGATACATTCGCGATAGGAACTGTTTTGGCGAGGGAATCACGATTGAGGATAATCTGTCCATGATCATCAAGTACAAGAACCGCGCTGTCATGACTTACAACACCTACGCCTACGCCCCTTGGGAAGGATATAGGTGTGTATTCAACGGAACCAAGGGTCGTATCGAGATCAACGTCGTCGAGAGCGGATACAACCCTCTTGGTGATCCCGTCACGAAAGATGCTTCTGGAGAGGATGAAAAGTACATTCAAGGCGGTGTGGAACAGACCAAGATTGTCGTGTATCCCATGTTTGACAAGCCCTATGTCGTGGATGTCGTGAAGCAGGAGGGTGGCCATGGAGGAGGAGATCCTGTCTTGTTGAAGGATGTTATTCTGGGTGACCAAAACGACAATTTCAAGAGAGCTGCTTATATCAGAGATGGTGGAAACGCGGTACTTGTTGGTGTTGGTGCGAATCATAGTATGAAGAGTGGGATGCCAGTAAAGGTTCAAGATTTGGTAAAGTGGTAGATACTAGAAGTAGTATAAGTAAACAAATTGTGAAAGTGTTGTGTTATTTGCTTCCACCAATGTTGACGCTAGTTTTAAGATGAGGTATAAAAAATAATGCTTTTAATATTTTACATGCTAAAAAGAATCCACTGACAAAGTAACCAGCCCACCACTCTGAACAGTAACATCTTCAAAGTCATGCTCTTCATTCGTGACTCCCATCATCCCAGAAAAGATATCCTCCATTCTAACATCGTCCGCCTGTGCCATATTATCCGGTGGGGAACCAAGCAAATCATAAGGCCAGAAAGGTAAGCCGCCAGGGTCATTAAAGTGTGACGAGTCCAATAATGGCATATCACTAAAATCCAATGGTGGGATATTCGTAATCTCGCATAATGCAGCTGTAAGGTCAACCGGGAACGACTGTTTGTTGTTGAAGAATGATTCCTGATCTATCGTGATGGCGTCTTGTGCTTGGACTTGATCTTGTAAATCAGCTGAACCGATACCGCTTTGAGTTGTGAGATTGTCTGGTATGAGATCCTTGTTCATTGCAGAAAAGCGTTTGCTCGTCTCGTCGTCCAATGTCAGCATGGAAGGTGGTTGTGATCTCGCAAACGAACGACCAGCCTTTCTCAACGACGGTGGAAAATCACACTCATCCGGTAATCGTCCATTACTGATACTCATATCAAGAGTCATGACAAGCCTCAAGTAATAACTTGGTCTGTTCTTGAGCATATCAAGATAACTGCTCGGCGATGAATCACCTTCTGTCGTGAAAGGTGCAGGTGATCTCTGTTGAGCGAGTTCAACAACATGTCGAATAGCGCGCATGACCCAATCTGTGATGTAATACTTGTTCTTGTAGCTCTTCATCTGTTTTACTAGATTATCGACGTGTTGTTGTTTTCGCGTCAGGATGCAACCTTCTTGGGTGATGGACTTTTGCTTAGGGCGGAGAAGTTCGACATCGATCATTTGAAGTGCTAGAGGAAAGGCTGTGCATCCGATGCTGACTATGTTAGTACTGTGAGTGAATTTGACAGGGGCTGACTTACGCTGTCATTGGAAGCCATCGTGACAAACCCAGACGGTCAAACTCGAGAAGACATTCTGTCACGCGCGATGCCGAACCTTGAAGATCTTCACTTTGTCGTCGGAGTTGGACTTCTGATTGAGATGGCGGTAACAAACTGGATCGGAGGATATTGTAGTGGCAGACAGATAATCGAGCAGAGCTATACCTATTAGTCTTGGTTAAAAGTCTGAGATATTGTAACTCACTGATAATACATCTCGATGAGATTCTTGAACAAAATGATAGACTCAGTCTGTGACCCATCTTCGGCCATCCTCTCCTCTAGAGTTGCTTTTGTCTCGGTCCATGCATTATACCACCTCTTCAACTCAATCTGACACAAACTCGCATCCTTGGCTACTTCCATTCTTCCGGAAAGCATCCACGATGGATTATTATAAAGAACTGAAACAACCGTCAAAACGTCTGTCAACACAACGCAAAGATCCACCAATTTCGCCAAAAGTTCCGCGTGTAGTGTTTTCGTAGTAGAGTCATAGACATCAGAACTATACAACTCATCGCAAAGATCAGCGCTTCCAAGGACCGAACAACCAGAGAAACTGAAATTGGCCGGCGTGATTTTTATATTTTGTCTTGAAGTGAGTGGTAGCAATCTGTCGCAGATAATGCAGCACCACCAAAGTCGTTTAAGCGTGTTACGTGCTTTCTGCACCTTGGCGACTTCTGTATCTCGGCTCGGGCGGAGGGAAGAGTAGCAGTGGGCTTTGGCGACACGGGCGTAGGATATGGCGATGCCGAGCCAAATTGAGCCCAAGGGTTTATTACCTGCGATGCAGCGGGGGATGAGATGAGTGTGGGCGAGAAGGAGGGATGCTTGGGATATAGCGATACATGATTTTTCGCAACTAAAGTCGTAGAGAAGCTGGTGTTGTTAGTTGTGGTTTTGAAATGTTGTGGAGGGTTTTCTTTACCTTGGCTCGACGGTAAAATGCAAGTTTGGCTTGATGGACATCGGGGAAGCCTAGCATTTTAATTGTTTCGGCAGATACAAACTATCACCGTCAGTTGATTCGTTTTTTTTTCGACCAGAATAGCGAGTGATCTTACACCAGAAGAAATAAATAATATGCCTTGCAAAACTAGCATAGGCATCTCGTATTCCACATGCCCATCCACCGAATTATACGAAAGCCAAAAGTCTTTTTCGTTCAATATCGGAAGCATCGGATGTACATGCAAAAAATACTGCCTCAAGAAATCATCCAGCGCAGCTCGTTGCGGAACGATAAAACATCCTTGACTAACAAGAAATGCAAGGTCTTGAGGTAAAATGTCTTTGGTGTCGGGGACCTGAAGAAAGGCGTAGTCGGGATGACATGGCGATCCCGACAAAGGAGCGATATTCTGAGAAGCAGATGATTCGGGAAAAGATGAAGTAGAGACGATCGATGCGGGAGGTGGTATTGTTGTTGTTATAGTCGGTGTTATAGGTAGAGGTTGTTGGAATGAGGGTTCAGCGGGTTTCTCGGTATCGGGTCGGGGAGGTAACGGTCCATTCGGTCGTAATTGAGGAGTTGATGATCTAAACAATTAATTTATTGAATAGACTTTGCTGAGTGAGATACTCACATTATTCCATGTCGTCGCTTAAATGTACAGACCTTGTCGTTATGTCTACAATTGACACAAGGACCAGAAGGATCCTCAATAATGCAACGTACTTTGCGCGCGCGACAGAGGTTACAAGCTCTGGAGACGCGTTTTCTTGTCGTTTTTGTTGGTTCCATCTTTGGGTTTTTGTGTTGGACTAGACTAGAAGATGTTGGAGTCAAGTTTGAAGAACATCATGTCTTTGGGAAAGAAAATAAAATCGGTACGTCAGTCAGTCAGTTCCGAAGCGAATTGCCGGTGTCATCCCCACAGATCGAAGATGGTTCCCCGCAAAATCGTAGTGACACTAGAGATGAATTTGGTTTGGGTGAGAGATCGTGGATGGTAGACTACAGGGTGGTGTTGGGAAGACTAATTGTTAGCTCAAGCGAGGGAGCCTATCATTGTAAAGAATTGGTCATATTATGCTTGCGGAGTATTAATTGACGTGTTTATTTATTAAATGGAATCAGTAATTAAGGCTGAAGACTGGATATATGTTGTTGTGAGGTGTTGCAACTCTAATAGGTACTCGATGAGTAACAGTATGCAGGTTGCCAATGAAAGACATGAGGCCTTTCTTGTTCCAGCACAGTCAAATATCGAGACATGTCTATTGGACCTTCAATATCTGTTCAGATGTACCTGATTACAACTACCAGATTCTCTGATACAGCGACGAGTAGAGTACACTAACCTTTGTGATATAAACAATGCAACTCACGTAAAACCCCAAACACACAAGTCAGCAGCGGGGTAGATAACCACAACCTGATGATGCCATCGAATTGTATTTATCCGCCTATCAGACTTACCATCACTCTATCCATCTCAGATCATGTTGACTGTCTGACAACCGAAACGAGTATATAAGATACCCAAGTCTGCACTTTGTTTGTTGTCTATTCTTCAGTCATATCAATCGAAAATGTCTGCCAACGAACTCCCCCCACAGCTCAAGGCCTCTCTCGAGGCATCTAAATGCGAATATCGCAACCTTGGTAAATCAGGGTTACGTATTTCAGTTCCCATCTTTGGATGTATGAGTTTTGGTGATAAAAGAGTTCTTCCTTGGGTAATTGGTGAGGAAGAGGTATGGTCAATCACTTGGTGATCAACACCCCCACTAACGACGCGTCGACAGGCACTGGAGCTTCTCAAAGCCGCGTACGATCGTGGCCTCAATACTTGGGACACGGCAAACACGTACAGTAATGGCGTATCAGAAGAAATTGTCGGCAAAGCATTAAAGAAGTTCAACATTCCTCGTCACAAGGTCATCATCCTGAGTAAATGCCGATGGGCCGTGGGTGAAGAGCCAGGTAGGCAATTTGTTTAATGACAGTCTCCAAAACACTGACATTACTACAGGGGCACGCCACATCAATTACAGGCCCGAATTTGAAGCCTCAAAAGACTACCAAAACCAATATGGTCTCTCCCGCGCCGCAATCTTCAATCAAGTCGAAGCATCCCTTAAACGTCTCGACACTGACTACATTGATTTATTGCAAATCCATCGCTACGACGAATTAACTCCTCTTGAAGAAACCATGAAAGCACTTCATGATCTGGTTCAATCGGGTAAAGTCCGATACATTGGCGCAAGCAGCATGTGGGCGACACAATTCGCTCGAATGCAATTCATCGCCGAGAAGAATGGTTGGACGCAGTTTATTAGTATGCAGAACCACTACAACCTTTTGTACCGCGAGGAAGAGCGGGAGATGATTCGATACTGCAACGATACAGGCGTGGGTGTCATTCCTTGGGCGCCCCTCTGTCGCGGTCATCTGGCTAGGCCGCCCGCTCGATTTGGGTGTACGGACCGAAGCAAGGGCGAAAAAGAAACTTCAGGTGAGCTGTCATACGTTGACCAGAGGATTGTCGAGAGGGTGGTGGAGATTGCAGAGAAGCTTGAGTGGCCTATGGCACATGTGGCGTTGGCATGGATTAATGGGAGGGTTGCGAGTCCGATTATTGGATTTAGTAGTGTTGAGAGGATCGAACAGGCTATTGATGCAAGGGGGAAGACTTTGAGTGCGGAGGATGTTCAGTATCTGGAGGAGCTGTATGAGGCCAAGTCTATTTCTGGACATAGTTAAATGCCATAGGGCTAGTTTATGCGATTAGTTAAAGCATGGGAATGTTTATGAATTGCAATTCATTACAAAGGTCAATCAATTGATGGAACTGCACTGCAATTCATCTGACAATCCGACTTCGGCAGATGTGTCGCCTAGTCTACCTAGTTCCGATCGGTACCTTTGCACGGTTATCTACAAGTTAGCATACCCGCAAAACGTCAGCTCATAAACTTCAGGGTACAGAGACCAATAGACTGAGACATGTCACAAAAGTGACATAAACTGACCTAATGTTGTCTTCTTCCGTGTACTTGTCTTTCTGATACCCGACAGTGAGACACGGCTGGTATGCCTATGCCCTACAGCCCAGCCCAGCCCAGCCCCTCTCTTCGCCCCCCCATGGTCAGCATCCCGCAGTTGCTTAAATCCTCCCGCTCCCGTCGCCAATTGAATGTAACAATTATCAATCATTGTCACAATTCAAGATCAAGATGACTATTTCCATACCCTCAGTTCAGAAAGCAGCTTTTATCGAGAGCCCTGGCGATAATGCCCGGATTGCCATTCGATCAGATGTTCCAGTACCCAACCCTGGAAAACACGAAATTCTGATCAAGCTGGCCTGTAGTGGAGTTTGGTAAGCAAGACAACCTACAGTGGATCAGACCCCCATTACTGAACTGACCTTTTCCACAGTGGTTCCGAGATCCGCGCACTTTCAGGATGGGGTCCTTACAATCCCATCGTCGGCCATGAAGGTGTAGGCACAGTCGTCAAACTCGGTCAAGACGTTGACACCAACTTTTTGAACAAAAGAGTTGGTGTTAAATGGCTGTACAGCGCCTGCGAGGAATGCACAGCCTGCAAGCGAGGCTATCCCAACAACTGTCCGAAACAGCTCAACACCGGAAAACACGTTCCTGGAACTCTGCAAGAGTACATGATTGCAGATGCTAGGTATGTGACTGAAATTCCCGATGGGATTTCTAGTGAAGTGGCTGCCCCGTTACTTTGTGCCGGGCTCACTATGGCTGGGGCTGTCTCTGATCTTGACGGCCATGTCGACAGTGGGGAGTGGGTTGTGATTTCAGGTTCGGGGGGTGGTCTTGGGCACTTGGGTGTGCAGATTGCGAAGTGGTTGTTTGGGGGATACCGTGTGATCGGTATAGATACCGGAGAAGAAAGACGAAAGTTGAGCTTGGATAGTGGTGCCGAGCACTTTATCGACTTTGCCACCGAGAATGTCCAACAGAGGGTCAAGGAAATCACTGGTGAGGGAGCAGCAGCTGTGATGGTGGTTACTGCTTCTCAAGAGGCTTTCATCCAAGCTCCCAATCTGGTAAGGAACATGGGAATCATTGTCATGGTTGGACTGCCAAAGAATGACTTTAACATTCCCATCTCTGCGTCTGTCTGCGCGGCGCGAGGTAAGTTTTTTTTTCACCACTTGATGTGTTTTAATTATAGCTGACTTTGATTCAAGGCCTCACTATTACTGGTGTTTCGGTAGGAACGGAACAACAAATGGAGGAGATTCTGCAGTACACTTTGGACGGTATATTAGTTCCAAAGGTCAAAGTAGTTGAGTTTGATCAAGTCGGGCAGGTGATGAAGGATCTTCAACGACAGGCAATCACTGGAAGGGTAGTTGTCAAGATTCCATAGTTTGTCTTTAATAGCATTACACTCGATTTATCCTACATATGTATCCTCCTTCAGTTGTTGAAAACCTTGTCGTTGATGGCAATCACCAAAGGAAGATATTCCTTGTGGTTGAGGTAATCGATGTAAACCACGTTTGGAAAAGCCTTGTCAGTGACCTCGGGCAAAAGCCTCGTGTAGAGTTCCTTGTTACACTCCCTAGCAAGAAACTTGATCGGTTTGATCGAGTCGCCCACTTTATCAGCGAAACTTCTGACGCTTCCAACCCATTCGGGTACCTGCTGGGTCAAGGTCCAAGAGAGTAAAAAGAGTCTCTTGTCCTTGGATGACATGTGGTCCTTCATCTTTTCGATTTGATCGTTGACCATGTACTCTGTTTCATCTTTGTTGGAGTATTCGTTTCGGACGTTGAACTGGGAAGATTTGTAGAATCCCTTCTTTGCGTAATCGTCCAGGCTCATGCTACCCCATTCCTCAATGATGCAAACAACTGCTGCTTTTCCATTGCCGATAAAGTCGTTGACTGTAAGAGAACTGAGGTTGTTGGCCTTGGACTTGTCTTCGATGATGTAGCGATGCTCGAGCTTGAGAAGTTCCTCCATGAGATTATGCCACTCTTCTTTGTTAAACTCGCGCCACTCTTCGACGTCGCTTTGGAGAGAGTGAGAGAAATTGATGATGATTAGTTCACCGTTGTTCTTGGTGAACTTGTTGACTCCGTCGATGATGCTGGAAATAGACTCTCCTCGAGCACCGACCTTGCCGGTGTAGTGACCAGTGCACCACTTTCCCTTGTACAACTGAGGGCGAATGTCAAAGTATCGGGCTCCCAATTCAAGCTGTCCATGGATATCCTCCGACTGACACAAAACGTACGGATCGATCGGACTAACTGGAACGAGAGAATGACTGGTCGTACTCATTGCAGAGTCGTGAGTTCCCAGCAAACAAAGTTGCGAAAGAGGACGTTTGCCCAACGTTGCTCTGCACTGTTGCATCCAGTCCATAGGTGGGTTGGTAGTGTGGAACTCATCTTGTGAGCCAGACAGAACAAAGGTAATGCATTCGTCATGTCGCCAGCCAAGTTGAATCTCGGAACCTTGTGAGTTACCGACTGCTTCGATAGAGTCGAGCTTTACCCAGAGTCTTTCATCGTCGTCGCGGACATGAATGGTGAAGCTGCATTTTGTACCCTCTAGGGTATACTTGACTGACCCGCTTGTGTCGGACCGCTTTTTGAAAGCTCCCTGGCTGAACTCGACGTAGATTCTGGGGACCTTTCCTATTACCTGGTCAAAATTGAGGGTTGATGAATGAGGAGGTTGGTGGGCTCACCAGCTTCAATGACATCTGGAAAATCCCAAGACTTCATCTGATAGCTCATCTGGTCGGACCGTTTCCAGCGGTAGGGCGTACCGTTTACGAGAATGAGGTAACCACCGTCACCCATTTTGTACGACTTTGTCTGGTTACACTGAATTGGGTGGGTTATGCGTTGCACAAATGATGGAGGAAAAAAGCAATCTCGCGACGACATGGTATCAATCTGGTCTGATTGCGAAAGCTTGCGCTTGCACAGCCTCATAAGCCAAGACTAAACTCATTTCGTCCAGGGTCTGGTATGGAGCTGAAAGAGAAGAGAGCTTGGTCGAATCATAAATGTCGATGAGAAGAAAACCCCGCTCCAAGGCTGAAAGATCCTGGCTAGTTTAGAGAGATAAAACAGTCTCTGTCTCGGCGGGGGGTTGGTCTTTTCACCGCCTGCTCTTTTGGATTGGATAGTGTCAGATTGACGAGTAGACTAGAGTCCGCCTCCAAGGCTGATTGATTGTCCAGCGGCGGAAACTTCCCCACTAGGACTTGATGACTGCATATCGAGTCGTAGTTACACCAGGAATAGCAGGCAATTGAACCGCTTACATTTGATTAGACAGTAATCTGTTCCACTTTACCTGTTTTTTCTCTCTGCCTTGCCACGCTTGGCACGTCCGTCTTGGCGAGACGTATCTTCTACTTGATATATATCAAATATTAGTGCCAATCCTCCATCACCCCCCGCTAGTTGCTCTCCTTAGCATCTTTTGCCAAACTTTAAAATGGCGACTTACAAGTTGACTCCTGCTCTCATGGCAGGTAGCCTACTCTTGGGACTAGTACTTGCCCTAGGCCATCACTTCTACTACGATCATCTCGATGGAAGAATCGTCCAGAGTCAGAACCAGCAACAGTGGTTCTTACGTCTAGGCACAGGACTGGCATTCTTAGTAAGAGCCTTTTTATCTGCAGCCGTGGGTATAGCCTATACGCAGATATTATGGAGAACTCTAAGATCAAAACCTGTCACTGTTGGTGGAGTTAACTCGCTTTTCGGCGTTGTGCATAATGCCTGGGACTTTGTCACTTTGGAACTTTGGACTGCTGCACCTGCACTAGCCGTGGTGGCTATTATTGCATGGTAAGATACGATTTGCAAGTTTTCATTCCTAAAAAAAAACATCTTTTTAACTCTGTTTAAAGGGCTCTTCCGCTTGTCGCAGTTATCGCTCCGGCTACACTGACTGTCAAAGTCTCGTCAGAACCAAACATCACAGTCCTTGAGGCCCCCATACCAATTCCAGATTATAGCACCTTGGAAACCTTTGGCAAGTGGACAGGTATCAACGGAGGAGGCAGTCTGATTCCCTCAACCTATGTCTCCAGACTACTGTTATCAGTTGTGTCTCTGGGCTCAATCCTGACCTTTCCTGCACCCTTTCCTAATTCTTCATATGCACTTGACTTTTATGGTCCAACACTATCATGCGGCATCCCTAGAAACAAGACATTCTCAGAGGAAGTTGGAAAGATGATTTTGAATAGCACCTGGAGTGCAGATCCATACGCCTTTGTCGGGTTCGTGCCGTCGTCTACGAGTGGTAGCAATTATATTACCAACGGAATTGATGAGGAGTATGCTTTGAATGGTCTAGCTACTGCAGTTAACAGCTCTCTAGTGGCAAAAGCTGCGTTTTTGGATCAGACGGGTGGAAACACAAGCGCAGCAAAGTTTTATGTGGCTGTGCCAAATGAATTGTCGCCCCGTGCGAACAAGTCTATCGAATGCCAACTTTACAACTCTTCCTTTGCGCTCAACTTTACGTTCAACAACGGCCAGCAAAATGTTCGTTATAAAACTAAAAAGATCAATCCTGTGGCGTCGTTCGATACCAAGATTTGTCGTGACATGGACCCTGATTATTGCAGCGCTACGCACGCTTACATATCCATCATGGCCACCGTCGGTCAGTTCCTTATTGGTACTCTCACCAGGTCTCACTACGGCAGCTTGTTTTCTACTCAGACGCAGATTAGAAGTTCTGTTTTGATGGATACAAAAGAGATGCAAGCTTTGAACCAAGACACGCCCGAGTCTATGATTGGAAATATTTCCATGTCTGACGCGCTGGAGGACCTGTTTACAAACGTTACGATAAGCCTCTTCAGCAATACAAGGCTTCTGTAAGTTGATGCACACAATTCTATTCATCAAAACTGACCTTGTATCGTCTATCAGACAAAACAGCACTGCCGCATCCCGTGGTCCAATTACATATTCATCTGCCCAAAACGCGTTCCAGTATGAACCTCGAAACCTTTTCATCGCATACGGCACAGGTCTCCTTCTTTCTTCAGTTATTGTTATCTTTGGATTGTTATGTATCAAGTCTGCCTCTGCATCCTACGAGACTTGCTTTTCAACTATCCTTAGAACTACGAGAAACCCTGACCTCGACACTATTGTTCCTGCAGCAGAGACTACAGGAGCAGAACCTCTGTCGAAACAGCTAAGCAATGTTCGTCTTGTGTTAAGAAGACAAGGAGGGGGACTTGAGAGTAGTGATGGTGAAAAGGTCACATACTTCGCCGTGGAATCCAAGTCCGATGTTGTGAATAAGGAACAATCGAATTCTCCGGCAGAGTCTTTGTTACAGCAGAATAAAGCAATCGTCCACACGCATACGAGTGCTCAAGGGTCGACAGTGGGTAATGAGAACGAATCACCGTTTCTTACCTCTACAAACGACGAAGTGTCGCCCGTGAGCAACGGCATTGAACGCGCATCACCGTGGGAAAGGAATGAAGGGCGGAATATCGAAATGTCTAATTACCGGGAGGAAGTAAGGAGGGACTGAGAGGACTATATGATAAGATCTTTCAATTTGTTTCCATCAATTTCGTCGTAACTTTATGATTCAAATAATACCCAACACGCCTCTTTTATGTACGAACTGTACACTTGATTTTTATGAATTTTTCCCCCTCCTTTGAAAATTCTTCGATATCCTGTTATAGTCCTCGATCTGAGCGACAGCGACAGCCAATAATTCCTCAATCACTTCTTTTTCCAGTTGTTTCTTGTATATACTGATAATCCCGCTGGTTTTACTCTCGTCTATCGTCACCAACAAAACAAGACCCTTGTCGTTCTTGAGTTTCCAACAAGCTTTCGAGCCCGTACTCTTCCAGCATAAACGTCCGAGACCGCCCGCTGCATCGTATTGCCGTGAGGTATCGTGTGTTTTTATTTTGACTTTATGGTCGGTTTTGCTCATGTTGATTTCGATTCTGGGCGGCATCGAGTGGTGTTTAATGCTAGCGATGCGTTGTACTTTGTCGGTGGTAGAGTATACTTCAAACTTGTGTCCCCGAGCGCCGCCAAACTTTGTGACTCGCTTGATCGCATATCGAGGAAGGTGTTCGCCGGGTATACTGAGCGTTTGCATCTCGTCGGCCCATTTGTCGTATTGTAGTGTGAGGGTAGGCTCGTGAGTGATGATTCGACCGTCTGGTCTAACAGCGAACTTGACGAGTGGATCAATAGTCATATTTATGATTTGGTGGCTAACAGTTGGAGAGGGAGATGAGTGAGATAGCATTGAGATTTTATCGGGCAAAGATGTTTAACTTATACCTATGTGATGAGTTACAAAACGTTGCACGATAAATGAACAATCAATATGCAGTAGTCCTCTAACGGGCGCTAGAACGATTATAAGTTCGACATAAAGATTAATTTCAACGTGCCATCTGGTCTAGACCTCGGTCACGTAATGCATTGAGGTCGAGGCTTCCTAATGAAACTTAAATTGCAACCAGGGCTTTGACGTTGCCCACAAAAGCCGTTACATTATACGCATTGAATAAATATAGTATTAAAGGGTCGACTATACGTCAAAGCGCAGTCTATATCCAAAGCTAGCGTTATAGAAGTAATCCTATGTACTTATGGAACGTTGCTCTTAATTGAGTTTTTATGCCGGCATAAAACAGGGCGCACTACCCAATTAGCTTGACTATCATTTGCACCCTCATTTCTGGTTGTAACCAAGACCCTGCCTTCAGTAGGGCGGCATCACGCCTGCTACCCGGCACTTTAGAGTTCCTCTGGTATGCAAGATACGTAAATCTATGTTTCTGTCAGTCGGATATGTACAGCGATCGACCAATTTCTAAGTATTCCTGACCTTGTTAAATAGTGGTAACTGTCATTTGCATTTGAGAGGCCCGCTCTCCCTGTCGTGTAAGGACCCCATGATGCAGTATCTTGTTTGTAGTACTCTACTCCTCTTCTTAACTCCCATTCTCTAGGCACTAGATAGGCGATGTAACTTTAAGAAAATCGTTTGAAAGGCAAAACAGATAAAGTACTGCCGCCAGCGTTTCCAGTGTTCGGATCCTAGAATAGTGTGGATATCGGCAGTTGTAAAAGTAACTAATTTCAGCTTGCAGCCTATTTACCATTCGACACTGAGTTGTATATGCAACCTTTATGTAATTCACATCAAAAAGTTTCGATCTCCTGTAGCTTCATTGACTTTCTCTGTGGCTATTCTCACCTCCCATCATGATAACAAATACCATCACCACCTTGCTTGCATCTCAAGTACCTTTTTGACAACCCTTTAGAACACACCATTATTAAAATTTCAGGTATTGCTGGTTGTCGGGTCCACTGCCTCCCCAGCGGACTCTTCTGGGCGCTTGTCGACGTCTTGGCCCGGTTTCTTTGGCAGGTTCCACCATGGAGCATTATCACTAATCATGAGGGACATACCGCATGTGCACGGTAAGAGTATCCATATTAATGAATACATGCCAAATCTCTTCACTTTGACGTGCGCTTTGAAGGAAGGTCAGTGGTTGCACGGTGATGCGGAAACACAAAGAACGAACTGTATTTTGCGTAGTATTTGATCCAATCTAAAGTCTTTGGCTTGGCCATTTTGTATCGCACCTTCAATCGAAATATGGGTAGGTTGTTTAAACTTTCGCTACAACTGAAAAAAGTGGAATGAAGTGTTGAGTATCCGTAAAAGAACAGAATGACAAACGATGATCAAGCCAGGGAGACATACATATTCACTGAACTGATGTCATCACGTAGATATTTCCGGAAATTACAGCCCCGCGTTTGCGTCACTGACAACGAATAAAGTGCTGAATTCATCAGTGAATCTGACTTGACACGCGAGGGCGCTAACCAGAACAAGGGTTCACTCAGCGCTGGGAACATCTTCAGAAGACAATAAGCATGTACATTATGACGATTTACCGCTCGATAACTGTCACCAGAAGCATAATTATAGAGTAAACAGGATGATGACAAAGCAAAATGCTTAGCAAATTACAAATGCTCCTCGCATACTATCAAGTTATAAACATACACACATTCACAGTTGAAATGAGAATTATATGATAAAACAATTTATATCTCGTTCAATATTGAAGGGCTGGCTACAATCAGAAACGTTGATGGAAATAGTCCTTAGATGTAAAATAGTATCAACTGAGACTAATTGTTTACTGAACACATTGAGAATAAAAGTCGTTCACCGATTTGCAAGTTCCAGTAGCACAGCACTTGGCGCCTGAGAAGCCTTGTCCGCCACATTGGCCCCAAAGAGAAGCACACTATATCAAGTCAGAACACTTTAATCATTTCGAGGCAGTAGCATTAGAGGGTGAACTTACGTTACCAGGCTGGGTGGGCTGTGTTTGGGCGGTCGTCTTCGTAGATGTCTGGAGAGTGGTAACAGGAGGGGTACCACTGTCGTCACCTCCACCAGCACCGTTGCAAGAGAACTAAAGTCACAATGAGATAGGCAAATAATAACTTTGCTTCGGATTTGACTTACCACTGCAGGGCCTGGGATGGTGTAGCTGTTGAAGTTGGAGTAGATCTGTGCAAGAAGTGTCAGTATACTCTCTTTTACACAAGTGAGAGGTTGTCTTACGTTGGCGGTATATCCAGGGTCTGTCTCTTTGAAAGCACCAGGGATCTTGACTTGCGAACCTGGAACAGTGCTACCGCCGCCATTGAGGTTGATCTGAGCACAGCTAGTGTAAAACTAAGGTTTCCTCTGTTAACATCGCTAGGCTTTATGGGTAAATATTTCACTGACCTGAGGAAGGCCAGCTGGCCATGGGTTGTGGATTCCCATACTCGAGATCCTCAAGAGGTACTCGCCGTTAGGGATGCACACGGGAAGATTGAAAGTGTAGCTGACTAGAGTAGTATCAAGGTTAGATTATGTCGCATGTCAGGCCAATCCGAACTTACGATTCATGGGCCAGCTTGAAGATCCACCGTTGAAACTTGGGCCTAGAGATATTTTGTTAATTATTTTATTCCTAACTGATCGGTTTGAGTCATACCCCAGTCCTTGATCTTGAACCAAGTACCGCTTCCATCGTACGACGAAGCAGATCCAGGTGCTTTGGACATGTATACCGAAATGGGTCCCTGATGATAGACCGCGGTGTCGAGGGTGAAGGTGATGGAGTCACCAGCCTTTACGGCAACTGTTTGGGTGTTGGCTCCTGATGCACCGACATTGCAGCGCAGGTCGTTCGAGTCCAACTCTGCATAATCACAACATTAGCGAACTGTCTTTCGAGAGTGCAGGGCTTGGAAGTTGTACCCGTTACAGGAGAGTTGTAGTTGGAGTTCTGTCGGATGTACTGGAACACAGGATACTTGGTTGAGCCAACTGACAACTGCTGGAAGATATAATGGGCGGATGCGCTCTGCATCAAGGCCATGGTGGCCGCAAACAAAGTGGCAGTCTTCATGGTGGCTCGTTAGGATGATCTCTTTGTGAATCTAGAGAAAGAGGAGTTGATCTTGCTAAGTTTGGCTTCATGACCAAAGCGAGGTATAAATGAAAAGAACGGTTGAAATGGAACGGGTCAGTCTTCCGGCATCGTCCAATAGAATCAATCATCTGATCCTCCATCTAGAATTCAATGGTCTCAATGTGTCAAGTGATTGCTGTTTAGGTCCGATGGTCCAAGAACGGAAATATATCTGTGCCATTAATCATGTCCCGAGCCTAAAATGGATGACCTGATGAAGCAATATCGGTTGTTGCTCCGAAATATGTGGATTTTCACATCTTGCGACTCCAGGCCTTCTTCATTCTCCATCATGGCCAACAAATAATCTTTATCAGACTATTCTACCAGCTTTCTACTTACAATAAACAATATTTACTTGTTTTCATTCTATAGTCTATCTTACACATAGAGGGAAAAAGAGATGTCGAAAGGAAGTTGTCGGTAGGTAACATGGAATGCAAGTAACTGATTTATCCGGTGAGAAAGACTCATATCGGAGTGTCATGCTCCGTGCTAGATTCAGACACGATCCAATCAGCCAACATCAAAGGCTTATCGGAAATTTAGGCATTTCGACTTGGTTACATTTTTATTTTACCTATCGTCTTGCTATAAATGATAAATCCGTTTCTATTTGCCTGTCTTCACATTCTACGTTTTCATTGCAACTGCCCCGGGCACAGTCCTGACCTAGGTCGTATTTCTTATTCATGATATGTCTGCTCGAACTGTTTCCGCAACATGGCATTTCTTAAATGTATTAGCCAGATTCAGGAAGAAGAAGAATTATCAATTACACAATCATACCTAGGTAGCCGCAATGAGGTGGGCGGGTCACAGAATGGGAGAAACGACCTTGCCATTGATCTATAAAGTTAACAAAACATCTCTTGGTGGATCTCACGGCGATTGGCAATCCCTATTAGAAATTAACTGCATTATTCGTCAGTCGCTCCATGGGTTTTTATCTTTTCTTCGATCGCCGTCGCTGTAATCAACGTGACGGGCAAGTGGAGTGGGTTTTCCGTCGCCTCTTGACCACATTCATTGTCGCCGAGAGTTTTTGAAGTTCTGTCCGAGGGCAGCTACGACTACTCACGGTAGTAGGTTTATACTCTGCAGTTTTGTTTCGACTGAAAATAGTTATGTAGTCAGAAGCAGACGATCCCAATAGTGGTCTGATTCTAGGAGATTATGGCAAAGACAGAGGTTAGCTAGAACACCTAAGACTAGGGTCAATGAAAGGTCACTCACACACATGGCAAAGACAGGCTGCCATCGTACAGTAAAGTGTCTTAGCATCCTCTGCATATGTTTTATACACAAACGCGATGAAGTTTACTAGTATCAATGTTACGAAATGTATCATTGAGATGTCTAGCTTCTAAATGTCAACTGTGACTCAACAAGTCGATGTTGAATCCGACTACCGATGAACAAGCCAATAAAGACCTGCTTCTTGCCCCATAAGATTCAATGGGCATCAAGATCCAGTCTGATAAGACTAAGAATACTAGTGTACAATGGAACAGGAATACCATCGTGGCCAAGAGCCAGCACATTTGAGTTGTATCCTATCAAAGATGCTCCCACCAACCCGTATATATGAACCCTGCGCTGATCACCAAGAATATCAAAGTATCAGTGAACACGTCGCTATGATTGACTAAGCCCCAGATCATGCGCAAGTATGCTTGGTCGATCACCAATAGCTCACCGCCTCCTTCCTTGGCCTCGGGATGTCAGAAAAATTGACCGCTGTTAGACAAAATTAGTGGGACACTTCATGCCCTTGAGACTCTAGCTCTTAGGCCATTTATTTCTGTAACCTAAGACTTGGGCGGTTATTTTTTAGAGAATGGAAATGTCACTCAATATGAAGCTGTGATTGGTGAAATTCTCGGTCATGTGCAAGGCTGACCATTTAAAGAAAACATCTTAGCTGGCGAAATCCAAGGCTCGTGGGAACCACTTTCGTATTCTCTATGTTGGGGAAATAGCTACTGACAATAATTCGAGTTCTTGTAGTGTTTTTAGCAATAAACGCCTCAATTGACAATGGGTAGTATATAGTGAGTACCACCAGTGTTTTTCATTTCCATGTTGAAACAACAAGCTTATCCTAAGTATAGCCATAGAGAAACTAATTCAAGCTGTCACTAACTGGGGAAAGAAGGTTGCATTGACGATGCACAGGCCACTCAGCTCAATCTGCTCTTTTTAATTCTCAATATAGATTGCATAACTAAATTCATATGATATCCAGTATTTATAGCTACTACATATAGAGACCTAACAATTAAAGATTAGCTTTAGAGTTCCCTAGTGATAAAGTTCCAGGAACTTTTAACAACAGCAAGGAGTTGTGCCACGTTGGGAATTGGGCCGATCCCTGCTAGATCAATTCCAGGGGCCTTTTGATCGCTTGGACAGTCGACCAGGGTCGTTCACCTTCCTAACAGAGGCTATGATACACGATAGTGGAACCTAGAGACCTTTTGCAAGTATCCATCAATGCCGCGATCGTCGTATAAGAAATGCCAACTTGCAGCAACAATTGCGTCCTTTTCCAGGCGAACTTCATTCTTTCATCGTCAACATATCCTCAACTAAAATGCGTCTTTCGACTATCTCTGTCAGTCTTCTCGCGGCTGGGTCTGCCACGGCCAGTCTCGAGAAGCGTGCACCGCTTATTAGTCGAGATGAAAGTGGTATTGAGGGAAAGTACATTGTTATGATGAAGCCAGCCTCCAACAGTATTGCACGCCTCAAGTCCGCAGCAAAGGCTATTGATATCAAGCCTGATGTGGTTTTTGACAATTTGGGTGGATTTGCCGCCAGTCTGTCTGCCCGAGATGTGGAGGACTTGCGCGACAACCCCAATGTGAGTGGAGATACAACACAACATACAGATTGTACGGTGGAGTTTGACTGACAAAAACACATAGGTCGCATACATTGAGCAAGACTCAGTTGCCAGAATATCGGCTGTTCAAAAACAGGCACCTTGGGGTCTTGCGCGAATCTCAAGCAAGAAGACCGGGGAGACAAGATACTCGTATGATGATTCGGCAGGCAAAGGAACCTGCGCCTATGTGCTTGATACAGGGATTGACACAACGCATCCTGTATGTCCTTATTAACTCTCTTTCGCATATTGTTTACGCTAACATCACGTAGGACTTTGAGGGTCGTGCTGAGTTCATTGCCACGTACGTTGACGACATCTGGGAGGATGATCATGGCCATGGCACTCACTGCGCCGGTACAATCGGATCCAAGACTTATGGAGTCGCAAAGAAGACACATCTTTACGGAATCAAACTCTTCAACTCTTCTGGAGAAGGAGTAGCGTATGTTATGACCCTTTGAACACGCTCTCAATGTTCCAACTGACGAATCAAAGATCTTCTATCATTGCTGGCATGGACTTGGTCTTGCGTGATGCCCCCACGAGAGACTGTTCCAAGGGTGTTGTCGTAAGCATGTCATTCGGAGAGATCCCTTCCAAAAGTATCAATGATGCAGCCAAAGCCCTTGTCAACGCTGGCTTTTTTGCCGCTGTGGCTGCTGGTAACGGCGACGAAAAGGGAAGGCCAGTCGATGCGTCAAGTAACTCACCTGCCTCGGAGCCCAGCGTCTGCACCATTGGCGCGACAGCAAAGGATGACACTGTCGCTACGTTCTCCAACTTTGGCAAGGTTGTTGATCTTTATGCTCCTGGTGTTCAGGTTCTTAGCACATGGCCGGGAGGTATTACCCGTTCTATTTCGGGCACATCTATGGCTACACCTCATGTTGCTGGTGTTGCAGCCTACTTCCTCGGTCTTGGAAAGTCTGCCACTGGTCTTTGCGAGTACCTTCAGAGTATCGCTCTGAAGGATGTTATTAAGGGTGTTCCTCAAGGGACTAAGAACCTTTTGCTCCAGAACGGTCAGGCAAAATAAGAGTTTCTGGATTGGGGTATTCATATTCCTCGATTTTAAATAGAAAGGGTAGATATATAGACCATTACTAGTTGCTGTTTAAACTAAGCACAGCGTTTGAATACTTATTATCCATGAGTCTAAGCTATTAGCTAGATAATAGTCAGTGAAAGGGATGCTCCTTTATGTCGAATGTGTGGTTCAATTGAACCTAAAATCGCACTATCATTCCATCATTTAATCTATCAACCGTGATGACTCGTCTGCCATTTATAGCTCGATGGTGTAAATTATCGATAGACTTGTACCAGGAGTTGCATTACTGAGTTCAAAAGCCATTCTATAGTAGCATTGTTCAATGCGGATTCCTGGTGCATGCCAACATATCTGAATCACGTTATTACAGACTTATAACTATATTTTTATTAGGTAATTTTTAAGGTATAAGTCCTAAAGTATATATATAAAATTAATTTATAAAAAAATATAATTTTTAAATTTAAATATTAATATAAATTTAATCTAAAAATATATATTATAACTTATAAAGTTAAAATTATAATAATTATTATAAAAGCTTTTATTCTTTTTAAAAATTAATTATTAAATATTTTCTTATTAATATTAATATTAATATTAATAAAACTATTATATAAAATAATAAATTTTAAAATTTTTATTAATTTTAATTATATATTAAATTAAAGAATTATTTATAAAAGCTTAATTTTTATAATTAATTTTATTTTTAAAGAAAAATATTTAATAAAATTATTTAATAATTTTATTTATTTTTAATATAATATTTTTATTAATACTTAAAATTAAAATATTATTAATATAAATAATAATTAAATTATTATTTTTATTATTTTTAATTATAATATTTTTAATTATAATATTTTTAATTATATAATTAATTATTAAATTAATAAATTAAAATTTAAATCTTTATTATATAAAAAGAAAAAGGCTTTAAAGGCTTTTTATAATATTTAAAAGAAATATATTATTAATATATTAAAAAGTAAAATATTTTAAATAAAATTACTTTTTAATCTTTAAAATAATTTTTAATAAAGAAAATAAATTATTAATAATTTATAAAATATTTAATAAAAATAATATTATTAAAAAGTTTATTAAATTAAAATTTATTATATTAAGAATTTTATAAAATTAAAAGAAAAAAATTCTAAAGAAAAAAAAAAAAAGCTTATAATTAATACTATAGCTTTTAATATAATAAAATTTAATATAATAGCTTGTAACTATATGATGGTTTAATCAATAACCCGATAGCATGTTAAGCATAACAACGTTATCGTACTCGCTTGTGTCTAAACGGTCTTGGCCTGAGGCTGTAAAAAGACACATTTGTCCTTGTCAAGCCACCATGACTCGCTCCATGACCTTGTCCTCTTCTTCCGTTGCGGTTGGCCTCTAATTACCGCCACAAACGGCGCCACAGCAAATGATTCTCTCGTTTTTTCCCTGTTGTATCTTGTCTTGAATAAAGATTAACGCCCCCTCGTCATATCCCATCGTCTTCCAGCCTCAAGATTCACTACCCCGCACTGAGACGTTACCTTGTAGACATGAGTGGATTTCTACTTCAAGCCCTGGCTGTTTAATTGTCTTGTCTCTGCTAAACTATTGAAGTATCTGGTCACGATGTGGCGTTAGATATCTCAACCGTCTCCCAGAGCAGAAGCGAAAGTCATCCAGTCATCGTTTTGAGGAGGTTGACTTTTGTTTGTCTCCGACAAACAATTGTCCAGAGAGTCTCCTCGTTTTAGTTTTATCACATGTTTTCCTCAATTGTCAAATTGTAGATGATGCAATAATTGAGTGTCGCGTGACCTATCGGGAGGTTCTGCAGTTCAACCAGTAACTCATGCTCAATCGTTGCATTACATAGATGATACGCGCTGTCATTTCTCACGATGGCCACCACTCTTGGATGCTGAAATTCGAGACGACTAAACTCCGGACGAGGTCCAAGTCTCTGGTGAGGAGTGTCGTTGTTCCGTCATGCTGGAAACCTCGACCGATGCTCTGTCTGGAACTCGGTCATGATTCTATTCTAGGACACACTTTGCACGATTGATGTGTTGGATCGAGCTGTAAAATACGAGATACAGTGAATGTTATGAAGACTTTCCTTCAATCATCTCATATGTAACTGTCATCTGTACTGCCGCCTCACAATATCTTCAAAGCCACTCCACTCAACAGAATGGCACTACTCGCAATTACTGGTTAACGACGAGAAACCTTCATGACGCCTCTTATATGCGTGTTGCTTCCTGGACTGCATCAATTAAACGGCTCTTGGCGAGCTTGGACTTTCCGACATCGGCGAGAAGTTACAAGCCCCAAGACAGAACACCGCGCAACAATCTTGTTGAAATGTTTGGTAGTGAGTACGGACCTGATGGCCATATCTGTGTGATATTACTAACGAACTTCGCCTAATTTGTCCGGGTGTTGGTCGTAAAGAGACGAGCAGTGTGTGAGATGATCAACAGAGCAAAACGGTGCGCCAAGGAACAGACTTTTCAAATTTCGTGGACAAACACCAAATCAATCAAGGAACAACAGTAGAATGTATAGATAAGCACTAAGCCACCAGGACCACGTACCAGTCTGTTGGTTCCAACACACTCGGACTAACGATGCCGATACCAAAAACTTACTTGCCAGGAAAAAAACGGTGCTTCCCCGTTGTAGCCGGGCTCCCGAGCAAAAACAAAAAGTAAAACACCACAGGACAGGAACTCAGACTCCACCTCGTATTAAAAGCCGTTTTTACTAATGCACGAGGTACAGATGTGATATATTGACTTTTCGTCTCTGTTGGCTGCAGAGCCCCAATTATCCGGCAAGATGTCTCTAGATAGATGCTGGATATGTGGGACTATGAATAGCCCATCTGTTGATGGCCTCATAATGGACATTTTGCCAAGATTATTGGGGAAGGCGTTTTCATTAGACTATTTGCTGCATGGTGAATTTATTGCTGTTATATTTACTCATCTTGGACTCTCTTCTGCCATTTGCTGCGTAATGCGACAGGTAACCCAAGACTATTCGGGTCGTGATGCCGACCAACCGACTGACCTAGACCATCTTCTTTTTCCTAATTCGCTCCAGTTGTTACCGTGTTTGTCACGGCCCAGCCGTTAGAGCACCTATTGGCGTTAGATGACATCTATCCTCGTGTTAGTTGTGTGCATGCTTCCACTTCATCTGACCAACGACTTTGAGACTCTGTCCCATCAAGGCCGTTTGGGTGTCTCTTGGTGACCTCATCATGTCAATTCTCTGCATGATCGAACCCGTATGCGATGAATTCTTACCTGTTCTGGATTATTTGAAAGTGTGTGTCTTCGTATGCATGTGTGTTTGCATACATGTGTACGTATACGAGTGCGTAGATGTGTGTGCGTGAGACGGATAACTGAAATGCCGATATAGCTGTTGAGATCAGAACTTGATATAAAGATTTTAGCTGTCCCTCCTTGCTTGGATCTTGTTCTTGCTTCCTAACCAATTCTCATTCGCTGAAACATTCGTTGAATATCTGAATCATGAGAGGCTTCTTCTTCCTCGGCGTCGCTCTTTTGGGCGCGGCGAATGCCAGTGTCGTCGACTTTAGTCGTCACCAGCCACGGGAAGCCAAACATTTACCCCGAGCCTACAGAGACCCAGTGTTCCATGAGGCTCGAAGCTTTACTGAAAGGGCTGACCAGCCTTCCAAGCCACAAGCTGCTACTGGTGGTGGGAGTGGAGAGGAAGATGATCAGGATACAGTTCAATCACCTGCTTCTGATTCTTCTTCTTCAGGTGGTGGCAGCTCAGGCAATGCCAACAAGGGAACATCTCAGAGCAATGCGGCTGCTGCTCAACCGGAGTCTGATTCCTCTGGATCTCAGGGCGGTAGCTCGGGGAAAACCAGTGACGATGATGCTGCTGCTGATGAGCCTCAGTCTGGTACTTCCCAATCCCAAGGCGGCGGTTCAGGACGGACTAGCAACAATGATGCTGCTGCTCAACCTGATTCCGATACTTCCCAGTCTCAGAGTGGTGGCTCAGGCAACAGAAACCAGAATTCTGGTACTTCTGTGCAGCCCAACTCTGATGATTCTTCTTCGGGGGATGACGCTTCTGGCAATGCTGCTTCTGGTCACTCCTCCGACTCTCCGGATCAACAGGATGATGCTCCAGAGGACACTGAGCAAGATCCTGTAGTATCTTCTCCTTCAAAGGGTAACAGCAATGGTGGTCAACAGGATACTGCTGAGGCTGCCGTTCCCACAGATGATGCTGAGCCTGAGGCTCCAGCCCGAGTTCAAGCACCGAAGCAGAATTGGGCAAAGCCTCAGACAACCCAGCAATACCCTACTTCTCAACCAACTCAGCAGTGGCCTACATCCCAGCCTACTCAGCAGTGGCCTACATCTCAACCGACTACCTGGCCTACTTCTCGACCAACTCAAACGTGGCCTACCTCTCAGCCAACTCAAACATGGCCTACTTCACAGCCAACTCAAAGCTGGCCAACATCTCAACCAACTACATGGCCAACTTCACAGCCAACTCAACCTACCCAGCCTACGAGCATGCCCACTTATCCAACTTCTTTGCCCACTCTACCTACCAGCAGATCAACTCAACCAACGTCTATGCCTACTCTACCTACAAGCATGCCCACCCAGCCTACTAGTATGCCCACCCTGCCAACTTCCAGGCCTACGCAGCCTACTAGTATGCCTACTCTACCTACAACGACGCAGTCTGTCCCTACGACTACTCAGTCCGTCCCTACCAGCATCCCAACTCTGCCTACAACTACTCAATCTATCCCTACAACTACCAAGTCGGTACCAACAACTACACAGACTATACCTACGACTACAGAATCTGTACCCACGACCACAAAGTCTATCCCTACAACCACTAGCTCTGTACCAACAACCACTGTGACCACTCAAACTGTACCAACAACCACCAAGTCCGTGCCGACAACAACTACAACCACTCAGACTGTACCAACAACAACAACTCAGTCTGTGCCAACAACCACTGTAACCACCCAGACTGTACCGACTACCACCAAATCCGTACCAACGACCACTCAATCTGCACCCAGCACAACTGTCAAGACAGAAACTACAACCAAGCCTACCAAGCCTGTCACTATCACTACTACTACTGAGTTGACATCAAAGCCCACTAAGACTGCTACTGTCACCAGATCTAGGGTGACTACTGAGTATACTACCTCGACTGTATACACAACAACCGTTCACACTGTCACGTCATGTGCTCCCTATGTCACCAATTGTCCTCACACTCCCTATGTAACCACCGAGACTATCATTGACTATACCACTGTTTGCCCCATCACCGAGACTATTTACCCTCCACCAATGACTACTGAGTACACCACTTCAACTGTCTACTCCACTAGAACATACACCATCACTGAGTGTGCTCCTTGGGTTCATGACTGTGGCTACATTCCTTATCAGACAACTGAGATCATTCCGATTTACACTACTGTTTGCCCCATCCAGTATGAGCCGACTCCGGAACCTCAGTGGACTACTTCAACTGTGTACACGACGTATTATCGAACTGTCACAGAATGTGAGCCTTACTGCCCTGAGGAGCCATATGTAACCACAGAAATTTATCCCATCTACACTACTGTCTGTCCTGTCACTGAGGTGGCCCCTGCCCCTACTGTTCATTACGAACCTTATGAATGTGTGAGTGAGAAACTCAGCACCAGCTATTCTGCTTCCACTATCTACACAACCAAGGTCAAGACCAAGACTGATTGTGCTTGGGATGATGACTGGTGTGATTACGGCTACCCTTACACTACAACAGAAACCATCGCTCTCTCCACCACTCTCTGTCCGGAGGTCAAGACGGAATATGTTCCTTGCCCTACGTATCATCCCCCGCCCCCACCTGTTGTGGTCACTTCCACTTCGACTTCTACCTATTATACTACTGAGTATTACACCATCACTGCTTGTCCAGATACAGTGCCCTACTGTGATATTGGCCACAAGACATACACTGTATACGCTACAGCCACAACTTGTTATACTTTTACGTATACTACAACTGTTCCTGAGACTACCTACACCAGGATTGTGCCTCCCCCGTTAACTGCTTCCACCGTTACAGTTACCACAGGGACCGACTACAGTAGCAAGACAAGTACTATCTACTACTCCACAACTCAGACCTGGGCGACATCTACCTACTCGACCCATTCAACTGGAACTTCCACTTGGTCCACTGGAACTTCCACTTGGTCAACTCAATCTGTTCCAACTTATCCTACGTCTGTGGAGCAGTCTACATCCATCGAGAAGACTAGTTCTGTGGAGCAGCCTACGTCAGTTGAACAGTCTTCAACAGTGTATGCGCCGCCCACGTCTACTGAGCAGCCTACATCCATGTATCAGCCCCCGACATCTGTCGAGCAGCCTACATCTGTCTATCAACAGCCCACATCTGTTGAGCAGCCACCTTCGAAGCAGGAACAGCCTACATCCATGCCGCAGCAGCCTTCTGTCAATGCGCCTCAGTCTATGCAAACTGCTCCTCCTGCTGTGGAGTCTGCTGGCTCAGGTTCTTCTGGATCAGACTCTTCTGGATCAGACTCTTCTGGATCAGACTCTTCGGGCTCGGGCTCTTCTGGTAAAGATGCTTCTGGCTCAGGTTCGTCTGACAAAGATGCTTCTGGATCGGATTCTCCCCCCTCTCACTAAATCTTTGAGACTAAACATGGGCACCGGAAGTAACGTTGGAGCTAGAATTATTTGTCCTTAGATCAACCTAAGATTGTGTTTTGTAATATTTTCTTCTGGCAATTTGAGTTTTGTTTTATATTGGGAACTACGATACCACGATCATTACTAGTTTATTGTTATTTCGTTATGATATATCCATTCATTCTATATATCGCAATTATACTATCATTAATGACATCCATATTTGTAACGCCGTGGAATTAGTTTATTGTGGTGCCTGTTTTGAGTTGCCCCGCAAAGAGATCGCGATTCATCTCCACTACAGGGTATGCTGGTGAATTGCAGCGAAGACTTTTAAAAGTAATAATTTGTCGCAATTTATGGACAGTATAGTTTTTCTACAAGTTAGAGATGAACAAGCATCTAATTATTTTCTGTGGTAACGAGCGATTTATTTTCCTGGAAGTGTGTGTGGTAAAATGTGTCCTTGAGGTGATGGAGGACTCTGGTGTGCATGTTTAAACCCGATGTCTTTGCACTTCGATGGTCACTAACTGACCCACCTATTTGAATGGTAGAAGGGTCAGGAGATGAAAATGCAGAACAAAGACGTACAATCTTACTCACATAAGCTGACCTACTAACTACTTGATCGCTTATGTCTCTTCCGATAAACTCTTCCGATAATTGGCGATTGACGCCCGTAAAAGTTTTCCATGAACAAGAATTCCTGATCTAAGAAACAGGCAGATAAATAAACAGAACAATGATTGGACAGTCTCTACAAGTGGAGGCGCTACGGAATGAGCCAAGACATTCGGTTAGTGATGCTATTCCTAATGGAGAGAATGAACCCTGTTCAAGCTGTGGGGAGCCGAGCGGGGATTATTGCAAGGGCAAAGCTTGGTTTTGAACAAGAGATTCAAGAATTTCGTTGCCTGGAAGCTACTGTTTCTCCGCATCGAATAGTCTGTGGGGGAATCCCAGTTAGCTCCCTACACGAATCATCTCTATGTTGACTGCGGGTTGCTGGAAAGAGAACGTCCAGAGACTGATGACAATAGAGGCATTTAAGAATCATACGAATCTCCATACAAGGAAGTGATCTTCAAGTCACATGAGAAAGGAATGATCCAACAATACAGACCTTGTCATAATTGTCTCAAAAGTACTGAATGGGGTTCCACGACCCGCCCTTCACAATCTCAATATCCTTGACAACACCAATGAGGCCCACCAAACTCTCCGCATTGATCCCATGGGGTAACACTGCGTAGTGTCGTCATCCCCACATCCCCCAGCTCTAAACAAACCTTGGCACAATGCCGGCCAAGACTGTTAACTTGCTGCCTGGGCTTGGCAGAGGTGGAAAGACTCGGGTTGCCAAGTTGAGCCCCAGAGGGTTGCCAGACGACAAGCTTTAAAAATAAGCTTATATATACAGGGCCCTTTTTTATCTGCTCATCATGATCTGTGTCTGCAGTCCTCCTCCTTCTTCTAGCTCCACTGCTTGTCTCTCCATTCCTACACTCTGGTGATTCATCATGGCCGACAAAGACATTTCTCCCAGTCGTTCATACGATGACAAGAACGCAAGCTTCCCTCCCGAAAAGGGTGGTGCAGAAATTCTAGAGCACGCTGGTCAAGGCCGTCGTGGTTCTAAAGCTGTCAACATTGTTGAGAATCCTTTACAGGTTAGATTCTATCGCTGACTATCAGATCAATCCTGAATTCTAATTTTTACTTTACAGGGTAAAACAAAAGAGCAAACTATTGCCGACGCACGCACCTTTGCAGAGAGCAATGGCATGTCCGAGCACGCCGACATGTTCGGCAGAGCCGCTCTCATTGCTCGCGATCCTGAAAACTTTGAATCAGTCGACCTTCTCGATGATGAGCGAGAGGCTCTTATCTACGAAAGAGACCACAAGTGGCATGGATCAAAGATGCTGTGGTACTCGATTGGTCTCTGCGCTGTCGGTGCTGCGACACAGGGATGGGATCAGACAGGTGCCAATGGTGCCAACCTCTCATTCCCCAAGGAATTTGGCATTGATGGTACAGGACGCGATGAGTGGATCGTTGGTATCATCAACTCCATCATCTTCTTGACTGCTGGTTTGATGTAAGTCTTGCGACCCATTTCGTATGATATGTTACTAATCAGTCTGATAGTGGTGCTTTCATTGTCGATCCCCTTAACCACTACTTCGGCCGACGTGGAGAGATCTTTATTACAGCTGCTTGCTTGACTGCTACTCCAATCGCATCTGGGTTTTCCAGAAACTGGCAAGAACTGTTTGCTATCCGTTTTATTATGGGAATTGGTATTGGTGCTAAGAATGCTACTGTGCCTATTTACTCTGCCGAGATGGCACCTGCTCGAATTCGAGGTGCCCTTGTCATGTTCTGGCAACTTTGGGTCGTTATTGGTGAGTCTTTCTGACTGCAACTTTGTTTTATGTCTTGACTAACAACTTGGAAGGCATCTTCCTTGGTTTCTGCGCCAACGTTATTGTAAAAGACATCGGCGATATTGCTTGGCGACTGGAGCTTGGTTCAGCCTTCATTCCTGCCTTCCTCCTTATGATCGGCATCTACTTTTGCCCCGAGTCACCTCGTTGGCTTATGAAGCATGGTCGAATTTCTGAAGGATTCGTCTCCATGTCCAAGCTCCGTGCCCACCCCATCATCGGTGCCCGCGATTACTACTACTCGTACGTCATCTATCACGAGGAGCTCCGCGAGAACGCAGGTGCTGGATACTTTCAACGTCTCTGGGATTGTTTCGCCGTCCCTAGGATTCGAAGAGCCAACTACGGTGCCAGCACTGTCATGTTGGCCCAGCAAATGTGCGGTATCAATATCATCTCTTTCTACAGTTCCACCATCTTCCGAGAGGCCGACTTTAGTCATGACCAAGCGTTGTACGCCTCTCTGGGCTACGGTGCTATCCAGGTTGTCTTTACTATCCCAACTCTCTTCTTGATTGATACCAAGGGACGAAGATTCTTGACTTTGGCGACATTCCCCTTTATGTGTATATTCCTTCTGGCGGCTGGTCTTGCACTTCTCAACAACACTGATAACCAAGCTGCCAAGATCGCACCTGTCGCCCTTTTTGTGTATCTTTTTACTATTGCCTACTGTCTCGGAGAGGGGCCCGTGGCATTCCAGTACTCGGCCGAAGTCTTCCCTACCATCCAGCGAGAGCAGGGTATGGCCTGGGCTGTCTGCATCAACAACACCTTTGCTGGAATTCTGGGACTGACGTTTCCTCGTATGAGGACTGTCATGACTCCTACTGGTGCCTTTGGATTCTATGCCGGACTAAACCTCATTGCTTGGGGTATGATCTTCTGCTTCGTTCGTGAGACTAAGCAAATGACCCTGGAGGAGTTGGACCAGGTCTTTTCAGTACCTACAAGCCAATTCCTCTCTTACGAGACCAAGGTTTGGCTTCCATACATGTTTAAGAAGTACATTCTTCAGAAGAAGATTGAGCGACCTCCCCCAATTATCGAGAAGAGCGAAAAGATTCTTGCATAAGAGGTGGATATGAGAAGGAGCAAGAGGTTATGTGTACCTCGATATGGAGATATACCAGAGAGTGGTAGTTTATTAATGACAAACCACACAACGTTATTTTAACATCTTGAGCGACATCTATCGCCCTGTTTGACATTGAACTGTGCTGATATGCTCGTATATTCCTATTACAGGGTCTATTAAGTAATCGTGTGATATACTATGGAACCGCCTACGTTAATGGATGCCAATGCAGTTGCGAAAAACTAAGTACCCAATGATAAATACGTTCAATATTTTCGGAAGTACTTTGGATCTACTATATACGGGAAACTTGGGTTCGCCCAAGTTAAAGATTCTTAAAATCGTCTCTTAAAGGATTTCGCTGAGAAGCCAGTGGCAGAGCCTGAGTCAGCGGCCGTGGTCGCGGTAGGGGCAGAGCTAGAGGTAGAGCTAAAACGAGAACCAAACCGGGAGCCGAAGCGAGAGCCGGGGACAATACGAGAGCCAGAGCCAGAGCCAAAGCCGGGTCTGGAGCCAGAGGTTGGGACAGAGCTAGGGGTAGAGCCAGAAGCAGAATCAGAAGCAGGAGCAGGAGCGGCGGTAGAAACAGGGGCAGCAGAAGCAGACGCAGAGCTGGAGCCAGAGCCAGAACCGTTACCATTCGAAATACAAGCGAAAGACATTTTCTTAACATCTGCAGCTTGGGTAGGACCATCCAGCTTCCATGCCATGTTGACATAGGGCCAGCAAATTCTACCATCAGCCATGGTGACCATATCACCAGAAACAAAGACGTCATCAGAAGTAATAGCCTGACCAACCTTCTTTCCCTTGCTGTCAACAGCTTGGAACTTGGTACCAGCATACTTACCACTGCATCCCATAGCCTCGTTCTCACAGACAGGGTTGGAGATCTCCTCCCAGGTAACAAGAGCAGTAGAAGAATCAAAAGTAGCAGCATGAACATTGGAGCAGTCGTTAGCACCGTCGGTGATCCAGTTGACCTGGCTGTCACCGTCCTTAGCACCGACTTCAGAGCTAGCCTGCTTACCAACCAGAGTCTTCTTATCAGACATGAGAGCAATGGCAACGTTACGGTTTGTGGTGCGCTGCTCTACATGAGTGTAGCCATCACCCATCCATTCATTGGCACTGAGGTTAATGGCACCACGAGATGTCCAAGAAAAGATGTAAGAGTCAGAGCCGACAAAACGAGCAAGAGAGCTGTAAGAACCACTCATTCCACCCATGGGTTCATTGCTAGCACCGTTGATGACATGCTCGTTGGAGACTTTGACACCATTGTTGCTCATGCCCTGAGTCTCAGTGTTCAGCCAGATGGCACCCTGATCCTCGGCGCAAACGGAGGCAAAGGGAGGCTCGTCAGCGGCTTCAAAGGCAATACCGGTGTTATGAGAGCAGCCCCAAGAGGAAGAAGCGCCCTGGATCTCCTCAACTTTGCCAGTAGGGGTAATGTAGCGAATAGCATCACCGAAGTGGCCAGAGGCGGAACCGCTGTAAGAGGTGACGACAATGTAGGCGGCATAGTATCCAGCCTTTTCGGAAAAGACAAGGTCACCATTGATGTCAGGAGAGGCAAGAGCATCACCTGAGAAACCAGATCCACCGAGGAGGGTTCGGAAAGCTTGCTTGCCGTTGGTATACTTGTATATAACGGGCAGAGGGTCCTTAGCTTCGCCGGAGACGACCTCGTTGGTAAGGAGGGCGAAACCATCGTTATGGGCAACGAGACCACCGGCTTCCTTGCCGTCCTTGATGGTTACAGGAGTACCGACAGCGGCGAAGGTCTTGGGATCCACACCCTGAATGTGAACACCGGTGCCGCTGGCGTCAAGGTAGGCCAAGAAAGCAGTTTTGCCATCGGGGGAGACAGCAAAGGGAGTTCGCCGATGGTGAGGGAGGCCAGTCCAGTAAGCTTCCTTGATCGGGTTGAAAGAGCTTCCCAGCGAGAGGGTATCTACATGGCTCTCGAGGGAAGAGGAAGTGAGTTGGGTAGCTGCTAGCGCCAGGCCAGCGGCGAAAGTAAGAAGGCGTGACATAGTGTTTTTGGATTTTGTTTAAGAAAAGAGGGGAATCTATATTGAAGGAGCGTAGAAATGAGAGAAAAGAATGTAAGTGGACGAGACGCCAGGTCAGATCACTATAGCCAGAGTGAAGTTGTTGATATTTCCTCTTGTGCTTATCCTAGCTCCGGCGAGGTCGACTCTTTTAAACAGGAAGTGATAATCATCTGTCCCAGTGGCTCGGGTTGTGGACAAACATTCCGAAACTGGTTGAAGAGCGGTGGAAAAACTTGGAACACGCGTATTACTGGATATCTCTGTGCAGAATACGCGTATAATAGATGGATATCGTAGTTAGTGTCGGCCTGAAACAGGGACTCATTTTAAATCAGACGAGCTCTGGGTCGCGTGCTGAGATGAGCCGAGTGGGATGAGAAAGACTTTAGATATACTGTCTAATTGTGATATTGGGACTGAATGTGACAAGATAGAATACATCTACTATATCTACTATATTAAAAAAAAAAGATGGTTTCGAATACCTGTGATCGTTAGCAAGCCGTCTTTATCACATGTAATATGAAGCAATCAAGATACTTAAATCAGAATGAACCTTTCACGATCGACAAGCAATGGACTGTTAAGTTCTGCTCTCGGCGATTATTCCCCCAGATGGTCAAAACGGTTAATAAACGGCGATCATCGGGATGGCACTCGAAACATCATGAACCATGTTTGACAGGTCTCGCTTGGAACTGTAATTTTAAGCCTCGTTCCCAAGCCAGTCACAATTATCAAGTGACTTAGCGCTTGCTGTAGAACTCGTGTTGGTTTCCGGTGCGTTAATCCCGCCAATCAAGAACCCAGTGTTGTCCCTTTTCAGAAACCGAGGTATCCGATAGCTTTCACCACGACTGGGCGAGATGTACTTATATACTGTATTGTGCAAGCTATTGTCTTTTGTTGTTTGAGCAATCGACAAGTCACTGGCTGACATTCTTTCTTTCGTTTCATTTACCCCCACTTGTTAATAAATTACACAATTCACTGTCGTTACATTTTCTCTTTACAACTCGATAACATGCGTTTCTCTTCAACTTTTAGTCTTGCGTCCTTCGCTGCCTCTGCCGCAGCCCACTCCTTCGACTCAGCCAAGTCCGATCTCGATGGCTCTGTATGGCAGTCCCTTACGTCTATCAACACTCGTTCTTGGAGTACCGTCCCTCGAAACCGCCCCACGAAGCGCCAGTCAGGATGGAACCCCCCCTCAAACCTCGCAGGAGCTCTCAAGGAAGTTTGGGACCACGAAGTCAAAACTTATAGCGACGCTCTGGGTTTTAAGAACTACGGATGGGATCAAGTCATTGCTGGAAAGGGCAAGCTCAATGTCTGTGTTCGTTGGGAGTCGAGTGCTTCTGTGACAGCTGAGCAACGAACCGAGGTTGCTACCGCGTTACAGGACTCTTATACTAGTTGGATGAAGTGGGTTTCTGGATGGGACAACTTTCCTTATGAGGACGTCAAGATTAATGTTGTCGGGTGGGCTGTCAAGGACAAGAATCTCCTCCAGGGCTCAACTGACGGCCTGGACATTTACACCGACACCGACGCAGAAGGCATTCCCCAATGCTCTGAGAAGTGCGGTCGCTTCTTCCATCAAGATGGCGACTATAGTCAGTGTCCCGGCGGTGCGGAACGACACTATGACAATTCTCTTTGGCTCACCGACGGTATGCAGGGTGGTGCTGGCGGTGACTGGGGCCAACGCATCGGTCGAGAATACTTCATGGACCTCCTTGATACAAAAAACATCCACATCCTGCAGCACGAGATCGGTCATACTTTTGCCCTGGATGATTTCTATGACTGGACTCCCACTGGCCAGTCCAAGTTCATCATGCTTGCCGGTTCTGCTGCTGAAGTTACTGAGTTTGATGGCTGGATGCTGCGAAACTGGTGGTACGAGCTATCTCGGGAACGTGGCTGGCAATCTAGTGTCTCTAGCTCGGATACCAAGACTGTTGAGTCCACTAAAGACAAGGTTACTTCTACGCCCGTCAGTGCTAAACCCACTACTACTAAGCCCGCTACTACCTTGCAGACAACTACCACGGTCAAGAAGGCTGTAGCTGAGACTACTACCGGAGAGGGAGCTGAGCCAAAGTTAGAATCTGGTGTTTCCGCTGCTGCTTATGCTCAGTGTGGTGGTGGAGCTAGTTACAGTGGTCCAACCAAGTGTGCTTCTGGCCTGAAATGTACCGAGCACAATGAGTGGTATTCGCAGTGTCTCTAAATCAGATGTTGGGATTTTGATGGACATTGGCTTAATTTCCCTCTATAGATAGTCAGTTAGAACAATCTGGATTGTTTTCACTTAATACAAATATTATTTAACCCTGCTATCAAATATACCTTCTATTTATAGGCACTAGCTTGACGTCTCACTTAGCATTTTGAAGCCTTTTAGTTGATTAACTTTATCATTTGAGAGCGACATCTTTAATTGACGTTTACCAGCTGGAAACTATTGTCAAATGTCTCGGATATATCGTGTAATGAATGTCTCGCTTTCTTTGTATGTGGAGATCGGAGGGAAAAAGAAAAAAGAAAAAAAAAGAAACGTTTGTCAAGATTGGGATTCGAACCCAAGAATCTTTCGATACTGCAGAACCCAGGTAACTAGGCAAGACAATCTCTTGAATGCAGCGCCTTAGACCACTCGGCCATCTTGACGTATTTAGTTATAAGATTTATTTCAATTTGACAATACAAACGACAGAAACGTGCTTCAGTGTCCCTATGTGACAGTAGGGTAACCTTGCTAAAACTATTAACTACATATAATAGACTTTCTATAAGAAACATTATTCTTAATATTTAGTTCTACAAGATAAATTATATTCTAGTAATACAATAATATATATTTTCAATGTTCTCAATGAAATCCACTGTATATTGGCTCAGTACTAAAAATGTTTTTAATGCTCACAGAAATTCCATTCTTGTCTAACTCCATCTTGCTCCTGCTCTTGCATCCAGGTTCTCTCATCCATTAGCTGTAGCCTTAGCTCCTTGGCTTCTTCAAGTCCCATATGCCAATCCAGAAGGTCACCCTTTCCATTCTCATCAGCACTGTCAGGTAAAGTCTCAGTCTGCAAACGATGATTGTCCCACCAATGCTTTTGCTGTGGTGGGACGTTTGAAGTACTTATGATTGGTATAGCTGGATCAACCAAAAACAGGGCAAGAATCTTTCTATAACCTGGCCTCGTCTTGTCAATCAACTCAAAAGGCGAAACACAATGCTGTACAAGATTAGGAAAGAAAATGGCCCTTCCACTCTTGGTATGCACAGAACCAATATTCTGCTGTCGATCTCCATCTTTCTCAATCGCAAATGTGCGATAGATTGGGTCATGCTTGTATTGTTCATAGCTGACCTCTTCGGACAGATCTTCAGTCGTAGTTCGGAAGCTGAGAGAACAGTCGGTGATGTTGTCGCTGTCGTAGTAGTAAAGCGCTGTGCTTACAATGTGCTCGTTGAGTTGGCCTTCTGTATGCCATAAACCACCGTTATAAGAAGGGTTCTCCGGTGTTAGATGGATATTAGCGAGCTTGACAATCACCTGGATCTGTGTCTTGCCGTTAAAGAAACCAACTGTCTTGATATCGTTGGGTGTAATCTTAACATGACCCGCTGCTCTTGGGTCAGCGTCAGGGACATTAACGCGGTGTGTTGTCTTGAACCACGCTTCGTCTAGCTTTCGCCGCTTTGAACCCTTGAAGTAGATCTCCTCTTGGTCAGACTCATTCTGGCTCGACCGCTCATCATCGCTCGATTCATCGCCTGGATCAGAAATATCTGATCCTCCGCTGTTATCTTCATCAGACCAATCACCTTGATCTTCGTATTCCTCACCCCCAGGTTCATAAGGATGCCGAGGTGCCTCATCTTCACCTAGAGGCCGATACCACGGCTTGCAACCGCAATAAATGTCTTCCCCTGCCTGACAATCAAGTACAGCTTCTTCTGCCTGGAGTCGCTGCACTGCAAAGTCATTTTCCCAGCGATACAGCGTATCCCAGGCCGGCAATGACGTTTTGATAAAGCTCTCAATGATGGGATACAAGTGCGCATGTTCCTGAGGGTGAAGGTTATTGATGTAACTCGTGATCTGGACGCCACCTGTGACAGCATCCAGAAACACATCGCAAGGAAGCCACTGGAATCTGTTGGACAGCACAGGGAAGCCTTGACCAGAGAATCCCCCTTTCTTGTAACGGTAGCAATCTTCGTCTGCAGGCGAACGGATTGTAACAAGTTTCCCCTCGTTTGCAAATGCATCTTGCAAACCAATGACACCATCTGCGAGAACCCTAGATCGACCATAAACCAGAGGCCAGAGAGAAGGATGAACGAGATCGAGGACCTGCTCTTGACTTCTGGGATGCCAGTCCATTTGATCTAGAGGCACATCCTCCAATAGTCTGACGGCTTCTTGCAGGGATTTTGCCATTTCAGCAGTCATGATGCAATCCGACTTGAGCACAGCTACAGAATAGTCGTATACAGGGATAAGACCCGTTTTCTCATACAAATCTGCCTTGAATCTTAGTTCTTCGATACACTAACGACCCTCATCAGTATTGCAAGACAGTAAAGTGTTGTTGTTAACTCACAGCATCAGCCATAGCTGGGGTAAAGTCGCCGTATCGGAGGTAGGACTTCCAGTCCATATCCAAAGCTTCCTTTTTCCATCTTGCCACGATTACTTCGTCGTTCATCTTCAGCCACCATTGAGGTTTATCAGTCAACTCATCCATGAACTTTAGCATGCAGCATTCGCGGATGAGGAGAGCAGGAGCCTCCCAGCCGTCACCATAGTCATCGTTGAGAAATAGCAAGGGAAACCGGTGTTTTTCCCGTGTGGCATATGACCGAGAGGTAGACCAAGGCCTGGTTTTCGGACTACCAGATCATTGTCCTTTGCGAAACAGAGAGTTAGCAATCAAACCAAGGAACAAAGGGAGGGAGGAATTACCGTATATGATTGCTCTAAAGTCTCAGGAGATTGGCCACAGTGAGCAAACTTGGCTTGTTTAATTAACAAACCTAGTATTTGCAGAGAAAAGACATTGAGATCGAGATTATTCTCTTTGGTGATCCATTGCTTTGCTTCCAAAGGTGTAGGATCATTAGCCCCCACCCAAAGCCCGAAAGTCTTCCACTGCTCTTCTGTAAGGCCACTAACGTTAATGTCATCCCACAGGAGCCTTTCTTCGGCAGTCGTCAAAGCTGGACCTTGGGGATAAGGTGCCATTGTAATCTGTCAAGGTGAATAGATTGTTGTGTAATGATGAGGGAATTGAGGGCGTCTGTAGTTTATATCTCCCTGAAAATTCATGGTACATGGGTCAAGCACTTAGTGGGCTTTTTAACATGTGCTTAGGCCTGAAAACTTGTCGAACCAATTAAAAAACAGGGCTCTCAATTGGTGCCTGGACACTAAATCGTAGTAAACTTTAAACTGTAGTTCAACACCAGAGCGGTAAGTTTTCACGATGTCCATCTAATACTGGCTCTCAGGATGTCAAATAAATTGACTACGAGAAGAACAAGGGACGAAATTAGTAGAGCAGCTTATGCTACTTAGGCCAGATCTCTTAGGTTATTGATTTTTGTACCTTAAGTTTTAGGAGGCTAACGTGTCTATTACCCTGTAACTGGCTTCTTCCGTCACCCTGCGACTCTATGTCAAAATAGGCAAATCTCGAAAAAGCGATAACTCAATATCGTTTGTTATTCAATTGAAGCTCATAGTTGTTAGGGTGTACTAGAGGATATAACTACTCTTCACAGCTCGTAATACGTGGAAGCCTTTATGCTGGTTTAGAAGATGTGTTCAACCAATGGAGTTTCTCTCCTCGTATATCGCTTGTCCTTCCTCCCCCAATCTAAGAAGAAGCCTTAACACGGCAAAGAATCCAACCAAGAGCAACAGAGTTTGTGCTGATCACGGCGGGATTTTCAACCGTAAACTCGGCGCTGCCAGGAAGAGTCCCGTACTGGTCCTTGTACATTTGACAAACAATCTGGTCATTCTTAGGGGCCTTGACCCCCTTGACAGTTGAGAAAGCGTTGACGATCTCGAGCTCGGTGATTTGGACACCGTCCTGATGAGTGAGGACGCCAAGTGGGACGTTTTGAGGAAGAGTGCTGTGTTCGCCGCTGATGGGTGCGTTGACTGTCATGATTGCGACACCGACGTAAGGCTTTTCCTTTGGAGGGGCTGCAATGGCGGCTGAGGAGAAGGCAGCGATGCTGGCGAGAACAGTGGGAAAATGCATGATTATGGTGTTGTGAGGTTGGTGTTGGAAGTGCTTGCTTTAGTCGAATGAATGTTGATAGTGAAGTGGTATTGTTTGTGTGGTTATAGAGCCATGTTTATATATCTGAGTGTCACTTTGGAGGCGGAGTTTCCGTCACCACTTTCTAGATCAAAGATGATCGTGTTCAATATCTTATGCTTAGTGTCATATTCTCAAAATATCCTGTGGATTTGACAAGGACCTCCACAATAAGCATCTGTGTCCCACTGTTTGGGGCAATGATTGCCCTGTCTCCCCATAAGCTTAGGGAATATGGAGAACAAATGTCTTAAACACGAGCTGAAAATAACATACGATGACAAGGTCACGATGATCTTTAGGTAAGCAGCGTCAGGATTGCTAGAATCACATAGTCCGTGCAGACTGACGAAGGATGCGTTAAGAGAGGCTTAGATCACATTAGCCACATAATCTGACACCGCTTCGACGGCGACTACTATATTAAGCGACAAGGTCTGAGAATGACTCGTATCAAATAAGTTAGATGCAAGACTGTCATAAAGAACTAGCCCAGAAAGGAAAAGATTGTTACAAATGATGCCGATGACTATTGACCGTGCCGTCGTGCCGAAACATCCACAAAAGAGCATGCTTGATTGGACTTCTATTGTGATTTTGAAAAGATGTGAACTATTGATAAATGCCAAAGCGTACTGTAATACGAGTTCATCACGTAATGAGGATTTCTTATATCGTTCTCAATCGTGTCATTGCCCGAAATTTACATAATGGTAAGATTTCTATCAACATTATGAACGACAAAGCCAATAGTCCATTTAAGGGTGATTCAGAAGTCGATAATCCATATACAAGCGCTTTCTCTCACATCCCAAATACTAGAAAGTTTATCCAGCAAATCTCCATCCCTTAGGCTCTCCAGAAGCATTCTCTGCAGCTTCCAATTCCTTGTTCTTCTTGTGAACATACCATTTCGTAATCAAGACGAAAATAACGACGAGACCACAGCCCGCGATAATCGCGCCTCCTGCAGTCTGGTAGTATGGCTCCTGGTTTCGTAGGAAGAAGTAAGGTGTGAACCAGTGAGATACAGAAGAAACACAGTTGGCATAGGCGATTAGAGCGGCACGCTTGGTACGAGGTCGAGGTACAACAGTAGTTTCCCAAGAAATTTGAAGCTTGTGTCATAGTCAGTAACAGCTTTTTGTGATAGGGAAACATGGGCAAACTTACATTCAGACCAACAAATGGACCGATGACAAGAAGGATCATTGAGAAATATCGTGCTCCAACGTTATCTTGCGTAATCATAATGCAGGTTCCGATCAATGTGAACAAAATGGGAACTATGATGTGGTAACCATGTTCCAATCGCTTTCCAGAAGACCATGAGATAACCAAGGTCACAAGAAAGGCAATGATTGGAGGAGGAGCTTGTATAAGAAACGTCGTCGTACCAGAGAAGCCCAGAGTAGCAACGATAGATGGGAAAAAGTCCTTGTAGGATTGTGCAATGATCAAGCAGAAGTGGATGGCCGCAAAGAGATGTGAAAATGGGTCTTTCATGCACTGTACACAAGGTTAGCATTGATTAGTCGGGAATTATGGGTCCGACATACCATCCAGAAACCTCCCCAGTAGTCACCAGCATCATCTTCAGACAAACCACCAGCAGAAACGGCCTGACGGTATTGCGCCATCTCAGCCTCTTCCTCTGTAATGAAGTACGTTCCAGTGTTATCAGGGAAGTTGGGAATGTAACGAAAGCTGACAATGGCAACGAGGATGCTCACTGCCCCTTCAATAAGCAGGAACCACTTCCACGCTCTGATGTTGGCGACACCCTCCATGTTGGTCAATATTCCAGCTGCGAGGAGACCTGATATCGCCTGAGAGATTGTGTTTCCTGCGTGCCAGATACCCATCCTCAAAGGTGACTCGTGCTTTGTGTACCAAGACGATGTCATGAGAGACACGGCCGGAACAAAGGGTCCTTCCACGAGTCCAATAAGAAATCGACATAAACAAAAACCCCAGCCTGCAGTAACAGCGGGCATACAGATAGTGACGACAGACCATGCCATCATACAAGAAGGAAGAAGAATACGGGGTCTTCCCTTTGCGATAATGACATTGGCGGGGATCTGAGAAATGATGTATCCGACGTAGAACAAAGAGATACCGAGAGACCACATAGTGTCAGTCATGTGTAAGTCTTCTTGCATGCCGGCGAGACGAGCGTTGGAGACATTGATTCGATCGAGGTAACTTTGTCATAGTCAGTATAAGATGCTACAGTCAGGAACATGTCACTCACTTCATCATAAGCATGGCTGTGACCATTGCGAGAAACTTCCAGTCAAGTTTCCGTACGAGTGACTTTTCAATAGCAGCCCGTTCTTCTGGAGTCTTGTCCCTGATGAGCTCGTATCGCTCGAGAACCTCGTCGCGTTCAGGAGCATTCTCGTCGTATTCCACATTTCGTTTGGTATCCAAGGAGCCAGGTTTTGAATCAATAGGACTGGCCATGTTGAAGAATTAATGGTGTAGTTGGGGCGATCAAGTCAATAGATCAAAGGTGGAGATGAAAGCCTGCTGATATTTTTGGATATGGTGGATGGACCATGGGACTTTATACAGCTCGTTTAACTTGCATTTTGAAAACTGCCAAGGTGATTAATTGATACTGGTGCAGTTCACCCGCGACTGAATCCCTGATACGAAATCATGTCGGCTTCCAAGTCTGGATCCTCCCCGCATCCCCGCGTTTACAAGAAAGTCTGGAGTTAGAGTATGTCTTGGATTGCGGGGGTTGGATTGTCGGATGTAACTCATCGGACAAGATCCGCCAATCGGTTTAGTTTCTTGCATTCTAACGGCGTGGGGCCGCAATAACGTGTATGTTGGGGTAAACGCCGTAATATTGGCGTTCGAATAAGCCTCTCAGACAGCTGGGACCATAACAGACTAAATTAATGGGACACCTTTATGCTCCTTAGACTTTGGCTTTTAGACTACCTTTTTTTGTAAGCTAAGACTTGGGAGGCTAGTTGCTCAGCTGGCCATCCTTTCGGTAAGGAAGAAGGTCAAAGCAAATGCTGATTAACTGATACGATGGCTCAAAGAAGCATAGTTCTGTACTAGAGACCGCAGGTGGCTGGGTATTTCTGGCGGTATAAACTCTAGATATTCCTAGCCACTTGTTCAGTAAAAGCTTAATCTTAGACCCTTGACTCGCGCGTATACGTACCTGAACACTTGCTGTACCCTCCATAATCTTGGTTGACAGTGACAACAAGAACTGCTGGAACACGCCAATGGCAATGAACTTTGTCGAACACTGCGTCAGTAGGACAGATGCTTTGCTGACCACTTCAAATGTCTGTGCGAACCCTTGCTGGTTGAGGTGGGGTGCCCGTTGCACAAGACATATATAAAAAACTGCAGCTGCCAAGATGTTGTATGCGTCCAAGAACGACACCGCTACCGTGCTATTCGTTGATTTGGTGTATAGTCTTTCGATCAAGCTCTTGCATGAACTGATAGCGTCCGTCTTGATATCCGGAGAATCCCCGATGGCTAGTAGAGAGTTGGATAAGGTGCAGGACGGTGGGTTGACTATTAAGATCATGGCCCGACAAGCCAGCTGATCTAAAGAGTCAAGTGGATAGCCACGTGGAAAGGTAGTGTCATTTATCGGGGGTGGAAACTCTCTCCAGAAACAAAGATTACTGTATGAGAAAATCGGAGTGGGTTCACGTCTTCCACATATGTCTGATATGAGTTGAGCGTGGATTACAAGGTGCCGACTATGAGCAAGCTTGTTTCTCACTTCTGGAGATAAGTCTGGGTCGTTATCGCTTGGAGCATCGGGTATCTGCAGAATAATGATTAGTAACAAGTCCGTAACATTGGAGCTTGTGGATTTACAAAAACAGAGATGTCATCATCTGTGATGCCAAAAGGTCTACCCATAGAGGAGGCTAAAGACCGATCGAGTAGGTAAACTGTCCAGAAGATCCAATCGCTTCTATAGGCTGTATCAGGCCCAAGACGATCTTGTGGAATAGCAGTTTTATGCAAACCAGCAGCCAAGCAATTTGTCCATATAAACCCCATCAGATGCCAAGTAGAACCGCCGGCAGGATTAAACAAGGAAAATACAGCTAATAATAGCATGCAATGTAAAGTATCAAATGGTTCTTGGGAATGCAGAATAGACGGCAATAGTTTGATAGCTGCACTATGAAGGCTGTTGACCAAACTTGTTAGCCGACTTGTCTCAGGTGACATGCTGATCCCAATCGAAATCGCTAGGTAGACGTTGAAGAGATAGAGAGAAGGTTTGTCTCTACCATCGTGAGAGTCAACGACTGAATCGTATTGTTGCATCAAACGACTTTCGTCGATATATGGAAGCCATACACTCCAGTCGATGAAACGCTGTATGTGACTCAATGTCAAATCACGCGTTAGTAGGATGGGTTGGTCATCAACCAATGAAACATGTTGGGAAGACATGGCTGAGGATTTGGAAGGGTTCTGGCCATCTACAGCGAGTGCTGCAAAGATGGACTCGATTATTGAGAGTTTATGAGGTTCGTTGCCTGTGTTGGTACGGGACTCGGCCATGGCTTTGTTGGATAACATGCCGATGGCACTCATTGTGTCTTCGACAGTTGACTGGTCATCGCAATTTTGTAGAGTGTGGTTGATGGGAATATGAACATCGGTGGAACGGCGCCTTTTGCCATTGATGGGAAGTGTTGCGTCTGAATTGAATGAGCGTCGAGTCTGGATATGAGCTATCTCGGCTTCTTTGACTTTTTGCTCGAGTTCAGCGATGCGACGTCTTAGGGACTCGACGTATCTGTTCTGTGTTAGCCTTATCCATCAGAGGTTTTATAGCACTAAGAGATTTAGTCAATAAACTTAGAGAATAAGCATAAGTGATCTAAATCTCTAATGCAAACAGCATAATTTGACGTGTAGATTTGTACCATGTACTCTCAACGGCCAACGTTTCTTATTCTGGAAGGAGTGTGTCATTGATCGGTCAACTTACCCATTAACTCTGACAGGGGTAAGACCAGTCTCTTCAGAATCAAAGTCGAATTGCTGCGAGCGAGCAATACACTCCACTCCCAAAGTAGCGCATGCTGTGCAAGCAGGGCGTATCCTGTCACACTTTTGTTTCCTCTTGAAGCATCGCTGACAAGCGACCTTATTCTTGGCTTGTGACGAATTGGGGTTGTCACTGGCTTGTTGTTGCCCAGGGTTGGAATCTGAGACTTCAGAACGTTCGCGCCAATCAGTTGTCATGTTGAGCCTTTGTTGTGATGAAAACGGAGCTATTCCGAGGGGAAATCTGGGGATGATGATGATTTATCGGAGATGTTCCTGAGGGATCACGTGGATGGTCGAAAGAGGTTAGATACTATGGGGTTATACGAGGGACCGTTGGAATGGAGAAAATGTCAATTCTATGCAAACATCTAACTAATTTCACTTTATCGATCCAATACCCTTTCCTATGCTGTCACTGCCACACCGTTGGTAGCTCCATTCGTGTGTCCGTTTGTTTGTCCGTTTGTAATTGCATTTGTAACGGTCTTGATGATGCCATTCCCATTCGTGACCTTGGTTGAAGCATCACTCGTCTGTGCTGCCTTGACAGACGCATTCAAAGCCGACATCTCGCCCGCTCTCTTGGTGGCAGCTCCCATGAGCAAAGGCCCATCTGTAGCTGCCATTACCCACCGAGCACCCATCTTGCAGAACTTCTCAACAAGATCAAGTCGGGAGTGGAGACCTCCAACACCGGCCCACTTGCCGTGCTTCTTGCAGGCCGCAATAGTACGCTCGTAAGCTTCGGTCAGGCGAGGGTTCTCGTAGTCTCCAGGGATGCCCATCTCGGCAGTCAGATCATTTGTGCCAATAAGCAACGAATCGACTCCAGGTAGAGCAGCAATTTCATCCACTAGTTCAAGAGCCTCAAGGGTCTCGATCATGGGGATTACTAGCGTGGCCTCGTTGGTGACGGGGTTGGAGAGTTTTGCGGGGATGGTCCGAAACTGATGATGGGGAAGACCATTGGTTGAACTTCTGAAACCGATGGGCTGGAATTTGGCAGCGTTGACAACATCCTGAGCGTCTTGGACGGATCGGATATGAGGTACCACAACGCCCAGTGCACCACCGTCGAGAACCCTTGAGACAAAGCAGGGGTCCTTGCTGGGTACGCGAACGATGGGGGAAATGCCACAATAGAGAGCGGCAACACACAACTGGCTTGTTGCCTCAAGATCCAATGATGAATGTTCGGTTTCGACGAAAATTCCGGAATAACCGGCTGTCTTTGCCATGCCGACAATTTCTATGCTCTTGCATAGCTTGATGCTTATGGTGTATGCGACCTCATCTCTGAGCATCGTTTCGCGCATAGAATGGGGAATTGGTGCGACAGACATTGTGAATGATGGTTATGCTTGGCTGATAGAAAGAAGAATGTGATTGATGATCAAGGGGTCTTGGAGATATGATGGATGATTGGTAGTGTTGATGATGTTGAATGCAAATACGGCAAAGGTGACAACATGCAGTATTAATATACAGTTTCCAAACAAACTCAAAGAGAAAGATATCCTACCATAAACCGTTACCTACCGTCGATTTGTCCACTTGCTCCATTTCCCCCACATCACGTTTCTCTTCACACTGCGATTGTCTCTAACTGTCCATGTCGAACATGTCAAAGCCGATACGTGAAGCCGAGCCATTGCGGGGTCGGAGTGGGGCCGATGCGAACCTCCAAGAAGCATTGGACTTTTTCCGTCGGGGGTTCATTGACCGGGACATACCCGCGGGAGAGACTTTATACGGAAAGGCAACGATCAACGGGAACATGAGCAATGGTCGACCGGTATCATTCCGACTCATTGACAATTATGTAAAAGACGATACATAAAAATGCAAGTCATCGAATGCTTCATTTCTCCAAACACAGCATTCCTCTCACAAATCACCAACCTCAATTTGTTCTCACTCTATCCTACAGTTCACTACTTCGGACTCAACGCACATCATCATGGCTCCAGGCATCATTGAAGGAACTCCCCCAGACAGTTACTCTTCTACCTCTGGGAAACCCACCGTCTACCTCCTTGACAATTTCCATCCCCAAGTCCTTGACTATGCCAAAGAGAACTTCGACGCCATCACACTAGATGACCCACGCCACAGCCAATGGCGACAAGAAGCACGTTACCTCCTCGTGAGATCTTCTCGTTTGACGGAACAGGATATCAAGTCATGCCCCAATTTGATTGCCATTGGCAAGCAGGGCGTTGGCGTCGATAAGATTGACACAAATGCATGCGCTGCTCGTGGCATTAAAGTCTTTAATACACCCGGAGTAAATGCGCGAGCAGTCGCTGAGCTTGTTTTAACTCTTGCCACTGCTTCTGCCCGTCAAGTTGGCTCCATCATCGCCAAGCAGTCATCTGGCATTTCTGTCCCAAAGGAGAAGTGCTCTGGTTTGATCCTTCATGAAAAGACCATTGGTATCCTAGGAATGGGCAATATCGGCAAGTGTGTCGCCAAGATCTTCAGAGGTGCTTTTGATGCAGATGTCGTTGCATACGATCCTTTCCTACCTGCAGATGCTTGGGCTGAAATTCCCCACACACGCGCTACTTCGGTTGAGGAGGTCTTGGGGTCATCGGATGTCATCACTGTGCATATGCCATTGACGCCCGAGACGAGGAATCTCATTGACTATGATCAAATGAAGAAGATGAAGAAGACTGCCATTGTTATCAACACTGCACGAGGCGGTATTGTTAACGAGGCTGATCTCGAGAAGGCTTTGTCAGAAGGTCTTATCTGGGGAGCAGGTCTCGATTGCCATGAGGAAGAGCCACCAAGTTACGAGAAGTATAGTTCTCTCTGGGAGAGTGGAAAGGTTCTCAGCACGCCGCATATCGGAGCTGCTACGGCTGAGACACAGATGCAAACAGGCATGGCGGCGGCGAGATATCTTTTGGAATTTGCATTGAGTAATGCGTAGATTAACATAGACTGCAGATTAAATTACTATGGATTTTCACATGTTGGAAACTTGGAGGCCTGGATGAAAGTTTAAGAGATCGTAAAAAAACCAATGAATTTTCACACTGTTGGCGTTTGGCTTTTTTTGTCTGCGGGGTAAATCACGTGAAATGAACCAAATCGATTGCGGCATTCTCTATATTAATGCTAGTCGAATCCCCGGGTGGCTGGTAAATGACGACAAGTTCTAGGTCATCCTCCCTAGATATGTCAAAACCACAATGATTTCCTCGTTGCCTACACGTCTCCCTCGACTGCCAGCTTGCCAGGCATGTGCTTCAAGAAAGACAAAGTGCGATAATGGTCGGCCGAGTTGTTCCTCGTGTGAGAGAACTGGTCTTGAATGTCTCATCGTTACTTCAGACGCAGATGGCAATAGTCAATTATCCCGAACGTAAGATGTTTGTATTTCGTGAAGGATCTGGAAATAATTAACGGATTACTCAGATTGATTGATGAGTTGGAAAGGAAAGAACAGGCTTTATCTGAAAGACTAAGAGAACTTGAGGCCAGCGCGGCGACTCATGATCCTGGTACTGCAGATACCTTTAGTCCAGACGACCGACATGGGAAAAATTCAATAGCAGCTTCTTCGCCAGCGACACGAGAAGGGGCTAGTATAAGGTATGAAAGTCTTGAAAATCTACTGGTTGATGCTTAAGTGGCAAAAACTCAGGGTCTCGGCTTCAGAGTTCTAATATAAAAACTCCAAGTGCTTGACCTAAAAATGAACTGCATGCTGATCATTTATTTCATGATAGTTTTATTGCGCACTTGTTCTCTGATGCAAATTGGAGAAAGTCTCATGCCGGTTTATTGCGAACACTAGCCGATGCACCAGCTGTAGGAGAGATATCGATAGCTCCCTGCTCATTACCTTCAGCGAATGAAACGCAGATGCTGTTTGAGAAATAGTAAGTTCCATATGAACCTTGTGTAATCACCTCTAATTGAGATAGTTTGAGCTGGGCACACATTCAGAATCCTTTTCTCCTCCGTCGAAGCATTTGGGCACTTCATCACCGCTTATTCAATAATCAGGACGCTTCTGCTTCCATAACTGACCATGACTTGTTTAGAGCGTTCATGATTTGTGCTATTGGAGCCGTGCTTCCTTATCGGAATAGGGTGCATGATCGGCATCCGGGAGCGTATTACAATGCCGCACTACAGTACCTGGGTACTGGATTTTTGACCAGAGGACTAGATTCTGTGCAGGATCTTTTGCTTATATGTAGATTTGGAATCTACCATCCTATCGGTATGTAACATTTGTCGAATGGTTAGCTGTCTTGTCTTACTTTGTATACAGGCACATCTGTATGGGACGTCGTGAGAATTTGCGGCCGCCTTTGTATTGAGCTTGGGTTACATGATGACCCAAGTGTCCGGGGCGACTTATTACAAACACAACTTATGCGGAGGGTGTTTTGGCAATTCTACCTAATTGATAGATACAGTTCAACGACACTAGACCGACCTTTCCTTATCGACGACGACGATATCAAAACCAAATTTCCTGTTGGAGCAAGCGATGAAGAGCTAGAAGCAGCCAACAGCCAAGTCCAATACCTTGACTCGGTTGACATTAATCGTGAACCAAATGTACAGAATGAGATGACCGTCTTTTATGTATCATTGAGGCTTCGACAGGTGTCATCGCGTATTCAAACCGAGTTCTCAAAGTTGCGACGCAAGGTCACTGGCTCTCCTTCCAAACATCTTCTTCCGGGGCATATTCATGTCGTCATGTCCAAGCTTCTGCAAGACTTGCAGGACTGGAGGAATAGCAACCCCATTATTCAAGAACCTGGTTGTCTATATGAGACGCAAGAGTGGTACGACCTTTTGCTTGCTCGAGAGCGACTATCTGTTTTGAGAAGAGCTATAGACCTCGTCCCGAAAGTCAATGGATCACCGCCAAAGGGAATATTGACAGTCTTTTTGAGGTCGGCTGTGGAGACTATTTATCGTTATCATAGTCTATGGTATCAGAAGGGACAGATGATGACACATACACGAAGTTACTTTCACATGCTCTTCACTGCAGGACTATCGGTCATGTACTGTACTTCTGTGTCGAAGACGATCGCAGCAGAGGATCTACGTGCCTCATATGAAGGATTGTTGCGGTGTCAGGAATTGCTGACTAGCGTCGCTAAACAACTTCCTGATGCTAGCAACTACGTATCTGTCTTTGAGGCACTCTTTCGAGATGTATCCCAAAGGCTGTGGCCAAAGGAAAGCGAGTCAAACATGCCAGCTGATACCTCCATGGCGGCACCGTCCGGCTCAGAAGGCCAAGTGTATTCTAATTACCTCGGGAACTTTACCAACGGATTCCCTCAGCATATACTTGCAGACTCGCTGCCTTCTGAAGTGGAGAATATGTCGAATTTTGCAACGAACCGCGACTTTTTTGATCAGAGTGCAGTTGGTCCTGTGAATCAATTCACCGGTCCACTAGAAGCAGACAATGATATCAACACTGACGGAATTAATTGGGCGCTTATGAATTACGACTCACTGTGGAATATGGAATCTGCTTTGGGTCAGTATGTTTATGGAGATCCGACTAATACTGGTGTCTGGGAAGGATTTGAGTTTTAGAATTCCTAGTTCTTAGGGTGTTAGGAAGTTTGGCCAATGCAAGCATAAAAGACAAAATCATTAGGCTATCTTATGTTCCTTAATACATGTTCTCAGGCGATTGATTTTGATGTACTAAGACTTAGGGTTCTACTACCCACCAGCCAATGTACATAGAAACGTGTCTCTGACCCGAAAGCTCACAGAACCCCAAACTTCCTGACTTTACAGGTGACAAATGATGCGGCCTTTAGATGACTCTTCAACGACTTATAACCATAGACTCATATCGATGATAGATATCATCATCAATGAAACGGTCTTGGGCTTACGCTTTAAGAGACCGTCAGGGGGGTCTAGAGTGCTATCATTAGAAAAAGTAATACAGTCACTATTAGATCGTAGAGTATTATTAATAATATAGTTCATTAGAAGGTACTGGTGGTAATAATGACAATTTGTTCCTGACCTCTTTTCCTTCTTGGCTACGGGGGCCTCCTTAATATTCCCCCCTTCTTTTATAATTATCATCGAAGTAGGGTCGCGGCAAGCCGTTGAACGTAAACGGTGCCCCACTTTAGCATTCTGCCCAATGGAATGTCAGAGACAGCTAGAAGGCCAAGTGAAACGAACTCGTGTAACGGGTAATTCATAGAGATTTGGATGACTAGATAGATTTATAACTAAGCTCTGTTCCATCGCCATACAATCAGGTGTCATCCTTAGTAGCGGTTCTCAATATGTTTTGACACAACAGACTCCTGGTCCTTCATATCTGGCTCAATAATCTCACGAGCAGCAGGCTTCAGATCGTCCACCGTAGGATATGCAATCTTGTGTACAGTGTACCAAGGTCTCTCAAATAGCTTGTCCATACTCTCGAGAGACCTTCCAGAGGTTTCAGGCATGGCGAAGTAAACATAGATAAGCGAGCAAGTGGCGATGCTCAAGAAAAACATGAAAGCGCCATATCTCTCAGTCGCAGCCAACAGTGAAGGCATAGCCCGCGAACAGCCGAAATACATGGCCCAGTGCACCGCCATCAACGTTGCTACATTTATGGAGCGGATACGGATGGGAAAGACTTCGGCGGACACGAGGTATGGAATGGAGAACCATCCGATAGACCAGCCGATGGCGTGAATGTAGATGGCTGCGATAGCAGCACGACTAGCCGCCATGGTGGAGGAGCTAGACTCAATGTCCTCGGGTGTCAAGCCGTTGGTGACTTTGAGGTAAGCTCCAACGAATGCCAAAGTCAATATCTGAATGGTAATCCCAGTCATGAGGGACCGGCGTCGGCCGATGAAATCGATGACGAAAACGGAGAACAGCAGGACCGAGACAAACTTCAAAATCGCATAGCAACCTGTCGCCAGAAAACGTGCTTCAGTACCAGCGATTCCAAGATATCCAAAGATCGTTGGAGAATACTGCGTTATCGCATTTGCTCCAGACCATTGCCCAAGAACATGACATGCAAACATGAGGGTGAATCGGCGACGGTTGCTGATATCAGAGAATGTCTCTTTGACCAGATCGATGGTGTTGGCCCCAGCCACAACCTCGATTTCGTGATTGAGCTGTGACTCGATACCTTGAAACTCGGCTTGAACATAAGGATGATCCTCAGGAAGTCCTCGGAAACGTGAGAGGACAGCCAAGGCTTCTGTCTTCTTATTCTGACTCAAGAGAAAGCGAGGTGTCTCAGGAGTAAAGAATGTACCAACACCCCAGATCAAGGCGGGGATCAGTTGTAGAGCAGTGGGTAGTTGCCATTGGAGGCTCGTTCCGGCATGGTATTTCGTGACGCCGTAGTTAAAGAAGAAACCAAAGACGACACCGAGCTGTTGGCAGCATGTATACTGAAGAGTCAAGAGCCCGCGGATCGGTTGGGGAGATATCTATGAGGCATGACAGTTAGTATAGGGAGAACTGAGGTGTTGTGGAAGTAAACATACCTCTGCGATGTAGACTGAAGGAAGAACAGTAGTCGCGCCAATCCCTATTCCAGAGATGACGCGTGTGGCGTAAAGGACACCGAGATTGTTACTGAAGGTCTGACCAAAGATGCCAGCCATATACACAACAGTGAAGAACTGAAACGTTCGTGTTCTTCCAAACCGCTGCGTGAGCCACACACAACCTAGACAGCCAAATACGGCTCCCGCTGTGGCAATCGATACGATCCAGCCTTTTGTATTGGCATACTCGTGGTCGGTTTGGTTATCGATTCCGAAATGCTCTTTGAAAATGTCCATGATGACGAGAGACGCAATGTTACCTTCATCGAAACCTTTGGCAACACCTGAGAAACTCCAGACACATGTGCAAGCTAGAAGATACCAATTGAAGATTTCTCTTGGACTATCTTTGATGGCCCTTTTCGTGGCCTTGATCATATTTGGTCGCGCCATTGTGAAGAATTGAGGTCGTTGCTACCAGGAAGAAAGACGAGTAGACACGATAGCACCGATAAAATAGCAGGTTCTAGGAGCGAAAAATGCCAAGAATATATCGTTCAACGGCTTTCCTAGAGCGCAATGGCCAAAGCGTCAAAAGAAGTAATACGAAGGCGGGGATGGCCGATGATCTTAGCGTTCCCCGAACTTCCCCAGACCATTTTCCCCATGGAGTCGAACCGCCCCCTCATCGGTATTTTTCCTAGTGCTATCGGACACGACCCGGTTACGAGTTTGGAAGGGTGGATCGCTACCGGATTATTTTGCCGTGAGTGGCACTTTACCCCTCGTGATGTGTTTGACGAGTCAAGCAACATGTCGTATTGTTCGTGGAGGACGGACGCACTGATGGGGAAGATTAGGTGAGGACGGACAGGATGTGGACCGTGATGTTATTCGGCGGAAACGATATCGGCAATTGTTGGAGGTCATGAAACCTTCTGTTATGCAGAGCGTCAGATTGAGCTGTATCCAAGTGTGCTGAGCAGAAAAAATATCCTCTAAAGTTTTAGGTAAGAAAAATAAGTAGTCTAAGAGCTATAGTCTAAGAAGCATAAAGTGACCTCCCAATTTCGTCTCTTATGCTTCCAGTGGCCATTTTTCTGATACCCTGAGACCGAGCTGGTTGCAGTCCATTGGAGTGTACTTGAGACAGGTCCGTGGTTGGATCGAACAGCAGTACAGTATTTTCATTTGACGAGACAATATATGTGAGGTAGATTAAATCGCAACGATATAGGCATTTTAGATGGCAATTTAAAACCACCCCAAAGGATTCCAGGTTTCTCATTCAGAACACTTGACTACGGCATCAAAATAGATCCGATGTTCTCTTATTTTAGTCAATTGACACCTGCAATATCTCATGCTATTCATCTTCCTTGATCTGTTTCAGAGTCGGTGCAGCGACTGCTCCACGACAATGCCATTCCACCGTCTGAATATTCCCCTCGAGACTATCCGTGATGTACAGTGTCTTGTGCTCAGGTCCCCCAAAACAGCAATTGGTAAGATTAATTCCCTTTGATCCACTAACGATCCGTGCTTTGGGTACCCCATCCTTGTCAACCACAAAAACTGATCCAAGACTTGGATGACAGATGAAAAGATTGCCCTCCTCATCTAATGCGAGTCCATCAGGACCAGCATTGCCAAATGATTGGAAGAACACGCCAGCTTTGGAGGTTGTTCCATCTGGGTGCAGGGGTAAGCGCCAGACTTGGTTTGCTCTTGTCATGGCGACATAGAGAAAGCGTTCGTCAAGAGACAGAACGAGTCCATTTGGCGATGGACCATTGTCGAGAAGTGTATCTAGCTTTCCATCGGGTGATAGACGGTAGACTCGGCCTGTCGGGTCAGTCATTCCGGTTTGTCCTTGATCTGTAAAGTAAAGGTTTCCTTTCGAGTCGACAATTAGATCATTTGGACCCTTGAATCGTTCTAGATTCTTCCTTTTCAGCTTCGGTCCTATCTCCCCTGTCTCGGGGTCGAAAGAAAGAATTCCCTATGAGATTGATCAGCTGGGTTGTTTTGGAAAGCATGAGATGATAGATCAATGTACCTGTTTATAGTCTGCCACTAACAAATCTCCATCCACGGTCCCGACAAGGCCGTTTGGTTCGCCATCCCAAGTACAAGCAACAGACACCTGCTTCTCCTTACTAATTCTCAAGATGCGACCATAGGGTATGTCCACAACGTAGAGATTTCCAACGCTATCAAAAACAGGCCCTTCAAGAAAAATGTGCTGAAAGGAGCCTGTAAATCCCCCGCGCCATTCTGACTCTTGGCCAATGAGACGCTTATCGTCGGGGATACGAAGCCAGACGTCTGCTTTGATCACTGGTGGTGGTGGGTAGAAATTCATTTTGAGGTCAATTGATGACGATAATGGCAATACGGTAGGTTTTCCAGAGTTGATGATGGAGGAGTGGTATTAATTGGTATTTACGTAATTCTACATTATTTGATGAGTGACGCTGCTTATGTCTAACACGGAAGAAATCCGACAACGTTGGAACGGAGAGACAAAAGATATTACCTAATCATCTTCAGTCCGATATTGGATATTTGTTTACCCGGAGAAAGGACTAATCACAAAGTATCGGTAATTCAACGGTGGATATTGTGCTGGTCCCCACTTTGCCTACCCTATTGTCCTATTTTTATTCTGTTATACCATCTTGAAGGTACAAACCTGAGAGGTTATATCATTATATATATTCCAAGATTTAACTACCCTTAAATTCTCATTTCCCAGGCAAATTATCCAGTTTAGACCGCAGATGTAATTTCTATTGTTGTTCATTGTCTTAACTGATGAGTTAAACTCCAATGTAGTTACCCACTTAGATATGTATAATTCCCTACTAATGCTCAGACAACCGTTGTAGTGTTAATACTTTTTGTCGCTTATATGTACTCCCATTCGAAGACAAACCTTCGCCAGTGAGTAGCTCAAGCCCCCCCTCGATACAGTTCATACTCATAGCTAGAGAACAGAAACGGGGCTACTCCCTTGAGGTCATTCTCAAACAGAGGCATACTGGCGTAATACTAAAACATGTCAGCTAGATCAGGCAAGATATACGACAAGCTAACCTCAAAAGTGCCATTGGAACTCAGGCTACCGGTTTGAACTGTCCACTCCCAAGCCAATGCCCCATCATGCGGGCGAGGCTGAGCAAACGTGGAAGTCATCAAATCGTACCCAGTCAATGCCGCCTCGAGATACTTGTCGCCCTTGATGTATCCCTTTCGGATGGCTTTGAACAAGCCGTTGACAAACATGGCTGTGCCAGAACTCTCAATGTAGTTTCCGGACTTGCCCTCCATACCAGGGTCCATGACGAGCCACCAACCCTTTGTGTTTTTGTCTTGAGACGCGACGAGGGCATCGGCTAAAGTGCGTAGGTACGTCAACAAGCGCTTCCGGCCCTCGTGTTTCTCAGGGAAGTAGTCGAGCGTGTCCACAAGAGACATCATATACCAACCCACGCCGCGACTCCAGACATGAGGTGCAGCTCCGGTTTCAGGATCTGCCCAGACTTGAGTCTTACTGGCGTCAAACCCATGAACCGGTAATCCTTTGGTACGCTTGCTAGACCTCGTTGCAGCATCGATGAGATCGAATTGTAAAGCAATGTCGTCCCATGCTGTCGTGTTATCAGGCTCAAACTCGTAGGTCCAACGAGCATAGAAGACATCCAGCATGTAAAAACCATCCAGCCACATCTGGTCAATGTAGGCAGGGTAACGATGATAGAAACCTCCACCGGGCGTGCGGCCTGTGCGATCAATCTGCTTCCGCATGTTGGTTGCAGCTTTTTTGTAAATGTCTTCCCCTGTGACGTTGTAAATGTCAAGAAAAGTGTGGCCAATGCGGATATCATCGATGGAATTGCTGTTATTGTACATAAGGACGGTGCCATCGTGCTCAGGGTAAAGGAGAATGTCAGCTCCGCGTTTGACATAGTCGAAATACTTTTTATCCCTCGTCCTCTCATAAGCCAGAAGGATCCCCGAGTAAAAGGCAGAGACTGTATAAGCAAGTGTAGGCTCAACTCCGTGCTGGATTTGAGAGTCGGCCATCCAAGTGAGATATCGCGGCTTGCCCTTGAACTGAGTATGCTTGATCTTTTCGTTGGGTTGGAAGGTGAACCATCCTTGTGGAAGTGTTGTCCCGGCAGCAAGGGCTGTGCTGGCAAAAACGCCCAGCGTAAAGAATGTGGCCTTCATAGTGCTGGCTTACTGTAGAAGAACTGCTCTGAGAAGCAACTTGCGCTGGTTGTCGTTTAGACACGAGGGTTAAGTAGTTCCTTGAGGTTATATAAACTTGACAATTCTTATTATATTGATTAATTATCCGCCTTAGATTTTGGCTTTTCCGAATCTTTATTGTAACTACAAAGAACTGCCTTATCTGTTTAGGGGATTTCATTATTGGCAAGGTTCTAGTTAAAAGATCGCCGCTTCAATAGTCAATCTCGGGATCTATCTAGGGAAGTGGGGTAGAGTTAAGCTTAATCCAAAATGTATAGGTCTGTAGAACACGCGATATTTATGGTGGAAAATTTATCCTTAATGCTACGCTGGACTTGCATGCATCCTGGGACTATTGTTCGGAAAAGTAACATCGGAAAACCTTTCTTTCATCGTCAGGTAGTCATCTGAAATGGCATTATTTCGTCGATTAAATGATTCAAATCCTACCCTGTGAAATACTGCGGAATGCCTTCTAGAAGACTATCCCTTGTGTATATAATTTCTGTAACATGTTTCAAGGTTGGATATCTGTGATGACTAGCTATTTGCACCGTATTTAGTATGAATTTTAAGGTATTTAGTAAGCCTTATTTTTCTATCTAAGAAGCGGAATTTTCCTGCTTTTAATAAGAGGATTGCGCTTAATAGAGCTATCCCTGCTTAGATTAGCATCAGTCTAAGCCTATCTAATCAGCTATCTAATAACCGGTCTTATCGCCGGTTGTCACTTGCAGGGGCATTTCTAACAATATCTGTCTCACATGTGATATCGAAGCCCCGATATCACCAAAAGCCAATTGCAGCTAGCGATCATGAGGGTCAATGAGGTCCACGTCACAGTCTTCAATTTGAGCTAATAAGCAGCGGTAAATTTTTATAACTCAAATTTCACCAAGATATAAATAATCATCCCATCCCATCTCGACTTAGACTCCCAATGAGTATATTACTCCCCACTATGAACATCTGTGGTTCCGAATGCCACCATTTGGATTTGCCAAGAAGTCATCTTCGGCTGGTTCCTAATTAATAACACCAGGATTAGATAATAGCTTCCAGACATGGTCAACACATCAGAGACTACTTACGCATGAGCCACTAGAGCAATCGCATAGAGAGAATGTCCCTGGTGAACCTGGTACATCCCCCATTGCCCATTTATATTCCCTGGCACAGATTTCCTAAAAATTGGATGTTAGTCGATAAAGATTAATACTTTAATAGTCTCGCTATATAACCTACACCAGAGCCGCAGTCCTGCAAGTTTTAAGTTAATAAAGAAACTTTAATGTTATATAAAACTTACGTCTGCATATACAGAAGCTATATTAGCTAAAATAGCTAAAGCGATAAAGTTAAACTTCATTTTTATTAATTTAATAATAAGAATAAGAAAAAGGATTTCAGTTCAGTGTGATAGGAAAAGATTTTAATCTAAAGAAGTTTTGCAGATAAACTTAGTCTTATATACCTGGAAAGCTACACTATACCCTTCTTAATTCACAGTTCATTGTTAAATTTACAATCTCGATGGATGTCCCCGTACAGTACTAGCGACATACACCAATGGATTATAAGACACGGGATACTCGGTATAAGACACTCATGACGTCAATGACTATGATTATATAGAAGGCTACTGAGTAAAAGGAACAAGCACCCAAGCTAAAGAAGCTGCCCATTGCATTCATAACTTAATGAGCGGTTAGAACAAGCGAGGTAGAACGCCATTATTGGAGGGAGCCTAAAGAAAGTCATGTGCCTATATACCATTGCTGCTTTTATGAGCGCAGAAAGGCCTCGTGTTTGCGACAGGAAAGATGATCAAAATGCAAGGACCGCAATGCCGTCGCAAATGTCTCGGTCAGAAGTGTTAGTAACTCGGATTTAAAGTGATCCGGTCTTCAACCGAGACAGACTTGGAAATTACGCATTCCTCTCTTGTGCTTGTCACGAGGTTAATGCCCACAGTGCTGCCCCATCTCAGCAATCTTCAAGTCCATATGTAAATACGTACTTTCTCGTGTCTAGTCTATTATCCACTGTGGTGGTTTGACCATTTGCAAAGGTAAGATGCGGCTGTTGTCACTTATCTTGGCATTTACGCACGAGTCATCTAAGAAAGACTTGACGCCGGCATATGTGTCGCTGAGCGGAAAGCAACCAATCAGGGGCCCTTTTCATGCCGTCCGTGTGTATTTACGCTCAGGCCCAAATCCCAGCAGGATTGTCTCTTGCTCTAAGGGCGGGCTGATGTACACTAAAATAGCCTTAAAAGGTTAGTAAAATCAGACCGCATTAGGCGGTCAAGGAGAGGATATGGGGTTTACATTCTGCCATATTATAGTCTCCCTATTCTTTTGAGCCTTATAGGTTTATTATACTCTAGATTGCCATCCGGAAGTCATATGAGAAGGATATGCTCTGGCAACTCCCTTGCTACTAATAAGCACTAACTCTTGTTCCATGCTATCAATGCCGATCTCACTTCGCTTCTTAGTCTTTGCCTGAAAATATCCCGTAGCTAGTTAGACCTAAAGTTCTTCTTAGAGCCTGGATGTGTAGTTATATAGCTTCAACCTGACCCTTTCTAACTTTATTCTCAGCACGCTTAGATACAGTTTTCTTCTATTCATTACTTACTTCGCAACATAGACATCTGATTGAGCTAGTATCCTCGCAACCATCATCATGCACTTCAACTTTATCCTCAACACGGTCCTTTCTCTGGCAGCTGCGACAACAGTCAGTGCGGCCCGCAAGGCTAATGAGTTCAGCAGCGGTAACTGGTAAGAGACTTGGGTGACTTTCTAGGCATTCTGTTTATTTTACTAACCATTCTTTTTTGTATTAGTGCCCAAGGAACGGCGTCCTATGAGCACCATGGCAACCACAATGTCCATGTAACAATGGATGATACTAGTAACTCGGTCTACTTTGGTGATGGTCCGTGGTACTACTACAGCGGCAAGAGCAAGAATGGTGGTTTTTGTACTGGCGACCTTATTGGATCTTGGCAGAATGACAATAAGCATCCTTGTGTCAACTTGAACTGGCGATCTGAGGGAGACTCTCGTCGTATTAAGTGTGTCCGATGGAACAACGCGGATTAGGTACCAGATGCAGTAACAGGCATTTCGCAAAGGCCGACATTTAACGGGTTATTAAACATAGACTTTATTGGCTGTTGCAGTTGAGAGTTTGCGGCATTGTTGAATTTATCGCTTCCATTAGAAAATCTACCAGTAGATCCTTTTCTGAATAAAAAGTGGTACACTAGCCTCCTATGTTTCCGCGGACTACATTATAAACATTAATACCAATATTTCTAACCCTTTACAACGTCCTTCTAGTTCGCCGTCTTGCCGCGAGTGTACCATCTAGGTTTGCGTGAGAATATAATCATTTGAGGAGTTTTGCAATGCCATGCTGTTGTTAGTAGTTGGGATTGAACGTGGCAAATCCACTTTAGTCTCTACCTAGATCAATTAGAGTACTCTCTCCGTCAAACTTCAAATACTGGCAAGTGCAAGAGGATTACATGCTACTGCTTCCTATACTCCAGGGTAAGTGATACATCTCGACATGACCAAAATTCCCTTGTCTAAACCCTGCTGAATGCATTCTAGAAGATAATCCCCTGCGTGTGATCTCTGGAACATGTTTGAAGATTGAATCTCCATCTTCATGTCTGATGTTCACATCTGTGCGCAGCCTCAGTTCTCCCTTGGCAGTGCGGCACATGTGACATTTAAGCCTCGGTCGTTGCCGTAAGCCAATCACAGACTTCAATTTAGAGCGACAAGAGGGGGTCCAAGTTACAGCCTTCAAACAATGTTATGCGCTATGACTTTGGACTAGGCCGGATATAACAAAGTATAACGCAAATGCAAACATGTTGCTTTTGAGGAACCTTTTTACTGCGAAGTCGCGATTGCTTGATTGTTTACTTTTGGAGCTGTGAAACGAGGTCTTGGGTAAATGTTTCAGCGCTTTAGTAGTTTTGGAGTAACAGACGTAGGTAGTATTGATCGGTAACCGCCGAATCAAAGTACCAGGGTGTTCGGCAACATTGTTATCCGAGAACTAAATTTAGTTTTTATCGTATCGATAACCTATCAATTGATACTGCGGATATAGAAAATTATTCGAAACACCACAGACAGTAGATTCCCAACTTGTCGATTTTTGAGAACCAGTCAGTCACAGAGATAAAAAAGAAATCCACTTTGTATCGAGTGTACGAAAATGCCTTTATGAATTGACATTCGGTCATTGATCAGTCAAGCCCAAGATAACTGCGAAAGTTGACATGTTGTTTTACTAACTTTGCTAAGATGCTACTGTAAACGCTGATCGACTTCGTAGTGGCTGCATCCTGTTTACTATCGCGAGCTTGTGTTTGAGGCGCAAACATACTATTTGGATATGAGCAGCAAATGGAATCTACAAGTCGATCAATTGAACCTCTGAAACATCTCAGCCACCTCAGTTCTCCAGACAAGCGTCAAGATAACTCAGCCACCTCCATTCTGACAAGCCAATCGCAAGACAAAGATAAACGGATAACTTGTACAAGAACTGTCAGATTTTGTGTTTCGGATCGTCATTTTGAACCTGGTCCTGGTACAGTTGTAGATCCCCAGGGGGGAGGGGAGGGGTCTTAGCGAACGTGAAACACCACGCAAAAAGTCGAAACTGGGGGCCAATGCAAGTCAACCAGAGAACTTCAAACTCCCAAGACTTTTCAAAAGATCCAAAGAGGAAAATCTTGAGTGGAGGCGGGGTTGGAGAGTTGTGACAAGCAGAAACAAGAACCTGAAGCTGATGTTTGTGCGTCGAGAGATATGATTCCAAAAGTGATGGTGGCCAAGAGTTTGAGGTTTTATATGGTGAATCTACTATTGGAGATATCTCATGGGAATTTGTATAAGTATCTCGCTCCCAACGACCTCGATAGCTTTTCATCAAACACCAACAACTCTCAACTTCACTCCTCAACCTTCTCCAGTAACTTTCTCCAGCCCTGGTGGCTCATTTTATTCACATCTTTTAATCTTTCCATTTCTCTCTACGATACCCAACTCTTTCGATTTCAACTCTAAATCACTATAATCAACAAAATGCACTTCTACGCTCTCATTCCTGCTTTCATCACCGCCGTCTCCGCTCACGGAGTGGTCGTTTCGGTCGAAGGCGCCAACGGAGTCTCCATGCCTGGTCTCAGCAGTAAGTTTACTTCCATCTTGCATCATGAATCACCTAACATTTGAATAGTCGCCGATGGAACTCCTCGTGATTGCTCCAGCAACGGATGTGGTTCCCAAGCTGATACCGCAATCATTCGTGATCGTGAGCTTGGAACTGACCGAGCCAGCGCCCTGGGCAGGACCCAGGGCAATGGACCTGTCGATGCCTCTGTCATGATCGCCAACTTCCTTGGTGCTAGCGGTAGCAACAATGTTCCCACCAACAACGGCTCCGACTCCGCTGTTGGTGTTGAGGATGATCTTTCTGGTCTTAACCGAGGTGGTCGCAACAACAACAGGAAGCAGAGACGTCAGCTCGGTAACCTTCTCGGTGGACTGTTCGGTGGTGGCGGCCGAGGTGGAAACGGTAACAAGGCTGATTTGCCTAATGAGTCCAGCGTCGCTGCGACTGCTGGAGAGGGAGCATCATCTGGTCTTCCTACCTGCTCGGAGAATGGTGAAATCACAATGACTTATAGACAGGCAAGTTCCATCTTCAAGCGTCTCGAGAAACTTCGCTAACTTTCTACCAGATCAACCAGGATGGCGCTGGCCCTATGACAGCCGATATTGATGCCACATCTGGTGGTACTGACCCCTCTGCTTTCCAGTCTGCGGAAGTCACCCAGGACGTTCCCGGTGTTGGTTTCGGAGGACTCTCACTCGCCACCAACACGGATTTCCCTCTCACTGTCAAGATGCCCCAGGGTATGACCTGCGAGGGATCTGTTGGAGGAGCTGACAATGTTTGTATTGTCCGTGTGCGAAACAGTGCTGCTGCTGGACCCTTTGGTGGCTCTGCTGCTTTCACTCAGTCTGCATCTGCTCGCAAGCGTGCCATTGCTTTCCGCCTCAAGAAGCGCATGCAGATTGTTCGCAACTAGATGGATATAAGGCATTTGATAACAGATAGGCATGGGATTAGTTAGCTCGACTTTCTAGATAGATCAATCACAACTTGCTAGATTCCTTCAAACCAAATCTTCGTGTATGTTCCAGATGTGATAGTTGGTAAGTATTCAATAGAACAGCATCATGGCCTGCCCGAAAAGAACGAGAGTCTCATACTGAGCGTTCTGAGTTACGGGATAAGACAACGATCGGGGATCTTTTGATATGATATTTTTTAGGTCTTTTCTAAATCTCTCGGCATGCTATTGAGTTCACCGGGATTGGCGGCCCTCAAAGTATCAAAGAAAATAACCGCCAAAAGGATAAGCGATGAAATTATTAGCTCACTTTATGGACCTTGGACTATGATTCTTAGACTGCTTATTTTCTTTGCCCTGTGACCAGGGAGGCCATGGTTTCTTACTACCAACTGCTTTCACACCTTCTCATTAGGGCAAGATCGGAGGTGATCACTCCACATCTCCAATCTGACCTGCCCAGATAAGATGCAACCCAAAGCCAAGCTCGTTTACCCCTCTCTTGTAATTGTAAGCGTGAGATTAAGCTTAAATCTTCAAGCTACTGTCTAGAGGCGCTTCTCAGATATTCGTTTCGACTTTTTCGAAGTTCTTATCAACCAATTGAGGTCGCAACGATCTACCAATTATCTCCCTGATCCCTTGGTTTGACCCTCATCTAGAAATGCTGTGGCTTCGACGCGGGGATATTGCAGATACCCAACCTTCCTTGGTATCTGTGTTTACTTTCCCCTGCATTTGCACTATCCGCAATGATCAAGACCTTATTCTTGCCCCGGCTTGGGTTACATCCAACCGACTACTGTAGCTTCCCAACGTGGAGTAGCCTCGAGTCCCAAGCGACTTGGCACTGAACAAACCGGATGAATTGTTTATCAACTGGCCACAGCCATTCTTAAAAGCGGTCTAACGTGCATGTAGCAGATATCGCGGGATTGATCTGTTGGTAAGCGACTTTACCCCTGTCACCGGTCTCTCAAGTATAAAAAGCGATTGTCCCGCCGATGTGACCTTTCCTTTGATCCCAACTGCCAGGCTTTGTAAACTCTTTCTTTGTACCACTTCACACCATGCGTTACTCAGTCCCTCTTATGGCGGCTCTTGCCGCATCAGCTACGGCTACTGCGCCAGCTGAGGCAGCGGAAAAGCGTGCCGAGAAGCTCTTTACACTTGAGACTGCCCCTGGTGAGACAGTTGAGGTCACCGAGGATGAGAAATTCCAGATGATCGATGTATGATATAGCAATGAATCTATTGATGGGATACTGACAATGGTACAGGACCATATTCACTTCTTTGACATCACTGGATGGAAGGATCACAATCCTGCAGTCGCCCGTCTTGCTGCCGTGACACCATCATACCCTGAGAAGCTATCACATCAGTCTAATGTTGGAAATATTGTCAAGAAGATCAGCACAAAGACTATGGAGAAGCAACTAAAAAAGTTTTCTTCATTCCACAACCGTTACTTCAACTCGGCGTATGGTGTCGAAGCTGCTCAATGGCTACACAAGGAAGTTCAAAAGGTCATCAAGAAGAGCAAGCATCCTCTGGCCTCTGTCCGTCTCATCCAACACCAGGCATGGTCGCAGCCCTCAATTGTGGTCTCGATCCCCGGAAAGGTTCGTCTCAAGACTGTCATTACTGGATCTCACCTTGATTCTGTTATCTCTGACGACCGTGGTGCTGGGCGTGCACCTGGAGCCGATGACAATGGCTCTGCATCAATCATGCTTCTTAACCTCTTGAGTGCTTTCCTTGAGGATCCCCGGATTGCAAAAGGAGATCACCTCAACACTGTCGAGTTCCACTGGTACTCTGCCGAGGAGACAGGCCTTCTTGGATCCCAGGACATTTTCAACAGCTACTCACGCCTAGGCATTCAGGTTGAGGCTATGCTGAACCAAGACATGGTCGGCTACAAGGGTCGTGACGGAATTGAGCGTTTCGGTCTTGTCACTGATTTTACAAACCCTAGCCAGAACGACTTTCTCAAGCTTCTCATTGACGAGTATGCTGATATCTCATATGAGGAGTCTACTTGTGGTTACGCTTGTTCTGACCACGCTTCAGCACACCGAAATGGATACCCCTCCTCTTTCCTTTTCGAAACCCCATTTGGAAACCACAATCCCTATATCCACACTCCTAATGATACAATTGCTCACGTTGACTTTGATCATGTCATGCAGCATGCAAAGGTCACTGCTGGCTTTGTCTACGAATTGGCTCACCGCGACTTTACCGCATGAGGGATTTCACAAAGAAGAGTAGCTCAGATTTGGTCTGTAATACAGCATAAATATAATACAATTTTAAATCCCATTCCCCAGTTGATTCTATGATTCGTTCGTATATAAGCCTCTTTAGACCCTACGTAGATATCCTACGTTGTCTACTTGGTTTCTCGAACAACTTCAGTCAGCTTGACTTGAAGACGACCCTTTTCCCAAAGAAGATAAATGTTTTGATCATTCCAGTTTCGACTCTCAGGCATGAGCTCAACATCAAACTTCCAAAGTAATCTAGTTAGCAAAAGGCGCATTTCAACATAGGCCAGACTAGAATCTCATGTTAGCAACGCTCTTCACTGAATAAGAGTCGTACTCACTTTTTGCCAATGCAATCTCGAGGTCCCATAGAAAATGGCTGGAGAACAGCCTTGCAGTCGTTGGCGTACAGAGGATCGTCTAACCAACGCTCTGGGATGAATTCCTGGGGGTTCTTGAAATTGGTTGATGAGCTGTAGGCGGGCAATTGAGGCAAAGACACTCCAGTCTAGTGGTGATGTTAGGGAATGTTCAACTAGCTGCAATCAACTCTCATGGTTACTCACATTTTCAGGCATCCAGTAACCCTCCACAAACTCGCCTCCTCTTGGGGCGAGTCGCCCAAGCGCACCCGGGACAGGAGGATCTGGATACATCGTCAGTGATAATTCTAAAAAATACACATCCAGGTCGACATACACATTCTAAAACCCTCGGAGAGAACTGCAAGTAGATACTTCTGTTGATCCACTCGGGTAGCTGTGATCTCCTCTTCTGAAGAGAAAGAAGACCGAATTTCATTGACCAACTTGTCATACTTCTGACGATGAGTTAAAAGCTGATACGTAACACCGCTTAGCAACGTAGCAGTAGTCTCACTACCGGCGATAATAAGAAGAGAAGAGTTCTCAATGATCTCAGGCCTGGACATACCCCTCTCATCGTTGTAGCGAAGAATGTAGCACATGAAATCTTGACTATTCGAATCCTTAACATCAAGACGAGCGCCAGCCGCATGCTCGGTGAACTCGTAATGTTCTGCCGAGGCCTTCATCAAGTGCGCCGGTGTAAAGGTCGCCAACCAGCTCCGAAGACCGAGACGGATCGCAACTTGAGAGAAGCTTATAGCCTTGATGCTACTAAAGATTCTGAGAACCCAGGGGTGATATTTTCCCGTCTCGAGACAACCGAATGGCTGGCCGAGAGCGAGATGGCCGATTAGATCAAAGGTAGCAAAGTTGTACCAGGCTACCATGTCGACGGCATTTCCTTCCCTCGCTTGCTGGGTAAGCCTCTCGACGAAAAGATCAACGTAGTGCTTTAAAAGGTCTTCTTGGCTGCGGAGAGCCTTGTTGGAAAATGCATGGGAAAGGAGTTTGCGCTGGCGCTTGTGGCTTTCGTTATCTGAAATGATGAGATTTTTAGCAGGACGGTTCTGTCGGTAAAGTCGCAGATCCTTCTCGAATTCCTTCGCACCACCAGTTTTGTGGCCGTAGATTGTCTTGTAAGCATCGGCGGTGATGAAGGACACATCGGTGGGAGTATATCGGACCACAGGGCCGTATTGGTCGTGCAATTCCTTCAAACGATATACCCATCGGCCTCGAGTTAGGTAGTAGAGATACGGAAGTTGAGTGGCGGCGTAGAGCTTTGGGCCAGGGACTTTCGTGAGTGGATGGAAGAATACACCGTAGATGGCGCGAAATAGAGCGTAGAACCCCTAAAGCTATTAGTGACAACGCCTACATGAAAGACTTGTACTTACCAGTCCTGCAGCGAGTAAGACTAGTCCACCACTGAGACTGATGTCAGTCGCTAAATCGTTGTGAAGAATTGCCATGATGGCGATTTGAACACAACGGAAAACAATGGGAGGAAACTTGGTGGTGTGACTGCAATGGGAGGTGTTTGTGATGGATCTGGTCAAGTATTTGAGAGGCGGGATCTCTTGGTTTTAAGGAATTGTCCATCTTGACGATGCACGGCCACAAGTAGAGTTGATCTCCATCAAAATGCAACGCTCACTAACTTCCGCTGCGTAATTCTCCACGCAATACGATGTACAACCGGGACTCGGGACACTAGCGAGCGACGATACTTGTCCTATAGCCGATCATTAACGACTGTTGGGGGCATTGGGTTGTATTCAAAATAACATCATGTTATTTGCCGCGGAGTTTCCGTCCTGTCCACGACTGGCACGGACATAAAGATGCAAGTATAGTCCATGGGTCCGCGGAGTTTTGGATCAGTGGATATTGAATCAGTTGATCTGCGCTGGAAATGTCTGTATGAATGTTAACTCGACTGTGCATTGACCATGATGAAACGGTCACCCTGTTAGAGTTCGGCAATTTGGTATCCATATTCCCTGCTTAGCAAGAGACTAATGCAAGTTGCCGGAGACAAGGTTAAAGAAAATAAACTCCAGGAAGAAAATTGACTTGGCAAGATGTTTTATCTCTCGTCAAGTATATTTAGTAATATCAAGTCGTTAGATATATAGTAAAGAAAATATTATATAATAAAATCTCAATTGATAGCTGGAAGTAGAATCTTTAACAATGCAGTAGCAGCTGCAGCGACTGCACTATACTGTGTGGAATTATTGATATAGGTGTTCCTCAAAGTCTAATACACGTGATGAGGAATCATAGAGAGCAGTATATATTCAAGTTATATGCCGTTGGACTACCCCGAACAGTCAGATAAAGATCTGACACGATAGATACAAGTGGCTGAATGGAAGAGACAACTTATGCCCCACCACGCTGGATAATTCCACAAGTTCAGACAATAGTTGGCGTCAGAGCTCCATCAAACCTCTAAACAAAAAGTCAATGACGTGTTGAATCCAGGTGGACCCATCAATACAACCGTCATCAAGGCATTGTTATGTGCATCTTATTACGTTGATGTCTTTATTTTAATCTCTCTCTCTGCTTCTCTTGTTCCATACTCTCAAATTCCCGAAAACTAACATTCTTCATCCATAAAACGGCACCAGTTTAAACAAATTGCCAACATCAACATGGCTACCCGTACGTAACTACAGACGCAGTCGTGTTCAAAGTCACTCATTGAAGTCCCATAGACCACGCTGCAAACGAAGAGCTCAAGGCCAGCTCACTCTTCGATGTATCTCACGTCACAGCAGTTGTAACAGGAGGCGCCACAGGCATTGGTTTAATGATCACGCAAGCTTTGGTTTCTAATGGAGCCAAGGTTTATATCACTGGTCGTCGTACAGAAGTACTTGAACAAACCAAAAAGACTTACAGTACCGGTCCTGGGAGTATTCATGTCCTCCCTGGTGATGTAAGTTCAAAAGACGAGGCTATCCGGCTGGCCAAGGAGGTCGGCGAGCAGGAACCTAATGGTATTCAATTGCTTGTCAATAATGCAGGTATTGCACGGGATGATGAAACCAAATTCTGTAAGTTGCATTCTGTTGATTTGTGGGAAACTTACTAACGATAGTGTCTATGCAGCTTCGGTAGGCGAGCCTGACATGTCTGATGCCCAAGCCATCTCGGACCATTTTCTGCGAACAAAGCCTGAACAATGGGCCGAGACTTTGCAGACGAACGTCGCTGGGCCATACTACATGTCTATTGCATTCCTACCTTTGCTCGCCAAGGGGCGAGACGCGACACCTGGTTACACGTCCCAGATTGTCAATGTCTCATCCATCTCAGGAGCTATGAAGGGGTCTAGCATGGGTCAACCAATCTACGCTTCATCCAAGGCCGCTTTGACCCATCTCAGTCGCATGCTTGCGACTTTGTGCAAGGATGTCAAGGTCCGTGTTAATGTCATTGCGCCAGGATTATTTCCTAGTGAAATGACGACTGGGGAATCTGACGAAGGCAACAAAAGCAAGATTGAGAAAAAGATGTCTAATCCGGCTGGAAGGCCGGGTCATGATACTGATATGGCTGCCACGATTTTATTCCTTGTTGGAAAGGGTGGTCTGTTCTACAATGGTCAGATTGTATACCCTGACGGAGGTAAGCTGATCTTTCTAACTACAGTACACAATGATACTAAGAGATTGGACAGGCAATACACTCGTTCAACCAGCTGTCGCTAACTAGGGAAGTTAATATAAAAAAACTGTTTCACAATCTGTTCTAACTGATAATATACTTGAATCAAATTCATGGCAGTCAACCCTGGTACGAAAACGAATTATAGACGCTCGGTGACTATTATCAACATCTGAGTACACCATTATCGTTGTGCACGTACTCGTGGGCAACTGCTATTTCTAAAAATTGAATCAATAAATAAGCCTCGCGTCATGTTGGTGTCATGTCTGCGACATACCAATACAAACAGTTTCTTCCTCACTCTGGCCTTCGCATGTGCACCCGAGCCAGTACAGGTTATACCCGAACCACGGATCGGGCGCTTTAAATATGCGGCAGTTATTACAGCTTTCGCTATAGTTCCTCTTCTCCCACTAGGCATCAAGTCAGCGCAGCCGATTACAGTACAGAAGTCGCCTACTGTCAGTTCTTCGCCGTCGTATCCAAAGCACCTGTTGAGGTCCAGCCCTGTTGGGAGGTAGGCTGAGTTGTCTCGGGGAAGACAACGTGCTGAAAGGACATTTGTATCTGAATCAAACTCAATGTCTATGCAGGTGTTGCCGAATGCAGTGGCGCTGCTAAACAGAGAAGACAAAACAAAAATCCTGTTCATCTTTCTGATCTGGTAGAAAGTCTTTAGACCTGTTTCTCCTTTGGATTCAGGCGGGGATCTTGCTTGTATTTAAGTCGGAATAGAGTATAAGCAGTTCCCCGACACATGAATCCTTAGGAGGATTTCGTGTGGTGACAGATCACACCCCGACTCTTGAAATCTTACTGCATACTTGATATTATGCCAGCACTAGCTGCTTCTGATATAACGGAGCGTGGTCCGTGGGCGAGAAGGGAAGTATAGGATCAGAAGGATCAAGCCATGCCTTATTCGTTTTTTACATTGTCAGACTAGATCACCTGAGACCAGAGAAGTTGTGTTATTGGTTGCGAGGTATGGAAGTTAATTATTCGTCCGGTTATATATAAAATGTTCAAAGAATTAACTCCCAGAAGCATAAGAGACTAGGTGAATACGCGAGTTTATGGGGGGTCGGTGGTCTAGCGGTTAGTAGTCACCGGGCTTAGCCAACGGCTTATCCTCTGAGCTAAAGGTAATAAATTCAAATCCTATAACTTCTAATTTTACTAGCTATTAGAGAAGAAAAAGAGGCTCTTAATTAGTTTAATTAGCTAGGCTAGTTTAACTTAATTAGGCTATACTTAATAAATAATCCTGGAGAGGGTTTTTAAGGGGCCACTATATACTTATCTTTATTATATATCTTAATATATTAAAGAGGGTTTTAATTTACTAGACAATTTTCCCTACCTAAAATAGCCCTAGATTTCCCCTACCTCAATAGCTAGCTTACCTACTAGCTAGAATACCTAAGAGCAGGGTTAATAAAAGCTCACTTACACACACGCGAGTTTGTGCTTCATAGACTATACTTCCTAGACTACTTACATATATGCGGTGAGATTTAAGAGTATTGTATGCCGCAAGAGAAGCAGTAAAACGGAATAACACATAACTCCTAATCTATTGGATAAAACTCTCTATGCAATTATCGCAAATTGGGTAGTTTTCCAATTGAGTCAATTCCCTTCGCTTCGATCTTTCTATTTGCCAACTTGGTTGAATTCGTCTGTAATACAAAAACTCGAAATCACTATCACTTCCCCTGAGGGGGAATAACTCGATAAGCTTCTATTCCTATTCCCCAGGCAGGGCCCATCAGTTCATTCTTGTTAATAGTTCAGACAACAGTTAGCTGCGCCTAAGGCTTACCCCGTGGAACCAAGGTTGCATCTTCATAGTAGGTCATAGTAGGTATTCGTTTTGGTTGTTACGATCTCCTATTGAGCGTTCGCCCAGGCCTTCTCAATTCCCTCCAAGTTTTCAACAAAGATTGGTCCCTCCGCGTAGACCACCTTATCAACAAATATTCATATCGAAGATTCTCTCAAGACTAGGTTTCAACCCTAGCTAAGAGCTGCCAATAAACGCCTTATTATCAGTATTCTATTGCTTTGCCTATCACTCCTTTACTACTAAGTCGGTAACGCTAATATGTTCCTAATGCATATAGCAAATTAGCCACAGAACCTTTCTATAAAGATCAAGAAGTAGTCTGCCGATAAGGAGGCGATAAGTCACTACTGTCAGTGTCAGCATGTAGAAACCGGCCATGCCGTTTTAGTTATGAGTATTGTTATATCCCATTTACTCGTTTTCATATTCGAGTAGATAATAGGTTTATATACTATATAAACTGACTTTTCGCTTTCCACAATATCATCGTTAAACTTCTCTACGAATAAAATTGCCATATACTAAACCTGACTTTCTCTTCGTCGTTTACCAATAATGATATGATCCCCTCTTTGAGAATCACGTCTGGTCCAAGGTAGAACAAAGCGGTTCCACTCAACCCAAGGTGCAACAACAAGAAATGTCAGTAGCTCAGCAACGACTGTAAAATAATGTTAGTTGGATAGACCACATGCTGAATAACTACGGCTTACTTACTGCTAGCGGAAAGTAGTTGCCACCATCTCCAAGCCACTTCGTCCCCGTTTGAATGTGGGAATTCTCGAGTTGGAACCGCCATTAATGTGGATATAAAAGATATAGGGGTCTGGGTCCTAGTTGAGCAATGTTTTTGTAAGATGTGTCAGGGAAGGAAATTCTTACAAACAAGACCGTAACTATGGTAAAGATAAACAGAAGCTTGCTTTGCCATGCGCTATCTTTGGCTCTTTGGTCGGCTTCGTTGGCGAGACTGCGCGTGTCCCTGACGACAATAAGACTTCCTTGTTTTTGTTTGAGATCCAGTAAATGATTCAGCTGTAAGTTGTGATTGTATGTTAGCTCATTATTTAGGACAATACAAGTCAACTTACAGAGTTCTCCACTGTAGATGCGTCCGTGAAAAGCGATTTGACCTTGGAGATCCGCAGGTCCAACATATTCTTGGTCTCCAACAGCAGTTGACTTTCGCCGTCCCCGGATACCCACTCCTTTCCTCTGTCGGACTGCTTTTCGTTGACGCCAAAGTTTAGTTCTTCGTAGCTCGTAGCGTATTGACCGATGACAGCCTTTTGATCCTCCAAAACCTTGTGTATCATCTTCAACTCATCCTTGATATCTTTGATCTCGCATAAGTGGTCCACTTCTTTTGTGATGTTGCACAGTTCAGCCTCGATGTCCATGGTTTTCTGGTCACGAGCCTTTGAATTTCCCCTCGATATCTTCTCCATCTCCAATATGCTCAAGTCCTTTTGTAATTTGTTAAATCTGGCGTAACAGTCTGCATCTTCCTGAGCCTAGTTAATCAGAACGGTCAGTAAGATTCGTTTCAATCTGACATAAATATTCAACTCCTTACTCGGTACGCTATACTCTGTTCAAAAATGTGAAAGACATTGTCGCTTAAACCAGCGTTGTTCGGTGCGTCCACAAAACCGGTAACATCTCTTAGGAGACGAGATATCACCGACGGCATTGTTGAGGGTGGGCTTGCTTTGATATTTTCAGTGATCCGCTCCGAGAGATTTGACTGATGTGGGTGCCGACGGTCAGGATATGCGGTGACAAGGGTCGCTAAACTGTCATAAGCCTACGAACAGAGGTCCACAGCTGTGTCTGAGCTTACCGGCATCGACTTTCCAAACCCACATCTGATTTACCATGAGGAGCCTTTTTGGCCTTGCAGCTCCAGTTCTGGGCTGCAGCTGGGGGTCGGTGGTCCAGCGGTTAGTGGTCACCGGGCTTAGCCGACGGCTTATCCTCTGAGCCGAAGGTAGTAGGTTCGAATCCTGCGACTCCCAATTTTACTAGCCATTAGAGGAGGAAAAGAGGCTCTTAATTGGAAAATAGACCAGCTAGGCTGATCTAACCCAATTAGGTTATGCCTACTAAGACGACCCCGGGGAGGGTTTTTAAGGGGCATTACTGTATATCTTATTATGTTAAGGAGGGTTTTAATTCGCTAAGACGATTTTCCCTACCTATATAGCCCTAGATTTCCTCTACCTCGGTAGCTAGCTTGCCTACTAGCTAGAATACCTAAGAGCAGGGTTAATGAAAGCTCAATTATACACACTGGGCTGCAGCATTTCTTGACGCTCCACATGTTTAATCACAACCTGGTCCTTGTCTCTCAAACGAGAGTTGTGTAAGGACAGGTAGTAGGACTGATCTAACGTGAGTGGTGCATGAAAGCTAGCTGGACTGTCTTTCTGATACAGTTTCTTTGAAGTATCCTCCTTTTCAAAGTTATGATTGCAGCTGACTGTGTGGCAAGGTTGTTTGTTGTAAAAGTTGAGAAGGCAGACTAGGTTTTCTGAATCAAGGTAAGGTATCTACAGTCAAACCTGTTTTAGTACAATTTCATAATGATATGATTAAAGAAAGCTCACCACAAGGGAGAAAATGCCTCCTCGGGATCCTGATAAAGATTTGTATAGGGGCTGTCGGAAGCGAGCGTGTTGCGCTGGGCCCCGAATTTCGTGATAGGATTCAGTAGTGAATGATCTAATCCCACTGCGATATATCTCCGATGTTTCATCATCCATACCACTCAATTGTTGAATTGCATGCTACATGCCATATTAGCACTCGTATAATACATCATCATGAGGTTGCAAACCTCGGCCCAATTTTTCTGCTTTTTGTTAGCCTTTTTAACCATTTCCGCCGTTTTGATCATTCCTACATACGTTATTAGCTGGGAGGTGAACCCATCTCCACTCGTCTTCTGGATAGAGCCTATTCGTCTCGTTCTTTGCCCATACTGCGAGTCTACTTCCTTCGCCACCATTGGTATTAGGATCTTGTATAAGACTTCCCGCGTCAACTTGAAATGACTGGCAATTGTGGTCAGAGGTATGATAATGAACTTGCAACTGAGAAGCTTTGAGCCGATCACTTTCGGAATCATCCACACCCTGTCCTCGCGGCCAAGACAGTCCTCCGTCAACCGCGTCCAGCGAGGAATCTCTATTCAATAGAATCAATATCTTCTGAAGATAACCCCTCTCTGGAACCATCAGATTCCCAACCTGCTTTAGCTGCTCGGTCACAAGCTCTTGCATGGTCCGCTTATCATGTAGTCTCCTACACCCAGTGTCGGCATTATGTTGCAAAAGCAGTGCCACGATCCTGACATGGTCCCCAGTCAGAGGCGGAGTTGCTCTGCGATGTCCTGTAAGGAACTTACGATGCTCACGGCCTCTTTGGATGACTGCGTGTAAGACTGTGGCACCTCCATGTGTAATCATTTGGTTGACATTAGCGCCTTTCAGTATAAGCATTTTCGCTGTCTCATAATGACCGAAACAAGCAGCCTCGTGTAGGGCAGTATATCCGAGGCGATCACAACTGCTGTGGCTTATCTCATCCGCAAGTAGACGTTCGATCTCTTTATTATGCCTTGCTGCTGCAGCTGAAAGAAGCTGGAAAATACCGTAATTAAGACCGTCGACGGCCTGTGCATCGTGTTTTAAAAGCGTGAATGTTATTAGGTAGTATGCTAGGTCTAATATAGAAATATCTAGTATAGTTTTCCTAGAGCTTTTTTTATTAAGTAATTTTTAAAATATAAGTCTTAAAGTATATATTTAAAATTAATTTATAAAGAAATATAATTTAAAAATATATATTATAATTTATAAAATTAAAATTATAATAATTATTATAAAAGTTTTTATTTTTTTTTAAAAATTAATTATTAAATATTTTTTTATTAATATTAATATTAATAAAATTATTATATAAAATAATAAATTTTAAAATCTTTATTAATTTTAATTATATATTAAATTAAAAAATTATTTATAAAAATTTAATTTTTATAATTAATTTTATTTTTAAAAAAAAATATTTAATAAAATTATTTAATAATTTTATTTATTTTTAATATAATATTTTTATTAATATTTAAAATTAAAATATTATTAATATAAATAATAATTAAATTATTATTTTTATTATTTTTAATTATAATATTTTTAATTATATAATTAATTATTAAATTAATAAATTTAAATTTAAATTTTTATTATATAAAAAAAAAAGCTTTAAAAGCTTTTTATAAAATTTAAAAAAAATATAATTTTAATATATTAAAAAATAAAATATTTTAAATAAAATTATTTTTTAATTTTTAAAATAATTTTTAATAAAAAAAATAAATTTTTAATAATTTATAAAGTATTTAATAAAAATAATATTATTAAAAAATTTATTAAATTAAAATTTATTATATTAAGAATTTTATAAAATTAAAAAATTAAAAAAAGTTTTAAAAAAAAAAAAAGCTTATAATTAATATTATAGCTTTTAATATAATAAAATTTAATATAATAGTTTTCCTAGAGCTATTTAATATCTTAAGGCTAATATTATAATCTAGAAGAAGTTAAATTAATTTAGTGTTGTAGTTTTCTAAAGCTGTAAACAAGGCTGTCCACCCCTGATCGTTTAACACGTCGATATCTGCCCCCATATTAAGGGACCTTTCAACATTCGCTTGATCATTCTCGCGAACAGCTTCTCTGAATTTCTTGTCCGGTTCGCCGCTGTCCGGTCTAGATCCGTGGATAACCTTCATGTCGACAGCAAGCTCACGATGACCATCGTTGAGGACTAGCAAGCGGACAGAGCCACGTCCAGAATCGAAAGCCTGCTCAATTCGAGAATAGAGATTGGACTGATCAATAACGGGTAGGCTTTCCTTGATATCCCCGGTTTCAGTCATAGCGACGACCTGGCCCTCTTGTATATCAAGAACACGGTACTGCTTAAAGATAGGGCCACTCATTGTCTGCACAACGACGCTAGGGGCAGGATTCCAAATCGAAGAGGACTCCTCGCAGAGTTGCTTAGTGAAGAGGTCAACACCAAGGTATCGGTATTGTCCTGTAGCGGAACTCGTCGAGATGCGAATGACTTGACAGGGGCGGCCTTGAAGCAACAGGAAATCGCCTAGCCGGATGCTGTGGCAGGGAATAGGCACAGAAGCAGGGGCATCTCTGATGATAGGAACATTTGTTCTTGGAGCCGTATTTACCCCAGCCTCTGCTCGCTCGACTTGGTCCATCGAATTGTCTGGGCTATCTTCATCCGAGAGAGACAACTCATGGTGGTCTGGAGTTAGTGAGTACAAGCGTTAGCTAGTTTATGTTCTAATTTTGGAAAAACAACCTAACCGTGTCCTTCTTGATCAGTCATGGTGCATTGATCATCCATGATGATAGTTCATCGGCAGTTCTAAAAGATAATAGATGGTAAATATGTGAAATTAGAGTAGATTCTGTTGGAAATAACGAGAGGCGAGGATGAATTTACAGACCCGAGTCGATGAACATGGCAATGGAATTCAAAAGACCTAGTTCTGCCAAGACATCAAAAACAAAAATAATAGTTGAGTTAGGGAATCGCGAGAAGAAATGCGCTTATGAAGTTTATTGAAGCTCATCTAAGAAGTAGATGGCTTTAAGCGCCAGCCTTGTTGGGCTTGAATGGGAGGGTCGACTAGTGGTGCCTAATATGCGGTGAAAACAAGTGTCGAGATTTGATGCAGCTTCAAGATTGCAAAATCTGACACGTATCTAGGTAGTGTTGATGTCTAGAAAACCATCACCCAAAATAACCACTCAGATCTGTCCACCCAGGACCCTCCACGACGATGTATTTGGATGCATCTGGCACTCCATCGACTGTCTGGGGTCTTCTGTCTTTCCCTAGTTGTCCAATAGCCTCCAGATCCCAGGTGACTACGCCCACCTTTTCGAACACATCTTGTCGGCCAGGTTCCTGACACAGTATCAAACCAATGCACCATCTGCACCACACATTCTCAAGCCTGGGCGCATTAGGTGGTGGCTCGACTAGTGCGAGGAACAAAATACCCATGTTTCGGCTCTCGGACTGACCTGCCAGCCACGCGAGTTTCTGAGTTCGTGACAGATAGTCTTCTGAATATGCCGCCTGTATCGCGTCGTTGTATTTGTGCTCGAGTTCCACCTCTACAGTATCAGAGCCGATGCATTTCTTCATGACACTAAAGAACGTGCTCATCTTGGTGAAACTGCCTTGGAAGCCAGCCATAAGCACATTCTCAAACGCCACAGCCTCGAGCGTCGCACCGTTCGATGCTTCCACAAGCTCTTGTTCGTCAACTGAAGTTCCATCCGATCGTATCATCTGTCGCCATAGTAGCTCGGAAAAGCGCATCATTGTCATGCTCGAGTTGACTCTCCACGCTTCCCGAGGTGGGCAAGATCGATCTTGAATGCATAGTTGACTGGAGATTGGGTAGATTCGAAGTAGTTCGGATGCGAGTTGATCTTTGAGTTCAGACAGGGTATAAGTCTTCCCGGGGATGTGATCAGGTGCTGATTCGCCTAACTGAAGCCCGAAAACCTGCATGATGCCTCTCACTCGGTCTGTCTTTTCATAGCACGTTCGCCGATGAGAAGCTTGTAGCAGCATCAATGGATTACCCATCCATGATGACTCAGTATCAAACCCGAGTTCGAGGGACCGGAGCACTGATGTTCCCTCACTGAAGCCTTCAAGGAATCCAAATGCTTCGATCTCGTTCTTAACAGCGTCAAAGAGCGTTTGATCAAACGTGATTTTCCGGGACGCCGATCTTTTGAACTGGTCAAGGAAGCTATACATCTTCTGACACACAGTTATGAGATGGGATAAGTATCCTCCGGAAGAGACATCATCGACGCATCTGAAGAAGGATCGACCATCTCTCAAGAGAATAACAGAATATGGAGACAGAAATGCTTCTTGGAGTGTCCATAGAGACGTGAACCATGGGTCCTTTCTCAAGTCCTGGAACTCGGCTAGGATTGTTCTCAACCACCGGTCAACATCGTAGTCCTCGTCACTTCCAACTAGAACTGGTTTAAGCGGAGCTTTGGCGCGACTCATTCTCTTCCACCATTGTATCATTTGCTCACTGTTGATAGTCGTGAGCCACACCACCACCTCCGATGCGCCTTGAAAGATCCTTCCTTGTCTGCCAACTTCGCTGTAATATTCTGGCGTGTGAGGTTTTGTCTGATCGATGCAGACAACATCGAGCCATATGAACTCAACCGCATATTCTTCGTCCTCGGGACAAGTAGCAGCTTTGATGAGTTCAGTCATTTCATCGGCTGTGAAATGAGTTGGATGTACACGCGGAAGTGGCCAAGTCACGCCCTTGACGTCGAGGGGACGTGTTGTGGCATATTCCGGCTGATGGTCTTTGTATCGAAACCGACCCCATGTATAGGAGATGGCGTTATAGTATGGCTCTTCGTAGTCTCCGTACTTGTTGCCTGGACTCCAAGGATAGGATGTCATTGAAGCCACATGAAGGAGTCGACGCGGCCAAAGACAGTCATCGCTCCACTGGCTTGATGGATCGTTTTCATTCCCCGAACGGCTCATATTGGGTCATTAGTGTACCGCACAACTCAGAATGATTCTTAAAGGACTAAGGGACTTATTGATATATCACCGAGAAACAAGCCTGAAAACAGGTTGACCCCTCACATCGATACCCCCATGCCTTTGATCCTTTGCCGGCCCTACTGATGATAATGATGGTTAGTAAGCATTGAGGCTTAGTCTTTGTATTTGTCTGACCCAATCATTGCTTGACACGTCTACAATCTACTAAGATAATTGGGCCTTTGGTCAATAGGCGTGTTATGCTCTCTCCCTCATCATCCTCAGTTATGTCTTGCAGCCTATTATGTCACTATTGAATTGAATGGTAGACGGTACATCACCATCAAGTAAAGAGACGGGAAGTTAGAACTCTATAATCTCTTTATTGATATATCGTCCTTTCGCTATTCCAAAATCTATGCTTCTACTTATTCGCAATAGCCTCCTCAATATCTTTGTCATCACCCATAAGCAAGTCCTGCACTGCCTTTTTCCCATCCGCATACTTACTATACGACTTGACCTTCAAATCAATCCTGAGTATTCCAGAGCCTGATCGTTTGTGACCGAAAAGCAATGAGCTCTCTCCATAGAAACTGAACCTATCGCCCTTTGTAAATGCCTCTGCAATAGCTGCATCTATAGATAACTGTCTTGAGAATTGACAGTACCGTGCAATATGGAGTCCTGCGACTAGGAATATTTGATATCCGAACCATATGTATTGTAGATGCAACGGCATAAAAAGTGCTGAGGCCACTAGACCTGCCGGAAAGACACAACCCAGTGCGCAGATGATAGTCAGCTGGATGATCTCTTTGATGCGGCTCCGGCATGGATGGCCGTAGTGTCGCATAAATTGCTGTATAAGGGGCGGTGGACCAGTAAGAACTATGAAATCCCCGTTGGACTCGGGGCAATGTATTTCGAAGTCGCAAGTGTAGTTTTGGGGTGTGATTTGAGGAGTTTCGAGTGGCTCGCGGTGGATGGCGAAGAGGGTGCTAATCAGTCGTAGTGCCAAGGGTGCGAGCCACAGAGTGGCCCAGGGTGTTCTCAATATACCAATTAGTATAACGCCGATGATAATTGCTGACGATTCAGCGGCGATGATCGATAGATAGACGTGGGGTCCAGGCTTATTGACGCGCTCACGCACAAATGGTAAGGAAGATTCTCTATCTTCCTCTGTGGCTTGGCTAAATGTCAAATGGTAGCAAGATATCAAGGCTCTGACTGAAGTCTGGCGTGATGCTTCTTTTTTCTCCGATGGCACGAGCTTGCTTTCATCAGCCAACTGAGGAGGACTTAACATGCTCATAGCCCTCGTCCAGATACAGTTCCTGACTGCTTTTGGTATCCCTTTGACACCCATGTCGTGCATAGTGTAGGTCCATCCAATGTCCTTAAAAAAGGCGGTACCGAGCATATGTCCGAGATAGGCACCACGGAAAAGACCATGGCGGTGTAGTGTATCAAACGTCTCCAAGGCCGCTTTGTGTAATGGACCACCCATGGGCATCAGCAATGCTGCCATGACTGCTGAGCGCCATGAGAGATTTGCCAAATGTCGTTGTGGCCAGAGTAAATGTTCAAATGGTGCGGTAGTGGCAGCTTCGGCGCCGACATAACCGAGAAGAGCACCAAGTGCAGAGATAGCCCCGGTTTCGTTATCCCCCATATTATGAGGTACTGGTAGTCCAGAAATATTGGGAATAATATGATATGATGTTCGATATTTGCAGATTGGGGCTCTGGCCTTTTAATACTGCGGAATAGTCTTATGTGAGCGTTTTGCAATTGGCCAGAATGTCTGTCTATAGTGCTCAGCCCTGTTACTGCCGGATTTTTACACTTGATTAGCTTCTGTCATGGGTCAGGCGGGGTAAGAAATCTGATGCTTAGCCTCATACTGCTTACCTGGTAGACAGGGAGATCACTATGAGTTGATCGCACAAAGAGCTAACCAGTCAACCAACAGAAGGTCAATAGATAAATAATGCGCAAATAAGCATAGAATGTCTAGAAGTATACCGTACCTCATTACCAAGTCAGCGCGTAGTATCACCCACAGCCCATCTCACCTAAGTCCGTATACTAAAATGGGTAATCTTGGCGGTGGTAGACGGATCATGCCACTTATTTCCGTACTCAGTCAATTGAGAATAACTGGCCGATGGACCTCGTCAATGGCACGAAATATATACTGAGAACCACCGACATTCCTTGCATGTGATTCGTCTTATATAACTATGGCTCATGAGCTTGGTATACAAGATGGTCCGTTCGTATTGGGAGCCCTTGCGAACCCCCGGCTGATGGTTGCGGTCGATCAAGCTTTGAGGAAGCTCATCCTTTTCCTTTGCTGCCTGAGGACTATGGACTCCCTTTCGACCCGAGTATTCGTCGCCAGGATATGGCTACTTGCGGCTACGTCAATCCCTTGGGGACTTTGCAAGAAGTTAACCTGATATGTGGCTGTGCAATCAGTACTCGGAATTATCGACAGTGGGTTTCGGTCGCTTATCTGTGGCTGACAACACCATTGCTGCCTTGACTAAGGCTTTTAATGACTAGTATCGGATATAGGGCATTATCCCTGGGTCAGGACGTCACGAGAAGACAGAATGCATTGTGCTTTAGAAATAAAATAGAGCACGGTGTAACTCACGATTCCCTCAACGCGAGCTCAATGCTAGATTTCGAAGGGCAGCGCTCCGAGCAAGGCTTGCGACGTATTTTAGAAGTAATGGACCCAAATATGCCGTTGATGTTTTTATGCTGGGAAGCACCCGAGGAACACTCATACGAATGTGCAGATCGAAAAAATACAGAAGTTAATGATGTCACTAGAGTTTAACAGGAGATATGTACAGTATGAAGAAGTGATTGAAATATATCTTTCCATGTTGCTTTAATTGCAGCCATGTATATTTAACGTACATGATAAGCGGGTGCAACAGACAAGCGAGTGCAACAAAAAATCCCGCAATTTACATCTTCTCAACTTAATCAATTAATTTTCAACCACCAAATATGCCAGACCCAAATATTGAGGCTAGGATTCTTCTTGCACTTCGTGCCCTTCAAAATGACCCAAAATTAAGTCTCCGACGCGCCGCAGGCATCTACCAGGTCCGTTATTGGACTTTATATCGCCGACAGAAGGGTATCCTTTCTACGCGTGATTCTATCCCAAAATCACGCAAACTATCTGATCTAGAAGAACAGATCATAGTTCAGTTCATTCTCGATCTGGATTCGCGAGGGTTTCCCCCGCGACTGCGTTGTGTTGAGGAGATGGCTAACCGATTGCTCGCCGACCGCGAGACGCCGCCTGTCGGCAAGCGCTGGGCCTCTAACTTCGTCAAGCGACACAAAGACCTCAAGACGCATTTCCCCCGTAAATATGACTACCAGAGAGCCAAATGTGAAGATCCGACCATTATTCGCAACTGGTTTAGGCTCGTAGCAAATGTAATTGCGAAGTATGGCATCCGACCTGATGAAATCTACAACTTTGACGAGACTGGCTTTATGATGGGCGTTATTGCGAGCGGAATGGTCGTCACAGGTGCTGAAAGGCGTGGAAGACCAAAATCAGTGCAGCCTGGAAACCGGGAATGGATTACAGTCATTCAGGCGATCAATGCCGAGGGCCAAGCGATCCCGCCGTTCATCATAGGTGCGGGCCAATATCACCTCGCCCACTGGTACCGAGAAAGCAACCTCCCGGGCGATTGGGCTATTGCGACGAGTCCTAATGGCTGGACAGATAACGAGATAGTCCTCGAGTGGCTAAAGCACTTCGACCGGTGTACTACCAAGCAATCAAAGAATCGCTATCGTCTCCTGATCCTCGACGGACACCAAAGTCACCACTCGGTCGACTTTGAGAGATATTGCAAGGCAAATAAAATCATCACGCTTTGTATACCGCCTCATTCGTCTCATCTGCTGCAGCCTCTTGATGTCGGGTGCTTTGGCCTGCTTAAGAAGGCTTACGGGCGAGAAATCGAGCATTTGATCAGATGCTCCGTAACCCACATTTCCAAAACCGAGTTCTTGCCGGCTTTTTACACCGCCTACCAGGCCACAATGACAGAGAAAAATATTAAAGCAGCCTTTAGAGGAGCCGGACTTGCTCCTCTCGACCCAGAAAGTGTAATCTCGAAGCTCGATGTGCAGCTGCGGACTCCAACGCCTGTGGAGGAGGTAGTTAGCCCCTCGACCCCTTGGGTCTCAAAGACCCCAAAGACTATCCTTGAAGCCGACTCTCAGCTTGAATATCTTGAAAAGAGAATCAAAAGGCATAAAAGTAGCTCTCCAGAGTCAATTCTAGAAGCATTGAGGTCTTCTTCCAAGGGAACAAAGATAGTTATGCATAAGGTTGCCTTATTAGAGGCCAGGGTCCAAGATCTTGAACAGGCAAATAAGATACTAAGCCGGCGGCGGAGGGCAAAAAGAACCCGGCTACAGAAAGGAGGGGTGATGACAGTAGAGGAAGGAAGGCAAGTAATTGATCAAACGGATGTTGATGCGCAGGCGGTGGCTGGACCATCGAGAAGTGGTGGTCAAGGAGGGCCTCCGCGAATGAAGGAAAGGCGCTGTGGAGCGTGCGGCAAGACAGGACATAATGCAAGGACCTGTCAGATACTTGTCGCTATGTCTATGGAAGAATATAGCGATTAATTTTACTTAATTAATAGTCTGTTGTGTTTTTATTGCTATTTCTATCTGAGATGTTGTGATGTTGTGTTGCACTCGCTTGTCTGTTGCACCCGCTTATCATGTACGTTAATCTAATTCATATAGGGTAACATCTCACACATTGGAAAAGCCCCTGGCCGTCACGAGCGGAGAACTCCGATGATTAGATAAGTGATAAGATAAGCCGGGGCCGCTAATCCCGGACAGGGTCCTGCCTGTCGCAACATTTTCGCGAAATTCAACACGAGTAGCGCGACATGAAAGTTCAACGTATGCAATACTTCAACTCACGAATGATGCTAGGTATACGGATTTACAAGACTAATCTCATCGTATAATATCCTGCATGGTACCAGGCCATGACCAGTAGCTAGGAGCTACCAATAAACGCCATTGCTTTGCTTGTCACTCTTTGACTACCAAGCTGACAATGCTAGTATCTTTCCAATGCACATGGCGAATTAGCCTCAGTATCTTCCTCTGAAGATAAAGGAGGAGTCCGCCAAAGATGAGTTACTGTCGTCGGTGTCAGGATGTAGTTTGACAACGGTCATGCCGTTTTAGTTGATGGGATTGTCGCGGATTATGCTCCAAACACCCGTTTTCCCACTGGAGTAGATAGTTTCTACGGAACCTGGCGAAATGTGAAAGATCTGGAAGATACCTTGGTTAAGCTAATGCAAGACATTGAAGGACTCTTATTAGCTGAGATATATATCCAGATTCATGGCTGAGATAAGCTTTACGCCAGCCTTTCCGTCGCTCACTGTCACCCAAAGCGAACCAATAGCTAGAGAGCATCATGATCGCTCGGATCCGAGAGTGATCTAGACTACCGTAGAAACGGGACAACCCCAGACAAACGGCACAAGCCATCATTCCATCCAGCATTCTCCACATCTAAATGTCAACTGTCACGCGGCGAACTACTCCATCTTTGTTCTAGAATCAGTAGATTCACATGGCATCAGGTCATTGAGGCGCAAGCCAACATTCCAACCGCCGCCGTTACCACAGATTCGGATCGCGCGGGCAGCATGTTGCTCTTAGTTTCCTTTCTCAGTGAATTGACTTTGGCTACTAACCGAGTGAAACTTTCCTGTTTCTGTTTCCTGGCAAGTCACTCGTCAATAGCACGTAAGTCATACCGGTTCCCGCCCTCGACAGACGGATAGCCTTCCCAAAGTCAATTGGTAGTTGAGGTGGAAGTATAGATCAGAGAAATAAAACTCACTTTCAAGAGCCTTCCCATCTGTCCTCCGCGGATCGGGCGACAGACACGATAGGCAACGCTATGGTTGCTGTTTTGCCAAAGACCGCGGCGGCCGCTGTTGCACTTCGTGGGCTAGCTAGCTAGATAGTCCATGACCCTTCACAGCAAGGCAGTCTCACAAGTAAACCTTGATAACACTCAGTAAGACAATTATTGCAATTTCGTATGGAATTGACTTTACTAGAGGGCTCCATATAAACAGACGCATCAAACTTCTTCTTAACTGCCTAAGCTGATGAATACTCATAACATTCGTTATAAAAGAGTAAAACTGTCCTCGCCTTTTCAGACCAGGTTGCCAAGCTTCTATCATTAACAACTACATCACCTCTATCTTTATCATCAAACATGCTGCGCACTGCACTCTTCGTCCTTGGGACGTGCTATCAAGCACAAGGTTGTTCCCGTGTAACATATACCGCAAGCGAGGATCGCATCGTTGTTGGACGGTCTATGGACTTTGTCGCCGAGACGAACACGACATTCGTCGCCTACCCAGCTGGTTTGAAACGCACTGGTAGCAGTGTTGAAGCTAATGGATACAACTGGACATCCAAATATGGATCCGTCACGGCTCTCATGTACGGCAGAGCACACATCGATGGCCTCAACGAAAAGGGCCTCACAGGGAGTTGTCTCTACCTAGACGGCAGCGATTATGGAAAGCGCGATGATAGTATTCCTAGTATGTGGGTTGGACATTGGGTACAGTACTTTCTCGACCAGTATGCCACCGTCGAGGAGGTAGCTGATGCTGTCTGCCCTGGTAGAGGCAAGGCACCTTTCCAAGTTGTGCCCACCTCCCTTGTACCTGGCGTCAACTCGGTAGGACATTTGTCATACAGCGATCCATCGGGAGACAATCTTGTTATGGAGTATGTCAAGGGGAAGTTGAATTGCTATCATTCGAAAAACTATACCGTCATGACGAATGAACCTACGTTCGATCAGCAACTCGCAATCAACACCTACTGGGAGCCAATTGCCGAGTCGGCTCTTCCAGGAACATCAAGGCCTGCTGGTTAGTATTCACCCAAGCCCAAAACTTTCAGATATTACTAACCTTGAGTCCTCTAGATCGCTTCGTCCGACTCTCACATTACCTATCAGAGATTCCCCAGACAAAAGAGATAACAAAGGCCATATCTTATGCCGCAGGAATGATCAGGGCTGTCAGCGTTCCTATTCCTCAATCAATCACCCCCAAGCCCGGCGCAGCAGACGTCTGGCCGACTTACTGGCGAATCTATTACGACCTGAAGGGTTCAACGATTTTCTACGAGTCCGCTTCTGGTCCTGAGTTGTTCTGGTTCAGCCTAGAGGACCTTGATCTCTCAAAGAACGGTACCGCCCAAGTTCTGGATGTTCAGGCTGCTCCGTGGGAGGATCGTGTGGGGGATGTTTCTAAGCGCTTTAAGAGGGCTACAAAGGAGCAATGCGCAGAGGCTGATACGGAATGCTAGGTAAAATTTCTGAAAGGGGGGTTGGGTTGGATTTAATCAGGTATTCTAAACGTATTTCTTTAAGCTGGCTTCTTGTCTGTTTTTTTATAACTTTGCTTAAATTAATCCCTATTTTCTACTAACCCTAGTCTGATACCGTGAATGAACAGATTCCTAAAAAAAAAAACTTTCAATGCCGCTCTTTCACATCTTACCCCTAATGAGAAACTCTATATAATCTATCTCTAAGATACCAAATGTGTAACAGCATAGATAAACTCCTTCAAGAGCGTATACATAAGATCAACCATCAACGCAACAGCAGTACGTGCGACAAAAAAGATTTGACATGGTATACGCATGTAAGATGGTTCAGCATAACCAATTATGCTTCAGTATCTGGACTTGCTCGCTGTGGGTGGTGTAGTCCTACCCGTCTTCCTTCTCAAGTCTTACCTTGACACCCTAGACTAGAGACTGAATTTCCCCCGCTTTGTATCTGCTCCACTAACTTGACAATCTCGTCGTATTTACGGCGTGTAATCAACTCCTCTCGATAATCTATTCACAATAAATGTTCTTACCTGCTACGTTCATCCACAAGTCTAAAACATTTATCTTCCTGTTGACAGTGGAGCACTGATAGCAATTCTGGTAATTGTAGTGTCACTGGTCTTCTTCAAGCTACGTCAGACTCCTTGGCAAACGGGGCAGTCTCAGACAGAGGAGGCCCAAGCAACGAGGCCCAAGACTGGTACACTCAAAGAGATGTTACTGTCTTCTACGTACAACGAAGTCTTGCCGCCTGACTTTCATCCAAAAACCGAGGAGCAGATCAGAGATTTGAACGATAGGTGCAAAGAACGTCCACTTCAAGCTCTTCAATTAAAGGGCGAGCTGCCAGAGAGCACTTTGGACGCCATTTTGATGCTGTTTGAACATCAACAGGAACAGCCGAGATGGTGCGCAGTGCATACCTTAGTAGACCGACCTCCGTTATCCCTTGATATTCTGAATAAAGTAAAGGTCAGGTTGCGGGACTCTGACGAGGGAGTCAGACACGCTGCAGCCGGAGCTAGCAAGGACGCTCAATGACGTAAATATCAACACTGCAAAGGCTGTTGCTGATGCCCTCTGCTCCCAATCCAAACTTGATGATAAAACTTGGGACACGATAATGGACATCGCCAAGGGTTCAAAATATGGCAGGAAAAATGCAATGCTTGTTTTAAGGAACCATTCGCCTCTTGACCCCAATTTCCTGCAAGTCATAGTCAACCTGATGGGGGACAAGAATTGGGATGTTAAACGGGACGCTTTATATATCCTTGGGGCTGACAAGTCATTACCGGAAGATATCCTTCTGATAGTCGCTGCGATGATCGGGGACGAGGATTCGGACGTCAAGCAAACTGCATACCACGCTCTCGTGCGCCAATGAGTTCTTCCCGACACGATTGTGAAGTCTGAAAAGATGTACCGCTTATGGCTGACAGAGTCTCTGAAGGAAAGTGTTTCTTGTTATGTTGAGGGAGGGGCTATTTATCTAGATCTACCATTCAACATGGGAAGAGTTCAACTAAAGGGCAATCCAGACATTTTCAAAGCGGAAATACAGCAATTACAGAACAAATTAGGATACCCGTCTTTGACGAGAGCTATGGAGTTTTCAGAATAACGGCAGCGAGTAAGTTGGGCAGTAATTTGGTCGGTTGTTTTACGAAAGATTCACAACTAATACTATATTTGTGTGTGATTTTTATCGATTTGACAGCATGTATACAATCAATGTGATTTCCATGTCATTGTGCAAGATAAAGTGTTTGGGCATGTAAACTTGACGACGTTTTTCTTAGTACTGGCAAGTCTCACGTTAAGCCTCGTAAAGCAATTGAGTAATTTGTATTCTGACACGGTCAATCAGGACCATCGGCCCCTCAAGCTCTGGAATGATATTCGCTTTTCCCTTCATCTGAAGACGATTACATCGTCGTCCTTTCTCACGGGAACTATCTTGACAAAACAGAATAGGCCATGCTTTCTCAACGTCAAATGCCACTCGGTTGCACTCCAACCACAGAAGCCCAGGGTTCCATGTGATGTCCTCTGCTGTTTGAGCCCTGACTAAATACCGGTTTGGGCGCAAATCGCCAATTCTTGACCTCGTCCAGTCTCATGCAGGTAGGACGCAATGCCCTGCTATTATCTCGTCTTAAAAAGACTCTAGAGCTGAAATCAGAGGATAGTATTATTAAAGATTTTTAAGGCATAAGTCTTAAAGTATATATAGAAAATTAATTTAATAATAAATATAGTTTTTAAACTTAAATATTAATAAAAGTTTAATTTATAAATATATATTATAACTTATAAAGTTAAAATTATAATAATTACTATAAAAGCTCTTATTTTTTCTAAAGATTAAATATTAAATACTTCTTTATTAATATTAATAAAACTATATAACCTTATAACTACTGCACAAGATAACAGACTTCAGAATCAGAGGATAGACAGCCAGTCAAGTTCGACGAGACAGTCTATAACGTGTTCAACACAGCGACAATCCAAATTACGAAAGCTATTGGAATGCAAGATCAGATCGGTTCTATACGAGTTGGTAAGAGGGCAGATATTCTAGTCTTCAATACAACTTTATCACTCGCGTTTGGAACTTCTGCGAGGGCGAATCCGGTGTCGGCTATTGTTGGATATGGTGAGCCTAGTGACATTGAGGCGGTCTTGGTTGGAGGCATATTTCGGAAGAAGTCGGGAGACCTGGTCCCGATTGTGAGAAATGGGGAAACTATAAGACTTGATATCATTATGTTGGAGCTCCACCACAGTCAAGAGACGATCAGAAAGAGGTGGGAAGTCTGCAATTTGGGCTCGTCAAGAGACCTGGTTACCAAGATTGCAACTCCGAGGTAGTATTTAGGCGAACTAGACTAGCTTCATCCCCACAATCTCCTCATTCCCCGCGATGCTACAGCACTATGCCACTACGTACAAGATCGTCGCTCTGTTTGTGGGGTTAGCGATATTTCTCCACGAAGTTATTCAACTGAAGCAGGATTTCTCGATAGACTATACGCGGAGAAACCCCACTCCTTCTACTACATGACGAGGAGAAGTTTGCCGATCCGCGCGATATAAAAGACGGCATCTTCCACGGCAATAGCCATGGAAGTTTCATTTGCGCTCAATTCTACCACAATGTTCACCCAGGCTCTTGGGGCGTTCGCCCTATTCAATTGTCTTCCTCTCGCACAATCGACACCCATCTCAGAGAAACAATGCGGGACAGCTCGCTGGGAGCACAAGCCCAAACTCTTTGTTCTCACAGATATCAGCAATGAGCCCGATGATCAGATGAGTCTTGTTCGTCTTCTCACTTACGCCAACGAGATAGACATCAAGGGAATTGCAGTGACCACTTCAACATGGATGCCTGACAAGATAGACTATGAGTCCGTCGTCGGTGTACTGGATGGGTACAAAAAGGTCGTTGATAACCTCAACGCCAATGTCCCTTCTCATGCGCCTTATCCTTCGCATAAATCCATGCTTGGCCGGATCCACAAGGGCCACCCAGTCTATGGACGAAAGTCGCTCAACATGACTCTGAGCGATGGTGCTAAAGCGCTCATCAAGGCAGCGGATGAGGCCAGTACCCATGATCCTCTTACTGTCTCTGTCTGGGGCGGTAGTGCAATCCTGGCCGAGTCACTTCAACACGTTTCTCGCACGAGAAGTGAAGCCGCGGTTGACTCTTTTGTTGAGAAACTGCGCGTTTACGCCATCTCGGACCAAGACGACACAGGCATCTGGATACGTCTTCGCTACCCACAACTCATGTACGTTGTATCCCTCCACGGCTTCAGCGAATACACCGATGCCACATGGAACGGCATCTCGGGAGAGGAATATCGTCACTTTGACCAAGGCGGTCCAGACTCAAGTATCGTGTCCAACGACTGGCTCGAGAACAACATTCGCTTAGGACCATTGGGCTCACATTACCTCAACTGGAGTTTCATCATGGAAGGCGACACACCTGCGTTTCTGCCTCTTGTGCAAAATGGCCTCGGTGATGTGAACAGACCTGACTTTGGAAGCTGGGGTGGTCGGTATACTCTACTTGACCATTCAGGACAGTCGAAAGTGTATGCTGATACAACCGATTTTGTCGTTGGCAAGAATGGGAAGAGCTTTACTAGCAAGTTTGCTACGATTTGGCGATGGCGTGAGGATTATCAATTCGATTTTGCAGCTCGTATGAAATGGACCATCAACTCCAACTACTCCGAGAATAACCATCAGCCTGTCGCCATCGTCAACGGGTCCTGTGGTCCTGCACCTCTAAAGCTCAAGTACAAGCCTGGTCAGAGCATTGTTCTGGATGCATCTGAGAGTTGGGATCCGGATGGTGATGAGCTCAAGTACGATTGGTTCCACTACCGAGAGCCTGGCGAGGCATATGGACGAGGGCTAGAGGGATTTGATCCTTCTTTAAAGATGAAGCCAATATTGACGACTCAGAGTCCGAACGTCAATATCACCAATCTTAGCTCTGATGGGAGCCTTGTCAAACTGGAGACTGCCAAGAAGCTCAATGATGTAAGTAAAAGCCGTTTGACAAGTATTGCATCTACTAACTGTCTTTCAGACCCTTCACATCATTCTCGCCCTTCGCGATAATACCGAGAAACCTCTTGCTACATACCGCAGAGTTATCCTGGAGGCCCACTAACTCTAAGCGATACATACTGTTAAGAGGGTTAGAAACAAAGAATAACTTGTGTATAATATATTACCATATTATGACCGACGTACGAGCAAATATAATGAATGCAGTTCAACTGAAAATGCCATCGACTACAGTAAAACTTAGTTTGCGGGATGATTCCAATTCCGTTATAGGTCCCCGAGATAGACTGATTTAAGCAACAGTTTCCAAAGTTTCCCCGCTTGAAACAAACCCAAAAACAAGCTTAAACATAATAACCTCGCGGGACCACCGGTTATATGTTCAAAAAGTCCTTTACCAGCCCCGCCTCTCATCATTTTTCATCCTTCGAAATGCGACGCTGCGCGGATCATAGCCCAACTTGGAAGGTGAAGAAACTCACAACGCGATGCCAAGCAATGACGCACCAAGCTTATCGAACTTTTCTCCGCATCTCGAAGCTTCACATTCCTTTTCTGGAGAAGTGTCAAGCGGTGTAAGCCCTAGCTTATCATGTTTTCTTGATATGATGTCGTGTAAGCTAAGCTACTCTTCCCCGCTTGTTGGTTGTATGGTCAAGTCGGTTATTTCTGAGGGATATTGATCGGTATAAATAGCTATACATTACCCATCAACTGAAAATGCTTCCTCACGGATCTTGACAATCGTGGTATTTCGTCATGTCGAGAACTCTGGCATCTTATCTCGTCGCTGCGGCGTGCGTCTACGCCTGTCTTCCAGACAAAGACGAACTCGCTCACCTTCGCTCAAAACGCAATGCTCGCACTTCTCACAGTCGACATGTCAAGCGAGAAGTCGTACCCTTCCCACCGGTTCTCACGGAGACAGAGACTATGCTTGTCAACTCCTTTGACAACAACAGTATTTCTGACTGGTCACTTTACTACTCCTCAGGATACCGTCTAGCCGGCCACAACCGATCTCAGGCGGAGTGGACGCAGCAGAAGTGGATTGAGCACGGCTGGGAGTCTTGGATTGATGAGTACTGGATCTGGTATACGGAGCCAATTGAGAGTACTTTGACGTTAAACCGGGCTGATGGGTCAGCGCATGAGGTCCAGAGACTTGAGGATGCTCTTGATGTTGATGCTCAGACGAATAACCCGAATGAGAAGCCAGCATATCACGCACTTTCGGGTAGTGGAAGGGTCAATGCTGAATACGTCTACGTCGGGTAAGTTATTGTGATACTAGTCTAGCATCTTGGGTAGAAAGCTGATGGCGTCTACAGACGCGGTTCTCGCGAGGACTACAAGAAGCTGAAGGATCTTGGCGTTGAACTTGAGGGCAAGATTGCTTTAGCCCAATACGGCGGCGCGAACCGTGGTGTGAAGATCAAGAACGCAGAGGTTAGTTGAACGCGGCTGGATGAAATTTCACTTGGCTAACGAGATCAAGGCACACGGAATGATTGGAACGATCCTGTACACTGATCCTCTCGAGGACGGTGAAATCACTGAAGAGAACGGCTATCTCCCATACCCAGGTTTGTGGCACACACTCCGTCTCATTCAACACTCTAACAACATTAGATGGTCCTGCTCGCCATCCGTCTTCTATCCAAAGAGGTAGCACCCGTTGGGGATCCCTCTCTTTCGGCGACCCCTCGACAATCGGCTATGCATCTACCAAAGACGCTCCTCGTGGAGACATCACCTCCTACGGTCCCAAGATCCCCTCCATCCCCATCAGCCCCCGAGACGGTCTCCAACTACTTCACGCTCTTGACGGCCATGGTCTCTCAGCTGAGCAAGTCAACCGTACTAACTACAAAGGCGCTTTCTCAAATGTGACATACCACAGCGGTCCCGCACCTGGAGCTACCCTGAACCTTGTTAACATCATGGACGCCAGACTTGAGCCAGCTTGGGATGTTATAGCTTCTATCAACGGAACTAACGCTGATGAATATGTTATTATTGGAAACCATCGCGATGGTTGGACTGGTGGCGGTGCTGCTGATGCTGTCTCTGGTGGATCTCTTCTTATCGAGATGGCCAAAGCCTTTGGCAAGCTTGTTGAAAAGGGTTGGAAGCCCCGTCGAACCATGTAAGTGTCGTTTACTCCGATGTTTTCCTAATATTCTAATATGATCTAGCATCTTGGCCTCCTGGGACGCCGAAGAGTTTGGTCTTATGGGTAGCACTGAGTGGGTCGAGGACCATCTCCCTGAGCTCAAGGAAAAGACAGTCGCCTACATCAACCTCGACACAGCAGTGTCTGGTCCACGCGCAGAGATTGTCGGATCAGGAGAAATTCAAACCATTGCTATCGAGACAATGAAGAAGGTCATTTTCCCTGAGGGATACGGTGCGGGGCCAACCTTGTATGATGCTTGGTTCAACGCTACCGAGGGAGTGCTACCCGCTATGGGTAGTGGTAGTGACTATGCTGCTTTCTACCACAACGGTATCAGCTCGGTAAGGAGACCCTATGTCCCATTCTATACTTATCTAATTCTTGGTAGCTCGACATTGCTGGTGGACCTGGTCCCAAGGACCCTGTCTACGCTTATCATAGTCTATACGACACACACCACTGGATGACTAACTACGCAGACCCGGGCTTCCATCTCCACGCCGCGATGGGTCAGTTCGTCACTTTACTCACTTACCACATCGCCGACGATCCTTTGATCCCCTGGGATATGCCTCATGCCGGCTCCGCTCTCCGCGACATCTTCGAGGATCTGGAGGAGAAGCTTGAAGACCGTTTCCCTGACTACACCGTCGACCTCAGCCCTCTCGATGACGCGGTATCTGCCTTTCAGGCCGCCTGCAAGCAAATCGATACTCTAGTCAAGCAAGCCCTTACTCTCAACGATAGTGTCCTTCTAGGCGTTGTCAACACCAAGTTCAGAGAGTTCAGCCGCGGTTTTGCGAGCGCTGGTCTTTTGCCAGGAAGATTCTCGTTCTACAATGTTGTCAGTGCACCGGGTTTGGATAGTGGCTATGGGGCGGATGTCTTCCCGGCTGTGCAGGATAGTTTGGATCAGGGTAACTTGACACAGGCTGACGAGTGGGTTGAGAGGAGTGCAAAGGCTGTTTTAAGGGCAGCTGAGATTCTCAAGGTTGGGGTGTAGACTGAATGACGACTACGGAACATGAGCTATGATGGAGAGTGGTGTCTATCGCGTTAGACTTTTGACCGTTAAAACAATACATCTTTGACAACTATTTTGACTTAACAGCAGTTCTCGAAAGGATAATACCAACTTATGAATTCTTCTAATACTGTACGTTTAGGTAAAATATAGCTATAATTCGCACCAGGAGGCCTACCAGTATCTATTCTATATCAATATAAAACTCAATTCAGACATTACTCTACCATGCAATAGAGACAATGTGGATCTAGGTTAACAGATAGATATGTTGAGTAAGCCGATATGCGAAACTAATGGATTTGAGTTGTTTAAGCCTGATGATAAAGGATGAAATTAAAATTTGGAGATAAATAAGCGAGAGGTTCAAAATATTGGACATAACTGAAAAGTCAGATCTCTGATCACGCTTTCAGCCACTTTAAGGAATGACACGTTTGACAATTTGAGTATAGATAGTATATAAAACAACCAGTAGGTCAATAAACTGATGAGTCTTGATTGTAATATCACTTATACCAAGTTTATAGTTGTTTTCTTTCCGGTGAAAATAGATAAACACTCATCGATTGGAAGTGACATAAACCCAACTCTTTGATACACCTTGACGTTATCCAAACACTGTCCAGTCATCTTCAGGATAAGAGCCCCTCCTGCAGTATCGTCACCGGACCCAGGACTGGCACTTCCAAGAAGAAGACAAGGGTAGAAACCATATCCCGTCTGGGAGTCCAGTATTGTATCCATACATACAGCTTCAAATCTGCTAACATAGTCCTCCAGACCACGACGCAAAACATTGACCTTGTCTGCATGAGGCACAAATCCCAAGTCAGATAGATTGACCATAGCTAGAACACCGCGAAGTGTGAGCTTCGCTCCGCGCAACTGCCCTGAAGTACTTGTTCCTTGTGAGTCGACTTCGTACGACTCCAATTCAACAAGTGGTGTCCAGTCATGGTTAGAAAAGTACAAAATACAGCTTTTAGAAACTGCCCAGGACCAAGAGGGCAATTTAAGCTGCGAGTCTGCTTTTTTCGGGCTGCTGGTGATGCGAGGACCGCTTAGGTGCGCTGTGTCGAAACTGAAAGGACCCCAACTATACCACGCTAGGCCCCTAGCAATATCCAACTCCCATAATCCCGCAATATATATTTGTTTAATGTGTTTTTGTATGATAGTTGCGATACCTGATAGTGCCGGTAATCTGTCTGAAACGAAAGTAAAGTTACTTTTCGAATAGATGTGAAGGAATCTGTACCATTCTTCAATGGCATCTTCAGGTGTTAAGTCCATAACATGAAGATCTCGATACTTAGTGATACATTCATCTTCAACGCCACCATCGTCATCTAGGCCTCTAGGATTTAACCCTTTTGGGTCAAGCTCGGTTGCTCGACACTCTTGACACTCCCATAGTATCATATTCCGGGCAAAGTGCAGAACCCTTCTTGATAAGAGACGTTCCTGTATAGCCCATCCCCGCTTAAACAATGGCGCAGTAATGGTTTCCGTACGCCAGTCAAGGACTCTGGATCGAACAGTGTAGATCGAGTGATCTGCTGTCTGGAATGTAATAGATGTTGGTCCAAATTGCGATAGTGGCCTGGAGAAAAATAATCCCTGTTCAGAAGAGCTACCTCCAGTGGCAGCTATAGTCAATAAAGCATTTTCGTAATACTTTCCGAATCGAACTACCTCGCATGACCAGTCTTCTCTGTGTTTCTGGTCATCCAGTCCTTCGCTTTGCAAGATGCATAAGGCATCTACCCAAAGATATTTGACGCCAAGATGTCTTGTGAGTTCGATGGCATCCTGAATCGTCCTGGGTAGCTGAGGCCATGGTATTTGCCGCTTCATAGAATCTAGATTTGAGGCGGTTGTTTTGACGAAATTCCCGCTACCCCATGCATAACTTAAAGCAATATACTCTAGGCTATGAAGATGGCGTGAAGGGATAAAGAGTCTTGGTGGTTGACTAAGGGCATCTGTACCAACGTCAATCAGCCTCGTTGGTAAGATTGTAGGCTCCTCCGTAGCAGAGTAAGAGCCGCAATGCGTGTGTGTCTCGCAACAGCTTTGAATCCACGTTGAAGCTAGAGATATCATTCTATTAAACCCATTAGGTGTACTGAGGTCGGGCATTTGACGACACAAGGTTTGATAATGGTTGAATTGTTCCTCACTGACTTTATTGTGTACAAAGTCAGCTAAGGTAAAGCCGGTGTCAGACCCTTCATAGCAAATGAAGATTCCTCGTATTCTGACCCCAATTATCTTTGTATATCCCCATACCTTGACAGGCAAATTGTTATTGCATTCTTCAGAATATCCCTTGTCGTGCCATGTTTGATGAATGATTCGACACAACGCACAACCTAGGAACGCCGATCTCTCCAAGGCGGCATAATTACGGAACGGTGCTCGATATGTGCCCTCCAGGCAGTTTTCGGTAAGACTCTCGAACCTTTCCTTGAATGCCTTGCATTCAGCACAAAACGCTACTACCATAATAGGTAAGAATAGGAATGAAAAGTGGTAAGTTTATGCGTGAATAACTTGTATGAGAAAGATTGCAAAAGACAAACGATCAAGAGAGCCGCAATACTGATAAGGTCGACAGGAAGATCAGGCTACTAACAATTAACAACACGTGAACATCCACAATGTAACATGTACGTGTTGCGTCGCTATTTGCTATACAGCCTAACAGGGGGGGGGGCTGTTGTATCTACACTGCCCCTGGTACAACTATCTAGTAAGAACGAATTAAAAATAGGTACACAAAACAGTAAGCAATAATAATGCTGTCAATTGTCTAGAATTAGAATTTATTCATGATATTTAGGGAGATCGTATTGGTGATGGTGTAGGCAAGATCACTCTAGGAGAGCAGACATCTAAAATGGAGGGTTCAGAATTTTCGCCGAGTATGTTGGCTGTCGGGAGGGCATTGAAGTTATGGCCATCAAGCACGCACTGGTAGGATCTTTGCTCGCGGCTGCTACGAGTCGACGTTTATTGCAGAGGAGTACTTTCCTGAGTGGATCAGCCTGGTCGAAATGCACATCAAGGATCTCAATGAGCGTTTGTACAAATACGATCAAGAGGTTAACGCTATACCCCGAGTCCTCATCGTCGTTATGGCTGAGTTCTACCAGAGTGCTAGAGTTAATCGCTCCGTGTCCAACTTCAAAAGCAATTTGACCTGTCTTTGCTGCGTCAGGAAGGTGCCAGAGAATGTTCTCCCTTGCGGGCTATTGTTTGGTTATTTTCGAGGCGTAAGTCCCGAAGTATACATATATACTTTGCAAAGCCTGTGTTCAGGCCCACGGCCACAATGTCGGACAAGGGTTGTTTCATATGCATTGTTGCCCTCTCCACCAGAGAGAAACGCTCTGGCCACAGCCAGCCCGCGTCAGATTCAAGCCAGACGATGCCGGTGTGAGGATTCTTTGCTTAGATGGGTAAGTCCATACAATCCTTGACCTTTCTTTCCCACTAACGATAAAGTGGTGGTATACGTGCCATCGATGAGATTGTTATTCTCCAAGAAATTCAAAAGAGACTTGGTAATCACGTACGAATCCAAAACTTTTTCGATTTGATCGTGGGTTCCGGGTTAGTCTATCTTATTTCGGTAACAGACCAAGCGCACTAACAGGTTCATCACAGCACTGGCGGCATCATTGCCCTTGGTCTTGGGGTGAAGCGATGGAACATCGCTGATTGCAAGGATCACTTTAGAAGCCTTTGCAAGCAGGCATTCTCCCCAAGACTCGTCAAACAGTTGTCGGTAGTCAGTATGCGGAGTCAGTACAAAACAAAGCCTCTGGAGAAGGCGTTGAAGTCTGCTTTTGATCAGCACTCGTATCTTTATGGCGGTCCCAAGCCTGATCATTCAACCTCTATACGAGTTGCCGTCATCGCAACTTTGGCCACTGAGAATAGGCCCGCTGTTCTTGCCAACTACAATACTGAGAATGACCACGAATCCAGTAAGGCCAAGCAACATTGATTCTTTACCTCGTTCTCGTGACTAACTACTCAGTGCCTTACAAGTTTGTTCGGCCACAGGACCCTTCATGGGAGCTGAAGACATGGGAAGCTGCACGAGCAACAGCTGCAGCACCTCCATACTTTAAACCTTATCTCCAGAGCAAAACCGGTATGCAGTACACAGATGGATCCATTCACCATGTTTGCCCGGTTTTCATCGCCGACAACGAGCGAAAGCGCCTATGGGGAGAGACCAATCAACCTCACCCAGACCTTGTTCTATCCCTGGGAACTGGCCACACAACTTCTCGTTTAACTCACAAGGCTAAGCGCGCTCTAGGACAAAGACCTTCAGTACCCTCGCAGCAAACCGCAATTCCCCAGCAGCGACCTTATGCTAGCTTGAGCTCTATATGGAGGACCACGAACCCTGTAGTTGACGACCAGAAATGCAGTGAAGACATCTGGAACAACTATGTTGAACAGGCCGCAACTCCGTATCAACCATACGTGTCCTCACATGAGCGACGGCGTATGCGCATCAACGTCACTTGGGCAGACAAGCGCCCAAACTTTGACGACATTGAGGAAATCGATGACATTGAAGGAAATGCGAGCAATATGATGAGTGATGAGGACACTATCAGGATGGCTGCACATAAGCTCGTTGCAAGCTGTTTCTACTTCGAAAGAACGGGTGTTGACGCTCAGAATAGAGAAACTGGTTTATACAAGTGCTCTGGTAAGTTGCATGGACTATTATGATCGCAACTCGCTGACTGTTGACAGGCAACATTATCTGTCGTTTCGATGAAGGAGGGCGCGATATCAAGGGACTGGGTCGCATTCTCAAAGATCACATCCGCGGAAGTACCTTCGTACCCAGCTTCATCTTGGAAGAAGACTATGGCACATTGGTCATGAAGCAGCACGATATTCCTATTCCAGTTGATACTATTGATAACATGTGCTACACTGGTATCTTTCGAATGCCAACTCACCTAATAGTCGACGGTCGCCATGAAACAAGCTTTACACGTCTTTCGTTGTGTCTGCAACCTGGAGGTTACAATAACTCACTCACATCCAACACATCCGAAAGGTCTACCAGCCCATCCATGTCTATCAGTGGATTCCCAAGAGAGCTTTTTGTCCAGGATGATCCACTGTCACCTCGTGCAGCTGTCGAAGACGAAGACGACAGTGAAGGACCATGGGAGTTGCCTGGTACAGACGACACACCACCAGCCACCGACGTTCCCAAATCAACGAGGCGGGGACTGTTTAGGAAGAAGTCGGTCCGTCACTCAATTTCGAAAATTTCTTTTGGAGCAAGACCCAGCAGCTCGGAAGAGAAGGCTGCTGGATCTGGTGAGAGCCGGGAAGGAAGATCGATGGAGTCGTCTAGGTTATCTTTCATCTCGAAGAAGAGATCAAACAGTGCGGAAGATGCGTCCCTGATTGAGGCAGCGGATGAGAAGTCTGAGGGGTTTGGCTCGTGGGGTAAGTCGTTCTGTGGATACTATTGAGTTACAGTTAGATCTAGGGTACTTGAACATTTTGAATTTGTAAATTCACAACAGATAAATAAATAGGTATTATTCTATTGTTATTAATCGGCTCTATATAGATTCAATCACTATTATTCGTGCGTATGCTGACGTCGGCACAGGTTTCTGAATAGTCAATGTCTATCCCCACCTGCATTTGTGTATTTTGTCAGCCCTAATTGTGGAGATATCCAAGTTTAAGACGATGTTCTAAGCTTCAAGTATCCATTTCAAGATAATACATTTCTTTTTTTCCACTAGTAGCCCTAATACCATCAAGACCTTTCCATTATTCAGCCGGCATTATCGTATCCCGTGCACGTCGTACAAGTTATTAAGCCATCATATTGAAATGTCATCATCCCCATAGAATGATTACTATATCAGGCCCACCACCCACCAAGACCCGCTCGTGAGACCCATCATGTAACGTTGAAGACTGGCCACGGCATGACTCGTGAAATATTGTTGAATAAATAAATACAAGGTAGTGGTACCTCAACTCAGAAATAGTATTAAGAAAGTAACAGCATTATTCAATACTTCAAAATGTCGTGGAAAGCCATTGCCAAAGAATCGCAAGCTAGTGTCCTGCACTCTATTCCAGCCCGCTGGCATTTAGAGGTTGGGAAGTATACTTCGCTCAAGGATGTCACCGATGTACCACGCATCTGCGGACTGTTGACCGAAGAGCAGCTCGAGATTACAGAGCTGGGGGCCACTCAGCTTGTACAGCGTCTTGCGTCCCGCCAATTAACTGCTGTACAAGTTCTGGAAGCCTTTGCCGGACGCGCAGCAATCGCCCATCAATTGGTTTGTTTGCTGTATACATATGTATTAATCTCAGCTAACCTGTGACAGATCAACTGTCTGACTGATTTCTTCTACGAAGAAGGTCTAGAGCAGGCAAAAGCGCTTGATGATGCTCTTGACCGAGGTGAGCCTCTGAAAGGCCCTTTACACGGACTTCCTATTGCTCTCAAGGTACGTAATATGCTTGTATCCATTCATTAAGATACTCACAACTTATGCGCAGGATATCCACAACTTGAAAGGTCATGCTACAACCATGGCATGGGTCTCTGGCAAAAACGACATCGCCCCCCAAGACTCAAACGTCGTTGCGGCGTTACGCGACGCCGGCGCAATATTCTTCTGCAAGACTACCATGCCGCAGTCTGCAATGGCTGTAGAGACTGTGAGTAACCTTTGGGGACGCACTCTCAACCCAAGAAATACAGACCTCAACGCTGGAGGGAGTTCAGGAGGCGATGGCGTTCTCGTAGCCATGAGAGGAACTCCCTTTACCCCATCTACCGACCTGGGAGGGTCAATCCGCGTTCCCGCTGCCTTTAATGGCCTTTATGCGCTCAAGCCAACGGCTGCGAGAGTTCCAAAGGGTGGTATGCCGGACCTTGGACAGAATTTGGTGGAGGTGTCGTTTGGACCGATTTGCCATTCTATCGAGGACATGGAGTTACTCGCCAAGGTCATCAACGCGTATCCGTTCAATCGATATCATGTGACTTGCACGCCAGTCCCGTGGAAAACGCCAGAGCCTGTGCAGGAACGCTTGAGAATTGGCCTTATGAAGTGGGATGGAGCTGTAATGCCTCATCCACCTATTCTTCGGGCTTTGGAGCATACTAGACAGGTTCTCGAGAAAGCTGGCCATGAAGGTGAGTTTGAAAGATCTTTGACTATTAATCGTTGTGAGCTGACATATTTGCGCAGTCGTGGACTTTGAACCTCCCTTTGATTGCTGGCAAGCGATGAAGACTACAGTAAGACAATCGATCAGTAGAATACATCCCGCTTACTGACAACTCTTCTAGTTCGACATTTACTACCAGGGAGGACCTGACCCGAACCTTGCTGCTCTCGCTCTCTCGGGCGAGCCTCTGATTCCAGCTTCTGCTGATTTGCTCAAGACCTTTAATGTTCGACAACTCCCAGCGTCGGAAATACTCCAGGTACACACATGACCCTACTTTGAGATCTATACGTTAACTAACATGGCCATAGTTGAGCGGAAAGGTGCGAAATTACAAGGAAGCCTTCCTAGCCGCTTGGAATAACACCGCCAAGAACGGCAAGGCTATCGATGCATTGGTTTGTCCTGCAGCACCTGCTGTAGGATATCCCCACGACTTTAACGCTTATTGGGGTTACACTGCTTTGTTCAATCTTGTTGACTATCCTTCTGCTATTCTGCCTATCAAGGGGTTCCAGATCAGTGCTGAGCAGGATAGTGTTAATGCTGATTACCATCCGCTCGAGAGTAACCCTTATGATAAGCCAAACTATGAAATATGTAAGTACCTCTTCATTTTCTGAGGAGTGGCCATTGACTGGCTATTTCGCGTAGATGATCCGAGTTTATTCGCTAGCCAAAAAACGACTATACAGATTGTTGGACGTCCTTTTGAAGACGAGAAGCTATTGCAGGTTGCTGCGGTCTTTGACAAGATTATTCATGTTTCTGAGTAACAGCTTCCGAAATTGTGCTGGGGAAGGAAGGCTTATGTGAGTGAACGAATAACACCCTTGGAAGGACTGCAGCAGGGGGTCTGGGTTACAGGGTCATTCGTGGATATTATTGAGTGAGGATTAGGTATGGGATAACTTGAACCTCTTCTAAAACAACCAGATAAATGGATATATTTCCCTTAGGGTATTAGGAAAACTGGCCGCTGTAAGCCTAAGACACAAAATCAGTAGGCCACTTTATGCTCTTTAGACTATAGCTCTTAGACTACTTATCTTCGTAACCTAAGACTCAGGAGGTCATTTTTCCTGCTACCCACTACCTAGGTATCCTTGTAAAGATAATAATCAGCTCTTTACAGCATCCAATCACTGTTACCCTTGCGCATGTTGACGTCGAAAAGCACATCATCATAACCCGTGGGGTGATCATCACCTCGTTGAAACTCCATCAAACTGTAGGGCTAACCAATAAAACCATCAATTCCGACTCATAATTCTGGTGCCTGAAAACGCCCTCTGCAACAAACACAGCCCATGCAACAGCGGCCATCACGAGCGAATCAGAGTTGCTGTCAACTACCGCTGGTCAGGGATCAGAGACGCGTCTTACCACTTTCATACCAGTGTAGTGGACCATGTTAACACTCGAACCAGTAATAACTCTTTAAAAGGATCAAGGACTTTAGTCTGGATGCAATCTTCAGGCGAGGCAACCTGTGCGAAAGAGCCAGGGAGAGACAAAAGATGGACAGAGATGAAACGGACATCCGACTCTCCCTTTTTTCTTGTTTCCATTATTATATCTCTGCTTACTCTCCCGTCATCTTTTTTTTTTTTTCTAAATTAAACTCTGTCAAGTTTATTAATTCCTCACTCTCTCTGTTGCTCTTTTTCCCTTGTCTTAATTGCGCTCAAACACCCACGCTCTTTTATTTTACTCGTTTCAAAACGCGTATTGTTTCAATCTAATTGATTCATCAACTTAATTATTCCCTATTTTTTTCGTCCGCATAATAAACCCATTTAATTCCACCCTTGTAAGCGCACCCTGCCAAATCTACCCGAAACCCATGGTGTCAAACATTAACGAGGATACTACCAAAAAGACCATTCAACTAATAATCTTTGAACCAACCTAGAATTTTTCCATCCCCGTATTTTGACAATCGCCATGACCGATCACAGCAGCAACAGCCAGATTGGCGAAGCTGGTCTTCACCATCTACCCTTTCGCACGAAAGAGGATCGATGCAGCGATGCACCGTTATCTAAATTTCCAATTCTTAATAGACGACATGGCAGGAAAGTACCAGAGAGTCTTCACTTTAATCCCGGCGCGTTTCGTCTCCGCTCGCCCACAGAGTCATCCATGAGCAGTATCTCTTCTGCAAATGTCCCCGATTCAGCGACTACTCATTCTCTTTCGACTTTGGCGAGTCCGATAAGTACTACGTATGCTAGTTCTATTAATGAACAGTTTGCTGCTACGACGCTTGATGGAGGATCAAGACCTGCGAGTCGCATTTGTCATCGGCATAACCCATCAAATGGGACTTGCTCGACTTTTGTGAATGAGGATGAAGATGCTATCATCACTGGATATCCCGAGTTTGACGTTAAGATTCGTGGCATCAATGAGTTTCAGAGACAACCTGTTCAAGAACTCCGACTTGCGAGGTAAATCTGATTGCTTCTCATAAGTCTTCATGTCACTTACTTTGTTAGTCCTAGTACCGAGTCCTTTATCAAGGAAGAAAGAGTCCTCACACCTACAGAGTCCCGTCATACAAATGACATTCCAGACTGTGATGACAATGAAGAGGAGTCAGAGGATGTCACAACTGAAGATGCCAACCTCGTTCTTAATTATGCTCTGCAAGTCATATACGGCGTTGATCTCAACGACACGTCAATCGCCCAAGATAAAGTCCAAAGTCTGGTCTCCAACTTTGCCCAAGACATAAGCCAACACATGTGGCAATCCGCCTCAGACGGCCAAGCATCGTTCACCATGTCAAGATCAAGCTCGTCCTCCACACCCTCACAAGATGCCTCCAACAATGATCGACGAGGAAAGCGCAAGAAGCAAGCCAAGCGTGATGATGATGGTGATGAATTCAGCGACGGCGAAGGCTCAGGTTATTTACCCACCAAGCGCCCTAGACCTAACCCCAAGGAAGATGAGAATCTGCGACTTAGCTGTCCTTTTCGAAAGAGAAATCCTCATCGGTTCAACGTGAGAGATCATCATAGCTGCGCAATGACTTATTTTCCGAAATTTGCTGAGCTTAGGTGAGCTGACCGAGACTTCTCAATCTCAATCTTACTAACATTCCGGTAGACAACACATCGTCAAGCAGCATAAACGGGATGATCCTTCAGCTTACGTTTGTGATCGATGTAGTCGTGATTTCCCTACGCGAAAAGAACTCCGCGATCATCAACGTCTACCGAAAGAGCACATGTGCGATATCGCTGATGCTGACGCGGAGAGCGGGATTGATCCTCAGACTGCGACGAAATTACTGAGTAGGAAACGAGCAAGTGGTACTTCCCCTGAAGTTCAGTGGAGAGAGATTTGGAATATTGTCTTTCCGGATGATGATGACGGTGATGTCCGACCTTATGGTGAGTGTCGATACAGACAAGTCTTCATCAGCGACAGACTAACAAGACCAGAATACACTCCTGTTATCGAACACTTTGAAGTAGCAGCCAACTACCAGAAAGCATTTGATCAACTCAAACTCTCCCTCATAGACAAGATTTCCAACCCCGCCACTCTCGAAACGTTGTCTACGAAATTTTATCAATGTTTCGTTGAGACACTGGATCACTGCATCGCCAACGCTCAAAGCATGCCTTACACAAATCGCAGTAACAAGAAGAACGAAATCATGAGATCACAAGCACCACAGAGTATCATGCAGCGAAAGAGCAGAGATATCATGCCCAGACCCGATTCCGGTGTAATACTCGACGATGGCTCTGACGAAAGCGGTAGTCTCGGACATAGGGATAGTCTAAGGACTATTCGAAGTGGTGCTGCAGGAAGAGGAAGCCAAGTACCCGAGACAGTTCTCGAGATCGTGACACCTACTACCATGGGTCCTGGTTTTGATGATCTGATGCAGCCTTCCATGCTAGCCATGTCGAATGGGCAGATTGGTGCGACAGATGTACAAGCCTGGAATAACGGCGTGGTGTATCCCCAGATGATGGCGGATCAAATGCTTCCAGGAAATGGTATGACGCCTCAGACTGATTATATGAACTGGGGTCAGATGTACCCCGGCTTTGATACGCTGGGGAATGGGTTTACGGGATTTAATGGACAACAGTGATGATGGAAAGAATTATATGTTAATTACCGGGCTGGACCTTGGTTGTATAAGTAGCTCTATGACTCTTTGGACAAAGTTAAGAGGTACACATTTTAATTATATTAAATGAACATAAAATACATCTTCAAGTAGTCTCGTATCTTCTGATGTAAAAGGTCCCGTGGCCGGAGAGATTTATAGTCAATCGGCTTATTAGACTAGTATATTGTGTGAATGTAATCGTCTACAGAAGTCTCGTCACATGTGAAGCAGCCTCCTGCCACTGTGTAAGCTTGGGACAGGTCACGGAGCCCAAGCAATATAATTCGTCTACGTTGAAGTCATCATGCGTAACTATCTAAGACCCCGGTTCCGCCGGAAGACTTATCATAGCTCCGACGGAGACCAAGGAGGGGTCTGTCCAATAGATAAGACTCTGAAGCAGTTGAAGTTGCTCTTTCCAGTTAGTTCGAGGAAGCTAGGCATGAACTTAAACTTTAATGTTGGAGTTGACACTGGCACGCCACGTACGTAGAGCTTCCCTTGGCTAAGGAAACTGAATGGTACGTAGAGCCTCAAGCTGACGTCTATAAGTAAACCCTTCCCCGCTCCTTAAACCTATATAAAGGATCACCAAGTCTCACATCAGTCAGTCTTCCATAGCATTTCTAAACAACTTACTCCATACAAATCTACACAATGGCAGACCAAAACGACAAGGCACCCGTCCGCGACACAGCGGAAGATGATGCCTACTTCCCTTCACCATTCTCCCTCACGCAGTACGTCACCTCCAAGACGGACTTTGACGGCGCCGACTATCCAAACAAGTACACCGGCGGGAAATGGAAGATTCTCATGATCGGCACCCAGGAGCGTTATCTCAAGATGGCAGACGGAAAGTTCTTTTCCACGGGCAACCACCCAGTTGAATCGCTTCTGCCAATGTACCACCTCGATGCTGCAGGTTTCGACATTGATGTAGCTACACTCTCAGGAGATCCCGTCAAGTTTGAGATGTGGGCGTTCCCCAAGGAAGACGAAGCTGTCAAGTCGATTTACAACAAGTATAAGCAAAAGCTTCGCAGTCCACTTAATCTTTCAGAGGTCTGGGGAAAGGGGTTCACTCAAGATACGCCCTACATCGCAGTCTTCATTCCTGGTGGTCATGGCGTACTGAACGGTATACCTTTCAGCAAGACAGTTGGAGATGTCCTCCGCTGGGCTGATGCCAACAACCGGTTCTTTATTACTCTCTGTCATGGTCCCGCTAGTATTCTTGCTGCGGATATTGGCAAGCCTGAGGGATCCAAGTTTATCTACGAGGGGTATAGCGTTGACGTCTTTCCCGACTCACTGGACGAAGGTACCAATATTGACATTGGCTACATTCCCGGCAAGATGGAGTGGTTGGTAGGTGATCGGCTTAAGAAGCTTGGGGTTACGCCTATCAATAAGACTATCTCGGGTGAGTGTCACCGTGATCGTCTTTTGTTGACTGGTGATTCGCCGCTGGCGTCGAATAATCTGGGTAAACTGGCAGCCAAGACATTGTTGGAGGAGGTCAACAAATAGATCTATCGCAAGGATAAGGGAAAATCACATAGCTATGACAAGGAACTTGTACTTGGGTACAAAAATGCAAATAGCTTGACTAGCCCACTAGACAGTGTAAGATTGTTTCCAATGCTTGTGAACTTTGCCTATAGCCCTGCATCTAGAAGCATGAAAACTTTGTAAATCACTACTATAGTACTGATACCTAGAATATTACTACTAAGATAAATAAATGCTTTCTGTATATATAATTAAGCTTTTATTAACCCTGCTCTTAAGTATTCTAGCTAGTAGGCAAGCTAGCTACTAAGGTAAAGGAAATCTAGGGCTATTTTAAGTAAGGAAAATTATCCTAATAAATTAAAATTTTCCTTAATATAGTAAAATATATAGTAATAGCCCCTTAAAAACCCTCTTTAAGATTATTTATAGTAAATATAACCTAATTAAGTTAAATTAGCCTAATTAATTTATTTTCTAATTAAGAGCCTCTTTTTTTCCTTTAATAGCTAGTAAAATTAAGAGTTATAGGATTTAAACTTATTACCTTTAGCTTAGAGGATAAGCTATTAGCTAAGCCTAATAACTACTAACTGCTAGACTACTAACCCCTAAATAAATACTTTTAACTTATTATTAATAAATATATATAGCATGTTAATTATATGCCTATTATATTAAATTTTATTATATTAAAAGCTATAGTATTAATTATAAGCTTTTTCCTTTTCTTTTTAAAATCTTCTTTTTTTAACTTTATAGAATTCTTAATATAATAAATTTTAATTTAATAAACTTTTTATAAAATAATATTACCTTTATTAAATACCTTATAAGTTATTAATAACTTATTTTCTTTATTAAAGATTATTCTAAAGATTAAAAAGTAACTTTATTTAAAATACTTTACCTTTTAATATATTAATATTATTACTATACTTTATTTTATAAAGGGCCTTAAGGGCCTTTTTCTCTTTATATATAAGGGGCTAAGTCTTAATAGGTTATTATATAAAAGGGAGGCCTTATATTAAGCTATTTAAAACTAAGGAGAAGAGAAAAGGAAAAGATAAAGTTATAGTAAAGTTACTATAAAAACACTTTACTATTATATAGGTATATAAATTACTAAATAAAGGGTTATTTAATTAATAAAGGTAAATTAAATCTAGCTATAGTAATATAAGCTATTATAATATAGATTAATTCTTTAAATATAATATAGCTATTAATAATACTTCTTTATTTTTTAAGCTAAAGCTAATAATAATAAGGTTATAATATAGTTAGCTTTTATTAATAAAGAAAAATAAGTTTCTTTAATTTTATAAAAGCCTTATTATTACTTTATTATTTTCTAATACTTATATTTCCTTTTCTTTATAATTTATAATTAGTATATAGGCTATATAATCTATAGATAGTTATCTTTATAATATTATTACTTTAATTTTCTCTTTTTTTTCCTTTTTCTTTTATATAATTATAATTATATAATTATTTTATTCTTATTACTATAACCTTATAAACTTATAATATATTTATTTTTACTCTTTTTAATTAAATTATATTATCTTTATTTATACCTTTTTATTAAAATTATTTTCCTTTATTATAAACTTATTATATTATATCTCTTAGTTATTTTATATTAAGCTCTTTTTATTCTTTTTATTTTCTCTATTCTTTTTTAAATCTACCTTTAAGTAAGTCTTTTTTTAAGTTTTTATTAAGTTTATAGTTAATTTCTTTAGTATAGTAAATTACTAAAACTGCCTTAATTATACTATTAAATAGTATTTAAATCTTCTTATATATATTAAAGAAAAAAGTAAAGATTATAATATTAAAACCCTCTTTATTCTTATTTATATTATTATTAAAGGTAATATATATTTATTACTTTATTATTACTTTAATATTATTAACCTTATAAATAGTCTTCTCTATAAAATATAATATTTATTAGGCTAATAATTAGCCTTATATACTAGTAAAAACTCTACTTATTCTTTATAGTAGCTTTACTATTAACTTATTATAATAACTTCTTACTATTAATATATTTATTTTATAGAACTTAATAAGTCTTTAAGGTAATTCTTTTTAATATATTAATAATAATAGTATCTTTATTAATTTAAAAGATTATAAATAAGAGTATCTTAAAGATATTATAAGTTATTTATAATATACTTATAGTAACCTTAGTTAATTTATATTTTTTCTTTATTTAAGATATAATTAAAATATATACTACTAGTTAAGCTATATTAATATACCTAGCTTATAATAATCCCTCTAAAGATATAATATAAATTAAATATAATACTTATATTATAATTATTTATATTAATATAGAATTTACTTATTATTTAAATTTAATTACTTTAAAGTAGCTTAAGGCTATTTTTAATATTATAAATTTAATATAATATTATATTAAACTTAATTAAGCTTACTAAGGTAATAAACTTACTTATAGTCTTCTTATTTATATTTCCTCTAATATAATTAATATTAATCTATTAAAGCCTAAGGTTAATCTTATTAAATTATTAATAAAATTAACTTTCTTTACTATAAAAAGGCTATAATAAATTACCTTTATTATATTTAATAAAAAGTATAAAAGTAATATACTTAAAATAGTTATTTCTCTTAATAGTAATAATAATAATTAAGATATTAATAATATTATTAATATAGATAATAATAATAATAATAATATTTAAAATAATAATACTTAAATAGTAAATAGTATTAAGGATAATATAGAACTTCTTAATTAATTATTAATAAGATTAAGTTAAATAGCCTATATACTTTTAGTATAAAAGTTTAATTTATATTAATTTAATTAGTTTAATATAATTTTCTTTAAGTCCTAGATAAAGACCTTCTTATTTATATTAATTATTACCCTTATTTTTATTATTAAGCTTTTTTAAAGTAATAGAAATCTATTTAAGCTTTAAATATATAGTAAACTTAATATAATTACTAGACTTCCTTTTTAATATACCTTAAAGTATACCTCTTTAAGGATAGCTTTAACCCTATTATATAGCTATTATAAACTGCTTAAGAAGTTTATTATTCTTTAAGATAAATCTATATTATACTTTAATATTATCTAAGGCTATTATCCCCTTAATATAGCTAATTAATTCCTATAAAGGCATTTTATACTCTTTTTATTTAATTAAGTATTAATAAATTTATTTATAATCTTAATTCTTTTACTAAGTATATTTAATTTATTCTATTACCTATTTATTTTTACTATTTACTAGTATAATAAGAGGTTAAATATTATTATTTTATTAACTTAAAAAAGGGTTATTAATTACCTTCTTTAAAAAGTTAATATAAAATTAAGAATATATCTTACTAAGGATATTAAGTTCTACTATATAATTACTTAATACTTTTATAATAGTATATTTATATTATTATTAATTAAGCTTTTTAAATAATTAAATAGATTTAATATTTATAAGCCTTAATTATACTTTATTACCTATAGAGAATCTCTTAATAGAATATTTATATTAATTTATAATATCTTTTTAATATTATTAAATAATAATAGCTTATATTTAAATAAATTTAAATATATATTATAGCTTAATTATAAATTATTAAGTATTAAACTCTTTATAATCTTATAGCTTAAAGTCTATATCTTTATTTATTAAAAAAGAGGGTATATAATAATTATATATAATAAAGAATAAGCTTATACTTAAGGAAGTATATTTATAGCTATTTAATAATAATTATACTATAAGTAAAAGGCTTACTTAATTATTCTAGGAGTAATTAATATAAATTTATAAGATTACTTATATTTCCTAGTTTAACTATTTAAGACTACTATCTATTTATAGGTAATATATAATATTAAATTATTATTTAATTTTAATTAATTTATAAAAAGAACTTTAAAATTTCTTAATTTAATTTATACTTTTATTATTAATAATTAAAGTAATGATGCATGAAGGCATCGTCATATCAATTGACCGGGTAATTCAGTTGCCCGATCCGTAGTTTACCCGGATTAGCCGGATGAGTCAGCGAGATCTGTGCCCTTACGGCACAGATTCTGACTTAGCCAAATACGAATCATGCACCTTACGATAACTCACCCTGACCCTAGGCGTGATCTGTTATCAAATGGTAGCAGCTACACGTTTATCACGATCCCTATCTTCAATTTACTGCAGGCTATCAAGCCTATATCAATCTTCATTCTATCTGATTTCCAATCAGTGAAAAAACCATACAAAGACCTCCGGAAACACTCATAAAGAGCCCAAGCTGAAGTATCTTGGTGGTCCTCTATTCCATCAAGATATCACCCTTCATCAATCGATCATATCAATCTTCAATCGATTCTATCGTAATCCGCAGGATTACATCCCCTATCAACGCCACATAACGCACGCCAAGGCCCGAAATAGCCTTTCTTTCATCTTCGCCTAACCTTATTACCTCCTTGCCCCTGTTCACGATCAATTACGCGCCCACAAGAAAAAATAAAAAAACACGATAAGTGGGGATCGAACCCTAACTCTCAGCCAATCAGCCCTCTTGGAAGCGTCGCCGACCCACCAGCGCGCTCCAGTAGCCCGAGAGCTAACACAACCCTGCAACACATCGTGTCTTCAATCACACATCTACATCACCCCCCACAACACCTTCCAATTCACTTCTGAACATTTCCTCAACGTCAACCCAAAACCCTTCCGACCATACACCCAAAAAAGAGGGTTTTCAGGCTAATTAGCCCCCCAGGTCCTCCTGAGGTATCAGCACGCCTGGGGAAGGATAATTCCTTACGAATAGCCAGGTCTTACGAGTGATTCTCAGAAGGGGTACCCTGGCGGAGCGCTGAAAGGTTAGGAGTGTGCAAGGAGTGTGAGAGAGTGATAAGTGTGAAATTCTGTGGCAGATCAGTCATAAGTCTTTAACATTATATTGCAATCAGGGGGAGCTTGAAGGATTTGTCAACATCACCGTTTTTTCCGAAACCGATTGACGGGTTGAACCGTCAGACATAGCCCGTTCTCCCGAAGAGAACACCCCCTTGCCAGGTAGAGTGCAGTGTTCACGGCGGGACGATTCCTCATTGCAACGACAGACAGGTGACGCCCATCACCGTTAGACCATTACAACACAAAGAAGCTGCATCTGCTGTTTGGCGACAATTGATTCCTTCTTACCCCTTATATACCTTCCCGCCTAACCGGTCAACAATATGGCCAAAGAACCGGGAGAGCCCGATTCGGGTGACGAAGGCAGCGATCACGTCACTGAGCAACCTGCCCGCAGCAGCACCGCACGTCGCGATAGCTTCTATCTTCCTGATAATGAGATTGCTCGCGACATCGAATTGCTGAGAAAGCATGACAAGGTGGTTAGATGGGGAATCCGCTTCCTCCGATTGATTGAAGAATATGGTACCCCTGCTGTACTAGACACCGTAACTATCTGGGATCTGGATGTCATGACACAGATCCGCAGTTTCACAGCATCACTGGTGGATGCTGATCCCCTTGCTCGTGAATTACTGGACAATCCCCGTGCTAAGGTGTCTCATCTATCCTCAATGGAATGGTGGAGAACATCGATCAACAGACAACTTTCGTTCAAACCTATTAATGAGTTCAGTGCTAAACCGCTGAGTACCATCCGCCGACCCAAGACTGGCGAAGTCCCTCAGCCTCCCATCTCTGACGATGAAGGTTCAGATCATGAGAGCGACGAACGTCGTCGACGTGAGGAAGAAAAGGAAGAGGCTGAACGCCGTCGCCGTGAATCCACTGGAGTTACCAACACTTCGCGTACTACCGACTCTGACCCGGCCAAGAAGATCAAGAAGGAATCTCTCGGAGTCTTCCACCCAGGCCATCCTGATGATGTAGATAACCGTGGATTGGTGACTACCAGCACAGGCAAGATCATTTACACTGACGTTCATACGTTCTGTGAGCATGTGCAGCTCTTCAAGCGATACGGCAATTATGTGCTTACTGACCATTACCTCGGGATGCTCGCGGGGAATGCCAGCGCATGGCTCATGGCGGAACTTGACCATACAGCCCGTCACCAAGTGCTGAACGCATCAATTACTGAATTCTGCCAAATCCTGACCAAACGATTTAAACGCACGGAAGCTGAACTGGTCAAGGAACTTCATCAAGCTCGCTATACACCGCGGCAAGTCGAGAACGGCGTCACCCTAGCCCAATGGGCCCAGCGAAAAGCCGGTATTGCGAAGCAACTCGGTCAGAAAGAGACATCTATTGTCCATACCCTGTTCAACCTTATTGACCCAGAAATCTCGCGCTTCCTTAGTCACCCAGATGATGATACTAAGCTGACAGACTTTATCAAGCAGTGCGAGGATCGCCGTGCCGCCATCCGCAACGTGGTGAAGCGTAGCTCGGGGAGTAACTCATCCAATGGCCGTAACCGCCAGGACTATGCTCCCTCTTCCTACGATAGCCGCCCCCGAGACGACCGGCCCCGCGATAACCGCTCCTCCCGAGGGTATCGAAGCTACGACGGTGGTCGTTCTTCAAACTCTCGCGGCAACCGAAACGATCGATACCGTGGTGACAACCGCGATGAATACAAGGCCCAAGACAAGGACCGTCGACAGTCATCGTCCCGTGATGATGACCGCCAGCCTCGTCCTCCTAGAGAAGGCGACTATATCCGTCGAGAACAACAGGAGAAGAAGGTTCACTTCGAAAAGAAATACCAAGCCATTGAGACTCCTCAACCTGAACCGGATGACCGCGGTCATGATGAGCAAGGCTTATGGGAGCAGGATTGTCCAGACCCTGAAGATGACGGCTACGAATCTGACCGTTATTCTACGTACTCATACGGTTCACAAGACGCTTACCTCGTGGTACTTGGCGACACTACGCCCAATGGATCGCGACAGGAGACGTCAACCACCAAACCATGCTACAGGTGCAGCAAGTGTAAGCGCAGCTTTCCCAGCCGCGCCCTGTTGCGTGAGCACGGAAAACCTCGACACATGTATCAAGCCTCAACAACTCAAGGAGGAAGAACAGATTCTAGCCAAACCAAAGCGCTGTCAGGCTTGCTTCAGGGACTTCCCCTCAAGAAACAAGCTGCATAAGCACCTTCGCCAGGGATGCGAAGCTGGGGCTGAACCGTTGAATGGATACGAAGCCGTCACGTCGTCGCTATTCAAGCCCGTTCCGCGGACTATTGATGGAAGCTATACACATCTTAGATTCCCCGCCAAGGCAGACCGAAATGGCCCGACGGTCTCTGTCTGCGCTGACACAGGATGTGGTAAACCAGTGGTCAGCCGCCGCTGGTTGGAAACACTCAAGCACTCAATTGAGACTAAGCCACCGGTCTACATCCGAGGCGTGAACGATGTTATCGGAAAACCTCACACTGAATGGGCAACCTTCTCTTTCTTCGTGGACGGCACTCGTAAAGACGGTTCTGAAGCTGGAACCGCAGAATTCTCTTGCGGCGCCTGGGTACAGGACGGGTTGCCTCCTTCAGGCCCTGCAGCACTGTTGGGCAACGCCTGGAGGGTCCCGTACGACATCAACGTTCTCAATACAGAAGGTCGCCTTGAGTGCAAATCGCTTACCGACTTCTATATTCCTTTTGATGTGTTTCAAGTCAAGCGAAAGGTTTCCCGCCGAGTCATAGCCGCACGACCGATGACTGTCCCTGCCGGTGAAACACGACTTATTCCGGCCGCTTGGAAGGAGTTACCTAAAGACCGAAGCTTTGCCTTCTTTGGAACTACCACTGGAACTGTCGGCGGATTGATCGACAGGAAATCTACACCTGGTGTCGTGTTCGTTAACGATACATCATCAGATGTACAAATCCAACGCAAGCAGAAGCTCGGCAATATCGAAGAATGCGACGACCAGGAAGTCTACTTCTCAACTACATGGAAATCCGCCCTGGGAGCAGTCGCCTTGAGTTCGTTTATCGGTGTGGCAAACGCTGCCGAGGAACCGGCACCTACCCCCAGCGTTGAGAGCGACCAACAGCCCAAGGGCGCGTTGCAAGCACTGTCATCCTCCTTTGAACTGACCCCTGATGTCGCTGCTGTGGCTTCTGGAGAAGTTGACGTGAAATCAACCGCTCCACCTGTGACCATGATGCCTCCAGTATCGTCCTTGGGAGAGGCCATTTTGGCAGATATCGCCGACGCTACGAAGGATTGGAAGCAGAGAAAGAGACAGGTGGTCTCAAACATGGAATGTTTTCTGGCGGCCGAATCGGAAATGGCGACCCCAACACCGCCAGATGTCGATAGCGCTGTCGACGACACTGCAGATATTCCATCTCCAGTACCATACCAAACTCAGGTTCAACGACAACCTAATCTCTCTGAGGTCACTCTGGAGAACGGCATGCATATCTATGCTGATGATCAGGCATTTTCGGGATCCGTCACCTCTCTGGTAGACCGCTATGCCTCCGTTTGGATTGACACCGGTCTGATCAAAGTAGACAAAGATGAAGAGATGACTGTCCCTCTCATTGAGAATTGGTATGAACACAAGGTGTCTCAACGACCATATGCGTGCGGATTGAAGGACCAACGCTTCATCGACGAAGTCTTCGATAACCTTCACCGACAAGGAAGAATGGAGTGGGTTAAACAACCTACGCCCTTCTCAGCACCTGTCTTCGTCGTCTGGCGAACAGTGGATGGTAAACCCAAGGGGCGTGTTGTGGTTGATCTGCGTGCCTTGAACAAGGTCACTATGCCCGATTGCTACCCACTTCCTCGCCAAGAAGACATCATCGGTTCTCTGCGAGGGGCTACCCACATCTCCGCTGTCGACGCCTCAGCCTTCTTCCACCAATTCGGAGTTACTCTAGAGCATAGAGATCGTTTCACGATCACTAGCCATCGCGGTTTAGAACGTTCAACAGTTGCGCCAATGGGATTCCGCAACTCGCCAGCCTACGCTCAGAGATACATGGATCGTCTCCTACGCCCCTTTCGTCACTTCTGTCGAGCCTTTATTGACGATGTGATTATCTTCTCGCGGTCCGCAGAAGAACATCTTCGACACTTGGAAACTATCTTGAAAACCTTTACAGCAAAGAACATCTCGATTAACCCCAAGAAAAGCTGGATCGGCTACCCAAGTGCACAAGTCCTTGGCTTTCGAGTCGACTCTCTCGGCCTTTCGACTACAGCAGAACGAGTCGCGTCCTTCGCCAAACTTGACTTCCCTTACCAATTGTCAGCTCTGGAGCAGTATATTGGCGCCACAGGCTATATACGTCACCTAATACCCTACTATGCCCAGCTTATCGAGCCATTGCAACGCCGAAAAGTTGCTCTGCTTGCAGCCGGAAGACAGAAGGGTAAAGTCGTTGACGGTAACCCCAGTCGGCGCAAGGCATTCACTAAGGCCACTCACTACGAACCAACGGAAAAGGAGAGACTGTCGTTCCAATCGGTACAAGCCGAGATTTCTTCCGGTAAAGGCCTGTGTCACCTTGATCCCAAAAAGCGACTGTTTCTACAGCTGGATGGAAGCCTCCAAAGAGGTTTCGGAGCCGTGTTGTTCCATGTCAAAGACGGATATATTTGGAAAGAGGGAACACTGATCCCACCGAATGTGGTCTTACCTATCTGCTTTATCAGCAAGACGCTTACTGGCGCAGAATCAAGATACGGCCCAACGGAGCTTGAGGTTGCAGCACTGGTGTGGGCTGTGAAGAGGTTGAAGGCACACATTGGTTCATCAGAAGGTTCTCTCACAGTGTTCACAGATCACTCAGCGACAAAGCCCATTGTGGAACGTACATCTCTGGAGACGTCTAGCACTGACCGGGCCAACCGAAAGCTCGTTAATGCGTCTATCTACTTATCGGAGTTCAACTTACGAGTGTTCCACATTCCTGGAATCAAGAACTTTATCCCAGATGCCCTGAGCAGGCTCAGTGCACCAGAAACCGACTTGAATGCCGTCAGACATAGACCTGACTATACTGCGCTAGATGATGTGCTTGTCTCGATTGAAACAATGATATCTGATGAAACAAAAGCGCGATTTCAGAAGGGATACTTGGAGGATACCAAGTACAAGCCTGTTATCCAAATGCTCCTCAACAATACGCCTGATGATCCCGAAATCACAGTTGAACGACTGAACGGCGAGGACGCCGTTGAAGCTTCGAAGCGCGGCGTACCGTTCGCATTACGACAAGGCCTGTTATATCACGAAGCTACAGATGGATACGTGAGACTGTGCATCCCTAAAGCCATGACAGATGATGTATTGAAAATGGCTCACGACGATCGCCATCACTATGGCGTTGACCGCATGACAAGGGAACTGTCAAATCTGGCTATACCAAATCTCACATACCTTATCAAGAAGCATATCCATGGATGCAAGGCCTGTTGCCTGGGGCAGACTAACCGGCAACAGCGCATTGGGAACTACCTTCCTATCCGCCCACCAGTATTACCTATGCAAACGATCACCATCGACTTCATCACAGACATGCCTCCTGTGGAGAGCAGAGGAACCCCATGGGCGCTTGAAGGGTTCGATACCTTTGATCAGTTGCTTACAGTATCCTGCCCTGCCAGTAAGCGTACGCTTCTTATCCCAGGGTATGCAACATACTCAGCCGCCAACTGGGCCACGGTGCTGGCACGACAACTCCTACTCGCCGACTGGGGAATGCCGCGCGTTATCATCTCAGATCGCGATCGGAAGTTTACCTCTCCCTTTTGGAGGCAGCTGTGGGCTGAGTTTGGCACTCGCCTCGCCATGACTACGGCGTATCACCCGCAGGCCGACGGCTTATCGGAACGCAAGAATCAGACTGTTGAAATCGCTATCCGCTTCTACTATATCGAGCATCCACATGCAAACTGGACTCATCTGCTCCCAAGCCTTCAATGGTCATTGAACGGAGCGCTGAACGCGGGAACGAAGATGTCGGCGCATGAGTATATCTACGGATTCAGACCCCAGAGCGCCTTAGATGCCATTACGCCAATGGAAGTCACGCCCGACCTCCCGTTCCTGCGGGAAGCAATGCGAAGAGAAGCACAGCTGGCGATGGATTTCGCGGCTATGCGAGGCAAACGAGCGTACGACAAGAACCACAAGCCGATCATCCTGAAGGCAGGTGACCGCGTCTACCTACGTCTTCACGATGGCTACCATTTGCCAGGAAAACCATCCAGAAAGTGGTCACAACAACGAAGCGGTCCCTATGAGATCATCCGAATGGTTGGGGACCTTGCTTGTGAGCTCAAATTACCCCAGAACATGAAGATACACCCAGTCATCTCGGTTCAACAGCTTACCCCGGCGCACGCCGATGACTTTGAGGAGGACGAGCCGGGACCTATCGAAGGAGGCTCGGATGACGAAGATGGGTACGTCGTCGACCACATCGTCAAACGTGAGGTCCGCCGACTTGGGAGAAAAGGCTACGCCAACTGAAGGCTTCTGGGTACGATGGAAAGGCTGGGGAGCTCAACATGACCAGTGGGTGAAGACCGCTGATATAGCGGAAAATCTCATTGAGGACTTTCGCAAGGAACACCCGGAGCAATTCGAGGAACCGACTGTTCGCCGGAATGCAAGACGAAAGGTGTCGAAGGGGTAGACACTTATTGGACGCAAGGTGGACAGGAAATGTACGAATTGCATGGATGAGGGTATCTATTCTACTGAGGTCAGTAGAAGCCTCCTTTTGAGGCCGGCATCTGATGCATGAAGGCATCGTCATATCAATTGACCGGGTAATTCAGTTGCCCGATCCGTAGTTTACCCGGATTAGCCGGATGAGTCAGCGAGATCTGTGCCCTTACGGCACAGATTCTGACTTAGCCAAATACGAATCATGCACCTTACGATAACTCACCCTGACCCTAGGCGTGATCTGTTATCAAGTAAATATACTATAGAATCTATAGTAATAACTAAGAAATTACTATATATACTCTTTAGCCTTTATATTAAGTATAGCTTTTAATATAATAGTTCTTATTAATTAATCTTAAATAACTTATAGATATTAATTCTATTAATCTCTTAAAGCTAAGAGATTAATAATAAAGTCTATTATAAGTTTATTATAAAGTTATTAAAAAATTAATAGTAATTTTAATAACCTTTACTTTATTTCTCTCTAAATATAGCTTTAACTATAAATATTATAATTCTTAATAAAGTAATAATATAGCTATATAAACCTAGGCTAATACTAATATTATTATACTTAGGCTTAAGTAATATTATATTTTAAGTAACCCCTTAGAATTAAATTATATTCTTATTAAATAATATAAGTTTATAATTAATTTATAATACCTTTATAGTTATTATTATTACTTTTAAATACCTAGAGATAATCTTAATAATAAAGATATTCTTTTTTATTAATTTTATATTTTATAATTTAAACTTATAATTTAAGCTTTATAAAAAAATATTAAGCTTACTATTTAATAACTACTTATATACTTAAATATACTATATTTATATATATAGTCTTATTCTATAAGTATTAAAGATTAAAATCTTCTAGAAAGATAATCTATTAATTAAGTTTAATAATTACTAGCTTATCTTAAGAGTATAATTTAATTAAAGTAAAGCTTCTATTTAGTATTTTATTTAATATTTTATTTAATCTTAAGCTTAATTTTTTAAAGATTAATATTAATTTACTTTAATCTTCTTTAAGAACTTCTTTATTAATCCTTATTATTAATACTTATTTCTTATATCCTTAGACTTATTTATTATTTATCCCTTAAGGCTAGTTTTATTTTCTATAACTTAAGGCATTAAGTATTATAATATCTTTATTAGCTTAATAAGTAAATTAAAAAAAGAATTTTAATAGCTTTTTTACTTAATAAACTTACTATTTTAATAAATCTTACTTTATTATAAAATACTTTAAGTTCTTATAGTCTATAAAGATTATAAAAAGTTTAATACTATATAACTTTATTTTCTATACTTTTAAATAATAAATTATAATTAATATCTCTTTATTATAAATTAAGTAATTATACTTAATAAAAGAAAATTACTATAAAATATATATAATTAAGTAAATAATTCCTTATTTATCTTTTTATAAAAATACTTTACTTATAGTAAACTTAAAACTATTTAATTTAATAAAAATAAGTTATTAAGAATTCTATCTTATTAATATAAAGGCTTTAATAAAGTAATATTTTAATTCTTAAAATATAATATCTTTATTATTAGTCTATATAAATAATATACTTTTCTTAGTAAGTTTTATAAGAAAAATAGCTATTATTAAGAAATTTAAAATAAATATATAGTAATAATTTATAAAGCTTAAGAAACTTTAAACTTTTTTAATTAATATTAATATAGCCTATTTATAGATAGCTTATTACTTCTCTAGGTTATAAGATATTACTTTTTTTACTTTAATAATAAACCTTAAGTATTTAACCTTTTTAATAGTAAATTTATATTTCTTTAAGTCTAAGTATAATCTAGCTTTTAATAAAGACTATAATATCTTTTTTACCTTTATTATATAGTCTTTTAGACTTTTTAATAAATAAATTAAAATATTATTAATATAAGCTATTATAAATTTATTAAGATATTTTTATAATATTAAATTAATAAATCTTTAAAATATAATAAAAGTATTATTAAGTTAAAATAAATATACTAGCTATTTAAAAGAATTAAAATAAGTCTTAAAGGTTATTTAATCTTTTTATCTTTTTACTATTTATACTTTATAAAATACTATAATAATATTAAGCTTAATAAACTATTTAGCCCTTAAGAGGTTCTATAGTATTTTTATAATTAAGAGTAAAAAGTAATAATCTTATTATATAATTATATTAAAAATATAGTAATTATAATAAAATCTTAGTCTTTTTTTTAATTTCTTAATAAATAGTATAAAGGCTATTATAATTAAGCTACTAGTTTAAATAAATCCCTTATTAAGGAGATTAATTAATATCTTTTATAGTATAAATAATTCTTCTTTTAATATAAAGTATAATAGCCTCTAAAGAAAAAAAGAATTATTTTTATTTTTATCTTTTATAAGATTAATCTTATAATTTACCTTTAGTTAATAAGAAAATAATTATAATATCTTTATATTATTAAAGAGATATTAGAATTCTTTATAGATCTCTTAAGGTAATTTCTTCTTTAAGTTAACTAAAGTTTTCTTTATAAATATCTTTTTAATATCTTAAAGACTTATAGTATTAATAAAGTTAATAAGCTTATATTAAGTTCTTAAGTTAACTCTTTAAAAAGAAGTTTTAATTTTTAATAAATTAATTTAATAGCTTACTTTCTTTTACTATTAATTTATTTTCTTTTATTATAGCTCTCTATAAGTTTATTTAATATATATTATAAATATAAAGGCTAGGAAGAAAATAGACTTTTTAACTTAGTTTATAGAATTATATTTTATTATTATAAAGGGAATTAAAATATTTATAATACTATAATAAATTTATAACTAATAAGATATAATAGTTATTTAATTTTATTTTATTTAAGGTTTCCTTAAAAATATATCTCTTTTTAATCTATTAATAATATAAATATAAATAATTTAATTATAATTATTAACTTCTAATTAAAAGTAAATAATACTTTTTATTATAATCTTTTAATTATCCTTAATAAAGCTATAAAATTATTACTTTTTCTTATTAATATATAGGAAATAAAGGTTATAAATAAATTAAGAATTAATTAATAAATATATATTATACCTTAAGTCTATTAAAGCTTTTTAAGCTTTATTATTAACTTAATATAGTATTATAGCTAAAGCGCTAAATATTTATTTTTTCTATAATTCTTAATTTCTATTTTTTATCTCTATAGGCTTTAATACCTATTTTTATATTAAAGTTACTTATTTCTTAAGTAGTATTTCTTATTCTCTTTAGATTTTTTATAATAAAGACCTTATTAAGTTATAATACTATTATTAAGCTTACTTTATAAAGGCTTTTTAATATATATTATATTAATTTATTACTATTAATATTTCTTTAAGTAAATAATAATTAAGTATTTACTTAAGTTATATTTAAAGTAATATTTCTAGCCTTATTTTATTAGCTTTTTCTTTATATTATAGTAATCTTAAGGATTAATTATAATATAATTTACTTTTACTATTTAAGTATTATTATTTCTATTAATTATTAGCTTTTTAATAGTCTAAGTATAATCTTTTAATTAAAATAATACTTTCTTTTTTTAATAAAAAGTCTTATTTTTTCTCTAAGCTTAATCTAGCTTTTAAGCTATAGTTTATATCTTATTAAGTTATTAATTTATATTATTTATAGAGAAATTAATAATAATTAATTAGTTAATTAGCTACTTATTTAAGGCATTCTATAGGAATATAATCTTAAAAGAATTATCCTATATATTCTCTTTAGTATTAACTATAATACTTTTAAACTAGAGGAAAAAGATTAAAAAAGACTTATTCTTACTTTAATAAAGAGTAAATAGCTTAATTATAGCTTATCCCTTAAGATTAAAATCTAAATTAATTTAATTTAAATAGTTTATAAAGACTTTAAAATTAAAATTATAATAATTTTTTTATAAATAGAAAGTTTAAACTATTTATTAAGGCTTAATATTTAAATATTAATTAATTAAATACTATATATTTTATAGCCTTTTAAAGAAAGTATAATTAATCTTAAGCTTATTATATATTTATTATATCTATATAGTATATTTATTATATTTTCTTAAGTATTTTTATAAGAAAAAGAATAATTTCTTATAAAGGTTTTAAGTATTTATTAAAGCTAATATTAAAAATATAAAAAGGTCTTTTATAAAAATAAGTATTTCCTTAAGGAAAATAAGTAATAAGATTATAGCTTATATATTTTAAACTTATATTTATAATCTATTTATTTATTTTTAAAGGGGATTTAATTTTTTATATAATTAATATTAAAACTAGTTAATAAGTTAATATTATAATTCTATAAATATTTATTATAATTTTAATAGGTTTTTTTAAATCTTTTTTATTTTTTTATTAATTTATTATTACTTTTTAATAAGATTATTCTAGTATATAGATTAAGTCTTAAATAATATAAAGGGCTAAGTCTTAATAGGTTATTATATAAAAAAGAGGCTTTATATTAAGCTATTTAAGACTAAGGAAAAAAGAAAAAGAAAAAATAAAGTTATAATAAGGTTATTATAAGAAAACTCTATTATTATATAAGTATATAGATTATTAAATAAAGGGTTATTTAATTAATAAGGGTAAATTAAGTCTAGCTATAATAATATTGTAACTTTAAATATTAATAAAAAGGTTATTTTAAAGGTAATAAAAGGCTTTAGATTTTTTTAATTAATTTCTTTCTTTAGAAATAAAATTAATTATAAAAGTTAAGCTTTTATAAATAATTCTTTAATTTAATATATAATTAAGATAAATAAGAACTTTAAAGTCTATTATTTTATATAATAATTATATAATTATATAGTTTTATTAATATTAATATTAATAAAGAAATATTTAATAATTAATCTTTAAAAAGAATAAAAGCTTTTATAATAATTATTATAATTTTAACTTTATAAATTATAATATATACCTTTAAATAGAACCTATATTAATATCTAGGTTTAAAAACTATATTTTTTTATAAATTAATTTTAAATATATACTTTAGGACTTATACCTTAAAAAGCACCTAATAAAAGTTAATCATATGCGTAAACGGTATAGGTTCTGATCGTTAGCTTGCTGCAGCTTTCGTTATTATCAGCCAAGGTCTAGGGAAATGAGGGGTTGTACATGTCTCAAATTCTCACTCACTCCGTCGCTGATCAATCTGCAGTGTGATCAAGAGAAACCTTGTGTACATTGTGTTCGTGCAGGTGCTCAATGCGTCCCACGTGACTTGGCTGTCTCCTCATCAGAACAGATTAATACAACGAGCAGACATGTCCAGACTCCTGTGTATCAGACCGGATCACCTATTCTCCCAGAGTCCAGCATCGTTGACTTGAGTACCATTGTGAGTCCAGAACGAGTTTAATCAAGTTGAAGAGTTGACTGAGGGTTATGGGTAGATGATCCGTGGCAATGCCTCTAGTCAGGATCTGCGCCATGATACCTCTTCACTTCCCGGTGGGAAAAAGCTCATCGATGAGAATGCCACGCTCGCTGGACCGAGGCATTGGAGTAACCTAGCAGGCGTAGAGCTGCCATCTGAGACTATGGTATCAATCCTGGTCGATAGTTTTTTCTCTTCTGTTAACTGGTTCATGATGGTCTTCCACGAAGATTTATTTCGTCAACGATATACTGAAATGTTACAACAGAGACATATCAAATACCAAGGCACGACATTCTACTGGACATGGTTGCTCGTTGTAGCCCTTGGGGGACACTACGCTGCACTTAAGGATCCTGACGACGAGATGAGTCCTCAATACCAGCAAATATCCCAAGATCTCATCAGCGTTATTGAGACAAATTTCTTACGCATAGTTGGGTGTTCAACAATTGAGTCTGTTCAGATATGTGTCCTTCTTGGTAGCTTTATCTTCTACACGCGTCCTACAACTGGCCTAGGTATTTGCGGTATGGGTGTCAAAATTGCTCAGGTAATTGGCCTACACCGTGAGAGCTTCTGGAAAGAAACATGTCAGCTAGCGCGAGAGAAAAAGAGGCGCACCTGGTGGACCTTGGAGGTTTTTGACAAGTGAGTCAGATACCAATTCATGGTAGACGTCCTACTGATGCCGAATTATCATATGCTTACCATTTGGTTAATAAAAAGATACGCTGCAGTTGCATTCGGGCGTCCATGTATCATCGATGACTCTGACTGTCAGGTCGAGATGGTCTCAGACATCGAGCTCAGTGGCGTCACTCATGTACCAGCTCAACCGCTCATCCTTTACCACCAACACAAGTTCCGTCTCTACAGAATCATGGGTGCATTTCTAGGTCGAAAGAGACAACCAAAAACATTCGAGTCGATAGACACAATACACCAGAGAATGCTGCAGTGGAAACGCGACCTACCCGAAAATCTTACCCTTCGTAGCCAGCTTTCAGCAGACCCAAATGAGGTTGAGCCGACCAAGATCCACGCTATGAGTCTACAGCTCACATACGACAATCTACAAATAATTCTGCACCGCACAGCTGTTTTCAACAATTTGGACGAGATCTACGACTCTTTAACAAATAGAAGTACATCTCTTCAGCAAATCTTCACCTCAGCTATGGACACGTCTGAACTTTCTCAACATCCCCGCATCTTGGATGCTTGTAGAAGAACCCATGCAGACATACATGTTGGCATCACAATTTTCACAGCTGGAGTTGTTCTTTGCGCGATTTGTCTATCACAGCCTCTCACGGAGATGGGATCGCGTGCGAAGACGGGCGTTATGCACATTACGCGTATGTGTCGTCAAACGACTACGTCTGGTGTCTATAGTGGCCAACTCGTCGCGGAGCAGAGCCTGGGTATTATCGATAGTCTTGTTGAAGTTATATTGCAACAGGAGAACGGTTTGATCACTGGGAGAAAAGGTTACCGAGGCCTTAGTAACTCTCAAACAATGCAAAACGCAGCACGTTCGGACCAAAGCTCCTCATCGGCAGGCGGATTGACAGGATCAAGCACAGGCAGTACCACACTTCTTGATCCTAATGCGTCCATGGGTGATCGAGTCTTGGAATCGATTCAAGAAGGTAAGTAAAGTATTGGCCCTTACACATGTATAAATGCGGGTTGTATACTGACAATGGATAATAGTCTTTAGGCAACACATTTCCACGCAAGGAAACACAAAAATTTTGAGTGCAGATACTAGCAATGATGCTACCAGTACGTTCAATTGGGATGGTGATATGTCTGTTCTGGTAGCTCAAGGACTTGTCGATGCCAGTCAGATGTGGTTATGGGCAGACGGCTTAGATTTCGACTCATTTAGTAATATTTCTTGACAACCGCTGGAATAAAACTTTACAAGATAATATATCATCACAATTAGAATAAACAATCTGATAAGTATAGCGTTCTTTAACAGACTATACGACCATGGTTCTCAGGGTTGAGTCATTTTGTCAGCAGCTATTTTCCCTGGCGAAAGCTAAACAAAGGGGATCTATTTCTATTTCTCGAAGAACCAGTGAGCTGTTTTGTTCGATCACACAGCCTCGCGCGTGACCGGAATACGGGCCAATTACGACATTGCATATGCTGACATCCTCCTCAACCCCCTCTTTCACCGCTGCTTACCATCGCGGAGGTCAACAGTACACTCGATACTACACCTACGTGAGCAAGTGCTGGCTTCTAGTATCTGCTTGTTATCCAGCCTCGCCAACTCTAAAGAGGATATTGTCTTTTTTTCGAAGCCTCTCCGACAGCTATGTACCGATTGAACAGAAATCACCAACAAGTACCAGGTATCAACAATGCAAACAATGCGAATAAGTCGCGCGATTCTAGGCACAGTATTGTGCAAACGGAGCAGGGATCGGAATCAGAATCAGAATCAGAGCCTAATGGAGCAAAGGACCGGGTCATAAGGGTACGCAGATTAAAACACAGAGGTAAGGACATGAAAAAGACGAACTAAATGAACGTGGACTAAAGCGATAAGATTTCCCAGGCGTACATCGTCCTCCTTCCGACAGTGAAAAGCATCAGTACTATTTCATTCCTGACAGTAATTCAGCCTCGCCAAACCAGATTATCAGAGTACCGAATTATAATGAACGTAACCATCATGCTACAGATATCTCTGACATACGAATCGTCAGGAGGGAGGAGTCCTACCAGGACAAGACTTCAAGGCGCGAAGAGAGGTTAAGAGAGGACATGAATCGGGAGGAGGAGAAGAGGGAAATAGAGAGGGAAATAGAGCGTGAACGAAGAAAAAGAGCTGAAAAAGCCATTCAACGTGCCGAGAAGGAAGCTAAGGAGGCAGCGAAGGAGGCAGCGAAGGAGGAGAGGGCCGCAGAACGTTTGAAAGATGGAAGGAAGAAACTTTCGTTGTCAGGGCACCAACAACTTACAGCAGCTTTTGCGAAAGCGAGCAATAAGGATTCAATATCCCGAGATAACACAATGGGTAATAAAAAGTGGATGGACAATCTATTAGCTACAGCAGGTGGAAGGGTAAGCAGAGGTCCGCATTCATAACGTTTTTCAACGGAGCCTTACCAGATACGTCAAAGCCCAGATTTCTCTTCATAGTTTATTTTCAAGTTTCTACAGTATTAAAGCAATTTTGAGTAGTATGTGGTGGACAAAATGAGGATGTAAGCGATGTTTTGCTATTCAAAAAAGGATAGATAAAGTAATAAATATCACTCAACAAGGTACCAATGATTTAGCTAAGAGGCTTGAGGCACATACCTGGTTCCACTAACGCAGTAACAGTCACCTGTCGAAGCCATCAGGAGAAGGATATATCACAACACTGCAAAACCTCTGTACCTACTTGCAAGCCATACTCACGTTGTAGCTCTCTAACGACATTCCAAGCAGTTATCAACCTCTTCTCCCCGATATTACCAATCAGTTCCCAAGGCGTTAAAAACTTGACGCCATCGCCACCTTTCTCGACGCTCGCACGTCTCAACATAGCAAGTATCGCAGGCATTCGCTTCAAGTACACCTGAACATCCGGGCTTTTGCTCAGAGGACTCTGTCGAGCGAACTCAAGTATCAAGGCTGTGACTCCCGCAGCAATGGGGCATGCGAACGAAGAGCCTGAATAGATGGTCTTGGTATTTGGAGAGGTTATCCCCATACCTGGTGCACTGAATCGTAAGCCTCGACTGTGCTCAGAAGTCGAAGACGGGGCACTTCCGGCATGCTCTCCAAAACCGCCGGCTGCATCCACAGCAATCACATTCTCATCGCGTGCCGGGTATAGGATATCACCCAGGAGCCCGTCATTGGAGGTTGACGCAAACATGTGAACTCCATCTTGGCGTGCAAGGTGAATAGCATCTCGGACGCCTTCATGACTAAAAGGCCAGCCGAAGGACATGTTGATGATATCAACCCCCCACCCTTCTGGACTGTCTTTAGTTGGTTTAGCAGCCGCTATTCTTATAGCCTTTTCAACAGCCGCCTTATCTGGAACCCCATCGGAACGGACCACCCGACAGATATACAAGACAGCCGTTAGACTTACTTTGAGTATTTGTACCGCTACTGCTGTTCCATGTCCGGAAGGATCCGTCTTGGCTTTAGAGTCCGGGTCGCCATCAATGAAGTTGACACATTTCTTGATGCGTTGGTAGTATGGTTTCAGGGCCCGTTTCTCCTCGGGTGATTCGTAGGCAAACCCAGTGTCGAGAACAGCAATTTTAACTGCAGAGATCGACTCCAAACCTTGGCGGTACAGGAACTCGTGTGTTCTATCTCGTAGTAGTTTGAACCATCGGGTTGTTGATCTCGTCCTATAACTTCCATCAATATACATCCACAAATGTGGGAGTGACATTGAGTTTATTTCGTACTCTGAGTCATCAGCGGACGCCTGGAAAGCTCCCTGACTATATTTATCCAGCATACCCGTCAATCCATGGGCAGATGCATCGGAATTATTAGATGGTTTCGCTATTGTGTGTTCCGATTGATCAGTCAGAGTAGCGTCTTCAACAAGAGGGTTTGTCTCGTTGATAGACCCGCAAGAAATTATCTCGCCCTCACGACTATTGAAAAATGCCAGGTCATTTGTCACATTTGAGTTACCTTGATCTCTCGTGGTGTTGTGGGGTTTCTGGCGTCCTTCTTCGCTCCCAGCTGAGTCGCGCAGACGGCGCATCGGTAATCTCGGGGAGAAACCCCTGTTTGTAATATGACCGACCTTAATTGACCTAACCACTGGATCGTCGGGGGGAGTCATAGGATGACCAGTTACCAACATCATCTTTACGTAGGTTTTGTCTTCCAGCAGCTGCAAGAGGTTCGCAAATCCAGCCGGCCACGCATCAGCTTCTTGGAAGTTTTGACGTAGGATCCCCACGTCAATGATGATGGTGACGCGTGGGTGCAGTATCAGAAGATCTGCCAGCAGCCGGTACCAGTGCCTTTCTTCTCTAGATTCGAAATTTTGCCTTAGTTTAGCGAGAAAGCCCAGCGTCTGGAAAGTCGTTTCCGTATTTAACGCCTGTAAAGACTGGATTACCAGCTGTCGTAGAACATCGATCATTTTAAATGTCGACAATTCAGTGAGGCCGTCTGGTAGAGGCTTTAAAAGATAAAGGACTAGCTCGGCAGACTCGAGTCGATCGATCATCTCGATGCTGAATTTCTCCAGTCGCTTTACAGACTGCGAGTTTCCCACAACCAGCAGTATTGTTGACTGCAAGCTCGATATCCAGTCCCTTACCTCACTATATCTCCAAATATCATCAGTATCATATATCCTTAGCTTGGCAGATGTTCGGAGGGCCCAATTGCGCTTCTTGATGGCCCTTTGGCGGACGACGATGCCATCATTGCAAAAAGATGGAAGTTGCCAGAGTAGTGATGCGTGATGCAATCGTGAATTACACCAGTGTATCGATTCGTTGCCAACGTGGCCTATCGTTATGTTAAATTGAAGGATGATAGCAATACTTGTCACGCACCAATGATCTGTTGCTGTAGAGAGCTAAGCTTTTCATAATAATCATTGTCTCTCATCTGTTGATTCGCGTCCATGATAGCTGGATCCCGAGAGCCATCAAGTCTTTGACATGAAAGTTGTCGCTCAGCCTCATTCCCAAGAAGTCGTAGTGCCTCCATTTTGCGAGAATATGAGAATCATGAGAAGGGCTGATCTAGAGTATGTATGCATAAGCCACATGATCTGATATGATCGATTGGCTGGCACGGAGTTCCGGATTAACAAACCCGTCGTTCCCAAGACTGGCTGACTCTACCCCAATATTTCCAGTGATATTTCGGAGCCTGATTTTCTTGTCCTCACACATATCATAGTCGATATATCCCTGCAACATGTTCAAACAGCGGCCACGTCGTCAAGAGGCATATAGCTCCCGGGTTCAACACACGGGAGAAGAGCCGCCTCGTCCTGATCGAAGACAACGAAGAAAGAGCCCTACTAGCTCCGAAGAAGGGGCAGGTAAGTTCCTGAAGAACCCCAGCTTCGCCAGCTGATTTATCATTACTCGCTAACAAATGACAGACTCTCAACACTCAGATCCTGCTTCGTCTCCTCCTGAGCCCGAGCATGACATCAACATGAGGTATCGCCGAAAAGGGCCTTTCAGCTGGCGCAATGAGATTTGTCGGTTTTTAGATGTTTCTCCTGATGCTCTGGATGATGATGTTATCAAGGCTATGGACAAAGCGTCCCAGGTTCTCAAAGAAGCCGAGCAAATGAAAGCCGCATATGAGGCTCGCCTTGGCCCCCCGCGATACGAAATACATCATGCAGTTCGATGCGAGCAATACAGAATGGAAAACAAAGTATACCTGGATGAGCCATGGGTAGTGGAAGCAGGTCCCAACAATGCTCACTTACGAGGTAGTCAAGACGTTTCCAACTTGGAACTGCATCTCGAAAGAAACAAAGAGGTTGTGTTCATCGTCTACAAGAACTACAGATGCTGTGGAGAACAATCCGGCGGCCCCTTTGAAAATCCTCACGAATCAGATGTCAAGATTGAGGCGAATTCGCTGCTTAATGCTGAGTATATATGGATCATCTCTCCAGAACTCAAGTCGGCTTTAGAGGAATTTGCAGAAATTGCCTTGGCCGGGTTCCCCCATCCTAATTTCGGGGAAGATGAAGCAATGCGCTATCCATATATCTGGTGGTTTCATCGCCGAGCACAAATTGATGAGACATTCGAGGAGTATCACTTATCGGCCTGGTCACAGATGGTTGACGTAATTCGAAAATACGTCCTTGAGCGCATGGCAGAGGAATGGAAGACAGTTGATGAGTTACTTGCCAGAAATGCAATCTCTCTTCAATACATGAACTATCTATTTGTAAGTTATGGTCTTTTAATAGCTCCATTTGATCTCACCAATGCCAGATTCCCGATCAAATCGCTATCTCGACAGAACAGGGCCGCGGAGTTTCCAAACTTCAAGGTGTGATAACGAGGGACTGGTATGACCAATCTCCATCTATTGAATCTCCATCAGAAATAGATGTCACCTATTGGACCTTCGATGGTACATTCCACAAGGCTTCCAGAGAGGTTTCTATCAAAGGTCCTCTAGTCAAAACTCTGACAATGGTGGAGGAGTTCAACATCACAGATCTGTCACTCTATCCTATCCAGTATGCAAGCGATGGTGTTATCGATGCACTACGAAATCGTGGTAAAATGTTCTGGAAATGTCGTTTCCGAAATTATTGCGCTCTTGTTGAGGAGGAGAGTGAGGGGCTTGAGAATTCTGTAGGTCTCTCCCCCAACTAAACATTTCGTTCCACCACGTTAATAACTTCCTGATCGGTTCGCGATTCATGGTGGATCTCGAGACCTACAAGAAGCTACATCCCGATAGCGATACCCTTACAAAACGGCCACCATCTTCAGGCTCGAACAGCCTCGATAACAGTTACATGTCAGAGGAAAGTCCAGAGCTTGGAGATGACTTCTTTATTTGCCTTCCAACATCTATATTCGGCTTCAACATGGATAACAGAACATGGGGTTAGCGTAATATCAATCTCTGCTGATTTCTTTAGGCTGACTTCGAACTATATAGACAACTTGGATGTGCACTTCCTACGCGACGTCGTTTGGAACACTGAGGCTTTCAAACTTCTCGTTGTTCCTGATCAAACAAAGCTTCTTGTACAAGCTGTAGTCATGAACCAACTTCGATCTACGGAGAGTGCTGACATCATTCCTGGAAAAGGCAATGGGCTTTTCATTCTTCTTCATGGGTAAGACTATTCACAATCCAATGGTATCGTCACGCTTAACACACGAAACAGAGGTCCTGGTACAGGCAAGACACTCACAGCAGAAAGGTATGCTCTGCGAAAGTAAAACGGCGATTAGCTCACAAGAATTCAGTGTAGCTGAGATTGCAAAAAAGCCTTTATATCGAGTGACATGTGGTGATATCGGCACAAAGGTTGAGGAAGTTGAAGATGTCTGTCCTACCCTGAGTTAAATGAGTTTAACTGACTGTTGCAAGTATCTTCACGTTGTCCTGCATCTTGGGAAAACCTGGGGCTGCGGTATGTTCGTCTTGACATCTGCCATCATGTCATTTTCTAATTATAGCAGTTGTACTTCTAGATGAGGCAGATGTCTTCTTAGAGCAGCGATCTATGTTCAACCTCGAGCGAAATGCTCTTGTGTCTGTATTCTTGCGCGTCCTGGAATACTACGATGGTATTTTTACCTCCTCTGACAAGATAAACGTCTCATTAACTGATGTCAAGGCATCATAATTCTTACAACCAACCGTGTTGGAATCTTAGTTGAAGCCTTCAAATCTCGGATTCAACTTAATCTCAGGTATGAAAACCTGGGGCCAGAACAACGATCACAAATTTGGAGGAACTTTTTCCAACGTCTTCAAAAACTGGAAACGTCATCGACAAGAGATCACAGCGACCCACTACTCGGCGCAGATGTGAAGGGGATGATGGAAAAGGTTGATGAGCTCGCAAAGGTCGAACTGAATGGCCGCCAGATCCGGAACACAGTGTCCACGGCCAGGCAGTTGGCAAGGTATCTTCAAGAACCACTGTCATATGAACATCTCTCAAAAGTGATTGATGAGGCAAAGAAGTTTGATGAGTATTTGCTGGAAGTAAACCAGTTCCATTCGGCTGACAAGATGCGAAGGGACTTGGGAGAAAGGTAGATAGCTGTTGAGAAAGTATCTCAACTCCGACTATGTTCTATGGCCGTTAATGGATAGTACTGCTTGGTGACCTAAGTATTTCCAATACATTATAAGTCGTTCTCCACTTTTACAACCTTGCAACGGGTTTCAGCTGGTACTCCTTGATCAAAAGCATCTTTGCTACTCAGGTGAAATTCCTGTCCATCCACATCATGATCTTCGACCCCATCAACAACAACTTCAACATCTTCTTCGTCACCTTCCACTTTGATCCCAAGCACTTGTCCTTTATTGTAACTCTCGTGATGGACTTCTCCTTTCCGTGAGATCTTGATACGTCTGATACGGAAGGCGAAAACAAATGGCTCAGAGTTATCTTGCGATTGCTTGACTGATATGCCCTTGCTACTCGCAACCTGAGGTCCAAAACTTATAGGAACGCCCAGTGCAAGGAGATCGGTACCGAAGTTGAGGTTTAATCCTCTCTCGGCCGCATGGGAAATCGTAGAGGTGGCTCCATATGCGACTTTGATACCTGTGATCATAAATAGCTTGGAGGCACCGAGCCAAGGTTTGTTGACACGTAGATGGTACTTCACTCCTTCGTCGCTCAAGCATTGAGAGATGTAGGCGAGCTTAGGGTTAAACGTGATTGTCGTCAACTTTTCACACGACCATTTCTCACTACATTCTTTTGACCAATGTACGGTCATGTCACCTCCAATTCCCAGTGTTTGGAGGAACGATGCCCAGATCCCGGCCAACCCATCGTGTCGAGCACTTATATCGAATTGAAAATTCTCATGACTGTGCTCGGTAACTTCCAATGAAGCTTCACTGGGTGGGATGTACTCTTCATTGATGGGGTCGTCTACGAAGGCTGGAGCTGAAATGATATTTCCCAGCCGAATTAGGCCTTCAGGTGGATTTCCAACTGGTGCTAGGAAGTATGTCGCTTCTCGATTAGACATTTGTCGCGTTGAAAATGGTCGTAACAAAAGGTGTTGTCCACAAGCTCATGAGATTTAAATGGGAGAAATCGGCTCCAGGCTCTTAGGTCAAGGAGGGGTAAAGATGAACTGGCAACACTTTGAGGCCACCCAGGGTGATACCAAGTGGCGGCCTTGCAAGGATATCGGTTCAAAGAGAGACATTACCCAATCCCAACGCATTCATAAGCCCGGAGCTTGTATCACGTGTATATCACTGTCAGCTCCAGCCTCTATCTATCCGTGAGCGATGCCTCCTACGCGCAACAGATCCCCGTAAAACCCCGCGGAACCAGTCCCGGACTTGTTCTCAACAACAGGTTTCTTTCACAAGGCCGCTACGTCATATTATGGTATCGTCGCAGGATCCCGCAATGCAGCCTTATTCATCTCGTCCAACTAAGCCGATGTTACGTTTCCGGGACCGGGAACTGCCAAACCCCTCGCCGGAACCGAGATTTAGCCCCGATCCAGAGGACATCTTCCCGGAATCCCTGAAGCAGCGGAAAAACGAACCTTCCAGGTAAGGGTTACCTTCTAAACATCGACATATATGAAATTGTCTTACAGTTAATTTTTAAGCAATGAAGAAACTGGCTCTCCTGATGACGACCTGTCAGATGATAGTATCTCGGCGCCGTGGTATCCACCCGTGAGAGATGAAGAAGCTGTTTCCGCCGAAACAGATGAGACAGGAGACATTGAATCTTTATCTCAGGTATTCCCACCACGTAACAGCACCCAAGATCTCTCTCGTGCGTTTCCGAAACTTAGAAGAAGTGGCATCGATTCTTTGGCTACAATCCGCAACAAGGACACAATTTCTAAAGACAACACAGCTGGAAGCAAGTCCGACATGGATAGTCTGCTCGCTAAATACAGTAGGAAGCTTATAGGACCTGACTTGATATCTGATCGTACGGATAGGCTGCAGGGGACACGTCAAAGGGCACGCGTTAGTCCACCAGACGATGTAGACTTAGGTGACTACTCATCTCAAGGTGGGAGTTCACGCTACACGGGTCGCTATCCGGGCTACCCAGAGAGATCAAGACGTGATACTTGGGTGCCTCCGTACACTCATCTTTCACAACCTACTACAAGGAACATCAAAAGATAAAAAGAGTATCGGCTCCGAAATACAGAGCCAGGATTACTAGATCACTTGGTTACATGTAATACAAGATGGTTTAATAAAATTATTAACAATATAGGATATATATTAATTCAATATGCCATATACAAATTATCCTGCTTCCTTTACCACCTATGCGTGAGCAAAACACTAGATCTGAAAATTCATTAGAACAAATTCATCATCGCGACCATCATAAAGACCGCAAGGCCAGCCACTCCAAAACGTTCTCTCTCCCCAGCGGCGTTGGTCTGCCCCTCCCCCGTAGTCTTCTTCTCAGCAGGTTGACGCACCTTTGTCAAAGTAATGTTAAAAGCAGGACTCTTGACAGCCTCACTAACACCATCCTCACCCTCAACAAAAACAAACAAGTCCAAGGGGAGGTAGTTGTACACCATGCGATCTTGCTGGAACCAAGTCTGACATGTACCATCCTTGAAGAACAAATCCTTCTCAAACTCGGCGTCGGTGTTGGAGTCGGTCTTGTCGAAAACGGCGCGCCAGGCTGTTTCATTCTTTCCGGCTAGGTTGCTTGGATACATGCGGGCGTCGACGTAGGGAGTTTTCGTAGAGGCACCTGACTCGAGGGCGTTGAAGTTGTAGTTTCCAATATTGTTGAGGACGTCAAAGCCGCGCATTTGCCAGTCCTTGATCTTGAAACCAGGGCCACTGTCTTGAGCGAAAGTAATGGTTGAGTTGGTCTCCTTGTCCTCGTATGTTCCAGCAAAAGTATCCTTTGCTTCATCACGACCAACTTTTTCGATAGCGGGAAGGAGGTTTTGGATAATAGCGCTGAGAATTGTGCCTGTTACGTAGGGGTTTGCAGTGGCTTCTAGACCGCCGGACATGATGGAGATGACAATGTCGTAGTCAGGAATGAGGACGGTTTGAGAGTGGTAGAGACCCAAGTCGCCACTCTTGGTGTAGATGTCGATAAGGCGACCGTCAGAGGTGATGTTGTCGCTTCGGAGAATCTCCCAAGGTCCACCCACTTGGTAGCCCCAAGAAGCAGTGTTGGCCTCGGGCTTATCCACTTGCGTGTCTCGTCTGCAGAGAGAAACTTGTTGTTGAGAATACCTTCAGCCAGGAGAAGCATATCAGATACAGATGAGAACATGCCGCCAGCACTAAATATGTTAGTCAGAACACAACTCTTGAGCATAAGAACTTACGAGTCAAAGACGGCCAGAGTAGAGTTCCATGTAGGTTCCTTCTTAGGAATGAAAAGATCCTTTGTAGGAGGAGTCTTGTCGACATAGGTACTCTTCATGCCTACAACATCAAGAATGTCTCGCTTAATGATGTCCTCAAAAGGCATGTCTTCAGCAGCCTCGAGCACAAGACCGAGAAGGGCGTGGCCTACGTTGGAGTAGACTGGGTTAGTGAAGGGGGCGTAGACAGGAGGTCGAAGATTGACCTGCTCGAGAAGGTCTTCTCTGGTGCAAGGGATAGTGCCGGGGAGACCAGAGCAGTTGGGACCTTTGCCCTTGGGAATATCAGGTAGGCCGAATGGTGCCCAGGGCTTGGCGCCAACAATTGCCAGATCCTGAGCCACTGTCATAGAATTAGTATCATGAGAATGTGTTTGGTAAAGAAAAGAAACTTACTGTCAACACCAACACCTGAGAGGTGACTGGCAAGCGACCCAACAGTGATATCCTCCCACTTCAGCGACAGAATATCATCATCACCAGCCGTCTTGTTAAGCTCAGGAAGATACTTTAAGACAGAAGCCTGCAAGTCAATCTTCTCATTCACACGCGCGGCCAAAGCAGTGAACAGCTTTGAACCACTAGCAATGCGAAAAACAGTATCCTCATCAACCTTGTCAGAACCTTCACCTGGGTTAGGCGGTGTGAAGTGGTAAGTAAACAAAGGATCCTCCTCGTGAATTGACTTGACACCGATAGCAAGACCAGAGTTGTTGAATTGGGACACTATTCTGGCTTCGAGACCGGTTTTGAGTGCTGCTGCGGCTTTTTGAACCAGGGGACTTTCACCTGGTGCTTGAGGTGGTGGGAAGACGGCGCCGAGTGGGGGACATGCTTTGGCGTCGACGAGGGTGAGAGCACCTGCAGCCACAGCTGCGATTTTGGAGAGAGAAGGCATCGAATTTGGAGAAATGGATTAAATAAAGATGGGATTGTGAGTAAAGATATTTGTGGTGTGTGTTGATTGAAGACCGACCTGCACGTTGACTTATATACACAGCATCATTAGCTGAAGGATCGATATTATCACTAATTCATCTGTGTATAACTTAGTCCAGGAACATCCTTTCTAGTGCCTGTCATCTTACTCAGCCTCAATATCCTTAATACTAAATCCTCTAAATGATGTTTTAAAAGCATAGCGTCAGTAAAACAGCCTAGACTAGAGCTAGCTTTAATCTCGGACCGTGCAATGCGAGAATGACTTGGCGTTTACTTTTTTAGTTTCCGAGGATTCAAGTCCGAGTTACGGAAGGCCACAGGGGGCAGTGTCCCAAAAGTGCGGATGCGATGTTTTTTCTGTTAGGTTGACGCCGATGTCAGGATAACTATATGGTTTAAATGTATAATTATCCTAATTAGGACTAGTCTGCTGACTAATTAAAGAATATGTATTTAAACAGAAGGTCTTTATAGCGTATTTAATAGCTATAGCACTATTAATTATAGCGCATTTAGCACTATTAATTATAGTATATTTAGTAGCTATAGTACTATTAATTATAGCGCATTTAGCATTATTAATTATAGTATATTTAGTAATTATAGTATTATTAATTATAATGCACTTAGTATTATTAATTATAGTATATTTAGCATTATTAATTATAGTGTATTTAGTATTATTAATTATAGTGCATTTAGCACTATTAATTATAGCGTACTTAGCACTATTAATTATAGTGTATTTAGCACTATTAATTATAATATATTTAGTATTATTAATTATAGTATATTTAATAGCTATAGCGCTATTAATTATAGACCTTATAGTAGGTATATTCTTTAAACGGGTCTATATAGGAGGTGTGATTGTATTGATTTTTGCCGTCACGTGACTTATGACGCACTTTTGGGACACTGCCCCCTGTGGCCTTCCGTACGAGTGAACCAATCGGATAGTTTTCGAAGGATTTAGCCATGTCACATCGCTAAACTTTAGTGGGTACCTCAGGGAGTGGAGTGTAAGGCTGAGACGTTGTAGGATCAGTCAATTTCCCACTGGGTGGTTGAAGCCGTTTAAGCGTTGAGCTATAGTTGACGTCTTATTCTTCTACTGCTGACAGGATCTCAAGGTTACTTTAGAGTTATATCAAGGGTATAATGCATACTTAGATCCTGAACCTACGCCCGTTGAACGGTTAGGTGTGGAGACGTTCATATCAGTCAACGGCTACTCTACCTTTACAACAACCCATCTATTAACAATATGAGAGACAAAATAAAGACTAGAATAGTCCTCAACTATATCTCTGCGCTGATCTTTTGTGAATTATTATTGTTATCAGTTTCCATCCAGGCTGAGCATCCTCATTCCTTTCTTTAGCTGCTGCGCCACCATCCTTCCACTAAACAGTCCAATCAACTCAGCAGCACTGCCAGATCAGCCCCACGGCTGTGTACCCTCTGCCGATCCCTACCTACTGGAACTGCTCTACAGCACAAATAAAATCACATATCAATCATTCACCCACCTCCCACTGACTAGCATCCTCTCATTCCTTCTAGCTCGGACTCTTGATCTCGGACTTTTCTCTTCTTCTCCAGCCTCAAGTCAGCCCTAGAACAAATTACCTGCAAACTAGCTCGTCCTTTACCATGTACTCTGTCCCAGCTAAGTCACCGCCCAAACCATCGGGTCGCAAGGGGAGCAAAAAAGTGCGGACTGGCTGCATTACCTGCAAGTTCGTCTTCCCCAACCCTTTCAGCTCAGATATGTACTAACAATGACGCAGAATTCGTAAAGTTAAATGCGATGGTACATCTCTCTTGACCTGATCCATAAGGTCCTCCAATTAACAGCCTTGCAGAAGCCAAGCCTTATTGTCTACGATGTATCAAGACAGGTCGTCAATGCGACGGCTACCGTCCATCCCCCAACTCTTCACCAGAACCCATGACTCTAACCCCATCACAAGGGTTTGAATCTCCTCAAGAAGTTCACGCCTATGACCACTACCGTCTCCGTACCGCAAAGGTTCTCTCTGGTGCTATTGACGCGAGCTTCTGGGGCGGTGTGGTTCTCAAGATGAGTACCTCCGAACCAGCAGTGAGACACGCCATCCTCGCCATCAGCAGTCTACACGAAGCCGTAGAAACTCGAGGCAAAACTAATCGTGAAGTCGACACACGTTTTGCCTTTCGCGAGTATGGAAATGCGATTGCCTCACTACGGAATTGGGGTCAGAGGAATGATCCTTCTCTTGTACCCCTCCTTGTCTGCGTCTTGTTCATCTGCGTCGCGTTTCTCATTGATCGCGACACAGCTGCACAAATGCACATTTGTCAAGGCCGACAAATCCTCTCCACTCTTAGTGACGGCCGATCACCGTCCATGGAGATGATCAAGCATATCCTCGTGCCTATTTACGCTCGTCTAAGTCTCTCGAGTTTTCTCTTTGGTAGTCGTCCTGCGCCTATCCCAGCACATCTGCGAAGCTGGACAGACATGCCCGTCATGTTTAGCAGTCTCGAAGAAGCGCGGTACGCTTTGTACCTCATGCTTGACGACACATTGCAGTTTACTTTTGCTGCGCGTGGTATCATCTTTGATCCAGATACAGATCCCCAAGAGATTGTCCGTTTCCAGCATGAGCAACAACGACTTTTGTCACAGCTGAATCGATGGCACGCTGCTTTTACCGTCATCACATCAATGACACCACACTCTCCGTCTTTGGAAAACACACTCAATGTCATCCGAATCTATCACCAATCCACACTAATCTACATCTCCATCGCCTTGGACACGGGCGAGATGCGCTACGACAACTACACATCCAATTTCGCAGCCGTCATCTCACTAGCATCTGCAATCCTCAACTCAACACCCGTAAACTCCAAACTAGAACCCTTCAGCTTCGAAACAGAAATTATTCCTCCCGTTTACTGGACCGCCATCAAATGTCGCCATCCCCTCCTTCGTCGCGCCGCCCTGAAGCTTCTCACGCGAGACCAAATGCGCAATCGCAGAGAGAACCTCTGGCACGCCCGCGAAGCAGCCGTCATCGCAGCACGAAGTATTGAGATGGAAGAATCCGAATTTGACACCACGCCAATAGATCCGGATTTGATGATGGGCAGCCCAAGAAATATACCAAGTCCCAGCACACTCAGTGAAATGTCTGCCGAAGCAGAAGCCATATACGAGATGCTCGTCAACAAAGACATCAAGATAAAGATTGACACGTCCAAACCTCCGAGTCTACCTCCACCTCCGGTATCATTCACGGACCCGACACCCGAGGAGTTCTTGTCTGGGTCGCCGTTCAATCTAGCGTCCAGCGGATCGTCACCTGCTCCTGGACAAGAGCATGCACCAATGACTGATAGTTTACCACAACTTGATGTCGCTGCGCTCAATTCGATCAATCTCGAACCGCCGTTCAATATTCCGGATGATCGACGTATCAAGAATGCGATTTTTGGGCCTGCAGAGATGGAAGGGATTCTTGTCACGTTTTTCAGAGATCCTGATCCTGGAGAACAGCAGTGGAAGGTTACGAGAGAGTTTTTGAGGTTTTGAAGGATGAATAGATGATTGGATGATTGGATATGAGGCACGATATACTATATACCCGGGAAGTCTACTTTATTTGTTAATTTACGCCGTCATTCGCATCGTGTTCGCGATCTCCTCTATCAAGATTGAATGACTCAACAACGAGACTACTGTCACATCATAATAAGGGACATATTAGATGTTTATTTTATACTTTCCAATTATCCCTGCGTACTTTCGCTCGTTAAATGAGTTTCTACTCTCGTGAGTTCATCACTTTGATTTGCTCAAAGCGAGACTACCCTGCACCAGCTGGCAGAATCAACACTTCGTCACTACTTGTGCTACAGTCATATGCTCGTAATCTTTTGTTGATACCGAAATTGCCAGGAGTATTGAGATTCTAAGAATTTGCGGTTGTGAAGGCTGCGTTAATTGTTATTAGTTATACGCTTTCACATGGAATGATAGCAAAGAATCACTGAACCATGGACTTTCAAATTACTTCCGCTTGTGGAAAAATTCGACCAACATGTTGGTTTCTGTTTCCTGGTCTAATAAACGTCTATTACTAATGGCTGAAACTTCATGTCGTGATTTGGCCGATGCGTCTCATTACAGCCATATTGGCCCATTTCTTATTGCGGTCTACCACAGAGTGCAGCCCCAACCTGTGTCAAAGATCTTTCATCGACGTTCAAATACAAACAACTCGTTGTTTTTTTGACCCGGGGTACCTTATATATTGATTCAACTCTAATACCTTTAACGAGGAGTGGTCGAGCGGAATCCGCTCCTATAAAAAACCTACAAACCTACAAACCTCTTAAAAAACCGAACCTAAAAACCACACTTCACCCGTTCGACCGCTCCTTGTTTTTTTTTGCAATTTAGGGATTCAAAATGCTCTGGGATTCTATTTTTGTCAACTTGACCATTGAACATGACTGTTGCATTTGAGCCGCTGAAACTTGCAGCTTTGTTCCTTCCTCCCAACGGCACGACGTGATTTCCGTCCTTCATCCGACCAGCGCGACTTCCTTTTTTCATCCGAACAGCGCTTTACTGCCTTCCTTCCTCGACCAGTGTGCTTTCCTTCCTTTCCAACCAGAATGATGCCCTCATTAAATTCGTCCCCTGCTCTCAGACTTTTTTCTTTTCTTCTTCCTCTTCAACTCGACTAGACCTCGAAAAAGACTGCGCTCACGAACACCAACAATGATCTCCTTCCTCACCGTTGCGAGATGGGTAGTCAAGGGGCTTTCATGCGTCCTTATGGCTGCGATCGTTCTCAAAATGCGAGAATACTTTGGCCTGGAAAACGTCGTTTGTGAGTAATCCAGTCTCTCCTCACTGCCCTTCTCCTTTCAGCTTCGCTGATTCACAGCTGCACTTCACCTTTCGGTGTCAGTGAATCACAGCCTCCCTTCTCCTATCACCGCTGATTCACAGCTGAACTTCACCTTTCGGTATCACTAACATCTGATAGCCCGAGACGACCCCAGTTTTAACTGGGCAGCGGTCATCGTCATCGTGGCGGGAGCGATCGGCGGCTATCTCAGTCTCCTGATTGAGGTGTTTTTCAATGGACTATCCGACAGTCACGTCTAACGATGTGACAGGAGGGTATTCCCCGATGACTGTAATGGTCTGACGGGCAGGTTGGCATCAGCCTGCAGTTGCTTTTGTCCGCCTGGCATGAAAATCGAGTTGAGGTCAGTTGGTGCGTACTCTCGTTTCGGGATTGACGATTGAGTACTGGCCTGCACGACGTTCTTCGGGACGAAGGGCAGTAAAGGGGTGAGAGACTGTAATGGTCTCCACACCAACAGCATCTGGGGTTTTGTTGATTTGATAGACTTGGTTTACATCTGGGGTTGGCTCAAATCTGAGGATTGCTTCGCATCTGGGGTGGCTCGCATCTGGGGTGGTTCGCATCTGGGGTTGGCTCACATCTGGGGTGTTGGTTTGCGACTTGGTTCGCATCCGGGGGCATGTTCCAGATGGATAATCTGTGAACATTTCTTTTCTCATTGTGTTCATGGCCTAGCTGCGATGGCATAAAGAGGAAATTTATGTATACATTGGCCGCTAGAAAAATAAGAGACGAAACGAAATTATTAGACTACTTTATGGTCCTTAGACCATATCTTTAGGCTACTTATCTTTGTACCCCAAAACCTAACTCCTGCGAGTCAAAGTTCTCAACAACACCACACAAATCAACGTATCCAACACTATTACGATATACCAAATTAAACTTTTCTTATCACCTAATCAAGGCTGCTGAAGCTTTCTCTTCTGCTGAGCCCTAACATAAGGTTGCTTGCGAGGTATAAAATTCTTTGTCTGCTGCTGGTTTCCCACTTCTCCTTTCATCATCACCAACGCCCCCCAACTCGCACAGCAGTAAGTGACTTTCACCGCAACCTTTTGCCGAGTTATCAAAGGTCCGACAAGTGGCAACAGTCTTCGACATGATTGATCCTCGAGCATCTCATCACGTCGTGAGTCGTTGGAAACTCGACCTGGCCGCCCGATGGTACACGATCCAGTCTGAAACACTACACATTCCCGATCGATTCGGTTTTCTCACCAAGGGGACACCTCCGAGCGAGGTTTTTGAAGTTGAAAGAGTTATCAGGCTGTCGCTTTGTCAATTTTGCTTCCTCATCCTCCTCTCACTGGTCTTCACTCGCTTACCACAGATCGGGATATCTCGAACTTTGCAGGCCTCGGGGTTCATATTGGGAGTGCAGTTCCTAGTATTTGGTCTCTTTTGGGCGCTTCAGTATTTGCCTCCTCGCGCCAGTTCTATAAACTGGGGGACATGGGAGTACAGCGATGATACAGCTCACATCAATTACTTGAAGGAAGTGTTCGGGAGCTATTGCAATGGGTGGGACTCCGAATTGTTTTTCGACTTGCTACCTGCTTTGCTCAGTTGTTGTGTCGGCTGGTTTTGGGTCGATAGGTACTGGGTGTGGCTGAAGGTGGTGGCCATCGTGGATGAGGCAAGGAAGCTGTTGTGTGGTCATTGGTGAAAGGAAGCGAAAAGGGTCCCAGTCACAAGAAATTTATTATCCATTTAATAAACGCATGTCACTTCAATTTCGCATGGCAAGGGTATCATTATCATGAACTGTGTAGTCTACTTCAATTCTGTCCATCAACCTCTGGCAGCCTCTCTTCTCGACTCTGCCACTAGCTTTCGCCTCTTATTCCGTTCGTCCTGCTCAGCCATCACCTTTGCCGTCAGCGACGCAGCGAAAGAATTGTTGATACCACTTATCCTGGCATCCTCCTTCTTCTTTGCAACATTGGACGCCTTATCCTCTTCATTCACGTCGTCGCCCTTGCGCTTCTTCTTCTTTTCCGACTTGTCCTTCTTTAAAGTATGTGTCAATCCCTGACTCTTGAGGTTCTCAACTCTCTTCTCCAATCTCTCAACTTCTTCTTTTGTATGCGCGATAAGCGTGATGACGTTGTCTTGTTCAAACTCAGTGCCGCATTCGGGACAACTCTTTTCCTGAATCTCCTTGATCGCTATATCCGCAAAGACATGTCCGCAAGGTACCAGATAGACAGACTTGACGGAAGTACCCAGCTCCTTCATGGAGATGGGGCACACCAACTTGTCGCCTTCCTTGGAAACCTTGAGCTTTACCACGTCGCGCAATGACTTGACACCCAGGCTCGCGGGTGTGATGTCGACGGGTTCGTCAGATGGCATAAGACCATTTAGGATCGCTTCGTAGTTGTATAGGCGCCCGCGCCAGTCGGAGACAAGAGTATCGATATCGAGAGGTTCGCCGCTGAGGGCGCAATGGGACCAAGCATGAGCGAGAGCTTCAAGGGTGGTCGCTTTCAGTTCGGAAGTGGTGGGAGCGCGCGCCGCATTCTTGACAAGCTCGTGACGCTTGGGGATGGAGCCGCCGTCGTTACCCATGATTGTCGATCGCGATGGGGTCGGTCAAGTTAACTTGACAAAGGTGATTGGGCAACAGTGAAGAGGTGGTATGTTCGGTAGTAATGTCGGTGCAGTGATTCAGGAACCACAGCGACTATTATTGGCAGGTCGGAGTGTTGGAGGATGATAAAATGATCGAAGGTAGATAAAGTTAGGAATTGCTACTGAGTAGAAGCGATTCCTAAGTCAGATGAAAGATGCTTATCGATAAGAACGATTTGGCACTAAACAAGGGGAAAGTGAATGGACAGTATGATAATCCTACACACTGTGAAATTTCGCGGCTTTCTGGCATGTTGTCTGCCAATCAGCACTGTAAGGAAACGTTGGCAACGCTCCACTGGTCAACCGCCAATTCCTAAACATCCATCACCAATGACCTCCACCCAGCCCAAGCTCATCAACCTCCAACTTGACCTCCACACCGGTGCTATGCGCCTTTCATAATATCTTCTTTCCGTGGCGCCTTTTTGGAGGTATTACTTATCTTACAGGATTAACATCCGGTACTTACTCATTAATACATCGGTCGCTTTCCCAAACAAACGACACATCGACGACCGCGCGCTTGGGCTCAAGCTCTATCCAAACTCCCCACTCAACCTCGAATTCTTCTTCCAAATCCTGCCCTCGGGCTCTAGATATCGAGGTACATGCGCTCTTGATCAATTCCATCTCAGTGCCGTGACGGCAAAATGGCACAAGCACAGCAGATCGCCTTGGAGCGGCTGGAGCAAGTCTCCCGCGGCCTCAGGTCAAAGTATGTTCCACCATGGCGACGATGACCAGGCAGGCGAACAAACCTAACATCTCCTCAGGGTTAGCGATGATGTGCGAAAACGATCCGCCGTACAGCTTCGCGAGCTTGTAGTCATTTGTCATCGAGACCTTAGCCCCGAATTGTTTCAGACGTTCTACAACGCAGTCAACAATAAAATTACACAGCTCATCACACACGGAAGCGACTCTTCCGAGCGACTTGGCGGTATCTACGCCCTCGATGCGCTCATCGACTTTGAAGGCGTCGACGTCTCCATCAAATACACGCGTTTCACCCAGAATCTTAAAACGATCCTACGTGGAAAGGACATCAACGCTATGCAACCGGCCGCAATCGCGCTTGGGAAGCTATGCCGACCCGGCGGATCGATGATATCAGAAGTAGTGGATTCAGAGGTTAATACCGCTCTCGAATGGCTACAGAACGACCGCGTGGAAGAGCGACGATACAGCGCCGTACTCGTCCTGCGTGAATTGGCTCGCAGCGCCCCGACACTCATGTATCAATACATCCCGACAATCTTCGACTGGATCTGGATAGGACTCAGAGACTTTCGACAGCTTATTCGAGCGACATCCGCGGAAACGGTCAGCGCCTGCTTCCGCATCCTTCGCGAACGAGACCAAGAGATGAAGCAGCGATGGATGAGCAATATTTACAACGAAGCAAAGCAGGGTCTCAAGGTCAACACCGTCGAATCAATCCACGGTTCATTACTCGTCTTGAAGGAGCTTCTCGAGCAGGGTGCCATGTACATGCAGGAGCATTACCAACAGGCGTGTGAAATTGTCTTCAAGCACAAGGATCACAGAGACCCGACCATTCGAAAGACAGTGGTCCTTTTGATCCCTGACCTTGCTAGCTACTCTCCAGCCGATTTCGCGCACACATGGCTACACAAGTTTATGGTGTACTTGTCGGGTATGCTTAAGAAGGATAAAGAACGAAATGATGCGTTCCTGGCAATCGGTAACATTGCCAACTCTGTCAAGAGCGCCATTGCTCCTTATCTTGACGGTGTTTTGATCTACGTTCGCGAAGGTCTAAGTGTGCAGTCCCGAAAGAGAGGGTCAGTCGATCCAGTGTTTGACTGTATCAGTCGTCTGGCCGTGGCTGTAGGTCAGACGCTCAGCAAGTACATGGAAGCACTATTGGATCCCATTTTTGCATGTGATCTCACACCAAAACTCACACAGGCCCTTGTTGATATGGCTTTCTACATCCCTCCGGTCAAGCCCACGATCCAAGAACGATTGCTCGATATGCTCAGCGTTGTTCTCTGCGGTGAACCCTTCAAGCCTCTCGGTGCACCCCACCCCAATACCCTCACCTCCGTCCCAATTATTCCCAAGGACGCCAAGGATCCTCTAGCTTACGACCATCGCAGGGCCGAGGTCAAGCTGGCGCTCAACACTCTCGGTAGCTTCGATTTCTCTGGCCATGTTCTGAACGAGTTCGTCCGCGATGTCGCAATCAAGTACGTCGAGGATGAAGACCCAGAAATCCGAGAGGCGGCCGCTTTAACATGCTGCCAACTCTATGTCCGCGATCCCATTGTCAATCAGACCAGTTATCATGCACTCCAGGTAGTCGGCGATGTTATAGAAAAACTTCTCACTGTCGGAGTTTCAGATCCTGAACCCAACATAAGACGGACGGTCCTCGCTGCTCTCGATGAACGATTCGATCGTCACTTAGCTAAGGCCGAGAACATTCGTATCCTTTTCTTCGCGCTCAACGACGAGGTATTTTCTATTAGAGAAGTCGCCATCTCTATCATTGGGCGTTTGGCCAGATACAACCCAGCCTACGTTATTCCTTCGCTGCGAAAGACACTCATTCAGATGCTCACCGAACTGGAGTTCTCTGACGTGGCCCGTAACAAGGAGGAAAGCGCTAAGCTGTTGAGTCTTTTGGTTCAGAATGCGCAGTCTCTCATCAAGCCATATGTCGAGCCCATGATTTCGGTTCTCCTACCCAAAGCGAAAGACCCCAACCCATCCGTGGCTGCCACCATCCTCAAGGCTATTGGTGAGCTTGCGACTGTTGGTGGTGAAGACATGATGCCGTACAAGGACCGATTGATGCCCCTCATTCTTGATGCGCTACAGGATCAGAGCTCTAATGCGAAGAGAGAGGCCGCTTTGCACGCACTGGGACAGCTTGCGAGCAACTCTGGATACGTCATTCTGCCATATATTGAGTATCCTCAACTTCTTGAGATCTTACAGAGCATCATCAGAACCGAAGGACAACGAGTACCATTGAGACAGGAAACCATCAAGCTCATGGGTATTCTGGGTGCGCTGGACCCTTACAAACATCAGGTGAGTTTCTCGATGAAGAATGGCTAGCAACAACTAACATGACCTCAGGCCGAAGAACGAACTCCCGATTCGCGAAATGGCGAGGCCACTCAATTGACTGACATCTCACTTATGATGACTGGCCTGACACCATCCAACAAGGAGTACTTCCCTACCGTCGTTATCAACGCCCTCTTGCAAATCTTGAAGGATTCGTCCCTGGTTCAGCACCACGCCGCTGTCATTGAAGCGATTATGAACATCTTCCGCACTCTGGGCTTGGAATGTGTGTCTTTCCTTGACCGAATTATCCCAGCATTCCTTCAAGTCATTCGATCGGCCACATCCACACGACTCGAATCTTACTTCAACCAATTGGCTACTCTCGTTAGCATTGTTCGACAACACATCCGAAACTACCTGCCTTCCATTGTTGAGATCCTTCAAGAATACTGGCACACTTCTCCGTCACTGCAGACTACCATCCTGTCGCTCGTTGAGGCTATCTCCAGGTCGCTTGAAGGTGAATTCAAGATCTACCTGGCTGGTCTGTTGCCATTGATGCTTGGAGTCTTGGACAAGGATAACTCTGCTAAACGTACGCCGTCTGAGAGGGTTATGCATGCGTTCTTGGTGTTTGGTGCCAGTGCGGAGGAGTACATGCACCTCATCATCCCAGTCATAGTGCGCACATTCGAGAAACAGGGCCAGCCTACGTTTATCAGAAAGCAGGCCATCGACACCATTGGCAAAATCTCTCGACAGGTCAATCTCAATGACTACGCAGCAAAGATCATCCATCCCCTTACACGTGTGCTGGACGCGGGCGAGCCTGTGCTACGAACTGCTGCTCTGGATACCCTGTGTGCTCTCATCCAGCAATTGGGCAAGGATTACCTGCACTTCATGGGCACTGTCAACAAAACCATCAACCAGCACCAAATCCAGCACTCCAATTACGAGCTGCTTGTGAGCAAGCTGCAGAAGGGAGAGGTCTTGCCGCAAGATCTGAGCTCGGGTGCCGGTTTTGGTGATGGGGCCGACGAGGCCACCTTTGCGGATCAAGGCACGAAGAAGTTGGAGATGAACGCCATTCATCTCAAGGCCGCCTGGGATACAAAGGGAAAGTCCACGAAGGAGGATTGGCAAGAGTGGCTGCGACGATTCAGTACCACGCTGCTTACAGAGTCGCCAAACCACGCCCTTCGAGCCTGCGCTAGTCTCGCCAGTGTGTATCTCCCTCTTGCTCGCGAGCTGTTCAATTCTGCTTTCGTCTCTTGTTGGAGCGAACTGTATGAGCAGTTCCAAGACGAGCTTATCCAGAACATTGAGAGTGCCATCAAATCCGAGAACGTTCCACCCGATCTGTTAGGTCTCCTACTTAACCTCGCCGAGTTCATGGAGCATGACGATAAAGCGTTGCCGATTGACATCCGAGTCCTGGGTAGGGAGGCTGCTCGTTGTCACGCATACGCAAAGGCTCTGCATTACAAGGAACTCGAGTTCCTTCAGGATCAGAGCAGTGGTGCTGTCGAGGCTCTGATCGTTATCAACAATCAGCTCCAACAGTCCGATGCTGCCATTGGTATTCTTCGCAAAGCTCAACTCTATAAGGAAGGCATTCAGCTTCGAGAAACCTGGTTCGAGAAGTTGGAGCGCTGGGAAGAAGCGCTTGCATTCTACAACAAGCGCGAGGAGGAAGTACCCGAGGATCAAGCAATTCCTGTTGACATTGTCATGGGTAAGATGCGTTGTTTGCATGCCTTGGGAGAGTGGGAGGCACTTGCGTCATTGACTGGCAGCACTTGGGCCAACTCTACACCAGAAGTACAGAGGATGATCGCACCTTTGGCCACAGCCGCCGCCTGGGGCCTCAACAAATGGGATTCCATGGACAACTACCTCTCATCGCTCAAGAGGTACTCGCCTGATCGCTCATTCTTTGGCGCAATTCTAGCTCTGCACCGAAACCAGTTCCGCGAGGCCATAGCATGTGTCACGCAAGCTCGTGAAGGTCTGGATACTGAGCTGAGTGCACTTGTCAGCGAGTCGTACAACCGGGCGTACCAAGTCGTCGTTCGTGTCCAAATGCTTGCCGAGTTGGAGGAGCTCATCGTGTATAAGCAATGCGATGAGAAGAAGCAAGCTATTATGAGACGAACATGGGAGACTCGACTCAAGGGTTGTCAAAGAAACGTCGAAGTTTGGCAACGTATGCTCAGGTTGCGTGCTATAGTGATTGCACCAACTGAGAACATGCACATGTGGATCAAGTTCGCCAACCTTTGCCGCAAGTCTGGTCGAATGGGTCTCGCCGAAAAGTCACTCAAGCAACTCATCGGAACCGACGCTCCTTTGGAGTCTATGATACCCTACTGGAACGATCAGCGACAGCCCGGACCCGGCCCTAGGGGCGCGCCGGCAGCACAGGTTATCTACGCCGTCCTCAAGTATCAGTGGGAGACTGGACAACAAGCTGCCAAGAAGACCGATATCCCCGAGAAGACACTGTACTGCCTTCGCAAGTTTACTAATGATGCTGCACAGAGACTTGATGTTGCCAAGGCTCATCTCAATGCTCAAGCAGGCAGCGAAGTCAACATTACAGGCGATTACGGCTTCCAGAACCCAATGGATCCTACTCTCATGAGCCCTCAGACCCAGCGAGCCTTGTATGACCAGACTGTTCTGCTGGCCAAGTGCTATTTGAGACAGGGAGAGTGGCTGATTGCACTCAACAAGGATGACTGGCAATACACCCAGGTTCAAGACATCCTCACATCTTACTCACAGGCTACCAAATACAACCCCCGTTGGTACAAGGCCTGGCACGCTTGGGCACTAGCAAACTTTGAGATCGTGCAGACTATCACAGCCCAGAACGAGGGACACTTGTCAAGGGCGGATCAATCCATGGTGATTGAGCACGTTGTGCCAGCAGTCAATGGCTTCTTCAAGTCTATCGCACTGTCTGAGGGAAGCTCTCTGCAGGATACTCTTCGTCTGCTTACTCTTTGGTTCACTCATGGAGGTAGCGCGGATGTCACCTCAGCAGTCACGGACGGCTTTGCTAATGTCAGCGTCGATACCTGGCTTGAGGTCATTCCCCAGTTGATTGCCCGAATCAACCAGCCTAACAAGCGCGTTCAGCAATCGGTGCATAACTTGCTTGCCGATGTCGGACGAGCTCATCCTCAAGCCTTGGTGTACCCTCTCACCGTCGCCATGAAGTCCTGGCAGAACACAAGACGATCTCGTTCCGCAGCTCAAATTATGGATAGCATGCGACAACATAGCGCAAACTTGGTCGCTCAGGCAGACATTGTCAGTCACGAACTCATTCGCGTGGCTGTTTTGTGGCATGAACTTTGGCACGAAGGACTGGAAGAAGCATCGCGTCTGTACTTTGGCGACCACAACATTGAAGGCATGTTTGCAACTCTGGAGCCATTGCATGAGCTTCTCGAGCGCGGACCTGAGACTCTTCGTGAGATTTCATTCGCGCAAGCATTTGGTCGGGACCTTAAGGAGGCTCAAGACTGGTGCCGACAATACGAGACGAGTCAAGACGTCAATGATCTGAACCAGGCATGGGACCTCTACTACCAGGTGTTCCGTAGAATCAGTAGACAACTTCCTCAGGTCACCACGCTGGAGCTTACATACTGCTCACCCAAATTGCTCAACGCAAAGAACCTGGACCTCGCTGTACCTGGTACATACAAGAGTGGACAGCCTATTGTGCGGATCATGTCTTTCGATACGACGTTTAGCGTCATCAATTCCAAGCAACGCCCGCGAAAGCTCAATGTCAACGGCAGTGATGGAAAGTCGTACGCCTTCCTTCTCAAGGGCCACGAAGATATTCGTCAGGATGAGAGAGTCATGCAGCTGTTTGGTCTCTGCAATACCCTCCTGTCGCATGACTCGGAATGCTTCAAGCGACACCTCAACATCCAGCGCTACCCAGCCATTCCTCTGTCGCAAAACAGTGGTCTTCTCGGATGGGTTCCCAACAGCGACACTCTCCACGTCCTTATTAGGGAATATCGCGAGAGTCGCAAGATCCTTCTCAATATCGAGCATCGTATCATGCTTCAAATGGCGCCTGATTACGACAACCTTACCTTGATGCAAAAGGTAGAAGTCTTTGGTTATGCGCTAGATAACACTACTGGTCAGGATCTTTACCGTGTATTATGGCTCAAATCCAAATCTTCCGAAGCCTGGCTCGAGAGGCGAACAAACTATACCCGCTCACTGGGTGTCATGTCTATGGTAGGATACATTCTTGGATTGGGTGATCGTCACCCGTCCAACTTGATGCTTGACCGCGTCACCGGAAAGATTATCCACATCGATTTCGGTGACTGTTTCGAGGTGGCGATGAAGCGTGAAAAGTACCCCGAGCGGGTTCCTTTCCGTTTGACAAGAATGTTGACTTATGCCATGGAGGTCAGCAACATTGAGGGTAGCTTCAGAATCACATGTGAGAATGTCATGAGGGTACTGAGAGACAACAAGGAAAGCGTCATGGCTGTTCTCGAAGCGGTAAGTTTATACATGCTCTACTCAATTGTATCAATTACTAACAATCACCAGTTCATCCACGACCCTCTCCTCACATGGCGTCTAACAAACGCCCCCTCCCCAGCAGGACCCAACTTCCGCAACGACAGAGACACAGCGATGCCCGTCCCCGGCGGCGTCCGCGCCCGTCGTCAATCCATCCTCGACAGCGACGTAGCACCCTCTGAACTCCTCAACGCCCCCGAACCATCCATCCAAACACGCGCCCGCGCCCGAACAAACAGTTCAGCGGGTGTCCCCGAGACCAACGGCGGCGCACCAGAAGTTGAAAGCCAAAACGCTCGAGCTGTCGAAGTCCTGGATCGTGTGCAGCAGAAACTCACAGGTCGTGATTTTAAGAACAACGAGGAGTTGGATGTCATTAACCAGGTTAATAAACTCATCATGGAGGCGACGAAACTGGAGAATTTGTGTCAGCACTATATAGGATGGTGTAGTTTCTGGTAGAGATGAGAAGGAGGAGAAGAAGGGGGGATTGCGTCTTATCTTTATTTTTCTTCATAGATGCGTGCGGGAGTTTGGGGGGATTGGCGGTTCTTTTAATTTGATGATATCAGGACGTTGAGATGTGCAGTGCAGTAGTATCGTGTTTGTTCATATGTAATGTACGGATGAATATTCGATGAAGTATCTGCTCACCATGTAATATGAAGCCAGCCTGTATTCATCGCGACTATGCATATGAGTACCTTGCAACACCCATCAACATCATCTCTCAAGGTACATAATACCCGACCGTAAAAAAGGTACCTCAAAGCCAACCACACTCCCATCCTGATCAATATACACTAAGACTCTATCCAATGGCTCACCACCGTAATGAACCCAATCCTGTATCGTCCATCCGACGCAGTTCATTTCTTCAATCATGTCCCCTGGTAGATCTGTTTCATACCCTGTGTCGAGCTCAGGCCAGAGATGCCATACTTCTCTCGTAACATTACCCTCAGTCTCGCGAAGCTCACTAGGAAAGACTCGAATCTTGGGTCCAATCTCTGGAAGAAAATCACCTAATGTAAACCACCATATATCCACAAGTGAAGACACGATATCTGTGCCATTGCGATGGAGGGAAGTCAACACCATCGAGTCCCCATCATGTTCCAACACCGCCTCAACAACACCTCCCTCATTCCTATACAATCCTTCATATCTTTTCGCTTGCACCCTAGATATCTCGTCAGCAGCATCTATAAAGGTAGAAAGTACAGCATTAGCGAGAACAGGCGCTGCGTTCATGGGTCCAGCTGTGAGAACAATAATCGCTAGACCGTACTCATCTACAAAACTGAGTTGACTCCTGTAGTTCTGCGCACCGCCTGTTTTGCTATAAACAGTGACTGTGTGAGGATTGTTTGGTATAAGATTCGGTAAGCGGAGAATCTCCCATGGCATGCCGCTCATAGTGTAAGCATTTCCTGCGAAAGCCGTGGGTTTGAACCAGCCGTTGATCTCGGATGGTGTCACGTTTAAAGTCCTTGAGAGAAGAGCGTGGGAGAATTTGGAGAGATCTGAAATAGAGGATACTAGGCCACCTGCTCTGATGGGTGTTAGTCGTGTGTAATGGGATAAAGGGTTGTACTTACGGGGTGTTTATCCCATAATCTGATCCCCAGCTGCTATCGCTAGGAGGAATGACTGCGCTACTATCATTCCCAGGCGACGCAAATGTGTTGTTCATATCCAATGGGTCTGTTACTATCTCTTTCAGTAACTGTTCAAAGGTCTTGCCTGTATATTCTTCTAGCCATGCCGAGGAGAACAAAAGCCATGTTGGAATAGGCAGGTCGTTCGTTTGGTTTCGTCTGAAGATAAGAAGTTTCCATCCCATTGATAATGTCTGTTACTTGTCAGTGCCATCGTTTATGTGGTCTATGATCTTGTTACCTTGACCAGTACAAGCCTTGTTGAGAGTTGCGACACCACATGGTGGATACTCATCGTCTTCAATTGGTGGTAGACCGTATTCTTGAAAGATGTGTTTGAGAAAGTAAAATTCGGAGAACCCATCTATGTTTACATTAGTACAGTAATACTTGGATATGAATGAGATACTTACAGTTCGCTGGTGTGCCACTCAGGTATGAAGCCAACATCCTCAAGCTCACATCCTTCCACCGATCACCATCAAGACCAGGAAGAAACTCAGTAACAGACGCATCCAAACTTACGCCACTCTTCAAAAGCACAAAAACGGTAAAAACCTTGGTAATTGATCCGATAAGGTACTGCGAATCGCGATTGATGTCTTTGGTACCTCTTGTATTGGCAGTTGCAAGATGATGGTATTCCCAAACTGGTTTGTGGCTTTCTGCGCTTACTACAGCGAGCGAGAATGACACGTTGTTTACTGGCCAGCCTGCTTTGATGGACCCAGATATAGCTGCATCGAGAGTGCTTGTCAAGTTGACTGCTGATGACTTAAAGATGGGAGAGGTGGTGAGGGATGTTGGTTTGGGCAGAATGGAGCCTTCGGGATGGCATTTGAGATGGGCTTGTGTTGTGAGGGAGAGAATTATTATGGTTATGTAGTAAAAGATCATGGCTGGACTTGGGGAAATGAAGATTTAGTGTGCATTTGCCTCTTGTCACGCCCGTCTCGATTCAACTCTTATATGTTTGTTTCCTGAGTCAATTGTCAAATTCTCGTGAGGCCGTAATACGAAATACGATCAATTGAGTGATCGGGCATCTATTGATAGGTCCCAATTAAGATCTTGAGCTGTAGATCCGAAGATCTGCATAGCACTTGTAGTTGGTGTAGCACGCTAAGGCAAGGTTGAATGCGAGATACGATGCCAAGATGTCAATATTTGCTACTTGATTAGACTTCTTAGGCTATTTATTTGCATCACCATATTCATGCACAGGAACTGATACTCCCATTTCACTATAACCGGTGTTCAATTATCCCTTGCCTGCACTAGTAGGGTGTCTCCAAATACAGTAATAACAAAAGAGAAAATTTGTTAAAGTCAAACAGCGTCTATCTTTACTCCGCAAATATCGTTGATCGATCATAAGGGTCTCCCTTTCCACACTCGGTATTGTCAAATGGGACTGTTTCATAACCACCAGTCAAAAGATTGATAAACACAGAAGTGCCATCTTGTACACTGCCCTCCGCATTAAATGAAATCTGTCTGTAACTTTCGATAGCACTATTCTGTACACCTGTTGTTGCACTTGAGCCCTTGTCGGTTGTAGTGTAGTATGAAAACCTGAAGATTTGTGGAAAGTTCTGGTAAAAGGTGGCGGTAAAATGGAACAAACTGTCGTCGTTCTGGTCGTCGCCAGGAGGACCTAGATACCTTCCGACAACCCACTCGAAAGTAGCCTGCGTGCCGTGCTGACCGTCAAAGACTTCATACGCAACTGAATGACCGCGACTTCTATCCAGAATGAAGTCGTCCCAGTAAGGACAGACGGCTATTCCAGGAATGGCTTGGGTTGGGAGCGGTCTGTTGCCAGGCTCTGCAGGATATCCACCGGAGCCCAAAGATATTACGCCATTTGTAGAAACATAGACAGTGCTCTGGCCACTGCCCGCAATATTGAATGGCAAGGCAATATTGGCAACGGAGTCATCGTAATAAGCATTGCCAAAAATTGGTGTTGGATTCAGTAGAGCTACTGTTGTGAGGATCACTTCGCTATCGCAGCTTGAAGTGGTTGTAGTTGCTTCAGCAGTAGTCGTGGTTTCCTCGTCTGTTGTTGTAGTGCCTTCATCCGCAGTCGTGGTTTCAGTGCCTGTAGTGTCCTCGGCAGTAGTTGTTGTTTGAGTAGCGGTAGTTTCTCCAGTCGCTGTAGTTTCTGCAGTCGCATTTGTGGTGTCAAGCAGTGTCGACGTTTCAGACTCCTGAGGTAATATCGTTGTTGAGATGGTAGTCTCTTCAAAAGGAAGATCTGTGACTGTAGTGACTGTAGAGAGGACAGTGGAGGCAGAAGGTTCAAACGGTGACTCGGAAGATGAAGAGGTATCTGTAGATACTGTAACAACAGTAGAGTCTGTTGAGGAAGAAGTTTGAAGCAAAGGGACAGATTGGGATTCAGTTGTGATTGTTGTTGATAAAGTCAAGGAAGAAGAAGATGTAAACAAAGAAGATTGCGAGGAAAGGTCTGTGGATGACGAGTCTACAGTGACAATTGCTGTTTCGTCTGTGGTGACTGTCGATTGTGTTTCCGTTACGACACTGGGACTGTCGGTGGAGGATGATGCACCCATGGGCTCAGTAAGTATTGTTGATGTCAATTCTTGAGCTCCGGACGACACAGCCGAGCTGCTTATATCTGTCGAAGCGGTAACGGGAGATTGAGCCACGTCGCTGCTGGTTAAGCTTGCTTGATCGGGTCCGGGTATTTCACCGTTTTGACATTGCTCAACTGCTGAGAGTTAGTGTTAGGTCTCTGAAAGGCAATTGATCATTGACTTGCCAGTATAAGCCTTTAGCAGGACAGGGTCGCATCCTGGAGGACTTGACCCAAATGTGATGTACACTTGCCCGCTATCATTCTGACAGAAGCCGGTACTGGGTAGGGAGCTGCTAGTAAACACGAGGTTCCCGCTCACACTGGCGAACTCTCGCGTGATTGCACCATCGGGAGGCGTACCATCGCTGGCAAACAGCTTGTATGGTTCACCGTCGTAGTAGACAGGGCTTCCATTATCCAAGAGCTGACCGTCTGAGAGTTGAAAGACATCGGCATCAGTACAGATATCCACCGGGCTAACTCCATTGACGAAGCCTCCGGGGATGATTCTCTTGACCAGGCTCCGTCGCTCATTGGTAGTGTCCGGTGTAATGAAGAAGATGACGGCCTGGCCCGTCACTTCAGTTTGAGAGGTTGTCGTAGAGACATCACTCGAGATAGCAGCAGTAGGGGAGACCAAGTCAGTGAACTCTGTTGGGATGATAAAGTCCGACGAGGTAAGAAGAGTGAGCTCTGTCTGGATGGCAAAATCCGACGAAGTAAGCAGGGTGAACTCTGTTGGGATGGTAATGTCTGAAGAGGTAGGCAGAACGACTGTGGAGTCAGGATCCTGAAGGACAATGGAAGACTCTCGATCTGCTGGAAATGTAGACAGGGGAACAGCAGACGTCGAACGGTTTGTAAAGTATGGAGGGAGAATGCCTCGTGTCGTAGGCAGGGCCGGTGCTGGTCCAGCGTCTACAGCGGCAAGATAGGTTGACAGGTAAGTATAACAAATGACTCCATTATCCTCAGACTCGTCGATGAGCTCCAAACTAGTAGCAAGCTGGGCTATGCTACCGAGAGCAAGAAGAGACTGCCACTTCATGGTGAACAAGGTAAAGGTTGAGAGTTTGATGAGTAGCAAACATCGGATCAACAGCTGTATTTGAGGGCTGGAAGGGGGATATTCCACCAACAGTCCTCGTATGGAACTCTGGTAAATTATTGTGTTATTTCCGCACGCTTCAAAGTGAAGCCACCAACAGTTTACATGTTTGTTGACAGAAGTTACGTCTTAGAAGAATGTCTCAGGGGGGATAGTTACCTGCAGGGCAGAGCGTTGTCTTAGTCCAGCTCCTACCGGACATGCGGATAATGCACTTTGAGTAGCCTTATGAACAAACAGTGTCCCGATTCGGTCGGATACATATTTGGCAATCTTGCTGTAATTCATGTCGCATCCTTCGACCAAACATTCATCTCCCTATCAAGCGGGGGAATAATCGGGATCTCAAATAATACATGACTTGAGAAGTTCAGATTGCGGATGAATGTAGGTCTGGTCAAAAGTTGTTGGTTCGAGGAAAATAAGACATGGGCATAACATGACCTGGGATGACATTCGAGATGCGCTCAGGGACCAAAAGAATATATTATTATTAATGAATAATGACTGTATCGGTTGATAATTGCAGCATGTCGACAGGTGAGGGCACCTAAGGGTTACTTTGCCTTGATTTTGGAGTTTCCTATAGTAAACGCAGGAGTCCTTTTGAGTGTGTCTTGTTGCTGGAGTTGTGATTCAGGGAAACAGGCAGAGGCTCGGCCCGGGTCAAGGGTAGCTATGGCTGCACCACAGTCCTCCTTGTTGTCGCAATCACATCTAGGAGAAGCCAGTATTCATCGACATAGATTGGAAGACAGCGGTTCTGAGACGCTGACAAGGAAGTCTGGTCCTGGTATCTGATTTTTCACAGTAATGGATATCGGCCTGGGATGCCTCTCGGAGCGTGCAAGGTAACCTTGCAGGTACAAATACCTACGGAGGGAGAGCGGGAGGCCAGAATGAACAGCGTTATGCGGCATGCATTTCTGACATTGTTGATACTCTTCTTTTGTCGCCTAGTCATATTAAAACATGGCAACCTCCGATAATTATATTGCATCATTCACCTCAATATCTATTCACATGTCTTGATTAAGACACTCAATTGTAGATCTAGTAGATCTTCACGGCAGTTACAGTTATAGCGCGACGCTAAGGCAAGATTAAATGCAAGATACGATGCCAAGGTGCATATTCGCTTGGCTAACAAGATCTCCGATCAACACACAGTGAGACAGACCAGCAGCTAGCTAACAATGTCAGTCCATGGCCATTCAAGTTCAAAGCACAACGTAAATCATGTCTATTTTATTTATTTCATAGCCCATTAACTAAATCTTTGGCATATCCAACAGAGCAGGTACCAATCCCCATCTCCTAGCAGTCTCATCTCTTGGCACAACTCCCATATCCTCTATCGCTCTCGTATTCACAAACCCAGGACCTCCACTCTCCCAAGTGTGATTCCTCCAGCTTCCCAATGTAGGCCACATCTTTTCTCTCACAATCCTTTCAATCTTGGCTTTACGCTGTGTAGCTTCCTCATCGCCTACAAGTCCCACCACACTCGTCCACAAAGCCCACGTCTCTTCAAGTTCATCCACACTCGACACACCCATCACGCTAACACCAAGACGACCTGTGTCGCTGGGGTTTAGGTGTGTACCAAACTGTGAGCCTACGCGCGCCCAATTCTCGAGAGCCCATCGGATAGCCACTTCTTCTAGATGCTCACCCTCTTCTTGCGCAATGGTGGAAAGCTGAGCGCACAGATCGCGTAGTTCTGGGGGAGACGGGTGCCAAGCGCGCATAGGGCTGTTGTCGATACCTCGTGTTGTCAAAAGGCCCATACCGAGCATACTAGCATTGGGCAAACAATCAACACCTGCAGTCTTGAATCGATCCAGTAGCGCCTGATTTCCAAGCTTATTGTTTTGTATGCAAAAATTGCTGTACGACATGACAGCGTCCAAAGGTTCTCCCGTCTCGCGCAAGATCATCTCCGCAAGCGATGCAAGGGTCTCAACAGGGTATCCGCTAATACCAACATATCGAATAAGACCCATGTCTCTCAACCGTCGAAGCTCGGTAACAGCAGCAAGAACCTCTTCAGGCGTAACAAACTCTACATCGTGGGTGTAGACAAGATCAAGGTATGACGTGCCCAATCTTTCAAGACTGCGACAAACACTGTAGTTGATCCAAGCGGGAGAATAGTCAAACTCGTCTCCAGCAATGCGACCGGCCTTTGTGATGATGAAGTAACCTTCGCGCGGCGGTGGCGGGGTCAATTTTCGTAGCGCATCACCGAGAAGAATCTCGGAGGGACCGTAGTAAGGAGACGTATCGAAGGCGAGGATATTGTGAGCGAGAGCGCGGCCTACGATATCGGTATAGGGCATTTTTGTAGGGTCGGGATGGTATTGGACGTTGAAGGTGGCTGTACCGAGGATGAGAGGGGGGAGGACCTCGGAGAGAGGTTTTCGTTGGGCCATTTCGAGTGCCGAGTATCGAGTATCGCGGGTAAAGAGGTGATATCTAGAAAGAGGTAATGGTAGAGAGAAGTAATAGCAGAGATCGTCAGGGTCCGAATTTATTTTTTAGTTGCGGCGCAATCGGGATAGTGGGGGAAGCTCTTTTTTTTGGTGGAGGGGCAGCGCAAAGCTCGGTTCGGAGCGGTATTGTAAGAGAGATCAAGAGGAATAAAATCTAGATTTGAAGTCAAGAAATCTCTGCTTATCTTTATTAGTATCGCAAAAAGATAAACAAGGGTCCATATGTCGGTAATTTCCCTTAGGGGTCCTCAATCGAGCGATCCATCATTGACAAGCACGATGGCAGATTAATTGATGAATCATGATGAGTACCGCCGACTGGGTCCAGCCCAGTCCAAACCAAACCAAACCTGAAATGGTCGAATGCGCAATTTAAACATTCGGTTGCGTTATTTGTGGTTGTAACCTGTCAAATGTACTCTATACTTGTTGATGACAGAGAGGAATGAGAGACGTTGATAACTTGACATGTCAATCGGAGTCATGATGAATTATCGACCGTCATGACTACCTATTCGACTAGTTCCATCTTGATTCTATTCCTTCCATGAGTCGGACTTTCTCTCTTTCCGGTCTGACTAGGATCATTTCATGGTCTGAGATGCAGATGCCATCGCCCCATATTCAACACCACCAAAGATCGACTGCACAAAATTACTAAGCGGGATACGGAAAAGTCGTGATTTTGAGTTGAGTACCTATCTCAAGAGAAGAGAGAAGAGCAGAGTTGAGTTTCATCCCTGGTTACATACATACAAACGCTAGACTCCAAAAACAAAAATACAAACAAACAATAGCTCATAGTAACGCCTCGCAAAACAAAACATGATAAGACTCTCCAGTCAGATGAGCATCTGGTGTGTGATGGTGATGGTGCAGTGGTGTTGCGATTACACACGTCGAAGACCACGACCAGAAGAAAAACACCAATCACAAAAAGAACTCGAAGATCCCTCATTGTGAACAAGACAATACCCACCACAGCACTTCTTGCACACCTTTTGCGTCTTTTCAATGCACTCATCGCAATTCATCCCGCATTCCCAGCAACTTCGCGAAACATGTCTCTTGGCTGCTGGAGCGCAACCTCCACCTCCAAAAGGTTGGTAACACGCTTCGCACCACCATTTGTTGCACGTAACACAAAATCTATCACTCAAACATGCCGCGCAGCGCGGTACGAAATCCTCATGGCCTGGTCGTGGCGTCGTGGCCGCCTGCACGGATGACGCCAGGATCGGCGGGGGACTCAGTAGTGGGAGACAAGTGTAGCGCGTCTGAGCTGTCATTACACCCTCTGGAGCTTCACCACATCCTGCGCACCCGCCGATCGCAAATGTAGCTACAGCTGGAACGCAAGGTGATCGTGTCACAAATGTTTTGCCAAAAGCTGACGAGTTTGTGTGTCGCGGTCCTTGGCAGAGCACTGCATCAAAAGAAATAATGCCCTGGCAAGATTGCATGCACTGCGCCCAGTCATCCATGTCATTTGTAGATTCGAGCACGCGGCCCTTTCGAGACCACCAAGCGTCTGCTGCATCTTTGTTTTCGTCTTTGTGCTCGCCAAAGACGTACAGAGCTTTGAGGCGCGGGGTGTTTTCTGGGCGCGAGCTGCGACAGGCATATGCTAGTGCGGCGCGCAGCTTTCCATGATTCAGGTTCTGCGCGCCTCTGATGGAAAGCATGCGGACGCTGTAGTTGGGGTCATTGATGATGTCGTGGCATAGCTCGGCCGTGACGGATAGACCGTCGAGGATTAGGGATTGGACATGGACGAGAATGTCGCGTTGTCGTAGAGTAGAGAATATGCCCCTCAAGGGACCAGCGTAGAAGCTGTGACATGTAAGCTGCTGTGCCGGCTAAAGTGGTCGCAGGACCAGGATGTATGTGGATGTGGGTATCGACTCACTCATCTTCAGTCAAGTAGTCTGAAAGGTCGACATTGTGCCAAACCGCAAGATTACGCTCCGATTTGTCTTGAGTATCTTGACAATGCGCAGTCTTGACTCTTGTAAGGTCTAAATGTCGAAAGACACCTGGCGTCTCGTGAAGCAAATACCGAATATCACGACAGGTAGCAGCGAGGTTGAGAAGACCAGACACGGGAAGGTAAGGAAGAGTGTGTCTAAGGATCAAAGAATTGTAGAGTGTGTCAAACAAGGTCGGACCTTTGGGTTGTTGGATCTGGATGATCTCTGCGCGCGTGTGGTGGTCGACGATAACTTGGCTCATGTCAGGCTGGCATGAGTATATAAAGGTAGTAGATTTTGTATATATCACTAATAAATAAGAATGAAGATGAGAAAAACAGAAAACAACAGAGGCTGGATTGAGGATATCTATATAGACTGACTAGACATACAATGTCATGCCAGTAGCTTGCTACCTAGCCAAAAAGGAAAGGAGCTTCATCCGGGGAGAGGAGAGCTGATCTGTTTGGGTGGGATGGGGATGGGGATGGCATGGGGGAGACACGCAGCCAAGATGGTCTGAGATGAGATTGGATTGGCGAGGTTAACAAAAGACAAACTTCCAGTGTATCGCATCTAATCTCAAAAAGGGGTGCGTGTATCGAGTGTGTCCAATGATCTACAGCACGTTGTATCAAGCTTCAAACCTGTGTTGCTATTTATTACACAAGAAAGCTTGAAGAGGATATGATGTTCAATTGCCCCCGAGATCAGATGGGCAGATGCAGAGTGGGGGTTACATGTAACTACATACATACACTCAACAGAGAGTAGTAATAATAAATTCCCGGCTGAACCGGAAAGCCGTAAAAAAGAATATTTTGTTGTATCTGTAGGGGAATAGGCTATAGGAAATCGGCCCGTGAAAATAGGGTGGGGGATTGGGGACTGGACTGTTGAGTACTACAGAGTAGACTATAGCGTTGACAATATGGCATCACCAAGATTTGGGATCTTATCGCAGAGGCGCACCATTCAATACCACGGGAGCTAAGACCATAAACCAGGGGTTTGTATTGGGTGGTGCGAGGAGAGGAGCTCTGTCATGTAGGGTCCTGACTAGGGTGGTCAGCCCGTGTTTTGTTGATCAAATGCGCCAAGAATACAGCACTTGTCTCTCCCCCTTTCTCACAGCTACCTAGTTGGGAGAGTCAGCGGAGATAGAATGAAAAGAGAGATGCTAGACTAGCTATTATACGGCTAAATCAGATGCATGCTGCTGTGCCGTAGAGGGTATGTAGATATTAGTTACACCCCGAATTATAGAACTGTCCTGATCAACGTGTAGATCAATTACAACAGCTCAACAAGCTCGGGGTCCGAGAGACTGCCAAGTAAGCTTCACTTTACTTTTTAAGCATCAATGATGGAGCTTTGAAACTTGTCTCGCCAATCCCATCACCATCGTCATTATTGTTAGTGGCGTATTTTTAGACCTTGTTTCTGTCTGTGTTTCCGGGGATGGAATGCCGCTTCACTATAGCTACCAACCGCTTCAGCTTTGTATGTAACCCTTCTTCTGTGGGGGTAGTATGCAGAAACAGAAAACAATACAATGTGTGTTTCACTCCTCTTTATGCTCGGGACATGTATGCGCATGCAGCAATAGCGGTGTGCAAAGGCCGTGATCAACTGGTAGGCCTATCGTTTCTATGTTGCGATCGACATGGAGTTATTATCACAGAGACTAAAACGCCAAGACTGTGAGCTACAAACATGGATCTTTGCGTATCCGTATAATACTAAACTTATTGATTTGGTGCAGTTGGATAAGATTACGAATAGATTAGTAGTCTATCATTCTAGACTGCTACTATTCGTTTGTGTATACTCCGTAGCTGGTGACAACTGTTATCTCCTACCCTGGATGGGTCTGGGAACATTTCATGTTTTGAGTGTCGTGTCTCACTCTAGTTTGTAGTCTAATTTTAACCATGTTTTCAAGCTCAAATATAGTCTGTGCTCAAGGCCAATGCGTAGATTGACACTCGAGGCTCGAAACAAGAGATAACAAGGTAGCATTAATAATGATTTTGTATGATAACAGTCTGTCTCTTGTCAAGTAACAGCTGTGCCATACATAGTAGACATTCATCTCCCCGTTTCTTTAAAATCCGGGGTAAACATGTGCTCGGAAATTCCATTGTCCGTTATCGATAACAGCTTAGTAAAGCAAACAGGCAGCTCAATTCTGATGCGTCGTCTTCCAGACGATGCTAGAAGAACGTCACCAAATTAGCTGACTGAGCATTGCCGCATGGCCCTGTTTACTGTGTCTGTTTGTTTGCATTTTTAATATGGTCTCTTTATACTGTAGAATATTTATTGAGTACTTTTAATCTACCATCTTCTCATTTGCTATACTTGTCATGACTTGTCCCACTACGTAATTGCGTCTAGCCAACCCCACCAAATCACCACTGATCAATTCGCATCATCGCCTTTCACCCCTTACCCAACTTAGTACACAACTCCCATCATGGAAGAGCCAACGCCCTTGCGCTGGTCGAGCGCATTACCGGTCGTGAATCCCTCTACAATAGCGACAAAGAATCTTCGAGGCGACAAGATCCTCCTTCCTCAATCTGCTCTCGAACAACTCCTCGCCGCCGCACGATCTCGACCTTCGACAACTACCACGCGATCAGACCCATGGTCCTACACATCAACCGACGTCGATAGCGCGCAACAATTACCGAATCCATTGATGTTCCGACTCGTGAACCCCAAGAACAAAAATGCTGTATTTGCGGGCATTAGAGAGTTTTCCGCGACCGAGGGAACTATGGGTTTGAGTCCATGGCTAACAGAGGCTTTGGGCATACAAGAAGATGAATATACGTCCTCAAATGAAGTTATAGACTTGGAGCAGGATCAGATCGAACTCGACGGCATTCAGATCAAGGTCGAGGCGCGACAATTACCCAAGGGCACATACGTGCGATTCAGACCCTTGGAAGCAGGCTATAATCCCGACGACTGGAAAGCACTACTTGAACGACAACTACGAGAAAACTTTACAACACTCAGCAAAGGGTCAATGATAGCAGTCAAGGGCGCTCAAGGGGAGGAGTTCAAGCTTCTCGTGGACAAGGTTGCGCCAGAGGGAGATGGTATTTGCGTGGTGGATACAGACCTTGAAGTCGATATCGAAGCTCTGGACGAGGAGCAGGCGCGAGAAACATTACGACGAATTATATCTGATCAAAAAGGGCCCACGGGTAGTTCGACGGGCGGCGAGATTGATGTTTGGAAGGCTGTTGATGGACAAGTTCTTGAGGGCGGATACGTCCAGTACACGCTTCCTTCATGGAACAAATCGCAACCTCTGGCCATCGAATTGAATACCGACGAAGACGACCATGCGCTTGATTTGTTTGTTTCCCCAAAGAGTTCTCGACAAAGGGCTTTGCCGAAGGAAGGTGTTCATGTCTTTGGTGACTTTTCACCTACAGTCAATGGTGTGAAAAGGATAGTGATAAGTCCTACCAATGTTGAACTCGAGGACGCGGAACAAATTGCGATATCGGTACATGCATATAAACATCCAAATGCCATGGATGGCCCTGAAAAGACGTTGCAGTATACGTTGCGCGCGAAAGTGTATCTACCGGACGAACAAGACCGGCCGAACGGAGCGTCCAACGGGACCAACGGCCAAGAGCACTCGCCCGATGAGGAACAGTGTGGCAATTGTTTACAATATATACCCAAGCGGACAATGATGCTGCATGAGAACTTTTGTCGGAGGAATAATATTGTATGCCCAGGCTGCAAAAGCGTCTTCAAGAAGGGTTCTCCAGAATGGGAGGCACATTGGCATTGTGACAAGGACGATGCATTTGGCAATTCGACAATAAGCAAGGAGAAGCACGACTACGTCTTTCACACAGAACGGCAATGCCTCAATTGCGAATTTACGACAAATTCGTTACCTGACTTGGCGAGACACTGCACAAGCGTCTGTCCTGGCAAAATAATCCTCTGTCGCTTCTGCCATCTCGAAGTCCCCCAAGAAGGAGACCCTTTCAACCCCAGTCCAGAAGTACTCATGTCTGGATTAACAGCACACGAACTAGCAGACGGCACGCGCACAACAGAATGTCACCTATGCGATAAAATTGTTCGTCTAAAAGACATGGAAACACATCTCAAACACCACGAACTCGACAAAGTATCCCGCCTCAAACCACCAGTTTGTCGCAACGCAAACTGCGGAAGAACAATGTTTGGCGTCGGCTCAAGAGGTCAAGTCCGCCAATCCCCATCCGAAGACCAAGCCTCCAACGACATCGGTCTTTGTTCTATTTGCTTTGGTCCATTGTACGTCAGCATGCACGATCCCGAAGGCAAAGCCCTCAAGCGCCGCATCGAAAGGCGCTATCTAGGTCAACTCATGACAGGTTGTGGAAAGACGCACTGCGCGAATGAGTGGTGTAAGACGGGACGCGTGAATGCAGGTCTTGAACCTAAGCCTTCGAGCGCGAGGGAGGTTTTGCCGTTGGTGAAGCCGTTGCTGGGTGATGTTATGGATATGAGCAAGGCTTTATACTTTTGCACGGATGAGGGGAGTCAGAGGGGGAGAAAGTTGGCAGAGATGATGGCTGGTGAAGGGGTTTGGGATGTTGAGTGGTGTATTGCTGCGGCGGAGGCTGAGAAGGGGAGTTTAGATAGGATGAGGGATTGGTTGCAGGCTTGGGCGCCGACGAGATAGTAAATGTTCATAATGAGTGATGATATGAAGAGTATAGAGATAGAGATTACAATTAGAGCAAGTCACGACTTTGACTTTCCATTCTAACTACTTTCACAATGCCAGTACTTGACAGCATCACACAAGGATCAATTCAGTCGTTTAAGTGAAACAACCAAGATTTTTTATTTCATATGCAAAGCAACGTCAACATCATCTGTTTCATGATCCCATTTATTGTTCAATCTTTAAAATCTCGGTGAGAAGTCAAGAGCCAAGGTGAAGATGAAACAAGGCACATTGATTGACCTTGTTTTTTTCCTGATCTGGCTGGGTTCAGGGATCCTAGCAGACCCATGTCTTTTTATGTTTTAATGACGGCTCATGACGTTGATTGGGAATTGCGAGTCAGGGCTAACGTTGATTGCAGATCGTTGACATGAGGATGAAATAGAAACAAAAAAAGGAGAAGGAGAAGAAGAAGCTTGTTCTTATTATGACGGGAAATTGGCTAAAATGATGCTTATCGGTAAGCCTCGTGTAAGCTGGGAATTACTAAATTACTTTCCTGCCAAACGTTAGCATGGATGAAATACATATAATAACCACGATATCGAAACAAAAAAAAAGAGTTCCATGCTAAAAAGTTTAGTAGCTTTACTTTTAACTCCATAGCTTACGACGCTTGTACTGACCCTGTTGCATCGAGATACTTCCATTGACGTGGACAATGGATCATATGCAAAAGAAATTAATGCCTCTTCTTGTTCTTCTTATTCATCTACTCTGTAAACGATATCTACTTTATTCCTTGTCTTGTTAATTTTCCGCTGTCAGCAAGGAAATAGCTTCACGCTACCCCGCTATTGGATCGGGTTCAGCGTTAGGGAGATACCTAAGCATTTACCCGCCCGCCTGGCTCACGGGCTCTTGTATCCGAGGCAAGTCCAGACTCTCTAGAATCTTGGGCAGACGAAATCAACAAGTCAGTTTATGCTTTGTTCAAATCAGTATCCTGAACTGTTATTTTTAGTCCTTCAAGCTTAGGCCAACTTTTCAGTTACCCGAAGTCGCTACTCCGTACAGCCCTGGACCTTCTGTTCTTGGGGGACTTGTTACAGCGCATGAGGCAGGTGCTTATCCACCCGACCCGACCTCTTTCTCTCCTCCTCCCCAATCCCAACCCCAACCTCCACTCAAACTTCAGGCCTTGTTACGGTTACGGTTACTATTTGCTTCTTTTTTTCCCCAATCATCATCAACAACATCCGTTATCGCTCACCTGTCATCATCCTCAACTTGGCCAACGCATCTCTCATCAGCGACAAATTATACCCGATAGGCTGCTGCGAGATGCCCTCTGTGGTCGAGATTCCTTGACTGACCGACCCCCAGTCGTCTGACGCTCGCCCCTCCCCCGTTTCTATTCCCACTCTAAGCTATCGCGGGACATCCGGTAACCGTTTGAGCTCATATCAAGACAAGCTCAATATTGCGTCGTTGCCTCGATATCGCGCAACGACAGCACAATACAACGCATGCACGCAATTCATCATCAACCTGTTCCAACTGCATCTTTTATTTTTCTTTATTGTACCCCGGTATTCCCAATCGATTACGTTGACGACCCTCGGCCTAGGCTAGACGCCAGATAAGACCAGCCCAAGTGCGCGATCGCGCCACACCACCCACCTGCTATCGTCTTTCACAACTCAACATGGGTAACTCGAGCACAAAAGAGTCTCGCCCCGAAGGCGACGCCTCTCGACGTTATTCACAGCCCCTCGATCCTTCTATTCGCGATCATCTCCGAGAACGACAAGATAACAGATCAAGTCGCCGTATCAGCAGAGCCGAGATAAACATCTTTGGCCTAGGCCCAAGTTCTTCCCGCAATCGCGAGCAGCCAGATGCCCCCTTTGAACGTCGCGAAACTAAGCAGGAGCGCGAGGCGAGGAGGTTAGAAAGGGAGCGTGTGGCTCGAGCAAAAGAACGAGAGAGGAGTATACGCGAAGAGCACGTTGATGGAGGTTATCTGGTAACGTTGGGTACCTATACTGGTACTGAGGACTTTAGTAAGCCTGTCGTGAGACAGCTACAGGTTCGTTTTTCTTCTCTTATTCTTTGTCTCAATAAGCTGACATGGTACAGATTGAAAGAAAGCTTGCGCCTTTCTGGCGAGGCTTGAACGATTGGTCTTCAAGTTGGGCTGAGCATCAACTTATCGCTGCTGCTCGTGGCCTTCCTATTCCTCCCGCCGATGCGCCGCCCGACCCAGAGCTTATCCCTCAACCACCCCCGGCAGCAGAGAACCCATCTGCGTCCAACAACAACCTACAGAATCTGACTGTTCCAATGGGGCCAAGAACGCTTTCTGCGGCATCAGATCGTAGCGGGTCAAACGTAGGATCAGCTCTTCCTTCACCATCTACTGCAGGACCGAGCAAGACAGCTTTCAAGCCTCGGGCCAAAGCTCTTGCTGCTGCCCTCAGTGGAAGTTCAAGAAATGCTTCGTCAACCGATCTGACTCCCAAAGAGGTTTCTCTACCCCACGATCCCTTTGTCAACGGTCAGCCTCTCGAGGTTTTCTTGTACAAGGATGCTGATGAGTGTCCTATCTGTTTCTTGACATACCCGCCTTACTTGAACCACACCAGATGTTGTGACCAACCTATCTGTAGCGAATGCTTTGTTCAGATCAAGCGCACGGATCCCCATCTCCCCGAGCATCATCCCAACGGCGAAGCTCGAGATCCTAACGAAGGACTTAATGCTGACGATCCTCCCGAGATGCTGATTTCAGAGCCATCCGCTTGTCCATACTGTCAACAACCTGAATTCGGCGTCACTTACGAACCTCCACCATTCCGACGAGGCCTTGTATTCTCGGGCCACCCTTCACACAACACAGCCATGTCCTCGCAGACCTCGTTAAGCAGCACTCTTCAGACTCCTCCTATACCCGGCCGTCGACGCGCACATAGTTTGTCTGCGAACGCGCCGAATGTAATAACGACTGACCGTGTGCGTCCCGATTGGGCAGCGAAGCTTGCAGCAGCACGGAATCATCAAGCACGCAGAGCGGCTGCTGCGACCGCTCTCCACACAGCTGCGTTTCTCATGGGAGGAAACGAGCAAAGAACCATACTCAGAGCACCCAGACTCGGTCGAAGAAATACACGAAACGCCGATACCGATGGTAACAACGCTAGTTCCAGTGGGCAGGCCCAAACTCAGGACGGCGCACAAGATGAGGGACCAGAACCCGGAGCTAGAGGCTCTTCACGGACTGGAACAGGACGAAGGAACCGTATGGAGGAGCTTGAGGATATGATGTTCATGGAAGCAGTCCGCCTGTCCCTTGCGTCTGAGGAGGAACGAAAGCGAAAGGAGGACAAAGCCATCCGAAAAGAGACCAAGAGACGAGAGAAAGAGGAGCGCAAAGCAGCCAAAAAGGGCGGTAATCCCTATAGCGGAAGCGCCAGCGGAGCCAGCGCTAGCAGTTTGTCTCTCAGTGGGCTGGGACGTCGACGCGGCAATAGTACTGCCAGCAACCTACGTGTGGAGGCGACCATGTCGAGAGCTTCGCAAGCGTCTAGTAACCCAGAATCGCCTGCAGAACCAAAGGCCAAAGATGATAGCACTGGAAAGGGCAAGGGTGTTGATCGAAGCACATCAGATACCCAAGCCGGACCAGCTTCATCGTCGAGTTCTCTGCCGCTACCGTCTGGTCCTTCACGAGGGGGCTCACATTTGAGACAAATGAGCAATGCTTCCTCAGTGGGATCTTCTGTCAACGATAGCCCCGTTGATACATACACTGGACCTGATTACCTTGGTACTGGCATTGATGGAGGTCCTCGGTCTAGTGGACTGAGCCTCGCCTACAGCGATGACGGAGAACGCGATGGTGGGAGTGCAGGTTCCGAGCCCATGTTCAACTTTAGCAGCTTGGCTCAAATGGTTGGTGCTGATCTCGACAGCGGTTCCATGCGCCGCGATGAAGAGGGAGAGTCACCCGACGGAACGGGATATGCCCGACCACTGTCACAGGTGAAAGAGGATGATAAAGAAGATGCAGAGGCGGAACATGTTGAGGGTGTGTCGCCTGCTCGGATTGAAGTTGTGCCCAGCAGCGGTCTAGCCACGCCCGCAGTCATGATCACACCAGAAACTCCAGTCCCAGCAGATGAAGCAGAACACGAGGATAAGCAACTCGGACACTCACAGCTGCCGATACGTACACACCAACCTGCCACAGAGCAGAGGGATGTTTAGATGGGAGCTGTAACATGGAAGAGGGGGAGTTTGATGTGTGACAATTGTTAGACACGAAGTGAGATGGAAACCGTATGAAGATTGAGCAGTTTATACTTTGTATAAGGTAGCGCTGTATGTAGTAATGGTTGCAAATAGCGGGCATATATATGCCATGATGAGAATTATTTAAACCTCGTTTCGATCTGAGTGATTGTGTTTCATAACTGTAGTTTTATTCATTCTCTGGGATTATGCCTTCTTGACTTCAACCTTGAACTTTTCCATCCACTCACTAAACTCATCACTCTCCCCTTCCCAACCAATCTTGAGAACCTCACTCACACCAACAGCACTCTCAAAACATTCCTCCATAAGCGTATCAATCTCCTCCCCATCCAACTCATAAAACGCTTCTGCCAAATCACCAAACTTGTCTGGCAATCCAGCTAGCACACTCGCAGTACTGTCCAGCTTGGCTGGCATATCCCCCTTTGTAGTATCCTTGGGAAGTTTCTTGAAACGACGCTTCGAAAGGGCTTGGTACAAAAGAACTACCATGCGTAGACGCTTGAGTGTTGAGTCGAGACGAGGACGGATTTTATCGGGGTCGGAGCGAGGGATTGCGGATGAAGAGTTCATCATTTCGTCGAGGATTTCTTGATTGGAAAGTGAAGCGTGGTTCATCTTTTCTGCCAGGTCATCCACTTCATCTTCATCTTCATCTTCATCGTCTTCTTCTTCTCCCCATTCTTTTAATTCCTCCATAACATCCTTGAGCGTATCTCTCCACTCTTCAGCTTTCTTTACAAAGAAACCTCCCACGCCCATGTTTGCCAGCGCAACGACTTCATCACACGCAGACCACAACATACCCGTCAGCGCAAGACTTCCCGAACCGCTATCCCTCCCTCCACCAGAAAGAACCTTTCCATCTTTCGGTACACGATTCAAAAGGTTCGATAACTCTGCTAGAACCTTTTGAGCGCGGTACGCAAGTTCTTTTCGCACAACAGAGGTATATAGTTTTGTCTCGCAGGCTTGCACGGCTGTAGCTAAACCGGGGATGGGACCCTTGACGAGTTCGCGGACGACGGTGGTGAGAGCGCTGGGTGTGAAGGGTTCGTTGATTATGAGGAGAGAGATTTTTGTGCCGTGGGCGCGGATGAGGGAGGAGCAGTCGCGGGCTAGAGCGAGAGCGTCGATGTCGGTTGTTTCGGTTGTGGTGGTGGGGGAGGGGGTTGTTGGGTTGCGTTGGATGGAAGTTAGGATTGATTGGAGTTGTTCTAGAAGTGTTGATGCGGTTGTGATGAGAGTTTCGAGGGCTTGACGAGCCTCTTCTTCTGTTGGAGTGGCAGCCATGATAATGTTACTGTTATTCGTAGTGTTGTGAAGATGATGCGTCAATGTTGGAGGGGCATTTTCTTTCTCTTGTCTTTTTTTCTCATCCCCCACCTCTAGTGCCCTCACCCCGCGGATCAAATTCCGTTTCCTTGCCGAGAATTTACCGTCCAGGGGCCTAGGTCCTCTCCCCAGAAGCTCAGGGAGTTATTTCAGTGGAGACCTCACCCCGGTTCCATCGTAAGTAGCTGACCTGGCCATTATCCATTACCTTCATACCGACTCTATCTCTACACTTCCACAACCACAAACCAATCCACGGCAAAAATGCAACATCCTAATTCTGTAGCGCTTCTTAGCGCTATATACGCTTTTACACTGGCAGCTGCTGGCGGCGTGCCTAGAGGTGTCGGTCCTGAATGTATGTTCTCGTCTCTGAAACTATCACCAAAAAGCTAACAACAATCCAGTCGTTTCTCATTATGAAGGCAAAGACGAATTTTCTTGCATTACCAACGCTGCTATTAAGCTCAGTCTTGATCGAATCAACGATAACACGTGCGATTGCCCCGACGGCTCTGACGAACCCGGTACCGCTGCCTGTGCCAACATCGATCCTCTATCCCCCGAACAACCTCTCGCTGGATCATCCTCTGGCACTACCAACACGACCAATGCTCTTCCTGGATTCTGGTGTGCCAACAAGGGTCACATTGGCATGTATGTGCCTTTTCTCTACGTCAACGATGGCGTGTGCGATTACGAGCTCTGCTGCGATGGTTCAGAGGAGTACGCTGGTGTCGGTGGCATCAAGTGCGAGAACAAGTGTGCAGAGATTGGCAAGGAGTACAGAAGATTAGAAGACGAGAAGAGAAAGGCTATGCAGAATGCTGCCAAGAAGAGAGCTGCCATGGTCAACGAAGCAAAAGATCTTCGACAAAAGGTTGAGAACAAGGTTGCAGACCTAAACAAGGAGATTGCCACACTCGAGGCCAAGAAGGAGGATCTTGCGCAGAAGCACCGCGAAGCCGAACAACAAGATAAGGGCAAGGTTGTTCGCGGAGGTGACGAAAACAGCGGCGGAAAACTTGGTGTTCTTACTGGATTGGCCAAGACTCGCATCAATGAGCTTCGCGATGCTCTCGACAATGTCGTCAACCAGCGTGATGTTCTCAAGGAGCGAGTCGGTGAGCTAGAGGAGCTTCTTACAAAGTTCAAGACAGAGTACAACCCCAACTTCAACGATGAGGGTGTCAAGGCTGCTATTCGATCGTTTGAGGATTACTCTGCTCGTCAGGCGGCGGCTGTTGATGAGGTTGTTCCTGATGAGGATATCTTGAGTGTTCTCAAGGAGGATAGTGAGACTAATGGGATTAACTGGAGTGAGTTTGAGGAGGGTGAGGGAAGTGATACTGATATCCGTAAGTCAATCGCCATACTCACAAATGCTTTGCTAACACCTGTCCCAGTTTACAACTTTGAGGCTTACCTTCCTACCTCTGTCCGCTCTTTGATCCACGGTACTCTTGACTCTATCCGCGTATGGGCCATCACCAACGGCATGCTCGCCGACAACACCACCCCAGGCAAAGAATCCACCCTCGTCCGCGCCGCCCGCGAAGCCCTCGAAGCCGCCAACCGCGACCTCACCGATAAACAAACCTCTCTTTCAGTTGAACAAACCGACCTCAACACAGACTACGGCCCAGACGACATCTTCCGCGCCCTCAAAGGCAAGTGTGTATCTCTCGAAGCAGGCGAATACACCTACGAACAATGCTGGCTAGACCGCACCAAGCAAAAGTCCAAAAAGGGACACGGACAAAGCAACATGGGTAATTTCAAGCGCATCGATCGCGAGATGGCTGACGAGGAAGAGCGAATTGATGGTAAGAGTCTTGGAAAGGGTGAGAGGATTGTGCTGCGGTATGAGGATGGTCAACAGTGCTGGAATGGACCACAGAGAAGAACTGATGTTTGGCTTGGTTGTGCTGAGACGGAAGAGCTTTGGAGGGTGAGTGAGAGTGAGAAGTGTGTTTATAGGATGGAGGTTGGTACGCCTGCTGCGTGTGACTTTTCCAAGTGGGATGTTGGGACGCAGCCTAAGAAGCCGAGATTTAGAGATGAGCTATAGAGGGGGGGAGTTGAAAGGTGATAGATAGCGAGTTGTTTGTTCATGATTAGAAAGAATAGAGATCTGTCTGTGTCTACGTCATTGATGCCAATGGTGATAGTGCCCCCAAGTTGCACTGCAGTTTTAACCTCCTCCCAAGCTTGACGACTATCGTAGGTACCTTTTAGCCAGGGCACTCAAACCTATTACGGAGAGTCCCTCGCCGAATCAAAATCGCATTGAAGTTATTTCCAACGAGATCCTACAGAAGAAGGTTATTTATTTCGCGACTTGACATACTCTTTCTTCGATTTCATCTTGACCGATACGGGTAGCTGCAACAAGGTGTGATAGATAGGTAGCGGGGTTGTGTCTTGCAAGAGAAGGAGGTTGTTTATTGATTGGAAAGAATAGAGATTTGTTAATGCGTCTATAGAGAAAGTGTTTAGTCCACATATTTAGCAAGTAAAGGAGTTTGTCAGTGAACCTAGGTCAGCTCAGTCTTTTAGAGACGAGACCAAAGGAACCGGTCGGGACTCGGGAGGGGTTAAAATTGCAGTGCCCGTCCTTGCAGGCGCCCGGTTAATAAGCAGTTACATGCAGTGGCAGTGTATCACTCCATCGTTTTGCCAGGACTCGGGAGGCAACCCAAGATACAATTGTTTAACGACCTCTGGAAAAGATAGACCTAAGAAATGGCATTGTGCTTTTTTATTCTATATTTTGGTCTTTTACTTAATGTTAATTTCCTGAACAGCAAGAGTTGTATAGTAGTCTATTGTGTGTCGTGTTGGTTGAAGTTGTAACGAAGGGTATGGTATCCAGAACATGTGGTTGTGTACGCCTTGCAGGCAGCCAGTACTCTTGAGAGAGGTTAAAATTGCAGTGCTCGGGGATCCTTGAGGATAGACATATCTAGGTAACCTGAGAGGGGCACCTCTCAGGTCATGTATAAACCCGAATCCTTGTACTTTCTTTTCGCTCGCTACCTAGAAGGCTCTTAAATTGAAATCACGTCCACTGTAATAAGCTCTCACTGGAGCATGGAAGCCTGCGAAGAGGTTAAACTTGCAGTGACTTGTGATCTTAAATCCCATGGCATCAATATTGCCTTGGGCATTTTATTATTCTACACCTTGCGGCAGTACAGTTTTCCTCTATCTCGGTCAACCTAGGAGGGGGTTAAAATTGCAGTGAAAGTTGAGGCCCTAGGCTGACTTTCGCAAGAATCAGAGCAATGCAAGCTACTCTGTTGGTCTAGGTAAGTTATAATGAAAGGTATGCCACGTAGCACGTGCGTCATGCGCCTTTGCATCCAATAATGGCATTTCCCTCGTCTCGATCTACTCTTGGGCGAGGTTAAAACTGCAGTGCATGTAGGAATGGGGGGTTTGGGTTATGAGAAAGTCGCATTCAGTGTCAGTGTATTGATCTGTCATTTTGGTCGGCCTTGGGAGGTTCCCAGTCCAAGAGGCAGCCCAGGATACAGTTGTTTAACCTCTAAAAGAAGATGACCCAAGAAATATCTTCATAATATTTTTTATGCTGTTCCCCTTCCAGTTAATCGTTGAGAGCAGGAGTAATAAGGACTAGTCTTTGTGAGTTCTGTTGGTCCCGGCTGTAGCAAAAGACATGTTATCCAGCGTGTGGTGGTGTGCACCTTGCAGACAGCAACAGTATAGTATTCCCTCGACTTGATCTGCTCTTGGGGGAGGTTAGAATTGCAGTACACGTTGGGAAGGGTGGCAAAAGCATCACGGCCTAGCAGTTAAGGCCACAGTCCATTATTTTATTCAAACCAAAGGGGACCAAACTCGTAGCGACTCCTGTGGTAAGCTCTCACTAAGTAAGGGAACCTGGGATGAGGTTAAAGTTGCAGTGAATCGATCAATAACAGCCTGATTGATGTTATATTAGGTATTCCTTTTTATAGGTTTAATATCTCAAATATAAGGATTTCCAGCCTGATATCTTTATTATAAGAGGTAGGCGTTGGGTATACTATTAATGATTCTGCGTCTGTATGTCTATTGGCAGCGCAGCCTTTCAGACAGCCTCCAGAGAGGTTAATATTGCAGTGCAAACTAGGTCTTAGACTTCGGATGGATGTCTCCCATAGGTAGTTCCGTTGTTTATTTAAACCCTACTAGAGGGGGAACTAAAACTGCAGTGAAGCTCCTGCGGTAAGCGGTCCTGGAATATGGAAACCTGGGAGGGGGTTAAAATTGCAGTGAAAACCCTCTTTTGGACATGCAAAGCACATACTTTATAGTGAAGTAATTGGCCCGGCGATGCGGGGCAAGGCTGGCTTTCTCCACGGGCAGCCAGTTATGCTTACTAGTAGGTAGGTAGGGTACTGTAGTGATGTCTTAGCGAGTTACTATGTAGACGCAGTGAATACAGGTGAAAATTACCACCTAGCCCTGGGAACCATGCAAATGGCCAATTTTGACAAGAAGTAATCCTCAAGCAGCTTTCAGCACCATATAAAATTCCTCTGGGACTAGGAAACATCAAGATATGATTAAAAATAAAACATAAAAACAGGTCCGATTCGGTGTCGACCCGGTGTTCTTCCAGACACCCATTCTCATACGTCCCTGAATCCATCGGCAGCATAGCTTGCCTCGGGCTTTGTTGGTTGACGACCTGCTGAGGGGTTAAAATTGCAGTGAATCTGGGCCGTTCCCATCGCCTTCACATTCTCAATGCTAGTTATGAATCAGATACTGTTGTGACTTGTCAGTCTCACCTATTATGGGCGGACATAGTTGTTCAACCTCTGTGTATGTCTACCATGGCAGGAGAGATAATTCCCTTCCGGATCGACTGCTGAGCATTCCTTAATACCGATTTTTCCAAGAGCAAAAATAGTATGAGCTACTCTGTTGTACCTGGATCATGTCAATTCAAACTACAATGAGGGCATATCCAGAATGTGTAAATGCGGTGCGCCTTCTAGAGAGTAACAGCATTTCTCTCGTCCCGATCTACCGACTCTTGAGGGAGGTTAAAAATGCAGTGCAAGTTGTGCTTTGAATCCCTGCTGCATGCCCCATTGGGATATAGAAACCTGCGAAGAGGTTAAACTTGCAGTGAAATGCCATTTTCAATCCCATCCAGGTTGCTTGGGAGAACCATTGTTCAACGTCCATACCCAGCAGTAGAGTAGCTTTGCTTCCTGGTCAACCTTCAGAGGGGTTCAAATTGTAGTGGACGTTTGAACCTCCTTGCATCATGTTGATTTAGTATCTTGTCAACCTCAAGTAACCTGGGAGGGGGTTAAATTTGCAGTGAACGTTCGGTCTGAACACCACTTCATCATGCATCGTCCAACGTGGTTCAGTTGAGCACCCATGTTAATTACCCAACCTCTGTGTATGCCTTCCAACCATGGGATGCCACGAGATGATATTCCTCCGGATTAGCTTCCTCACGACTGACGTCCTTGATGAATGCCCAAGCGCAACAATCAGCAATGTGAGCTATGCACCCTGCACTGCAATTTTAACACCCTCCCAGGTTTGACGAGGTGCCGAATAGCACAACGCCTAACTATTGGTTAGAATTCAGTGCAAGTCGGCTTAAGGGTGTGGGACAGTGGTTGAAGTTGCATCCTATTGGTTTGTTCAAACCCCAAAGGACCAAAATGGCAATAAAAGCCTGTCTGATAAAGAAGAACACCACAGCTGGCGAGCAAAAAGAGAGCAAGAGTTCGGGTAAATTTGACCAGAAAGTTGGGACTTAATGGCATACGAGATCTCGTTCGACGGTCTCTTGGTCGTTCAATTGTTCTATGTCCCTGCAACAAAGCTTTTTTCCTTCTTGTTTAACCTTTGAAGTGATTAAAGTTGCAGTGCAACTTACAGGGCCGCAGGGTAACATTGTCGAAGGATAAATGCATTAACTAGGCCTTGGTGAGGGTTATAATTGCAGTGAACACGCACCTAGACACTGCCACCATTGTCACTTAATAGGTAGCCAATGAAGGTTTGATACGATGCTTCATTGCCATGCTCGTGAGAGGGCTAAAATTGCAGTGTATCGTATACGCTGGGGAACTGATGAAGTTGTTGGGTCAGGTAAGTTCATCGCTTTGTTTGGACTGAGGGGGTTGAATCTACTGTGCACTTTTGACAAGACTGACTTTCTTACGGTTTTGAGTAAAAGACTATTCACTATTTTATTGCGGTCTCTTTGAGAGGGTTGGAATTGCAGTAAATAAATGGCAGACAATACGGATTGTTTTATAATGGTGTTAGTTATCCCACGACTTGGCATACTAAGCCTTGAGAAGCGGACAAACCGCCATTCTCTATGAGGAAATGATTCTCAGGCAGCTTTCACTACAAGTTTAACCTCTTCCGAAGGCTGACCAGATATCTTGGGATATAAACCAACTAGCTTTGCCCTCTTGGTAAACCTTCTGAGGGGTTAATATTGAATTGCAGCTCGTATTGTAGCGAGGCCTGCTAATTGAAGCGGGCAGTCTGTTTTCTTATTCAACCCTCACAAAGGACCTAATGCAGTGAATAGATTTTTCGGACATTCCTGCCAGGCGAAACCCGTCATTCTACTTCCCTGCATGTAGCTGTAGCGTAGCTTTCCTTGGGCTTTCTAGGTAGTTGACTAAAATTGCAGAGAATCTGCAGGAACTTGAGTACACAAAATACCGACAACTAACAGCCTATCGTCAGGTCAGCTATAACTATTCTCTGTAGCAAGATCTCAATTAAATACAGAAACCTAAGAGGAGGTTAAAATTGCAGTGAAGGTGCGGCCCACCACCCACCTACAGTGATGGGATATAATTCCTCGAACTTCTGTATACCCCCACTGGGGAGGACTTACGAAGTAATGTCGCTCCTATCTAGAATGACTTCAAGCAATTGCCAATGTCGACATCCTGAAGGGCCAGAGCAATGTTAGCTACTGTTAGTACAAGTTACGATGAAGGTCATACCACTCAGCACGTATGACATTGTGTATCTCTGTATCCAGTAGCCGACTCTCTCACCTCGATTTACTTTTGAGAGAGGTTAAAAATGCAGTGCAAGTGAAGGCCTCACGAATGTATACACGTTTTTGGCAAGTGTGCAAGTCGATCGCTTTGTTCGATTGAGGGCCAGGTAGGTAAGTAGCTACCAATCAGACTGCGTTGTTGAGCATCACCTTCACTGCGATTCTAACCCTCTCACAGGCTTGACTAGATGCTGAATAATGAATACATATTTGCCTCAATTGTAGTGAAAGCCAGCCCAATAACTTGAATAAACCAGTAATTCCGAACAGCTCTCACTGGAACATGGGATGTGAAAGAACTCGCTTGCAAAAAGAGAGTAGGCATTCAGGCAAATTTGACCAGGAACTTAAGGCTTCATGGCATAAGAGATCTCGTTCAGTATTCTATTGGTCGTTTATTTTTCTATGTCCTTGTAGCAAAGCCTTTGGAGGGATTAAAATTGCAGTGAAGTCTTACTCCATCGTTGGCCCCAAGTAAACCTGGAGCAATGTTGGCCCATTATAAGCGGAGTTGATTGGAATTTAAGCCAATGAAATTTTATATGAGCTTTTATTCTCGTGCTTCAGAGAGAACTAGAATTGCAATGCAAGTCGTTCACGATCCACGAATGGAGAATTGAAAATGCTTGGCAAATAGATAAGTTTATCGCTTTGTTCGATTCCTTTGAGGGGGTTAAAATTGCAGTGTAAGATATGTGACGAGGGGCATACTCCAAGGCTCACATTCTCGAGACTCTGAGGAATATGAGCTGAATATTCTATGGTAATCCCTTGGCAAGTTTGAATCGCAGGAAGAAATAGTAGATAATACTAATTGCTACAGAAGCAGTTTGTTTATCCCACGACTTAGAATACTTTCTGAACATAACAGAGGAGAATCATCATTGAGCATCGAGAAGTGGAAAACGGCCAGTTTCGGCGAGGAAGTGGTTCGTGGGCAGCTTTCACTGCAAGTTTAACCTCTTCCCAAGGTTGACCAGGCTGCCAGATAGCTTGGGATATGAATGGATCAGCTCTGCCCATAGACTACCTTGGGAGTGGTTAAAATTGCAGTGTAAGTGGACCATACACACAGGCGAAATCCAAGGCTGACTCGTTCGCCTTGTTAAAATGCAGTCATCGATGAGGATAAGTGAAATTGTAATAAAGCAAAAATGTATCAATCCCAAGTCTTGGGGAGGGCTAAAATTGCAGTGAACATACATGCAATCCACGCAACCAATGCAAGTCGGTGTTCCCATGCTTCGGAGTGGTCCAATAATACTGTTCAAAAAAGACGTTGTACTCACGTTGCACTCGAGGCTGGTCAAAATCCCCTTTCTTCGTTCAAACCTCTGAGGGGGTTAAAATTGCAGTGAAGAAGTGCTAAGGCTGACTCCAAGGCATTCAAACTTTCTTGAGATTCCGTGTAATACTTGCTGTTCTATCGTGGTCCTTTTGGGAAGGGTGAATTTGCAATGGATGCAGGTCCTACGTCAGTGAATATCTAAACTATACCTCATGGAAAACCAGAGCTGTTAGGGAATCGGTGCCTTTGTCGCCAAAACTGACTCTGTGTTCAGTTCTTGGGCCAATAACTCATACTTAAAGGCTTCTTGGTTGTGAATCTACTATCGTATTATGGAGTGTAACCAAGTCTGGTATTGGCATGGAAAATTGCTATTACCTGTGTCCTTTGGGCGGGTTGAAGTTCCATGTTGGTCAATCGCACTACATTGGTTACTCTTCTGCAGTCCCTCAGATGGGCTTAAAACTGCAGTGGAAAGCAAAGCGCACGGTTTCTAACATGCAGCTGACTGTCTCAATTGTGTGTTTGCGCATATGCTGCCGTGCTTCAGATGGAGTTAAAATCGCAGTGAAGTTGGTGTGTATGTTTTAGACCCCATTGATGCTTCCCTCATGCTTAATTGACAACGCTCTGCTTGCCATGTTTCCTGACATAAGCCAGAGTGCGTTCTCATGCAGCTTGTTAATCGATAATTCTTTTTTAGGGAATAATTAATACGACCTGGGTATTAGTCAGTATCTAGACAGCTCTCTCGTAGTAAAAAAGATGGCATGAAAATGAGCCTATCTGCATCCTTGCCCATGACTCTTCTGAAGTCAGTAAATGGCGGCTAAAAATTAATGTTAACCAGGTACTCTGCTGTAACTCAAGAAGTGGTCAGAAATAGAGTGGCCCTTCTTGTACCTACGTAGTAACCACGGAACCCGAGAGTTTTTTCACTGCATTTTTAACCTCTCTCAAGTGCTGCCCATCCAGACGTAAATTGATGTGATGCAGAATGCATATTTTATGTGCTCATGGAAGGGGAAGAGGTCAATACAATTGCATTTTCTCGGGATGCTAAAAAAAAATAAAAGGAATTTCTTCAATGTAGTAGTGAAAATTGGTAGTCTCATAACCGCAATGGAGGTTTACTACTCGCTGCTTTTGCAGTCTTGGGGTCATCTCGCAATGCAGTAAAGCTCAATCAGCTGTTTTGACCAATTCTTGGAGAAGGTTAAAATTGCAGTGAAGAAGTGTCGATCTAGGGCTTTGGCACGGCTACTGTCGTCGCCGGGGTTCAAAATGTAGTAACAAGATCATTAGTGGCCGAATTTCTGGCATCCTTGCCATGCTGCATGTGTTATGCATTCGTTAATGTCCTGGAGGGGGCGTTAAATTTGCAGTGAAGCCGATCTGAAGGTAGGGGACAGAGAACATAAGATGTGAAAGCCCAACTGCACTATAATAAACGGGAATTCCATGTAACATATGTTCTGTACCCTCCTCGAGTCATGATCGGGAGACGATCATCGAAATGCGTAGGTGCTGATGCTCAATCGGCGACGCTTTACTCACCTCATTTCTCGTCAGAAGCCAGGGTGTTTCTCAGTTACAGCTTTCTGAACTTGACAACTTCCCTAGGTAACTTCGATAATAGACAACTTGTATCGCATTAGTCAGACAAGTCTCAGAGGGGTCAAGTTTACAGTGAGGATGATTGAGTAGCCAACATGTCGCCATGGCTAATAGGCAACTGTAGGAATTCCTTGGTGGTGTTAAAATTGCAGTGAAAGGCCGCGTTTCTTGTCGAAGCCGCGATACTTACTCTCTTGGAATACCTTGGGAGGGGTTAAAATTGCAGTGAAAGTGGTTTTGTGTGATATAGTTGCGTCACAGGCTCTACGCAAAACTCACACAAAATATTCATACCAACTCAGTATCATGACGAGGCAATTCAATATGCGAAACAACTGCATTCATCATGCTGGGATCCCATGACATGGCAATATCCATCAAAACGGTCAGTATTCGTATCATGACCACATTTCATGATGGCTTATGTAACACTTCCCCACATGAAATCGCGTCACAGCCAAACCTCCAAGAAAATCACCACCCATTTTCTCAATCGCATCCACAAAACCGCCATGGCCGGAGGACGCAAACCCAAACCCGCGCCTCCCAAAGGCCCATCCTCCACACTCGTCCTCGACAACGGCGCCTCAACTATCAAAGCTGGTATCGTACGCGACGGCAAATTCGACGACCCTCGCATCATCCCAAACGTCATCGCCCGCGACCGCGCCCGCAAAGTCTACGTCGCTTCCGAGATTGAGAAATGTCGCGATTTCGGAGAGATACAGTTCCGGAGGCCCATGGAGAAGGGGTTTATCGTTAATTGGGAAGCGCAAAAAGAGATTTGGGATCGTGAGATTTTTGAGAACAAGGCTTTTGGGATTGATCCTGCTGAGTCGAGATTGATACTCGCTGAACCGCCAAATGGATTGCCCATTCTCCAAAATAATTGCGATCAGATTGTTTTTGAAGAGTACGGGTTTGAGAGTTATTATCGCGGCATAGGTATGTCGCCTTAGATGCTCGTGTCCTTCATTGCTGACCAGATAGGACCAACATTCAATGCCTACCACGATATCCAAAACATATTCCGAACACCCCAAGACGACCCGACCGCCAGTAATACCCCCGCCGAAGCCGTCATGGTGATCGATTCCGGATACTCGCACACGACCATCACACCACTCCTCCGCGGCCAACCTCTACACTCAGCCGTCAAACGATTAGACGTCGGCGGCAAGGTCCTCACCAATTACCTAACGCGATTAATCTCCCTTCGCCATTTCGATATGCGTAACGACACATACATCGTCAACGAGATGAAGGAGCTTTCTTGCTACATCTCACCCGACTTCAAGGCCGATCTAGAAAAGTCATGGAAGGGAGCGAGGGGAGATCGACGACCGGATTATTTATCTGGAGGTGGTATTGCCAAAGATTACATCCTACCCGACTTTCATACCCATTTCAAGGGGAGGTTATGCGACTACGAACCCGCGCGACATTCAAAAGCGAAGAAAATAGCCAACCAATCCGAAGAAGACGTTTTGACACTACGAAATGAGAGGTTCACGGTTCCTGAAATACTCTTCAATCCATCAGATATCGGGATTAGGCAACCCGGTCTGGCTGAATTGGTTCAGGAATCCCTCAATGAACTCCCCATCGGTCTTTGGCCTAGTCTTTTGGCCAACATTGTCGTCGTGGGTGGAAACTCACTCTTTGATGGGTTCATCCAGCGAGTGCAAAAAGAAGTCGTGCAGCGCGTTCCGGACGATTGTATAGTGAGAGTGGCCAGACCTGCAGACCCGATTACACAGACGTGGTACGGCGGTGCCAATCTAGCCAGCCATCCGCACATTGAGAGGTTGGCGGTTACAAAGAAGGACTATGAGGAACACGGTGCTGCGTGGGTTGCTCGGAAGTTTGTCACTGGGTTGGGAACGTGAGGAGACGGAGAGATTGGAAAGATCTCTTATCATTGACGGGGCTGGGACAAAAGTTCTCAACATGTTCCACAGGCGCAGCTTGCTTGAGATACACATTTAAAAGCCCCGGATCACGTCATCCAGGAACAAGGACAGGTACGGCGTCCCGACCCGGCCTGCGCAAGCTTTGAGTGTCGGCAGAATGCGCCACGTATACACTCTACTGGACGTGAGATGTGTATTCGGACCGGTCCGATCCCGCGCATCACCTTGTCTTGTCTAGGCTTATTGTCTTGGTGTTTACCTATCAATAGGCGTCAAGAGGCTTCGGTAAGTTCAACAACTGCTTCAAGTACATCACAGGCGACAAACGACCTTTGTATCAACTCCAATTATTAAATAGATGTATACTACATAGACACCACTATACAATGCGCCTCAAAGGTATCATTTACTCCTCAACCCTCACGATAATCTTACCCCCACTAGACCCCTTCTTCAAGCTCTCAAACGCCTTATCCGCTTCTTTAAACCCAAACGTCGAGTCAATAACAGTCTTGACTTTACCCTCTGCCATCCAATCCCTCAACTGGTTCAAGTCTTTGGTCTTGTTCACTGTCATGTAACTAACAAACTTGGCCTTGACGCCGCCCAAGAACGCAGGGCGCACGATACCAGCGGAAAGACTCAAGAAACTCTTGGCTGAGACGTGACCTCCGACGAAAACGTAGCTGCTTCCGGGGAGGAGATAATCGTTTGACGCTCCGTAGAGGTTAGGTGGTGAGTTTCCTACGTTGTCGACGCAGAGACTAAAGACTTGTCCGCGCTTGCGTAGTTCGGCCATGACGTCGCTCGTCTTGTAATCAATAATATCGTCTGCTCCTAGACTCTTGCACAGATCTGCTTTACCTGTTGAGCAAGAAACAGTAACATGGCATCCCAGAGCTTTAGCAATCTGAATACCCCAAAGTCCAACACCACCTGAACCACCATTTATAAAGACCTTGTCGCCGCTCTTGACATATGGCTGAATACTCTGGTATGCGGTCAATCCCGCAGTTCCCACACCAGCAGCTTGATCCAAGTCCATATCTTGTGGTATAACGCTGTATCCTTCCTTATCGACGACGGTGAACTCGGACAGGGAACCAAATGCCTTGAGCGGTGATGCGCGCGCGAGGACATGGTCACCTTGTTTAACGTCGGTAACGTCTGATGCGACGGCTACAACGCGGCCGCTGAGATCCATGCCTGGGGTCTTGGGGTAGGAAGTAATTGCGCGCGAGGCAAGACCTAGCTCGATGATCTTGTAGTCTGCGGGGTTGAGAGCAGCGCGGGAGACTTGAACGAGGATTTGACCTGGTTTGAGGGATTCGGGAGTTGGTTTGAGGATTGTGGTGTGGTGTTTGAAGACGGATTCGAAAGTTCCTGGGCTGGCGACTTGCCAGGCTTGCATTTGTTCAGCCATTGTTGTATAGATTCTGGTGGTGTAGAATTTGATGTGATGATTGATGCAGTAGTCAAGCTCTGTCGATGATGAGTTGGAAAGTCAATGAAGTAAATTCACATGGGAATTTAGACTATGATATCAATGCTAATGACGTCTTGGAATACGGGAAAGAAAAAAAAAGAGGCGAAAAATTGCGAATGGGGTGGAGACACCGAGATATGAGCCGAAGATACCAGAATGAGAAGTGTTTTCCGGCGTCAATTGAACTGCCGGTTTCTTGTAGTCTTCAATTTAATATTAATATTATCTCGACCAAAAGTCATCATAATTTGAAGTCAAACTCCATCAATTATTATCTCACAGACGGATGCATCTGTAAAGTCCATTTGTGGAATGTCATCATTGAAGCTGTCATGACGCACCATGTCTCAATCTCGACGCGTACATCTCCCATTCCGACCTTTTTAATTGACACAAGCCTTTACTTGAAGACAAGACATGACTCTGGTCAAATATATTCATCGGAACGCATTAATAAGCTCGTGATGAATGCGCAGGGTGGTATCGGTATCGGCGAGTCAAGCTTGGATGTAACTGTCCCAGGTCGCAATAGCTGATCAATGCGCCCGGAGATGTCTTGCAGAAAGAGGTTGCGCCCGTGATTGAAGGATATTGACACTTGTCAAGTAGATTTTGTCGGTCGAGGAGTTGTCGCGCGTGTAGTTTTCGATGTCGCGTCAATTCGGTGATACTTTAATTGTTGACGCGTCTGGAGCATAAGGTTCGCTGAGAGTCACGTCATTTGACGATGGCTTCAATAAAGATACGCGGTATTTTCGAGTGAGTCGATGTGAATGGTCGGTTTGGCATGACTGAATGGCTGTTGACATATTATCGCAATCGTAATCTGTTATCTCATCAGCATCTCAAATCTCCCCAGATAAACACATCTCGTCTCGTCTCATCTCATCTCAGACCCATTGATCAGGATCAAGATCAACGCGGGGCTCGTCAACTTTAAAAACCACAGACGTCGGCGTGATCTCGGTGGATGAACAAACTGTCGGGTCAGACACTGATGGAAAAAAGGGTTCTGGGGAAAGAAAAGAAGAGATCTCGGTGTTATTATTTTACTGGAGTCCCGTCCCTGTCTGCAGGTGGTCCATGATATGGATCGTCTCTCGCTTGACTCTCAAATTCTGGGGTATGGAGTTTTGGAACACTAATAAATTGGATCCCAGTTAGTATCTGTCTCTGATCTAGGGTAGATGAACTGAAATAAAACTGTCGCGTTCAATCATAACAGAACTATAGACTGATCTTTTTCGTAAGCATCGCATGTTGAATCATGGGATGCAGTCGTAATTGAATGGTCATATTTAATCATGCCATTGTCAAGAGTCGGTTGCTGATGACCGACAGATAAACACACGCGAATACCACCAAACAGGTAAACGAAAATAAAACACACGATGAACTTGAGCTATGAAGTGATCGCCGTTATTAAAGTCAAACTTACAGTTTACCTTTTTTTTCTAACCAAACCAGAAAGAGAAGAAAAGCATCACGAGACACATGTCAAAAAGAGGATTAACCATATTCATCACCCAGACTGCAGTGATCGTTGCATGATGATCTTGGCGCCTTGGCAACAAAAGCCTCTGATGTTTACATTTCACGTCAATATCAAGATCAATTATGATTTGAGCATTTAGTTAGATACTGCGGCTGAAACTAATCAAGCCCAAAATGATCATGTGCATGTGTATATATTGATTGATCGTCTTGGTATTGATGCAACAGATCAAAAATTCAACGTTGCCATATCCAAGAATGGACGTTTCATTGGCGATTGTTACATGCGGGGAACCATCAGATTTCGGTGGTGGGATGGATGATCAGCAAAAGAGTAAGCTTGAGCTTGGGACTGAGACACAAATCATAGACGAAAGACTACATCTAGAATTATGGTCTGCAGAAAAAAGAGGCAAAAATGATAGTTAGACCGAGAACAGTAGACTCTCTCCTTCATCTGGTGACATGCTGGAATGCTACCACATTCAAGATCCGATCACCAAACGAACAAAACGGAAGGATAACTGCATTTGGAAATCACCATCCGTTTCAGCGCGTGTATTCTCGGAACACGGCTTGTCTTTTTTTCTTCTGTCATAAAAGCTGAAAAATCTCGGCCGAAGAGTTTTTTTCTTCTTCGTAGGATCATCACGAGTACATACAGTTAGTTACAGATACACCCCCCGGTTTAGGCGTATTTTTCTGACACGATGGCTTCAGAGTGAGTCCGGCCGAGACCCACTTGGTACTCAATCCGTTTTTCTGGTTCTGCAAAGCACCTTTTTGACATTTGGACCAATTAGATTTGAGGTTCAAAGGGTAAGGTAAGGGGGGAAAGCTGGGGGTGTGTGTGAGAGAGAGAGTCTGAATCTGGGTACAGTTCGGCTAAGCATACAGGACCACATTATGGTCTGCTTGGTCATGGCTTGACAACTTTGTTCATTACTCTATCTCAAATACAGTAGCGAATATCCGTTTGGGAAAATATGGATAGTCATCCTCGTGACCATGGCTAACTCCGGAGTCTTCCATACTAATACTACCTGATGGATCGATTCCGAGACCGTGGTTCAGGACGTGCACCCGTGGCGAGAAAAAAGGGGATGGAGAGTCAAAGGCGATATCCGATCGGTTGATCCAGACACTGCCAACAATAATCGTATTATTTTTAGAGAACGTCGTACACATGAGTCTAGAGTCACACGTACAAGATGATATGTGTGTTACCCAATCCTGTGGGTGCAACACAGCCTGCCCCCTTTCAAAAAAAAAAAAAAACACTTTACTCTATACTAATCTCCCGTGCTGAACACGAAGGATTCCTTTCACGTAATTAATTTGCAAGATCCGTCCGTTGGTATCCGTTTTTGACTGTTGGTTCTGCAACGACGTTGATACTTCCAGCGGTTAAGCTACGGAAACGGCGTTTTTTACCAAGAATTTCGAATTTCTGCAAGTATCCGAGTATCCGTCGATGCGACTAGACTAGACCAATTCCCGGTAATCGCGTGTAGTAAAAGGTATACTATTGAGGAACAGAACAAGTGGTGTCACTGGTGTGTAACAACCAGGCCTTGGCTTTTGGGCTGGGGACTCAATTACCAGGCCCTGACGTTTCGGCCCGGAAATTATGCATGACAAGAAATGCGATGCGATTCGCCGTGTTTGTGACGATGGTGGCTTACAGTCAGTCAGTCAGTCAATCAGTATTCGTTGGTAGACAAACTGAATTATCGCGATACCATCGTATAACTACAATTGGAAGGAGTTTATTCATCAGTGACATGTTTCTCATTTATTCTCGGCCAAATGAATCCAACTCGGCCTTTCTCTCGTCTTTTCCCCCGCGTTGTTGTTGGAAAATCCGGAGTATTCTGGGGAGATTGTGCAGAATAGAAACATTCCTCGGTGGTTGACTCGGAGAGACTTTGGTGTATTCTGGGGGAGGGGAAAGAGAGAGAGAGAGAGAGAGAGGTTCGTGGGACTTTGACAGGTGATGATGATGAACAACCGGGTTTCCCTAGTTTCCGAGAGGTCAATGAGGAAGAGACTATTACCCCAAAGACCAAAAGTCTCCAGAGTTGACGGTGTTGAACTCGGTCAATTACAACCCATGGCCCCATCCCCCCCCCATCCCCCAGGACGCTGACCAGGGGCGTAGCGCTACAGTTTGTAAAGTATCACCGAGAATGTGCCATTAGGAGGATCCAGCAAAGGGGTTGACTGCTAAGACACTCCACGTATTGTTCTGTCTCTTTTATTTCCCCGCGTCGGCCAAAAAAGTTGGAGTGAAGGAATTGCTCGTGACTGGCTGAATGCAGTATTTGTTTAAGACTTGTTGGTTAAAATGCGGGATGAATTAAATGTATGTATGCTTACTGCAAATGGGCATGGCATTTCTGATGCTACCACAGATCAGCACAACGCATACATTAGTAGCATTCAATCGGAGAACTTGAGGAGAGGCAGATTGATTCATTGACTAATTAGTTCAACTATTATTCATCATATCCATACCGTCAGCTTGGGTTCGTTCCCGTATCCGTCCGCGTCCACCGTCAGACTACTAATTCGAGTCTTTCTTTAACTCTAGAACTCTTGATGGAACAAGGTCCCGTGCTCAGTGTCCGAAAGGATAGAAAGGAAGGGAAATAAACGGCCGGCCTTACTTGCGGCGCTTCTCTGGGGACATTTTCCCATTCTGGGCTGTTCCCTTTCCCCACCACCCTCCCCCCCCCCCCCAGTTCAGACCGTTATGGGACCAACGCCTTTTGGTGTCGCTGTCCACTAATGAGAATCGTTGTACTGAGTGAGCTCCAGCTCTTTTATTTGCTTCGGCCTTACTTCGTAGTAAAGAAAAAGAGCTGGAGGGGGCCGATGGATCTAGACGCGATTTTCCCCAGATGTAAGAGATTCTAGCCTGGGCGCGTGCAAGTGCAGGTTTTTTCCTTTTTTTTAATTAGAAATTAGAAATCGGAATCTTTGCAGAGTAATTGAAGGAGCCTTGCGACAGTTGGTGATTCATTGTTTTGGGTATGGGAGACTGCATATTATTCCTGTAGTACAAATGCTGGTATTTCTGTTGTTGTGTTGATACACGGTATGCAGTGAACATTTGTAGCTATTACCACATCTATTCAGTTCAATCAATGGGAATTCTATTCAACGGTAATGACCGTCACTTGACTCCATCGCCATCGCATTTTGCCATGTTTTATTATCTTCACACCCTGTAACTTTTGGTCTCTACGGCCTCCTCCGCACTTTAACAGAGGGCGTGTCGTGTCTAAAAAGGTCCCATGGCCTCCCCAAAGCATCCCTGCTACCCCATTTACCGTGCCCCATGGGCCCCCGGGGACTTATTGCTAGGGGGGCTAAAATAACGGGTCCAAGCACTAACAGCTTTTCTGCATGCTCCGAGGCAGAGGGAGAGACACTGGACAACACGATGTCTCTGTAGAAGCTGTCTGCATCTGGAATTGCTCGTGAACGGACAGAGAGAGGGTGTACCAGAGTAGGTAATTTGTAAACCTTGAGCGTCGAATCAAAAAGCTTGTAGTGTACCACTTGGAGTTGCTCTTGGCTTAGTCAAGTTTAGCTTTAGTGGTTTTAATTCTTTTGACACCGTCAACCAGTTGCTAAAAGAGATGGATGCTTTTGGTTGCTGCAGCTTCTGAACCTTGCCCCATGTTATGCCATGCCATGCTTGGCCCATGCTCCCCCATGCCTACTAACTCATACCATCGGTAATCAGACTAGACTTTTTTACACACGATCAGACTCTGGGTTTCTTCTTTTTCCTTTTCTCGTCAGAGATTAAATAGACCTCGTCTGCCCCCCTCACTCGTACAACTGTTTCATTCCCATCCCATCACAACAATTTCTTCTCTCTCCTCTTCCCCCCTCCTTCCTTCCTCTCTTGTGATTCACCCTCACAACAACAACTATTTATTCTCCCCCCTTCTGCCTGGCCAGAACCAAAACAAACCAGACTCACAACAACAACAGCAACCACTCTCCCAAAATGGGCGTTGCAGACTCCCACGCCGACGAGCGACACGGCTCTGTCGCTCTTCAAACTGCCGAGAATGTCGAGCAGATCGAGGCTCCCATCACCTGGAAGGCTTACCTCCTGTGCGCCTTTGCCTCTTTCGGTGGTATCTTCTTCGGTTATGATTCCGGTTACATCAATGGTGTCAACGGCTCCAAGTACTTTATTGAGCAGGTTGAGGGACGTGGTGCTACTGCGCTCTCCGAGAGCCACCAGTCTCTCATTGTCTCTATTCTCTCTTGCGGTACCTTCTTTGGTGCTCTGATCGCTGGTGATCTTGCCGACCGCATTGGTCGCAAGTGGACTGTCATTATGGGCTGCATTATCTACTCTATCGGTGTCGTTATCCAGATGATTACTGGTCACGGTGATCCTCTTGCCTGCATCGTCGTCGGTCGTCTCGTTGCTGGTCTCGGTGTCGGTTTCGAGTCCGCCATCGTCATTCTCTACATGTCTGAGATTGTAAGTCACAACCTCAATTACTCATGTCTCAATTCTAACATCTTCTCCAGTGCCCCAAGAGTGTTCGTGGTGCTCTCGTCGCCGGTTACCAATTCTGTATCACCATCGGTCTTCTCCTCGCCGCCTGCATCGTCTACGGAACCGAGAACATGGACTCCATGGCTTCTTACCAAATCCCCATCGGCATCCAGTTCCCTTGGGCTGTCATCCTCGCTGTCGGTCTCTTCTTCCTTCCCGACTCTCCCCGATACTTTGTCAAGCGCGGTCAAATCGAAAAGGCTGTCGACGCTCTTGCCCGTGTCCGTGGTCAGCCCAAGGACTCCAAGTACGTCCAGACTGAGATTGCCGAGATTGTCGCCAACGAGGAGTACGAGCGCCAAATCATTCCCTCCACCACTTGGTTCGGCTCTTGGGCCAACTGCTTCAAGGGCAGCCTCTGGGATGGCAAGTCTAACCTCCGTCGAACTATCCTCGGTACTTCTATGCAGATGATGCAGCAGTGGACTGGTGTCAACTTCATCTTCTACTACTCTACCCCCTTCCTCAAGTCCACCGGTGCTATTGACAACGTCTTCCTCATCTCTCTCGTCTTCACCCTCGTCAACGTTTGCTCCACCCCACTGTCTTTCTGGACTGTTGAGCGATTCGGTCGTCGATCTATCCTCCTCATCGGCGCTCTTGGTATGCTTATCTGCCAGTTCCTCGTCGCCATCATTGGTGTCACCGTTGGTTTCAACCACACCCACGCTTCTCCCACCGATGCCGATCCCGACCGCGTGATCGCCAACAACATTAGCGCTGTCAACGCCCAGATTGCTTTCATCGCCATCTTCATCTTCTGGTTCGCTTCCACCTGGGGCCCTGGTGCCTGGATCGTCATCGGCGAGATCTTCCCTATCCCTATCCGATCTCGTGGTGTCGGTCTCTCCACCGCTTCCAACTGGCTCTGGAACACCATCATTGCCGTCATCACCCCCTACATGGTCGGTGAGAACCGAGGCAACCTCAAGTCCTCAGTCTTCTTCATCTGGGGTGGTCTCTGCACCTGCGCCTTCGTCTACACTTACTTCCTCGTTCCCGAGACCAAGGGTCTGTCTCTGGAGCAGGTTGATAAGATGATGGAGGAGACCACTCCCCGAACCTCTGCCAAGTGGCGACCTCACCAGACCTTTGCCCAGACCATGGGTGCTGGCGACGTTAAGATCGTCCCCAAGACCGAGCACGACGACCACGTCTAGGCTTGTCTGCGCACAGTCTTGTTATTTGTTTACTGTGGAGGAAAGCTTTCTTTTTTAATTATACCTGGATGTTTAAGAGGTCATGGTGTTATGATCTAAGATGACGAGAACGCGGTAGTACATGAGAATAATGTGTATATATCTCAATCAGAACGAAACGAATAAGTTAAACTAAACCTGCTGTCTTTTCCACCGTGACTATTAATCATCGATTGCCTTTTGTATGTTGAGTTGGACTTGGATATTGTCCATGCCCGATGTCGGAACTCAATGCTCAAGATGTAATGCCGCTATCGGGTTTGACGCGCTCAACGCGCTCAATCATTCACGCTAATTACTGCCCTCTGATTTAAGATGCATTTCAAATTCTCTGCCTACAGAACTGAATTTTAGCTCTAGAAAACAAACTACCGAGAGAGGAGTATGCAAAAGAAACCTTGTGATAAAACACAAAACATATGTATATACTTGAAGGTTATTATCTAAGGATTGTGTCTATTTTCTAGGATTTCAGAGAGAGAATTTTAAATAGATAATAATAAATATAAGCTTACAGACTGAAGTGTAAATAAGATTTACCCAGTGGATTGGGTCGAGAAAAGGTTAGGAAGGTTTGAGTCCGGATGCGTCGGATAGATCTGACCGCTTCAAGTGTCATGCTTGATTAGAGATCTTATAGTGTAGTGTCACTAGAACCTTGAGTGATAGGTTGGCGCTGGAATTATATTGTATCTTGCATTAACCATGTCTAGTCTTGGACTTGGCCGCTTTTCTTTCATGATAGAGTTGGGCTGTTATGGAATAAGACTTAATTGCAAATCTAAAGTAAATAGAGCCTCGGAATAACAGGGTACTGAGAAATCATCTTGTTTAAACAATCCGTTCCTATCATCTTGGTTATACTTTAACTATCTAATTTCATTGCCCAAGGTTGCAGCTCAGAGGCTGGGACTGTTTTGAGCTGAAGTATTTACACGAGTATATCATGGTGTTGTGGAATGTAAGTATATTTCAAAAAGCATCTGGCATTATTAACGATGTCTTTGCAGAAAGCTTCCAAGGTTAAGATCAAGTTTCTTCAGTAGGAGAGAATATAACGCCAAGTTACAACAGAGAGGATTGAGCAGGGATACGACCCGAGAGCTATAGTAAGACGTGCCTAGGAAAGAGAGAAAGAGAGCGAGAGACACGATATGTTTATATATAATTAGTATGGGCGCGGAGAACGTCACGTCTGCTACCGACTGTAAAGCACGGAATGCCTTGCATTTCGAGCTACCTGCAATAGACTTAGCCCGAGATCTAGGGCTAGATAGATACCGAGATCCGATCATGATGCTTAATATAGAAATGGTCAGATGGACTACTGCAAGCCACCAACATAGCCCCTGTAGCCTTCTCTCAGCTTTGCTTTCAGCTTCCCAGTCTCAGCCTCAACAGCAGCGGATCTAGATTGAGAGGCTGATATCAGTATAGTGTGTGTTCTTTTCTAAACTCTCGGCGCAATCTTATGCGCCTTCAATCCAATGGGGATTGACAATGACATGACCTGCTGCGGTGGGGGAGTTGCAGTCGATCAAAGAATACTGTTGAGTGAATTATTCCATGATAAATCAGGCTAATTGCTCGATTGTATTTTGCATCCGTTATGTTGTATGAGAACAACTGACAAGAGTTGAAATGTTGACGTTGGGAATCAAGTCCGGATTGTCCAATCAGAGATTCATGGACTTATCGGAGTCTCGATAAGGAGCTGAAGGAGTTTTCGGAGTGGAGATGTCATCACGTCATGTCAAGACGGATTACTAAGGATACAACTCCACGGAACATCAGAGATAATAGATAAAATCGCCAAGTACTGTCCTCTCAACTTCAATCATCACAACCAACAACGAACATCTCGTACTGAAATCTACCATGACGCAAATCGGCATCTTCCCTGCTTCAGGTGCCCTTGGCACAAGTACATACACTCATCTTTTATCTCAAGTTCCCAACGAAAAAGTCACCCTCATCAACCGCTATCCCGAAAAGGTACCCAAAAAGTACACTGAGAAGGGAACGATTGTTCGTCAAGCTTCATACGAGTCTAGCGCCGAAGATCTACAGGCCGCCTTTTCCGGTGTAGATGTACTCTTCCTCATCTCGTATCCCAGCCATGTCCACGAGTACAGAACAAAAGTACACACCAAAGCCATCGACGCGGCGGTCAAAGCTGGAGTCAAGCATATTTTCTATTCGTCTTTGGGATTTGCGTCTATTGGGGAGGTTACTACCAAGGCGGAAGTCATGGGTGCGCACCTTGACAGTGAGAAGCACTTGAAGGAACTTGCGCAGAAGGATGATGGGTTCACGTTTACGAGTGTTCGTGAGGGCCTTTACAGCGAGTCCTTCCCTATCTATACTTCTTTTCTTGACTTGAAGAATCCGCCTTCTAAGGTTCTTATTCCGCATAATGGAAGTGGACCTGGTGTAAGTTGGGTAAAGAGAGATGAATTGGGAGAAGGTACTGCGCGATTGATTGCTTCATACGTGGAATCGCCGTCATCATTCGGGTATATCAACAAAATTGTTACTCTGACAGGAACAAAGTCGTTTACTTTGGCCGAGACGGTTGCGGTTCTTTCGCGTGCAACGGGCAAGGACTTTGAGATTCAGGAGATCAGTGTTGAAGAGTATATCAATCTTCCTCAGATCAAGGAGTATTTTGGAACAGAGGAAAAGGCGACGACGTGGGCTACAGCTTGGGAAGCGATTCGGGCTGGAGAAACGGCTGGAGTGACGGAGACGTTGAAGGAGCTTTTGGGAAGAGAACCTGAGGCTTTTGAAAAGACTATCGAGGAGTTTGTCAAGAACTAGCGGTCAGAAGAATAGTTGCTTGAGACAAGTCAAAGACATAGGCCTCAGGGTATTAGAAAAATTGGCCGCTGGAAGCATAAGAGACGAAATTAGTGGGCCACTTTATGCTCCTTAGACTATAGCTCTTGGACTATTTATTTTTGTAACCTAAGACTTGGGAGATTATTTTTTCTGCTACCCACTAGATAGGTTAGGGAAACACGAAGGGTTGGAAATGCATAACCCAATTCTATTTTTAGTCTTGGGCTGTCAAAATCGGTAGTTTGTGGAATGACGTGGCTGGTCTAGACTCGCGCCTCGTATATTCAGTCTGAGTTTGAATACCTGAATAAACAAAATGGACCTTTATGCCGAGTTGAATGAGACATAATGATTCTACTATGTGATAATTGTCATTAACCAAGAGTATCGACACAATAACGAGAGGATCATCAGGTTCGATCGGAACTCTCCTGAGCTATTGTGGAGATTGAACCAGGGCCTACGTCAAGTGGATACTACAACTGGGACGATAGACAAGGTCAATTGAGATGAATTTATCCTGTTCGCGGATTCTGTTTCTATGCAGGGATAGAAATCGGATGTCGGCAGTCGATCTGTCCGTATTAAATGAGCCACGGGCATGAAATATCTAAGTCTCGTATTTTGATTTCTTTCAGCTTTCAGCTACAAGCCAAAGACGGGAGGAAAAGAAAGAGGCTGTGCAGGTTAGGTCTCGGTAGTGGCGAAAGAACGGGTGCCCCGGCAGACCGGGAGCGGGACAAGCAAGATCTAAGAATATTCCATGGACCGTTCTGGGTCTTGGGAGTCTCGACCCGTTCAATTGGAGGCTGTGAAAAAAGAGAGACAGACCGTTTTTAGTGCGGGAACCTTGTAGTTTCATGCAAATGATGTCAAGAATGGAACTCATTTCCCGATTGATCAACATGACGATCTATCTGAAGCTCGTATTCAGAAATATATAATATCTGGAATATACCTCTTTAATTCTATCTCATCTCATCATCAGCATTCAATTCAATCTCTTACAACACTCATCCAACTAAACAACCAATCACTTAATTACTTGCACACTCAATCAACCACCAATATGCAGTTCAAGACTCTCCTCATTGCCTCTCTTACCGGTCTCGCTGCCGCTGTCCCAACCAGCACCAGCGATGCCAAGAAGACCGAGAGCTCTCCCGTCCCCAAGACCTTTGGTCTGATGGCTCTCCGCTCCGGCAGCCCCATTCACTTTGCCAGCTTTAGCGCTACTGAGAGCGGCTTTGAACTCTTGCTCCCCAAGGGCAAGCAGGGCGCCAAGTGTGCCAATGGCAAGAAGGAGGACACAGCTACTTTCCGCCTGAGCAAGAATGATGAGCTAGTCTTGTACAACACTGGCAAGAAGCAGCAAATTGCCTACACTGACCGATCAGGAATGGGTAAGTTCAATCACTTTTAACTTTAGCTATTAGGGAACCCCTGCTAACAGGTACCAGGCCAAGGTGTTCTTCAGTACACTGATTCCGGCTCTTACGGTCGCAACTCAGAGACAAAGGGCTGGAAGGTTGACAAGTCTGGAGACCTCTTCTTTGGTAGCAACAATGCTGCTTTCATGGCCTGCCCCGGTCAGAAGGAGAGCGACCCTTGGAGTGTTTGGGTTGCTACTGGTACCTCGCACCCTGGTTACAACGAGAAGGAGTGCCTTGGTTTCAACGCCCGCGTCGTTGAGATTAAGAAGCCCGTTAGCTGCGTCTACTCTCAGTACAGCAACTAGTAAGATAGAGTTTGCACTGTACATATGACTTTGTTTCAAATTAGATTATAATATTCATGTAAATAGAATTGATTTTTTTTTGTTATTCTTTATTCTTTCTTATTGTGACAATCCCATCCCATGCCAGACCCTCAGATACTAGGCTTAATCCGTAACTTGACAGTCATCATTGATTGGTTAATGAGAGCAGCACGTGACTGATCCTGACTAACCATTTCATTTCTTATCTGATCATCTGATAAAAATCTCTCACAAGACCCAAGCTTGACCCAACCCCTGGGCCCCGGCTTTCCGCCTGCGACCTGACGAGTTCACTCTTCACCTTTACTCTCCGGCCACCAGCGCCATCATGAAGTTTGCATCTCTGAGCTCTTTGCTCACGATACTCTCATTATGCGCTCCATCCGCCCAAGCCGAAGACAGATCCCCCGAGGGAGTATGTTACGACTCATGCGCATCGTCTCTAAAGGCGGTGCAGTTCGATGATATGCTGCGCAACCAAACGAATTTCATGACAAAAACATGTTATAGCCCGAAAGCTATTCTTTCGCTGTATTTATGTCTTGATGTTTATTGTATGGTTGAGGCTAGAGAGGCGGGCTTGGGTCCGCTGAATGAGACGTGTGTTAAGCAAGCGCATATTGTTCTACCGCCTTTTAGTATCATATCGAATTATACTGCCGAGGACAAAGAGAGGGTACATCGACTGGAACGAAATGAGGTGGAAAGTTCCATTACTTTTGGAGAGGTTGTCATTCCTTCCAAGACTTGGTTTGGGATCTGGTGGGACACAATGGTGAGAAGGACTGACGATGAATATGATGGATAAGACTGACTGTGTCTAGGACTCTGTTGCATATACATATACACACCATGATCTATACGGGTAAGTGAAACTCTCAATTGGATGAGAAGACTGCTAATGTTTGTCAGTCGTGCTATGATCATATTTTGGATTGTAGTCATTGCCATTGGGGTTCTGAACCATCTCATGCAACAAATCGCCAACTCACAAATAGTTCGTGACCATTCAAACAAATCAGGAGGACGACTATGGAGTCTATATACTTCCGCAGTGAACCGAATTGCCGTCCCGGCCACGTTTGGAGACCGATGTTCTCAGAAAGTTGGATGGGGAACAGTTCCTCCAAGGATACAGTCCCTAACGCTATTTGCGTTTCTTATCCTTAACATTGTCTTGAGTATTCATGGATACAGGATTGTACCGATCAACATGTAGTAAGTGCCATGTCCTATATACCCCCAAGAAATGACAATACTGATACTTTGCAGCTTCCCTTCCACAGCGAAACAAATCTTCCGCTATTTCTCCGATAGAACAGGCATCATTTCCTTTGCTAATTTTCCACTCATCTGGCTTTTTGGCATGAGGAATAATCTTCTCATGTGGTTAACGGGTTGGGACTTTGGAACATATAACAACTTTCATCGATGGGTTGCTCGTATCGCTACGGCCCAAGCGATTCTTCACTCCATCGGCTATTCCATCTTGGTTTACCTTGGTATGTCCCTGTACTGTGAGATGGTATGATTGAATACTGACAGATAATAGAGGGTGGCTGGGAGCATTATATATTCTGGTGGTCCTACATGTTTTGGTGGGTTGGTGAACTTGTGAGTTTCCATCAAATCCCGATGTTTCTCTTACTAATGAACATCTCAGGCAACCATTGTCATGTCGCTACTCATCGGGGCATCTTTTTACTGGATACGCCGCCAACAGTACGAACTGTTCCTCGTCGTCCATATCATCATGTCAATCTTCCTTCTTGTCACAATGCTCGCGTAAGTCCACCCCCCCTTCTCAATAGCACACATTAACAGAGCAGCCACGTCTCGATCTTTCAAGGCGAATACGACGTCTTTTTCTGGGTACCCTGCTTCATCTGGGTGGCCGACCGTGTCATACGTGCTCTCCGCATCGCAGCTTTCAACCCCAAGCTATGGGACACCTGGGCCACATCCATTTACCACCCTACTTCTAATATTGTTCGACTAGTCATTCCCTGGTCGAATAGTCTCTACAAACCAGCCCCAGGAACATTTTATTATATCCATGTTTTGAATGGTCCGCGCTGCTGGGAGAGTCATCCTTTTACCGTTGCAGCTGTGACGGATGAAGGACAGAGAGGCGCAAAGGTTCTTGGGGAGCAGGTTCCTCTTCTTGAGGGTGCTTCTGAACAAACGTCAGATGAAAATATTTCACAAGAGATGTTTTCTGATTCAAGGACCATGACTTTCTTGATTCGACCTTATGATGGGTTTACATCAAGACTTAGAGATACAGCTTCGGCAGAGTGGCCAAAGAATGCCCTCCAGCGGGTTCTCGTTGACGGACCGTACGGGCATACTCAACCTCTTCATCTATTCGACAATGTCATCTTTGTAGTTGGAGGTAGTGGCATCGTTGTTCCACTATCATACCTCCAACTATTAACAAGTAGTCCCTCGTCACCACGAACAGTCAAAATCCATTGGGCAGTCCGCGAACCCGCGTTTGCGTTGGATGTGTTGAAAACAGATATAGCATACGCCCTGGGTAGTGCAAACCTGAGTATAGAGATTCATCTCACGACGCATACTCCTCAAGATGAACTACAGGAGTGGCCGTCACAGGTTACGCTTAGGAGAGGAAGGATAGATGCTGCTGCGGTGGTGACGAGGGCGAGTGATGTGGTGGATGGGGAGAGTCTTGCGGTTGTTGCTTGTGGACCTGCGAGGATGGCTGATGATGCTAGGAGGACGGTGTATGACTTGTTAAAAAGGGGAGTTAAGGGGGTGGAGTATTTTGAGGAGAGTTTTCAGTGGTGATATAGAAGTGAGTATGATAGATCTAGATTTCAGTTTGCACGTACATGATACAAGGTTCTGCTGGTTGTAAGTATGATGGTTTGATGGTTTTGCATTCATAGTACGATGAATTCCGGGCGTTCAGCTTTGCTACGAAAGGTAGGTCAAGCATGATAGTATAAAAATTGGGCCTATAATTCTATTATATCTTCTGATGTGTTCTGAAGGCATATTTTCCATCTGTCTAATCTTACTTTCTGCTGTTCAGTATAAGCCTCATCTGCTCCTCTTTAGATATCACTTTTGTCAGCGGCTCATTTCGCAGAAAGGCTTCCATCAGACATGCCATGTCGTGCCTTTTCTGCTCTCTAGCGAGCCGAAGAGGCATGTGCTTGCTTTGAGGTAGTTTTCCATCCATACTCGCCTTCATTATATTGAGGCATTGACGTAATACCTCGCATGATGCAAAGCTGGAATATTTAACTCTTGGCGTTGTGGACACTAATGGCCCCAGCCAAACTGGATCAATCGCGATTTTGTAATGGTTCACTATTCTTTTCACAAACCAAACCTTGCCTTGGTTTATCGCAGTTCTGAGAAGTTCAACCCGCTCCTTCTCTGTGGGTTCTACCATTGTATCATCGGCAAGAAGAATGTCAAACATCGTTTCTTTTCCGGTTGCGATGCTGTATGTAAGCAGTTGCGTCTTGTTTGAGTGACCACTGCTGGTAAGGAGAGCCGCGATGCATCCGTAAGCTTCGACCGTGATTGCTCTTATTTTGCGTCTGATACTGTCTTGGCGTTTTTTGATGCCCTTAGGCCGATGGGTCTTAGGATAGGCTTTTTCGCTGCTAGCCTCTCTTTTAACGGTAGCCGGCATTGTGCTGTAAGGGACCTGCGAAAGCGGTTGCAAAGGGTCGGGATTGACTGACTGTTGGCCTGGCGTTATGGATCGTTCGGGGTGACAAGTGAATGTCTTTGTTGATGCTGTGAACTTGGTAGTCAGTCGAGATTGAAAGAGGAAGAAGTTACTGCTGTATATGCTGGCTCGACAGAAGCTTCTTTTATAAGTCGCCAACATTGTAGATAGAGTTCAAGCAGCTGTCGAATGAGTCACGCCCGTGTTGGAAAACCTAGTCTAAAGATAACCTTTAAATTGAAGTTTAAAATTTGGTCTGTGCAGACGGATTAACCTTTGTTGAGAACCTTGAGAAAGCTGAAGAAGACCTAGGTAAAAGATTAAGAAATTAAGAAAACTCAATGTCTATGAAACCTTTGCGGGCACCGGCGCGGAGAAGCCGTTCGACTGTACCGCGTGCCCTTGCTGTGCTTGCCGTGTATAACGCCGTGTCACCGAATTTATTCGCGGCATCTACATCAACTTCGCCTTTATCCAGTATTCGACCAATTATCCCTTCGTCTTCAATACAGTAATGGAGAAGTGTGGATCCGTCGGTATCAACAATAAAAAGTACTGCAAGGTGAGAATCACTGTGCAGAGTAGGGGATGTACAGCAAGGTGTCGATTTAGTCTAGTTATTCAACCTTGAAACTCTACTCCTGCTATACGAGATTTGTCATGTTACCAACCGGGGCCAGTCTCGGTACGTTGGATTGTCGAGGAGTCTAGAATAGGAACATGGCACAGCCGGTTCATTACCCCCCTCTTGATCACCCATTCTTTCCAATGGTAACTTAGAGATAATTCTGTTTCTGAATTGTTGTTCCTCCGTTGATGGAAGACGAGATTGCTCTTGTCGATCTGTAATTGCGCGACTGCGTTGCTTGTCAGCAAGACGTATAGGAGAGAACAAATACGGAGTATAACCTTAGCTCGCTGACAAGAGAATTCCATATTGTATTGGAAGTATCTTGCCCTGAAATGGTAGAGGAATTCTTGATAGCCTCTTGAAAGAGCTGTGAAGGAAGCTCTTTGACATGTGGATCGTCCAATCCAGGAATGTTAGGAAATTTCATTGGCATGGCTCCGAATCCAGTTCCGGGCAACTGTTGATCAAAAGTTGAGACCGGCCTATTCATCAACTGGTCCCTGTCTGAAACTAGCTTTTCAGACTTGTAATAGAGGCATAGCGAATAACATAGCCCAAGACCTCGTGTCAGATCAATGACTATTTCGTCTCCGCGTGATAGCTCCCCGCCTTGTCCCTTGTAGTGTAAGGAATGGGCAATTTTGTTATGTAAATGAGCTGGGAGGCATGTGATTTGGATCTCAAAGATGACTCCGTTGTACCATCTGGCTGGGTCGTCATCAGGGTACTGTGCTTCGACATGGTGATTCTCGCATTCGTATGCACCAAACCAAGCCGCCCAATAGGTGCCAACTGGGCGGTCTGCCAGGAAAATATTTGGATTGGCCCTGGGACATAATGTCTTGGAGTTGGTGATAAAATGAGAGATTTTGGTAAGATGATGTGGATAGTCAACTATTATGCGAATAGCTGCGAGGTCATGAATTTCGTCCATCATTTCTCGAAAGCTTTCCCAGTGTTCTCTTTGTTTTCTCCGGCGGTGCATCGATTGTCTGATAGACTCACGGGACTTTACACGTCCTTCAACCATGCCATCAATTCTCTCCGTTTTGAGAAGTTTGTCGTATTTGGTCTTCATCTTCTCAACCATAGTCTCATAATCATTTTCGAGTCGTGGCCAAATATCAACCAAGAAGATCTCTTGCGCTTGTTCTTCATTTTCCCAATCGTGTTTCCTAAACTGTGCATCTATCTTTGCACGGAGTGAAGTTTGTGGATCATCGAGTGCTGACATGGCCCTGAGTGAGGAAAAAAACAAGGTAGCCAGCCTGATCGGTTTGGGTGGTCTCTTGTGATTCGCAGGGACAATGCAGGGGTACTGAATGGCTTACTGCAAGTCGTTGGTCCTATTCAAGTTACGTGTGAAGGAAGAAAGGGGGACGAGGAACGACATAAGTCTTTGGAGCTCAGTTGTAATGACGAAGCAAATCATTCAGGCCAAACAAGGGGCCCACGAAGGAGAGGCCTAGTAGGTAGCGTGGATGTTTGCATTTATGCCTCACTTCTCCTAGCATTGGGGCTGATGTGTATGATATGATGGATGGCTGGCCTCAAGCTTGGCGTACTCCACATTCACCAATAATAGTGAATATCCAGGAAACATTTGCCGTGACTCTGCAGGAATAGACCAATAGGTTGTGACGATTATGGAGCATCACACCTTTTCATGAGTTGAAATAGGCAGAAGTGCAGTGTCTCGTTCCAAGCCACAGCGCTTACGTTCTCTCAAGAATTCCAGTTATGTCTACCTACTGCGCAGAACCCAGCTTTCAGGGTTCTAATTGGTCGCCTGATGACCCTGACTTATGGCTACAGTAAGTTTCCTCACGAAGCTCAATGATGACAGCGTGTTGTCAAAGAGGGACATGGGTAATGTAACTTGATGATCTGCCCAGCCCTGGAACTACCGACGTACTATATGTCAAATTGCCTCAACACTCTGTAACAGCCGTTCATGTCCCTCCCTCAAACACTTAACCTCGTCCGCAAATTCTCTCATTCTCTCTTGTCTTGACTTGTCAAGAGTTACCCTCGACCTGGAGTGGGATCCCAATGCGATGTCTACATCCGCCTTGACAGTAGCCATAACACCCGTGAGTATTGTCTTGAGGTTCGTTGATGTTGTTTTGATCAGCGATTCCATGCTTTCCGAGATGGCGATGCCCATTTTCGGAAAGATGACTCCTTGTTCAATGTGCCCTTGAACTATAGACCTTTGACGCGCGGCTTTACCCGTACCTGTTCCAGTTTTTCGTCGTTAGCTATTGCAATTGACAAAGGATAGGGGAAAGGGTGTAATTACCAGATTGATTAGATGCGGATCGATATACAGGGACCATATCTTGCAATATGTATGAGTTGTAATTCGACTCAGAAGCGTATCTGCGTATAGCTCTGCAAACATATTAGAACTGTTACAGTAGATAGATGCCGAACTAAATCAAGTGACTGGTCTTACCTTATTTCCGCCAAGAACTTTCTTTCTTCTCTGCTCATCCTGTATTCAAGGTTACCAATCTGCAAGTCAACAGTTTGGATAATGGCGTCTGCAAGCCGTGGAGGGAGTAATTCTGTCCAAGGAATCACGTCAGCGAGTCTCAAATATTATCCGTAGTGCAAACTTACCGTGCAAAGTGATTGTGAACGAGTTCAAAAGGTCATTGACACGATCAGAAATGGCTTCGAAAGCTTCTGACACTTCGTCTTCGACAAGGTCCCATTGACCTTCAAGTTCCATACGCATTTTCCATAAAATCTTGGCATTCCAATTCTCGTGTCCGCGCTTCGAGGTCTGATGGTCACCATTTCTCAGACACCATGCGTTGTATTGAGCTGTACGTCGTTAGTGGCATATATCGCTTAGTTTGTGGGTTCCTACTCCAGTGCCATTGCTAAACCTTGTCAGTCTTTCTCGTTCCATTTATGAGGAGACAGTCGGCTACTTACAGTTGCCCATACAGAGCCTTGTCGAATTGCAGCTTGGTCCCAGTGCTGGTCTCTCTGACCTGTGATGCGATTGTATCAGTACATTGTGATTCTCCATAGATCTCATAGACTAGGCATATACCGAAAAAGGTCATTATCTGTTCTTGGAAGCAAGTCGTAAAGTCTTCTCGGAATGTCTTTACGATACCAGGTATCTGTGTGATTGTTTAGCATTGTATAGATAGGTATTCAAATCCATATTTACCTGTTCTATGAGCTCGGTGATGTTTGTGTGTACAGAGTCGTCCAATTCTTCAATCTCGTCCTGTTTTTGAATCCAGCTACTGGACCACAAATCAATCGTATTAAGCAGAGTAGATAGCCTGGACTTGAGGAAGTGTTTCGCTTCATTGAATTGGGCATCTGCAGTCACAGTGTGACAGAAACGACGAAGGTCCGGGACCCCGCTGGCTTCCACAAACTTGGTGTTTCCTTTTGGGCAATACTTCTCATACCAGTTGTTAGACACACAAAAAACATCGAGATTTCTACCGTTCATCTCTGATGAGTAGACATTTCGTAGATTTGTCTGTACATGTCTGTTCCGCGCTTGGACAAGGAGAAGCTCTTGTCTATACCAATGTCAGATCAACTTGATCAGATTAGATGACGTCTGACTTACTGCTTCTTGGCCACCTTCTTTCTTGCTCTATCGTTGGACTGCTTCGCGTTACTTATGTCACTGTCTAGCTGAGTCATGATTTCGGTAGGAATGCTCTTGTTTGGGCCGCAGAACTCGAGCCTTGCTGTACGAAGATCGATTTCCTGTTGAAATTGTTAGCAACGGATAAATAAAACACCACACCGAGCATCATACATCTGACTTGGTGCACACAACAGAAACATTGAGCTTCTGTGTACCAGATTGTTCCCACTCGATGGGCATGTGTCGAGAGAGAACATAAAATAACGAAGACTTGAGAGATTGGTCTGTGATGGCACGGGATATCTTGGCCACAATTATGATTGTGTCACATTTGATGAGATAATCCTGTGTTGCTCTAACCCTTGCCAGGTTTGTGTCTTGGAGACCTGTAGGCTATATTAATAAGATGTTTCAGATATAACTTTCATAGACTTACCTGGTAAATCCGCAAGGACGACTCCTGTCTTGAGGACTTCGGAATCAAGGTATACACTAGATTGTCAATATATAAGTAATGTTTTGTAAAAGTGGAAAAGATTGTCTTACCGGATGATCTTGGTAAACGGCCAGAACTTGTCTTGCATGAAGAACTTTGTCTGCTCTACACATTCATCAGCCGTTTGGGCAGTAGATGTCCAAAATCCATCAACACCGCCTGCAGGCCACTCAATCTCCTCTGTCCACTTGATGAGCTGATCAGTGATCCTTTCCAAAGCACCTTCAGACATATCTTGGGCCATTCGTTGCGTGAATTGTCGTTTGTGTTTGAACGCAGCATTTAGTGCAGACCATGCTTGTTCGGATTCTCTCATGTAGCGGTTGTAATCCTGCTCCGAAGTTTCATCCGACTCAACACTTTCAAGGAAGATTTGCCTGTAGCTCCAAAGAAGTTCCTTGATGAGTTCTCGGATCTCTGGTGCCGAGAGGTACTCAACGCTAATAGTAATCGGTTTAGTGTGCTCTGCCTTTTTCTGCCGATATTCCGTCACGACGGAGGTACATGCAGACCCAATATCGCCCTGTCGTGAATACATCATTAACATAAGTTCCTCCTCTCATGAGGTGATGAAGATGACATACCGTTTGAGCAACTCCTGGGAAGTGAAGTAACGAATTTATGAGACTGCTTTTTCCTATACGGATAATTAGCACATCTAAAAACAAGTCGAAGAATTCAGCAAGACCATACCTTCACCCGAGTCCCCAAGAACAGCAATTGTGCGCGTGTCAGTGCCCTGAAAGTGTTGCAGACTCTTTGCATCACTGAGGAAGTTTCGAACCTCCGAGTCTGACTCTCTTAAGGCGCCAGCTTGCAGTTTCTCAATAGCCCTCACGACCTTCTGAGCTGTTTCAGAGCCTTGTAGTAGTGCGTTTTGGAAAGTATCCGTGAAGAGAGCGTGAGTAGGTGGTACCTCTGTTCTAGCATCGTAGGGAATTATGGAAGCTGGTGGCTCAGGAATTGGCGACGATACATGACTAGAGTTTGGCGTGTCTAAACTTGGCGAAAGAGAGGACGAAGGCCCAGTCTTGCTTTGTGGGGTCGATGGTGAAAGAAACGATAAAGGAGTTGCCGTGCTGCTAGTTCCACTGAATGTTGCAGACAATCTCGGTGGAGAGATTGTGACTGGTGTGAACGGTGACTGTAGTTGAGAAGTCGGGGCTGATGTTTGAGACTGTGGGGGTAACGGGATTGACTGAAACGAAAATGGCTTGGAACCAGCTATGGCACTAAAGGATGGAGGAATGACATATGCACTGTTGGATTGGAATCTCTCACTTGGGCCGGTGCTTCGGTTCGAGGACTCCTGGCCGAAGATGAATGAGTCATTGGGTGAGCGCGAAGAAGGCAAGCCGGTTTGCGGTGAAGAAAACGAAAAGCTAATTTTTCTTTTAGGTGTGTCACACTGGCTAGAAGCTGTCTCACCCTCTCCCAATGATAGATGTTGGAAAAGAGTTGGTAGTGGGTTTGACGAGCTGTTTGCCATCATGGAATCCAGTTACAAGGCTCAGAGGAAAAAGTGAGTTGGTTGTTGTTTTGCGAAGTAGATAGGGGATGAAATATGCCAAATGAGAGATTTATTATCAAATACGTTATTTATGCTATTCTCCATGGCATCACAAGAATACACAGTATTGTGTTGGTTGCGTCTTATGCATGTTGGTTCGACATTTACAAGGGACATGGACACTATATGTTTCAGGACATGCATGTGACCAAGTGCAAAGGCCCAAGCCTCCCGCCTATCAGGACTGTTTCCTGACCACAAGCGGGCTAGAAATATTCCCTTTTCTCTTATCTCGGGGCTGTGTATAAATGTTAATTCTTCTTATCCTATGGTTTGCCGCGCGCTGACCCTGCATGTGTCAAACGTTATATGGATGAGGCGTGAAATGAACCCCCAGCCGCCAAGACTACTCTCAGCTGTACATGTGCATCAATGTAACAGGCGAATTGGTCTTTAAGAGCATCAACCGACTACAACGCTCAACGGGATAGAAAGATGGTGGTGGTTCTGGCCAGTGACCTGGTGCCGTTGGATTGATGTCGTTTCCCGTACATCAGCAGTATTGCGTTACAGTAGGTCTAGTATGAGAAAGGTATCAGAATAGAACATATCATGAGTTGTCGTGCGTTTCGAATTCCCCACCTCCAGCTGATCGCAAGTATGATAGTATACATGAACGAGTGGTAGCTTGTTGCAAAAGAAGCCGCAAACTGAGAAATTCATGATAGTATACATATTGCCCACAATTCTACCTACTAAATTTGCTCCATACACTAGCGACCACGCATGCACAGTGGGGCGATGATGCAAGCTGGCACTAGAAATGTTCCGAGGCTGTGCGGTAGCATGGCAATCTTCTATGCCCTTCAATATCCCTCACCTTTCCTGTAATGTCCAACCTTCTGCGTGTTCTAGCGTATCACATACCAGTTAAGACTTGCAATGTCGCTCACGTCTCCTCAACTTCCCCTGCCTCAGAGGCACGCTAGCGAGTTGCTTTGCGAGAAGTGCCGGGGTATGCCTTGGGATATATTCAACGAGCCTTATGTAATGCCAACCGTGAAACATCATAGGACATTTTCTGAACTACAAAGTTCATGCGACCAGGGATGTCCATTGTGTCAGAATATCCGTGTTACGCTTGTCTACGATGGTGTGGATTTGGCAACAGATGACCCTGTGCCTTGGAGCATCTCAGAGGATAGGTCCATTGATCCTAAATCAAAAAGACCACGCTATCGCAAAAGACCCAAATACGACATGTTGGACGATAGAAGAACAAAGTCACCAGGACAAACACTCCCAACTATCCGACGTATGACACCCCTCGGAAATCTTGTTGCAAATAATGAACCCATGCTGACTAGACCTTACAGGGTTGGCACCAGATACCCTAGAAGATGACCTGGAAATTCTCCTCGAAAACATCAACCAATGGCTGACGGCCTGTACCATTTCCGGGAAACACGAGAAATGCACATTGTTGGACTCGTGCACGACATCATCTCTACCAACTCGACTGATAGATGTCGGTACCCAGGATAAAGACATTCTCCGACTCATAGAGTCTCAGACAGAGTATCCAAGGGATGGCATGAAGCCCTTGTACTCGATATTGAGCTATCGCTGGGGTGAAGGAAATCGGAGTGCACGAACGACACAAAACAATATGGAACAAAGAAAGAAGAAAATGGACTTGCGAGAGTTCCCAAAAACTATACGAGACGCCATTGAAATCACAAGGCGCATGAAAATACGTTATCTTTGGGTGGACGCAGTGTGTATTATCCAACCAGACAATGACGGAGAAACAGAAGACTGGATGAAAGAATCTGCCAACATGGCGACTTACTATTCAAATTCCTATATATGCATTGCAGCGTCAAGTGCAGAGGATAGTTCGGAAGGCATACTCATCGAGAGAAAAGTAGCCAAGTTTCCTTTCAGAGAATGGTGTGATCCTGATGGCCGGCCTATTAAATCTCCTCATGATTCGCGGAGGATCTTTCGAAATCCATTGCTTGAGCGCGGCTGGTGTCTCCAAGAATGGCTTCTGTCACCTCGGATACTGCACTGGACCAAGAACGGTCTGATCTGGCAGTGTAGACATGGTTTCTTCTGGGAAGGTCAAAAGGACTTTTGCGAAGAAGGCCCAGAACGCATCTCTGGCCATTCCGGTATACCGAGTAGATTCATCAATGACTGCCCTTTCAAGATGGGTCTCTCTGACCAGGCTTCAACAAGTATCTCACATATTCTTGAGTCAACCAAGAATCATGCTCTTGGCTATCACTGGAGCTACCTCATCCAGTCCTACAACCAAATGAACCTCACAAAGCCTGAAGATCGATTGGCCGCTATACATGGAATTGCAACATGTCTATCCAACCGCCATAAAGTGGGCTACTTTGCAGGAATATTCGAGCACAAAACCATGAATGGACTGCTTTGGTCAAAGGCACCGAATGCAGAACGACTAACTAAAATCGAGGGCTTCCCCAGTTGGTCCTGGGCCTCGGCAAAGGGAAATGGTTTCATTCCATATGTTGAAAATGAAGACACGACTTTGTGGATGAGGTGGATCGGCGGATTCCCGTCAAGCAACAAGATACAAGACTTCAAGAAAAGGTTAAACCGACAGATACACATCGCAGCACCTCTGTTGCCTCTACCGCTTGGACGTGTTTTTCAAGAGAACTCCCCGGATGATGAGAAATTGTTCAAGTTTGGTGCAAATAGCCCAATCTGGCCTGGAAGGAGATTGGGTATTTCCCTTGACTATTCTGAGTCAGACCTTGTCTACTTGGAAGGAGCATGTCTGTTATTTTTGTGCGAGTGCCGTTTTCCTATGATAGACAGGATTCAAATCGACGGGCTTGTAGTAAAAAGGTCATCGAATGATGGTGATAATGTGTATAAGCGGATTGGGAAATTTGACATTCAGCTGGTCCATCGTGTAGTAGGACTTGAGAAGGTAGATACTCGTTGCTTAGAGGATTGGATAGCCGATGTTATTCTAGTGTAACATGATTTAACCAATTTGCTCGCACTCACGCCTTATGGCCATTCGACCCGGCAATTCGTGGAATAGTACAGTTGCCGAATGAGAGCCATTTTCTAACCTGGAGCTCATTCAGAATGTAGGTATCCGTGGTAGGAAGGTATGCTGGGCCGTTGGATTGGGAGTCTCATGAACCCTTCATTCATCAACCATGTAAGAACCGCTGTCAACGCACAGCAAGGGCCAGTAACACAATAGTTCTTTCCAGAATCCAGTCCGTAAAAGGAGCTTTTCCGCATTATCAAAGGTGGGTTGAAGACTGTTTGTTACTGTCGTGAGCGACGCTGAAAGCCATTGTTAGGCCCCTGTACACCGGGTCAGGAGACGGACGTACAAAGATCTTCAAATCTACATGTGTGTCATCTGAAACCACCAAAGGACTCACAAAAATATTGAAAGTTGAGAAGAAACATGGAGGCCTTTCAAAAATCTTGGCGTCCTAAGCCCAGCGACATGTCCATATCATCTGATAAGTATATTAATCCATCATCTTCCCTCAATTCTTGTCAATCAATGCAAAGCAGAAACATCATCTACCAACAGACGCCATCATGTATCATCTCAGATCAACAGCTAGAGCGGAAAGAGAACTCGCTGCCCAATCAACCGTCACAATGCCGGCTGGACATCCAAACTTGTCCTCTGAGAACCCCATACATATCTACATCGACCACTCCAACCTCACCATTGGAGGCCAGAGAGCCTACAGGTCTAGCGGCATGGAGAATGGGGGCCCATGGAACTACGAAGTTTTGGCGCTTCGTCGCATCATCATGCAGAAGCTCGATTTTATCGAGACTCCAAACCCCAACTCAGTACGTCTCAACATCTACGGCGCAGATCTTCCTGACAACGAACAGATCGACCCCCTGTGCCAACACGGTGAGGTCGGAAGCATTTGCGAATGCCCACGGAATGGCAGCGGCAAAGAGAAACAAGCTGACACTCAACTCACTGCCGACATGGTCACTGAAGTCATCTACACTCATTTCTTCTTGAGGGACAACTACAGCCAAACGTTTCTACAAAACAACCACGATCAAAGTTTTCCGGATCAGTGTGTCTTTGTCGTTATTTCCGGCGGCTCTGACATGATCCCTGCTGTGCGGTCAGCGGTAGAACATGGCTTCCATGTTCATGTTTGGGCTTGGAGCAGGTCTCTATCCTCATTGTTTGAGGTCGCCAAAAACCGGTTGGCTTATCCAGGGAGAGTCAGGATTCATTATCTTGAGGACCACCTGGAAGAGCTTACTCAGCAGACTCCACACAACTGAAGCAGACGTCAAGGATGGAGGCACGGAATGGTTTGTTCAACACGAATCCTAAAGAAATTATCGAGGGTGGTTGATGGTACTGATCGAGCGAGGAGGTTGTTTAAGATTGGGATTTTGGAGTTTTCATGGAATTTTAGTACTGGGTAGGCGTTTCTGTTTTGTTTCTGTAGAGCTTCTATCATTACAGCCGGCTGAATAGTAGAAGAGAACCTTCAGGTAGTAAGAAATCTTACTGTTATCTGTATAACATTTATCCTAAAACTATTATATCTCACATATAATTCCTAATTACCAAGTTCTCAAACTAGAAAGTTTCTACTACATAGCGCTTGTCAATAATGTAAAGTTAACAAGGCAGGGAATTATACTGGACTGTTCTATTTCGCAAGTTCTAGGAAATTGTTTGAGGGGCAAATGAACGAATCCTCCATCGATCTGTGTTGTCAACTGGCGCTTATGCATAAAAACCAGTAACAGAAATATTCTTTCTGTAAACCAGCCTATACAAGGACCTCGTTAGTATTATCAAAGGCAACTTGAAGAATCTTTGTTGTTTCCGCAAGCGAACGTAAAAGCAAGTATATCGCCTTTCACTGGGCCAGGAGATAGATGCACAAAGGCATACAACGGCATTGTCTTTATACCAGGACAAGAGTCATGTGGCTTTGTACAAGACATAGATCCCTTTCAACATCAATGCGATCCTAAACCAGCTAGAGTATGCCCTTGCCAAAAGCCAAGTATATATATCGCATTCCCCCATTTCTGTTTGAACTTGTATACCACAGAAGATTCTTCGCAAACACGCTCTATCTATCACTCAACACACCACCTCAAACACTCTAGCCACACGGTAAGATCATTCTGTACCCCACCAACCGCCACAATGTCTGTCAAAAACATTTACATTGACGACTCCAACCTTGCCATTGGAGGGAAAACATTGCACAATCGTCAGGCTACTATGCCTTGTGCTTTTTGGAACTACAAAATCAGTGTCCTCTACGCCAACATCATGGAGCAGTTCCATGCCAACGAATACGAAACAGGTCACCTCCACTTCTATGGTGCTGATCTTGACCGTAACCCTCAGCTCGATTTCCTTCGCGCAAACGGCCTAGCGTACGGCTACGACTGTCCACGGAATGGTCGCGGGCGAGAGAAAGAAGCTGATGTTGTACTCGCTATCGACATGATTGGACATGCCACGATGTGGTCTGATATCGGAATGCCCTGCGACATCGCCCTGGTCTCAGGGGACGGCGATTTCTTCCCTGCTGTAGCGAGGGCGCTCTTTTTCGGTTCCAACGTTCATGTTTGGTCTTGGAGAGGTTCCATCTCTCAGAAGTTCGTCCGACTTGAAACATCGTTGAACGACTATCCTCTGCACGGGGTAGGGCAGTTCAGTATCCACTACCTCGATCCGCACCTACAACAACTCACTAGTTAGATCTTCTGCATTGAACGCAATGTAGTACGGTCTATGAGGCAGGCGGAATTGGATCAGTGTTGATTTCCGGGGGAGTTCATGCAGTTTGGATACGGGGCGGCGTTTTTCCTTTGGTCACTTTGTTGGCGACATCTGTCTTTTGAGCGGGCTTGAGAGACGAACAGATAGTCTTTAGGTAGCGAAATTTGTGATTCTTTATCTCTATGACTATTATCCAAAACCATCGTACGTAGTCCACATGCCATATCTGTATTAAAAACAAGTGAGAGGGATTTCTCTTACATTGGACGTTGCATCAGGTACCTTTGCTAGACGAAAGAATCGCAATGTAGAATTTTCATAACTATAACAATGAACCTAGATTGTGATTCTATAATTCAAAAGTGTAACCGACGTAAAAAGTTGCAGGGTTTAGAATCCTTCCGAGACTGAAGCTCAACTACCCAGTTGAATCCTTAGGTCTTGAAACATCGGACCGGGCAGTGCTAGTTCAAATTAATCTGGGATCTCGGTTTATTATAGGTTACATATGTGGGAAAAGGCCTCAGGGTATCAGAAGAATTGGCCACCTTAAGCCTAAGAGACGAAATCAGTAGGCCACTTTATGCTCTTTAGAGTAGAGGTCTTAGACTTTTTATTTTTGTAACCTAAAGACTTAGGAGGTCATTTCATCTGCTACCTATTAGAAAGGTAACGTTGTAGAATTGATAATAAGCGCTACATACGTGAAAAGTGGTTCCATGTAAGTGATTCTGAATCCTTCCGATTCGCACATATACTGATCCTCAGTCAATCTTGTCAAAAGACGTGAAGATTTCTTCGAGATTTAGCGGAATATATCCATTTTAGTATATTAACTCACGATTAAAAAAAATCAGTCTAACTGTTATAGGTTTTATCCTCCTTGCCACAATAGTTCTTTGAGAATTATAAATAAGCAATCTTCTCCCTTTTATATACCAAGTATATTCATCTCTACTCCTTATAACCCCAACATCTTTATAAATCTCATTAGAAACCTCTATTAAAGATGCATTTCCCCTCTGCCCTTTCAGTCCTAGCCACTACCTTGTCCCTCGCCGTTGGTACCAGCGCCTGGGCCCAGTCTGGAGATGGAACTTGGGTTGCCAACAACGAATAGCATCACCTATACAGAACTGGCTGTAAGTGTACGCTTAAATACATCTATGGCAAATACTAATAATTACAGGGAACACCGATGAGTTATGCACATGGAGAAACACCGAAGAACCCCGCGATGAGGGTACAGCATGTGCTATAAGTGATCTATACATTCTCATCGTGTTGTGCTTTCTAAACGCTATCATAGTACTGGACCAATGCCCAAGGAGGCACTTTCAATGGACGTGAGTAAATATTCCACTAGTGTTTAATCATGATTATTAATAGATGTCTCTAGGTTGTCACTGGATGGGTCCACCTTACAACACAATCGACTGTTATTAGGAGAGCAGTGGTAAACATCAGTCATGTACTCAACTAGGTGTTTGTTAAAATCAAAGTATATGTTATATTGAAAGAGTATTAGTGTAAACATGTTTGTCATAGTATATATTTAACATGAAACGGGAAGTTCAAAGGACCAGAGTCTTTAAAGTTTCTGAAACGTATCCTTCACCGTTGGACCATTACAGTCGGGTTTTATGTATATAAATCCCCGTCCCAACATTAATTCAAATGACGCATCGTTTCTAGTTGGTAAGTACAGGTGCTTTCCCATCCCACTCGCTGCTCTCAGCTGCGTCAATGAGCCACTTTCCGACACTCTCCCTTGTAATCTTGGGCATCCAAGCACAGCCCTTTCCATCATCAGGCCAGACCTTGACAGGCCTGGCCTCACCTTCTGCAAGCATAACCGGCCGTGAAAGAACAAAGACCAATCCACTCTCCCTTACAAGACGATCAACTTCATTATGATCCTTGAGTCCAATTCCCATACTTCCATGACTGAACAGCATCTTTCCAGGAAGATTCATAGAACGCCATGAAGAACCAGCACCCTGTGCTGAGTTGACGATAATCTTGGGCTTAGTGGGAAAATCAGATTTGTTGATGGCCGCGATGAGAGCAGTCATGCTGACAGCCATGAAATCAGGTGTGGTGTCAGGACGTAGTGCAGCGAAAGGTGATTCGGTGACGCGGACTTGTGCAAGTGCTGTGATGACAACTTGAGGTGGTTGGGGAGTTGTGAGGGCCTTGGTAATATCTGACTCTGAATTTGGGTTACCCTGAACGAGAGTGAGATTTGAGTGAGAGGCAAGTTTGGCGGTTGTTGTGTTGCGAACGAGGGCTGTGACTGTGTGGCCTTTGGAGAGAGCTTCTTGGACAGCCAGAGAGCCATTTCGGCCTGTTGCGCCAATGATGAGGAAATGCATTGTGATTGTATATTGTTATGAGCAGGTGCAATTTCTGGGTATTTTTGTAGAAGGAAAACTGTTGCAACTTTGGATGTGTTAATTGAAGTATGGATGTATGATAATGGATTGACAGTAAGTGAAGCGCCTGGCTTGTGTCATCAATCTTTATAGCAAATCTCCTGCCCCAAGATATCGGCCGATATGACCGGTCCCGATAGCTCGGCCGGGCAGATAACATGATCCATTAGTAATCACACGAGATTGGGAATCAGCACTAGCACGAATTCAGTACAAAGTGTAAGAAAATGGACTCTTCCAGACCCTCACCACAGTCTCAGCCAATCCTACGAGAGGCTGTGTCATCCTATCGGCCGAGAAGTGGCAGTACCGGCCGGATGGATATCATCGGCCGATACTTGGAGGAGATGATTGGTTAGGTCGGATCTGCGCGGCATTCCTGGTTGCAAACTCTCAATTGATCATGTAAAGGAGGAAGGGTTTTTGCGAAAAGACCGATGGCGGTTGGAAAGGCCGTGGGATTCAGATGGTTTGAGGGTAAGTTGAAAGGACCGAGGTGGTGGTGTCGGAAGTGAATATATATGTGATGCTTGACGAGGTGAGGTCTCCAAAACACATCCACAACACAAGCCTTTACCCTACACCTCCACCCATCTCATCATCAATCCATTGCAACTTGTGTAGCTAAATCAACTTAATTGATCGAAACTTCATCATTTTCTCATCCACCTAATTTTTCAGTCACCATGTCATCTCCCAAAGTTGCTATTATCGGAGCTGGTCTATCAGGCCTTGCCCTCGCTCTGGCACTGCATCAACAAGGCATCGAAAGCACAGCTTACGAACAACAAAGTGCCCCTCTGGATATAGGAGGAGCCATCATGCTATCTCCCAACTCTCTCCGCGCTCTAGATCAGCTCGGTGTCTTTCAGCGCATCCTTCCACGCAGCTACAAGTTCAACGAGCTATACTTCCTATCTCAAGACGACAAGCTCGTCGACGTCTTTGAGTTTGGCAACGAGGAGAAGTACGGGTACATCGGTATCCGTGTCTATCGTTTCGAACTCATCAACATACTCCTTGACCTTATTCGTGAGGCGGGTATCAAGGTTGAATATGGAAGAAAGTTTGATCGAATTGTCAATGAGACTGAAGAAAGTGTTACTTGGCGTTTCATTGATGGATCAGAAGAAACAGCTGATCTTCTCATCGGTGCTGATGGTATTCACTCTCGTGTCCGATCATATCTTAACCCTGATCTCACGCCCAAATTTACAAACATGATTGGCGTCACAGCTGCCGTTCCAACAAGTCAACTCAAACTTGAAGATGGAGAATACAACCTACCTGCTACTTTCATGCACGACAAGCGCGGCGCTTTTGTCATTGCGCCCCAGTTGGCTGATGGCTCAGAAGTTCTCATTGGCAAGCAAAAAGTATTCGTCGGCGACGATCCAGGCCGCGATGCTTGGAAAGCTATGAACTCGGACAAGACATGGTGTGTTGACTTTCTCCGTGAAGGAAAGGAAGACTACCCTCCCATCGTCTCCAACGCCACTTCTCACATTTCACCCGAGAGGGTTAATCTCTGGCCTTTCTATCTTCTTCCCAAGCTCGACAAGTGGTCTTCAAGTGATAAACACGGCCGCGTGGTTGTTCTCGGAGACGCAGCCCATGCTCTTCCTCCCACTGCTGGACAAGGTGTGAACCAAGCTTTTGAGGATGTTTATACATTTGCTGGTGTTCTGGGTCAATCCAAGCAGAATAGTGGCAAAGGATTGAGTGATACCCTGGATCGTTGGCAGAAGGGAAGACAGGAGCGTGTTGATAAGATCATTGAGTTGAACAATGAGATTAATAAGAGAAGGATGCCCAAGCTGGATGGTGTCGAGGTGGAGACAAAGCCTTTTGATGTAGATTGGCTTTACTCGGTTGATCTGGATGAAGCTGTGAAGCAGTTTGTGGGAAACAACTGACGTGAAGGCGAGATTGTAATAGATGCCAAGCTCAGTATTCATCAATGATAGCATATTTTGTTTATACGATTCATTTTTTCATCATTTAAATGATCACTATTTGTTCCATTGGTTAAATTGTATGTGTATTTGTTCAGGGCGCTTCGTGAACTGCAAGTTTACTTCTTGTTTACCCTCTTAGGCCATTGACCGAGTCCTCAAGAAGCTCAGATTCCGATTCCAAAGAACACAACTACCGCTCATGCTATTGGCACTAACATTTCCGAATTTCTCCTTCCTAATCACCTCCAAGCCAACCATGTAGCTATTTGCACTTTATCCGTCTATTACTATTATTTGGTGATTTTCAAGGCGTAAGTCTCGAAGTATACATTTAAAAATCCGTCTATTACGTTATGTAAGTGCCCGACCCTCCCAATGCTCAAGCCTTGGGAAGTGCCTCAAAAGTTTGTTTGAACTCGGCACTGCTCTGTACGTGGCTCCTCATTGGCAGAATCTTATCCAAGATGACTCTGTGGCGTTCTTCATCCGCATCTGCGCAAGCATCACTAATAACCGTTGCTGCGAACCCAGCATCAGTCGCTGTGACTGCTGTTCTCAGTACACACCCAGAAGTGCTTAATCCCGTGAGAAGAAGAGATTTAATTCCCTTCTCCTTCAGATGCTCCAGTAGGCCAGGGGATTTGATAGCTGAAACGTGGGCTGGGTCTCGTTGGAAATATACTTCGGATTCGTCTCCGCGCAGCTCAGTTGGTTCAGGGTCTGTAAACGTTTTCATGATCTCTAGAAGACCTTGGATACGCTCTTTGTCTTTGATGACGGGGGAAGGAGTGATTTTGGCATCGATGAGACAGTGGATAACTGTGATGCCTTGGGATTTGGCCCATTTTCGGAGTTGGGCTGTGACTTCTTGTGCAGCGACAGCGTTGGGTCCTGCAAGTCTCTCTATAAATAGAGAATACCAGTCCAGAAGAAGCAGAGCCGTCTCTGAAGCCTGGTAGGCGTATGGGGAAGAAGCGTCAGTAGTGGTGGTGGTTGACATATTGACTTGGAAGTTGTTGATGATGTGTTTGACTTGAGTGATTGTCGAAGTAATTATTGAACAGAATCTATTCGAACGGCGCGCCGCTCTGGATTTATACCTGATGATATTCTAAGAATTTAATTAATATTCGGACTTGATTATATGGTTTGTCTGACAAGTTAGCATGATCGGATATTATTGTCGGTGATAATTATTGATATCTCCATCGGTGCCGAATCGGCAACGAATAAGCTCCTATCACCGTAACACATCGAAGAGTGGGTCTAAACTCGGACGAGGCATGGACATATAACTATCTGTTAGTGTTGTGGGCTTGAACCTTGATCGAAGTTCGAATCCCTAAGGGCCTGTCGGAGACGGACGGCGAGCTTTGCAGAGATGATCATTACGTGCTTTTCCAGGGTTACACCCACTCATGTTCTATTTCAGTGGACGGAACTACACTCTTGGGGTTGACTACCTCGGTAGCTCAGGTAGCTAGAACACCTAAGACCAGGGTTTAATGAAAGGTCACTTCACACACTCTTACTCTACTCCTCTAAGTAAACAAAACGACGATACACAAACCACTTCGTAATAAGTCGTCCATACTCAAGATATGTATCAGTCCCAAAACCCCTTCCCACCATAAGTATTCCCAACATTCACTCGCGTATGTTTTCCTCCATTGATCTCACCGACATGATTGGTGCTTGTGTCGCGAGATCCCTTGGACTGCAAAAATGACTCTTTGACATATGTGTGGCCAATATTGACGGCTGACGTGCCATTTATACGTCCAGCAGAATTGTTGGCAATTACTTTTTCAAGCTTTCCTTTGCTGCTGCCCTCCAAGACGGGATCCAAGCCTTTGGCCACATCTTGGATCATCTTCAATTCCTGCGCATCGCTGACTTCCTCGATCTCCATCTCAACCAGCCGAGTGGTAGCTTGAGGGGTAGCAGGGAACACCTCCTCCAAGTCATTCATCAGAGTGAAGATATCTTCAATCATTCTGGCCATCTTTTTGTTATCGTAGATTGCCCAGTACGCCTTCTTTGTCAACCCTACACGATTCTGTCGCTTGAGGGTGAGTGACCGAAGATGATGGTGCAGGCGCTGAGAAACTTTGCCGAGATCTTCTTTAGAGCAGACTTGCATGTCTTTGTCTTTTGCTGTTGTCTTGTACATGAGCGAGGCCTTTTGAGCTGTTTTGAACTTTGCCACGATCTGTTCCAGGACGTCCTGAGCCAACGCCATGGTTGGATCAGCCGAGGCGTCTTTCAGGAAGCGTGGGTCGTTGTTGACATTGACGGCAGCACCCCATCTTGACAGTCGACATTTGGCGACATCAAGCCTGAGCTGGTAGGTAGAGAAGTCGTCGCCGAAACTTCGAGCGATTTGGATGTATTCAAAACAATCTACACAATTGTTGAAGAGCGCGGCGATGCTGATAGCACCAGTGACGATGCCAAAGACCTCAGCCATGTTTTTCAGTATAGTTGAAGATAAGTCGATTTAGAAAATATAGACGAGCGTTTTGAAGAGCCAACTGAGGGGGGAATTACTGATTTATATGTGATTGTAGCCCTTACCAGGGCATCGCATGTCATTTCCTGTTGTGTAGGTAGTGGGGCTGTAACAAGAGGTCGACGACCAACATGCATAAAGGCGGCAATATCTCTATCATCATTGGTTATTCTATTTTCGTCTCTTTTCTCCCCCTCTTTGATGTTTCTAACAATATTTTCCTGTCATTTTTTGTCTTACTTCAACTCAAATTGTGGCCGTTGTCATAACCCACAGCACAATGGAGAACAGTACTTCCAACCTGGTTCATTCTTTGAACGCAGCCAATAATGCAAGAGTACAAGTCGGGAATAACTATCATACAACAAACAACTACCACAGTGGGGCCGACCGAGATGATACGAAAAAACTTTTGGAAGCGTTGCGTTCTACTGATCCGCGCCACGACAAGATCAATATCGAGCAAACCAACAACCACCTGTTAAGAGATGCGTATAAGTGGATTCTTGAAAACCCCGAGTTTCTGGCCTGGCATGACAAAAGTCATGAAGATCGGCTACTTTGGATCAAAGGTGATCCTGGAAAAGGAAAGACGATGCTTATATGTGGCATTATAAACGAGTTACTATCATCTACGAAACTAGCCAACCCGGAGAGTCCTATTTCGCTATCCTACTTCTTCTGCCAAGCTACAAACTCCAGTCTGAACAACTCGACAGCCGTCATAAGAGGCCTCATTTACCTCTTGGTCGTTCAGCAACCATCTCTTTTGTCTTATCTGCGTGCCAACACACATTGGGACACGAGAGTGGCGATAGAAGGCTTGTTTCGCAAGATAATCGCGGATCCAAGTCTCCAACAGGTGTACCTGATCGTGGATGCACTGGATGAATGCATCGAAGACCTGGATTTTCTTCTCGCCATAATCTCTAGTCCGACACCACGTGTCAAGTGGATTGTGAGCAGCCGTAACCGTCGTGGGATTGAAGAGTATCTAGAGGAATCGTCTTCAAAACTCGCGCTTTCTTTAGAGCTCAATGAAAAATCAGTGTCTCAAGCTGTTGGGCACTTCATCGACTACCGCACTCAAGAACTAGCAAAGAAAAAAAGACTAAAAAGCCATGTGGCAGAGCAGGTCCAGCGTCACCTAATTCAGCACGCCAACGGTACTTTCTTATGGGTGGGCTTGGTATGTCAACGTCTTGGGAGATGTCAATCGTGGGAGATCAGCAAACAATTGTTACAGTTACCCAAGGGTCTCAACGAGCTTTACGCAAGAATGATGGACCAAATCCGTGCCTCCGACAGCTGCGAGCTTTATACCAGACTTCTGGCCATAGCTTCAACTGTTTTCCGCCCACTGACCTTTTCTGAGCTTATGGCCATAGAGGAACTGGACATGGATGAAGAAACACTTCGTGATCTTATCGGAGAATGCGGTTCGTTTCTGACGACGCGAGATAAGACGGTTCTTTTTGTTCATCAGTCTGCCAAGGACTTTTTGCTCAAGGAGTCGAGCGAATTGCTTTTCCAATCTGGCCTCGCGCATCACCATTATACTCTATTTCAAAGATCCATTGATATTCTTAAATATCTACACAAGGATATGTATGGCTTGGTCTATCCTGGAGTCTCCTTGGAGGTGGCTATACGCAATCGCCCGGAGCCTGATCCCCTGGGGAGTTACCTGTACGCACTTGTCTTCTGGGCTGAGCATATACGAGGCGCTTGTCAACTGCCTAACGAGGATACGTCGGAGGGAGAAATGCCTGTGGTTGAGATTGTGTACCAGTTTCTCTCTGAGAAATTACTATTTTGGTTGGAAGCACTGAGTCTATGTCACAACCAATCGGTTGCAGGGAAAGCCTTGTCATTTCTCAAAAACCTACCGACCGTATGTCAATTCCCCAAGTGACTTCACCGGTCGACTCTAATAATTGTTTGCTAGCAGGCCCCCTCTGAGTCGCGCCTCTCGGAGCTTATACACGATGCGCTCCGATTCTTGTTTTTTCTTGGCCCTGTCATCGAAAACTATCCCTTACAGATCTACACTTCCGGTCTACTATTCAGTCCACATAAAAGCCTCATTCGGAACATGTTCAAACAGTACACGCCGGAATTCATTGAAAGAAATCCAAGAGTAGATGAAGACTGGAGCCCGATTTCGGGTGTATTTGAGACTTCTCCAGAAACCCCGATTCGTCATATGAGGTTTTGTCCTATAACCCAAATGTTAATCCTGTCGACATCTGACTCTCAATTGTGGATGTGGAATGCCAGCGACGGCTATATGAATAAAAAGGCAAAGTATGATGACGCGAGGTTATTGACACCCTCGCCTGATCTTCGGTGGGTGGCCTTTGTCACTATGCGTTATTCCAAAAAGTCAAAAAAGCTTGTGCAAAAGTCCCTTGAGGTTCGGGAGCTAGAATCAGATAATCTGCTTTACACTATGAATCTCAAGGGTCGTCGAAACGTTATGGCTATGCAAATTACGCCTGATAGTCAGTCGCTGGCAGTATGCTTCGAAGATAAACTAGATGTTTATACCAGTGAAGGATCCACGTCTCAATCGTGGCCTTTGAAACTAGGTGGAGATGCAAATCCCTTGAGTCCGATACCCTGGCGCATGTTGTTTTCTTCCGATGGGGCTCTGCTATTACTCCTTTTCGGCGGTCTTGTGGCTTTCGACATGCGAACTAATAGGCTATACAAGTGCCCAAACTTGTATAAGGTGGGTGCATCCTACATTCGGTATGCACATCTTTATTCCAAAGATGAAAGGGGTGATAATGCGAACATACTGGACGCAAAGTTCATTCCCAATACCCACCTGGTCATGATGAACGATGACGAAGAATCTATGTTCATTTGGAACATCCCGAAGGGTAAATGCAGAGAGTGGCTCACGAGACATAACGGTATGTGTTCCTTTGCTTACTCACACGCTGAGACGTGGGTGGCTATAGCAGGTGAACAAGATGTGTCTCTGTTAGATCTTGATCAGAAGACTGTACTACAAGAAATTCTCCTCCCAACTAAAGACAGCATTACGGCAATTGAGGTCTCGTACGATAATAAGACTATTGCAGTGCGTTCAGAAACAACTGCCTGGCTCTTAGATGTCCGTGCCATTCCGGCTGATAAGTCTAAAAACAATATAGACTCTTACATCCTGCGAGATAGGGTTACGGTCGTTCATCACGAAAAAAAAAAGTCGATCGAGATACAAATTCCTATGAAAGGGGTTATTGCTAAGTTGGACGTACCAAACGAGGTTGCGTGGATGGGCTTTCCTATGGCATTATCACCTGATGGTCGACTCTTCGCGTTTGCCGACCTGGAGTCGATTTGTATTTGGGATCTGAAAACAAGGTCTTTGCGACACAGTATTGCAGTGTCCGACAGGGTCGAAAACTTAGTTGTCTCATCCATTGGCAGTAGTGGCACCCACTGGATAGCTGCCTGTATTTTATTCAAATTCGAGGTCCGTGTATGGAACGCGAAAACCGGGCAGCTTCAACGATCATATAAGTCTCCCGACAAGCTGGAGAGATCCTCCGCTAGAGCATGCTTTGTCGGGACTTGGCTTGGAGTATCATGGTGTTTTCCAGCTAGTTTGCTTGCCAGTATTGAAAACGAGATCTTTATCCGCTATGATATCGAAACTGGCCAAGAGCTCAAATGTTTAGACCTGCCTGTCACTGAGAGTTTGGGCGGCGGCAATCTTACCGTGTCGCCCAACGGCAAGTGGATGGTGTCGTTTGTCTACAGAACCAATAACTTGCTTCTAACGAATTTGGAATCGGGCATCTATCTTGCTCTCATTGGTATAAACACGAGGTTCATCGCCTTCATTGACGACTCTTCCGTGTCTACGGAGAGGGGGGTGCTTTATCTTGATCGTATCTTGGACGATTTGACTCTTCGGTCAGAGACTTTCAAAACACAAGCAGTACAGGTGAAAGGACAATTTGATCAGGAACTACCTGTCATTATTCCAGACTTGGACAAGTACGGGTGCAGTACTTCAGGCGAGTGGATAACATTCGATAACAAACCACTTATATGGGTGCCTCAACAATACCGTTGCAGGTGGTTTGACGATTGGCCCGAAATTGCCACTGGACACCATCACATCACTATTCAATTTTCAGGAGGTGTATACTCTGTGGTATTTAGAAAGGACACTGGGGAATATTTACGGAAAGCGATATCAAATCTGTGTATATAGGACGAAAGAATTGCGTGCAGAAGGTAGATCTTATTTGCCATTGCGAATACCAGGATCAGATCCATGTTAGCCCTGGCACAGACACACTCAACGTTACGGCCACTCAGACATGTAAACATTGAGTTGTAATATCTCCTACCTCAGCCACTGTGAGGTCGTCAGCTTTCCGCATGCGCTAATGGAGACTCTGCTATGCCTGACGGGATTCGAGGCGTATTCGGGGTTACTCACTGGCTGGCTGAGAACGGAAAGCGTGGTAGATACATTTCCTGTGCGAAACGTGAAGAAATAAGATAACAGCTGTAATAATTTATGTTTTGTATTCTTGATTTTGAACTCCTCTCATAAACACGAACACAGATCTTTTTCCCATTTAGTAGTGTAACGAGGGTTAAATGTTTACTTCCAGGGTAGGCCACGTAAATCATGTCTTAGCCGAGCAGCTTGCGTGACGAACCTGGTGCTACTAGGAGACATCCTATTGGCAAGTGCCGGGGCTACACTAGATCGATCATCCCCTCAGCCAGCCACCCGGGTAGATTTGCCGATCTTTACTTGTAACCAGCAAGTGACGGTAACCATCACGCGCCGTTCAAAGACTATTGGTCCACCTTCAAAAGCTATTATGGACCGGAGCTGATCCGGCCCGATGTCTAATACCATTTCGTACAAGAGCTGCATTCAAGCACACGTAGCTGAAAGTGGCGTTATTAGCGTCCGAAAATTAGACATCCAGCTGGAAAGAGAAAATGGTCGTGTGCAAAACTGAGACATTTACAAGGTTACAAGCTATCACAAACCTTGACCGCCGCTACTGCCCTTAAGGGTCAAAGCGAGGGAGACGGGGGGGTTGGAATGATGTCACGTAACAAAAATATGCCGTATTCCCTTGGATCTGCAATTATGTATGACCGAATCAAGCTTGGTGGAGATGGTATACCTACTGAGATGGTACCGGAACGCATCTACATTCTCGGGGACTTGACAGCAAGTCCGTCAGATTAGAAACATACTTTGATCTCATCCAGTGATTTTCGACTCGGTCACGCAAGGGTTGGGGAACACTTGGGTATAAGAAAGAAGCTACGATCCCACCAACAGGTTACGAGCTAAAGCGAGCTGAAGCTTGGACGAAACGTTCGCCGTGGTATAACTCTAACTACTAAAATCGATCGGAAACCTTACACTATTACAATGTTGAGCGTCAAGTCCGCCATTGCCGTGGAGGCTCATATTCCATCAACGAAATATATCCCAAGTTAGTCTCAATCCCATCAGCTTCATAACAAGATTAACAGAAGAAACAAGACATCCAAGTCAGAGAAACATATGAATACGACTATATCATCTTTTACAGATGGCTATCACCAGATCTTTACGAACGGGGCAGAGTGATGGCACGTTTGGTCGCCGAAATGATTGAAAAGAGGAGCCGCCGTATATGGCTCGACCAACATCAAATAACCAGAAGCGCGGAACCCAAAGAGGTCACCAAAAGGATAGCCCAGACCTTCCTGACGGTATCTCAAATCATCATCCTAGCAGCACCTGGAGACTGGGATCGATTCTCAAATATGGACGATATCCACAGATGGGAATGGGAGATGAGTCTCAGAAGCGGTGAGTAACCATGATACCTGTGTAACTCGTGTATACCCAAAACTGACTCGAAAACGCACTCACTCAGACAAGCAAGTCTGGCTTTTGCAATACGGAATGTCAGACAATGAACAACAACCACCTTCCAAGGAACAGCTAGCTGCAGGAATGGAGACACACTGTCCAAACTTGGCAAAATTGTTTATGAGCAAGGATGTGCATATACGATCCTTGTCAATGGACAGCATTGACACGGTAGTTAGTGAGATTTCGGAGGCGCGGTAAAGACGGGATGTGCTACCGCTACTATGGTAACGGCCGATCCCGAAGACCAAGGTTCAGTTGTGGCGTAATTAGTGGTTCCGTGATCGTCACGGTGTGACGATGTGGGTTAAAAGTCAATCGGAAGGGAGACGGATATAGTGAGACATTGAGCAAGACAAAACACGTATGCGATGCAGTGTGATAGAGTCAGGTTCATAGCTACATAAACAAGGTTCGGTGACCAAATGGTCTACTGATTCAGTCATTCACCATTCACCATCTCTCATCTGTCAACCTTCAAAGTAACCATGTCCGTTTCAAACTTAATTTCCACTACCCCAAACCACCATATTCGTCTTGACGAACCAATCTCAAACAATGATAGTCCTCCCTCCATGAAGAACGGTAAGTTGTAGAGCGTGGCTCCTTAAAGTCCTGTGCTTACAATGTCACTAGCTGAGAGCTCCGCGGAAATACAACAGGCTTTCAGGGCTGGCAAAGAGCATGTAGTGGCATGGTCACCGCAGGAGGATGCACGTATCGAGCAAGCCATGCAAGACCTTGGATCTTACCTAACCGATCTTGAGCACTCTCTTTCTTATGAGGGAACAGACAAAAAGGTCGTATGGCGAAAGTCATGCTGGTTTGCCAGTCACGGTATCGGTCATCCATTCCTAGACTCTGAATCGGACATTGCCAAGTTCGATGGAGATCTCAAGGATGGTCTGACTGGTCTTCAAGCCCTACACGACCCACGAATTCGTGACTCTATGCATTGTCTCAAGTCATTCTTGGACAGTGCCTTGGTCGAGACCAGTATGGCAGTCGGTATCGACCCAGATCTCGTACAGCGATGCACTGTACGCTACAGAGCTATCAAGTATACACCTCACGCTGGTGCCCCAGGAGGCATTGGTCTTCACCCAGATGGTAACCTACTATCTGCTCTCATTACAAATGGACCCGGACTCCGTGTCTATGACCTCGATGGTACTGTCCGATTCCCTGGACATAAGGGTACTATCATGATGGGTGGATCAACGCTCTACCGTTGGGCAAATGAGTTTTTACCCACCTTTCACGACGTTGATATCAGTGGCGATGAAGTCAAGGTTTCCATTGTGGCATTCTTCAATTTCCCCGACATGCAAACGATACCAAGGAACGTGAGCACTCAGGATGAAGGATTCTTTCATGATATTCGACGTATCAAAGAGGATGACAAGTTGCCCCATGGGGAGCTATCACCGTTGTGGGATATTATTATCAAGAACCATAATCTTTCCCTGCCACCAGTTCGTGCAAGTGGATGAGACCAGGGTTTGACAGTTAGCCAGTAATTGATTTAATCTGACGAAAGCAAATATAAAGTATTGTTTCTGAAAAAAAAAGACCCTAAAAAAAGTCTCTGATTAATAATGAAAGCTTCGTGCCGGGTAGTTGATGTTGACTAATAACGCATCTCAAACTGATGTTCGTATACAATGAATCTCAAAAATTCCTGCTTTTGTCGGTTTGGGTACAAGTAGAGTACTTCATATATAATTTCCTTTTTTATCTGGAAGTTATGTAACAAAGCCGCGATATGCCCTGGATCTGGCAACCCCTCTTGTTGATGTTGACCCGACGGTCCGTTTCATATCGACAGGCTAATTAGCGTTAATTGCCACCGGCGACCTTATTTGTTGAGCGTATAAATAAAGTAGTATTTGAATCCTGATCGAATTGTCTAGCCATAGAAGGAAGCTATGCGATATGGATCGCGTTTAGATAAGCGATAACATCGACTTCGATCGAGTAGTCCCATCCATGACTCTCGGCAATCTGAATAGACAAATATGAGGAGGCTCTGTTTCTGAGTAACAAATAAGTGAATATCTAAATGGAGTGTACTATCCCCTCTACCATGCTGCCTATAAAAGCTTTGTATCTATCTTTGTACGTTAGCAAAATATCTTTTTCTATAACACAATACGATATTGAAGCTATCTGCAATCAGTTTGCCCCGCAAACGATGGCAGCCGAACGACCTTGTCAAGTGGTCCTGTCAAGTTGAGTGTAACCTTCTCGATTCGCATCATAAGACCACAATAAGAAATCCGTCAGCAGAACTTATGTAGTCCTTTTTCGTTTAACATCAATCGGCCTATTCTCGTTTTGTTGAAGGATTCTCTTGGCAAACATAAATTCCACTCGACTAAGATCAGTAGGCTTAGTCTCGATCAGTCCAATTTAGCATCTATTTATCGAATACAACGCTGATCGACTAATGACAGGCCCCAAGGACGCGGTAATGGTAGTACAAATGCGACGTGTATTGAGGGGATGATTGCTTCACCTTCTACTTTGGGCTTAGTCTATCTGTCTCGAAGGAATAGCCCCCATGTTTGAACAGTGCAAAAGTGCCGACTTATCACTGGACCGACTTCCGAAATGGTTACAAGCTGAATCCAAGGGTTTGAAGGTTGGGATCTTTTGCTGTTGCTATCAAATGTTGAGTGGCGGTTTGAAGATATACTCAACTTGATAGAAGGCTCTCGTGTATAAAGCAGGACATCTCGTCCGCTTTCAACAATCTTTCTTGACACTCAGATTCAGACTCAAACACAACATTTCTATTACAACACCCATACCCATCTAAATTAAACGCCAAAATGAAGTTCGCTCCCATCGCTATCGCCTTCCTCTCCGCCTTCGCCATGGCCAACCCCTCTCCCGAGGGCGAGCTCGAGCGCCGCCAATGTTCATGCAAGAAAGTCGGCGATGAATGGATCTGCATTGGTCCCAAGTGCCCCAGCAAACGTGACGAGACCGCCCTCCTCGAGCGAGACGATGCCTTCCTCGAGAAGCGACAATGCACCTGCAAGAAGGTCGGTGGTGAGTGGATCTGCACCGGCAAGAAGTGCTACGACAAGCGATCCATGGATCTTGATCTTGAGCTTGAGAAGCGTCAGTGCTCTTGCAAGAAGGTCGGCGGCGAGTGGATTTGCAGTGGCAAAAAGTGTGGACGCAGTCTCATGGATGAGACTCACCTCGAGAAGCGTCAGGCTTGGTGTAAATGCACCAAGCGCGGTGACGAGTGGGTTTGCAGCGGAACAAAGTGCTAAGTCTTGATACAAAGATATAAGACAACCAGGTAAGTCTATCAGCCATTTGTGTCACTGCTCGTCTAACAGTATTCCTCAGCTTTAATCCCGCTCGACGCCATGTGATTCCTTGGATTTGATACATCATGTCAAGGTTTTCGCTTTCGGTTTGCAAGATACTAAGTTTATGAAGGAGGCTTTATGAAGATGTTATGAATACAATTTAAACTGCCGCTATACTGTCACACGCTACTCTGGCGATGAATATTTGTCTTTCTACTTTCACACTCGAAAAATGTCAGCCTTTGCCTTCATTGCGATTTTAATATAGTAGAGCCTTGTCTCGTTAATCAGCATTGAACGATACTACGATTCCTTGTAAGAGTAATGATATTTGACATGCACGAGAAATGACACGGTCCCAGTAGGAGGGCTGTAGATATGTGGTGTTATCGCGCGGTCGTTCGAACTTGAAAGCTTTAACAGCTTTGCTGGCAAGATCGTAGGCTGGGTTGTATGCATCCGAGTACAGCGACTTACCAATGTTGATTCATTAGCATTTAAATTTCTATAACCATTTGTGTAGAATGACATATATTCGAAAAGCGGTGACTGAAGCTGCGATGCCAGCTCCATCATGTCTCTTGTGTTCTTAACTAAGAGACTAATGTAATGTTTTTGTTCTCATCCTGACTTGAAGCGTCTTCTCTTATGCCAGATGCCCCGTAACAAAACGTACATGTCTGTAACATTCGTAGCATCCGCCTAGTTGTCTTTCAAATGCTGTAACGGCGACTCGGCAGAGGTTGAGAAGTATTGGCGCGAAAAAACATATTAACCTCCATTCTTCGCGTTAACCTTTCCATCGTGCTACAACCCTTCTCCAGAAGAACCATAGCATCACAGAGACCAGTATACACAGTTGTATTCACCCAGGTCGAACTGGGGCCAGTGACAGGGTCATCACCACCACCGAGATCTCGGACCACGGAATTGAGATGTTGCCGATCATACCCTAGAGTCTCTTTGTCATGACATTGGATTGCCGACTCTATAGGGTCCGGCTGGAGACCAAAGGCATTCATCTCCCTCTGTTCCAGGGACATTATAAAGTCATATGCAACGTGCAGTGGAACATTTACCGCTGTCTCTGAAACGTAGTTGGTGATCTCGTGTTTGATGGTGCTGAAACTTATCGGCGCACTCAGGTTGTCGTTCTGGCCTGTCAAAGTAATGAGACATGGCAAATTGTCCAAGTTTGGAATAAAGATGTTGAAGTCATCGGCTAGGATAATGATAGTGATAGCCTCAAAGAGAGGCTGAAGGATAAGGAATCGCTGGTCTCGAAAGCATGGCTCTCCTGGGACTTCAGGGGTGACAGGGCGAGTCACAATGTCTTTCTGGTACGCCTTCACCTGGTTGCAAATTCTCTCATGGAGGCTATTAACCAGTGGTACCAGCGGCTGGTCGAGAGCTGGACAAGTATAGAACTGTTTAGCAATAAATCGACAATGCTCGATTTCGTTCCGGTAAGGCTTGTACCATCTCCGATAAAGCCAGTTGTTTAAGCACCAGGCAATAAGATGTCTAGCAGCACCGGAACTAGGTATGACGTATATAGGTACAGTCTTATTGCAACAATCCTCGGCGTGGCGTGGTGACATATCTGCAACATCATCGTGGCAGCGCCCAGAGCATGAGCCGGCGGCGAAAGGGCAAGGGCAGAATTGGTGCCACGCTGAGTTGATCCAGATCGACTCTCGATGAGTACGTTCCATGTCGCCGCGTACCGCGGCTAAGATTTCATGACGGGGCACAGGGGCCCTTTTTCGTACTTCATTAATGGTTGCAGTTGACATCCTGTAATGAAGAGATGACAAGGTGTAGCTTTTCACAGGTGAAGGTGGTGATAGGCGCAACCTTTGACTGGCGGAGTGTGGTGTAGAAAGGCGAGGCTGTGGTTGTTGTTGTATTGGTGGAATGCAAACATTCAGCAAAATGAAGAGCATTGCAATGTTCTTATAGTGGGTAGAAAACTTAAATGAGAGTGAGTTTTATTATTTCTATGACTCATCTAGCCCTTGAGATAATATTAGTTAAAACTTTCCTCAACGAGAATTATAGTTCGAAGCATTATACTTGGATTATGGGAAGAAAGCATGTCTCGTTTGAGTTGTGTTACCTGAAACCAATAGCCAATGCGGATAATGATACGCCCGTTTTTACCTACCCTCACATACCATCAGTAAGGTCCAGAGGAGAAGCGACAGGATGATTAACTGGGCCATGAATCGCTCGGAAGAGGAACATTGTTGCGTGCCTTAGGGTAGTATTGTAGCGGAATAGGTGATGATAATAATAGCTAGTAGACAATAAATAAGGTTAGCCTCTGTAGTGTAAGGCATTGCCTAAACTTATGGACTGCGGAGTATACATTGACTCACTGACTTGATTTTCTAGGACTACTCTTTCCTGCACCCTGGAGCTTGGTCTCTGTTATAGACCTAAGTAGAGCCCAAAGACAGTTATCATATGGGAACGCATCAAACGCCAAACACGAAGTAAACAGAAGTCGGTCAGTCGCACTTGGGGCTGACGAAGGACTTGTTGAGATATAGGTCTCAATTGCTATAGGATCTTAATCCTTTTTGCTTTTAATAGGAATAGTCCTCGCTCTAGGCGATGTTGAAATCGTTCAGGTGTGGCCTTCTGTTTGCCTCAAACAGTTCACCTAGAGCTAATGCTATGGCCGGACAAAAGATGAAATGACTTGATAGCCATACTAAATGCTGATATATATTGATTGGCTATTCTACCCGCAGTACATGCATATCTTTATCCACATGTTCTAAGTTAAGAGCGTCCAGAGATTAACAAAACCAATTGAATAATTTTGAGAAGGACTGCATGAGCACAAATGTGCTGTAGATTTTATCTGCAACGGAGCGGGCCCATAGGTTCGTTATGTCTCAATGCCGTGTGATAATAACACTTAACTGGCGCGGATCACAAGGAAATGGGTCACTTCTGCGGCCAAGGCTTTCTGATCACCAGCTCGCACTGGAACGAGGATGTCGAGTCATTTAACCCCATTTTTACCGCTGAACTTCAACCCTAACCATTATACCAGCGGTAGTCGCGGGATTATCCCTATTAATGTGTCTAATAGGAATTTCGTGGCCCGTGGAACTACTCTATATACCGAGTTCCTGGCGAGCTTTCTGTGCGGAACTACAGGACACCATAGGGACGGAACATGCCATAGATACAACATGAGGCAATACTGGATTGGTCTGCAAGCACAACAAAAAGGATCGTTCCCTTAATGGAGTAGCAGATTTGGTATTTGAGGCTTTCAAGGACTGTGACTCCTAGTACATGCACATGACTTATTACCCCACTGTGCCCGGTACTCTGAACTAACTGAATTAACAAAGTAACTGACTACAGGCTGAAATATTTTGAGAAAATGGCCCACTGCACTGATTCCCGTCTCGACTGAGATTACCTGGTTACGTACTGTTTTCACTTTCTGAGACTAAGATGAAATAAGAATCCGTTGCGATTGGTCTGGCGAGCAGGCAAATCTGCCAATATTAATGGCAAGACACTTCTATGCATAAACCCTGCTAACAGTGCATTAATAAGATCCGCAAGTTTAAAGCTAATATGCATTAAGAGGATTTTATTATTATATTAAATTTTATTATATTAAAAGCTATAATATTAATTATAAGCTTTTTTTTTTTTTTAAAAAATTTTTTTTTTAATTTTATAAGATTTTTAATATAATAAATTTTAATTTAATAAACTTTTTATAAAATAATATTATTTTTATTAAATACTTTATAAATTATTAATAATTTATTTTTTTTTATTAAAAATTATTTTAAAAATTAAAAAGTAATTTTATTTAAAATATTTTATTTTTTAATATATTAAAATTATTTTTTTTTTAAATTTTATAAAAAACCTTTAAAGGTTTTTTCTTTTTATATAATAAAGATTTAAATTTTAATTTATTAATTTAATGTCACAGCTCGAAGTCAGACCAACCTACCCTAGAGCCACAAGTGGATCAGATCACGTGGCGATAGCGTTATCGCCGTAACCTTAGTTAGACCGCCAGTCAGATCCTGAACGTAGCTCCTTGAGCTACGTCTTGTTAATAGAGCCTGACCTGCCTGCAGTGCCTATCCGTAGCAATAGAACCTATTACGCCCGAAGCGTTCCCTGTCCACCCGTACCGCCGGACTCAGCCCGTGACACTACGTAGCTCCTAACCGTTGGACACCGAACGCGATGTCTGCCCGCCCGCTCCCGCCCTTCCTGCCGGACAGCGTCGAGTCATTCCGTGACCATGCCCCGGAACACCTAGACGATTGGTTCGAATACTTCCGGAACGTTTATACCTACGCCGAGAACGCCCAGAACCGTATATCCCAGCTGGAGAATGAGACCCAGAACATGAAGGATAAACATCAAGGACTCGAACAATCCCTGCAACAAATCACCACTGAGCGTAACTTTGCCCGAGCCCAGCTCGAGTACACTGAGCAACAACACGAGAAGGCCCTAAAGAGGAAGGACGACGACATCTTCGAGGCCCGCCTCGCCGAACGTCGCGCCCTCGATGCCACCCGACCTACCGTACCTACTATCCGTGAACCCCCGAGACTAGCGCTCCCGCTGAGCTTCGTGTAGCGACTCCTATGGGAACGACTCCTCCGCCTTCTTCCCGATCTACCGAATCAACCAGTCTTACCGAACGATTACCCGACCCTGACAAGTTTGAGGGCGAACGGAGCGACCTACGCCGTTTCGTCTCCCAGATACACTCAAAACTAAAAGCTAACCACGACCGATTCCCGACACGCCTCGCCCGAATGTCCTATGTAACTGGCCGTCTTAAGGGACGCGCCTATGCACAAGTCCTACCGCACATTAAAGCTGGTGAATGCCAACTCCCCGACTACCAGGATATTATCGATCTACTAGAACGCGCTTTTGGAGACCCGAACCGGATCAATAATGCCCGCGCCGAATTATTCCGCCTTCGCCAGACTCACAAGGATTTCAGCACCTTCTTCGCCGAGTTCCAACGCCTCGCGCTGGAAGGAGAAATGTCAGAAGAGGCCCTCCCTACCCTGTTGGAACAAGCTGTCTCCCGAGAACTACGCGGAATGCTTATACACAACCCACCGCCTAGCTATAAATATCACGACCTAGCCACCTTCCTACAAGAATTGGAAAACCGACGACGCCGCTTCGCAGCGGAGCCACAGCCTGCGTCACGAAAGACGAATATGCCGCTGAAGGAGTACCCCCAGACACTCCGAAAGAAGTCCCCATCGCCTCGTAGAGGGAGAAGCCCCCCCGAAAACCGCCAACCAGCCGGAGAACCTATGGACCTCAGCAATCAGCGCCGCTATAACCGCCCTAACCAACGACGGGAGAACAACCAGTGCTTCCGTTGCGGTTCAGCCAACCACTACCTCCGCGACTGTCCCGAACCTGACACACGTCCAACCAGGCTCCGTCAAGCCACCTTCGCTTATAGCCCCAACCGCACCAGCCAGCCCCCGTCTCCACACTCGCCTACATCCAGCCGCGCCAGTTCCCGCCGATCTAGACACTCCCGAGGACGCCAGGAAAACGGGGTGAGCCTGTCTTAAGTCGGCGCCAGGCTCCCCTCCCCGCACCTACTGTACCGAAGATTAAACTGTCCGCCGCCTCCGTTCATGGAATCCCGATTGAGAACGAGAACAACCAACGTTCGAACCTGATGATACTGCCTGCCAGCCTCAATGTGGCCGGAAGAGAACCAATTCCGTCTTACGCTATGACCGATAGCGGAGCGGAAGGAAAAGGGTTTATCGACGAGAGCTGGGCTAAGTCCCAGAACCTGAAGTTTAGACCCCTGAAGAGAACCTTCGAGATTGAAGTGTTCGACGGGCGACCTGCCGAGAGCGGGAAGGTCGCCTACTACGTCCGCGCCGGACTCCGCATTGCCGATCACGAGCAGAAGAGCATGATCTTCTACGTGACCCAGCTAGCCAGCTACCCTATTGTCCTGGGAATGCCTTGGCTAAAGCAACACGACCCGCAGGTGGGCTTCGCGGCCCACACGTTCACATTTAACAGCCCGTACTGCCAGAAATTCTGCAACACCCCAACCAAGCCTACAAGGATTAAGGCTTTACAGACCGTCCCGAAGAAGTTCATGCGCCAGATGAAAGGGAGTATCCCACCAGCCTTGGAGGGAAAGGATATCCTCCCGGTTTCCCTGCGAACCGCCCGAATATACAGCCAGAAGGACCGTTACCGCCTCTTCACCGTCACCCTGAAGCAACTGGACTACCTGCTTAAGCCTGAGCCAGAGGCATTCGTGCTGCCGGAAGAACTTCGAGAGTTCCAGGACGTTTTCTCGCCTAAGGAGGCAGAGAAGCTACCACCGCACCGATCTGGAGACCACCACATCGAGCTAACCCCAGGAGGAAAACTGCCGTTTGGACCCTTGTATGGAATGTCCCGGAACGAACTGACAGCCCTACGAGAGTGGCTAGACGAGAATCTGCGTAAAGGATTCATCCGCCCAAGCTCGTCGCCTGTAGCCTCCCCGGTACTATTCGTCAAGAAACCCGGCGGTGGTCTACGCTTCTGCGTGGACTACCGAGCCCTGAATAATATTACGGTTAAGGACCGCTACCCGCTCCCCCCTGATCAAAGAATCCCTGAATAACCTGTCTGGTATGAAATACTTCTCCCGTATTGACATCGTATCGGCCTTCAATAATCTGCGTATCAAGGAAGGCCAGGAGTACCTGACAGCATTCCGCACCCGATTCGGATTATATGAGTCACTGGTTATGCCCTTCGGCCTAACAGGAGCCCCCGCGACCTTCCAGCGGTACATTAATGATGCGCTGAGGGAATACCTGGATATATTCTGCACTGCGTACCTGGACGATATCCTGATCTATAGCCGGACCCGAGAAGAACATGTCGAGCAATTAAAGATGGTGCTTGAAAAACTGAGAGCTGCCGGGTTATTCGCAAACCCAGCCAAATGCGAATTCATGGTTACGGAAACCAAGTTCCTAGGCCTTATCGTGGGACGAGACGGCATCCGAATGGACCCTGCAAAGATCGAAACTGTTAAGAACTGGCAAACCCCGACCTGCCTGACAGATGTACAAGCTTTCACAGGATTTGCGAACTTCTACAGGAGGTTCATCCGTGACTTCTCTAAGCTTACAGCCCCGTTGAACCACCTGACAAAGAAAGACGTACCGTTCGTCTGGGACGAAACCTGCGAAAAGGCTTTCCGAGACTTGAAGGGAGCCTTCACATCAGCACCGATCTTACGCCCCTTCGATTGGACGAAGGACGTAATCCTGGAGACAGACGCCTCTGACTATGTATCCGCCGGTGTGCTGTCGCAATACGACGATGACGGAAGGCTGCACCCGGTAGCCTTCTTCTCCAAGAAGCATACGTCCACGGAATGCAACTACGAGATCTACGATAAGGAACTCATGGCCATTATTCGCTGCTTCGAAGAATGGAGACCCGAACTGGAGGGGGCACCCTCACCGATAAAAGTGATCACGGATCACAAGAACCTGGAGTACTTTACGACGACGAAGTTACTTAACCGACGACAAGCCCGCTGGTCTGAGTTCCTGTCCCGATTTAATTTCCAGATCACATATCGACCTGGGAAACAGGGAGTTAAACCCGATGCCCTGACCAGGAGGTCAGAAGACCTCCCTAAAGAGGGGGGATGAGCGCTTAGCGCACCAAAGCCAGGTGGTACTAAAGAAAGAGAACTGGCAACTTCCGCCGCTACGAGTCCAGAGAGCCCGCATCCGCCACCCACTACAACAGAACCAACCCGCACCAACACCCGAGGAGCCGTCACTCTCAATAGAGCTACCAGAAGAGATCGACCGCTTGCTGAACGAAGGATACCAGACCGATGAAGACCTGCAGTCGATACTACAAGCCCTCAGGACCGACGCACCGCGACACCCGAAGATTACGCTTGCAGAGTGCAAGATCGTCCAGGAACGACTGTTGTACCGGGACCGCATCTATATCCCGAGCCACGACGCCCTCAAGACCGCCCTGCTGAAAGCCTGCCACGAACACCCTATAGCAGGACACCCAGGTCGTGCCCGCACTTATGACCTGCTTTCCCGGGATTACTACTGGCCCGGAATGTTGGCCTACATCGAACAATGGGTTAAGAACTGCCATACGTGTCGAAGAGCCAACCCAGCCCGAGAAGCGAAGCAAGGTGTGCTGAAACCCTTGCCTATCCCCGAACGAGCCTGGCAACATGTGTCAATGGATTTTATCACACATCTGCCGCCCAGCGAAGGAAATGACGCCATCCTGATTATAGCCTGCCGCCTGACCAAGATGAGACATATCATCGCATGCAAAGGAACCTGCGATGCCGAAGACGCAGCCCATTACTACCTGAAGGAAGTGTGGAAGCTACATGGGCTCCCACAGACTATAGTATCGGACCGGGGACCCCAGTTCGTAGCGGAGTTCTGGCAGAAGCTCACCAAACAACTGTCGATCAGCTCGCTACTATCCACCGCTTACCACCCTGAGACCGACGGACAGACTGAACGCCTGAACGCTGTGTTGGAACAGTACCTGCGAGCCTACGTGTCATACCTACAGGACGACTGGAACCGATGGCTCCCCCTGGCCGAGTTCGCAGCGAACTCCCTGAAATCCGAAACCACCGGCGTATCTCCGTTCTTTGCAAACTATGGATTCCACCCGCGAATGGGCTTTGAACCCACGATTACAGTCAGAGGAACCCCAGCCACTAGAGACGCAGAACAGTTCGCAAAGACGATGAACGACATCCTAGAGCACCTGAGATCAGAAAGCATTGCCGCACAAGCCCGTTACGAAGCCCAAGCGAACCGACACAGACGACCTGCCCGACGATACCAAGTAGGGGACTCAGTGTGGCTAGACGCCAGGAATATCAAGACCCTTAGGCCACAGAAGAAACTAGACTGGAAGAACATCGGCCCGTTAAAGATCGGCAAGGTCATCTCCCCGTACGCCTATCGACTGGAACTGCCCGCCAGCATGAAGATACACCCCGTGTTTCACACGAGCCTGCTAAAGCCAGCTGCCACCAATCCGCTGCCCGGTCAGAACGTAGACCCGCCACCGCCAGTAGAAGCCGAAGGAGTGGAAGAGTGGGAGGTTGAAGACATTGTGGATTCCCGATGGGACAGACGAGGCCGAGGAGGCCGCCCCAGGCTGAAGTATACTGTGAAATGGGCCGGATATGCAGACCCAACAGAAGTCCCTGCTGCCTACGTGGAGAATTCTGCAGAGATCGTGGCGAACTTCCACAGGAGATACCCTGACAAGCCCGGACCACAGTAGCCCGTCTCGGCAGAGCTCGATGCTAAAGAGGGGGGCACTGTCACAGCTCGAAGTCAGACCAACCTACCCTAGAGCCACAAGTGGATCAGATCACGTGGCGATAGCGTTATCGCCGTAACCTTAGTTAGACCGCCAGTCAGATCCTGAACGTAGCTCCTTGAGCTACGTCTTGTTAATAGAGCCTGACCTGCCTGCAGTGCCTATCCGTAGCAATAGAACCTATTACGCCCGAAGCGTTCCCTGTCCACCCGTACCGCCGGACTCAGCCCGTGACATTTAATAATTAATTATATAATTAAAAATATTATAATTAAAAATAATAAAAATAATAATTTAATTATTATTTATATTAATAATATTTTAATTTTAAATATTAATAAATATTATAAATAATTTTTAATAAAATTAAAAAAAATAAAAATAATTTTATAATTATATATTAAAAAAAAAATATTAATAAAAATATTATATTAAAAATAAATAAAATTATTAAATAATTTTATTAAATATTTTTCTTTAAAAATAAAATTAATTATAAAAATTAAATTTTTATAAATAATTTTTTAATTTAATATATAATTAAAATTAATAAAGACTTTAAAGTTTATTATTTTATATAATAATTATATAATTATATAATTATATAATTTTATTAATATTAATATTAATATTAATAAAAAAGTATTTAATAATTAATTTTTAAAAAAAATAAAAGTTTTTATAATAATTATTATAATTTTAATTTTATAAGTTATAATATATATCTTTAAATTAGATTTATATTAATATTTAAGTTTAAAAACTATATTTTTATAAATTAATTTTATATATATACTTTAAGACTTATACCTTAAAAATTACTTAATAAAAAGAGAGGATTTTATATTACTATATTAAATAGGGCTAAAGTCTTTTAATAAATAATAAGATCCTAATATGCATTAGTCTACTTACTCCTAAGCCTATGCACTCTGACGTGGTCCCTACTAAATTTGGCTAAAAGTCAGCTATAATTCCGGATTATATTTTTTAGATTACTTGTATTTGTCTATATAAACCCTTTCTATATGAAATGTCAACAGATGGACATCAACAGATATTCTTATTGATTGCCAAAATCGAAACATTTTTCACTTTCAATATAACTCTTATCATGGCGGCTACATCTCCTCTATCCCAAGCGTGGGATAACCAAGTAGTTGATCGCGTAAAGCACATCATCAAAGTGCTGGAGGATGACGCCACCTTCTCGGACGATGAGGTACCAGGCCTCAAAAGTCTCTTGTCCGACTTTGCCTCTGAGGCTGAGAAAGATGAGAAGGTTTCGGATGTTGAGTTTCATCGACGCCTCCTTCGGGTCTTCAGAGACTCCAAGACTGATCATACCTATGAAACGACGCTGGCACGGCTGACACCCGGGGAGAGAAAGCAGATTGAAGATTTTGTTGGCAAACCGGATCGCAAAGATCTGGGTCCAAGTGTCGTCCTGGAGCCGACTCTTAGCTGCCGTGAGGAACTTCTCAAGGAACAACAACCAGATTCTCTTGCACATCCGAGATCCTCCCATTTTCGTTGGAGGCCGCGCATCATTGGTAGCAGGGGCACCTCGGACTATAAGGCTGAGTATGATCCTGCAAGCTCCTCTTATGGCAAGTTCGATCCGACACTCCAGGTATGAAAATACACCAACTACTATCTAGAATTACCATTCGACTGACTCGACCTCAGCCACGCAGAAACCTTCCATTTCAGAATTGGGGCCTCAATATTTCCAACAAACCGAAACTTACGTATTTTCCTACGTCCACGGCACAAATTCAAGGCATTGTGAAATTCGCGAAAAAAGCCAACTTGAGCGTTAGGTGCGCAGGATATCGTGAGTTTATTATGCATTATTATTTCGAGCGAGACCTAATTTACCTTTGTTAGGACACTCGTGGTCGCCCATCTTTGGCAAGAATGACCAGATCTTGATCTCACTACTTGATTACAAGACGGCCACGGCTCTGCCAAACTATGAATCGTTACCATGGGGACAGTCATCACCTACCGAGCTGGAAACAATCGAGATGGCACCTGGGCAGCCTCGGAAAAAAGGACACAAGCTCGTCCGTATCGGTTGCGCAACAACAAATGAAAGACTTCGCCGGTGGTGTATCGAGCACAAGGCTGTCACTATTCCTCTCAATGTCATCATGGTTGAGATTACGATCGGAGGCAGCAACGCACCAATCTGCCACGGCGCAGGTCTTCAGAATCAGACTCTCAGTGATCTTGTTCGTAAGATCGAATATGTCGATGCGAACGGTGAGTTGCGGTCTGTTTTAAACACGGAGCATCTGAAAGCGGCTAGTGGATGCTTTGGTCTCATGGGTATCGTGACGCACATCACCATGGAGTTTCCACCCATGAGCTATGCGCAGCTCGCTCCCAGGAAGATGCCTGTCATCCAAGCAGTACCCCCACCACCGAATCTTGCCGAAAAGGACATTCCCCCAGCTCTCCTCAAAAACTGGACATCCTTAACTCCTGCTGAAAGGGAAAAATGCCAGGTGGACTTCGAAGAGCGTGCGACCAATGACTACTATGCTGAGTGGTTCTGGTTCCCATATTCTGATGATGCTTGGGTTAACACGTGGAAAAACACCCTGGAAGAAGAAGGCGTCGTCGATCATTTCCCTGACAAGAAGCACATCTATTTCTCATTTATCCAAACTGTCGCGGTAAACATTCTACAGAATGCTAAAATAATCCACAAGTTGATCGACGTTACGAACATGTCGGAAGCTGCCGTGACACTCCTTTCAATCGCTGCAATGAAGGCACTCCCAACGAAGGAAGTCAAAGCTTATCTTCCAGATGCTTTGCATTTCCAGCGAGCTATCCAAAACGTCAGAGTTCGGAATCTCGAGGTTGAGATACCAATTGTTGGGGAGAAAGATGGGCTAAAAACCAAGAGATACTTTTCCGTCGTTCAGAGGGCTTGGTGGGACGCCATTCTCACTACTTATGCAAACAGCCAAAGCTGTCCTATGCGGATGCCTCTTGAGATGCGCATCATGGGTGATAGTAATGTGATCATGGCGCCACAGCGCGGCAACAAATTTGGCACATGCAGTATAGAGATATTGACTCTAAACAGCGCAAAGGATATCTGGAAACCATTCGCACAAACAGTTCTTGACAAATGGATGTCATTGGAGAATCCTCTAACAAAACAAAGTTTGAAGATACGCCCGCATTGGGCCAAAGAGTGGTACGATTACGAGGTTGATATTGACGGGATTCGCAAACCGTGGATCGAGAAACTCAAATTAGACTACGCGGGTGAGAGGCGGGAGTTCTGCAATATTCTTACCAAGATTGGGGAAGATGCCAAGACGGAGAAAGATGCTGGCTGGTCACTAGCCGATATCAAAGCCAGGTTCTCGAATGATTTCTTTGATGAATTCTTCTTTAATTAAATGGAGGAGAAAAAGAAGAGAACTAACAGGGCGAGCGGAGGCAGAAAATGGAGGCTAGACACATGGAATATCCATAGGCTGTAGATAGTCTCCACAGATTGAATTTATTTTATTTCAGTCTGCTCATAAAGCGATATCAAGCTCAGTGTAAAATCCTGGTTTGTCGAGAATATCGTATTACCACTTGGAAAGGAACTTATCCTTCGGTGATGCCCTGAGAACAACAGGCATCAATCAGTTCGAAAAGCATGTGGTGAGTGCGATCTATCGAATCAAAGGAACCAGCTTCACTTTCCCTGGATTCAGTCCAGCTCGTGGGTATGTCCCTGTTGAGAATCATCTTATTATCGATGCATGATCATCTGCTCCATCTATTGCATGAGTTCTCTCTAAAAGTAAACCTTGTCGAACAAATAGGGGCTATATATTAACAAACAGTACTACATGAGGGCCAGCGTGAACAGAAGTAGAAACAAGTATAATAATATATACATTCCCTTGTCTCTAATTATGTCCCTCTTGATTATCTACTTTAAACAGATTTTTGTTTTTTAAATTTATTTTCTGTTAAAGTTTATCTTTCATAATACGTTAAAAAAAAATATCTATTATTCACGATTGAGAGTTTACTACACTGAAGTTTGGAGTTATGATCACATGACCGCGCCCAGTTGGTAGATTGGAGGTACAAAACAGCGCCTTTAGCCTTGCAGCCCGCCGTAGTCAACTTACCTCAATCAACATTTTTCACAGCCCATCTTAAAGCCTAGATTAACCTAATCATCAACCTTCAAAACACCTCTTCTACGTCGATCTCTATACATATTATTCTTCCTCTTTTTTGTGACTTCTTGTCAACGCAAACGACGATCGAATAGCTTCACTCTCCAGCAACACCATCGACGATTGACAGACGAGATGGCATACCCTGCATCAGATCCATTCACCAAGCTCCCGGCGGAGCTACGTCTCCGTGTTATTATGTCGACGAACTGCACGACGACTATATCGCAATTAATCCGAGCATCCCCTTCCATGCTTCAACAATACCTCATGGATAGAAGGTATATCCAACGACACATCATTGACTACGACGAAGACATGATGCAAGACGCTATGGCGATTATTCTTATCCCACACTGGCCTATAACTAGCAAAGAAGAACCAGATGAGGATATTGTAAAAAGAGCACGCGCAGTTTTAGAAGATTGGTCAAACGGACAGCTTCCTCATCCTACCCAACACGACCATGCCACGTCTCAATTGAACGAACTGCATAACCGGATCTTGGTTCTCGCAGAGGACTACATCACCAAAGCCACCGCTTCCTTTCCTCCGCGGGAGTACCTTTGTCTGCCGCAGATACAACGGCCATCAGCCAATGGGCATCTTATGTTCAAAGGTGTAAAAGTGGCACGGCGATTTGATCTCGCAGACCTTACGGCATCAGAAAAGAAAAGGGTTTTTAAAGCATTCATGAGGCATGAACTGATGAGTAGGGCCAATAGTCTCTTTCCCTGGGAAACACGAGAAATACATGTGCCAAAGCGTTTGGTCGGTAAAGCGGAGTCGCACGGTATTATCTGTGTCCGCGACTACTATTGCTCTCTCTATGGGGCGATGTTTGCGCAGTGCAGCGATTCTCAGCTTCCGAGTAGCCCAACCGGGACTACCCTCAAAACTGATCTCAAGTTTCCTGACACTTTTCACTTCGATGCAAACACTTACGCACATGAATTAGATCTACACGATGCCACCTGGCGGGAAGAGTTTCCCGATTTTGCGTCTTGGTTCTCACGACTCGGGATTGATCGTCTCACAGAATTCCTTCGTTATGACATGGGTAACGAGGATGACAGAGATGCCCTTTTTGATCACCTTCAAGACACCTGGTTCAATGGTGGTAAGAAGTACGGCTTCGGCTTGGACGTACCGTGGGCATCAATCTTCAACGTATCGAGATCGAGTCACAACGCTTGTTACGATTCAAACATGTTTAAACAGTTATCTGGATCATTCGAGAAATTTCTCCAATGGGATATCGCACGGCAACGGGCTTGGGTATTTTTCGATGACACTCGCCTTTACCCTCAAGAGACCATCGAGCGACCAAATTTCCCGTCAAGCAGTTTTCTCCAGGAGAAAACCATCCAGACAAACTCGGTTCACGACTGATTCAACTTCGCTGACTTCGGGAGAGCCAACCGGCGATCAATGTTGGGCTATGATGAGCGGATGAGGTGGAAGCAAATGCTAAATGACCGCGACTAGAAATGTCATTTCTCCCCGTGAAATGGAGTATTGGTCCTGGCTCGAATCGCATGGAGGACCACTTCTGCAAGGCCATCAGTGATGTTCACCATTATCCTGATTTTTCATGCAAAGTATTTGGCACCACCGACTGAGATCAGTTATTTGCCTCGCATTCATCAGTTAGACTGAGTTCATTCGTAGTATCACACATTTGATACCATGGATGGTGAAGTTGGAAATGAAAAAAGTAGCAAGGTTCGATTAAGAGGATATAAAGAAGTTTAGGAAAAATCAATTTAGATATTTGCTTATTCTACAACCGATATCTCACCACAATAATACCATGCTTACCTAGAAGACAAGTTTCATATGTGGTCAACGCTCACGAACCCTACCTCCAACCCGAATGATCTGAACGTGTGATATATTGTTGTCAGTGGTCGGTGACAGACGGGGGAATGATTGGCGGCAGGGACGTAGATCATTGTATCCACCAGGGTAAAAAGCAAAAAGCCAGTCCCGTATCTACTACTTCCCGGAAGTTAATGTTGCACAAAACAATTATTGTACTCATTACGGAGTATGGTTGTATTGTAAACAGCACATCATGTCTCCCTCTTAGAAGTAACGGGGCTCAGACAATGCAGTACATGTCGTCGCCAAGGCTTAGATAGCGGCTATGGAGCTCGGTTGTGTGTTGACAGATCAATACACTAACTGCATATGGGATGGTGCCATTAGTTACTCAGCCACTTCAGCTCTTAGTATTATGTATATAGTAGCATGCAACAAGCTCCCCAAATAGCACATAATCACAACTTGTTTAATATCTTCCACTGGACATGGTGAGTCTACCTCAATGCGCTCATAGGCTCCTTCTAACAGTAAACTAGTCTGGACTTGAAATTCTTGGGGCTGCTTCGGCGGTACTTGGGTTCGTGGAGACAGCGGTTGGTCTGCTTGGTCGCTTACGAGATGCCTACGAACGTCAAACTGAGCTTTCCTCTGTACTTGATACTTACAGGCGAGAATTGAACAGCACGAAAAACATCCTTCAGATTGTGCGAGATGAAGAAGCACTGAAAACTGCCGCTGTCGCCAACGAGTTGGTCGAAATTGAAAGCATCCTGAAGAGAATTGTCGAACTTCTCAAGGCCCTGAATGAGGACAAGGGCGCCGTACGTCAATTCACTCACCAATTAGTCCATGGATCTCGAGATGAACGCAAGTTGAGCGACATCTTTGGAGAACTTGGCCGAGCAAAGCTCAACCTGATGATGCGCATACAAGCTGCTCACGTTGGATTAACGAGGAGTCTTGACAACAGCATTGCCATTAATACAAGCATTGTTGAGAGAGTCAATAGTCTATTGGAGCCTGTGCTGGGCGAAGGACAAGGTCTCAAGATAGCCAAATTTCTTCGAGATCGATGTAAGGATGGTGAGTTTGAATTGAACGACGCTGTTTTTTTTTTTTACGGAAACTGACATTTCTCTTACGCAGATGGCGACATTATCATGCTCGATGATTCCGATGTTCTTTCTCTACAGGACAAGGCACCTCAGGAAGCGCACAGACTGGCAGGTGAACGAATTGTGATTGACAATTTAACGGAAGATCAAGCCCTGCAAATAAATGGGCCCATTGGACAAGATGGTTGGCGAGAGGTTGCTCATATGGAAATCAGAAACAACAAAGCCTCAGGAAATGCGATGCAAATCAACGACAGCATGTCTATGGAGGCTTTCACTCAAATGTTGGCACTTCGGGCGCCGAAATGATCCTCGATTGTCATGTGGAGAATTTTGTTGAAGCTGAGATAGAGGTATTCAACAGATATTGCGAGGCGAACAAGGAGGGACTAGAAATGTGGGATTTCTCTCTATTGCTTTTTCCACCAAAAAAACAAACAAACAAAAACTCGTTTCTGTTATTCTGCAATCTCACATCACAGCCTCGTTTTTGTCTGACTCAGTACGGCTCCACGTCCCCTCAACGATCATTACTGCTTGAGTTTTTCCTCGCAACCAACACCGAAACAGACATGTCAGGCTGTCAGAACACCTCAACATGCATCTTGTAAGCAGGGATTAAAACCAATCAACTCTTGCGGAGGGGGCCGTGCACAGTCAAGTGTTATCATGCATCTGCATTTGCATCTGCAAAATGGTCTGTCACTTGCATCTTCCCTTTAGTCCTAGGTTGGGTTGAAAATCCAAGTTTCTGACTTTATGCCACGTAAGTTTTCACAGCCCCAACACTACGAAAACATTTCCCCCAATCGTTGATGTAGCTATGAGGTATGAAACAGAAATCATCCTGAGAGCTCAGGATTGGTCACAGGATTGTTTTCAGCTCTCGCGTAACATGGCATATAATTCTGCTTCTATAGAACTAGTTGTAGCCGCTGACCACCCACTGTGTTTCAGCTGTCTTTGGGTCTCGAACAAACCCCACTACAAGGGCTGCCTAAAGATACTTATCAGTTAAGGGTAGCTGGCAGGGCTGTTGCAAAGACGAAGATCAAAGAGAAGGCCGAGTATAAAATCTACTAGTTATTTCGAGCCTATGAGGCCCTGGAACTCTTTCTACCTTCCGATACACGGCAGTTCAAGGCGTGACGGCCGACACATAACCCACCCAAAGAGAACGTAAGTTTGTATAGCCACGGTGTGATGCTCCTTATCACGGGACATCTACCACCCATATGCCCCATTCGATTGTGAAAACTGGAGCTGACCTTCATTTTCCAGAACCCTGAATCATCGGCTACTATGGAGACTCTCAACCCCGCCAAGCCTACCATCAAAGCCCAAGCTGGTAAAATCAAGGGACAACTTGATGAGGCCATCGGACTTTTACAATCCCTCAAAAGGCGACACCAAGATAACCCTGAAGAAACAGAGGAGCTGAACCAACACGTGGCTACTCTATCCTCCGCAAAGGAATATGTCCAAAAGGTCTATCTCAATCCATCCCTTCAGACGCCCAATCTTGACGACACACTCAGCGACTTTGAAGATATCGCCGAAGATCTAGTTAATACCCTTGGTGGAAGAAAAGTGTCACTGCGGATACTCAAGGGTCGCATTAGTGGCGTTAAAGATGTCGTTACAGCGCTGAAAATGCAATTCCCTGGTAACTTTTTAGAGGTCAACAACAACACCCTTGAGCGTGGAGTGGGGATCAATGGTGTTGTTGGGGAATGGGACGCTACATTGAGAATGTTTCAAAAGGTGGAAGGCAACAAGGCCACGGATGGGATACAAATCAATGGTTTCTTGAAAGGCAATGCAGATGCCATCAACAAGATGTTTGTCGCGACTCAGCCATTTACTAAAAGATTGGGAGAGGAAAATGATGTATTTAGAAAAAATGACAAGGAGAGCGGACAGCAATGAGGGGCCAAAAGAGGTTGGGTAGTATCGACCGAAGAAATAGTAGAATGGAACTTGTTTATCTGACAACATATAACATCTTTCAACTCGTCAACCGCTTTCAATATTGTATAGCAACAGCCCAACGTGAAATGTAGGACCCGTATTGACCCATCTTAGATAGCTAACGCACGTCCCTTCTGGAGCTGTCACAATTTTGATGAGTCTCACAGGGCGAGGATGAGCATGGGCATATCATTCATACCTTCGAAGCTCCTTTTATTGGTGGGAATGTATCATCCGTGAAGAGACAACTACACGCCCTGAGGTACCATGAATAAGCTATGTAAAGCTCCACTTCCATCATTGTAAGCGAGAGCAATCAGTAACTTCTTTTCTGACTTGCTATAGGACAAAGTCATTGTGATTTCAACCCAAGTGCATTTGATGACAACCCTTATGTGGTAGTGGCGTCGAGTAGATCAGTGTCTTGGAAAGGAGGGTGGTAGTCATTGTGACATTAACAAGGGCCCGCAGATCCTTTGCAATTTGCTACAACCGAGTTGCGTCAAAGCCAAGATGCAGCCGAGTTCTACACGACTCAGAGTTATTGGAGGCTTTTCAGGGTCTTACCCACCTATTGCACATCTCAGCTTTACCGGCATGTTCGCAAGGTTTGTCGAAAAGACGCATTGTGCAGACGCTTTGATGTTGTCGAGTTTATTAATCCGCCATCTTTATATGTGTGTATGTAATTGAGCTTTCATTGACCCTGCTCTTAGGTATTCTAGCTAGTAGGCAAGCTAACTACCAAGGTAAAGGAAATCTAGGGCTATTTTTAGGTAAAAAAAATTATCCTAGTAAATTAAAACCCTCCTTAATACAATAAGATATACAGTAAAGATATATAATTAGCCCCTTAAAAACCCTCCCTAAGATTATCTCTATAGGTATACTTAATTAGGCTTAGATTATTAAGATTCTATTTAATAAGGAGCCTTTTTTCTCCTCTAATAGCTAGTAAAGTTAAGAGTCGTAGAATTTAAACCTACTACCTTCAGCTCAGAGGATAAGCCATCAGCTTAGCCCGGTGACCACTAACCGCTAGACCACCGACCCCCCCGCCATCTTTACTTAGGTAGTACTTGATCCCGGAATCCGTATTACTACCACATCAATATCGATACAGCGCTACGGCCCTACGTCACCATTAAACTCAAGATGGCAACTTTGATGCCCAGCTATAACGACGTAAGAGATAATACAGCCGTCAACGCGTTTCAGTTCAACTCGGCGGCTCACATCAACGCCCCTCTGAGTATTAACATCAGTCAGCAACTTTCCCTCTTTCTGCATTGACCTTGAAACGAGCTAATAGTTTCTTCTTAGATACGGACAGTTTCACGGAACTTCGCAAATCTCTCGAGCCGTACGATTTTGATCGTGACAGGACCGAACGTGACTCAACACGAGCTCCCGACACCTGTGAATGGATCGTCCACGAGAAGTTGTTCCAGGAATGGTTAAGCTCAGGGGATGAGACCTTTTGGATATTTGGAAAGCCTGGATCTGGAAAGACGTTCATTACAGATGTAAGTTTATAATTGGGATCTGGGAATGACCAAGTCGCTTGTTAAATCGTGAAATGTGCTAATAACCCATCAGTATGTCTGCACTCATTTAGAAGGGAGCAATGTGCTCATGTACTTCTTCTTCGACTCTGACAGTCCCGAAATCAGCAATCTTGAGAGATTCTACCGAACCTGCTTATACCAACTGCTTGGCCAAGTTGCCCACCAAGACCGAAAGCGAATCCTCGAAATAGTACACAGAGAAGTCTCGGGTGGTTTTCAAAAAGCCAGACTTGTGGCGAATGCCATCAAACAAGTCTTGAAAGAGTTTGGAACTGGTTATCTTATCATTGATGCTATCGACGAATGCCATGGCCCAAAAGAGCTGATCGCTAAATTCTTGAAAGACCTTACAGACATAGCTGGATTGAAGGTCATGATTAGCAGTAGGCCACTTGAAGATATGGTGGCTATCGCCAGTGGCCTTCAGCTTCAGCTCAGCTCAGTGACTGACAAGTCAGACAAAGATATCCAGCTGTATGTGCAGCATAGGATGAAGGACCTCTCTTATGAAGACGTGCCGGAAGTCGAGAGGAGGTTGATACAAAAGTCAAAGGTAAGTATCTACACAAGCTAGAATTATTACTTAGCTAACATTGGTAAGAGCATGATTCTATACGCAAAGGTGATGCTTGACATTCTCAAGGATGCGGCAGTCGAAGATGAGCAAGACTTGCTGGATGAACTCGACAAAATACCACAAGATCTAAGTAAGATCTATGCCGAAACACTGAAAAAGATCAGTGTTGACTCAGCGAAACAGTTTGTCCGTAATATCCTCCGTTGGATTGCCGTTTGCAAGAGGCCCCCATCTCTCAGCGATCTTTGGGCCGTCCACACCATTCAACGAACCACAGAGTTCAATGGAGGGTTCAGTTACAACGCTAAGAGGGTGCCAAATAGGAAATTGTTTCGAAATAACCTGTTACGGCATTGTGTACCTCTTGTAGAGATTGTGGGCGAGGATGAGACAGTTTCCTTTATACATACAACAGTAAGAGAGTTTCTTGAGGGCAAGAACATTGAGAGTGAGGATGATGAGAAATGTCCAGACGAGTTTCTCATTGACGTGGTTGACAGCCATGGGTTTGCGTTTGTCACATGCATTAATTATCTTCGATTGGACCTCGGCGTCTTGAAAGACAAGAAACCTGACTTCTTAAACACACGAAGCTTTCGAGAATATGCAGTGACTAAGTGGGAAAGTCACTGCGAGTGGTCACCGAGCTGGGAGTCCAACGTCATAGCGTCTTTTTGTGGAGATGATGTATTCAGGGTCTGGCTAGATCGTTGGGCAGCACTTGACCGGGCTTTTCGTTAACAATTTGCCATAGACACTGGCTCTATCTACCTAAGTCTATTGTATTAAATTTTATTATATTAAAAGCTATAGTATTAATTATAAGCTTTTTCTTTTTTTTATTAAAACTTTTTTTAATTTTTTAATTTTATAGGATTTTTAATATAATAAATTCTAATTTAATAAACTTTTTAATAATATTATTTTTATTAAATACTTTATAAATTATTAATAATTTATTTTTTTTATTAAAAATTATTTTAAAAATTAAAAAGTAATTTTATTTAAAATATTTTATTTTTTAATATATTAATATTATTATTATATTTTATTTTATAAAAAGCCTTTAAAGCCTTTTTCTTTTTATATAATAAAGATTTAAATTTTAATTTATTAATTTAATAATTAATTATATAATTAAAAGCCTTATAATTAAAAAAAATAAAAATAATAATTTAATAATTATTTATATTAATAATATTTTAATTTTAAATATTAATAAGAATAATATATTAAAAATAATAAAAAGTATTAAACTTTTTTAATTAATATTTTTATTTAAAAATAAAATTAATTATAAAAATTAAGCTTTTATAAATAATTCTTTAATTTAATATATAATTAAAATTAATAAGAATTTTAAAATTTATTATTTTATATAATAATTATATAATTTTATTAATATTAATATTAATATTAATAAAGAAATATTTAATAATTAATTTTTAAAAAAAATAAAAGCTTTTATAATAATTATTATAATTTTAATTTTATAAGTTATAATATATACTTTTAAATTAAATTTATATTAATATTTAAATTTAAAAACTATATTTTTTTATAAATTAATTTTAAATATATACTTTAGGACTTATACCTTAAAAATCACTTAATAAAAAGTCTACCCAAGTCCTCTTCACGTTGTTATTTACTTTTCACTATTCAAGGTTGCTCGTCTCTTTTTAACCTCTTACGTGAACGAGGTCAACAGTGTCGACGCAGTTTACAGTACTCCTCTTCACGTTGCAGTTGCACGAGGCTCAGAGGACTTTGTGCAGTGTATGATTCACGCTGGGGCGCGAATAGCGATGGCTGACAAGAATGGTGCACTTCCACTGCATCGCGCAGTGCGTCATGGAAACTATGAGGCTGTACAGGCATTGATCGATCAAGACGACTCTGGAATCATGGTCTTGGACAATTTCGAGTTTACCCCACTTGGTATCGCTTGTCAACTCGGCTGGAAGAAATGCGTTGAGATACTTTTACCAAAGTTGAAGCCAGGAAGCGATATACCAGAAACTGCCGTTGGACTGGCGGTCGAAAACGGTCATCATTCCATCGTCCAACGCCTATTAGAATGGGATGAGTCCTTGATCAATCACTGCCAGGAACCTTTTCTACGCGCTACTAGGAAGGGTCAAGTGAACATGGTCAAGTTCCTCGTCGAACGAGGGGTCAACAAGTTTTACAAGGATGAACAAGGCCAAACAGCATTGCACAAAGCGTGTATATCTGGCGAAGCAGAATTGGCGCGATTCTTTATAGAGGACATGAAGATGGACCCGGACTCATCCGACGACTCTCAGCGAACCCCTCTCTATTTTGCCGCGGAGAGAGGCTACACCGAGATAGTCGACTGCCTCATCAAGAACAAAGCCAACGTGAATGCGCTCGATCGTCGCTGGGAGACACCGCTTTTCAAGCCTGCAGGTAATGGCCACGTGGAAATTGTTGATCGTCTCCTTACCGCTGGGACTGACGCTACTATCCTGGATGCTTGGCAGAGAACTCCATTACGCTTCGCCGCATTGAAGGGCAGGGTTACTATAGTGAAAATGTTACTAGAGCGGACCAATATTCAGCAGGATCTCCCAGATTGGATCGACCGGACAGTCTTACATACGGCGGCAAATTTCTTGAGAGATGGTCAAGAGGAAGTTATTGACCTTTTGGTCAAACACGGGGCTCAGGTGGATAAAAAGACTGGGAAGACTGGAGGAGGTACTGCCTTGCACGAGGCTATTCGTCGCGAGCAAGGTCAACCACCTCCCTCTGAAGCTCTCATCCGACGGCTCATCAAAGTCGGGGTTCCCATAAATGAAGTTGATGCGAATGGAAAGACGGCGCTATTCTATGCGAATCTGAGTGGCAACGCAGCGATAGCCAAGGTTCTACTAGATGAAGGTGCCAATCCCGACAGTGCCCCTTCCTCGTCCATCAACATTAGGAGCTTTACCCCGATCCATTTAGCTATCCTCAGCGGTGAAGATGAGTTTCTTCTCGCTATGCTCGATACGGATTGGGGTCGGAATGCTATCACTCGCCAAGATAAGGACGGTCGGACTGTGATACATGTTGCCGCTATGCATGGTGGGACGGACCTCCTGGCTCTTCTTTTGAGTCACCTAACAGGTGAAAGAGCTGCCGCAGTTGACACGCCTGATGTGGATGGACGAACGGCATTACATTTGGCGGCAAGTCAGGGTCATCTCCATATAGTCAAGCAGCTACTCAGTTTCGGGGCGCTGGCCTATGCCACTGACAAACACCGGTATATGCCTATGCATTTTGCTGCACAGGCTGGACATGACGAGATTGTCCTACAATTGCTAGACACACTCCCCAGCCAGGTTGAACAAGGCTTAAGGTCTTTTCAGAGGCGGCTGATTGATCACCATCCATCTGACCAGAGTCTCCCGCCGACGCCCGTCTCAATCACTGTGATCGAATTGGCATTCTTGGAGGCTATTTACAAGGCCGGTGCGATAGTTATGGTTCCAGGGCCGGGAGGAAATGTACCTTGTCGCGTTGCAGACGTTTGGTTGATTGAGAATCGAACCAACCTGATCAACCGTGTCGTCTCAGAGCTGGAAACATGGGAGCATGATCGCCACAGCATCCCAGGCACGGTATTAATGCGCGCCATATTTGGTGGACACAATGAAGTTGTGAGACGAATTCTTCAACGCCTGCCTCATATCCCACTTCAGGCGGAACAGTATGAGTATCCTAATGCCCTGTCGTTAGCATCAGCATTGGGCCATTCGGAGATCGTGGCTCTGTTGATCAAAGCTGGGGCTCTTGTTGATGCTGTAACGGACAAGCAGATATCAGCGCTTCACTATGCAGCAACTGATGGTCACACAAAGGTTATTGAAGAGCTTTTGAACCCTCGAGGTACCAAGGGCGCCAATCCTGACCTTGCTCGTCTCAGCGATGGATCCACGCCGTTACATCTCGCGGCGGAAAAGGGTCACAACGATGCCGTCCGTGCGCTCGCCAACGTGGCCTTCTTCAACGCCACTGATGATATTGGACAAACTCCCCTTCATCGAGCTTGTCTCTCGAAACAAGAGACAACTGTTGATGTTTTGTTGGAGTTTGCTGTCGATGTACTGGCAAAGGATGATAACGGTTCTACGCCAATGGATTTATGTAAGGATGCCGGGTTCAGTGGAGAGGTGTTGCAACGGATGCAAGATCAGATGGATAAGCAACGTTTGAACTAGAATAAGGTCAAGGCAATTTGACATATATAGTGCTAGGTGACTTAAAAAACCAAGGATATTAGAACTAATGCATATCCCTTTCATTGTGAAAAAGCTTTCTCATAAACTCAAGTCCTCCTGTGGTTTTTTCCTCGAGACGTGATGCTTTGCAGCTCAGATTCACGTATCGGCCGACTTCTGCCGGTTCTGATATTGACATCTTCCTTCGAACTTGACCTGGTCCTTAGCAATGTGATGTAATACCAGTGACATTTAGTGCAGAACGTACCTCTATTCTTAAGTTGTCGCTTACGAAAAGCCAACAGCAATAAGGCCATGTCATATTTGTCAAACGATATGAAGCATGATTCGGCAATGTCTATTGCAGACTGGAATTCGGAATCAGTTGAGGCTTGCTCATTTTGCCAAATTTCGCGGAGATATCTGACGTAATTCGTCCACTGCCTTCGGACAGGGTCGTTTCGTTCTGCTGACTCTGCATCGAGCTCTGGGTATAGGCGGCCAAGTCCGGCTGCCTGAAGTCTTCTCAAGGGCACTCGGCATGATCGTCCTTTGACGCTGAGTTTACCTTGAGACAGGTACTCTCCGTTGTCGTACATGGGGTTTTCGAACCTGAATCTGCGGAACTCTGCATCCTCCCCGCTGACGTCTTTGAATATTGTTATAAGCCACTTATCCCTCGCGAATTGACCCTTGGGAAACTTTGTTGTGTCGACAGCGCAAATAAAAACGTCGTCCAGACCCTTGCCATTTTAACTAGAATGGTAGTTTGCATATTAAATAATAAATAGCAAGGAGCTACTCTATAATACTATTATATTAAATTTTATTATATTAAAAGCTATAATATTAATTATAAGCTTTTTTCTTTTTTTTTTAAATTTTTTTTTTAATTTTTTAATTTTATAAGATTTTTAATATAATAAATTCTAATTTAATAAACTTTTTAATAATATTATTTTTATTAAATATTTTATAAATTATTAATAATTTATTTTTTTTATTAAAAATTATTTTAAAAATTAAAAAGTAATTTTATTTAAAGTATTTTACTTTTTAATATATTAAAATTATATTTTTTTAAAATTTTATAAAAAGCTTTTAAAGCCTTTTTTTTTTATATAATAAAAATTTAAATTTTAATTTATTAATTTAATAATTAATTATATAATTAAAAATATTATAATTAAAAATAATAAAAATTATTAAGGGCTTAGGCTTTAGCCTAAGCCTAAGGCTAATTAAATAAAAAGGGATTATATAAGGACCTAAAGAGGACCTAGAGAAGGGACCTTAAGGAGAAGATATAGGATTTCTATATATCTTTTTCTTTTCCTCTTTAAATCTAATAATACTATTATTAATATCTTAAAAATAGCTATTTAAAAGCTAATCTTTTATAATTATTAAATTTCCTTTAGCCTAAAACTTATAATAATTCTTTAGCTATAGTATACTTATTAATATAGAAAACTATTTATTATAATTAATATAAAATTAGCCTAAGTTTAATATAAATATTAATTAGGTAATAATACTTTAGAATAATAATTAAGAAATATCTTAATTAGGCTTAATAGAACTATTAGAGAATAATTTAATATTTAATTAAATTAATATTATATAAAGTTAACTTAAGGGTATTTACTTTAACTTTTATATTTAAATAAAAGCTAATATTATTATAATTCTTATAAAATAAATTATATTATAGCTAATTAATTTTACTTTATTTTTTCCCTTTTAAGCTTAAATATAAATTCTTAAACTATTAATTATATAACTTAACTTATAGCCTATTTAGATTTAATAAAAAAGCCTTAAATACTATTTACTTAAGATTATAAAGTTTAATAGTAATTATAACTTATAGCTAATATAGTATATTATTATTAAGTATATACTATAAACTATAGAATATAATATTAGTAATATAAAGGATTAATAGGTATATATTTATTATTATCTAGAAAGTAAAATTCTTTATAAAATTAGCTTATTTTTTAAAGTAAAGTAGGCTTAAAATATTAATTTACTAGAGTTCTTTAAGTATATAAAATATATATATAAAGACTAATATTACTAAGAATTAGCTTAAATAGAGCTTAAGTAAATATATTAAATAGACTTAGAGATATTTAGCTAATTCTTTATATACTTTAATTAAAAGCTTATAATAGTTAATAGCCTTTAATAAGATAATAGTATTAAGCTAATCTATTTATAATAAGTATTTAATTAAAAATTATATAATTACTTAATTAAATAAGGTATATTTTATAATAACTTTAAGAATATAGTCTTTATATATTATATTATTACTATAGAAATTAAGTCCTATAAACTTAAGGAAAAGTATTAAACTTTAAAATAAATATAAATATTAAATTAACTTAGTTTTAATAAGGATATAGATAAGGATATAATTATAATAAGTATTAATATAGCTAGGACTTAATAAGATTAAATTAAAACTTAGGCCTAGAATTAATTTAAATTATAATAATAAATTAAATAAGTATTTATATAGATTATATAAGATAAATAAACTTCTAAAGCTTATTTATATTATAAAGATTAAATATATATAATATATAATTACTAGCTTACTTAGGCTATTTAACCTTAGAATACTACTTAAGTTAATATAATTTATATTACTTTTACTAAGGGCTATAATTTTAATACTAAGGACTTAGAAAATTAATTCCCTTTAGGCCTAGTCTTACCTAAGGGATTATAGTAAAATATTAAGGTCTTTAAAGGGTATATTAAATAAATACTTTAAATTAATATAATAAAATTAAAGACTAAATAAATAGTATATTATTCTTAGTTTTTATACTTTTTAATTTATATAAAGTATTTAATGCCTAAATTAACTTAAGATATAATTACTATAAAGTAATAAATAAAAAAATAATAAAAAAGCTAGATCTAGATTAGATTCCCCTTAAGATACCTAGGAAAGTCTAGATAGTAGTAAAAGTAATTTATAAGGGCTAATTAGCTTATAATAAAATAATAATAATTATATATATTATTTAAATTATAATAAATATTAATAAATAGGTAATTTTAATTTTATTATATATTATATTAAGTCTAGCCTATAATATAATCTTTAGCTTACTATAGCTAGCTTACTATAATATATATATTTATATTAAAGAGTAAGAATTAATTATTAATATAATAAGAAGATAGATTATTTAGATAAAGAAAAAATACTTAATAATAAAGTAAGCTATATTAATAATAAGGTCTATATTTATTATAATAGTTTATAAGTAAAAATAATAAAAGCTCTCTAGATTTACTATAGCTATAATTAGTCTTTATAAAATTATAAAGATATTATAATTAATAATACTTAAAGAGGTAATTACTAATATAATATTATAGCCTATATTACTATTAGAACTCTTAAACTATAAAGACCTCTTTAATCTTAAGAAGGCCTTAGCTCTTTTATTATATAAAGGCACTTAAGACTATAAAATTCACTTTAAGGATAACTTTAATAATACCTACTTTAATTTACTATAAGGCCTTTTATATAATATACCTTAAGACTAGCTAATTAAGTTATAAAAATAAATTATAGACCTTATAGATAAAGGATAGATTTAAGCTAATAGCTTATTTATAATTATATTAATATTATTAGCTAAAAAACTAGAGGGAGAATAGTATTTCTATATTAATTATTAAGCCTTAAATAAAGTAATATAATAAGATTACTATCTATTCTTACTTATTAAAGAAATACTTTATTCCCTTTTTAAGGTATATTAACTAATAAAGCTTAATATTTAAATAGCCTTTTATAAGATCTATATAGCTAAAGGAAATAAATACTTTACTATATTCTATATTTACTTTAGACTATTTAAATAATTAATTATACTTTTTAGCCTTATAAAGGTATTTATAACCTTTTAAAGATATATTAATAATGCCTTTAGATTATTACTAGGAATCTTTATTATAATATACCTTAATAATATCTTTATATATATAAATAGCTCTAGAAAAGACTATATATAATATATCTAGGAAATACTATAAAGACTATAAAAGGCTAGGTTAAATCTAGACCTTAAGAAATATACTTTTATAATAAATAAGATAAAATACCTAGGATATATTATTAAAGTAGGAATTAAAATCTATTTTAATCTAAAGAAAATTAAAGTAATTTATTTTTAGGTAGTATTTATAAGAATATAAAGTATATAAAGCTTTCTTAGATTTATTAATTTCTATTAAGATTTTATATTAAGGTTTTTATATAACGTACATGATAAGCGGGTGCAACAGACAAGCGAGTGCAACACAACATCACAACATCTCAGATAGAAATAGCAATAAAAACACAACAGACTATTAATTAAGTAAAATTAATCGCTATATTCTTCCATAGACATAGCGACAAGTATCTGACAGGTCCTTGCATTATGTCCTGTCTTGCCGCACGCTCCACAGCGCCTTTCCTTCATTCGCGGAGGCCCTCCTTGACCACCACTTCTCGATGGTCCAGCCACCGCCTGCGCATCAACATCCGTTTGATCAATTACTTGCCTTCCTTCCTCTACTGTCATCACCCCTCCTTTCTGTAGCCGGGTTCTTTTTGCCCTCCGCCGCCGGCTTAGTATCTTATTTGCCTGTTCAAGATCTTGGACCCTGGCCTCTAATAAGGCAACCTTATGCATAACTATCTTTGTTCCCTTGGAAGAAGACCTCAATGCTTCTAGAATTGACTCTGGAGAGCTACTTTTATGCCTTTTGATTCTCTTTTCAAGATATTCAAGCTGAGAGTCGGCTTCAAGGATAGTCTTTGGGGTCTTTGAGACCCAAGGGGTCGAGGGGCTAACTACCTCCTCCACAGGCGTTGGAGTCCGCAGCTGCACATCGAGCTTCGAGATTACACTTTCTGGGTCGAGAGGAGCAAGTCCGGCTCCTCTAAAGGCTGCTTTAATATTTTTCTCTGTCATTGTGGCCTGGTAGGCGGTGTAAAAAGCCGGCAAGAACTCGGTTTTGGAAATGTGGGTTACGGAGCATCTGATCAAATGCTCGATTTCTCGCCCGTAAGCCTTCTTAAGCAGGCCAAAGCACCCGACATCAAGAGGCTGCAGCAGATGAGACGAATGAGGCGGTATACAAAGCGTGATGATTTTATTTGCCTTGCAATATCTCTCAAAGTCGACCGAGTGGTGACTTTGGTGTCCGTCGAGGATCAGGAGACGATAGCGATTCTTTGATTGCTTGGTAGTACACCGGTCGAAGTGCTTTAGCCACTCGAGGACTATCTCGTTATCTGTCCAGCCATTAGGACTCGTCGCAATAGCCCAATCGCCCGGGAGGTTGCTTTCTCGGTACCAGTGGGCGAGGTGATATTGGCCCGCACCTATGATGAACGGCGGGATCGCTTGGCCCTCGGCATTGATCGCCTGAATGACTGTAATCCATTCCCGGTTTCCAGGCTGCACTGATTTTGGTCTTCCACGCCTTTCAGCACCTGTGACGACCATTCCGCTCGCAATAACGCCCATCATAAAGCCAGTCTCGTCAAAGTTGTAGATTTCATCAGGTCGGATGCCATACTTCGCAATTACATTTGCTACGAGCCTAAACCAGTTGCGAATAATGGTCGGATCTTCACATTTGGCTCTCTGGTAGTCATATTTACGGGGGAAATGCGTCTTGAGGTCTTTGTGTCGCTTGACGAAGTTAGAGGCCCAGCGCTTGCCGACAGGCGGCGTCTCGCGGTCGGCGAGCAATCGGTTAGCCATCTCCTCAACACAACGCAGTCGCGGGGGAAACCCTCGCGAATCCAGATCGAGAATGAACTGAACTATGATCTGTTCTTCTAGATCAGATAGTTTGCGTGATTTTGGGATAGAATCACGCGTAGAAAGGATACCCTTCTGTCGGCGATATAAAGTCCAATAACGGACCTGGTAGATGCCTGCGGCGCGTCGGAGACTTAATTTTGGGTCATTTTGAAGGGCACGAAGTGCAAGAAGAATCCTAGCCTCAATATTTGGGTCTGGCATATTTGGTGGTTGAAAATTAATTGATTAAGTTGAGAAGATGTAAATTGCGGGATTTTTTGTTGCACTCGCTTGTCTGTTGCACCCGCTTATCATGTACGTTATTATAGTATTATTAAATTACCTTATTAAGAAGAATATACTTTTTACTTAAATAGAATAAGAAAAATAAGCTTTCTAGATATTAAAAGATATATTTATCTTAGGCCTAGTACTAGCCTAATAGAAACTAAACAAAGAGATAATTATTAAGATAGATTATTCTAGATAAGCCCTTAGAGAGTACTTATTTTAATAAAATAAAGCTAATATATTATACCTTATAGTATACTATTTAATATTATTAACCCTAGCTTAATAGAATTATACTATATATAATAAAAAACTTTTAATAATAATCTATTGCCTAAAGATATAGTTAATAAAGTTAAGAGAGGCTTTTTAACCTTTTATTATACTTATAGACTATAAAAACCTAAAATACTTTATAAAAATATATAAGATCTTAAAGTATTAAGTATATTAAGTAGATTTCTTATTTTAGTTTAATTTTTATCTTTAGTATAGGCCTAGAAAGGATATCTCTTAGCTTAATATTTTATTTTAATAAAAGTAAAATAATAAGGGAATTATAATTTAATAGGGATAGATTTTAAAACTAATATTAGTCTTTTAACTTATAGTAGCTACTTAGCTAGTATTTAATATAGGTTAATAGAAAATAAATTTAGTTAATTAAGTGCTATTATAAGGTTAATTAGTCTTTTCTAATTTATATTTATAGAACTTATAAGACTAGGCTATTCTATATTGCCTTAAGTATATAGTTTAATTTAGAGCTATATAGTAATAAAAGTAAAGGTTTTTTAAAAAAGTAAAAATAAATAAATAGGTTTAAAATTACTTTATTAATAAAGCTAGCTTATTATAATATTAAGGATAAACCTAGCTCTTACTATAAGAATTATTAACTATAGTAATTATCTAAGAGATTTATAATTTATTAATTTTAAGCTATTTTAAGAAGAATTTAACTTTCTAGATTATTAATAAAGATTATTATTAAAATAGTATATTATAAGATATAATAAGATTCTATTATAATTACTATTATTAAAAGGCTTATAAAAGCTACTAAAGATAGTAAAGATTATTTTAATTCTTATTAATCTTAAACTATTACTTTATTTAAATCTTTATAGACTTTATAATTAGCCTTTCTAGAGAAATAGATATTATATTAATATTCTTATTAATTATTATAGACTATCTATTAAAGTATATATAGCTTAAGGCTTTAATTACTATTATAATTAAAGCTTATATATTATAATTCTAAGACTATTAATAAAGATTCTATAGCTTTTTAAAGAGTATTATTATAGATTAAGGTTTAAACTAATTAAAGAAATTTTAAACTAAGTTATATTATTTAATAGGTATAAAATAACTCTTATTTACTTTATATTATCCTTAAATTAATAGAGATATAAAGTAAATTAATTAAGAAGTATAAATAATCTTCTATATAGTTATTTCCTTTATATAATTTAATTAATTAAATTATTTATTAATAATATAATAAGCCTTAAATAACTATATATTATTAATTACTAGATTTAGCCTTAATTGCCTACTCTATAGGTTTAATTTTAATATTATATAATACCCTAAGGGATATTAAAAAAGCTATACCTTAGCTAAAGGTAAAGTAACTATATTTATTATATATTTATATAATAGTCTTAATTTAGCTTAAGTAGTAATTATATTCTAGTAATAAAAGGTTAAAAATATATAGAACTATATATAATAAGCTATAGAATATTTTTAAGTAAATAATTAAATTTAGCTAGATTTATATAATATTAAAATTAATTACCTAAGTAAAAAGCTTAATTAAGTTATATAAAAATATACTATAGTAAGTATATTAAATAAGTTAAATATTATATTAAATATATTAAGAAATCTTTATTTAATTTTCTATATTAACCTTATAAAATATATAGCCTTTAATTTATTATTATCTTAGAATATAATTAATTTATATTTAAGATTATAGTTAATACTTAAAGATAAAGAGCTAAAGCTAGAAAAAGAAAATAAATATTAAATTAAAAAAATACTAATAGCCTATAATACCTTAGGGCAAGGTAAAAGAAAGTAAATATTAATAAAGTAATTAGGCTAAATAGAATTAATATAATAACCTTTAAAAGACTTTATAGATATAATAATATTAAATAGGTTTAAAGAATAGTAAAAAAATATCTTAATTTATAATAAGCTATAATAAGCCTAGAAATAGTATAAAGATATATAAACTATATATAGGGAAATAAAACTATATAAAAATAGTAAAGTTTAAGAAAAGATTAAGTAAAAACTAAGTAAGAATTAAAACTAAATAAAAGCCTATTTATACCTATAGTTATTACTGCCTTAGCTAGGGGAAAAGGAATAATATTAATTATTTTAATTATAATTAAAATAATATAAAAAGAAATAAAAAGAATAAGATTAATTATTTTAATAACTATTTTAATAATTATCTTAGCTATAAGATTTAGCTATAAGTTAATTAAGGAATAAGAAAGTATTAGTAGTCTCCTTTTAATTAAAAGTAATAATAGCCTAAGTTAATTTTATTTAAATAATAGTCTTAATAATAAAGTTATATAAAAAGGAATTAATTTTAATATTAAAGGTCTATATAGTAAATAAAAAATAATTAAAAGTAATAACTATCTATTAATTAATAAAAAAGGAATTATTATTATTATAGTAAAAAGAATTAAGATTAAAGCTTAAGGGGATTAAGGCAATAATAAGAATAAGGTAATAAACTAGAGTATTAAAAAAATAAAAATTAAAAGTAAAAAGATTTTACTTTTCCTTAAAAGGAAAAGCTTTAAAGGGAAAATAAATAAAGTAAATAAATATAAATTAATTATAAGCCTATTTTATTACTTAATAGAACTATATAACTTAATAAGAGAATTAAGGTTAAAGAATAATCTTTTTAAATCCCTTTTTACTTTTATTAAGGCTAGGCTAATAAAAAGTAAAAATAACTTTATTATCTTTCTTAGTATTAATTAAGGTATATTAAGTATAATAAAGTATAATAAATATAGTAAATAAGTAGTATTTTTAATAATATTTAAATTAATAATATATATATTAAGTATAAGAGGTATATAACCTAGGGTTATAAGCTAGGTCTTTTTTAAAGGTTATAAAGTAAGTAATATATTTATTATAAAGCTAAATAATATCCTTAAGGAGATTAAAGGCTTTATTATTAGAATTACCTTTTATAATAAAAATACTTATAGTTTACTTAGTTTAATAATTACTTTTATAATTATAAAGGATATAAAGGTTAATAAGATTATTACTTTTTTTATTAATAATAATAAAAATTAAAAGAAAAATAAATATAAATATAATAAAGAAATCTATTATATTAGGTTAATATAGGAAGTAAGAAAAGTCTTATATAGAATCTTATAGAAGGTATATAGGTAATAAGAGAAAAAAAGACTAAGTAAAGTAATTTATTATATTAAGTTAATATAGGAAATAAAAGTATTTTATATAGAATCTTATAGAAAGTATATAAGTATTAAAAAGAAAAAAAATTAAAAAAAGAATAATAATAAATAAAAATCTTTATATAGAAACTAAATAAGATTAATAAAAGTATAGAAAGTAAATTAAAGGTAAATAGAAATATATTTAGAAAATAATAAATTATATAATAAAAGGTTAAAAAGAATAAAAAGGGATATAAAATAAAAAATAAAAAGATAATAAGAATAAATTACTTAAATAATAAATAGAATAATAAAGTATATAATTGAAATAATAAATACTCTATATAAATAACTAGAATAATAAAGTATAGGCCTTAATATAAGACTAGAATAACCTAGTATAAGCTTACTCTAGAATTTACTTAGCCTTATTATAAATTAATAATAAGTAAATTAAGCTTAATATTATATAATTGATAACAGATCACGCCTAGGGTCAGGGTGAGTTATCGTAAGGTGCATGATTCGTATTTGGCTAAGTCAGAATCTGTGCCGTAAGGGCACAGATCTCGCTGACTCATCCGGCTAATCCGGGTAAACTACGGATCGGGCAACTGAATTACCCGGTCAATTGATATGACGATGCCTTCATGCATCAGATGCCGGCCTCAAAAGGAGGCTTCTACTGACCTCAGTAGAATAGATACCCTCATCCATGCAATTCGTACATTTCCTGTCCACCTTGCGTCCAATAAGTGTCTACCCCTTCGACACCTTTCGTCTTGCATTCCGGCGAACAGTCGGTTCCTCGAATTGCTCCGGGTGTTCCTTGCGAAAGTCCTCAATGAGATTTTCCGCTATATCAGCGGTCTTCACCCACTGGTCATGTTGAGCTCCCCAGCCTTTCCATCGTACCCAGAAGCCTTCAGTTGGCGTAGCCTTTCTCCCAAGTCGGCGGACCTCACGTTTGACGATGTGGTCGACGACGTACCCATCTTCGTCATCCGAGCCTCCTTCGATAGGTCCCGGCTCGTCCTCCTCAAAGTCATCGGCGTGCGCCGGGGTAAGCTGTTGAACCGAGATGACTGGGTGTATCTTCATGTTCTGGGGTAATTTGAGCTCACAAGCAAGGTCCCCAACCATTCGGATGATCTCATAGGGACCGCTTCGTTGTTGTGACCACTTTCTGGATGGTTTTCCTGGCAAATGGTAGCCATCGTGAAGACGTAGGTAGACGCGGTCACCTGCCTTCAGGATGATCGGCTTGTGGTTCTTGTCGTACGCTCGTTTGCCTCGCATAGCCGCGAAATCCATCGCCAGCTGTGCTTCTCTTCGCATTGCTTCCCGCAGGAACGGGAGGTCGGGCGTGACTTCCATTGGCGTAATGGCATCTAAGGCGCTCTGGGGTCTGAATCCGTAGATATACTCATGCGCCGACATCTTCGTTCCCGCGTTCAGCGCTCCGTTCAATGACCATTGAAGGCTTGGGAGCAGATGAGTCCAGTTTGCATGTGGATGCTCGATATAGTAGAAGCGGATAGCGATTTCAACAGTCTGATTCTTGCGTTCCGATAAGCCGTCGGCCTGCGGGTGATACGCCGTAGTCATGGCGAGGCGAGTGCCAAACTCAGCCCACAGCTGCCTCCAAAAGGGAGAGGTAAACTTCCGATCGCGATCTGAGATGATAACGCGCGGCATTCCCCAGTCGGCGAGTAGGAGTTGTCGTGCCAGCACCGTGGCCCAGTTGGCGGCTGAGTATGTTGCATACCCTGGGATAAGAAGCGTACGCTTACTGGCAGGGCAGGATACTGTAAGCAACTGATCAAAGGTATCGAACCCTTCAAGCGCCCATGGGGTTCCTCTGCTCTCCACAGGAGGCATGTCTGTGATGAAGTCGATGGTGATCGTTTGCATAGGTAATACTGGTGGGCGGATAGGAAGGTAGTTCCCAATGCGCTGTTGCCGGTTAGTCTGCCCCAGGCAACAGGCCTTGCATCCATGGATATGCTTCTTGATAAGGTATGTGAGATTTGGTATAGCCAGATTTGACAGTTCCCTTGTCATGCGGTCAACGCCATAGTGATGGCGATCGTCGTGAGCCATTTTCAATACATCATCTGTCATGGCTTTAGGGATGCACAGTCTCACGTATCCATCTGTAGCTTCGTGATATAACAGGCCTTGTCGTAATGCGAACGGTACGCCGCGCTTCGAAGCTTCAACGGCGTCCTCGCCGTTCAGTCGTTCAACTGTGATTTCGGGATCATCAGGCGTATTGTTGAGGAGCATTTGGATAACAGGCTTGTACTTGGTATCCTCCAAGTATCCCTTCTGAAATCGCGCTTTTGTTTCATCAGATATCATTGTTTCAATCGAGACAAGCACATCATCTAGCGCAGTATAGTCAGGTCTATGTCTGACGGCATTCAAGTCGGTTTCTGGTGCACTGAGCCTGCTCAGGGCATCTGGGATAAAGTTCTTGATTCCAGGAATGTGGAACACTCGTAAGTTGAACTCCGATAAGTAGATAGACGCATTAACGAGCTTTCGGTTGGCCCGGTCAGTGCTAGACGTCTCCAGAGATGTACGTTCCACAATGGGCTTTGTCGCTGAGTGATCTGTGAACACTGTGAGAGAACCTTCTGATGAACCAATGTGTGCCTTCAACCTCTTCACAGCCCACACCAGTGCTGCAACCTCAAGCTCCGTTGGGCCGTATCTTGATTCTGCGCCAGTAAGCGTCTTGCTGATAAAGCAGATAGGTAAGACCACATTCGGTGGGATCAGTGTTCCCTCTTTCCAAATATATCCGTCTTTGACATGGAACAACACGGCTCCGAAACCTCTTTGGAGGCTTCCATCCAGCTGTAGAAACAGTCGCTTTTTGGGATCAAGGTGACACAGGCCTTTACCGGAAGAAATCTCGGCTTGTACCGATTGGAACGACAGTCTCTCCTTTTCCGTTGGTTCGTAGTGAGTGGCCTTAGTGAATGCCTTGCGCCGACTGGGGTTACCGTCAACGACTTTACCCTTCTGTCTTCCGGCTGCAAGCAGAGCAACTTTTCGGCGTTGCAATGGCTCGATAAGCTGGGCATAGTAGGGTATTAGGTGACGTATATAGCCTGTGGCGCCAATATACTGCTCCAGAGCTGACAATTGGTAAGGGAAGTCAAGTTTGGCGAAGGACGCGACTCGTTCTGCTGTAGTCGAAAGGCCGAGAGAGTCGACTCGAAAGCCAAGGACTTGTGCACTTGGGTAGCCGATCCAGCTTTTCTTGGGGTTAATCGAGATGTTCTTTGCTGTAAAGGTTTTCAAGATAGTTTCCAAGTGTCGAAGATGTTCTTCTGCGGACCGCGAGAAGATAATCACATCGTCAATAAAGGCTCGACAGAAGTGACGAAAGGGGCGTAGGAGACGATCCATGTATCTCTGAGCGTAGGCTGGCGAGTTGCGGAATCCCATTGGCGCAACTGTTGAACGTTCTAAACCGCGATGGCTAGTGATCGTGAAACGATCTCTATGCTCTAGAGTAACTCCGAATTGGTGGAAGAAGGCTGAGGCGTCGACAGCGGAGATGTGGGTAGCCCCTCGCAGAGAACCGATGATGTCTTCTTGGCGAGGAAGTGGGTAGCAATCGGGCATAGTGACCTTGTTCAAGGCACGCAGATCAACCACAACACGCCCCTTGGGTTTACCATCCACTGTTCGCCAGACGACGAAGACAGGTGCTGAGAAGGGCGTAGGTTGTTTAACCCACTCCATTCTTCCTTGTCGGTGAAGGTTATCGAAGACTTCGTCGATGAAGCGTTGGTCCTTCAATCCGCACGCATATGGTCGTTGAGACACCTTGTGTTCATACCAATTCTCAATGAGAGGGACAGTCATCTCTTCATCTTTGTCTACTTTGATCAGACCGGTGTCAATCCAAACGGAGGCATAGCGGTCTACCAGAGAGGTGACGGATCCCGAAAATGCCTGATCATCAGCATAGATATGCATGCCGTTCTCCAGAGTGACCTCAGAGAGATTAGGTTGTCGTTGAACCTGAGTTTGGTATGGTACTGGAGATGGAATGTCTGCAGTGTCGTCGACAGCGCTATCGACATCTGGCGGTGTTGGGGTCGCCATTTCCGATTCGGCCGCCAGAAAACATTCCATGTTTGAGACCACCTGTCTCTTTCTCTGCTTCCAATCCTTCGTAGCGTCGGCGATATCTGCCAAAATGGCCTCTCCCAAGGACGATACTGGAGGCATCATGGTCACAGGTGGAGCGGTTGATTTCACGTCAACTTCTCCAGAAGCCACAGCAGCGACATCAGGGGTCAGTTCAAAGGAGGATGACAGTGCTTGCAACGCGCCCTTGGGCTGTTGGTCGCTCTCAACGCTGGGGGTAGGTGCCGGTTCCTCGGCAGCGTTTGCCACACCGATAAACGAACTCAAGGCGACTGCTCCCAGGGCGGATTTCCATGTAGTTGAGAAGTAGACTTCCTGGTCGTCGCATTCTTCGATATTGCCGAGCTTCTGCTTGCGTTGGATTTGTACATCTGATGATGTATCGTTAACGAACACGACACCAGGTGTAGATTTCCTGTCGATCAATCCGCCGACAGTTCCAGTGGTAGTTCCAAAGAAGGCAAAGCTTCGGTCTTTAGGTAACTCCTTCCAAGCGGCCGGAATAAGTCGTGTTTCACCGGCAGGGACAGTCATCGGTCGTGCGGCTATGACTCGGCGGGAAACCTTTCGCTTGACTTGAAACACATCAAAAGGAATATAGAAGTCGGTAAGCGATTTGCACTCAAGGCGACCTTCTGTATTGAGAACGTTGATGTCGTACGGGACCCTCCAGGCGTTGCCCAACAGTGCTGCAGGGCCTGAAGGAGGCAACCCGTCCTGTACCCAGGCGCCGCAAGAGAATTCTGCGGTTCCAGCTTCAGAACCGTCTTTACGAGTGCCGTCCACGAAGAAAGAGAAGGTTGCCCATTCAGTGTGAGGTTTTCCGATAACATCGTTCACGCCTCGGATGTAGACCGGTGGCTTAGTCTCAATTGAGTGCTTGAGTGTTTCCAACCAGCGGCGGCTGACCACTGGTTTACCACATCCTGTGTCAGCGCAGACAGAGACCGTCGGGCCATTTCGGTCTGCCTTGGCGGGGAATCTAAGATGTGTATAGCTTCCATCAATAGTCCGCGGAACGGGCTTGAATAGCGACGACGTGACGGCTTCGTATCCATTCAACGGTTCAGCCCCAGCTTCGCATCCCTGGCGAAGGTGCTTATGCAGCTTGTTTCTTGAGGGGAAGTCCCTGAAGCAAGCCTGACAGCGCTTTGGTTTGGCTAGAATCTGTTCTTCCTCCTTGAGTTGTTGAGGCTTGATACATGTGTCGAGGTTTCCGTGCTCACGCAACAGGGCGCGGCTGGGAAAGCTGCGCTTACACTTGCTGCACCTGTAGCATGGTTTGGTGGTTGACGTCTCCTGTCGCGATCCATTGGGCGTAGTGTCGCCAAGTACCACGAGGTAAGCGTCTTGTGAACCGTATGAGTACGTAGAATAACGGTCAGATTCGTAGCCGTCATCTTCAGGGTCTGGACAATCCTGCTCCCATAAGCCTTGCTCATCATGACCGCGGTCATCCGGTTCAGGTTGAGGAGTCTCAATGGCTTGGTATTTCTTTTCGAAGTGAACCTTCTTCTCCTGTTGTTCTCGACGGATATAGTCGCCTTCTCTAGGAGGACGAGGCTGGCGGTCATCATCACGGGACGATGACTGTCGACGGTCCTTGTCTTGGGCCTTGTATTCATCGCGGTTGTCACCACGGTATCGATCGTTTCGGTTGCCGCGAGAGTTTGAAGAACGACCACCGTCGTAGCTTCGATACCCTCGGGAGGAGCGGTTATCGCGGGGCCGGTCGTCTCGGGGGCGGCTATCGTAGGAAGAGGGAGCATAGTCCTGGCGGTTACGGCCATTGGATGAGTTACTCCCCGAGCTACGCTTCACCACGTTGCGGATGGCGGCACGGCGATCCTCGCACTGCTTGATAAAGTCTGTCAGCTTAGTATCATCATCTGGGTGACTAAGGAAGCGCGAGATTTCTGGGTCAATAAGGTTGAACAGGGTATGGACAATAGATGTCTCTTTCTGACCGAGTTGCTTCGCAATACCGGCTTTTCGCTGGGCCCATTGGGCTAGGGTGACGCCGTTCTCGACTTGCCGCGGTGTATAGCGAGCTTGATGAAGTTCCTTGACCAGTTCAGCTTCCGTGCGTTTAAATCGTTTGGTCAGGATTTGGCAGAATTCAGTAATTGATGCGTTCAGCACTTGGTGACGGGCTGTATGGTCAAGTTCCGCCATGAGCCATGCGCTGGCATTCCCCGCGAGCATCCCGAGGTAATGGTCAGTAAGCACATAATTGCCGTATCGCTTGAAGAGCTGCACATGCTCACAGAACGTATGAACGTCAGTGTAAATGATCTTGCCTGTGCTGGTAGTCACCAATCCACGGTTATCTACATCATCAGGATGGCCTGGGTGGAAGACTCCGAGAGATTCCTTCTTGATCTTCTTGGCCGGGTCAGAGTCGGTAGTACGCGAAGTGTTGGTAACTCCAGTGGATTCACGGCGACGGCGTTCAGCCTCTTCCTTTTCTTCCTCACGTCGACGACGTTCGTCGCTCTCATGATCTGAACCTTCATCGTCAGAGATGGGAGGCTGAGGGACTTCGCCAGTCTTGGGTCGGCGGATGGTACTCAGCGGTTTAGCACTGAACTCATTAATAGGTTTGAACGAAAGTTGTCTGTTGATCGATGTTCTCCACCATTCCATTGAGGATAGATGAGACACCTTAGCACGGGGATTGTCCAGTAATTCACGAGCAAGGGGATCAGCATCCACCAGTGATGCTGTGAAACTGCGGATCTGTGTCATGACATCCAGATCCCAGATAGTTACGGTGTCTAGTACAGCAGGGGTACCATATTCTTCAATCAATCGGAGGAAGCGGATTCCCCATCTAACCACCTTGTCATGCTTTCTCAGCAATTCGATGTCGCGAGCAATCTCATTATCAGGAAGATAGAAGCTATCGCGACGTGCGGTGCTGCTGCGGGCAGGTTGCTCAGTGACGTGATCGCTGCCTTCGTCACCCGAATCGGGCTCTCCCGGTTCTTTGGCCATATTGTTGACCGGTTAGGCGGGAAGGTATATAAGGTTAGGCGAAGATGAAAGAAAGGCTATTTCGGGCCTTGGCGTGCGTTATGTGGCGTTGATAGGGGATGTAATCCTGCGGATTACGATAGAATCGATTGAAGATTGATATGATCGATTGATGAAGGGTGATATCTTGATGGAATAGAGGACCACCAAGATACTTCAGCTTGGGCTCTTTATGAGTGTTTCCGGAGGTCTTTGTATGGTTTTTTCACTGATTGGAAATCAGATAGAATGAAGATTGATATAGGCTTGATAGCCTGCAGTAAATTGAAGATAGGGATCGTGATAAACGTGTAGCTGCTACCATTTGATAACAGATCACGCCTAGGGTCAGGGTGAGTTATCGTAAGGTGCATGATTCGTATTTGGCTAAGTCAGAATCTGTGCCGTAAGGGCACAGATCTCGCTGACTCATCCGGCTAATCCGGGTAAACTACGGATCGGGCAACTGAATTACCCGGTCAATTGATATGACGATGCCTTCATGCATCAATAATAAAAAAATAAAAAAAGGCTATATTAAGGGCTTAAGCTTTAGCTTAAGCCTAAGGCTAATTAGATAAAAAGGGATTATATAAGGACTTAAAGAGGACCTAAAGAGGAGACCTTAAGGAAAAAATATAGGATTTCTATATATCTTTTTCTTTTCCTTTTTAAGTCTAATAATACTATTATTAATATCTTAAAAGTAACTACTTAAGAGCTAGTCTTTTATAAAAATAATAATTTAATTATTATTTATATTAATAATATTTTAATTTTAAATATTAATAAAAATATTATATTAAAAATAAATAAAATTATTAAATAATTTTATTAAATATTTTTTTAAAAATAAAATTAATTATAAAAATTAAATTTTTATAAATAATTTTTTAATTTAATATATAATTAAAATTAATAAAGATTTTAAAATATATTATTTTATATAATAATTTTATTAATATTAATATTAATAAAAAAATATTTAATAATTAATTTTTAAAAAAAATAAATATTTTTATAATAATTATTATAATTTTAATTTTATAAATTATAATATATATTTTTAAATTAAATTTATATTAATATTTAAATTTAAAAATTATATTTTTTTATAAATTAATTTTAAATATATACTTTAAGACTTATACTTTAAAAATTACCTAATAAAAAAACTCTATAATATAAGGTTATCTTCTTTAATACTACTGTATAGCGTCCTAATATGACCATAAAGCATTATAGACATATCCTGTCTATTCAGTGACAGAATATCACGCCAGTCATAGTCACACCCGATAGAGGCGATGATATCCTCTTTGTTAGTTCCCCGACTGTCTGCATCATAGGCACGGAATAAGTACTTCGGAGGGTCTTTATCGTCTTGGAATGGCGTCATCGCGGGTGGTATAAATAGTGTTGGCCCTCCGGGACAATTATTCAAGCACGTTGCCCAAAAACAAACCCATTTGTCTCCAATGTCCGCTGTATGGTTTTTCTCATTCTCTCGCTGAGACAAGCAATCGACATAGTTGCTCACATGAAGCTGACCTGAAGGGGCAACAACCTGAATGTAGCATTCCTCGACAATTCCCCATAGAGAGTCGTTATCGTGGAGATCTAGTAGTGAATTTTTAACAATGTCTTTAATCGTTTTGTCGAAGTAAGCGAGCATGTCCGTTGTTTGGCTGTGTCTCCCAGTCACCAACGATGTAATGCAGGTGACGACTGATTGAACCGCAGCGTTTTGAAACCTTTGTGCTTTCAGCCTGGATTGTCTGACTCGTTGATACGCTTGGTAGAAAGCTGCTTCATGATTGACGATGATCTGGGTGTTGCTAGAAATTAACTTGTTGATTGTATCCAACTGTTCGGCCAACAGGTTGGCTGTTTGGTCCAAGTCTTGTAACGCCGCGCCCAGTGCTTGAGATTGTGTGTCCTCGCTACTACTGTCAGTAATTCTCAGCCTACCAACCTGGCGGTCAAGATCTTCAACGGTAGCCATCTTTTGCTAAGGTAGCTGTCAAAGTTTCGCATTGTTGAACAAAGAAGAACGATGTTCAGTTTGCATTTTCTGGTGCGGGGGTTTACTATCATGTCACCTGTTTTCAACCGTCGCATGCAGGACTGCACCAACCAAGAAGTCGCTTTCAAGCCATCTATAACACTTTATCAATAATACAGGGGGGCTCTATTGGTTTGATTGGTTGCCTCAAAATCGTAAAGAGAACACTCATGAGTACGTATACCTCATTCATTACCTTGTCGTCTATCCATTCTAGTGGGTAGCAGAAAGAATGACCTCCTAAGTCTTAGGTTATGGAAATAAATAGTCTAAAGAGCATAAGGTGGCCTACTAATTTCGTCTCTTATGCTTCCAGCGGCCAATCTTTCCGATACCCCGAGGCCAGTGCAGCCCTCTTCCGACCCTGCTGAACCCGAGGTACGTCCATCGCTAACAAACTCATCTTTTTTATTCCCCGACTTGGACGTCTCTGTCAAAGTCGATAATCTCCCCGAATCATCGATTTCCATATCATCACCTCCAACCAATGTAGTGCCATCAGTACGCATAGAATTTCCTCCCGTCTTCGTAATCGGAATAGTCTTCAACCCTCTTTGAACAAACATGCCATCGCCACCGTTGGAACTAGTGGGCAGCACTTTCCACGATCTTACTCGAGCTGCTATGGCGCGAAAGACTGGTTGCATGTGTGGCATACAGGCGACGAGGATGCCCACGCCACACTCGATATTTGACCAAACGATAAATCCTTGAGAGTCGGCTATATTTGTGTAAGAATGTGTTTCTTGTTCATAGACTTGTACTTGCCTGTTGAGTTCAATGATTTACTGAAACCGATTAAATATGGGATTCGAACACAGCTGGCCGCTATGAGGCTATATTGTTGTCAGTAAACCAGCCGATACAGTTCAGTAAAAACTTACAATATTCCAACACTAAAGATAAGCATAACCCCAGCTTTCTTCTTTGGCTTCAAACCCAAGTGATATAATTGGGTAAGAGGAAGAACAAACATCCAGACATCGAGGGCAATATTAATAGCAGCATGCGAGAATATGATTGCCGGGATGTTCAAAGTAGTTCCCTTTGGCGGGAAATCCTTCCATCCCTCCCAAAGTAAGTATATAGGCTGTCGTTGAAGGGCGCCGCATATGCTGAAGATGATTGTAGTGAGAATATTGAAGCCGATTGTCCATTTCACAAAGGTTCTGAACCTTTGGTCCGGAAATGTACGTAGGAAAAAAAAGAGGATTGATAGTTTGACGAGACATAGGCTCAAAACATATGCATACTGAACAACGAGAAGATACTATGTCTGTTAGAAAGAACGATATTCTTAGTGGCTAGACGTACAACGTAGAATGTGGTGATTGTCTTGTCATTGAACAGCCAAATGTTGCGTCCCAAGCCTTTGAAGGTCACTGCCGGAAATCTCATCAGCATTCATGTTGGAAGGAAAGCAGTTAAGAGCGGACTTACTCAAACCCATCATGATGCATTGGACAACTGTAAAGACCTACTTTACTTAGCAAGAAGTTACGTTTCGGTGAGCCTATCTGGACTCACTGCGGCTGCGATGATAGTAATATCGTCAGCTCCCCATGATTGAGTTCGTTGCATCTTGACTACAATTCGTGAGACGACCAAAACCACAACCATGCCGAGGATAGAATATACCAAACCCCTGATGTTGTGGTCGTTATCAAGTTCGGGCCTACCACATGTGGATTGCTCAATCTTGAGGAAGTCTGATCGTTTCAAAACAGATTAATGGTTAGTATCATAAGCCAGTGTGGGTATCATCAATGCTTGGATGGAGATGCCTCTTTACCAAATAAATCTCTCATGCTGCATTGAAGGAGTGTACATCCAGCAGCTTGATTACTGATTGCATTATTATGGCACAAGATATCCTTGTTCTGGTCTGACAATGTCGGTTTGTTTACCAACTGAGCAAAACAGCTGATCTGCAGCGTCATTAGCGACATGTCCAATTTGGGATACTCGGGGTGATACATACAGCACACTCTGGGGCATCTTCCAACTTTGTAGCAGTCGTCGGCTCACTCGCCAGAACGGCACTAGAGAAAATAAAACGAGAAATAATGAATGATTGAAGCAATTTGAACCCTTTCATCGTGGTCAGGATACCTTATCATATGGAGTCTGAGGTTAATGAAAGTTATCAATCATAGCAAGATTACGGTAGCCTGGAGAATGAGAGAAGAGGAATCACATCATAATAACGGCTTGTCCCTTTTAAAAATACAGGAACACAAGATACGGTTCTTGGGGCGTCGCGGCACATATCGAACTAGTCATGCAGACCTTGTTTCTTGGTCGAGACAATCGGCAATTCGCCATCTCCAACCAATAACGTTTTAAATTCTTTGAGCAAGGTTGGATCCAAGTGGTGCTACTAGAAGATCGCATTGTTCCTGGCTAGAGCTTTAATGTGGCAGCATTCCAGTGCTACCATATTCGGTTAAATTAACCTTCGCAATCAAGTTTGGGACATGTAACAACACAACAATCTCCCGGCAGGCTAACTATCGAAGCCTCTGTAGTCTTCAGTACCTCTTGCCAGATACTAGCAATCCTTAATTTCAACCCTCTAACCCCATTAGTCCTCGGTTGAAGATTTTGGATGCCAAGAGAGTGGCTCGGGTACACTTCCAATGGAATGGAGGCTACGCAGATCGGGGCTATTTGTCTCAAAACCTTCCACATTTTGCTATCCGTCTGTCTCTGAGTTCTTCTAGAACAGGAAATCGATATCGAGTATAGCCAATTCTGAAATGGCGTTTCGTTAAATCCAGTTCTAGAAGCACTGCCTCAGATCCATGCACGCGGGGGCTTATTGACATCTCACACTCTGATGTATTTGGAAACATTGGGTATTGGATCTAGTAAATTACAGATGTACCTGGACTACTCTTTTCTGCATATTGATCGCTTATACATATACTTACAAAGGAAACTCTTTGTCTAAGTGCTTGAGGAAAAATATTGTCAACCAAGACGTAGACATATCCATGTTTAGCTTTCCATGTTCTGCAACGGCACATACCCGCCTTCTTCCACCTTGCCTCTTCGTCCAATCATCTCCCTCACCCATCCAACGATTCCCCTACCCAAGATCCACCTTTCCGTCTTGGTCTTCTTACCATCCTTCATCGCCATCTCATCCATCCAAACAGGCCTCGTCCACGAGTTAAGCATCAAACTACTAACCACCACCGTGACACTACTAAACGCCATAGCAAGACTCGCCATGATAGGGTGTACGCTAAGACCAAGTGGCAGGAAAAAGCCCATGGCAATCGGGAGACCAATAGCATTGTACAAGCATGCCCATCCAAGGTTGATCTTGATCCGACGAAAGATGGTGTGTGTTAGAGCTAAAGCGGCAGGGATGATCATCAGCTCTGTAGGTCTCATAAGTACTACATCTGCTGCCTCCATTGCTACATCAGTGCCGCTTACCATAGCAATGCCCACATCGGCTGTCGCGAGGGCTGGGGAGTCATTGATGCCATCGCCAACCATGCCGACAACTTCACCAGACTGTTGGATCTCTTGTACGATGGCTTGCTTTTGGTCGGGACTAACGCCAGCGAAGACGTTGTCGGCATCGATACCCACCACGGACGCGACGGCAAGTGCAGTGGACCGTTGGTCACCTGTCACGATAGAGGTTTTGATGCCCATGCGGTGGAGAACCGCGATAGTCGCAGCAGCATCCTCCTTGATCTTGTCAGAAAGACATACGTAGCCTGTATAAAGACCGTCGATAGCGATGAAGATATTGGTCGTTCCAGCATTATTGACAGTGCTCTTGGCTTGCGATTTGCCTGCGCCAGCTGATAGATTGAGCTTCTCTGCAGCCTCAACAGCATCATTAGGGACATCGACACCATTATCTTGCAAGAAAACGAGGTTACCAACTTGAACCGTATATCGCGTCCGTGTTGTGGAAGCGGGCTCGACAGTGACACTGACACCCTTACCCACAACTGCTTTGAAGTCTCCGACGCTGCCATCAATGGTGCCCTCAGGTCCCATACCAAGTTCAGTCTTTGCAGCGCCTAGGATAGCTTTGCCGACGGGATGCTCGCTACCCATCTCTGCCAGACCCACGATAGACCACCACAGTCGTTTACTGACATCACTTCCAGCCCATCGCGGGACGAGGTCTGTGCTAGCGACACTCATTTTACCGTAAGTGATCGTGCCAGTTTTATCAAGGACAATCTGCGTGACTTTTGTTATACGTTCCAGGGCAGCACCTCCTTTGATCAAAATTCCATTCTCGGCTCCAACTCCTGTACCGACCATGACAGCCGTTGGTGTCGCGAGGCCAAGTGCGCATGGACAGGCAAAGACGATGACTGAGATACACAACTTGACACACACAACGATCTTACCACCGCTATTGTCTTCAAGGAAGATCTCGGGGGGGTGGGACAGAACGTGACACAAGACCATCCATACAAGGAACGTACTCATGCCTAGGATAAGAATCATGGGAACAAAGTAGCCGGCCAGTTTATCGGCAAGCTCCTGGATTGGGGCACGGGCTGTTTGCGCATCTTGGACTAACTTGACAATCTGGCTTAGTTGGGTAGCATGGCCAGCTCGAGTAACGCGTAAGTCGACGCGTCCGTCACCGTTCACAGTACCGGCAATCATGTTATCACCTATACGCTTGTGTACGGGCATAGCTTCTCCTGTGACCATGCTCTCGTCAACGAATGTGGTACCACGGACCAGGATGCCATCTGCTGGAATCTTGTCACCGGGTCGGATGACCACAATATCGTCAACCTCGAGCAACTCAGTCGGGATGACCTTTTCCTCCCAAGCAGACCCTCCAACTGTAGGAGTCCGAGGTGTTCTGGGCGTTGTGGGCTCGTCAGATGACTTTGCCCAGCTCTCTGCCGCTTTCTCCACAGCAATCGGGTCAGCATAAATGGTAGCTGTTGACGGAGCTAGTGACATAAGTCGAGACAAGGCCTTTGAGGTCTGACCCTTGGCGCGATTCTCAAGCCATCGAGACAGTGTGATGAAGGTGATGAGCATGGTGCTTGTGTCAAAGATTGTTGAAGGTTTGGAATGCGGCTCAAGAAGGACTGAGATGAGCATGGAAAAGACGCTAAAGAGAAAAGCACATGTTGTTCCGAGAACGACCAGAACATCCATAGTCGGTGATCCATGCTTGAGAGATTTGTACCCAGAAATATAGAATCTCTTGCCGATGCCGAATTGAACAGGCAATGTGATGATGAGGCAAACACAGTCACCCAGGAATAGACCAGGTATAAGTTCCAATCTTCCAATATCTATCGCTGGGAAAGCCATAGGAATGATCATCCCAATCAGAAGGACGGGAATGGCAAATGCAAGTGAGATCTTGAATGCTCTCCTCCACTCTGTAATTTCGCGCGTTTTGGCCAGAGATTCAAGTTGCGCGTTGTTATCTTCACCACTTGCAACAAGCGCGTTCAGGCCCTGCGCCTCTATGGCCTCGACAATGCCACGGAGCCCTATAGTCCTGGGTTGGTGAACTACTGTAAGACGGTCTGTACTGAGGCTGAGAGAGGCGGATCGAATGCCTGGAACAGCGGTGAGGCTTTCCTCCAAAGTTTGGGCGGTAGTCGCATCTTTGCAGCCAAAGACTTTGAACTGGGCGGTTGTGGTATCTTCTCCCTGATAGCTCATGTCGCGTTGTGTCGATAGAATAGTAGCATCAAATCCACGATCCTCGATAATCTCGGCTATCTGCTCGGCAGAAATCTTGGTCTCATCGTACGTGATAACGGCCCGCTCCGCCAAAAGGCTAATATTAAACTTGAGGATGCCTTCCAGACCGTTGAAACCGCCTTCAACTGCTGATGTACAGGCGCCACATGTCATTCCCTCTACTGCCAAAGTAGTTGTCGCCGTTGTTGTCGCGGCCCCGTTCCCCATGGCAGTACTATAGTCGGCGAAGTTGTTGTTGGTGTTGGTAGTCACTGGGTTGGGAATGTCTGTTGATAGTACCTCGGCATCAAACCCACGGTCCTCAATAATCTCCTGTATTTTTTCGGCGGGAATAATCTGAGGATCATGCGTGATGACAGCGCGCTCCATCACGAGACTGACGGAGACTGTCCCGATGCCGTCAACGCCTTTGAAGCCTGATTCAACGGCTGATGTGCAAGAACCGCATCTGTTGGATTCACAGTATTAGCTACCGGAAAGAAATAAAAGAAGCGACAAAGAGCTCCAACTCACGTCATTCCGCCGACCTGCAGCGTGGTTGTTGCCATATGCGCGCTGTTAGACGTGGAAAGTCTGCTAACACTGGCATTCCCGTCATCGCCATCTTCCGGCACGCGCATATAAGACTGACCCATCGCAGCGGCAGCGACTGCAAACAATTCGCTATGTATCGATATGCGATCGCGATTCGTCGTCAAATAGGCAGTGTAGACTAATGTCCAGTAGGCCTTTTAGTCGGGCGAGGAGGAGGTGGACGAAGTGGAGGGCTCAATGGTGCTGGGCCACTATCGGGTAAGACGCTAAAGTGATCTTCAGGCTACTGTTAGATCGCGGCAATTACCCTTAGTTTGGGGTTGGCAATTGCCGAGAGTCAGACTAAGAAGACCAGCTTCTACGCGCGAATAATGGGTAATGGAAGGATGCGATTATGAGAATGTAAGACAGAAAACAAAAGAGATGGAAAAGAAAGGGAAAACAGAAAGACCCATGCCAAGAACGAAGCGGGAGGGACACGGACAAAGGTCTGGAAGTAGATTGTACATTGCACAGTTTGCCATGCGGCAAGGTCGCACAATATTGCTGAGTCTGGGCGGCGCAACAAAAGGTCACACACAATCTGTCTGACAATGGACAATCACGGCGGGTGTAGCTAGACCCTGAGAGGCTACTGAGGTGCCTTGTCTGTGTACCTAAGGGGCATCCCTGTCTCTATATCCACATCTCACCTCAGACCTTGTACACAGTCACATTGGCTGATGAACTAGTACTAAGTGAGTTAGATTTGTTATCAACGGCAGCCATCCTGAAGCGGCAACTCCCCGTTGACCCATGTTGCTTACTTTTGGACTCTTGGTGGCTTAGTTCCCTTCCCGTCCTACCCGGCATGAACACATACCACCAATGACAACAACAAACTCTGCCTTACATGAGCCGGAGTGAGTGAGATGGGATATTCCTCCTTCTGGTCATACCCCGGAGTAAGACACGGCTGAATATGTCCACCAATTTCTTTTGTGAAGCATCGAGGCTTCTTACATTAAATAATGTGCCCCAATTGGATGACTGATATTTGTGATACTACTCATACGGATTGTTTGAGGTTGTACGGCAGCTACTTACTGCATGTTTGTAAAAGGTAAGCAATATAAATATCCCTTACACGAGGATATTTCATCTTTGTGTCAACTTGCTAAGACAGTTTCACGACAGACAATGGATTTCAGCAAAAACATCACCTCACTAGGTGTGGGAGAGTATACGCCTGAAGGAGCTGGACTTGTTGCTGCCGGCGCCGTCATTTTCGTTCTATCATGTCTAGTACTACTCTCACCGAGAGACAAAATCCCAGTCATCAACAAATATCCTTATGATTGGCTCTCGATCAAGGCTCAGATAGCCTTTGTCACTAATGCTGATGGCCTCATTAAAGAAGGCTTTGCCAAGGTACGACAATGCTTTCCTTCTCCATCGTCTTTTTAAAACAAAGAGATACTAACAATAATCAGTTCAAAAACCCTTTTCGCATGATAACGTTGGTGGGAGACAGAATAATTCTCCCTGCCGACCATTTTGAATGGATTAGGCGTCATGGTCCCCAGCTTGATCACCAACCTCTAGTGCGCAAGGTATTGATTCTTGCCTTCCAGTCGTTCTGTGGGACGTTTACTGATATGTCCATGTCTAGGATTTCTTTGCAGGTTATGCTGGGTTTAATGGCACGGCAGCCATATCAGACCCAAACAAGCTTTTGGCCAACGTTATCAAGAAGAAGCTTGTTCAAAATCCTCGTAAGTCCAGCATTACCATCACCGTTGATTCAATCACACTGACTCGAGGCTTTTTAGATGTTAGCAAGCTTCACAACAATGTGCAGAAGGATATCCTGGCAGTTTGGCCCGAAGACCGTGACAGTACGTATCGATCATGTAGCTTGTATACTGTGAGCATGAACTGACAGCCAGCGCAGTGTGGAAAGCAGTCGACTGGGCCAAGGATGGTCTCAGCCTTATCAGCCGTATGTCCGCGTCCGTCTTCGTGGGCGAGGAGCTATCCCGCGACAAGACATGGCAACAAGTCAGTACCAATTACGGCATGACTGTATTCCTTGCTGCTCGCGCATTGCGAATGTGGCCACGATTCTTGAGACCCCTTGTACAATGGGTCCTTCCGGCTTGCAGAAATTGCAGAGCAGAAGTCAAGCGCGCGCGCGACGTGTTGGAAAAGAACATCGCGAAGAGAGCTGCTGATGGCAAAGAACATGACGATTCTATAACTTGGTTTAACGACATTGCGGCTGGTAAGAGCTATGATCCTGTCGCGGCTCAGCTTGGAATGTCTATGGCTGCTGTGGTGACTACCTCGGAGTTGTTGAAGCAAACTATCATTGAGATCTGCGCTCACGATCTGATTGCTCCACTTCGAGAGGAGATTGAAGCTGTTGTTCACGAGCATGGATGGTCTCCTGCTGCGTTGACGAATATGCGCTTGCTTGATAGTGTCATCAAGGAGACACAGAGAATGAACTCCGCTGTCATTGGTAAGTCGAAAACACGCTATATGCAGCATTACACACCAAGACGCTAACAGAGCATAGTCAATCTCGACCGTGAGGTCCTCTCGCCAGTCACACTACCCAACGGCCAGTACCTACCCAAAGGCACTGCTCTATCCATCTACATGTCACGTCTCCGTAGCCCTGAGGTATATGACAACCCAGACAGCTTCGATGCGTACCGATATGTAAAACTTCGTTCGCAGGGTGGCAAGTGGACATACGCTAGTTCTGCCACTTCTACGAGCGAGGATCATTTCGTGTTTGGTATTGGTAAACCTATTTGCCCAGGACGATTCTTTGCTGTCGCAGAGGTTAAGACGGCAATTGCTACCATTTTGCTCGACTATGATGTGCGATTAGCTGAGGGTTACACACCAAAACTGATGCCATTTGGCTTTGAATTGTTTGCTGATCCGGGGGTGAAATTGGAGGTTAAGCGAAGATCCTAGATTATTGAAATCATAAATACGAAGAATGTTTAAATATGAAGGATTTTCGTCAATATTCCAACAATAAATCCTATTCTATTCATACCCTGTAGCTTCGTCGTGAAGGTCATCATCACATATCGAGACTACCTTGTTCTCCAATGTATACCTACCATGTTTCAATGTTAGATACCTCAATATTCGAGTGAGATACAAACGTAAATTGAACATTCTTTATCATTGTCGTAAATGCGAGATTAACACAAGTGGAGGTATGTGCAGAGGCAGTGTTACTTTACTGCATATCTATCCTGTCGAATAAGCATGATAGAAGAGTTGTAAGCCAATAAGGACAAAGTTTTAACCGATTTGTGTAACTCCCCATCGCGCGTGCAAATCATGACATTAGCCTAATTGTGAAAACGATGTTTGAGATTTTTGCCACACGAAACCAACTCTCGACACAAGCGTTGATCCTCAAAAGAGCACATTTCCCACCCGCTCATCAATTATCATATCTGATAAGAAGAGAAAAAGTACATGATTAATAAAAAATTCTCATTTTCGTACTACTCATTGATGACTCCTCCAGTCAGACCAACAACTAGCAATCAATGCATGCCATTCCCACGTATCACATTGTTACCAGGATCGTCTCTGTGCCCTTTTTCTTCTTCTTTTTTTAGTGCACAAGTAAGCGGACTGTGGACAGGGCCGGCGCTGTCCGAAAATGGTCAAACACCGCTATAGCGCGGTCCGAGAATCCCACGAACACAAACAGAGTTAGAGGCAGTGCTCAGTCCCACTTTCGGGACTTTGCCGCATATTGCTAGCTATGGATAGGTAGTGCTTAGTAGATTCTTGGGGGGAGGCAGTTCAGTGGAGGGACACAATCGATATATAGAGTCTGTTGACATTGCCAATATGATGTAGCTTGTGGCATATCGTCAATTCTGAATCAATTCTGTTGAGATCGTCAACAATGGATGACTTCAATATAATCGCTCTCAAGCGTTTTGTAAGTCCATCCACGCTGCTGAGTCTTGCTGGTCTTTGGCTTGGTTATCGTGTCGCTCTCGCCCTTTACAATATTTCTCCTCTCCACCCACTCTCCAAGTTTCCTGGACCAAAGATTGCCGCTGCCTCTTATGTTTATGAAGCCTACTATGACTGGATCCTTCAAGGCCGTTATGGCAAGAGGATAGAAAAGATGCATGAGAAATATGGTAAGTACTTGACTAATGTTGGAAGAATCTGCGATACTAACTAACTTGTCTAGGTCCCATCGTTCGCGTTAGTCCTGATGAACTACACTGCAGCGATCCGTACTTTGCAGATGAGATCTACACTGGAAAGCCAGGTCGAAGTAAGTCTACCGAACTGAAACCTGTCAATGGACTCTTCCGCTCACATCTTTTCTTCCAGTCCGCGACAAGTGGGAGCATCATCTAAAGATTGCAGGTGCTGGCCCAGCCTCAAAAGCAACAGGCACAGCTGGACCTCACGAGCTTCATCGCAAGCGCAGAGCTGCCCATGCTCGTTTCTTCTCACGCGGACAGGTGCTTAAGCTCGAAGACGAAGTTCTTAGGTTCGCTGAGCTCTTTATCCAGAAAATGCTACGCTGGACAGGAAAAGAGGCTTTTGAAGTTAAGGGTGCCTTCAATTGCTACACCGCCGATGTCTTTTCTCAGTACGCGTTTGGAGAGCCCATGGGCTTTATCGCGCAGGAGGGCTGGGAGCCAAACTTTGGAACTTGGACTTCATCATTTTTGAAAACCACTTACATGAGTACGTTCCCACAGAAGCCTTTCTATCCTCTTATGTATACAATGGTACTAACTAGAAGGCGAACAGTGCGCCACAATGCGCTGGCTAGACGACTGGCTGATGTCCTCCCCATATTCGCTGACTATATGGGCGAGGATGTCAAGAGGATTATGCACCAGATGAATATAGTAATACCAGCTTACATAAAGACAGCTCTGGCAAATCCCGATGGAGGTCGAGTTTTCAATGAGATACTTAACTCCAATGTCTTGCCTGAAGAGGAGAAGAGCATGTTTCGTCTCTCGGGCGAGGGTTTCGTCTTTCTTCTTGCTGGAACAGAAACCACTGCCGTCAGTTCTCTCGCCTCAACTTACAAGTAGTATCTTTCCTTCTAACTCAACACAGGCTATCCTTACTGTTATGACATTTCACATGCTCCACCAACCGAAGATCTACGCTCGTTTGATGAAAGACCTTGAAGGCATTGACCCCAACAATCTTAAGTGGGCACAGCTCGAGCAGAGACCCTACCTCTGGGCCCTCGTTCAAGAGTCTTTGAGGCATCAGCCTGGCGCGGCAGGTCGATCAGCTCGTATCGCCCGTGAGGAGGAACTCTACTACAAGAGTCAAGATGGCAAGACGCAATATGTTATCCCTCGAGGCACACCTGTCAGCATGACAGCCATGATTAACCACTGGGATACCCGTCTGTTTCCCAACCCTGATGCTTTCGATCCTGAGCGATGGCTTCTGCCCGACGGCAAGCCTGATTATACATTGCAGAAATTCCTAATCTCTTTCTCAAAGGGGTCAAGAGTCTGCGTTGGAGAGAGGTGAGTTCCTTTTATTGTTTCCCCGTGATTAGTAAATTACTTTCATGCTAACCATTGTGTCTCGCAGTCTTGCCCTGTGTGAGGTCTATATCATGGCCGCCCTTATGGCGTTTCGAATTATTCCTAAAGCGGAACTGTTCGAGACTACGATTGAAGACCTTACATATGACCACGACTTGGTTGTATTGCAGACAAAGAAGGGACATATTTCGACTCGAATCAAGCTCTCCTGATTTACAAGAGATTATCAAGATTTAGACTTATCGTGTCCAGGATAAGAGAGCGATGCAGCGGTCACCACCATTCTCATCAGTCCTCAGACGAGGAGTTAGAAATGTACATAAGAATGATATACAACATTAAAAATATAACATTAAATGAATGCAATAGAGTTAACTTCAAAATACGAGAAAATCGCAATGATCGGATTGTCGAGCTATCAAGACATCACTATCCTTGAAACGGCCCCTCAAGGCTGCGATGGTGACGAAAGCCTTGTTTCATTCTATGTACCATTAGGTTTCTACCAAAATTTGACTTTGACAGTGCACAAGTACAAGATTCAAGTACGGGGTCAATGAGGTCGTTAACCCCGTCAACGGTAGCTGACTCACTCTTACAATCCTGTGATAACCAAGAAAAGTACGTCTACATTTCATCTGGTGAATCACTCGTATCCCATGGCCTAGTACCTTTGTGGCTACACAAGGGTTTCTCTGAGATTTGATCTGGGAGACATCCCCCAAACCTTTTAGATTGGCTACAGACTGCTAGGTTTCTTCACCATGAGTCGCTAGTTTGCACATATTCTAGTTTCACAAGTTTCTGAGGGTCTCCATCATTATCTCGTACTTACTGCTCTTTTGAATCACAAGAATAATCTTCGTGACGATTCACCACTGTAGCCAGCCTACTGGGGCTTAGGGTACAAAGATAAAGAGCATAAGAGCTATCATAAGCTGACCTACTAATTTCATCCCTCATGCTTCTAGCGGCCAATTCTTCTGACACCCTGAGGTCAGCATGTTACATGAAATGGAGTCGCCTGAGGGTTGGCTGCGTCTGCAGGTCATTGTTATTTGTTTCATTCTTATATAAGTTCCCAAAAGTCTATAAAATTGTCCTGAATTATGTAGTTCGTAAAAAATGTCATCCTCCGCATCAGGCTGTGCTAGCTTTCAACTTAACCACAACCTGTTCTGTCCGACCACTAGGTAGACTCATCATGCACGTATCCTTTGTCTATGGGCCTGTGGTTCCTGTTTGACAACTACGCGTGGCTTCGCGCTCTCCGTCAGGTACGGTCGCTGACGAGCGACCTCCTTGAAGTAACTCGGCCTTCCATCCTCCTCGACGAGTTCCAAGAGTCTGTCGGCCTTGAAGTCGATCGCAAGACCGCTGAGCCATTCTCCGTCTTCCATCAACGCAACGCTGCAATGCCACGGCGTCGTGAAACCACTTTTGGTGTTGAGCAAGCTGATTGAAATCTTGTGCTCTCCTGTAGACTGATGGATACTCAGACGCAAATGCTCAGGGAAGCGTGCTTTGACTGCTCCTGCAAAGGCCTGATTTGAGAGATTTTGTTAGCTACATAGTCTTGACGGGGGATCAGAATGACAAAGTAGTGAACTTTTAACTTACATATCCTCTGATCAAGAGCTGCTTAGCGAGATACTTCACATCCTTCCTGTACTTTGCCGAACTCTTGGCCGGGCCATAGATGTGCTGCAAGTCTGACTTGAGGAAGCGACAATACCCTTTGTATGTCCCAAGCGTGTCCATATTCGTGGCAATTTCGTGGTCAATGTCGAGATCGCCATCTCGGCCGTACTTGTTGAACAGGGTACGGCGGAAGTTGGTCGCGTTGGCAACGTAAGTGAGTTCATTGAGGTCGTTGGGTAGGTTCTTCACTGCGACCAAATCCTGAAGACGGGAGAATGCGAGATTGGAGAAGCCTTTACGCTCAGCCATGGCTCGTAGCGCTGAACCATAGCGCCACGTCTCGAGGTCGGTGATGCCTAGTAGGTCTAGATGAAAAAGAAGTGTCAGTGATGAGCCAGACGTTTTCTACTTCACTTTGAATGCGGTATGCAGAGGATGAACGAACCATTGTAAACGAGGCCATCTGAGATGATAGTCAACTGGGCACCCGGCTCGTAGAAATTGCCGATGGTGGCACACATGGTGTTCAGTCTGGAGAGTGATACTTCTTCAGCCTTGTCGGGAAGGTTACCCAGCACCTTTTCAACCTTGTTCGCCGACTTGAACGGGAATGCTGGCAAACACATAACCACTTTTTGTCTTGTACTGACAAAACGCGAGATGATGGCGAGAAATTTGGGTCTGCCTTTGTTGTGTAGTTCGGCGGTGCTGTCAAACTTGTTGAGAGAGTATTCTAGGATGACGTCCAGAATTCTTTCAGATGTCTCAGAGACTTTGGTTTCAGTCGAGTCTTCTGTTTTCTCATCTGTTGTGGGAGGACCTGTCATCTCGGTCCCGAGACTGGAGCTGGAGGATCTTGATCTTGTCGACATTGTGTCGTCGAACGAGACATCTGATCCAGCTGTGGCGATATCTGGTGTCTTCAACTTAGAGACGTCGGGTCCAGAGATATCGGCTTGGTTTGATGGGTTGTCTGTCATATTGGCAGAGGATTCTGGGTCAACGATAATGACATTATGGGCCATTGTGTTGGACTCTTCAGTGGTGTTTATAGTCTGGGTTGCTTTTGGTTCGAACTTATTGTCCTGTGTAGTCTCCGGTTCATCCACAATCTGATGAGGCATTGTTGAAGTTTGTTGAAGTTTACCTGCTACCAGACTATGGTGAGGCGTTTATAGTGATAGATAGTATTGATGTCCTGATTCAAGATGTCGGAGGGGGTTCTGATGGTCAATACTGATGGGCACGGGGACAAGTGTGAGTCACTAGGTCGTACTTGTACTAGGTTGAGAAAGCACTGATACAAGAGCACTTGATAGATGATGCCGTAATACAAAGTGAGATTGTCTGGATGATGTACCAGTGATTGTGTGTTGTCAAGTACCTGAATCACACACCTCCGACCGGAAATTGTCCCAAACTTTTTGAGGCTGTGAGATCTTGGGGGCTGAGACTTTGGCAAGGATGACATTCAGCTGACGGGTCCGGTACCATCTCACAGGATCATTACCCAGTTGGGTAAGTGTCTCGGCTGACGTGTGAACTAGGAGTATTTCCCTTTGGAGCGAACTGGATCTGGGCATTTCACTTACACCGAGCTTTCAGTCAACACCTTCGGCTGAGAAGTTACACGAGTAATCCGAGGGTTCTCGTCTCTATCATTACGAATCATGAAATCTGTCGTGGAGGCACGTGTATGTTGGTAGCACAAGGTCTTGGATGATCGCTTTTTCGGTACAACCACAACCAGACTGAGCTGATAGAAGTGAAGGGCGCAGTACAGCACCATCATGTTTATGCATCTTCTAGATTTAAGTGTAAAGGTTGCAAACAAGACACAAAAATGAGTTTCGTGCAATTTGATAATGTTAACAGAAGTTAAAATAACAAAGATAACGGACTATCATTAAAGTTCACGGAGTAATATCTCAAGAAGACCAAAACTCCTATCTACGTGTTCCTGCCATGTTTCTCCTACATTCCCTATCCCAGGAACTCAGCGAACTGTGTAAACTCTTCGTCATTCTTCATCGCTTCCAGTTCCTCGGGCAAGGTTCCCAACAGCAACTCGACTCCTCCATCCTCTCTTATCGGCAAGATGAACAAACTTCTGAAAGCTTTGTTCAGCCAATCCATCTGGACCCGCACTGCATCAGGTGCATCAAAGATGTTACCACCGAAAGCCCCAATATCCTTGGCTTGGAAGAGCATCATGTTATTGTAAAGCGAGTGTGGGCCGTCTTGAATACCTTGGCCTAGGAACGCCGTTGTGTGATTTCCAGGGCTGTTGTCCTGGATCGTATGTAGTAGGCCAAAGGCATCATGAACAAGTTCTTGATCAATGCGAGTACGTGCCTCACGGCAGACTTGGGCAATCTTATAAAGAGGTGTCTCGGAAGAGCAAAGTTCCGAGACGGGCATGTGCTGCCGGTTCATGATAACACTGTTGGCCATGTATGTTGGTGGCAGGTGTGCGCTGAAGTATGGTCGAACATCAGTAGGCATCTCGATGATGGAAGTGTCATCAGGGGAGGAGTTGTCTGGACGGCGACGAGCCCGGACGGCAGCTCTCCAGAAGAATGCTTGCAATACATCGGGGAGTGATAGCGATCCTGATCCGCTTTGACTCTCTGAATCAGCGGCTTCGATCATCTCGACACTCTTCTGCAGTTCCTTCAGTTTCTCGGCTGAAATAAGAAAGGTTGACACGTTTAGAGTGCGACCATCTGCCCGAGCCTTAGGAGGCCAGTGCTCACAAGGAGGCAGGCTAGGTGGTTCAGGCAGATTGCGAGATGAAGCTACCTTCTCAAGCCTAGGCTTCTTGACATGTCCGTCGGCTTCGGCCACATTTTTGCGCTTCAGAGCTGGGTCGGCATATGGCAAGAAGCCCCAAACCTTGGGGTCTATCTCATGCGCTGGCTTCGCAAAGCCCTCCACCTCGTACAATACAGATAGCATATCACGATTGAGACTCTCCGGGTGCAGCCACTCTGAAGTTGCAGACTGATTGCCCTGGATAAACTGACAGCTTTCTGCCCAAACCTTCAGTGCGATCAGGATGCCGATGCCATCAAGTGCGTGATGGTGAACATTGAACGCTAGTACGCAGCCACCCTTGATAAAGTTCGCCTGAATGTTGCACACATCCGCGGGCAGACTGGGAAAGGCGGGACATGTAGTCAAAAGCTCGTCGGGGTAAGCCGAGGTCAAGAAGCCAGAGGCTTTTTGCTCAGAGTAGGATGGGAGGACCGATGAGAGGTCGTTGAAGCGCAATTGTCTTGGCTCTTCCGAGGCAGTGATTCCCGAGGCTGTTGAGGGTACTGGAGGAAGACTGAGACGAAGGTCTCCCTTCTTGTATCCAATCTCATGCTCCGAGCAGGGTATAACCTTACCCGCAAGATCCGGTACAATCTCCATAGCGCGAGCTAGACCTTTCTGGAGTACTTTATACGCTTGCTCAAACGAGACGTCTGGGCAGAGGGGTATAAAGACATTGATGCCCTCATACATGTTACCGCCGAAAAGGTCCATTGGGCCGAGCTTCGAGGACAAACGAGTCTTGTGTTGGTTGACGAGTGCACTGATCTTGGCTTCCTGTGGATCTTGCTGCTTCTGCTCGGTTGGTGACGCAGTAACAGTGCCATTCGTCGTCATCGCTCTGCGCTCAGCAGCCAAACGCACGACAGTTGCTGCGATTGCCTCAATTGTAGGACGAGCATAGAAGTTCCTCGGTGAGAATTTACCTCCTAGTTCTGTAGCTGCTGCGATTGTCTTGGTAGCGCGGAACACAAGCAGCGAGTCGAACCCAAGAGTAAAGAGATCATCATCTACTGCAGCGTCTTTGACAGCGGGTACGATTGAAGCCAGTACATGCCGTATCGCACGAGCGGTAGAGTCCAAGGATGCTGTGTCGATGGTAAGCAACCCAAGCGCCGTAGTTCCATCATCACTGTCATCCTCTCCTCGTGACTGGTAGAAACGCTCAATATAGTCAGCGTAAAGAGCCATGGTAGCGCGACGCTTAATTGTGCGCTTATCAGTACGGATGAATGGCTTGTCCGCTTCAGAAAAGGCGATGTAGTCCCGATGCAACTGATCCTTATGTAGGGATAGCGAGTTGGCTCTCTCAATCACGGCCCAGATGCTGTTGAAGAGTGCTTCAGCGTTATCATCATCTCTTTTGATAGTTGGATCCTTCAGTTCGATCAGCAGACCTGCTTGTGGCTTGCCTGATCCAATCTGCAAAACCATTCAATTAGTATGATTGCAATTCGGTGAGTTTCTGGAGGGTCTCTGGACTTACCATTACACAGCCATCAACAGCTGGGTGGGTTGTGACAAGAGCCTCTGTATCAAGAGGCGAGATCTTGTACCCATTCGAAAGGACCACAACGTCATCGCTGCGACCGTGAGAGGCCCAAAATCCCGGCTTCGTCGGATGTGGAACATATAGATCCTTAAAGTTGAAACTGTCCACGTCCTGGAAGGTCTGGAAAAGACCCTGAAAAAGCTCTGCATGCTCATTGCGGTGAATCCACTGCTCATAAAGACCAGGTTCGACCATCTTGAAGTCAAAGCCTGACCAGGGGTGAAAGGCAAACCAGTGCCAGTCTTGTCTGTCCACCCACAGATTGCCGATGAATAGACCTTCTGAGGTGCCGGTCAGGTTCAAGACGCGAACAAACTCGTTCACTTTAGAGCCCAAGACACTGCTCACGGGTCCTGGGAGTTCACATATATTAGCAAACTGGTAGAAGCGGGGAGCATCGATATCTTAGGGCAAATGTCTTACCTCCTGAAGCACAGATGAATTTAGACCGACTCAACTTTGGCAAGATGTCGGGTGCTTCGCCAAGCTCATCAGTTAGCGAAGGAATCATGCTCCAGATGTCGATCTTGATGTGGTCTGCCAAAGACGATATGAGTTCGAGATTGGGTATCACGTCTCGAGGCCCAAGAACGCAATGTAACCCAAATAATGGCGCTATAACGACATCCATCAAGATTCCCGCTCCCTTGAATTCACAGTTAGCATCATACTGACTACTTCATACAGACATAGTTGACGGTAGGGAAAGGTCTCTTACATGGCTCATTGGAAATGTCGAGTACAACGTGTCACCGTCATCCCACCCTTTTGCCCAAGGCTCCATGCCTTCATGAGGAGGCAGCAGCCGGACAGCGTCCACAGTACCAATCAGCCCGTGTGTCCACTTGATGGGTTTCGACAGGCCTGTTGAGCCCGAAGTATGGAGGATGCAAAATGTGTCGTTGATGGCCTCTTCCCAGGTCTTTGTGTAGGGAAATGGCTTGACATTTTCCATCAAACTTTCATCTTCAGGAAGAAGCTCGCTCAGCTCAGGCAATTCCATCACTTGCATGGCACGTTGCTGTAAGAAGTCCTCTACCAACTGTGTTGGCCTCTCACCAGCGGGTTTAACCCAGATGTTGCAATCTGCGGCATCAAGAACGGCTACAGCGCCCTCGATGCTGTTCTTCGGAGAGAGGAACAAGGCCTATAGAAATATGAATGGTCAGACACGCATAGCTCGGTCACGCACATAATATGGGGAAGAAACCTTACAGTGTAATTGGCCTTGATACAGGCATACGTCAATAGGATCTGACGGAGATCATCTGGAAGTCGTATCGTCAGTTAAACGGCTCTGTCACGGGGGCTTGGAATTGTCGTAAAGGCAGTACAAGTGCCTAGAGATCATAATCCAATCCCCAGACATTTCGTATTTAGTTAGAAACAACTTACGAGGCCCAATATAACCCACGGAGCGGATCTCTGAGGTTTCTCCCAACTCTCGCTGAAGTAGCCAGGCTGTCTTGTCTACCGCTCTTGTAAAAGCACGAGCGGATACATGGCGGAATCCCTGGGACAGGTCTGAGGATTTGGCCCAGGAGTAGATGATACGATCAGGCTCAGCAGAGGCGAGATCGTCCAGAATTTGGGGGATCAATCTGTTGCCGATGGTTGCCCGCTTTGTTCTGCCGACAGCCATATCTACCTACTAGTATGAGCACGAGTAAGATCGGACTACAGTTGAGGTGGAGTCAAAGTGTATGAACTAGTACGGCAAAGAACAGTGACAAACTTAGTTATGACAATGAAAGAAGGTCTCAAGTTGGACAAAACGAAAACTTGCAACACCGGAGACTTCAAAAGCTAGAAATATATTTGAGATTCAAACCAAGCAAGTATGTATGTGTACAATATCCTGCGTAAATGAACGACTGGTGCTATTTGGAGATATAGGACGTTCCAATCTCTTACTAACACTACATCTACCGAATAAGGCTGACTGGCAGAGTCCCGAAAGAGTAGTTTACCTACTTATTGCTGACAACCCGATAGACCAGGACCATTGCCTAGGTTGGTTAGTCGCCTTGACGGGGGTGGACTACCGGGGCACCTAGGATGATTTCCCCTTTTAGCCATAGTTCCATCTGACAGTAAGACCGGGATACCCGGATTCACAGCCACCATTAATACATATTAAGGGACCGTTCAGGATGCCCCCACACATACCTACAGGGGGTATCAAGCTGTCCGACTCCCCGAGTAATGGTTGCGGATTACCCTGAACTTGTAATAAACTGGATCAGGAAGTTGACCAATTCACGATTTGAGTCAGGTAAAGACAAAACAAAAAAGAATGAAAGAGACACGGTACTAGGGTAAGGACAAATCCCCAGTTACGAAATGTAAAAAGGGACTTGACTTGTCCCCGTGCCATTTGGTCATTCCACAAACCACCAGATACTTTACTGTACAATTTGATTCAGATTGCTCGCCTAAGTACAACATGAGACGTTATAGCAGTGCCTTATGTGATTTTCTGTTCCCTTTGCAAACTCGACAAGAAAACAGTACTATTGACCACTCTACTACATTTATCTTACATTCGGGTGAGACGAGAAAGGCAACTCTGAATCCACTAAAGTTCTTTGTCTATTGTCATGTCTTTCAATTTATACCAAACTTGTCATCATATTTGAGAATCTAACCCTCAAAGATCTATCTATGCAGATCTAAATAAAACCGAATGACTCAACATGCAGTGAACGATGATTGCTAATAAAAAGGTACCAGTCCAAGCCCATTTCTTAGCGTCTGATAAAGCGCAGATCGTAAGCCGGTGGCGTCAACATGAACTGTTCCGAACCAGTAGATGCCCTAATCTTAGCCTGCTCTTGGGTCTCACCCGGCTCAGCCACAACCTCCCACCGGTAGTTGAGAATCGTGTGTGCTAGGAAGCACACCATTGTCACCTCAGCAAAACGCTTACCAATACACTGACGTGAACCAGATGAGTAGCCGATGAAGTCCTCGTAGGAAACCTGCACAGATAATGTCAGTACCTGATCCAAAACTGTCTTTTTCCTCTAAGCAGGGAGTGAGATAGACTTACGGCCACCTTTTTGTTACCATTCGCATCTTCAGTCTCACGAATATGACGTGCCGGGTTGTATGTTGCTGGGTTCTCCCACTTGAAAGGATTGACTCCAAATGCCGCTGTGTCGAGGTGCACGCGTGTGCCCGCAGGAATGGAGATAGTGTGGTGTTGCACCTTGGCCTCAGCTGGGTTCTCGCCATCCCAGGTTGTGTAGCTGAGTGTAGTGTTACGTGAGGCCACACGTGTCATCTGCATAGCTAAATCGCGCATACGAAGGGTCTCGACAGTAGCAGCAAGGATCAGAGGGAGATTTGACATTTCCTCATAGGCGAGATACTTCAGTGGTTTCGCGCCGTCCAGACCTGAAGCCTCATCCAAGAGAATAGTGTTCACCTTGCTGACCTCTTCATAGAGCTTTTCTTGCCAGTCAGTGTTCTTGGCGAGCAGTGATAATACCCAAGTCAGTGTGTGCGAGGATGTTTCATGACCAGTTCTGAATTGTGTTAGTTACATGATACATATCGAGAGCCTTGTGAACTTACACCATGAAGGAGAAAATGTTGCCCTGGACCTCTTTGTCTGATAGACCGACATTGGGCGCTAAATATCCCTTCTCGAGCCTCTCGGCCTTTTCCACGTCGTTTTGTGAATCAACAAGCGCATCGATGAGGTTTCTGTACTTTCTTGTGCGGCCTTCAACCTCAGTTGTATCTTTCCTTTCTTCGATTCTTCGCCTTGTCTCAGCCTGGGCATTCTTAATATGTGCGACAAGAGATCGCTGCGCCCAGCCAGCACGACGCAAGTACGACGAGGGACTCCATTCCAAGAACCAGAGTGGTAGCACAGTCTGCACAAATGGTGAGTCCCATACCACTTTCAGTGTCTCGGCAAATGGCATCAACTCATTATTTTGGCGCTGTGTCTCCTTGGCTGGGTCCCAGGGGATATCAATGTCGAACCAGGAAGCACCAATGGCACCGAGTGTGACCTTGAGCATGGTTGACTTCATATCTCGTACGATGGGTGCAGTCTCTGAGTTGGCAGCCACTGGATAGATGCCCTCTTCACGGAGCAAAGTGCGCCACATGTTGCGCATGTTGTACCACCCATTTTCCATGAGTTCGTTGTTAAACACTGCTTTGACAACACGTTTGTGCCTCTCATGCTGAGCACCATTCTGTGCCGAGGCAAGTTGCAGTCCAAAAGTGTTGAGCATGCGATAGCGAATCTTCTCAAGAGGTTTGAGGAAGATGTCACCATTGCGACCAATTTCACGAAAGATCTTTGGTGATCCAAAGAGGTAGGCAATGCCATTAGGTGATGTCTGGTAATATAATTCAGTACATGTTCTTTCTATGAGAAGTCAAGGGTTACTCACGGCCTCGGTAATCACAATCATATCGCTTCGCGCATCAGCGAATTTCTTGAAGGGATCCTTCAGAGTAAGCTTTTCCATGGGTACCAAGACTGGAATGCGAGGATACCATGAGCGCACAACGGACTCGAAGAGCATGATACCGCTATGGATCGCGGGGTGGCCATTACGGCGGACCTTGAGGACTGTGCGCGCGTATGTCGCGAGCCAACGCAGCAGAAAAACAAAGGATACGCCGATGGCGCTGATGATCAAGATAGGAAAGGCCATGATGAAGTGAAGAATGAGACTTGTCTCAGTGACAGCAGAAGGGAATTAAGTTGCACCTTCAGAAGTAATCAACCAGAGTCAATCCCTCTGAGGCTTTTGTAGAATAGCTTCGGATCGTCCAAAAACGATCTTTTTGTAGTACAGTCAAGTCTAATTACTAGACTAGCAGGAACTGGAGTTACCCAAGTCGAACCCGAGTGTTTGTACTTGCACCTTATATCGAGATACAACTAGATCGATCAATCTCTCGTGAAGCGCTGATAAATACGGACATACTCAAAGCAGTGCTACGTCTCAGCCTCGTCAGCCTGTACTATGCTTATGCTACTTCTAGCTGTAAGCTGTCCTACCACTGGCGCGGAGGTATACCCGGAGCGTCAATATGGATAAGACACGGCGGGGTCAAAGTAGCGATGCGGAAGTCATCCCAAAGTGGTAAGTGTCCACCACAATGAGGTGTCAGCCCAACTACTTGTCAGCAAGCATGCACATCTGATTCCCGAAAACTACGAGGTTGTATTCCGTCTTATTGCAGAATCCCTACTCAAGGCAGGCGCCGAAGGTCATTCAGTACCATGCTATGCATGTAAGAAGCCCTGATGGGTACGTACAGTGACCGGACTCGGGGAGTTGACTCGGGGAATGGTCGCGGAGGGTATAACCGTAGATCTTATTGAAACTTTACTGTTGAAGATAGTTTCACTCACTCGTGTGGCTATAATATAATATCATCTCTGCGCAGGATAAGGCTTTTAATATTCTATTCGTGTGTGTTTTACTAAATATCTTTCTTTTATTTCTTTCATCCAGTGGTGGTCCTTCTATCCAGTCCGTAAACTCCGTATAACCCACATTGTAGCGAAATGATATCTCAAGGAAAGCCGCGAAATGACAGGGAGATGGCCAATTTGTTAGACCTCTTCCGCAGAGCCTGAACCAGCCTCTCATGCCAAGGCCACCCGTTTGCGCTTATTGTTCCCTCCGCTATATTGATCAGATTGCCGAGCCTTGCGACGCGGGATTTGATCAAGCTAATAACAAGTTCCTGCTCATCCTCGTCGTCGATCTGCCACGCACCCACCCCACTCTGCAGCCCGTTGGACGAGGCAGACAAGGATTGATCCGAGCGCGATGATGATGTCAAAGTGGCCTGAATATCAACGGCAGCCGCATTCCCGTTACAGCTGACTGTATTCATGTCATCGTCGTTTTTGGTGCAGACGAAGCGCTCGACAGCTTCCAGACTTGTCAGAATGCGATCGCATATGGTAATGATCAGCATAACAAAGTCTGGGCGAGACCAGCAGGTGCCGCATCGGGTAAGTGAGTCGCAACGGAGAAGTACCGTCTTTTGGCGTTTGAGAATTGTTTGTTGCGTGATAAGGGACGTTGGTGAACTGTATGCTGACCCTGACGCTGAATCTGACCATGATGGTCCAGAAGAGTATGAGGATCCCGCTGACGAAGACTTGGGACTTGATGTCGTTGATGGGCCAGCGATTGGATCTCCCCAAACGAGCTGAACCTGCAAAGCCTCGTATATGGTAACAGCTGTCATCATGCAGCCACAAGATGACGTTGCTGGGATGGACGTGGGGTTGAAAACGGGCTCCGAGTCTGACGGTGTTGAGGAATGAGTTGTAGTAGGCCGAGCCTCAGTTGTCACCTTGTTCCTGTCTCGGGCACTGTGGGGGGCCATTGCTGCAGTGATGCGTGACTCATCCATCAGAAAGTCCATCTGATCAACTCCAAATTCGAAAATGCTATCTGCTGACGACGACGAGTAAACAGATGTGTGATTGTTCTGCTTACTGCTGTCTCCTCGAGCAGTCAACGCTTCGGCAGTAATACCGCGGCCTGCGTGAATCTTTTCAGCAGGTATAGGCATACTGTTAAAGAAGTCCCTGGCGGCTGCGGGCTCAAATTGTGGAAAGACTGCTGGAATTGATCCAAGAGGGTCTGGGAAGAGTGCATCGTTGAAAATTAGTTGCTGTGCATCTTCTAAGCTCATATCTGGCCCTGTTGTGTTGTTGTTGCTATCCTGAAGCGATGGCTTTGAGACTGTTGTGGCTCTCAGTTGCTCCTTAGGTGATGATGGTTGTGTTGATAATGGCGATGATTGTCGTATTGTCTGCATTCTAGACCAGCGCTTGTGCATTCTTGCCTGATTTGACTGCTTGCTGGCGACTGTGTTGCTGTCGCCATCCTCATCCTCGTTGTCGTTGCGTGATTTTGAACCACCACCAGCGCCGCTTGGCCTGCGCCGTCGAGGCCTTGAGACAACCAAGTACTCGCATTTTTGGTTCTTTGCAACGCATAGCATACAGCCATTCTCGCCACTAACACACTTGGACTAAAGGGAACGCAAATGTCAATGAGTTTCATAGTTATCAAGTGAAAATGAGAATTGGAAGGGAAAGAATGGTCTCTACGGTTTATCGAGAAAGACTGAACAATGTGATGAATGGTCGCGATACTACCTACCTTCTGTAAACGGCATCTCTCACAGGCGGTCCGCATTGACATCCTGTCCTTGTCAAAGGGCGGGGCAATCTCCACGCTGAGGAGACGGTCTCCATCTCCAGACGTTTGCCGCAGTGTACTAAACATAGTGATCTGCAGTTCCGATTTCCTGGATAATCCAGAAGTAGCACGAGAATATAGCAAACAAACAGAATCAGTAGTTTTGACAGCCAAAGGAGTCCAGCCAGGTCGGGTTTACAATTATATACCGAAGGATGGGTAGCGAAGTGTCATGTCCGCCTTTTGGGAATTTTTATTTTTGTACTACCTTCCCCATGCTCTCTCGCCCCTGGACGTTTAGCCGAGCTTACAATAGCGAGGCAGAAGACTGGCTGACTAGTCTAGCTTGCAACTTCTGAAGGATCATGAATAATAAAGTCTCAGTACAGCATACGCCGTTTAACAGCACTAAGTGTCTCGTACAGCCCACAAGGGTTCACCATAAGTACAAGCCTTTGCCGCAGCGGAACTTAACACAGCCAATTAAAGAAAGGGACGATACTAGGCTGAAGAGTAAATTCAGCTAATTCCATTGGCTTATCTGTTTCATCCCAGGATCTGCATTCTAGGCCTTGGGGGGCTGTACTTGTAGATTATCATCACCTTCCAATTTCCATCATGATCCTTCGGAATCCGGAAATAGATTGCCTTAAGGGGAACTAGTTAGCTAGTCTACCTAAGTTCCTAGGGCTAGCGGGCCCACCCGAATTAAATCCCCTATCTCCATCTTGTACCTCAGTAAGCACTAGGCCACAAGTACATTACTCTCGGCATCCTTCTTCACCATCATTTGGCTGCCTATCGCATCTGAGGCTAGGTATACGACTATAGAGTTTCGTAGTGCTTTGTCAGGGTCTGACTGGATCTGATCGGACCCTGCAGAACGGAACAGATTTCCCGTTCACCTCACGTCAGCTTACCGGAGTCTTCATTCTTACCATCGTGCGGCATTTGTTATGTCCAGGACCAATAGTGAGCAACCGGATCTAGGCTCAATGGGAGTAGTTCGTGCTTATATACGGCCAGGGCGTGTCGGTGGCTTGTTGCACATGCCAGCACATAAACGGTTTCACAGCCCTACCCATCTCCGTGGTGGCGGCATGTTTCCTAATCCAGACATCAGAGCTATTCTAGATCTGTATGGGTATGATTCTTGGGTGGCTGACACAAGCTTCAAATGCAATAAAGAGTAGAGTTGATGCTACAATGTACAATGCTTTCAAATATCAACGTATTTAAGAGACGCTTATAAACTTAACTTAAATTCTTACACTCAATATAAAACAATCACACCTCACTAAAAAATAACATCATGGTTAAGTTCGACAGTGGCTCCGAGTCCGAGATGACTACCGGGGACGACATTTATATCGACACCATACATGAAGTCAAACCCAAGATGAAGAACGGAAACGGTGTCTATAACGAACCCAAACATGACCAGTTCAAGGACCGTGATGAGATGGAGGTTCTCATACTTCCTGACCTCTTCTCCTCCTTCATGTCGGTCCCAGCCCGTGAGAACCCACACTACGCCAGCGTCAAAGCAGACGCTGATGATTGGATATGCTCGTACGTTACCACTGCACAACAAAAAGATATTCCCTGATACTAATAATGGTTCTTAAGCGTGATCAACGCCGATGCTGATTGGACCAACAAAAACAAACGTGTTGACTTTACATATCTTGCAAACATCTGGGCCCCTGACTGCAGTGCCTTTGCCTTGCGCACGTCAGCCGATTGGAACTCATGGGCCTTTCTTTTCGACGACCAGTTCGATGAGGGCCACTTATCCAATGACTTGGAGGGCGCCATAAATGAGATTGCCAGGACGCGTGAGATCATGGAGGGTACTGCTCCACGGTACACCGTCGACTCAGAGCACCCCATTCGCTATGTATTCCAGACATTGTGCGATCGCATCAAGCAAAGCCCAGAGGGTATGTTCGTTGGAAAGCCAACTTCAGAGCGCTTCTACAAGCGATGGAAGTGGGCACATGAACTCTATTGGGAGGGACTGGTCGACCAGGTTCGAACAAACGTTGAGGGTCGACAATACACACGTCATCCCGAGGAATACATGGCCATGCGTCGAGGCTCACTCGGCGCCTATCCTGCTCTTGTTAACAATGAATGGGCCTACGGTATTGACTTGCCCGAGGAGGTAGCAGACCATCCTTCTGTATTCGAAATCATGGTCATCATCAGCGACCAGATCCTATTAGTCAACGATATCCTCTCCTACGAGAAGGACCTTCGCCTTGGAGTAGACCACAACATGGTCCGTCTACTCAAGGCCAAGGGATTGACAACCCAGCAAGCCATAACCGAAGTCGGACTCTTGATCAACAACTGCTACAGACGTTATTACAGAGCACTATCAAAGATGCCTTGCTTCGGCGAGGAGGCTGACCGCGCACTGCTTGGCTTTCTCGAGGTCGAGAAGAACCATGCTCTTGGCAGTCTGCTCTGGAGCTACAAGACGGGTCGTTATTTCAAGAGTAAGGAGGATGGTGCTCGGGTTAGAAAGACACGAGAGTTGTTGATACCAAAGAATTTGGCCGCTTTGTAAGATTCCAAGCGAGTCTAGATAAGATGGTGGTGGATTTCCTATAGTTTAGTCTAGATTTCAGCATTTTCATTTAGATAATCTAAGAGCACAGTACGGTTGTCATCAATGGATCTTCTCTTCCCTGCACTTGTCTCTGCCGATCAACCTGTCTCATTCTTTGAGCATCTATTGTGAGGATGAAGTGGCCCATACCTAGATACATTTGAGGTGGGCCTTGGAATATTACAAACATCTGTCGATAGCAAGCTAAATGGAAAAGTGATTAGGTCACTTTATGTTACTTAGATCAGACTTATTTTGTTATTTACTCTTGGACTTTGGGACTTGAAATGCTAGATTCTCCGATATCATTACATAGGCTTCATAGTAATAGATGTCTTGATATGATCATGAACAAAAACTAACAACACAACAAACATCTGTGATGAACTCCTCCCACTATCAACGTTTTGCACCCGCCATCACAGCTGCGTGAGCATTCTCAACAAACTTCCTGAACCCTCCAGCCAATTTATCACAATCTTTCAATTTGTTTTCCATATTTTCGTTGATCGCTTCCGCATCAGCTGGCCATTCATCTGTAGCAGGATTAAAGGCTTCTGGCAAAAGTTTTCCCGCCTCTTTTACGGCGACCATGAGGTCTTCATAATCACAGCTTTGAAGCTCGGCCTATTCTAGTTGTAAGAAAGGATCATGAGGAAAGGTGTTTGAGTGATTGACCTTTGCGATTCGTGCGTAGTTGGCTGTGAAGCGCATGGCTTCAAAGGCTGGTGTTGAGTTCAAGACATTGTTAAAGTCCCTGGCAACGGAGGCGCCGCTTGTCTTCTGACTAGATTTATTCGGAGTGTCCATTTGTTCGGCTGATTAAGGCTTTGTGGTTCAGTAATCGATGTTTAATGAAGGCAGGTTGAGATGTTGTTGTAGAGTGATATTTTAGTGTTGAAACACTTCACGTGTTGTCTCAGCCTCACTAGGCTGACTCTTGTCAAAATCTCGAAACATTGTCCGTGAACAGATGCCTACCATGACCTTGGACATGCTAGGTCACTTACGTTTACCATCAGTTCACTAGTAGTAAAGACTTTACATACAATTGCCAACCTTTCAATAGACGAATTGTTAAACGATGTGCTCTTGGTGCGCGATCTGAATCCTGGGTCAAAAAGAATTATATTCGAGATAGAAGTATTAAATAGCTATGTACAGATCGGAAGACTAATGAATAACATTTTAAGCAATAGGGCTGGACTTGGTGGGGTTGCAGGCCTTGTTGACAAAGTTGGAAGTACACTCAGGACCATCATTGCGCTCCAGCCAGTAAGCAGGCAAGTCAAAGAAGCAAACAGGGATGTTGTTGAAACCCAACTTGTCCAAGTCAAGACCCTCCGCTCCGCTGGTAGCACAGTCAAGAATGGCACGGTAGTAAGGATCTCTGTTACCAAGGCCGTACTTGGCCATGTTGGCGTAGATATCTTCGGGTGCCTCATCGTACTTTTCACCGTAAACACCGTGCTCATCAAGTCTAGCGATGTAGAAGCAGTAGCTCTCACTATCCCTCAAGTTCATCCATTGACGACCGGTAGCATAACCGCAGTCTTCCTGGCTTCCGATACGCTTGTCGGCGACGAGGCGGAGGTTGGCAGCCTTCATGACGTTGTTGGCAATCTTGGGCTTGATGTTTCCGGATATGGCGTTGATGAGATTCTGGACGGGTTGACTTCTGTCGCTGAGGAGGAACCAGCCACCGTTGAAGAACTTGGTAATAGGCGAGTGGATCCAGGGGCCGTACTTGCTGGAGGCAGGAAGGGTGTTGAAGAGGTCTGGGGACTCGCCTGGCAGGAGTGTTCCTGTAGCCAGTCTCATGGTCTTCTTGAGCTTATCAGATGTGGCCTGAAAGATGTCACCCAGGGCAGATGAGATGGTGGCTTGGTCAATCTCCTCCGGTTTTGTCTCTTCGGCGATGATGTCGAATACACCGCCCATAATGTCGAAACCGGTAGAAATGCCCTCTCCCTGTTAAAGTTAGTATATTTCCATGTCAATTCGAGATAACTCGTTACTTACAGCTCCAGGGACGAGACCACCAATGGTGCTTCCTAATCCAACAGCAGCAGAGAGCCACTTCAAGACATCTTCAGTCTTATCCTCGTTACCTCCAAAGTCTTTGACCATCTCGCCGATCTGAAGGCTGGTGATAAGAGTCTGCTTAACCAGTTCGCCGTGAAGCATCTGGAACTTGCTATGCATACCCTTGATAGCTTGAAAGATCCAGTATGACGTTCTGCCGATAGGATCCTTCAAGGGGTCACCAGTCGTACCGAACTTGTCAAAGTGTTCCTCGCAGTCTGGCGCACCCTGGGGCAAGCAATCGCTATCAATAAGACCACAGCCAGACATGCCGAGGTTCCCACTTCCATTGTTGATTGCGTGCTCCAGGTTGAAGAGCCAGTTGACCTCATGTTCTGTCAATGTCAGTTGAGTTGTCTATAGTACAAAAGTGAAGGAAGAAACCTACCCCATTGTCCCATGATTTGAATGTCGAGTTCATCGCCAGCACCAGTCTCCTCCCAGACCTGAGAAGCACCCTCCGCAGTTTCGAGAAGCCATGCTTTGTCGTTACAGAGACTCTCTTTGGTATCCCATGGGTATTCGCGCTTGGCGATGCGCGCGGCGTTGGCAGTTGCCGCGAGGGCTAAGAAAGCAGTAGAAGACTTCATGGTGTAGTTTCAAATGAGTGAATGAGTAAGTCAATGAATGAATGAATGAATGAATGAGCGAATGAGTGAGTGAGTGGTGATGGTAATTATCGGTGGCTACACCACAGCTTTATATCAGGTTCCAAGGTCATGGCATTGCTACAGAAATTCAGGATGACTGTCTGTAACATGCTAATTTAGACTTTCAGCCTTAGTGAATCCTACAAGCAAGGGCAGTATGTTGGTCCATGTTGCGATCAGTGCCTCGATGGTTTAGATAAGCGTCTAGATAAGGAATATTCGCGTTGGATGATGTTTCCCAGGGCTATGATCGACGAGCAAGTCTTGATCGGGAAGTGTTGGGTTGGAAGGATTTTGTGGGGTTATATGAGCTTAATGTTACACTACATGATGAGGTTGCCGTTGAGGCGGATACGCGAGAGCTTCTTGAGATTAATGCTGATCCTACGATAAGGCACCTTCTAGTTATGAAAGAGCTGAGATGTTATTTTAAGTGAGAAATACAAAGGTTCATGACTATGTTGCAAAAAAGATAGTCACATTGGCTTCACCTTGTGCTTTTGAGATTTTGGTCAAGACTCTGTACATCTGTTGCATTGAAAGTTTCTCCAAAAGGGCTGAAAGCCGTTGAAACAATTTGAAGCTAGCGAAGTCTACACACAGCCACACCCATAAGTTGTCCCAGCATTGTGGCTTTAGTCAATGCGGTCACCATTGCACAAGGCTCTCGGGGGAGGTTAAAATTGCAGTGAAGCCCAAAGCCCAAACCCAAACTACTCAAGCATAACTTAACAGCTTGAGAGGGATTAAAAAAGCAGCCAAGATGGGGCATTCCTAAGAAGTACTGAGTAGCATGACATGACCTCGAACTAATCCATCGATAACAAGTCAGGAGAGGGACGGTTGTCAGCCCACGGGGTATCATTCGCATGAAATAATCTAATTTAAGCTTACATCTCAATCATTTGAGTGGGATTAGCGGCTCATAGTGATTGGATGCATAACCGTAATGTCACCTATCAGAATTGACTCTTCCCCTGATCTACCAAAACAAAGAGCCCCAGCTCCAAGCTAGACCAGAACGGGGACAGGGAAGGTCCCGGCAGTGTTACAGATGGTCCTGGGGCTTTTTGTTAGTGCTGCATCCTTCCATAACTCAGCCCTCTAGGAGCGTAGAATAATGAGCCTTCGGCAGATGAATCGACAGACTGAGTATCCCGATTTCTTTCGGACGAAAAGTCAGCCTTGCTTGACATGATCCTAGCAGATGTCACTGGGAATTGCGGTGACATTCAGTACACACCAGCTGCCCATCCAGTCAAGACATTGCTGCGAGATAATGAGTGCATGGTTCACTGTGAATTTCTTCGGACTTGGCGGTTCCCTAGTTCAACTAGCGACCGGATGTGCCGACGCGTATCGTGCGTGCTCGAACAAGGCAGATATCATTCGTGACTCGAGATCCATGCTGTGGCTGTTATGATTTCGCAAAGCGTGTCTCAGCCACTTCGCAGACATGAATGAGAAACAATAATAGTCACCAATGCTCTGTTTATTAGTGAATGGGTTGCCTCTCTTAACCATAGTTGCTTAGACAGATTATCTTATATACTCCATCTTTTAATAAATAAACATGTACTTTGAGGGTTACAGCAATGCCTAACAGAAGTTGTGGCTGTGCAGGATGTCACAGCGTGTATCTTCTTTTCTGAACTCAGGGCATACATATTATCTAACTTGAAACTTGTTACAGGTTAGCGTCGCACAGATAAGCAGATAAGAAAGTCTCCACCAATTTTGGCAGGTTAGCGTCGCACAGATAAGCAGATAAGAAAGTCTCCACCAATTTTGCGAATTTCTCTTACCCGGTACCTCGAGACTCAACTGGGCAAGATGACATGAGATCCATGTCCAACGTTACTTGCAAAGTATTACTCTCTGCTTGAACTTGAAGTTAAAAATCATTCAATACCTTCGAAAACGTTTCCTTCTTCCAGCTAGTCATTTGTGCGCATGCTGGTTGTGAACTGTTGTGTCTAAACCCAACCACCCATTGAGAGATCAAATTTTATTAACCTTGATTAAAACAGTTTGTCAGAAACCACAATAAACACGAAATACATTAACAACTGTCTTCTCACATGTGACGACAATCAACGTTCCAGTGCTTTATTAACTTAGCAACGAATCAAAGACTTGTAACGCGCTGCTCTTGATAATTCATCGTTCCAAAGTGTGGCGTACACCGCCACACCAATCACCGGCGTCACCCCACAGCCACACACCCTCCAAAGCTCTCCGTCATCTCCAAGCTGTCCTCAAGCCCAGCACCAAAAAAACAGTCACCACCACCACCACCAAACGCCTCCCTTCTCTCCTCCCACCCAACAACCGACACCGACACTCTCTCAACTAATAAAATGTCAAACTACTACTCCTCGCAACAACCTCAATACCCCCAAGGCGGCGCTCCCACCGCCGCTCAAAACCTCCAGTTCTTTCCCTCCCAGTACACCACCACTTCAGGCACACCACAGCAACAGGGCGCTGCTGGCGGCTACGGATATGCTGCCAGCACGGGCGGATACGGCGTAGGCGCGCCTGCGCAAAACTTTGCGAATCCCGCGTCGTTTGGTGCGCAGGCTGGTGTCAGTGGGAGAATGGGTGAGCAGGGTGGTTTGAGAACGGGTTGGGTAGCTGCTTTTTCGTCAGAGGGGTATGATGGTGAACCGCCTTTGCTGGAGGAGCTGGGCGTTAACTTTGGACATATTCAAGCAAAGGTAAACACCACCAATGTGACTCTCTATGTAAAATGCTAATAGAGACACAGACGCTTGCGGTGTTGAACCCCTTTCGACGAATCGATGCGCATATCATGGACGATTCCGATCTCGCAGGACCGCTCATCTTTTTCCTCCTCTTTGGCTTCATCCTGCTCTTCTCAGGACAAGTCCACTTTGGGTACATCTACGGCCTCGCGGCTCTAGGCTCTATCTCTCTGCATCTCATCCTCTCCCTCATGTCGCCTTCCGACGTCGACCCAGGCGCACAAGCAGTCAACAACTTCCCCCAATACAGCAGCGATCCTTCTGCTCCTCCGCAACCGCACGACGGCCAGCACGGCGGCCACTTCTCCTCGACTTTGACATACCCCCGAAGCGCCAGCGTGCTGGGATACTGCCTTCTCCCTCTTGTAGCGACGAGCTTGTTCGGCATCGTTATGCGCATGGACACACCCATCGGAATCGTCGCCACCACTGCGGCTATTCTCTGGTGTACTTATAGCGCAAGCGGTATGTTCTGCGCGGTTGGGCAGATGAAGCGCATGCGAGGACTTGTCGCTTATCCTCTTGCTCTGTTCTACGTTGGATTCGGCATCATGGGTATTTTCAGCAGTCGAGGAAGCGGATCTTTCTCCAACGCCGCTGCTAAGCTTAATGCTTGAACAACAAAAACGATTTCGATAGTCAATTCAATCACGATTAAGTTTATGCGCAAAACCTCTTTGCGATAGGAAACTCGACGATATGATGAACGAGCGCGAGGTGCGGATAGGCAAAGGCGTTCGGCAAGACAAAGGAGATAAGATACGCAAGTTACATGGATTTGGGAACATGTTTCCCTTTTGTACTAGAATAATACGTCACGAATAAAAGAACGAGGAAGCGAAAGGGATAGTGTGTAGTGATGAAGCGTTGAGAAGAAAAGACTCTCAAAAAACAAGTTTTCAAGTTATGCAAAAAACATCGTAACAACCATCTATATATGCCACACAAGCATCAACCGAAAAACAATATGCATCCTCCTTCGTGAAAAGCCTTTTTTTGAGTAACAGTGGGAAATCCGCCCATCCGATTCCCCAGAACCATCTGTGGTCCGCCTCTTTCAAACGGCGGGCTTTTTTAAAAAAATACAAATTTGTTGGAAAAAGGGCTGCCCTGCAGCAGCAGTAGTGAGATTAAGTTGGGCTAAATAAGAGAAATTCCAGCTTCGTTTGCAAAATCCGTCGTAGCATTTCGTTGCTCGTTTAAGCCTTGTCGTCAGTGCCGTTGGTGGCGCCGTTTGTTTGGGGGACATCTTCAGCCTCGCCGATGAGGACCGAGTATTGACCACCAGCTCCCGCACCAATGATCTTCTTCTCACGGATAGCGGTGTTGTCGATCAGGGTGGGAGTGTGGATGTCGTCGATTGTGCCTTGGCCGGTCTGGTAGTTGCTGGAGAAGCCCCAGGAGAAGACCTTGCCGTCGGAGGAGATGGCGAAGTTGTTATCGGTACCGGCAGCGACGGAGACGATGTCCTTGACGTCTGTAACATGTTAGTATTTGTTTGAATGGATGAATGGGCGCAAAACTTACCAGGCTGGATAGTAGGCTTGAAGAGAATACGGGCATTGCCTCGCTCGTCGTAGATGGCGTTCTCCTCGGACAGCTTGTCGAACTCAAAGCCAACTTGGTAACCATCGACACGACCCCAGGTCAAGAGATCACCCCTGTCGGAGCAAGCAAGAGAGTGGTGCTCGCCACCGTCGATCTCCGTGATGTTGTAGTCGTCGAGGTATGTGAGCTTGGCGGGTCGGAGGATGACAGCGTCGTCCTCACCAGCATTTGACTCAACACCGATCTCGCCAAAGTTGTTAAGACCCCAACCGTAGACGACACCCTCCTTGTCGATGGCAAAGCTGTGGTATGAACCGCAGGCGATCTTAGCAATCTTTCCGCGAGGCAGACCGACACCCTGGGGAATAAGAGAGGACATCTTGTTGCGCTCAATGATACGTCGACCGAGCTGGTTCTGCTGGCCACAGCCCCAAGCGACAACGTTGCCCTTGTGGTCGAGAGCGAGAATGTGGTTGGAGCCTGCGGAAAGGGCCTTGATGTTCTTCAAGTCCTTGATGAGGACGGGAGTGTTCTGGACCTTGATGGTCTCTGAGAAACCAAGAATACCATCGCTGGATCGGAAAGTTCCCCAGCCATAGACGCGACCGTCTTCTGTGAGGGTGAAGCTGGCGCTGTCGCTAGCAACGACCTGAACAAACTTGGTTCCAGGAGCAAAGAACTCGTCGGAAACGGCGGTCGGTGTGCTCTCCTTAGGGTTGATTCCAGTGTCGTCCTCGTCGTCTGAGTCGGAGTCTTCAGCGTTGTCCATGTCGCGAAGGCCACCATCCCAGGTTGTGTCTCGTCCGAGAGCGCCCTGATCGTTGACACCCCATGTCAGGATCTTGTTATCGTGTGTCAACGCGACAGCGTGCATACCACCACAAGAGATCTGAACAACGCCGGTAGTGGCAGCAGCGAGGTTATCATTGAGTCGGGGACGCTTGACATCGATGGGCTTCTTGTTGTTGACGCGCTTGCTTCCTAGACCGAGCTCACCTGATGATCCCTCGCCAAAGACGTAAATATCGAGAATCTTGGTAGGAGCATCGTTGATCTTCTTTCCAATGCCGGGAAATAGGGACTTCTTCTTGGGCTCGACCTTTTTGGCGGCAGCAGGACGAGTGGCCTTTTTGGCGGCAGGCTTCTTCTCTTCAGGCTCTTCGGACTCGGACTCGGACTTGGCCTTGGTTGTGGCCTTGGTCTTGGAAGCAACGGGTTTGGCGCTCTTTGCCTTTGCTGCTGGCTTTGCTGCGGGCTTGACGACGCGCTCTGTGGTCTTGGTCTTCTTGGTCTTGCGGGTGACTTCCTCCTCTTCTTCTGTCTCTACCTCAGTCTCTTCTGCGCGAGTGCGTTTCTTGGATGCGCCATTTGTAGCAGGCTCGGCCTTCTTAGCGGCGGCTTTCGTAGGCTTCGCATCCTTCTTTACAGCAGCAGTAGTTGTGGTAGTAGTGGACTTCTTCGTCGCAGCCGTTCTGGCGACAGCGGTTCTTGGTGCCATCGCGTGATGATTTGTTGTGAGTACGGGAGATTTGGGATGGGCGCTGGAGATGGGGAAGAATTTGCGCTTTAGGTAGCTCAATCAACGGTAGTGATTGAGAAATATGGTCAGGTTTCGCGAGGATAGGGGCGAAATTTGATGGTTGTGTTGTGATGATGTTTTGATGATGAAAATCAAGCTCTGAGAAGAAAAAAAAGCTGATATAGGAGCGCGCGATGGGTGGGTTTTTTCTAGCAAGTGATCTGACCGCGCTGGGAGTGTGATCATTTGCGGGCTGGACAGGGGATGATGCTTGCTCAAATTTGTGTCACCGCCCGAAAGCTATGGCTAATTTGGCTGATTTGTCCGGCAGAAAACCGTTAGCGCAATTGGGAATCTGGTGACAATAGATGAGCTTCGATTCACCGCCTTTGAGCTGTCAATTGAGGTATTCGATACGCGATTCACACCGGTCGCGTTTGCTCTGTAGCGGATGAACAATGCGTTGCACAGCACAGACAATAGATGTGATTATCTTCAACAATTGAACCCTTTTTCACAATAGACGAACTAAAATGCCATAACCGTTTTCTCACCACGTGGACTATTGTTGTTCACAAACGTGTTCAAATGCAATACGTCAACAAACACTACACGTAGGGATAATTAATTGTTGTCATGAATATTCTTTAATTGTCTCTGTTTATCTGGTATCGTTTGTCTCGCCGCCTCAACCCAAATTCATCATACCCCAACGCCGTCCAGTGATTCATTAATGTATTGTGTTTTCCTTAATCCCTGTATCGTGATGACAAAACATTTATTTCTTGGTGGTAAAGTCGATCTCGTTGGCAGGGTTAAAGCCACCATCGGCAGCCTTCTCGCAAGTGCAGCCACCTAATCCACATTCGTTAGCATAACGGTTCAGTTGACACAGGAACCTGATCTACATACCAGCGGGACGAGATCCGCAAGCGCATGTAGCGCCGCTGGGAGTGGCGTTCTCAGAAGCAGCACGGTCGCAGGTGCATTCGCCAGCAGGACGGGCACGGCATGAGCATCGAGGGCCGTTGACGGTGTTCTCGACGGGAGCCTTGGCGCATGTGCACTGGAGAGCGGACTTTTGACCGCATGAGCAAGTGGCCTTTTGAGCTGGAGAATTATTAGCTTGGTATTGTGGTAGAACTGGGGGATGATGTCACATACCACAGGCGCATTCGCTACCGTCGGTGCGGCAGCAGGTAGTGGGAGCGTTGACAACCATTTTGATGGATTGGAGTGTTGTAAAGTTGGAGTTTGGGTTATTTAGTGATTTGAAGAGTTTGATGGTTTGATCGAGGAGTGAATTGATTGTAATGTGCTTAATTCTGTTTCCTTGCTTCTTGATGCGGCGGCTCGTCGTATTTGTACTTCATCACTTCCAAAGCGCTGGATCCACTTTATCTACAGCTCCAGAGCTACGGATCCTCGGGCTGGTAATCATCTTATCTTTGATTGGACACAAGATGCTGACAAAGTCTCTTCAACCAATGAACGATTGCTTATTCTTTGTTTGACGATTCTCGCCTCCCGGAACATGCCACGCTGAATACGATCCATGTCATGCATCTGTCAGCCAACGAGCTAGAACACACTAACTCATCTCAGCAGTTTCGCTCAGCCCGTCATTGGCTTGTGAACTTCTCGATATCTGAGACAAGAAGTCCGCCTTTTGAAGGCACATCTTTGTATGTTTGTTAATCGGGAGTTGGAACTTCAGAGCGAGAAGACTGTCATACCTGCGATATGAAAGTGAGAAAAAGGTCTCGCCATTGTCGAGATTGGAGCTGAACTTTTTTCTCTATTCAATAGACTATATTCCTATTGCAGCAGTGCTTTCCCTATCAGTTTAAGATGTCTGATAGTAAGTTTCATATAATAGCCCCCCAAGAGAATTGGCACTTGGGTCCACAGAACAATCCCAGGTGTGTGGTATCAGTGATTTCAAGCACCGACCACAATCCTGGACTTCAACCCCCCGATCAGGCCTCAATGTTCCATTGACATGTTACTGAGGCTGGAGGCGTAGGGTTGTTGATTGTTTCGTTGAGGTCTGGGAAATGAAGAGTGTCGATAACAGTCTCTCCAAGCCCCTGTCCTTCTGTTGCCGATCTGGTTTCTCTGTTGTTGATTAGCATCTTATTTTTCGGAAGAAAAAAGATGTTATAAGAGTGTCTCGTACTGTCTCGTCGATTCCCAGTGTTTGAGAAATGCTTTAGTACACGCAGCAGCAGATGCAGCAGCGAAGATCTGCCAAATGTCGTTCTTATGACAATCAGCATAATTAGACACGCCCCTGATGACAACAGTTTGGAAAAGTTCCCAAACTCCAGCACTCTCCATTTCGAACCCTATAGCGCCATGGCTAGCCGTGAGCTGGTCGCGATATTCTCCTGACTTTACCACCGAGTCCCCTGAGCCGAACTTCCCGAAGTGAATCATTGGAAGAAAGGCTTCACCATTAATACCAACGGTTGCCCTCTGGTTATTATTATCGATTTGGCCCAGTCGACTGCGTAAGACCAGCTGTCGAAGATCACATCTGAGCTCTTTGCAACTCGAACTGAGAGCAACATCGCATACAGGGTCTGAAATTCCCTTACAAGCAGTACATATGGTACAATGTGTTGGCTCTTGGTGCTTATGACGATAATTTGTTTTGAAGAGAATGTTGGGTAAACCCTCCGGGTGGTCAATCACGTCGTAGGTTTCCCCTAGGACCTCCTGGAGATGTTTCTGAGTTGCAATCTGTAGTCTTTCGTGATGTCTATTTGTCATCAGTTTTGCTAAGAGAGACCTCAATTCAAGGCTTGGTCTTCCAAGGCTGTCCTCTGGTGTATCTTTCGTCCTGAATTTGTCTGGATAGCACTTGCCGAGATCATATTGAACAACACCAGTGCTAATGATCACATCTCCAAGCAGGATCTCCTTTCCTTTCCCATAAATTGGAGTCCCACCACAAGTCCCTGCAACAATTGCCAAGCTGATATTTAGGTAGCTCATACGGCAGAAGGCTGCAATGTTTGCCGCTGCAACCTTCCCCGTACCAGGAAGATGTGCTAGGACCACATTGTGTTTCCCAATAGCGCCAGTTGAGTACGCGTTTGGGTCGCCATCGGCTTTCCCGAAAGACTGGCCTTCCTCATTCTTATCCCAGCGGTGATCAAACAAGGCAAGAATAGCGTCAGCCTCAAACGTGAGAGCGCAGAAAATTGCGATCTCAAAATCATCTCGAGATTTCGGGCGGATAGGCTGTTGTCGGGACATATTGTTGTACAAAACGAAGAGTCTCGGTGCAAGTGCTGTTCATGAGGGATTTCGATGAAGGATCCTGGTGAAATAGATCCCTGTACGATGTGTTGGCTGGGTGGTCAGGCGTGCATAATGGGCCTTTAGTATTACACAAAACAGTCATTGCTATACATCTTTCCCTTTGTAAAGTGATCACCAGGGTGAAAGATGTAGAGAAGAACTAAAGGGAATGATTGGAAGACTGCTGGATCATTGAATATCCTCTGTCTGGGAGTTATCATATCGTGGTGTTGCTAGTCTAGGAGTTAGATAGGATTATGGTGGTCTCAAAGAATCCAGTATATATAATAGAACTTGGAGGGCTTAGTCATCTGTAAGCACGGTCCTATAGTCTAGTGGTCAGGACGTTGGATTTTGATAGCCATCAAATCTTTCCGAAAGCCCCGGTTCGAACCCGGGTAGGACCTCACTTTTTGACGTTTTGCTGAGTCGTCTTAAGACAAGAAAGACCATACTTGGGACTTTGTTAATAACCAGATGGTATAATATTTTCTGGGCTATTTTTGCACGCCTGACAAGGCTCTATCTTGTGCACGCATGGGACTTTGCAGCGCGTTCGGCAGTTAAGGCCGATCTCGGAGGGCGCGGTTCTATCAGTTCATCAGGCTGGACAAATGATCAGGCATGTTGACAATAACTGGGCATATAGAGTCTTTGATCTGTCATAACGACGGCGTCTTCCAAGATACTTTATCCTTTGTATTTCTGGAACACGTTCAGTACACGTGTAATCTGACATCTGTTTCTGCGTCATTTTAGCATTGAAGCTGTAGCCGAATCTCGAGTGACACGGACTCGCCTTGATTTGAATAGCAAGACCCCTCTCTGAATCTTTTCCCCAGATTTACTACAAGTTTGCATAATGTCTACTCTTAGCCCACCCCATACTACAGAGTCCACTATCGTGGTGATCGGGTACGTGCCTATCCTTCCGTTTGCACCGCTTTCAACTAACATCGGCAGTGCCGGGATCATCGGCTTGACCAGTGCCCTCAAGATCCAACAGTTAATAGCAGATTCTCCATCTGCAGCACCAACATCAGTACTTCTTGCCGCTAAAGAATGGCCGACTTCAATTCCTGGAGCTCCAATTGCTCACTCGGCTGACTATGCTTCTATGTGGGCTGGCGCTCATGTCAGACCCATCCCCGCATCAACGCCACAGCTTCGCCGTGAAGCGAAATGGGTAAAAGCTACTGTCGCTGAACTGGAGAAGCATCGCCAGAGTGAACCTGGAGTAGGAATTCGTCGTCTTCCGGGAATCGAGTACCTGGAGGATCCATCCGCCGAATACCTAAAGCAAGATAAGCTTAGCTTTACTACCGAGACCGGATTACCGGGATATCGCAAGTATGAGACTCATGAACTTCCAGAGGGTGTAAAGCTCGGATTCGAGTATGAGACGTATTGCATCAACGCGCCATTGTACAGCGCCAACCTCCTTCGAAAGTTTATCGTTCAAGGAGGAAAGACTGTTCAGCGGGATCTCAAGAGTGAATGGGAGGCTTTCATTCTGGCGCCACATGTGAAGCTTGTTGTAAACGCCAGCGGAATGGGGTTTGGGGACACAAAGTGTTTTCCCATTAGAGGTACGTTACCCATTGTATCATGTTGACAATGGCGTTGCTGAAACTAGTAGGTCAAACGGTATTGACAAACCTTACTGCCGCTGATAAAACCATCACAACACAAAAGAAAGACGGAACATGGAGTTTCATCATCCCGAGATCGTTCAACGGCGGAACAGTCATCGGTGGTACCAAAGAAATGGGCAACTGGGATCTTGAACCATCACCAGAAACGCGCACACAGCTACTAAAGGCTGCCCAATCCATCATACCTCAAGCTTGTGGCAAGGAACAAGACACTGGTCCGCTCAAGGTGATCAAGGATGTCGTTGGAAGAAGACCAGCTCGTGAGGGAGGTATGAGGGTCGAAACAGAAGCAAAAGATACTACTTGGGGTGTCAAACATGTTGTACACGCTTATGGAGCTGGCGGACGTGGTTATGAGCTTTCTTGGGGCGTGGCGAGTGAAGTCGCGGAGTTTGCGAAGGAAATACTTGGGTCGCAATCGGCGGCGAAGGCAAAGCTCTAGACCAACCATATCTTCTGCTACCCACTGGGTCTTTTATAAATGGGAATGTGCTGTATTCAGGATATTGTGTCTAGGATGTGACCGAACGTACTGGTGAAGCCTTTGTCTCCGTGGAAGAGTTATCTCTGTTAGTCGCCAGAACTCCCTTTGATGCGACAAGGGTGCACTTCGCCCTATACTTCCAACAATAATCTATCACCGATTCAATTTATCTCGGTATGCAAGAAGCAAGATAGTCATGGGTATCAATTTTTCTGTTTACTTGCTGTTATATCAGAGGCCCTTATTTCAGGATTAGTGACCTTGAAACGCTCCCGGCGGCTCAATGAGTAAGAGAAAATGAATGCCTCAACAACGGATTCGTCATGCTTCTGCACAAAGTGATTTGTGTGCGAAATCGCTCCGTCAATCATCTCCAGCTGAACGACATCCATGCGACTAAACTAGACCCGTGGCCGCAGTCCTGTCAGCAAGCATGATATGCCCCGAGGTTCCGAGTCCCAGACAGCGGGTGCGAGCCACGACCTTGAGCCGTGTCTCATAATCTAGGACTGCGCACATGGCTACGTGGAAAGGCTATGCATTGTTGTTGATGCACCATTCATTGAATTGACAAAGACGGCGAGGCTGGCTGAGCTGAGAGCTTGAGACGACTCTTACTCAGCATTAATGCTTTTGGGTAGGACAGATATTTGGTCATAGGACAAGTCCATCTTTTCGAGGCGTAATTCTCGGTCCTTTTGTGGCTCTTCCCACTATATTAACCCCTTATATCAGCTTTGCTTCATATGTATATGGTATATAGAAAGGAGACGGAGCGGAACAAGCGGCATTCGTATTGTAGATATCACGAGGTTCCATATTTGTAGCATACTGCAACTATAAAACCGGATTATCGTCGGCAAATGCGGGGGGATGATGACATACCGCGGGGTCTGAGGTGCTGTCTATCATGATGCTGGCGGCGATCAATGGGGTACTTTGAACTATCCGACTAGGTACATCGTAAATAGATTAGCCGGGAACTCCGAAATACGATGATCTGGTCAGATTACTAAGACATATTATATATAGGTATCCAATTGTTTTTCTGTAATGTAAGCGATCGACGTGGTGGTTGCAGTAAGAGCTACGCTTTTTCTCGTATTTCAGCCTTGAAGGAGCATCAGCACGCTACGAAAGCACGCTACAGAAGCACATGACATAGTTGCATATCACAAGTGCCGCTGATCAAGGCAATACTGCAGTAGGATAACTTGCAATACGGAAAATGTAGGTATAGCTAATCAATTTGATAAGGCGAGGTTTTATTATTGTGAGCTTACAGTTACGTTACTAGCGCTGATAATTACAGCTCGTATACGGTGCTTGCTCGATTGGGCACGTACGTATATGCACAGCGGCAGTTCGAGAAGCATCAGTCACAAATGTAACGTCGTTGATTCTTGTATATATAAACTAGTATCATGACCACAATCACATCAAGATACAACATCATCAACATCTTTAAAGCCAGCAGCACTACCTCGAAAACAATCAACATCATAATATTTCAACACCATCTTCGTATCTTCAATATCACCAATATGCTCTTTACCACCATCCTTGCTACCGCTGTCCTGGCCATAGGCGTCACCGCCGAGCCTCAAAATGATGACCTGCCCTTCAATGTCATCGGATCCCGCATCTGGAGTTCTCCCGATTGTGGAAACAACGAGAACATTGGCAATCTTGGCGAATTGACCACACACCGCGACGAGCTCAACGAATGCTTCAAGTTCAGCGACAAGGTCAAATCTGTTAGCCAGACTGATCACGCCAAGGGTTGCAAGCGTAAGTACCTTCACTTCCAAATAGAATCGTCGACTGACAAGAGACTAGTTTTGGTCTACCAAGACACACATTGCAGACATGGAGTCAAGAGCCCTAAAGACTTTCAGTGCCTCAAGGCCCCGACCTATTTCAACAGTTACAAGACTGTATGCAATTAGAGTATACAAGGGAACCAGGAGAGAGATTGTCGCTTATGAGCGTGAATTAATGTGGTGTTAGTTGTAATCGGTCATTATATAGGTTAAAGTTTCTGGTAGTAGTTCTTTGAATTAATAGACGCAAGTTATAACAGCTGGGAACGCCTCACATCTCGTTCCTGAACGTCATTACCGAGATACTTATCCTTCTGCAAAATAGCTCACTTTGAACGCAAACATTCTCTCTAGAAAGATCCATAATGCTATACTTGAAGTAGAGATCTCAATTGCTACTGAGCTTATGTTACGAGACTCTATTGAACATGGAACGGAAGGGCCTGGAACAAGAGGTCTAGTGTAGATTTTACCTCTAATTATGCAAACTGTTACACAACATCTTATAAGTTACGTGATTTATATAACCGTTGGCGTTGATTGAATATTCTTTAAGAAGATTTTATAAACTATTATGTTTTCCATTTCTTATCCCTGTTAAGAATCTACCTTCTTATTTGTATCTTCTAGGGGATGTGATATGTGATGATATTCACGTGATGCGTTGTCTGGTCAAATTCAACTACGTACATCAGGGGTATTTAATGTCTACTGCCACAGCCTGATTTCAATTCTTGACTATTATTCTCATTTGCTAACATCAATGGCACCAAGGACGCGCCAGGCGCGTCGCTCGCAGGCGGATAATGTGATCCAGTCAGATGAGATGGCCGATACTGGAGGTCCTGGTCTACGAACGCCCAGCAAAGTTCTTCTGGAGACGCAAGACAGTTCTACATTTCCCAAACGTAGGGGAAGACCTCCAGGTTCCAAGAATCGTCCGAAGATCGTTGCAATCGCACCCCGAAAAGGAAGGCCTCGTTCGAGACGTCTCGGCCGACCACCAGGTTCCAAGAATCGACCAAAGACTATCATAACCGCAGCCTCAAAAGGAAGATCTCGCTCGAGATGTCTGAGTAGGCCACCAGGTTCAGTGTTGGGGAATTTTGAGCCACATGATATTCCCGTCGAGCAGATCGTACGAGCGTTGAACAGGCTCAGCAAGACACCTAGTACAGACGAACGAGTAGCCAGGGCTTCAAGAAGAGTCTTTCGTTATACAAAACAATGGCCTTGGCAATGGGCTGCTCGCTTTCTACCCAGGAAGAAGTGGACTGTTCCTTTGGTGGAAGAGCTGGCACAGCTTCTCAGAGGTATCTACAAGAAGTCAGTCAAAACCGGCACCGGCCACGGTACTCTCGAAAACACCCGCCGTTTTCTTTACAACCATGCTCGCGACCGCGATCAAAGAAATCCACAAATGACTTTGGGTGACTTGCATGAAGCCTTTCGCTACTTCAAAGTGAAAACTAAAAGGAAAATACCTCGTACACAGCAGACCTCGCAGACAACCCCAACACGACGTGTTACTGACTTGGTGGATTCCGATACTGAAACTGAGCCTGATGAGATTCCTACAGAAGAGAATGATACCAATGAAGGCTTGATAGTTACTCAGGACGAGATTGGTGGCTTTGACGGTGGCGATCGGCAGAGCGATCATTGCCCTGTTCTACACACAAAAGGTTCTGTCAGGCTCAGGAAGCGCACGTTATCGCGTGTCGAGGATTTCAATATCGAAAAGCGCCCCCGAGTCGCCGGCATAGAAACAGACCAGGTCACACAATCCCCGATAAGCATTTCTCCAAGTCCAACCGCAAGAGCAGGTAAGTTTAAAACCGCTTATAGTTTCATGATCTAATCTCACCCTGACAGATTGCCGTATGTCCGCTACAACAGCCACAACTTTCGCCGGAATTATCAAAGCCATTGTTCCTCTGTTGGGTGAAACGCAGACCAAAAAAGAAAGCCTCAGTAGTGAACTATCGGAGTTACGACAATCAATTCGATGTAAGGAAGACGCAATCACTAGAGCTGCGACCGCGACAATCCAGGCTGAAGCTGTTGATAAAATGCAAGAAAGTCTTTTGACACAAGAGAGACAAAGAGAGAAGATTGTAAAGAACAAGATGACATTCGAAAAAAGCATATCATCTCTTGGTATGAGCGAGGAACTAATTTCTCAAAACATTCAGTATTATAACAACAAACTTCAGGAATGGGATGAAACAGTTTCTCATACCAAGGTCGAAATCCAACGTGCAGAAGAAGAAGCATCGAGATTGAGCAGAGAAGAAATACACTGTCTGGAGGCTCAATTGAAAGAAGAAAGATGTAGCGCATGGCAGTTGGAAGGAAATATCAAGGAAACTGATGAGCGTCTTGGTAGTTGTCGCCTTCTCAACTCTCTTGCAGAGCTTGGGTCACCAGGGATCTCAAATCTTCTTACTACTTTGGAAAACTATGGTTTGTCTCTTTTTGAGATGATCACTGAGATAAGGGGGGGAAGCGATGGATTGTCTTGATTTAACTTGACTTGATAGAGAAACTGCAAGGCTATGAGTATCAAAATGTATAACTTGCAGCAAATGAAGCCGCAAGCTCGGAAATTCAACGATAATGCAACAGTGTTAACAGTAGTAAAAGGCTATAAGTATAACTAGATTAGATATACTAATATTAACCTATATAGTTACTATTTTACTATATATACTTAATATAAAGAGATAGATTTTATAAATATATATAAAGCTATTTAATAAAAAATAATATATTTAAATAGCTTTTTTATATAATATTAAGTATTTAAAGTTATTTTTAAAAATAATTTTTAAATTTTATTTTTTTATATATTAAAATTAATATTTATTATATTAATAATTTAAATTTATTATATTAAATTTTATTATATTAAAAGCTATAATATTAATTATAAGTTTTTTTTTTTTATTAAATTTTTTTTAATTTTTTAATTTTATAAAATTCTTAATATAATAAATTTTAATTTAATAAATTTTTTATAAAATATTATTATTTTTATTAAATATTTTATAAATTATTAATAATTTTTTTTTTATTAAAAATTATTTTAAAAATTAAAAAATAATTTTATTTAAAATATTTTATTTTTTAATATATTAATATTATTATTATATTTTATTTTATAAAAAGCTTTTAAAGTTTTTTTTTTTATATAATAAAGATTTAAATTTTAATTTATTAATTTAATAATTAATTATATAATTAAAAATATTATAATTAAAAATAATAAAAATAATAATTTAATTATTAATTATATTAATAATATTTTAATTTTAAATATTAATAAAAATATTATATTAAAAATAATTATAATTATTAAATAATTTTATTAAATATTTTTTTTTAAAAATAAAATTAATTATAAAAATTAAATTTTTATAAATAATTTTTTAATTTAATATATAATTAAAATTAATAAAAACTTTAAAATTTATTATTTTATATAATAATTATATAATTATATAATTTTATTAATATTAATATTAATAAAAAATATTTAATAATTAATTTTTAAAAAAAATAAAAATTTTTATAATAATTATTATAATTTTAATTTTATAAATTATAATATATATCTTTAAATAAAATCTTTATTAATATTTAAATTTAAAAATAATATTTTTTATTATATTAATTTTTAATATATATTTTAAGATTTATATTTTAAAAAGTATTTAATAAAAAATAACTTAAATATTTAAATTTTCTATATATTTTAAAACTTAAAGCTCTAATATATAATTCTATAATTTAACCTTATACTTAAAAAGAATAAATAGTATAAGCTATTATATCTTATATTATATATTTTAAGTATATTAATTTAAAGAGTAGAGCTTAAGTAGGATAATATATTATAACTTATATCTAAAAATTTCTAAATGTTCATATGTCTATCGTTATATAACTTAAACTAAAGGAAATTGATTCATATCTCATTTTGGATTTGCGTTTCCCCCTCACTACTGCGGCTACTCATTTGGTGTGTTCCATATGCTGCTTTGTGGGATGTCACTGTGTAGCGCCAACCCAACCATTGGACTTGAAGCAAACGCCATTCTGCTGGTGTAACCGACAAGCAGTCGAACGGCTGAAAACGCGATGGCAGAAACTACAGGCATAAACCCTTCTTAGTCCCTTCCTTTCGTTCTGGTGGCGTCGAAGATTGGCACGGCTGCTGAATGCTCTTCCCTGACAGCATTCGTCGTTGCAAATGAATGATTCCTGTGTACCATCATCTCTTGTAGAGGGGCCACTGTTGGCAGATACTGATGAAGATCTGAAAGTGTCTGTGGAAGAGTCCTGCCATGTACCCATTGTTGGGTCAAAAGCTGGGAGATCCTGCCAGTCACCCGTTGTTGAATTATAGGCCATGTGATCTTGCCAGGCCGTCACTGTCGGGTCAAAAGTCAGAGAGTCCTGCCACTCATTCATCGTTGAAACAAGGGCTAAAGAGTCCTGTTGGCCTCTCATGAAAGGCATTCCATTTGTGGGGTGATCGTAGACCTAAAATCATGTTACTTAGATTTGTGCCACCAAATGTGTGGATCGATGAGCGATTCAACGCACCATATAAAAGTTATCCAAGAACCTCGCGCTGAGATCATCCGACATACCGTTGTTGATGTTCCGTTGATGATGTAGGGGCGGTCCCGAAGCATTTGACACATGATGCCCTCTAGATTGGTGCGATTGGTGCGAAGACGTTGTTGTCATATACTCAGTGCCGTTGGTGGATCGCATTGTTTCGTGCCATCGATGAAGTTCTTGGGCAGATATTTGCTCTTGCGGCGTTAGTCCCATGGAGTGCTGTTGAGTACCATGAAGATGTTTAGGAGATTGGAAGCGTCTTTCAAAGACTCCGTGTTCATCAATGGTGCTGATCTGTCTTTTATGTGACCCTGCCAGGTCATGTCAGAGCTGAAAGAAACAGAAGAATTTGAGGTGATTCTAAGAAAGCACTGACCCGAAAGGAACGACAAGGGAGTCGGCGCAATTGCCTGAAAATGGTATTTGGGATTGCGATGCGACGGCAAATGTGAGATGGGAGCCGAGGCTTAGTGAGAAAACTGCCGTGAGATGAACTCCCCGAAGGAGTGCAAGTACATAGCGTGAGATTCGGCAGCCGCTGAGTGTTGTCGTCTCTATGGACTCGCCTGTCAGCCTCTATACGGCTTGACATTTATGTCGGGACCGAAAAGGTAAGGAGTTTGCGATACCCACTCGAGACGCTGACTTACTTACATGGCAAGCATTTCGACCCCATAGTAGCACATGTGTGTGGCGTAAAGATGGGAAAGATGGAACCAGCCATAGAATAGGCTTCGATTTCATCCGTGGTTGCAATAGACGACCTCGTTTAGTACGCAAAATATTATGAAAGCTACAGCAGCTGAAAAACACATTGTAAGACCGCGTGTAACAACCCGCTTACGGTACATGTGTCAGGATTATGGGCGTCTCGTATGTAAAATTCCATAAAAACTTTTAAGCTACCCCATTCAACAGCAAGCAGTAGACTGCTATATGTGACAAGTTACAGAAGATGCATAGACACTGGCCATAGATTCCTCTCGAGTGGATATAGAAGGATCTGTGTGCATAGCATACTGTCTTTATTCGGTATTGCCCAATTAGGAATCTGCAATGACTAGATGCCGTGCTTCCCGGTGGAGTGGATCTATAAATGCAGTCAGATTGGAGGCTATACGCAAAGCCGACGGCTGCTGAATGGAACGGAACGGCCCTGTAACCGTCTGACTACAGCACACCTGTTTTGGATACGCGGCATCACTGGCTACAAATCTTCATTCATTGGTATTCACGGGTGTGCTTACTATCATTGGCTGTTGAGACGTTACATTATTTTCCGATCTACGTTGCCTACCTGCTCTCACAGTACAATACTCAGCATATGCCGCTTTTTCGTTCCCAGATGCCAAGAGATGTCAATCATTGATTTTCGGATTCGTAGATTCGTATATGCAGACCAACGGTACTGCATAGTTCTAGAACGTAAATACAAAAATGTCTTTTAATTCTCATTTTGATATTGACCAAGATGCACCACCCCAGAATCGATGATTGTCTCGAAGCACGACTCTGATGAAACCTCCTCTGCTATACAATATCACACTACCCTTGTGTAGAAAATGAAAGGGCTCGTGGCTTCATAAACGCCGCCAACACTTCGTCGGTGATCTCTTTTCGTCTACCCTGGAAGTCTAGCAAGTATGCCTTGATGGCTTCCACAACCTCCTGCACTAGTTCGTCATGACCCAAATCCTGCAGCGTTGCAAAATCTTCTACATCTGGTTGATAAACCCTTAGGTAATCAAACATAGTCGACCTAGCACCAGCATTCTCGCTGCTAAGTTGCTTTCTCAACTTCTCCTCAGCGACAGAAACATCGTCGTCAAGGAAAATGGCAGACGAAGTCACTGAAGCCGACATCTTGCCTGTGTCTTTGGGATCAAGGCTAGGTACTAGGGATGTGTAGATGAAAGAAGGCCTGCGCTCTCCAACCTGAGATGCGTATTTGCGACTGATCCAGAAGAAAGGATCGACATCAGTACCGATAACAGTCAGACTGGGCAAACCCTTTGTCTTGACGTCTGGCAGAATATCTTGAAAACTGCCAGGCATGAAGCCGGCGCTCTGTTTGGCAAAGAAGTTGAACATGCCAATGTTTATGCTTCCGTATCGAAAGCCGGTATGTTGATGAACCTCCTCTGGAGTAATGCGCTTGGCAAACTCGAGGCTGCATTGGTAGAGGAGACCATTGCTGTTCTCAAGGGATGAGAACATGTAAGTGAGTTTCACATCAAATCCAAACGCAAGGATGTCCTTTGCATTTCCGATTGTGTAGCGTCGGATGTCTTCCAATGTGTACTTTGAATTGAAGAGGTACTTGGAATCATCCGTCAACATGATGATTGTTGGTGCCTTGAAGACATATTGTAGATATCTGATTAATTCAGTGTTTTGTCCATGGAAGATGCAGCGGCGTACTTACTTGGCGAGCTGGAAAGGTAGAGCATGGCCAACGTGCATGCTAGTACTGCTTGGTCCTCGTCCTGTAAAAATGACAAAGGGTTCATGTCGCTCGTAGGCATCCAAGATATCATCCAGTTGTCGATGAGCAAACACAATTTGTCGAAGAAGGAAGTGATGAGGTTTCTTCCCAGTTAGACGCTCAAAACGCTTAACTATGTCTGAGCCGACTGCTGTGGCTCCGGATTCATTCAGGAACTTGGCGCTGTCGGCACTCAGACTGAAGGTGTCGACTGAACCCATTTTCAAGGTCTAGCAAGTCCAAAGTTTGACGAGACAGATGAGAGTGACAGGCGAATGGAAGTACTTGAAGGGGATGGGGTTCCTAGCAATGTGGTCTAGGTATCTTGAGGAATGACAAAGAGAGGTTGGAGAGTGATGTGAGATGGGGAAGCAACCTGGTTCTCTAACGGGTTAAATTCAGCTATTTAGCATACGTGATAGACTCGGGTCGTGAAACGACTTCCAACTACACATATGGAGACGTTGTGGCCAAGAGATTGAGGCTGACAGTAGCCGGCTATACAAGTCCCTAGCGCGGCAACCATTACGGGCCCGAAGTTTAGTGGCCTGCGGTGCTACATAGTACATAGTACTACGCCGTAGGAGGATCAATGTAGCTTGGCTGTCAAGGGCTATGGACCCCTGCCTAGATCGCGGCCACAACTTTTAGCATGTTCTCACTAAAAGTCTTGGCTAGATTCGTTCCGAACTGCTAAATCAACGACACATGGTCAGGAAAACACTACTAAGCATATATGGTATTACGCCGGCTTATGGTGTCGGCGTACCCGTGACACAGGCTTACTCAGGACTGCTTTAAACATTGTCAGACCACGCCGCTTTTGCGGGTCAAATCCGATAGAATTCATGTTACATTCTGTATTCGAGTAAACCGAGAGTCCTTAGCCCAAGCCCTACAAGGCCTCAGGGTATCAGAAAATTTGGCCACTGGAAGCATAAGAGACGAAATTAGTACGGCACTTTATGCTCCTTAGACTATAGCTTTTAGACTATTTATTTTGTAACCTAAGACTTAGAAGGTCATTTTTTCTGCTACCCACTACTAGCAAGGCAAGTAATGAGGAACCCTGTCATGTCGACATTACTAGCGCGGATGAAACCATTAAACGCGTTATCTCCATTTGCTAAATTCCGATCCTCTCGGGTAGAAAGTGCCGCTGATTTTACCAATCAGTTACTTTGATGGGCTAGGAAATGTCGTATACTCTATCCGTAGGATTCTACAGTAGGAATGTTTGTTTTATGCCCTGCGAGTCCTTTAGTGTCAATTTCATAAGTCTGACATGCATTTACGCTGATTAATCACCGTAGAAATCCCCGAGCACCAGATCCAGTCAGAGTTCATTGCTTTCTCAGTGAACATTGCCATATGGTACAGTAATCCTAGAGAAAAAGAAGAGGGTCGATCATGTCTCAGTTGAGTAATGGGTGAAGAATACTATCCGTCGTACAGCAGCTTGTCAAATGTGCATATCAAACTGCCTGTACATGGAGAGCACAAGAGCCTTTACAAACAGTCTCCAGAATAGTCATTATACGTGTTTTTATACTGCTGAATGGCAAGTCGATCATTGATATTTTCATATAAGGCACAAAATAAGATTCCATTCCCTCGGGATAGACACTTGAGAGTGTTCAACAAGGTACTCTTGGTCGTTCGTAGTAACTTAGCATGGATGCGAACCGAGTAAAAACGAGCACGTCACACAGATCGAGCTATCGCCTTGCCCCTTAAACCCAGGATCATGATCCAGCTGAAAGATCCTACCAAAAAGTCCATAGTTGCTTACAGCAGCTTCGGAACACCATCAATCAACAAGCCCGAGCTGAACCATGCCACGACGTAAGCGCAAGCCACGACGCAAACTCCGAGTCTTCTCGAATGAAGCTTGTTCAACCATGTCAAGACCTCTCAACCATACCTTTACCCATGCTCCTTCAACCAGGGCCGCCGGATAAGACGGAGTAAGGGTGTTAGTTAGCAAAACACAACTTGAATCCGCACGATTGCTCTGTGGATGCAGTAGCCGTATCAATGTCTTCACGCGGAAAGAGAGAATCGGCTCCCATCATGATACACACTGCGCCTCAAGTGAGATCGAAGCCAGGGCACGGATGGAGGGTGTTAAGTGAGATGAAGTGAAACGGGCTTGTAGAGATGTAGAACGCTGGAGGATTTGGGATAAATAGGCAGGCTAGGTACGCTTTGATATGATTGTTCAAACCCTCAGATCCTCAGATTTCCAAAGACATTCACTAAACACTTTTGGATTAATTCTGCAAGCCAGACATCATGTTCGAGGTTAGATCTGCTTTTGCCGAAAGGGCTGAGAAATCCGCTTCCGTAGTAGTACGTGAAGTTGAGCTCTCGGATGAAGAAGACAGTATGTCTACCCACTTTCTATCTTTGATACTCTGGAGCAATATTGACGCTATTTAGACGCACCTCTCGACTTCTACATCACAGAACTAGCTGATACCATTCTGGATGTTGTTCAGAAGTATGGTATGCATACCAAGACCACTGAAGATGGTGTCGACAGTGTTCGACAGTGGGAGGGACGCTCCAAGTTTAGAACACACGTCGAGTATTGGATTCGTCGTCGTGAACCCATCAACTTTGTCATTCCATCCTACCCTTTCAAGTCGGTACGTGCCTCTCCATGTTATATCTTTATGAAAGACTTCGTCTAACATTAACAAGGAAAACCCTGACAAAGTGACTGGCTCACTCCCTGACATGGGAGAATACATAGGACTCTACAAACTGCATTCTATGACACTAGATGTCGGTCAAGTATATCCCTTCGGGGCCCAAGTGACAGTAGCCTCCGACGGTGCAGTATTCAATGGTACGTAGGCCCCTGAATCTCACACAAGAACAATATCTGATCATCACAACAGACATCTACCCTACCTCTGACGAAAAAGTCTGGGAGTACTCTCAAGCCATTGGCCGCATGGCAAAGCATTATGGTTTAAACGTCAGAATCAGCTCCCCTCACGAGCTGATGGGTGTCCCTACAGTACCACTAGACAAAGAATCCTACATTGAGGGTCTACACAACTGTCGAGGCCAAATCGAAAAACACACCAAGCCAGAGCTACTAGACGAGCTCTTCGCCCGTGACCCCGACTCACTTCGTACCTACACCCAGATGAGTCGCTTCTACGAGATCGATCTCAAGTACACTCCAGTCATGCAGGGACTCAGCCGCATGCAGGGAAAGAAAATTACCAAGAAACTCGCCCGAGCAACCATGGCCCGCTCTGAAGCCTTTACAGGGTTAGTTCTGAAGGCCCTCCCACACCACGTGCGTCTGTCGGTGCACGCCTCTACTGGTGCAGTCAAGCTGTCGTTCCCTCTTGTTCCACAGGGATTAGGCTCGGGTTCCGTGTTCCGCGTGCCATGGATGTCATCCATTTCTGTCAACGTGGCTGGTGTGTTTGAGAGTGTTTATTCGGGAGATGTCCGTGATACCCACGATTTGGTGTACAAGGATGGTCAGCCTTGGTGTTACAGGGAGCGCCATGACTTATTCAATTTTGCAGGCAAAGATATTGGGATTGATCATATCTACCCCCATGGTCTTTTGATCACTAGTGAAAGTGGAAACGAGTTAGTAACTATGGCTGATGAAGATGTCAAGAGGGTAAAAGGCCTTGCAAGGTTGCAGCCGGTATACGTCTATGGCTTTAGCAACGTGAAGGAGGGCCTACTTGACATGTAAGGTCAATTATTGGGACGCTCTGGTGGTATTACGGCGCGATGGACCATAGAATGGTAGTCACATTTCTTTTTATATTTGTTATAGAGATAGATTGAACAATTGAGAATATTGGAACAGATTCTGGTGGTCAGTCACACATGCACCCCTTCACAAAAGAACCCAACATTTTAAAAATGACATGTTTGTCCGTGTTTTTGACAAGAACCCATGAAATACTGAGTGCTTGGAATACAAGATCCTGTGATGCATCTTTCTCGATGCTAAGCCACTCAAAGTAGCACAATGCAGCTTTGATATATCTGTTGTTTTGACAGCAGTCATGTTGTTGCAGGGTGAATGTATTGATTTCATGCCTTCTGCTCTTCACAGCATATTCTATCCGCCCCTTGCATCGGCCCGCACCCCTAAAGAACTTTTGTTAATCACGCCCTTGCTTAGGTACTGTGGGGTGTTTTGTCTTTCCCAGCATAAACAGTTCTTCTCTTCCTTACATAAATAACTCTTCTATAATTGCGTGATTGTAAAAAATATACACCACCCAGGCCGTCCTTTCCACCAAGTGCTTACCATGCATATGCAAACATAGCAACGAATAACAAAATGCTTCAAACTAATCCTAAGAGTCCATCTAAGCACCTCCTGTAGCTTGTCCCTGCTTGAGCTTCTTCCATGGCATTGCCAGAGCAATAAGAAAGCCGATGCCAATTGTAGCGGTGGCCATAGCATAAACGACCTTGAGGCCGTGCATGTATCCAGCGAGCACATCGTCAAGCTCATCGTCCTTGAAGACATTGTAAATATCCGTAGCACCTGTTAGAACCAAAAGATCCTTGCTGATGCTATCACTGAGTTCCATCACCTTTGCAGTCATTTGGTCTACAAAGGCGGCCTGGGCGGCCGACATGAAAAGTGAAGCACCATAAGATTGAAAGACTGGGTATTTTGTCAGTATATGTTGGTGGAAACAATCATGGTGAGAGAATGTACTAACATAGAATGTTTGACGTGATAAGCGCCATGTCCATTGGATCGCAAGAACCCCGACCAACAGTCAAAGGGATCTGGTATGCAAGTCCCCAACCAACACCAGCAATGATTTGGTAGCCGATCCACTTGCCGGTGGAGGTATGCAGGCTAAAAGTATAGATGAGGCCTGCGCCAACGGTAGACAGACCGAGGGCGAAGAGCAAAATGTGTTGGTAACGACCAGTCTTTGAGATGAGACCACCAGCAAGGAAGATGCCAAATGTTACAGAGATAACCATGGGCAGATTGTAAACACCAGACATGATGGGAGTAGCGTGATCAATGCTCTGGAAGTAGATGGGAACGTAGTACACGACTGGGAAGAAGGAACCACCAATGGCGATGGCGACACCAGACATGACCAAGTTTGTTCTATCTCTGATGATGCGTGGCACGATCATGGCACGCTCGCCCATCCACCACTCATTCCCCGCCCAAACTAGGAGGATGAGAACGAAACCAATGAGGAGACCAATGACTTTGGAGCTTCCCCAGCTGTATTTTCCTTGACCGTACTCAACACCGAGAACGAAACAAATAGTCGCAGCGATGAGAAGACCAACACCGACAAGATCCATCTGCAACATCTTTTCCTTCAAGGGGACTCGAGCAGGTTTCGCCTGAGGTGGGTCACTGAAGAAGAAGGTGATGATGGCGATGGAGATGGCGCCAACAGGCAGGTTGATGTAGAAGCACCATCTCCAAGAAACCTTGTCAGAAAAGATACCACCGACCAGAGGCCCGATTACATTGGCGAAACCGTACGAAATACCCAATAAACCGAGTAGCATAGGCCGTCTTTCAGGCGTAGCCGAGTAGGCGATGATAGTATAGCTACCGGCACTCACACCAGCGCCACCAACGCCGGCAATAGCGCGTCCAACGATGAGGGCATTGGAATTGGGAGCAGCGCCGCAGACAGCAGAACCAATCTCAAAAATAAAGATAGCCAGAAGGAAGGAAATCTTGAGCGGAAAGTATTTGTAGACCTTGCCCCAGCAGGATTGGAAAGATCCGATGGTGACGAAAAAGGCAGAAGAGTACCATCCGACCTTGTCGAGACCCTGGAATTCGTCCGTGATTTTGGGAATAGCGGTAGCGATAATTGTCTAGAGAAGAGAAATATGGTTAGTGACTGATGTTTCGCATGGAATTGAAGAAAGGAGGAAAAAAAGATATACTCACCATGTCAAGAGCGATCAGAAAGAGAGCTAAGGCTAACGCAATAGCAATGAAAGTAAGCTGTAACCCCTTGGGATACTCAACCTCAGAAGTCTGGCTGTCATCGTTGGTATTTGTCTCCCTAGCCTCAGTCTTGGTCTCGACCTTGAAAGCAGGCTCAGGATCCGCGGCAACATCATTTGCCATGACTGGAACTGCGTGTGCTCTGTCAAAGTTTGGTGAGGTAGACATGGTCATTGTATGATGGAAATGTTGAATGTCGCGTTTGTGAGTAGGACATGATCTTTTTTAGCTAGCAGTCTCTCTGTGAGATGTGGACACAAGCGTCTACGTGCACAACAGCTTAATAATTGATTTCGAATTAATCAGCCAAGGGATCTGCCGACAAAGAAAAGCCCTTTTCGCTTGCATGCTTATGCTTTCGGTTTCCGCTGTAACACGCAAGGTAAACAAAGGCAATGTCTCACTGATCTTACACCAGGTTCTTTTGCAACTCCACTATAGAACCGATTGGTCCTCTGGTTAATGCAAGGAACTAAAGAGCGGGAAACAGGTTGCTAAGCCCTAAGAACGCCATAGCCCCTGTACATAGGACTTTTGTACGGCTACGGCACCGCGGCAGAGTCAATGTAACGTGGACAAGGGTTAGACGATAGCGTAAGATGTGACATAGTCTTGTCGATCATTTGCGCGGGTTTCGTCAGCCTCAGAGGCGTGTCTTTTAGAGGACGATTCAACTGCAATGGACAGGACGATGAATTATTCTCCGTGGCAATACTGGGGTGTTGATATTCATTTGATAGAGATTCCGGAAAGTGCGCAAATACTACTATCGCGTCGTCGTCTATTTGTGTTTCTAACAGTAGAAGAAGATTAACTGTTAAGCGATTTACTACTAGGTGATGCCATCCTTTAGTAATGAATAGCACTTACGTGCACTTGTATTTGAATTGCCCAAACCGTCTATACGCTGTCCATGTCTTGTATCTACATCTAAATGTCGAGGAACCCAAAAACCTCCTTCTTAAACGCCTCCGGATCCTCCAGATGACACATGTGGCTGCACCCCTTGAGTGTAACCTGGCGACTGTTCTCAATCTCTTCAACGAGAGGTTTGACACCAGCTTCGTCGGCCCAGTCATGCTCGCCGTGAAGAACCAGTGTTGGTATCTTGATATCCTTGCAGCGGCCAACAACAGACCAGCCTGATGAAATTTGTTAGCACGCACTATAGCTATAGCATAAGAGTATAATTTGTTAGGGCTTACCTTTCAGCGCTCCCAATGTGTTAAATTGGCTAGGTCCGAGCATAGTCGCATAGACAGCCGGATTGCTCATGACGACGCCAAAGAAGCCCTGAGCCGCTTCCGGCCAAGGTTCCAAACGGCAGACATGCTTATCTTGCAGTTTCTTCAATATGGCCTGCAGTCGTGGATCCTGATATTGCTGGGTAGTGTCCAGCTCAAGTGCCAGGTCCCGTTCAGCGGGGTCTAGCTCATTCAAGGTATCCTTGATTTTGTTTGTCCACAGTTCGACGGAAGCAGGAACAGAGTCCAGGATCAAGTGTTTAATCTTTGGTTGGTACTTGATTATGTACTCGAGACCCATCATGCCGCCCCAAGAGTGACCAAGATAGTCAAACTCCTGGATGCCGAGCTTTGTCACCAGGTTGTCGAGTTCAGCAGTGTATAAATCGACTGACAAGTTGAGCAGCGACTTTGACTCAAAGCTGAAATTGGTGCTTTTTGCGTTGCCGACTTGATCGTACAAGACCAAAGGTCTGCCAGTTTCTTTAGGATAACTCGCAAGAGGGTTCAAGAAGTAATCATGACTTGAACCAGGACCGCCATGAGCTGCAATCAAGGGTCGTTGGCCTGACTTCAAGTCGCCAAGAATTCTGTAGAAGGTCTGGACTTCTTGGTCAAGAGCTTCATGGGTGAAACCCACAGTACCGGTTTGATCAGCAATGGCAGACATTTCGAAAACAGAGGGTGAATGAAAATGGGTCTGGGTCTGGTTCTGAGTAAAGGTGGTTTTTCATGCAACTGAGACACGTTCAAGATTGTCTTGAATACATATATTGTGAAGATCATCAAGATGCAATCTGGCCATGACATTCAAGGGACCCCGAACTGGGGTATTAACAGTAAGCACAAGGAAGCGAAAACCCCATGCCCAAGTCATGAAATATGGAGGATTAACCGACGCTAGGGACTCACGCTAGGGGACTCGCATGCCGCTAAGGACTTGTCAAGCTGACATGCATCGCGCTAAGGACTCATGTTATGTGAGGCTGACAAGGATTACCCTACAACAGGCCTTGCCTACCCTGCTTCCACCGGGGAAAGTTCCGAGGTCTTATTGTCTCCAATTGCTATCGCTATTGTGCCATCGCATCGTCCGTATTTTCTTATAGCGTGTCCGTGAATGTGGTCCCTGTAGTTGGCTTACAAATACGATGCAGTGACCGATGTTGTTATCTCATGTTGTTATCTCCGCAAAGGCCGTAGGACATTAAACTGAACCATTCCCGGAGTGACTGTTTTAAAGGTGTTGTCATACTGGCGTTAATACAGTTTGTTTAAAGCCTGGAATTTGTATGTGAAGCAGTATATCCATTTCATTAACCATCACAGGTTCTTATGCCAAAGGACTACTACTGTTCATCCCCAAACAATGATCATGGGCTCCTCCGACTTCAACCCCAATACTGCTCGGTCAGACCCAGCATTCACCACCCTCACCTCTAATCCAGATGTTCGAGCCCGTCCCTTCTCAACTGTTGAGAAGCTTCTCTATCACTTCAAGACCGTCACAGCTCCCCTCGGAAAGGAACACCTTTCCATCTACTCTGCTCTGAAGTTGTCATTTCCTTCTTCGGTGGTAGATCCAGTACCCCACCTCCGTACAACATGGGCTGCTACAGTAAAACACCATCCACACCTTGGAAGCGTGCTCAACTTGCAAAACCACACTGATGAATCCGGAAACACTCCGGCTATACTTATTCCCACCTATGATGCTGATGAATGGTTGTCCAAGACATTCACAGTCGAGCACAAAGCAACGAGTGCAACAGATCTCTTCGAATCAGCCAAAAATGAAGAATATGCGACTTGTATTTGGATTCCCTTTTCTTCTCAAGTGCTCTTCCAAACAAGTCACTGGCGAATGGATGGAGGCTCAGTAATGACCATTGCGGTCAATTTCCTTCATGTTCTCTCACAATCCCTCGCCAAAGGCGCTGACGCCGCACTCGACAGTTTCAAATCCCCTGTTGGTGATGGGAGCATAGCACCAAACGTGGATTGGATTCTAGACACATTTGCCGACGAGGCCAGCACCCCAGACTACATGATAAAAGCTGCAGATACTATGTACACTGACATGTTGGCCGGTGCACCCAGTGTGGCGCTTCCTCCAAGAGAAGGAAGCAATGAAACCATCCCTGGAGACTCTACCCGAGCCACTCTCAATTTTGGTAAAGATACTACGAGTCAATTACTGGCAGGGAGCAAAGCGAAAGGTATCACAATATCTCTCGCTACCCATGCTGCTATTATTCGCTGTTCGGCGAGGTACCCTCAACACCCGCTGTGCAAGTCTTATGGGAGATTCGCCCCCGTTGATATACGAAAAGACTTCCCTTCGCCATACAATACGCCTCAGTACTCTATTGGCGAATATTGTGCTGCTTTTCCTGTTATTGTCTTGGATGTGGTCAACGAGAACAGGACTTTTTATCAAGTTTGTGAGGAATTGCAAAAGTCATACCAACGTGCCAGAAATTCTGGGTTCGTGGACGATGCGGGACAACCCGTGGCCACTGCTGAACTTGGTGCGCCTTTTATCAGAAGGATTCTTGACTTGGTCAATACTGCTCCACCTCCCGACATGCCGACTGTTCAGGCTGTCGATTTTGCCAGCATGGGCTTGGTAGAGAAGGTTCTGGATCGCAAGTATCCTATTCCAGGTGGAAAGAATGAAGGAGATGTGGTAGTGGAAGATTTTTGGTTGGGGACGCAGACTATAGCAAAGGCTGTCCAGTGTCATGGTTGGACGTTTCGGGATCAGTTTGTATTAACGGCAAGCTGGAATAAGAGCTACTACGATAAGATTTTCATAGAGAACTTTTTGAAGGAGGTCAGAGACGAGATGGTTCGTGGCCTCCAGGCTTAGGTTAGAAGCGGGAATTGGTCGTGTTTTTAATTTGAATCATTGGTATAATTTCTAGTTTGGGTACTTATTTATCAATTTCTGTACTATCAAGCAAATGCAAGCTCAGAAGTCTCCATTAACTCTAATTTCTAATAAAATGTATCGGTACCGATTAAAATCTCTAAATCTCAAACCAAGATTCTCTCAATAACACACTTTCCTACCAAGATTATTCAAGGGCAATAACCAAACTCTATAAGTCTAGTTCGGGTACGACCTGAGGGGAAAGTACCCTTCAGGCATTGGATCAACGTGCCACAATTTCGAAGACATGTTATTGAAACAGCTTGACCATTCCTTCTTTAGGCTATCGGGCAGATCCCAATGCAAAACATCATCTTGAAGTCTCATACGAACCAGGTGTCGTGTTTCCCCAGCTCGATCACCATCCTTGAAGGAGTCTCTTCTGTGCAATATAAAGAGATTGTTGATGAAGTGAATATCGCCTGGCTGAGTCTTGATTTCCAGTTGTACCTGTCTAGCAGCATACTCAATATCATTCAGTGCTTGATATTGCTGCTTGGAAACAGCCGGAAGATGGTGGGGACGTGGATGTATCGCATTCCCAAGAAGTGAGGTGCGTCCAAAGTTGATAATGAATCTCTTCTTGTGATAGAAAAATATTGGTCTGGGACACCTTGAAGATGTAAGATCGAATCAAAGATGAATCGAGGTGCCAGTGTTGATCTTACCTCGGAAATACCCAGTCCGACTGGGAAAGAAGACGAATTGATTCGCCATTCAGAATGTTGTAAACGGCGTAACCCGAAGCAATGATGCATCGTCCCCCTGAGGCAGCGGAGCTTCTTGTCAACCAGCTGATGACATCTCCTGCCTCTTCATTGTGAAACGCCTAGAGGCTTGATGTCAGAAGCCAGGCAGTGAAATGGGAATATTGTCAGACGTACGATTTCTGATGTCGAGTGTCGATGATGCTGTCTGGTGAGTTCAGACGACTTATCTGCCACGATATGGACTAGATGACTGTATTAGATACCCGTTTTACTAGACCGGTAATGCAATACTGACCCAGCATGTTTCCTTTCTCATCTTGTTGGCCGCAACGGTTGGCGATATACGACTGAATGCCAAGGTACATCATTGTCAAATCTTCCGAAGAGTGGTTCTTTGGATCGAGGCCTCGAATCAGACCAAAACCTTTACCTTCATAAATGTCCAGTCGGATAGAATCCAGCTTCTGCCCCAACATGGGCAGTGGAAAGTTTTCGCGGCAGATCGAATCTCCATCTAAACCGAGAGCTACCTAACATTAGAAGCTGTTGACCCGGACCCGTTTCAAATCATACCTTTGAATTTGATAAGAGCGTCCTTGACTTCTTGTATCTCCAGATCGTCCAGATGGTGTACAAAATCATCTTCATTGGCGAACTGATGGCCGTCCCAAGTTCCAGGGAGATTGATCGAATAAGGAAATCTTCCAAAATTGGGTTTTGGGTTCATCTTGGGAGAGTTGTTGAAGGATAATAATAGCTTATTGTAGACCATCTGGAGTGGAAGACATGACATTTGTATGTCAAGAACTTTGATCAGAAGGTTGTCGTTGGACTTGTTGAAGCCTTGAAAGGTTATGTTGGGTTCTACCGCTACATTTTCAACATGTATATCGATGGAGCCAGCGTCATGGTACTTTTCTCAACCTCGAATATGATTGCACAAATTGACTCGGTTTCTTCAAGTTAGCCGTGTAATGATTCATCAGACAAAGCCCCCTGACATCGCGCATGGCTCGAGTCGGTAATAATGACGACAAAATTCCTTATCTAAGCATCTTTACGACAGTCTTACATCAGATCTCAACTAGTTATGTAGTACAGGGAAGGAGATGAACAGCGAACGAGAGAAGAGATAACAACTGCGCATGTAGTGGGTTATGATTGCCCTAAAACAGGGACAAGGTCATGGGGACATTGATCAACATAAAGGCTTGTTGTCTTGGCACTTCTTAGATTTATGCCGAAGGATGAAGAACTGGGCTGGTGAGTATGTATTGCGTTTCTGTTGTGTGACATTGATATTGTTTCGTGAGGGTCACTCCTTGAAACTTGGAGCTGTAGAGAGAAGAGAAAGGTCGACATTCAACTTGATATATGGTCTAGAACCATTGAATAGATACTATCCTAGAGTTATACAGCTTTTTGTTGGAAACTACATCATTATAATGAACCCGTCTCTTGTAATATTGATCATACTTCAATTATAAGGTAGCAGCTAAATCTCTATGGAGTAACATCCACTATCTCTTGGCAGTTAGTTACCTGCATGTTACACAACATTTGTTTTCTTTGCTGGTTCCTCAACAACAAGCAAGTCAAATGGGGGCTTCCGGAGTTGCTCCGTCAGTACTCGGACAAGATTTAACTGGCTCCGATAGGTGCATTAAATGTTACCCACAACAAAAGGAAATAAAGAACTTGCTCTGCAGGAGGAGGGATCAAGCCAACTGCGATAGGCTAGCCAAGAGAAGAGGAAAGACTAACGGGTTTACAATTCCGGGAGTGTTTGTTTCCGTTCAGTCTATCTGTGGGTCTAAGTAGTATGGAAAAAGAAAATCAAATATCGCGTCATTATGTTCCGGGTCGGTCTGGGCCACATACCAGGTGCATTATGCCGATTCCAGACTAATGATAGATTTCATCGTGGCAACTTCACTTCAGTCTCAATCCCAATTCTACACAAATGAAGACTACAGCAGCTCGATGTCAAGTAGTCTTCCTCGATCTAGGAAATTTCATGGCCTTGTTCTATTATCTTAGTGCATCGATATACGTCCAATGAATTTACTTATCTTCACCTGTTACTTCAGCTTGACCCCATGAGATCCTTACCCTCTCCCGAGGACCTCCCCTTCGTTCTCAGCCTTCTGTGCCTCCATTACCAATCACGCGCCAGATCGCCATTACTACCACAATCCGATCTATTACGTTCTTCACATTCTATCGGGATACAATGTGGTATGGGTGTCACGTAGCGCGAGGGGGATAAAACTAATGATGCAGGCTGAGGTCGCGAATCTCCGGACATGCCCTGGAAGTGGGGAAATTAGGAGTGGTTGTTAAACGGAGCTATTGAAATCCATAGTATCGGAAGTCGCTGCCAATCAAGGTTGAGTCTGACCGCTTATTTGTTCGATGTGATGCGTCTCTAGGTCCGTTGTTGGTCAGTCTTGTTGGGTCTCTGCATTCTTACGGATGGCAGATATTTCTATGCTCCTAGCTAGCCTCTTAGGTCTGGTGCTATTCTAAAATTGCTGAAAGGCATACCAGGGACATCCATGCTGATCTTCTCTTTTCGGGTACCTAACACAACATGTTGTGTAACCAAGAACGAAAGCCCGAAGACGCATTTGTAACTTCTGCAACAGTGACATGGCGTTTCGATACCTTTAGCCCATGCTGGCTTAGAGGCCCATGCTTCAGTTTTGATTTGACTGAAGATCTTAGATAGTGAGACATTGTGAACACCAGACCGACCGAGACCATGTCTACTGCGTAGCAGAAACGTTATACGCCTGGTCTTGGGGTACGAAAATAAGCAGCCTAAGAGATCTAGACTCAGTGGCATAAGCTGACCTATTGATCTCATGTCTTATGCTTCTAGCGGCCAATTGTTCTGACCCCTGAGGCATGGTTTCCTTGTTGTCGAGGCGTTGATGAGGGGTATACAAAGGTCCCGTCTGTGGCGTTGAGCGGCGTAGCTGATACTGCCGTGAGACGCCATGTTATCGTAGAATGACGATTGTACAAAAAGGTGATATTCGTTGAGGCGGTGGACATGCATTGGAGTAAAGAACATTCATTTTTAGGTAAGTATATCCTTGCAAGGATAAGAAAAAAGAACTCTGCCGTCTGTACAACTCTCGGCACTACTCGCGTCATCTCATCGTCAGGAGAAGAAAGAAAAGAAATCTGATTAAAGCGAGAGACCGAAGCTTGGCATTGATATACATGTGAGTAGCAGGAAGAATAACGTCCTAAATTTTAGGAAATAAACACAATACAAGGAGCATACAGTGATGTACTAATTTTGTCTCTTGTGCTTCCCGCGGCCGGTGTTTCTAATAGCTTCAGGAGTAGTGATAAGGGAATTAGTTTGGTACCCAGACCGAGTTCCATTGTCAAGACTATCTGAAATTCGGTCATGTACTGACGTCCTCTTGGGTTTGTCAGCCACATGTATAGACTATGTTATTCATAATCTACCCCAAGACTCGCACTAACTCAAAATGCCTCACCGGCCCAAAGACGTTCCCACGCCTTCGGAAGAACCTCATCCTGCAGCTTCTTAAAAAAGTCTTCCACAGCAACCGGCTCGTCACCCTCCACCATCAACATGCCATCTTTAACCCCGTGCCAGCCCTCAATGGGAAGCTTGATCTTGTCTCGTCCAATGCCATAAAAGTACCGACCCTTGAAAGTCTTTTCACCACGTTCAATGGCATCGTATTCGTCCTGGCAGTCCTCGCAGATGAGACCTGACTCAAAGGTCACGTACAGGTACGCCGAGCGACCTCCCCACCATCGGAACTCGCGTTCAGGGTTGCAAAAACCGTCGCAACCATAGTAGGTGTCGTCAGCTAGACATAAGTCACCTTCATCTTTGGGCGGTGTTTCGTCTTCTTCCTCCTTGACACTTTTGTCTAGCTCGGCCGCGTCTTGACCGTCTGTAACTTGTGTTTGGCTATCATTGTTTGTTATGACCTTCTCCTCCTCTTCAGGTTTATCAGTAATTTCACTGTCAACGGCGACCTTGTCCTCGGCCGCACCCTCTTCATTGTCGTCGTTGTTACTTAGTTGCGAAAACAAAGCAGAACCGACAATCCGAGCATATCTACGTAGTTTTTCATCGCCACGAAGAGCCTTACTCATAAGACCCAATAGTTGTGCCAGCAACATCAGAAAAGCTGCATCGTTCCATCCAACAGAATCATCGAGACCAGCGAAACAATCCTTCAGCAGAGACTGCACAGTCTCCTGGAATTTGATCGTAGGTCCCATGACCAGGTACATATAAGCCAGCGACACTCTATGAGCACTGGTCCAGGAGACAGAGGTTCGTGGGATGTTGACTATAAAAGGGCGTTGATCGAGACTGGCCAATGAAGCAATTCGCTCTGCTTTATATGCAGGATCTCGTGATTCGCAGAATAGTGCCTGCTGAACGTTTGACATTAAATCAAGGAGACTGTTCATCAGCCAGAGAGCAGTTCCACCTAGAATGGGGTATCTGAAGGCCGTTGAGTGAATGTCGAATAACTGATCGAGAATTTCCATCGCTTTTTGAGGGTCTCGGCACACTTCAAAGTAAATGCGTGCGAGATGGAGTCGTAGAGGTGTGGAAGCATCCAGATTGTCTAGGAACTCAATTGCTTCTTCGTAGAACCTTACAATAAAGTCCTGTTCCCCTCTCTCACAAGCGATATCACAGAAGATTACTAGTTTCTCCTCAGCATCATAGATGAAGTCTGACGCGAGCCAGGTGATCCTCTCAAGAAGGCTCCAATTCTTCAGCTTTTGAATGTAGTCTGTCTTGTCCTCCCTTCTCTCAACGACTGTGAGCTCGGCGGAAAGATCCTCACCAGGAGTAATTCCTTCGGGGTCGCTGGCCTTGGCTTTGGCGTAAGATTCTAGAGCAGCTTCCGAGTAGCCAAGTTCCCATTGGGTTCTTGCACATGCCGTGTGGACGGTACGTTGGAGTGAAGGAGGCACTTCGTTAGTTGATAGTTGGTTGACTGCAGCTGTTGCCACGTCATGTGCTTCCTTCTTCTTCTTCAGCTGCAACAGAATACCGACTAAGCCGTTGGAGATTTTGTACCACTCCTGGTCGCTAGGATTGCAAAGCTCTAGAGCGCGTTTGCAGGTTGTCTCGGCAGGTCCCATGAGGTCGCACCAGTCAAGAACTTCAGAGATAGCACGATGTGCTGTTGCATCGGGTTTGATCTCGTCGCCAAAAAGGTTCAGAATCCCAAGACTAACGATGTTCTCATCGTACGTGTCCTTGTCTTGACGTTTATTACATTCATCAGGAAAGTTGATTGCAGCCTGGTCCATAAGCAGTTTCTCTAATCCACTCTAGGCAGAGTAAAACCAATCATTAGCCTTTGTGAAATCATCAAGGTATTTTCAAATGCAGCAGGAAGCAAATGAATGAGACGTTCTTACCATATGAAGAAGATCTCGCAGGCGTTTCCACCTTTCAATAGCGGCTGATGCGTCTGGCGCTTCATACAAGTCACGTAAAAAGCCCTTGGCTACCCCGAAGCGGCAAGATGGGGGATCAGGCCCAACGCGTTGCCACCATTCAACTGCAAAAGTGCTGAGGTTCTGTCTGATTTCTTGCTTTTTCAGAAGTTTGTACCACTCGACCAGTTTTTCGTGGGTCTCGGAAACCAAGGCACGATTATTGTAGATGACATTGACCTTGCCGAGCATCTTGGCATATCCGGTCTTGTTAGACAAAACCTCGGCAAAAGCTTCAAGAACCTCTATTTGCTCCTCGGAGGTATGCTGGTTTATGTCTATATTGTTGAAGTGATATAGGAAAGAAGTACCACGAGCCTTGAGCTTACTCTCATCGTCGTCGATGGTACGTAGAAACTCGGCGCATGTCATGGCCATCGTTCGATGTGCCTCTGAAGGCCCCCATCTAAATTTGCCTGAGTTTTTCGAGCTGTCGGTGAAATAGAGTCTTATGGAGCGTTCCCGAAAAGTCACTGGAAGTGGACCATCGTCGTAAATACTGTCACGGTTATTATCCTCGTCCTGCTTTAGATCTTGGACTGTAGTAACTTTGCTGGCTGTGATTTTGGCGTCTACTTCAGGATCATAGCCGGCACCGCCAACTCTGAGGAATTTAGAGAATAGCTCGGGCATCTCTTCGATAGTAAACTCATCGTCCTGTGCAATATGTTTGATGAGTAACTGAACCTCAGTAAGCGACAAGCGCATCTTGGAGAAAGCGACCCAATGGAGTAATGAGGCGGCAACTCGTTGGTGCTTGGCTGGTAAACGACGTTGACATTCGGCGAGAAGAATGTCGTAGATGCCGGTGAGGTCTTCTGGTTTCTTTTCTTTGAGTGCTCGAAGAACTGCACCCTCGCGGCCTAATTCATCAAAGCGAACGAGGAGATGTTGGGCGTATAGCATGTCTATTGTGTCTCGTTAGTACCTTGAGAGACACCAAAACAGAACAAGAAATGTACTTACTTGGAGAAACTTCTTCGATAGTATCAGCAACCCTCTGTTTGACATAACGACTGAACTTTCTGAGGCTGTTGAGCGAGTTGAGATGGCCCCAGATCAAGGCCTTGAAATCCTGACTTTGCTTTTCCTTGGTCGCCTGTACCTCAACCAAGTTTGTCCCTTCAGGAACATCCTTCAAGCGATCAGGCCGTGAGGTCACTACAAGCGAGATTTTGAGACCTTTGTCATTAAAAAAGTCGGATAAGAATTGTTTGAAGCTCTCCCAATCGACCATCTCATCCAGACCATCAAGGACAATAAAGAGATTGAAGTTAGACTCAGGTCCAAAGACAGCGACGAGAAGATGCTTGACCAGATCTTGCCACTTTGTATTGTCGATAGACAGGTCGTCTCTCGATATCTGAGCACTCAGCTTCTCGCAAACAATATTGTTGGATTCCGCGATCTGGATAATGATAGTAATAATACCGCCGAGGAAAAAACTATAATGGAGCTCCTGCTCACGGAAATAGAAGTGTCCAACACAAGTATGTCCAGTTTCATCCTGCTTCGCCCTCTGCGCTAGCTTATCATACACCGCAGCGGCCATATGACTTTTGCCAGTTCCAGGTCCCGATGTGAGAGCGAAAATTGGGCGTTTGGTGTCAGGCAACTTTAGCCAATCTTCCCACTCAGGCTCTGAGAAGATCCAACCACATGAGTCCGGAAGGAGTGTCTCTTCTAAGCTCCTGTATTCATGATCGTCGTTGTATACTACCAGCATGAAGTGGCGGACCTTGTTACCAGAGGGCGGTTTATTAGTTTGAGGCTTTTCTTGGGATTTTTCTTGGGACTTTTCTTTCTGCTTCTGGCCACCGAAAAGCTTCAAGAGTTTTGCAATATCACCCCTGATGTTTTCCGTGTTCTCGTGAATGGTGTCGATGGTATGACCGACTCGCTGTAGCATCTCGGCGTGGTTTTTCTGGTTCTCGTCCAGCTGAGACGTCATTGCACGAGTCTCTTCGGTATTACCAAGAATAGCGAACTCAGTAGCTTGTTGGAGATGGTTCATGTTCTTGTCCATCTTGGCACGGGCACCACTGAGTTCTCCATCGTCACCTTTAAATAAATTGGAGATCCATTTCTTGAAACGTCCAAGCTCGATGTACTTGTGTGCGAAACCGCACATGGTAAGTAGTGAAGTGAAGACATCCATCAAGCAATTCTGATAAGCTTTGTCCTTGGGCAGTCTTGTCTCCAGAATGGTGATTCTACTGAGGAAGCTGTTCATATCCTCAAAAAAGACAATGACTATGTCATAGTCGGCCGAGACAGAGCGACAAGCCTGAAGCATGTAGGTCAAGGCTGTTCCGATGGCAGCCGCTGGTGGGAAAGCTGGCGATGCAGCAGCAATGATCTGGTTTGTGCCATTCTCCACCAGGTCCAAGTTGGCTGCGAATAAGGTTCTCAAGCGATCGACTTTTCCCTTGTCATGCCTGAATTTGTGGAAATTATTCATTTGGTCAGTTCCAAAGTCAATCATTGACTGCACGTTGTCAAACTTGGGTTGGAGGTCGAAACCGACGATGCTCTGATAGCTCTTGATGGCATCTTTCCATAGGTCTGTAACATCCCGATCGTCGTTATTGAGTAGGTCTCCCAACTCGTGGGGCACCTTTTTGACTACCATACTGTGTAAAGAGAAGATTGTCAAATTGTCAACAGCTGAGATTTGGTAAGATTATTGATGAAATAGATGAGGACAAGCAGGCCTTGATATGGAAAATGGCTCATGCTCATTTGTAAAAGTAAGCTTAACTGTATGAGGCAGTTTTACTAGAGCTATCATAATCTTTGCTTACGGGTAGCAATACCCTTGACCACTATCGGTCTAGTGGACACGAGCTGACTCTGTTAACAAGGGTTTAAATACAGTCAGCAGAAAACGACCCATAGTAGGGCTGAGGTCCCTGGACTCTTGGTGTTCGAATGTGACCTCACTACATGCGGGAGGCCGGCCATCCTGACCCCGCAAACACAGACATCAAGCGAGACTCGGGAGTTCACTACTTGTATTCTACATTCTCTCATATTCTTTTGTCCAGATTTCTCAATCATCATCTTTGAGCTTTTCTCAGTGACGATTATTTCTTTTCAGCATGGAGACTGAACCGGGAGAATGCGCCAACTGTGGAATACAGGCAACCATGCATTGCGCTGGCTGCACAGGAGCACCGGATTATCATACTGGCGATGCCAATACAGTCCTCTACTGTGGTCGCGATTGTCAAACAAAGAACTGGCCTGACCATAAATCTCATTGCAATATCATGAAGCGACGAAAGAAACTATTGCGCACAGCTAGCATACTTCAACGAGCCTTGTTCACGTATCGAGACATTCTGTACGACATTGATCTTACCAAAATTGAAGAAAGAAACGGAATACTCTATCTGCATCAAAAACAGAGGTCCATTGCCGCTCATGTCAAGCGGGGACCCTTCCCGAATCATCTGACCACCAATGCCCAGCACAAAGAAGCAGCTCTCACGATTAATCAATGCACAACAGCCATGGCGTTATTGAGTCGTCTGACACGAAAACTTCTTGCAGGCAAGTATTCTCAAGTTTCAATTGCTAGATATGAACTGTTTCTCACACATAACAGGAGTTTGTTCGACTATGGAGGTATTGGACATACGCATCGGAAAACCGCTCCTTCAACCGAAGCTACTTCCTGGTCCTGACTTGAAGGACTGTCCGCACACGGTGATCAAGGTTGGACTACTAAACACCACCGAGTCGTGGATCGTCGACACAACAGGCTGTCAATATGGATTCCGGGAGATTTTGGTCCCTTTCAACAAGTACATCACAAACAATTCCTGCCAATTTTCAGGCCAACCTACAATGTACAACTGGACCGAAACGAAAGACTTGGATTATTTCGCGACACTACCTGTCATGAATAAATCACGAGCACAGAAGCAAGACCGAGCGATGGAACGAAGGGCTCGTTTACACTTTGCCGACTTTGTCAACAGACATGTAGGCTCAGATATACTCGATGGTTCTGCCTCTGAGTTTAACGAAAAGCTTGAAAGTTTTGGGAATATGCTGAAGACGCATATGTTGAGCCTAGATGGATCTTAATTCGGGATTGGCTCCTAGATGGTGCCTGGCATGCTGCCATTTACGAATGCAATGTTAATATTCGACGGATTACAATAGGGACATCTGCAAAAAAGGAAACGAACCGTAGTGGACCTGGCAGGGGTATAAATTTAGGCAAAAGTAGGGGAGGATCTTTCGGCTGGATGCGCCAATAAATCCTACAGCATGACATCGTTGTTTCATGGGTAGCAGAAAAGTCAAACTCTCGAGTCTTACGGTACAGAAATAAGTGGAGTAAGAAGCCCTATGTAAATGGTATAAGCTGATCTACTAATTTCGTCTCTCATGCTTTTTCTGGACAGGTATTTTTGTGACCTACGAAAACTCAATTAGTACCGCAAGAGGACCGGGCGAGACCGTGCCAGGATCTACAATGTCACTGTTTTAGGAAGCTATCCGGACAGGCCAAGGATCCATCGACAGCGTTAATCATGACCAGGGTACAACCAACAGACTAACAGGACCGACAACAAGAGTTCTTTGAGTAATTTATGGGGATCAACATAGTACGCGGAAGGGCCCGAATTGTCCGTAGCATGATCGGCAATGTGACTGCTATAGGAAGCTGTCTTCAAGGCGAGGTATCCATCTCCAGCTTCGCCAGTAACAGGGGTATAACCAACAGAGTTCAAATACACAACCAACAAGACTAAGAATACGGGATATTCATGAAGAATTATTGGTCGTATACGGCAAATAGTTGCCGTAGGATTGCGGGTCGAACAGTTCCTTATGTCAAGATCCATAGTAAGGATTCACTAGAACTTGCAACCACCAACACAGACAAACCCTCACTTGTCTACACGTCCAGCATAAGAGTTTTCGACCCAAATCCATTCTCTTCAGTAGCATTCTGACTGAGTTTCACCATGTCCTCACCAGAGTTGTCACTTACGTTCGCGTTGTTGTCGACAGTGACAAGTCATTTTCTTTTCCAAAGAGAAGACGAGCTTTGTTCAGAAATCGTCTGCTGGGTCTCTCTACCCCTTATTTGCAGGCTATACAGCCCCAATAACAAAGCCAATCTAGTCTCGTTTCTGTCCACTAACTCCCTGGTTCAGCCAGCCCGTCCGATTTGCTTATGGGCTGTTGCCACATGTCTTTGTGTTGTGTCCTTGTGTCGAGCCGAAGCAGCCTCGGTGAAGCTGTTGGTGAGTCCAAATCACAGTGTATTTTAGACTTTTGTTGGTTTCTAAAACGCAATTAGCCAGTACTCACTCCCTTGCTTCTCTTGACTGAAAGAACGAGGAAATTGGAAACCCAATCAGGTGGCAATTCTGTCGTGACTGGACTATACGAAAACAAGCCTGCGTTATGGATTATTTCTCTATTCTCAGTCCTTACACTCACAGATTGGGGTTACAGTGGGCTTCTCCCATCCTTAATTGCCACTAACTCATCATTCGTTGTTTACGGAGCATTTCTGGTCGAGAATAGGCAAAGATCGATACTGCCAACTCTACCGACATTTGAGAAATGCATTTACTCCCTTGCACTAAGGGTAACACTTATACTGCTGATTGTTCTTTCGGCAAGAGTCTTGCTAATTGGACTACCACCAAGCAATGCCTTGTCCTCATTGCTTTTGGGAATTACGAAAGCCTTGTCTTGGTTGTACACCGCCCAAAGCGTAAGTTCAGTATTCGCCATCAAGAAGAAAAATGTGCCTAATAACTGATCTAGGCTCAACATTTATCCTGGAGCCTAGCATCGATGCTAGCGTCCTTCGGGTTACTGTGTACTCGCAATCCTTTCAGCTTCTCGACCGAAAGCCAGGCTGCATCAAATGTACTTGCTTCTTTACTCACCCTTGCACAAATCTATGGATTTATTCCCAAACAGTTCAGACCAAGAGTGGTTTTGGTGGCAGCCGTTCTTATACCATTAGTCCCATACTCTGCAAATATTGTCGCAATTCACAGATCCGAACTAGATGCTGAGGCTTTCAGTGAAAGTAGCCCACACCCAGTTGAAGTTCTATTCAATCGCTCCAGAGACGAGTTCCAACAAATGGTCGCGAAACAATCTACCACTTTTGAGATGGCATCTAACGAATATCGATCAAGGTATGGTCTCGATCCACCACCAGGGTTCGAGGGCTGGTTCCAATTAGCAAAGTCGCTCGAGTCGCCCTTGATTGATGAGTTTGATACAATGGATCATTCGATATCTCCGCTCAGAGCTTTCAGTGGAAAGGACATTGCAAAGGCAGTGCATCACGCCCAAAGTCTACCTGGGATAGACTTGTGGCTCTGTCAATTCTCAAAAAAAACATCGAAAACGGAATGCAGACATCCATATCGAACCTTTGACCGGCACATTTCGCAAATGTTCAACACCATTTTGATGAACGTGACAGAACTTCCTGACGTTCAGTTCCTTATCAACCACATAGATGAACCCAGAGTCCTCGACCACTTTCAGGAGGGGAAGATAAGTGTTGAGAACCATAGCCACAGGAATGTTTGGGATATAGTGACAAAAAACTGTGACTCTATTCATGGCGAGGCAAAAGAGGAAGATGGTATCGAAACCTTTGGGCTGCCATTCGTTACCAAAGTCACGTCAAGTCAAGATCTGTGTCAACATCCTGAATATGATGGCCAGCATGGCCTCACTTCAAGTCCTGTCTCTTTCCGTCCGATCAAAGGCCCACTACCCGTTCTCTCGACGGGTACACTATCTACTATGAGGGACATTTTATTCCCAAGCCCTGCATATACAGAGACCGAGTTCATTTATGACGAAACATCAGATGTTGAATGGGATCAGAAGCACAACAGTCTTTACTGGGCTGGGTCGACAACCGGAGGGTATGCAACTGATACAAATTGGCAACACTTCCACCGGCAACGATTTATGGAACTAGCACAAAACTTACGAAAGAGGAACTACTACCTCAGAGTCAAAGATGGTGTTGCCAAGCGTGTGACATCTTCTTTTCTCAATGGAAGACTATTTAACGTCGCATTTACCCGTATCTTTCAGTGCGAACGAAAGTCTTGCAGGGATCAAGATACCTATTTTGGGACAAAATCATGGGTTGACAAAGACGAAGCACTGAAATCGAAACTCGCTTTTGATATTGATGGTAATGGTATTAGCGGCCGGTTTTATAAGTTGCTGGCTTCCAGATCGGTGCCGCTAAAGCAGACACTTCTTCGAGAATGGCATGATAACCGCCTTGTACCGTGGCTACACTATGTGCCTGTTAGTCAGAGTATGGAGGAGCTTCCCGAGTTGGTGTCTTATCTGACACTAACGAAATCTGGTCAAAAAATTGCCAAGCAGATTGCATTCAACGGTCGGGAGTGGTATGCAAGAGCGTTTCGTCAAGCTGATCTCGGTCTGTACATGTACAGGCTATTGCTGGAAATGGCAAGGCTTCAAGACCTAGAGCGAGCACCAGATACCTAGTTCCTTTAGATAACAATCACAAGCTTCTAATCGTCATCCTTGATGACACGTCTGCGCCCAAATACCGCAGCAAAACGCCAAACGAAATCATACGCCTCTTGATCTCCTTTGTATTAAGTGATGCAATGTATTGCGACGAGGCATTGTATATGAAAGTAGATACCAGAGACATGCGTGCGGTAATAAAACCGGCACGGCACGGCATAGAGATAACCGTGTTAGATAAATCCTTGTATAGCACACAATGATCAAGATGGGTCTTCTTACTCACTGACAAAGACTAACGGCCAGATCTGGTTCTAGGCCTTGATAATGATGGATCATTGGTTTCCACCAGTTCGGTCGAGAGCAATGTGTTATCGAGAGGAGCACTCATTGGTTCGTGAACGAGGAGGGAGACCAACTAAGCAATCTTAGTCGGGCACAAAAGTTTGAGATAGTGTGAAAAGTGTGAGGTGGCCACTCAAAGCTAGGCCTCGTGATTTCATGACTTTATCTAAAAATGCACTAAGACATAAGACATCAAGCAGGAAATACAACTGTTTCTGTGTGATATCATTATGCCCTCACTTACCCAGAGTTGCACAGCCAGATGGCTTTTGGCCTGTGCGCCTTCAACAGGATTTCCTCTCCCTCGCTTATGGGTAAGGTAAGTTACCTATTGAGCTAATGTAAATGTGTCTAGCTGATCAATATCTGTTCCAGACCGATAGCTAGGTGGCATGAGGAAGAGATTTTCACAAGAAGCAGTCAGAGGCTTGCATTAGCCCGATACATACCAGCCTCGATCAATGAGCTATAAAAACGGTACTTGTGTAATAAGTGGCACAGCATCCACATCATAAGGTGCCAAAAACAACATTTCGCATAGTTGCAATTGGCAGGGCTGATGCAGTAGCTTCTCTGACGCAACTAACCTGTCCAATGGAATGTGAAACGTTGGGACTAATAATAAGCCTATCTGTTCTGGGCTTTGAACTATTTAAACTTTATCTACGATACAAATACCATAAGGCTGATCCTCTACTATTTCCGTATTTTTGTTTTGTGCCTCTTAAGTCATTTCATCTTGACGACGTGGCAATCGTTCATGCAAAGCAGCCACCGACACATTGCTTTTTTTGAAACAAAGCAAAAAAGAAGAAAAAAACTTGAAAAAACATTCGCAAGCTTGTGCAGTTCTTGTCTTGGTTACCGATAAATTAGGTCTAGTAGCTGAAACAAGCAAAATTAGCTGCAGCTCTAACAAGACTAGCAGGGAGGTCTCCACCAAGCCACAGAGGTCTAGGGGTTCGTAGTCACCACATATAAATTAATTCATCCGCCGTTGTGAGACGGGGATACCCTTGGTTGAGAGGCTGTGTCTCTTTTTCTATTTTCTCTCCATCTATTAATATTCCTCTGACCCTTCTTTATAAGTTCGAGGAGTATAAAGTTGGTTTGTCTGCAACAACAACAAACTTTGTTCGACGATAACTCACTTCCAATAAGAAGAGAGCAGCTGTCAACACACAGTAACTACTGAACTCAGTAGTGGACACGTATGTGACTGATAGGAATTGTCTGTCAAGCTTCCCTTTCGACGCTGAATTCAAGAGCGAGTTCACCAGAGCCGTTCACAAAGTCAGTCACCCCTGGTCATATTATACTCCACATTGCTAACGCTCTCGCAGACTTTTTCCATATCCCTATCTCTCGGCTATTCTTCCTTTGGAAGCGTATTTCTAATCTCTTATCATCACTCGCCATGGACATCAAGGCTCCCAGACCGGTCATGGCCTTTGATGTCAAAGACAGAACAACTCACAAATTCATCCTGGTCCAGCTTTTTGTCATAATAACATTCGCCTTTCACACAACAACTCTTCTGTATCTACCCAAAGTCAAAGAACGACTAATACCATCTCATCCTCGGCTTTCAATCACATCACCGGCCGTTATCGATCAAGCCAACAACACGTCAGCGTTTCCCACGGTTATCTCTTTGAGTGAAACACAAAACAATGTTCATTCCGCTGCCTTGATATGTGGTGACGTCTGGCTAGCTCTGAGTCTCATGGCTGGAACTGATGCCTTCTGGGTCGTGGCAACCTTTAACCACACCCTCATGAAGAACTGGCACTATTTTGTCAGTATGCGAATGATGGCATTAGCATCTATTCTATCGTTCTGCCTGTACATACCCTCGAATTGGGGTGACAAGACTACTCGACTTCAGGATTACTCCTTCGCCTTATCTTTGTCCTGTCTCACATATTTCTTGTTCAACTACACGCTATCACGAGCACATCGACGTCCACCGACTACTCTTATCAATGCTCAGTTCGGAACACTCCAACAGTACAGCGATAAAATGCGTCGTTTCTCATTCGGATGGAGCCGTGCATTACAAGTCTCTGCGATCATTTGTTCGTTTCCGACTGTTCTCACTGCAATTATACCTGCAGGATGGGTAACTGTCATCCCATTGCTGACTATACCATTCGAGGTACGTCGAATTCAGATTTAAAAGAACGGAGAATCGGAAATGCTGACCTGTTTATAGTCAATTCTACTGGCTTCAAAAAAGCTGGGAAGGAGTCCAGAGTTCATACTGAGCGGCGGTGTCTTCATCCACGCAGTATGCTTCACGCATTGGGGTCTTTCACAAGTCACTTCAAGTCCACGACTTGTCCTCCCCTCATGGGCGTTTCTAGCGCTTGTAGTGGCAGGACGACTCATTCTGGACTTGCATCTACAATCTTCATCACTCAAGTACCAGGAGTTTCTGTGGGTGAGGAAAGAGGTTCTTATTTCAACAAAGACTCTTTTGGGTATTTGTGCGTTTTGTCTACTGGCAGAGCAGGTTGGGGTACTTGTAGTATCATACTGCAAGTTATTCATTATACCTGTGTTTTACTCAATTAGTTTATTGGGTGTCGCGACGCCTGCAGCATATAGCATCGTCACAAAAAAGGTGAAACAATAATAGACGAGACTAAAATAGGCTAGACATTCACAATTGATTACAAGTTGCCTTGAAGCATAAAATTTCATCAGTGTCACAAAACCCGATCAATTTCTAGTGTTCTCGCTACCAGAACGTTAGCAAGATTTGTCGTTCTAACCATGGGGAATAAAATCAATATGTCATTCGTGCCTATATATTGTGATAGTGGCAGGACCTCTGCAAGCTCTTGCGTGTAGCAGGTTTTGGTTTGTCTGTCATTCCGTTGTTGTAGCTAGGGTCGGTTAGCAACAGGGATCAGGGTAGGATAAGCTAGGCAAATTGACTGACATGGATACTTAGTCTTTTGTATTCAAGGGGTCCAAAAGTAGTCTTATCTTTATGTTAAAGGAAGGATAAGTGGGTTGTATAGCAGTGCTTTTGTATTTGTGTAAGATTAAGGTTACTCTAAGAGCCCTATTTTTCGTGACGAAGCTGCATCTATCGATTTTGCATTAGACTTCGAGGGATACCTATATCAATCAATTGTGCAAAGCTCGGAAGCCAATAGTTAGTTGTCATGGTTGGAGATCGAGACTGTAGGTTAGGTAATTAAACGTAAATGAAACTATCGAATGTGGCGTCCGACTATTGACGCTAAAGACAGGGGTTATTATTTATATATGAGGGCGAATTCCCCTGAATACTTGTAGTTCCAGCATTTATTACCGGAATTCTCAAAAATCGCTGAGACCCAACATGCCTTCTACAAAGACTATCGCTGTCGCCGTCGCGGCTCTGGCTGCCTCGGGCGTTGGTGCAAGCAACTGCAAACCCTCTGCCACAACCTCGACGGAGATCCCTGCAACTACAACATCCGCCTGCGACAATTACGAACTAAAACCCGAATCCGAAATCGAAACAGAAGAACTCAACTGCGATGCCCGCGGAGCCTTCAAAGAGGGCGACAGTTATACTGTCCCAAGTTGGACGGTGTTTGATTGCGCACAGGCTTGTTTCGAATATGAACAGTTTGCGTGCGAATTGATCAACTTCACGCCTGGGGAGGAACCAGGAATACAGGGCTCTTGTACTTTTTATCCAGACAACGAGGTTACTCCCGTGTCGAGGGGAGGAATATCTGGTTATTACGATAAGAGATGCTTCACATGTAATACTCGTGGAGGTAGAGGCGGTAGAGGCGGTAGAGGGGGATCTCGAGGAGACAGTCGGAGGAGTTACAGAGGACGTGTTTGAATTATTCATATGGGGAAAAAGAATCATGGACCTCCAACACAAGGATAGAAAACTACACGCCTCGGCAAAACATAAAAGTCTCTGCCAATTCATAGCGTTCTAAAGCTTTGAGGTTCATATTTCTATTCGCTAGTTGCTTCGTTCCCCTCGCCATTTATTATTTGAAGATGTCCGAGGCGTAAGCCCCGAGGTATACATATGGTTGTTTTATATGTATACCTCGGGATTTACGTTTCGGACATCTTCAAATAATAAACAGCGAGGGTAACGAAGGAACTAGCGAATAGAAATAACCCTCGTTGTTAATATCTCTCTATCTAAGCTGTTCCTTTTTCCTTTGCAGATTCGCTCATGGTAGAGTAATTGACCTGAGTCGGCACTAAAGATGATGCACTCGCATGCTCATCAGCAGGATACTTTTCAGCCGTATAACGATCAAGCTACTGTAATTAGCATAATGACACATCCATTTGGCAATGAAACTTACCCATCGAACGACAAATAGCCATCCAGAGAGTGCCGCGCTGACACAAATCATCCCGATATATCCATTTCTCCAATACGGGGCATCGTCAGCTGGGAATAGCACAATACCCCAGAACGTCCACAAAAGACCGTCCACGGCCGACATGGAAGCCAAAGTGACACTTCGCGCTGCATCATCTGCCGTTCTTGCCAAGATATTACTCGCCCAGCCGTACGTCAGAGGGGCTATTCCGTATGCTGAAGCTGAAAGGTACAGCGCTGTGAGGTTGCCTGGTACACTCATGTTCGGGATCAGAAGAACGATGCTGCAGACGATCTGGATGAAACATAGTATGAAACCAAGGGACATCCGTTGGTTGTATCTGTCAAATACAAATGAAACAGAAAACTCGGCGACGATACCGACGGCGTGTGTTGGAATGGGTAGGGTGTTGACTTCGGATTGAGTAAATCCATCAATGTCTTTGCGGAACTTCAGGTAAAGTAGCATAAGTCCTTGGACGACGTATGACTGCAGTGCTGAACCAAGAACAGACAAGACGCAAAAGACATATCTGTAAATGTCATTAGCCTCGAGGACACATCATATACACGGCGCTGATTCACTCACACTAAAGGATTCCCCAAAACTCTCTTGATGAGACTCCAGGCTTGAATACTATGGCCATCCTCTCTCTTGGGCGGCAATCGATCCAAGGCTAGTTGTCGTTCCTTCTCGTTCAGATATGGAGCATCAGTATACTCTGGAACATCGGGAAAGAAAAAGAAGCCAAACACGGCAACGGGTAGAGTGATGATGCCGTCGATTAGAAACACCCACTGCCAGCCTGCGAGTCCAGCATGGCCTTCCATAGACTCATGAATAGCAGCCATCATGGCGCCAGCAAACATCTTTCCGACTTGTCCGCCAACGGTGAACATGGCTGTTCGCTTGCCGATTTCGTCTGACTTGCTGTAGGGTGTTAGTATCGCACCATCAAACACGTATATACACTTACTACCATGATCCCATGATGTAGATTGATCCAGTATAAGTACTGGCTTCAGCTACACCCATGAGGAATCGAACGGCACATAGTTGAGAATATGTCCTGCAAGCCGCACTCGCCATGGTCAGACCAGCCCAGGTGACTACCATTGAGGAAAGCCATATCCGAGGCCTGATCTTGTGGATAATGATGCTACTCGGTATTTGTCCTACCAGCATTCTATGAGCTTGTCAGTTGATGCTGCTTGAGGCAGAACTGATGTGCTATTGCATACCCCGCCGATGTCATTGAGAGTAGAACATTGTACTGGTTGCCATGGAGGTCAAGAGCCTCTTTCAAACCAGCTACCTATTTCGTGGTCAGTCATACGCTTCTACAACTTTTATCATTGGCATACGTATGCATTGGCAAAGGCCTGTCTGTCTAAGCACCAGTTAGAGCGCCACTTCTGAAAATGGTGAGTAGTGGGACATACCGAGGTGGTTGAAGAAGAAGCTGAAACAGCAAAAAGTCTATCTTGGTCAGTCCACGAACAAATGAGAAAGAACAGACGTAGTGTCTTACGAGAATAAAAAAATCTGTCAATTATTAGCAAGGTACAAACTGAAAGACGGTGGCAACGTACCAAGTTTTCGTATCAATTTTCTCTCCTCTTTACTCGTATCACCCCAAAGATAATCCACCACTATCAAGACAAGTCAGCTACACCACCAGACATAACGCGGCTGGAAACTTTACTTTTTCTATATCGAAAGCTGAGTTGCTGAGAAGTGTAGAAAAATGGAAAATGTGTGCGTCAGGACCTGATCATAGATAGGTACTTCTTGTTAATAATCCCGCATCTTCTATTGGACAGAAGATACTCGGTTGGCAAGGGTCCGTCAAGGTTCTCAGACTAAGCGACATTGGACCCTGAATTTTTGTTGATAAGATAAATAAAATTGTCATTTAATACCTCATTAACTATGTCTCAAGTTGATGCAATGCCACCGGGATTGGAGTATATTAACAGAAACTCCCATCAAGGCAAAATCTGAGGCAAATGACCAAAGAAGCACAGCGTCTAGTGGGTAGCACAAATAATGATCTCCTAAGTCTGACGTTACAAAAATAAATAGTCTAAGCGCTATAGTCTAAAGAGCATAAAGTGGCCTACTAATTTCGTCTCTTAGGCTCACAGCGGCCTATTTACTTTCAATTTCCTTGGTCGAGACATGGCCAAATCGGATGAAAGAGAGATCATCAGATCGCAGCTTCGATACGCCTGGATTGGTGAGTGCGGAAATGGGTTGTGGGATGCCGCTCATTCCTACCACGCCCTTTGGGACGAAACGTCAACAGACAAAGATGATCATGTTTAAGAATCTGTCTTTGTACAATGACAGCAATCTCCGACAGGACATCGGTCTACAGCGCGCTTGAGTTTTCTTCGATGACAAGCGTCTTTACCCCGAAGAGACTATCGAGCGACCGATCTTTCCATCAGACAGTTTCCTCGAGGCGGAATCCGTTCGGAGTGCTGGTAGCGAGGATTGGCTCAGTCACCCGAATAAGGCCAGAGAGAGTCGACTAAAGGCATTGTGCGATGAAACGCGAGCCGTGAGGCAATTCTGAAATAATGGCGTATAAGATTATAGTACGTTGCTGCTGTCCTTTCCCGAGAAACGGGGTGTTGTACACAAGAAATTGGATTAACTACAGCAGAAAGCTGGGAATAGTGTCCCTTGCAGGATGCAATTATTCATCTTGTAATCACAGTAGGTCTAGATTGGTAAGAAACAAGGTTGGTTTGTCATTGTAAGTAATCTAGTACAACGGTGAGTCAGTAAACAACACGACAATAAGTGACAAATGATGGTCCTTGGTCCGATGCATACCGCAAGGATACTGGGCTTGTCTGACACGAGGCATGGCCTTCGCCCATTGGAAGACTGAAATGCATGCCAATTCAAGACTGGGCACTCACTCTGGCTGAGAACGTGTAGATGGCCATTTTTCTTGCGGCTATGTAAGCTGCTGACATACCTGACCTGAGGGATTCGAAGATCCCTTGAAACATCGGACTGACTAATTTCGATATTCGAGAACCCGTACCCACACCTGCGCGATGGTGTTTTGTGACCTAAGAACCTCACCTAATTTAATATTACAATTTCGTCCCCCATGGTTCCAATATCTAAACTTTGGGGTCACGAGAGCCGAAGCCTTCATGATATTAATACATGTACGTCTTCATATCCACGACAGAAACAAAAGAGATGTATTTGTCTATAGCAAAGTATATGGATTGATGGGAACGCCATACGACAATCATCCTTTTGCGAATCAGTATATTAGTTGAAGATTTAAAAACACCAAAACAATCATAGAGTACTCAAGAGGGTAGGGCTTGAGGATTTTGCCCACTTGATCTGGCCACTCGCTTGTAGATTCAACTCCAGCAAGTGTCGACGCATATTCCCAATATGCAGGATACCAGCCTGCCGAATCCCAATCCACTATACCCGTAACCCGATATTCGTCAGTGTCCCTTTCCCCAACCCCATTGATTCCAGAGTTGGTGTCTTGAGAGATCTTCTCAACCATGATATTTTTCTCGTGGAGGTCTCCATGTGTCAATGTCACACTGTGGTTCTTTAGGGATTCGGAAAGCTGCTCCGAGAAAAATCGAGGCAGCCATATGTCTTGCCGAAACTGTTCCCAAAGCTTTCGCGATGCAATTGACAGAGCTGACCCAACTTCTTCTGGTGTCTTGAAAGGGCCATTAATGTCAGGATCAGGATCCATCGTTTGAAAGGCGTAATCCCGCAGGCCGGTCCCATCAATGCTGCCAATAAAGTCGCTGGGAGGCTCGAGAGATCGTATGTGATCGAGCATGCCCTTCAGCTGTGTTGCAATCGATGATCTATGTTCAACTGAGAGAGACGGCCGGACGGACTTCAAGGAGACGCCCTTGATACACTCCATGATTAGGTAAAGATGTCCGGAAGATTCATCCTTATACATGGCGTAGAGACGTGGGGCGGGAATCCCGTGTTGTTCAAGGAACAGAAGTACGTTCCCCTCATACTCAGACACGTCAGGCCCATGCTTGACAATGTAGATTCCCCTGATAAGGCAAACACCACCACGCCTGGTGGTCCTCTGGCTACGTCTCGGGGAAAACTGAGCATTTGCGGGATTGTGGATTTCCTCCAAGCTGGGAAGAGGCCCGGGTAGTTGCGCAGTGTCGCGAGAGTAGGGTAGTGTGACAGAATCAAACAGCTCCATATCTGATGTATTTTAAAGGTTTGTAAAACAATGGCAGCAGTCAAATATTTGGTGGATAGTGATGTTCCAAGGTCAACAATCGCATGAGCGGGGATTGAGGAGATTTCTGACAACGTGAATGCAACAAAGCGTTATAAGTCTTTGACAGCAATATTTATTTTCATAAAAAGACACGTTAAGGAGACCGCACTGTTGTCAACGTCGGACAAGGTATCGTATATAATCATGTGAATCAAAGCCGAGGCCGCAATTGCTCTGGTCAAGATACTGACTGCTTTGATGAAAATGTCCCGACTGTGCGGCGTTTACGTACAGGAGCGATCAGCCGTGATTGGTTCGGTAGAAAAGCCAGCTGGGGGCTGTGTATTGGTCACTTTGACCTCCTGGTTATGGTTGAGTTTAAATATTACAACCTTGAATATTTTAACTTATTACTTGCTATCACTATAATAATTAAAGTGTTTAATGCAGTCCTTCCCAAGGTTTAATAGTAATTTGAGTATGCAATAGACTTTAGGATTAATTTTATTCATATCTTGGTTACCCCGTCGACTTCCATGCGTTTAGCTACAGTATCGGACTGCTCCCACATTTTGATCAACTTCAAGTTATAGCCATCTGATATCACAATGTACTGAAGTCGAAGACCGATTTACTGTCTGTTCTTCACTTGCCTAGTCGGGCATTCCCAATATACTTCGAACTTTGGGATCCAATAGATGTTTTATATAAACTTCAAAGCGAGAACTATCTAGCTGAGAGTGACCTTCTTCTTCGTGAATAATACTTCTGCCTAAAATTTTATACTTCCACTGAACCTTCAGATGCGAAGTGGCTTACTAACTCTTCAAAATTGGAGTATATATAGTCACGTTGATCGCCCTTCAAATCATTTTCACTCTTCATGCCAACGCCACCGACAGCATATGAGCCCTACTCTTCTCAACAACGCGAAAGACGAGAGAAAAACGACAAAATGGCACTTCCTGGATCGGACCCATTTATCACACTGCCCTCGGAGCTGTGTGTCCAGATCTTCGCCATGACCGGCAGCCTGTGGACTGCGTCACGGGTCATCAAAGCATCCCCAGTAATGCTTAGACAATACCTTGGTAATAAGATGCACGTCATACGGGATATTATTCAATATGACCAAGACATGATGCAAGATGCCATGGGGATTCTTCTATTTCCATGCGTTTCGTCCCCTGAACAGGGACTTCTATATGACCGTCCTGCAACCGTCATACGCTCGCATATTCGCAAATGGTCAAAGTCTCAACTCCCAGACCCCCTGAAAAAGAAGAACGACCTTGTGATAAGTCAGCTGTGCAAATTACACAGTCGAATTATGCTTCTTACCGAGGACTACATCACTAAAGCCACTGCTTTCTTTCCGCCTCGGGAATACCTCTGTTTACCACAGGTGCAGGACCTGTCTGAACGTCACCTTTTCTTCAAAGGCGACAAAGTCACAGCGCTATCCAATTTTACAAATCTCACGACGTTGGAGAGAAAGAGATTTGTAAAGGCGTTTCTGATGTACTATCTGATGGCCAAGATCAATCATCTCGGTCAACTCCCTCGTCGCGTGCCACAACGCAAAGTCAGTAAAGCGGAGGAAGAGGCTGTTTATTGTGTGGTGTCTTACGTGAAGACTCTGTACGGCTCAATGTTTGCACAGTGCGCCGACGCTTGGCTTCCAACTACATCATCAGTCAATTCACCTGAAAGCGGGTTACTATATCCCGATAACTTTGATTTCGACGCTAATGTGTATGCGTTGGACATGAAGTTGGATGATCACACCAGATTCTTCTACAGCCACGATTTCGGCAGCGATTTCGAAAGGCTTGGACCTGATCGTCTCTTTGACTTCCTTCGCCATGATTTGTCCAAAGAAGATGAAAGACAGGGTCTCAAGGCTAAATTGCAGATCGCTGCGCAATGGGAGTGCGAGCACCGCTGCCACGATGTGTACGATACTCTTGACGTGTTTTTCGAACCCGACAAGGACTACAAAGATGGACACGAATCGTCTATGTATGAGCACTTGTCCGTGGAGCTGAACATCGATTCGGACAGTGGTAGCCCTGCATGGAAACTTTGCACACAGCGAGCTTGGGTGTTTTTTGATGATAACCGATTTTATCCTCAAGGGACTAAAAAACGACCAACATTCCCATCCGATGATTTCCTCCGGAAACAAAGCAGGCGTACTCAATACAATTGGGACAAAACGAGGGCTTTGCGACGATCACAACAGTGGCATGAAGGAATCATCGTCCATATTGACACTGACCAAATTGATAGACTTTGATGAGGGTTGGATACAGGGCAGTTGGATAAAATGTGGTAGTGAGACTTGGTTGAATACAAACGTTTACTGAACTACCACAATTGTTTACCTAGGTATCTTATGCATAAACGAATCCTATTAGGTACACAGTCATTGTTGAATAACACTAAGTTGATACTGGCCTAATACAAAATGACCTATAGTTTTCTCTTCTCGCCCACTGTCCTCAGTTAGTAGTTGCTGCTTCAACCTGAGGCATAGATATTGTGCTGACCCCGCATTTGCTTTGCTCATTATGCCACCACCTGAACTTGACCATCACGAAACTACGTTCAACAACCAACATGGCAGACTGACTGATCTTCCGAGTAGTGGTAGTCTATAACCGAAGACGGAAGAAAAGATCATTTCCCAGCTTATTCTGCTCTTCATAAGTTTCCTCTACTCCAGCATGACATCCAGAAATCTCAACAAGACCTGGCGCGATATTGTCTTTGAACAGTACGAAGCCGACCACGCAGCTGACGTACCCTTTCCAATTCGCTACTTAATCTACGGCGACCAGTGGAAAACAGATATCATTATTGAGATCCCCAACAAGATTGACGTGCCTGTCTTTCGTCAAACTCTCCTCCACGCAGCTAGTTCTAGACGCCTTGAAAAGGACCCGGCGTACGAAGACGACCTGATCAAGATCCGAGCACGTGTTCCGCTTTCCATCATGAGTAACAATGATGCACACCCGCAAGATGATACTGCTACTTCTGGTAGCAGTGGGGGTCATCAGTGACAATGGTGAACATAACTTGAGCCATGGCTGAGTTAACCATTGAATGGTGATGGTTCTCCTCGATATTCGCATTCTAACCTTTTTCCTCTGTCGAGGGCATGCATATTAGAAAATACATGCTGGGATTGGGTGATTCTCTTTTTGGAAACACAATGTTCTCTCACACGCTTGACCTTCTGCGTGTCCCTCATGGCGTTGTCACCGAGCATGGTGAAACAATATTGTCAGTTCTTGAGAAGCCACTTGTGCATCTCTGACAGTTTCTTCTGCAAAGCTAGTCAAAGAACCTCGCAGGGCCAGCCACAAGTTACCCACCATGACCAGGTTATTCTGCAAAGATGTCACCACCCAGCGTCGTTGAAGATTGAGGTTGTGAGTAAGTTGGGGGGTAGGAGCATCTCAAGCCTGGCAGCCGCTCTGATATTCATATTCCAAGTCATTTTAGTTGTCTGGCATCGGCTTGTACCGACTGAAGTGGCATGCGTGGGGTCGGGAGCAGACTTGGCCTGTAGACGTGAATGGGGAAAGTGAGGCGACTAAGCCGGTAGTGATTGCCTACAATGCAACTTTGGCGGGCGCGCCTGCCTCATTTCCACCAGGCGGTTTGTTCCTTCCACTTTCTTCCCATTCTTGCTCCGTACTCTCTTTTTCCCACCATCGCCAACTTGAACTTTTCCTTTCCCAACTTCATCATCAACATCAACATATGATCATTACCATCGACGCACTGGTAGAGACCGTCAGCAGGGGCCGGCCGTGAAACGCAATCCGCCTCCCACACCCACACCCGCACTTCAACATCTCCATTATCGCCGCCATTACCGTTATCACCATCATCATCATTCATCCAGCTTCACTTTTTTTAATTATATTATCAAGTTAACCCTTTCATAATTATAATTAATAATTTAATTACCACCGCTGCCAACATGAATACCAACGACCTTGCCCATCTTGAGGCAATGGGGTTGCCAGCCCCTGCTTATGTGGCGCCATCGTTGCGCCAAGATATACGAAACAGGTCTGATGAAATGCAGATTCATCAGTTGGCCAACTTGGTCACACCTTTGGTTTACGCCACCCGGCGTAGTCACGTGCCAGAGGAAGAGCTGGCATCGTTTGAAGCGTGCCGCTCGAATGTATACAAGCCCGTATAAACCTTCCAGAACGATCTGGCGGATGAGATGAGTAAGTCAATTTATGTTATCTAGCCTAAGACTTTAGGTTATTCTTACTTCTTATCCTAAATGCTTAGGCTAATCTCTCTGTTACTTACCAGAACTCCTTGTCCGCCGCCATCATGAAAGCAGCCGACCTTGTCCACGACCATCCCGAGTCCGATCATCACCCGTACTAGAACTACGTCCATAGGAACGGATTCGGGGTGGTTTGCTGCAATAACATGCGGCAGGATGACATTGTCCCACGAGAACACCAGATGAAGTGGAGTGATTTGTTGACGATAAGCTGCATGGCCGCGATGGTGAAACAGGATCTGACGCCGGACATGAAGGATTGTGTGGCCATATGGCGATACAATATTATTAATGCCCAGACAACGCGTCTAATCAGACAACTACAAGACAGGTACTCAACTTTGTCGAGCCCAGACCCTTTTGAGGTTGGAGACGACGACGCATTGTTCCTCGCCCTCATTGCGTCGGACAACGGCCGTGGCATTGCGTCCATGCTGCGAGATTACGCCTGGTTATTTGGGTTGGGTTCAAAACAATTGTTTCTGCACTGATTGTGCCATCGAAGGGTTTGCCCAGCCTTTACTGGAGGCTGAAGCCGATGCCAGTTAACAGTACCAGCTTCTGAGGCCAAGTCACATAAGCAGAGACGCAAAGACAGACAAAGTAAATCCCGGGGTTAGATGGAACCCCCCTTTGGTGGAATGCTGCTGTTGGACGGATGCCGCTATTATCTCCCTGCTAGGACACAAGCGGGTATATTTTTATGGAGAAAAAGCAAATCTCGCCAACACTGCGAAGGAAAACGTACATAACCACCGATGAAGTATCCAGTCGAAGGTCTCGAGGCCTGCCGTTTGATGGCTCCCTTCGACACGTGCTGACGTCGACCACGAGTTCACACTTCAACGGGGTTCATGATAGGATCCCAAGTCCCCTTGAACTGTCTCGGACGTGCCCGTCGACCTAAAGTGACTGGAACGGCTCCTGGCCTGTGCGGTTATCCCATGTGAAAATCGGGAGGGAGTGAGAGCGCAAGAGAATGGGGCATGGCCGAGGAAGGGGCCATCTATGCCGTTGAGTAAGTCTCTCAAAAATACTTACTTGCGTATATCAGCTAACAATATTATAGGCAGGCTGAGAAGCACTGTTGGCTTCTCCGGAAGTTCAAGTGGGGATACAGATCCCGGTACCAACGCCGGCGACATGAGGTTTTCGCGCTGCGGGCGCGAAGAGAAGCCCTTCGTTAGGTGCGATTGGCCGACATCTGGGATCCCAATCCCTTGGTTCCCATCCAAGCTGGATCTGAGTCCGGCTGAACGGCTCGTGGAGGTGTTGCTGTTGGGGATACGCTGGTTCTCTATCCACTAGGACACAAGCGGTTATGTTATCACACAAAAACAAACCTCTAACACTGCGAGGACAATGTATATAGCCGCTGATAATAACGCATCTGGTCAGAGGTCTCGAGGCTTGCATTTGGATGGCCCCCTTTCACATGGATTGCCGAGTCGGGTCTGTCGACGAAGAATTAGTCTAAGATCAAAACATGCATCGTCTAAGATCCCAATCTAAATTTCATAAACTGACCTAATTATTTCGTCTTTTAGGGTCTATGTAATCACTTGCCCACTGGGACAGGAACAATTTTGAGAGGGCGGATAAGGAGTAGCTGGCCATTAGAGACTATTTGTCTACTGTGGCAAAATCATTAGGTTATTTAATCTATACTCTATACTACCATGAATCAGTCTTGACATCGGTCTTTCGGTCGACGCGAATAGTGTAATCGGTGCCCTTAACGCTCACCAGCGTCACATTAACATCCCAACCAGGAACTTCCAACGAACTAACAGGAGCGTATGCAAGAGACTCGCTTCCCTCCAAAGTCAAAGACAGAGTAGCATCATTCTTATCTTCAAGTTTCCCAGCGCAGCCCAGAGATTCGGGCGTCGCGTCAATCACTTCCAGAGCGCCATTTCCTGCTCTGATGCTGATCTTGTAAAGCAAAACACCAGGGGCACAGATCTTCCCGTCCAAACCAGTAGCGATACGGACTTCAGCGACGAGAGCACTAATCTCGCTCTGAGCGATAATCACGGCCTTCTTTCCATCAATGTCCCAGGCCAGCGGTGTAAGGACGTGAGTTGTGCTTCCAGCTTCCAACACGCAGTCAACGGCCTTGTCCTCGATCCAGCCAAGACGGTATTTATCCCAGGCAAAGTAATCAGGTGCCATACCAGTTTCCATACCCATGACACCCCATTCTCCAGTGAATTGATGCTGGTACCCGCTGAAGGCGTAGTAGTCTGACATGCAAAAGACGTGGCCTGTCTCGTGGACCAAAATCATAGATTGGAGATCCCACTCGGTGGCAGCCATAAGCACGGCCTTTTTGTATGTTACTTTCTTGCCGTGACGCGTAGAGATGGGATCGAAGCGCGTAATGGAACGTGCCAGAGAGTTTGCTGCGCGGCCGGTTGGCACCACGTACAAAAAGTCAGCCTCGGGTGCAGGACGGCTGCCGTTGGCGGTAAAGACGTCGAGGGCGTCGTTGAGATAGTTGTCCTGCCAGAAGCCACCCTGCATCCACCCATACTCGCTGGCTTTCTTGGGCATGCGGAGGTACGCAGAAGTATCAGCCTTGACATTCAAGTTTAGCTTGCCGTAGCTAGCCTGGTTATACCACTCAATCGCTTCCGGGACGAGTTGATCGTGCATTGCCTTGGGAGAGCGTTCATCCTCGGCATCTGGAAAGTCGACAAAGATCATGAGAGCATTGACTGTTCCTACGGCGGGGACACATTTTTCGAAATTGTCAAAGCCCATGGGAAACATAAAGTCCTTGGCGGATGGCAACTTGCAGGTTGGAGTCCATGTATAGTCTCCACGTACCGGAGCCGTACCGTTTCCTGTGTCATTGCCGGATAATAGTGATTCGTCAATATCGCGTGGGAGTACATGGGCAGTAGCCTGCCAGACGGAGGATAAAACGAGAGTGGTTAAGGCCAACATGATAACGAATGTTGCTATTATTAACGAGGTTGAAGTAAAAAGAAAAAAGAGAAGCGGACCACTCTATATAGCAATTGAAGTCTTCCTGGTCAAATTGCCAAGGATCCCCTAAGAAGATTCAGGCCGTGTACAACTCCACGTCTTTCTCGTATTAATCCATGTAGTCCAATGGGAGTGGTCGAAGAGTGGAGTGACCAGGGATCTGAAATGTGCCAAGGGAGCTGTCAATGCGACATTTCCACTGACCGAAGTTTTCTGGAAGCCTGAGCTAGTACTATTTATAATGTCATGTTACGTACTAATATCCGGCGTCGTATATTATCTAATAGCCGAACCTTCAAAGGGTAGACTAGATGTACCACGTGAAACGCTATGAATTAAAGTGTACATAGGGACAGGATGGACTAACTTTATGTAGTGGATAATCCTTGATGAGGACTCGCTAGTTCATCTGAAGTAAGGTTCTTCGAGTAGACATCTTTCGGTACCCAAGTATCATCTCAATAGATCCAATTCATCATATTTCCCAAACATTCATCGACTGCGACGAGAAAACACCTCCCATTCAGTTAATCCAATTTCCTCTCCACGACCCTGCATCAAGCAAAGCACGCAGTGAGAAAAGGTGTCATCCAAAGACAACGATCGTTTCAACAGCGATAAAACCGAAGAAAAAAAGGGCATCAAGAGCCAATCCTAAAACCATTAGTAGAACCATCACATTGTCGAGCGTCACTGTGAAGAAGAAACGTTAGTAGAAAGAGTCCCAAGTCGAGGTGATATATAAATCGTCCAATTCTTGTAGACCACTAGGCCCTTTTTGTTCCCCCCCCATGAGATATACTTTGTGGATACACAAAGGTACAATGCCGATACGTACGCCATAAAGGCAGTGTGTGGGAGAAAAAAGGAAATGAGGTGACCACCGATTGCTTCCTTTCCATGTCATGACGGGGCGTTACTATACATGAAAAAGAATGAAAAATAGGAAATGAAAAGAGGGATGCATGCATGTCTTCTATACCACCCACTCCGTAGCCGATCCATCAAGATATCCATGCCTCGTGACCATAAATAAAACAACTCCAGCGTGAAACAATATACGGGTATCAGAATAGAGACGGATGAGGGATCACAGAGAGCGGAACGATCAACAAGGACCAATGTGTTTCTCATGCACATGACGAAGATACTCCCGCTGCATTCTGAAAGACGAGTAGTCGCCCTGCAGAATCACCTCAAGAATGTTGCCCTTGTTGGGGTTGCGCGCAATGTCACTCATCCTGTCACGTAAGAGATTGAAGGCGTCCTTGAAACGGTTCAAGATGGCTGGTGTGTTGGACGACCCACCCGAGATGTCGTTGGCGGGATTGTTGGGATCAATGATGGAGAGACGATCATAGTTCTTGTATGTCAGGCTGTTGACATGGGACTGGTAAAGGTCAGCGGTGGTTGTGGTCGCCGATAAATGCGAACGTACCTTGCGAACGTAGCCGACCGGTCTCGTAAGAGAAATGGCGGTGCGTTCGTGATGAAAGTCGTAGCCGTAAAGCTCAAAGAACTCGAGGAGCATCTCGCCTAGATGATGTTCCGGTACCAGACTTCTACTTTGAACCTGTGGCATAAGCTGCAACATACTGACGACCAAGCAAATAACTGAGAAGCCACCGATTCCACCGTTTACAGGTTCATTGAGACCGCGCATGAGAAGGAAGTGTTTGATCACAGTGACGAGGATAGGCATAGCAGGATACTGGTCCTTCCATTTGAGGAAAGTCTCGATCGCGTCGACACCACCCAAGTTCTCGAATGAAACATCGACCTTGAGACCGGTCTGCTTGTCAACATATTTGACCAAAGGAATTCTAGCGTGGGCGATAACCTCGATAGAATGCTGTTCGGCCACTTGTTGGGCGACGAGGAATTTTTGGAACTTGTATAGCCAGCTCTTGGCTGAGAGGTACGTTGGGGGACCACCCCGCATGAAGCTTGCTGAGCAGACGACCAAGTCCATGTCTGCTGTCGGGAGATACAGGCCAGACATGAAGGAACCGAATGGATGAACGGAAGCACTAGCAAAGTTTCGACCGTCGCGGCGCATAGCCTTGCGAAGGTTGTCGACGAGGTTGTCACGAATGCGCTGTTCGAAGTCGCGCGGTCTGACGTATTCGTAAAAGTCCATAACTTCTTTGTGTAGTCTACAGAGGTCAGCATCATTTAGGCGGCGAGACACTGCGGCAAGCAGTGGACGGAAGCAAACTTACCGGAATCCCATGTTAGTTGTAGCAGAATGATCAACAGTGTCCCAAGGACAGGGATCCTCGGTGGTCTTTGGTTGCCAACTGGGTAGCAGTGAACCCTTGGAGGGCTTTGTAGTGGCCTTCTTCAATTGACCGTAATCGGGGGGCTTGATAACGTCGTCGGCGGTACGTTTACGAGAGCCCAGGCCATCGTTGGCGAGTCTTCTAGCCTCCATGATATCGTCCATAGGCGTCCGCGCGTTGTCGCGGTCGGCTCTGGGCCCAGAGGGTGCGTTCGGGGGAGGTGGCGGAGGTTGTTCGATGGTAGGAGGAGGTTCACGAGGTGGAGGGGGTGGCGCTTCTTTTTCCTCTTCTTCGTCTTCGCTAGTCTCATCGTCTTCAGTAAGATCAAAGGAGATGAAGTCCTCGGCTTCAGTTGACGCAGCCAGTTTATCTGTCTGGTCTTCGAGTCGCGCTTTTCGGATGAGCTTTACCATGTCCTTCTTCTTGCGCGTGCTTTCATCGGGGCAGGGAAGAGCTGTGTATGGATCAGGGTTAGACCACTTAGGTGCAGCATCGCCAGATGCATAATCAGCGTCATCATCATCATTTGTAGTCCTGGCACGCTTCTTGGAAGGGCCTTCGGACTCTTCATCCTCAGAGATATCCATCTCAAGCTCGTCATCATCAGACAGCTCATCAACATCGCGGAACTTGGCGATACCATCTTCGCCTAGACGCTCCTCGGGCATATTTTGCGTCGCGCCCGAAACTAGAGCGCGCTCGGAGGGGTGAGGCGGGGGTTGCCAGCGCCTTCCTCCTCTACCCCGACCTCGGCCTCTACCACCATCGCGACGCGGACCTCTTCTATCGGACGGCGGGCCACGATAATCCGCGGGGAAATCTGGCATTCCAGCTGGTTTATCCATGCGAAATGTGAAGTCCCCCTGGGGTACGCGCGGGCGATACGAGTCGCCTCCCGAGTTTCGGAAGTCATCGCGAGGCGGCGGCGGTCGAGGTGGGAGGTCATGCCTGTCGCCAGGTCGATATGAATCCGAATCTCCATATCTGTTATCGCGGCGCGCGTTGCGGGGCGCTCTTTGTTTGTTTGGCTTGTTGCGCATCTTTAATTTTCGCTTTCGCTTTATGAGGTCTTTGTCTTTTTGTGGGCGGAACGAAACGATGATGTCGCGAGAAAAAAGAACCTTTTCCGCGACCTTGGCGGGTTTGCCCGCGCTAAACTGTATTGGAACATGGTGATTCGACTATGTTAGTCAGCATAATTCACTGACCCACGATGCAGCGATGGTACCTATTTGTGTGGGGGTAGATATTTCTGCAGATGGCTTTTGTATTTTTGTTTGTTATCATGTGAGATGGAGGGATATTTATACAAGTTGGTCTTGTTAAACTATGTATAGTGTTTGTGCTGAACCTTTTTATGCTCTGAATTATTGCTTCTAAGCTTTGGTCGACTCAATCGCTACCACCTCAATCTCCACCTTCATTTCAGGTGCTCCCAATTGCGCGACACCAAGTTGAGTCCAAATGACCTTGTGATTTGGCATCCATTTCTTGTAGTTTTCTGCCATTCTTTGACCAACTTCGGGTGTGATTTCGGTGTGGTATGAATTAACGCGATAGACCTGCTCCCAGCCCTTTCCGCCCCCCGCCTTTAGAGCTGTCTCCACGTTGTGGAATGCCTGGTCAATTTGCTCGAGCTGCGTCTCCGGGAATGCGAATTCGCCATCCTTGAATGTCCAACCGCCTGTAAATTAATTAGCGCTTGTTAAATTTACAAGTTGTAGTGCTAGAACTCACCCTGTCCACTGATCTCAATGCGATCTCCAACACGGACCACTTGACTGTAACCGAGTAGGTTGGTGAGGTACTCGCCAGCGCCTTCATAAGAGGAATACTTGAGGTGAGACATTTCTGCAGAGTATTATCGAAGAGGCTTTGTATGCTCGAGTTGAGTTGAGACAAAGGATGATACTCTACGATGAGGTTTTTGGTGCTACTTATGTTCAGCCTAAGCTATCAACAAGAACCAAGACTTGATTGCTGACGCTGACACTTTAAGTTTACACTATGCATAACAAGAAGCACAACTTGAAGAATAATGAATACGATAACGTTATAGATAACGTTATTGACATTTTTCGGCTCAATTATCACCCATTTATTGCTGACATCGGATGTTGTATCTGTCCTTGGATGGATATGCGAGTATTACCCTGGAGCGTGAATCCTTCGTCTGAGACCCTACAGACACATGCCAAGACGGTTCAACACAAGAACGAATCTGACAAATAAGACGGAAGTCGGGGCAAATCCCTCCAGGAACGAACCGAACCAATGGATATGCTTAAAAGACCTTGTTCTCTCAGCTCCCCCGCCTCAATTCTTAAACTAGGTAGCCTGGCTGCGTCATTGATCCTGCAGCTCAGCACTAAAACCACTCGCGTTATACGCGTTCCCTTAGCTGACTCTACGTGTCCTCACCACAAATAAGACTGTGTTCCATGAGCCAAGCTGATTATAACTCGAGAAGTAGATGCCATCGCGAATATCGGCGCCATCACATGTCCTGGGATAACTTCTTCGACGCGGGATGAGACCTCACATCCTACTGTCACGGTGTACACGACGATTAGATCAATGAGATACAAAGGACGGAACTGCCCTGAAAACCATTCATTACTTTTGTCTAGGTCCTGTAAAGCGCGCGGTTTGAACCTCGAGACCGAAGTCTACAGCGCCATCAATACATAAGCCGATGGTCCATCCCACAGTCATCTGGAGTGACTATACAGTACCCAGTCTCATTCATGTCCGTGTTAACACTTCGATAACCACGACTACATGACAAGCTCAAAAAAGGGTTTGCATCTTGTTCAGTCTCTCCTCCATTTCCCACTCGAACTCGAGCTCCTGAACTGGACCCTGGGGGTTCAAAAGTCCGATTGAACCGATGTTCACACGGGGACGAACCTGTCGGGTGTCAACGTCCACGATTGGCATGTCAGCAGGAAGCGAATCTTCAGATGTTTCATCGATCTGAGCGACAGATCGCAAGCCTTCAAAATCTCCAGAAATGGTAGTCGGTTCTTCGTAGATCGAAAAAAACGGGTAACCACAGTCGGCGTACGATTTTGCCGTGATAGGAGATCGAGGCGGCTTTTTGCCAGTCACTTGTTGGAAGCAGGCAGTATTGAGAATTTGAACGTTGAAAGTAACGGGAATGCTCTTCTGGTAGTCGTCCTTCTCGAACCTGACGATGCCCTGGTTAATGAATCCGCCGGCAGCAATAGCCATTTCGGATTTGGGGGCAACGCCGCCGCCTCGGAGACGCAATACCACTACAATCACTGATCCCTATTGGAGAGACGTGTTAGTTGAGAATCCAGCTACCTATGGGAAGGGTATGCCTACATGCGTGATATTGTAGTCGTTCAAGGTTCTGCGATCTATTGTCTAGTAAGTTTCCACGAAATCAAATGAAAAGTTCCTCTTTGGAATCTAGATTACATACCTTCAAGTTGTTTGCGTGCGAAAATAAAGCGCAATTGATCGGGGGGAATTCCCTCTTTAATCCAAACGCGGTTCTTGAGTTGACCAATAGTGTTGTGTCCCAAAGCCGCGAGCCACCATACCTTACCCGTGAGCATTTGCATCTTGACCATGATAATGTGCCCATCAGGTTCCTTCGAAGTGAGTCGAGTGATCTCGAACTGAATTCCTCCAGTCTTCTCTTCACCAGTCATCTGAGATTCGACCGAGTGGCCTGTTCCTGTCGGCATGGCGACGAACTGGCGAACCTTACCGGGCTCAACCGAAACACCATCAAGCCATAGCTGCTGAGGAGTAACGACATAATCCTGGACGCTCTTCCCTTGGCGAAGAAGGGTTCGACGGCGGAGTGAAGTGGCAGCATTGGGTACACTCGACTCCCCTGAAACGGCATTGATGCCTCCGACGAGTATTTTAATGGCATATTGGTGGGTTGAATGGAAGTTGATCCACATGGCTTCTCTCTCTAGGCAGGACTTGTCAGCATGTTGGGTCACGGCAGCCCCATCAGGATAAACATACGGTACATGGGGATAAACAGTCCGCCCTTCTGTGCCATGTTCAGCGGAAGCTCCTCAGCGTAATCGTCCACTTTGTACAGTGGGAATGAGCCTTCGTCTGGGGGCAATTCGTTGGTATCATTGTTGTCTGGGACACGAATGGTTCTCTTGAATTCGATTACCAGGTCATCAATCTCGACCTTATTGGTGACCTTGGTAGTAGGCGACCACGGAGTAAGATGTTCCAGCATCTCGACGAAATGCACCAGCTTGCGAAAGCCTTTTGTTGTGATGTTGTGAGTCGAAAACTGGTGTAGGATGCTGGAGTGCCTGAGAAAGAAGAAAATCAACAAGAGAAAACTGTACGGGGCGAAGACAGGTAGAAATGGTTAATCGAAGTGCGCATGCGGTGGATTTTTGACAGTGACAGCCAGCTGGCACAAAGGTATGATTGCATCTGTGCGGATTTGCAATCTCGCTCGGGGATAGGTAGGTTGTGTAAGAAGACTACTGCGTTTGACCGACAATACCATTGCGGAACCAACCAACTCTAGCCAGCTATGCACTTATCCTCCTCATCTTTCTTTATCTGGTTATTTTTGTATTAAATGCTAAAGCGGTGACAATGCAACCCGTTATTCTTTCATGGGAATCGGCACCGTACATATTCAATGCATCATTGAGGCCTCAGTAAAAGAAAGCCTGACTGTTTAAACTCAGTCCGAAGAAATCAAGCTTTGCCATTATTGTTCGAGTTTGTGCCGCATCTGTATCAATTGATGGGTCAGATAAATCCGGAACGCAATTTGACATGAATGAACTTCATCTGGCTGATATCGACTAAAGCTGATGATGAAGTGCACAGTGAGCTTGGCATTGATGGAGCGGTATACGGACCCTTTATTCTATCAATTGCACTGGCCGCGTGGCCTAATGGCTAAGGCGCTAGATTTCGGTCTCCATCTTCTGAATACTCTAGAGATTCCAGGTTCGACTCCTGGCGTGGTCGCACTAAGATGACAACTTTTCTTTTTGCAAATCTTGAAGCTAGGCCGAAAGCGATACAGAAACTATTTAGGTCAGCTTTCAATTTTGTTTTAAGGTACAAGGTGCTCGAACATGGATCTGCTTGTTGCGAACCTGCTGTTAAGTCGGAATCTTGCCTAAATGTACGAGAACGAGGTTTGCTTTATGAACTTTCTAACCGCGTTGTATTTGCTACAGAGTGAAGCGACGCCAGACTAGGCTTTGAAAGCCAAATACAACTACTAAAACAAGTACAGTAGCGGCTGTCATAACCTGTCATGTTTGCTCCGACAGCTTGCTTTTCAGCTAAGGTATTTTATCACCAACATCACACGTCTCATGACCCACCGATTTTATCTTATGGCCAATAGCGGAATCGCCAGGAGTTCAACCAGAATGCTTGGCGGTTGGCCTCAATTCAGCCCTGCATCAACCGTGCATTCTTCATTTGCAAGGTGTTTTTTCACAAACAGCTGATGGGCTACCCCTCAAAGGCCATGACAGCTAAGTTTTCACTGTCACTAGAATCCCCGAAAGTGCGAGAAACAGATTTCGTGTGAGATGGCTACTACAAAGCTCACTCACAATGACTACACTGTGGGATGGGTTTGCGCCCTCCCAAAAGAACAAACCGCAGCGTTAGCCATGCTGGACTGTGAACATCCACCTCTATCCAAACACCCGAGTGACAAAAACGCATACAGTCTTGGAGAAGTTCAAGGTCACAATGTGGTCATTGCTTGCCTCCCAAAGGGCATATATGGCACAAACCCGGCTGCAACAGTCGCCGCAAGAATGCTAGATACCTTCCCATCGATCAAGTTCGGCCTCATGGTAGGCATAGGTGCTGGCATACCTCCTCAAGTTCGCTTGGGAGATGTTGTGGTCAGCACTCCGATCAAACAACATCCTGGTGTCGTGCAGTGGGACTTTGGCGAGTCAGTAAAGGGCGGACAATTTAAGAAGATCGGCGCCCTCAACAACCCACCAACCGAGCTTCTCACAGCTTTGAGCAATCTGGAGTCGAAAAGAACAATGACTGGCTATAAGATACCACAATATCTGGAAGAGTTGGCATCCAAGTATCCCAAGCTAGTGCCCAAGTATATCAAGTCCGATTCCCTCAAGGACCCCTTGGACTCACCGGCGGGAGTCCAAGATGATCGCGTTGGATTGTTTGCTTTGTTGCTAACTATGTGGCGAATGATAGCGAGCCTTTTCGAGCTTCTCCCAGGATGGCAAACACATTCTTCTAGTAGCCTAGGGGATGGAAAACCACATGGGAAACAAAGGGAGATGCAAGTCCATTATGGCCTGATTGCTTCCGGAAACCGACTTATCAAGGACTCTGTTCTCCGCGATAGCATAAATCGCCAGATGAATGGCCATGTGTTATGCGTAGAAATGGAAGCGGCAGGACTGGCAAACGAATTTCCCTTGCCTTGTAATCCGAGGCATTTGCGACTACGCTGACTCGGAGAAGAACAAGGACTGGCAGGAACACGCAGCTGCCGTGGCTGCAGCCTTTGCAAAAGACCTATTGAGCGAGGTGCAGGTCACAGAGGTTTGCCAGATGAGTAATGCAAAAAGTAAGGTTCAACATACTCCCTAAGGCTTGAATGAACTGTCTGTCTCTGTAACTAACATGGTTTAGTCTTCCTAGAAATGAAAGCCGGCTTAGACGATGTGTCGGAAAAAGTCACCCACCTTCATTCTGCGCGTCTCACTCAAGATCATCGGGATATTCTTGAATGGCTTTCACCAATCGATTATTCATCTGTACAGAACGACACTTTCAGAAGGCGACAACCTGGGACTTGCCAATGGCTCATAGACTCAGAACAGTACCAGACCTGGCTGAAGACAAGTAAGCAGACCTTGTTTTGTCCAGGTATTCCTGGCGCAGGCAAGACTATCCTTACTTCTGTTGTAATTGATAATCTTGTCCAAAGATTTTACAAGGACAGTGATGTCGGAATCGCCTATATTTATTGCAACTATCGAAGGCAGGATGATCAGAGGATCGACAAGATACTGGCGAGCATTTTGAAGCAGTTGACTGAGAGACAGCCTTCTCTTGCAACAGTTGTTCAAGATCTATACGATCAGCACAAGTCTCACAGAACATGGCCGTTTGTCGACGAACTCTCGGAAGCCCTTCGATCACTCGTAAAGGAGTATGGTCGAGTTTATATCATCGTAGACGCACTTGATGAATGTGGGACATCTGGTGGCGCCAGGTCAAAACTGCTCAAACAGTTGATGGATCTAAAGGAAAACTCTGATGTGAACCTTTTCATGACCTCGAGGGACATGCCTGACATTGAAGAGAAACTCCAAGGCGACATTATAACTCTGAAAATTCGCGCCTCCGAAGAGGACGTAGGCTGTTTTCTTGATAGTCGCCTCAACTCTTTATCTGAGTTAGTCAAGAAGAACAAGGATCTTCGTGATAACATTCGAGCAAAGGTGATCGAAGCGGTTGATGGGATGTACGATGTCCAATGATTTGTGCCAAGCAGGTCATGAGCTAACGACACTCTAGGTTTCTTCTTGCAGATCTACATGTTAGATCTTTGGAAGGCATGTTTTTGCCTAATCAGATTCGAGAGGCATTGGAGACACTACCGACTGGCACTACTGCCTACGACGAAACGTACAAGGGCGTGATGCAGCGTATCGAAAGCCAGGCAAACACCAAGACATTCGCAAAGGCGGTCCTCACGTGGATCACTTGTGCTAGACGACCCTTGACAACGTCCGAGCTCCGGCATGCACTCGCAGTGCAAGTTCATAACACCGATCTTGACGAGAGTAACCTTCCCGAGATTGGCGACGCAGTTGCTGTTTGTGCCGGGCTCGTTGTTGTAGACAAGGAGAGCAACATCATCAGGCTTGCGCACTACACGACTCAGCAATACTTCGAGAAAACGAAAGGGGACTGGTTTCCTAATGCACATGCGGACATCACGACTGCCTGTATCACATATCTCTCATATAAGACCTTTCAACGCAAGCCTACCGAACCATGGGATAGCGTATACGAGAAGCTTCGGTCATACAGATTCTATGACTACGTTGCTATTAACTGGGGACATCATGGCCGCAAATCGCAATTTGCGAGCAAAGAACTGATGGAGTTTCTACAGAGTGATCGGCCTCTAGAGACAGCTGTAGAGGCGTTCATGGTCACGACCGAGGACCTGGGATCGACCGATTTCGTCAAAGAGGGTGGTGTATGGAGAAAATATAATCGTGATGTTTGTGCTCAGTTGCATCGTCTCGGTGCCGATGTCGGAAGAATGGAGGGTTTACACCTCGCGGCTTACTTTGGAATTGCCGAGGCGATCGCTGTTCTGCTAAGAGATGGCAAAGACCCAAATGTAAAGGATCATCATGATCTAACACCACTGGCACGGGCTGCAAAGAACGGCCACGTGGCTGCAGTCAAAGTCCTTTTGGAAAATGGAGCCGATGCGAACTCGAGTGATAGAGATGGCAGAACCTCACTGTCTTTAGCAGCCGAAAACGGGCATGAGCACGTTGTCGGCCCTATATTAGCGACAGAAGGGGTTGATGCAGACTCCAGGGACGCTGTCGGAAATTCGCCTCTCTATTATGCGGCTGTCGAAGGCCATATGGCCGTTTTCGATAGACTGCTCTCTACCGACAAGGTTGACATAAATGCAGAGTGTAAAATAAACCAGACACCCGTTATTGCAGCTGTACGCAGAGGTCATATTGGAATCATTGCAAGACTGCTCAACAATAGTCAATTCGACGTCAACATCAGGGACAAGGATGGCATGACACTGTTGCATCACGCCGTTGAAAAAGAACATGAGAATATCGTCGCTTCCTTGCTTACTGTGAACGAGATACAAGTCGACACCAGAGACAAATGGAACGGTACGACGTTATCCAAAGCAGTTCGTTCCGGGTCTGGAAGTATCGTGAAGATGCTAATTGACAGCGGCAAAGTCGACGTCAATGCGAGGGTTGGCCAGGGCGAGATAGTACTGCAGACGGCTACGTCACCAGAGACAATGAGGGCGTTACTTGAATCAAGCCAGGTCCAGGTTGATGCGAGGGGCTCCAACGGCCGTACAGCTCTTATGACGGCGGTGTCATCTAATCGTGAGGAAGAGGCCAAACTACTATTAGCCACATGCAGAGCTGGTACTAATATGACAGACAGCTACGGCCAAACCCCATTTTCGAAGGCCGTGTATATGAGAAATGAGCCTATGGTCAGAATCTTTCTTGAAAGTGGGCAAGTTGATGTTAATGCTAAGGACGGACATGGCAAAACACCTCTACAATGGGCCGTCATTAGATATAACAAATCTATTATCTGGTGGCTTTTGGAACATGGCGCGGAGTTTGACGAGGAGATCAGAGCTAGCATGAAGCCATTATCAGAATCCAGCTGGGAAGAAATCCGTGTTGTAATAACAGCGGTATTAAATATGACACGGGCTACAATGAGATCGAATAACAGCGCCAAGGCGATAGAAAGGTATAGGGACTAGACAACTGCCGTGACTCGATTCGATTAATAACTTTCGGTAGCTTTAAGCGAAGGAAATGAAACATATTCAAGTTCGTCATCTGTTTTCCTACTCAAGTTGCACTGTTTACCGTCAGCGATAGGTACTTGACGTGAACATCATACTGTATATTTTCACAAAATGGAACACGAGAAGCGACTTACTACAGCAAGTTACAAGTAGGGTAAGCAGCCGTCTATTGAGTTCCCAGAGTTGAGAAAGGAGATAATAACCCCTGTTCTTCTATTATCCAGGTTATAGAAGTGATTACTATGGCAAGACCTATTAACGTACTTTTGCCTTAACACTATTAGCATTCAATTCCATGGAAATGTACGGTATGTTATCAGCAAGTCACCACTGATACTCAGGTTACTCTCCTATTTGCTCAATTCGTTTCTCGGAGTACGAGATTTATATTGTCTCTGGCCACCGAGGAGAGGAAATCCAATACGCTAATTCTCTGTCAGTCCGTACCCAAACCTTCACATCGTCTTCATCCGTATCGAAATCATCCTCTCCATCCTCCTCTGACCGTGCGATAATCTCCAAGAGCAGGGCTTCCGCCGCTTCTGGTCTAGCATCTTCTGTGTCATCATCTTTCACAAAACCTTTGCACAAAAAGTCCTCGACACTATCATTGCTTATCTTCTGGATGAAACCCATAATTTGAGATTTCTTGGCGTAATTTCCATATGGTTTCCAATATTGTGTTGCTCGCCGAAAAACTTTATGAAACTCCCCTTTTCCCATATCGCAGCAATCCTCAATCCTCCAATCTGCATGAAGTATGGTATTGAGATATGTCCACCAGATATAAAGTTCACGAGGTCGGTGGTCGGATCTGAAGAGAAGTTTCCGTCCATCAAGATACCACCAGTCATGGGCAATATCATCTTTATAGTTGGCGAATAGCTGACGAATTCCTGGACTCCTTTTGTCGAGAACAATCACCTTGTAATTTTTAACCTCTCGTTTCTCCCATTCCGGAATTGTCATAGACGGGGGGACATCAGATTTATCCCACCATGGTTCCATATCGTCGAGTTCCACGTCGGGAACGATGGATAAGTAGCCGCTGTGGAGGGCTTCTTCGATGGCTGGATACAAAAACAAACCGTTGCAGGGTGCAAACAAATCATCGATAGCACCGCTTCCAAAGATGGAGTTCATGAATCTTGCTTGTCGTCTGGGAAATAGATGTGTTGCCTTGACGAGACCTGAGTCGGGACTGCGCCAGACATACAAAATTGGATCCCAAAGATCTCCCTGGTTTGGAGGGTCTTTGCAATATGTCTCAGCCATTTGAGCCTCAAAGGCATCTTGAAGTGTCGGTGTTTCTGTTTCCATCATGGCAGTGACTTTGATCGGAAATGAGAAAGAAAGTTTCGTAACTGGTTTCCAGCGTGGAGTTGAAAGGCTTTATATACCATAAAGAGATAAAGTTTGGGTGCATTCACTTGAAAGTGAGGCTTCTTACTCATAGAATTTATTTTTGTTGGGTGATTTTCGAGGCGTAAGTCCCGAAGTATACATATAAAATCAACTCATAAAAAAACACAGTTTTTGAACCTAGATGCTGATATAGAATTTATTTACTGAGTTGACAACCTGAAATTCGCTCCGAAGCAGGAGTTGATAATGTCAAGATTAGGCAATATGTACTCTCCATGTTATACTCTGTGGTCACAGAAGGTAAACTATTGTGTCTTCACATGACGGAATAGTCTTTGGAAACTTATTGACGATGATCACTCTGATAAAAATTTGATGCTCAAAGATATGTATTGGGTTGGTGAGTCATTATTGGCAAACAAATAACTTGGAGCCTTGTTTCAGTGTCCGAAGTACCTCCGGTCTCTGCTAACCAAGCCATTCCAAGGGAAAGACTATCTCGACCTATTATAACCAAACCCTCGATCTATTCTTTAGGGAGGAACATCGCAGGTAGCCTTGCCATCACAAAGCGAACAAGTCTGAGTACCTGAGATGCAAAGGTCTGCTGTCCAAGAACAAGATTCGAAATAGGTATCTTCCAGTTTACATGCAGTATCACCCATAACTCCACAAGCAGTCCACGTCTCAGTGTTCTGCATGGTCATATCATAATCGATAGTAACCTCCCCAGCCCCATTGATCTCTATAAGTACCCAAATTGGTTAGTTATCGGACCATTATGAGATTTGTGGCGCGACTAATTGAGACTTACCTTGGACATGGACTTGTTTTCCATTCTCGCGAGCTTGGATGCGCCATGAATACTCGGGAACAACGAGGTCGGTGCAATCCCATTGATAGTAATCTTCATTATCGGCAAAGAATTCCGAGGCGCGCTGGTGGCAGACCTTTTGGCCTTCATACCAGAATTCCATGGTCAAGACATCGTTCATGAGAGGTCTCGAGTGCTGGTAAGTGCGGATAGCAAGGCATTGGGCATAAACGACTGAAGGAAGAGTAATCATGCCGGCCGCGATGGCTGCAAGAGTTCGGGTGGAAATAAACATTGTAGTAAAATTTGGTTGTTGAGGATGAAGACTTAGGAGTTGCTGTTTAGTTTCAAAGTGTCTGAAGTCTGAGATGTGATGGAGCTGGACAAGAGCTGGGAATCTCTTCATCTTTATAGTCAGTTGAGGAGACCTTTGCTATAGCTGCTTGCCAGCAAACACCAGACTCGCCAGGATCATATAATTCATGATGTCATTAGTTGTAGATGTATCCGAGTCGATAATAAGTATCCGAAAAATCATTGTTAAACCCATCATACAAACTCTCCGATATAGGAATTAATAGAATGGTTTACTATTAGAGAAGAATCCTAAAGGAATAAGGATTGCGGCACACCTGACTCTCCGTATCTATACAGCGTCATAGATAACTTGATCCACCTCGTCTGTGCTATCTCCAAGTCATCCAGCTGCCCACTAAAGAATGGTGTTAAGGGATAAAGGATTGAAGGATTCAGATATAGCCCTTGGCATTTGGCTTGAAATCTCGATCCTTCAATTTATCGGTGACATAGTCGAGACCAACCAATTATTTAAGTGAGATGACATCAACGTCAGCATAGGTAGAATAGCTAAATGAATATAAGCGTAAGATTATGCTTGTTTGCTATAGCGCAGGAGTGACAACCTTGTCCATACAGAACTACCTCTGGCGGGGTAAGATATTGCAGACTGTCATAATTGGGAAAACGTATAATGCATTGCTGAATAGAAATCTCATTAAAGTAGTAATTGTTGAGTTTTTGTTCTGTGAAGAAACTTCATTGTATCTCTAAGATAATACAAGTTGTAGAATAGAAATGGTAGTTTTCCTTGATCTCAAGTAGATAAAGAATAGCTTTTAATTGTATAAATCATTTATACAATAACCATAAATGTATATTCTCTAGTAGCTCCGCCAGAATATAGACACATCCGAAAGACCAAAACTTTCCTTAACCTCTGCAACTATTCATTCGTGAGAATTATCTAGCTCTCAGCTGGTATGGTCTTCCTAGACGCTAAAAGTAAATCAGAATTAGTGTTCAAAGTATACCTAAAAATAAAACGAACCTGAGAAGTATGTCGTGATATACGTTTCAAAATCTTTACAACAGCTTTCTTCGTAGCTTTTTGGTCCTTTGGTTTGGCCATCTGGTACGTCTCTGGGATTGTACCTGACACAATGTCCTCAAGATCCAATTTCAAAATCTTCATGTTCTTTCCGAATGCCACAACGATTGACACTTTTGGCACGGCGTCCTGCCACCATTCCCCCAAGGTCCTGATATTTTGGCTTGTTCTGTCACGGGCATTCGTGTATATACCGATCTGGGTAAGGGTACAGATGGCAGGGGAGATGTGATACAAAATGAGATAGTCCCATCCCGAAATGAGATCAGTAAAGATTTCGTAGCAAGCTTGTAATGCCAAAGTGTCTTGGTAAAGCACCTAAATAGAAGTTAGCAACTCTACCCAGTAAGAAAATATAATACGTACAGATTGCTCTATATCCAAGAGAGAAAAACTTTCCATTTCAAAAGTCTGGTCAGGCGACGTGGAGGTTCTGGCCGTATGTCGTGATTTGTTCACCATTTCCTTGACAGAGGCACGAAGTAAAGTAGCAACAGCGCTAAAAGAGCGTTTTAAGTACTCGATTTGGGACAGGACGTCCTCGAGGAACGTGCCGGATTCTTGTAACAAAACGATGGTCTCGACCTGTGGAGTGTAGTGTTAGTGTCATTCCCTATCTTATACCCATAGTGAGATACTTACTAGGGACGTGTTTACCGCGTCCAGATTGGTGTTGAAGCTCGTCATGTCCTCGTACTGTGCCATTATCACTATGAACGCTTTCTTGTACTTTCTTAGAGCTGACTCTAAATTTTCAAACGCGTTGAAAAGTTCAAGTGCTAGTCCATCTAGCCAAATATGTACTTGCGTAGTCATATTCGGTTCTAGTGTCAAGTGCTAGGTTTGAGGTGCCGAGAAGGAGTCTTGGATGTTGCAGAGAAACTGCCAATGATTCTCGCTTTGCAGTGGTAAAGGAAATGGTGATTTATCTTTTGCCTCCGCCTAGGGCCGGCCTTTTATACCATTTTCTCAGCTGTGGACCCAAGGTTAGGGGTGCGGGCATTTATAGAGTCAAATTGGGAAGATAAAGTAAAAGAGACTGGAAGTCAAAGGTTGACTCGGTATAAATGGGTCATATCTCATTGTCTCCTAGAGTCAGATTCTCACAATAATACCAGCAATGTAAGCAGCTATGAAGTCAGTAACTACTATCAATCAGCTAGGTGTACTTCTCTATTATTGATCGTTGCAAAACACAGCTACTTTGCGTACAGAAGCTTCGTCTATCACTCATAACCCACATCATACAGTTTGTCTAATCTTTATCCCTGCGTATTGCTGAACACTTCAAGTTGGCTCCGTTTAGGCTGGTTAGAATTCCTCTAAAAGAAAGTCTGCAAGATCATGTCTGACCTTTGTATAATCATCAAAATAACGAACGAGCTGGACCAACCAATGGAGTTGTTCAGTTCAGGTGACTAATCATCTTACTCTAGCGCCAATAAGCTGACGAGTCCGGGAGCCACGGCATTAGCCTTTAACTCAACATCCACCATGTCATGAATAATGAAACGCGTATAACATCTCAAAGTTATGCCCCGAATAATCGAGTCCGTCAAAGATGGCATATGGGACTCTTCAGCGCGCTTTCAGCGATGGCTTGATACACCCAACGGTCGAGGCGTGCTGAAATGCACTGTCGCCTACACTATCGCCAGTCTCGCAACCTTTGTGCCATTTCTTGCAAACTTTCTTGGTAAACCTGAAGGCAAACATGTCGTCGCGACAATTACAGTTTACTTCCATCCGGCCCGATCAACTGGGTCCATGATCGAGGCTATTCTTATCGCTATCGTCGCCGTGGCTTATGCCGAGATTATCTCGGTTTTGTCAATGGTTACTTCGGTCTTCTTCGGCTCGACGATGCATCTTGTGACTGTGTCACACGTCCTGGTTGTTGTGGTATTTATAGGCGGCGGATTTGGCTTCATGGGGTGGGTCAAGCAAAGGATGCTCAACCCTCTTGTGAATGTCGGGACTACCCTGGCATCTTTGGCCATCATCGGGGTCGTCACCAAGGAGAATCATGTTATGTCCAACGTGTTTTCCAACGAGAAGGTTCTGCAAGTTTTCAAGATGCTTGTAATCGGCATCACAACTACAACTCTAGTCAACGTGTTTCTATGGCGAACTTCAGCCCGGGCATCACTCCGAGAAACCATGAATCGCGTTTCGATTCCTTTGGGGGATATGCTCTACATGATAACCAACAGCTTCCTCAGCGGATCGGAGGAAGGTCTCGTGTCGGATGGTTTCACGGCTGCGTCAACGCACTACGCCAAATCCTATTCACAGATGATGAAGGATATGAGAGAAGCCAAGTTTGAGCATTACTTTCTTGGTCACGAAGCCATCTACGAGCATGAAAAGTCTGTTGCAAGATCTATGGAGACACTCTCGCAAGCTTTGGGTGGTTTGAGAAACGCGACCAATACTCAGCTGGAACAATTGCGGCACCCCAAACCACTGAACTCTGATAACAACGGGAGAAGCACGGCAAACACAGCAAGGGAGTTGTTCGAGCAGTTTAATGAGTCTATTGCGATGTCAATGTCTTCAGTGCGACAGAATCTCTGTCGGATCTTACATGAGCCACAATTTGGTCAACCTCCCCACTATGAGATAAATATCGATGAGGATTTGCGCCGCAACTTGATGGACTCTTTGGACACCTTTGACGTAACTCGAGCGGACGCTTTGCAGGGTCTTTATGATCGGATAGAACAGATGGCTTCGTCCGACTTTACAACACGTGCAAACCTCGAAGAAGTTGCCGCTGCATGTGGACACTTTACATTCAGCGTTCAATCATTCGGGGAAGATGTGTTGCAGTACATGGATGTTTTGGATGATCTACAGTACGTCGTCGTCCACAAGAGTCGGAGCTGGAGATGGCTTCTTTGGTGGAAGGGCGATGAACAAGACCGCGCCAAAGCTATACGTCTGTTTGAGTCGGCTGAGGCGGATGTGTTGATGCGTAATAGACAAAGATCTGTTAGTTCGACCAGCGGAGTAGGTACATCAGCTACTGTACCCATACCTATCGATGTCAGAACGTGGTATCAGGCACCTGATCTCAACAAAATCCTTGCTTGGTTCTGGAGAAACATTTCTACACTATTTAAGAAGATGGCGCGAGATGATATCCAGTTCGGACTCAAAGTTGGTATCGGAGCGGCTCTTTGGGCAATGCTTGCGTTCATAAAAGAGACAAGAGAACTCTACAGAGAATGGCGTGGTGAATGGGGACTTTTGTCCTTCATTATCGTCTGCAGTTTCACAGTCGGTGCTTCCAATACTGTCAGTCTGGCCCGATTCATAGGAACGCTGTTCGGCGCGCTATTCTCTGTCGTCAACTGGAAGATTAGTCATGGTTATGCGCTGGCTCTCATACCACTTGGATGGCTGACTAGCTTCATCAACTTTTATCTGGTCATTCAACATGGGAAGGCTTCATTTGGGCGCATCAGTCTCCTGGCCTACAATGTCTCTACTCTATATGCGTACCGAGTCAAGAGGAAAGCAGATGGAAATGACACGGCCGATCATGGTGTTTTTGATCAGCCGGATATTATGGAGATAGCCAAGCGTCGCGCCATTGCCGTCACAGCAGGTATCATCTGGGGTCTCGTTATATGCCGCGTTATATGGCCTATCTCAGCTCGACGCAAGTTTAAAGAGAGTCTGTCTGTGCTCCACCTACAAATGGGTCTCATATGGAAACGTGGTCCTCTTACCGTCCTTTTTCGGAGTGAAGGATCGCAAAGCTACCTGAAATCCGGTGAACAAGCTGCCTTGCAACGATATGCATCCAACCTTGACAGCCTTCGAGTCTCAGCCGCGTCAGAATTTGAACTACGTGGACCATTTCCCATGGACGTTTATGGTAGAGTCCTGAAAGGAACCACGCGAATTCTGGATAGCTTCTACAACATGAGTCTCGTGGCATGTCGAAAGGGACATTTGACAGAGGGTGAAAAGGCCTTGTTAGAGTATACAGCTCGTGAGCGCGCTATTCTCTGTGATCACATCTGTCAAGCTTTCCAAGTCGTTGCTAGTTCGACTATGTTAGAGTATCCTTTCGCAGACGCTACACCGAGTATCGTGTCGGCGCGCGAGAATTTGTTAAGCAAGATCTTTGAGTTTAGAAAAGGCCATCATAGAAGATTGGTGGATGATGATACAAGTGAGAGTGATGACTCAGGGGAGGTTCTTGTTGAAGAAAGGGACTACGCGTTGCTATACGCTTACGCCCTTGTGACGGGGCAGGTGGCTGACGAGTTGAGGATGGTGGGGAAGGAGATTGGTAGTCTTTTTGGTGTTTTGGATGAAGATACGAGGCTTTTGCAATGAGGTTACTTAGAAACGACTTTCACGAGTTAGCGAAATGAGTATAAGACGATATTAATTATAAGCTATAGCGAAGAACTGTACATTTTAATAATATTATTGCTCCGATGGCATGAACGCCGTTATAACACTTTGTTTATCCATTATACTGTTCTGTTATATACCAGTCCATTTCTGACACTGGCACGGGCTCCCTTGCAAAACTCACGTATGGTGAGGGGAAGGCGCGGGATATGTTACAATGCGACGGACCATCCACATACGCAGAGACACCATCAGTAGCATACCATATCCGGATCCTTGTCTCAACACCAGAGCCTTCAAATGCCTCCTTGATACGCAATCCATTAATCTCTTCCTCCTTCACATGGGCTTTCTTTAGCTTTTTCCAGGTTCTCTCCGGTACGAACCCATGTGTCACATACTTGTCAGAAATGAAGGGAATATCGACCTGAACGATTTCGAGATTCGGAAAGTGTCCAGCCACTGCTCTCTTACCCAGATACAAGATACAGCCCGAACATCGACAGCGTGCAGCACCTGGCGTCCAAAAGATTGTTAATCGCCTTACAGTAGTAGGGAGAAAATCAGCCAGATATGTGGCTTTGTCCCATCCTTCCCCTAACCTCTCTCGCCCTAGTTGGTGTCTGCAATAACAGTTTTGATCGATTTCGAGGGTGTGAAGACGGACAAATTGATGGATCTCGCGTGGAGAAATAAACATCGACTCTGACCTAAGCCTCATTCTGTTGAAATCAAGTGTTAGATGCTGCAAACTATTTCGTGCCGCCTTCAACATGCCGACAATGTAACTCGGGGATTGGTGTAGGTAATAATGGGGCCCGGCAAGGTTCGGGGAATAGAAACCCCAATTACAACATGTAAGTGCGTCCAAGACGTATTTGAAGGTTCGGAGGTTGCATGCTGCCGCGATGAGCGGGTAGAGGATTGGTGCACTCTGGTGTTCTGGGCCTAGCGTATGGCCGAGAAGTTGGATGTTGGTCAAACGTTCCATGACAGGGCGCAGCGTGTCCACGTCGAGTTCACAATCATGGCGCCATAACGAAGTACCATAGCCTCTGAAGACAAGTGTATCCAGCTCCGGAGAAGCTAGAAGAAGCGATGACAATATTGGACATAACCATGAACTGACAATGAACATGTTGATCTCGAGATACTTGAGGTGTGTAGGGAGCTTGGAACCTTCCCATTGCGATAGATTATGGCGACGCAAGTCCAGAGCGCCCTCTTCACCAATCGCCAGACGTGTAATGTTGGAGCAAAGATTCAACAAGAGACTTGATTCCCAGCTCGTCTGACCCTTGTTCACCAACGGTTCTGGGAATGAACGTTTCGTAACTCTTTCAGCTACCATTTGTGTAATAAGATCGTTGCTGCAGTGCTTGCGTCCGGCTCGATTGTCTGAGATTGACAAATCTAGAGAAAGTGCGCATCGCGCCAGATTCGGCTGACAATTGAGGACGTTGAAGAGGTAGGTTGATGAGAGATGTTTGTTTGGATAATGAAACAGGATCGGCATGGCTATGGTGCGCCATCGCTTGTTGGTTTGGGTCAACGCGAGCAGTGCCTTGTAATCAGCATTTTGATCGACATCTTCAGGAATGCATTTGGTATTGTGACAGTGTAAGCAAAAGAGACAAAAGATATGATGGAGAACCTCAGTAGGACAGCGTACGATAGACATGACTGAAAGTACAGCTGAGATGGAAGAGAGATGTTGTGAATTAAACCCCCGCACGCGTCGCGTGTTGGTTTTGTTCTTTGTTAACAAAAAGCAGTAACACGCACGTGACAGCCATAACGCCACCGCAGCCTTGTCATACGTATCTAGGTAGGTATCAATATGTACATTCGGTTGAGGTCATCCAGAATAACAAGTTCAAGAACCGTCGAACAGCAATTTCATATGCAAGAGTAATGGGTCCATTTTTGATGTCGACCCATACCTTGAATTATATACACTAAGTAGCTCCAGTCCCCAGTTCTTATGGTAGTAATAAGGTTTAGTGACTGGAGACATCAGTAGACGAAATTACTAGGTCACCTGGAGGCTTTGAGACACAACATGTCGACAGTTTATTTCTGTACCCTACTGCTAGGGCTGAAACTAATTCAACACGACGGAAATAACAAGGACATGAAATTGAACTTACCCTGTAAAGACAAACATTCATCTTCAATGATCGTTTCCAAAAAGTCTAACCAAAACAGTTCAATCGTTTCGCTCCTTTAACCAGCATTGAGACTTCATTCCTTCTATTGGAGGAAATAAAGCACATGCGTAATGGTCATACCAGGATCATTAGTGAGAAGTAAGCTGTGTAAGCTTACAGCCCTACCCACACTAACCAACCGCGCAAACAAGGGAGACTTTCAGCTTCAGCCGCAGTCTAAGGTAATGTCTCAGCCTGGAAACATCTTTGACCAATTACAGACGGGGCATTTGCACCACTATTTCAACCTCAGCTGTGCCACAGTATAAGCAGACATGCTCAACGTGGTTCTAGACCGTTAGATATCAGTATCAAGGGAGACGATTGCATGCCTTAAAGTTGAAATTGGTGAAAGTGTCAGGCACGAACTCTTTGCTGTACATGGTTCACGATCTAGAGGCTGAGCTGAACAACGCCACATGAGATTGAAAGTATGGAAGAGTTACCCCTCATTTCGAATCACAAGCTATCAGTTACATATCACGGCGTATGACAATGACTGTTCGATTGCCTGTATTAAGTTTCGGCTGTGACGGCGTTACCGTTTTGTCCTATGTATGATGTAAAGATGAGGCCTCTGATAGGCATGTATCTCGGCGGATTCGCGGACTGCAGGGATTACAAGATGGCGTGAACCAATAGAGTTGGTGGAATGGGACTCACGATAGCACGACGCTTCTGTGTGTCAGCCTCAGCCTTAGCCAGGGATCACATGAAAGATGACTTGCATGTGTTTGTTGCCTGGATTCAAGCTTGTGATTTCAGGTATAAAGTAAGCTCGTTCCTCGTATCTGTGGAAGTAATACAGACAAACATGGCTTCTGCAACCAAGATTCTTTTCTTTGGACTCTTTACAGGGCTTTTGTACGCCGCCAGAATGTCACTCGTTTCTATTCTTAAGTCTTTATACATCCGTCTCTGGAAGGGTGTGAATCATTTCATTGACTGGCACAAGCTTCCTACCTGGTTCGCTGTCTTCAATCTTCTTGCTCTTCGGTATGAACTTCGTGAAGAGAACTTACACGACACATCTCCAGATGCGGACTTTCAGGGTACCGAGGCTAAGTGTCCGATGAAAGACTCCAAGTTCGTATCCTCTAGGGACTCAGATGGTCTTTACAATGATCTCAAGCAGCCCAAGATGGGATGTGCTGGAATGAGATTCGGTCGCAATGTTCCAAGGAAATTCACCACGCCGCCTACTAAGCAGGAATTGCTCACACCCAGCCCAAGAGTCATCTCGGAGAAGATTCTCGCCAGACCCGAAGGCCAGTTCAAACCAGCCGAGATTGTAAATCTTCTTGCCGCGGCATGGATCCAGTTCCAAGTACATGACTGGGCACAGCATTTCCTGGTTACAAACGGCGACAAGGAAATTGATATCCCCCTCCACAGCAAAGACAAGTGGACTGAACAGACAATGAAGATTCCCCGTACCAAAAAGGCACAAACCTTGTCCAAGCAGGATGCAGAGACGCCTGCTTACGACAACGAAAACACTCACTGGTGGGATGCTTCTCAGATCTATGGATCAAGCGAGGCGGAGACTCAAGCTCTACGCGCCAAATGCCACAAGTCAAAGCCTGGTCAATTGGAAGTCAGTGTCGCTGATGGTGAACAATTCCTTCCTCGGTCGGAAGATGGTATTCCTAAGACTGGGTTTAGACAGAACTGGTGGCTGGGTCTTGAACTTCTGCACACTCTTTTTGCTCTTGAGCACAATGCTATCGCTACTCAACTTCATCTGTCAAACCCCAGCTGGTCAAGTGATCATATTTTCGACACAGCTAGGTTGATCAATTGTGCTCTGATGGCTAAGATTCATACTGTTGAGTGGACACCTGGTATTTTGCAGCATCCGGCCTTGCAGATCGGAATGAACGCGAATTGGTGGGGACTTTTGGGTGACAAGGTAAGTCTCTTATACTATTTAAACAAGGGGATCTAATACTGATGGAATAAATAGCTCTGGCACGCTTTTGGTCGCGTGTTCGACAACAAATCTGAAGTCATCTCCGGTATTCCAGGCTCGGGCGTGAATCACGACAAAGCACCATACTGTCTCACGGAAGAGTTTGTCTCGGTTTATCGTCTCCATTCACTCATTCCCGACAACGTCGCTTTCTTCAATGTCAAAGACGGCCAACATGAAGGAACCCTCCCCATCCTAGATGTCGCATTTGAGTCAGCTCGCAAGCCCTTTGATGAAGGCAAATCAGGTCTGGGACTTTCCTTTGCCGATGTCTTTTACTCATTCGGCGTCAACTACCCCGGTGCAATCCGAGCTCACAACATGCCTAATTTCCTACGAGACTTGAAGGTTCCTGCTGACAAAGACTTCCCTGAGGGAAGACATTTGGACTTGGGAACTATTGACATTCTTCGTGATCGTGAGCGTGGCGTCCCTCGTTACAATGCGTTCCGTCGTCTGTTTCACATGCCCCCTGCAAAGAGCTTTATCGACCTAACTGGCGGTGACGCCAAGTTGGCAGGGGAGTTGGAAGAAGTCTATGAAGGTGATCTCGAGGCAGTTGATCTTCTTGTCGGTACCCTCTGTGAGCCTCTGCCCAAGGGTTTCGGTTTCAGTGACACTGCCTTCCGCGTTTTTATCCTCATGGCCACCCGCCGCATCAAGTCTGATCGATTCATTGCTGGAGATGGATGGTGTCCTGAAGTATACACTCGCGAAGGTATGGACTGGGTACAGAAGAATACCATGAAGGATGTTTTGGTCAGGCACTTCCCTGAACTTGCTGCACCATTAAATAATGTGAAGAATGTGAGTATCATTCCGACTCAAACCTGATGTTCTCAAACTAATCGTGATAGGCTTTCGCACCATGGACCAAGCTTGGCCATACGGCGGCATACACAGGACCTGAGACGAACAAGGCCGAGGCTTGAGATCGCAAAGCTTGTCGGATCTTCTATGTATTGACAATAGTTTAACTTAAGATTGTAATAATAACTTTGACTAAATCATATCCTATACCTTTAGGCCTACAACGAATCGATGTAATGCTGTCTTAGTTGAAGCAATATTCTTTGAAACAGGCTGAACATCCCTTTGGCAGTTTTCCATTTTGCTTCTTCATGTTACCACAAGCCAAACACAAAGGCCAGTTCTTCTTGCCACCGTAGTTCCCAACCTCCACGCCATTATCAATCATGCCAACCGTCTCGTTACGGAAATACTGGATCTTGTTCGTCGGTTGGCCGCTTTCGTATGTGTAGTTGAAGTTGGGAATGAAGATGATAGTAGCCGCGTTATTGTCATTGCAACCGAAAAAGGTTGGCTTCTGATTCAACTTCTTGGCTACAAAAGTCTCAGAAGATGGGATTTTTGGCATTCGTGTTAAACCAGCCGCCTTGGCCGCCTTGTAGGTATTCACAATTTGTGTACCATTGGGGTAGTGATCCACTGTGTCGGCCGAGTTTTCGTTGACGATAATAACGTCCACATCCTTCCTGTGCAGAAACGGCCAGATCGGGTTGCCTTGGTATCCAATGCCAACACCGCCATCTACAAGCTCTAGAGTTTTGAGAGCTGACACCTCGGGAGATTTCTTGCGACCTTGAAAAGGATTGGGAAATAGACCGAAACCCTGACGCACGGAAACTTCAGTGCCAGGTGGAGAGACCAAAGCGGCAAAGTTCTCTACCAATGAGGCATCGGCAGAGTTATTGGCTAATATAGGCGAACACGCTGCTGCGAAAACATTGGAAGACGTTCCGAGCACATAACTCAGTTGGTCATAGTTGGTGATGCAGTCCTTGGTGGGCTTGCCGTTGGATAAGGTCGTTCCGATATACTTGGAGACAGCAAAGGCTTCAACTCCAGCATCCCATGAACCAAACTCGTACGGGTGGAATTCGTACTGTGTGCCGTTTCTCTCCGGAATGCACGATCCCGGGTCAACACCAAGAGCTGTGATGATGGGATATGGTGCAACGTGGTTCTTGAAGCTCGAGGTTTGGGCGATGCTGGACATGGTTCCGCGCACTCCTCCATCAGGGCCGCGAAGAAGACCATAGGCGAGAAGTCGACCCCAAGGATCGATGATGGTGGCTTCAAAGCCAGCAGCCTGCTTCGCCTCGATATCTGCCTCAACTGTATCATAGACAGGATCTTTCTTGGGCGAGACAAGGATGCTTGGGACAAGAAGACTACTCTCAAGTGCCTCTTCCCATAACTTCTTCTGCAGTGAGCTAACAGTTGCGTAGTCGTTGCTCACAATCGACGACAGAAGCCAAGAACCACCCGAAAGGCCTGCTTCGTAAGTCAACGCCTGATAGAGGCCACTGACCCCTGTCTTGACCTTCTCACGCCCATCAAAGGCCTTGACGACTCCAGCACCGCTGAGCATGGCTCTGTATCCACCGCCACTTGATGTGAGAGCAACAACAGGCACGTCTCCGTACTTGTCCGAAGCCCATTCCTTGGTGGCTGAGTCAAACCCATTATCTACGGACTTGAGCCATTTCTTCAACGCGGTCGAAGCCTTGACATGTCGCCGGGTGATGTAATCAGACTCAGCAGTGGAGATGCCTGACGCGCCTCGAACAAGTGGCGTTGATGGACACTTTGCGTGTTTTGGCGCGTAAGCAGAACCATGGTTTGGGATAGTTGAAGCTATAGCGATTGTTGCACCAGAAAGACAGGTAATAAAAACACTAAAGGAAACCATGTTTGCTACTCAAAACAGGACTCGTGGCGAAATAATCAGAGGGGATCTAAGACATGCAGGATAGACGGTCAGAGGGCAATTCCAAGCATTATGTACACAGAGGCGACGATGGGTATAAGTTGACCTTTCCTTAGATTGGCCAAGTGTTGTAAGTGTAAGCTTTATCGTGTTGAAAGCTACGGCGTTAATTATAAGCTTTTTCTTTTCCTCCTTAGAACCTTCCCTAGTTCTTTAACTTTATAGGATTCTTAACACTTTATAGGATTCTTAATATAATAAATTCTAATTTAATAAACTTTTTAATAATACTACCTTTACTAAATGCCCTATAAATTATTAATAACTTATTTTCCTTATTAAAGATTATTCTAAAGATTATTCTAAAGATTAAAAAGTAACTCTATTTAGAGCATTTTATCTTTTAATATATTAATATTATTACTATACTTTATTCTATAGAGAGCCTTTAAGGCCTTTTTTTCCTTATATAGTAAAGATTTAAATTTTAATTTATTAGCTTAATAATTAATTATATAGCTAAAGGCCTTATAGCTAAGAAGGATAAAAATAATAATCTAGTTATTATTTATATTAATAATATATTAACCCTAGGTATTAAGAGGAAGGTTATTTAGAAGGTTATTAATATTATAGGCTAAGTCTAGCAGTATAGGTGGACAGGGAATGCTTTAGGTATAATAGGTTCTATTGCTATAGATAGGCACTATAGGCAGGTTAGGCTTTATTAATAAGATATAGCTTAAGGAGCTATATTTAAGATTTAATTAGTAATCTAATTAAGGTTATAGTAATAATATTATTACTATATAATTTAATTTACTTATAGCTCTAGGGTAGGTTAATTTAACTTTAAGCTATAATAATACTCTCTTCTTTAGTATTAAGCTCTATTAAGATAGGCTATTATAGTTTAGGCTTATTAAGGTATTTCTTATAGAAATTTACTATAATCTCTATAGAATTCTCTATATAGGCAGCAGGGACTTTTATTAGGTCTATATATTTAGCCTATTTTATAGTATACTTTAGCCTAAGGTAGCCTCTTTAGCTTTATTTATCTTATTAAGAATCTATAATATCTTTAATTTTTTACTTTTTTACTTTTTTAGCTTTTATTAATAATAATAGGTCTATATTCTAATTAGGCAGTAGATTAATAATAGCTAGCTTTAGTAAGCTTATATAAAATATAAGGTATATCTTTATACTAGTAGGTAGTTCTAGTTAATAAGTATATAGAGAGATAATCTTATTAATCTTTAATAGGCTAATATTCTTTTAGTTTAGTTTCTTTTATAGCCTAAGGGTTTTAATATTCCTAGTATTTAATTATATTAAGTCCTTTACTTAGTATTATTAAGTAAATTATTTATATTAATTTACTTAGGCTTTATAATAAGCTTATATAGTAATACTTTTTAATCTTAAGTACTCTAGGATATTATTTATTATCTTTATAAACTATTTTATATCTTTAATAGCTAAGATTTCTTTAATTATAATTATAGGTTTAAAGCCTATTTATAGATAGAATCTATAATTTATAAAGAATAGAGATATATTAATAGTTTTAGATTTTAAGGAATTTACTATAAACTTAGCTAAAAAGAGCTATTAATTCTAATTATCCTATAGGTATAATATATAGGCTTATAAATACTATTTTAATATAGTATTTAAGTATTTAATCTATTTATTAATCTTAAGGTAATAAGCAGTAAATAGTAGTAAGCTAATTAATAGTTATTTAATAAGTTTTTATTAAAACTCTATTATAAACTAGGGTTCTTAGTCTAATACTATAGTCTATAAAAGCCTATATAGCTTTTATATTTTCTTTAGGTAATAATAGACTATATTTTTAATATTATAAATTCTTTTATATATAATAATATATCTTATTTTAATTAAGCAGTAGGCTATAATTAGAATAGTATTATTTCCTTTACTAGGCAGTAAATATATAATAAAATCTATTAATATATATTACTAAGCTTATTTAGGGATAAGCAAGAGTTTTAATATACCTTATTTTATTTCTTAGGCTAGGTTAGCTCTTTAATATATATAGCAGTTCTTAACCTATTATTTAATATAGGCTAATATTCTAGGCTAATAATAATCCTAAGAAAGTAAATTATAAATATAGATATAACCTAGGTATCTTACTATAGGGTATTTATAGTAAGCTTTTAATAAGGCAGTCTTAAGGGCATTATAGCTTAAGATATAAATATAGTCCTAGTATAATAGTTATTCCTAGATAATTTTATACTCTATAAGTATAATCTTTAGGTATTATAATATATTAGTCTTAAGAGCTTATAATATTAATTATAAGTCTTTATTAATTTAATATCCTTTATTTAGTAAGTAATTAATCTCTTTTAGTAGCTTTATTAAGAATAATAGCTCTTTAGGTATTAATATAAATTAGTTCTATTATAATAAGTAGTAAATATAGGCTCTCTAGACTTATAGCAGTAGAAATTACTAATTCTCTTTTTTTAATACTATCTGGCTTTAGTATATTAAGTGCTTATTCCCCTCTTTAAGGAGGTCTTTTAACCTTCTAGTTAAAGTATTAAATTTAACTCTTTATTTCCTAGGTTAATATATAATTTAGAAATTAAATTAAAATAAGAATTTAAATTAGTAGGCTTATTATTAATTAAGTAATTTTATTATTATAAAGTATTCTAGGTTCTTATAATCTATAATTACTTTTATTAATAAAAGTACCCTCTTTAATTTAAGTCTTTATTCTTTAAAGTAGTAAATAATAGCTATAAGTTCCTTATTATAGATCTTATAGTTATATTCTATAGATATATACTTCTTAGAGAAAAAGGCTACTAAGTATAGCTTTTTATTATTATTATATTATAATAGTATATCAGTAGATATATAGTTAGAGGTATTTATCTCTAGGATTATATTTTTTATTTAATTAAAGGGGTATAAGATTAGTATTAATATAAAGGCTTTCTTTAAGTCTTAAAAAGCCTTTTTATAGGTTTTATCTTAGATAAATAGTATATCTTTCTTTATTAAGTAATTTAATAGGGCTATAAGCTTAAAGAAGTTATAGATAAATCTCCTATAGAAGTTTATAAATCCTATAAAAGCTTATATATCTATTAGGCAGGTTAAAGTTTATTAATTTTTAATAGTTTTAATCTTTATAGGGTCTATTTAGATATTATTTTATCTTATAATAAGGCCTAAGAACTTAGTTTTTATAATTATAAATTTATATTTAGCTAGATTTATAAATAACCTAATAGCTCTTAGTTTTTTAAGTATTATCTTTAATTACTTAATATATTCTTCTTAAGTCTAGCTATAAATTAAAATATTATCTAGATATATAATATAGAATATATCTAGGTATTCCTTTAGTATATTATTAATATATTACTAGAAGGTTATAGAGGCTCCTATTAGGCTAAAGAGTATAACTAGTAATTTATATAATTTAAATTAAATATAGAATATTATTAAGTATTCCTAGCTTTCCTTAATATATAGATTATTAAAGGCTAATATAATATTAATATAGGAAAAGTATTTTATATTAAATAGGTTATTTAGAGATTCTTTAATTAAGGGAAATAAGTAGTAATTCTTAATTATAATATTATTTAAGGCTTAATAATCTATATAGAAATATAAACTATTACTAGGTTTCTTAATAAATAATACTAGGGAGGCTATAAGTAATAAGCTTAAGTAAATAAATCTTTTATATAGATTCTTATCTAGCTATTCTTATAAGGCTATTAGTTTATTCTAGGATATTCTATATAAGGGTTTAAATAGTAATTTTCCTCTTAAGGTTAGCTTAATATAATAGTCTCTAGATTAATATAATAATAGCTTCTTTATCTCCTTAGGTAAGAAAATATCCTAGAACTCTTAAAGTTCTTTTAATAATATAAATACCTCTAGCTTAGGCTTAAGTAAGTAATCTAATTACTTTAAGGTAATAATAAAAAGGTAATAATAGTCCTTTTAGCTATATATTTAGGCAGTTTATAAGGAAACTAGAAGAATATCTTTTCCCTTTAAGGCTAGTAAAATATTCCCTTTTATTTAGTATATAAACTTCTTTAAAATAGTCTATAAAGCCTTAATCTTTATAGACTTAATTAGGGTATTATAGAATTTTTAGTAATATAGGCTATTAAATATAAATATATAAGCTATAAAGCCTATCTATAGATTATATTACTTTAATTAAAGTATTCCTAGGATAATAAGGTAACTAGCTAGTTAGGTTATATAGAAAATTATACTTTTTTACTTATAATTAGTAATATAAAGTCTAGTATAAATATAGTAGATAATCTTTTTACTTTTAGTAGATTACTTATTAAATACTTTAATCTTAAAGATTCTCTTTAGAGGTCTAAACTTTAAGTTCTAGGACTTAGCCTAGCTTTTATTAATAAACCTTTTTCTTTTTACTTTACTATTAATTATAATATAAAATAGAATTAATTCTCTTCTAGCTATATTAAGGCTAATAGGCAGTATTATTAAGTTTAAATATTAATTATTTTTATTTTTAATTAAGATTCTATAAATAGAGGCAGTAAATAATTTAATCTTTAATATAATAAATATAGGGAAAGGAATCTAGCACTAACTTAAGATAGGCTTACCCTATTTTCTTAGTATCTTTAAGAGTATCTAAATTAATAAGAACTAGTATAGCTAGATATAGGTAAATATAGAGATAAAGGCTAGCTAATATAGTTAAGGCTATAAGTAAAGGTAGCTTAATAGAGCCTAATTAGATATATATTAAATTTAAGATAATTATAGAGGTAATAGTTAGCTAAATTATAATAGAAGTATTAATTATTTTTCTATTATTAATTAAGGTAATTATAGTAGTATTAATTACTAAGGTCTATAGGTTCTTTAGCTAGTTAGTGATTTTTAAGGAAGCTTCTCTCTTTATAAGGTAATAAGGACTTTTTTTAAAGTATTTAAGGGTATTCCTTTAGTAGTATATTTATCTTTTATAATATAGACTATAGCTCTACTATAAAGTAATATTATTAGTTTTCTAATTCTTATAAAAAGGTAGCTAGGTTATAATATTTATAGTTAGGCAGTAGGTTATATATAAGTATTCTATATAGTTCTTAAGAGATAGTTTATTTTAATAGAGTAAAGAAGGCCTTTTTTAATATTTCTCTTTTTAATATAAAGTATTAGAATTTAGTAAAAAAGGTATTAAAATCCTTATAAGTCTAGTAAAAGTAGAATAATTTAGTATAAGTATTATTAATCTAATTTAAGTCTTTAAAAGTATATTTTAATAGATTAATAATATCCTAGTAGTTAAAGAGTTAATATTTATTAGCTTTAATATATAGTAAGATTTATATATAGGTATATCCCTTAAGATAGCCAGTTATATAAGATATTTAAGTAAGGTATATTAAGAATTAATTATAGTTAGCTTTTAGTTTTAAGTATATTTAGGAGATAAAATAATATAAATTACTTTATTTACTTTTAAACTTATTAAGGTTAAGTAATTATTTAATAAGACTAATTAATTTAGTAAATTAAGAAAAAGGCAGAGAAGTTATTTCTATAGAAGTTATTATATAAAGCTTAATAAGAGTATTAATCTTAAGGGGTTTATAGATAGTAAGTATAGTAAATTAAATAATATTAAAGGTATAATATTTAGTAAAATAGGCTTTAAAGATATTATTATCTTTCCTCTTTAAAGCCTTCTTATATTATTATTTAATATACTTAAGCTAGGCTTAAGTAAAGTTATACTTAATAGTAATTTATTATAGAGATTATTTAAGTCCTTAATATTTATCTTTTATATTCTAGGTCTTATTTTTTAACTAGGATATATAATTCTAGGTATTCTTAGTATAAGTATAAATATTCTAGAAGTATTTAAACTAATTATCTAGGTATTCTAGAGTATAATTATAGAATAATTTAATACTATTTAATAAAAAAGGCAAAAGTAAATAAATAGATATTATATTTAGTATTTAATAGTTAAGAGCTATATAGTATTATAGGCTAAGTCTAGTAATATAAGTAGATAGGGAATACTTTAGGTATAATAAATTCTATTACTATAGATAGGCACTATAGGCAGGTTAGGCTCTATTAATAAGATATAGCTTAAGGAGCTATATTTAGGATTTAATTAGCAGTCTAATTAAGGTTATAGTAATAATACTATTACTATATAATTTAATCCACTTATAGCTCTAGGGTAGGTTGGTCTGACTTCGAGCTATGACAATTAAAGGCTTTAGACTCTCTTAATTAACTTTTTTTTTCTAGAGTAAAGTTAATTATAAGGGCTAAGCTCTTATAGATAGTTCCTTAGTCTAGTATATAGCTAGGGTTAATAAGGACTCTAAAGTCTATTATTTTATATAGTAGTTATATAATTATATAGTTTTATTAATATTAATATTAATATTAATATTAATAAGGAAATATTTAATAATTATTAACCTTTAAAAGGAATAAAAGCTTTTATAGTAATTATTATAATTTTAATTTTATAAGTTATAATATATACCTTTAGACTAGACTTATATTAGTATCTAGGTTTAAAAACTGTGTTTTTTTATAAGTTGATTTTATATATATACTTTAGGACTTATGCCTCGAAAATCACCTAACAAAAGTAAGTGCAAGCTTCAATTGCAACATCGTAGGGTAGTATCAAGATGCGGAGGCATCTATCTCGATATATTGACCTTCTCTTCCAGGGTAAGTGCGCCACTAGTCTAGTGTGCCGAGGTAGCGGTATAGCTTTGTCTCCGTAGAAGACGTTGTCTGGTCAGAAACTAATCGTCATTGACCTATACGGAGATTCACGACGTGGTGGCTTGCGACCTCCATCTCCGATCAATGACCATTTATGATTCTCTACCTTTTTCTTCTGACAGCCTCTTAGTTCCAGGGGTCCGAAGTCCGTCCAGTGCGGAGTAATTTTCGGGGGCCGGGTACCCAGACAGGGATGTTTCTTGTACAAATACCAATAAAGAGACGCACGTTTCCGGCTAGTGCTTCAAGATAATTAGCTGCTGAACGAACAATAAACACCAGGGAATTTGCCACAATGTTGACTAAAAGAACGCGGGGCATCTTGATTAACTACTATTTGTGGTCTTAAGGTCCAGAGACCGCCCCAGAATCGCTATCACATTTCGTTAATGTATATTCGCAAATGTGTTCAACTATAAGTTAGCTAGTTGGATGATCAGCCTATGATTGCATGTATTGGACAATGTATGCTTTGTTTTGTATACAGATTTGAATGCTGTGCTCACACTTGTGCGTTGACATTGTGCGTGGTTATAGGCTTGAGCCGTGCTACCGCAAGCCGATGGCGACAAAGAGTTCCACAGAATGTAAAGTTCAAAACAACCAGTCCACAGCCACACAAAGTCAGTATTGATGCCTATAATAATTATTTAATATCTCAACAAGTAAGAATGGCGGGCGATTTCGATTTACCTCTTCTGACTCCTCGGCGCCAGATGTGTCAAACACAGGATGAAGCAAGTGCAATGCATACCCATTCACAAAAAACACCCACGAATAGCTCATAAGCATCATAGGACACTGCCAGAACCATAACATCCTGCAACTTATTTTCCTCGCAGCTCTTTGTTGTCCAATTACTGGCTGCAAGAAAAGACTAAGCGCCACTTCGAATTGCTGATCGTCAAACTCTTGGTCAAATCTCTCTGGAAGATATCGCAGAAGTCGTTGATGTGCGGAGCTGATAAGCGCGAACAGGGAGAAGAACAATCCCCAATTCCAGAGCATCTTGGTAGCCCATAGCGCATCTTCTGTGGTGGGCCATGAGAAGACGCCAATTGCTGCTGCTCCTGACAACGTTGCCTGTGATGAGATAGATTAGCATCTCTATTCCTATCAAGAGTTGGTTAAAGTACCCCTGCCTGAACGAATTTTAGTTCTTCTGTCTTGAGTTGACGGAATTGAACTAATGATACGATTGTCTCGGATTTATTCTGGACATAGTCTTGGTGCTGTTCGATTGCCCCAATGGGTAGACTTGTGTGGTGTCTGTATGCTCCAGCATATGTAAAAGTTAGAAACTTGAACAAATTATGAGGTATGATCTGCAAGCCTTCTTTCCATCTCGATATGATTGAGAGGAGATGCTTTACTCTGGTGATTGCTGTTTTCTTCATTCTCGTGAGGGGTAAGATGTAGAACGCAGTTCTGCAGGAGTATCTGCAGTACCCAATTTTAAACTGCTTGATAAATGTTCCTGCATCTTGTTCTGGACAAATTTCATCTCTCAAACCTCTTTCGGAACATTACATAATAGGATATCTCCATATACCCATGTTGCTTATCACAGAGTTCATTGCTGTGTAGACGTCATCGATCATACCGAAATATGAGCATCATGAGATCTGTAATTGTGAGGAACAACGATACTGGAAACCAAATATTTCTCGATCCCATCATGTGAAAATGTCCCATGTGGTATCGTTAATTTTATCTCGCTCAAAAGAATTGTGTAGGTTGGATTTAACTTTTGGCTAGTTGTGTAAATACACATCTCATCTCCACCGGGAATAAAGACACGAGACAGAAAGCAATAGAATTCGCGCGATTACCAATCTCGGGGAGACAAGATACTTCCCCACATAGTCTATCTTAGTCTGCGCCCTTGCTGACGCCTTGTAAGCGACAGGCCAGAGTGGACCGTCATCCATGTAAGCTCAAGTTAACTCAACGATATAAAAGCCTCCGGCCCTGGATGATAATTCATTGTTTCAACAAGACCAACCAGCTCATCAGCTTTCTAAATCAACAATCACTCTCAGAGACAAACACACAAAAGCAAACAAAATGACCCAAGCAACTTCGATCCCAGGTATCCTCTCCTCCTTCACCGAAAAGTGGTCCCCTCGTCTCGTCGCCTCAATAAACGACCACGATGTCAAAGTCGCCAAAATCGACGGTAAATTCATCTGGCACGCCCATCCAGACTCAGAGGAACTCTTTTACCTACTATCTGGAAACTTGACGATGGAGATCCAAGGCAAAGAGCCAGTGATCATGAAAGAAGGCGACATGTATGTCGTGCCCAAGGGCGTGACACATAAGCCTGTGGCAATGAATGCAGTTATCATGATGGTGGAGCGTGAAGGAACCGTCAATACAGGAGATCAGACAGATTCAGAGAGGACAAAAACGGCAAAGGATGTGAGGGTGGAAAATGCGGAAGAATAGGGCGAAGATCCTCAGTCATTTCTCTGACGGGATTGCAGGTTGCTTCATGACAAGGCCCTTCATAATTTCATGACACTCTTTTGCCACCTGTCTGGCCTCAGGCGATAGAAAATCCTCGTCATGACTGACTTGCAGGAATCTCTTCTTCCAGTGCTCCCAGTGCTCATACATGGTAACCTCCATCATGTAAATCTTGTCACTCCGACCTCGTACAGCTCTATTGAAAGACTTCACCTGAGCTGACTGTAGATTCTCGATCAATTTTGGCCCGGCGATTTTGAGCCATTGATAGGATTCGTGAACGAGACCTTCAAATTCCTTCTGCTCCATACACACTGTATTGAGTGCTCTGCATCCCCAATCTTCAGTGATGGAAAAGATACCACGGAGATACATAGTCGCTTCCAAGTACCCAGTGGTTTTGAAAAAGGCGACATCTGTCGCGTCAACATTTTCCAATTTTTCGAAAAAGCAGCGTGTCCATTGTGCTTCGAAACTTGGCAATTTCCACCAATGGTATCTTCCGTCGGATGGTAGATCCTGGATGGCGATGAGTAGATCCAGGATCATCTCGCGCTCCTGGTCGAAATGGATCAAGCATTCGGCGATAAGTCTCATTATCCGGACCACAACAACGGGTCTAGCGTCGGGGTCGCCTGTGGCTTCTCGCCTCGCCATGGTAGTAATCAATCTTGCAGCAGACTCTGCATTCATCTCTCTGTTGAGATAACGACAAATGGTGATAGCGTCGTCGAGGTGACATTTCACGGACATATTGCTCAGATCTTGCAGGGAGGGCGCTGCTTGGGAGATGATCCATTCATCCCTGCTCGACATTGATGACACCTTAATTTGTATTTTTTGTCGATTTGTTGCGATAAAGTTGACTTTGAGAAGGCGCGGAGACGATTCGGTTTGTTCGTTTCTTGGCTACAAAAGCTTCGGTGACATGTCTCATTTACTAATAGTTTGCGTTCCTGCATGAATTGTTTGCGTCAACAATAGCTTCAAGACACAAAATAAACTTTTAGTTAGATCTTTATATGAAAGGAACGAACATACTTATGCAGCTAATGACAGAAGAAGCGGGCGCAATATCGAGACAGCTGTCATGATCATTAAATATCATGAAGGAACTGAGCTTTTGCAAGATGTTTGTTCACCTAACCTGGAAGGATCACCAACAAATGATATAGACCCCTGCTCGGAATAGCTCGGTCGGAAATTATTATTTCCGGACTTATCCCGACAGCATTACGTTATGCAGGATCATATAATAATGCAACCGGGTATAAGGATAAGCATGCCAATACACATCTTGCATATTTAGAGATTTCTTTCAAATCGTGCACCATGAGGGTTTAAAACAGCAAGTAGGTCGACAGGCAATTCATTGCAATGAATACACACGATGAATGAGAAAATGCCAAACTATGCCGATGCTAGTTATGTAAAGTGCAGAAAATTGAATAAGGTATACCAGTAAAGAAACAAATAGTCTAAAAACTATAGTCCAAGGAGCATAAACGATCTACTAATTTCGTCGCAAATGCTTCTAGACAATAAACTGCATTCAGACTAACTACATACAGTCAATACATACAAGGAACCAAGGGCTTTCCATGACCAAATTTCAGCTTCGTCCTACCGACTCATCCTAGGGTTTTCGACTTCACGATGAACCAGGCAGCCAGTTGGATGATTGCAGGTGTGGGAAGGACGAATCGAGTTGGACTTATGAAATGTTGGAGAATATGTTTGCGGCGTTTTGATTTGTGAGGAAGTTTCTGGATCATCTCTACAGATATGAGGTGTCTAATGTCAACCGATGGTAGCAAATTGGATAGATATTGTTTCTGAATACTTGCATAATATAGAAAACATTTCCAGAACAGCATTGTATTAAAGCTATGAAGTTTCGTAGTGAGTGAAAAGTACGATGCACCGAGGAAAACACACATTCTCAAACCATCCCTCACCATCGACGAAGTAACTTGGTAGAACTATTAAACTCATCAAAGTCCACTGCAAATCACAGTTAGACTGCAGTAAATCCAGGGCCTCTCTTGTTTGATTCCTTACTTTCATAAATCTCCCCATTGCGACCTGGATGGGTAAGAATGTACGTGGGATTGATATCAGCCAGGGTTTCGTCTGTTCCCTCCAGGTCTTCTTCCACTGCGACATGGTCTCGAATCTTAAGAAAGATTACAGGTGCAGCTATGACAAGAGATGTGGCCAGAAGAACCCAGTTACTGATGAATTGTGCTTCGAATGACACTTTCCTGGCATCGAGGTTGTTGGAAATTGCGGCGCCGGCTGATTGAATGCCTTTGTAGAAACCAATGTAGTTTGCGCAGCGACGACCGGAGTTCGAGAGAGCACCCATGAACCTACACGAATTAGTAAGACAACAGTACAAATGTGATACGACAGACCAGTAAACAGTAGCTTGCCAAGCAGCGTCATAGAAGCCATAGAAGATGTATAGAAAAAGAGGTCCGGCGTAACCTGTATCATTCCAATCCTTTTCTCCATTGTCCGTTTTGTCGTCAGGAGTTCGAGTATATGTTCTCTGATGCGCATAACCTCCACCCCACACAATGAATGTCAGGACAAAAAGAACCACAAGAGCGATCTTGGCCCTGACAGAACGGCGCAGATATTCCAGATCGAGTAAGTATCCCCATATGGCAGCCGCAGCAATTTGTGCCAGCCAGTACAGTAGATTGTTTAGAGCTTTGGCCCTTGTCGAGAAATAAGCACCGTTGACAGCATTTTGCTGGTAAACGTAGAACCAATTAGACGAAAAGAACATGGGAAATAGGAAGATAACGAATGGCTCAAATCGGATCGTCTCGTACAAGCCGAGAAGTTCACTCTGCCATGTCGGGTTCTTCATCAGGATGACATAAGAACCGTCTTTCCGGATGACATCGTTTGCGTTGCAGAGGAGAAGAGCTAGGCCTGCTCCAAAGAACATGAGGACGATGAAACCAATATAAGTACCGTCATTAACATCTACGTTGTCCTTGCTGTGGTAATTGCTGCCGAGTGGGATCTGATATAGACGTCAGTATGGTAGATGGGTTGATGACATGCTATCAGTAGCTTACAAGACTTCCAAGAACACCGCCTAGATTGAAGGTTCCCCAGAACCAGGCAAAGTAGTGTCCCTTTTGGTTTTCATGTGGATACGATATCATGATTGTGCCTTGGGCAGTCCATAACATCGCTGCACAGAAGCCAAGGAGAACACCCGAAAAGAGATTGAAACCCTCGACATCTTTTCCAAAGTGATTCGACAACAGAATACTGATGGTATAGATACCGTAGCCGATGCCACCCAAGGCGAGTGTAATCTTGACACCGAGTCGGTTCACAAAGGTGCCCCCGAAAAATCCGACGACGGCAAAAGTGCTGTACAAAGCAGTATTCTGTAGTTCTTCAGCGGTGTATGTTTGCTAGGTGGTATAGTCTTACCATGTTTGTCACCAATGTGGTGTCCACCTTTCCTCCACCACCCATACCATTCAGTGCATTGAACATACCGGGACACATGAAGCATACAAAAGCGACCATACCCAACTGGATCTTTGGTGACGCATACCAAGGGAGCGTATATCCGAATATTCGGTATTGACGATACTTGAAGCCCTGTGGCACGTCCACATTGCCGGTGGAATGGTTGTACAATAAATCCTCACGGACGGAAGAAAGCGCTTCAGGATTGTTGACAGGGGCAGATTGGCCCGCAGCGGGTGTGTTGAGAGACATGATGTTGGATTAGGCTTGACAATAATCTGAGACAATCGATCACGTTGGCTAATTAATCGGGAAGAGTCCCTTTATTTTATGATGGTCGAATACGAAAGACTGCTGACGTGGCGGAGCACAACGTCTTTAATATAGAAGAAAAGCCCGAGGTGGGACAGGACGTAACCCGTGTCACATCATTCTGAAAAAAAGTCTTGTGCAACTTCACACCGAGAGTCGTGGTGGCGTAGGGCTAAGAGTGATAGGCTTGCATGAGTTTCTAATAGCTCTGGGGTTAAGGCAGGCTCTGGGGGCTGGGCAAGACAATAATGGTTCACAGCCTCATATATAAAAAGACTGATAATGTTTGGCTGGTGCGGCTGAAAGTCACTGCAAAGGTATTTATAGCACTGGTTTGTGGGGGAGATATGAATGTTACTTGTCCCCCAGAATGTAAGATGTCACTGAGCATATGGCCCCCAAATGCTACACAAGCTGATAGGACGCAAAGAGGCATAGTAAGACAGTTATGAATCAACCGCTCATATTGATAAGGAATATACTATCAAGGGCGTGGCTTTGAACGTAAACAAAGGGCGTATACATTCCCAGAAATACAGAGAAACATCCAAGTGACAAGATCAGAAACTTGGAACTCTATTGCGACTCCAGTATTCCAGGCCCATGTATATAGGTATCTTATACTATAATAATATCTTCCAATGTCCCCTGTTCTATTGCCGTTAGACATCTGTCTCTCATTTGTTTTCTTGCATCTTCGTATTCAACCTCCTCAAATGAAGTCCCGAGACCGACTCTCCGATAACGAGGAGCGCCGTTGGGTGGACCTTCCAAAGACGTTGATGACACAAGTATCAGAAAATAGGCACCGCGAACGATGTCGTGGTCTTCGTATCGAGGGTTTCTAGCGTCAAAGCGCAATGTTACGGGAACTACAACCAAGTCGGACTCCTTTTCCTCGTAGTCCGCCAGACTGACTGAAGGCTGGTTGAACCTAGGAGGGTCAAGTTCTACCTTGGCACTAAAAACCACGTCTCCCTCACCGAAATATAAGCGGTTGTCATCCACATTCACACTGCATGGGTGAAGTTTAACGCAACACACGTGGACCCAACCACCGGTTACTCGGCCAAATGAGTTCTCAAGGTTTTCCAGATCAACCTTTGCGTCTTTGACAATAGCAAGACTTTGGATATCCTCTGGACCTTGGAAGAATGCAGGCTGGTTGATGGAGGCCCAAGACCAGGATGGCGCCATGTAACTCTTTGGAATGCTTCTTGATTCATCTTGTTCACTAGCTGCCCAAACTAGGTCCCAGAGAAGATTGCCCCTCCAGAGACCAGCAAGATACTCTTCGCCAGGGTCATTGAGAATTTGTTCGTTGAACACGCGGGCAGCCAAGCCCCCGATTGCTGGGAGCTTGTCACTTTCCACAGTCAGATATCGATCTGTGTACCTCCGAACGATAGCCGCCCAAGCATCTCGATGCTGGTTTTTGTCTGATGCTGCCATCCTTCTGCGTATTTTAAAGTCTGGGTCGCTATCATTGTTCTTCATGTGATTATCCTCCGGTTGAAAGCCTGATTGACATTCGAAGTACATTTGATCACTCGCAAAGTGTACTGTTCGGGTTGACAGATATCGTTCCTGAAGGGCCCAAGCACGTTTCGATAACAGCTCTTCTTCCATATCGATGATGCTGGCTCCAGCTACAATACGATCGAGAGGCATCGGAGATACAGCAACCTTGTCCTCCATCTCGTCTTGATAAAAGCGAACATTTATATATTCGCGGCCCTTTCTAGATCCCAAGAACCCGTCCGAGCAGTTTCCTGCCCTAGTAGCGGCGATGGTAAGAAATGCGTTTCCGTATACATCACCCATTCGCGATGACTCGTGCAACCAGTCGTCTTTGTCGTCCTGCAAGATACAAAGACTGTCGATCCAGATATAAGAGATCCCTAATTCATGAACTAACCAGAAGGCATCTTTGAACGTTTTGGGGAAGGCTTCGATAGGTATTCCTTCTTCAAGTTGGTATTTAGTGGCAGTGTTGAGTGTGAGTGGCTGCACGTCCCCCCAACAATGACTTAGGGCGGCATACTTGATGTCTGAGATGATAGAAGAACATAGCGATACCTTTCCGTTTTTGTGTTCATATTTCAAAAGGCGAGTGGGCTTCATTGTGTTAGTTTTCTCATGTTGATGGTGAGTCAAACAGTTCGAAAGCCATTGTTTGATGGGACTGAGGATATCTTCAGGTTGGGGTGATTCCAGGATAGTACGCCCGTGGATAGTTTGGTTAATGGGACTATCTATAACGATTATTAGTAAACCAGTAAATATGGAATGGGAATACCCAACGTCCTGGTTATTACTTGAACTTACCTTTGTCGACATAAAAGCCTACTCCTCCCAACAGCGCATAAGACGGCGAGTCACGACTGCCATCTGATGCCATCAACTGAATCCCCTGGCCTGAATCAAGGCCGCATAAAAGCAGCTCCTCACCAGATGGACCATGCTCTCCCCAATAGTCGTCTTCTACGTCCTTCCGAAATCTAATCATACCCATGGCACTGTGTAGTAGTAGAGCTCGGCAAAGATCACATTCTTCAGACGCTTGATATAGATCATCAAATGTTTTGTGGTACGGAATAACGTGATTTTCAGGTTGATAGTCTGAGGTAGGGTATTCGTTGAGGTAGAAGTAGATAACACTATCGCATACATCGAAATCGCTCCAGCTTTCATCGGCAATCCGGATACGTTGGAGACGCGGCTCGAGTTTGAGTTGCATGATAGCTTTCAAATCAAAGCCCGAGCATAATTGGCAAAGCATGGTTTTGAGAAGAAATACGAGATCGTTTTGGTTCTGGGATTGTGCTAGCAGTGACAAAAAGGCTCAAACAGAATGGACAAAAGATCGCCCAATTCATCACGTGCCTAACTTTTCCCCGCGTTGGAGATTACCCTGGATCTTGAAAAGATAAAAGTTCGAGGGTTAGAATAAACCTCAAACTTTAATAACTATTATTTATACAGAACGAATTATATGATTCCCGGACTTTATGACAGGCTGCGAGCACTTTCCAGCGTAATGAAGGCGCATAAAGCAGGAAACATAGTTATTAAACTCAATGACTTATTCTGACATGTCGATTGAGACCAGCCATCAAATTCGGCTGTAGGTGGCAAACGTTCAAGAGCCTGGTTTTCAATCAGCAGTGGCTGTCATAAAACTGATATGTGATAGAATAAATCATGCCCTCGCATCGCAACACACAGGTCATTTTATTTCATAGTATAACTTTACAACACATTAGTCATTGAAATCACCCTGGACCGAGAATATGACTCAGGGTATCCGTTGGAATAGACACCATACTACCACATTTTCTCTGCTGTTCTCCTAAGCCAATTCATCTTAGTCAACCTAGCCTTCTCAACGTCCTCAATACCTCCTTCCTCCCATTGCCTGCATTCCTCATCAATTTCAGCCTTTCCAGTAATCAAGTCCGCATTTTCTGGTTCAACCCAGCCCCTACCCTGTCTGAGGTACTCAATCTTGCCAATTACATACATGACAAGGATGAATGCGACGGCAAAATAACGAGTGACGAATCCTCGTGTGTTGAATGGGCTGAGGACATCAAAACCGACGAAGAAGATCGCCGTGCAACCTATAACTAGCGCCATGATGGGGGTATATGGTGTAAAAGGCGCCACGTAATAAAGTGCATCGTCTGTGAGACCCTGAGCTTTACGGGCACGGTAGAATCCAATATATGTAAGTAGCATAAAAGTGTACGTAGCGATGAAAGCGGTGGTGGTTAGGTCGACGAACCAGAAAAAGACCTCTATCGCGGAGTTTGATGCCACAAGGAAGGTTATGCAAGATATAAGGAAAACAACTGCGACGCAATAGATAGGAACGCCAGTTTTAGTGCATTTCAACAAGAACCTCGGAGCTTGGCCATCTAAGTGCTCTGTCAGTAGCTGAACGAGTCATGACACAATGATGAAGAAACTTACCTCTGGCAAGTCCATAGAGGGTTCGCGTGCATGCAAAAACATAAGCATTACCACAGGAAATCGCCGACAGAAGTATAAGAGCGTTGATGAAATGAGGTAGGAATGAAATTCCAAGATTCTGGATACCAATCACCCATGGGCTAGCAGCAGCACCAGAAGCACCAGACGCAACGGCTGTAAGAAGATTCTTGTCTTTGGAGGAGCAAATAATCCCCACACATAAGACTCCAATCACATAAAATCCAACAAGGCGGTAAAAGATCATACGTGCGACTCGAGGGATAGTTCGACGAGGGTTCTGGATTTCACCGGCCGCGAGGGCAATCATATCAGGTCCCGCGATGCAAAATCCTGCATAAATGACGACAGACCACCAGCCAAGGAACTTTCCGGCGGCACCTTTGGCGTAGTACTCGTGCATGGCTCCGGCATCCCAGTTGCTGAACCCATAGGCAAACCCTTGGGGATTGCCACCTGACATTGTTATAACAGTGATAACAACAAGGAGGACAAGCAAGAACACTTTAGTTATAGCCATAATAAACTCGGCCTCGCCAAACCATCTACCAATTTGTCAGTAAGAGTGTAGAACCTCTAGCTGAAACACTCACTTGACGGCAATGATATTGAGAAATAAGCAAATACCCATCGACAAGGCGATCCATGCAGCAGCATTAGTTGTGCTATCCCAATATTCTATCACGGCTGCAACTGCACTGTACTCGACGCAAACAAGCATAGATGTGCCAAAGAAATAGGTCCAGCCCATGCTAAACCCAACAGCAGGATCGACAAAGCGAGAGGCGAGTTCGAAAATGGAGCCGCGAACGGGAAGATATGACAACACCTCGGCAACGCACAAGTACGTGGGCCAGATAAAAAAGATTCCCCAGAATGTAAACCCCAAGACACAGGAGAGTGGTCCAGCTTGGCTGAGGTAGCCGCCGATACCAACCTGAGTGCGGTCAGCTTTGTTTATCACAGATAAAGGCAATTAGCTTACCCATAGCGCAGTGCCGATAGAACCGCCGATAGCCATAAGTTGTACATGACGGGGTTTGAGACCGCGCTGGGTCTGTCCATACTTGTGAGTTAACTCATTGACTTCCAGGAGTGTGCCGTGTTGCTGGCTTTCCACAGGTTGGATTTCGAGGTTTTTGTCTTTGACATCCATGTTAGAAGGATAGTAATGAGATAAGGGTATATGGACTAGTAGATTGATCTACAATGAGAATGACGGGAACGAGGATATTTGTACACATGTGCACTTTCCAATTCCTGGGCCGGACAAGAGCACGCTGATTCTGCATAAGTCACTCGAGATAATCCTATTGAGGTTTATCACTGTAGATAGGTATTCGGAACTAAATCGTTTACAGATGGATAAACAAAATAAGATAGTTTAGATTAGCCTCAAATGTTCACTCCAAGTTCTTTTATCAGGTAGTACTGAGGCCTCGAGTTTCTCACATCCCCAGATAGGTGTATCCTGACAGCGTTGGTCAATATGAACTTAGCCTTCTTGAGTGTAGTTATCCGGTTGATAAGGTGTTGTAGATCCGTACTAACAGCCAAGTTTCCAAGTCTACTATATTTTCTGATATCAGTCTATTGGTTGATTGAGATTAGCGATAGGACAATACAAGCCCCATAGATAAGTATTATAAGTGGGTAAACACTAAATACCCAGGTACTGTATCTCAGAAGGGAAGGATAGAGCGGCGGATGAATTACCCTTGTTTTAGCGTTTGGAATTTCCATTCCTGATGCTTGCCTGTTATCAGAATTATTCCTTTGGTTCATAGCACTTCCCAGTCCTAATCATTTGCCTATCAGCACCGTACGCAAGTTGGTTTTGATCAATGGCTTCTTGTATTGATATAACAAGATGCAACGCTAGAGATGTAGAAGATAACATTACGACTTCGAGGGCTGAACGTTGGTACTTTGTTTTGGGGGATTGTAAAAAAAGTGGTAAAACTGCAACGTTGATAAATATCGAAACCGATGTATTCTCCGAGGATTAAGCTGTAACTATAACTTCAACCTGTTACTCGTGTTATGTCTAGTTCTCAAGCCTTTTTAGAGCAAAATCCTCGCGATCGTTATTCCCGCCACTAAGCAGTTGCCTGGACTTCCTTGCCTGCCTCCATCTCATACTGTTCATTGCATAACTCGAAAACACGGTTGTGGAAGTCTATAGTTTATAAAATTAGTTTCGAGCCAGTTTTTTAGATTTTGCACTGCTGAATAACTTACAAACAACACCGTTCTCCTTCTCAGGGTTTAGAAATCCGCTGTTGTAGACCCCAATATTGTGGTTGGCCTGCGACTTCTCACAGAGTTCAATGTCTTCCAAGGCAACATTGCGAGTGAATCTGTACCATTCTTCGAAAACTGGTGATCCCTCAGGCTGCTCGTGGTAATAGTCAAACTCCATTCTGGCCTTGCCAGGCTCCTCAGTCGGACTCGTACGCCAGCATGTGAGACCACCAGCGTACAAGCTGAGTGTACAATTGGGAAACAGATAGAGGAACAGGCCAGTGTCGCCACCTGACGTGGCATCTGCGATGTGCTGCGAATAGTTATGGTACTCAGTGACTTTGTATACTGAGGGTTTGAACTCTTGGGCAAATTCAGGGTGTGCGTATGCGCAGTGAAGGCATTCCTGGTAAGCATCCACTGTAGCCTTCCAGTTGTTGTTGCTATGGTACTTGAGAGGTCGCCTCAGACCAAGACGAGTGAAGTCGACGCGTTCAAGCAAAGCCTCCAAGCCAGGAAAGTATTCCTCGAATGAGACTGTCTTTTTGGACATTGTGAAGAATAGCATTCCCGTCTTGGTCAAATGACTACGCATCTCGGAGCCCTAGAATCACGCTTTATGTCAGATGAAAATTCTCGTGTCCAGTAAATGATGGAAAAGATGAAGCCTACATCGCTGTCGCGAAAAACCTTCAGAGATTGCCAGTCATCTTCAGAACGGCGTACTGTGAAATCCACCTGGCAAAGTTCATTTTTATAATCGACGCCTTTCTGAGGATATTTGGTGACAGCCCCAAGTAAAATCCACGACTAAGAGAACTGTCAGTGGGCTTAGGGTAGGTAACTAATAAATACAGTACCTCGAAAAATATTGCTCGTTTCTCCAACTCCCCAATGCCCTTGCTCGTGTACCAGGATGAAGGGAGAGTGACAGAAAAGGCGTTGGAAGACATTGCGAAATGATTTGTTGTACCAAAGGCCGAAACAATGCACTTGATGCAAAAATAAAGTTGATGATAACCAAAGCGAGTGGTTGGTCTAGAGGTAATGAATGGGAAACTGTGTAAGAATTAGGTAACTAGGTAGACTCTTGAATCCGAACACTTCAGTGACACTGTCAATTGCATCGCGAGATTATCGCGGGACGTGTCTGTTCTGACGAACTACCGACGTTATCGTTTTGCGCAAGCTTTCCTAAAGTGGCAACCATAAACGTGTGGATCAAAACTAACCCTTGTCAAGGTACGTTGTTGTTATCTGTACTAACAGGGATCTAACATGCAGCGGCCACCATTTCCCCTCGCCTCGATCCTGGAGCGCTAACGCTATCGGGAAGTTTTGTACGTTAGTGTATAGTCTAAGGATTGTGGGTGGATGAAGGTAGTAGAATGGAATGCAACATATGCAATGTGTTTGTTGGTGAATGGAATCGCTTTCCCTATTTCCATATTAGGCAAGACAGAGAGCAAGAATAGCGATCATGTCCTGTCGAAATCTATGCGTGATTGATATCTTCAATGGTAATTATCAGGCATTTCATCAAGCAAAGTTACCTGCGGTCTCTCGGAATCCTGACCATTACCATTTGCTTGAACATACTTTTGTTCTCCAAGTTTGCAAGGGGTAGCCACCAACCGCAGGAAATCAGCGACATGTCCTCCATTGTCTTAATCGGGGCGCTATTGGCCAATATAGTGTCAACTCTATGGAACATCTGGTTCTTCGCCATTAAAAAAGGTCATTCAGCAAGTGAACTGGAGGGCCAGACCGAAGACCCTGTATCGCTTCCTAAAGGATGGTACACAAACGCTGAACGGTTCCAAGCCGAAAGACGAGCAATCTTTAGCCAGGTAAGTTCTGCAGCTTATTCTATTGCATACTTACTCAACCTCTCTCTTAGACTTGGACGTGTGTCAGTCATCGTGGCCGGTTTAAAAAACCCGGTGACTACATTGTTTACGACGTCGCTGGCTTCCGTATCTTGATGATCCTCGGCAAGGACAAAACTGTGAGATCCTTTCATAATGTCTGTCGCCATCGTGCTTTTCTAGTGGCGAGAAAAGATTCCGGATCAGCCACCATCTTAGGATGTCGGTACCATGGATGGAGTTATGATTATACTGGACGTCTTATCAAAGCGCCCTATTTTGATAACAAACCGGGTTTCGATAAAAACATGAACGGCCTCTTTGAGATCAGCACAAAGGAGGACAAGAATGGGCTTCTGTATATCAACCCAGCGACAGATCCCAATACTACAAAGACCCTGCCACCAAAAGGAGTTATCACTGGAAGGTTGATCAAGATCACACCGGATATAAGCCAACTTCATACCTTTGAACTTGATGGCAACTTCAACTGGAAGCTGATAGGGAAGTTCAAGAGCACATCCCTTCATTAAAGTAGCTAACAAATCAAGCAGTGGACGATTTTGGGCCTTCTAGATCAATGGCGCCGGAAATTGGGGTAAATAAACCCCTTCGTACGTTCCTTGATACTGCAGATGGAAGGATGGATATCTTTCCCTTGACGGTAGTACATACAGTTCCGCGTTCGAACTATTGGTACCATATCACGTATAATCCTGTCTCTGCTACCAAAACATCCGTTCGTTGTGACGTGTACTCAGCCAAAGGTTTTGAGAGCCCTCACATGGACAAGGAAACCAAGGAGAATCTGGAACAAGAGTTGATGCGGAGGATTCAGGATCTTGAGGAGAAGCACAGGAAAATGACTACTTTTGGCTATGACTTAGTTTCGACTAGTCGTGAGTATACGCTCCCACGAAGCTTAATGACTTGCAATTACTAACATATTTCACAGAGTATCAGAAAAAGATCGCTTCTATAGTAGAAGGTCACATCAAACAAGAAAGGATTCGAGGTTGTGAAATTAAACCAGCCGAGGTGAAAGCTCAGCCAAATGACCAGATGACTACCAGAGCAGAATCACGTAAGTCCTCAACTAGCTTACCCAGTGGAGTACATAGCAATCTTTTAAGTTTTATCCGAACAAGAGGATCTGACATGGTGTAACAGTTTGCGCAGCCATTGACTGTGGGGATAAGAAGTTAGATTGGTGATGAGTTGTGGATATCTCTAGTCATCAGCGTGCAATTTCAGGCAGCAAATCAGCAGATTTATAAACAGGAAATACAGCAGAATACAATAAACTTAAAATTAGAGTTCAATGGAATGATATTGTCCCCATCGCGACGTTGCACTTTTGGAGAAACTACAACTATATCAATGGATTCCTACCATGGACTATATTTAGATGCATTTGAAACTAATACAAGAGCAATTATTCATGAGGGAGCATATGCCGTAAATGCTGCCATGACACACTCAACTGAATCGCTTGATAGAGTAGCATCAGATTAGCACACGTGTTGTAGTTAACCTAGTCTAGCTGGCAGATAAGATACCGAGTTATCCCCTCCATATCGGCACGGGAGGGGTAACATTACCTTTGATCATATTAACACCTCCGCATTACTAGTCAATCTTGTCATCTTTTCGAGCTTCCAACTTGACAACATGTTTCCGTCACCACCCAAGATTACAAAACAAACAAAGGCATCCCATCGGAAGTCACGACAGGGATGCCGTCAATGCAAAGCTCTGAGAGTAAGTATCAATTCCAAGCAGGTAAGAAGTCCGGGAAACTTACCAGTTGATGCTCAGGCCAAATGCGACGAAAGAAAGCCGTCGTGTGTCCGCTGCGAGACTCGTGGAGTAGCATGTTCTGGTTATAGCGCGAACATACGGTGGTCATATAAGCATGAGATGCAACAGCAGCAGAGCGATACCCCACAAGAGATAGCAGCTGCTGTACCAACCATCCTGAACAGCCCTATGCCAGAGGCTACCGCAAACGCAACCGATGCACAGGATGGATTATTCTCTACTGATGGTCACCAGAACGGACAAGACGTCCCCACTACAGTCGTTTCCCATGATCACCCAACCGGTCCTCTGTTTGGGCGATGGAGTGAATCCTATAACCTTGAAGATAATTGCTTAGAAGACAGCTCTTCTTTATATGTTTTAGAGGATGCAACGTTCAATAGGATTCTGCTTCAAAGTGAAGTGCCTGATTGGCTTTCTATTCCTCTACAAGGTCACGTTGAGGAGACAGCTCAGGACTCGAATTCCATATCAATCACTGATGATACATTCGCTATGCAACAAGAGAAACAAAATAACGGTAATGACACAGAAGACATGAGCCGTCAGACTATCAGTGTCCCCTCGTCAAGCCGCCTTCGCGAGATACACGATGTCTCTTCTTCCCTGTCCACATACTTTTTCCAAGACGTTCTCCCGAGGTACTGCACATGGGATAGCAACTCCAGTATCATCAGAATCATCATCCAGGCCATGTGGCAGTCGTCTGGGGCTTTACATCACACTATGCAAAGCATGGCTGCGTCATGTCTTTCCAATGAGATTCCGTCCTTTTCCAGGATTGCAGCACGGGAACGCGTGCTTGCCCTTGAATACATTCAAGAAACCCCCATGCGGGAAGATCGACTTTTGACATCCTTTTTGTTAGGCCACACATCGTCTTGGGTTAATCCGACAGATCTTGTGCCAAATCAGTTTAATGAAATATGGGCGACGCTAGACTCATACACCTCCTCAGCAGGAACTACTTCGGTGGTCTCATTTATACAAGAAGCCCTGGAATATTGGACCATGGTATTGTCTTTCATTACCGATACTGAACGACTGGGGAATTCAGCCGCTGGGCTGTCTCGCACATCTGGGCCGCTGCCACCGAACTCAATCATCACACCGAATCCTTTTAGTGGAGTTACTCGAGGAGCTGTGGGAATCTTCACGGACACAAGTAGACTCATATACAAGTTGCGTAAGCGCTTACCACAGTTACGATTCATTCGCGAGACGGACATCAATTTTCTCCGCGAGACACTGGATGAGGCTCACCGATTGGAACATAGAATATTGGGATATCGTCCTCTTGACGCTACTACTATCGTCGTACTGGGGGACCCTCACACAACGCCCGAGCACTTCAAGATACTTGATGAAGTGTTTTGGTATACTTCTTTACTTCAGCTGTACCGAGTTTTCCCAGACTTGCTCATCCAACGCTATCAGCCATGGAACCCTCAGAATATCCTCCAAGCCGAGGCCGCCTCCCACGTACCCAGTCGGGATGAAACGGAAGAGTGGCTTATGAAACTGGCTCTACACATATTGGCCATGCTTCAAAGTATTCCTCTCGATTCCCGCACCAGAAGTATCCAAGCTCCTATAATTGTGGCACTCTCGAGCGAACTGCGTTACAAGTCACCAGATGTGTCGAGATTTGACTCGGAATCGGAAGCTGGCTATCATGAAGCAATTTCACCTTCGACGATCAGTCACTCGGTTGAGATTGCCTGGGCGCGGAGATTTGTCATGTCTCGTTTGTCAATATACTGGCATGTGCTCCCACTTCAGAAAGTCAAAAAGTACCAGATACTCGTTAAACATATATAGGAATATCAGGGGCCTAAACTGCTACTATTAGAAGAAGTAATATAATTACTATTAAATTATAAAGAAGTCTTAATAATATAGTTAATTAAAAAGTATTAATAGTAATAATAATAATTTATTTTTAATTTTTTTTCCTTTTTAACTTTAAAGGCCTTTTTTATACTTTTTTTTTTATAATTATTATTAAAGTAAAATTATAATAAACTATTAAATTTAAAAGATATTTTATTTTAAGATTTTACTTAATAGAATATTATAAATTATTTCTTTTTATAAAGCTAAGTCTTATAGCTATTAATTTATTATAATTTACTTATAGCTTAATTAAGGCTATTAGCTTTTTTATATATATTTTATAATAATTTCTTTTTTAATATAAAAAAGGCTTTTTAAATAAAGAAATTAATATAATTTATAAAAATATAAGCTATTTAATTAAAAATAAATAATTATATTTTATTTATTTTTTTTTATTTTTTTTTCTTTTTTAATTTTTATTTATTTAATTATATATATCTTTATAATTACCTTTTTATATTTATATTTAGCTATAATTTCTTTATTATATTCTTATTAATTTATTAATAATATATATTTTTTTTAGCTTAATTTACTTTTATTTTATCTTTATATTATTTTATAATATAAATATTTCTTTTTCTTAATTATTTTTCCTTAATTTTTAAAATTTCTTTATCTTATTTACTATTAATTTATATAGGCCTTTTTATATTTATATATATATATATTACTTAAAGTATATTATAAATTAAGACCTTAATAAATATTTATTCTTTAAAAAGGCTAAACTTAACTTTTTTTATTTAATTAAATATATTCTTTTTATAAAGAATAAATAATTTTACTATAAATTACTTAAAATATTTTTTTAATTTTTATTTTAATTAATTTTAATAAATATAAATACTATTAAGTTTTAAATAAGCCTTATATTTAAATAAGAAATTTAAAATTTTTATTATAAAATTATAATTAATTTATAATAAGGTTTTTATAAAATATTAAAACTTTTTACTTTTTTTTATTAATTATATTAAAAAGAAGCTTAAAGAAAATATATTTATTAATAATTATAATATAAATAATATAAATACTTTATTATAAATTTATTACTATTTCTTTTTTAATTTTTTTATTTTTCTTAAGATATTAAGATTTTTATATAAAAAGGCTAAAAAAGCTATTTCTATATATAAGGCTATTATTATTATTATTACTTTAATTTTAATTAATATTACTATAGTTATAACCTTAAAGTATCTTTATATTAAGTAAATTAAGTATTTTATTTCTATTTTAATTTATATTTTATTAACTTTAGTAAATATTAATAACTTATTAAATTATATTATTTAATTTAGTCTTTTAAAGTAAACTCTTAATAGATTTAATATAAATAAAGAGTAATAGCTTATTTTTATTAAAAATAAAGAAATTAATATTCTTAAGTTATTTTATATTAATCTAGATATAATACTATAAAAAGCTTATTAAAATAAAAATAGTTCTTTTAATAAGGAAAAAGATAATAAAAATAAAGTTAATAAGTAATTAATAATTAATAATATTATTATATACTTAATATTAACTTAAGGGCTATATATTTTAAAATTATAAACTTAGTAAATTTTTATTAGCTTTTTTTAACTAATTAATTAAGACTTTTATCCCTTTTAAATAAAATTTAAATTAAATTAATATTATTTTATTACTATTTCTTTTCTTTATAAATTATTTTTATAAGCTTATATAAGAATATTACTTTTAAAATTATATTAAAATACTTAAAAGTTTTTAAACTCTTTATAGCTTTTTTATTTAATTAAATATTATTTTTTATATATTAAGTCCTTATAAAAAATAATTCTTTTTACTTTATAAATAAGATCTTCTTTAAAAGGGTATTCTATTTATAAATTTATTAATATTTTATTACCTCTTTATAGTTTTAATAGGCTAATATAAAATATATTATATATTAAAGACCTTTTTAAAAGCTATAGTCTATAGACTAGGTTTTCTTTATTTATCTTTTTTAAGATTTAATAAGGTCTTATTTATTTCTTTATAAACTTTTTATTAAGTCTTTTTATTTTTAGATTTTTTATTAATAATAAAATTATATTTTTTTATTTAAATTTATAAAGAATCTTTTTTGTCACAGCTCGAAGTCAGACCAACCTACCCTAGAGCCACAAGTGGATCAGATCACGTGGCGATAGCGTTATCGCCGTAACCTTAGTTAGACCGCCAGTCAGATCCTGAACGTAGCTCCTTGAGCTACGTCTTGTTAATAGAGCCTGACCTGCCTGCAGTGCCTATCCGTAGCAATAGAACCTATTACGCCCGAAGCGTTCCCTGTCCACCCGTACCGCCGGACTCAGCCCGTGACACTTTTTTAATTATAATATTTAAAATAAATATTCTAAGTATTATAAAGTAATTACTATATTTAAGTATATTATTATTATATTTTTTTTTTTAATAAAATATTTTAATATTTACTTTTCTTTATTAAGCCTTTTAATCTTTTAATCTTTTAAAGAAAAATCTTTATAATAATTCTATAGATATTACTTTAATAGTAATATAATAGTTAATATTATAAATATATTAAATAATAAGAAATAAAGTAGCTTAATTAGTCTATTAATTATTATAAAAAGTATAAAGATATTATTTTAAAGTTTAATTTAGCCTTTTTATTTAATTATTAATTTAAAAGTAAAATATAATATTAAATTACTTTTTAATTATAATAAAATAATAAATAGTTCTTTAAAATCTATTTATAAATAATAATCTTTAATTAATAATAATACTTTTTAATAAGCTATAATCTATAAAAATATATTATAAAAAAAGATTTATAAGATTATTATTTATAAGATTATTATTTATAAATTATTTTAAAATTAATATATAAAGAGTATATTTTATAAATTAATTTATAATAATTAAAATATTATTATAAACTTTATTATTTAACTTTTTTATAAAGAATAAGTCTATAATAAAGTCTATAAATAGTTCTTCTTAAAGGTAATTTAATTATAATAATACTTTAAATTCTTTATAAAGTTTATATAGTTAAGGTTTTAAGACTTAATATAAGTAATAATTTTAAATATATTATTTAATATTCTATTTTAAGCCTAACTAATAATAATAGCTTTAGATCTTTTTATAGGTCTTTATAATTCTTTAATAATTTACTATAAAGTTATTATAAAATAATAAAAAGATTTCTTTTTTTATTTTTAAAAATATAAAAATTTACTTTTAATATAATAATAACCCTTTTTATAATTTCTAGGGTTTTTATAATAATCTTATTATTATTTTATTTAATATTTTATTACTTCTTTATAGTTTTAATAGGCTAATATAAAATATATTATATATTAAAGACCTTTTTAAAAGCTATAGTCTATAGACTAGGTTTTTTTTATTTATTTCTTTTAAGATTTAATAAGGTCTTATTTATTTCTTTATAAACTTTTTATTAAGTCTTTTTATTTTTAGATTTTTTATTAATAATAAAATTATATTTTTTTATTTAAATTTATAAAGAATCTTTTTTTAATTATAATATTTAAAATAAATATTCTAAGTATTATAAAGTAATTACTATATTTAAATATATTATTATTATATTTTTTCTTTTTAATAAAATATTTTAATATTTATTTTTCTTTATTAAGCTTTTTAATTTTTTAATTCTTTAAGAAAAAATCTTTATAATAATTCTATAGATATTACTTTAATAGTAATATAATAGTTAATATTATAAATATATTAAATAATAAAAAATAAAATAGCTTAATTAGTCTATTAATTATTATAGAAAGTATAAAGATATTATTTTAAAGTTTAATTTAGCTTTTTTATTTAATTATTAATTTAAAAGTAAAATATAATATTAAATTACTTTTTAATTATAATAAAATAATAAAATTTTTTTTAAAATCTATTTATAAATAATAATCTTTAATTAATAATAATAATCTTTAATTAATAATAATACTTTTTAATAAATTATAATCTATAAAAATATATTATAAGAAAAGGTTTATAAAATTATTATTTATAAATTACTTTAAAGTTAATATATAAAGAGTATATTTTATAAATTAATTTATAATAATTAAAATATTATTATAAGCTTTATTATTTAACCTTTCTATAGAGAATAAGTCTATAATAAAGTCTATAGATAGTTCTTCTTAAAGGTAATTTAATTATAATAATACTTTAAGTTCTTTATAAGGTTTATATAGCTAAGGTTTTAAAATTTAATATAAATAGTAATTTTAAATATATTATTTAATATTTTATTTTAAGCCTAATTAATAATAATAGCTTTAAATCTTTTTATAGGTCTTTATAACTCTTTAATAATTTATTATAAAGTTATTATAAAATAATAAAAAGATTTCTTTTTTTATTTTTAAAAATATAAAAATTTACTTTTAATATAATAATAACCCTTTTTATAATTTCTAGGGTTTTTATAGTAATCTTATTATTATTTTATTTAAAAATAATAATTCTTTAAAATTTTTTTAAGTTTTTAAATTCCCTTCTTAAGCCTCCTTTAAAGCCTCTTTTAATAGCTTTTTTTTTTATTTCTTTTATTATATTTAGTCTTTATAGTATATAAAATCTTTATCTTTATAAGAATACTATAAGCTATTATAATAATAAAGCTTTTTTTATATATTATAGTCTTAAGATAAGTCTTATTTAAGCCTTTTTATAGTTTAGCTTTAATATTTATTAATTTATTATAATTTTAAGAACTTTTTTTTATAAATTTATTAAGAAATTAAATAATTATTAAATTAACTTCTTTTTTAAGCTTTATTTTCCCCCTTATAGTTTAATCTCTTAAATAGACTATTAATAAGGTTTAGTTTACTTAATTAATAATTAATAATAAAATTATATAGTAATAATTTATTAATCTTTTATAATTATTATAATTATAGCTTTAATTTTATAGTAAAGTAATTATAATTAAGATAATTTATTAAAACTTTAATAGTAAATTAATTATAAATTAAAAATTATTTTTACTTTTAAAAAGCTTTTATAATAGCTATTAGCTTAATATCTAGGATATTATAATATTATTTAGTCTTTAAAAGCTTTCTTAAATAATATATTATAAGGTATTAATAATTTAGCTTTAATTATAAAAAGATTATATTTAATATATAAGCTAAAGTATTAAATTTAATTTATAAGAGGTATTTAAGATTAAAATATTAAAGTATAAAAAGTTTATAAAAGGCTACTTTAAGTATTAAGAATATATTAAAGGCACTATAATTTAATAATATAAGGCTTATTATATTTCTTTTTATATAATCTATTAAAAGAGTAATAATTTTATTATAGTTTTTAATAAATCTTCTATAGAAATTTATAAATCTTAAAAATAATTATATATTATATATATTATAAGGTTCTAGCTATTTTATAATTACTTTAACCTTAAATAGGTCTATCTTAATACCTTATTAAGTAATTATAAAGCTAAGATATTTAACTTCTTATATATTAAAGAAGTATTTATCTAGATTAATATAGAGGCTAGTAGTGCTCTATAAGGTTATAGCCTTAAGTTATGTTTTTTCTAGTTAAGGTATTAAATTAATTAAGGTAATATAAGTAATAAATTATATTAAGCTATTTTTTATAAATTTCTTTATTTTCTTTATAATTATATTAAATTTAATATTATATTTAATAATATTATATATTTAAATTAAAGTAATCTATTTTAATACTTAGGGATTATAATCTTAAATCTATAGAAGCCTTAATATTATATTATTTTACTTAATATTAATAAGGTAAAAATAAACTTAAAATATCCTTACCTTATTAATATTATTATATATATTAATTAACTATAAGATAATACTTATATATTAAATTTAAATTTTATTAATACTTTAAAATTAATAATTAAAAGACTTAATTTATATTTAATTTATTATAAGTAAATTATAAAGATTAAAGAAGCTTTAAAAGGCCTTTATATTAAAAAGAGTAAATAAGGCCTTCTACTTAGACCTTAAGTAAATTAAAGCCTTTAAAATAAGATATTAATTTATATTTAAGGCCTTATAAAATCTCTATTTCTAAAGTTAAGGCCTTTTAATTACTTTAGTAATATTTATATTAATAGCTATAAAAAGAAATTAAATTAAATTTAAAATAATAATAGTCTCTTTATTTAAGTATATTAAGGTATAATACTTAAATTAATAATATAAATAATACTTAATATAATTTAAATCTTAAGTCTTTAAGGTATTATTTATAAATAGCTTAATATAAAGTTCTAGGGATATTTTAATAATAATATAAATAATAATAAGCTTCTTAAAGCTTAATTAATAAAATTAAATTCTTATTTTATAATTTCCTTAAAGAGTATAATATAAAGAATTAAATTCTTTTTAAGTTATAAAGAGCCTATAAATAGCTATTTAATCCTTTAAAGAAAAAGTTAATTTATTTATAAATTATATAATTTATAGCTTAATAAGAAACTTAAATAGTATTTTATTTTTAATTTTCTTATAATAATATTTAAATATTAAGAATAATTAATTTTTATATATTATATATTAATTAAGCTTTTAAATTATTTAAAAAAATTAAATTTAAGTATTTAAGATTTAATTATTATATTATACTTTAAAGTCTATTTAAATTAAAAAGTTAATAATATTTATATATAAAGTCTTAATAAAGCTTTAAAAATATCTTTATAAACTCTTAAAAAAGTAATTTACTATATAAATAACTTTAATCTCTTTAATAAGATAATTATTAAACTTTATTTTAAATATACTTTTAAAGATTTAAATAAATTAATTTAAGCTTTAATAGTTTTCTTTATTTTATATAAATTAAAAGATCTTTATATTAAATCTTAATTTAATATAAAATTTTTTTAAAAATTAATTTTCTTTATAAATAATTATATTAAAGTTATTAATATATTATATTAAAGGTTTAATATTAATATTTTTTCTTTTTTATAGCTTTTTAATTATTACTTTTTTTAATAAATTTATATTAATTTAATTACCTTTTTAATATATATATTTAATTTCTCTTTAAAGATTTAATTAATAATTAAATATATTTTATTAATTATAAAAATTATAATTATTATAAAGATTTTAATTATTTTAATTATAAAAAGTAAAAATTAAATTTATAAAATATTATTATTATTTAAAATAAAAATATATTTTTATTTTAAAGATTTTTAAAATATTTTAAATATTATATTAATTTTTTTACTTTATTTATAAAGAAAAAAAAATAAATATATTAAATGCTTAAATTATTATTATTAAAAAAAATAATATAATTATTATTAAAATATAAAAAAATCTTAATAATATAATTAATTAAAAAATATTAATAATAATAATAATAATTTATTTTTAATTTTTTTTTTTTTTTTAACTTTAAAGGCCTTTTTTATACTTTTTTCTTTATAATTATTATTAAAATAAGGTTATAATAAACTATTAAACCTAAAAGGTACCTTACTTTAGGATTTTACCTAATAGAATATTACAGGGAAGCTCTTAATTCTAGAGTCCCAGATGTATACTGGGCTAATATACTGTTAAACAACGAGCTAAGAACAGTCATGGGATGAGTAGGATATAGATGAAACAAGAGCATAGAATATAAGGTACACTGAACAACTTCCACAATAGCTGCACAAGGCAACAAATCAGGCCTTCGGCCATTATTTATCCGCAATGTCCAAGAATCCCAACATCGCTGCAAGCACTATTGTCTATTAGCTACAGATTTCATATCGTGTTTTACCTATATCATTAGGCATATCAGTCAACTCACAAGCGCCAGCCGTAACGATGTATGAAGCAGTACCCCAAGCCGTCTGTATCGTTGCAAGATCCGTCCAATCCTTCGCGTTGAGCCATATCCCAATGGCCAAGCTCAGAAGAACAGGTACCAAGACCACGATTGTGATGCGTGTAATCGACCAGTCTAGAACCAGCTCAAGGGCGTATCCACCTTCTAGGACGTCGAGTCGCTGATTGTTTAGCGTGCGATGAGTCCAATCTGCCCAAGCTCGAGAGATATGTTGGGGGACATGCCAGCTCTTGTATGTACTCAACAGAAGATATAAATCAGCAACCCCGTTAGCATCTAGGTTGACGTGGTCATGTTTCCCGGTATTAACATCGCACTGGACTTGTGAGTATAATCCGAGACCTGTTGGTGACTGACACGGACGTACCTTGTAAAGCCTGAATGCTGCGAGATGCTTCAAAGATAGTAGGGTTCCTCTCATCCCACGCAGGCGAAAGCTCCCCCACCTGAGCTTTGAGAAGAATTGTTCTGGCTTATCAATGAACACGATTCGTTCTTTCGGGTTGAGAGCGCCACGTGAAAATATGCCCAAAACAACATATGTCGGCTGGTTCCTTGACTCGAATTCAATAGCTGTAGTACGTGAAATGCCGAAAACAGACGTAGACACAAGAGCCCTCTGTTCTATCCTTTCTGTTTCCGGTGGCCTTGGGTTTTGAAGATCAACTGAATTACCATCCGTATCTCCATGTTCCTCATCACGTCGCGGGACAGGATTTACTGGAAACATGACTTGCTTGAAAGCTTCTGGGTATGGAAACATTGCGCTTTGTGTAGATTCGACATTAGCACCCAATTGCGGCATTCCTTGAGCGGCGGGAGGTTGTAGAAACCACCTGCTCTTTGCGCGTCTTTCCTGTCGAAGTGTTCGAATACACGGGTTTCGTTGCGATACAATGGTATCGTACTCTATCTGGCCTGCGCCGTAGGAAAGGTAGGTATGCCATGACGTCGTCGGAATGGGTGTCGCAGGCGCTGGATGTAGTAGAGAAACTGGTTTATCTGGATCGATGGAACCCATCGTCGTTCGCTGACTTGAATGAGGCCGGATGTCCTCGAGAACCAGAAGATAACCCCGCATTCGATGGACAGCGACACTGGAGAACGCTCTCTCTAAGACTTTTTTGTCTCGATTCAGCCGCAAGCCACTTCATAGTAACCAATAACATTAACGAGAAGAGTCAAACGCTAAACAGGTACCTAATGGAAGTAGGAGGGCGAATTTGCGCCTACCCTATGTTATTGTCCTTGTCCAGGCGAAAGGAATTCAGTTTCAATTTTACAATATGATCAGAAAAGAACTAGTCCACTAATACATGGCTCAACACAACACGCATCAAACGCTGATAGTGTGACTGACACTTTCAAAGAATCAATTGTGGAAATAAGTGCTCTTTTTATCCGTCTATTCATCTGAGGCCAAATGCAATCTGGTCCATGATTTCTAACGCATGCCATAGATCCTCTTCGTGCGCAAAATCTCTTACTTTCTTACAATCTTCCATAGAACTGGTTGAAAAGGCTTGTAGGACTTGCTTGACCTCCGAAAGGTTGAGAAGGAACTTAGCTGCACTTGAGGGTCTGCCCTCGCCCCAGTTGTTATCTATCATCGCATAGTGAAGAGGCGTAAGACTTTGTGTAGCCTCGTCAGCAGTCCATGCTAGTGTTATGTCCCTGTCCAGAAATAGTTGCATCAGGTCTTCGTCAAAATCCATATCATTTTCGCAAAATCTTGCAAAGCGAGTTTGCCCTTCATTGTTTCTGCAAAAAAGGTCGACTTCCTTGTGCTGGAGGAGGGTTTCCAAAATTTCCTTGCTTTGAACATAATGCAATGGCGTCATTCCCCATGTATCCTTGTGATTCAAGTCCTTTGTGAATTTTAAAATAGTTTGCAAGATCGAGGGAGAAATATTCCTATGTATTGCGATATGGACTGGTAAGTGCCCGTTGTCATTAGGCTGATGTGCGAGTCCAGCGCTATCGAGATGGATGAGGCGCTCAATGATGTGTACACAGCCATCACAAGCATTTCGACAGGATTCGGCGATAAAGCTGTGTAAGGGACTATTGCCGCTTGAATCTTGTCCCTGTAGTACATTCTCAATGTCGATGTCCATCAAAAAGGAAGCAAAAGGATAGATCTTCATGGTAAAGGCCTCGTGAAGTAAACGGTTCTGTCTTTTCAGCGCCTGTTGATATAGTCTATACCCTTGGTTTTCGGGATCAGGGTCGAGAACATCGTTATGGTTGTACAGGTTTGGAAAGAATTCACGAAACTTTGTATGCATGGCTATGGTGTCGTTCGAGTGTTCGACCAGGTTATAGTGGCGCTCGAACATGGTGGCCTCCATTTGTTGTCCCCAAAGCACCAAAAACCTTGCGAACTCTTCTATGACCACCGGAAGATAGGTCGATAAGTACCCTGATTCATTCTCAATGATTAGTAATCGTAGTATAATGTCAACCCCGGGCGGGTAATGTCGAAGAATATCTAGCACACACGGTCCTATGCGCCAGGCATCGTTAGAGGATGTGTACCCGGGATAGGCAAATAAGAATAACTCCAACATATGAAAGTTTTTCCTTTCAATGACAAGCGACACTGGTGACCATTTATATGCAGTGACGCTTCTTCCAAAAGGATTGGCACCGTTTTGGATGAGGTATTTGCATATATGGCCATGTCCAGCTTCAAAAGCAATATATAAGGGTGAAGTTTGAAGTGATGGACCTTGCAGATCAGCCCCCAAATGGTGCAGTAGCCGTACTTTCTTAAGGTCTCCGTCTTTGCAAGCATTGATAAAGTCCTTCTCAGTTGTCTTGTTGCCTCCAGGAAATATTATTTTGACTAACGAGTCGTCATGATGAAACGAGTGGCTATGAAGCTGCAGATCCTTTTGCGACGCATAACCAACGATATAGGCAAAGCAGCTTTCGTCCTTGCACTTGAACGGACGATCATGACTGGTGAGATGCCGCCGCAGTAGAGCATCATTCAAAAAGCCAACACAGAATTTGCTGCAATGAAGCTTAGGACACTTATGCCTTTTTTCGCCTTCGAGTTCTTTGAATCCTGTGTTCAGCGATAGAGTATCCCAGTGGGCGTGAATCGTCGTGCGTATATTGACTACCTTGTCTTGTATGGCTTGAAGGAGGACTTTGCTAGGTTGCACGACGCAGCCTGCGAGTGCATGCATATCGGCTGCATTGTGTGGGGCAGTGCTATGATATGTGTCTTCCAAATTCGACAAGGCGTCTTTTATCTGTAAGGCTGAGTTCGAGTTGGCATCGGTCATCAGGAGTTTGGATTTCTTGATGTGAGATTCGTAACAGGAAGCAGCATAGTCCATGAAACCAAAGTAGCCTGTTTCAACCACTTCCCTCAATTCGTCGATTTCGGCGCTGAAAAATGGTCTAGAGTTAAGATAGCGGCAGCAAAAGAGGGACATGGCGATGTGCTCTTGCATAACGTCAATGGTATTGGTGTATATGAGATATCTATGTCAGGATAAGTTTTAGCCGCTACAGTGATGACTTGAGAGATTAAGCGTACTTGCTTGCCGTTTCGTGGATCATGGTAATAGTCTGTTCAGACTCGACTCCTGGAAACAATTCACAGTCTGTAGCATCGACTAGTGAACTACAAAGTTTCTTGCAACCATCCGCACGGACATCTTCCGGATCGCAAAGTTCGTCGTCAACGTCTATACAGAATCTTGATTGTATCTCGCGCCATCGAAGTGGTCTTTCGGAACAGATTAACCAACCAAGAATTTGCTTAGTGCTTGATTGTGCCGATGGACCGGCGGAATATATTATACGCTGTAGAATACGCTCATAACTACTTTTGTTAGTCAAGTACAGAATTTGTATAATATACTTACGCTTCGTCCAGGTTTCGGGGAAACTCGTTGTCTTTGAGCTCGGCTTTGAACTCTTTCCTTGACCCCATCGCTATCAGGTTTGCCAGCACGACCTTTGCATAAAGAAACATGCCTGAGGATGTGACTGTTAGTGTCTTCAATTCCATCTACACGCTCTCTTTTCTTCAACCATACCTTTTGCTGCCTTTGAGACTTTGACAACTAAATCTTTTTCATCGTCAGATAGAAGCCGAAACCTGGAACTGATTACAGAAGCCCGGTCCCTGCAGTATTCCTCAATGTCCTTCATGTGGGGATCTAAAGTGTGAAGTCGGATCTGAGGGTACGAAGACAGAAATGGTTCAATTCTTCCATCTTCCTGTCCACAAACCAGAATCCGGACATGACGGCCTTGCGACTTGGCAATTTGAAGGAGATCATATAGACACCACTTTAGACAATTTGCGGTTTCATTGTCCTTGGCTTCGTCGAGGCCATCGAGAACAATGATAGGGTCCTGCTGAAATAACAAACAATCTGTGGCCAGACCTTTTAGCAGGGACGGCTGAAGGTAGTCCAAGGTAGAGCATTTGTCGTAAACAAATCGCATCATTGCATCATCTGAGTGTATTATCTGCGTGATGATATGGCACAGCATTGATCGAGTCGATCTGCGATCTGAATCGTTGTGCTTGAAAAAGAAGTAAAACAATGGGGATCGGGATTGGGATTGGGATTCTTCTGATCTTTTGTTGTTCAAGTGACGAATTATTATTCTTGCCAGAGTCGACTTTCCTGTATAATGGATCAGCGACCATAGTACCAAATAATGGCATTGCAGAGGCCTACCAGCACCGGGACACCCATTCAAGAACAAGACGCATTGTTGTAGTGACTTATTGTCTTCCCATGATTTAAAACGTGGGTCAGAAAGAATCCAGCTACCGGATGATTCAATTATGGTGTCTGGTAGCTCGAGCTGACTTGATGTTTGAGACAAAGACACATTGAGTTTCTTTTCCAACGATAACTTGATTTCTTCATTTTGCTGTTGCTGACGTCTCAGTTGTTCCAAGGTGAGTACATCACCCAAATCAGAATGTATTTGTTCGAATTGGTCTTTTGCGTATGAATCGGAATGTTGGAGGGTTTTGAGAATTGCATGTTGTTGAAGCTTGTCATCTGACAGCATCGCTTGCTTCCTTTTGAGGCTCTCGATGATCGGCTTGACACTGCGTCGGAACTCTCCCCAAATGAATACGAAGAATCTCTTCCAGTCTATAACAGTTAGCAAATGCTGCAGACAGGGCACTGACTTAACAGACCAGGCTTGGAAAACACCGCCAGAATGGAACGATGGAATCGAAGGATATCGGAAACGTAATCTTCAAGCATCCGCTTTAATTGATCATTATCTCTGATTAGGTTATGGAAGACAGCCAGATTATCGAGTGCTGTAGCGATCTCTTCATAGACATCGATGATGTTTTTGACACTGTTTGTCCATGTTGTGGCCAGCATGAGAACAAGCTTAATAGGGCCCTGCACATGTTATTAATTTGACAAAGCTACTGGATAAATATAGCTCACCCAAATGAAAGCCACTGCTTCGCTCACATTGAGGAAGATTGTGATGAGCTTCTCAATTTCTTCCATTGCGTCAAGAAACTTGGTCATTCTTCCGAGCCTACACAGACCTTTCTCTCGTCCGAGTTTCGTTTGTATCTTCTGAATTTCATGGTTGATGACTATCCGATTTGCGCCGCTGATCTCTGCCCTTTGGGCGTCAGTGAGCTCGCGTCGGAATTGGTCCAAAGGCCTTTCCAAGTTAAGTTGTTGGGGAGACGTCATATTCTGGTAGTAGTATAGCTGCACTGATGAATGGTGGTGATCTTTGGACAGCGATGGTGGGATCCTCGTTGATATGCATCCGTTGATCCAGCCTCGTTTCAGCCCAAGGCAGAATTAATTGCCACCTTGACTCGTGTGACTTGGAATGTCTGGGAAGCAATTGGTTGCATTGGGGGATGTGGAGATGAGGTGCATGCACAGCCTGGTCGGGTAAATAACAGTTTTCAACTCTTGGACGAGGCTGTGGTTTGACCATTCAGTCAGCATAACAGGCCCTCTTCTAAACTCGCAACAATTGATGGAAATCGAAGAAAATAGCGAATCAAAGGAAGCACCATATCGACCTAACAGAACTGAGATGTTGGGGATCTCGAAAAGGCGACTATGTTACGAACAGGACACCGAGGATGGTCACTCACCTAAGAGGCTCTCGGATGTCTGCAGGTCTGAGACTCCCCTCCCACCTTTTATAAACTTCGATTCGCCATACTATTCAGAGGGTATTCCAGACATAATAATCACAGAAGAGCAAAACGTTGATGATGAAAAGATATGCTACGGAGCTGTAAGTCACAAATGTTATCAAGGCCCACTGACATTAGTAAGACAAGGGTTGATGACTGATAGATATGCGATGTTCTCGTTTCACTTTGCTCTGACACAAAGGTTCCTCGAAACACACAGCCGTGGGATAGGTACTGTATGTTTGACATACAAGTCGGATCAGGGGCTTGTTACTTGGTGCCTGATTTCGACGCAAAGACAAAACAGCGATCTCTCCTTGACGGAAATACAGTCGCCACTCTAATTTTCGTTTTTTCTAAAGTCCGGTATATATCCTTCGCAGCGGTGATGGCCGTCAATGCCCTCGATGGGAAAGGAAAGAAATCATCCAAACAAATAGTCCAAGCGACAATCAATGTCTACGGCCCAAAGCATTTTATGGATGAAGTTGACCAAGCACTTTCCACGATACCGTCATCTTTGCAGCACCCGTTATTTCTAGAACCGAATATTCCTTATATTAACCCTCAATTCTTTTATCCGGGCCATGAAAAGACCGACCTACGACATTTAGTGGGCCAAAACTCCGAGGATGGCACATCTGGCTTGTCTCACGCTGTTGATGAGATCATGGGATCTTTGAACAATTGGTCCAACGATCAAGAGTCCTCCATAAGCCGTTTTCACCTAATATTGGACCAATATCTTGTTGATACTAAGCTAAAAGAGTACTTGCATCGACCAAAGCTATCTTGCTCTAGAATGGTACTGACCTAGAAATAGTCATCAACTCCAAGGTGTAAATTTCATCCTTAGTCGAGAGGATCCAGAAGTCGCCAAGCAAATGGAAAGACAAATGTTGATCTCTATTGACCATTCGTAATTACTCCCATTCTTGCCTCGTGGAATCGATTTGGGTTAACCGCTGATAGCTTATTAATGCGTTCAGACACATCATGTTCAGGAGGCATAGTGGCAGATATGATGGGTCTCGGTAAAACACTGACTATGTTGAGTGCAATTTTGTGCTCAAAGCAAATTAAACAGCGTTACAGAATAGGTGGCTATGACGATCATCATGACTTTGAAGAGCGACCACAGTTGACGCTTGTCGTTTTACCATCTCGGCGTATGTCTTTCCAGTCAACTTGAAACACCATTACTAACTTGATATGAGAGCTACTTGATGTCTGGAAGAACGAGATCGACAGGTACGATGATATAACAGGACAATTCTATTAGCAAAGCTAAACCAGTTTCAGACGTTTTCGACCACAGACTTTCAAAACTCAAATTTTCCACGGACAGACACGAGCAAAAGATAGGGATTATTTGCTCAGCAACGACATTATTCTCACGACCTATCATACACTAGAGAGAGACAGCAGTAGCAACAGGATATTGAGTACGATTATTTGGTCAAGGATCGTACTCGATGAAGGCAAGTCCAAGATCTCAATTCCTGAAAATCACCACTACTTACAACTACTGAAGCGCATCATATACGTAACTCTTCCACCAAAATACATAAAGCCGTGGTATCTCTCCAGAGCGAGGCGCGATGGTGTCTAACCGGGACGCCAATTCAGAACAGCCTTGATGATCTTCGGTCACTACTACAGTTTCTTCACTTTCAACCATTCTGCCAAAGCAAGTCATTCGAAGAATATGTTGTCGCGCCCTTCAGAAATAAAACGAACGAAGATGATGATCAGGACCCATCTCGGAATCTTAGACTCATGCTAAAAGCGTGCTGCCTGAGACGAACTCAAGAAAAGCTCCACCTACCGACAACTACGGTGTACAAGGTTCCAGTGACACCCACAGCAGTTGAAAAAGCCATGTTTCAGAAGATTCTTGATGGCTGTCGTGAGGAGTTTGACATTATGGCTGGTAAAGGCAAAGGTGCAAAGAGGTCTAACATCCTTTTCTCCGCGATTATGAGGTTTCGAAGAGTGTGCAACCATGGAGAAATCAAGATTCATACTACCGCTCCGAAACAAGGGAATTTTCTGACTGCACCTACGATGAAACAATGGTCTTCGCGAACATCGAGTACAGAGCCAGATTGCGAGTTTTGCACCAATGAGACTGTAGAGGACGACTTGCTTGGTGCACTGGACAACTGCCCTGTCTGCAGTCAACCTCTAACCGAAGGATATCTCAACACTGTTTCTGCAACTACAACACCCCAGTCGATGCGCTCCCCCGCGGGGTCACCTATGAACATAGATACACCCGAGCCTCCGAACACTAATCCGTGGTTCGCACCGTCCATTGATATGAAAAGAGGACAATCCTCCAAGATGTCGGCAGTGATCAACAACATCAAAGAATCATGCTTAAATACCAACTTGAAAAGGTAGACTTGAATAAATACGTGTCATAGCCCTGCTGACATATGAATAGCGTTGTGTTCTCCAGTTGGAGAGATACGTTGGATATCCTTGCGGCAATGCTGACAGCTGAGGGGATCTTGTTCGTTCAAGTTGATGGGCGGAACCCACTCGTGGGGCGAACAGAATTGCTCTCAAGGTTCCGTCTGGATCCCTATATCAAAGTACTGCTAATCTCAATCAACACTGGTGCTGTGGGGTGAGTTTTCTGTAAGATTCATATCATCAGAGGATATACGCTGATACTGGTTCAGTCTCACTCTTACAGAAGCAAATATGGTTCACATCGTCGAGCCCCAGTGGAACCCTACAATTGAAGAGCAAGCCATTGCACGCGTCGTGAGAATGGGACAAACACGACCAGTCAGTGTTTACAAGTACATCATGAATGAATCTGTAGAACAGGTAATTGCCCCGGATCATTCGAGGGGTATGGATAGCGGCTAACCCGTGAAAGTCCGTGCTCAAGCTTCAGGAGCGGAAAACCCAGATCATCAAGCTATCGATGCAGGACAAACAGGATGATGAATCTGATACGAACTTGGATGTAAGAATAGCCTTGAGGTTTTTCACCTTTACGTGACTAACATTCTCCAGCGCTTTAAGTTTGCTATTGATCCGAACGAATGGAAATCCCAATAGCCAGCGGTCAGAAAGATAAACTAAGCAACGATTGTCAATGGATGAAATTTGGGTTCTGTGTAGGGAAATGAAGGTGTTGATAGCCAATCTTCTGAGGGGTCTATTCGTTATCGATAAGGTGTTCCACCTTATCGACTCTAAGATTAGATTGCCTGCGCCACACGAACTCTTACGCCACATAACAAGGTCAACATCGGCTGGTTAACCTTTATAGCCGTGCTATATCCAGGCGAACCAATAGTGGATCAGGATCTCTGTGGCGCACGTTGTCCCATTAAATAAACAATTCATGTAATGATTTATCGAGATGATTTCGTGAGCGACAACATGATATACACATTAGAAAGTCTTGGATGATAGAAGGACTTTGGAATCTGACCATATTGGAAACTGGAAGTAATTTCTGGTATTAACAGGTCACTTCCAATTGTTTTCTTTGGTGCATATAAACCTGTCTTGACATCACAGCAACTACCCTAGACTCACGAAGTGTAAGTAAGGATTACGGTATCATGGACCACGTTTGAAGATGGTAAATCTTGTCGACTCATGCATGTCTGGTATGCATAAAATTCTCCATTACATCGGCCTGACTGAGCTGATTCGTGTCCGATCAACAGTTCATCTGGACCTTTTACTGAACTGCTGTCACTGGCCGGCACGATTAATAATGGGCACCACGAAGCTGAAAATGTGACAGGGAAGTGAAATGAAAAAATAAATGTTGAAGAGGCCCAATAATCCTAGAAAGCTTTATCAGGGGTCGATTGGTATGTCACAGGTTCCCGCATCCGGGTTTAGAGTCCGTTTCAATCCACAAACACTCCGAGGATCACCTTCTGTTCCCTAAATAAGTGCCGGGTTCTTGAACCAATTTTAACAGAGTACATCATCATGCGATATGGAGTTATGGAAAAATATCCGAATTAAGTCGCATGTTAATTCTTGGCCATGACTGAGTTGATATATTACAGCAGACATATGTATATGTTGAGTCATTCGATCATACGTGGCTTATTGACATGAATCAAGCAGGGTAATGATCAGCTCTTATCACAAACTTAACTCAATGCGGCGTTGACATTACCAATTCAAGATGAAGAGTCTATTCAGAAACGCCACCAGATCCAAATAGTCGGAAAGCCGTTGCTGTTTCTGGTGCACAATAGCAGCCACTTTTTCATCTTTAGACTGCCGAGGCATACCCACCATCAAATGACAAGAACATCTCCTTCTCATCAATCCTTGATCTTGTAAAAAAACTCGATTCACCTGAACAGGGACTACAGTTCCTTCAGCAAGGATTGACAGGAAGGAACAACGCCACACCTGCATGAGAAGGAAGATTGAGACTCCATACAAATGCAGAGGTTCGTAACAAAATGATCTTCCTCTAACCGAAGCCAACCAAACATGGAAGGTAGTTTAAGAAGGGGGTGTTACCTCGGATCGATCTCCGTCGGATCAATTGACCCATAAAGCTTAACGTGAAAAATCCGTTGAAGAAAAGAATAAAAGTGGAAGGAGAAGAAGATAAAACCTTGCATGTGAATATCTGCAGCAGGGGGTTACAAGAAGAGGACACAGTGGAGATAGCATGGATTACAAGATGGTGTGAGCTTAAAGTCGGGCCGTGTCACTAAAGATTGTCTTTTCTACCAGTGACGGCTAAACCTAAAGAATTGTGATCTGCAAAACTAACTGTTTGAGACCAAAACTCTATCAATAAGATAAACACAGAAATGTCTTGTTGGTTTTCTTCTTCTTTTCTGATTGCTCACAGATGGTTTCAATTGAGCCCCCAAAGTGCATGAAATTGCCCAGAATAACTGTTAAATCTTATTGGTTCTCAAACAGGGGACTAAAACATCCCTGTACACCGGATCATGGTCTAGTTACATGTCAGTTGAGTGAGAGACTACTTGCTTTTTAATGGCCTCACTGGCTAATCCTACGAGCCTACTATTGATCACGCTTACCAGCCTTTTTCTCAGCTGTCGTTATTTGAATCACTTAATGCCTTGTACGTATTGGTTCATTCAAGAATTCTGTCTTTACTGCTTTTGGGTTTGAATACCGTGTCGCCACGACCGTTTTCGGGCCGCCCAGACCAATCTGGTGGCTTGGTTCATGCCCTTTTCCATGTGTTCGTGATATTTGTGCCTGTGCCTTGCATGTCTGTACCGTGAGACTGTTATTGACTCTCTCACACACACACCATGTAGGATCAAACTCCCTTAATCTTTTCAGGTCTGGCCTCGATTCGCTGCAACTGCACTTGTCAGCTCCCGACCTTCCGAGTTAGCTTGTAATGCCATACTGTACCTTGACTTAGAGTAAGCACCTTGTCTTAGCTATAGCTGTATTGACGTTAGTAAAACTGCCTGTCACACCTCTTTAATATCGTCACTGTCCATCGTGAAATCCCGTTTCTTCCCCTCCTCTTCCTCATATCTCCGCTCTTTTTTTTCTGTTGTTTTGCTTCTTTATTCTGTCGTCAATTGTACTTACTCGCTCGCGGCGATAGCTGCTCAGGATGAGTTCCTCACAGAGAGTCATCACGGACAGCAACAAGTCGCCACTCATTCAAGTCTTGTCGTTGATGTTTCTTGTTATCGCCATTCTTGCGTGTCTTGTTAGAACCGGTACCAAATTGTACATGATCAAGACTGTGAGGGCTGACGATATTCTCATAATTGTCGCAACTGTAAGACATTCAACCCCTCTCAATTGCTCAAGCTTACCCGCATAGCTTCTTGCGGCTTGTCAAACAGCCACTGTCTTTAATGCGTGCGAGCACGGACTCGGTCAACATTTCGAGACTCTCAACTCTAACCAAAGAGATGTCTTCTTCAAGGTAAATTGACTAGTTATGGTTACGCAATGACATCAAAGCAATTAACCATTATAAACAGAGCCATTATGCGATAAATACCATGTTCATCGCTTCGCTTCTCTTTTGCAAATTGTCTGGTACAATGAGTCTTCGCATCATGGCGCAAAAGAGTCAAAAATGGATCATTGTTATTTGTGAAGCCATCGTCGGTGTTTGGGGCATCACCGCACTCTTCGTCAACTTCTTCCAATGCAAACCACCACAGCCATGGATCTACGACAACAACGACGAATGCATCAATTTTACAGCATTTTGGACATATTACTCAATTGCCAACATTATTACCGATCTTGCGATTGTCGTTATCATGGTCGAAAACGTGATCAAGATCCAAACCTCATGGTCGAAAAAGATCTTGGTCATGAGTGTTTTCGGCAGCAGAATCTTGTACGTGTCCCACTCCGCATCAATTGATCGACAGTTTTTATTGACCAGGAAAAATAAAGTGTAACACCCGCCATCGCAGCGCAGATCCACTACTCAAACAAGGCCTTCGCTTCCGTCGATCACTCCTTCGCCATCTGGCCCGCTTCAATCACGATCCAATTAGTCCAATGCCTTGCGATCTTGACCGTCTGTCTACCCAACTTCAAACCCTTCCTCGACAGTCTCGAGTCGGGCCAAATCCGTGTCGACGATCTCAGACGACAAGGCAAATCAAGCAGCAACGGATACCCGACCAACAAACATGACTATGCAGGGGGATACAAGAGCAACAACAAGACGGGTCACAGCAACCGATCTCGGGCGCTTACTGGCGGTGGTGGATCAAGAGCGCAAAGAAGCGAGATACACGAGATGGAGGACTTTTCGACCCGATCGAAGCCAAGACATGAACACGACAAGAGCTGGGATGGACAAAGTCGGTCGAGCCACTCAAGTCAAAAGATTCTGATTCAGCAAACGTGGCAAGTTGATGTAGAGAGCACGCATGAAGCGAGCCTGGCAAGCCCCAGACAAACATGACGTGAAGCGAAATCACTTTTCTTTTTTATAGTATTCTATTTATGACAAGAGACACTGATTGGGGTTTTGGCTGTTTCGGAACGACATGCAACCGTACCAATACGGAGTTGTAAAACATGTTTGCTTAATATGTCAGCAAAGTAAGACTGACAATTCATAAAAAAAAGAAAAGAATTGCATGAATTGTGTCCGACCAACATGCATAACGAAACGTTGAGAACAGAGAGAATTGCAACAGTTACTTCTGACATGCAGGGGTCTAGACCGTGGCTAGCTGATGTTTGCTTGCTCGGTAGCATATGAAAGTGACACATGAGAAAAATGAATGAATAGACCAAAAAATACGTAATGAAGCTCTTACTAGATAGTTGGAAAGGGGTAAGTGAACCGAAATAATTAACTGCTGCAGATCTGGTGGCTCTAGAGTTCCAGCGCTCCCGGAGCTTGGTCCTCTCTACTTGGTTCACACCCTGTGAGTAAGGAACTTTTTCTCTCCCCATGTAGGTATGTGGCGTCAGCGCCGCTTATATGCGTGTTTAATGCCGAGCCAACTCTGAATACAACTCTAAGAAAAGAATGATACCATGATCTACGCCGATTGAGTTTACGGGGACTTTCCTCCTGAGACATTTGTTCATGGAAGATCCCTTTCGCGCGGTGTTTCGTGGCAAGGAAAAAAAAGAAAGACGACATGCCTTATTCTGGTGTCAGAATTAAATTCGTAGATTGATTTGCTGAGAATGCTAAGCCCTGTAATCACGCTAGAGGTACTGCAGACAACAAGGTCCGGGGTCCCTTGAACTAACCCGACGGGGGTATCGGGGCAGTCGCCGGATCAGCAAATGATACTCTGCCTAACTAACCGGAAGCCGTAGGCGAACGAAGCGATGTTACATTTCAAGAAAAGGGATCTAAATCAGTGAGTTATTACCGGTAGTGTTGCAGCATATGATACTGTGTACGGAGTATGAGCCTCTTAGTTGGAGCCAAGACAGTGTTGGTGGCGGACACACATTTAGGTCTCATACCACTCGCTCACTCCCTCTTGACACACCCTGAGCTTTTCCATCCAAGGGATATTCTCTGCTGTGCCATTTCTGTACAGATGCACCCTCTTCATCACTCTTTAACGACCTTCTTTCCTCTTTTCTAAGCTGTTTCCGTTTTCTTTTAATCTCTCAGTACCACCGTGGCTCCTCCTTCCTTCCTTTTTTCTTCCATATTATTCTCTTCCGACTGACATTCCTTCTACTGTCTTTACTACTGCACACTTCACAACCATTCATGATGGGAGACAGGTCAAGTCCCAGCTTTGAAATGGGCAACAACGCTACTGTCAAAGCCGACAAGGACATTCAAGTCACTACCGCCGCAGAACCAGACTCTGGACGAATTTCCACCATCAATTACCATGATAAAGATCAATTGGAACGTATGGGAAAGAAGCAGGTCCTTCGCGTACGTTGTAGTCTCTACCCCCATTTGATGGTCTAGCTAACACTTTATAGCGTAACTTTGGCTTCTTGTCTATTCTAGGTTTCAGTTGCACCATCCTCATCACATGGGAAGCCATCCTCGTCCTCTTTGCCCAAGGTCTCAACAATGGCGGTACTGCCGGTCTTGTGTACAGCTTCATCGTTGTTTGGATTGGAAACTTCAGTGTCTTTGCCTGCATGTGCGAGCTGGTCTCAATGGCACCTACTTCTGGAGGACAATATCACTGGTACGACCCTCCCGTATCCCACACTCACTGCAGTATGCTGACGTCGTGCTAGGGTCGCCATGATGGCACCGCGCTCCTGTTCCAAATTCCTCAGCCATCTAACAGGCATGCTCACGGTCGGCGGTTGGCAGGGATCCGTATCCTCGAGTGCTCTTCTCACCGGAAACATGATTTTGGGAATGGCCACTTTGAACAATGAATCTTTCGAGCCTCAGCTTTGGCAGGGAACTCTTCTCTTCTGGGCCATTTTCTTGTTCGCCGTCTTCATCAATACCCTCGTCAGTTCGGTGCTGCCCAAGTTCGAAGGTCTCATCTTGATCCTCCACATCCTCGGTTTCTTCGCCATTCTTATACCGCTTGTCACTCTTGGACCTCATGCTACTGCTTCCGACGTCTTTGGTACCTTTGTCAACAACGGTGGTTGGTCTACCAACGGTGTGTCCTTCATGGTTGGTATGATGGGTAACGCCTTCTCTTTCGTCGGCACTGACGCTGCCTTCCACGTATGTAACCTCTCAACGTCTTGATGGAACACAATACTAACCTTTTCTAGATGTCCGAAGAAACCGTCAATCCCTCCGTCGTCGTCCCAACCTCTATTCTCCTCAGTCTTTGCATCAACGGCACCTGCGGTTTTGCCATGCTTATTGCCATGGTATTTTGCATGGGTAACGTCGATGAAGCCTTCGCTTCGGGCCCAGGCATGCTCGGCTTCCCTCACATGTACATCTTTGAGCAGGCGACCAACTCCCGAGCTGGTGCTACAGTCATGTCTGCCATCATCGTCATCCTGGCAAGTTGTGCGACCGTCGGAATGCTCGCCTCGACTTCCCGTGTCTTCTGGTCCTTTGCTCGTGACCGCGGTCTTCCTGGGTGGCGAAAGCTGTCACAGGTCAGCGAACGCACTACTGTTCCTGTCTACTCTGTTCTTTGCACCGCTGCCATTTCGGTCCTGCTGTCTCTTATCAACGTCGGATCACCTGTGGCATTTCAGAATGTCACATCACTCTCCATATCCTGCCTTTACTCCTCCTACCTCATCGCGGCCGGCCTTCTACTCTACCGCCGTGTCAACAAGGGCTTTTCCATTCCTGGTTCCACCGATCTCCCCGCTTTGGCTAATACCACGGGCGCCGAGCTTGTCTGGGGGCCATTCCATCTCAAGGGTGCTCTTGGCATTGCCAATAATGTCTTTGCCATGTGCTACCTGATCGTCGTCGGCTTCTTCAGCTTCTTCCCTCCCATGCCGGATCCCACTGTTGACATGATGAACTACAGTGTTGTTGTCACTGGTGGTCTTGTCATTTTCAGTGTTGTGTACTACTTTGTATGGGCGAGAAAAGAGTATAATGGGCCCATCGTCGAGAACTAACAGGACTGTTGAAAAGTTTTTAGTTGTTTCCAGCGACTTGCGAGAAAGATGTGATTTACATACAAAACAGACATAATGATAACTAGTGTAGGTATAAAATAGATTTAGAATGGTTAAGAATATTCTTAACTATGAAATGGCAGTGATGTGTACTATGTTTAGATTATTTTCATATCTATCAATTAATAATATAATCTATTATTATCGAATATATTATTAATATATAGATATAAAATAAGTCTAAGTATACTACACATCCTTGCCATTCCATTGTTAAGAATATATGCTTAAACATTCTAGATATTTCTAATTTTCCGTTTGCCTATATTATTAAATAAACTCTTAGCAAGATATATTCGAGTTGTTAATAAATAATTGTTTATTAATGCGCAGTGCTAATAATAATCCGAAGAAAGATGTATCTACCTATCTACTGAAAGCACTTGTTCAACGAGGTCCGGCTGCATAGGTCTCGCTCTTTAAACAATTATTATAATATACCCTTAGCGAGTGGCGTATCTCGCCACAATTCTTCCTCCTATTGTAGTCTGCATAGTTTTCGCTCGGTTCAATGATCAGCATTCCTCGTTCAACCAAGTCAAGGACATCTGAAAAGTATGCTGTGCACTTTGGATGGGAGCGTAGATGCTGGATATGCTAAAAAGTTGCATACGCTTGTCAGCCAAATAGCTATCTAGTCGGATGTATGCGAATGTAGTCCACAGAGAGAAAGGGCCAGGGTTAAGGTTACGTACCTGAGTGACCGCTGGTTTGATTTGGGCGCCAGAGTGGTTCATACCAGGTACTTGCTTCAATTCGTAGAACGTGTCAGACTTTATTGGGGAGTATTGATCGTCAGATACTCGTTTTGCTTTGAAATACGCTACCAGTTCCCAGGAACCGAGAGCCCACGTAATAAATTCGAGGATAATACAGCCTAAAGACCATATATCTCCAGATTGGCGTATCAGATAGGGCTCAATATCGCTCTCTGGTGGCCGGTAGGTCAATGTATGAATACCGTTGCTTTCACGCCTTGTCTTGCTGATCGTTGAATGAATTTGAGCTTGCCCCAGATCAGATATCTTGAGAATACCAATTGGATCGTCTAAATCGGGGAACCACAAAATATTTTCCGGTTTGAGATCTCCATGTCGGCCATACTTAGTCTTTAGCCTTGTAGCGTCCTGGTCCAGTCCTTTGCTATCGTTTCGAGGTACTGGCTCGAATCTAGCTCTCTTTCTCGGCTGAGACTGGCTCCTGGCCTGTATGCTTTCATTGATGTCCGGTTGGACTGGTTCGTCGTAGCATTTCAAGAACGAAATATGCTTGTGAAAACGAAGTAGCCCATCAGAGAGGCCATCCAGCTGCTTGGCGACCCATTTGACTGTGTCGTAATTGAGCTCCGGAGCTGGGCATATGTCTCTCCAATATTCGAATAGATTACCGTCAGCCCGGTGAAAAATCATGTGATACTTGCCATATTGCTTATATGTAGCTAGCAGAGAAACAATGTGCGGATGACTTCTGTCGCCGATGAACTTCTTCAACATTTCGACTTCCTGGTTGAAGGCCTCTTCGCTAGGCTTCATCAATTGTTTGATTGCAAAGCCACGGTCACATTCAAGTCCGGAGAGGTCATGATGCTGAGAATGCACCCACACCATGAAGACTTTCGAGAATCCACTCTCAATTTCCTCCCAGTCCATGACTTGGTCGTCATTCTGTTGGGGGAGCTTGCGAGACAAGGCCCTTTTGTCATCAAAGAAAGGGAGAAGGTGCTGATCCTACAGGTTGTAGTGGTTGACCTCGTTTGAAGGTTTAAGCGAGAAGAATGGTGCCATCATTAACCACTGATACTCGCAGAACAGGCGCTTTTGCTCCGGGCTCCATTCTATACATTGGTGTTCGCTCCATTGCTCAGTGCACTCCAAGGGGTCGGAATTCGCATGCCTCCGATACAAGCTATTGCTGCCAGGCCTCTCAGGACTTTTCATCTCCACAAGAGGAAGATCGAGGTCGCTCACACTGTCTTCCATAAAGAATACGATACTGCAAGACTGACCCATGAAAACCAATATCGCAAAGATTTGCTGATATGATTGGATCTTGTCTTTCCTCGCCCCAGGAACCTTTGTCTCTTGACATACTTGGATGGCAGTTGCATGAGCATACTCCTTTTTGAACCCACGTTCTATCAGCTCTTTAGTAACCGACTCCACGTTGATGAGATTTTCAAGCTCTCCTCTGGGGAGGAAGTATTTTTCGTGTCCATGATACATGGGGTTCTTGATGACTAGACATGCGCTGCGGAGCTTTTGTTGTAGCTCAAACCGAAAACTTGGTTCGGATCTACCTCCTCGATTCCTGGAAGTTCGATAAGGAAGACCCGATGTAGACGCATCTGTGATAACGTCACTGTTTGAATCTTGAATCTTCTCCTTTCGAGCTTTTAGCTCTTTGAACTGCTGATTGCCGGCATCTGAGATCACTGTTGGGGCTGAGATGAGTGAAGGCGATGAGAACTGTCTTGGTTGCGTGCTAAAGTCATTAGCTTGACTTGTGTCGCGGACGCCAATGCCCTTCGTCTCATCATGGTTACGGTCTGGGGGCAAGTGTTGCTGGTCAATCTGAGGTAATTATAAGTACACATTACTCGCCACTCATATTGAGAGTAATTCCAGGGTCGAGGGCTTACTGGTGCGACAAGTGTTTCGTCTGACTCTTCAATCTGACGTTTTCGAGTCCCCGATAGTGGATTCAGATATTGACCAAGCAGATTGTTTGCTGGCAAATGTGTGGATGACGAATGACTGGAGCTAAGACATCTGTCATTCACAGATTCGTCGTTCTCAATCTTAGGGTCCATTGTGGTTGGCATTGGACGTTTGGCCAACTTGGTGGTGTTTTCGCACTGGATGTTGCACGATAAGACGTCAATGTACGATGATGGGTCAGCAGAGTCATCAAATCAAATGTCGAAACCCCAGGAAAGTACTTCTCCTTTTGTTATGAATGTCTTATATATGCATATTGCTCCTGTTAGTTGGTAAAACGGTCCCAGCCTCAAAAATCACTGTTTAGCCGACCCACCAAGAGCCTCAACCGCGGTGGCTTTCAATATTCGCAGGTGAGATAGAGCATGTGCTTGGTCCAAGTAACCTTTCAGCCGTAAAAGGTCAGCCACGCTGACATACGTGCCCATGACCCCCCCTATTGAGTACAAGGATAGGCCAATCGTTGCCTTTCTTTCAAGCCATGTAGATATACCCGTGGATTCGACCTAACGGAGACCCCACTCATAGAGTGGGCGGCAAAATTCTGGGACAAGGGCAAAATTCTGGGACAGCCGGATACCCCGCCCTGTCGGAACTTCATTAGAATCACCCGCCAAATCCAATGAATTCCAATACACACATACGTATAATTCAGTCGACTCTCATTTATGAAGCTGCCTTTTTGATCTAGCCGATAAAATGCCGTATCCGTATCGCGTCAACGATGCTGTACGAGCCGCCCGGGAGGTCCTTGTATCACAAAACCGCCCCAAGCGTAACGGAAGAAAGCCTATCACTATAAGGGATGCCGCCGTCAAGGATCACACCTCCAAGAGCGCTGTAGGGAGGCATCTTCGATCGCTGAAGCTCGCTGGAAAGCCGGCTTTTAGTGATACAAGCGTTGGAAGGCCAAGGAATCTCGATGAAAGTGAGGAGCGCGCGGTCGTTGCATACGTTATGTGGCTCGAGAGATGTGGATTTCCTGCAAATCAGTCAGTTATTGAAGCAGCCGCAAACGAGTTGAGGGCATCACGAACTCCTCCATTGCACCCAGTTGGAGAAGGATGGTATAAACGCTTTCTTGAGGATAATCCGCAGCTACAGAAGAAGAAGTTAGTACGGGCATTTGATCGTGAGAGAGCAGAATTCGAAGCACGCGAAGTTCAGGAGGTTGAGGATTTCTATACTAACCTTGCTGATGTTGTGCAGAGAAGAGATATCGGGCCATCTCAGATCCTGAACGCCGATGAATGCGGCATACGAATAGGCGTTGTGCGTGAGCGGCTTGAGGTGGTCATCGTGAGGAAAAAACGCAACACAAAACACGAGATTGTTGCTTTTTCGAACCGCGAGTCGGCTACGATGATCGGGGCTGTAAATGCTGAAGGATGTGAGTATTCTCTTGATTCTGTAGTTTATTCTAATAGTACTTAATAGATACTATCCCTCCGTTTATGATCTTCAAATCGTGGCCAACAGAAGGGTGGGATGTTAATGATTTGGATAAGAATATTCGCTTTGCACGCTCTGAGACCGGCTTTTCTAATGCAGAAATCTCAATGGATTGGATTCGTCATTTCAACCTGCATTCCTTCTCAGCAACAGCAAAGGCAAGAGCTCTTGGTATAAACTTTACTGATTGGTACGGCTGTGATGAGTTTATGAGAGATATCGATAATCCTGATTTCATTTGGGAAAGGCCTTACTTTGAGCGGCCTGAGAAGGAAAAGATTTGGCGACTTCTTGTTATCGATGGCTTTACAGGCAAGACTTCCTTGGAATTTATGAAATATTGCCTGCGCTTTGATATCGAGATCTTCGTGCTTCCGCCTCACTCAACGCATCTCACACAGCCGCTTGATGTAGGAGTCTTTCAGCTTCTCAAGCTTGCACATCAGAAGGCACTTCGCAAGCACATCCGCGAGGGATTTCTGAACTTCAAGCGCTCGGATCTTGTTGCTCGCTTGCAGAAGATCATCGATGAAAGCTTCACAAAGCACAATATCATTAACGGGTTTGAGAGAAGTGGAATATTTCCTCCTGACGGCACAGAAGTCATACAAAAGCTAAAGGAAAAGCAGAAGTCTATCCTCTCTCAAGCCTCCCCTGCAATCCAATCCCTACTTCCCCAAGAATCACGATTCCGAGATGCTCGGGAGATTTCTCGTCACATCAGGCACAACTATCGTGAACGATTCAGCTCGCCTACTCGCGAGGCATACAGCACTATTGACGACGTTCTCAACGAAGCAATAGTACTAAATTCCTTTGCCGAAAGTCATATCAAGAACCGCCTTGACCGCATTTCCGCTGCAAATAGTCGAAAGATGCGTAGAAGAAGAGTTCATCCCACCGGCCTCTACGTGAACAGCACAACGGTGCAGCAGATAGAAGAGCAAGTTGCCACTACAACGCAAAAAGAGCAAGCAGAAGAGCTTCGCCGGCAACATCGCACTTGGAGGCAACTGCAGAAAGAAGAGGATGATCGCCTGAAAATCGAGTGGAAGAAGCAACACAAATACGATATCAATAACAACGGGAAGCCGATTCATATTAGCTTCAAGCGGTGGAAGGAGTGGAAGAACAAGGATATACAGGATGATGTTATTACTATTGCTCCGGCATCACGAGAAGCTTCGCCTGCAACGCCTGGGAACGGATTTTACTATGATACGAGCGGTTCCTCTGCTCAGCAGCGTTTCTACGAGCGCCTTCGTGGTGCAACAGCTGCTGGTGTTTATCGCAGCCCGTTGCAAGATATGCCTGCACTTCCTTCGAGCGATGGAGTTGAATTTAAACTCAGCAACACACAAGAAGATGGGTTACTTGAAAACCTCGTCACAGGAGAATCAGATGACTCCGATTTCAATGAGGAAGTCATCGAGGTAGTTGATCTTACGCAAGAAGAGCCCAACCTTCCTCCTCTCCCTCCTCCGCCTGTTGAATTTGAAAGGAATTTCTCCTCCACATATCACAGAATCATGGATACGCTTCGCCCGCGAAATACACAGTAAATTATATCGTCGGCACTTTCCCTGTTGGGAGGGAGGCCGGGCAGGTAAGTCACAAGACCTTATGCCGAAGGAAGCAAGTCTGACGGTTCCTCAGTAATCACATCAACTTTCGGCCGCAACACAGCGAGAAATATACATCGCATAATAAAATGCTCTTGGATATAGCTTTAAATCAATCCAATACTATCATTTTAGCAATCTCTATTTAATTCGGACCAAAAGTGACGAAGACTGAATGAAAATACCAATCTTTTGCACCTATTTACACCTATTTGGCTGTCCCAGAATTTTGCCCTTGTCCCAGAATTTTGCCGCCCACTCTATGAGTGGGGTCTCCGTTAGGTCGAATCCACGGGTACTTGGCAATTCCCAAATTTTGAGGCCTCCCAGCTGGAAAAAGGCAATCGGACGAATGACAGCTGATATTTCCTACCAGTTGCCAGGGTTCAGCCACCCAGTTGTCAAAGGACCCCGTATTGTATACGCCTTATTTGCCTTCGTGATTCTGTTGCGATATAAATCCACCACAGGAAGTCCATCATCAACGGCTATCCAAGTGCTTTCACCGACCATTGTATCTTCATACTTGTTTGGAAATCTGTTTGATTACTTTTAATTATACAATGAGCTTTGAGGTAAAAGACATCACGACTACCAGCTCTTACGAGTTCCACCTCGGGCAACCCGACAAGTCATCAACACAAGAGATCGCTGGCAGAAACATGGACCCCATGAAACTTCTGACTATGCTTCGGATACAGTTTGCAGGCGCGTATGAAGTCCAGGTAATTATCCGTAATCCACATGTTGACCGGAAACTGACCTTTGTCCAAAGATGATGCATAACACCTATTCAATAAAAGCCCCTAGGCGGCTTTCCATTGTTAGTATGGTGTACGAATATACATTAACGTCGAAGCTGACTGGTATCTTAGGGCGAAATTGCTCAATGTCGTCGAATGCATCGGACACGCCGGATGCGTCGATCATAACACTTGACCTGGAGGTCAGATCGTCTGACGTTTGTACTTTCATTACATTTCCAAGACGTCCGATCATGGCTTTTCGGATTGATAAACAGGTCTTCTTATCTTTTGTGTTTGTGTTGGGCAGAGTACTTATGCAATGCGTGTTTTTAGTGGTTGCCGGCGTATGTCCGATTTGAATTGAGAGCTGAATATTGAATTTATAAGCCATCCACCTGCCTAAAAGATCATGAGTGTCACTGTTTTCGCAACCTCCATATCGATATATGAAAGCAGGCTACCTTGGCAATGGAATGGTGTTCTGACAGCCTTATCGTTCGTGGTATCAGTGGTTTGAAACGGAGGTGCTTGGCCGCACGTACTGTGGTATTAATCGGGAACCGGTCAGGAGATTTCAGCCACTCTCACACCGATATGCACTTTTGAGCCTGCTGAACATCCTTTAGATGTGTTTCATTGAAAATTCAGGCGTGGTAGGCTCGGACGAAAGGGTCTGGTGGCAAAGATGATTGTGGTGATTATTGGAAAGGGCGTAGATGTACCAGACAATCTATTTATTTTCCCCTATAACCCTCTTGACCGAACAGGGAATAAAGAGTAATATTGTACTAAGAATACTGACATCACTCGCTCTCCCAATGGAGTCTCAAGAATGTCCATTACCTAGCTGTCCTCCGCCTCTTCCAAGAACATGGCGAGGAGAACTAGTTTCCCGGATGTCAGATCAGTTCGTCCATAGTCTGTTTCCGCCAACCTGCAAGTTCGAATTCCTGCCAAAAGAGAGCATCGATAAGCTTGTTTTAAAAGAGACTGTTATTCAGGAACTCTCTGATCCTGAAAGCCGGTTCAAGCCCGCACAAGAAGAGGAGTTCATCCAATGGATCCTCCACAAAGCGCCAAGACTCTTTCTCACCGTCCTAGACAGTCGTATAGTCAAGGAGCCGTATGATAAGTATTACTCGTTATGTTCCTTTCGGGCACGTGGATTTGATGACGACCAAATGCCATGGACTGATTCCAGCATCCTTCGCCCAATCCATGCAAGTTCAGACCGAGGCTGGTTCGACCATGTCTGGAGTAAAGAGATGAATACAAATTTCCGACGATCTCAGTGGAGATTTGTAGTACCTACAATTACCTCAAAACAGTTTATATACAAGCTTCATGCACACCAAGTCCTTCCCTTCCTCAAGGTTGTTAGCGACCCTAAAGAAGGAGCATTTGGCCGAGTATATTGTGTTCAGGTTGAGAAATCCCACATTGATATTGGTTTCCTCGTTGAGCGTGTAAGTTGCTACCATTACGTATATTACATCTATGGTCAATTTACTGACTTTTATGATCTCCTAAGATTGCTGTAAAAGAGATCATGAACTCAATAAAGCAGCATGAGGCGGTAGCTGAAGCTTGGCCCAACGAAGTCCGAGTTTTAGGAAAGACCAAGTCTCTCAACGATCCGCACCTCATCACATGTATTGCTGCTATTGAACGGGGCAACGAGCGATATCTTCTTTTTCCATGGGCCCAAGATGGCAACCTACGAGAATACTGGGAGACCCCCTCCGAAAGGTTCCATGCAAAAGATGCCATAACTGAGGCACTCGTCCAGCTCAAAGGTCTAGCGACCGCGCTTCGTCACCTGCATTACTTTGGATTGCGCGAGGATGGATTGCCCGAGGATTCAGATGACCTTCCCACCAGTTTGAAGGATGAGTACGACCAGGCTAGAACCGACATATCCATCAGGCATGGAGATCTGAAGCCAGAGAACCTTCTCTGGTTCCTTGAAGAAACTCCCGATTCCAAGAAAACCCGGTATCTTAAAATTGCTGACATGGGCATCGCCAAACGACACGTTGTTGCTACTCAGGACCGAGGTTGTCTTACATCGACTAGATACGGGACTATACTCTACGAAGCCCCCGAGGCACAAACATCGAGTTCTGGGCGATCTCGCCAGTATGATGTATGGTCTATGGGCTGTATCACGTTTGAATGGGTTATTTGGATTTTATATGGAAATGAGCAGCTGAAGAGGTTCTATTCTCATCTCAAAAGTAACGGAAATGAGTTTACACCTTACTACCAGCTTGACGCAAGATATATTCCAAAAACAGCAAAAGTCCATCATGCCGTTGTTCACTGGATGTCTCACATGATGACGAAACACTCGGAACTACAGGAGGAATCTGCCATTAGGGACCTTCTCGAACTGGTAAAAGACAGACTTTTAGTGGTCCCTCTTCCGGCTCGTCGACCTACAACGTTGTTGGGTACTGGTCAGCAGTACAATCAGTCCTCCCACCTTGATCTCCAAGAGGGGCCCACTCAGCCTAGGGCCACATCGAAAGAGTTCGAAATCCGTATGGATCAAATTTTGGAAAAGGTAGGAGAGTATCCGAACTACTTACTTAGGAGTTCAAATCTGCGTTCTTGCGACCCTCCGCCCGATTTTAAACCTCAACTGGACCCCGAAATGAGCTACAGGGCTGGTAAGGCCTCCACTCCAGGCAAAGGTGTATCTATACCTTCCAGTGGATTAAGAGTGAGTAGATTGCCATTTACAACCTTGGGTATATGTTATTTGGAGCTTTAGAGTAGAATACTTACTCTCCCACAGAAAGTATGTCTAGATACATGCAACTATCGATATGCTAATGGTGAAGTAACATGGTATGCTTAGGATGTACGTATAGTCCGTTCTTGATGTCGTGACTTTTACTAATTGTTCTCAGTACGTACGTTGAAATGGATTAAAAATCGGTTACACCTTTATCAGGCGACTGACATGACTAGGGGGTGAGTCGCTATTGAATCAACACACAGCTGCATAAATCAGGCTAACTCATGGTCTTATTTTACTATAGCTTGTAAGTATATAATTTTGCATTAGAAGAATGGTAAGGAAATGCTAATATATCTACTCAAACAGCCTGTGAGTAAACTAGACGACCTTACGTTGAGCGCTTGGTGCTTGTGAATATTACTCATATTAGGAATAGCTCGAGAGATGGGAATTTCCAATCGATAATACCTTCGCCAAGACGATTGTAAAAGATGCACATGACGGTTCTTGGTTCCCTGCTCGAAGAAGTTCAATGACAGAACTATGTCGTCGATGTCGCAACCTTGATTTCTCTAACCCAGGTTTAGAAATTAATCAGGACTCTGGCGACTTGGAACAAAGTTCTCTGCAATGCGAATTGTGTTCTCTCCTTTGGGATATCTCGACTAGATTATTGAGCACCCAACAAGTAGCGAAACAAGGAACACTCTACTTCAAGCGAACCGGATCTCTTCTTAAGATGGTCGGGACACAACATGAACCAATTCCAGCTCTATCACTGACGGACTATCATGGTAATTATCTACACCACAATGTACAAGTCCAAGCTAAAGAATATATATCTCAGACGCACCTTCAGATGGCGGCATTCAAATCGGGTTACCGAAGCTTCCTCCATCTGGTTCTGAACAGCATCTCCAAATCCTTCGAGGATGGCTTGATGATTGTGATCGGTTTCATGGAGGTTGCGGGTTCCAAGGTGATCTGAGCCTCCCTACTCGCTTGATCGATGTCGGTAGTTGTCATTCTCCCATTCTCCGCTTGGTCGAGACAGCGGATGGAGCATTGCATAGCAAACGATATATTGCTCTTTCCCATCGCTGGGGTGATACCCAAGCACACCCTCCATTTTGTACTCGTCTCAAAGATCTCACTGGTCGAGGTCATGACCTTGAAACATTCAAAATGGCCCTGCCCGAGGCCGATGTCCCACAAACATTCAAGGACGCCATCGATATCACGCGTCGCCTTGGAATTCGGTATATCTGGATTGATTCACTCTGCATTGTCCAAGGCGAGGGAGGCGACTTCAACACAGAGGCTCAGCGCATGGAAGACGTTTTTAGCTGTGCGTATTGTGTCATTGCGGCTAGCCGTGCTTCAAATCAGCTTGAAGGCTTCATAAGAGAGCGGCCTCAGCGCAAGTTTGTCACCATTGAACAAGGTCGAGCATCCCCACTCTACGTTTGTGAAGCAATTGACGATTTTGGTGGCCATGTTCTCGACGGTGCTTTGAACCGTCGTGGCTGGGTCCTACAGGAGCGTGCTTTGGCTCGACGTACCGTGTACTTTGCGGACACTCAGACATACTTTGAGTGTGGAGAGGGTGTGAGGTGTGAGACTTTGACGAAGATGCAGAAGTAAGTAGGATTCTCATTATCGTGCTCCTTCTATCAACTGTTTCATCCTTTCTCATGCTAACCGTATCTGGCTCGTAGCCCAATGGCAGATCTTCTTGGTGATGCTAGGTTTCCAGAAAAGGCAATGAGGACACAGTCTCGAGGCCTCAAGATTCGTTACTTCCAGTCGCTCTACAAGCAGTACTCTCAACTTGATCTTACCCATATACAAGATCGCCCATTAGCAATATCTGGCCTCGAAAGCCGTCTTCGCAAAGCCTATCGTCTGCGTAGTGACCAATGGGTCAAGGGTGGCTATGGAATCTTTGATGACGGACCTGGCCATGGACTTTTCCATCGCAGCCTACTATGGCAAAGGAGCAGAGATGAGGCTGTTTTGGAATTAATCGACTTTTCCAAGCGCCCAGAAGATTCAGTACCAACATGGTCGTGGATGGCCTTCAAAGGCGGCATCGATTACCTTGACCCGCCTTTCAACAAGGTCGACTGGGAAATGACAGAAGTGGAATCCCCATGGTCACGGACCAGTGGTGGTAGCGAGGGCACTCTTAGCTCTCGTCAGCTCAAAGTGATTGTGCGACCTTTTAATGTTGCACGGCACCGGCCTGGTGAAATCGAGCTTATACACGACAACCCGGAGCGCAAAGGCACCTCTGAGGGCTATCAGCCCAAATGTGTCATCCTTGCCAGGTCTAAGGAAGGTTTGGAGAGAGCGGAGAAGAGTTTCTATGTCATGGTCTTGAAAGAAGAACCAAACATTGACTCGCAGGGACAACAAGTTTTCACACGTCTCGGGGTAGGCCGAATCATGGGGAAACATATCGGTTGGGATGAAAGTACACAGAATGGAGTGGTTATTTAGTGTTATGGCCTTTCGAACGCCGTTCTATTTTAGATAACAATAAACTCTCGTTTTCTGCATCCACGGAAGACAAAGAGGATATTATCCATATGATTCGGGGTTGGAAGTATGATAAGCAAGCGCTGAAAGTTTGAAATTACTGGATTCTTTCAGTTATAGGTTCAGCTAAGCCCAGTTGAAGACACATATTACTCTCTAGGGTAGGGTATATTGAGATAACGGGTCCGCACGTGACTCAGATGAATCTGTTAGAAATGCCCCTGCAAGTGATAACCGGTAATAAGACCGGTGATTAGATAGCTAATTAGATAGGCTTAGACTAAAGCTAATCTGAGCAGGGATAGCTCTATTGGCTATATTCCTCTTATTAAAAGCAGGAAAATTCTACTTCTTAGATAGAAAAATAAGGCTTACTAAATACCTTAAAATTCATACTAAATACGGTGCAAATAGCTGGTCATCACAGAATTGCATGAATTCAGCCTCTGGATTCGGCCTTGCTTTAATTTGTCGGTACAAATCACCTCGATAGAACCTTCACGGTCTTATAGTAATGACCTCGACCCTTCGGTTAAAGACGTCAATGACAGTTATACTTCTTATGCGGAATTGTAAAGAGAATAATAAGAAAAGGCCACTATTTACTCTTTTTCTGGCGATTTAGCACTCGTAAATACGCTGTAGACAGGTTAATTGTGATGTTCTTAGGTACATGATTACTATAGCTCATCTCCTCCAGATTCCGACTCAGTGTCCCAAGATCCATCTGACTCGCGTGCAGGTTGCCTCAATATCTCCGGATGCTCTGAAATCAGCATAGGCACAAAGGGACTCTGTACACAGGACCCATCACAGTCCTTGATATATTCATGAAGAAATTCCCAAGTCCTGTTGTGCGGTATACATCGGATAATGTTGTCAGTTAATCCACACTCGCTTTTTTCAAGCAATGTCTGCCATGTCTCCTGTAAGTCGCTTCCACAAGATGCCGAAAATGGCATTTCAGCCTGCAATAGTCTGATGAGGGTAGTCTCAGATATTCGGAGGTCTGGGTGATAGGCAAGGATCATCTCGATATTCCTTTCACCAGGGCTCCTAGTCCAAGTCTCTTTGTCAATAGAAAGCATAACATGCTGCTCCGTGATTTCAAATTCGATAGCGGTCCGAAGAAATGTCTCGAGTAATATTGGACTGTTGTGGCTAAGACATAATTGAAAGGCATCGTCAAACTTAGGATCGGTAGTAGGGAGTTGTGACAGAAGCACTTTCAACACGCTTGGATGAGTATTGTAGATTGCTGCGTGTAAAGGCGTGAGGTTGTACCCATAAGACCCTTGCCACAGATCTGTTTGAGCGTTGATATCTGCACCGAGTTCGAGTAGAATTTCAGTAGGAAGGCTGCTTCCCGCGTGACAAGCAAGGCAGAGTGCTTGATCCAAGTATTTTTGATCTCCTGTGACGCCTGTTTGGGAAATATCCAAAAGCTTCCTTACTGTCCTCTCGCAATCAGAAATCCTCTTGTGCTGAGATGTAGACGGAGCGGAATAGGACTCCAAGATACAGGCAACTATGAAGTACAAGTCGAGAGACTGGGCGCTGTTTTGCTGAGTGGCGGCCCGCATTTGATCAGCCACCAGGACCTCCACTACGTCCATATTCTGATATTCAATAGCGACTTGCAGCGGTGTCTTCCCGTCTTGTTTGGTGGTCATAGAATCAATACCATGATTCAATGCAAACTTGACGACATTTACTGAGCCGCATTGACATGCAAGATGCAGAAGAAGGGCATCTGGGGTGACGTGTTGTGAAAGCTCCTCAAATAGCCTGACGTTTTTTCTTGTCGTTGTGTGTTTCAATGCTTCCCAGACAACACGTTGAGGATCTTTGGAAGCATTGGATAGCATGTTCACAATTTGCAAACTCTTGCGGAATCCCTGTTGCACATCACACGAGCTCTGAATAGCGTCCATATACTCAACCTCCATCCGAGCACGATTTGTAGCCCCGACTGAAGAAGACCCGCGTGCAATCGCACCCTGGTCTCTATCCAGTAGAACCTTTCGTAGTTTCCTTTGGTCATTAGGGGAAAGTGCCGATACGCCCTTGCTGCGACTGAAGGGATCACAGTTATTGTCCAGGAGGACTTGCACCATGTCGGATTGACCTTGACGGGCTGCAACAACAAGAGGGAGACCGTCAAGATCTCCCGAGTCCATCTCGGCGTCAGCGCCATGTTGTAGCAGAAGCTTGACTGCTTCGGTATGGCCAGCTTTGCATGCCGCGTAGAGAGGACTGCAGAGAAGCCGGTCGATTACAAATTCTCCAAGGATATCCAAGGCATTCATGTCCGCACCAGCGTCGAGGAGAGATCTCATCATGTCCAAGTCCCCATCGTGGGCAGCAGTGATTAAAGCAAGAGGATAGTTCTTGGGATTGGCCCCAGCTTGTAACAAAAGATCAACCATGGCCGCAGATTTGCTCTGAGCGGCCAGCACAATCAGCGGAACATCCCCAGCATATTCTTCAGGTTTCAGACCGTGATCCAAAAGCGCTTTCAACACTACAACATGACCCCCAAGGATAGCTTTGATAGCTGGTTCTTGTTTGCCAAAACTCTCATGTACAAAACCGGTTGGGTGAATGTTGGCACCAGCGCGTAAAAGCTCTTTGATGATTTGTGCGTGTCCAAACTCTGCCGCAGAACCAAGAGCTGTGTGGAAAAAGGATCTCGTGTGGTTCACATTAACGTTGTGCTTGACGAGCAGCTTGACTATCGCGAGATCACCAGCTGCGGCAGCTGCATGAAGTACGTCCCCAAAAGCATCTTGTTTCGCTGATTGAGCGGGTAACTTGCGGAAGATTGTTTTGATGAGTTTCTGAAGGCCGCCTTTTAACAAATCTCGCGCCGCCTTTTCGGAAGAGATAATGCCCTTCAGGGATAGTATATCTTGGAAACGCGCTGGATCGGTCAAAGATTCAACCGCTATTTGAAGAGCGTAGAGAATAATGGGATCTAGACATTTGTTCTGGTCTGTTGGAAAGGATACCCTGCGGTCGTAATCAAGAAGTTTGATCATAATACCAACACCAGTGGAAGTATCGCGGTTGGCTGCAACAAGAATCAATGATTGGAGCTGTTGATGAGTAAATTGATCGGCGGCGCCATAGTCGAATAATAGTTGGACCAACTCTTCGGTTCCGTGGGCAACTGCTGTCCGAAGAGGGTGAGTAGAGAGTCTAGTATCATAAGCACTGAAATCAGAAACATGATCCAAGATGATCGATACGGTCTTCAGTTGTTGCTTTGCTTTGGACATGTCAGTTGCAGACTGTCTTTCCCCCGTAGTTACACTTTGGAAAGTTGATATTCGTTCAAAGGCACAGACACTAGATTTTAGAGCATCAGTCATATTCGTTTCGGTTTCCTCAATTGTGTTGTCTGAGCCTGCTCTCTTATGGTCGCTAGACTCGTAAGAGTTGTAGTTATTTCTAACTCGTGACTTGGCAAGCATTGATCTTGCAGGATGTGGAATGCGGCGAGGAAGTTGGAGTAGATGTCGAAATCTTGAAGGGACGGATCCTGGAACGGAAGGCAGCTCCATTTCTCGCAACGCCCTTGGTGGTTCCTTTTCAACATTCTGTTCCGGATCTGCACCTTGATCTAGACAAAGCTGTACAATATCTGGATATCCGGCATCACATGCTGAAACGAGGGCCCGGGTCATAGTGGTCGAAAATGTATCCGAGTCCTCAATGTCTGTTTCGTCGAGAAGGGTAGTGATGACTTTTATCTGCCCCGCGCCGGCTACGCTGATGAGTGCGGTTATGAGGGCATTCCTTTGTTTATTCTGGCCTAGCAAGTCCAATAACTTGAGTACCAGATCCCCGTGTCCTTTTTCTGAGGCTTGGACGATTCCTTGAATAACCATGTCCGCGTCAAGATGAATGTCATCGTCGTAATCCAGCAACTTTCTCGTTGTTTGAGTATAGCCTGTTCGGCATGCCTCCAGGAATGCCGAGGTAATCATGTGGTAAGCATCAAGCCTCTCAATGATCTTTGCAACTATGTAGCCCAAGTTCGTAGGCTTGTCGCCACGAACAGCACTAATGAGGAGATCCCCAAGAGGCAGCTCTGGCTCGCCAGCCATATTCTCGCATTCGTCCGCGAGTGTTAATAGTTGGTCGAGAATGGAAACGTCAGCATGTTTTGTCGCGACAAGTGTTAATGCATCCCAATCGTCGCGATCCGCCATCAGCATACCAGGTCCTTTGGACAAGACCCAAGTCCAGATGTGATTTGCCACCTTGTCGTTTCCCGCAGAGTAACACTTACTAAGGGCATCCTTGCAAGCAGAAATGGGGTTTGAGTAAATATCCTCATGCAATGAATAGCCCAAGCACGATGCCAAATCTCTCATATCAGTGAATTGCCAGGGAACAAGGTCCATTTCGAGAAGTTGCTTTGTGAGGGCCTCTCCAGCACTTGCAGCCCATTGAAGTGCAAAACCCCACGATATCACGGTGATGGTACCGTGAAGCGAATTGGCTAGAATCTCCAAGCATTTTGGCTGTTTCTTCTCAACACTGGTAATGAAAGCCTTTTCTTTTGGCTTCCTCAGATACGAGACGTGTCTCAAGCCTTCTTCCAGGAGAACCTCGAGTGCTTCATATTCTCCTTGACCAGCTGCTGCGGTGGACGCCATTGTGATAATATCCTCGCCAATATGGTCTTCTTGTAGTCCTTGTCGGAGAACCGGTATGTTTCCGATTCCCGCAGCAAGAACTATCGGATGCGTGTCTTCAATGTTCTGGTCCCGTTCGTCGTTAGGATCTTGTGGTGACACGTTCTGTGGTTCTTCATCTCCGTCACTAGACTCAGGATGTGGACTATCATCACGCTTGACACCCGGACGATCAAAGTATGATGATTTTTTATGCTCGTCGCCACGAGCGATTCCAGGCAAGGCTCGGCCACGAGGTGGTGGATGGTTCTGCTGCAAAAACGCCCCAATGTGGTTATGTCCCCCTCTCATAGCAGCCCAAAGAGCGTCCTTGAATTTGTAGGTTTCTGAGTAAATCTCAGCATCTTCCTCGATGAGAAACTTGACCATAGCTTCGTGGCCGTGGTAAGCAGCAGATTGGATTGAAGAACCACGAGGGGGTCCTTGTTGGTTCACATCAGCTCCGTGCGAGATGAGAATTTTGGCCATGGCCACGTTTCCTTTGCTAGCGGCAGCTTGAAGGGCATCGCCTTTCAAGTACTTGGCATTGGGATTAGCTCCGAGATCTAGCAGCTTCTTCACCACGCGAATCTCTCCTTGTAGACTTGCACTCCTCAATGGTGACCCAAATTTGCCTTCTTCCTCAATACTCATACCCAAACCGTGAAGGTACTCTACCATGCTGGCATGACCGTGTAAAGCAGCAATTGCTACTGCGTCTGGAGGAATACTCTTTTCCGTTTTAGGATCAGCCTTCAACTGGCACTGCAATATGTCGACACGGCCTTTCTTGATGATCCCAAGTATGCGCATCTCGTCTCGAGTCTTGTCAATGGTGCCCCCTCGGAATTTTCGTGCCATTCCTGGCTTCATCAATCGCTCGTAGAGTTTGAGAAACCCAACCTCGGCAATCATCAACAAATCATCCTCGTAGTCTCTCTCTGTTTCGATGATCGACGCTTTATCGATGAGAAGCTCGGCTGCACTAGAATGGCCGCCCTCGCAGGCAGCATGCAAAGCATTCTTGAATACTGGACTGGGAACCTTTGGAGAAACACCCCCATCCAGAAGTAGTTCAATGACGTCCACATGTCCCTTGAAGCATGCGACTTGCAATGGATTTCCATATTCTCCACAAAGTACGTTTGCATCTGCCCCGTTCTGAATCAAAGCTGATGCAACAGCCTTGTGTCCAAATGAGCAGGCCAGGTAAAGTGGCGTATACCCACCCTTCATACGTCGTTCCAGATCCATTGTTTGTCCGCTATCAAATAAAAGCTCGACTAAACTACTCAATCCGAATACAGCAGCAGTAGGAAGTGCAGAAGCTCCTTCAGTCAAAGACAGACACGCGTGAGTCAATCTCAAGCTGTGATACGGAGGTAGAGTCTCCAAAAGTTGATCAATCCAGCTCAACCACCATTCGAAAGTTGGATCAACATCGCATCCTTCGTCACCCAACACGAATTCGTCGAGATCTTTAATCATCCATGGTGGTACAGTGTTACTGACTTCTGATGCCTTGAGATGTTGTGGCCAGTATATAGCGCTGTAAAGTGATAGGTCATCAATCACATCGAGCGTTGAAGCTGTAGTTGGATCCGGCAGCAAGTTGTGAGAACATGTTCGAAGAGATATTGAAGCCATCAAACGATGACCCTGCACCTCTGAAAACATGCCGCGATGTCTCATAAAGTCTCGAGCTGAGGGATGACACAAGCGCAGTGTATTGGTAACTGAGTCGAGAACCACCAAGTTTGAACACACGTCAGTCAGGTCCGGAAGATGTATATCGGGTGGATGATTGATCAGATCAGGATGCAGTCGTAACGCCGTATTGAGAGCTTCAGTAGTCAATGGTCGCTTTGCATAGAGAATCCAGCAGAAAACGCCTTCAACGATAGCCTTTGCTGTGCCGTCCAAAGTACGGAAACCGTCATAGGTCGCCTCATAAATCTTGTCGAGATTTTCGGCCAGGCCTTGCTCAAGAGCATTTACAACATCCATTACGGACTTTTTGCGAATGAGCATCTGGGCTTGTAGTTCAACCCATAAAAACCTAGAGCTTCGTCAGTGAAGGATGTAGACGTGGTTTGTCTACGAACTCACATTTCTTGGGCGCCAGTAATCAAGGCTTCGGTAATTCTGTCAAGTAGACCTTGAGGCGCGTCCCCGTCTACAAATGCCCGACTACGCGTAATGAAACTGATTTGTGTCTCCGCGAAACGCATAATGTCGTTGTGATTGTGTTCCTTGGAAACTTCAATAGGAGTCGCCTTGTGCAGGAGCCTCTTGATCTGGGCATCGTTTCGACTCGTCACCAATAACTTGACAACTCCATCTAATTCCGTGACGACATCTTTCAATGCCTGAATGAGCCTAGCGCGATCGAGAAGTTCTAGCTCATCGATGGCATCAATTGCTATGATTGTAGTCTTGTTCGCTGTCAACTGCTGGAGAAGTGTTACACATTCGTTGATACCAAGTCGGCTGATGTTATTCTGATGGTGAGTTGACTTGTCGTACTCTGACACAATAATGGGGTCGACTCTGCGTGTTGTCTCGTCTACTCCTAGCTGCCTGATGACACTTCGAAGGATCGCCTCAGGATTGGCCCGTTCTGACTCCGACTGTGCACCAGAGCAGTAATAATATGCAACGTGCATCGGATTTCTGCTGTCGCTAAGTTGACCCGAAAGTTGATCGATAATTACGGAAGTGATTGAAGATTTTCCGCATCCTCGAACTCCGTGTATGAAAAGGGTCGAGGACGTAGTCGAGGACATCCAATTTTGGTAGTTAAAGTGCTTGGTGATCCACTCACCTGACCCTTGCATTACCTTCTTGAAGACTGATTCGTGATGGAGCCGATAAGAGCAAGTTGATAACCATTCAACAATACTTTTGAATTTTTGCTCGTCCAAATTTGTCTCGGTTTCGTTGGTGAGAAAGTCAAGCTTGTCATAAACTCCACGAACTGTCTCGTGATGACTTCTGGTCTGATTTAAGTGCCGCTGGCCACGAAAGGCTGCACTCTCGATTTCAGAAACAGCTCTCTGCGTTTTCAGTATTGCCATGTCGATGATCTGATCAATCCTACTCTCGGAGATCGTGGATTGACTTTGCAGTTCACGACAAGTCAGTTCGTAGCAGTCCTTGTACTGGTTGATCAATCGATGTTCTTGTGGGTAAATCTGTGCTAGAAGCTTGAAGAATAGTTGGTGCTGATGGCCTGTTGCCATGGACTTGAGCTTGAGAACTACGTCGCAGCTATCCCAAAATGGAAGCCATTCCATTAGACTTCCATCCAGTGAGACGGGAATGACACTCTTGTGATGTTCCTCATGGGGAGAGCGTAGTATCAATAGGCCAAGCTCGGTGAGGACATGATGAAACCCATCGGATAGACAGTGACTTTCGACAAGGCGCCGAATGGCGTCCTGCGGTGTCTTTGAATTATTGGCGTCACCTTTTGCATTCAACCATGCCACTTTGATAGCTTCCAGAAATGGTGAAGTGAAAGGATGATCATAATACTTCTTCAAAAGCTCAGACCCACAAACGACAACTTTGTCCACTCGATGGATAGTGCCGCCATCGGAAATCTTTTCTTGTGGGAGGAGACAAAATTGGCTAGATAGAATATTTCTGACAGAGCCAGAATCATCTGTACGGTAGAAAAGAAGAGGGAGAGGCGCTCGGTCAGAAATCGTACGAGTTCTGATCTCTTGTAGCCATTGGATAAGGTGAATTACACATGAAGCATTGGCGGTGCCGAGTTGTTCGTTATCGTGCGCATAGACGATGAAGATACTAGCTGTGTCGGACTTACTAAACGCGTCTGTAGCGGCCAGTTGTTTCAAGATTCCGTTAAAGAGATGATCGACAGCTATGTTGACTGTTAGAATTGACTGATGATATAACTTGCAGAAGCCAAGTACCTTGACCAACCCCAGCTGTTTGAGTGGAGGAAATATCGCGATCCATGGTTTGTTCAATTAAACAAAATCGAGCTATATTCAATGCTTAGACTTATTACCGGAATACAGCAAAATTGGTATGTAAGTTGGAAGGCTGAAATAAACATGAAGCATCAAAACAACACGTAAAAGGATTCCTAAAATTAATAGAGGATGAAACAAGCTGTTGGCCAATAAGTAAATCGACAGACCTTTTCCAGTCCTGGCTTACATGTTACTCGAAAATGCCGCAACCCAAGAGACAAAGCTGAAAGGCAAGCGACACATATCTCACCTCGGAGGATTGAAAATGCGACATCAAGTGCAAGTCATTACCTATCTGGGGTCTGCGCAGCCTCGTTGCCTAAATACACAATGTAATGAGTAGGGTCGTCTGCAGCTTGCCCCGTACTTAGCAGCAAGTCTATTCGTTTAGAATAGAAGCAGGCTGTACACATGCCACCAAGTTGGGTATACATGCAGATACAAACACTTATTGTGATATCGTAGGATGAAATAGCTACAAACGTGTAAATTTAGTCAGCATCGCTGAAAATAGCACTGACACGTACCAAAACACCAGACTGGTTTTTATTGTGCAGCCACGCGGGCTGTGGATTGACGAAGATACACGGCGGCCTAACACATCATGTTTACACGACTGTTTTCTGTCTTGTGACTGGAATTCCAGTTCATCACTTAGCATTAAAGCCACTGTTATAACATACATATAGACTATGCTAATAGTAACCAGTTGTTGTCACCTCTTCATTTTACCAACATCTGATCTTCTTTCTCCTCAGAATTATGAGTACCTCTGCTCAAGACATTGGTAGCCAATGGGCTAATCCAGGTGATATTCTCAGCATCCTTCTGTTGATTGGTAGCGACATCGTACAAGCCGCTATAACCCAGCTCGTCGGCTACAGAATACGTATACCTGGTACAAAGACTCACATACCTATCACACCTGTGGCATTTTCATTTGGTTGGGCTACGTACAGTTTCACAAATCTTCTTGCCGCTGTGGGAAGCATGAAATTAGTACCGGAGACTGACTGTCCCTTAATCGTTGTGAACTGCTCGAATGGATTTGTTCGACATAATCGTTCTTGGGTTTTGGGACGAATACTCCGTGACCATGAAATTCATAACTCTGTCGATCCACGACCGATAAGTGAAGGTGGTCGGGCTGAGTCAATTAGAATCGACATTTTCCATTTGAACCCGGCATCGGGTCCGCAGTGTGATCTCATCTGGTGGTTTGGATGGGCTACCCTTTTAATCCAGCTGATTATCGTCATTCTACCTGGTATCCTTTATAATGACTGGGTCGTTCTCGTCGTTGCTCTAGCCGGCATGACTCTAGTGGCGATTACGTGTTCATTACCACAATGGATAGAAGAGAAATGGGGTACTCCGTCGTTCTCAAATGGTGGAAAAGTGACTTGCCTTACTAAGGGCAACGGCCATCTTCATTTGATGGTGTTTATTGGCTCGGTTGGCAGTTGGGATTTGGAGCGACTCGCCACTTATACACCAGTTCCTCGGACCGAGACGCGCTGGATCTCGGTGATACTCTCCATGTTGTGGGTCTGTCTTTTGATATCAATATCAGGTCTCAAGAGACACACATGGTTCTTGATAGCCGCTGGAGGACTTGGAATGTTACAGAATGTCTCGGCTGCTGGGGTTTCTAGACACCCTACATCTTCCAACTTCCATCTGACCAAGTTCTCACATGCGCCTACTATTATCGGTAGGCGGGAATGTTATAAAGATGATCCTAGTCCGGAAGTCAACTTGGAGGAAGATATTCAGGGGTTTTCTGATGTCCAGTTATGGGTATCACAAGGCACTGATCGAACAAGTCACCGTGCCCAGCGCGAAAGGGCCCCTATGCCATCTTGGGTATCTTCCATGGCAGAGGAAGACGGGGCGCCGGAATGGTTGGCGACATTGAAACCAACCTTGACGGACAGGATCACAGATACTAGACCAAAGTCTTTGCCCTCGAGTCTCAAAGCATTGCACCCTTTCACGTCACGCAAGTCAGATCAAGATAAGATCATCTATGCTTCTGGGGTGCAGGGAGCACTAGTGGAGCTGGAAAAATGGGTACCGAAAGCCGGTCTTTCAATGCTACCAATTTTCTTTCCTGGTGGTGGGTTGCAATTTCACGACGATGATATACGAGGTAACAAGTTTAAGAAATTTTGGAAAAGGGCTTATCATACGAGAACGATCCGGAAAAGAGCAGAAGAGAAACGTCGGTCTGAGGAAAAGAAAACAGGTGTATTGCTTGAAGTTTAGAAAATCATGTACAAATAAAATATCTTGACACTTCTCACGTATACCACACTCAAACACCGCCCATGATACTACCCATACCACTAGACCCAACCTTTCGGCCTTTGTAATAAACAGAAAACTCAACAGAAGCTCCTGATGGGATCATTTCTATCTCATAGTCGATGTTCTTGACTCGCATTCCACTTGGAGTGTCATAGTCATCCAGGTCTTCAAAGCTTTTTTTCAAATCTACTTTAATTTGACAGAAATCGGTAACCAGACGGTTACTCTTATCAGGAGGCCGTTCAAGGTCGCACTGCAGTACATCTTCTGAAGGGTTAGAGAGAAATCTCTCATACTTACTTCTATCCTTGAAAGTTCGATAAAAGGATCTTCGTAATGGTTCATTCTTTTTTACGTTCTGGCCCTGGAGGAAGCGTTAGTTATAGTAAAGACCATCAGTCTGGTGAAACGAACCTTTTTGATGTACCACTTCATAGCTCTCTTAACGTAGTAGCAGTCTTCTTCATCATTCCAAAACCTATCTGACACGGCGTCGATGTCTTCGTCGTACGGCCTTATATATTCGACGCCCAGACTGAGTCGTGAGAGAGTTGAAGTGACCGTAACAGGGCTCTTGTGCTCAAGTAGGTTTAGTTCTCTGCCATGTCTACCCGAACGTCCTGCGTCGGCACCTCCTGTAGTTGCACGTGCGGCTTCAGCACCACCGATTAGTCCCTTGTAGATTGCTCCTCGACAAATTGCTGTTCGACTGGCGATTTGTAAGCTGAAAGGACTTTAACATTGTAGCGTGGTGACACTCACGGTTTTATTCCGTCTGTTTGTAAGACTTCAATGTTTTTCCTTTTATATTTTACCTTGAGGTATTCCTGGAGATAGGGACTGCAACCAAGGCCTCCCACAAGAATAATACCCTAGATATGGTTAGAACCGAACTTTAGTATGAGGCATAAACACTAACCTTGACCTTGAGATTTGATCTCTTGGTCTGATCAATCTGTGCATCCAGTAACGTTGCAATACTTGTGAAGCTGTTGAGAAACGTCTGTTCGATATCCTCGCTATTGAGTGGTATACTTTAGTCACACAGTAGGACAGAGAAGGGGGGATATAAAAGCCACTGACCTACGGAAGTGAATCCGACCATCTTTTATGATGGGCTTCTTTGAACTGTCGTCCACGGCACTTGGCCCGGCTCCCTTGTAGACCTCGGCAGGAATCCTGACGATGAATTCTTTGCCGGAACTTACAGGTTTGAAGTGTCGCTTGATTCCGTTCTCCCATTCATTCTTCATGATTTCCATGATACCGGTCTGACTCAGGCTACTCCAATGACGGCCAAGTCTTGCTTTGCAGATACGTTGGAATTTCTGATCCACAAAGATACCTCCACATAAACCGCCTACATGGATTGTTAGTCTCGTTTCGTATTTCAAGTCAAAAGAAGGATCTCCCACCTGAACCGACAACAGCCTCCTGAAGGGCAGGGGGATCTACACTCTCAACCTTGTAGCTAATGAGATCCTGAATCAGATAAGCGATTAGTTCTTGTTGCACCATAAAGTCGGTATATCTTACCACTGTTCCGCCTCCCGCGTCACAAATGACAAAAACGTCACCTTCTTCTAGGTCTTCTGCTCTCTCACAGATCGAAGCTAGAGCTGCAGCCTCAGGTTCAGGCGCAAACGAGATAGTTGTCGGCCCTGCACGACGAGAAGCTGTGATGCCAGCGCTTTGAGCTGCCTCAAGCATAGAAGCACGGGCGTAGTTCTTCCAGATGGCAGGGACTGTGATGACAACATGAAAACAGAGAGCTTCGACGACATTCTTACCGCGTGCCTTGATTATTATCTCCAGCACATGACCCCAGAGAAGACGCAGGTAGTCAGCGATAGCATCCACTGTGGACTTTCCTTCATCGGCCAACATATTGCGAGCCTTTATAAGGTACTCATGGTCTCTGATCTCTCGTGGCTGATCCTCTTCCTTTAACAGGAGTAATTTGAACCATCGCACAGGCTCAACCTCAAGAGGAACCCCGTAGCCCCATGTAGTTTTACCATGTTCGTAGAAGAGTTCAGTCGGAGCTTTACCTTCTTGAGCGCCAGTGTCTGGCCAACTGGTAACAATATTAACACCGTCGGCTTCGATGTCTGCCACAGTGGCCCATGCAGCGCCAGAATATCTTGAGCACTAGTCAGCTTATCATCTATAGGCATTGGAAGATTATCAAGAGCGTACGTGGTTCCAAAGTCAATACCAATGATCATGAGCTCGTTAAGGTTGGAAGTCGTGTTCTTTCGAACCCGATCAACGGCAATTTTCAGCGCCCGGGAGCTATTACCCCCATGGTGTCTGTTTCGAGACCTGGACCGAGAGCGAGGCATATTAGGTTGGTGTGAATAACTTGAGTAGACTGAGAATTAATGTAATGACAGAGACAAGATTGGGGAAAGGAGATTATTGCTTGAAATGCTGCAGACATATGTATTCATTGGGGTTTCTCTTTGTTGCTTGGTAGAGAATATATCATTTCTGGGCGCACAAGGCTCCGAAGACCGAGACTCCTGAGGGATCTACACCCATGGAATCAGGCTACCTATTTTTGTCATGACTTTGTAGACTTCATCAATATCCAAGGCTGGCGCTTATTTACGTTTGATCAGCCTTTAGGTTTCAGTGCATCGTCAGCTGCGGCTGGAAATGCAACCCGCCTGTACCATTCCTACACATAGACATTCGTATGACTCAGTGCACGATAAGGAAAATGAGTACAAATGTTCTTACAGCGTTTTTACGATTGGTGGTGATTGAGGCACCCGCGCTGACGTGATTTGAAAATGGAAGTATACATTTTGAGGCCTTCTTGGGGGTTATATGCAGATGTAACGTCGGCTACAAACTGACAGCCTTTTTTTAATTTTCTACACATAGTAGTCGGGCGAGCCATTTCCTGATGGTGGTCAGAAGATCTGCAGCCGACTTGATGTAATCACTGTAACATAGTTTAGGCAAGACAAAACGTCTGTAAAAGAATAGCCGGGTGCTTCGTATAATCAAGATGGTGTTGGGCTTTGTGAGGTTGCGTCCAATATTGGCACAACCTTGCCAGTCACACTTGATTTGCCTCTTCCGTTTCGTCACCTTCACTACAGCCAGTCAGCCTTATTGGTTTCTTTACATGGCAGCCTGCTTTATCATGATCAGTTGCGCGGTTCAAACCTTAACCGTATACATCCGTTCCACAACGGCTTACACAGCTTATCCCACCTCCTTTATCTCTACTGAGAATACCCCAGAGATTTATAAATCTCAGATACATCAGAGTTTCGTCCTTTTTCTAGTTCAGTCTATTGAATCACATTCAACAATGGCTTCTCACTATCAATACGAAATGGGCCCTGAACAAATGAATACAGAACCCAGGTCGGAAAATGTAGGTTATATCTTCCCATATCATCCACAGATGATATTACTGACTCTTTGTAGCCTCCACTACAACGCTACACTGGCGCCCCAGCCACAAACTTCCAGAATGGCACATACAACATGCCGCCAACTGCAAGCGCGGCTGCCAATGTCAAGCCAGCACTACCTCGAAGACGTAGCCAGCAATCTGACCATGACCTCAAGAAACAGCTCCATGATCTTCATCAGACTCTAAATGCTGAAGTCTCAAAGAACAAGGAATACCAGGATCTCCTCAGCCAGAGCAACAAAAAAATGGACGAATTAAACCAATTCCTCAGTGAAGCAGAAGATGAGGTGGAAGAATATAAAGCCCTTTGGAAACAAAGCGCGAGCGAACTTAACTCACACCTAGTTAATGATCGTGGCTTCAAGTCCATTGATGACAAATTCTTTATTGACGAAATAACATTGCTGCGTCGCAATATCAGAGACTTTGCCTACCAGTACTATGATGACTGGCCAGTAGGCAACAAAGTTGGCCCGGTCAATGACATAGCCAATATACTAGACTTGAATCGGGATCGTATGTTGAGGGACATTAGTCCGTCATTCGCTATCAGGGCTTATATATGGGACTTTTTGGGACGACATGTGTTTAGTCGGTTCATTTGGGCGGGGAATCCTCCAGCAATGCAGGAATTGTTTGATTCATTAAGTACGCGCTACCCTTCCCTTTACTTATGCACCATATGGGTTAACATCGTAACCAGGGCCCCCGCTAGATGTAACCCAAGCGGAACATGAAGAAAGGAACCGCCAGATCGATTTGTGGAGGGCTAGAACAAGCACATTGCTACAAGACCCGCTTAGTCGACCTCAGAGTAACGAACAAAAGGCGTCCCAAGAGAAGCTCTTCAGGGAGTTGAAAAGTCGTCTCATCAACTTACTTCCTCCAAACGTCAAATCCAAGGATGTAGGCAAGCAAGTGGAGGCCATCTGGAATGACTCTATCAGTCTTGACATGGCTCTGAACACACAGGCGTCAGGACTGCACTTGTACTATGCGCGTCGCAGAGAAAGGCCGATGAAATTTGAAAGTGCCACTATGGAGGAGGAACTAGAGGGAGACGGTTCTCCAAGCAGTGATACTGTGACGTGTATTTTGGCACCTTCTTTACGGAGAAGTGGTGAGTCAGATGGGACACCGTTGGCCAAGCCTGCATGTTTAGTCAAGATGCTAGTTTCGTGTCAGGCTGGAGATACGAGAACACGAGGACAGCAGAAGACAGAGGAGAAAGATCATGGCCGTCAAGGTGCGGTAAGAACAAACGCACGACGCAAGCATAACGTTAACTCCTAACTAGTACGATACTCTCCGAGGGGTTCAGTTCTTGGATATCCAAATCCTTTTTATAACCTATTATTGTTCTTTGCTGTCAGTCTACTCATTGTGTGGTTCAGTACTTGAAGTATATGGTAACTTCATGCCTTCTTGTATCCAAATACCGTCTAGAATATCAGCAATGGGTTGTCAGTGGGATGGGTAGGATGTCGCGCGCTGAAGAAAGGGCAACCAGTTTATTAGACATAGCCGCTTAATTTGCGTTTCGTGTCAGTGCAACCCGCTCGGCCAGATCTAGTTTTCAGGAAGGGTGATGTCGACTGACTAGGGGTGGAGAGACCATATGCGATAGTGTTGGGAAGCGGAAGATTGATCACACTTGAGATTGTTTCACTGTCCATTTTGGCGTTGAGGTCGCTCGTTCTTCTCGCTCTTTAAATGGTGATGAGAAAGAGATGTCACATGAACCTCTCATTTTCAAGATAAGCAATGCCATTAGCTGACTCAACAGGATGGGGTTCAGTATGCGTCGAGGTATTTCTAAGCATGGAGTCGGCCCAGACTTGGACTCAGTATTTTACTTTCTAGATATAGAATGGATGAACTTCCTCAATGGTTGATCTTATTTACTGGTGAACGAGGAGGAGGTTGTTATGGTTTTTGACAATGACGATACTACACCACTAAGTCGGGAGTGACTTAAGCTAGACAGCCACAGGCTTCTGATGTGCCTTGGCATATTCAGCCAATCTTTCCATGTCCTTTCCTGCACTTGTCCTTCCAAGTCTTTTGATAGCCTTGACAGCTGGACCGATGGTAGTTTCCCATGAGCACTGCTCCTTCTCCTGCTTTACTGCAAGACCCAGCAGAGTCTTCAATTCTCCAGCGTCGATGAGTACCTCGAGTGCTGTCGCTGCATGACTGTCGCCCAATTCAGCCCTGACCATCGGCTCTGCACACCGTCGCAAGAACATCTCCATCTTGTTTTCGTTATCCAAAGCGGCCTTAATTGAATTCAGTTTGTCGTCTTTCCAAAGACTTCGACCATCTTCTTCCTCCAATTTGTTGATATATCTGAATATCTCCTCGATCTTTGAACGGTCTACGGGACCACCATTGACTCTAGTTTGCTGGAGCTTATTCACAAAGGTACTGGTGTTATACCTTATTCCATCAGCCATAAAGGCATCATAGACAGGCTGGCTCAGCCTAATCTTCTTTACGTAGTCGCGAATCCCCTTCTCAACAGCTTCCTCAATGGGCACCTGTGGAAATATTAGTCAGTCATTATGACTATCGAGCCCGCAACTGGTGGCTTACCTTGTCGGCCGCGTACTGCAGCATCTGTGCTACATCCAAATCCAACATCGGGATCTCCAGGGCCGACAAATGCGCCTGCACACGCTTGACAAGAGATTTCTCTGGTATCTCTTCAAACGTGGACCTCTGATAGTAATGGTAGGCAATGATTGGTCGAAGGAAGAGCTTGGAGATATCCGTGTTGTTGACGTTACCCCAGTCATCCTTGGGTCGAAGCTTCATGACCTCATCGTGGTGTTTCTTTGCCATGGCGAACGACTGATTGAGAAGCCATTGATCAACTTCAAGAAATTTATCGTCCAGTGTAGCTTTTGCCTCAGTGAGGCGGATCACCCATTTGAGATATTCTTCTGGGTTCCAGTCGTCTTCTGGAGCCCAGGGCTCAGCGTCCTTCAACCATCGATCGTATACCTGAGTAGACATGTTGAGTTACTGTGTAGAGCAGTGTTGATTTGTAGAGATAATATTGGGTATTTGAATGAAAAGTCTAGAGAGGATGTGGTTGTTGATGTGAATTTGCGAAAGAATTAAACGTGTCTTTATATTTCACTAATGTCTGTACTTGGACCTCCTCTTCTTCGAGCCTGATAAAGATGAAAAGTCTATTACATCATGTCACGTCAGTCCCGCTCAAATCAGAGATAGATATGGCGATACCGGCAGGTCTGGAATTGTTGAATCTGCAGATTGACAAGATGTTTCAGTTCTGTTTACTGACGTCAATGAAAGTGTGTAGATCTTATCCGTGTACACATAGATGAGAAACCACGTCATTTGCATATGTGAAACATTACGAGCTCAGAGATACAGTAACTTGATATTAGTGGTCATTTGTCAAAGTCTAAGGGCGGTGAGAGCGAAACACTCTGAGACATAAGACACGGAATCGATATTCTCCGTATATGTAGACCGCCCTTGACAGTGCATCTATGTCTGAACTAGCTCCTTTTTTTACTCGCTTTCATCCAAGAATGGTCTGCTGCATAGCAGGTGACATTCCATCATCAGACTGTTCTTCATTGTCATGTTCCAGCATGTTTGGTTACCTACAACATAGTCAATTCTGTTGAGGATAGATTGTAATTTGAATAAGAGCCTCGAAAACACAATCAATTCATGAATATGCCTATAACAGGAAACCCTCAGGTGTTGGCTTGTTTCTTCCTCCACACTCCTATTCAAGACTTTACGTCGACCTATCTAAATTTATCTTGTAAGCTACCCTACTCCAAATCTCTTCTTACTTTGTTATATACCTGCCAAGCTACGTCATGAGTGACGAGGAATGGAACCAACGTCTGCAGAAGTCTGAGGAACGCAGGCGCCAGAAAGACGCACAGATTCAGAAAGAGGTGGAACAAGAGCGTGCCACAGCCAAAGAGGCTGCCGTCAAGATTATTACTCCCTACTTGGCCATGGTCAACGGCCAGAGGAGTATCAGGCGAAGCTTGCAAAGAAACTCAAGGCTTACCATGAGAAGCCAGCTGGAGACAAAACTCCCGCTGAAGAGTGGAAAGCCGCCCATGCTAAAGTTGGTCGGATCTTGGCTAGTGTCCTTGTGGCGTTCCATTTCCAGATGGATAAAATTCTCGGACACGACGTGCAAGTTCCTAGCATTCGAAAGTTTTATGAGGCTGAAATGCCTTTGAAAGTGACATGCCGCAAGATTCGACAATCAGATCCTACCTTGAACATCGACAAGTGACTATTAACGATAACGAAGTCAAGTATCTTGAAAGTCTAGTCGCCAAAAAGGTCAGTTTGCAGGTCATTCGGGCATCATTATATTCAAGTAAGATTACTGACTTTTTGACACAAAACAGGTGAACCCTCCCGTTTTCATCCTGGCTGCCTCTGAGGACAACTTGAAGAGGATGTCTCAGACTAAAGACTCCTCACTGTCTGCACCCAAGGCACAGCTCGTATTTGTCGTAGAAGACGACTTGATTCGAAAAGAGATTATTGAGCTAGTCTTGGAGGATGATTCTGAGCAACAAGTATATGACGTAATAAACTTCGGCATCTATATAAGCTCATGTCAATGATATTCTTCTTGACACTAAGAATCGGTGTTGCAATACTACCAAATTTTAAGTTTATCTAGATGAATCAAAACACAATGATGGCTCTATTTTTCGCATTATCCGTCTTCTCCAATGATCCTGACTGTTGTCATGGCGAATTATCAATGTCTTCTGTAAAGGTTATCGGCTCCCGTCGAGTACGATCGACTTTGAGATCAAACACATCTAAACGCTGGTATCCACCAACCACATCATGGTACTGTTTTCCTTCGATACACCTATCAAGATCAAGGTCCGCATACAGTATTCCTTCCTCGCTTTGCAGGAACTCCATGTCGATTATATCGCCTGTGTCACCATCAATTGTAAAGCCTTTCATAGGCGCGCCGGTAGGGTCTAGAAACTGTGTCGCACCGCGTTGTGATTGGTTCAGCACTTGTGCAAGATAGGCAGACCCGTCCGAAACAATATCCATGGCATCGTCGCCCAGTACGCCAGAGCATAATACTCCATAACATTTTGCTTCAAAACAATGGGCAGCTGCTCTTGTTCGGTTGGCTGTCACATTATCGTAGTTGGGCTTCTCTGGCGCGGTCTTGGGTTCATCTATACACTCGGCTGGGGGCACTCGAGTTGGCCAGATAGGTGGCCACGTTGACAAATGGATATTCTCGCCCTGGGCCATGAGAGTGTACCGTGCCAGAGGATTCGTATTTTCTCCACATATCAAGTTCCCAATTTTACCATATGGAGTATCTGCAACGCGTAAACCGTGGCCATCTCCAGGTGCCCAAATGAGCTTTTCGAAGAATGTAGGCATCAACTTTCGATGATGTATCAAGACATCACCCGAGTCCCCGATAAATAGATTCGAGTTATACAGAGTAGCACTGCTAAAACGTGCCTTCTCAGAGAAGCCCATGCTAACCATAATATTGGCCTGCTTTGCCGTGTTGCGAATGGCACGTATCTCATCTCCATCGGCAAAGATGGATTCTTTTGCCATTCGTTCGAAGAGATGATGATTGTCGGTTGGCGGACGGACTGAACTCCAGATTGGGAATGCTGAGATATACGTCTCGGGAAAGACAACTAGGTTTGCTTTATTCTTCGCAGCTTGTTTGATCAAAGTGATGGCTTTTGCTGTCGTTTCTTTAGCTGAGAGGAAGATTGGGGAGACATGACAAGCTGCTATTCGAATCATGTTTATTGTCTAACAGGTTCTGTTAATAATAGAAGATATTCAGAAACTTATTGGGGAATAATTATTTGCATAGACATGAAATTCTAATACTCTAGATCTCGAAGAATATCTTGAACGTTGGAAGAAAGTGGAGAAACGGTAATACCGGGTAAAGCGGGTTTATCCGTTGAATGGCGTCCATAAAACACGCTAGAGCTGAACGTGTCTATATTTAGTAGAACTAATTCCTTTCGGGTTTAGCTCAGTTGAGTGAGCGTCTGAGCGAAGTCATCCCCAAAGAACATACCCTATAGCCTTGGGTTTATCTGGGTAGATTGACTGCGAGCTTGGTATCTCGGTAGTAATTTCTTTACTAGCACTATAAGAAGAAGACGTTAGCTTCTATCAGGCTTTACATCACTTTTCGTGTCGTGCGAGAATGAACTGAGCCTATGAGGACTGGCTTTTGTAATATAGCTGTACATTGGAACAGTTCTCAAGAGTGAAAAAAAGACACACTAAATTCCCTCAAGCCTAATTGTCTCCGCCTTTATTACGAAAAGTAAAACAGTGTGGCTGAGCATGGTGGCGTAGTTTGTGCATTATTTAGTGAAATCAAATGATGTCAGGCTCATTGCATCTAGATTTTCAATCTTCATCTGTCCTTCAAATTCGCAGCCTCTAGCCATGAATGTCGACAAACTGAGCTCAGAGCTTAGTGCTCTCTTGTTACGGCACTTCCAAGTTGTCTCAATACATTCCCAGCGTCAAGATCAATGGTACAAGCGGTCATACCAATCATTCACCTCCCAATACGGCGATCGCGAACCATTAATCCTTGTTCCCCGAGATTCCAAGGAGGAATGGGTTCCTCACGTGCGACAATTTGCGACTTCACTTGGCAAACAGCTAAAGAAATCCGGGAATAAACAAAAGTCTACCAACACCATTCCAGAATCTAAGCTATTTTTAGAAAACGTCCTCGATGAAGCAACTACACGACCACTTTGTCTGGCTATCACTGACTCGAAACCCTTATCACCAGACATGATGCAAATGTCTTGGTGGATCACCAGGGTTCAACATCCCGATGATAAAGCACGTCGCCGAAAAGGCATCATTGCACTCATTGCTTGCGGACAAGGGGACTCGTTAGCCCGTCTAGCAAAATGGCCCAAAACACACCCAAACCAGATTAACCATTTGAGACCCTATCAATGGGGGATGCTCAACAATGGATGGCAGGCTACTCCTGACAAGATTATTATTCTCATGTTGTTGATTGGTATCACGGGCACTTTCACAGAAGACTTGGTTGCAAACGACGGCTATAAATACTGGGCACCTGTGGCATTCCTCAGTGGTAGATCACCATTGAGGGGTTACATCGAAGCCTTGGGTGGCAGAATACCTAGCACCGAGGCTGAAAGGAGAAAGGAGATGACACATTGCATCGAGGCGTTGCGTGCAGCCCAATCTTGGGCATCGAGCAATGACTCTCCTATCAACTGGGAAGAAACAATCATGGACATGTTCCTATACATGTTAGGCTTTGAGTCTTGGAATCAAGGTCGAGAGGGTGAGGGGTATCTGGCCTGCGATTTGAACAAGAGAAAGACTGCAAAATCATTTCAAGGGGTGAGCCATGACGATGAAGAGGAGGATTCATTGACAGAGGATGACGAAGAAAACCCCAAGAAGCCGGTAGACCCGCTTAAGTTGAGGAATCCCAAGCAGAAAGTTGTACCGGAGCCTAGTGAGGAGGAACAACAAGAGATGGACAAGCTCGCCGTGTTGGAATCGGCGGAAGCAGAGTACGGACGAAAACGAAGTGACAAATACAAAGGCAAGAGGAAATAATTTCTGGTTCCGTCATAATTCAAAACCTATCGGAAATATTATGTAGAATACGATACTATTAGAATAATCTGCCGAAGACGTCGGGTTGGTCAACGAAAAGTCTAGTTCTATACTACCAGCAGTCCCATCAAAACGATCGGCCATGCTCCGTAACAGCGTTCTGGTTCTCAACAACGATGTAGTCAACACCAACAATCAGTCTCATTGACTCCATATCAATAAAATTAAGCTCATCAGCCTGAATCACGTCTCGGTAAAACGGATCAGCTCCCATAGCGGCAAAGGTCTCCATATTCTGGACCCAAAATTCTGCGGCGCCGTCGAATTCGAGTACGGGAGCAGCACCAGGGACCCGCACGAGGTCGCGGTACTGAGGAGTGGAGTGATACTGAATACATAGGTCAGCGTGATCAGGGTCAATATGATTGTAGGAATATTTACCTGAGAATACTTGTAGATACCATGACGAAGATGAAAGTCTCCAGCGGTCTTGGTGTGGTTGTGGGCCCAGTATGCGCTGAATTCCTCAGGCGTGATATCCTTTTTGTGGTTGTAGAAGAGCTTGATGTGATACATGCGTTCGAGATTCTTGGTACATGTTGCTTTGTAGGTGAATGGGCAGCATTCTTCTGAAGTGGCAGGTTGGGAAACGTTGTCTGTTCGGGGCTTGTTGATACTCTTGGCGGCCGATGCCAGAGGAAGTATGGAGAGGAAGAAATTGGCAAGCTTCATGGTGACGGTATTGAGTGTTTGTGAGTGTCGTAAGGCTGATGGAATGTGGGTGAACAATAGTGAGAGCTACAACCGAGGAAGGCTATTTTATATCTAAGATTTCGCTATCTTGCAGAAGACATTCGCATTTGCCACAATCTTGATCTATTTCAAATACTATCTGAACCCGAGGATAGTCGGACGGTATCACCGGTTACGCGTCCGATTGTCTTTACTTTTCGTCCATTTTTGCAAGGGTTATATGCATCGTTTATCGCCAAGGATCAACGTCTCTCTGCTGTCGGGTCGCGAAGAGCGAGACATACGCGGCCCCGCATCACCAAGACGTCTGAATAGAGTTTAACCCACACGGACTGATCACGTAACACGACTTGTCAGCAAGAATAAATGGAATTATATAATACTTTGATCGGCACTATGATGCTTTTGTATGTCATTACTGGGTTATTATATGATGACTAATATGCCATTGTTCTCGTTAAGCATGATCTCGCTCATGGCACTGCCGACAGCAGGAAATTCCGGGTTCCGTCTAGTCAGCAGCGCAGCGCCAGATGTCGTAATGGATATGGAGTCTCTGGTCAATTAAGGCTCGATATTTAATTATAATAGGCTTTAGAGCCTTCAGCTAAATACTGCTCGTAATGAAAATCTGTTTTTCCTTGTGCTCGCAGTAGTATCACTGTCTCTCTTTCTTTCTCTAGACTGATTTTCCAACTTCTCTAACTCGACCGTAGGGTCAAGAGAAAGAAACCTGGTGACGGCCTTGGTTGAAGAATGGAACTTTTTCCGTTGAAGTTCCTTCCTAGCTGTGTTCCCATCATGGTCCGGCTGATCTAGGTCCGCTCCCTTGGAGCGCAGACGTAGAATGATCTGCTCTCTCAGTGCCCATGATATTCCGTTGTGAGACAAGCAAGCTAGTAGCGGACACTGTCCTCTCCTATCTGCTGCATTCACATCGGCTCCAGCATCGATGAGCTCCCTCGCCATTCTTGCCTTACCCTGTGAGCATGCCATGAACAGAGCTGTTTTACCATACCGATCTTGTGAATTGATGTCAATCACAGATGAAGTAGCATCATGGCTACCGTGATCAGCGTTTGTGATGCTCGGGCGATGTCTCGAGCCGTTCAAACCATCAAGAATCAGACGCAATGTTTTGTGATCACGACATCTGTGAAGCGGTGTGCGACCTCCTTCATCTCGAACATATACGAGAGACGGTGTGTTCAGGAGAACTCTTAGGACAGTTGTGTTGGACTTATCAACAGCTAGAAGAAGTGCTGTATCCCCACTCGTATTTTTGAGAGACAGGAGATCATCTGTGGTCAGCTTAGACAGTATCTCCACGTCAGTATCTCTCTCATCCTCCCGGGCAGCTTCGTGTAAAGCACTGTTACCCTTGCAGTTCCTTGGGTGTGTAAAAGCGAGTTGATCTCCTTCAGTAGACACATCGAAACCCTTCAAGCGGCACCATTCAACGGCCTTCTTCAGATCACCGGGAATCTGAGTGGGATCATACCCTATTTCATCTTGTAGTATCCGCTTGAAAGCAAATGCTTCTCCAGCACGTCCATCCTTCTCACAGATTTCGCAATAGAGCTTTGTGACTTCTGCAATCTCAGAATGACTCGCCTCTATGCCATTCTTAATAAAACCTTTCACAGCACGACGAAGCCAGAGTGTTGCTAAGTGCCAGACCTTGAGAGTGTTGTAAATCTTCCCAACGCTGAGACATATATGCCTTTGCTCGTGGTCTTCATAGTTAATGTTGGGAATGACTTGAGCTTCCAAGTAATCTTGTGCTATTTTCCCGAAGATCTTGTGATTCTCGATTGACCTGAGAAGTAGTTTAATATATCGCTCTTGAAGATGGAATTGTTTCTCGAAGGAATTAGAGAGTCCTTCCTCTTTATGAAGTTCCTGCGTTAAGTTGATAACGTCAAGTTGAGTACTGGCTGCGATGGCGGGGATGTTGGATTCGTCCATGTGATCAACTTCCCGTTGAAGGTATTGAAGAGCATACACTCGTTCCTTGCGACTTGGGGTATCGATGCTGGCTTGGACGGGTGGATCGGGAACTGTATACAGATCTGAATCGTGAACTGTTGATGTATCGACAGTTGAAGCATCAAAATTCTCCAGGGCGCGCTCTTTGGCGAATTTCTCGGCAGAACTCAGCCAGTCTTTCGATTCTCGCTCAGTATCTTCCAAAGGCCCTGGGATTAAGGCTGTTTAATGATCAACATGCATATCCCCTTTTTTATTAGGTAATTTTTAAGGTATAAATCTTAAAGTATATATTTAAAATTAATATATAAAAAAATATAATTTTTAAACTTAAATATTAATATAAATTTAATCTAAAGGTATATATTATAATTTATAAAGTTAAAATTATAATAATTATTATAAAAATTTTTATTTTTTTTAAAAATTAATTATTAAATATTTTTTTATTAATATTAATATTAATAAAATTATTATATAAAATAATAAATTTTAAAATTTTTATTAATTTTAATTATATATTAAATTAAAAAATTATTTATAAAAATTTAATTTTTATAATTAATTTTATTTTTAAAGAAAAATATTTAATAAAATTATTTAATAATTTTATTTATTTTTAATATAATATTTTTATTAATATTTAAAATTAAAATATTATTAATATAAATAATAATTAAATTATTATTTTTATTATTTTTAATTATAATATTTTTAATTATATAATTAATTATTAAATTAATAAATTAAAATTTAAATCTTTATTATATAAAAAAAAAAAAGCTTTAAAGGCTTTTTATAAAATTTAAAAAAATATAATTTTAATATATTAAAAAGTAAAATATTTTAAATAAAATTATTTTTTAATTTTTAAAATAATTTTTAATAAAAAAAATAAATTATTAATAATTTATAAAATATTTAATAAAAATAATATTATTTTATAAAAAATTTATTAAATTAGAATTTATTATATTAAGAATTTTATAAAATTAAAAAAAAAAATTCTAAAGAAAAAAAAAAAAGCTTATAATTAATACTATAGCTTTTAATATAATAAAATTCAATATAATAATGCACATCCCCTAAGACCTTCTAGACCCCCTTCATGTCGGCTTCGTCCACTCTAGCCATATATTAGCTGAGCTTAATTGTCTCATGGAAACGTCCACTTACGTCTTGATCAATTCTAAACTCATGGAAAGGGTGGAGATCTGGCGATCTATCCATTGGAATATCTCTTCATTTTCCTTCCAGTCCATTGCAAAAGCAAGCTTGAATTTTCTCATTAGCCGCAGGTCTGATTTCCCGTTATCGACAAGAGTCGGCTTTGAGAGGTTCTTTTGCAAGTCTTGAAGCTCCATGTGGAAAGAATTAAGTTGGTTGCGGACTGTATTTCCAAAATTTGAGCGTCCCAAAGGAGCCCCATTTGGACCTAGGTCATTTCTCTTTCGCAGAACATATTCGAACTGCTCCGCTATCTCGCATAACAATGCGCTTGTTGTGTTCCATCGGTCAAGTGTTTTTTCGGAGGTTTTGACTGCTGTTATGGCAATGTCAATGGCTTTGCATGTCCCCACAATCCCCTGCGTAACGGCAATGGCGGCGCTAATAGTTTCCAACATTGATATGATGACGTGTAGAAATACCCAATCAGTCGATTAACTAGCAAAAATCAGATGATTAATGTCTGGCTGAGATAGCTACTGTACTGGTGGATAGCAGACCAAGAGTCAGAAGAGAAGATGAAGATGCAGGGTTCAGAGCAAGTACGGGGTAAATGAGATCATAAAACAGATCAACAAACGGTATTGCGTCAAAATGTTGCGCCTCAACGGTAAAGAGATCTCCCAGTGCGTGGACGTCCACATGATCAACGAGCTGGGAGGCCTGGACCTGGACGAACGAGATGTTGGGGGGTAGGGAGGCGAAATCAGGCTGTGGGCTTTGTGTAACAACAATTTGCCGCCGTGGCGTTCCATGAAACTCAGCCTGAGAAGGAGAATGTCACTAGGACTATGACTGAAGACGTGGTTGGCGGTTGAATGCAAGGTTGTACGTGCTAATGATGTAGAGGAACCGAACTCCCTAGTGGGTAGCAGAAAAAATGACCTCCTAAGTCTTATGTTACAAAAATAAGTAGTCTAAGAGCTATAGTCTAAAGAGCATAAAGTGGCCCACTAATTTCGTCTCTTAGGCTTACAGCGGCCAATTTTTCTGATACCCTGAGGACTCCCTCGATACTATTCGCTGTACTTTCGGAGATCCGGGTTCATAGTCGGCCTGCCTTACATAGCCTCAAGACAAATCACAGATAGCAATGGCGCAGTTCGTTCCTTTTCCCAGATTAACGCCATCCATATTCTCAAACCTCTACCTGTCATTCAAATGACGTGTTTGATAGCAATCAATAGTTCGTATGTTATCCTCACGCTATCGTTGTTTTCCTACAATTAACCCTGCGATTTATGCAGGTTTCTCGTATTCCGAATCAGACTATCGTCTCGGCACCTGCAGTGCTGCAGCCATGTCTTGGTAATAAGGCATAACTTTTGTCCATGGTAGTTCGCCTGTGGAGGCTCAGGGAGCAGAGCCTCGTTTGTGATTTCGCCAGCGAATTAGCCTAACGGCACTGACTACCGATGCGATTTTCCTTGTTCGAAATATCTCTCTACCAGGTACATAAAGTCCTTTGAAGACATATTATCACATATCTGTCCCTCCAATACAATCCCAACAATTCACATATCGATGACAATCTACCGAGCTTGCTACCCTCCACTCTTCAGTATTGAACATGTCCAACAAAAACCACTCGGCGTCTGTTTCCCTACCATTCTCGGGCCTTAGAAGGCGCTGGGAGGTATGGGTACGTGGACAAATCAATGAGCGCGGTGGTGACCGAAACGTGCTCTGTGAGTATCCTACTAACTAATCATAACAACAAACCACAGTAGCTAATCTTGGGATAGCGGACGAGAATTCTCCGACAGAGATCGAACGGTCCCTCATTTACCTCGCCGAGCATCTTCCTACCGTCAGCGTCGAAGAGCTTGGACGCGCCTTCAGTATAGCCCAAAACATCGTGTACTATGCGACACCCAATCAAGAACCCTCCGACGCAACGATGCCGAACACTCTAACCGAGGCTGAGTCGAAGTCTATTCGTGATGAGCGAGAACATGTCTTCTCCCAAAAAGGCATGTCCATCATTATCGCCACTGTCTCTCTGGCCGCGTTCCTCCAGGGTCACGTCCAAGCCTCGATCAACGCGGCCGACATCTACGCGATGGATGGCAGAGACCCTCTACATCTTCCCGAGGGGAATAGAACGTGGGCTTCTGGAGCTATGAATTCAATGCCGTACTTCATAGCGGCTCTTCTTGGCTCACCACTTTCACTCCCCATCAACATCTGCATTGGTCGTCGCGGTGCCCTCATGGTCTCCGCCTTGTTGATCATTGCAAGCTCCATTGGCTCTGCATTTTGCCAGACATGGGTGGAGTTGCTACTGGTTAGGATCATCGCCGGTGTTGGTACGCGGTCTGTTGCTTCTTGGATAACGATCCTCTACTAATACGGTTCTAGCGATGGGTATCAAAGCCGTCAGTGCTCCTGTACTAGCTTCCGAGACAGCGGTCAGATTCTGGAGAGGCTCTATCGTATTAGCCTGGCAACTCTGGTATGTCATGCCTATTTTCTATTTACTCCTTCTTATCGATCCTAGGGTTGCATGCGGTATCCTCGTTGGGTCTATCATCAACATTGCAATCGCCAATGCTACAGGATATCTTCACGAAGGAGAAGACCGGTCCAGATTAGCCCTGCGTCTCATTCTCGGTGCCCCAGCTGTCCCAGCACTATTCTTGATCTTTGCAGTCGCCATGTGCTACGAGAGTCCACGATACTATATGCGTTCCGACACTCCTGGGTACAATATTGATCGAGCTTTCAGTATTCTGCTCAAGATCAGATCTCATCGTGTAGGTCCTCTATCATTTTACATCTTCAGTAATGCTAATATAGCACGTTTAGCTCTTGGCCTTACGCGACCTCATCCTCATCTGGTGGCCAAACCGACCCGAGAGGACAGAACCTGACAACAACAGGCCAGTGCCTGATAACACCAGACATGATGGTCTAACATATATGGGACGCGTGGTAGTATCTTTGAAACTATCAATGGTCCAGTATTCGACTCTATTCCAAGAAAGGTACTTGAGAAATGCAGTGTACAGCACCTGTATAGTCTCGCTGGCACAACAGCTCTGCGGCGGTAAGTTAAAGGTTCCTGATTTAAAATCTCTACTAATACAAGTTCCAGTCAATGTCTTCGCGTTTTATTCGAACAAGATTTTCAGCGGAGCAGATGACAACCTCAAGGTAACCCTAGCATACAGCATCGGGTTTGGTACGCGCCCCAATGATACTTTGAGGCAGAATTTCATACTGATCGTATCTTGCAGGTGGCATAAACTTTTTCTTTGGGCTCCTCGCCATGAGGTGAGTCTCTATATGTCTCGTGTATCACTCACATAGTACTGACAACTGAAAGGTCCATTGACACTTTAGGTCGCAGGCGATGGCTACTGCTGACACTTCCTCTCATGAGTTTGTTTCTTATGGCGGCAGCTATTGCATACAACGACAGCTCCTCCAGCAGTGGAGAGGCGAGAAATATAGTGGGGACGGTCTTTGTATATTGTAAGTCTAGGTCGTCGAGTTGAGGGAAATCTACTGACTAGATGTAGGCTTCGTGGCTGCTTATGCCCCTGGCCTAGGTGAGCAACCAGTATATTTGCACTTAGGCAGAATTGACGTAGATATAGGTCCCATCCCGTTCACCTTAGCTTCTGAAAGGTAAGTACCCCTGATCTCAGTGTTGGAGTTCGAAGAAAGCTTGACTGACCTAATGAAGTTTCCCCTCATCACATCGCGAAGCAGTAAGTGGTCGAAGAAGTACTATCATTCTGTCTTAACACTATTTAGGGTCCCTCAGTAGCTATCACTGTGAACCTCTTCTTTGCTGGTTTGCTTTCGATCCTGTTGCCCGAGATCTATGATGCCCTTGATACAAGAGGCACACTCGGCGTTTTCTCTGGTCTGAACGTTATCGCATTCATCCTTGTCCTCTTCTTGATAGAAGAGACTAGCAGCCGGAACTTGGAAGATCTCAAGATAGTCTATGATCGTCCAAAGAGTCAACTGATAACTTGGGTGTGGGACGAAGAATTGCCCTACTTTGTACAAAGGTACATTCTCTTCAACCGAAATGCTGATGAGCCTGTGCCTTACGACAGCTGTGGCGGGGACACACATAATGGCGAGTCGGAAACAGAATTGAGACCCATGGGAGAAGTTCAATAGCCAGGTTGTTGTTATTGTATGATATGGATTTTGGGCAGTTTGATGAGAGGACAAAGGGCGTACAGCAGTAACTTCTCATATGGAGATATAGACACATTAGAATTTACATAGAGCCTAGTAAGAATGTGCGAGTGCTTCATAATAACTAGAACGTAGGTGGAATGTTTAAATGCCGCAACTAGAACTCGGAAACTTTAGGGCTAACAATATTTCCACTTGTCTGTTTGTTGTCTGAAAATGATGATACCGCGGCCTGGTTTGAGACGTAGTGACAACCTCGCCAAGTCTAAATGTCTTAAATTGTGCAAAGTGCGAGCCCTGTCCCCAGGACCTGTATAGCTCCCCATTCTCTTTCTTAGCTCTCAAGGCCCCTGTCTCTGACGGTGGGTAATACACAGTCATTGCCCAGATATCTACAGTCATACATGTATGTTACTACTGTTGGGTTTTTTCTTCCAATCAATTGAAACCATCTAAGAATTTGGGCAGCGATATAACATTACCTTGCTTCTAGGCGTCGTATCATCAAACCTCAGAGACGATCCTAAGGGTCTTGTATATTCCAAATGGCATTATTATAACTAATAAAAGAGAGAGTTAATTTAATTAATTTTTTATTAATATATTAAATATTTAATAGCTTTTTATAGTTTATAATATATTTACCTTTAAAGCTATAAAACCTATATTTATATTATTATTTATAAAGTATAAATTTACTTTTTACTTATTTATATTATTTTATTATATTAAAAGCTATAATATTAATTATAAGCTTTTTTTTTCTTTTAAAACTTTTTTTTTTTAATTTTATAGAATTTTTAATATAATAAATTTTAATTTAATAAACTTTTTAATATATTAATATTATTTATTTATTTATTTATTTATTTATTTATTTATTTATTTATTTATTTATTTATTTATTTATTTATTTATTTATTTATTTATTTATTTATTTATTTATTTATTTATTTATTTATTTATTTATTTATTTATTTATTTATTTATTTATTTATTTATTTATTTATTTATTTATTTATTTATTTATTTATTTATTTATTTATTTATTTATTTATTTATTTATTTATTTATTTATTTATTTATTTATTTATTTATTTATTTATTTATTTATTTATTTATTTATTTATTTATTTATTTATTTATTTATTTTTATAAGTCTTATATAATATAATATTAATCCTTAAACTAAGACTTATTAATTATAATTACTTTTTTAATCTTAATATTAAAATTATTAAAATATTTATTAAGTCTTATAAAGATATAATAATATTAAAAGAGTTATATATAAAGGCTATTAACCTTTATATAATTAAAAAGATAAATAGCTTTACTAAGGTTAAATTAATAGCCTTTAACTATAAGCTTTATTAAAGGTTATTTATAATACTTTATTTATTTATATAAATTAAAGAATTATATATAGTTTCTTTTAAAATAAGGTTTTTAATATAAATATAATTAATAAAGTAATTATTTAAACTTTATAATATTAATATTAATAGCTATACTATATTTAAAGAATTAATTTATACTATAGTAGCCTATATTATTATAGCTAGACTTAATTTACCTTTATTAATTAAGTAATCCCTTATTTAATAGTCTATATACTTATATAATAGTAAAGTTTTCTTATAATAACCTTATTATAATTTTATTCTTTTTTTTCTTTTTCTCTTTAGTTTTAAATAGCTTAATATAAAGCCTCCTTTTTATATAATAACCTATTAAGACTTAGCCTTTTATATTATTTAAGACTTAATCTATATATTAAAATAACCTTATTAAAAAGTAATAATAAATTAATAAAAAAATAGAAAAAACTTAAAAAAACCTATTAAAGTTATAATAAATATTTATATAATTATAATATTAATTTATTAGCTAATTTTAATATTAATTATATAAAAAATTAAACCTTCTTTAAGAATAAGTAAATAAATTATAAATATAAGTTTAAAATATATAAGCTATAATCTTATTACTTATCTTTTCTAAAGAAATACTTATTTCTATAGAAAACCTTTTTATATTTTTAATATTAGCTTTAATAAATATTTAAATTCTTTATAAAAAATTATTTCTTTTTCTATAGAAATACTTAAGAAAGTATAATAAATATACTATATAGGTATAATAAATATATAATAAGCTTAGGATTAATTATACCTTCTTTAAAAGGCTATAAAATATATAGTATTTAATTAATTAATATTTAAATATTAAGCCTTAGTAAATAGTTTAAACTTTCTATTTATAAAAAAGTTATTATAACTTTAATTTTAAAGTCTTTATAATTTATTTAAATTAAATTAATTTAAATTTTAATTTTAAAAAGTAAATTATAATTAAATTATTTACTTTTTATTAAAGTAAAAATAAATTTTTCTTAATTTTCTTTTTTTAATTTAAAAGTATTATAATTAATATTAAAGAGAATATATAAAATAACTCTTTTAGAATTATATTCTTATAAAATGCCTTAAATAAGTAATTAATTAATTAGCTAATTACTATTAATCTTTTATAAATAATATAAATTAATAATTTAATAAAGTATAAACTATAATTTAAAAATTAAATTAAGCCTAAAGAAAAAATAAGATTCTTTATTAAAAAAGGAAAATATTATTTTAATTAAGAGATTATATTTAGCCTATTAAAAAGTTAATAATTAATAAGGATAATAATATTTAAATAATAAGAATAAATTATATTATAGTTAATCTTTAAGATTATTATAATCTAGAAAAGAAATTAATAGAGTAAGGCTAAAGATATTACTTTAAATATAATTTAAATAAATATTTAATTATTACTTACTTTAAGAAATAGTAATAATAATAAGTTAATATAATATATATTAAAAAGTCCTTATAAAGTAAGCTTAATAATAATATTATAATTTAATAAAGTCCTTATTATAAAGAATTTAAAGAAAATAAAGAATATTACTTAAGAAATAAATAACTTTAATATAAAAATAAGTATTAAAGCTTATAAAGATAAAAAATAAAGATTAAAAATTATAAAAAAATAAATATTTAATACTTTAGCTATAATACTATATTAAATTAATAATAAATCTTAAAAAGCTTTAGTAAACTTAAAGTATAATATATACTTATTAATTAATTCTTAACTTATTTATAATCTTTATTTTCTATATATTAATAAGAAAAATAATAATTTTATAACTTTATTAAGGATAATTAAAAGATTATATTAAAAAGTATTATTTACTTTTAATTAAAAGTTAATAATTATAATTAGATTATTTATATTTATACTATTAATAGATTAAAAAGAGATATATTTTTAAAAAAAACCCTAAATAAAATAAAACTAAATAACTATTATATTTTACTAATTATAAATTTATTATAATATTATAAATATTTTAATTCCCTTTATAATAATAAAATATAATTTTATAAATTAAATTAAGAAATTAGCTTTCTTTTTAATCTTTATATTTATAGTATATATTAAATAAATCTATAAAAAGCTATAATAAAAAAAAATAAGCTAATAGTAAAAAAAAGTAAATAATTAAATTAACTTATTAAGAATTAAAACCTCTCTTTAAAGAATTAACTTAAGAACTTAATATAAGCTTATTAACTTTATTAATACTATTAGTCTTTAAAATATTAAAAAGATATTTATAAAGAAAACTTTAATTAATTTAAAAGAGAAATTACCTTAAGAGATTTATAAAGAGTTTTAATATCTTTTTAATAATATAAAGGTATTATAATTATTTCCCTATTAATTAAAAGTAAACTATAAAATTAACTTTATAAAAAATAAAAATAAAAATAATTTCCTTTTCTTTTAAAGACTATTATACTCTATATTAAAAAAAAAACTATTTATATTATAAAAGATATTAATTAATCTCCTTAATAAAGGGTTTATTTAAATTAATAGCTTAATTATAATAATTTTTATACTATTTATTAAAAAACTAGAAAATAAATTAAGATTTTACTATAATTATTATACCCTTAATATAATTATATAGTAAAATTATTACCTTTTACTTTTAATTATAAAGATATTATAAAACCTCTTAAGAGCTAAATAATTTATTAAGCTTAATATTATTATAGTATTTTATAAAGTATAAATAGTAAAAAGATAAAAAGATTAAATAGCCTTTAAGACTTATTTTAATTTATTTAAATAGTTTATATATTTATTTAAACTTAATAATATTTTTATTATATTCTAGAGATTTATTAATTTAATATTATAAAAATATTTAAATAGATTTATAATAATTTATATTAATAATATTTTAATTTATTTATTAAAAAGCTTAAAAGACTATATAATAAAAATAAAAAAAATACTATAGTTTTTATTAAAAGCTAGATTATATTTAAATTTAAAGAAATATAAATTTACTATTAAAGAGATTAAATACTTAAGGTTTATTATTAAAGTAAAAGAATAATATCTTATAACTTAAAGAAATAATAAATTATCTATAAATAAGCTATATTTATATTAATTAAAAGAATCTAGAATTTCTTAAGCTTTATAAACTATTATTATATATTTATTTTAAATTTCTCTATAATAGCTATCCTTTTTATAAAATTTATTAAAAAAAGTATACTATTTATATAAATAAGTAATAAAAATATTATATTTTAAAAATTAAAATATTACTTTATTAAAGCCTTTATATTAATAAGATAAAATCTTTAATAATTTACTTTTATTAAATTAAATAGTTTTAAATTTACTATAAGTAAGGTATTTTTATAAAAAGATAAATAGGGAATTATTTATTTAATTATATATATCTTATAGTAACTCTTTTTTATTAAATATAACTATTTAATTTATAATAAGAAAATATTAATTATAATATATTACTTAAAAATATAAAAAGTAAAGCTATATAATATTAAACTCTTTATAATCTTTATAAACTATAAGAACTTAAAATACTTTATAATAAAATAAGATCTATTAAAATAATAAATTTATTAAGTAAAAAAGCTATTAAAATTCCTTTTTTAATTTATTTATTAAATAAATAAAGATATTATAGCACTTAATATATTATTTTTACCTTTTTACTCTTTATATATAAAAAGTAAAGCTTATAGTTAAAGGCTACTAGTTTAACCTTAGTAAGGCTATCTATCTTCTTAATTATATAAAGGTTAATAGCCTTTATATATAACTCTTCTAGTTTTACTATATCCTTATATAACTTAATAGATCTCTTAATAGTCTTAGTATTAAGATTAAGAAAATAGCTATTACTAATAAGTCTTAATTTAAAGATAGTAATTAGTATTATATTATATAAGACTTATAAAAGTAGTTAATAAAATACTATAAGGGATTAAGATTAATTAACTTTTATCTTAATAAAATAATTAATAATAAGTAGCTATAGATATTTTAAATAATTAATTAAGGTTAAAAGAGAAAGAAGTTATTACTATTTATATAGTTTAATAAAAGCTTTTTTTATTAATTATTAATATTATAGAGTTTAAATAATTACTTTATTAATTATATTTATATTAAAAACTTTATCTTAAGAGAAACTATATATAATTCTTTAATTTATATAAATAAATAAAGTATTATAAATAACCTTTAATAAAACTAAAAAGGGTAAAAATAATCTTATAATTATATATTAAAAAAAAAATAGTACTTAATACCTTAAGTTATAAAGAATAAAATTAACTTTAAAAAATAAATAATAAATATATTTAAGAATATAAAAGATAAATATTAATAATAAAAATAAATAAAGAAATTTCTAAGGAAAATTAAAATAAATTAATATTAATCTCTAGGGAATTAAACTTAAGACTAAATAAAATATTAAATAAAATACTAAATAAAAGCCTTACCTTAGTTAAATTATACTCTTAAGATAAGCTAGTAATTATTAAATTTAATTAGTAAAATACCTTTTTAAAAGACTTTAATTTTTAATACTTATAGAATAAAATAATATATATAAATATAATATATCTAGGTATATAAATAGCTATTAAATAATAAATTTAATATTTTCTTATAAAATTAAAATTATAAATTTAAATTATAAAATATAAAATTAATAAAAAAAGATATTTTTACTATTAAGAATATCTTTAAATACTTAGAAATAATAATAATAACTATAAAGGTATTATAAATTAACTATAAACTTATATTATTTAATAAGAATATAACTTAATCTTAAGAAGTTATTTAAAATATAATATTATTTAAGCTTAAATATAATAATATTAATACTAGCTTAAGTTTATATAGCTATATTATTATTTTATTAAGAATTATAATATTTATAATTAAAGTTATATTTAAAAGAAATAAAATAAAAGTTATTAAAATTATTACTAATTCCTTAATAACCTTATAATAAACTTATAATAAACTTTATTATTAATCTCTTAGCCTTAGAAAATTAATAGAATTAATACTTATAAATTATTTAAAACTAATTAATAAAAACTATTATATTAAAGGATATACTTAATATAAAAGCTAAAAAGTATATATAGTAATTTCTTAGCTATTATTATAAATTCTATAATATATTTACCTTAATTATTAATAATAAAAGTATAAATTAAACTAAGAAGTTTTAAAGTTCTTTTTATAAATTAATAAAAATTAAATAGTAATTTAATACTATATATTACTTATAAATAAATAGTAATCTTAAATAATTAAACTAGAAAATATAAATAATCTTATAAATCTATATTAATTACTCTTAAGATAATTAATTAAGCCTTTTATTTATAATATAATTATTATTAAATAGCTATAAGTATATCTCTTTAAATATAAGCCTTTTTTTTATTATATATAATTATTATATACTCTCTTTTTTAATAAATAGAGATATAAACTTTAAGCTATAAGATTATAAAGAGTTTAATATTTAATAATTTATAATTAAGCTATAATAAATACTTAAATTTATTTAAATATAAACTATTATTATTTAATAATATTAAAAAAATATTATAAATTAATATAAATATCCTATTAAAAGATTCTCTATAGATAATAAAGTATAATTAAAACTTATAAATATTAAATCTATTTAACTATTTAAGAAGCTTAATTAATAATAATATAAATATATAGTTATAAAAGTATTAAATAGCTATATAGTAAAACTTAATATCTTTAGTAAAATATATTTTTAATTTTATATTAATCTCTTAAAGAGAATAATTAATAACTCTTTTTAAATTAATAAAATAATAATATTTAACCTTTTATTATATTAATAAATAGTAAAAATAAATAAGTAATAAAATAAATTAAATATACTTAATAATAAAACTAAGATTATAAATAAATTTATTAATACTTAATTAAATAAAAAGGGTATAAAGTGCCTTTATAGAAATTAATTAATTATATTAAAGGATTAATAACTTTAAATAATTTTAAAGTATAATATAAATTTATTTTAAAGAATAATAAACCTTTTAAATAGTTTATAATAGTTATATAATAAGATTAAGGCTATTCTTAAAGGAATATACTATAAAGTATATTAAAAAGGAAATTTAATAATTATATTAAGTTTACTATATACTTAAAGCTTAAATAGATTTTTATTATTTTAAAAGAGCTTAATAGTAAAATAAAAGTAATAATTAATATAAATAAAAAGGTCTTTATTTAAAACCTAAAGAAAGCTATATTAAACTAGCTAAATTAATATAAATTAAACTCTTATATTAAAAGTATATAGGTTATTTAATTTAATTTTATTAATAATTAATTAAAAAGTTTTATATTATTTTTAATACTATTTACTATTTAAATATTATTATCTTAAATATTATTATTATTATTATTATTTATAATAGTAATATTATTAATATTTTAATTATTATTATTATTATTAAGAAAAATAATTATCTTAAGTATATTACCTTTATACTTTTTATTAAGTATAATAAAAGTAGCCTATTATAGCCTCTTTATAATAAAATAAATTAATTTTATTAATAATTTAATAAAATTAACCTTAGGCTTTAGTAAATTAATATTAATTATATTAAAGGAAATATAAGTAAAAAGGCTATAAATAAGCTTATTACTTTAATAAGCCTAATTAAGTTTAATATAATACTATATTAAATTTATAATATTAAGAATAGCTTTAAGCTATTTTAAGGCAATTAAATTTAAATAGTAAATAGACTTTATATTAATATAAATAATTATAATATAAATATTATATTTAATTTATATTATATTCTTAAAGAGGTTATTATAAGCTAGGTATATTAATATAGTTTAATTAATAGTATATACTTTAATTATATTTTAAATAAAAAAAGAATATAAATTAACTAGGGTTATTATAAGTATATTATAAATAAATTTATAATATCTTTAAAATACTCTTATTTATAATCTTTTAAATTAATAAAGATATTATTATTATTAATATATTAAAAAGAATTACTTTAAAGACTTATTAAATTCTATAAAATAAGTATATTAATAATAAAAAGCTATTATAATAAATTAATAATAAAGCTATTATAGAGAATAAGTAAAATTCTTATTAATATATAAAGCTAATTATTAGCTTAATAAATATTATACTTTATAAAGAAGATTATTTATAAGGTTAATAATATTAAAGTAATAATAAAGTAATAAATATATATTACTTTTAATAGTAATATAAATAAAAATAAAAAGAGTTTTAATATTATAGTCTTTACTTTTTTTTTTAATATATATAAAAAAACCTAAATACTATTTAATAGTATAATTAAGGCAATTTTAATAGTTTATTATACTAAAGAAATTAATAATAAACTTAATAAGAACTTAAAGAAAGACTTACTTAAAGATAAATTTAAAAGAAAATAAAGAAAATAAAACAAATAAAAAAAGCTTAATATAAAATAACTAAGAGATATAATATAGTAAATTTATAATAAAAAAGATAATTTTAATAAAAAAGTATAAATAAAGATAATATAATCTAGCTAAAAAAAGTAAAAATAAATATATTATAAGTTTATAAGGTTATAATAATAAGAATAAAGTAGCTATATAATTATAATTATATAAAGGAAAAAAGAAAAAAGAAAGAAAATTAAGGCAATAGTATTATAAAAATATCTATAGATTATATAGCTTATATATTAACTATAAATTATAAAGAAAAAGAAATATAAGTATTAAAAAGTAATAAAATAATAATAAAGCTTTTATAAAATTAAAAAAGCTTATTTTTCTTTATTAATAAAAGCTAATTATATTATAATCTTATTATTATTAATTTTAACTTAAAAAATAAGGAGATATTATTAATAGCTATACTATATTTAAAGAATTAATTTATATTATAGTAGTTTATATTATTATAGCTAGACTTAATTTACCTTTATTAATTAAGTAACTCTTTATTTAATAATCTATATACTTATATAATAATAGAGTTTTCTTATAATAATAAAGTAATAAATATATATTACTTTTAATAGTAATATAAATAAAAATAAAAGAGTTTTAATATTATAGTCTTTACTTTTTTTTTAATATATATAAAAAAACCTAAATACTATTTAATAGTATAATTAAGGCAATTTTAATAATTTATTATACTAAAGAAATTAATAATAAACTTAATAAGAACTTAAAGAAAGACTTACTTAAAGATAAATTTAAAAGAAAATAAAGAAAATAAAAAAAATAAAAAAAGCTTAATATAAAATAACTAAGAGATATAATATAGTAAATTTATAATAAAAAAAGATAATTTTAATAAAAAAGTATAAATAAAGATAATATAATCTAGCTAAAAAAAGTAAAAATAAATATATTATAAGTTTATAAGGTTATAATAATAAGAATAAAGTAGCTATATAATTATAATTATATAAAGGAAAAAAGAAAAAAGAAAGAAAATTAAGGCAATAGTATTATAAAAATATCTATAGATTATATAGCTTATATATTAACTATAAATTATAAAGAAAAAGAAATATAAGTATTAAAAAGTAATAAAATAATAATAAAGCTTTTATAAAATTAAAAAAGCTTATTTTTCTTTATTAATAAAAGCTAATTGTCACGGGCTGAGTCCGGCGGTACGGGTGGACAGGGAACGCTTCGGGCGTAATAGGTTCTATTGCTACGGATAGGCACTGCAGGCAGGTCAGGCTCTATTAACAAGACGTAGCTCAAGGAGCTACGTTCAGGATCTGACTGGCGGTCTAACTAAGGTTACGGCGATAACGCTATCGCCACGTGATCTGATCCACTTGTGGCTCTAGGGTAGGTTGGTCTGACTTCGAGCTGTGACAGTGCCCCCCTCTTTAGCATCGAGCTCTGCCGAGACGGGCTACTGTGGTCCGGGCTTGTCAGGGTATCTCCTGTGGAAGTTCGCCACGATCTCTGCAGCATTCTCCACGTAAGCAGCAGGGACTTCTGTTGGGTCTGCATATCCGGCCCATTTCACAGTATACTTCAGCCTGGGGCGGCCTCCTCGGCCTCGTCTGTCCCATCGGGAATCCACAATGTCTTCAACCTCCCACTCTTCCACTCCTTCGGCTTCTACTGGCGGTGGCGGGTCTACGTTCTGACCGGGCAGCGGATTGGTGGCAGCTGGCTTTAGCAGGCTCGTGTGAAACACGGGGTGTATCTTCATGCTGGCGGGCAGTTCCAGTCGATAGGCGTACGGGGAGATGACCTTGCCGATCTTCAACGGGCCGATGTTCTTCCAGTCTAGTTTCTTCTGTGGCCTAAGGGTCTTGATATTCCTGGCGTCTAGCCACACTGAGTCCCCTACTTGGTATCGTCGGGCAGGTCGTCTGTGTCGGTTCGCTTGGGCTTCGTAACGGGCTTGTGCGGCAATGCTTTCTGATCTCAGGTGCTCTAGGATGTCGTTCATCGTCTTTGCGAACTGTTCTGCGTCTCTAGTGGCTGGGGTTCCTCTGACTGTAATCGTGGGTTCAAAGCCCATTCGCGGGTGGAATCCATAGTTTGCAAAGAACGGAGATACGCCGGTGGTTTCGGATTTCAGGGAGTTCGCTGCGAACTCGGCCAGGGGGAGCCATCGGTTCCAGTCGTCCTGTAGGTATGACACGTAGGCTCGCAGGTACTGTTCCAACACAGCGTTCAGGCGTTCAGTCTGTCCGTCGGTCTCAGGGTGGTAAGCGGTGGATAGTAGCGAGCTGATCGACAGTTGTTTGGTGAGCTTCTGCCAGAACTCCGCTACGAACTGGGGTCCCCGGTCCGATACTATAGTCTGTGGGAGCCCATGTAGCTTCCACACTTCCTTCAGGTAGTAATGGGCTGCGTCTTCGGCATCGCAGGTTCCTTTGCATGCGATGATATGTCTCATCTTGGTCAGGCGGCAGGCTATAATCAGGATGGCGTCATTTCCTTCGCTGGGCGGCAGATGTGTGATAAAATCCATTGACACATGTTGCCAGGCTCGTTCGGGGATAGGCAAGGGTTTCAGCACACCTTGCTTCGCTTCTCGGGCTGGGTTGGCTCTTCGACACGTATGGCAGTTCTTAACCCATTGTTCGATGTAGGCCAACATTCCGGGCCAGTAGTAATCCCGGGAAAGCAGGTCATAAGTGCGGGCACGACCTGGGTGTCCTGCTATAGGGTGTTCGTGGCAGGCTTTCAGCAGGGCGGTCTTGAGGGCGTCGTGGCTCGGGATATAGATGCGGTCCCGGTACAACAGTCGTTCCTGGACGATCTTGCACTCTGCAAGCGTAATCTTCGGGTGTCGCGGTGCGTCGGTCCTGAGGGCTTGTAGTATCGACTGCAGGTCTTCATCGGTCTGGTATCCTTCGTTCAGCAAGCGGTCGATCTCTTCTGGTAGCTCTATTGAGAGTGACGGCTCCTCGGGTGTTGGTGCGGGTTGGTTCTGTTGTAGTGGGTGGCGGATGCGGGCTCTCTGGACTCGTAGCGGCGGAAGTTGCCAGTTCTCTTTCTTTAGGACCACCTGGCTTTGGTGCGCTAAGCGCTCATCCCCCTCTTTAGGGAGGTCTTCTGACCTCCTGGTCAGGGCATCGGGTTTAACTCCCTGTTTCCCAGGTCGATATGTGATCTGGAAATTAAATCGGGACAGGAACTCAGACCAGCGGGCTTGTCGTCGGTTAAGTAACTTCGTCGTCGTAAAGTACTCCAGGTTCTTGTGATCCGTGATCACTTTTATCGGTGAGGGTGCCCCCTCCAGTTCGGGTCTCCATTCTTCGAAGCAGCGAATAATGGCCATGAGTTCCTTATCGTAGATCTCGTAGTTGCATTCCGTGGACGTATGCTTCTTGGAGAAGAAGGCTACCGGGTGCAGCCTTCCGTCATCGTCGTATTGCGACAGCACACCGGCGGATACATAGTCAGAGGCGTCTGTCTCCAGGATTACGTCCTTCGTCCAATCGAAGGGGCGTAAGATCGGTGCTGATGTGAAGGCTCCCTTCAAGTCTCGGAAAGCCTTTTCGCAGGTTTCGTCCCAGACGAACGGTACGTCTTTCTTTGTCAGGTGGTTCAACGGGGCTGTAAGCTTAGAGAAGTCACGGATGAACCTCCTGTAGAAGTTCGCAAATCCTGTGAAAGCTTGTACATCTGTCAGGCAGGTCGGGGTTTGCCAGTTCTTAACAGTTTCGATCTTTGCAGGGTCCATTCGGATGCCGTCTCGTCCCACGATAAGGCCTAGGAACTTGGTTTCCGTAACCATGAATTCGCATTTGGCTGGGTTTGCGAATAACCCGGCAGCTCTCAGTTTTTCAAGCACCATCTTTAATTGCTCGACATGTTCTTCTCGGGTCCGGCTATAGATCAGGATATCGTCCAGGTACGCAGTGCAGAATATATCCAGGTATTCCCTCAGCGCATCATTAATGTACCGCTGGAAGGTCGCGGGGGCTCCTGTTAGGCCGAAGGGCATAACCAGTGACTCATATAATCCGAATCGGGTGCGGAATGCTGTCAGGTACTCCTGGCCTTCCTTGATACGCAGATTATTGAAGGCCGATACGATGTCAATACGGGAGAAGTATTTCATACCAGACAGGTTATTCAGGGATTCTTTGATCAGGGGGGAGCGGGTAGCGGTCCTTAACCGTAATATTATTCAGGGCTCGGTAGTCCACGCAGAAGCGTAGACCACCGCCGGGTTTCTTGACGAATAGTACCGGGGAGGCTACAGGCGACGAGCTTGGGCGGATGAATCCTTTACGCAGATTCTCGTCTAGCCACTCTCGTAGGGCTGTCAGTTCGTTCCGGGACATTCCATACAAGGGTCCAAACGGCAGTTTTCCTCCTGGGGTTAGCTCGATGTGGTGGTCTCCAGATCGGTGCGGTGGTAGCTTCTCTGCCTCCTTAGGCGAGAAAACGTCCTGGAACTCTCGAAGTTCTTCCGGCAGCACGAATGCCTCTGGCTCAGGCTTAAGCAGGTAGTCCAGTTGCTTCAGGGTGACGGTGAAGAGGCGGTAACGGTCCTTCTGGCTGTATATTCGGGCGGTTCGCAGGGAAACCGGGAGGATATCCTTTCCCTCCAAGGCTGGTGGGATACTCCCTTTCATCTGGCGCATGAACTTCTTCGGGACGGTCTGTAAAGCCTTAATCCTTGTAGGCTTGGTTGGGGTGTTGCAGAATTTCTGGCAGTACGGGCTGTTAAATGTGAACGTGTGGGCCGCGAAGCCCACCTGCGGGTCGTGTTGCTTTAGCCAAGGCATTCCCAGGACAATAGGGTAGCTGGCTAGCTGGGTCACGTAGAAGATCATGCTCTTCTGCTCGTGATCGGCAATGCGGAGTCCGGCGCGGACGTAGTAGGCGACCTTCCCGCTCTCGGCAGGTCGCCCGTCGAACACTTCAATCTCGAAGGTTCTCTTCAGGGGTCTAAACTTCAGGTTCTGGGACTTAGCCCAGCTCTCGTCGATAAACCCTTTTCCTTCCGCTCCGCTATCGGTCATAGCGTAAGACGGAATTGGTTCTCTTCCGGCCACATTGAGGCTGGCAGGCAGTATCATCAGGTTCGAACGTTGGTTGTTCTCGTTCTCAATCGGGATTCCATGAACGGAGGCGGCGGACAGTTTAATCTTCGGTACAGTAGGTGCGGGGAGGGGAGCCTGGCGCCGACTTAAGACAGGCTCACCCCGTTTTCCTGGCGTCCTCGGGAGTGTCTAGATCGGCGGGAACTGGCGCGGCTGGATGTAGGCGAGTGTGGAGACGGGGGCTGGCTGGTGCGGTTGGGGCTATAAGCGAAGGTGGCTTGACGGAGCCTGGTTGGACGTGTGTCAGGTTCGGGACAGTCGCGGAGGTAGTGGTTGGCTGAACCGCAACGGAAGCACTGGTTGTTCTCCCGTCGTTGGTTAGGGCGGTTATAGCGGCGCTGATTGCTGAGGTCCATAGGTTCTCCGGCTGGTTGGCGGTTTTCGGGGGCTTCTCCCTCTACGAGGCGATGGGGACTTCTTTCGGAGTGTCTGGGGGTACTCCTTCAGCGGCATATTCGTCTTTCGTGACGCAGGCTGTGGCTCCGCTGCGAAGCGGCGTCGTCGGTTTTCCAATTCTTGTAGGAAGGTGGCTAGGTCGTGATATTTATAGCTAGGCGGTGGGTTGTGTATAAGCATTCCGCGTAGTTCTCGGGAGACAGCTTGTTCCAACAGGGTAGGGAGGGCCTCTTCTGACATTTCTCCTTCCAGCGCGAGGCGTTGGAACTCGGCGAAGAAGGTGCTGAAATCCTTGTGAGTCTGGCGAAGGCGGAATAATTCGGCGCGGGCATTATTGATCCGGTTCGGGTCTCCAAAAGCGCGTTCTAGTAGATCGATAATATCCTGGTAGTCGGGGAGTTGGCATTCACCAGCTTTAATGTGCGGTAGGACTTGTGCATAGGCGCGTCCCTTAAGACGGCCAGTTACATAGGACATTCGGGCGAGGCGTGTCGGGAATCGGTCGTGGTTAGCTTTTAGTTTTGAGTGTATCTGGGAGACGAAACGGCGTAGGTCGCTCCGTTCGCCCTCAAACTTGTCAGGGTCGGGTAATCGTTCGGTAAGACTGGTTGATTCGGTAGATCGGGAAGAAGGCGGAGGAGTCGTTCCCATAGGAGTCGCTACACGAAGCTCAGCGGGAGCGCTAGTCTCGGGGGGTTCACGGATAGTAGGTACGGTAGGTCGGGTGGCGTCGAGGGCACGCCGTTCGGCCAGGCGGGCTTCAAAGAGGGCGTCATCTTTCTCTTTCAAGGTTCTCTTGGTCTGTTGCTCAACATATTCGAGTTGGATTTGTACAGCGTCGCGCTCTTTAGCGATCCGCTGGAGGGTATGCTCTCGATCCTGGATTTTCTCTTGGTCGGCTTGGAGCTGGTCCTCGAGGTGAGAGATACGGTTCTGGGCTTCCTCGGCGTAGGTGTAGACACTTTTGAAGTACTCGAACCAGTCGTCGAGATGCTCGGGGGCGTGGGCTCGGAAGGAGTCTGCGCCATCTGGCAGGAACGGAGGAAGCGGTCTAGCGGTCATTGCGTTCGGCGTCCAAACGGTAGGAGCTACGTAGTGTCACGGGCTGAGTCCGGCGGTACGGGTGGACAGGGAACGCTTCGGGCGTAATAGGTTCTATTGCTACGGATAGGCACTGCAGGCAGGTCAGGCTCTATTAACAAGACGTAGCTCAAGGAGCTACGTTCAGGATCTGACTGGCGGTCTAACTAAGGTTACGGCGATAACGCTATCGCCACGTGATCTGATCCACTTGTGGCTCTAGGGTAGGTTGGTCTGACTTCGAGCTGTGACACTAATTATATTATAATCTTATTATTATTAATTTTAACTTAAAAAATAAGGAGATATTATTAATAGCTATACTATATTTAAAGAATTAATTTATATTATAGTAGTTTATATTATTATAGCTAGACTTAATTTACCTTTATTAATTAAGTAACTCTTTATTTAATAATCTATATACTTATATAATAATAGAGTTTTCTTATAATAATCTTATTATAACTTTATTTTTTTCTTTTCTTTTCTTTTAGTCTTAAATAGCTTAATATAAAGCCTCCCTTTTATATAATAACCTATTAAGACTTAGCCTCTTATAATTAATAATTAATAAAGAAAGCTTTTATTAAATTATATAAATAATAATAACTTTTTCTCTTTTAACTTTAATTAAAAGTAATTAATTTTAATCCCTTATTTATTTATTTTTTTAATATATAATTATAAGATTACTTTTACCCTTACTATAGAAATCGTGGAAAGATGCGATTGGTCAGTGATCAAGTAACAGATTGATAATATGGTAGGGCTGATTAGCCATTGGAAATGAGGCGGGACTTCGCTACCAGTTGATATGCAAAACATCTCTCATTATTTCGTTTTCAGAATACACATCAGATCGGGTATCTGAACTGGAAGAAACTCAGATGAGTTGACTAGATTTGCTTGTCTATTGGTAGGAGATATTACCGAGATGTTCAGATCCGGGTGTCTTAGGGAACAGTCAATCATACGAATGAAGCAGAACCAACAGACCAACAGGAGTGCTAGTGCGGAGAATGGCAATCCATCGATAATACGCAGCCCTTGTTATGCTCTGAGAAGACTCATCTCACAAATTGCAAATGATGTATAGCCCACTGCGACATTTTGTCTTCTCACATATATTGAAACAAATTGATCTTCCATCAAGATGCCGCCTGTGCCTCCCCCTCTGCCTCCTACGTCTTCCACTGTCAATATTCATGCGCCCTCTCAACAAGTACCACGTCCCATAGTTCCCAACAACGGTCCCTCTGGTGCGCTTCTACTTCATCTCGCTATACACAGTGGTGGCACCTTCAAAAACCATTGGGGGTACTTTATCCGATCTGGCGACGACCCCAATCTAGGCAACATTATTCATGTCGTTGGTGATGTGAAGAATGGCTTTGAATTCGAGGTGAAAAGAAATCACGACTTTGAAACCACCTCACCCGCACCCCTACATGTCATTCCACTACAATGGGTCGATGGAAGGTTTTTCAACGAAGCAATGCTCAACAATGGTCACCAAGAGCTTGATGACAAGCCTGCCTGTCCCTTTGAAAGGAGTGTTTACAAGGTGAAACCACCCACAGGGTCTCTCAACTCTGCAAGATCCGTAGGTCAACTTCTGGGTCCCATTAATACGCAAAACACCCATCAGTGTAACGCTAATGTAAACACTCGTAGGACGCCCCTAAAACAAGAGTTGTTCAAAGAGATTGTCAGACCTGGATCTTGGAGTCAGCAAACCAGCTAGTCACGGATGGGATCTTGCATCAGGATATCGTTTGCTATCTTGATGCCATCAAGCAGTAGAGTAGCTCCAATTCTTTCATGGTTCGAATTTTACTCATCTTTTTTGAATCCAATTACATCTATAAACTATCTGACATCTTCTGGCTCAAATCTATCACTAAACGTTACCTCCACCCATGCTCATGGCCCCATTGGATATTTACGGAAAATACTCAACATCGACAGCAAGGGTTCCCGGTATTCAGCTCACTTTGAAGTACGGATCAACAAGCAGCAATTGGTGCAATCACGGGTCTAACTTCTCTTTCTGATATCAGGACGCTGGCTAGAACTTGCTGAGTTCAATAGTTTAGAATTGAAGATTGGTACTTGCTATACTGGCATAAATGATCAGACCACATGACAATCGTTTAAGTAGACAACCCGGGTGTTTTCTTTTCTCCCATTTCGATACCCACATCTCCAGACTTCTTCTCCTCACTCTTCTGTGATTCAGAATGGTGACTGTCAAATCCATTTAGATTCTTCACGCGTTTGGTGTGGAGGCCTTGGCTGCACCAAATCCGACTGCGGCCTGCACCAGCAAGTACAGAACGGCGGGACTCTTCGTCGACGTATCACTGGTCGAATGGTCCTTATGATTCCGTTGAGAATGAATGTTGGAGAAGTGATTCAATAGAGCGATGTAAACTAGAATGCGACACGTAATAATAGACAGTCAAAGCAAGATTCGAGACCTACTTGTTGTGTCGTTGGCGTTGAAAAACTCGAGAGGACGTATAGAAGTTTTGAAACGGATGTGGGATTTTTGAAATCGAATGATCTATAAATCTGCTGTTTGCATAAAGTGGTCTACGAAATAATTGTAAAAAAGTTAAAGACCCGACATCTTTTGAAACTTGAGACCTCTGCTCCCACCACCACCGAGGGAGACGTGACGACGAGCGAGACCACCACTGAGGAGGCCACTGCCCCTGTTGACGCTGCTACCGTAGTCTAGTATCAGGCTAACCTCATCCCTAATTCGATCCTGCCGCTCTTTCCCGTGTCCCAAACCATATTAGAGTTTCAATATTTGCTAGCCCGTTACAGCAACCTACTGCAAAGACAAAATTCTGAAAATGTCGCATCCTCAATTTCACTAGGCAGTACAGGCAGTCATCTTAACTACTAAGGTAGCCGGATCACCATACCTCCTCGTCTCCCAGTCATTACCTCCTCTACCTCAGTACATCCAACATTTGACTGACAAATCTCTCACATGTAATATGGCATTTCGTTCAATTAGAAACTAGCAAAGATATATATATATAGACTGTGCATTTCTACCAAAACCGAAAGGCGCCGGCTTCGTATAAGCGTCTACGATACTTCTAGCTCCAATGGTGTCTCGTTGCATCGCAACTATGCTAGTAGAGGGACCCTAGTTAGTAGACTAGTCCTTTTTCTAAGTAACTAAACCACTCCCTTGGTGTTGTCCAAAGAGCAGAGCTGACTGCAACGACCGATTGTCTCCTCAGGGCACGCCACTTGTGTCGGTTCAAATCCCCCATCTTGTTTCCCCGCGTTTAACACAACCCCATTACATGTTCGTCACACCAAACACAACGCGTCAGTTCTTACCTTTCAGCACTACCTATACATTGATTCGAGAGCTACTGCCACATGCAGTTATGGCGCCGTTCACCATCACCGTCAACAACAAGTCTCAGGCTAGTTCCTCATATGGGATATATGCAGAACCCCCTGGAGTTACTCCATCAGTCACAACCACGACCCGAATCATCAGTCGGGTTGTGGGAGTGGCCAGTGGTCAAGGTCAGGCTACATTCGTTCTATCGAAACAACTCATCGCTACTTGTGGTATTTACGACATAAGTTCCGATGTTAGCGACCCTCCCGACCCCAAGAAAAAGCCAGTTGGCACAGGGACTGAAGTAGTCGATCAGCGATACGTGGACCTGGGCTCCAAGGAACTAGATGGTACCCCCGTTGCAGGATCATATCTCGAAGTCGACTGCTCCAGTGGTACTCCCTCTTTCTCACGGGCATCTACTCATCCATTGGCCGGCATCGGCGCCTTTGTTGTGAAAACAAAGCCTGATTTTACGCTGCAGCAGGCTGCTTCAAGTAGGTATTCCCTCAACTTCATCATCTACATTGTTGTGTTTTCAGAAGACTGACGTCGATCTTGTAACAGATAAGTTCTTCATCGGTTTTAGCTGTTCCGTCCGTCAAGAAATCGGTTCATATGTCACCTTCATCCCCAGCCCGGGTCAAACATACGTGATAATGCCTTCCAACAAGTTTTATGTCACGATTGGCGACTTCAATGTCAGGGACATTGTGAAAAAGCCTTTAAAGGCATCTTCCGACACAGTTCTCGTTGACTTCGATCAGCTCGCGACTGACCGTGTCTCCCTCGTTCACGACGCCTACAATAACCTCTCCATCCAAGCTACACCTCCTCTCTCCAGCTATCCAGTCGCGATGATGATGAGCGCTCCCTCTTGGGAGATGGAAGATTCGATCGGCACGACACCAATAATGAATTACTCAAATACTGTGGAAGGTGAAGACGATATGACTGGAGATTCCAGTACGGCGCCTGGCTCTCCTACACCCCAGAGTTGAGTTGTTTAAGATACCTTTTAGTCTTCACGTCGGTTATCAGTCAATTTCCATGATATATCATTTGCATATGAACTCCTGTGCATTCTGACGCATTTTCGAATAACTTGATCTTGCTACTATCGACTGTCGGTGATCTTTCGTCTCTCAGGTGGCCAGTCTCTGATTGTTGGCCATGGGCCTGTCCCTGTCGGCATTCGGCAGATTGGCTCAAACGGGTTCCTTTTGGAGTGATCTAGATCCTTGACACTAGTAGTAGTAGAGACGTATCAGGTCACCAGAGCGGCTTCGTTTTGATCAAGAACGAGAGAACGCGCATTAGCGCTTCCAATTCCATCTCAATAAAGACATGAAGAGAGGGGTCTGATAGGATCGCGGGGTTCTGTCCACAAGCTAGTGATGCCGGCCGGTTACCGGCTTGCACCCGTAGCGTTTAACAGTTACGCACGCCACGAACCGATAGTTCTTAAATTATCAGATTGTAAGCTGCATGAACAACATGGAATTATCAGCTGGTGGCCCGGACCTGGAAGCTGAGTTTCTCTCTTAATAAGCTACTGAACAATTACATGGGAATGATTGGGACGAAAACACTTAATTTCACGCTCATGGAGCATCAAGTAAGCTCCAGTGCGCCTTTAGGATCCCTTTCTTTTACCAACAATCACGAGACTGTCAAATGAATAAAGCCAAAATCGTGCGCAGTCTTTAAAGTCTATCTTGCGTGTTCCCCGCCCGTGGCTTTCGTACCCTCGCCGGAACTGAGAGGCGGCCTCCTCATGAGACCCCGCACATAACTACAAGGTAAGCTAAGCATCAGCTGGGTGCTAGAGCTTGACCATTACCTATAGACGGTTCACATAGGGTTGTTCTCTCAGTCTAGTAGACACTATACTTCCAGATGTGGTCTATACTATTTTTCGGGTCCTGAAAAGCTTAAATCAAGCTGAAGCCGGAAACATCGATTGCAACTAGTCTTGTCGTTAGCTGCCTTTCATTTGAGACTATTTCCCCATGAATTACTAGTGCCGGGCTGGACTCTCTTTCCGCCTCCATAGGATAATTCCAGTGATTAGTTAAATGTCTCACATTTGTGATCTCGACTCGAGGCCTTTTAAACAAGATGCATGAGTTCGCCAGACACACGAATCACATCTCTTTTCTCACGCACGTAGACGCACGGTTAAAGGTCATAACCCTGCATTACCATGCCTGATGATCTACTGCCTTGTCAGTTATACGTCAAGTGGCTGGCTGAGTGGTTCAGCTGGTATTGTGAAGTAAATAGTCACCAGTAGCGAAGAATCTAGAACGGTGAGACGGCTATAACATGCATAGACTCGGGATTCAGCTGAGGCCGTCTCGTGGAACATTGGCCGGGTCGAGAATTGAGACTGGCTGCTCTGAACTGGGATACTCGAAAGTACGGTTCACGTCTCCCCATCTCACCGATCGAGGAGTCTGGAGAGTTTTGGATATAAAATGATAAACTCCCCGCCTCAGTAGCCATAATACTCGGACTCACTTCACTCAAATACAATAGCTTAACGCACTCGCTTTTACGCACATAACTCAGTTACTTTTCTCTCTTACGATACCTTCCTTCAAAATGCCCACCACATATACCATCACCATCCAAAACAACTCTGGTTCCAACCAGAACTACGCTCTCTTTAACGAGGTTCCCAAGCTTGAATCTTCTGTGAGCGCCAAGGTCTGGAACAATGCTCTGAGGACAGCTCGTGCGGGACCCAACTCCTCAACCACCTTTAACATCACATCGCAATTCTTTGCCTATATTGGTTCCTCAAGCGGAGTTCCTGGCCAAGATGATGTTACTGTGGATGTCTCCAGCTCGAATGAGGTCGAGCTCGGCTCCACTGATCTTGAAGGGAACCCCAAAAAGGGCACAACTCTCAAGATGGATGTCGTTGATATGGCACCCCAGTTTACTGGCAAGGTCGCTGCTGGTGGCAAGGTCGGTGCTTTTAGCATCCAGACCGCTGCTGGAAACGAAGATAACCAATTTACCTTCAACAATGCCAGAGATAGTACGTTCCAATCCCCAAAATCAACTTATTGAATGTTACTGACCTGTTGGCAATATGATAGACGGCTGGGTCATTGGTCTCGGAAAGGTCATCAATGGCAAGACTGTCCCCGCGGCGACTATAATTCCGCAGCCGAACTGCAGCTACCAAATCCAGCCCGTCAACAAATGGTACATTGCATACGGTACCTACAGAGCTGGTCAGGTCTGCAACTTCGAGATGTCTAGCCTTGACAAGGCAACAGTCGACTTTGCAAACTCTTCAAATGCCAGGGTTATTCACAGCCCTAGTGGACAGCTCACTACTCAGGCACAGTAAAGTTTATACCAGACCGTGACAACTCTCACTTGAGGTAGTGGCACTAGATCGTTTATAAATTGGTGCATAATATTATTTTTCTACCCAGCATGTTTGACTGGTACTCTGTGACTCGCAACTATTGAACGTTTCTCAATCTATTTTTGGGAATAGTATCTAACATTTCTGCTTCTGGTTAGCAGGTCTTGCGCTTAGAGTAAGCGCGCGTATAACTTAACGCTATATCCGACTGACGGCAATAATTCCCAGCGTTATCAGCTTATCATTGTTTCCAGAGATAAGATAAGAGAACTACCCGGTAGCTTTGGAGAATTCGGAAATTTTTTGTTTATTTTTCCTCTCCTTACCTTCATTCAATAAATCCTATTCTATTACGAGTATTGCGAAGGCCTCGATCGAGTCTCTGTATTGACTCTGTATTGAGGTACTTTCTCGCTAGTTCGGTGAATTGATTTCAGTCGTCGTGGGGTACATATCGATTGAAATTACACGTCAATATGAACCCGATTACTTTAATGTTCATTGCCCGACAGAACTATCATGCAGATGGATATTACTGTTAATCTGGAAACCCTATATCTTTTTTAATTGGAATCTCTAATTGCAGCTCTCACAGTTCATGTCAACAAAAATCTTGATGTAGTGTATCAACGTAGGTATTTGTTGTCAGTCATCAATTTCTCAATCAACACTTGTCTCGCCACAACAGCATTGTGACATCCATTCAACACAGAAACATTGCTTTACGCTGTTCTGCTTTACAAGATACTGGGTAGACGTCTAGAGTTGAATAACCGAGGCATACGAATTCCGTCGGTAGTCATCGAACACGGAATTCCGACTGGTGCGGGGACATAAGCTTAACGTTACATAGTGCTTAGTGAGTTGTTTATTCGAAGGTGTCGAATGCTCATCGATCTCGATGATGCTGCGGCTCGTCGGCAATCCGTATGCCGTCTGAACTGGTGAAATCGAGCAATGCCTGTTGATCTACAGGAGAATTCTTGATTGGGCCAAGGGCTTATTCAAGACTAGCTAGAAGCGGCTAGCTAAATGATACAGCCATGTCTCGTTGGCGGTGTCAACGGCCATTGTTACCTAACTCAATGATCAAAACGGCAAGTAAGTAAACTGAAAACCGTCTGTTGTAAGCTTAGCTCATAGGAGGATGAAAATACTGCAAAGCGGACTAATCAGACAGACTGATAATGAAGTGGTTGATGTAAGTGGCTGTACAAGGGATGTTGTGTAAGTGGAGTTGCGTGAGCAAGCGTGGCTAGCAAGCCCTGGCCTGAACCCAATCCCTGTCGAAATAATCACGAATCAGGTCATTTCATTGCCAGGCTTCTGCAAGAGAAGGTCGGGGAAACTCACCATCGCGGGAGGGCCCGAGAAAGCCAAGTCTGAGTTTACTTTGTAGTTTGTCCACGACGACGAAATAAGAATGCCTGCGCTAATTGATCACTTAAATAGTATATAGTGGCTCTAGAATCCCTGGAAGGATAGTTTAAATTAGTTATCTTGTTATATCCCATAGAACTGCATTGAGGCTACTGTCCAAAGGATTGGAAGCAAAAGGACCTCAATCTCACCTGGAGGAAATTATAGTAATCACTTTATTGCAAGGAACGAAACAGGCCAATAAAACCACAAGAGAGAGATACCAACTGACAAGGAAAGTGATCGAGCGATCGATCGAGTCGGTAAACGGTATCCAGAAGATATCCGAGCGTATATCTGGAGAAATGCCCCTGTTCACGATCCTGCAGGATTTCCGCTGAAGGCTTGGCCACAAAGTGTAACACAATACCAAGGTGGAACTCAGTGCAAAGAGACTAGTGACAATCACATGGCCATGTAAGGCGCGAAGGAGCCATAGTCACCGTTGTATAGCATCCATCGTGATCATCGTCGTCAGCAGTAGGAGAACGAACTTCGGTCTTGGATAGTGCATGAGGTTTGAAGAATACATGGCAGTGTTTCTGATGTCATTGGGAGAGAGAAAGGAAATCTTTAGGTATAAATAAGACCAGGATACCGCATCGAAGCAACAGTCTTTTTGTCATCACACTCAACACAAGACAATTTAACACAATCATCACCCTCAACCTTCCATCATGATTGGAAAGCTTCTCCTTAGCTCTGCCATGCTCTGGGTAACTGTAAGAACTCAACGCTCATTCTTATTGCTCATAGGAAACTAACACCATTGTCAGGCCACCGCCAGTGGCCTCCGTCTCTCGGACACCGGCACACCCGCTGGTTGCACTGGCTCAACTGGATGCTGCATCCCCAGCTGCCTGGTCGACGTCTCCGACTTCTGGGGTTGTGGTGGAAACGTAGCATTCTCTGGCACTTGCAAGTGGAACTTTGACAACCCCCAAGGAACTCAGGATGTTGGCGGCTGCGACGACGTTCAGGTTACTTTCCTGCGAGACCCTGACGGCAACCCTGCCATCGACCTTTACCACAAGACGGACAAGACCTATGATCGTTACTCCTTCGGCAACTGTCAGACTCCTACCGTTGGAGGAAGCCAGTGTGTTCCCAAGGGAGGCGGTTGTGTAAGTCCTTACAATCTGACAAGATTTTCATCAACTGCTAACATAGTTAATTAGGACACCAATATCATTCTGACTGGTGCTCAGGGATAGGGGACAGGGTAGCGGTAGAGATTATAAGTGAGGATTGGTTGCTGTTCTTGATAATAGTTTTGCTAGTACTTGAAAACTATTCTTGATAAGATTCTCATTTTAGTTCATGGGGATTGAAAATATACACACTCCTTAGCTTTTCAAGATGTTGTTATCTCGTCAACCGGCCAATGTCATTGTTACAACTCATCACTTGGACCCACCAACACTTTTTTACACTTCATCAAGACCCCTGTATAGATTCGACCGTAATAGGTATGGTAGAGTACAACTGTAAGCGAGGATCAGCTAATTCTCGAAGAAAATCGGTCAGTCTGCTGCGTTCAAACTTGTCTTTTACATCGCTTTTCACGACACCATGATTCAAGTGAAATTGACGAAATACTTCACCAAGAGGTCGGCACCCGCCCTTAAAGTGCTGGGAACCGCAATCTCCCATCACCAATTATATGACAATCTGCCACTGGATGGGGATCAGTTTCGTCTAGTCAAATTGCAACCTGGCCAATGGAATGACAGAATTGTATGCTACTTGACAGTACATAAGGTCGCCGGTCAGCTAGAGTTCGAAGCACTTTCCTATACGTGGGGAAGTAATGGCAGATCCGAAGTCATTACCGTTAATGGCGCATCTGTCAACATTGGTGCGAGTCTGGAAACCGCACTGAGATACATCAGATTACCCCACAAATCACGCGTTTTGTGGATAGATGCGTTGTGTATCAACCAAAAAGACGACATAGAGAAAGGACACCAGGTTCAGAAGATGTGTCAGGTGTACTCTTCAGCGACTACTGTGCTTGCTTGGCTAGGACCTCCTCATTCAAATGGTGAGCGGGCGTTGTCCGATATCAGATATATCGATGACAAAATGTCCCCCGTCTTGAATAATAATGATGAAGCATGGGATGACCTCCAAAGCCGTCCTCTATTTCATATCAAGAGACTTGGGTTGAACCTTGAGGCTATTGATTGGGACGCAATATGGGACTTGTGCAATCGTTCCTTCTGGCGTCGTATGTGGATTTTACAGGAGTTGGCTCTGTCTGGCGACACCATGGACGATACATCCAGCAACAGATGCATAGTTGGCTGTGGATCAGAGTGGGTATCATTTTTGGCCTTGTCAAATTTCTATATCGTATTTGGCCTTTTGGGAGTCAGGACTGGTGATATGGTCGAAAGCATGGCTAAACCATTTGACTTGCTGTTGACAAATGGAAACCCAGCTTTTCTTATTATGAATCGCATCCTCATGTTTTTCCACACGAAATACAAAATAAACAGGGGAGCTCGAGGTTTGGAAAATATTATGCGACTATCGCGAAGCCTACAAGCAACAGATCCTCGCGACAAGCTGTATGGCTTGCTTGGAATCGTCAGAGATTATCCAGTCGAAATTGATTACAAACGGGATGTAACAGAAGTGTACAAGTCTTTTGTTATATCTTGGATCGAAAGAAACGGTAACTTAAATTGCATCCTTGGCAACCGAGTAGCGTCCAACGACTTTAAACCATCTTGGCTTCCAGAGCTTTCGAACCCGCTCATCGACGGCAAGGTTTTCGAGCACTTGATATGGATGTCATACGACAAAGGAGAATATAAAATGTCTCCCCAAATAAGTTTTGTACGGGAAAATAACATCATGAAAGCTCGAGGAATTCTACTAGGTAGAATAGACCGCGTTGTCGGTCCATTCTGGAACGGCACTGAACCCAAGATTCGAATGGACCTTGTGGGTAAACTAAATACGAATACTGAATACAATTCATTGCTGGATTTGATTGGTAGACTGTACCTCTCGCTACCCGAAAATGTACAGGACGACGTTTGGAGAGCTTGCATTATGGACGCGCATTCGGGTGACGGGACCGATTTCATGACTCCAGCACCGGACCATTTTCGACATCTATGGCGCGTCTTCATTTTTGACGATAAGATAGACGAAAGCTTCGAGCCCCATCTAGAGCAAGATGAACGACGTTTAAAATATTTATTACCGTTTACTGAAAGCCTTGGTATCTTTCTGGGTACTGACCGATGCTTCTTCGTCACTGAGAACCTCCGTATGGGACTAGGGCCGTGTTCAGTGCGAGCAGGTGATGAAGCCGTTGTGTTGTTCGGGAGTCCGCTGCCTCTTGCTTTGCGTCCTGCTGAACAGGGTTACACGTTTGTTGGGGATGCGTATGTTCAAGGCGTTGATCCGTTTAATTTTCCGCCCACGGAAAATGGAGAGCGTCTTCCCGTCCAGGACTTTATGATCCACTAGGTAGTCTGGTTTGCAAAGTGCAAGACGCCTGTAAATAACACGATTCAAACTTATCCGTGTTCAAAGAATACATGCATCATTATAGTTGAAATATACAAAGGGTGATTAAAAATCTGATATTTCCTATTACGGCCTTTTCAACAAGGAGGATGGAACAGAAAAGAAAAGACCAATTTTAGCTGATGATATATTGATTAAAAGTAAGTGTAAGACTACACGAGTATTGCCAGGGGCTGGGAGGAATATTCAGTATTCCTGAAATGAATAGTTTAGTAGCTAACTAGCACAAACAAACGCGAATCCATGGAATCTCAACAGACTTAGGGTCTTACATATTCTCCGAAATAGTTTACACCTTCTGAGCACTTAGGTCAAGGCGGTCATACCAATCAGGACTATTGTCATTTCCAATGTGGAGGACATGGCCAGGACCCTTGATAGCTGTGGAAAACACACTCCAAGTACCAGCCGCCGCCGAACAAGCTGGAAAGTCCCACGGAGCATCGCCTGTAGACACGCACTTGACGGCCGGGATTGAACACTGGACCTTGAGTTCAGCATTCAGCCTGCAGTTCAGGAAGACTCGCTGCAGCGGTGTCTCTTCTTGACAGGTTGTCACAACGGCAGGAGCATCGAGCAAGAAATTCGACGGACTGTAGTATCCACAGAGGAAAAAGTCTTTTCCATCGACAAGTCTACCTTGCGAGTCGATAGTGAAAGGCAGTACTTGTGCGTTCAAAGCGGGATTGCCGCCAGGAGGGGCATCAAAAGCAACCATGGCGTTGTCGTACGGGTACGTTTGTAGACCTCTGCCTGCCATGGGACCCTGGCCGGTAGCAAGGACGGTGAAAGTGGGCACGGGCTGAGCTGATGTCGTTTCAGTCGTTGAGGCAGCCGTGGTGGTGATGACCTCGATGGTATTGGAGGTTGCTGAGGTTTCTAGGGCGAGTGATGTCTCACTTGTCTCGACCGATGAATCAGAAGCAGCAGCGGAAGTGACAGACGCAACCGACGTTGCAGTATCGATCGTTGTTGCGGATTCAATTGATGAGACCAATGATGTCTCAGTAGGCACATCTGAAGTTGCAGCGGATGAAGTTGCGATTGAGACTAGCAGAATTGTCAACAATGTCAATTGAAGTGGTTAGTCTTGTACTTACTCGGCTTGCAAGGGCTCGCAGTCACAAAGTCAACGGCCAACAGGCCAAAGGCCACACGAAAAAGAACGACAGAACGCATAATAACGGTAAAGAGTGACTGGAGCGAATACACGAGAAACGATGACATACAGCGGATGTGGCACCTTGACGTGTTTATGTAGGGATAGAACTCGGTAGTTGGAAAGGGGCATTATTGACAATGTCAATCGCCTAGTTGACGCTATGAATCAATAGTTGGTGTTAGTTACTGAACTATTGTTTAAGTTGGCAGCCGAGCTAAACCGAACTGGTTTATCAAGTCTTCCAAATCAGGGTTTGATTGGCCATTTAACGCAGGACTTAAACGATACGGATCCGCCGGTCATTTAATCTCCCGGGTTGTTGTAACTGAAAAAGCAACTTCAGTTCAGCTCAGCGACACCATTTCTGCCATAAGCAGCCCATTCTTACGGCATAATAATGTGGACATCCTGTACCGCTTGTCCAATGACGAATACTTCCACAAAATTGTTAACAACGAGAGCGACGCTTCTCCAGCGTGGACAGTCGCTCAAATACTACTGTATATTCATCCCGCCTACAAATAGCCGCACGTTCCGTCGGTCCCTCATTTCCTGTCGCTTCGAGTGCATCCTCCTATTCTTTCTCTTGTTGGAAGTATTGATCCGCCTTGGGGCTTGCCTTGAAGTGTGCATACTGGACGTGGTCATTTGATGGGTACTCGTAGATTTCAATTTTGACAGCTGCACCTCCCATGTACATATCGAGAAATTGACTATCAGAAACTTTATTCATGAATTCTTCATAGCGTTCGAGATCATCTGCGTGGATAGCGTCTCGGGGTGAAAGAGCCATTGCCGCAATTGTAAAGAGGATGGCTATCTCCAGAACAAGATAAAAAGATGGCATGAAGTTGAAAGGTCGGGTTCTGGTATCTGGAACGATGGTGATGTGTATTGTTTCCTTCATGTTTACTTGAGGGCTTAACCGGGAGCTTTATAGATCATGGGCCAAATGGCTTTCATTCTGACATGTGAGTTCGTACGCAATTTTACTGTACCACATGCAATTAAATTATTACATCCGAGGCGTATCAACTTAACACTTCATAGTATGACTTTGTTTCGGGAAGGCGGCAACGATATACGAAGATAGGTCGTGTGTGATTGGACTGCTATGTGACTGTTGGTTGTGCTATGCAGCTTCAAAAGGGCCGTTGTCTGTGCCGAATCCCGACTGCTGCAAACTGTAGAAGACTTTACAAGTCAACATAATCAGGAAAGAGCTTATGAAGCAGCTCCAGCTAATAAACCTGGAATTATTTGTCAGTTGATTGTGATCAAATACAAGATCATTAAAGGCGATTCATCTGCACTCGGGTCACTCACCAACCGCTGTAAAGACCACCCACACGACACCACACTCGATCATCTTAGGGGGACAGAAACTAGAATCAGAAATTAGCTCATGTTAACCCCAACTGCCAAAGAAACAATGACACTCACAGAACTCCCGACATCTCGAGAAGCCTCGTCCAATACGCCCACTGGACCAAAGCGATATACGCCAGGAGGAGCACCGCGCACACCGCGTTGGCCGCTCTCTTGACTGCAGTCTTCTTGTTATCCTTCTTGACGCCGATCCTAGTCCTTCCGTCATTGCTTATTGTCACGCCCCAATGCCTACCAGTTTCATATCGTCGTCCTTCAATCGGGTACGCCTCGCCGTAACGTTTATAAATCGGCAGGAAAGCAAGCATGCAAAGAAACATGATTCCTGGGGTACTCGATATGAAGCTCACGTGATCCGAGGCATACTCGCGGGATTTGTTGTCTGAAGGCAGACGATGCCATGTCACTCCGGTGAAAACGGCGGATATGATCAGTAGTAGCAACTCGGAGAAGCTTGTTGTGATCCAAGCGTCTGTGTAGGGAAACTCGACACGGTCATCGACACTTCGTTTAATTATCGACGTTTTATCCCAGTCCCGCGTCCGTTGGGAGGTGACAACACAGCGCAATAATCCGAGAACGATGGGATAGAATCGGGGTCGTGACATGGCGACAGTGAAGATGTGAAGCATGTTCAAAGACTCGTAGCCGGAGGTATTTCCAATGACACCAGCGACGATAGCGCTGGCCGTAAGCTGACAGGCAAACGTTATAGTCCATGTGAGCGCTAGGCGGTTTTTGCGACGGTTCCCCAGCTTTCCGCGAGTAATCCAATGGACAAAAGGCCGATACGCACAAAGAATAGCTAAAACTGTAATGACAACATCCGTAACACCGAACCACGTTAGTATCTGTGACCCATTGGGACAAGATCCGTCGTCGACGCTGCTAGGCGAAACGATCCACTCGAATGGTATGGGCGGGTAAGGCTTCTCGTACAATCCGGTATTGGTGCCTAGATATGGTTTGATTGACGAGCTATCGAGAGATGAGATGTTGCCGGCGGCGAAAGCGCCGGGTGGTAGAGCATCTGACTCCCGCCCTGGACGAGAGAAGAAGTTTCCCATGACGAACTGGATGATTTGAGAAAAGGGATTTGATGAAGAGAAGGGAAGAGAGGAGAGAAAAAGATCAGAGCCCTGGATGTTTGACAATAGCGCGCTTTTAATATGTGCTAGCAGGGGTTGGCGGGTAATAAAATAGTGGCACAGCAAGACAGCAAGACGGTCAATTATAATTAGATACTTGCCCGACAGGTACATCATGTATAAAGTTACACACAAACGGTTACTACTCGTTGTGTTAGTAGTAGTAGCAGTATATCTCTACGCGACAAACACATAACGTACAAAACTACCATGCCTCTGACAAGATGCGCTGAAGCAAATGCACGAGGGTTGATTACACATTCCAATGAATTGCTGACATGTATCACATTTTAACCTAGGACAACCAACCACAAAGGCCAAGACTGGCGCCACAACATGGATGCGAATCCTGTCATTACGGAAGGGGCTTCAATTAGTGTACAAAATTAAACGGCCTAAAAATATGATCTGACTGACAGGAACCGACCCACTGATTTCGTCCTTTTTGTTTCTAGACTGATGGCTAATTCTTGTCATACATTGAGGGTTAGATGAGTACGGTCAATGACCCAGAGAAGGTCGTTACAATAACCTTGGTAACTGTACGTATCTTTTTAACTACCTAAAATAAACAATTTTGATTCGATAGTAAATAGCACAAATAGAAACTAAATTCCTCGTTTGTAGTTATCTACTGAGGAGTAGGGCTCAAGTGCTCAGCAAGTCTCAATGACAGCGCTGCCAAGGTCAAAGACGGGTTGGCCTCGGGACTAACAGGCATAACTGAAAGATCGCACACCCAAAGGTTATCAAGTCCCTTGACCTTCAGGTCAGAATCAACCACACCATCTTTCTTGGTCGGTCCATCCATGCGCATAGTTCCACATTCATGAGAGAACACACCAAATCCCAAATGCTGCGGGCGCAGTCCAGGGTCGGGGCAGAGTTTCCCGCCAGAAGTAGGAGATTTGAAGGGCTGGGCGTCAACAAAGGCATCCCGCACATTACGCACAATGTCTTCCATGGCACATTGGACTTCGTGCTTGAGGGGATCACGTCTGATGTCAAGGACGGGGTCCATGCCAGGAATACTAAGAACAGAGTTCCCTTCTGCAAGTTTCCCGACAAACTCGAACAGAACACAGATGGTGTCAAAGTTCTTCTGCTCTTTAGCAGGAGACTTTGGTCCCAGGAGATTTCCCTTCCTGTCGTAAAAGTGAGTTGTGTTGATACTGGCAGAACTTCCAGCAAGGAAAAAGTTGGCGTTGATGGTGACTGTGACGAGGCACTCTTCTCCGCCGACCTTGAGATGGGTCTTTAGGTTGAGCGGTTTCTGGGTTATGCCACCGTCTTTCTCTTTGGCGAATCGCGCGTAGCAGACATTGTGGTCAATGAGACCCTTGCCTACTTTGTCATTCAAGTTCTGCAAGCCACTGTTCAAAGCGATGGATGCAGTACCGATGGTACCAGCAGCTAGTATCACTTTCGCTTTTCCGATGCCAAGCTCCTTGATAGTGCCAGTGGCCTTGTCTCTGATCTGTAGAGCAGTGACTGTCTTGTCGCTAGACCGAAATATCAGCAATTGCTCAGCTCTGAACTTGTAACAGAATGGGTACTTACGCAGTATTAGTGTCCTTGTACTGAACAGCAATAACCTCTGTGTCGACAAGAACAGACAGGTAAGGATCGTTGGCATACATCCGATTCATGATAGCCAGTGTGGTGCTGTAAGCACCTTGGGCAAACTTGTATGGCGCGGGGGAATTGAACTGCGCCGCAATAGGCATGATGCCAAACTGTGCAGTTGCCAACGCCTTGTTGAGCATCTGAGTGGCAAGACCGATGTCTTCAGTGCTGACTTCATGAGCACCGTCACCCTCGGGATAAATACCATCCCTAGGATCATCGTCTGTCAGGTACTGATAACTGTCTTTGTAGCCACTGCCCTTGAGATATTCAACAATCTCGGGAGGGAAGTAAGCATTGAGAGTTTCATCGCCAATCTCAGGGACCCATGTACCCCAGAGGTTAGTGCGACCGCCAATGCAATAGACTGGCCCACCGACGTAGCTGTCGGATTGATCAGTCAACTGAACCTTGGCTTTGACGGCATCATAGACACGCTCGTTGCCCTCTGGAGAGTTGCTGGCGCCACGATTGTAATATGGACGCGAAGTGTTGAGAACGTGGGTGGAGAAGATGACACCTCCACGTTCAATCAGAAGAACCTTTTTCTTCTTGGAAGCAAGGTCTTCTGCCAATGGGCCTCCGCCGAACCCACTTCCTACAATGATGTAGTCATAGGAATCGAGTTTGGCCAAGAGGCAGACAACGTCTGTGTCAAGGTGGAGTAAGTGATCCATCTTGTCGGACAGGAGATGATGGTAGACAGAATGGGATGGCAGTAGAAAGAATGTGTCGTGAAGTGATGATGGTTAAAAGAACGATAATGAGAGATCGAGGACGAGTTATATAGATCCAGGAGTGTCAAGGCCAGACCGAGGAACAACTGCCGACTGTACGAGTCAACAGATATGGTGATACAAGTGACATTGCGCAACTGCACGACAAGACGAATGTATCGGCGAGTGCATTGTCTGCCATGTAGTTATTTCCATTACCGGATGCATCAGCCAGCCACTTCCAAGAGAGTCAACTACGGCTGAGACTAGAGGTATGTGTCGGAATTTGAGAGATAGACACTCGAATACCAATCATGTCTTTAGAACATTAGGTTGATGGAGCCGTTTGTGAGAACGTTGTGGATTTTCAACGCCAAATGATGACGCCGCATTGCTTGCCGTCTTGTCTTGATTCGCTGGCAGCATAGACATGTCAAAGGTAGAGATGGTAAGATCCGGAATATATGACAGGTAGGCTGCAGTGATTGTCTTGATATGATTTGAGACCAAAGTCAGCGGCTGAAGCGGGGTATCTCTCCTCGTCTGATTCTTGTCGTCGTAATGATGTTGTGTCACTTGAAGCAGAGGCCTGTGTAGCTGGAGCACTAGCGTCTAAAGTTACCAACTCAAAAGAAGCAGAGTCACAGTCATTAGTACTGACATGAGAGTTAAAGGATATACTTTCTTGGAGAGTCAATTGGAAGATTGCAGTGCGAACGTCAACTTCGGGGTTGCCAACCGTCATAGAATCAGACATGGTGACACCATCAGTGAGACCAGTTCCGGGAGTTGTAGTCGTAGTATCCGTAGTCTTTTGACTGACAGCATTTGTCTCTAACGCACTTGCTGGTATTGGCTGTACTGGCTTGAGAAAAGACACGGCACATAGATGGAATGCAAGGGTAGGAGATATGTTGTAAGCTCCGAGACACGGCATTGAGATACGTAGTCCAAGACACGGACTGTGTCCCATGTCCCCGAGCTTACTATTACTTCCTTTAGTCTCCCTGCAGTAAGCCCTAGGGGCGGCCCGATGTTTCTCGCCGTCCAATCCCGATCTCAAGATTCCGTGCATTTCTTGATATCGCTCGTGTATGTGGAGACTTGGTAATCACATCAAATTATTAACTACATTGCTGTCCTGAACTGGATCTAAGATCAGCCACGGCCTCATTCTGTCATCGAAGATCCCCCCCACAACTACCCAACCACTAACAAGAGATACCAATCCAACACATGCCTATCATCGTAAGTGCCGTTCCATCAGATCCCCAGCCACAGTACCTCAGGTTTTTACTAGAGGCAGATTGATGCGTGACCAGGATGCTAAGCGTGTTCTGATTCAATCCAATGTCAATATAGTTGATGGCCGTAAAAACATTCGGCTCCTTCTTGAACGGTTGGCCAGGCCAATCAGTCTCCCTCCAATCCTCTTTGGGTACAAAGAACGAATCTCCTCCCTTGATGTAATCGTTTCCATCTGGATAGGCCAGGTATGCTACACGAGCATTGTCAAACTCACGTCCAGCCCATGTCTCAATGTTGATCCGCATGCCTGTAGGACTAGCTTCAGCGACATATGTCTTGAGGCTCCGGTGGCCCTTGGGTTGATGTATCTCGGTGAACCACACAGCTACCTTGGGTGTTTTTGTAAATGGTTTGGCGAAAGTAACATGAATTGAAGCATTCTCTGTTGCACTGCGACCACCTGGGTTATCACTTGCATCTACGAAACCATGCTGGAAGGGGAACACTCCATTCGGGAGCACCATGACATTGGCTTCTAAGTTCCAAGTGCTGTGGAGGAAGGATTTGAGACCCAAAGAGAATCCCCACTCTGTGACCGATGGAAGAGTGAGAGCAACACGAGGGGAATCTGCATGTGCGACGTCAATGTGACGAAAACCGTAGATGACCGTGGGTATGAAAGGTAAGGGTTTGTAGAAGGATTGTTCGAGGACTGCACTGCGTCCGGGGATTCCATCTGACCAGCCGAGGCGCTCACGACATTTGATCAGATGCTGCTCTGGTTGGGTGCGAACAAGTGACATGTCAGCTTCCATTGAAGAATCACCTGATTCGGAAGTATCCTAAAACGACAAGAGTTAGTCATTGCAACAGAGTTCATCATTGTTAACTCACCTCCTTGTTGCCCCAGATTGGCGCCAATCGGTAGACACCACTCGTGGGGTTGATGCCAGTGTTACTTGTATTCGCATGTCCCCAAAAGCCCTTAACATGAGCGTTCACGAGAAGAGGATCAAAGTGAACAAGTTTGAGATCCTTAAACTCAATACCATCTCTCGTCCCAACATCGGTCTCTGACTGAACCCAATCCTTGGCGTGACCTTCTAGGTCAGGACCCCGGTTGGTATACAAACGAAGTGCCGTGATGCGTGTCGTAGCGTCAGAGCTGTCTTTGCGTCGACCTGTTTCGATCGAGCAAGCGATGATCTTTTGTCCCTGAGATGGCCTGAGTGTGAGAGAGGCTTTGTGGCTTCCTCCCGGTGTACCCATGGTTGCCTGGAGACCATTTGCGTATCGAACACTGATGGCAACGACAACGCCTTGCTCAACCTCGACTGTGACTGTTCTCAGACTAAAGTCGGCCTTGACAAAGTCCAGGTTACAGAACATGGCTCCAAAAGCGGAGCCCACTAGAGGAGCCAGCCTCATCGAAACACCTATATCGGGTTGCGTCTCCCTATAGCTGTCGGCTTTGGCCAACTCTGCCTCTTGCATACCATCATCTTTTTTCGGCTCAATCAACTTTGGGGGAGCTTCCTCAGTACCAAAGATTTTCAGATGAGGCAACTTCTCCCTTTCAGCAACGACAGGCATACGTTCACGGAAAACGATTGTACTTTGGTATGCCTCGGGCCGTTTCTCGTCAGCAGCAATAGCTGGGTTCTTCTCCACGCCATCAACTTCGTTGACGATCTTGATCATCTGAAATCGACATGCGCGACGAGCAAGGTCAAGGCCTTTGATTGTGGCCTCGAAAGGAAGCTCAATCTCGTTCTTGCCAATCTGTGTGTTGTTGGTGAACGTCAACTCCTTGTCCTTGGCAACCCATGGATCTATCCTTTTTGTGCCCGCCTGAATATCAAAGAGCTGAGTGCCGATGTTGCGGTAGATCTTTGAGTAAGATTAGCATGGATCGATAAATCGCAGTCTCTGTTACTTACATTCTTGTAGTCCATGTACGCATCAAGTAGAGCATTTGTGTAAATTGCAGCATTTTCGTAATACATTGGTGTAAGGGCTGGGGGCTTCAAAGCCATAAAGCTACGAAGCGATTCGTACTTTGTCAGAATGGCACTATTCAGAATTAGTACAAGGGTTGCTTTCTTTTGATAGTACAAGGATCTTCATACTATGTTCGTTGAGGTGTACTGGCCACAAGGTCAGGAAACCTCGCAGCCGTCTCCATCAGTGACTGGATTGTCCAAGGTTGGTCCACTAGTAAACGTGAGAAGACATTCAAAAAGAAACCATATTAGTAGTAAGAACTTACTGGGTTTGATGTGGCCACCACCAGACCATCCAACCTGAATTGTGGTTTCTGTCTGAGAAGAGAAATTGGACTTGTCGATGTCGACTTTGGCCTTTGCTTTGAGATCGACTGCACCAACGCTTAACGCCACCTCTGCTCTAGTGACAATGTGTCAATGTCGTATGTCGGGAACTCGAGACAGGAAAGACTTACTCAGCCTTGATGCTCATAGCTTTGGCTTTGTTCACTACCTTCATACTGACAAGAGCATTAAACTCGCCACCTTCGAGGAATCCAGCGATGTAGCAATCTCCAAAGACGCTTCGGAAGTTTGTATGATCCACTGAGGGAAGGCCTTGAAAAACGAGGGCATCTTTGATGTTGATGCTCTGGTTGATGACCTTGACGCTGATGAAGAAGTTGAGATCACTCTCTTTGAACTTGTCAGAGTCCACGAAAGAACCTTTGCCTTTACCGCCGATTGAGCCGTATTTGATAGACAACGAGCCCGAGATATTCATGTCATCTGTAATCTCGCTATAGAAGTCAGAAATATGTCAATACTATGTGGAAAGGTAAATCAATTACCTAATCTTGTTCACAAATCGTGAGCTGTACGTCACGATCTGACTCGGCCCTCGTTGTGACAGCGCTTTGACTGTGCCCCGGAGCTTGTTCCCTTTGAGACCAGTACCATTGGTCTTGATACGCGCCAAACGCATACGTTTCTTCTCAAGCAGAAGGATATTGCGCTTTGTCTCGGCACTAGCAGGGTCAATAGCTTCTTCGATCAAAGTCTCAAGTGAGGCCACGTCTGAAACGAGCTTCTCAACTGTTTTGGCGTCTTCGCGCAACTGAATTGCGATAGTGTCGAGCGCCTTTGTAGCGGCTGGAGTGACATCGGCAGGTTTGCCTGTCGCGTCTGCTGTTACCTCTGTTCCTGTTGCTGTTATTCCCGGTATAGTAGTTGGTTCTAGAAGAGCGTCTATCGCTTCTTCATAATCCTCTTCGTCATCATAATCACCACCAGCAGCCCGAGCGCCGATGGCGTGACGAAGCTCACGCATTGTGAAGCCATCGTTGGTGACAGAATTGTCAACGCGGTCTGGGTCGATTACGACAGCGTCATCAATGCAGATTTGCTGCGTGTATGAATTAAAACTTTGTTCAAAGGTCAGTCTTCTGGCATATGGGTTGTGTTAATTGACAGGTTCATACCCTTGGCCTAGGCGCATGCCATTGTTGTATGGCGCCAGTAATAGTGACATGATGGCGATCTTTTCGCGTGGAGAATATTGCTGAAGTTGTTGTCCGAGATTATTGTGTCTTTTGGAGATTTTCCTCGGCCATGGAGAGCTTTCTTGTTGACTTTTTCCTCATCTCACTGCAGCTGGGGTTGCTTCCAATTTAGACATCGCTTAGACATAAAATCAATAGTTTCGAGGCGCTAGCGACCATCACGGCAATATTGTCTTAGGCATGACCCCATCCAACGGGCGCTTATTGGTATGGAGTTCAGCTACGGATACATATCTGCGTTCTAAAGCGTAGTCCAAAAACGAACCTGGCGAAGGCACTCAATAGGCACCAGCTGAAGCTCAACAACAACTGCACGTTGACAAAGCTGGGTGCACTGCCTAGGTGAGACAGTCTTTCCGTGCCGCACGCCAACCTCATTCAGAACCTTGGCCACGCCATCGTCCAACCCCTGCGCTCGCTTGTGGATAGCCCTCCCCTGCTGAATAGCGGCCTGGAACTCCGGAGTGCCCGTCTGCACCGTTTTCGCAACAATCAGCTGCTCTAATGTTGAAAATGCACTGACACGAACAGCGGCAGAGCTGGATGAATATGTCGAGCTTGTGGACCAGCTTTCCTCGTAGTCACCCAGCCATGATTCCACCTTTATCTGCACAGTTTCCTTCTTCGTTTCCGAATAGGAACTTTGATCAGTGCTGAAGAGTACAGCTGAGTCTCCTCCAATGCGGTAGCCGCCCACGTAGTAGTCACCATAAGCAGTCTTGAATCCCTCGATACCCTGCCTAGTCAAAATTCTGAAAGCTGCTTCTGACAACTCTGGAGAGCGCGCATATCCAACGGAACCTGCGCGATAGCTTGTGTTAACTGAAGCTTTGTTCGAGTCCTTGTTCTCCATGACATCTTTATCGTAGTGCATTGAGACGCTAGCTTCAAGGCAAGTCATATCAATACTGGCGCCCAAAGAAACGCTCAAATGATCCATGGAAGATGACGAGCTCAAGGCTTCGGAGGATCGAAAGCTGCAGCTGCCATCATTTGCCGTGAAAATAATTCGTGTTGATTCCAAAGATTCTTGACTGAACGCAGTCTCTGGCGCGAAGGGATTGTGGGCGGTTTCTGCTATGTTTGACCGAAAGAACATGCCTAGTGGCATAATGCGGGGCTGCCAGGGTAGTAGGATAGGCGATCGTGTTGTGGCTTGCTGAACTACTCGTGGGACTAGAGGGTCGAAAGTCTCCGGGTCGAAGCCGTCCGCTGTCACAATGGCTGGGGCTTGAAGAGGCGCTACAACATTCGATAACGACATGGCTGAAGACGTCTTACCGCGAAATGTGTTCTCTGGATGTGGGAAGGCCCAGCGTTCAAATGCGCGGTCGTCATGTGGGAGTACTGTGGTCGAGACCACAGCTGAGGGGCTGACGAGACTATTAAGAGACTATTGACAAATATTGAATGCAGTCCAACTAATTGGGAATATTGATACGACAATATGCAGGCTTACACTTTCATCACGAAAATAATTACTGGACTCAAAATGGCCATTACATAGGCAGACCCAACATAAAGGAATCACAAGCCGTAAACCTACGTCTGTAGTCTGTACATGCTTCTCTTTTAGGGCGTCCTTCAAATTCAGCATTTTCACCCATGATCGTCACGAGTAGCGATAATTCACGCTATAACAAACCCAAAGATGGAGGAATCGAAAGAAATGGGCACCTACAAAAGACCATCCAAAGTGACCGGCATTGAAATTGAGAAAGACAAGGAAGTTTCTTCAAATCGCCGTTCATCGAGGATCCCTACGACCGAGATTTTCAAGAACGAATTTGGAACCGAGGATACAGAAAACGATGAAGGTCCAGGTCCTGTCATCTCAAGGTTTCAAAGACAAAATGCCAAAACTATTACATTCGATGAGGGATTTGAGAAGGGAGATCTTACATACGCTCCTAGTAATCGGCACCCGTATTACATGACCATCCAGCGCGACCAAATGTTGAAGATGTTCGATCTAAAACAGATGGGCCAGTGGGCTACGACGGCAGACTATCCTGACAGGTCTTCTGCGGGCACAGCTATACAGTCATATTTCAACGTTTCACTGAAGCTATTTCATGATGTGGCTAATGATTGTGTTGACTGGTTGTCCTTGAGGTAGATGCACCTATATTGCACATTATCAATTAATTTCAGTTTTGTCTAACCAGTTGGCAGCCGCCTCGTCGACCCCCAAGTTACCCCGGAAACGGAGAAGAATGAGAAAAAAGAAGTAGAAACTCTCAAAGAAATGGCTTTTGCAAGGTTGTTGGATTACCCAAAGAATGATCCTCTACACGGCCAAGCGAAAGAAGAATCCAAGAATCCGCCAAATGTCATGCCGGTAAATTCGATGTCGCAGATGGCACTGGAAGATCCACCCCAGCAGGAAAAGAAGAGTAAGACAAACATTGCTACTATTGATGCGGAGTGGGTGTCCACAAAGGAGAAAATCGAATTGGAAATCAAAGAAAAGAAGGGCAGACGTATCTATGTTCCAGTACGACATCAAATGGGCTGGTTAATGTGGCTTCGTCTCGGGACTTGGAAGGAGACTCCAGAGGCAAGACTAGGACAACTGAAAAAGATAAAGGATGGGTTCAAAGACGTATGGATGACGGCCACAGCTACAGACCCTGAATCTGCTGCTGGATATCGTGCTCGATTCTCGTCCGCCAATCTGAATTTCCCTTTACTTGTTGTCCCAGAACCGGACAATCTTATCCTTCGGTTGCAATGGCCACCGGACCAGGTGTACACCTTTTTTCAGAGCCTTGTCGACAAAATCAACAATGAAACGTCTCAGGGTCTTACCAGGCTGGAAGTCATAAAAACGCGTCCAACGCCGGACGATGCTCGCTACGTCGAGGTAATTATCATGTCCTGGCACTAACTTGCTATTTATCTTGTTTCTCTCAGCTAACTTTAAACACAGATGGGAGAGAATCCATTTGGCCTATTCACCACGTACATTGCATATGACGACTTCAATACGTACATGAAAAGGCTCGAGACCCTGGAGGGACATGAAGACCAAAATCTCACGAGAAAAGACGCACACCGTGACATTACATTGGACACCAATCAAGTAAGTGCCCGTCTTACTGCCATGTATCAACCAATGGGGGAGTCGGACAGTAAAGGTGGAACCAAATACACCAAGGCGCAAACCGATGTCATATGTGTAATGAGAGGTTGGGAAACCAAAATAGGAATCATGCCCACCGATCAAATGATATATGTCAAAGAAGGCAATACTTATGACGGCAAGTTCGGGTCTACTTGGCGCATCGAGGTCAGCAGTGTCAAAATCTCCGATGCACGAGGCAAGCGTATCGCAAAGTATGCACCGGCCAAGATAATGGGAATGTCAGCCAATGAAGTAAGTCTGTACAGATTTCCAACATTCGTTCTACATTTGACTAATATACTCCAACTTCAGGCCGCTGAAAAGGCCCTTGGATGGCAGCCACTGCATAAGGCGAAACAGTTGCTGGGTTATGACCACAGAATGACTAGCGGGTTTTTTATGGCTGAAGTAAGTGCTGGTTCGCGGTACAATACGATTCTAATTACTGATACATGTTAGTGGCTTCATCTCTGCGCTTTCTCATGGGGAGGCCTCACGACCTTTTCGCAGAAAGGTCAACTCTTGTATCGATCGAGTGATATTCCTGGAAATCTGGTCCTTGGAACTTCCGAGACAAACTCTGTGATGACAAGGTATGCACCCATCACCGCGATAATGATACGTATCATAGCTCATACGTTTGAAAGATTTGAAAAGGCTTGGCAAACCCTTGTCGTCGACAGCCCCGACCTTGATTCACCCTTTCGCTGCCCTAAACTTAAAGTCACTCGCAACTGCGGTGACGAACAAGTGGTACGCGACGCGAGAAACACCTTGACGGGCAATTACTTCCGTACCATATCTCAAATGTCAGATAAGGAGAAAACCTTAGCAAAGTCGCATGACTTTCTCGCATACACAATCTCCTATTCCATGTGTTTTCCAAAAGGCTGCAAGTTGCTGAACACGGGCAATTCTTCAAGTCTCCACACCACCTTTTACCCCTTTTTGAGACCTCTATATCACAAGCTCGAAGACGAACTTGACAGTGTCCTGTATGAGGGGATGAAACAGAGGCTTCATGGCACATCGATGAACAGTTCTTTGAATCCCGGTCCCCACAATCAAAACGGTCAACCCGTATTCACAGGTGTTATTCCATACAAGACTACGTCGGCAGGGATCAATGTGAGTTATATAAATGTGGTTCAGGACCAAAACAACCCTCATGGCTCTGGCGATGATTACGATGGCATGAGTAAAAACACAATCAAGAAAAGACCAGTCATTCCGTAGACAATCTTCTCTCTCAATAGAATAACTTAGAATCTTCAATAGATGGATTGTCAAGAAGCCTAAAATATTTAAAAACACGTCTCAATTTACCCTGAAACAGTTTTACGAACGACGGGACCCCCTTTTCCGAGCTTTCTATAATACGGGACAGCCAATTGAAATAAAGATCTGCCAGGCTGATAGAGATGCTTACGACACTAGGCCTTGGTTGTATAGTTAGGCGAGAACCTAAAAGCTAAACGAGGCTGAGTAGTGGATATATTGTCAATTCATCCGTCATGGCAGCGGATCCAGGCTCGTGTTTATAATGCTTGAGTTCGCCATTCAATTGAATGACAGGTTTTAATCCGTCTTCAGTCATGATGGTACGACAATATCTCCCCGTCTCGTCAAAAGGTCAACAAGATATCCACCTTCAATTCCAGAACCATTCATCAAACACACCCAGCCCATCACCACCACCAACAAGACGGTTCCAAGGTCTTCCTGCCCGTCGTCGATCAAAGGTCAAACTATGGCTAGGCCTCACTGGAAAATGGTGCATCACAATTTTCTTCATCATAGTCGTCTACATCATCCTAATCGCATATGCTCTTCACGATGTCATGTCAGAGATACAGAAGAAATACTTCAATGCGCTTATCACGGGATTTTTAATTGCTCTGGGTCTTTCAACTATGAGCCAGTTGACACATGCGGTACAGGACTTACGATGGTGGATCTTGAGTAAACGACCGAGGTCCAGACAAAAGGTGAGCCTTGAAGAATTTGTGGGAAAAGAATGGTTCGCTTATCTAACTAAATATAGGTCAAAGCAATTTTACAAGTCCATAGCATGAGTCAGGTGTTGGTCTTGGCCTTTAAATCAAGTCGATGGACAATTCACGTTGGTGTCGCGACCTGGGTAGCGCTATTTCTAGTACGTCCTGTCTCACTTCACTTTCTCTAACCGAAGCTGGCCCAGAATCTAACTAACGGGACAAGGCAACACAAATCGGCTATGCCTCATTGGGCTTGTGCTATTCTGTCGAGAAAACCGAGGACCAAGCCCTCCTGGTTCCCGGAAACGTCTCTGTCGCCAACTTGACCACCATCTCAACATCAAGTATCGTCAACGCATCCGGCTCGACAGAAGCTGAGGAATATGCGGCCAACAGCTACGGAATTATATCCCTGGCTTTAAACGAGGGTAAACTTTACGATATTCCTTGGCCTGGAACTTTGTTCTTTGCGGACAACAATTTCCTATTTTGTGATGGGAATTGCTCTTATATCTTCCGCGAGACAAACACACTGACCTTGGATAATCCCGTCAAAGCTCCGGTTGCTGCGTTCACGGATAGGAGGGTCAACATCACGACACAATGCACGGCATACAAGGTAAACCAGGGTGGTAATGGAACTGAGCAAACTATCATTGTGGGAGAAGGACGCCGAGAAGCAAACATCACCCTACCTAAGAAGGAAATTCCTGGTGAGAAGCTCTACATGACATCTGCATCTCATAAGTGCGGCAAAGATTGCAGTATTGTTTGGGTATTTGAGCCATCGTCGACAAATCCATGGTTCTACGACTGCAACGTCCAAATGAGCACCGTCGAGAATGCAAAACGACCAGAGCATGAAGTTGGTCCAAGACTGGCACGTTTAGCTACATCGGCGATAGCCCTGGGAGGTCGCGACGGTATGAATGATACCCGATCAAACAGTTACCCAATTGCGTCAATCTTTGGCGCACCGCTCAATGGCTCAGCCGAGAGTATGGAATACCTTCTCTCACGCTTTGCAACGGGTGTGCTAGCAGCTGTCATTGAGTCAAATACGGATATTGTGCTTGTTGGCCAGGCTCCTACGGTAGGACAGAAACTCAACGTTTCACATTGGGGAATCATTACTCTCATCTTGTGGGTCACAGCATTTCTACAATTGTTGGTGGCTGTTGTAGCGACCAAGGTATCGGAAAGGGTTGTTGTGCCAGAGGGCGATTCCCTATCTGAAGCCAAGGTTTTGAGGAACATGGTTGAAGAGGATATGTTGGATGAGGAGACGAAAGATATCACGAAAGGGAAGAGTTTGTGGATATACAGGAGTCGGCATCTCGGGGATGGATTGTATGATTTATATATGGAGGAGGTAAGAACATGATATGTACTTAATTCTTAATGACATCCTTGTTTCTTACTAAGTTAGCTAGCTCTTTCGGTCATGAGTCTGGCAAATGATTTACTTAAGCACCAAGAGCACCCTCAATCTCCTTTATGATATCCTCTCTACCATCCCAGTCTTTCTTCTCCAAGCCTTTTTGTAACCTCTCTAACAAGATTCCTCCCCTGTATGTCTTTCCGAACTTTTCTTTGTCCTCATCCGTCATGCTGTCCAGAATATACCGGAGCTGGTACGCCACCGGATCCCATGCCGCTTTGTCGGCGTCACGCTGTTCAACATTCCCCTTTGTAGACTTCTCATACTGTCTCTCCCTCCACCAATCCCACCCTTGCTCCCACAGGCTGACACCATGACGACTGGGGATAGCTCCAGCGAGGAACGAGATAACTTGAGGAATGAAAACAAGATTTGTCTCTTCTGCAGCAATAAGTCTGGTCCACTTGTGTTCTGCTTTGGCGAGTAGACCATATGTTAAAGGATATTTATCCTCATATTTCTTAAGCACCCTTTTTGCTTGACCGAGAACTTGATCAAAGTTTGAATACTTCATTCTTGTCGTCCAATAAGTTGAGTTACTTGCTGTGATGGATCGCATTTGCTCAAAATGAGTAGGAAAGGTGCCGGGGATAACTGGTTCGCTGAGAGGAAGCTCGAAAACTCGAACTGAAACAGGATCAAGAATTCGCCTCCGAGATCGTTTCTCGGTCAGATTTCTTTTCACGGGCTCGTTGGTAAAGTGAATCAATGCTGGGCCTGAAATTCGCCAAGTCGCACAAAGAAAGCTGTGTGGGCAAGTAATGTAGTTGAAGTTGGAGCGACCCAATGGCTCATTCTTGTCTCTATACTGCAGCAAATCTAGAAACGCTCTATCCCAAGGGTCCTGGTTCCAAGTTTCGTTGAGGGGCTGCAGATTTTCGGAGAGATAGATCCAGTGATGCCAACTTGGGTCAACCGAGTATCGTCTTCGGGCGCGGTACAAATCCCAGAATCCAGTATGCGCCCCAGCATTATTAGTATGCCATCCATCTGGCCTAGAGATTCCTATATCTTTCGTCCACGTCATGGGGTTGTGCAGCTGTAGGATATGATATGGTTCCCGGGGATAATAAAAAGGATTTCGATCTCCAGGCATTTTCAGCCATTCGCCTGTCTGGACATTGACCATATTCCTCGCAAGAAAACGTACTTCATCTATCGTTGTGGCATGATACCATGGACCAATGATGAGGCCTTGAATGAATGAGAGGATTATGGTGAGTCCTGTGAGTGGGAGCATATGAGTGAAAAAAACTTTCAAGACGCCAGACGGGATCTTGGCAACAGCCCAGGCACAGCCAAGGTAGTAATAAATAATGAATTTTATTCTCATTTTGATAGAAATGTTTTCACCAGAACGAAGATTGAAGGATCCATAAAAGATATCCTGCGCCTAGTTGTGCTATTTAAAAGACGCTGACTGCTCAAAAAATAAGGATTTTGTTGAGGCTGAACCTAACCCTGGAACGTCTGCCTAAACTCTTCGCCGCATTTCCGAACAGTGGGGAGACTTCATTTTAAATCCCTGCGTCTACCCAATGATCTATAATGCCAAGATGTTCTGTGTCTGTTGGTTGTGTTGTAAAAGACACAACCAACAACCGAAAAATTCGAACGACTGGACATTTATCACACCGATAAGCAATGCTTTTCCGGTATTTATTAACCCAGTATGCGATTACTTGTTTATTGCTTACACAGAGTAACTAAAACCTTATATAACCTATAAAACCTTCTTTTATTAGGTAATTTTTAAGGTATAAGTTTTAAAGTATATATTTAAAATTAACTTATAAAAAATATAGTTTTTAAACTTAAATATTAATATAAGTCTTATCTAAAGGTATATATTATAATTTATAAAGTTAAAATTATAATAATTACTATAAAAGCTTTTATTCTTTTAAAGATTAATTATTAAATATTTCTTTATTAATATTAATATTAATAAAACTATATAATTATATAATTATTATATAAAATAATAGACTTTAAAGTCTTTATTAATTTTAACTATATATTAAATTAAAGAATTATTTATAAAAGCTTAGCCTTTATAATTAATTTTATTTTAAAAAAAAGAAATTAATTAAAAAAATTTAAAGCCTTTAATAATCTTTTAAATAATTTTCTTTTTAATATTTAAAGTTAATATATTATTAATATAAATAATAATTAAATTATTATTTTTATTTTTTTTAATTATAAAGCCTTTAATTATATAATTAATTATTAAGTTAATAAATTAAAGTTTAAATCTTTATTATATAAAGAGAAAAAGGCCTTAAAGGCTTTTTATAAAATAAAGTATAATAATAATATTAATATATTAAAAAGTAAAATACTTTAAATAAAGTTATTTTTTAATCTTTAAAATAATCTTTAGAATAATCTTTAATAAAAAGAATAAATTATTAATAATTTATAAGGTATTTAATAAAAATAATATTATTAAAAAGTTTATTAAATTAAAATTTATTATATTAAGAATCTTATAAAATTAAAAGACTAAAGAAGGTTTTAAAGAAAAAAAAAAAGCTTATAATTAATACTATAGCTTTTAATATAATAAAATTTAATATAATAAATATAAAACCTTCCTTTAATTAACTTATAAAATTACTTAATTAACCCTTTTAAAGTAGCTTAACCTTATATACTAATTTCCTTTTTTATCTTTAGTTATAATAGTATTATAATTACTACTATAGCCTTTTAAAATAGCTTTTTAAGCTATACTATATATAACTTATCTCTTAAGGCCTTTAGAAATTCTTTCTCTTTATTTAATAGAAGGTTATTACCTCTATAAAGGGTATTTTTAAGGGTTTTAAAAGCCTTTTGTTCCCTTTTTAATTAATTAATTAATTAATTCTTTATTTTCTTTAGCCTTTTTAATTTATTTAATTAGCCTAATTAAATAATAATTAAAAAAGACTATTTTAATTAACTAGGTAATTTTAAACTTATTAATATTTATTATAATTTTTATTTTTATATAAATATTATTATAGTTTTTTTTTTTAATTATATTAATAGCTATATAGATAATACTATTTAAAAAAGTAGATTTATATTTATAGTAATTATAATAAGTTCTTTATATACTTTTATATTTAAGTAATTATTTATTTATTATTTTATTATTATAATTAAAGTTAATTAATAATAAGAATTAAAATCTAAGTAAATTAATTAATAAGTAAATATTTAATCTTTTATATTTAAGTTTAAAGAGTTTAAAAGTATTTTAAGTCTTTATATTAAAGGAAAAATAAATAGGTTATATAGTAGATATTACTTTTATATTTATATAAAATTAAGATTACTCTAAGAGCCCTATTTTTCATAATAAATCTATATCTATCGATTTTATATTAAACTTCGAGGGATACCTATATCAATTTATTGACCCAGTGATTTCGTTGTGGAACGTAATGGGACTATGCGTCTTGAGATGATTCTGTTGATAGAGCCGACTAATGCTTGCGGTACGGTGGAGCTGAGAGGTACTCCGTAATGGCGTTATCTTAGCACTGAACCGGGATGTCACATACTTTTGTAAAAGATACCCTGGAGACATGTGTGTAAAGTTGATTACAGACAAAATGCCGAGAGAATGGAAGTAGTCTCAGACACTGGCCAATGTCCCCAAACTAAAGGTCAATTTACACAAACATCGAAAATGACTATTCCCCAATAACATACGGCTTGTCATTCTTGAAGATCAAGCCAGGTTTCCTCTCAGCCAAATCGAGCACCATCTCAGCGAAATAACTATTCGCCCACGCGAACCAAGGCCTCGTAAACACAGTCGAGTTATAGATATTGACACTCTCATGAATCAAACCAAGTCCTGATGTGTTCTCGAGAATGATGTTTAATCGCTCCGTAATCTCATCGTCGTCATCAGTACCGTAGATAGCTGATACATGGGCCATAGGCCAAGGGTTCGTGGCGTTTGCGTGAGGGCCGCCGATGCCGCGGAATGTCTCGCCGACTGCATAATACGGGTTTGCGCGGGAGAATAGAACGGACTTTGTCTTTTGGTAAGTTCTATCGGAACGGTCGAGAAAGCCGAGGTAGGGTAATGATACAAGGCTGGGAACGTTTGCGTCATCCATGATATACTGTCCACCGTAACCATTTGTCTCGTAGGCAAAGATACCGTTAGAAGTGAGAGTATGGTTCCATACAGCCTGGCGAATCGTTTTGGCATGTCCACGCAGTGTCGTGGAGAGTTTCTTCTGACTTCCTACTTTGTCTAGTACATCAGCTACGTTATCGAGCTCGACCGACATCATGGCGTTATCGGAGGTGATGTAGTTGAAAACACTGAGATCGTCTGATGGGCGATGACTACAGGCGACGAGACCGTTGGCTAGTTTTGGTTCACCGTTGCCGCTGTTGGGAACTGGTGGGGAGAGGGATCCTGCGTTGCCGGTCCAGTTGTAGTAGCTGACATATGACCAGTCGTCGGCCCATGTACTCTGAGATTGTTCGTCTATGACGCGAAGGATTTGGGTCATGGCAGATTTGACTTTGGTTCTTAGCATGCCATGACATTGGTAACAGGATCGGGCACTTACAGTTGTCATTGATGAAAGATGCGTCCTTGGTGTTGTTATAGTATGATCTTGCGATTTTGAGGAAGCCGGCAAGAGAGTCTAGCTCGTACTGCATTTTTGTTAACGTTTGGAATTTTGGCAAGACGTTGTTTACTCACTTTGCACTCAAAGACGGTCTGGTTGTCCACTGGTCTGATTGCACACGGTCAGTCTCAGAGTATAATGATTATTCGGGTTGAACATACGGATTCACAGTAACAAGCTCAGCATAATCCTAGAGTCAGTCAGTATCAACTTCGACAGATTCAAATAAGGTTTCAACGTACGTTGACGGAAGGACTCAATCCACTCTCGGGAGGAGGTTGAAAAGCGCCTGTGATGGTAAGTCAGCTACGATGATTGACCGATGTTAAACATCACCAACATACCACAGTAAGGATACTCAGAGATATATCTCGCTTCAGTGTTGATGATAGCCTTGACTAGTTCCTTCAAGTTCTCGTCTTGAGGTAGTAGCTTGTACAGATGAGCAAACTGGTTGCCGGTGTCGCGTAACCACTGTGCGCTGAAATTTATTAGCTAATATCCTCACAGTTACGGAATTCACTTTGCATACGTGATGTCCTGAGCAATTGTTAGCTGATATCCCAAATATGTAGACATGAAAACCTACACCAGTAACAATGAAGGCCAGGTTCTCCTTGGTATCGAAGTACTTGACCGTCGTGTCAAGCGTCGACGGGAAAGCATTCTCAAACAGACGCGCAAGGTCTGGATTCTTGATACGTTTCTTCATGTCGCTAATCACTTTCTGCAGCAAGGTCAATGATTTCCTCATCCTCAAGTCATGTCATGCGAACAGTTGTACCTCAACAGCAGGGCTCTTGAACGTTCTGCATTGTTCACTCGGCCTCATAAACGGTAACTTGAGCTTTCCTGAGGATAAAGGTTCATGGGGTTTTTGCGAGTAATCGACATAATCCGGACATGAACTCGGTGTACGATTCTGAGGTTGGTAATCCTTCCAGCTCGCTGCATCAACGCCTTGTAGGGCAAATGCGCCGAGGAGGATTTGTCGCGCGTACGAGTACAGCATATTTTCCAATCGAGTTTCACAAGATGTTAAGGCCAGTATCTTGGGAAGGGACAGAGATCAAATTCTTCATTTACTTTGCTACTTGGTAACGTTCGATCTTATAGTTTCCGATCAACCCGCAAATAATGCCGATCATACACATCTTGAGTCTAAAATGCGGGGGAATTGTTGATGTGAGATGACGATCTACCTTGAATCTATGTAACGTTGAGATAAAATTCAAGGTCATGATTAATTGAGGTGACGTAGTACAGTGGAGGTTAGACTTTAGAGTTGACGAGGGTGTTATGATTGGTGCGCGTGTAGATCTAGACATGATGCCTTACCATTCTACGCATACCTCATTAGTGAAATGTATATACTATCGGAGAATAGTCAATCAGTCACTCGAAGGCCAATTGTTGAATGTTATAGATTTGAACAAGACGGAAAGTGATGGCTTATTATTGTAGCTATCCAAGTGGATACTTCGGGGCCTGAATTATACCGACCTCGGTAGAGTTGAGGGGTTCTTGGACCCCGGCTCTATATCTCATGACCGACCAACTCGCACTTCTCCCCGAAGACTATCACGATAGCTTCATAAACATCAACACCAAAAACCACTCTTTCACCGTGTCAACAACTTCATAGCAAATACTTACTAACTTTCTATCATGGCTGACTTTACCGAATATGGCAATGCTTCTGCAGAATGGCTTGCAGTAGTAGACAGCAGGCCACCCATGGACCCCTCTCTCAGCCTCAAGGAAATGCAGCGCATCACCAACATGCACCGAGAAAACCTCGCAAAGGCTGAACTGGAGAAGTTGGGAAACCCAGAAATCCACATGAAAGATTACACTGTCACCGCACGAGACGGGTTTGCTCTAGAGGTCCGAACTTATAGACCACCGACAGCCGACAAGGACGCCCGTCTTCCGATTTACATCCACCTCCACGGTGGTGGCTATGTTTTTGGAAATATTCCTTCAGAAGACGCTATCTGTACTGCTATTGCTCTCGGAGCCAATGTCACTGTTGTGAACCTCAACTATCGTCACGCGCCGGACTTTGCGTACCCAACAGCGTGGGACGATACTGAGGATACCTTCCACTGGGTCCACGACAACATTGACGAACTCCTCGGCAACCCAAAGCAAATCCTGGTCGGCGGCATCTCCGCCGGTGCTCAACTCTCAGCTGCCTTGACGTTGCGACAGAACATGTCTGCAGACGGTCTTGCACGACCAAAGCTTGCGGGTCAAGTTCTGATGATTCCGGCTCTTGTTCATCCGGACTCCTACGCACCTATCCTTGAACAGCTCAAGGATCCTTCAGTATCATCCTTTGTCCAAAATGTGGATGCTCCACTACTCAACAAGGCGGCGGTGGACAAGTTCACCAGCCTATTAAAAGTTTCGAACCCAGATCCCAAGGATAGGCGGTTAAACATTGGACTTGCGTCTATTGATGAGGTCAAGGGCATGCCACCTACGACACTTGGAATCTCTGGCTTGGATTGTTTCAGAGATGAAGCTCTTTTCTATGGAAAGAAGCTTGCTGAGGCAGGGTAAGATACGTTCTTCTCAGGAGAAACATGCATACTAACAGTATCTTTAGAGTACCTACCGATATCCACGTCTTCAAGGGTCTTCCCCATGGATTCCGTCGCTTTGGAGATCAGTTATCTGAGAGCAAGAGATGGGATAAGGTCATGGAGGATGGAATCAAGTGGGCTATTTCTAATCCTGAGCCAACTGGAAAGTTTGAGATTAAGCTTGAGTAGACAGAGATAGACACTAGAAATAAAGTGAGATCCCCGTCATCATTATAGCCAATTGTTAATCACTTTCGTGAAAGTTCCATGTAACGTCTTCCCAACCGTATCGTCTTTTCAACTCGAACCCCTTTTGCATACTTCCCCAATCTGGCACTTTCCCACCAATTCCCACTCCAGCATACTTCGACTTGGGTAACTTCAGTCCTTTGACCTTAAAACCCAGTGCGACAACACCAACCAGTCCCAGCAACTCTGTGTACGCGAACTTTCTCCCAGGACAAAGATGCTTTCCACCGCCGAAAGAAAGCAGAGCGCCTCTTCTCTTCTTCTCGTCCTGCGCTGTCACGTCCATGAATCTCTCGGGTCTGAACATGTCGGCGTCTTGACCCCAGATCTCGGTGTTAAAATGTGTTACCGGCGGTGGCCATTGAACGTTGACGCCTTTTTTGAGGACATATGTGCGACCTTGCGCATCTTGGATCTCGGTGTCTTGCATAACGCGTCTATTGCCGATGGAATGTGAATAATGCCTCAAAGTCTCTTGGTAGCATGCGTTTAAAAACGGACAGGATTTCTCGAGTAATATCGTGTCGAATGTCGCTTTTTTTCCTTCTGGTGTTTCTGTGATAACAGTAATTGCTTCAATCTCCGCACGCACACGAGATGTGTATTCAGGGTTGCTGTGGACATGGACGAAGAGCCAGAAGAGCACAGGAGCCGTGTTTGTGACACCGACCCAGAGAATCATGAGCTCCATATGTGCTAGATCATCGTCTGTGAAATTTGTTTCACGAAGATACGGGACTCGCTGTTTAATGATTTCCGAAACGCCTTTCTCGTTCTCACTTCCGCTTTTATAGTATGTAAGAAGAAGGTCATTCATTTTGAGTCTTGCGTTAATAGCGGTCTTGGTCATAAAACTGGGGAGGCCGGCTGCTACCAGCATTGCTTGCTTATCGAATTCCCTACATATGTCAGCAAAGTCTAGTTCGAATTTCCTCGCAAGCGCTCACCAAACCAAGTGCATCTTATCCGCCGTAATAGGATTCTTGGATCCGAACACAGCCGTGGCAGATGCATCAGTGAGCATATCACGGAGCCAGATATATGTGTCGGCCACTTCGTGCATCTCCCTTGGCTTGACGCGATTGAGATATGTCATGAACCTCGAAAGCGAGTTACCATTAAGTTTATGCAAGCTTTCTCCACCCAGCGTAGAATGAATGAGCTGCATTCCTCCCTTGAGATTTGCTTCAACGGAAATTGAAGCCATCGCGTTATCGCTGAGACCCCACATCGCCTTTGAGGATTCGAGAATGAACGGAGTGAATGATATGTCGTTATTTCGCAAGGCTGATTGGATGAGATCTGGAGAGTTGATGACATAGAGTTTTCCGTTCAGAATTGGAATAGTAGCGATGGGTTCTTTGTGCCCTTTGCTACTGGACGTCAGTTTCATGGCAACTGCGGAAAGGCGAGGGTGGTAGACGTACAAGAGATTCACGTAGAGGTTACTTCCGTCACGTAGCATTGAAATAAGATGCCCTATGAAGGGAACTCGTGGTTTTAATATGGGAGGTTCATTTTCGTCGACACTCGGTGTCGCGAAGCGGCTCAGAACAAGCAATACAGTCGTTACCACTACCACAGCCCAAGTATTAGACAGGGGTAGATTGTCAAACATCATCGTGGGCTCTAAACTCCTCGTTGATAAGAAAGATGACGAAAAACAAAACGTCGCATGGGGCTCCAGTATTTAAAGACTTGGTAGTGTCTGTTGCTGAATCACTAGTCATTCCAGAGGCGGCTCTAATAACTTTTAGTTAAGACGTGATTGGTTGTCTCGCAAGCCATGATGACCGAAGGAGCGCTAAGACGCGCTTAAATCTCACTCTTGGATGAACTAGTCAGAATGTAGTTACAGGGAGGATTGGTGTTCCAGTTGATTGTTCTGTCATTGCAAATTGTAAAGAACATGGGGGGTCGGTGGTCCAGCGGTTAGTGGTCACCGGGCTTAGCCGACAGCTTATCCTCTGAGCCAAAGGTAGTAGGTTCAAATCCTGTAACTCTCAATTTACTAGCCATTAGAGGAGGAAAAAGGCTCTTAATTAGTTTAATCAGCTGAGCTAGTCTAACCCAATTAGGCTATACCTATAGAGACAATCCCAGGGAGGGTTTTTAAGGGGCTACTACTATATATCTCACTATATTAAGGAGGGTTTTAATTCGCTAGGACAATTTTCCCTACCTAAAAATAGCCCTAGATTTCCCCTACCTCGGTAGCTAGCTTGCCCACTAGCTAGAACACCTAAGAGCAGGGTCAATAAAAAGCTCAATTACACACACGTAAAGAACATGAACAGCCGAAGGGTCTAGAGAGAGTTAAGCACCTTCCTACTGGTAAATTGCAATATCTAAAAAAGACGTATGAAGCTTCCGCTTCTGTAGAACTGGCGCGGCAAAAGTTGCCGGGTATAATCTATTTCCCTTATCGTGATCCTAGGTAAGATCGTAAGCTAGATACCTCACATAGCAAACTGCGTCTGTCACGTTAATTTGGTCGATACGGTACCTGGGTACATATCTATGAGTGTTGTTTACTCGAACTCAAAGATAAGTTTATGTTTCGGAGGTAATATCATAAGTCAGCTGACATGAAGGACATGAAATCATTGACACAGGGCCGTAAGCCAGAAGCTGACCATCAACATTCTCCCGAACTTTACATCCAACAAGGAGAAATGTCGAAACTGTCCATCTCCAACGTTGCCATAGCCGGTGTAAGTGAAACAGATCCCTCCAAGATATCTAGCTGACATATTTCAAGGGCACCGGACGTCTCGGCCCATCGATTATAAAGTATCTGCTGCAAAACGGCTTCAAAGTCAGTGTGCTGACTCGCGACCCCTCATCTGCAAAATTGCCGAGTGAAGTCCAAGTCATCAAAGCAGATTATACTTCAGCAGAGACTCTGACTCCCAGTCTGGCAAATCGTGGTTTTGACGCAATCGTCATCATCCTCAATCGCCTCGCTTACGATGCATCCATCATCACACTGCAAGCTGCTGTTAACGCTGGAATCTACCGAGCCATCCCGTCTTATTTTGGGATCTCGCTGGATAATCCCGAGATTGCCAATATGCCATTCTTGAGGGCCAAACTACCTGTATACAGGGACGTTGAAGATAAAGCTGCAAAAGGCGAAATCACTTACACTGGTATCAATACTGGCATGTTTCTAGACTGGGTTCTCGATCAAGATATCTTTGTGGGCCTCTCTGGAAAGATACCTACCCGCATAGCAGATGGCGGGGACATTCTAATGTCCGCAAGCAGCCTCGATGACATTGGAAAGGCCATCACAGCAGTTCTTGCGAAACCACAAGAAACTATCAATAAGGTCTGCTATATGCACACAGTTGTCATGACCCAGAACCAAGTCCTGGGTTACGCCAGTGAAGCCGCCCCGCAAAGACAGTTCGTTGTCGAGCAAGTGGACACAGTGACTCTGGTCGAAAAGGCGTGGGAGCGATGGGACCAAGGCATCAGGGACCGCATCTCGACAAGGGATTTTGTCACTCGAGCAAGCTACGGTCTGGGTAATGGGTTCTTCACTAAGACCGATAATGAGTTTCTTGGCATTCGACAGTGGAATGATGAAGAGCTGAGAAGGGAGATCTTGAGGCGCGTCCAGGCAAATACCCACAGCGCTTGAATGGCTAAGGGTCTCGAGACTTACCTATGCAAGATTTTTGGAACAGCTGTATCGCATAACTAGTTTGAGATCCCATTCTCCTGTGTATGCGTGACCGAGAGCATGTATCTATTTATGTTAGAAAGACTAAACAGATTATGACGGAACTCTATTACAAGATGTTCAAGGTGACTGGATTGAATGATAACTACCGTCCCGTGTCTCCGTTTTTCGCCTTTGCATGTTCATGTGCTCAGTGTCGATACCGAAGATCCTGAGAAAGGTGATGCTGATAACTCAACACCCAGATGACGTGGCTATGCAGATAGAGACAAGGGGCTTGAAAAGTAAAAGATTAGAGGCTGTTCAATTGTTATTGTTTGATCATCTGTCAGGCATCCAATCGTATTTGTCGTGCTGTTGGTTGTGCCAAGTAAACCCGGGAGCCTGATTTGAGACGAGCGGGGTCAAACCATCCATCATTAAAATCGAGGGCTTCGAGGTTACAGAACATACGATCCTGATTGACTTCTCTGCTATTCTTTTTTCATTTGAAAACAAACATGTTTCAACCCTTCATACCGAAAGAAGGCCAAGGTGATGCTTTCCAGTTCGACAAAACACCAACATATCTCTTTCGGCTATATACAACAGGATCTTCTGCAGGATCAACCAGCACGAATCATGTTGCTTCACCAGCCCATCTCAAAAAAAGGAATGATGATGGATGCAGAGTAGATCTACTTCAACTTCCTCCGGAAGTCGTAGTCAAGAGGTTGACAGACCACATATCTTGGAAGGGAGAGCACACGAGCGGATGCAATCTCATGTCCTGGTCAAGTTCATTACTATGTCTACTCCAGTATGGTTTATATTGCCACAAAAATGACCCCAAAACTCCACCTTTGTCGAACATACATCTGATCATGATCGATACACGCGAGTTTCCGAAACGAACATTTCTTCGGGATCTTGATGCCATACGACACTACTATCGATCGGATTCCGACATGGCTGAAATGAAAGACCTGAAAATGCTGAAAGAATGGCGCGAACAAGACTACTACATGGGGGAGTATCTCACTCAGGGCTTACTCAATATTGAAGACAAATGCTGCCAAGTGTCAATGCAACAACTTATCAACACCGGTCTATTCTACCTGTGTCCCCCACTGAAATCATCGGAATGGAATGATTGGGCCCGTTGGGGAAAAACTGTGTTTCGTATTCGCACTTCTTTCTATGAACCACGTCCATTAGAGGAAACACAGGTTGAAAAGGCCGTATCGATCGCTCAGCATTGCAAGAGGGAAACTTTCATTTTCCCATTTGCTGTTATGCTATTGGCATTACAAAATCGAGACGCAGGTGACGAGCTCCTTTATAGAGAATTCCGCCGTAAATTTACGGGTAAAGTGGTCTACCATATTTGGTTAATGCCTCGCTAATATGTTTGTACAGATGAAGAGATGAACATCGGCGACATTACCTATGATCTTGAGAGTCATCGCATGAAAGAGCTCGCGCAGTTCGAGAGGCTTATGGAATATATCATGGCGAAAAGGGCGATGCTTTTAGGCACGAGTGATCCGATTAACCACATCACAGACGGCATCCAAAGCTTGTCGTTAAACCTAGGAAATCCGGACACTCGCCATTCGTAACCCATGTTTCAAAACACAGCCATAACATACAATTTATAACTTCACTTAACCTTGCATACAACAGACCATTTAAATAATGCCGCGAGTTGTCGCGTACGACTAGTCAGCCTTCAATTTACGTTTCTCAACTACAGCGGTCCACATACTGTGTGAAACATTTCACGAACCTGTATATACTGGTTTCAAGAGATCAGCAGCAAGAAAGAAAACAGGGTGGATTGTCACGTTATAAGCGCAGAGTTTGCCTTATCTGCTGTTTTTTCTCTTGTCAAAAGAGTTGATTTTATATGTATACTTCGGGACTTACGCCTCGAAAATCACCCAACAAAAGCTCTTGTCAAAAACATACAGTGGTGTTTATCGTATCATGCATTAATAAGGCTACCCAATTTGGAATGCAAGGCTGACGGTCTACAACCACCCAGGATCCCTTTACCCCTCATAACACAAAGTCTCTCGTACCGAAATAGGTCTGATCAATTGCTCTGGCGAAATACATCTTCGCCATGTCCGATCCCCTATCAGTGGCAGGTACTGCCGTTGGCATTGTGTCACTGGGATTGCAAGTTTCACAAGGCATTATTAAGTATATGCAAGCAATAAAGGGAAGGAAAAACGAAATTCAAGACAGCATACAGGAAGTACAACGGGTGGTGTCGCTACTTTACCGTCTTAATACTGTTCTTCCCGAAGTTGATGGAGGAAAGTGCATGCAATCGCTTCAAGACAATCTAGACAACTGCTATATAAAGCTAAACCCCAGTTAATAATATTATAAATCTCTTATAATAGGAGTAGAATTTAAAGGTTAATTAATTAAATTATTTATATTAAGCTTTTAGCTATAGGCTTTATTATTTAACTTTTTTTAAGTTTAACTTTTTATTTTTAATTATAATTAAAAGATCTTATTAATAATTACTATTTACTTTTTTAATTATTTAAATTAAGCTTTATATAATTTTTATTTAAAAATTTAATTAATTATTTTTATAAATATTTTTTTTATTTTTAATAGATTATTTTTTAGCTTTTTTATTAATTTTTTTTTTAATTTTTTTAATTTTTTTAATTTTTTTTTATTTTAATAAAATTATATATATAAATAAAATATAAATTATATATAAAAACTATTAATTTAATCTTAATAAAGCTATTAAATTTTATAAATATATATAATTTAATAATTTCTTTTTATAATATATTAATTTTATTAATATTTTAATATTTTTAATTATTAATTTAATATTTTTAAATTAAAAAATTATAAAATAAATATTCTTATTAATAATTTTTTTTAATTAATATTTTTTTTTTTTTTTAATATATAATTATAAGATTATTTTTACTCTTTTTAATTTTATTAAAGGTTATTTATAATACTTTATTTATTTATATAAATTAAAGAATTATATATAGTTTCTCTTAAGATAAAGTTTCTAATATAAATATAATTAATAAAGTAATTACTTAAACTCTATAATATTAATAATAAATAAAAAAAGCTTTTATTAAATTATATAAATAGTAGTAATTTCTTTCTTTTTTAATCTTAATTAATTAATAAGTCTATTATTTAAGATATCTATAGAGTTAATTAATTTTAATCTATACCTTATAATACCTTATTAATTACTTTTATAGGTCTTATATAATATAATACTAATTACTATCTTTAAATTAAAACCTATTAATTATAGCTATTTTCTTAATCTTAATATTAAGACTATTAAGATATTTATTAAGTCTTATAAAAATATAGTAATATTAAAAGAGTTATATATAAAGGCTATTAATCTTTATATAATTAAGAAAATAAATAGCTTTATTAAGATTAAATTAATAGCCTTTAGCTATAAGCTTTATCTTTTATATATAAAGAGTTAAAAGCTAAAAATAATACTAAAGAGTCTATATAGGCTTAAGAAAAAGCTTATTAAAGGGCTAATTATAAGTTTATTATATATATAAAAAGAATTCCTAGATAAAATTAATATATATAATAATAAGTATTTATATATTAACTAATTTAAATAATTAGTAAGGTAAGTAATAATTATAATTAAGGCTTTTAAGTTATAGCTAATATATAGACTATATTAATTATAGCTTAAGACTATAAGTATATAAAGGCAGTAAGTAAGGTTAATAGTAATTAAGTAATAAAAAAATTAAATTTATATAGTTAAAGTTAATATTAATAAAGCTTAAAGCTAAAGGCTTAGTATAAATTATCTAGCTATATAACCTTTTAATTCTACTTTATAAAATTCTATTAATATATTATTAACTAGTTTATTAACTAGGTTAATTAATATTATATTATATATAATTTATAAGAATTATTAATTATATTTAATAAAATTAAAATTAATTAATTTAAATTAAATTAATATTATAAATTAATTAAATAATAAATAATTATTTTAAATAATTAATTAAAATTATAAAAAAAAAGAAATTATTATTATTTATATAATTTAATAAAAACTTTTTTTATAAATTATTAATATTATAAAGTTTATATTATATAAATTATATTTATATTAAAAAACTTAAAATTTTAAAAAAGAATTTAATTTAATATTTTATTAAAAATTTAATTTATTTAAATAAATTAATTTTTATTAATAATTTTAAAGAAATTAAAAAAATAAAAGCTTAAGCTATTATAAAAATTAAATAAATATAAAGCTAAAGAAGTTATAGAAGTTTCTTGACAGACTTAATCATCTGCAATAAGACGCAGAGCCATCAAGGACAGTAAGAGCCGCGATGCATTCACTCGTTTACCCATTTCAACAAGTGAAATTAAAGTCACTTCACCAGTCTTTACGAAATGACCTAGACGATCTAAGGATCGCCGTCGAGATTATGTCATTGTATATATCTTCCTCCACGCCATCTTGTATCTCTTGGAACCCACTAATTATAATTAGGGAACTGAACATCAATATTCATCACGAAGTTCAATACATTTCGCAAAAGGTTACCACGAACTCGATATGCCAAAATGAGCAACTACGAACGCAAGTAACGCAGAATTCCGATCAGCTTGAAGCTTTGAGGTTCTTGATGTCTGGTACGCTGGAGTCCATCAGAGATCAAATACATCAGACACAATGGGTCATCAAGGATCTCGATCAAAGGGTTGACGGGAGATTGAAGATGATCGAAACAGGGTTCAGCCATACACACGGCAGTCATTTCATGGCTGAAAAGATGGAGAGAATAACACAGACATTATCTTCCCACTCCCAGTCGCTATCGAATATGGTATGACACGTGAAAGACTTGGGTTCATCAAATGTCCAGTGGCTGACCCATTTGTGCTCAAGGGAATACAACTTTCACCAATACAGACAAATGTCCACACTGATGCTATCGCAAAAGAACTAACGACGAAAGAACTAACAACGGCATATCCAGTATCCAGTGATCCCATGATAAGTGGAACCGGCCTGCTTGTGGATAACTCATCTAAATGCGATTGTGCGTCGACTTTGCCAACATCAAGAACGTCATTTGCATTCTGGCATATGAGGTTCGAATTCGAAGTACAGGAACAGCACCACCGGGGCTGCGAACTGTTCGGTATACATAGAAACAAAAGGCGAAAGGTCCTCGCACAGTTCCCTTTGAAGGTAGCTTGGTTTTCCGCCCGCATGACATTTGCCTGCCTTGAATACACGTCTGGAACAAGCAGCCCTGGCCAGTCACTGCGGTATAAGAACGTTGACCAAGCTGATCAGAGCCCTGTTATTCAAACGATTTACGAGATTTTGGAATGGGACATGAAATCAAAGCCAGAGACAGAAATCGTTCGAGACATGGAAGTAATGGAACGTCGAATCTTGTCTATGTACAGGGATGGAACAGCGTCCGCATACGACCGAGACGAGTACGATATGAGCCATGCAGAGGTGAGCAAACTATAACTTGATCTTTTTTATATCCCTAACACTAGCTAGGTCTTGTATTCCGTTTTTGAGAGCGCTGTCTCGGATTACGCTTTACTCGATAGAATGATACAAGACAATAGAGTCCTTCGTGCCGTTCTGCGGGTCTTCGAGAAACTACTGAAGGTCAACAGAGATTATGACGGAAGCTTGTGAGTAGAGCGGAGTAGATGTCGCATTTTGATCACCCAAGTGTGTCCCGCTGATTTGGATTTCGCTGTAACAGGTTCGCTACTATATCAAAGCATAAGGACTGGTGGCAAACTCTGAATCTGTCTGAGATAGAGACTCAGAATGTCCATGACCTTTTATGCTGTATAGCAAAAGTGTCATGTCTTGGCCCTCATGATATATATTATCTTACTTGGGTTAGCCCTAGTGATATCCTCAAGCATTTTGTACGAGCAGGTTAGTTGTTAGCACTCCTTTTGCAGTTGTTCATCTAGATTAATCCGTATACTGACTGATATATCTCGCTAGCTGAAGATATATCGCCATTATATAAAGCAATAATTTCACGATCTCTCGATGATCTTATCGCCTGTGTCTCTATGTCACCAAAGTCGATATTGGAATCAGTAAAGGTTGACTGGAATAATTCGTCTGTTGAATTGTGTACTGTTCTACACTTAGCCATCGATTGGCCTGACGGATTGCGATACCTCCTATCAACTGAGGCGAAACGTTTCTTGAACGACAGCAGGTCCACAGAAGAATATTCCCCGCCCATCGTTCTGGCATGCCAGACGCCCAATTTAGAGTCTGCGACCATTCTTTTGGAGGCAGGCTGTTGCCTTGAGCTATCCCTTCGGACAGGTCGTGCGTTTTGGGGAACTTCAATGGAATGCATTGCAGTTGTTGCCTCCAATCTCGCAACAAGGAGACTTCAGTTACTCAAATTGGCACAGGAGAAGCTTTTAAGGTTTTTTGAGGGCGAGACAGTTATGTTTGCCGACTTGGCAGCCGCGAGCATTTGCGATTCTCTCGACAAGGCCAATATTCCCTTTCATCAAAGTCTTCGCGTCGAGAGAGACTACAAGTCAATTTACTCATGCACCGCTATCCCCTTTGAGTTTTTCAGCATCTTCTGGGATGCCGGATTTCGCCAAAGCAGAAGCCATGATAAAGCTGGCCTTTTGCCGGCGATGACATATCGCTGTCATATGTTCTGTCCTCCTTACCGGAAGGGAACCTTTGACTTCTTAGACTCATATCACTGGATGCGTGATCACGATTTCCTCGATGTAACGCCAACAGATCCACTCAAACTAGGACTCAATCGGTCTTCCACTGCATATCACTATATCGGGGCAATGTTTGGTGCTTTCTTTGATGCAAAAACATCAGAATCTCCCAATCATTTTCCAGATGCTCAGTGCGTGATAGATGAACTTTCAAGAGTTCAAGTTGAGGATCAATGCGACTGCTGGTGTAACGCTGCAGATCACGGTTGTTCGCCTATAAAGCTACTTCTCAAGTCTCATCTTAGCGAGCGTCATCCCGGGATAGCAATGGATTTCGATGTACTACGACACATTGTCTTTCATCATAAAATTGTTGATTTCTGGCCCTCGGCTACCGGCCAGAATGTCACTGGCTACGCAAATGAGCTTTTGCGTCTTCTTACATTTGAGGCTCTTGACATGACCCATACATGCTGCACATTTGAAGCTGTCCACAAAGAGATCGTCAAGGATATGGTTTCTACAGCAAGTGAGAAGCCTGCAGCAATATTTAGTTGCAGAGCGGAAAGGGTTCGGGGCATTCGTTCCTTGGCCGAGGAAAGAGAAAGCGCTCACCTGCTTGAAGACTTGATGTCAGAGTTCACGCCACAGTTGATTCTACAGGGTCCAGGACCTGAGGCTTTTGAACTTTTTATCAAGGGCTATTGGCGGCAACGTGTGTGTGTAAGTGAGCTTTCATTGACCCTGCTCTTAGGTGTTCTAGCTAGTGGGCAAGCTAGCTACCGAGGTAGGGGAAATCTAGGGCTATTTTTAGGTAGGGAAAATCGTCTAGCGAATCAAAACCCTCCTTTACACATTGAGATATACAGTAAATACATAGTGGCCCCTTAAAAACCCTCCCCGGGATCGTCTATTAGGCATACCTAATCAGGCCTAGCCTAGCCAGTAAGCTAGTGACTAATTAGGAGCCTCTTTGGCGGCAACGTATATCTCAACTATATGACCCTGACCCCCGCGTTTTGAGGGAGATGGAGCAGCACCAGCCTTTTAAGGGGTTCGAAGCACCATCTGGTGTAGAGAGATGTGAGTGCCCCATAAAACAATCCCCAGACATGGAAGATAACAGATAGCTAGATGCATTACCGAAGAGGGTTTTGCGACTCCTTGGTGACGATTTTCAGCTGATGAGGATTGATGATTCATCAAATGACAGCATACTTCCATCTAAGGCGGAAAATTTGTATGAAATCGAATCGTTGTGCGGGATGAAGCCATTCTGTCAGTATTGTACTAAAAACAATCCCGGTCAAGATTTCGATAGTAGTGGTGGTGATGACAGTGATGAAGACACGGTCTATTCAAGTTTCTAAATGGCTACTAGATCCAAAGAAGGATTCAATTCAACATATGTCAGCGGTATCTTCATTCAATAAAGCGTTTTATAGTAAAGCCATACTCTCTTGTTGAATATTGTCAACTTGATACCTTGCCTTGTACAAGGATATTTTTCAAATCACTGTTCTTGTAATGCCGAGACCAACATAGGTACACATAGACTGCGATAACACAAGAAGATGATGGGGTCTGTTGAAAGCAGGCAGCCAAAACCGCTGTCACGTTCGTGGCCGATTAAACATCTGGTTTTAGAAATTGTCTAGTGGGTAGCAGAAACAATAACCTCCTACGTCTTAGGTTACAAAAATAAATAGTCTAAGAATCATAGTCTAAGGAGCATAAAGTGACCTATTAATTTCGTCTCTTATGCTTCTAGCGGCCAATCTTTCTGATACCCTGAGGCCAGGCTGTCTTGGTGAGTACAGGGTAGGGGAGGCGACGGCGGGGATGAATGATGATCCGCACTCCCGTGACTTCCCCACCTTTGAGATCACCAGGTAACCGCCAGGCTGAGGAATCTTGAGCGCTTCTGCCAAAGTCATTACAATAGCGTTTTTTTTTTCAATCCTGCCGAAACCTTGTATACAGCATTGGCCGAGGACAGAGAGAGAGGCGTCGCTAACAGCATGAAGCTTAAAGGAATACTCCATGCTCTTCTGGTGCTAGGGGCTTCTGGGGTAGCCCTGACAGGTGCGCTACTCTTCTCCACTGATTCACGATACCCGACGCTAACCATCAAAGATACGACCCACGACTACAGCGGACCTTACGATCTCGGACTTCACGACGGAAATAACCCAACAATACAAAAGAATTATAAAGGATGGGTGAACCCAGAGGACCTTGCTCCTATGCCACAGTGCATTGCCCAGCAAGACCAGGCTGCCTGGCTGAGTGCTATGACCCGATGTACCAGACATCGATGCACTAATCACTTCATTTTCTGCACGCACTATCAGTGGCTCACTGAACTCAGCTGTCTCAGTAACGAATTCTCCCCGACCACCATCCAACGTTACGTCTCGTTTTGCAGTCGGTCGGTACTGGCCAAAGCACAACTGGCCGAATGGATACAGCAAATCACCGGTCGGACTTGGCTGGTACACCTCGGTGACACCAATGGGCTACAGAGTTTGTCCCCGAGAAGCTTGACACAAGGATACAATATCGTCAGCGTAGAACAAAAGGCACCAACGTGCCTCAGACAATCGGCATCCACACTCAATGAACCGTTTGAACATGTGCTGGGATCTTGCAGTTTCACGGGCGTGACAATCCACGAGGGCAACGCAGCTCGGCCCTGGGAATACAGCACAGCTCGGAAGTCTATGACTGCCCTTGGCTATGATACCGCCGGGTATGACCTGACCAACTCGCACATACCTCCAGGCGAGTATTTCGACAGAGAATGCTTTTGCAATTATTTCTCGATCGATGCAGAGCACGAACCGTGTTCAGACCAACTCGAGTTGACAAAGGAGAGACTATGGTTGCATGCCATATGCGGATCTTCAAAACTCCCTGCGAACTGGAAAAAGCCACTGAAGATTATTGGAGAGAATTATATCCCGACATCCAGATGGGCAAGATCTTCAGACCTTCCAGACATGCCGCAGAGCATACCAGAATTCTCCGAACAGTGTCGAACTGAAGCATGCAATACCGACTCAGAAGGCTTTTGCCAGGTAGAGCCCGCCATAGACAGATCCTGTGTGTGTGGAAAACTCGATTACAGCCTTTGTCAAGGATCCTGTCAGAACTTCGTGTCAAGAAAGAAGTACGTCAGGTGGCTTGTAGATCTCTGCGACGATGTTCAAGACTGGCATGGGCTGCCCAATGATTGGCATGGACTATTGTTGCCTCGGCCTCGCGACATGATCCCATGGGGTTGGAATCTGAGATCAGAAAACGAGAAAGACACGAACTGCCCGTCCTATACAACAAACGTCAGCAGCCTTGCCATTATCAATATACTGACTGCTCTTGCTGTGTACTTTGGAGAGAGGTTATCTCGAAATGTCAAGATCGTCGAATCTCCCCCGAAAAGTCCAGTTTGGGTCCTGCGAGGGCTCGTACTTGCCAGTGTCCAGTCAATAGGCCACTGGATCGTGGTCAATACTATTCAGAGTACACCGGGCTACGAGAACGTCCCCACATTACAACTCATTCTTCTCTTTTGCACAATGCCTCATCTTGGTTGGCTCGCGATAGGAGCCAAGCGGATTCATCGTTCCGAATCAAAAGATCTGACCGCGGCATGCTCGGCGCTCTACGGCGAGGTTTTCCTGCAGATCCCCACCTTGTATTTCATGACTACGGTTGCGAACTACGGATTGAGGAATGGTTTCTATTCTGGTATCTTGCCACATACAGATTTGGGGTATTCCGCTTGGATGATGTACGGTGGAGCTGTCCTGTGGCTCGTGCCTGTGGCGATCATGACTGTAAAGATCATGCGAATCCTGATTCTGACATTCGCTTCCCATACTCAGATATACAGGCTACCGGAGGACCTATCTCAATGCGATGGTAATGGATGTACGCCACTCAACGACAAAGATGAAACTGATCATTTGTTCAATCCTGGGTACAGTGATTCGGGAGATGGGCTCAGCTATGGTACTATACCAGAGGTGGCTGGGCCCGGTCAACCCCCCGAGCATTCAAGGGAGCCTCATCCAAGTCTGTACGTCGTTTTGACTACCGGTCTTCCTGTAACATTCCTAGCTCGATGTCTCTTCTGGATTGGGTTCATTCGTGTCAGTGGAGCCAAGTAAGTCAACCTCCACTCATAAAACGGCTTTCATTGCTAACTGATCACAGTTACTGTCCTCAATCACTTGGTATCTTGACTACCGTATGGATGGCTACTTCACTGATTCAGGTCACTCTCAAGTTTATCATTTAGATACGACGAAAACCTTTCAACAGGTCTCTGAGAAAACGTACGCTATGGATGTTGAGTTGGACCATGACCGAAATAATACTCTGAAGTATCAACGGTGTCAATTAGTTCAGAATCTACAACAATTGCGACACCCGCTGCCTGCTAGTGATGCTTTGTATTGCTTTTTTATTGAGCGTGTAGTACAGTTGGCTCCACAAGCAAAGCCACATTACTGCTAATTTGTAACATTGTTCAAGTAAATGATATTCATAGACAAGGTTAAAATGATGAAAACTACGAAATAAAATAAATCCTCTCCGAGATGGTATCACTAAAAATGCCGGTATACTCTGTCGTATTAACCCCGCTGACCCAATGTCATCGATGACCCATCGTCTAAGCTTGAAGCTCAGTTCAACATTCATGCCACGAACAATCTATACTTGGCTCCATGTAGTGTTGTGTAGAATCCTTTCCTTCAATGCCAGATGATCATGAATCGCACCGACACTCGACATCAGATTAGGATCTAATGTCAAGTGCTCCACTGAGAAATTTGCGTCCTCGACATCCACAACTTCTTTCCAGAGCGTCTGTGTTTTCTCTGACATCATGAAAGACGAAGTAGACTTCCAGCTTATGCAGCTGGTGCGTCGATCAATCCTCCGATACGTGAAAATAGCAACACGAGATGACTTGCCCTGCGGTGGTCTTTGGTACGATGTCTGGTAATACCAGCATTCAAGAATCTCGAGCTTGGGCATTTCCTTTGCCATTTCTGCCGCGTGACACAACATCTCATCGCGCCAATCGTGTCCGTTCAAAAGTAAACGACTTGAGGTCAAGGCAAGCGTCTTCAATATCTTATACCCGATATTGTGACGAGAGAAGAAGATGTACATCGCATCGAAAACGAATGATATCGCCAAATTTTCCAGGTTGCCTCTGAAAACGGGGAGTAAGTTTGCGCCATCAGCGCCCATCCTCACTGCTGTCGGACGACGGTGATAAGGAGTATCCTTTTCGTTGTAAAACGAAAAGTCTTTGGTTGAGGGGGGCAACACGAAATCTAGAAAATCCAAGTGTGGTTAGTATATTGTCAGTTGAATATTAGGAAGAAACACATACCATAATTATAATACATGTCTCCTGGGTCTGTAAAACACCAACGCTCAACGTGGACATACTCCAAACATGTCAAAGCGCCCATAATGACATTTAGGGAGGATGGTGCCATATTTGGAAAGTATCTCCGGCGAACAAGAAGTTTGGAGATACATCTTACCTTGGGTATCAAAGGTGGCACCCGACCCTGGAATTTGAGAGGCTTGAGGCCGAGCAATTCCGTTGCGTTAGAGTGCCATGCGGATTCCGAGTCCTCCCAACGACCGCCGAAGAATATGTCATCAGGGAGCTCAAATACTCGCATGTGTTTTTTAAGGAGGTCTGGCGATCGCTTCCGTGGTGAGACGGACATTGAATGATTTTGGGGAGTTGCCGCGGATGCAGGCCTTGCTTGGATAGGCGAGACTAGACCAAGCTCGAAGGTGATACCATGACCATCCCACTGCGAAAGGACATTAAAGAAACTCTGAATTGCTTTGGTAAAGCATGTTTCATTGAAGTCAAAACTGTTTTCCGCGTCGAATGTTTTTCCCTTGCAAAGGAAGATTTCAAGCAGAATGTGCTTGACTAGATGTGTGCGGCCTTTCGAGTAAGAAGTGAATTCCTTCAGGTTCTTGAGGTTCACTGTCAGACTTCGAAATAGTTCCCGTTCGACGATAAATTGCCAAGATTTGGAAACTGCGGCAAAGTTAGAGAGATTGACGCTGGTGTTCTCTCTTCCTAAAGTAAAAAGATAACCTAGGATATCGAGTTGGAGCTCGAATGGAATAGAACGAGATGTAGTCGGCTGCGTGGTGATTGTGGTGGCAGAAGTCATCTTGAGTGAAGTGTTTGACTCAAGATTTCTACCGGTAGCAAGTGATGGACGAAGGCACTTTATATAGTTGGCAAGAGGACGCAAACTCAAGAATATTAGATTTTAAACCATGGAAGTAGGTTCTCGCCAGCCAAAGTAAGAGTTGTTGGGAAAGTCAGTTATTTAGATAAATTGGTCTCCTTGATGTGTTGAGTTTCTCATGCGTACTGATCCCTTAGTTTACGTATACATTCTTTTGATATATGCCCGCAGAATTAATTTAGGCGCTTTCAGGTTCACTGAAGTTTTTCATACAATTGAGTCAGACTGCGCAGATAAATTGCACAAATCCTATAGGGTTCCTCTCAACGTGAAGATTCCTGATGTAAGCCTGGTGAAAAACTATTCACATCCTTTATTAGTTCTTGGCATTTTACTTAGTTATGTATTGTGAATACTGAAAACGGTTGTATAGATACTATAGAGTGGTTGATTGAACCTCAACAAGTATCGCGTAGCTTGTACCAGATGCCCCGGCTAGAAACAGATAATACATACCATGACTCACGTGACTGACTTACATATCTGTCATCTTCCCTCAGTACCTTCTGTAATGACGCGGCCAGAAACTAAGCCATCATAATATTCTCGAAATTACATCTCGGCTGATAGGCGAATACTGCCTGTCACAATAATAACATCAACAACAACTTCACTATTACAAAACAAAATGCATCATATACCGGTTCAGCCAGTCGGGTGTCTCGACGAAAAGGCACAGGCCATTAGAGCCGAGGAAACGGCTGAGGACACTAATGAACACGAAAACACCAAGGAACTTGTTATATCATGGCTAGCGCGATGTATACACAACCTTGATGGGAAACACGATATCTGCAACCAAGGCGACAATGACTACACCCCTCTTCGTCTTTTGGATGTCCGACATTCTCTAGAAAACAATATGGTTCTCCTAGTCTGTCGAAATGAGGAGGACGATACATTCGAGGGCGTTGAATACGCGACTTTGAGTTACTACAGAGGTCCGAGTGCGGCTGCAGAAAACCCAATGCTGGTGACACAGAATCTTGAAACTTGGCAAACAGAGGGTCTCAGCTGGGATCTCCTTCCAAAGACCTTCCAAGACGCCTTCAGAATTGCATCTTGGTTAGGGCTGAACTGGATTTGGATTGACTCCATGTGCATCATCCAAGACTCTCGATCGGATTGGAAATTCGAGACAAAAGTGATGGATGAAATTTATGCGGGTGCTAAAGTCAACATTTCAGCTGATATTGGAGAAGACAGTCAGGCAGGCTGCTTTATGCAACGCCAAAAGGCCGACTGCAATCCCCAGGTCCCTGAGGAAGAGTGTGCAGGGACGGCGGACCACAAATTTGAATTGATGAACTCTGCACCTTCACTCACGCGAGCTTGGATTCACCGTGAGAGACAATTATCAAGGCGAATTATACACTGCACCGCCAAAGGAATGATCTGGGAATGTTGTGCGCTTGATAATGCCGGCTTCGCTAGCGAAACAATACCAAGAGGGTCACCCTTCGTGAAGGCTTTCAACGGAGAGACGAAGTTCCAAATTCAGATCGCAAACGCTTCAGATCGGAACCTAAGAAGTAGCGAACGGCGGGAAAGGCTACACATGCTGTGGAACTCAACTTGTCAAGAATTCGCAAACAAAGCTGTTTCACAACCGTCAGACTTGCCTTATATACTCTGGGGCATGGCTTTTCAATTCCACACACTGTTCAATGGCGAGGAATTCGCTTGCGGACACTGGCGATCTAACTTGGCTGAGTCACTTACCTGGTGGATTCCTGGGGTGAAACCCGAACATGAGGAGTACCTGGCACCTTCATGGTCCTGGCTCAGCGCTGGATGTCCGGTCCAATTACCTCAACTAGACCCTAAGAGGCATAAGCGAACTGTCGTCGACATACTCTCTATCTCAAGGGCCTACGAATCACGTCCCGATAACGGCTTTGGTAAGCATGCTCCCGGGTCGTCCGTGTCTGTGCATGGCTTCTTGCGTAAGCTACGCTTTGATCATAGCGGTAATGAAGAAGGTGTCATTACTTTGAGTGTCGTTGAGGAGGATGAACACGGCAACCCTCGCATCCGTCGCATCGGCCCAAGCACAAATCTCAATAACGATCCTGCGTTTCGTATGTCGATGGACCGGTATGAAAAACTGCCTCCTCGAGGATTGGAATGCTACGCCCTGTTCACAACGTTGCAGGAATCTGCAAATGATGAAATCGAGTGTCAGCGACATCTTGACTGTATCTTGCTGGAGTACGACTCGGTTAAACACAACGGGCATTATCAGTACCACACGTACAAGAGGATCGGTACAATGGATAACATTAGCGATTTGTACAGTCTGAAACTTCGTTATCGGGTTGCACCCACGGCGACAATCCCGGAGGCTGCCGTGTTACAAGACGATATATGGGCTTTGCTTTCCCAGTACCTCAGCTACACCCGCCGGTCCGTCATCCGTAAATTCAGGAAGAGCGGGGTGCCAGATGAAAGCGGATATTCAACTGTTGAAGTCTCAGAGACAGATGATAGCGAATGGGAAGAGGAGTTGTGGACATCGCGACCCCAGAGTGCAGTTAACGTCAACGAAAACGAACAGCAAAAAGAAGTACGATCCGTTTCTTCAGAGATGTTCGACGAAAGTACAGGTTTACCAGATGATTTGAGCACCACTAGTGAGCAGGAACAAGTTGATGATGAGGTACAGAGACACCACCTAGAGCTTGTTCACTTGCGTGACATAATCACGCGAATTCATAACCACCCATCCTCGGGTGTCACACCAGTTACTGCCGCGGAGTACAAAGAAGAAGTATCGCATAATTTGCAACAAATATTGTCGTTTGAATCAGAGACGGTGGCCTACGGAGTTAATATTCAAGAGGATCCAGGGGCTATCTTATATCAGTTTGATGACTTGTTGAGGATATGTCAGAAGAAATATAATGTAGTACCTTGGTTGAAACAGTTGGAGTCTTCTGTATTTATAATCGCCTAAGTATTGGACTCTTCTCGTTTCGAGACCTTGCCATAAGCTAAGATATTGATACATCACAATTCGCCAAGTCAACTAATCATCTCACGATCGTACATATTTCAGTAGTCTGAAGCATTGATAGAAAGTCTCTTCGTATATATATTCTCAAACATTATGCATTACCACGTTTTTGCATGCAGACGCTCTATGTACTGGTGTCCACCCTGGCAAAATCATTGAACTATCACCAGCTTACTTGGGAAGGTTGGCAGGGGTGTAAGACTGGTCAGGCTTAACAACCTTTCCTCCCTGAACCTGCTTATCGGTATAAGCAGGCCAGACAATCTGTCTCTTAGACGAAACAACAGAGAAAGTAGTGAATCCGTTTCCGGGGCCGAACTGGCCGCTCCAGCCAGAGGTGACGGTGAAGTCACCGCACTTGACTGGGCCGCCGTTGCGCTGAGAGGCCTTGCTGCCCTTGACGACAAACTTGCAGGGAGTGGCAGCACCTTGATGGGTGTTGACCTTGAAGTTCCAGGTGCAGGAGCTGTCGTCCTTGGCACAGCTGCGCTGCATGCTCTGGATGGTCCACTGGGGAGTGGCGGCCATCATGTTGACGGCGGGATCGGCGGGGGCAGCGGATACGCTGGTGGCTGAGAGGACAGCGGCGAGGAAGGCGAGGGAGAACTGCATGTTTGTGGTTTGGTGGTTGTTCTGGAAGGGATTAGTATGTTTCGGAGAAGTCTTGTAATGATGTACTGACTTGGAAGTAGAGTGAAAAGTTACTGTTGTAGATATTGAAGCGAGTGACTGAGTTGTGAGTGATGATGATGATAATGAAAAACGGCTGGATGTCGTCCCTTATATAGGTTTCTGTACGGCATTCCCGGTTCAGATATCTGACTTTACGATACTATACGGGCTTCGATTCGCAGCGTGTCCATCATGGAACGATCTTAATCTCGACCAATCCATTACAGACTTTTCTAGCCTATACTCAAAAAAATGCACCAAATGATCCACGTGGTAAGCTTATTGCGGTCAAGTAGCATGATTTATCCATAAGCAGTCTAGTCACATCTCGTATCACCATTAGCGGTGTTAGTTATTTTGGGAGCCAAGACCCTTGCATTTCCGTGAATTCAGCCCAAAAGTGAGCGGCTGACAGTTATAGTAACGGGAAACTCGCTCGTATAAGTCTCGGATCATTCCATCGTCTGTGAATTATCGAAAGGCGATACCCGAAGCGTCCGTGTCGACTTGAAGCTATGGCTATATTTGGATAAAGTTGAATTCCTCTTCCTTGTCTAGTGACGCCACTTGTCGTTTATTTCGGAACATCGGCATTATTTCCAGGGGTCAAGGGGTCTCGGCTCTGCCCGCTCCCCACGTTTATCCTTGTCTGTTACGTTACGAGGAAAAGCTTAGCTTTACGGATCATCATCATGCTACGTCGTACCGGGTAGGCCGGTGGTGACAGAAAAGTTGAGCTCAAGGCTTTAGATATAGTACAAAAATACACAACCATAGCTTCCATTCTAAACAGGACAGCATGGCAGACTAATTTCCTTCTTTATAATTGCTCCCGTCATTTGACCTAATACCCTGAGGCTAGTCTATCGAGGAGCGATTGGTAGGGCCTTAGAATTATGAGACAGGTGATGTCATTGATTTGAATCCTTTGTCCCACCGCTTTTTAACATTAACCGTTGCCCTCTCCAAGTCACTCGTTGACGCTATTCACTTGCCGAAGGACTTGTAGTAGACAAATGCAGAATGTGCCCAATAGCACGATGTGCAGCAAGCAATCCGGGATCTGGCAGATCATCCTCCTCGCCATAGAAAACGGACAGCTTTCTCTTGACTGGAAGGCCGCGGATACCTGGAGGGAACGCCTTGATTTCGTAGGTATCTTCTTCACCCTCAACGGGATCAAAAAAGATACGAAATTGGCTGAACGCTTGATGCAAACTGGCACTTAGAGTAAGTGCGTTCTTCGGGCTGGCGTCCTCAATTGTCTTGAAAAGGCCGTGATGAATCATGTTGAGAATTGCACGTTGCATGCACTTTCCAGATTCCTGTTATAGTGTTAGTAGGACTGATCTGATCCATTTGTAGCATGAAGGATTCTTACCAGGTCTCTTGAGAAACTACCTCTCTGGAAGAAGAAGGAATGGGGCAGGATTTGCGCAATCTCTAGCTTGTCGAAGCTATTTGGTATGGGGCCATACAAGCGTTTACCATCATCGTCGACACAGCGCTCTCCGTAGGTTCGATACCGCAGAAAGGCTTCATGCGCATCAAATACTCCTGAAATAACACAGCGATGTTGATCTCGCATGAGGCAGACACGCTGGAGGCGGTGGAGACGGTGCAGTCGATAAAGCATCTCCGAAAACGTATGAGAATCACCCTCAGAAACAATGTCCAAGTTATATGGTGGCGACCGTTGTGCCATCTCTCCAGTCGATGCTTTTACTATTGTAATGTCAGTGATGAACCAGCACGAGATAGAGTGCAACCATACGTGGAAGGAAGAATGCTTCCAATAGAAGGTTGGCGAATCTATTTAGGCCAGCTTGCAACGCATCTCGGAGGGTGGCGTTCTCGAGATCAACATTGTCGTCAGATGAATACAATACTCCCATGTGACCAAGTGCAACAAGGACAAGGAGATCCTTTGATGATTGGTTGCAAGCATATTCATAGGTGAACTTGACAATCTTCAATTTGTCATAATAGCCTATTTTGATGTCATCGTTATTGTTCTCAAAATACGTGATAATCTGATGAAAACGACGGATGGCCGAAACCCGATTGGCTTCGGACGTAAAAGGAGTGGGATGTCCGTGATCCATTTTGTAGAGTAGACTGGTACTTGAAACCTGGCACCTTGATTGGTTGATTAGATGTCGTTGCGTATCTTGAGGAATGAATTGATTTGTTGTGTTAGTGGTGAAAGAAGGAAGAGTCTTGCGCCGTCCGGATGCCTCATTAAATACTTGTCCCACGAAATAAAAGTCTGTCTTAAAGTTCAAATGTTCTCCATTAATATTTAGGAATCTGTATCAGTGACTCCTTATTCAAAAGGTTATTTGTTGTAAAACAACTTTATATCCATGTGGTTGGCCAATACTCATACAATGTATACCAGAAAATATTGAGTTGATTTTTAATGTATACTTTAGGACTTATGCCTTGGATATCTTCAAATAATAGTATACCAGAAAAGACTCACTTCGACCTTGAGGGTACAAATATCAGTGGCTTAAAAGGTATGATCTAGGCAGAAAAGACCAACCTACTTATAATACAATTTATAGACTACTGATTATTTACCGTCAGATTCGAATTGACAAATATTCTACTACGCAGCAGAAGAGGTAGAGAACTATCTGAACGACTCAAGAAAGGTGGCACAACTGGTTTGGACTACAAAAGTCATGACATTAAAATATATATTTTATACTATTTAAGCCAAACTCTTGGGAACCTCGTAACTAGAACTTATATCAAGCTTCTCATCGATGTAAGCGCCTGCCCCGGAAAGATGTAGAATCTGCGCCATAGCACGATGTACATTTAATAACCGGGCCGATGGCATATCGATACTTGTATCCTGAGGAACGAAAAGGGTTCGAGTGAGTGGCTGATTGAGTGCACGAGGTAGAAATGTCTTGATGACATATGTATTTTCCTCCTTTCCAACCCGCTCAAAAAACATGCCAAAGTTGCTGAAAGAAAACTCATTTCTTGCGGTCAGCGTCAAGGTATTGGACACACCCCTAATCATGTCGGTAACGCCATCATCCAGAAGTTCGAGTACCGCATTATTACCGGTATATATTCTGTCAACTGGTGGTAGGATATGCGTGACTACCAGACGATCTTGGTTGTATCCGGTACCAAATAACCGAGCGCCGTCGTCGTCAACAGCGCCTTCTGGACCATGTCTTTCGTAACGCTCCATAGCTTCATCGACGTCGAACTTGCGTGATACAACACACTTATGTCTGTCTCGTATGAGGCAAGCTGAAGAAGATTCTGCGGTTGGTTCTCGCTTAAATAGAGCCCACAATCTGACTGCAAAGTTGTTAGTGAAAGGACATGACATTCGTTGTAAACAAGGATCTGACATGGTTGGAAGTAAAAATTCATTAGATGGTCCGCAAAACGATACAGACTGTCTTTGAAGTCAAACGAGAGTTCGGTATCGTCTGGAAAATATTCCAGTCCCATTTGATGATATGCAGTGACCAAGAAACGATCCTGCGATCGTTGACTGCAACAATGTTCGTAAGTGAGCTGAACGAGCCTCGCCCTGTCAAATCCACCGAGTTTGATGTCATCATTTTTCTGATACATCGCAATGACTTGGTAGAAACGAACAAGAGCCTCAACCCGTTCAGACTCGGACCGGAAAGGCCGAGATGAATCGGGGTGAAAAACGGAGTTTGTTGACAACATGTTTTATGGTAGGTAATGGGCGTTTCTTGGTTGGTCGATTGCTAGACGAGTCTTTGGCGAATGTGACTGGTTTGATGTTGATGTTTAAAACAAGAAGAAACATGTGTGGTGTGGGCGTCTTAATATATACTGCCACCAGGTGTGAATCTATTTTATAGTTTAGGTGTTGCTGTGTTGACAGTCAGGTAGCTTCATCCATAAGTTCTTATTGTGAAAGTTATTGGTCATATGATAACTCTATCAATTTAAGTTATTTGATCTCCAGGAACAATACTCATACGTATTTAACCAATGAAAATTAACTTTCGGTTTAATCGTATTCTATCTATCTACTAAATTGAGAATTGTAGTTATGTTCTCTTTGCACAATTCACCAAGATTGATAAAAGGTTCTGCTTCCAAGTCGGTATACACTCCTCCAAACTTATCCTTACCCACTCCAGATGAATCATCCTCCGGATAAGCCTTGTCAGCCATCCACATACGCCCATCTATAATTCCTGGATGGATAGGCTTCCCTTCTTGTATATGCGCTCTCGCTTGTTCAAGCAGCGTGGTAGTATATCGATAGAACCAGAAGTGCTTGTACCGTTCAAGAAAGAATCGTTTATTGCATGTGTTGTGGTAAAATGCGTAGATGCTTTCCGACCCGATGTTAGTCGCCAAATAAGTTTGCTGAATCCACTGCCTCTGTGGTAATGATATTTCCAATTCAGGGACAGCTGATAACCTCTCCCAAACTCTGCCAAAAGCTTGATAAAGATTTGAAGGCATTTGAATACTATATGGCCGAAAAGAAGAACCTTGTTGTAAAAAGTCCCGGTCGATGGATGCAGTGAGATCGTGGTTCTTGTATTTGAGGAACTGAATCTCGAGTTCATTGCGACACTGAGTTTGAGTAAATGCAGAATCAAAGTCTACAAAGACATGAAACTCTGTAATATCTTCTGGTCCATCTCTCGGTCTTGGTAGTGAGGTAAGGTTGCTCAAGTCCATGGGATACTCTCCGTCGTTCATATCGAGAGCACGATGGTATTCTTGGCGCACATAAAGTTGAGCTGTGAACCATTGATCCATGTGATGAATCCTGACCTTGTCTGTGTCTTCTGGATCAACATTTTCGTCATCCGCCCTGACAAGATCGAGCACAGCTTTGACAAACTTTCTTACGTCACCCACAGGTCCCATGATGGTACCTGAGTTGAGGTACCGTGAGTCTAGAAACCTTGCGTCCTCGTTCCCGGTCCTGGCACTAAATTTGTAGCGGGGAGAGTTTGATGCTGGCATCAATGGACACATGGGCTCATTCGGTGATCCGACAAAGCACATCTTCCCAGCACCGTAGAGAATAGTTTGACGAATCCCAAGCTCATGCAACTGATCAACGGTAAGTCCTCTTTGGTCAGCAAGCCGTTGTTCAGACTTTTTTGAAATGTCAAAGTAACGCTCGATCATAACCTCTGCAGGTAATTGTGCTAGCACATCGAAGCTATCAACAATGATAACTAGGTCATCATCTTGCGCACTGAGATTGTCAAAGTAACGATTCATGACACGTAGTTTGGCGAGATGGTCTGCCGAGTCAAATTCATTCTCGCCCTTGAAGCCGATTAACGTAGGGATGGGATATTGGTTGACAAGCGCCGAGACTATGCCAGCACAGACAGCGTCGTTGACTATACTCGAGGGAATGAGGTAGTGGAGACGAGAAGTTTTTGGCTCTCCATGATGTGATGATTTGGTCTGGGAAACGTCAACATGTTGGACAGTTGATTTACGATAAAAAACAATGACACTTACGATGAATTGGTGATGTGGATTACTAGCGAATAGCCATGTCAAACAGAAGATAAACACGGCCACAATAATTATTGTGCGCCGTCTAACTATCTTGGACACAAATTCCATTCGGATTATAGATAATGTGTACTTCTATTATCGAATACGAGCGTAAAGAAGATTGTAAAAACTGGGCAAATGCAGAGATCTCAATCCTTGAGCAAAAAGCATCACTTTGTTTCCCCCCCTGAGCCATTCCTCAGTTGGTTAGTGCTCTATAATATTGGTTGAAGTTGCTTCTGTAGCTTACGATCCCCTGAGCTAAGAAATAGTGGCGTGCAGGGATTTCACCTGTGGCTTGCCTTGCCCCTTTAAAGGCGCGTGGAATAATAACCAAGTCAACTTTAAGGATTTGCAGAAAACGACTTCAAGAGATATCACCAAATGCTTCGATAATGAAAGCTTCTTTGACTCGGCGCGCACTTTATGCGACTATTTCGCTGGCGCTGACTTGGATTCTCGCCCTGATTTACCGAGAGTCTTTGGTCAATTCAGTAAAATCACAACTGACATTTTCTGAGTCTTCTGGTATCCTGATCAAAGACAAGGTCGCCACCATTACCGATACTCTTTTCACCCCACGATTGATTCCTCTCATTCTTCATTATCGCGCAGTTCTTGGTCCTTCATGGCCCATTGTTTTCTTCACTTCTCAACATACATTTGATAAACATTTCTCACACTCCGCATCTGCAGCATGGCGTCAAGCTGTAGCAGATGGATCCATTGAGACACGAATAATATCATCTGAATTCAATCTCACTTCACGAAAGGGTGTTAATTCTTATTTCTCAAACCCTTGGCTGTGGGAACAACTTGCACCAGCCAAACATGTTCTTGTCTTTCAAGCCGATGCAATACTTTGCGCAAATGCACAAAAAGCCGTTGATGATTACCTCGAATGGGATTTTATTGGCGCTCCTCTCAACGACACACGACAAGTCTTCAACGGTGGCCTGTCCCTCCGTAACAGACAGATGACGCTTGAAATCGTCAACAACAGAGACTGGTGGGAAGATATGAACACAAAAGGCGCAGAGTATCAGGGTCATGGCGAGGATTACTGGATGAGTGTGTTGATGCGCGAAAGAGGAGCTCATCTCCCATCCGTCCAAGAGGCGTTAACCTTTTCTAAGCAGTTACCCTGGCACTTTGAGCTACCGGGGTACCCTATCGGGTATCACAGGGTACACAGGCAGCTGAGAAGGGATAAGAAGGCTATTCCCAGAATACGGGAGTGGTGTCCCGAGATTGATTTGGCGGGAACTGGAAAACTACGGTGAATTGATAGATAACAAGTAAAAACAAAAGCTTTCAACCATTTTAAACTTGATCAACGCCACTTGCCATGGATATCCACTAAAGATTGAGATATTAGCGGGTACCGGGGCAACTAATAAACGTTAAATCTCGCTAGGCCTAGATGCACCTCCTTATGACCGACTCGATTTCCATCGCATCTCCCTCAATCAATTACCTACACACACAAAGAAACACCCACAATGCCAAATCGATTTCTTATTTGGGGCGCAACAGGCTGGGTAGCCGGCCACCTTGAAGCCCTTCTCAAGAAACAAGGCAAAGAAGTACACACAACAAGCGTCCGTATGGAAAACATGTCTCAAGTGGCAGAAGAACTGAAAAGAATTCAACCAACACATGTCCTAAACGCTGCTGGTTGTACGGGTCGACCCAACGTTGACTGGTGCGAAGACAACAAGGCACAGACAGTCCGGTCCAACGTTATCGGTACGCTGACTCTAGCTGATCAGTGCAACCAACTCGGCATTCATTGTACTGTCTTTGCAACAGGTTGTATTTATCAGTATGATGAGAAGCATCCTATTGGTGGTGCCGGATTTACAGAGCAAGATGTGCCAAATTTTACGGGGAGTTTTTATTCCATGACAAAAGGACATGTTGAGCCGGTAAGTCAAGCACCTTAATCCGATATTCCCCTCCATGACAAAACTAAGATCTGACATGTTCAAGATCTTATCTTGTTATGATAACGTGCTCATTCTCCGATTACGCATGCCTGTCAGCGACGATTTACATGCGAGAAACTTTGTCACCAAGATTTTAAACTACGAACATGTCGTCGACATACCAAACAGCAACACAATTCTTCACGACCTCCTCCCTCTTTCCATCTCACTAGCAGAACACGCAGACACTGGCATCTTCAATTTCACCAATCCCGGAGCTATTTCTCATAACCAAGTATTAACGCTTTTCCGACTCATAGTTCGGCCTAGTCTAACATGGCGCAACTTTTCGGTTGAGGAGCAGTCGCATGTTATAAAAGCTGAACGAAGTAATTGTATGCTTGATACGAGCAAACTTGAGGCTAAAGCTAGAGAGTATGGGTTTACTATACCAGACGTGTATGAAGCGTATAGATTGTGTTCCGAGCGTATGAAGGCATCGGGGGTTGAGTAAATGATAGTGGTGTTTTAGTGGTTTAGTGTTTTAGCAGCGAGTTTAAAATTGTCCAGAACATACCCGACCTGGTCACCGACGGCCCAGCCCCCTGAACCCGCAGTAGCGTCAGGGGAAACTTTTATTTTTACTCATCACCAATTTTGATACGTTAGTCCTTGATTCTTCCACTCTTTTCTCTTCTGAACGATTGCAATCTCAGCCAAGTGCAACTCCTCAGCAGACCAAATGTCATCCAATACCTCTTCGGCAAATGAATTCACCGTATCTACAGGCTTTAAACTCCAGGATCTGAGTCATGATCATCGAAAATTACCCTACAGCGATGAGGAGAGTAGTCCGTTCTTGTCAGAACACCAAGAAAAAGATGTCAAGGACCACCAAATTGAGTCAAATCAAAACCGAAAAAAAGCTTCTTTTTGGATAGTTATTAATATTATTGCAACCGTTCTTATTGTAAGACAATTTTATTCTCCACTGGCCTGTGTGATTCTGACAACTACATAGGTGTTCACCAATAAAGCCATTTTCGATGATGATAATCTCAAATTCATCCAGCTGAGTTTTGCAGCATTCCACTTCTCAACAACTTGGCTGGTTCTCTGGATCATCTCTAGAGAGCGTTTTGCCTTTTTCACGCCCAAGCATGTTTCCCTCACACAAATGCTTCCACTCAGCGTCGTCATGACGCTAAACATCATTTTTCCAAATCTCTCCCTCGCGTTCTCAACCGTCACATTTTATCAAGTTGCTCGCGTCTTGGTAACTCCATGTGTGGCAATTCTCGATTATGTCCTATACAAAGTTTCTGTGTCTGGTATAGCAGCTTCAACACTTGTCGTTGCATGTCTTGGTGTCGCCATGGTATCTTACTACGATTCGAGACCATCGGATGATGCCAATGTCAAAACTACTTCGCAACTCGGAATTGTATTTGCTTTGATGGGTGTTGTTTTCTCATCTCTTTACACAGTCTGGATTGCGGCGTTCAGGAAAAAGCTTGTCATCTCAAGTATGCAGTTACTTCTCAACCAGGCTCCTTTGTCTGCTTTTCTTTTGCTCTATTTTATTCCCTGGGTTGATGAGTTCCCAGTCATAAATCAAGTCAGCATCAGCCACTGGGTGCTCATTCCGTTTGTAAGTTACTCTACTCCCTGATCCCAGTATGTACAGAAACTGATAGTTATCTAGTCTGGCATCTTGGCAATGCTGATTAACATTTCTCAATTCTTCATCATCGCAGAAACTGGCCCTATCGCTAGCACTGTAGTGGGCCACACCAAAACATGCACAATAGTGGTCCTCAGCTGGGCAATTTCGGGTCGAGTCGCAACCGATATGTCCGTTGTTGGTCTACTAACAGCTCTGGCGGGGATTTTCAGGTGAGAAAAACGCCACAACTTGGAAACCTTTTTGGCTAATCCGATCCAGCTATTCATTTGTGGTATTGAGGCAGAAATAGAGTCATGGAAAGGACGGAAAGGGCGCTGGAAAAAACAGCCGTAGCAATGTTTACAATGGGTCGACGCCACTAAACAAAAGAAATTAACCCACTAACTGAACGTGGTATAAGAATCGATAGTGTCTATTTAGCGCTTCAGCCCAAACACACGATAATTTGAGATGCATGATAAGTCTTGTAGTATAGAAAGAAATCGACTAATCATGATCCTGGACAGGGGGCCGGAATTACATTGCCATGAGGTAGAACGACTATATTACCTCTCCTTGTCGCAATCACAAGAGTGTGATTCTTGTTATCCTTCAGGTCATCTTTTGCACCAGTCACTCGTTCGACAAGCCAAGATAACTTTGTTATCACCACGTTCTTTACAATGATTTTCACCAACTTCTTCGCTGGCGTTGTCGCCCTCTCTGTCGGTGTTAGCGCCGGTCCTTGCCGTATCAGCTCCCAGTCTTCTGGATCTGTTGCTGCCACTACCACCACCGCTGCTGAGACATCATTGGCCACTTCTGTCATTCTCACCACCTCTGCCGCCGACTTTACTACTGATCTTACAACCTTCCTCACCCTCACTGGAACAGCCTCTGCGGATGTCACCTCTGCCGCTGAGGATACCACCACTGCTGCCCAGGATACAACCACTGCTGCTGAGGGTACTACCACTGCCGTTGTTGAGGAGACTACCCCTGCCGAGACCACAGCTGTCGGTACTACTGCTCTCGAGGCTACCACTACTGCCGAGGCCACTACCTCTGACGAAGTTGTCATTATTACCCCCACCATCGAATTACCTGAGGCGACGACTTCTGCTGCTGTGGCTGCACAGTGCCATACCAACGAGGAGTGCGATTCCCTTCTCGACGTAAGCGGACTGAGCTGCGCCGAAAACTATTGCGTGTGCAAAGAAGACCTCTTGTGTCACGTTGAGGCATACTAGAGGGGCGGGTAAATTTAGGGGTTGTGTGTATTCCTGTCATGTATACCTCGGGACTTACGCCTCGGAAACCTTCAAACAATAGTCAATAGTGTATTCCTGTCTTGGGAGTTGATCACTTTGTCAAGAGGATGCTATTGTCTATTGTTTGAAGGTTTGCCCGGCGTAAGTCCCGAGACATACATACATAGTCAAGAGGATGCATTTAGACTCTGGTTGAGTAGTAAATATAATACTGGTAGTGTTTTGTATATAGCCATCATTTATTACTTATCTACCATCTCAACTCGTGATATTCTGTAGAACAGAAAGGCCAATGGCAGGTCAAGTTCCAATCGCTTGCTAGGATTCCTAGTCTACCAGCAATAGCTGTAAAACCTCCCCAGTCAGCAACCGGTTCGATCAAACAGAGTGAAATGTTAAAATACAAACCCGTACCAACTTCACGTGAAAACAAGTTTTGGTGAGTATCATTCTGAGGATTTCTCAGTCAGATGAGAATGTGATGTCTCGATAAATTGACTGAAGATGTGTGCATTCATCTATCACGTGATTATACACGTGATATCCTTGACATTCAACACTCAAAGACTCCAAAGATCGATGAATGATTGTCATGCAAGTTCTCCACTCTTTCTATTCCAGCATGGGATATCTGCGGTTATTTGTATCAGATTGTCGGCAATTCTGGCTGAAAATAGCTGCATCTGGGGTTCCGTCTGTGTACGGCGATATGATGTCGGGTCTAGATGGTTCTGTAACATCGCCGACACACCAAAAATCTAGCCAAGCCACCACCATGCAGATGAGCACACGTCAGCTTTTATCTTGGAAACTGTGTTTCAGCTACGGTAATTCTGCATGAAATGCTGCATTGCGAGTCTTGATGGTCTTGTTTTATCTATCTAGAGCACCATCGAAGAGATCTAATCGTGACATTAAGACAAATAGTGAAAATATAAAATAATTATTCATTCTATTAACACCTTGGATGGCTGCGCGTTGTACAGTAGTAAACTAAACCCAAGGACGATTTGGATCGCCTTCCATCTCATATACCCGATTGTCTCCCATTTCATGCGGAGGTTGGGCCGATTCTCCACTCATCTCATAGGCCAAATGCTGCCCCATGGTTGGCAACATCCCTTGCGACGTGTCACTCTGCGCACTCGGTGACACAGGTTGATTCATCCAAGCTTGCGGCGAGGCAGAATTAGGTGAGCTCAGCGCCGTCATTGTCGAGTCTCGCCAATCGCTTTGGGCTGGGGAGGTTGGTCCCGTCTTTCCAGTATTGGGATCAGATAATGGGTCTTGTTCCATCTGATTCACCGGTATTGAATGACGAGACTTTTTCCGTGATTGTCGCACAAACCAGACGATTCCAAAAATCACAAGAGAGAGTGCAACAAATCCTCCAACTGCGCCACCAATGATGGCTCCGAGATTATTCTGGCTCGAAGGTGGCGGATTAGAAGAGGAGGAAGAGGAAGAAGAAGAAGACGGCGGTATAGTGGAAGAGCTTGATGTTGTACTTTCAGTTGTTGAGGTTTCGGAAACAGATTCACCACCATAGGTTGTGGTAGCGAAACGTGCATTCTCCTGACCCATATAAGTGAAGTATACGCTCGAAACTCGAGTCGCGGGTGTCGATGAACATCTAAAGTCCTGAATTCCATTTGGAAATGCGTACGTCCCGCAGTAGGGGGCAGACTTGTGACTACTATGTAAAAGAATCAGTACAATATCTCGAAGAGGAGATTCGTTTTTCTCACCAGAGAAGGTATACAGGGTTGTCCACGCAGGTATCGTTGCAAATGTTTTGATCCAATACCATCTCCCTATCCAGACATCTCACATGGATATCAAAGTTGTCATTCGCGAGGTCACCACAAAGAACACCTAGAGAAGGAGACCACATGCATGGGCGGTGGTTTTCGCAAGTTATAGGTAATACCGCTCGTCCTGAGAGATAGCCGCAAGTTTCATCTGGGGCTATTGTGACAATAACCTGATCGCCGGAGGAGCTGGGTGCTTCTTTTTTGAGGTCGGTTGTAATATCGGCAGTGGTAGTTGGGTCTGGGGATGGGTCCATTCCCGGTATTTGAATTGTTAGTGGAGGCTCTTCAATCTTTTGTCCAAGGGAACCCTTGACGGCCCAAAGGCCGAAGAATATCACCGTTTGTAGTCTCTTATTCATTGTCAACCAAGGTAGATGGAAATTTCCAGTAAAAGTCTCATGTTGTTTACTGTCAAGGTGTCCTGCATCCTGGTCTTGGGTTTGCTTTTACGTGATCGGAGCAAATCAGCCCAACGACAGCGGCATATGTGTATCTGCATGATGGACTGACCAATAACTATGGAGAGACGTCCTGATACACACCAATATTAGGCATGAGAAGGCCTCTCACCCAATCGTTCCACAGTATCTTCAAGTCGGAAGGTCTACTGTATCACGGCGTGACTAGCGTCCCGAGACAAATGGAGGTTTTGGAGGCTGTGATCAGATATTGACATATTCGTGCATGCGAGTGGAGATGGCGTAGCAATCAGTACAGCTTTGGTCCAGGCTCTCCAAGGATGTCAAAATACAAATTGTATGAAGATCATGTTTACTATGGTGAAGGTGGATCCTCGCGTATCTTGTTTATGTCTCCCAACAGACTACGGAGAAACCTTACACTGCATGCATGATGTTGGTGGGTGGGTGACGTGCCGCTGTGTAAGAGTCTCCGCTGATAATCGACATGGCGCGACGTAGCTATTCGTACTTGATACTTTAATATTACGCTTAAGCCGTTAGCCCCAGAGCGAGCTTCTTTGATCAACGTTATGTTAGAAGCTTAGAGCTGTGTCAACTAACGCTAGATTCGTTGCCCAAATCTTGAACAGCGAGAAATGACCATCGCTTGGGTTAGATGTCAGTAATGCATGAGTTGTTTTACTGATATTACAGATACTGGTTGTTGCTGTCTCACTGTCCGAAATTCAAATGTCAGCATCCGCCGAAACAAGGAGCTCCGAGTAGAAGCGTAGGACTTATCACGGTGTGATGTGTTTCGACAGATCTAGTAAAGCTAATAAAAGCTTCAGTGGCGCACGCCGCCATCAGCTTACAATAATGGAAATCTACAATCGATGATCAGAACTGCTTAACAAAGTAGATAAATTATGACGAAAATGAACGTCCCAATGGCTGTGAAGCGGCTTGGGATACATCGGGTCGAGATGCCTTGGCAAAACACACTTCAGCCCTTTTCAAAGCCTCTCAGATTTCGGAGGCCGAGGCTCACCAAATCAGGAATGACTAATATGACTGCAAATCAAGTTTGGTGCCAGGCTTGCATTGAGCCTCATGCAGCTGCAAGCCCCAAGGTTTAAATAGTAGCAACAGCCGTCTCACAACGGAAACGCACAACACATGTGAGAATGTCATAAATAGACACGGTAAAAGATATCACACAAGACGAGTTATCATAAAAACACAAGATAATCTAAGTCTGTTTCATGTTACAATTCATCGAAAGCTGAAATAAACAGTTAAAATGCATATTGTAAACAGCTTTGTCTTTGGTCTTCTTATTAGAGGAGCATGGGGCCAAATAGTCGATGGGCCAGCGACACAAGGTGATGGCATCATTAGCCAGCAAAACACAGCATCGCCCGCCGATGTAACTGAGCCTTCTCCACTGGAGCCAATTCCTCCCACTGCTCCAACCGCACCAACAGTTCCGACTGCACCAATAGAGCCAACCGTCCCTACTACTCCAACTGAACCGACCCAGCCTTCTATACCTACGGTGCCTACTGAACCCACTGCACCGATTGATACGATCTCGCCGACTCAGCAGAGCGAAGGAACTGATACGACTGAGCCAACATCACCATCAGAGTCAATTCCTTCAACAGAGACTGCACTGCCGACAGAGTCAGTAACTGGCTCTGTAACTGACAATGTTGAACCTACGACACCGACTGAGTCTGTCACTGGCACTGTTGAACCTACATCACCATCAGAGTCAATTACTCAAACAGAGACTGCACTACCGACAGAATCAGTGACTGACTCTGTCACTGACACTGTTGAACCTCCGTCACCTACCGACTCTACCGAACCATCTGCTTCCCAACCAGGAACCGAGTCTGTCCAACCGACCGAGCTTCCAACCGATTCTATACAGTCAAATGAGCCGGCAACTGATTCCATCGAACCAACTGTGTCTGCTCAAGGGACTGCTGAGACAGATGTTAGTCAGGCTAGCCAACCAATTGAAAGTGCAACTCAGCCCGTTGAGCCGATAGCTCCTACACAGCCGTCTGAATCTATTGCACCAACTGAGCCTACAGTAGAAGGTATTCAACAGACTGAATCCGTTGCCGCGCCCACTCAGCCGACTGAATCTATTGCACCAATTGAGCCTACTGAAACGCCTGTCCCCTCTGAATCAGCAGAAACTCCAACTGGATTTATCGCCCCAAGTGAATCTGCTCAGCCATCAGAACAGCCAACAGAGCAACCAACGGAGCAGCCGACGGAACAAACAGAGCCTGCGGGTACTACCGAGAGCATCCAGTCTACAGAACAGGCCGAGACAAGCCAAGTGGAACAACCAAGTGCTTCATTAGCACCATCCGCGACAGAAGCCCAGACTGAGCCTATAACTGAGTCGGAAGTAGTCGTGCCATCAACGCAGCAAACTGAAGCTGTGACGGAACCGATTCAGTCAACTTTAGAGACAGTAGCTCCCACAGAAGTGCTTTCTACTGTACCTACTGAGCCTATCGATACCGGAAACGAATCTACGGTCGTACCAGAAAACACCCAGGGACCCGAAAATACCTCTAATGGGCCTACTGGTATACCTGAGGGAACCCAGTCATCCCCATCAGGCTTTAGAACACTTACTACCGCCGCCCCAGAGCCTACGGATGGGGTGGCAAGGCTAGACTTGACTGAGGCTTCACTTGGCCCAGGTGCTACATTTACTGAAGTTGCAGGACAACCAGCAATGTAAGCTTCCCAACTAAAATATTATTTGGAAACGATATAAGCTAACATCATTCTTAGTCTATTGGTAGCCCCTGCTAATGGTGAAGCAAAATTCACTCTTGAAGTCAAGGAACCTATAAACATTCCAGTAGATACTCCCGTCAACGTCAGAGTGTCACTCAAAGTTGAAGAACTCGGCACCAACGAACGCCGCAAGAGGTTCCTGTTCGAAAGGGCCAGTGCAGGTACACGTCTTCAATTGATCATGAATGAGAAAGAAATCTACGACAAGCAGATCAGGTCGACAGAGGGAAAGTTTCGACAGATCAAGAGTGAAAAGACTAGACTTGTACAGAATCCCATTATTGAAGTGCTCCAGAGGGCTGGTAGTAACCCTGTTGCTGTCACGGTTCGTGGGGTATCCTTTGTCGAAGCTTCTACGCCGACAAAGAAACCGAACATCCCTGTGGTGGTTTCAAGGACAGAGGTTGTTCCTGGTACTCGACAAGAATCTGCCCCGCCGGTACAAGAACCTACAGTCCAGCCTGAAGAACCAACTGTCGAACCGCCGCAGCCGAGCGTTCAGCCAAAAGAGCCGACTATTCAACCGGTGGAGCCGACTATACCACCAGAAACCACTGGGCAGGAATCCGTTCCAGGGGTTCAGGAGTCTACAGTACCGAGAGGAAGGCCGACTGCTGCACCAACTGCTCCCGGCACAGAGTCTATCCGTGGTACTCAAGAAACGGCGGTTCCCAGTGAAACTGATAGAGGCACTCGAGTCGAAGAGTCTGGAAGCTTGCCTACATTGTCCAACTTACAGCCCGAAACTGGGACTGGAACTGCCGCTGGCTTCCCTAGCACCGTCAATCCTGTTCAGTCTAGTCCAACAAGTACCCCTGGTCCTGTGCAGATCCGTCCGAATGAGGGAGGACATGGTGCTATGGTGAACATAGTTGTATTATACGGTATCCCTCTTGTTGTCGCAGTACTAGTTTGATATAGGCTCGGTTCAAGATATTGGAAGCCTTTTATATATATATTCTTTACAATACTACATTCAGATATCATGAGAAACAGGAAAACTAATCAATGGTGACGCTATTTCACAATAAACCATTTCGCTTTGCTCGGCTTATCTTATCGGCTAGCCGTAGACACGTGATACGGCACGGGTCTCCTTGTCAGACAATGATGGTGATGCACCCATCTTCTGAACTGTCCAAGAAAAGTATATCCAAGTGCAACTTTGGCTACTCGTCACATTGGGTCTCGTACTATCTGATCAAGAACAAACGTGTTAGCTAGTTGTTTGTCGAAAACGTGAGTATGATGTAAAGCCAAGATCGCTTTGATGTCGACATGAAAGACTTACATATAGCTGAGCAACCACCATGCAAAGGAAGACACAGAAACATAGAGCCTGCTTTTCAGCTACTAAATATAACATGCACTTCTGCACAATTCTCTGCACTTTCAAGTCTTGTTATCTACTTTCATATCACTTTCGCTATTACAATATGCAAGAGCAGAAATGCTGTTGTCATCATGTTGATGTTAATGTTGATGTTGATGAGGAAGTGTTTAATAACTAACCTTTAGAAGGAATAAGAGCTTTTATAGTAATTATTATGATTCTAACTTTATAAGTTATGATATATACCTTTAGACTGGATCTATATTAGTATCTAGGTTTAAAAACTGTAACGTACATGATAAGCGGGTGCAACAGACAAGCGAGTGCAACACAACATCACAACATCTCAGATAGAAATAGCAATAAAAACACAACAGACTATTAATTAAGTAAAATTAATCGCTATATTCTTCCATAGACATAGCGACAAGTATCTGACAGGTCCTTGCATTATGTCCTGTCTTGCCGCACGCTCCACAGCGCCTTTCCTTCATTCGCGGAGGCCCTCCTTGACCACCACTTCTCGATGGTCCAGCCACCGCCTGCGCATCAACATCCGTTTGATCAATTACTTGCCTTCCTTCCTCTACTGTCATCACCCCTCCTTTCTGTAGCCGGGTTCTTTTTGCCCTCCGCCGCCGGCTTAGTATCTTATTTGCCTGTTCAAGATCTTGGACCCTGGCCTCTAATAAGGCAACCTTATGCATAACTATCTTTGTTCCCTTGGAAGAAGACCTCAATGCTTCTAGAATTGACTCTGGAGAGCTACTTTTATGCCTTTTGATTCTCTTTTCAAGATATTCAAGCTGAGAGTCGGCTTCAAGGATAGTCTTTGGGGTCTTTGAGACCCAAGGGGTCGAGGGGCTAACTACCTCCTCCACAGGCGTTGGAGTCCGCAGCTGCACATCGAGCTTCGAGATTACACTTTCTGGGTCGAGAGGAGCAAGTCCGGCTCCTCTAAAGGCTGCTTTAATATTTTTCTCTGTCATTGTGGCCTGGTAGGCGGTGTAAAAAGCCGGCAAGAACTCGGTTTTGGAAATGTGGGTTACGGAGCATCTGATCAAATGCTCGATTTCTCGCCCGTAAGCCTTCTTAAGCAGGCCAAAGCACCCGACATCAAGAGGCTGCAGCAGATGAGACGAATGAGGCGGTATACAAAGCGTGATGATTTTATTTGCCTTGCAATATCTCTCAAAGTCGACCGAGTGGTGACTTTGGTGTCCGTCGAGGATCAGGAGACGATAGCGATTCTTTGATTGCTTGGTAGTACACCGGTCGAAGTGCTTTAGCCACTCGAGGACTATCTCGTTATCTGTCCAGCCATTAGGACTCGTCGCAATAGCCCAATCGCCCGGGAGGTTGCTTTCTCGGTACCAGTGGGCGAGGTGATATTGGCCCGCACCTATGATGAACGGCGGGATCGCTTGGCCCTCGGCATTGATCGCCTGAATGACTGTAATCCATTCCCGGTTTCCAGGCTGCACTGATTTTGGTCTTCCACGCCTTTCAGCACCTGTGACGACCATTCCGCTCGCAATAACGCCCATCATAAAGCCAGTCTCGTCAAAGTTGTAGATTTCATCAGGTCGGATGCCATACTTCGCAATTACATTTGCTACGAGCCTAAACCAGTTGCGAATAATGGTCGGATCTTCACATTTGGCTCTCTGGTAGTCATATTTACGGGGGAAATGCGTCTTGAGGTCTTTGTGTCGCTTGACGAAGTTAGAGGCCCAGCGCTTGCCGACAGGCGGCGTCTCGCGGTCGGCGAGCAATCGGTTAGCCATCTCCTCAACACAACGCAGTCGCGGGGGAAACCCTCGCGAATCCAGATCGAGAATGAACTGAACTATGATCTGTTCTTCTAGATCAGATAGTTTGCGTGATTTTGGGATAGAATCACGCGTAGAAAGGATACCCTTCTGTCGGCGATATAAAGTCCAATAACGGACCTGGTAGATGCCTGCGGCGCGTCGGAGACTTAATTTTGGGTCATTTTGAAGGGCACGAAGTGCAAGAAGAATCCTAGCCTCAATATTTGGGTCTGGCATATTTGGTGGTTGAAAATTAATTGATTAAGTTGAGAAGATGTAAATTGCGGGATTTTTTGTTGCACTCGCTTGTCTGTTGCACCCGCTTATCATGTACGTTATTTTTTTATAAGTTAATTTTAAATATATACTTTAGGACTTACGCCTCGAAAAGCATTAAACAAAAGCTGTTGTCATCTCTACGATGAGTACCAATAAAGATAATAGTCAAGGCACCATGTAATCCAAAAACACGCATTAAATCGCGCAAGCATACATAATTGAACAAATCCTATATTACCATACTTCAACGTTCATTGGAACCACTGCCCATCTCGTATATTCTGTTGTGCTCCAATTCATGCGCCTGCGGCTGAACAGATTCCCCGCTCATCTCGTGCGTCATTCGTGGCCTCATAGGTGTCAGTATCCCTTGGGATGTCTCACTCAGTGCACTTGGCGATGTTGGTTGACCCGTTCCAGTTTGTGGTGAGGCTGAACTGGGCCAGGTGAACGCCGTCGTTGTAGAGCTTCTCCAATCGACCTGTGTCCCAGGTTCTCCACCATTATGTTCCACACCGTCATCTTGTATTGATTTACCGTTGTTCTTGTTCCGCGACTGTCGCATGATCCAAAATATTGCGAGGGCCACTAGAGAAATAGCTGTAAACCCTCCAACCGCTCCGCCAATGATGGCTCCAAGATTGGTCGAGCCGGATGATGACGGAGGGGAAGATGACGGCGAGGTAGAAGAAGGAAGGGAGAGAGGCGATGTTTGTGAAGTGTGAGTTGACGTTGCCAAGTTTGGTGAGGACTCGGAATCACTCTGGGGCACAGGCATTGTCGTGGTAATAAATCTCGCGTTGTTCTGACCGATATACGTAAATGATGCGGTCAGTCGTCGAGTCGGGCGGGTCGATAAACATCTAAAGTCCGTTATCACGTCAGGTGAAAAGATATAGGTACCGCAGAAAGGAATCGACGTGTTGGTACTGAAAAGCAAGACAGTTAATTATAATCACTTGCGATTATGGATCATGTTGTGGTTCGCGTACCAGTGGAGGGCAAATGTGTCTGATGCACATTTTTCGTCGCAAAGACTTGGATCTGTAGCCCACTCCATATCATAGCATTTTTGATGTACAACCCAGTCGTCGGAGTTGTCAATTTCACCACAGATCATTGCTCCAATTGCTTTCATCCACATGCATGTTTCTTTGTTCTCGCAAACGAGGGGGATTCCGGGCCTTCCTGAAAGATAACCACAAGTTTCATCTGGGGCTATCGTTATGGTGTTTGCAGTGACGGTTGTATCTTGACGCTTGACCTCAGGACCATGAGGAGGCTTTGTCGCTCGGTCTCGTCCGCCGATTTGTGCTGCTTGCGTGGGTTCTGAGGTAATATACCCCTGCGAGACCATGAGGCAAAAGAATATTACAAAATATAGTATATTATTCATCGTGGTTTAAATAATCGGTATCATGAGAAAACAATTTTCGCTTCAAACTATCTGACAACTTGGGGTCTGGGTATTTGTCTTTACATGGGAGCAGCAATTCGCCTCACATCAACAGCACATGCGTGTCCATTGGAAATGTCAAGCAAAGAAAGATAGGTTGATAGACAACCCCGCAAAGAGTTGCAAAATATGGAAACCAATCATGATTTCGTTGCTATCAGTCATGAGGCCTGCCGTGCGACTCTGTGGCTGCGTTAGTGGCACAAACTGACAAGCCGATGGGCAAGAGCTGAGGGATTGTCTTGGAGGCGATGCATGTAGGCTGTGTGATGTATCGAATCAGGCTCTATGCGAAAGACGAAAAGCAAATAATGTTGGGGTCCAAATGACACATCACCAGGCGAGTGTCTCAGTAGACCACGAGTAAAGGATGAGGCTGCTACGAAAAGATCCATCCATGCTTCTGTAGATACGGAGACCACTCCGAAGATCTCAACTCATATGACAATAGTAGCCTCGTAAGTCTTAAACCTCTATTCTCCGCAAGCTTCTTTTGTTCTAATTCGGTGGATGTACCATGAATTTACTCAAATATCACGCTGCTTATGAACCTAAGAATTCTTGTGCTGTGACCGCCTTGGTACATAAAATGCCAACCTAATGACTTGGGTGGCGTTTCTCGCTAAGAAACTTGGGCTATCAATCGTGATTTTATCCAGGCAGGATCGAAGCCATAAGCTTACCAACAGACTCGAACAGGCTGTAAGAGGTAGGCTACACATAATGTCTCAACACATTTGCAGCGGTCTGGACTAGTTTAAGTCAATATGTCTGGGCGAAATGCATCCAGAACAAACAATTCTTGACGATCATCGAACCAGGACACGGTGCAATGCCTACATACATGTTGTATACTACGCGTGCATAGCCTCATGCAACTTCAGCCCCCATGTTTAAATAGTAACAGACATATCAAGAGGTTGTCATCAAGAATAACGAGGCTCTGATAATCGGAGCCAGGTCCATTAATGGGCCAACTTATATAACAAAGACAAACCTAACTATATTTTCGGCAAAATCACAACCACATACTCTATCTATATTTTTCATTGCCAATACTCATATAACCAAATGCATCTTTTGGCTTTAGCTCTTGTTGGTCTCGTCATTGGAGGTGTCTGGGGCCACACAGTCGAGGTGTTGACTGAACCATGCCCAACACTGAGTATCAATCAAGACAGAGCAAACTATGATCCACCTGAGCCTACTTATCCAGAAAGCTCAATTATCGCTGTGGAAGGCCCAACTACAGTTGAAGTAACTGTACTGTCTACAGTGATCGAGTCAGAGCAAGCCACTCCATGTGATACTACTGAGTCCGCATTGCCAACAGTCCCATACGAATCGGTACCAGAATCTGTCTACTACCATCCACCAATTGAGTCCGATGATGTAACAACATCGCCAGTGGATCCAGTTACTCCATGTGATACTACACAGACTTCGTCGCCAACGGTGTTATATGAACCGGTTACAGAACCTGTGTATCATGCTCCATCGATATTTATCACTGAGACTACTTCACCAAGTCAGCATGTTCAGACCATACCTACGGAATCTCAAACCCCGTGTACTGAATCAAGTGCGGATGCACCCATCCATTATTCCGAGCCCGAACCTGTTCCCATCCAGTCAACTACCCAGATCTACAAAGCACTAGAGCCTAGTAAGAACGATGTACCTCATTACCACCCACCTGTCTCTATCCCACTATCTGAGCCCGTTCATCCTCCAGTTGATAAGCCTACTGTTATCTTCCATACGCAACCTGCCCCATCAAGTTTCAAGACATTTACCAGCATTGTTCCTACACCTACACCTACGGAGCTCGTAGTTGAGCTAGATCTCCGCGATGCAACGCTGGGTCTTTATGCAACATTTATCGAAATTGACGGACGTCGAGCAATGTAAGATTCCACCATGTCAAAGTATCAATTGTGTGTAAGCTTACATGTATAATAGTCGACTCGCGCCTCCTCCAAACTGTACGGCAAGTTTCACCATTGAAGTCGATGAAGAAGCCGACTTCCCTCTTGGTAGTTTTGTCACCTTCGAGGCTTCAATCACAGTCGGAGACATCTGCCCAAACACCAAACGGAGGGCAAAGATATTCGAACGAGCAGATAGGAATGACAAGATACAGGTGATCAAAGACAATAAGAAACTCGTCAACAAGGAAATCAAAAAGACTAATGACAAAATCGAAAAGTTAAAGAGCAACAAATCCATGGTAGGGGCAGGTCGTGCTGCGTACGAAATCTTGCAGAACGGCGGCTCTAATTCTCTGAGCACTACTTTCAACGACGCATCCATTCGGTCCTCATGATAAATGAAAGAACCAAACATTGCGGTATAAGTCTAGGAGATTTCAATTTTACCAAGAGAACCGAATTCTCGACCTGAAGCTATCGCAATAGGTCTTATTCCAGTTACCTGGGGAATCATTCGTCGTTTTTATGATACAATCGGAAGGAATGGAGAGCATATGTTTTCCTCTTTATGACTTTTTCTCAGGCCTCGAAAGGGGGACATGATTTACTCACGAGTTAATGATTTATACTACGTCAGTCTTTATATGATCAACAAACCACTTTTATTAATTCTCTCTCCAATATGTTGATTTCGATGAGACTCAGGTGATCCTGTCTGTACTCTGTGTTCTCCTCATTGATATATGATACCATAATCGACCCCCTGGATATCATCAAAGTTTCTCTTGCAACTTCAGTCTAGATGTGTTTGTCTCTTTGGGCACAGTCGGTATACCCAAGGCCACCTTCTCATGGTTTTGTTCCTGCATTGCATTTGCCATCATGTCAGGTCCATCCTTGATGTTCTTTAAGTTTTCGAGTGTGAGCTTTGGTAGAGTCTGTAAACTGGATGATCATTAGCTCCTATCACTAACGCTTTGAACTAGGCTGTCTTACGAGATGGATGCATTGTTTGACAAAGGATTGCCCATGGCTTATTTATGATGATATTCCTTTCTTGGTGGTGCGATTGAAAACCTTGATGAGTCGGTTTGCAGTGCCAGCATCTATCCTCAATTCCTCTCTATATACTCCCAAGTTACCACTATTCCATGACCACAACTCCAAAGCGTCTTGATACCAACACCTCAGGACACTTCCCTGGGATACCTTCTTCCAAACTTCAGGGCCGGTTTGTCAAGACTCTGTCCCTTCTTCACGATACTCTAATGTAGGATTAGATCGGTTACTGCATAAAACAACACCTACCCTACGGGTTACACAGACCGGATCCAAGACATACATGGATACCCTGGCTTCTGGAGACCGATAAATTACAAATTCGGCTAGACAGACAAGCAAGATCCGTCTTGGAGGTAGTCAATTGGCCAGTAATAAGGCGACTGCAGAGACACTTCACCTGCAGGATTTGTCACATCGCAACCCCATTTGGCTCCCTAGCCTTGATGTCTCTTTTTGCTTTTCTTCAGCTTGCTCGATTCAGTGTCTAGTTATAGCATGAACCCATGCACAGAGCCTCAGACTACAGGGTCTCCCGCATCCCCAGATCACGTTCCATTTTTTCTTGCTCCTCCCCCCACTCGGCATTTTGCCCATCATTTTGCTGTGCTATTGGCAAAATTTGTAGCACATTGTCACCCCATGATTAATCACTGTCTAATTAAATGGAAATACATTGAATAAAAAGATGTGCATTTTGTATTAAGCAATAGATAGCTGGGTTTTACCCAAATGTCCTGACCCTCCAACACGACTTCTTCTATGAAGCCTTTGTGGCCGCCGCACCTTGGGTTTTCCACAGACATTCCGTTGATGGACGAGGAGATTATCCCTCCTCTTGCATAACTTCCCGCATTGCAGACAAATCCACGGTAACGTTTTCTCGTGTTTATTCCGCCAATGCTTGTTGAAATTTGCCTTTCTGAACGCTTTGGCACCTTTCGGTCGATAATCACATGCCGGGCAACTGATTTCTCCATCATCGGACTGGTTGAAGCTGGGGAAACCTGGCGAAGATCTTGCTGGTCTAGAGTCTGTCATAACATCTTTCTCTTTGAACTGAAATGGCTGTATATTTCCGTTCGCTATTCCTACATCAGAACAGTTCTCTTCTGTCTGTGGGAAATCGGCTGTGTCGAAGCCTTCTCCATAATGATATTGTGAATGAGCCATAGGTAGAACAACCTCCTGCGCATTCACGTGGTGACTGCCATAGGAAGGGGCCCCATAACTCTGATCGGATGACGGGGGTAAGCGTGGACGTGAGAAGTTGGGCACATAGACCATGAGTCCCTGTGCGTCTTGTGACGGCATGGACAATTGGCCAAAATCGAACCCTTCGGCTGCAACCGGTCCAATACTCACATTTCCAAAAGAGTCTTGGCCCACATCTTGAGATTGCTGGCTGGTATGGAACAAATGCTCGCCAGTAGCATGTGAAACACTCCCAATACGGGATTCTTGTGGGTTGTTGGTGTAAGCATCAACGGATGAATATGTCGAAGGTGACATACAGAAATCGCCATAGTCAGCATGCGCGGGATCGAAGTAGCCTGTTGTAGAGACTGTGGAGATTGTGGACTGAGTGGATTGTGGCACGTTGCAGTTTTTGCTAGACAGGAAACCAGAGCTATTTGAACTTGTGCGAGAGGTGTCAATCTCGACGACATGACAACCAGCAGGGAGCTCTGTAGCCCCTTGGAAATGTTGATGGCCAGGCGGCAGATCTGTGGTGCTCATATCCGAGGCTACGGATCCTTTTCGGGAAGCAAGTAGGGAATCCAGCCCAGACTCCGTTGCGAGAGGTAAGCATGCCTTGGATGAGCTGGGGGCAGACAGCTGTTCCTGAGAGGAAGATGTAGACCCGGAGCGGCGGGAGAAGAGGTCAACAACCTTCCGTTTGCCTTTCATCATGGCAGAATCTTTCACAACCACAGGTGCACTACCACTGTCTCTGACTGGACAGGCTGGGCTTTGGCCAGGAAAGTCATAATAAAGCCCACAACAATTGCAGTAAGCGCCGTTGGGAGACACATGGGTACATGTTGCTGCATGAGATAACATCTCTTCTGGGTTCGGAAAGACAAGCTTGCAATTGGAGAATGGACAAATCCATCTGTCGCGGTGGGCATTGAGGGGTGTTTTGTAGACAAATATGTCCAGAGCCATGACTGCAATAATCCTTGCCCGAGCAAGACTACCAATGGAGGCAGATATCCTCTCAACACTGGTAATGTTGGTAAGGGAATGAACCACCAGAAGTATGACACAAAACCTACATGCACGGTGCTTGTTGCGGAGGGACATCTCCAAATACTTCGACGGGAGATCCAGTGCAGGAGGTCGAAGGGGTAACTTCGGCAAAGGACGAAGACCGAGAGCTCTCGCCAGATCGTTGGGAGCTATGGATAGGCCCAGCCGTATTGGGAGTTTGAATGAAAGGCATACTGCTCACAGTGTACCAAGACGTGGGTTTGAACAACGAGATTTACCAACAGTTTATCCAAGTTGCGGAACAGCCGACAGAGTCTCGAGTGGGATCTCAGTCACTCAAGTATAGCCTCCACAGAAAATGGAAACACCATCATATCCCAGGCCAAGCTATTGCTTGCCAGTTTCTCGGCGTCGCTTCGGTCGTCCGAGCACTACATCGCGGGTTGTTTGTTGGTAGTTGGGATTCAACCAGAACATCCGATTTGACAATGGTTTAGAGTTCAATCACTGCATTCGGACTGCCTTAGAAAAAAGAAAGGTCCATATCCTGCAGGTCTACAGGATAGGTCTTTGTCGTATGTGATAGGCAGGAAAGCTCATCCTGCAGCTCGTTCTGTGATATTGAGTGAGTCAAGGCCATGGCTGTTTGGCGGGGAAAGTACAAACCATTGTAATCAGGAAGCGGCTCTTTCTCAGCTTCAGTCGATGATTGGGGCATTGATAGCTTATTGTATCCTGCATCGGCTTTTGGCTAATGTCGTTGTTGGCACAAATGCCCGTTTTCTAGGTGACGGAGCTAGGGTTGGTATGAAGTGGCTTGGTCGCCTTGTGAAAGCAGGGAATTGGCATGAAGAAAGGCGTCCATTCTGTCTTTGAGGCTCAAATGTAGACTAGGACCGTCTTGGCAGGGAAGAGGAAGGAGGGACTCGCGTGGGAGGGGTTACGTCAAGTTCGGCTGAGAGACTTGTTCTTGCCTTTGCCTGCCTGTGGCGGCCTGTGGCTGGAGCAGGCATGGTTGTTGCCTTTCACGTGTGGAAGGGAGGGAGGTGTTGCTTGTCAGGAGCATTCAGTTGGATCATCCCATCTGTTGTTCCATGGTTACGACAAGCAGGCTGGAGTGCCAAACGTGTGAAAGCGTAGCTAGTAGAGAAGGCATCCCGATACTTCAAGTCTGTCAAGAAGTCTCGAACACTTATAACGAACAATTGAAAGATTTCAATCGCTACCAAATTCAGCCTAAGTGAGTCTGTGCCGCCTTGCCCCCTCCCTTGAAAGCAGGCTCTGGGGGCTGAACACCCGGTTGTGTGATGAATGAGTCTTGTGGACCAATTGGAAAGAGACGTTTGTTCGGCATTGCTCAAATGCGCACTGTCTCTGAAGATCTTCTCACTATTGGCCCATTTCAGTAGCCTATGCGCCCGGGTCTGGTAGACGAGGCATTCTTGAGGTGAGGTCAGAGCCTGATTTGTATGTGGGGATATGAGGTTCAGCTCCCTTAGTCCCTGGATCATAACACTCAACAGACAATACCATGCATTTTGGGCCACAAAACTAAGATATGAGCGACCAAGGTCAAGGTTCGGTCTAAGATCTCACTGTATCACTTACCCTCTCATACCATTATTATTCCAGTTACGTGCTTTCGGACGGTATATGTACATGCCAAGCACCTGCACAACTTGAGTTCGATAACTCGATGAATCGTTCATGTGTACCTAGCTCATCAGTGCCTAAGAAAGATGGTTATATGTGATTTGCTGACTTACAAGCCTGGTTTTGTGTTGAACATCATATCATCATGGCAGAGATAGTCGGCTTCCTTGAGCTGGCGACCAACGTCATTAGAACTTCGGGAACGAATAAACGGTCTTTACTCTAGTCAAAGTCAATTATTAGTTATGCCAATGTTTATTGATCCAGATTGCAGATGGTAGGCCTCCTAGCGGAGCGTATGTGGAAGTTGCCGACTAGACAGTTTATAGTTTGAGCTAGGCAAGTTCCAGCTGTATCATTTGTGTATTTATAGGATCAAACCCCCCTCGCAGAAATAACTTCAAATCTGTTTCTAGACTTCATTTATTTAAAATACCCCTATACTCACTCGACTAGTACTGACAGTTGAACATCGTGTACAAAAACTTTTCTATTTTGACCACCTCAGACTTTACGAGGAAAAGCTTCTTTGACATAAGAATGTATAAGCTAAGTATTAAAATATTACAACAGGACCACTGGTACTGACTATATCCAGGGAGCAGCCTACATTGACATGCAGTGAGCATGATGTAGAAATCTATGACAGGGGCCAAGCGATCGAACATCTGAGGGCGAAACACGTTAGCTTTGTCCAGCGTCCTGGGCGCCTCGGACAGATGGATAACCATGGACATTGCTGGTACTGCTTTCATTGCGGCGCTGGGTTCAAAGATCATCGAAGCTTTAATTCCGATGGAGCAATGTGGAATCATTTAAAGGACAATCACAGTGATATAGCGGGTTGGACTTCTGGTGTATCCTGGACTTGAGTGTTCCATGATTTTTCTAGCCAAAAGCAAGGCGCCTTACCCCCCCAGGTTGTAAACAGATGTCTTTATAGTATCTCATTCTCTTGACCGCATTTCTTCTACTTTGATCTTCAGTCGAGTTACCACCTTACCATTCTCAAATTACAATACAAAGATATCTTGCTTAAACACCTCCCTACAAGAGTGTGTATTCCTAGTTGAATAGACAACCACAAACCCTTATGGTGACGAGCAGTGAAGCAATTTGCCCTACACAGGCAGGGCGCATAAAGCTTTGCCACGTCAGATCTAGGTGGCTGAGTAATTCATTTGCAAGAAGAGTCCTCCTATAAGATCAGATCATAATATGTTGGTTCAGACTCCGCGGTAAATGATAGGCCAGAATCGCAAGATATGACATGAGCCCTGCAAGCCGGGTCTTTCGAGGAGCATGGGTCTCGGGCTGGGTCAGCAAAAAGCCTAATAAGGTATTTGTTGCCCAATTTCTGTGTCTTGTGTTGGAGTATTTCCAACTGAATATTTCCCCACCCAAGTTCATGATTACTTCAATCCTAAGTGACCAACATTCCGCAAATCATACTTCTCAACGTCAAGTTGGACATCTAAGTCCTGGATTACGAATTCAACACTGTTCATATGGTTGTTTCTGACTTTATCTCCACATTCAGAGCCATCAATGACGACTAGAAGACGAGTGCAGTTATGGCTACAGGATTGGAGGCTGTTGGCGCCGCTAGCGCTATCTTGACATTCATAACCTTTGCCGGCAAGATTGTAGCCATCAGTTACAGAATCTATGAGGGTATTCCTACCGATGAGGATGAGCTTGAGGATTATGCTGGGCGAATGTTGGACGCGTCCGAACGGATTCGATCCAGAAACCAACAGCTGCATCAGGTCACGCCGGCTGAAGTCAAACTATCTGAACTCGCTGCAAAATGTGTCAAGCTAGCCGGAGACCTCCAAAAAGAAAGTCAAATCATTACTAGGCGGTATCAAAAGGGCAAGTTCCGCCGAGCCGTCTCCATGGCACTTCGCGCAAACGCACACAAATCAAAGATGAAGGAATTGGAACAATCGCTGGAAAGGTACAAGAAAGTCATGGAGACAGAATTACTTTTCAAAATATGGTAAGTGATTTGATGATTAGCAGAATATTGCGGCCATCATCCTGTGTCTAATGCTAGATTTTGCGACGTATGCTAACAATTTGAACCACATAGTGACAAGAGTGCGGCGATAGAGAGACAACAAAGTCAGGCATTCGCTAAACTCGAACACGACGTCCAAGTCCTTATCTCCAATATCGCCAGTGGTCAGACGAAGATCGAGAACCTTGTTGCAGAGGAAGCCCAGAAAACGCGGGAAGTGCTTAGCATAAACATTGCTACGCAGATTAAAGCTTCCGAAACGAGGGTGGTTACAGACACTCAGAGACAGCGGCTACTGAAGAGCCTCAAACCAGCACAAATACGAATGAGATACAACGACGTGATGTCTCCATCGGATGCTTCTTTCGAGAGGGTTTTTGCGTCCTACGAGAGGGTCTGCCGACAGGATCCTGGGCACAAAGACTGGAGAAAGATCATGAAGGGTTTCTTGATTGGAATTCCGGACAGAATAGAAGATGGTGTCAATGTCGGCAAAATCGACTGCATCTGGGAATCTTTCAGCTCATGGCTCCAGTCAGACGATCGTTTATTTTGGATCCAAGGGAAACCAGGATCTGGCAAAAGCACGCTAATGAAATTCATTATCGAAAACGACAATACGAAATGTCTGTTGAGTTCGTGGCGTCCGAATACGAGGATCATATCCTACTTTCTGTGGAAAATAGGACAAGAATCCCAGAACAGTATCAAGGGTCTGTTGTGCTGTTTACTGCACGATCTTCTCGACGGCGACGACCAGATGGTAGACAAAGTATTGGACCATTTTTCATTCTCGGGATTGAGAGACTTTTATCAGGAATGGTCAAGTGAAGAAGCTGAAAAGGTCCTCTTCTTCCTTTTGTACAGTGGATCGTGCTCGACCTGCATCTTCATCGATGGCCTTGATGAAATCTCCGACAAAGATGGCTTTGAATCACTTATACGTGTCCTGCAGAGGATATGGAAGATCCCTAGGGTAAAGGTTTGCGTCTCAAGTCGACTTGAGACAGGGCTGATTAGGAGGCTTGAAGCAGCGGGGCCTCAGAAACTGCGTCTACATGATCTTACCAGACCCGAGATGACCGTCTACATCCAGAAACAGCTGGCAGAATATTCAGAGGGGTTAATCTCCACCTCTAAACTTCAAAAAATGATCACCCTACTGCTCGAGAAGGCAGAAGGAGTTTTCCTCTAGATCTTTTTAGCAACGAAGAGTCTCATTACTAGAATCGAGAACGGTGACGACGAAGAAACACTCATGGAAAGACTTCAAGAGCTGCCTAGTGAGCTTGAAGCATTATACGAAGCTATGTGGTGTAGACTCAACACAAACAACAAAGTCTATCGCGAAACTGCTGCAATGTACTTCCATTATGTAATAGCTGATGGATGGTATTTTTATGGTCAGGATGCGGACGATAGGGCGGCGATGTTAATAAACACTCCGACTTTGGCCCAACTATCGATGATGGTGAAAGTCGAGGATAATCGGATGTTCCCCCCCACATTACACGATAAATCTCTCCAGGAGATAAGGCAGTTATGTGACGCCACAGAAAGGGAACTTGGTACGCGTTGCGCCGGGATGCTCCAGATCTCCGAAAGGTCAGTTTGCGATAAGGGTGACATCGCACGCAACTTGACGACCGAAATCTACCCGTTCACACGTTGGGTTCAGTTCATTCATCGCACAGCCCACGATTTCTTGGTTGATACTCAAGCGGGAAAGGACATCCTCAACTACTATAGTGGGAAGAGGACAATGATCGATTTCAAGATCAAACTATTCAAGTCTGATCTTTATCTCTCTGCCATTTATCACACGATTGGGGTAATGGCATCTGCGGAATTTGCGATCTCGCATTGTGTTAAACTTCAACATGAAGGCATTGAAGATGAAGTCATGTCGCAATTGCTTCAAGCCATCCAAAAACTTTGGAATCAAGGCGTTTTTATTCAAGTGATCGATCGTAGCGTGCCCTCATATCACTTGCTCCCAGCTCGCCTTGCATGTGAGCTTACGAATATGGAAGAATTCTTACTTCCTTGGATACTGAAATCACATTCATCTCAGGATCCTACTATTGCACTTCGCCATGTTTGCCTTGAGTGGAATGTTGAGAGGATGACAGGTCCTCCAACACACATGATCAAACAACTCATTTCTCTGGGCGCGGACCCACATGCGGTTGGCGTGACATTGCCGCAGCTAGCGAAATTTACTTGGTGGAATGCGCGTTTTACTCAAGAAACATCTGCATTTGAGTTGCTCTTGAGGGGCACCCTGAATAGGCTCAACCGTGGTGACCGTGACGTTATGCCCGAGATTCTCCAAGTCATAGACAGTATGACACCGTCATGTCCGGACTACTGGCGTCGAAGAATCATAGTACATATCTTCCAGGAACCTTTCGGCGACTACGCATATAATGAGCTACAGAACTGGGAATATCTATCGATGGGCGTTGACTGGTCAACGTTCGAGGTGAATATGCAGTATCTACTCAAGAGGCTACTAGCTTGTGTAGAATCCTGCGAAATACCTACCAAGGATTATAAAGTTCACGAGGTTGCAAACTCTGCCGTCAAACCCTACATACGAATCCGGAATTTTAGGCCGTGGCGGCTCGAGGATGGTGGGAAACCATCTTGCTATCGTGTCATCAATCAAGAATCCTGGAATAGTCTGTGTGATAACAGGTTCGGAACAATAGACTACGCAGACTTCAATCTTCAAGGGGTGTTGCGTAGTTGGTTTCCAGGCCCCGAGCATGACTTCCTGTTGGGAAGCTACGAGCGAGTGTCAATCGACGACGAAGTAGACGAAATAGCTTCTGAAGGCCTTGGGTTCTATAGAATTCTCAGTCAGAATGTCGACAACCGGTTTGGATAGAACGGCCCTGATATACAGGAAGATAGATGTAGAAAGTCTCTAGATATAAATCCTAATTGAGGGATGTCTTAATGTTGAACGTCAAGGCCAGCGAACCCTTTGCTAGTATTCAATGGTGGCATCTGTCTGTGCAGTTTGTGACTTCCATTTCTAGAACTTGAGTAGGAGTTCTCACTACCAATAAAACTATCGGTAGAACCATGTTAACTTCTTTGTTTTTGTGAATGAATAATAGTCATCATATGCAGAAGGGGTATCTTTAACCAACGTCATATTAATACCAAATCGATAGCATCAACAGCCTGATAGCGATTAAGAATTTTCTCTTCTTTACTTCCAAACCCCAACCTTTCGAATATCGCAGGTTCCTTGAGCTATCCTGGATAAATGACGCTATATGGAGGGCCTCAAATCTCTGTCTCACATCTCATTGCTAGTTGACAGCTGAATTCCCATATAGTTGGTCCCGATTGGTCAATTCCAAGACACGGCCTGCGAACTATGGAAGCAGTGGCTGCATAATATGGAAGATCCATCACTCCAAGGAAATTTCTTCTTCAAAATGACCTCAATTGTTGCACAGATCCCTTTTTTTCTTCAATCGCCCTGGCATCAGCCAGACCGCACCGGTAGATCTTTTCGTCTTACATCAGTTTTCGTCTCACGTCCCTTGAAGAAGCGGCACGTTGCAAATCCCAATCCTTGACAAACCCACAGTACTCGTACAAATCCTTGGTTTTAGAGCATTCCATTTCATGATTTATGATATGCTGTGCGTACGATCTGCTTCTCGTGTAGGGAGATTGCAGGAAAGAAGATATCTCGTACGTCACGAGAGTCGGTAGATCTTCGACAACAGAAAGAAAAGGAAGACCAATCTGGTATATAACCTCTCACTGAGAAGCAATCTGCAATGCATTATTAAAATACCAAACAATAGTCTATTCAATTTTGCAAGACACAACTGCCCATCATGACTGAAGTCCAAAAAGAAGCCCCAAAAGAAGTTCGACAAGAAGAGTTCGATGCAGTCCACGCCTACTTCATCGGGCCCAAGGGCTCCAACTTGCCTGATTTTCGAGCCAACATCAACACTATTCTTGATGAACTCCTCGCCGCTCGTCAGAGCTACTATCCTCAGGATCAGGTATCTCTATCATCACTTTCTTATCACCTCCCTGCCTAACATGTCCAGGCCTTCATCTCCAAAGAATACCGCCGCTCCCCAGTATTCCTCAAAGCCCGCTCCGATCTTCGTCTCGCAACCGAAAAAGTAGCACAACTTCTCGGTGAACACTCGGCACCGTTCTGGTCCCCTCGTTATGAGGCGCACATGTGCACTGACTTGACCATGTCATCCCAGCTCGGGTACTTCATGACTATGTTGTACAACCCCAACAATGTCGCTCTCGAGGCTAGTCCTATGACGACGCTTGTGGAGTTGAGGGTTGGACAGCAGCTTTGCAAATTGTTTGGATATAATATTGATCCACAAAAGAGTCCTCTTTCTTGGGGACACATCACCTGTGATGGAACAATTGCCAATTTGGAGTCTATCTGGGTCGGTAAGTGATCTCTCTACTCACCACAGGTCGGTTCATGCTAACACAATAAGCCCGAAACATCAAGTTCTACCCTCTCAGTCTGAGTCTCGCGCTCAAACGCGGAAAGCTCCAGTTCATTGCAGACAGGTTTTACGCCACTTCATGCTTCCACGCCACTACCAAGACCCTGTTCAAAGATCTTCAAGGATGGGATCTCCTCAACCTTCCCTCCGAGGTCATCCTTGATCTACCAGACCAGCTCAACAAGCAGTTTGGCATCACCAGCAAGTTTCTTGAGAGTGCTCTCCATGAATTCAACATCCAGTCCATTGGTCGCGAGGTTCTGGAGAAAGAATTCAAGGTCAAGGAGCCAACCAAGTACTTTGTCAGCAAGACTCGTCATTACTCGTGGCCCAAGGGTGTTGGTAAGTTTGACACACTACAAATATTTTACAACGACTAACATAACCAAGCAATTGCCGGTCTCGGCTCTGATAACGTTGTTGGTGTAGAAGTTAACAACAGCGCTCAGATGAACATCAAGACCCTCGAAGACCATCTCCACAAGTGTGTCGAGACCAAAACCGCTGTCTTTGCAGTCGTCGCTATCATTGGCTCCACCGAAGAAGGCGCCGTTGACAGACTCACCGACGTTCTTCGCCTCAAGAAGAAATTCCAAGATGAGCACGGTTTGTCGTTTCTTGTCCATGCCGATGCTGCTTGGGGTGGTTACTTTGCTACAATGCTGAACCCTGATAGACGTTACAGCGTAGAGGAGCAGACTGACGCAAAGCCTGAGCCGGAGTGGTACTTGGATCCCAAGACTGTCGAGGATATCAAGGCTATGGCTCAGGCGGACTCGATCACGGTTGATCCGCACAAGGCTGGTTACATCCCGTATCCTGCGGGAAGCTTGGTGTATCGTGATGGGAGGATGAGACATCTTGTTACTTGGTCTGGACCATACCTTTCGCAAGGTTCTGCTGAGAACATTGGTGTTTATGGTGTCGAGGGCAGGGAAGTACTCTTGGACACTTGAATTATCTTTCGCTAACAGTTCTATCAGCAAGCCTGGTGCTTCAGCTATGTCAGCGTGGTTCTCTAATCAGACCATTGGCCTCAATCACCAGGGCTACGGTAAACTCCTCGGCGAAGCAACCTTTACCAGCGCAAGAGTAAGTTACCTCCAATCCCTTCATGACAGAACAATACTAACAAATTCTAGATCTCAGCCCACTATGCCACCATGGACAACGACTACTTCATGTGCATCCCCTTTAACATGCTTCCATCCGAGAATCAAGGCAACAAGAAGTTCCTTTCCACGTCTGTCATGAACGAGCGAAAGAAGATTCGCGACCTCATCATTGGCAAGACCGACACAGAGATCTTCAAGTCGAAGGAAGCCATGAAGATCATTCGTGACTTGGGCTCTGACACCAACATCAACTGCTTCACTCTTAACTGGAAAGATGAGAATGGTGTTTTGAACACTGATCTTGAAGAGGCCAATTACCTCATGAAGAGAGTCGTTGACAAACTCTCCATCACTTCTCCCAACACTGATCCTTCTACCATTCCCATCTACCTCACTTCGACTCAATTTCTGCCTGAGGACTATGGTACTTGTGCACACAAGTTCATGGAGAGAATGGGTGTCAAAGAGTCTAACCAAAGCCTTTTTGTCATCCGAAATGTTGTCATGAGTCCATTCCCCACAAAGAAAGATTTCATCTCGACCATCATGAAGGACTTGGAGAAAGTCGTTATTGAACAGGTCGAGAAGGTCAGGAAGAGAAACGATCCCGGTGCCAAGAAACTAAAATTCCTTGTGCAAGGTTCACCAGATGCATCTGAGGTGTATCTTGTATTTCAGGCTTCGTTTCACAGTGTGACACGAAGACAGCAGGTCATTTTATCTGCCGAACTTGACGAAGACTTGAAGAAGTTTTACAATGATATCTTGAAGGACAGTCAGGATACAATCGTCATGTTGGAGACGTGTGATGAGTTGTATGTTTCCAAGGTCATTGAACGAATCTCAGAGGGAGTTGAGTTACCAGTGTCCTTGTTTGAGAATGGATTACAGTATGTTTCCCTTTCCTTTAGACATTCTAATTCGGTTTTAACTTTTTGCAGGGAGTATCAGAAGGAGCAGGGTGTCATCACTCTCAAGTCTGCGATCAAGAGTCGCCCACTCAACTCGATCAACCGAGACATCGAGTATCCTGACAAGTTCATGCCATTTTATCTTTACGGTTCAGAGGATGAATTGCACATTACGCACACTCTTGTCAAGTCGCCCAACATTTCACTTTCGGCCAGCAATGTTACTTTTGAACCCCCCATCCCATCATCAGTTACAAGCAACCTTCTCACTGACGGGTTAATCCTCGGTCTCGTCCAGATCCCCGAAGCATCCGTGCAACCATTTGCACAACAGAACAAAGATCTTGAAGAAGATTTTTTCTTTTCTAGTGGTAAGAAGTTTAAGGTTTCCATTTGGGAGGATCCAAAGTCTTATGATCAAGCTGGTCCTGGTTTGCTCAAAGACCTCGACGATGATTTGTACGAAGGCGTGATGACTCTTGGCGAGAATGTTTTCGTGGATGCGGAGGGACCAAATGAGGATCAGTTGAAGGATATCAAGGTTGAGTCAGACGCTTGGCAGAGAAAGTTGGATGAGATTGGGAGCGTTTTGGATGGAACTCACACTTGCAAGGATTAGATGAGCTGCATAATTAAGCTCCGCTATTTCTGCAAGACAACTCATGGGACCGTTTTTCGCGAAACGCATCGTCTGAACACGTCAAGTCAAGTATGCGTTGGCTTTGGTGCCTGAAAGATAGTTGATGTCTGAGTGAAGAAATGAAGTCATCAACACGCCTGACAACTTCTTAGACATCACAATACGTCCGCATTTAGTGAGATGACAATACAAGTCAAATGAGGATAAGTAGACAACTCAAAGGAGATCAATAAAATTGAGCAAATCATGTGTGTTCATTTAAACCATAACTCGTCGAAGATAGCATAACAATATCTGTTGTCAAATTCCCATCCGTGTTCCAAAATGCAAACGCTCAATAAATTCAACCCAAACTGACCCATTCATTTCCATGCATAAATCATCTCATAATCACGTCATGCCTCCATCTCATTTCGCCCAGGATTCTCATCGTCCCACTCATCTTCAACATCCACATACGAACCCTCGAGCGATGGTGCACGTCTTCCTCTGACACCACCATACAATTGATCCAACTTTCTAGAATCTAGAAAGATGTTTTGCATTTCAGACACCAAGTGTTCTTCCTCTTCATCTTCATCTGCAGCGCGGACGCGATATCGTATGACACGACGACCAACGCCAGATGTGAGGAAAGGTTTAAGGAATGAAAAGATGGACCATGCGAAGCGAGCAAAGAGATACTCTCTGCTTCCCTCCGCGAGTGTTTCGACGTTGCGGTTCTGATACAAAGCTGCAAACTCTGCTTCTCTTCCGTCAAGGACATGAAGCACATACTGGTTATGCGTAGTGCCATTTGATGACCTGGCGACTTTGGGGATAAGTGCGAAAACGCTCTGGTCGAAGCAGACGTAGAGATCTGCCTTGAGAGGAAGGATGTTGTGAGGGTCGTCGATGGTGTGTGATCCGCCACCGTAAAGACCCATTCCATTCTTGTTGAACCATTGCTGCTCGTCTCGAGGGATTAAATGGGCCCATGTGAATGCATAACTTGTGTTTGTAACAGCGCATCGCTTGCTGTGAAGAGTGGTTTCGCATTCGGGTGCAGCCCACCAGTCGGGCACTCTGTCGTGAGGGAATTGCCAATCTCTAAAACTGGGTACAATAGGATATCGTTCTGGGGGTCAGTTAGTATTCATTCGTTTTTGTTTAAAATGAGTGATATACCTTCGCCATCGACAAAGAACCAATAATCCCTGTTCAACAAAATCTGATCATCGTCGGCGACTATATCCTTTCCCCTCTCATCCCTAGCCAATCTACCACTACCAAAAGCATTATTCGAAATGATTTGGCAAGCAGTAATTGCAGTACGATAATGAACACCCCATGCGCCGCGTAGAGGTTCGTAGTCGACGCGCGGCAAACAAAATAGCAAATTCAAAGGCTTGAGGTAACCAGGATGATAAAAGCGGACTTGATCGCGATTAAGATCGCGAATCTCAAGATTTGAAACGGCGGAAAGTGATCGAGGCATTGGAATGCGATGCTCCAAGTGGCTGAGTTGGAGAGAACGAGGAATTTCTTGGTCTTCGGATGATAAAAGACCCATGACGTTTTGTCTTTTGTTCTTGCTGCAGGATGGAGGGTCAGCCACAAGCGAGAATGACGTATATCGAAACAAGAAACTTACTTGATACTGGAGGGCTCCAGAGCCCAGAATCCATACATTGGGGAAGATGGGAACTAGTCTAGTGTACGCCACTTTTGGAGATGGTTATGGGATTAGTCACGATGACAGTAGTAAGTTTTGAGTTTGGATTTGTGTAACTAATATCTTCAAAGAATAATATAATTTATATACATGAATCAACTACCCCTGTAACAAAGAGTTTTTTTTTCTCTTTTTTTCGCCTCAACACGTGTCAGTGGCTAGTGACAACTGTTTTGCATATTCCCCAAACCTCTGGCTCCAATAGATGGATCCTCCACAAGTGGGACTTTACAGGCGGTGAGCGCTGTAAGCTCGAGATGTCTTGACCGCGTGTGTCGACCCGATCTCGCCAATGCGGATGTTGCTAAAGGTAACCTCAGGGTTGGGCTCGACCTTGACAATGTTGCTGGGAAGTCCCTCTTCCTTGGTGCAAGGTCCAGCGCCAGGTCCCTTTCCATCGAGCCACTCCATGGAATCACCCTCGCTCCACCAAACACTCATGGCGAGAACCATACCGCGGGTCATGGCATCACCCATCTCTTCTGTGCCGCCGAGACGGATGTAGTCATCTGCGTGCGAGGCCTTGCAGTACTGGTCCTCGATGATGTTACCGGTGACCTGGGGAGGTCCGGGAAGTGTGACGACGGCGCTCTTGATGACCTTGCCGTCCTGGATGTAGTGGCGGTGCATCTCCTTGAGCTTGCCGTTCTTGTCGGCGGGGAACTGGGAAACGACTGTGAACTTTCGGGTCGTGTCGACCTTGAAGTTCTTGCCGCGTCCGTAAAACTCAGGAACACCGTTACGGTTGTGGTTCCAGCCGCAGCCAGCCTTGTCGCAGATGCCCTCCTTCTGGCACTCTGTACCTGTGCAGCCGTACAGGCCGGGGACACTGCAGGGGTGAGGAGCGATGTGGGTGGCGCGAGAGTTTGCCTCCCAGATATCCATCTCGTTACAGCAGACACCCTTGCCCTTGATGTTACCCTGCAAAAGTTAATCAATCAAGTCTAATAATGTTGATCAGGATAAACTTACCACTCCGTTGATGAAAGGTGTGACATAGCACTGAGCATCACAGTATCCACCACCCTGAGCAGCACCGACCTTGCTGTATCGGCTTGTGCTCTTTCCACCATCGGCAGGCATCTCAGAGAGGTACAAAGCACCGTTCATACCACAGGGAAGCTTCTGGGTCTCAACATCGAAAGAGAACTCAGCGCCGGTAAGCTTGAGCATCTCATACTTCTTCTTGTTCGCCTCGAGAAGGTAGACACGAGGAGAAACAGACTGGCCATTGCGGAGCATCTCAAGGCGGAGAGCGTTACCAGAGGTGCTAATACCCTTGGCCTTGTACGCAGCCTCGTCCATGCCGGAGAGGATGCAGTTCTTGGCACATGTTGCCTCGTCGGGGCAAGCCTTGGAGTCGGCGGCCTCACCCCAGTTACCACAGTTCTGGCCGTTGGCCTGGCTGATGCCGTGAAGCTCTGCGTCGGCGACGATGTAGTTTGTCGCCTTCTTGCAGCCCTTTGCCTTTGTGCAGCGGTACGTCTCGATCTTGGGGTGCTTCTCCTTGATCTTGTTAGGAGTCTGGCCCACGACTGTCTGGGCGAGCAGAGTTGAGAGGAGAAGAGGAGAGAACTTCATGTTGGGCAGGAGCTGTGAGTGAGTGAGAGTCTGTGTAGAGAGTGACTGGTGATGAAGAAGATGTTTCGATGCATCGTGGAGTCCATCATTCATATCTATATTTTTTGACAGTCCACGATCACACGCTGTCTACAAGGGGTCTACCATTTCAGGCCTACATCCGAAGACTTCATGGTCAAGATCCACGCTCAAAATACAGTTTTGGATGGATTAGGCCCATCAAGCTGAAGTGATCTCCCCATTAACATGAACATTATACGTCTGTAACCAATCAAGAACCCTAGACCTCCGTATCCTCCGACATCCCGATTCGAGTCAAGGTCACATTCAGGTCCCATCTCAAAGGGAACATCTACCGAGTTCCGGAGAAGCAATTTGCGGGTGGTAAACCCCTGCAGCGACAAGAGAATGTGGAGATGAAGAACTGTAGAGTTTTTTGAACAACAAGTGCGGAGTTCGGGCCGTCAACCCTGGACGGACTGCAATATAAGAGCGAGTTTCATAAACCCCTGTCATTAACGCTTTATATCCACATTTTCCCACCTACCATAGATTTACTAGGGGTCCTTGGCGAGAGTGTGATCAACTATCGAAAGAGGAGCGGATATCATGTACGGCTCTGTCCTAGTGGCCCACGGCCATGCGGACCGACGTATGATTATGATTCGGGGTCCGGAGAAGAACTATGTAAATGGCATCGTGATCAATAGTTTGTTCGGTCTTGGTGCCAAGTGAGATTACGTGGACGGAAAGAAGGAAATGTTTTCCAACCGAGAAAGACGGACGTTTGGTAGTTAGTTGTGGCGGAACGTTAGACATTGCAAGTGCATACTAGTTTAGAGTTTTGTACCTACAGGATCTTTCTTATCTGTGTCTTAGATGGCTTACATTTGCAGCTGTGCCTGACGACAATAACAAGGTTGTTCCTTGCGGGGAAGCGTCCTCTACCGTGGAGAATAATAGCCGACTGAGCCTCTCTTTTGCATGGATTTAAGCTTGCTGCGGAAGATCGGATGGAACATTATGCGTTCATCATTGGCTTGGAATTGAGGATAGCTGCCGATGTCTCTCGCGGAATGACTTGACTTGCTTCCGATGGCAAGATTTGGATCATCTCATGACCCTCCACGACAAGACAATATGACGAAATGTCCATTTTGAAAGGGCCGAAATATTAATTCATGCGTTTCCCATTTTGGTCGAAGTAGGCGCACTTAAAAGGCTGGGCGGACTTGGGCGTCACAACGATAGTGTTTCGCTAACGGAGAGAATCCCATGATTCCGGTAGCGAAGTACGGAGAAGCTTAGCGGACACATTAATTGTACCGAAGATCAGATAATAATCAACTCCTGAAATTAGCGGCTCGTTGTCGCATAGAGTTCACCCCATGTTTAAACTAACAACACACATGAACGAGAAAACAATTAGACTTTTGGTTACCCTATACTGCAGTCCACAAATCTACAGAAGGAAGAAACAATGTAACAAGGGTATGAAACAATGCAACCTGACCCTTGAACTGTGACCAGATGGTCTAGATACTGTCTTCACGTGACTCCATGCTGACGTGAGAATTGATTGATTCGATCTTTCCATTCCGTTGCCCTATTATCATTCATTCCTACTTCTGTCGTGACCCGATCAAGCGAAGATGAAGGATCCCGAAGATAGGATTGCCACGTTGGCAGACGGGAGAAAAGTGTCATATGCCATTTATGGCACTGAAAATCCTGATGCACCCACAACTTTTTACTTTCACGGCTGGCCAGGGTCTCATCACGAAGGCTACTTGACGCACAGCGCAGCCCTCAAACACGGATTACGTGTCATTGCGACTACACGACCAGGATACAGCGACTCAACATTCCAGGAAAACAGATCAATTCTAGACTATCCCAAAGATATCCTCGAGATAGCGAATCTCCTCTCTGTGCAACGCTTCACCGTCTTGGGAGTATCAGGCGGTGGTCCTTATGCGATTGCTTGTCTAAAGGAGATACCTCGGGATAGATTAGTCGGTATAGGCACGTTGGCTGGATGTATGCCCTTGTCGTTTTCTACAGAGGGCATGCTTGGTTTGGCGCGCTTCATGTTTAACGTTGCGCCGTATGCTACTGCACCTCTCGGATGGTTGATAGATAAAATTATGGGAACCGTGGCGCGCGACACGGAGCATCCGGAGAAATTGGAAGAAATGGCGGATAAAGAGGCAGAAGCTAAAGCACCAAGCGATGCAGAAGCCTGGAAGAATCACCCTGACTTGAGAAGAGTTATTCTAAGATCCAACAGAGAAGCCATGAAACAAGGCGGGTACCCAATGGCATGGGACGCAAGGCTGTATGGAAGTGATTGGGGTTTTAAGCTGGAGGACCTCAAGGTTGGAAAGGGCCAGATGATACTCTGGCATGGAGATCAGGATCAAAACGTTCCCATCCGGGTCAGTTATAAGGCCGCTGAGGTGATTCCTAATGCGGAGCTGAGGGTCATGAAGGGGGACAGTCATATGAGCTTGATGGTCAAGACAGAAGAGCCTTTGGTGGCGATGAAAGAGATGCTGGAGAGATGACCAATATATTGTGGGAAGGGTTCGACAGGGCAAGTTTTACAATTGTAACTCATTTGTATTATGTCACGCCTGATGATGTAGACATTATGAACGCAATACTGTATAAAATTGTCTACCCGCCAAAACGACAAAAGGATCGCCACTTGATACGGCACGGGATGTTCATACCCAGCCCCAAGCGGCACAGCGACAACGTCTGCTAAAAGCAAAAAGGATTGAGACCTATATCTCAACAACGTCTGCCAGTTCCTTTCCCCATATCCGCAAACAATGTCAAACTCATGACGCACATGGGTAGCATTTGTGATTTTCAGGGTCCTAATCCACCAGAGCTTATCAATAGGCAAAGACGAGCAAGACGCAATGATCTGCAGCACGAGGACCCCTAACTCAGAGCTTGGTCAGACGTATGGATGTAATTGGTTGGCTATATAAATGGTTAAATTCAGGTACAAGTGGCCATCGTCATCTCTGCGGCGCGGTCGAAGTGTGTGTCTTTCACCGGACTGAGCTGATGTCACTGGCGTGAAAATCGCTTCAAGTGTCAGTGGCGATGGTAGTAATCTAGGTCACTTTAGAGGAAGTGATGAACGAGATGATATAATGAGATGTGGTTACTCGTTGATGTTGACCATCGAAAGGTGGTTTCTCGGCTTGGTATCGATCAACATGGGTTTATCTATATAAACTCTGGCCTCGACCTGCTGATCGAGAACTATGACAAACAACTTGAATAAATCAAGCAATCTTAAAACCAGTATCAACTTGAAAAACTACTTTTCTGAATCAACAAAATGGCTCCCAAGTATGTCTTCACGTCCTCCTCTGTAGGTCAACCACTCACAAATATGTAGCTCCAAGCGCCGCTTTTCTCTTAGCGCCCTCTCTCCCGCAAACAGGAGATACAACAAGGTCATGAACGAGCGATCAGATAACCGTCGATCTATCGATAGTACAGCTAGTCGCTCGACTCTGGGTGGAATGCCAGTCGTTGAGGTTGAGAATTACCTCATTGATCCTGCGTATCGCTGGACAACTGCGAATCGCAATTAAAACAAGGAGAAAATTGTGTTATATGATGATTAATGATTAATCAACGATGGCAATGTATATTAGTTTGCTTATGAATTTATCTATCGTTTTTCATTCTCAACATCATCAGTGCCTCTGAATTCACAACCCATGCTCATGATTTCTATATTCGACAACCTCGCGTCGGACTACTGAAAAGCAGGTTCAGGCTTCGATCCATAGGGAATGATCCTGACCATATGCCTTCGCTCATTATCCTGAAAATCCGGCACCGCCGAATGTGCCACTGATCTCTGATCCCAGACCACAACCGTGCCTGTTTCCCACTTGACTCTGCAACTAAAGTCCAAACTGCGAATATGATTCTTCAAAAACGACAACAGATGATCCGACTCCTCAGGTAAAAACCCTTCAACGTGTCGCGCGATGGTAGGGTTAACAAAGAGCGAAGGTTTGCCTGTCACCGGATGCTTGATGACAAGTGGATGCGTCGTGTTGATTGCTTCAGCCAAAGCACGTTCCTGACCTACACGTTTGACTTCTCCTTCGGAAGCGGACGTGTGGTGAAGTTTGAGATTGGATAGTGTTTGTCGAAAGGCTGGTGAGAGGGCTTCATATGCTGCTGTAAGAGAAGTGAAAGCTGTGTCACCGCCACCAGATGAGGGAATCTCGAGGACCCAGAAGAAACTTGTCGATGGGACGTTGGGTGTGAAGGTTTGGTCAATGTGCCAGAGATCGTATGTCGTTCGTGGACCAAGGAGCTTCCTTAGATTTCCCCTGCGCCTTGTTAATTAACGGCTAGTTTGATGGGAGTCGATGACTCACGACTTCTCATCAGCGTACACAACGTGGAACTCGGGCCCAGTACCCTTTGGGTATCCCATAGTTGGATGCTGATGAAGTGGTCCATAATGCCTCACAATTTCCTTCTGCCTATCAAATCCAATGTCTTTAAAGTCTTGGTCTCTCTACTCACAGTTAGTTCAATCTTCCTTAGATGCACTCATCAAAACTCACAAAAACAACAACTCCCCTCTCAGCAGCCAACAAAGCCAACTCATTCAATCCCTTCTCATCCAATTGACTGATCTGCACACCTCGAATCTCAGTCCCAACGCGAGGCGTGATATTCTCGACGCGCCCGCCCTTGAACAAATTCGTCTTAGCGGCATCAGCCCGAAGACCCGGCTCATCTCCGTCAAAGAGGGGAACCGGCACGGGCGCCATGTACCCGTCAGAGCGGGTGGGTAGATAAGCGGGATACAGCGGTTCCGAAGTCATGGTCTTGTGGTTGAATCAAGCTTTTGGTTTTGGTTTGGTCGCGGTAGTCTAAATGTCGTGATACATAAGTAGACCGTCTTCGGATGGAGACTTCCGGTTGATGATCGGGCTTTCCCCGATGGATTTAACCGTTTGTGGTAATTGTGTTACGTCCGAGACAAAAGCTCGTCATTTACAGGGCTGATAAACGAACTTGGTCTAACGACAACCCGATGGCTTTCAATGACCAATCAATGCTGGTGGGAAATACGCCGATGAGCAATTTTGACGTTCTTTTGGGAAATCTTCAGCGTCGGTAGTTGACTTTCCCGTCGTTATCTACAACGTTAAAAGTCTTCAAGAGCTTGTCTCTCCTTCCTTGTCTAACCTTGATTGAGACAAGTAAAACCAGAGTAACTTGCCGTTCCCCTCTTCTTGGAAGCTCTAGAACGTCGGGAGTACAGTCTAGGCTGATGTTGCACTCGCTACGTAGTAGTGCTAACGGAGTAGCGGCAATGTGGCTGGAAATCTAAATAAATCGCCTTCTCACCTCTTGTCGATCACTTTTTTAAACTCTCTCACTTTCTTGTCTTTCATTTTCGGGGGCTTAGGCGAAAAGACAGAGTGATCATGTCTGCGCCGTCAAGTCTATCGGAACGTCGCGATGAAGCCATGACAGAATCAACATCATGGCTGGCCAAGGTCCATCCGTATTTCAAGAATCCATCACATGTTCTGGTGTTTAAATTAGATTGCTTGTTGCTGGTGTGGGCATTTATAGCTGGTCTATTCAAAGTACGACGGGTTCACACTTGATGACTGACCCAAATTGACATTTGAATTAGGACATGGATCAATCTGCCACGACGGCTGCATTTGTCTCGGGAATGAAGGAAGACCTCAATCTCTACGGCAACGAACTGGTAGAATTTACGACATATTTCTCCATCGGCTATGCGATCTTTATCGTCCCATCGCAACTCATCCAAACACGAGTCCGACCATCTATCTTCCTCCCAGTTTGTGAGATTATATGGGGACTTTTTACTCTATTCACATACAAAGCCCCAAATGCCAAAATTATATTTGCGCTGAGGTTTCTGCTTGGTGTATTCGAGTCTACATCGTGGCCAGGTATCGTGAATCTGATCTTCAACTGGTATGTCCCCGCTTCCAGTCAATCACATACAACCTATGCTGATTCATGAACAGGTACCGTCCCGAAGAACTTGGTAAACGACTGGCTATTTTCGGCGTCAGTGGTGTAGCAGGAAACATGTTCCTCGGCATCCTCCAAGCCGCACTATACAAGAACCTCGACGGTGTCTCAGGCCATGCTGGTTGGCAATGGTTGTTTATCGTCAGTGGTATCATGACGATCTTCTGGGGTTTCATCGGCCTACTCGTCATTCCTGACTCGCCAGCCATCACAAGGGCTCTTTGGCTTACCGAAGCCGAAAAAGAACTCGCACGTCTTCGAATGAGCGACTGCGGTGTCAAAACATCTGGTATTATACCGTTCAAGACACTCGTTCACAAACTCAAACTTCTCGTCATGAGTCCATTGTCATATTTGTTTCTTGCAGCTTATCTTCAATTTGCATGGAGTCAGCGTGCAAACTCTTACTTCTTACTCTTCCTTAAAGGGTTACAAAATCCAGACGGAACACCGCGTTATTCAGTATACACAGTTAACCTGATCCCACTCGGCGGTTATGCTATCAGCATAGTTTGCAATATTGGCCTCAACGCCCTCAGTGATTGGAAAGCGTGGCGTTGGCAGGTTAGCGTTGGCGCCGCCACGGTCCAACTTATAGCGACATCTGTTCTTTCAGGCTGGCCTGATTCGTGGAGAACCATTATGGGCTTTTACTTCCTTACTTTTGCCACTGCAGCTTGGGGATATGCATTGCTTGCTTGGGTCGGTGAAATTTTGAGAAAGGAGCCCGAGGTACGATCTATTCTAGTGGCGATTGCTATTACACTGGTCTATGTTGGCCACGCAACTATTCCTTTACGCGCTTGGCGTGTGAGTGATTCTCCCAGATATCCCGTTGGATTTCCTCTAGCTGCTGCGTTTAGTGCCGGAAGTATCCTTGCTATTCTAGGGATTCTGTTCTATGTGCGGAAATATCCCAAGGTCATCAGCTGGGGACTTGATCCTACTAATGAAGTCGCGGTGGAGGAAGAGGGTATTTCTGGGACGAATGATCGAAAGCAACCGGACGAACGAAGTATTCAGGTTTGATTGTGGTTAGCAATTTCTGTTATTGGTATTTGCCACAAGTCTAGCCTCAGCTGAGCGTGAAGTGGCCAACTTAGCGACATCCTATCCGCATATTTACAAGACACACATATTTATTATGATCCCTGATTTCTGTACGCTTTCTAGGAGTCTGATGCAACCAACGTTCTCTATCTTAATCTTCTCTGGTCTAACTTTGTTTGAGAAGGCTACATAGCAATCGTAGGCAAGCTCAAATTGATGATTCATGTTCAGCCAAGCCACAAGCAATATTTCCTCCAAGTGTGTGTCACTAGGCCCTACAGTCGCGCTCTATAGCCTTATGATATTATTTTAGCTAGACCTAGTTTGTGTTCGTTGCAATGCTAGCTTCAGGAGCAGAAGTTGTTGGTTGCGCGGAATGGAGTGCAGTAGGGCAATGTAAGACAGCGAGGGAGCGCTATTGCTTTTGCTCAGCTTTGGTTTTCAAGCTATTGATAGACATAATCTTAGATACCCTGCATAACAAATATCAGAGAAAGTATGTGCGAGAACCAACAGGCGAAACAACCTGTGATTACATTGCCACAAACATGCCAGGACGGAAGTTGAGGCTGGCTGAATGAACTTCCATATGAGGATAATCCCCCAAACAACAGAGCAATGTTTTAATTACTCATTTCACTTTTTATTGAGTCTCCCTTCTCTACACTCGAAAAACATATAACAGTGCCAGCTCTGCTCTTCGTCTCTTTTTTGCTGGAAATTAACGACGAACGAGACGTTATATACAACATCTTGTCAGCGCAATCGAATTGTCCACAATGCGGTTCCAGCTGTCGAGCTTCGGGCTTATTTCCCTGTCGGCACTGCTACCTAAGTGTCAGGCATTCAGCATTACAGAGACGGGCGATGCAAATGCTCTGGCCTCTGCGATATTCGGTCCGGGTATAGAAATCCTGGGTGCAACTTTCTCAGGCGCATCGCAAAGCTCTGGAACGTTTGTCGATGGACCTTTTGGTATCGGGAGTGGTGCGATACTGACTTCCGGTTTGGCTACTGGAGCATTGCCAGGTGGTAACAAAAATGTCAACAACGAAGCACCCGGATCGGTCACATACTGTGGTAGTGGCAGTTCCAATGCAGCTGTACTCAGGGTTGAATTCTTCGTTTATCCCGCCTATAATGGTATCAGAATTGAGTTTATCTTTGCATCACAAGAAATTGGGTAAGTAGCATTCTGGGACGAGCTACGAATAACCAGTTGACTGACAATACCCAGAGATGCGCCTGACCCCATCGGTATATTCGTTGATGGCACGCAATACGCCTTGGATCCCAACGGAAATGCGATCAATGCTGCGAGCCCCTATCTTTTTTCGCCTTTCGGCATCAGACCGCCTGATAGCCTCACCTCCTATTATAGCTCGTCACCACCTTTCTGGATTGACATCCCCGCCACATTTAGTTCCACTACCATGGTAATTGCAGTTTGCGATACAAATGATGGGGCGTTTGATACTGGGCTTTTGATAAACGTTGAAGCCTGTGTCGACTGCGATGATGATATTCGCTTTGCCTACGTGACTACCACGGTTCCATTGCCGGCAGATCTACTACCATATACCACGACTATCCCCCCTTCAGGGACTGTATCTGGTACAGTCAGGATCGGGGTTGAAGAATCTACAACTACTACTGCCGAAGAAACTACAACGACTGCTGACTTGGGAACAACTACCACTACGGCCGGCGAAATCACTACTACTACCGCTGACGAAGTTACTACAACCACTGCAGACGAATCAACAACTACTACTGCCGATGAGACCGTAACTACTACAGCCGACGGAACAACTACCGCTATTACTGACGGAACAACGACTACTACCCAATCATCCTCCACAGACTTAACTAGCGATGACCCTACGGCTGTCACCACCCAAGAGGCTACTACAAGTGGAACCACTGAGACATCAACCGAGGATGGTAGTACAATCATATCTTCAACACAGCTGCCGGGTACTACTACATCTACTCTTACGACAAGTGGTACAACGACAGAGTCTTCAACCATTGCGACTGAGTCGGATACCGTAACTACAACATCCCCAGATTCATCCACTGAGAGTACGACGGGTACAGAGACGACTGATATTTCTGATGCCCCTATCGATGGTACTACTACGACCTCGGTCGATGTTGAAACACCCTCCATAAGCTCGACAGTCTCGACCTTCACGAATGAACCCACCAAGAGTACGAGTAGTGGAATCTCAATCGATGATACCACAGGTATGTCAACGGTCCAGAATCAATGTCCGGGTCACTGTCACATGCCCGACGGGGAAGATCTCACTTCTAAAACTATGTACTAATATCGGATTCAGTTCCCAATCTCGGTACTACAACTACAGCAGAGTCTCTGGGAACAACCACGGTCCAGAAGATTGAGTCTTCAACCAACCCTATCACTCCCTCCTCTCTTGTGCCCGAGGAGGAAACAAGCTCCAGCGATAGTAAGTACCCTTTAGCCGTGGAGGCACAAATCCAAGATACCTTTCACCGTGCCTTTACGTGCACTGGTTAACATTCGATCCTCAGTAGTCATTACTTCAACGGCTGACGACGTGCCAACACCGCCAACATCGACTTCGTCTGCCATGCCATCCAACTTGGCAGTTATTGGAAACTTCAGGTTCTTTGGATGTCTAGGATCTCCAGAGGGTTATCCCAGCTTCGAATTGATCGGTGAAACCTCCGACATGACGACCGCGGAATGTGTAAGGCTCGGAGCCGGGCGTGCTTATATCGGCATCTACCTAAGGTAACACCCCAGGCGCAATGAAACTTAAGGATTCAAAACTTACCTCATTTAGATCTTGCTATGCAGCAGATACTTTGGACGCTGCCGACACGGTTGCGGATGGTCGTTGCGACTTACCATGCCCTGGAGATCCAGGCCTCTTCTGCGGTGGAGTGGTCGACGCAAACTCAAATCCCGAATCACGATTCAAGTCCCGTGGACGTCTCAGCCGTCGAGATGCTCCTCCGGGTATCCTTCTCACCTTGTATGCTCAAATTGAAGCCATTTCTGGTACTCTCACATCTTCAGACACTATCAGCACTGTTGACGCAATAACAAGCAACTCTCTTTTACCTACTGGAGACTCTACCATTCCTTTGCCTCTTTTGTCAAGCACGCAATCATTTATCGACTCAGCTATCACCGTTGAACCATCGGAGCCTGTCACTCGATCGCAAGGCGGTCGACCTATCATTCCCCCATTCCCAACCAGTGCCACCTTCAATTTGGGTAACTCTACAAGCACCAGGGTCGGAGTAGCACCGATAGTCACTACCGTAACATATACGGTTGTTGATCCCAATAACCCATCGCATTTAACTGTGACTGAGTTTTGCAGTACCCTGAGACCTTCTCCTTGTCGTCTATGCCAGCACCAGCCACGACCAACGGTGGAAATGACAACCATCAAAGTCGATTGCAATGCTTGTGGTCACTCGGGCGAGAACACTATCCTTCTTGAAGTTCCAGCCGGTGCAGCTGTAGCAGCTCAGACGAGGGATCATGCTGCTTATCAAACTCACCGAGTGCAACATCATGAGCCCAGCCCATATGAACAGAACCCTCACCCTATTGAGGGAGACTCTCAAAATTGGCAAAAGCCTCGACCACAAAGCGATCTACCTACCACTGGAGACAGACCACATGAGGGCGACGGAGGGTATAGGTTTGATCAACCTCAGACTCACCACGACCGTCCTGTTGGGGCTGGAGACTATGATGAAGGCAAGCCGGCTAAAGTGAGCGAAACAGAACAAAGGCCTGGTGGCCAACCTGTTGAAGTGCCTAAGACGGAACCAAAGCCTGACACGGTGGGAGGGAGTGACCAGCCCAAGCCCATGGAGCCAACATTCCACCGTAGGCCAGGTCCGGCCTCTACACCGGCGGCGCCGAATGCTCCTATCGTGGTGGTCTCTGCAGCGGTATCGAAAGCAATGGAGGGGATGTTGGTGACGATGTTCTTTTTTGCTGGGCTTGTTTTCCTTTTGTAAAGATGCAAAGATTTAACTACGATGCTAAATCCAGCAACATTATTCTATTATTTTTACTATTTGTAATCAATGGGGAACGTTCTATTCCACCTTTGGCTACGTATTGATATTCAAAGGTCTTGATGAAGTAGGCACGTCAAGGCGAATTCAAATACAAACTTGATAATGTTTGGAAACTCCCAAGAGTTGGGGGTCCACGGCGAAGATATTGCATGGCCCCTAAAAAGCGACAAACATCCTTTGGACGTATTTTAAGTTCCTCCATGATTGACTATGCTACCTCATATTCCTGTTTGTTATGTCCTTTATCCAAAAACAAACTCTACAAAGTTTGTTCACTTTGAATGATAAAACCAGGGATGAGAAACATTTTCTTGACAGCGCTCAGCCTCAATAGCTATGTCGGATTGCATTCTTTGTTTGAGCAAGCCCTTTTACCTAAGTCAAGGCGGTAAGAACAATAGTGACAAATATTGAAGAGAAAGAAAACGCTTTGATAACACTTATCCTGGTGGGGCTATCATGTTCTATTGTTGTCATCGTTTGTTGAATACTGGTCGTTTGTATCTAGCGTTGGCACTGCCTAGTCACTGTCATCTATAAATCTCCAAGTTTTCCATCTTCTGTCCTTCGACCTCCCCGCCCAGCATTTCACATCAAGCATTGAGAATCACTGAATGACAGGACGCACAAAGCGTTAGTGAACCACAGCATCAACCGTCATCGAATCACATCACCATGCCTGACAAAAGCCTCAAGTGTATGTCCTCTTTGACCACCCAAAATACGGAGCTGACATTCTTATAGCCTTTGCGGACGCCCAAGTCCGGAAGATCCTTCGCCACACAGCCTACCGCTCAAACCGCAAAGTTCGACTCACCGTCCAGTGGCAAGCCTCAGCCGATGATGACGCCACCACCACTGCAACCTTTTACGAGGCCGAAGTCCAAGAGGTCGACGAAGATTTGGTTCTCAAGTACTGGAAAGATGCCGGCGGCCGCGATCAAGCTACCAACCTCGGCAAGGATCGCGTCCTCAAGATCTTGGACGAGATGAAGCGTCATTGGGTCTTCCAGTGGGTTGGCTACTCAGTGGAAGAGGGGAGTGCAGACCCAAAGTACGTCATGGTTCACAAGCCCGGTGCCGGCGAGGCTATTGTCAAGTGGCGGCGAGCTATGTCGCAGATACAGGTATGCTCGATGAAAGTTCTTCTGTTTGATGCTTATACTGACTTGGGTAGCTGGCCGCTGTAGAGGATTGGTCTATTGGGTTCGAACAAGACAGTGAATGGCCAGCCTGGTCCCGCGATTTGCCCGAGGTAGACTGGGACGACATTGACGAGGAAGAACTTGCAAACTACGACTTTTCTTATTGAAGACTTGGATTGAGGCCTCTCAAGCGAGATTCCTGTGTCATTTGGGCCGGTGTAGACGAGACTCTTAGGATACTTGTCTCCACAACCAAGACCTCAGTCGGACAATGGCAGTGACAATAGTTTCCCTCGGAGGAAATGGTGGTGCCAGCAGAAGAACGATCCTGGTCGTAAGATCCAACAGAAGTTAGGAATCATTCGATATTAGACATGTTCGGTCTCGCCTTTGTAGCGATCAGGTCTTTGGCTAAAAGGGATATTAGTGTGGTGCCACGGCATCCCATCTTGTTATACGTCTGTGATGTATTAACTGCAATAATTCACAAATTTCATCACACTCGTCCCCAATCATAGCAACACCCTATCTATAACCAGCACAAACATCCCGATAAACATTATTCTGCAGCCCTTCCACATCAGTAGGAATATATCCCAAGGATGTAGCATACGAATACGTCCATCTAGGATCATTTGTCTCGGTTTTCCACGTCCAATACACCCACCCAGACATACCAGGCTCCTCATACAACTGCTGCTGCGCAGTAAAGAACTTATTAAAAAACTCCTTATCCTTCCAGTCATAGTCCGACGTCATACTCCATTCTCCAGTAAACGTAAAGTCTTGGCCGTCTACAACTCGCGAGTCGGTGCAAGCACTGTGCATAAGCTTGTAAGGGTCCGCATTGCTGTGCTGGTCATCATTCAGAGCGAAGCCGATGTAGTTGTGGTCATCGAAAGCTGTGAGTGCATCGTTGGCTATGGATGATTGAGTACGAGCGTCGCCAGAATCCCATTTGCTCGACATGAACTGAACATGAAGTTTCTTGTCGTCGGAGACTTGGAGGCTAGCTTCCTTGTCTCGAACAGCCTTTAGGGCTGCGGGATAGTACTTCTCAATAAGACCCGGATCTTGACCTGGGGCAGGGTATCGGTTGCCTCCATCATGACGAGAAACAGGTTCGTTGAGAACCTCAATCATACCAACAGATGAATAATCAGGGTTCCTATGGATACGATCCGTCATCCAAGCAAGCCACTTCTCGGCGCGTCCAAAATTATAGTCATTGAAGAAGCCAGCTGGTTTGTTATTCTGGCCTGTGAATACATCTTCCTGCTGTCCACCAGGAGCGCCGTGAAGGTCTATGATGACATAGATACCAAGTTCAGCAGCTTTCTTTACGACAGCATCGAGATAAGGCAGCATTCGATCTCCATCAGCAAATGGCTCAGACTCTTTGTCCACGATGTCCGTGTAAGACCAGTATCCTATGGGAATTCGAATGGTGTTTAGGCCAACATCGTGAACAGACTGGACTGTAGCTGGGTCAATCCATGTCTTCCAGTGCTCTTCAAAACGTTTGTTTCCTGTTTCGCGATTGTCGCCTTTGTAGTGGTCATTCATACAGTCGAATTCAGACTCAGAGTCGCCGCAGTTGAGGGAGTTTTCCCAGGTATTTCTTTGGAGCCATGGTTCACAGACAAGCCAGCCTGATCTATCAGCGGATGTTATTCAAGCGGGCATTTAATACGAACCGCCAAAGTTGACACCGCGAATCTTTGTAATACCATCAGCCAGTTTTGGCTTGAAGCGTTTCCCGAGTTGTTCAAATCGGGCAGTTTGATTGAACGATGCTAGGTCACGCTCATGAGGAAGCCATGCTGTGGCAGATCCAAAGAGCAGAAAAGAGACCAATGGTGAATAATGCATTATCACGAATTTGTTGATTAGGCAACAACAATGACAATTTTCAACTCAAATGAATGCCGAACACTCTGTTTAAATAGTTATATAGCCATATCAAAGCGCGCCTTCTCCCCTCAATCTCCGAGCTTTGCACTTGTGCTGCGCCATGGGAGTAAGCAGCATATGTCTCTACCTGACACAAACGAGCTTCCTCTTTCGTCTATCGAGTGGTCATAATCGTCCGAAAGATCGGCATTTGATGCACACGAGGGTCTGCACGGACTCAGCTGAAAATCCTTCGTTTATAAAAAAGTGCCGCTATTGCCGACCCCATGAATTAAGGAATCGAAGGATTTATTGAAACATGTTCAATTTAATGTTGATGACTCCAGGTTAGACTAAGCTATCGCGAACCTCAAACTGCCACCTCGTATCGATAACCCCTGCATGATTACCTAATACCCGCTGCTCCACCTTAGTCATCCGATTTCCTTTCCACGCGACCCCTGACAACTTTATACACGTCTCCTCAAGAACCGACATCATCAATCGCAGTCGCAGACTCCCCCGCGCTCGTTCAAGTTCACGTTCCTTACCCAAACCGCCAAAATGACACGCGCTCAGCAGACCATCTCTCTCGCCCTCCTCGTCTCCTCCGTATGCTCTTCGACTCTCGTCTCTGCTTCTTTCGACTAACCACTGTGTATAGCTCTACCTTGCTCTCTTTCTCGAGCTCATCCCTCTTCCTCCCCTGATCCAGGAGCAGATCGTTCCTGTGGTACGTCCGACACTCAACAAACCATTTGACGAGTGTATTGTGGATTGAATTGATGTTCTGACATGTCCTGCAACAGCTTCCCTTCTGGGCTCTCGTGTCCTTTGGCGCATACCTCCTCTTCCGACTCGGCTTTGGCATCCTCACCTTCAACGACGTTCCCGACGCGCACAAGGAGCTCACAACGGAGATTGAGCAGGCCAAGGTTGAGCTCCGAAAGCTCGGCGTTACCGTCGACTAAACGACTACCGAACGAACTACGATGATCTAGATGGAGGGCAAAAAAGGGGGGTTGGATGGATGCATTTTTGGCTCTTGAGGCCTAATCAACTTTAATCTACGATAATCTGGTATCTCGGCAGTGCGACCTGCGCAAAAAACAATTCCTTCGACACCACGCGCCAATGCATTCGTAAACTTTGCCATCTATCCCGACCGACTCTATCATGATTGCTCTCCCGCGATGAGCGCTACAATTGTTTTTACAGCTGTTTCTGTGTTTTGGTGACCATGTACAAGTTCTTCAAACAGCTTGGGGATCTTGCCAAGCACTCCTCGTTCGTCTGTTTGGTGCCCTGTGATGTCTCATTAGCAGGGGTCATTTGTGGTAGTAGTAACTGTACTCACATTTGCCTGGGGCGCCGACCAGGACGGAGAGTTTCGTTTGCGCTTCTCCCGTCCAGTCAAATTCCACCTTCCAATTGAATCGTACATTGGCGCCCGATTCCTCTGCATCGTTGTACGGTATTGAAATGTCGTAGTGTTGCTGACCCATGTAGCGAATGAGGTCTACCTTCTTAACAGAGTCTACCTGCGTTGACTCGTCCATATCCTCGTCCCCATCATCATCTTTTCTCCGTCTCTTTCTTGTTCGCATTTGTGTAGTCATCTCCGATATACCATTCTTGGTGCCCAATGTTTGCTCCAATTGACACCAAAAGCCTGCTCTCTCAACAGCGACGCGGAGCCATTCGCCCATCGCCCATGTCACAATTCCCACATTGCGCTGCATAGAACGATTGCAGTCGCCTGTGCAGATCTTCTGGATAAATGGACCGAGCTCAGGCTTCGCAGCAGGCTCTAGGTCTGTGACGTTCAGATGAAGGACCGATAGTTCAAGGGGATTGACAGTCATTTCCACCTTTGCTGTGAAGAGTCCGGGGATTTCGCGTGATCGAAGAAGAACGGAGTGAAGCTGTCTGAGGGGCTGGCTGTTGGTTTCTGGCAAAATTGAGATCGTAGATGATGCTGTGAATGGTGTGAATAGTTGAAGATAAGGCAGTTCCTCGTCTGCTGTCATTGGAACAGGGTAATGCGACTTGACATAGGCCAGCTTGTCCTCCACAGGTGCTGAGGCGATGGCCTTTCCAAATGGGAGGAGAGCTGTAGGCTTCAATGCCGCTTGTAACAATTGTTGTGTCGATGTTTGACTTGGCTCTGTATCTGCATCCATGAGGTGACGTTGGATGAGGTCAACTATCTCATCTTGGTCCACAGGTGCAAGAACACGACCGAACTCTTGCATCGCGCGTATCCGCTCATTCTCTCTTCGCGCAACTCCAAGATCCTTCTGCAATGACTCGATTTCTTTCCGGATCCTCTCTCGTTCCTTCTTCTTTTCTGTGTCTGGGTCGAATGGGCGTGTCTGTCTTGAGCCACATACGGTCGTCGCTGCTGGCTTCCTCTCTTGAGAAGCTGTAATGACCTGGCCCTTTCTTGGCTTCTCAAAATGTCGCGATGGTGGTTGGGTAAGAGGTGAGACATCTTGTTGCGATGGGTCGCGGAACCTGACCGGGCTATTCTGGAAACTCTTGCGTGGTCCATTATCCAGAGGCGGTAACTGGGGAATAGGCTGTGATGCTGCGGGTGCTTTATTTCGAGAACTTTCCTGGGCTAGGCGGGGGATTCTAGATGGTGGCATGGAAGCTGGAGGAGGTGAAGGAGAGAACTCTGGCAAAGGCGGCGGTGGGCTTGGAGACCCTCGGCCTGATTCTGGAGCTTCTTCCACCGCGACATCTGATTCGGACGCCGGATCTGATTGGGGCTCCTGTTGGGCTTCTGGTTCTGGCATGGTTTGCTGTTCTGGGGCCTGAGCGGGTGAAGATAAAGCAGGTGAAGGCGACCTGACCTCAGAGGACGACCGAGGTGGAAGCTGAATGTTAAGCGATGAGAATGATCGGGCTGGCGATGGACTTGCGACAGGTGAGATAGACCTGGCCATGGATACTTCCTCTGGAGGGGATTCTTCCAATGGAGGAGATGCGTCGCTTTCCGATTCCAGCACAGATTCGTCTGCAGGTCGTTCGACCCGGGGTTCTGGCATAGAAGCTGGCAGCGCAGGAGGTGAGGAAGCCTGTACTGCTGGCGGTAACTCTGGCTCAGGCATCGAAGCTGGCGGCGCATCATTTCCCTGCGCCCCAACCGGCGGCGATCTTCTCAATCCTCCACGTCGGAAAGGGTCAACAGGTGGCGTATCAATATCCATCCGTACGCCAGCTGGCGGCGACCGTCTCAACCCCCCACCACGAAATGGATTAAAGTCTTCTTGCACTGGCGTCGCCTCACCCGGGCGCGTTGGCGTAGGAGCATCACTAACGATCCGACTTGTAGCCAAGCGCGCAGCGAGAGCTTCCGAAGGGCTATCAAAAGTGAATTGCGCTGATTGTCGAGCGCTCGGTAATTTCTGAGGTGACCTGGACATTCTTCTCTCAAATGCTTCTGGGTGGTGTCTTGACATGCTGGCTTTAGTTGGTGATGCATAAGATGGGCGTCTTTTTCGAGGTGACGCGCTGCCCTCTGTGCGCTGTCTTTTCGGCGCAGATTCCTCCATATCCGTAAATTGTTAATGAGTGTGATTTATTGAGGTCTCTTCATTTCTGGTATTTTTGAAAGCCGTTTTCAGTCATTTGTCGTTTAATTGATGTATGTCTTTGTCGCATTGGTACTTGTTTACTTGAACCCCGTCGCGTCTCAAAGTGGGCCTCACCGCTTGCCAAAACAGGAGGCTAATTCAGCACTACCGAACGGCAGAATAATTGAATGACTGGTGGACCCAACCTACCTTGGGTAGCAGAAGAAATGACCTCCTAAGTCTTTTTACCTGGGTTACAAAAATAAAAAGTCTACGACCTCTACTCTAAAGGGCATATAGTGGCCCACTAATTTCGGCTCTCAGTCTTACAGCGGCTAATTTTTCTGATACCTTGAGGAGGGTTAAGTTACGATAGACTCGTCCGTATAGAACCATTGAGTTGATTTTATATGTATACCTTGGGACTTATGCCTCAGAAACCTTCAAAAACTAGTCCGTATAGAACATGGCAAGGTAGGCAAGCATGGCTATCTGTCGTCGACTGGATGACTGTTTTAAGGCATAAAACTCGTTTGCATGTTGCTTTATGTAATACCTTGGTTTAGCAGGTAGATGGGAAGTGCATGGCTGGGAAGAAAATGATTTAATAGTTTCCTGTTCTAAATACTCGCTAGGACTTGAGCATTTTCTGCCTTTGTTTCCTTAAAGCGCTGATTTATGTCTTAGAAGCGGTTATTGACGGACTTAAACTCGTAGTTAAGCATCCCTCAGATTGGCATTGTGTTAACTGTTGGCCTTTAGACCCATGTACACTCTAAAAGAGAAGCGCGTGAGAGCAGGTCTTTGTTCCCGATAAGCCAGGAATTATCGTCTATTTCCCGGATTGACTCTCTGACTGGACGGTCGGTCATTGGGAAGGACTGAGCCTGACTGAGCTGTTGTGAAGAGTATGGCTGTCGAATTGTGGACGCAGTCACTGCAGTCGGGAGGCCGTCGAGACGGGAGCTGGCCGGTTCCGACATATTGAGAGTCGATGGTAAGAAAAGAGGCAGATGTAATGTCCCGATATCTTCGTTCGAAGGGTCGCTTGCAAGTGGTTATTGAATGTGATAAGCGGCGTCAGCGCCTCTGTCATAAAATGCTGATCAGGAGACCACGTCTTTCATCTCCAGATCTTGAACAAGCGCTCGAGAACCTTGTGGCGAGAGTAATACGAACCTTGTGTCACCTCCTGCCCAAGTGTTCAGGCAGCCATTCTGCCTGATACTTGCAGCTTCCAACAGCTCCTTACCTCAACTTCGAGGATATGTTGCTTGCAGTGCTTCACGCCAATTGCCGTTCAGGGGTCCAAGAATAATACAACCACTCACGGAGGCAACGAGCAAACTCAATCAAATCCGAAGACATATTACTTGCATTGCAATAGCAATCATTTGCATGAATCCGGTCTACAAAATGAAATGCCATTAGACATTGCATTCTCGGGGTTACTGACAAGATAGTACGCATGTCAGGTAGGTGGACCGGTTTTGCTCAGCCTCACAAACTCATCAGGTTCATGACAGCTCTCAGAGTCTCTCAAAAAGTGTTATATTCGCACAACTCTAATGACTATACCAAGAGGCTACATAACACAAACTTTCTGCTTAAACTCATCCGATGAACACAAAACTCAACGTTGCTGACTGTTAGATCCCATCTGGTGGTGTTGACGTTGTTGTTGGAACCAAATCGGTCGTGCTTGGAGTGTCATCCACAGGAACAACCTCCAATGCAACAGAATCCATGAACCCTTCGAACCCATTTCGGCAGAACAGGCTGACCCAGACATACAGATCACCTTGGTTGAATTGCTGCTCAGAGAAACTGAATTGGAGAGAAAAGCTCTGCCACTGGTTAGGTGTTTCTTCGTTGAGTTGGAATCCTTTTCTAGCCACGTATTTATTGGTATCGTAGATACCCTGCATGAATGCATTGGGACAGGCTAGAGTTAGGGGGGAAGCAGAAACGTCGGAACGAAACCATGCCGTAAGCTGATAAGTGACGCCGAACGAGACTTTGTTCTTGTCGAGTTTCTGGACCATGTACTGAGGGTCGACGTTCGGGCGCGGCCCAGTCAAGTATTTGAATCGCGCAGACCCCCTTCCGTCTTGAGATATTGTGTCGCTTATCGAAATCTCGGCTTGATCTCCAAAGGCGAGGTATTTCTCCCAGGGCTCTATTGTAGCAGGTAGAATGTCAAAGCCGCCATTGTCCAGAAGTGAAGTAGATTCGGGCTCGGGTACAATCGTGGTAGATGCTGAGGTTGAGTCGCTTGTGGTGGTTACAAGAACATCATCCGACTGTGTAGTCTCTTCGAATGCCGTGACAGCTGAGGTAGCTGAGGTTTCGATAAGCGTAGTCGTGATGCTTATCTGCGGTAGATCCGATGTGGTTGTGATTTGTGATGTTTCAGTAGACGTTGTTTGAGGCTTGCACGGGCCGGCCCTGGTTTGACTAACCAAGTAACCCAAGCCGGCGAGAATGACAAGCTTGATGGGACGAAGCATCTCGACATCCACGAAGACGCGATAATTTTGAAAGGAAAAGATTTAGACGTGTAATCGAACGACTTTGTCTTCCCCTTATAATGCATCTCCTTTGCTGTTGAAGTGAAATAGGGCTTAGTGCTTGCGACGCTACCACTGCTCATTGGCTCATCAACCAAGCTTCCAAATAGACTATTGACTTGGTCGACGCTAGTTCAGTCAATAGTGTCGTTTTGTGGAAATTAAATGGATATGAGTGAGTATTCAGTAGAAAGAGCCCTGTTTGGTGGCATGAAATTTGGTCCTGTCAAGTCTCGTCAAAGACTCCATTTTATATCTGATTTTAACAAATTCGTTAATCTACAACAATACAGTACTTTCGGGTCTATCAAAACCTGGTTTATTATTTCATGCATCTACTGCGGATGGTCAGTTATCTCACTCATACAGCATGATTTGCAGAACCTCCCAACAGAGTTGTACCCTGGCTACCGGGTAGCAGAAAAGTTAGCCTCCTGGGGCTAAGGATATAATAATAAACTATTGTATGATGGTTACTTGAGTATATTAAAGGTTAAAGAACTAGATATATAAGAGGAACTAGATATATTATAAAGACTATTAATAGATTAAATAAATAAGGATTTAAGATCTTAATATTCCCCCTTAAGCTAATAATAATCTATTTTTATTATCCCTATATAATATTTATTCTTTATAATATCTATTTATATATATTTTTATATAATATATAATACTATTTTAATAAAATTTAAAAAATACCTTTATAAATAAAAAATTAAGAAAAAGATAATATATTTATATATTTATTTAATTAATAATAATCTATTAGAATATAAAATAGTATATTTATATATAAGTTTTTCTTTATAAGCTATATTTAATATATATATATAAATCTAGCTTATATATATATAATAATATTATTTAATTTATAATTAATTAAATAATAAATATATTATAATATTTTAAAGTTATAGTATATTTAGTTTTTATTAATAAGTTTAAAAGCTAAATAGAATTTCTTAAAGGCTTATTAAGAAAGTCTTTTTATAAATCTATTAATAATTTAATTAATTATTAAGATATATTTTATTTATATATTATTATTAATAACTTATTTTTAAATATAATATTATTAAATAGTAATATATTTTATTTTATAGTAAAACTAAGGGTTCTTAGATATTATAATAATACTTTAATTATCTTTATATATAATTATAGTTTTAATATTATTATATTATTAAATATAATAAAGAAATTTATTTATAAGGGTATATAGCTATATTATTTCTTTTATAGCTTATATTTATTTAATATATTTAGCTTTAGTAAATAATAATATAATTATTAATTAATATTTTAAGCTTTAATTAATTACTTTATTTTTAATATTAAAGATATATTTAAATATTAAATATTATATTTTAATATTATTAGCTTAATTTAAGTCTATTTATTTTATAATATTAATAAAAAGGTCTTAAGTAATAGAGTTTAAAGTATATTATCTTTTTAAGATATCTTAAGATCTTTTTAATTATTATTATATAAGATAGTCCTAAGTTACTTATAAAGTAGCTATAAAGTAATATATTAAATATAATATTTAATCTAGTTTTAAGTATTATATATATAAATAATTTAATTACTTTAATATATTATATCTTATTATCTTAAGATATAATAAAATCCTTATTAAATAGTTTAAAATAAACCTTTAAATTAACTAAGATTTAAACTATTAAATAATTTTCTATCTTAAGGTCTATAAGGATTTTCTTAATATATTTTTCTTATAAAAAGAATAGTTTATATTTATATTATAATTAAATAATAAATATTCTAAGGTAATAATTATATAGTCTAAGGTCTATTATTTAAAATTATTTAAATAAAGCCTTTTTAATATTATTAATATTTAAACTTTAATAGTTTAATAATAAGTAAGTTATTAATATAAATAGCTATAATAGTATTATCTTAAATAAAGATTTCTATATCTATATATAGTAATATAAATCTAAGGAAAATAAAGAATTTAAATAGTATTTTATATTAAATATAAAGTAACTATTTTAATTTATATAATACTTTCTTAAGATAATATTTTCTATTTAATTTATTATTAAAGCTTTCTAGTTATTTAATTTAAATTTCTTTTTTAATATTATTATAAAGAAAAGTAATCTTAATATCTATTTATTTTACTTTAAGGTTAAGAGTAATAATAGTTATAAAGATAAGTTTATAACTTATAGGTTTTATAATTAATATAAAGGTCTTATAGTAATTAATATTATATTATTATTTAAAGCCTTAAATAATAAAATAGGCCTTATAATATAATATATTTCTATTTATATTATATTTCTATTTATAGACCTATTTCCTTTATAAAGGTTATATATTTACTAATAAATATATAAGGTATTATATTCTATTATTATTTAATAACTTTATTTTATTTCTTATTACTTCTATTTATTTATCTTAATATATACTTTATATTACTTATTTATATATTTTTAGTTTAATAATATTTACCTTTTAAGTAAATAGTAATAAATATATAAATATTATTTTAATAAGAAAGTTAGTTTTATTATCTTTAATATCTTAGCTAGTATTAAATATATAGTTTATATTATATATATTTTAATATAGTAGATAAAGTTCTAGTTAGTTTTAAATAATATTTTAAAGTATATAATAAATATTAATTAATTTAGTTTCTTATAGAAAAGTAATAGTAATTAAGTTATATATAAGAATATATATATCTTAATCTTATATATTATATTTAATTATATTTAAATTATTTATATTAGAATTATTTATATATAAATTATTTATATATATATTAAAAAGAACTATATATAGAATACTTATATATATTATACTTATATATATTATATTTATATATAATTATTAAGGTATATACTAAGGTAATAATAATAATATATTATTTAAAATAAATTATATTCTTAACTATATATTTATAGGTTAATAGATAGTATATAGATTTAAGTTTTTCCTTTTTTTATCTTATAATTCTATAAAGTTAATATTATTAATAATAAAGATATTATTATTATTATTTAAGAGGATATAGTTATAACTTCCTTGATAGCTAAAAAGATAATAATAAATACTTTTTTCCCTTAGTTTCTTTTATTAATTTAATAGGAAAAGTATATATCTATAAGAACCTAGGATATAAAAATATCTAAGGTTTAGCTTATTATTATTTTATACTTTATATAGTATTATCTTTATACTTAAGATTAAGCTAATATTATATAGATAATTAATTATCTTAAGGATATATAGCTATTATTTCTTATTTAATTTTAAGTTTTTTAATATTAAATTAAGTTTCTTTATAAAGATATAATTTTAAACCTTAATTAGTCTATTTTATTAATATTATTTTATTACTATATAGAGAATCTTAATTTTAAGGTTATTATAAAATAGTTAAAATAAATAGAATATATTCTTTTCTTTATAATTAAGATAAAAATATTAAATAACTTATATTTAAGTCTTAAGGTTATAAACTAGCTTATAAAAGTATATCTTAAGTTTTAATTTCTACTTAATTAAGAAAATCTATATTATATTTATATAGTTATAAATAAAAATAGCCTAATAATATTCTCTATTAATACTTATTAAGGAAAAAGGATTAATAATATTTATATATAGGCTTTTTAATAGTTATATTCTCTTTTTAATTAATTATATATATCTTATTTTATATATCTTTATTTTATAATATAATATATAGATATATTCTTCTTTAATAAAATAAATATTTAATAATATATATTTAAGGCATTTAATATTTAATTTACTAAGATAAGTAAGATATTTATATTATAATTAAAGATTAAAATTATTAATTTAAAAGCTAGCTAAAGTAATATCTATTTAGCTATTATCCTTATTAATAATATAAATACTATATTATTTAATTATAATAAAGATAATCTAATTATAATATATTATAATAGCTTTTTCTTCTTTTTAAATATTATAATAACTCTATCTTTATTAAAGGTAAAAATAAAGATAAAGTTAATATATATATTTAATATATAGAGATATTATTAAAATAATAAAGGTCTAGTATTCTTAAGTTTAAGTTTATATATACTTTATCTTTTTAATATAATTTATATATTTATAATTCTATTAATAAGATTACTATTATATATATTTAATAATATAAATTTATTATATTAATAGAATATATATAAAGAGGTATTATTATTAAAAATATAAATTTATTAAAGTACTTATATTATTTTAAATAGAGTTAATTAAGATTATAATAAAGTAATATTATCTTATAATTAAGTCTAGCTAAAGTATTTAATAATAAGTTTATTAATATTAAGGTTATATAGTTTAATATAGGCTAAATAAAGATATATAATTATAGTTAATTTATTTTAATTAGTATTCTTATTATCTTATTTTTATTAAAATTAGATTTTCTTTATTCTATAGAAATTAAAATTATTTAGTTTTTTCTTAAGCTTTAAATAAAAGAAGAAATATTATCTATTTAAGTAATCTAGTATTTTATAGTATATATAATAGTAATTATTTTATAAGTATATATATCTAGGTTAATAAATAAAAAACTATTTAGCTATAAAGGCAGTTAAGTTTAATTTAAATTATTATTATATTAAGTATTCCTCTTATTAAGCTTTTAATATAGCTATTTTAAAGGTAATAGTAATAGATTTTATATTATCTTAGTTTTATTATAAAATAAAATAATATTATTAAAAGAAGTTTTTATAGAAACCTTAATAATTAAGATTAAGTTTATTAAAGAACTTTTAAATAAAAAAAAGATTATTAATATAATATATCTTATATAATAATTAAAATTATTTTTAAAGTTTATAGATTTATTTAAAATAATTAATAATATTAATATAGTTATTAAATATAAGTTATTAAAGTTTTATATTAAGTTCTTAAAAGACTATATTACTTTATAGTATATAGTTTTATTTAAGAGTTTTAAATAAATTAAATATATTATTTTCTATTTTAAGAATAAAAAAATATAGAATAAAGCTAAGTCTATTCTTAATACTATTATAAATTCTATTTTATTTATATTTCTATTTTTATATATAAGATATATTAATTATATTAATTATACTTTTATTTTCTTCTTTAATTAATTTCTTAATTAGTTTAAGACTATTCTTTATAGTTATAAAGAGGTATTTATAGCTTATTATTTTAATTTAATTTATTATTTTAAGTTTTTATATTATTTATTAATTTAGTATTTTTAACTTAAGAATTAATAGAATTCCTATTAATTTAATAGTTTTTAAGTTTAATATATTAATATAGTTTAATAGCTAAATATTAGTCTAATTTAAGAATATTTTTAAATTTAAAATAAATAGTAAGAAATTTAACTTTTAATAAGTTATTTAATATAAAAATAAGATATTTTATTTTATAAAGGGGATTTATATAGTAAAAGAGTTATCTTTTAAAAAAGGTAATATATCTTCTTATTATATATTTATATATTCCTATATTAATATAAATATCTTACTTAATATATTAAATATATTATTTTCTTTTAATTAATTAAGTATATTTTTTTATAAATTATTATTTATTAAGTTAATTTAAAATATATTTTCTAATATATCTTTTTATAAAGTATTATTAAATATATTAATTCTAGTTTTTAATCTTTAGATATTTATTAAGCTTATAATTAAAAGTATATCTTTATTTATTATATATTTAAATATAATTATAAATAATATATATAGTAATAATAATTAATAAATATTACTTAATATTAATAATATATTAAAAGTATTATATTTATAAGCTTTCTTAATAACTTAAATTAAAGTAAAAAATTACTTTTTATTAAAATATTTAAAGATAATAATATAATAGACTAAGTATCTTAAGTAAAGGTAATAATTATATCTTATTATTATAAAAATATATTCTTTTTATAATAATTAATTAAATTATTATCTTTATTAAGTAAAAATATTATCCTTTTAGCTATTATATAAGCTTTTTAATAGATTATTAATAAATAATCTTATAAATATATTAATATAGTAAAATAAAATATATTAAATTTTAATTAAAATAATTTAAAGTATAATAAAGATAAGAAGAAGATAATATATATATAAGACTTTTATTTATAGAATCTAGGCTTATAACCTATTATATAATAGTTACTTAAGTATATTAAAGGTTAAAGAATTAAATATATAAGAGGAACTAGATATATTATAAAGACCATTAATAGATTAGATAAATGAGGATCCGAGATCTTAACATAAACAGCCTAAGAGCTATAGTCTAAAGAGCATAAGCTGACCTACTAATTTCGCTCCTTATGCTTCCAGCGGCCAATTCTTCTGACACCCTGAGGCCTGGTCAGAGAGAGGCCCTGTCATTATAATTGGTCTCGATTGCTTGAAGCATGGAATTTCCTTCTTCCATGAGATCCTTGTCAACTCCGTTGTGTACATACAGGTCCCATATGCGGGGTTTTTGCTGACTGCGCCTGGCCAAGTACAATAGTCCAATACATAGCTGAATCGACTATCCTTCTGGTAACTTTTATTTTGTTTGTACCAAGTGATACTTAAATAGGCCGAGACAGGATGCCAACCACACAAAGAAGCCATGTCGGCCAACCAATCATCCTCGACCCCAAAGCTTACAATGTTGTCTGGATCGCTCCACTCAGGATTGAAGCTAAGGCTGCTATGTACTTGCTCGACGAACAGCACCACGGCCGGTTTCCTGTCAGCCATGGCGATGACTATGTGTTTCAAGCGGGCGCCATGGGCGGTCATAAGATCGTTATCGTGACTCTACCGGCAGGCCAGGAGTACGGCACAGCCTCTGCGGCTGCTCTCGCAGGTCAGGTGAAAAAGTTCTTCCCCAACCTCTGGTTCGGCCTCCTCGTCGGCATGGCAGCAGGGCTTCCCAACCTTTCATGTGTTCCAGCGCGCGATATTCGACTAGGTGACGTGCTTATAGCCCTTCCTGTTGGCGAGAGTCCTGGAATAATCCCGTATGAGCTCGGAAAAGAGACGGAAGACGGATTCCAACTGCTCCGACGTGGTTATAGCCTCGCCATGACTGAAACAATCGTTAGATCGGCCATTGGTAGCATCAAACTCGAGGCGCCCAACGACGCCGAACTATTCTTGCCATATTACGAGAAGATACGCAATTGCGAACATGGAACCGGCACATTCGAAGATCCAGGACAAGACAGCGACGTTTTGTTCCAAATGAACGACTATGGAGAAGAGGAAATCGTCCAGCGTCGTCGACGATCAAAGTCAGATTATCAACGCGTTCGAGCGTGGTATGGCTCAATTGGATCAGGAGATAAGCTGATGAGAAACGCGGAAAAGCGAAATGCTTGGAGGGACAAATATGGTATCATTGGTTTGGAAATGGAAGCGGCGGGAATTATGAACCGAATTCCAGTCGGCGTCATCCGAGGGGTATGCAATTACGGCGATCGACACAAGAACAAAGAATGGCAGCCGTTTGCGGCAGCGATGGCGGCTTCGTATGCTAGAGCGTTGCTTGATGAGATACCCCCAAGTGAAGACATAACTAGTGAGTTATCATAAAAAGGAGCTCAAGGGATGAATAGCATCACTAATGGCGTGCTAGAGGAGACTCACAAACCATGTTACTATATTCCTTTTGCAAAAAATACGCGCTTCACTGGTCGGGCAACCATTCTCAATGCACTAGAAGACAAGTTCTTCGGCCTACATCAAAGTCATAAAGTGGCACTGACAGGGCTTGGTGGGGTTGGCAAGACTCAAATCGCTCTCAGCTTTGCCTATGAAATGAAGGAAAAGCGACCGGAATATTCGATTTTCTGGGTGCCGGTCTTGAGTTATGAGGCTGCAGAACACGCATATGCTGATATCGCAAAGAAGCTCCGGCTGCGAGAGAGCAGCGAGGACAAGGATGCAAAGGACCTTGTCTATCAGTACCTCAGCTCGGAAGAAGCTGGCAAATGGCTCTTGATTGTTGATAATGTCGATGACCAGGAGCTTATTACTGGATCTCACAAGAGGTCAGGTCTGGAACATTACTTGCCTTACAGCGAGAATGGTATTATCTTGATGACGACAAGGTCTGGGCATGTTGCTGGGGATTTTGCACAATCCGATATTATCGATATTAAGCAGATGGATATGGAAGAAGCGAAGATACTGTTGGAAAAGTCTATGATCCAAAAGCAGCTGCTTCAAGATGAACTAGCGGTTGTTGAGCTGCTCACCCATCTTACCTTTCTCCCGCTAGCTATTACGCAGGCTGCCTCTTACCTTAATCAGACCAAAGCCCCCGTACGGACATATTTAGGTCTCCTAGCAAACGCTGAGGACAGCGGTATGAAAGTTCTTAATAGGGAGTTCAGAGATAATACCCGATACAGGGACTCTCGGAACGCTGTGGGAACAACATGGATTGCGTCTTTCCTCCAGATTCAAAAGTCGAACAAACTTGCCGCTGATTTGTTGTCATTCATGTCATGCATAGAGCCAAAGGCCATTCAGCAGTCGGTGTTACCGGATGTGGAGCATGATGAGTTGGAATGGGCTATTGGCACGCTTTGCAGCTACTCATTTCTAATTCGAAGAAGAGAAAACAATGTATTCGACATGCACAGTCTTGTACACACGGTAGCACGAGATTGGTTTGAGAAGCAGGGCTGGGAGAGAAAAGTGTCAAACGACGTGAAACGCCCTTCACAACAGCAAAGGTCCCCACAGAAGGCGATGTATGAATCGGGAACGCTAAAAAGGAGGATTTACCACACGTGAGGAGGTTGGTAAGTTGGACACATGGAGAGAGTATGAGTGGAAATATATCAGTTTCGGGAAAATACTGGGCTCTTCTTTTACACGAATAGATTGTTCAAATATGCGATCAAGTGTTGAGAAAGACTACTGATGGAGACTGAGCTAACAAATCATGATCGATTAACATCAAAACATGCACTTTCATACGCATACTTTGAAGAAAGACGAGCTGAGGGGGTGATTGACATGCTTGATCATGTAGTGGAAGTTCGGAAGCAGATACCTATGCTAGACAGTTATGAATGAATTGACTACAGGACTACTCCGAAGGGTTGAAAGTGGACAGTGGTCTGTGCCGATAATGATGTCTGGGGCATCGGCTCCTTGGTGACAAACGTGATTCCATTTCTCAGCTTGCATGCCATGAATGTAGGAGTACTTGGAATCTACTGTTCCTTTTCCCTTGCTTTCTATGGCTACATTAACACCATGTCTATAGACACGGTGGAAATCAAACGCCCCTGAGCAAGGAAAGCATTATGGTTTATGTGGATAAAACAGAACGACCGGGCGCATATATCAAATACCGTCGAGTACTACACTATGCACATGACTGGCTCATTGATGCAAGTTGGTGCATTCACGTAGGAGAAGAACGAAACCTGTTCGCATTTCCTACGTCGATATAACAGAATAAAGAAGAGTATTCTATAAAGACTGCTGTAGGAACTATTGGACTTGGGCTGGAAAGAATGGTTGAGAAAAAATGATATGGCATCGGCGAGGTTCTTGTGGATGTGGATAGAGCAATATTCGAGTCGCCAGAAACCCTCGTCTTGATTGCTTTGTGGCTTGGATTAGAAAGGATATTCCCGGATGAAAGCGCTAGTGCATTTGAGAATGGGTTTGTGCAATCGAGAAGATAAATTTATGTGGTCCTTGGATAAGAAAAACGACAGCAGTCAAGACTTCTCTCATGAAGTCGAATTAATTTCATCGTCGGCGACTTCCGATGTTTTGGTGGATCCTTCAGTGTGGGGACTGCCAGGCTTACCTTCCTGCCATGGAAAAAAAATTGCCTGAAGATCCATCTTCATCCCCGCGGTTGCCTCGGCCCTATTTTATTTTTTCTTCCGTCTCTTTTTTTTTCTCTTGGGCATTAATAGTCATCTTGTCCCCGTCGCACTTTATATACTCTCTTTCTTTGCCTCTCTCCTCTTTCGCGACTCTCGATATATTCCCAGAAACTTCAAATTCTTCAATACCGTCAAAATGGTTGAGAAAATCTACGTCACCTATAACGATGTAAGTTTAAAGATTGACTCCCACTACCCCGCCACCCCGCCTTGATGATGAGGGACGTGATGCGCATCATAAAAAAAAGTGTCCGACTCGATGCGACAATTACCAGATACGAAGAAGCAGGTATTGTTTGTTGCTCGACACTCTTTTTCGTGCAATCACTACCTCTATTTCCCAGTTATGACACAAAACACACCCAAAGCTCCCGCTGACATGCCTCCAGGTGCACAAGATGTGCCAAAAGTCTGCTGAGAAGCTTCTCCTCGACTTCCAGCCCCAGCTTTTGATCGCTATCGGTGGTGGTGGTTACGTCCCTGCTCGAATCCTCCGATCTTTCCTCAAGAAGGGTGGCGCTCCCAACATTCCCATCCAGGCCATCGGTCTCTCCCTCTACGAGTCTCTCGGCAACGATGAAGTCGAGGCCCCCGGTACCAAGGTCACCCGAACACAGTGGCTCGACATGAGCGCCCTCGGCGAGATGCAGAACCTTGTCGGAAAGAAGATTCTCATCGTCGACGAGGTTGACGACACCCGCACAACTCTTGAGTACGCCGTCAAGGAGCTTGAGAAGGACGTTGAGATTGCTCGCCAGAAGATGGGTGGTACTGCCCCCAAGACTGAGTTTAGCATCTTTGTCCTCCACGTATGTAACACAAACACCAAGTACAAACGGTTGCTAACAGCTTGTAGAATAAGGACAAGCCCAAGAAGGGAAAGCTCCCCGAAGAGATGCTCACCACCCGTTACTACGCTGCCGAGACCGTCGGTGATGCCTGGATCAACTACCCCTGGGAGGCCATCGATATCGACGAGCACGACAGGAACGCTAGCCTGCAGACTAAGAGCAACTAAATGTTTTATGAGAATTTGGAGTTGGGAAAATGGCGCACAGATTTAATGCGAGATATCATATAAACATACATGACGAATGAGAATACCCGGGCTGTGAGCTCGAAAGATCAGTTTCTTGAAATGGGCATACCATACTACAATGACCACACCGCATACCATATCAATGAACCCGCACAAGCGCTTAGACAACAACATTTCATCAATTCACCTGCCTTCATAATGCATCCCTTCCCAACTTGTTTATGTACCCAAATCCCCCTTGTATTTGTTGAGGCCGAATATGACTTATCGAAGCCAGAATTCGGAGGAAGAGTTGACGCCTTCTCTCCCCCTCAGATAGGTCACTGTAGCATATTTGCATCATGGAAAGACGTTTCATGACTGCAGCCGGGGAAAAACTAGGGTTGTTGTTCAGCTTCCAACATGCAGTCACGTAGGCATGCTTGAAATAATTCCATGTATGCCAAGCCGTTTCTGCCATCGGGCTGTCCTTCTGCACGAACCCATATCTTCCGGGCGGTCTCGGCCACGTGGGGTTCTTTGCGATCGCGAGTGCCAACGTGAGTTCAATGTTTTCCGAGCCCTTGAAGGTCTTGCATTGACCAAAGTTGGTCATCCACATCATCACGTTTGGTCTTCTGCGATCGAGGCCAAGCTGGAACTTGATACCAGCTCCGTCGTATCCGCACGTGCAGTGAACAATTGCAAGCGAGACGCCCATTGATACAGCTCTCATATACATATCGTGACGCATTTCTTTGAGAATCTGGTCGAAATAGACGGGTCGGCACAGCTCTGTACTCTTTGCTGAACCTGGGGGCGAGAGTTCGCCAAAGTGTACATACAGTCTTGTTTTCTCGTACAAGTCTGGGTTGTTGAGCATGGACTCTCTGATGCTTGGGTCGCAGAAAATATTGACGAGAGCGCGTATATGTTCTGGTCGTAGAGGCTTGATAGGTATCACCGGATAGCCAAAAACCGGGCTTCCTGTCAACGTTGGGGTGTTGGGTTTGACATTTTGCGTTCGCACACATAGCAGCTTTTTCGGCCTCTTTCTCAATTCCGCATACCGGCGTAATCTTCTCAACTCGTCCGGGGTACAAGGCCTTGTCGCATATTTCCAGCTATTATTCAAGCCGTTGCTGATTATTTTGTGGGCTTTATATGCAGCCTGGAGCTCTTCGTATCTCTTGGCGATGACGAATTCATCTGGTCCTCGACGGAGGTATTTGAACCTGATGTTTTCTTCGTCTTCTAGGCTGTTGAAAGACGTCGTTTGTGCCATTTTGTTGGTGTTACTTGGTGTAGAGCGTGTCCAAGGATGGTAAATGTTGCTTTGTAGATCAGATATCTTGAAAGAAATTGACTAGATGTTGGAAAAGGCAAGTCTTGATTGACTGGGGCATGGCCTCTTTTTGTCATCTTGATGACAAAATCTGAGATTGACTTTGTATTGAGATGGTGAGTTTCTTGTTCAACTTTACTTTCATCTGGCATAGCAACTAACTCTAAGAACACCTTTCATCGCCGAGAGGAAGGGTTCGGGAGGTGGCAATGAAGGCACCAAACATTGCCTATTCCTATACACTTCAATGGGAATTCCATCTTTAACTCGTTTATCCCATATCTGAATGGCGACAACTCTAATGACCGATTGGAAGTCCTCGTCTTCTAATGTCTCCGTCCTGCCCCGAAGCTGGAATATTCTTCTCCAACCTCCCGTCGCAAAGCCCAATGAAGCACACAGGCTTGAAGCTAACATCCCATATTGGAAGGTATTGGTTAAGCGGCGTATTTAAGCGCCTTGCCGCGCAGGCTCTCGGCTCCTTGTTTGCCGCTCACGACGACATGGACGTCAATCGCTCGTTTGCAGTCATGTACACGGACTAGGTTTATGCCGAACAACCTTCTGTGGAAACTCTTTCGATGTTCGGAGTGCGGCCTACAGCATCCTGGATGCTTGTGTCCATTCTTGACGTATCTCCGAAGCTCCAAGTCTCCTGAGGCCCATCGTCGCCTCCTTTAGCACCGAGAGGCGCGGTCAAGGCACGTTTACTCAGCCAATCCAGCGACGACGACGGACAAGACGCCACCATGGTGATCTGATCAAGCAACTGGGGCGCGTCTATGGCGCTTGATAGTGAGGAGTCAAGACCATCGGAAGATGGCATCCAGAGAAGCACCGAGCCTCCGAGAATGGACGAAAGGTGGCACTAATGGCGGCGCCAAACCGTTCATCAAACCGATTTGCATCCAATAATGGACAAGCTGTGAAACGAAGTACGACGTGCGTCTTCGTGAATCCCCATTGTTTGAGTACCTAGGTACGTAGTCCTAGGCCAGTCGAATGTCACCGGGATCACGCATCCCTTCAGGAGCGGCTCGCCGGGCCGAAAAGGAAACTTCAAGATGCCAGTCAGCACCGGCTGCGAGGCCAGACGTCCCGCATTCATGTTTGTAGTTTCGAGACGTCAAAATTGAGGACACGGTTGTCTGGAATAAACTGTCGTGGCGCTCAACGGCCCCAGGTACACCGGTTAGATGACCTCAACGACGCTTATGTCCATTGTCTTCAAGCCAAGGACACGAAATATCGGTGATATAGGCAACGTCCGACCAGCCAGGATATAAATCGTTATTTCACGGAGAAGGCGGCTTCAGAAACCATGCTAACCCAATACCACCAAATAAGGGATCTTGATAAACGCATCATCGGCATGTCCTTTTCTCACCAAGTTTTGGTCTTGGAACCTCGACTTCTCAACCAATTCACCGTGGACACTGATGAGCGGCTCTTGAGTAGACACACTTTCATCTTAATCTTGATGTCCATTGTGTACTTGCAGCGCGGCCTATTAACCATGAGGGGCTTGAACACATGGTGCCTCTAGAAACCTGTCGCATTGCCACGAACACCTCTCTAAGCGTCCCTTCCCAATCAACCGACTTCCTCGGCGTGATCCCAAGACAGATCTTCCAGTATCTGCCTATCATCAAGATCGTCATTGCGTCGTGTTAGATCCTCAAGTGATGGTGGACGCAATCTGTCTAGGCGGGAAACGTAGGGTTTGAGGTTATTGATATGTATCTTGCGGACCTTGGGCGGGCTAACCAGATTTTTCGTCATATACCTTACCTAGTCAACATCTGCACTCTGTTGAACAATCGTAGATAGATCCCCCAGGTCTTGTGGAACTTATACTGGTAGAAGAAGAGCGCCTCAAAAAGAAAACACACAAGAGACGTGTCGCTGCCTCGCATCCGTTACAGCCGTGCCCATTAATGAAAGCGTGTGGGATATTGTGTTTTGTGAGGACACTCGACAGGGCGATTCGGGCTTCCCATACCGATGTCGAGAGTTGACACGACCTCGATGATGATATTCCAAAGTCATCTCGAAAAGGGTTTTGGGATCTTGGTCGGTAGCATGCGTACGGTAGTAGAGTCGGAGCGGATGGTGGTACCAGGACACAAGAGTGTGCCATTCCTTGGGCAAATGAGCCTCGTCGAGGTCTGTTATGCCCAGCAGATCGGGACACCCATTGCTGGCCAGTTCTGGCGGATAGACTTATGCAGGTCTTGCAGTTGTCTATTATGGTCAGTCAGTGGCCCGGCAGTAGAGAGCGACAAGAATCCGTACAAACCGAGTGCAGTAAATGGATGGAGGTAAACGCCCTCATAATCGAGGTCAGAGATCACCTCGCATTATTATGCCAACGCGCCCGCACCCCCGCCCCATCTGCAGCCAAAAACGACGCATGATCAATGAACGTGCCGCCTAAACACACTCTGCGTGTTTAGTTGATATGGTTTGATCAGTTGCTGTTCTGTTGTTTTTTATTGCCTGAAGCAACATGTGGTTCAGGGCCTCATCTGGCCTTCATAATTGACCACCTTTGATCAAACATGTGCTCCCTTCTCTCATGACTGTCCTCTGGCTTTCCGTGCATAATCCAGTAATCGTCGAACTAGGAACCACCATTACTGATTTTACAACTTGTACTTATGCAGCATGAGCTTGGGTAACATGTCAAAAGATCCAGTTGGTCGGTAGTATTTAGACAGGGCTTACAGATGGCTACCATCAAAGGATGAGTACATATTTGAGCAGTCAGACTGGGTTGTTGTAGGGGAGGTTAATTAGATGTATTTTTAAAGATCAAACTCAGATATTTCCAATCTTTGTATGGAAGAACTTGGAGGTATCAGATCTGTCATTTTCTTGTAATATCGCCATTTTGAAGAGGCATCAACTGACAAGACGTCAAGACAACGGTATTTCGCAATGGATGTTCGTCTAATTCACATTGCAGTATTCTGCATCTCAATCGCGAAAACCCACGTGCGTTACGAATTGTCTGACTGTTAATCTATCATCTATTCATTCGTCCCCAAGAAATGCACGGGGTATATATAAACTTCTAACAATGCAACCCACCCATGTACCTTACCTCTATCCAAAAGTCCTGTTTCGCTCAGCTCTCCTTAGAACCCTCGCTCTCATGTCTTTTCTTGAGTTGTTTCTCCGTCTTCATAAACTCTCTAATCCCCACAGGTAAACCGGCATACAACTCGTCATCCCAAAAGTCCTTTGCAATCTTGGCTTCTCCAACTGAAGGCGCAGCAGCAGCCCAATTAGCCTCTGAGCCTCCACCGTCCGAATCCACAGATCCTTCCACTTTGCGCAGCGCAGCTTGGGCCTCTGCGTTCTTGAGCTGCCACTCTTCCAATTCATCACGGTATTGATCATACACGCAATTGACGCAGCCGCTCATACAACAGTTATCCGGCTCGGTTGGTTTGAGAGGTACGAGTACGCCGGCGATGTATGTAGCTTTTGCTTTTCGCGCCGCTAATCTTTCGTCTTTTTCCGCTTGTCCGAGAACGCGCGATCCGAAAACTAAGCGAGCTTTCTCTTCTGGTGTTTGTGTAGCTTGTTTCGTGGGGAATTTATCTTGGACGCTGGAGTCTGCTGACTTGGGTGGTACTTCTGGTTTATCGGCGGGTTGTGTGGAGGGGCTTTGGAGGATAGTTTCGTAGTATGGTCCTAGAGGATGACGCTGTGGCCATTGTTCTGGTGTTGATCTTGGGGCGGCGCTGACGATGGTCCGTGATGAGAGTAAGCGTCGTAACCTCGGTAGTAATCTTGTCGGTAGTGGGAGTGACATTATGTGAGGTTAGGCGCTTGCGATTATGGGAGAGGCAGTGTCTGTAGGGGTTTGCGCAGGTAAGATACAAAGAGAGCGACTATTTAAAAATTGAGGAAGTTGTGTTGGTAATGCAAAGCGCCGGAGCCGAGAAAGTTGGTGTTGAGGGTTCGGAAGTCCGACGTCATCAGTGGACCTGAACAAGGGACAGTCGATCCACCCGCAGACAAAAAAGTGCAGTGCAGCCAGAGGCCATTCTGATAGCTCGACGTTGGAGCTACTCATCACTTAATCGGCTAACCAACTCAGACTGTTATACCAAGCTTGGCTTGTTATATTGCGTTTTAATTCTCAGGGCAAATTGATTTGCGAATTAAGGGACATGTAGCAAAAGCTGAGCGTCGGACATGGTGTCGCCTTTGTTACTCTACCTGGTGGATTAGTTGAAGGATAAAGATGAAGGAGTAGGGGGAAGTAACATCTGCTTTATGTACACCAAAATAACAGGTACCAAATTGTTTTATTGCATGCGTGGCCACATTTTGTTTATTGTGATGCGACCCAACACCTCTTGAGCAAAAGAAACTCTGTCGCCATTTCTGTCCCCTCAGATTTCAGGCCTACAACATTCATTACTCGTTCCAAACCATCGCAAGTTCATTCAGTCAGCCGAAGCAGGCAACAGCAGACTTGGATCCATTTTATTTGCCTCAATAAAATGACATTTACCATCAGGAGATGATACTCCTATTCTATCTCGGATATAAACTCGTTCACACCTTGTTATTACCGTGTCTGCCTCGCTCACCACTTCTCGTCTCAACAAATGATGGACCAAAGAATCAGATGAAACAAACATAGATCAGTTACATATCTGATCATCCTTCACGCGTCGTTACCAAACAATCGGAACTAATTCTCTTTCCCCGCTTCAAGGCAGAGTCTTGGGCAGATTGGCTGAAGTTCCGTTTCCATGCGGCGCAATCACCCACACAAAGAATCAGCCTTAAAAGAGCCTTGAACCAAAATGGAGCATTTAGCGACTTTAGCTCTGCTTACTCTTATGGGGATTTGCCATTCGTGGCGCACAGCCTAGTATGACAGTGATCCATCGTGACATGGATGGTTAGCCTCTACTTCAGTCAGTCGGTCTGACTATTGTCAGACAACAACAAATGGATCCATCGTAGGACTTGTGGCATTTAGACAAATTTAAAGCTGGTCTTTTTCGCTCTTTTTTTATGTGAGAATCATCTTACTAGTATCTTTTCTTCCTCGTTGACATCCGTTTGACACGGATTAATAGCCCATCATGGTGGTAAGCTACATCACCACTCCCCCTCATATCCCAACTAACACACCACAGACAGTACCTCTTTTTCGCAGTCTCGTCAGTAGTTCAAAAGCTACCAATGAAGAACCTATCAAGTCCGAAAATGAACAAAGACCCAATACTGGCATCTCTGACAAAGACGCAACTATTCGCCTCGAGCCCGTCCCATCCCGAAATGGCCTTCTCATCAAGATAGAAACACCCAAGGAACCCTCCATTAACATCCCACATGTCCCTTGCGACATCGTTCTGGTCATTGATGTCTCTGGTAGTATGGGTCAGCCAGCGCCCGTGCCAGGAGAAGATCAAGAAAGTACTGGGTTGTCTGTTCTTGATCTTACCAAGCATGCTGCGCGCACCATTATCGAGACCATGAATGAGAATGATCGTCTTAGTATTGTTACTTTTGCATCAAAGGCCAAGGTTTTACAACCTCTTTTGCCTATGAATAAGGATAACAAGGCTCGAGCGCTCAAAAATGTTAAGAGCATGGGGCCTCGGGATGCTACTAATCTTTGGCAGGGTATGCTTGAGGCTGTTAAGCAATTCAAGACTGATGAAGCATCTCACAATGTTCCCGCTATTATGATCCTCACAGATGGTATGCCCAACCACATGTAAGTCTCTGACATTCCCCCATCCCTCAATCCCATGCTCACATCGACCAGGAACCCAGCAGCAGGCTTCATCCCCAAAATTCGCAACATGGGCCCCCTTCCAGCATCAATCCACACTTTCGGTTTCGGATACAGTCTCCGATCAGGCCTTCTCAAATCCATCGCCGAAATTGGCGGCGGTAACTACGCCTTCATCCCCGACGCAGGCATGATTGGAACAGTCTTTGTCCACGCCGTCGCAAATCTCCAAAGCACGTTTGCGACACGCGCTGTCCTCAAACTAGCCTACTCCAAACCCTTGGAACTAGAAGAAACCACTGGCCCATCTGCAGAACAGAAACCTGTCGAGTTTGCCGATGATGAGTCCGAGGACAGCGTTGCAGAGTTGACATTGAACCTTGGAAATCTGCAGTTCGGCCAGTCGCGCGACATATTTCTTCGCGTCAATGGTGTCAAACAGCTCGAGGTTCTAAGTCAACAGGATCCCACTCGCTCTGTTGTGGAAGCTTACTTGACATATGTTAAACCGGGCAACTGTCTCAAGAGTCGCAAGGTCCTTGAGGCAATCATGTCAAAGGATGCGGATTTTATTCCCATGGCTACTGCGCAGCGCAGTGTCTTGGAGTACAGCGACGTCCCCTCTTCAGAAGTCGCATATCATGAATCCAGATCAATGATCTGCGACTTTATCTCAAACATGTTTCCCATCTTCTACCTTAATGATGAACGTTCACCCACAGAAGAATTGTATAACAGGCTCGATGAACTCAAGACTTTGATCGAGAACCTCCCTGCAAAAGACTTCGACGACGACAAGAACAAGTCTCTCATGCAGGACATCTCAATGGAAGAACCCAAAGGGCAAGTCTACATGGCCATCGAAAACAAAGACTACTTCTATAGATGGGGATGTCACTTCCTCCCCTCTTTACTCAACGCGCACACCCGCCAAGTCTGCAACTCGTTCAAAGATCCCGGCCCTCTTCAGTACAGTACAGAAAGCCCCCTGTTTATTTCCTGCCGCGACTCTTTGGATCAAATCTTTGATACACTACCTCCGCCTAAACCTTCATTGGTCCGACGATTAAATGGCGCAATCTTTCCTACTAGCAGCGTCCCTGTGAGTATGAGCATGTACCGTAACAGCTCAGGCGTCTGTTTCGCAGCATCCACAGAAGTGAGCCTCGCATCCGGTCGCATCGTTCAGATGCGCAAACTTCGTCGGGGAATGAAGGTGCGCACACCTCGTGGTTCACGTCGCGTGGCTATGGTCCTCAAAACACCTGTCGAACAAGAAGTTCTCTGCCGCGTGGGTGAAGTCCTCGTGACACCATGGCATCCTATTTCTTCAGACAGCAAGCGCTGGGATTTCCCAGCTAATGACGCTACTGCCGTTGTCATGTACACTGGATGTATTTACTCTATCCTTTTAGAACGCGATGCGAGTGTTGCTGCGCATGCTATTCGTGTTGGAGATATGTGGGGTGTTACTCTTGGTCATGGATTGACTTGTGGGAATGATGTACGTGCGCATGAGTTCTTTGGAGATTATAATGTTGTTGGGAAAAGTCTTTTGGGTCTTGAGAGAAGGGGTAATGGGGTTGTGGTTGGGAATGGTGTTGAGAGGGATGAGAGTGGGTTGGTCATGAGGTTTCGCCAACCACGTAAGTGATGGCATAACTCTGTAGTGTTTATCGCATCAATATAATCAATCAGGTACCACCTGATAATGTTCTACTGCAACTTGAATCAGTATCTATCAAATTCCTCACTAATGATATCACGAATCTCAGTCATGAATCCAATGAAAGTTGTCAATTACAATTAGTACGTGTTTGTGTGATCTGTGCTAACTGGTCTGATCGGAGGTATCACGATCCTCGAACCCCATCATCTCTGGGCGCATATTCCACCAAGCAAGTTTTGAAGCAAATGTTCCCCCAATACCATCGTTTGTCGATGTCACACTCCACAAGTACAAGGCTTGTGCATACCGACGTTCCCAACATCGCGTCTTCCTTGCCTCAAGGTTCTTCATCACTACTGCTGGAACTTACGTCCGCGGCCTCGTCTTCAGACTCAGAGATATCCTGAAAGGGAGGCTCCGGAATAGTGCATGGAATTCCGAGATCCCGGTCGAGTATGTGCTCCGCGTAGTTCCCCTCTTCGGCCCAGGCATCCTCCCAATTTCCGATGTGAGTACGGACATTGTTCTGAAATTCGACCTTGTTCGCGTTCATCACAGGATCTAGACAGTAGTTTTCGACAAGGTTGTTGACCAGGAAGGACAGTTGTTGCTGGACATTGCGGGATCCTTCGGCAGCAGTGTTTCTCAGCTGAGCTGGCACCTCGGCTATTCTTTCGGCGACTCCGTCCACGAGGCGATCTATCATTCTGTCGCATATGAGGATGTCATCCTGTTTCATCTTTGACTCTACGATCGCCTTTCGTCTGGCATGAGAACCAGCACCGGCTAGAAATACTGTTAGGTTCCGATCATGATATGATCACAAGGTTGTATACGATCACTTACTGTCCTGTAGTGCGGCTTCAAATGTGGGTTTCATTTCCTCCTCCAAAGTTTTGGCAACGTTGATTGCAACAATGGCCGCTCTCTCAGCAAGTGTTCCCAGGATCTGGCCGATTTGTGTTTCAGTAGTACGTTGGGAATTCTCAAGGATCGGTCGCATATTCGCAAAGCAAGCTTCTAGGACGGGTATCTTCTCGCTGATGACGCGCTGGATTGCGTTCAGGTACTCGGTAAAGATTCCCGAATAGTCCGACATCATTGGTGTTCTGATGAGTGGTAGCTGATTGTTCATCTTTCGGTCCCAGTCTCGGCTGAGCGTCTTCAGGATGGGTGCGGCTCTGGTTATGATGTTAGGAAAAGTTCAGTAAATAATCAGAATGATACTGACAGGTTCTCAATCCAAGTGTAGGTGACTCCAACCCCGACGCTTTTGTACTCAGCGCCGTTGCGTCTGAGGTTGGCAGCGTAGGTGCTGTGGACCATTCTTTCAACATCATTTTCGCGGTCGGGGTACTTGTATCCCCATTTCTGAACAATGCGCTGGGCTTTACCCAAGAACCTTCTTTTGGCAATGTCCTTGTGCTCGAGTGGATCAAGTTTGTAGATCTGGATACAAGCCTCGGCCAGTTTGGCTCCCATTTTCTGCGAATCGATGGTTAACGAAAAGTTCCCAAGAGGTTTTGATAAGTAGGTAGTAAAGACGCTTACGTGGGTATAGAAAGAATGGGTCTCGGCCAAGACAGCCTCGACCTCCGATCGTGTGAAGTTGAAGTCGCCATCCTGCCCATTTGTTGCAGAGTAGATACGCATCATGGTCATGAGATTTTGATAACCATCCAGGGTCTCATCGAGATGTTTCTCGCGCTTCGCCAAGGTGGCCCCATGAATCCATTTCTCGGCAGCAGGAATACCTGTATAGGTCTGGTTGGGGAATCCAGGCATTGAAGTGTCGTTGCTCTCCAGTTGCCAAAAGGCCCTGGTTGACACTGGGAGGATCGGGAGCTCATAGTCGCGTAATTCCAGATCTTCGGGATGTTCAGAAGCTTGTTCATGATCGAGCCTGCTCTGTCGCGCATTAAAATCAGTGCGAATGCGCTTGATTACGCGAGCATTGCGGGTTTGGATAGCTCGATGATGAATCCAATCACGAGTGTAGTTCATCTCAATGGAGTTTCGCGTTTGGCGCACTTCACACTGATCAAGTTGTTTGTCAGCATCAGTGAATGCCTCGGATTTTTCATTTCGCTGTGTTCGAAGGGTCGACAAATGCTCATCACTCGCATTGGGATCGGCTAAGGCATATTGTTAGTCAGGTAGTATAAATTGTAACGATGTTGGCCGACTCACTTTGCAGTTTCACCTGATGCTTCTTCTTCGCTTTGTCGTAAGCTTTTGTGGCCTTCTTCCACTCACTTTCCGCCTGCTTCTTCGCTGCCTTAAGGTCCCTGCGCGTACTCTTGAGCACGGCTTTTTCAGCCTTCAGGCCGACAAACTCATTCTCTTTCTGGATGACTTCATTTCTGTGGGCCAACTCGGGGCAGCCAGCGATGTAGGAGTCAACCTTCATGTCGTCCATCTTTGAGGCAATGACGCAAAACCCACGTCCATCCATCTTTCCACGGAGTCTCATTTGTGCTTCGTCGAACCCATTCTGCATAAGCGCTTGGCCTTGTTTCTCATCTGCTGCCCGGATGATGGGGCTAACCACCATTCGTACATCTAGCGTGTGAGACACTTTCTGTGCTACTTCAGACCGACTCTTAACGGCATCGCCACAGCCAGGAAGATCAACGAGAGTGATTCCAGACTTGAGAATATCAGCCTTGGCGTAGATGTGAACACCATTGACTAGTGGCCAGGCAGAGAACTGATTCCCACCACCATAAGTGCTGGAGCTGGAATCGAGGAATGGCTTGATAGACTTAGACAGCATCTCTGCTGTGCTCGCGTTGAAATCCTTTTCACCTTGACGTAGAAACCTTATGGCAGTGGGATTTCTGTCCAAGACTGTCTCGGTTGCCTTCTTGTAGGTCATATGTCGGGGACAGCTCTTTGCAAGTTGGAGGAGTTGCTCCTCGTTCATACCCCAGACAGCGTTGACCCGAGGGAGTTGGTGCTCGATCGTGCTTCGAGAGATAGATATGGCATCTGCTTTCTCGGCATCGTTAGTGTCGTCAAAATGACCAGCTTTGAGGCTCAACCAGCGGTTCAGTTCTTTCAAGAGCGATTTTACTTCTTTCTCAATCTCGCCAATTGTTCGAAAGAAAACTTGAGCTCTAAATAGACGTTCAGGGTCTTCCACCCAATTCCAGGAGGCCTTTCCGATCACTGCGGTTGCTGCAGACTCCTGGCCAGACGGGAAAAGCTCTGGGATCTTGAGGAGTGATCCCAAGAAAGACGATTTGCCTGCTCCAGTCGGTCCTTCGACTCCGACCAGAATTTGTCGGCTTTTGTGTTTGTTACGCACTTGATCTTCTTCATAATTAGCCAGCATACTAACAAAAGAGAAAGTGTCAAGTGGTACTTGCCATGCTCTGCACACCAGTGCTTCACGATCCCCAGTCCCATCATAATCGATTCTGGAGTGTCGTGGCGGATGTTTAAGACAGGTTCAAGCACTGTTCGGATTTGCTCGCAATATTCTTCGGCTTGTATGACGGCTTTCTCCTTGATTTTAAGACGCTCTACGTCTCCAAGCTCTTCGCATTCCCTCCAAGGGAACTTGACTGGGGTGGCCGCAGTACTTGTGGTCTCATCGGCGTGGCGCTTTGGGCTCGGGACCTCGGGGGTCTCCCAAGGGTCTGGAGATCGCTCGCGCTTCACAAACGTGGGCGCAAACTCATGGAAGTTGTTCTCCATGGCGATGTATGAGGCACATGTGCCTAGTGAGATCTTGCGATGTTTGTTAGCTATCGACCGCAAAGACAAAGTGGAATAACGATGAGAGAGTAAACAGTTTCAGGTTGTCTCCTCAGATTGAGATAACAGAAACGTCTCTGAGCGTATTTATACGTGAGACGGGTTTGCTCGAAGTATGATCAAGGCAAACGGGAGCGAAAAATCGATCTGGAGTTCGAGACAACGCGAAGCTCTTGCGCTGATAATAAGGGAACAGGAAATGTCGAGGAAGGCCGGCCAAATAGCTAACCGTGAAAAAGATGAGAAATAAACAATCTTACCTGGACTGAGGTTATTCGATGATTTTCTGTAAGTCGCGTGAAAACTTGGTAGGATGAAAAGAAAAGTATTCGTGGGCTGGTGCTCCCGAGCTAGGAGATCACAAGCTGTTAAGGTGAATGCCAAAGGTGAGAGGGAGGTGCTTCAACAATGAAGAGAGGGGGTGGAGAGCGGGGGCAGTGAATTTCAATAATTTTGAAGGCGCTTCTGTTTCTATGGGGAGTTTGAGGTTGCTATGCGAGAAATTTTCTGAAAGAGGCCTCACTGACAAACAAAAAGGAGATGACGGTTGATCCATCCTATCAGTCGTAGCCAGTTGCGCTGCACTGCCAGATTTTTGGTCCCTACAACTCGGCGTCTAGCACTCTGAACATATAATTCTTGCCCCAACGGTATGACCTTCAGTGTTATATTTTCCATTTTCCACAAGGTATCTGAAGTCGATCAAGTCAGCTCGTGATGGTGTTGAGGCTCTCCCATAAGCGTTGGTCATCAGCCACTTCCTGGTTGAGTTTTTTTTTTAATACCATCAAGTAGTAATTTATCATACCAGTGCTTGTAGTAATGTTGATCAGCATGTCGAAAACCCAGCACATCGGATTGTATTGTAAATAATAACAAAGAAACATAAACAAACGATCATGAAATAGCTTTTGCAATCAACCCTTAAAGTAGCATTACAGATATAACTATCAATATCGAGGCCAAATGTCCCTATTTTCTATCTCGTTTCTACGTTTCATGGTAACAATTTTACAAATAATCATATTCACTCTATGATTCCTTATCCAAGGCCATGCATCTTACACAATAGCCTCGATACGCATAACCTAGTCGGAGTCCCATAACATCTAGTGTCTCAGAACAAGCCGTTGTGCACCCGTGTTCTTATTGTCAAAATTTCCCCTACCTTCACGTTCCTGTTGTACATCCTATATAGGATGGTTATAATTGAACACTTGAGCGGAACAAGTTAATAGCAGTGGGTTGATTTCGAAATCACACATATACTGAACGATGGAGCATTATCGCTCATTTACTAACATATATCAAGCGGTTGCTGATTATTGCTAAAATCGTCGCCGCTCTTCTCCTCAGGAGCCTCAACTACGGCTGGTTCAGTTTTGCGATACATTTGGTCTCTGGTTTAATTACTATACCCCGATATAATTTCAGGTTCTTTAAGGTATTGGGTTCAATAAATACAATATTAGTAACAATTCTATCTTCCGACGGTACTGAGTGATCAGGATGGCGGAAACCTATGTGGGTTGCCATCATTCGGGCGTTGTCCAGAACAGCCTCGCCTCTCGCTTGTCACACTCCGCCTACTAAGTCATTAACAGTGCGGTTCTCGGCTTTCTTTCAAATGGTACACCAAGTGTCAAGAAGGAGATGATACCCCTGTCCCAATGGATTATTAACCTCTTCGTCCTCGCTCGACATCCGAATGTCACCATTCATCTAACCTACACCTACAAACTCAATTCAGCATCCCAATTCATCGGCTCCAAAACTGACTCCGAACATCTGCCGCTGACGTACCAAAACGTCCAACGGAAACAATCCGTTAATAACCCTACAGTCAACCAATCACCACGCTCCAAACTGTCACAGAAGCAAACACCAATTATCGGATTCAATGCTTTAATTTGCTGGGGAATTATCATCCAAAACATCTATGTAGCCACAATCCAATATCCTTCCCAAACAAAAAAAAGGCTACGCAAAAATTTGTCATTTCTAGTTTCCCAATCCAACATTATATACAACACCAGACTAAATTTACCAAGGCTTGACCTTGAGCATGCTGCCCTCCTCAGCAAGAGCCTTGTGGAGATCGAAAGCATTGAACAAAAGGTGAGGCTCGTGACCCATGCCCTTCTTGAGACCCTCGCTCTCGGCCTTTTCGTAGTAGTGTGTCAGGATGGGCTGGTACTTGGGGTGAGCGCACTTGTTGATGATGACGCGGGCACGCTCGCGGGGAGAAAGACCGCGAACATCAGCGAGACCCTGCTCAGTGACGATAACGTCGAGGTCGTGCTCAGTCTGGTCGATATGAGTGCACATGGGGACAATGCAAGAGACACCGTGGGGGTCGGTCTTGGAAGGTCGGCTAGAGGGAGTGTGCATGATGGAGTACTTGGCGTTGCGGAGGAAATCGGCTGAACCACCGAGACCGTTGAGCATGCGGGTTCCGCTGACACAGGTGGAGTTGGCGTGGGCGTAGATGTCAACCTCAACAGGTGTGTTCATGCCAATAACACCGAGACGCTTGATGATCTCGGGAGCGTTGGAGACAGCCTGGCTTCGGAGGAGGATCTTGTCGGCGTAAGCGTCCCAGTTGTCGTAGAAGCGCTTAAAACCGTCGGGAGAGAAGCGAGTAGATGTAGCGGTAGCGTAGTCGAGCTTGCCAGAGTCGAACAGGTCGAGGAAAGTGTCCTGAATAACCTCGGTCCAGACCTTGAGGTTCTTGAACTTGGACTCGTTGAGACCACCGACAATGGCGTTGGCGACGTTGCCGATACCGGACTGAAGAGGCAAAAGGTTGGCGGGCATACGACCCTGAGCGACCTCGTGCTCGAAGAACTCAATCAAGTGACCGGCAATCTGGCGAGAGGTGTCGTCCATGGCAGCGTTGGGGCCGGTAGCATCCCAGTAGTCGGACTCGACGATAGCGACAACCTTGGAGGGGTCAATCTTGACCGAAGTGGAACCAATACGGTCCTCAACGGCTGTGATGTTGTAAGGTGTACGGTGGGGAGGGACGTCGGTAAAGGTAATATCGTGGAGACCCTTGAAGGAGGGGATAGCAGTGTTGACCTCGATGATGATCTGTTAAAGCCATTGTCAGTTCAATTCTCATTTGTTGTCTACAGTGACGTACCTTGTCGGCCATTTGGATCAGCTCGGGAGTGGCACCAACAGAGGCACCAGGGACGAAGCTGCCATCCTCGAGAATGTCGGTAGCTTCGACAACAGTGACATCAAGGTTGCTGTTGGGACGGTCCTTGGTGTAGAAGCCCTGAAAATAAAGTCAGCTCCTTAATCGGCGCCACAAAGTGGAAAGAAAGCTCGGTGGGAGATTAAAGCGAGGCCGAAGCGCCAAAAGGGTGGGGCTTTAACGGGCAAAAGGGTAAATTCTTTCTTTGGACGTACGTAAACAAGATCCGAGGGGAACATGGACAAATGCTTGTCGAAGAAGTTGATTCGTCCAGTGTTGATTCCCTTGGCAATGTCCTTGCCGACCTGGTGAGGGCTTCGTCTGTTGATCATATCGAGAGCAGCCCATCGGTTCTCCGTCTCGGAACCTGCCGAGGCGCCGACAAAGAGGGAGTACTTCATCTTGCTCTGGAGGTTGTTTTGCTCGACATAGTCGGCCATGGCAGCGGGGACCTTCCTGTAAACTGTGTCAGCGCAATTGTTCTTGGGGTTTGTTTTGCGCCAAGCTCGGGTAATGGGAGCATTAGGTCATAATAGCCGGCGGGGAGGCACAGCTTTCCCAGTTTCACGCTTTCTAGAAGAGCAATTCAGGATGCCGAGACAACTTACTTTGGGTATCCCACAGCTGTAAAACCAGACCAGCCGATATAAGAACCATTGGGGAAGTGGTGCATGAGATCCTCAGGTCGCGCAAGCTTCTTGAGGAGAGCGGGATTGCGCACGCGCGCCTTGAGGGCGGCAGAAGCAACAGGAGAAGCCATGATGAAGTGACAGAAGGAAAGAAAGAAAGAAGAGGGGAGATTGTCTAACAAGAGATCGAAAAGGAGGAGGTCAAGAGGATAAATAGACTAAAGAGTCCAAAGTGAGATGAGAAAGGAAAAGAGGAATGGAACAAAAAGAAGAGCTCCAGTTAGTTGATCTAGTTCTAGCCTGATGGTGACGAAGTGGATCGGCGGGATACAAAGCGGGGATGTTACAATTTCAGTGGTTCAAGGGTTCGGTTACAGTGGATGCTTTTACTGAGTGTTTCATTCTCCAAATTTGAGTCTCAAGAGATGGACAAGTTATTAACTATCCCCGCATGAACTAACTATAACACAGTGGCAGAATAAGTACTAGACAGCTCGGATCTATTGTTCCGCAAGTGTTATACGGAGTATATGATCAATAACTGATTTGGACGAGACAATCATGTCACTGAGATGCTCACACAGTACACTTCTCCAAGATCTACCGACGATGCCGAGAAAAGACTGCATCGGGAATGACACTATTAGGCAATGAATCCGGTAAAAGGTACGTCAATCGAGATGGCCTGATTGTTGTACATCGTCATATTTCTTGGCTGCAATCTTGTCTCTTTGGACAGTCAATAGACATGGAGGATACTCTAGATTCATAATATCAAGGGACCCTTCTCTATATACTATACTATACATGATCTATATGATGCCCCAGGTACTCATTAATAGCCGTCATCTTTATCCCCGAACCTCCGTCATCCTTCACCTCCGGATGCCGTAGTGGATCCTCCATCTTCTCCAAAAAATGTGGTCCATCTTCCGTCCGGCCGAACTGAGCACAGACCAATATCGGCAAACATTCGGTAAGCCGAGAGAGTCAGGTACCAGAAAACCAATCACTGTATAAGCTTGGAGTTTGACTGTATGATACCCCATACTCAACCTTACCTGATGGGTTGTAGTATCGCCAACAAGTCTGGGGTTCAGAATACTCACATCTTTGGTCAATTTGCTGAGCTACGTGAGGTACATATCCATGTTAGTGGTTCAGACATGGCCATTGAAAGTCTAACAGACCAATTGAATGGATTGGTCTTTGCCTTTTCTCTTCAAGTGGTGGGCTCAATCCCATAGGATTACTCACAGTGCAGCAGGTAGACATACAATTATACTGAAGAGTCGAGAAGAGAACGATAATTATAATCTCAATATCTGTATCCGCTATCCCCAACTCTTTGCCATCTACCTGTCGTTACCCATCTTCCACTCAATCCAGACACCACACAGCGCCTTGTCAAAGCCTTCTAATCAACCTCTTCTCATTTGCCATGATCCTTCCCATCCTCGCTCTCTCAGCAGCAGTTGGTTCGACGGCAGACCAACCCACGATTGACTCAATGACAATACGCGGTACTCCCCAAGCCATCAACCTCGCTACCGCTTCAAGTTCCACTGCCTTCCATGCCCTGTCCAATACGTTGCCATCTCGATCGCGGTAGTGCATGATCATAAACGTGACATTCGACCAACGCTCCACCTAAGAGCTACCAAGCACACGCCGCACGTTCGTTTCCCAACGAGAGTTGACTTCAAAGTTGATATGGATTCTGGCTCTGTCGGCTGGGTCATTCGAGTTATACAGGTCGTAGATTCGCGTGTCGATTTGTTGATCGATATTCTCGACAGCGACGTAGTAGCCAGTATTGAAGGGAAAAGGCAAGTCGTCTGAGGCTCTGGGGATGTCGGAGGGTGGTTTGTCGGCCATTTTTGCTTTGAGTCGTTTGTGATGATATGAGTGATGGTAATTGTTGGTTCTTGTATGCTTTGCGTGATGTTTGAGGTAGATTGAGTTGTTTCCTCTGCGTTACTGAAATATTTATACCTACCAGGCAGGTGCAGAAGCCGACTATCAAGTCCAAATGTGAACCAAAAGGCAGGTTCATTGCATACCTCTTGAGTTTGTCAACCTTCCCTCAGAACCAGTCATTTACCAGCCAAATACATTGAAAGGCCAAGCTAAACTTTGCAGATCAAGGTTGTCGCATACTGTCGTTGTATTAATAGACTCATACAAATAATCAGTAATGCCTTTCCGCCGTCTTTAAAAGCTTTGTCAATGCCAATGGCAAGTCGCATGAGATTCGTCGCTAAAGACATGCGCCTGAAGCCCACAATTGAACGACCAACAATGTTCACAAAACAGCTTGACGAAGATGTCCGAAAGGTGAATCAGGCATGGAAGCGACGCGAACCTGCGACAAATAGGGTTCAGAGTATCACGATCTCGTGCAATGCGCTTTTTCTGTACATCACCGACGCAGTTCTGTCGTTTCTGTGTTAATATGTGATGACACCTCATGAGGTTGAGCCTCAACGTCCCCTCTCCAATTATCATCATGTTATTTCACCTGATCTGTAAACTTTCGGCCAGGTTTTTGGTTTCCCAATATACCTAAATGTGAATCATACGGCAGCTACTTGGAACTCTATAATTTGGGCTAGGGCTTATAAAAGACGCGTCAGTCCAGCCATACAGACAGCAGCAACTTGTTCCTCTTCTCACCTCAAACAACTGCAAGTCCACAACACCATTCGTCAAATACATTCACATAATGCCATCATCTTATTATGACGCCTTCTCTGCTTGGCAGCTCCAGGGCATCCAGACGGGTAGCAACAGCACTGCTTCTTTTACGCCCACCATGAATGACATGTGTATCGAGATCAACTTGCTCAAAAAGACAAGAGCATGAGGATCTCGTCGAACTGCCTACTGTCGATTTGGAGTCATAGACAGAGCTCCTCGCGGAGTGCAGACGCACACAAATCCCATTTCTGCTATAGACTTTTAAACCATATGCCTACCTGAAGAACAGAATGAACCTCGTTATCGAGTTTGCACGTAGTGCCTGTATGATATGTTCAGTTGTGTCATTTCTGCAACCTTCTTGGGCCAATCTGTGTGCAGGAGAGCCGCTGGGAGGTTTGCCCCCGGACGACGATGTTTTAAGCATCAGAGTCGCGCCATAAGGCCAACGACAGCGACTAGTAGTCGCTGCATTACTCGAACGAGAGGAAAGGCCGCCGACCCGGTCCCATTTTGCTGATGATGAAATTCCGAGCCGTGAGAGCTGACTCCGTTCTCAGCACGAATTTGAGGACGATGAGAGCGACGACGAAGCAGGCTCCGATGTTGACATGGAGGAGGCCCCCCGAATCAATTGATAACTCAGAGATTGGCCCTTCCAATAAGCCTGAACCCTAGTTTGGCTGTCATGGAATATCGTTCTAACACTGGCCTTTTTGTTGCGAACCACCATGTCCTCTGACGCCTCTGCATTCTACCCCGAGCCCGAAGATCCAAACAAGGCCTTTATCGCCACCACCACTGGTACCGGCCTCAACTATGAGCCTCCTCCCGAATCAAAATAGTGTATTCGAGTCTGACTGGCTCCTCGAGGGGAATGAGATCAGACATGGGCTTGAGTTGAGCGGCCACAATCGATGCTCTCTACATTTCAATCTAGATCTATCTATACCATAACTTCCACGTGTTGATTTGGGATTACCAGGAATATTTTACAGACGTCCGACATCATTTGTCCTACTTACCCATAAAATGAGTACATTCCAAAAACATGGCACATCCTGGAACAGCGTCCGTCGTTCTGTACAATGCCTCATCCTCAGCCTCTGCTATGTCGTGATGATGGTTTCAGCGGTTATGGCAAGTTCGGAGGATGTAAGTCAGGAGCCACCGATTCCCAGGCCTCAGGGGGGTTCTTCCTACTCGAGCCCCAGACTCGTAACATTATAACACGGCTGCACAATGCAGACTTCGAATACAATATAAACATCCGCAATGCAGAGGTCGCTCTCGGAGAGCAATTGACCGATGCTAGTCGAGCCAACATCAACAACTGCGAATGGATCGAAGCGGCCTCCTGCTGCTGCTGGTAGAATGTAAGTCAAGCTGATACCATACGTAGGCACACAGAGCCGTGTCACGAAAGGCATACGGGGCTGACGACTCCTGGTGCAGGAGGAGGGGCCGCGTCGTGATGTGAAACTTCAACCGGCGCCAGGCCACAAGATATTTTACTACATTACTCTCTGATTCAATCAGTTAGGTATCGGAAAGGGGGCCCTTGGCGAGCAGCTTGCAAAAATAAGGGAATCTGTCAACGCTCCTACAGCGCAGTCGCTAGTCGCTCGTCAAGGAGGGCGGCGGCGGCGGCGGTGGCGCGTTAGTCAAACCAGACGGAACAGCAGGCTGAGCATAGGATAGTATGGAAGGCCACAGGGAGCAGTGTCCTAAAAGTGCAGATATAATATTTTTTCTTACTCTATTGATATTAATATATTATTAGTTATTTATCTATATAATAATATAAATAGATAGTATTATATTAAAATATATTTTTTTACTAAAGTCTATAATTAAGTTATAAGCCTTTAGTAATAATATAAATTTATATAAATCTATATAGCCTTATATAATACTATTTTACTTTTATAATATATTAAATTATATTAATCTTTTTCTTTAATAATAGCCTTTTATTTAAAAAATAATAATTATTATATAAATATTTAATTATAATAACGTGCTTGATAAGCGAGTGAGTCAGATAAGCGAGTGGGTCAAAAATCTTAACCCTCTTTATTATCTAGATGATAAAATTGCTTCAATTCATTCAATTGACTATAACTACTCACTATACTCATCTCCAGAGGCCTGAATATCCTCTTGACATGTTCTTGCGTTATGCCCGGTCTTGCCGCATACACCACAACGCCGAACACCCGGTCCAACCGACCTTCCTCGACCACCACTTCTTGATGATTCTGCCACTACCTGCGTATTCACATCTATCTGATCAATTGATTGTAATGCTTCCTGTACAGTCATCGCTCCTCCTTTCTGTAGTCTTGTTCTTTTTGCCCTCCGGCGCCGGCTTAGTATTGCATTTGCCTCTTCAAGATTTCGGACCTGATCTCTTAATAGGACAACCTCATGCATAACTGCCAATGTTGCTTTTGTATTTGACTTAATAGCCTCAATTATTGACTCTGGGGAACTGCTCTTATGCATAATAACTCGTCTGGTAAGGTATTCAGATTGAGATTGAGCCTCTGTTGCTGTCTTTGGGGTCTTTGAAACCCATGGACTTGGTGGTTGACTTGCCTCCCCAGGAGGCGTTGGAGTCCGTAACTGTATATCAAGCTTCGAGACGACGGTTTCTGGGTCAAGAGGATAAATTCCAGCTCCCCTAAAAGCCCCCTGGATATTGCTCTCTGTAAAGGTAGCTTGAAAAGCGGCATAAAAGGCTGGGAAGAACTCGGTCTTAGAAATGTGGGTTATAGAGCATCTGATCAGATGCTCTATTTCTCGACCATAAGCATTCTTCAGTACTGAAAAACACCCGACATCGAGAGGCTGGAGTAGGTGGGATGCATGAGGAGGCATACAAAGTGTAATGATCTTGTGATCCTGACAGTATCTCTCAAAGTCGACAGAGTGGTGACTTTCATGACCATCGAGGATCAAGAGACGATAGAGACTAACTGATCGCTTCGCTGTTGATCGATCAAAGTGTTTTAGCCACTCAAGACCCAGCTCGTTATTTGTCCATCCATTTTGGCTTGTTGCAATAACCCAATCGCCGGGGAGGTTGCTTTCTCGATACCAGTTTGCAAGATGATACTGGCCTGAACCAATGATAAACGGCGGGATCGATTGACCTTCGGCATTTATCGCTGGAATTGCAGTAATCCATTCACGGTTTCCTGGCTGCACTGATTTTGGCCTTCCTTGCCTTTCTGAGCCTGTGACTACCATCCCGGACTGTATAAGGCCCATCATAAAGCCGGTCTCATCAAAGTTCCAGGTATCACCTGGTTGGATACTGTATTTAGCGATTGTGTTCTGTACAAGCCGAAACCAGCCACGAATAATAGTCGGATCTTCGCATTTAGCTCTCTGATAGTCATATCTCCGAAAGATACGCGTCTTTAGCTCTGGTTGTCGCTTTATAAAGTTATGAGCCCAGCGCTTGCCGACAGGTGATGCATCGCGGTCTGCAAGTAGAGAATTGGCCATTTCTTCCACAAAACGGATTCGCGAGGGAAACCCTCGCGAATTCAGGTCAAGAATAAACTGAACTATAGTCTGTTCTTCCAGATCAGATAGTCGCCGCGAGTTTGGGCCGGAATCACGTCGTGATTGAATGCCATTTTGGCGGCGGCGTAAGGTCTCAAATGGAACCTTATATATACCTGAGGCGCGTCGGAGACTAAGATTTTGGTCATTTTGAAGGGCCTGAAGGGCAAGAAGAATTCTAGCTTCATTTGAAGACTGTGACATAGTTGCTGGTTAAGAAGTATCTGATCAGATTGAAATGTTGTAAGGTGAGGGATTTTTGACCCACTCGCTTGTCTGACTCACTCGCTTATCAAGCACGTTATTTATTAATTAATTTTTATTTATTATATTATTAATAGCTTTTTTTATTATTATTTTTTTTTATAATTAATTTAATATTTAATTTATTACTTATAATCTTAAATATATAAATATAAAGTAATATAATAATAATTCTTTTAATTAAAATAAAATTAATATTTATTAGCTATATATAAGCTTAAGCTATTATTATTAAAAGTTAATAATAAAGTATTATAATAATTAGCTATATAATTTTAATTATAATTAATTTTATTATTATATTTTAAATTTATAATAAATATTTAAAAGTAATAAATAAATTATATAAAATCTTAATTTATATAAAAAAGGCTTATTATATTATAAGATATATAGCTAAATTTAAGGCTATATTAGCTTTTATATTTTTATTATATAAAGTAATAATTAAATTTATTATAAAAATCTATAAAAAAGAGCTTTTTTTAATAGATTAAAAAGTTATATTATTATTTTCTAATTTAAGGCCTATAATTAGCCTATTTAAGTTTAATAATAATATATATAAAGCAGTATTATTAAGTTTATTCTTTAAAGTAATAAATATTATAATTCTTAAAAAGCTTAATAATCTTATTAGCTTTATATTTTTTAATTTTAATATATTATTTATATTAAACTTTTTAATTAATTTAATTAAGCCTATATATAAATATATAAAAAGGTAAATAAAGCCTATTATTAATTTAAAGCCTTATACTTTAAATAAATATAAGGTAATTTTTAAGATTAAAAATAAATTTATATTTTTTATTAAAAAAGAATATAATATTAAAGAGAAAATTAAAATAGAAAATAATAATATTATTAATACTATATTATTTACTTAAGAAAATAATAATAATAAAAATAATATTTTAATAATATTAATAATATAAGAGGTCCAATTATTTAGTTAAGTAGATCTATTAATATAGATAATATAGAGTCTCTATTATATTAAGACTAAAGCTTACTACTTACTCTAGAGTCTATAGAATTTATAGATAAACCCCCTTAATAAAGGCTAGCTATTTAACTAAAGATTCTTTAAAGCTCCTAGGTTTAAACCTTATTATAATTATACCTTTTCTTAAGGGCTATTAGCCTTAGTAATTATTACTAGCTATTAATAGCTAGTAGCCTATATTATTATTTTAAAAAATAAAAGTATTAATAATATTACTCTTTATAGAAATTTAATAAGTAAAATATAAATAAAGGAAATATATATAGATTACTTATTTAATGCCTTTAAGTAATTCTCTTTAAAGCTCCTTTAAAATTTCTTCCTTTTTTCTAATTATTATAATTACCTTATTAATTATTTTCTAGGATTTTATTTTATTTAACTTTCTCTTTATTTTTAAGTATTCCTATATATTTCTAATAGCCTTTTTACCTCTTTCCCTTACTTTTCTTTTATAATATCTTAAGCTTCTTAGGCTAGGTATAATATTATTATATATACCTAGTTAAATATAGCTTAGCTATAATATATTAATATACTTACTATAAATAATTTTTATTATATATACTATTTTTACTTAATTAAAGATACTTTAATTAATCTTATAAGTTTACTTATTGCCTAAAAACCTATTAATTTTAAGCTAATATTCTATTAATATCTTACTACTTTCTCTTTATATTATATTTACTATAGTTTAAGTAATTACTTATATAAACTATAAATTATTCTTAGTCTTTTACCTAGAGTTTTTAAAGCTAATTATAATAAAATAATATATATTCTTTTCTTATTAATAATAGCCTTAATATTTTAGCACTTATTTACTTTACTTACTTTTACTATTTACTTAAAAATAAGAATATAAATAATAATATAGCCTTACCCCCTTATAATATAATTCTCTATATATTATCCCTTAAAAGCTATAAGAAAATTTATAGAGTTATACTTAACCTTTAAAATACTTTTAATTTAATTCTCCTTACTTATATCTATAAGTATTCCCTTAGGGGTTTTATTATATTTAAAAAGGATAAGGCCTTAAATCTAGCTTAATACTATTAATATATCCTTAGTTACTATTAACTTCTTATCTCTTAATCTAGCCTTTACTTAAATACTATTATATATACTACTTTTCTCTATATATTCTAGTAAATTTTATTAATTATTCTTTACTTTTAAATTATTACTAATTAAAACTAATTAATTAAATAAAAAGCTAATTAATTCTTTTACTTAAAGCTAATTAACCTTATATACTCTATATAGCTAGTAGCTATTAATACCTTTATAGCTAGGTTTTTAATAGCCTTAAACTTAATTAATCTTAATAATAATAACTAGATTATTAAGTAAATACTAAAGATTTCTATTTTTATTCTATAATATTTAAAGGGTTTTTTATATTATTTCTAAAGAGCTTCCCTAGATATATAGCTAGTTAATATACTTATTTTTTCTTTATATTTTTATTTTTATAGGCCTTACTATAGCCTAGGTATTTATAGTGCCTTACTAGGGAATTAAAGTTATTTCTCTTTATCTTTATAACTTAATCCTTTATTATTATAATTTCCTAGGTTAGCCTCTTTATTTTATAACTCTTAATTCTAATTTCTTTTATTATTTCTAGTCTTTCTTTTTAAAGTCTTTAATTACCTTTATAATATTCTTTATATCTTTATAATAAACCTACTAATTATATTTATAAGGCTAACCTTTTTACTTTACTAGGAAGTAAATATTACCTTATAGCTTCTTTTTAGCTATTATAGTTTTTACTTTTTATTTCTCTTTATTTTTCTTAAGGTTAAATATTAATAAAAAATCTCTTTACTCTCTTTACTATTTTTTCTAAAGTTTTAATAAGCTAATATAAAATATATTATATAATTACTAATACTTTATTAATAAGGCTAGTTAATATATTTACTTACTGATTTTCTTAAGGATTTAAAAAAGGCCTAAGAATTAAAGAATAAGCTTTTTCTTTTTACCCTTTAGCTTAATATTCTTAATTAAAAGCACTATAAGGTCTTTAACCTTAAAGGTCTTTTTTTAATATTTTTTATTAAAGTATTTTACTTAAGATTTAATAATAATTCTCTAGTATATCTTAACCTTCTTTTATAGCAGTTTAATCTTCTTAATCTACTATATTACTTTAAAGACTCTTCTTTCCCTAGGTTTAACCTTTTATTAGAACTAGAATTTAAGTTTATAACCTAATAGTACTTTAAATAGTAATATACTTATAGTAATATTTATAATATTATTATAAGTAAACTATATAATATATAGTAAAGGCTTTTAATTTACTTAGTTTTTTTTTATAAAGTATTATAAATAGTACTTAAGAATCTAGTTTATTTACTCTATTTACTTATTAGTTTATAGATAAAAGGTAATTAATAGTCTCTTTTTAATTTATAAATAATAATAGATAGCTAATTAAAATATATTAATAAAGATTAATCTTTAGTTTAAAATAATACCTTCTAGGGCATTATATTATAGCTTTATTTTCTAATAAAAAAGTATAGCTAGCTTTAATATATTAATCTTAATATTAATAAGTAAAAATATAAAGTACTTTATAAACTAATTAATAATAACTAGAATAGTATTAATATACTTATTATTACTTTAAATTAATAGTAAATCTATTATAAAGTCTATTATTAATTTAATTATAAGTCTCTAGGGTATTAGTAAGGATTTTAAATAGCTATAAGGTTAATACCTTAGGGTTACTATACTTTAGTATATTATATATATTTAGATATATTCCTTTATATCCTTATTAATCCTAACCTAGTATATTTTATATTATAGTAATTATAGTATTTATTAAATATTAAAATAGCCTATTAAAGGATTATTATAATATATTCTTATAAGCTCTATATAAATAGCTTAATCTTATAATATAAAGAGGTAATCCTTAAAGTATAATAAGCTATTTATACTTATAGTCTATTCTAGATTCTTTTAAGGTATATTATTTACTTTAATAGCTCTAATTTATACTTAGGTATTTATATCTATATATTATAGTTTTCTAATTATCTCTAGGAATAACCCTATATTCTTCTCTATATATATAGATTTACTACTTAATTCCTTTTTTATAGTTTTCTTTATTTTAAATTATAAGTAATTAAGTTTTTCCTATAATTATTTTCCTTAGTTATTAGGCTTTAGGCCTTTAGTCTCTTTTTAAAGGGGTTCTAGTGCCTTACTAAGGGTTATTCCTTCTTTTAGTCCTTTTAATTATATAATAGCTTAGACTTTAGCTATTTTTACTATTAACCTAGGGAATAGCTCTTAATATAAAGGTATTTTATCTTTATATTTTAGCTTTCTTAATAGAAAATCTATAGGGTTTATTTTTTTTACTTAATATTTTATAATAAAATTATATAGAGTTAAGTAAAGGTATTATTTAGCCTACTTACTATTTAGCTTTAATATACTTATAAAGCTTTATAAGTTTAAGTAATTACTTAATACCTTAATTTTATATAGGGCCTCTTTAAGGTAATATTATTAATATTTAAAGGACTTTATAATAATAAATAGCTTATAATTAGATATACTATAGCTTAATTTAGCTTTCTTAAACTTCTTAAACTAAAAAGCTATTAAGTATTACTAGCCTTAGTTATTTTATTATAAGAAGATACTTATTATTATAAATCTTAAAATATTTATCTTAATATAAATTTATTATTCTAGGTTAAAGTAATAAAGTAAGGGGGCTTTTTAGAATACTTTAATAAGGTCTTAAAAGGTATTCTTTTCCTTATCTTTAAACTCTATTTTTCCTAGTTTCTTCTTATTCTTACTCTTTTATATTAATACTATAAAGGATTAAGTAATCTTAGAATATCCCTTAATAAACTATTAATAAAAGTTATAAAACCCTAGGAATACTTATACTTCTCTAAAGGTCTTTAATTCCTTCTATAGCCTAATTATCTTAACTTATATTAAGTCTATAGTAATCCCTTTAGCTAATAGTATAAATCTAAGGTATTTTACCTAGTCTTAGAAAAATATATATTTAAATAGCTTTATATAGAGCTCTATTGCTTTTATATATAATAGTATCTTCTTAATATACTATATATAATCTTTATAGTTCTTTAAGTAAATAAGGATATTATTTAAATAGACTATATAGATAGTATTTACTAGGCTTTAAAAGGCTTAATAGATATAATACTAGAAGGTTATAAATATATTAATTAGCCTAAATAGTATAACTATATATTTAAAATACTTATATTTTATCTAGAATACTATTTTTTACTTATCTCTTTTTACTATTTAAATATAGTAATAGGTATTTTTTATATTAATCTTAGTAAAGTAAATAGCTCCTTAGATTTTATTAAATATCTTAGATATTAAAGGTAAAAAGTATTAATTCTTTATTAAAACCTTATTAAGACCTTAATAGTTTATATAGAGGTATAATATCTTATCTTTCTTAAGGATAAATAGTATTAAGGCTTTTACTAGGCTTTTTAATAGATAAATTTATCCTATAGATAGATTATCCTCTAGGTATTATTATAATTCCCCTAGCTTTAATTATAATAGGGAGTAAATAGGTCTATAAAAGAGTAATCTCTTTAGGATTAAATTAATATAATAATCTATTTCTTTATATTCTAGAATAAAGAAAGCTTTTTTTATTAAAAATATATTAATAAAGTCTTAAAACTTCTCTAGTATTTTAATATTTATTAGATCTTTTTTATTCTCTTTTCCTAGGATTATTATTATATCTTTAAATCTTATAATTATAAAGATTTTTATATTATTTTTAAATTCCTAGTAGAATTATTAAGGTATAAGTATTTTACTTCTTAACTAGCTTTAGTAAAACTATTATTTCTTACTTATATAGTTAATAATAATTTATAAGTTTATTAAAGTACTCTCTAAGAGAATAAAGAGTAATATATAAAGATTTATCCTAGTATTAATATTAATATATATATAGGTAATATCCTTAATCTTCTTTTTTATATTTTTTAATCTAATAGATATTTCTTATATCTTTATAACTTTTAAAAAGGTATTTCTAGCTATTATAAAGTTAAGTCTTATACCCTTAAAGGGTTTTAATCTTTATTAAATAGTAAACTAGTTATTAATAATATTTACTTTTACTACTAAGTCTAATAATATTAGGATATTAAGGTACTTTTTTCCCTAGATTTAATATAAAACTATAAAAGCTTTTTTAATCTATAGTATAGGTTTTAAAGTTATAGATTAAATTACTTTTATACTTTTTTACTTTTTCCCTAATAAATATTAATACTAGCCTATCCCCTTTATAAGTAATTAAGTTTAAAGTAGTCCTTATTACTATAGTTATAATATATAAATTATTTTCTTATATTTTTATTTATAGGGTTCTTTTTTATCTTTAAATTACTAGTAAATTATAGCCAGTTTAGTAAGCTATTATATTACTTTTAAGATTCTTTTTATTCTTAGCTATAATACCTTTTTTAGCTTTTTTCTTGCCTAGTTAAAGGGTTATCCTCCCTAGGTCTTTTATTATATCTTCTTATAAAGTCTTAAAATTAAATAGCTAGAGTAATAACCCTTTCTCTAGTATTAAGAATCTCTAGGGAATATAATAAAATATAGTCTTAAAGTATAAGTAATAGCTTTATATAAAAAGTTAAGGCTTTTTACCTTTTAATTACCTTAAGGAAATTCTTCTTAAGGGAGTTAAAGTATTAATAAAAGTCCTAAGGTAATTAGTATTCCCTTTAAGTAGTATTTTCTAGTTATTTTATTAATAAAGGCTTATAATTAATTAAGTCTTTAATAAGTAATAAAGATTACTTTTTAAAGGCTTTTTAATTCTTTTTATTATTTTTTTATTTATTCTTAAGGAGTTTATTTAAGTATTAGTTTTATCTTTATTAAGCTTTAATATTTATATAATCTATAGCTAGGAAGATCTTTTTATAGTCTTTTTTATATTTCTTTTTTACTCTTATAAAGGTATAAATTAAATTATTTAATTATATATTTCTTTATTAAAATATAATAAATAAGTTTAATTTAATAATATTTTATATTTAGATTTCCTTTTTATTATTAAAGTTAAAGTCTTTAGAGTTATAATATATCTTTAAAGGCCTTTCCTAGGAAAAATTCCTCCCTAGGGTATATAGTAATTCTTTTTCTTTTTTATAAAGCTTTATAAGTTTCTATAATTATTAAATATACTGCTATATAATCTATATTAATTAATTAATATTATTAAACTTACTTAAGGCTAAGCTAAAGGTTAAAAATATTATATTTTACTTAAGAGTAAATATATAGTTTTATATCTCTTTAAGTATATATCCTTTAGGCTTAAGTATAAGGGATTCTTTAGTAATTTAATTATATATTTAAGATATCTTTAAATCTAAGTAATTAAAATTAAAAAAGCTTTAGAATTATAAGAGGTCTAATTACTTAATTAAGTAGATCTATTAATATAGATAATATAGGGTCTCTATTATATTAAGACTAAAGCTTATTACTTACTCTAGAGTTTATAGAATTTATAGATAAACCCCTTTAATAGGGGCTAGCTATCTAACTGAGGATTCCTTAAAGCTCCTAGGTTTAAACCCTATTATAAATAACTTATTAAGAAGATATTATTATAATTAAGTAATTAATTAAAGAGAAAAGGCTAGATAAGTAATTAATTAAGGAAAAAAAGCTAAATAAATAGCTAATTAAAGAGAATTAATTAATTAAAAAGAAAAAGATTAAATAGAAAGTATTTCTTATATAGATAAAGTAAAGAAAGAATCTTTATAATAATTAAATAATTTTATAATTACTTTAAATTACTTTAAATTATTTTAATTATTATTAAATATATTAAAATTAATAATTAAATTCTTTTATATTTTCTAATAAAATACTTTTAAATATATTAATATTAATATTATATATTATTAAATAATCTTATATATAATTTATATTACTTATAGAGATATTTAAAAGCTTAATAAAAGGCTTTTTCTTTAAAGTAATATATATTTCTAATTAAGCTTATAAAAATAAGTATATTAAATACTTTAATTATATAAGGCTATTAATTAAAAAGTTATTTTAACCTTTAAAGATAATATTATAAATTATAATTATATCTTTAAGTAAATATATATTTAAATTAATAGAATTACTTTTAAAGATATTTAAAAGGGTTTATAATTAATCTATTAAAATAGCTTCTATATAGCTTTTAAAGTCTTTTACTTTTAACTAGAAATAAAGATTCTAAGGTTACTCTAGGTTTATATAAAGTCTATTAGCCTATTTATATATATAGTATATATTCTATATATATATAAACTTAATAAGCTTTTCTTATATAATTAATATATATAGATATAATATAGTAATATAGTTTAATAGATAATTATATAAAAACTAGCCTTTAGTAGTAATAATATTAAAGTATTTCTATAGATTATTAATTATAATATTAAATAATAAATAAATATATATATATATTAAAACTTAGCCTTTTTTTTATTTAATTAAAGCTATTAGTTTTTAATCTTCTTATTATATATACTTTTACTATAAATTTAAATATTATTAAATTATATTTAATTTAATATTATATTATTTTATTTATATATTTATATTTATAAAAGGTAATAATATATACTAGCTATTAAAAAAGTCTTATTATTATAATTAAATTAAATAAGATATAGTATAGTTTTTTATTATTAAAAGGTATAAAGATATTACTTTATAATACTTTATAATATATTTATTAATATATTATAATAAAACTATATAATATACTATAAATAAGTATTAATTATAATATAAATCTTAATACCTTAAGCCTTTAATTTATTATATATATTAAGAGATTAAATAAAGTTAAGCCTAGCTAGTATTTACTTAATTTAATAATACTTTATTATATACTATTAATTAAATATATTTATAGATATAAATTCTTAATAATATTTATAAAAGGCTTTATAGCTTAAAATAAATTAATATTAATATATATAAATATAAAGATATATATAATTAAAGGTTTAAAGCTTTATATATAATTTATTCTTATTTTTAAAGAAATTATATAATTTAATCTTTATTATAAAAGATATTTCTAGTATTTAATGCCTTTAAAGCCTTAAATCTTATTAAATATACTTAAGGCTAGTCTTTATAATAATAAAGCTTTCTATTTATAGTTATAAAAATATATAATAATTATTAAGGATTTAATTATAGAATAATTCTATAATTTATTAATATAATTACTTTAAATCTTTTATATTTTTAACCTATTAATTACCTAAGGAAAAGTCTAAAGCCTATTATTATATAGACTAATATAATATTAAATAGCTTACTTTAATATTAAACTAATTTATAAAAGACTTTAGAATTTACTTTATTATTAATTAATTAATATATATTTACTATTTAATTTAAATATAAAATAGTTTAAAATTAACTATAAAGTAATTAAAAGATATAATATATAAAAATAATCTTTTAAAATTATAATTAGAAAAAAAAAGAGAATAAAAGAAAAATATAAAAGGTTTTAAAGGATTTAATTATAAAAATTAAAATAAAAATACTATATATATAATTACCTTAGTTTAAAGAGGAATTATATAATTATATATATAGTATTTTTATTTTAATTTTTAAATTATATATATAATACTTTTACTTTAATTTTAATTTCTATACTAAGGTAATTTTATATATAGTATATTTACTATAAATATATAATAAAGTAAAGAATTTTATTAAATAACCTAAGGGTATTATACTACTTTATATATCTATATAATAGGGCTTTATATCTCTATATATTTATAATTATAGTTTTTATTATTAATAAATTAATTATTTTTTTATAAATTATTAAAAATAGCCTTTAGACTTTTAAATTAAAAGTATATAATAAAAAACCTTATTATAAATTAATATATAATAATATATAAATATATATATTATATATATTTAAATATACTTTTTCTTTTTCTTATTAATAGCCTTATAGAAAATAGTAATAATCTTAAGGTAAATCTTATAGTTAATACTCTTTAAGATATTTAAGCTATTATTATTATTATCCTTATTATTACTTTTAATATACTTATATTTATAGAAAGAGTTTAAGAAAAAGTTAATATAATTAAATAGAAAAATATATAGCTTTATATATATTTATAAAAGAGTAAGTAATACTAAAGTAATTTTAATTATAATTAATATAAAAAAAGGTATTATTTTTAATAATATAGCTAATTAATACTTTATTGCCTTTTAAATACTTTTTATATACCTTAGGGTTATTATTATTATTTATTACTTTCTTATTAAAAAGATAATAAAGTATAATATTATAATTCTATATATTAATAAAATTAAGAATATACTTAATTTTACTCTTTTATTTTAATTTCTTAATATATAATATAAAAGGTTAAGATTCTTATATATATAAGTATATAAATATATTATATTAATATAGTATTTACTTAATCTTTCTTAATTACCTTAAGACCTTTAATAAAATAACCTTATAAAGTATATAAAAAAGCTTAAATAATAAACTTTTTAACTTCTTAAGGCTATATAGAAATATAAAAATTAATTTTAAAAATTATAATATTAAAAAGCTTTTCTAGAAAAAGCTATATAGCCTAAGGATTAAATTCCTTTAAATTAATTATATATATAATTATAATATTATTATTATTATTAGTTTTATTTTTATTATTATCTTTATTTTTATTTATAAGTATATAAAGAGGTAATTTCTTATATAAAGAAGTCTTTTTATTTAATTTAATAGAATTAATAAATATAGAAGATTTAGCTATATTATTAAATATAATTTCTTTAGTTTTAAAAGTAAATATATTTATATAAGATTATAATACCTTTTTTACCTTTTTATAAATAGCCTTATTACTTTATATTAACTTAATAATACTTTAAGAGGCTATTATAATAAATAATATAAAAAAGTAAATTTAATATAATTTAATATAATTTAAATACTTTATATAATATATTTATTTTATATATATTAATTTTTAATATTTAATTTAAAGGGTAATTTTTTTTAATTATAAATAGTATAAATAAAGTAAAAAATAATATAAATTAAAGCTTAAAGTAATATAAAACTAAATATTATAATATTAAATTATAAAAAGGTATATTAAAGGTATTATTAAGATTTAAAGGAAAGGTATTTTTACTTTATTATATATTATATAAAAAAAAAAAAAAAAAGAAATTATTATAAAATTAATAATATAATTATATAAATATATAACCTATTTATATTAATAAACCTTATTTTATTTAATAATTATAAAAAATATCTCTCTAATAGGTCTATATAGAAAGGGTTATTATATTAAAAAAATATTATATCTGCACTTTTGGGACACTGCTCCCTGTGGCCTTCCGTAGATGGCGCATCGGTTCCAGACGGAGGAACAGGTTGAGCATAGGACGTCCCCTTTTGACTTCCTCGGCGACCAAACTGGAGGATCCCAGCGCAGAATCGATGTACTGCGAGGTCACTGACCTTGCTGAAACTGTTCTTAGTCCCCCCCCTGGGACTTTCTACGCCATGAAGTGAATCACTGATACTCTGAATCCGTGGAGCATTGGGTGTGGTTAGAGGTTGGCCTTAATTTTTAGATTTCCCGTATAAATCGGCTCTGACTCATTGTCGCGAGCATCTACGGATTCCATAGTCGCAAACCCATTTCAGAACATTCGGTTTTTATTTAGCCTGGCACATACAGTCGTAAGGGAGGGACGGACGCTGTCCTTGTTCTGCCTTTGTGGTGGAAATGAGACGACGATGAGGACGTTGAGTACCATAAGACGACCTCGTGAGTTCCGCTTAATTGGTATACAAAAGCGGATTCATCTGTACAATTATTCACGTGGATATCATGCGTTGGGGTCTCGAGAGGAATGCAGTCGTGTCTGTGTCTGGGACGGTCTCCCAGCTGGAACATTGATGTCAATAGCAGTGACAGTTGAGAGATTGCTGCAGTTCATCCATGGCATGTGTTAATAACTACATTTCCAGCTCGAAGGACAGAGAGTGTATCAGCGAAACGCACCTGACCTTCCTGCCCACGACACGACCGAGGCGCCTTGCTCGTTTGCTTGTCTACGTGAAGTGAATCACTGTGTCGCATCTATCGTGGAGTATGTTAATCGTTTGTAACAGGTTTGGATATGATCTTTATACTATCTAACTTATCTCTGAAACACTATACTCTGTAATGAACATCCCAAGTCTTGATCAATATACACACCGATGCATCCCAACAGCGATCCCCTCCCCCATCACATCACCTCCTCGGAATAACAACCAACGGATCCTCCCCCTTCCTCAAAGCCGTCATCAAAAGCTGCATCCTCCCATCAACCCTCGTATCCAAAATCTCACAAGCCTCCCTCGGAGTCATTCCCTCCTCACACATCTCTTCTACCTTCCTCACAATCTTCTGTCTAACACCAATATAATTACTCGCATACTTTCTCTCCTGCAGCGTTCCCATGCGCCATGAAGTGTTGTACTTGTTCTCGAGTTCTTCAATCGCTGGATTACCGTTACTGCCGTGCTTCCACTCTTGCCATACCAATGCGACGGTCTTGGGCATGCGAAAGTATTTGAAGCGGCCGCCTGAAGGACCTGCTGCGAAGCGAGGCGCTATGGAGCGGGAGACGGTGTAGCGAGGCTTTTCGGCGTCGGGGTCGTCTTCTGAGGGTTCTGGGGACGGTGATGCGCGTTCTGCTATTGGCTCTGTTTCGTGGTGCTCTTCTTCGCTCTCATCTTCATCTTGACCCTCGGGTTCTGGGGCGTAGTCTTGATCGTTTGTATCCCCCTGAAACTCATCACCCGACTCTTCATCTCGGCCAGTATCCTGTACAGTATTGATAGCCTTCCACGTCGAATGCCTCAACCTAACACTTCTCACATCCGCTCTCGTTCGTCGCTTTACTTCTCTTTGAGGTCTCATAGGGGGATTCTTTCTCTTTGGAGCTCTTCTCCCAGTACTCCTCACAGGAGGTGTTTCCATATCCGGCGTAGGCGGCAATTGATCAAAAATGGCGCTATCACAGGCCGTTGTTTCCTCTGGTCTTTGTTCATTACTCGGCCCAGACGGCTTTGGCTGTTCAATACATTGCTGTACAGCTGCGCAAAGTCCTTTGACTTCGTTCAAATGAACACCTCCAAACTGATTCGCAATCTCAAGCTCTGCAGAAGCAAAACGTCCTTGTTTGACTTCTCTCATGAATCCGACGAATCCATCCATGAGAACGACGTGCATTTGAAGTCGCTTATCCATTTCCTTTATTTTTTGCATCATTTCTTCGTTTTGAAGGGTGAGACGGTCGGTTTTTTGTCTTTCGGTTTGGAGCTCTGACGTGTAGTATTCTTGCATGTTGACTACCATCCGAGCGAGGCTGAAAGGGACTTGGTCGATCGCATCGTCAATTGACTCTTCTTTACTGTCGCTGGTTTTTGTTTCCACGAGTTCGGGGGATTGTTGGCTTGTGGCAGGAGTAAATGGTCCGGTGCAAGGTTCCGATGCTGATCGCCGAAGTGAACCCTCGGACACGGAGCGGGACACGGAGGGTGTCGGCGATCGGGTTGGTGAAAGAAGCATTGTATCGATGTCGCTCAATTCTGAAGATAAAGACATTTTGTAAAAAATTGTACAGAACTTTGACTCGAATGAATGAGGATCTCCCTCGTCTCTGGCAATACTCCCATTCTTATCCCCAGAGAATTGACCAGCGATGCGGTCCAAGCTGTCCACCGGGCTTCAGGAACAAAGAAACATCACGGACCCAAATGACAGACGATTGTTTGCTTGATCTTGAGAAATGTCAATTTCTTTCTTTAAACAATACTAACTATGGTAGGTAGGCATAAATAGCAACAGCCCTGTATGAATAGCAGTGTAAATGACGGCAATCAATAAAAAAACAATACTTCCTCACCATATGTATCATGCATCCATCTCTTCATCTATTTCGTTTCAAGTCTTTCTTGTGTTTATGTACGTTTCTTTCTGAAAAAAGAACATGCTTGCTTGGCTTTCAAGAAATCATTATCATACGCTGCGATACTGTAAAAATAAAAAATAAACAATTACAAAAATACTGTTCAAAAACCAACGGGTATATAACGCCAATGGATGCTGCTTTGATGCGATAACGTAGAGGTGTGCGGGGTGATGGGGAGGAGGGGGCTGTTGTTTTTCTTTGTTGTATGGAATAAAGAATACCCCTGGCCTTGTGATAGTTTGTTTAGTGGTGGCTGGTTTTGGATCAGATGTACGCTGCGGGTTGAACCTCGGCCTTTTGGCGTTTCCAGAATTTCCATCCCTTGCGTCTTCTTCCATTCTTGTTCTTATTCTTATACGTCATCTTTTCCGTGTGATGATCATCCTCGAGCTCAAGCCTGTATCGTCGCACACTTCCTGAATCGTCGTCAAACGAGACATGTCTGTTCTCGCGAGACACAAAACAGTCTGGAACGATGTGTTTCAGAACCCAGCCTTTTACACCGCGCGTGGCAGCATCGATGGCGGCGTACTCGAGACGGCGGGTGCGGTCGCTGGTCCAGTAGTGTGTTGTCTGCGGTGGTGGAGAAGGGATTGGCGTGGGTTGAACACGACGATCGGGAACGCTGTCGGCGAGCTGAATGGGGTCTGGCGAGGGGAAGTGGAAGAAGGCGGTGGGTTGCTTTGAGGATTGTTGAGTAGCTGTGTTTGTGCGCACGAGATGGAGTGATTGAGCGCTTGTACGGCTTGCTTGAACGGGGTGCGTCTTTGCTGAGCGACGAAGAGAAGGGCGACGATCTCGGAAGCGAGTTCTGACTCCTGAACCGTTGCTGCTGTTACTGCTTGTATCCCTGGAAGATACATTCGACCATCGACTTGAGGTAGTAGTGTTGGAGGTAGAAGTGCGTCGAGGAGTATTGGACTCGTAGCCAGAATCTTGTCGTTGCATCTTTGCTGTGGGTGGTCGACGTTCCCTCACCCAGTTGTTATCCTTGGTGGGCAGCGGCTGCTGTTGACGCTGAAGCTCATTTTGAAGTTGTTGAAGACTGGTGGTATCGTATGTCACGGGTGGTCGAGGAGGAGGAGACGCAGACTCGAACAACTCGGTGTCTGCAAAGCTGTGGTATGTCGTTCCTGACGCTCGAGACTCGGACCTCTCATCCATCATGAAGCTAGCATCAGACGCTTCGACCCTGTCTTTATCGATAAAGAATACCAAGGTGGGGGTGTAGATAGATAGGAATAGAATATTAAATCGTTGTTATTGTTTAAAGAAAAGAAAAGGAAAGAAAAAAGAATGTGAGGTCTATGAGAAGATGGAGAGAGAGCTCGCTTTCTCTTTATTTCCTTCCTTTCTTTTAAACGATAGAACAACAAATCTCGGAAAGAATACCCCGTCCCAGCCAAGGTTCTTTTTTCAGGAGGTATTATTTTTCCTCTTCTCTCCCCAACAAAACAAGAGGAAAAATAACAACAACAAACTTTCTCTTTCTCTTTCTCGCGGTGAGGCGGGAAGCGAAAGAAGAGGAAAAAAGGGTTCTCTCGGTTAATAATAACGGGGAGAGAAAAAGAAGGAATGGAGTCAAGACAAGAACAAGCGAAAAGTTGCGGTCTGCAGGAGACGGCGCAGGCGCAGCCAGGTTCCTTTTTATTTAGCGATTACAAGAAAACTGAAAGTGAACCAGGACCGGGATAAAGACCCAAATGTCCCAAGTTGAGTTGCAGTTCCCAGGGACCGCTAGCAGGGGGGGAGTTGCAGTAGCTTAAGCGGGAAAAAAAGAGAACAAGACCTGGGCCTTTGGGATTGGGCGGTGAAGATATGCACGATGGCAGATGAGGGATACTCAAGTGGTGTCATGCACCTGAAGAGGTAATAAGTGTGGATAAATATGGTTAATAAGATGAAAGAGCCAAGCAAGATGGATAGGTAATCGAGGTGAAGTGAATATGAGATCTGAATGAATCCCCTGTAGTCCTTCACAATCGAACGATTGACAATCTAGCGGTGCGGTTTTAAATCCCTCTCGGTCGTACTTTACATATAAAAACGGTCAAACGGTTAGTCTAGTCTCATGATTACGGATAGATCGTCCAAGCAAAAGAGAAGAAGAAGAAAAAAAAAGAATGTCACCTTATCCCAACAACCACGTTGTGGAGAGTTTTTTTTAGCGCTCTTCAGTTGAGTGGCGTTGACGATCGAACGGAAAAAAGAGGAGTCGTAAAGGCTTATGGGGCCGGTTCGGCTGCGGAGAACGGAGTGAGTAAAATATTACCTAGCGAGAGAAGGATGTCCCATAAGCGAAAAAAAAAGAAGAAGAAGAAGAAGAATAGGAGTTGTTTAATAGGGGAGAGAGAGGATGTGTCATATGACGAGTACAGTTAGTTGATAGATCTACTTGATCTTCACATGTTCAGTTGACTTGACTGGACTGGACTCTCAAGACATGGAATGTCTGATATCTGGTCTGTGTGCCTGGGGGTGGCCTAAATTGTCAGTTGTTCATCCAGTCTCGACACCGACAGTCAGTGCTCTTGAGGTAGTAGTGTCAGACCAGGGAAGCTAGAGAAGTGAATCGGCGGGTTACAACGGAACAGAAACCCATAAGCAGTCTATCGATCGTCTCTGCAGGGACCCCCCCACGTAGCGTCGTGCAGAAAGGATTGGTCGATTGGACCATTTTGACTCTTGACTTTTACGCGGCCCGCCTGCGCCTTTTTACCATCGGTTAGGTCCGTGCCTGGGGAGCTACAGAGTATGTGAATGTGTGTTGCAATAAAGGATTGAGTCTGACAATAATCAGTATCGAATCGACAGTCTGTATCAACAGTCAAGTCGAGTTGATCACAGCTTGTCCATCCCACGTGTCAAATGTCAAGTGGGACAGAGGATAGGTACAGGTTTGTACATATGTACAGTCGTCAATGCTGCATAGTCCCGCCCGTCAATAACAAGGCCATGATATGCAAATCATGCACCAGGTTATAGCTGACTTGTACATAATCTCTTCCAGTCTCTCAGGCGGGGTTTCTCTCATGACGATGGATGTCCACCGTCCGTTCTCATTCTCGTGACTCGAGCCAAGTCAAGTTAAGCGCTTGTCCTTTAATCGCGGGGATGATCCCAGCGTCTCTGAGACACTAAACCCCCTCATTTACAAACGCTCAGATAAATTTAGTGGCAGAACATTTAGTGGACAGACAGACACCCAGTAAATACTTAACTTGATGAAAGCCGGCTCTTCCCGTCGGACCGGCTTTTTGTTGCCCAAGACCGCTGATATGACGCGTTTTGCAGATATCGCCATCATGAGAAGAATTTACTATATTTAAATAATAGAGAAAAAGGACTCGTCATTTTTTGGCGACAAACTGGGGAACCTTTTGGACGGCAATGATAGGGTACCCCAGATAATAATACAAGAGGGGTCTTTAATTGACAGATGGTACCTGTCTTGATTGAGTCCATCACAAGATTCATCTCAAAACATGTGAAATCGGTGATAGAAATACCAGCCGAGGGCAGAGAGTCTAATGCATGACTTGATGTGGCAGCCGTCTTGTTCACCTGATACCTCCAACTAAAAACTAAGCTTGTATTGGAGGTGTGCCACGCCGCCCAGGCACGGAATTGAAGCCACCTACGGAACTGTGCCTCATTCTCCTGCAAGGTTATCTCTAGCCGTTTCTTTTTCCTTCGAGATTTTCGAACTGGATTGCAGTATACATACACTCTATAAAGCAAGTGAAGATTGTTCCTTGAGACATCATGATGATTACATTACATTGAATCACTATAAAAGACGATACCCGACATCGGAGACGATTAGCGTCGTATTGGATTGCGAAAATTCTACTTTACTGTCGATTCACATGCCTCACGATGTGACGCTACTTGATGCACCTTGACGATCATCAAGTCAGGTGCTGGGACAGTCAAACAGTGATAGGATGGTGAGTGTTTGAAGGGTAAATAACAGAAATGCCAGAGTTGCAGGTTGTGAGTATCCGTGGGGGGACAAGACAAGGAACCTGAGACATGCTGCTGTAGGGTGAGTTGTCGACGTCGCTCATTACCTTGGCTGGACCAATATTGATGCCATATGCCGGTAGAATTGCCAAGTCTAGAATTGAGGCTCTCGATTTGACGGTCGGGAAGTGTCAATGCGTATCGCTGTACATGAAGCTTACCCACTAAAATATACAGGTAGTGAGTGATATGACACCTTTGTTTATGATGACAGTAATGGAAGATACGTTGCAGCCTTACACCGGTCTTTAGATCATAGACATGCCTAATCACACTGAAACAATTGCAGTTCTCAATTTTGGGTAGTTATCTGATTCATTCTCGAGTAGTCTCGTTATCAGTGGCCGCTGGTCGCAAAGATACTATTGATCATATCTGTTTTGACCAGAAACACAACTACTGAAGCTTGAACCGCAGAGATAAAAACATGCAACTGCAGTTTGTCGCTCATTTCACATATCATTGTTAATCAATAGGTAAATTGTTTAAAACTGAGTGCAACAAGATAAAAGTCATCATCTAAATACTCGTGTGGAATTGTCATAACTTCATTTGCATCGAGGTATAGGGTGAGCTCCACCCAAAAATAGCATCATTCAGACAGAGCTGACCAAAACAAAGTTTAGATGAGGCTGGGGTAATCTCTAGGGAAAGTGTTCTAACCCAAATCATCGACAAAAGGTCGATTCCCGTCTCGACTTTTTGATGGATGCGTCCATTTGAGCAAGATTCAGCCAATTAATAGTTCGGATGACCCGGAAATGTTATATAACGTAATCACAATCTTGTCCCTCTTCATTCCAGCACGAACAGATAGAATCTCACTCTTTTAATCTTCCATCATCTTTTCTTTTAACGATGTTATGGACTTGTTAAAGAGACACGGAGATCACGGACATGGCCATGAAGAGAAGCATGGTCACGGACATCAGAGTGAAGATGGACTGAGACAGCACTTCCTTGCATGCCTTTACTGGTACGTCCTTGCGACACTGCTGATAATAGGTTCTGTCTCACATTTGGTCTCACTCTTTGTTGCTAAACAAAGGTAAGTGGTGACACAATCACATGCTAAACAAACAAACACTCTGACACCAACAGACTAAAGAGGAGGGATTTGGGGGTCAGTTCAGATACGGCAATTGAGAAATGGATCGATACACCAAAGAATATTGCTTCGAGAGTAATTGGGCCGCTGCGCAAGACCATTGTTGTTGTGGCGTATGCTGCTTTTATCGCCCTTCTCATCACCTACAAGTCAATTAAGCATGATGGCAATTTTCACGAGCGCATCGCTTTTCGCGCAGCATGGATTACAGCGACACAGACTTCTTTGCCGTTTCTTCTAGCAGTGCGCGTCAATCCAATCGGTCTTTTACTAGGAACTTCATACGAGAGGATCAACTGGTTTCACCGATGGGCATCAAGAATCTTCTTCGCTAGCGCCACCATCCACGGAGGCTTTTTTACGTACGAATGGCTCGTGGCCGACTTCTTCTGGACCGAGATCAAAACAGTCAAAATGGTTCTCCCTGGTATTGCAGCATGGTTCATACTCGCCTGGACCGTCGTCTCAACAATCCCCTTCTTCCGTCGCATAAAATATGAGCTCTTTGTCGTGCAACACATCATTTCTGTCGTGTTACTCCTAGTGTTCCTGGTCCTTCACGTTCCAGACCACCACCTTTTTAGCATCTGGTGCGCCGTGGGCGTTTTTGTCTATGATGTTGTGACACGCTCGGCAAACCCCATCTGGCGGAACTTGAGAGTACGAGTCTCGGCGAACCCTTCTGTGCGATATGCGCACGACGCCCAAGTCGAAGCCGTCGACTCGGAATTGACTGTCATGACAATTCGAAATGTTGGGTTCAAGTGGAGTCCTGGACAACATGTTTTGATCTGGTCGCCTACTTTTCGATGGGAGACGCCGCATCCGTTTACTATTGCGAATATTCCTGACACACAAACGAAAGCACAGGATGTTCAATTAACGATCAAGACAAAGACGGGATTGACGAGAGATTTGAACGATTGGGCGAGAAGAACTGGATTGAGAGGGGATAATGCGAGTTTGCGCGTGCTAATCACGGGGCCATTTGGAGCAGTGCCGAATTGGAAGCAGTACGAGAATATAGTTCTTGTCGCAGCATCGACTGGAGGATCATTTACGACGCCGATTCTCGAAGATCTACTCACGTCTCAATCCCCTGGCTGTATCCGTACCATCAGCGCTTTGTATATCGTCCGTCGCAAAGCCCACGCCCAAGTCTACCTCCAACGTATAACCCGTCTGTTGTCGCGCGCCAAAGAGATGGGTATCTCGACAAAGATACAAGTCGCAGTCACAAGAGGCCCTGGTACTGTATCCGAAGCAGTTCTCCAAGACGAAAGCCGCGAGCGATTAATCGAGCCAGAAAACGCAAGAGGACCTAGTGTTGAATTGGAGCGCTTCTCAATAGACTCTACGCGATCATCGGAGAGTGGAAGGGAAGACCAGTTGTTGAAGGAGGAAGTGGATATGGATCTCGATGGGGCGTATGCATCGGCTATTGAACACACTGAGGGACGGCCTGAGATTGCGACATTTATGAGGGATGCTGTTTGGGACATCCCCGGGAGTGTCGCTGTCGCTGTTTGTGGAGGAGAGGCTATTGAGAAGGTCGTCAAGATGAGCGTTGCGACGTTGAGAAGAAGGGATGGGATGAATGCTGGTGATGTGTATTTACATGTTGAAAGGTCTGATATATGATAATGTTAATAGCAAAGTGAAGTACACATATAACCCCAAAGTAGTTCGAGCTGTTAGTAATTGAGGTGTCCCATCTCATTCGGACAGCATTTCACAGCGAAACAACAATCACCACATCTTCTTTACTGTCATGCGTATCAATCAGTCAATCTATCTCTCTCTTCCATCAGTGTCCTCTTATTTGACACAGCAGCCCCTCTCCTACTTCGCCCGTCGTTGCATTCAGGCCCAGATTCCGTTTCTCCAACGTCCGGGTATCGTCATCGCGGTAGCCTTTGAGTTGGAGGTTTACAGAATCCAGAGTGAACGCCTTTTCTTTGGCAGGTCACCGGAATCGTCAATTCTTTCTTTGAGCTAGCAATGTTCTCTCACAACTACAAGAAAGAGGAGGAGAAAATGTACTCTTTATGGTTGTTGTTCACCACTTACAAAGACTATGTTCAGTCACCGTCAAAGGGCATCATCTTGTTACTCACAATGAACAACGCCTTTGACACTGCAACACTCTGCTTTGTCTACATCTCTAGAACAATAAACGCTTTACCAGCACCGCCTCAAAACAAAATTTCATATATATCCTTCGAACATCCATTCATTCACATCACACACTACAAGCTTCAATCAAAAGTCTCTGGTTAGACAATCTTTACACCATTTCATCAAGCACACACAACTCAAACTCAACGCCCAACGCCCAACATGTGTTATATCACTGTTTACCACTTTACGCACTGCGACACGCAGCGTCGTGCCATCATCAATCCCATCACTGGAGCGACAGTCTTCCACCCCTTCGAACAACCACAGCAATGCATGCACGGCATCATCAAACTTCCTCCTCCTGCGGACCCCAACGCTAGCGCTCCGTGTCCCGTACACGGAACCTGCTGCCATGTCGGCCAAGCCTTTGTCTGCGAAGGGAAAGACATGACCAAAGAAAAGTGTCTCGGATGGCAGACTCACCATCGGGTCATGGAGCCCAGGATGCTGGAAGTCTATGGGACACAGCTCCAGCCTGTTACCACCGAGGATTGGAGGGTTATGCAGCTCAAGCCCGAGACTGAAAGTTTCTCATATGATGAGGATATACGAATTCAATTCTTCGATGCTGGGGCTAAGATGTATGAGCTTGCGCAAATGGGGAGGCACCTCGTTCAAACCCTTTCCCAGCACGAGCGCTCTAACAACGGCGCGAAGCTAGAAGAAAGGGATTTCCTGCTCCATGGCGAGCACTACTGGTACTGGATGGTTGCGCGCAAAGAGCTCCTTCAGTTAACGGAAGCCTGGGAGAACCTTGCCAGTGTGGGATGCATGGAATTCTGTCCTTCAAAGCTCGTCAAAGTCCATCCCTGGATGAAGTACGCCTTTGCCGGGTGGAATGAACGACAACCTGTCCATTTCCCTCAATTCCCTGGGATTCCTTTCGCTTTCCTCGACAACATTGATCGACAGGAGGAACTCCTTCGATGGCATCCTTACTACGCTCGTCGAGACATGCCTTCGACACCAAATGTCGTCGACTGTTTCTGGTCTTCTCCCTCCGTTCCCCAACGCTACAACCCCGAGCTTGCTCTTCATATTGAGCAGAAGGAGAGGGATATGAGTTGGCCTGCTGAATGGTATGGCATTATGAGGGGAGTACGCATTTCACTACCCATTCGAAGTCACGATGATGACGGCCCTTGCCACACCACGGTCGGAGACTGGGGCACTGCTTCATCTCCATCTACGCACTCTTCAGGACCTAGGACACCTCCCTGGGCGATTCCCTATGGTGAAGAGCCCGATTTTGAGTGGGATGAGATTCATTGGGATCAACGTGCTACATTTGCCGAGTCGCCCGCTGTTAGTCCTGGGACTATTCCTGCGAGCGTAGAAGAAATCTCTTCGGTGCCGTATGATGATCGCATGGAGGCGAATTTGTACCAGCTCGAACGATTCATTGGAACCGAGGAACGTACCGACCGGGAGTTTCTTAGTGTCTCTGTTTCGGATGATGTTTCGGATGATGATTCGGATGGGGAGGAGAAGGGCTTGAAGAGGAGACGGAGTGAGGACAATCAAGTTGGTGAAGAGTCAGGAATGAGCCCGACTAAGAGGTGCCGAACTGCCTAAAGCGTTTCTTATGTATGGTATAGAGGAGTTTGGGAATGGTTTCTTGAGGCGTTTGATGGGAAAAGTTATGATGCATCTACAGGAGTTTTGGGAAAAGTTGACCAAGGCTGGTACTTGGCGGATTTGGGATAGATGGTTTTACAATTGGAATAGACAAAAGAGAACATTGGACTTCAAGAAACGGTACATCTGAAAGTGATTGCAATTAAATGACCATTGTAGTAAGAAGTAAACGTATCTGAGGTCTTTGACATAATTTGCACCCCGGTATAAGTTGAGAATTCCCGCAATTTATTATTATGAACATATTATACATTATGATTGCTAAAGTACTAACTGAGATTACTCAACGGGATCTCAGTGTCTATCCTCTTGTAACCCAATCTCCTGGCTCTATAACGTCTGACACCTCGTTTGATCCCAAGTACTAGAGATACAATGACTCCTATTAGTACCGCTAGAAAGACCCAAACTCTCCATCCTCGGAGACAACATGGGTACAGAGTCATGAAGGCTCCAACAACGTACTGTATCAGCTTCTTTGGCTCGGGATCATCAGGAAACAAGCCTTTCCTAACCAGGCCTTTCCAAATTGGACCCTGTGGACCAGAGACATACCGCTTGAGACCGAAGTAAGGAACCTTTCTCTGATTGGGATGATTCTCTGGGTATTCTTCGTCGCCCCATATGCCAGTGAAGTAAAAGAATGAGGTGTAGTTTGTCGTCGGAGGTGAAATTGATCCGGGAGGTGACAGGCGCGTTAGTTTGAACGTCGTGGGATCCATGTGGTAGAAGTACGCCGACAGGACGGGATCCCAGAGTTTCCCGGCATCGCACCAGTCGTAGAGGGCTTTGTCGTGAACATGATCACTGCGATGGGATACGAGTTAGAGCAGAAGTGTTGAAGTAAGGAGGGAGTTGACTCACCCTGAAGATGCGTAGTTGGCGTGTGAACCCCAAGCACTGAACACAAGAGGCTACAGAAGCGCGTCAGCTCGATGATGAGATCTTGATCTTTATAGATGGCTTACATACCCGATCATTTCTGAGTGACAGTCCTTCTTCGTTCCAATTATACGCTGCGCCGCTTGAATGTTGGCTGTAATAAATTCCAGTAGGCTTTCCGTCGCGGAACCGAACGAGGTTATGTTCCCTGTGAGCCATCAGTCAGGCGTTATTATCCAGAGAGGGAGTAAGAAGACTCACCAGTCACCAACATGATCGCCGTAATGCATCCCATCAGCCATACCTCCAGCCAGACTATTCAATGGTGGCAACACCTGCGTAATATTTGCGCCTTGATCATAAGAGTAGAAATAAAAGAAATAAGCATCAACATCGCGTTGACTCCTCTCGACAAGTAGAACAATACATGGCGTAGAGTTGGCTATCCTGCCATTATCATCAGGGGCCTCACCGAGAAGCCATGATGGTAATGTTGTTACGTTGTCGTTGGAAGTCAGTGCGACGACCTGATCGCCATGAACAGAGATATCATTGAGAATGTCCAAGTTATCAAGGTCGAGTTCTGGTAGATCAGCGACGGGCTTGCGATCGATCATAGGCGTTGTATGTCGGATGTGAGTGAGGATGTCAGCTGGCAGAAATGGATCATCTGAATGAAGATAAACAAGAGGTGCTGTTTATCAGTGGTTAGAAGTATCTCGGAAATAGATGAAGGACTTGGTTAATACCATGCCGTGCTATGTATTCTGGCACTAACAAAGCAGTGTCATTTAAAATTGAAGATTTGACGGCCTGGGCCGGCGCAGGGTTGGAAGAAACAAAAGTGAAGTAAATTTGGAATGCTAGCAATACGAAAATCAGACCTCGCATTGAGACGGAGGAACAGACTGAGTGGTTCATTGCCTCGGCTGCATATGCGAACAGATGGACTCGAAACACAAAGTACGACAACTTGACCCAGAACCGCAACGGGGACTGAGTAGAAGACGACAACAGACGAAAACATGTCAAGAAAATAGAAGAAAGAAAACAGACACAAAATGGCTGTCTAGAAAATTCATGTCTTGATTCAAAGCCGACCGCAGCCTGATTTTACTTTGCCCCTTTGCTACATACCTACACAAAGTGAACCACTCAGCATGGATAATCCCAGTGGTGACATTCAGAAGGGGGTGGGAAGCGCTTGCTGACCTTAGGGTATCAGAAAAATTGGCCGCTGTAATCCTAAGGAACGAAATTAGTAGGCCACTTTATGCTCTTTAGACCATAGCCCTTAGGCTTTTTATTTTTGGAAACCTAAACTTAGGAGGTCATTCTTTCTGCTACCCACTAGACTGACTATTCTGAGTGACGATTCCCGAGAGGGCTGACATTGTACTGTATATACTGTGTTACACAAGTATCATGCATCGAGATGACACGCTGGAACAAGACATCTTGAGACTTTCAGCCGTTCCGCCCCTGATTAGAATGAAATGTTCGAGACGGACGTATCATGGCTCATGACAGGACCAGTCAGTCTCATATCGGAGACAAAAGCTACCATTACTCACCAGTTACCGATTGCAGACTTGGTTTGGGGGCCAGCTGGGACTAATGTCGTACAGGAGGTTACGATAGGCTATATGGAGTATGGTTACTGTACCTGGACTTGTGATCAGCTCCAGGGATACCTTGTCTTGGCGGGGGGCCTCAAAAGTCACGCCTTTGATGGAACAAGTGTCACAATGCTTCTGACATTGTTAGGTCAACTATTAATAGAAAGGGTCTAGATATTGGACTAGTTACATATAAAGTTGTTCTCTCCAAGATCTTTGGAGAGATCTATGCAGCAGGGGACAGTTACTGGGTAACCTAGAACCATTTACTTGAAATTCTGTACCACCTCGGAACAGGAGCTGATGATTCTCTTATGCAGGGTTTTCGTTATCAATTTCGAGGTCGAAGACAGTACTAGTGACTTTATATACTGTCTGCCACATTTATGTACTTTGTATCTGTCTCCCCATCCCTGGGATAAGAAACCCCAAGTAACGGAATCCCCGAGATTTTGAAAAGCAGGGGCACACTTTTATCTTGATTGGCGAGTCTTATATGCATAAAGATTAATGCAGAAGTCGAAATCGGAAGGATTCTTGGAATATGCCTCAAAAGTTCAAGTAACAAAATAGAGATGGATGTCTGTCGATATATCTGTCAAGATGTGATGGACCTCCTTCTCCAGCAAGTCTTGGAAGTTGCAGTCCACAAACACGAAAGGGTACTGGCCGTTCTATCGAAGTATATTGACCTTTAAGTTGGTGTAATAAACGTCTTTCTTACGAGAATTACACGCTGGCCTTGTGACGATTACTGTATGTCCCTGGCCAATTACCTCAATCAGCTGGGACGAGTGGAAATCCAGACGAGACGTGAGGCTCAACGGTTCATCGAGTGAGATCTCTTCTGTACTGTGCCGTACTGCGATACTTTCTGACCGTTCCAAATGCCTCATGATCTCGATGAGGTCAGTATCTCACCCGTAGGACTACCACTCTATCTTGGCATTTTGATTTCTTTTTTCCATCAACCAATCTTTTTTGTCATTGTTTGTGGTGGACTTATCATGAAGCCAAATATCAGACCGATATGCATGGATAGTCATTTACATATACGATAATTCGTGAGTTACATCAATGATGAATTGCCGCGCGCCTCGATCCAACTCTTGTGAAGATGGCTGGAGACAGTACTGCCGTGACGAGAAGACGGCTCTCGGGTCTGTAAACTCTGACTCCTCCATATCAGAGTGTCTTCCCTGGAAGTAAAGTCACCTTGCCAGCCATACATTCAGCCCATTAATCAAATGGATGGTGAGAGTTACAGAGGCTGCCCCCCCCCCCCCCCCCTAAGTGCTGCGGAAGCAGCCTCTGTCCTACAGGTGTCCGCTGGGCCTTCCAACTTGAGGTCGTGGGTGACACAGCGGTTTGGTATCTTCCACTGGCTGCTTACATGCAGAGAAAACACCCTCAAGATAAACGGAAAATACTCTGGAAGTAGTCGATCAGGCTGTGGGATAATAAATAATAAGATTAACGTCTACGCATCAAGTCTATTCCATCCAGTGAATCAATCAATACTGTCTTTATCCTCTTCCATACCAAACTTAACTCAGTCGTTACCATGCCTTGCTTCACCCAACACGTCCTTGTACTCTTCATCACCCTTCTTATCCTCCATGTCGGTTCCGCAAAGGCCGACATGCAACCTTTCCATCATTTCTATACAGAATGGGGTTTCATTTTCGAACGCATTATTCGTGTCAACTGCTCAGCGGAGTACGATATCTACACAGACGGTAAAATGCCGAGATCGAAATGGTACGAAACATCCCGCTGGCTCGGGTCTGGTTCTACCTCGGCGAATGTTGTTCCTCTTGCGGACTGCATCGTCAAAAATTCCCCTGAATACATGAAGGCCGGGATGGCGGCTGCAAACGTCGTTTTGGGTTTGACACCAGCCATCCTAAGCTCTCTTGGATCCAGCGTCGATGAGACGTCGACTCTTTTCGTCTGTGGAAGACGTCCATTCCTCGCCATCTGTCTTTGCCTCGGTTCTCCTGGCGTACCGCCGCTGCGTCTGTTCGAGCATCGTCAACTATCTCAGCCGTTGGAGAGACGTCAGGGTCGACTTAAACTCGAACTCTACTCATTCGCGACAGAGGTACTCATATTGATCGCTGAGTATGTGATTGTCTTTGCTAGCATCGCAAATGTTGCTCAGTTGGGTTATGAGATGGGCTCGAGAGTTGTGTTGGTCTTTGCACCACATCTATCATACCTCATTCTACTTTGGCTCTTCATCGGCTCCAGCGCACACATCTTTGCGGCCGTGTCGCTCAGTCTTCGGGTGAGAATTGAGCATGAAGAATACGAAGACGATGACGCGACTTCTGGGCTTCAGTCGTGGATAATCCCATGGTGTAGGAAAGGAACTACAAAGATATTCTTCCTACCAGAGACACTTTTCTACAGCTTCTTTGTTGGGTTTGTGTCACTTCTTATCGCGGCACACATCATATTTGGTACGCTCGTTTTCTCTAGTGTCCTGTTCATCTCGGTTAGAGATTGCATGCCTCTCATCGGACGACTCATGGCTTCGGTCATTGTCTGCAGGGTCGTGTTGATGTACGAGATTGCCAAGATCCGTCATCTCTGTTGGGCAGAGGATCCGCCATTTTTGACATTCGAGGACCCAGAAGACAAAGTGGATGATGTGAGAGAACGTGAACGTGGCTACATGACAGGTACTGACGGTCAGCGTGATGGATTTTCCTTGATTCCCAAGTTCCGTCGGTTCACAACGTTTAGCCCTGGTAATGAGATGTGAAGTTTGAAAGACAAAGTTGATGGAGTAGTCTGAGTGGTGGTGAAGAATATGACGGACATGGTTATGTTTCGCAACAGGAGGAATCCCAATCAAAGTTAACATTCTATTGGATAATATAGTCTACGGATTGAAATGCTGAGGTTCGTACGTCATAAACCAGGACAAATAGTATTCTGTCAGACTTACTCACACCCAGTCTATACTGGCTTCGTTGCTGCAGAGTTGGCCATGAGTCGAGCTACCAATGGTACAGGCCAAGCGAGTCTGGAAATAGGGTTCTCGACTTTTTCGTTTGAAGTAATAGCGTCAACGACAACGACAGCAATGTAGCCTCCAATGGCTGTAAAGAAGTGCCACCTAGACTCTGTCAGTCAACAGTCTTGTATCAGGGGGTAAACTTGAGCATACCATCCATGCAGTTCGAACAGGAATGCAAACGGTAGACCGACGGTATGTCGAATGTCTGTCAAGTAACGACAGGCCCAGTCATCGATCAGCCAGACGACATACCCAAAGATGAAAAAGCTTATGCCAGCAATGGAGATGTTTCGGAGATCGCGCTTCGTGTCGAGATCAAGATTTCGTTGAGAAATTATCTGGAGACAACGACGAGCTATTATCAAGACACCGAAGCCGAAGGACACGGCATGTAGAAGGAACTCGTCGAGGACGACATGCGTGACCATGACAGTTGTAAAGAGTACTGAAAGGGCCAGCCCTACCACTCTTGTGCGTTGGGGACTGGCATTGTAGGATAGCAGTCGGTAGAGGAGGGGTGTTGTCAAGAGGTGCATTGATAGTTCGTCAACTGGTGAACAAGATGATCAGAGAAGCATCATTAGAAGGGAACGGGAGTCGTACACATTTGGGTATGGTACTTGAGTGTCATGTGGTACCCTCCGGAACAAATCCCAACGCCCATCAAGCCGCAATATAGAATGAGGCGGGACGCCGTTGGGAACTTGTTGTAACTGACAAGTCCATAGATTCCGTAGACAACTAAATACGTTAGATGTTAGATGTCTTGGGCAGGACAAAACTTACTATAGGAAAAGCTGCTCAATGTATTGATAAACTCTGCAACGTAGCGTGTCACGATATAATCCTAATTGAGTTAATAGAGTGCCAATGCGGGGACAACGGAGAGAAATGCCTCTTCACAAAAGCTGGAGATGGCAATCAATTAGTGCTGAGTAGATAAAACATAAGCATAAACAAGACTTACTTGAGATACGAGGTCTGAGGACCCCAGACTGGTTCCACCATGACTAGCGCCACTGGTATAAAGTTGACAATGGATTGATCGATGTTTTAGCGCCAGAGTTTATTGTCAAAAGGGTAACTTGTTTTGTTCCAAGACTCGATAACAATATTACACAGGGCGGTATGAAATGGCAGAACACATCAGAGCGTTGTCCTGAGTTGTACGTACAATGTCAGGCTGTCGTTGTGACGGGTAAAACGAACACTTTAAGCGCTGTGGCGCATGTTGTGTAACCGTCACGAAACCCCTATCTCCAAAAGCGACATACAGTGTACAATGGCTTTGTACCAAGTCACTAGGTCTTGTCTCTATCCCATCTATCACGCGGGCCTCCATCAGACAATAGTTAAAACTGAGAGATTGATATATACAGAAGGATAAGACATCTCTCACAACAATTCAATCACCATCATATGTACGAAACAAGCATATTGTCGTCTTGTAGATATTTGTCTCATCCGTCATTAATAAAGAGCCTACCTTACAGAACCCTACCTAAAAGTATCAGTAGCTTTGATAACTCACGGTTACGACTGCATCGTCCCAATTGTTGAACCGTTGGAATGCCAAAATTAGAATAATAGATTGATTGACCAAAGGCTCGGCCCGGTACCCGCTTTTAGCCGCAGTATCATGAACCTCTGAAAAATCTTTCCAAGATATCTCGCAGCACAATATCTCACAAAGAATTAATTATTAGATGAGATAGAGACATCAAGAAACCATAAAAACAGCTAGGCTAAGGTTTCGTGGTCTAACGGTTATGACTGCGGATTCTGATTCCGCCAGCGAGGGTTCGACTCCCTCCGAGACCTTTCTTTTGGATTTAACACTGGTGGATCCTTTTTTTTTTTTTTTGCAGTGTGGGTTATCTCTGGATGAGGTATCGTTTGTCGAGATGTGGTTAGACTCGTCTTTATTTTGGTAACAGGGGAGTTAGAGGCTGCTGCGACACTGCAGCATGAAGTGCAGCATGAAGTTCAAATATCCTCAACTAACAGGCCACCTACACTTGGAAGGATATTCACTCTGAGTGTATAAGTGGAGTTATAATAGAGCTCGGAAAACATTGCTTGTGATTGGCGAGACGCAGGACATGCTTTGTAGTACTCAGCCCCCAAGTCATCAAACATGCGTCCCTGACAGACATTTATATGTCATTTAACCTTCTTTCCAGGGGCTTAGATCATACTAGTAATAAAGTTTCCGAAACCTACATTCGACTGCATTGAACCAGTCCGTCTCTGGATGATGTACAACTCAACGGTGAGCAATCCCCGCAATCCTCGCTTCAACCCACGCCTTGGCATTTCTTCACCCTTGGATTTCTGCCAGTAATGTCATAATTGGAATGAAACTATATTGTAATTCTGCTCTGGTGGGTCATTTGCTTTGTTTAAAATCGTCGTCAAACATTTCGATGGCCTATCACTCACCTAATATACATCTCCCCCCAGTATCAAATAACACTACGATTCTATGTCTACCATGCAGACTCGATGAATCTTGAGAGGATAAGAGAGACTTGGGAATAATACTAGTCTAGTTATGATTTTGTGCCTGTAGCGGGCTGAGTAGACAAGTGTCTCAGCTTACAACGTAAGCCCCAAAAAGTACTTCCGCAATGACGATCTGCAAAGCTGAGTTAGTTTCCCTTGGCACGTCAGCATTCTGACGGTGGCTTGGTATGGAGACATCCGCGGACCTCTTTTATGCCTATTGCCGGATATTCGTCCCTGACGATATATGGTTGAGTAAATCAAAGTGACGTGGTCCTGGGGCTGTGAAAGGCCAAGACCTGAATAGCTTCGGAAACGATGGACTCTGTATACCCGTGGATTCGACCTAACGGAGACCCCACTCATAGAGTGGGCGGCAAAATTCTGGGACAAGGGCAAAATTCTGGGACAGCCAAATAGGTGTAAATAGGTGCAAAAGATTGGTATTTTCATTCAGTCTTCGTCACTTTTGGTCCGAATTAAATAGAGATTGCTAAAATGATAGTATTGGATTGATTTAAAGCTATATCCAAGAGCATTTTATTATGCGATGTATATTTCTCGCTGTGTTGCGGCCGAAAGTTGATGTGATTACTGAGGAACCGTCAGACTTGCTTCCTTCGGCATAAGGTCTTGTGACTTACCTGCCCGGCCTCCCTCCCAACAGGGAAAGTGCCGACGATATAATTTACTGTGTATTTCGCGGGCGAAGCGTATCCATGATTCTGTGATATGTGGAGGAGAAATTCCTTTCAAATTCAACAGGCGGAGGAGGGAGAGGAGGAAGGTTGGGCTCTTCTTGCGTAAGATCAACTACCTCGATGACTTCCTCATTGAAATCGGAGTCATCTGATTCTCCTGTGACGAGGTTTTCAAGTAACCCATCTTCTTGTGTGTTGCTGAGTTTAAATTCAACTCCATCGCTCGAAGGAAGTGCAGGCATATCTTGCAACGGGCTGCGATAAACACCAGCAGCTGTTGCACCACGAAGGCGCTCGTAGAAACGCTGCTGAGCAGAGGAACCGCTCGTATCATAGTAAAATCCGTTCCCAGGCGTTGCAGGCGAAGCTTCTCGTGATGCCGGAGCAATAGTAATAACATCATCCTGTATATCCTTGTTCTTCCACTCCTTCCACCGCTTGAAGCTAATATGAATCGGCTTCCCGTTGTTATTGATATCGTATTTGTGTTGCTTCTTCCACTCGATTTTCAGGCGATCATCCTCTTCTTTCTGCAGTTGCCTCCAAGTGCGATGTTGCCGGCGAAGCTCTTCTGCTTGCTCTTTTTGCGTTGTAGTGGCAACTTGCTCTTCTATCTGCTGCACCGTTGTGCTGTTCACGTAGAGGCCGGTGGGATGAACTCTTCTTCTACGCATCTTTCGACTATTTGCAGCGGAAATGCGGTCAAGGCGGTTCTTGATATGACTTTCGGCAAAGGAATTTAGTACTATTGCTTCGTTGAGAACGTCGTCAATAGTGCTGTATGCCTCGCGAGTAGGCGAGCTGAATCGTTCACGATAGTTGTGCCTGATGTGACGAGAAATCTCCCGAGCATCTCGGAATCGTGATTCTTGGGGAAGTAGGGATTGGATTGCAGGGGAGGCTTGAGAGAGGATAGACTTCTGCTTTTCCTTTAGCTTTTGTATGACTTCTGTGCCGTCAGGAGGAAATATTCCACTTCTCTCAAACCCGTTAATGATATTGTGCTTTGTGAAGCTTTCATCGATGATCTTCTGCAAGCGAGCAACAAGATCCGAGCGCTTGAAGTTCAGAAATCCCTCGCGGATGTGCTTGCGAAGTGCCTTCTGATGTGCAAGCTTGAGAAGCTGAAAGACTCCTACATCAAGCGGCTGTGTGAGATGCGTTGAGTGAGGCGGAAGCACGAAGATCTCGATATCAAAGCGCAGGCAATATTTCATAAATTCCAAGGAAGTCTTGCCTGTAAAGCCATCGATAACAAGAAGTCGCCAAATCTTTTCCTTCTCAGGCCGCTCAAAGTAAGGCCTTTCCCAAATGAAATCAGGATTATCGATATCTCTCATAAACTCATCACAGCCGTACCAATCAGTAAAGTTTATACCAAGAGCTCTTGCCTTTGCTGTTGCTGAGAAGGAATGCAGGTTGAAATGACGAATCCAATCCATTGAGATTTCTGCATTAGAAAAGCCGGTCTCAGAGCGTGCAAAGCGAATATTCTTATCCAAATCATTAACATCCCACCCTTCTGTTGGCCACGATTTGAAGATCATAAACGGAGGGATAGTATCTATTAAGTACTATTAGAATAAACTACAGAATCAAGAGAATACTCACATCCTTCAGCATTTACAGCCCCGATCATCGTAGCCGACTCGCGGTTCGAAAAAGCAACAATCTCGTGTTTTGTGTTGCGTTTTTTCCTCACGATGACCACCTCAAGCCGCTCACGCACAACGCCTATTCGTATGCCGCATTCATCGGCGTTCAGGATCTGAGATGGCCCGATATCTCTTCTCTGCACAACATCAGCAAGGTTAGTATAGAAATCCTCAACCTCCTGAACTTCGCGTGCTTCGAATTCTGCTCTCTCACGATCAAATGCCCGTACTAACTTCTTCTTCTGTAGCTGCGGATTATCCTCAAGAAAGCGTTTATACCATCCTTCTCCAACTGGGTGCAATGGAGGAGTTCGTGATGCCCTCAACTCGTTTGCGGCTGCTTCAATAACTGACTGATTTGCAGGAAATCCACATCTCTCGAGCCACATAACGTATGCAACGACCGCGCGCTCCTCACTTTCATCGAGATTCCTTGGCCTTCCAACGCTTGTATCACTAAAAGCCGGCTTTCCAGCGAGCTTCAGCGATCGAAGATGCCTCCCTACAGCGCTCTTGGAGGTGTGATGCTTGACGGCGGCATCCCTTATAGTGATAGGCTTTCTTCCGTTACGCTTGGGGCGGTTTTGTGATACAAGGACCTCCCGGGCGGCTCGTACAGCATCGTTGACGCGATACGGATACGGCATTTTATCGGCTAGATCAAAAAGGCAGCTTCATAAATGAGAGTCGACTGAATTATACGTATGTGTGTATTGGAATTCATTGGATTTGGCGGGTGATTCTAATGAAGTTCCGACAGGGCGGGGTATCCGGCTGTCCCAGAATTTTGCCCTTGTCCCAGAATTTTGCCGCCCACTCTATGAGTGGGGTCTCCGTTAGGTCGAATCCACGGGTAGCTGGGTTTTAAATTTGCTGACTGTAGACAGAGAACAAAGATGGAGTATGCTGAGTACATAGATGACTTTGAGGACAATCAAAATAACTTTGAATGGTATATAAGAGTCCAGTTGTCTGCGGTTTGAAAGAAAGAATCATCACAGAACATTCACTGAATAACAACAACCTTTCGCTTCTTTTCATTTCCAGCATGATTCTTCATCCTATCAAATTCGCCCTTGCGGCTGCTTTAGCTTTTGGGTCTACCTCAGCGACCAAAGACATCTACGACTATGTCATCGTGGGATCGGGCCCTGGTGGTGGTTCTCTTGCGTGAGTACCTGATTCAATGAAAGTTACAGAGAGACTAACAAGTTCAAAGCGCCAATCTCGCAAAAGAGGGACACTCGGTCTTTCTGATTGAAGCTGGAGGTGATAATTCTACCAGCCTTCTTCAATCACTCCCATTGCTGTACGTCCATAATATACAATCAATGATATCCGACTAACACTCTCTTAGTGCTAGAACCGCAGCAGAGACTCCAGGCCACTCTTGGCAGTTCTTTGTCCAGCACTACGACGACTTTGAAGCAGCCCGCCGTGATCCCAAGTACACTTATATCCAGACCAACGGATCCTACTATGTTGGTCTTGATCCCCCAGAGGGAGCCAAGCCGTATGTAACAACATTCTAACACCAGTTTGCGAAACTGACCGTGATGCAGTGCCGGTTTGTACTACCCTCGTGGGTCTACACTCGGAGGTAGTGCTCAGGTTAATGCTATGAACTTTATCTGGTCCCCCGACAATGAATGGGATTACATTGCAAACCTCACCGGCGATGAGACTTGGGGACATGAGCATATGAGACGACATTTAATGAACATCGAGAACTGCACTTACGTACCTGAGGGTACCCCCGGACATGGCTTCGACGGTTACCTTATCGTAAGTAATCCTATTCTTCTATCTATTATAATACTCACATGTCCATAGAACGACCTGAGTAACGCCACTATTCAACTCGGAGAACCCAATGTCGCCAACATGTTCCAGCAAATGTTCAAGCAGACTGAAGATATCGACGTCGAATCTACTGACGAGATGAGAGAGCTCTTCCGCCGAGACATCAATGGCGCTGATCCTGACCGCTACAAGGATGGTTCTCTGTACAGCACTCCCTCAGCAATTGACCCCAGCACCGGTGCTAGAAGCGGTGCTGGTATCTACATCAACGAGGTCATCGATGCAGGACACCCCTTGACGGTCAGCTTCCACTCTCTTGCCACAAAGGTCCTCCTCAAGCAATCCCGCCACGGTGAAAAGCCCAAGGCCTTTGGTGTCGAGTACATGGTCGGTGAAGGTCTTTACTCTGCTGATGGCCGCTACGACCCTGAGCAGACTGGTGAAACAAAGAAAGTTTTTGCCAAGCACGAAGTCATTGTTTCTGGCGGTGCTTTCAACACTCCTCAGATTCTCATGCTTAGCGGCATCGGCCCACGAGAGGAACTTGAGGCTTGGGATATCCCTGTCGTGGTTGATCTTCCTGCTGTCGGTTCCAACCTTCACGATAATTACGAAGTCCCCGTTCAGATGCAGGCTGAACAGGACTGGTACACACCTGTTGAGAACTCCCCTTGCACCGGCACATACGATGATGAAGACCCGTGCTTCGTCGAATGGCGAGACAACGCTGCTGGACCATACGCCTCTCGCGACAGTGGCTACGGAGCTCTTTGGAAGTCCAGTCAGAGTTGGGATGAGGATTCAGACCTCATGTTCTTGAGCGGTATCGGTTTGGCTGGTCTCACTGGTTTCTATCCCGGTTACTCCAGAGGTGAACTCTCCAGCGTCGACCCCGCGTTCTGGATGCACGCCGTCGTCAAGATGCAAACCAGCAACAGTGCAGGAACTGTCCGTCTCAACTCATCAGACCCTCGTATCAGGCCCAACATCAACTTCAACTACTTCTCTGAGTCTGCTGAGCGCGATATTGACGCTATTGCTGAGGGTATCGCAATGCTCCGACGCGCTTTCGACGCAACTGGTATTCCCTACAAGCAGTTGAGCCCTGACCCTGAGAACGAGAGACAGGGGATCAAGGACACAGCCTTCAGTCACCACGCTTCTTCGACTTGTACTATTGGACCTGATGATGGTGATTCTTGTGTTGATTCTAGGTTCCGTGTTCGTGGTGTTGATAAGCTGAGAGTTGTGGATGCTTCGGTTTTCCCACGAAGCCCTGGTGCTATGCCTAACGGACCTACTTGGACCATCTCTCGCAAGGCTTTTGAAACTCTTTTGGAGGATAACCATAAGAAGGACAGTTACGAGAAGCAGGACGAGAAGAAGTACGACGAGAAGAAGGACAGCGACTGGGAATGAGACTCGTGAATGGATATCGTATACTCTATAGGTTGTTTTCTTGACCGGTTGGTAGAGACGGGGACATGTTGTAAAGAATTTGGGTCTTGGTGATGAGGTAATTTGGTACAAGTATGAAATTGATAGATATCGGACATTTCCTTCTATATAGATTAAATATTACTACACTCCTTTACAAATGAAACCCCCCACTCTATAAACAGATAAACAATCAAAAGTCACAACTCATCACTGAACCCATCCTTCCTTGCCCATAGTCTCTCTTGTCCAAACATCAAGCTTCTTCGCAAGCTCCTCATCCTTAGCCGCACTGCTAGCCCACCAAGGCTCGCCAAATCGATGATAGATGTCAATGTATTGTCCACTCTGCTCAGCCTTCATCTCCAGGCCGGCAGCACAGTAAATACTGTTCCATGATCCCTTATCAGCAGTCCAGAGCATTCTGAAACAGCGCAGAGCAGCAACAAGATTCAGCATGCCCTTTTCTTTCGGGTCGACTGTTGTAGCGAGGTTTGTCTCGACGAGGCCAGGATGAACAGATGTGACCCAGATCTCACCATCTTTGTTCTCGGAGCCAGGTCCGTACTTGTTGTGAAGGCTCTTTGTGTGGAGGACATTCGCAAGTTTGCTTTGGCCGTAGCGCTCCCATACACCTTGGTCCTTGAGGGTCAAGTCATCAAAGTTGATGCCCGTCTTGGGAGCGCCCAAGTGTCCTGAGGAAGTAAGGTTGACAATCCTGACACTACCAGGAGGTAGCGTCTTGGAGGTGTTTTGCATAAGAGGAATCAAATGCTCGGTAAAGACCCAGTGTGAGAGATAGTTCGTCTGCCATTGAGCTTCGTGTCCATCCTTTGTCATGTCAAAGGGTGTGGCCATGATACCGGCGTTATTGATCAAGCCATGGAGAGATGATTCAAGAGTGAGAAAGTGCTTGGCTGCTGCGACGACACTGGAGAGATTCATGAGGTCCATTTGCAATAGATCGATGTTGGCTGATGGATGTGTCTTTTTGATTTCTGCGATGGCTGTGTTGCCTTTTTCGAGGGAGCGGCAGCACATATAGACGTGGGCACCATGAGCTGCGAGATGCAAGACTGTGTAATAGCCCCTGTTGAAAAGTTAATGATGTGTTTGGAACAGAATGCAAAAGGAATTCTCACATTCCAGCGTTACCACCAGTGACGATAAAGACCTTGCCGTTGAGGCTGGGTAGGTTATCGGGATGGAAAGACATGTTGATGAGTTGAGAAGAGTGATGTAATTGAAAGGTAGAGTTGAGTTGAAGGATGATTGTGTAGAAATGTTCAAGTAAAGTGTTGATTTTGTTTGGTTTGATGAGTAGAATAATTCGAAAAGGGCAACGGCAGAGGACATATTTATATCTACATTTTCCATCCTTTGATGCCATTCTATCCTACCCATTCTTCAATTGTGAGCAACCTGCATACGATCCAACTCATCCATGTTAGTGAGCAACTTGCATATCGCGTTATCCCCAAAAGGGACAGAAGATAATCCTTGTCGAGTGAGCAGCTTGCATGACACTAAGCCTTGTGCAGTTGGTGGCTATATCCGTAACCAATAGAGTTACTCTACAGTCTGCGCCTCATGCGATCCTTCGATTGATAACTCTGACTCTGAGTGAGCAGAGTGCATACCCAAACATCTCCCCTCTTTCATCATCTACCTCATAGCCAACTTGACAAAATTGCTGTTCACGCGTCAAAAGCCACTACCATGTCATGTATACAGCTCACCCCAATGCCACAATTGGCCGAGGTTCGTGTCACTAGATTACTCCGGGTTTAATGTCTTACTCACCGGATATAGGCGATAAGCAAACAAGACGATTGGACGGGAACAAAGGATGCTGCAGCACGAAGAAGAGCACAGACGAGACTTAACATGAGAGCATACAGTGAGTGTTTAACCAGTTTGATATGTTGTAGCTAATGATAGGATAGGAAAACGCAAAGCCCAAGAAAAAAAGAACCAATCATCGATTGTCAAGCAAGAGACAACGATTGATTTATGGGATATTAAACAAGAATTCATGTCAAGCGTCTCAGCTTCAAACGCGAAACAATTATACAACTCCAAACACCCATTAATGCCGTACAAAACAAAGAACAATCAGCACAACATCATCTTCCCTCTGAGTCCAGACCACCTCATAACACTCCTTCAATACAACGCCCTCCGCGCTCTAGCCGTCAACCGCAGTTTGATATCAGGGATCCTCTTTACTCCTCTCGAATGCGACCAAGAGATTACCCATGTAATTCCATACCCTTCAAACCCAGAGTTCGTCCCCGCCGCTCTTCTTCCAACCCTTCTCCAACAGACAGTGCCACACGGAGACTGGATTGATATGTTTCCATCTCCAGAAGGACGAGACAACTTGATTCGTGCTATGGGTACCTTTGATGAAGATGACCTGTGGGCGGATTGTATTGGAGGTTTGTATGAAGGGTATCCCGATGACGAAATGGAGAAACGCGGTATGATTGCTTGGTCGCCGCCGTGGGATATTTCAGGATGGGAGATGTCGCAAGGGTTCGTTGAGAAATGGGGTTGGTTGTTTAAAGGCGTGTCGGGACCTATGGAGGCGACGAATAGATGGCGTGTTGAAAGAGGTGAGGAGCCTCTTGTTGAGAGATTGGCTGAATTGCAGCTGTAGATGATGACTTGCCGATACACTGCCAATCTTTGAAGAAAGTGCGTTGATAGTTTGGTGTCAAGTTGAAGAATGTTTTCTACCCAGAGTCCAGTCAAGTACACGGCTACTTGGTCAAACTCTGATGTAATGTGGTTAGCAACAAGATGATAGTCTCTCAGATCATGCTTCTTGGAAATCCACAATATTAAACATACTTGAAGCTAATGGCCCTGGTAGTTGGAATGTTTGACTGCTCGATGCCACCACGAAAGTTGATCAGTGGCCAAAAATGGTGCTGAGGTCTGTCCATCCTTGCTCATATCCTCCCTCCCTGTGAAAACGTCTTGTTGACGTCGCTGATATGCAGTTGACTCGACTACCCAACGAAGCTTCTTTTTATCCGACCTAGATAGAGCTACATAGAGCCTTTCGTCAGACCTCTGCCCATGCAAACAAAACGTATGCCGGATTTGCGGGCAAGTCCAGAGAGCGAAGGGGAGGCACAGAGCATCCTGACGGTAGTTAAACCACGTCCGTGGGCCTCTCGAAGTTGCAAAGGTGAGCTCATAGCCGTGATTTATCAGTTCCTCTCTAGACTCTTTACACGTGTGTAAAAGTGCAGGTATCTGTGTAATACTGCCGAGGAGGTCGCTCTGAGAATCATAATTCCATAGCTGCTTGGTCCAGATGCTGCCTGGTTGAGACCTTCCTCTCTTACAGTATCCCCTCAGCCACTCATCGTAAGGAATCGTGACCAGTCCAAGACTCACGGCGCGGGGCGGTGTAGCGAGAAGATAGATCTGGATGCGTATCTCTGGAGGGAGCTTTCCGAAGCATTCGAAGGTTTGGCAAGCCATGTTGGCATTTGTAAGTGGCGTTCAGTGTGTGGTAAGAAAGAAAATCAAATAAAACCCAAGGTCGGGTACTGCCTACTTATATGGTCTTGTTTAAGTTACTGATCAAAACTCTACACCAAGTAGCCTTGGCTGATTGATCGGAGCCCTATAGAAGAAGCCTTTTCTTTGACTTTACACAAAACTGTGAACGAAAGAGGTTTGTGCAAATCAAGGAAATACCTCCTTCTCCAAGGTCCCGATCGATTAGCCTAAGCCACTTGGCCAAACTCTGACGTGATGTTGTTAGCAGCAAGACAATAGGTAGTAATTCCAACCGATATGGAGTTGGTGACGGAGAGTGAAGCGGTAACAGCTCAAATTTGAAATCTAGCACATCTATTCTAGCACTTGGGCTCGGGTTTTGATTTGTAGAGGATGAGTTTGATGCGGTGTCTTTTGAATTCTCTGGAATGGGACATCATATATGATGACAGCCCCGTCTAGTTGGATGCTAAATCTCTATAAATATCCTTAGGAGAGGTTCGTCTTGTGTGTGAAAAGGCCTTGCCAGGAGAAACAGCACTTTCATATCGGCTACGCAGAGCGGGCGAGCCGTGATGACATTGTCTAAACGTCGTCTTTATAGCAGTCTCGTCGTGAAATCGGTTTATCCAGAATTAGGGTCCAGCATCGTGAGGTTCCAGAAATATTGCATCTCATAGTCCTCCCATATCTCCCACATTTTTGGATACACAAAGGTATCAGATATGCATCCAGAGGTAGCTCGTGTGTACACTCCATTTGGACTTCTTATTAGTAGCCAGAAATGGTGCCGGCCCCCCCACCAATTGCAAAAGCCTCCCCCCGTTTCGAAGACATATTGTGAACAGTCACTTCGGTCCACGACCCAACGCACCCTCTTCTTGTCTATGTCCAACAAATAACAATTGGAGCCTTCTCCATACCGGTAGAGCGGTGTTGGAGGCTCATTGAGCGACTGAGGATAGACTCTAGGAAAAGGGTTCCCAACATGTCCAGCAAGGTACAGAGCCTCTCGACGGTAATCGAACCACGTCAGTGGAACGCTTGACTCTGACCCAAATGTGAGCTCATAACCATGCCTTACCAGTTCACACCTCGACTCTCTACATGTGTGCAACAGTGCAGGGATCTTGGTAAAACTGTAAGTGTAGTCTTGGTACTTTGGGTCAGGTCCCATACTCTTGTACTCTTGCGAAGACTCAACGTAGCGAATTCTTGGTTTTTGGAGTAATACTACACGAGGTGGTGTAGCCAAGAGATAGATTCGGATTCGTAGCTCTTTCGGGAGCGACGTAAAGGAGTGGAAAGTTGGATCCTTTTTGGGTTCTACATGATCGACCTTGTTTCGTAGCTCTAAAAGGAGCTTCCCAAAGGCGGTGGTATTTTGATCCATGATGGTGTTGACCAGTATGATTGATGTAGGAGGAAGAAACCAAAATTATGCAAGGCTAAGTGCTGCCTACCTTTATAGCTGTATTTTGTTTTTAAGTTTTTGATCAAATTTTCACAGGAGGGCTATGACAAAAACAAAGTTGAAGTCTGAGTGAAAGCATGTTTATTCAAGATCGTGCTTTAAAGTGGAGAGCTACTTATTGAAAGGCTGGTTGAATTGCACCTGTAGATGACATCCACCAGGAGCACAACACCAGTTGAAGATACGATAGCGGCCTCTATCCCCATTTTGATTGGGACGCATCGTTACCTTTACTGTCTCGTGCAAAACGGCGGGTGTATGTACCCTTTGACCACATACTTCCAGCAAGGAACTCGATCAGCAGCCAAAAATGGTGTTGGGTTCCCATCCCTGTCTATAGCATCTCCTGTATAGTTGTACACTGAAAGGTCACTTTCCTGTAAGACCCAGCGTATCCGCATCAGATCATTCGGAGAGTACGGACGATATGTTCCTGCGATAAATGAACGTGTAAAGTAACACGTCAGAGGGCAGGTGCAGGAGCCAACGCAAGACCAGGAAAACAAGGGGACGTATATGGCGTCCTGACGGTAATTGAACCATACCCGTGGACCTCTTGTCACTGTTGTAAATGTGAGCTCATAGCCGTGGTTTATCAGCTCTCCTCTGGATTCTCTGCACGTATGCAAAAGTGCTGGTATCGTGGTACAGCTGCGAAAGTAGTAGTCGTTGATTTTGTTCCACTGCTCTAGTTGAAAGGAATTTGGCCAAGCCCCATTCTTCTCCTTGTACTCACGTTCCCACTCGCAGGATGTAGTCATGGATAGTTTGAGAGTCACGGCACGAGGTGGCGTTGCTAATAGATAGATCTTGATACGTAGCTCTGGGGGAAGCTGGCCAAAGCAGGTGAATGTTTGGGCAGTCATGGTTGTTTCGAGTGAGCAAGATAGGCTGCTAGATAAGGGGCGTGGCTCGTGTGCTTGATCCTTCCGTAGGTAATCTCCAGAAAGAGTGGCTGGGTTGAGCCAGGTCTGATTCGTTCCGGTTGGGGTGGTGGAAGGAAAAGGACCAAAAGGCATTCGAGGTTGGATACTGTCTAGTTCTTATATCCAACTTTTAAACTCTTTATTCAGAATCTGGAAAGTTATTGCACTAGTCTTCAACTATAAATATTTAAGTTACAGCGTAAATAGTAGAGTTGATTCTTTTCGCTATTCTAAGTGGCTCTCATACGAATTTAAACTCGAGATACCACGGATAAGGCTTTTATTCTGAAGTGACTCTCTTTCGTCCCTCGCCCTGTCTCCTCTATCTTAGCATCGACTCATTTCTTTGTTTAACGTGGTCTCTTGCTCTCCATCTTTCAGATATCTGATAGGAGGTGATACCATAGTATTGTTGTTTGAAGGACAAATGCCTAATAAGAACAAGGGCTTATACTTGGCGCGTGTTGCGCCCTTTGAGGATGGCTTCCCAGATATCAAGAAACTTAGTTACCGTGAAGTCTCTCCGTAATGACCGCACTACACGTAGGCATCAGTTTCAAAATTCGGGCGACATTGGGTGAGAACTTGCATGGTAGTAGCACCATTTCATATTCTCGCGAACACCTCCGTCACCTCCATGATCATCACGGTCACAGAGCCAGGGTCATCTGCGTAAGCAGCGACAGTGGGGAATTGGCGGATCAATATCCTCTCGTCGTCAAAAGCAAACTCCTTACTCGGAAGTCTATTTTCGAGATGCGCGCGCTTATTCCCGACTTCCGGGAGGCAGAGGCAACAAGAAAACGAACACTGGTCCCGGACCGTCTGACACTGGGCCATCTGGCTAGGCTGAAGTACAACCAGCCAATGCAAGATTGTTACCAGGACATTGCGAATGACCGCGATACGTGAATGAAGGTTAACCGACAAATTCCGGAAACGACAACAGCAGACTCTTGTTTCGGTCTTTCCGCTCGGTCTTGAGCTTTTGTGCAAGCTTGAAGAGTGTCGTGTTTCCTTTCGGGTAGCCAAATGGTTCCTTGCTCGGTGAGCTCTGGGTTCAAGGTGATGTTAAAATTGTGCCCAAGTGTACATCTATTGAGCTCAAGCGAGAAAGACAAGGCTGGCGCGTCGCATAAAGGATTCCGATGAGCCATACGACCCTGCAAAGCATGGCCCTCAAGTCGTCCAGTGCTTCAAACATGCTACAGCACAGGGGACAAGCTGTCAGATTTAAAGCCCATAAGCTGCATCTGTCGTAAGGTCTTTGCACATTCGAGACGAACCTATCATCGAGGCATCGATGGAATCTCAATGATATATGGCTTCTGGCCCTGGGTAAAGTTTGTCGCAAGACATGGGGCTTGCGGAGTTCGATAATAGACAATTCGGGTGAGCGATCAATGGGTAAAGATAGAGGGATTGAGCATTGAGCTAACGTACATGATAAGCGGGTGCAACAGACAAGCGAGTGCAACACAACATCACAACATCTCAGATAGAAATAGCAATAAAAACACAACAGACTATTAATTAAGTAAAATTAATCGCTATATTCTTCCATAGACATAGCGACAAGTATCTGACAGGTCCTTGCATTATGTCCTGTCTTGCCGCACGCTCCACAGCGCCTTTCCTTCATTCGCGGAGGCCCTCCTTGACCACCACTTCTCGATGGTCCAGCCACCGCCTGCGCATCAACATCCGTTTGATCAATTACTTGCCTTCCTTCCTCTACTGTCATCACCCCTCCTTTCTGTAGCCGGGTTCTTTTTGCCCTCCGCCGCCGGCTTAGTATCTTATTTGCCTGTTCAAGATCTTGGACCCTGGCCTCTAATAAGGCAACCTTATGCATAACTATCTTTGTTCCCTTGGAAGAAGACCTCAATGCTTCTAGAATTGACTCTGGAGAGCTACTTTTATGCCTTTTGATTCTCTTTTCAAGATATTCAAGCTGAGAGTCGGCTTCAAGGATAGTCTTTGGGGTCTTTGAGACCCAAGGGGTCGAGGGGCTAACTACCTCCTCCACAGGCGTTGGAGTCCGCAGCTGCACATCGAGCTTCGAGATTACACTTTCTGGGTCGAGAGGAGCAAGTCCGGCTCCTCTAAAGGCTGCTTTAATATTTTTCTCTGTCATTGTGGCCTGGTAGGCGGTGTAAAAAGCCGGCAAGAACTCGGTTTTGGAAATGTGGGTTACGGAGCATCTGATCAAATGCTCGATTTCTCGCCCGTAAGCCTTCTTAAGCAGGCCAAAGCACCCGACATCAAGAGGCTGCAGCAGATGAGACGAATGAGGCGGTATACAAAGCGTGATGATTTTATTTGCCTTGCAATATCTCTCAAAGTCGACCGAGTGGTGACTTTGGTGTCCGTCGAGGATCAGGAGACGATAGCGATTCTTTGATTGCTTGGTAGTACACCGGTCGAAGTGCTTTAGCCACTCGAGGCCTATCTCGTTATCTGTCCAGCCATTAGGACTCGTCGCAATAGCCCAATCGCCCGGGAGGTTGCTTTCTCGGTACCAGTGGGCGAGGTGATATTGGCCCGCACCTATGATGAACGGCGGGATCGCTTGGCCCTCGGCATTGATCGCCTGAATGACTGTAATCCATTCCCGGTTTCCAGGCTGCACTGATTTTGGTCTTCCACGCCTTTCAGCACCTGTGACGACCATTCCGCTCGCAATAACGCCCATCATAAAGCCAGTCTCGTCAAAGTTGTAGATTTCATCAGGTCGGATGCCATACTTCGCAATTACATTTGCTATGAGCCTAAACCAGTTGCGAATAATGGTCGGATCTTCACATTTGGCTCTCTGGTAGTCATATTTACGGGGGAAATGCGTCTTGAGGTCTTTGTGTCGCTTGACGAAGTTAGAGGCCCAGCGCTTGCCGACAGGCGGCGTCTCGCGGTCGGCGAGCAATCGGTTAGCCATCTCCTCAACACAACGCAGTCGCGGGGGAAACCCTCGCGAATCCAGATCGAGAATGAACTGAACTATGATCTGTTCTTCTAGATCAGATAGTTTGCGTGATTTTGGGATAGAATCACGCGTAGAAAGGATACCCTTCTGTCGGCGATATAAAGTCCAATAACGGACCTGGTAGATGCCTGCGGCGCGTCGGAGACTTAATTTTGGGTCATTTTGAAGGGCACGAAGTGCAAGAAGAATCCTAGCCTCAATATTTGGGTCTGGCATATTTGGTGGTTGAAAATTAATTGATTAAGTTGAGAAGATGTAAATTGCGGGATTTTTTGTTGCACTCGCTTGTCTGTTGCACCCGCTTATCATGTACGTTATCCATTCTCAAAACAGATATACTTATACGTCGCCACGAGGCAAATCGACGAAGAGAACCATGCCCTGCGAGAGATTGCTAGCTCAACCACCGTGTCGACGGAATCCAGAATCAGTAAGCCTCTTTGACGACTTTCGAGCTTCGGTGGCTTGTTCCATAACGGCATCAATGTTTGCCTCTCCGGTGCTGGCAAGCAGGATTGGGTCTGGCCCGAGTTCCTCATCTGCGGAATCGTATCCCACTCGTCTACGGTCATCTTGACTGCTTGGTCATGTTGCCCAAGCTCTGACCGTTTCTGCACAACTGTGGTGATATCCCACGTTGGGAAGCCAGGACACAAGGGACTTAATCCTATAGAGCGCAAAGTCAAGACAGCTTCAGCATAAGCCGGTTGATCAAGCAGAAGGCAGGGGTGTCGGATAGATTTCCAGTCCGCCTCAACTTGGGCAAATCACAATAAACAGTTGGTTGAGTGACAGCCCAACCAATGCGTCGTCAGCAAACTTATTCGTCAATCGATTGACTCGCGATGACTCCACTGATGATGTTTAGATGTGAGACTTTTGCGGACGATTGGGTTTGCATCAAAGTACGATTCATGACATGAAACAATGACCCCTCGCACTAGCTAAACAAGCTTAAGGATCTCTCTGCAGTGTTTGAAAGAGATGCAAGTAACCTTGTGAGGATACAGAATTACTGGATCAAGACCGAGATATCACCACAGTTCAAACACGAATGCTGCAAGTAACCCGCATGAACAAACATGAAACGTAAAGATGAAAAAAGGAAACTGGATAATTCTACGCCGCCGACGGAGTATCTATCTCACTCGTCGCGCCTCAGGCACGATCAGGGGTCCCCATGTCAATACCGGGGGTGTTAAAAACGAAGAAAAAGGTACACGTCATTTAATGATTATTTGTATCTACCACAAAGACAAAGAAGGCTTGTGATTATTGTCTTTTTTGTTTATACGGAAAGAAAAGAAGAGAAGAAAAGAAAAGAAAATGAGGCTTCCATTTTCTCTGCGCCCGATGCAACCCAACAGGCAACCCGCAGAGCTTCAGGGGCATCTTGACTGGGATTAGCCAGCCGGTGGAAAGGGATCCGCCTGTACCTGGCCGGTACCACGCTAATAATCGGGGGAACAAACAGATGAACCCGTGGACCTTGACCCATGATCATCAATGCAATACTTGCCCATTATTGCCTTTGAATATTGCGATATGTATTCCCAAATAAAGAGCAGATATAGAGAGTGAATAAAGAAATAAATAAAAAGTCTGTGTACAATTATCCCCAAGTCCTAACCTCCAACAAACAGTCCTGAAGCTACCCCTGTCCTAAAAACCCACTAAACATCATCAACGTCTTAGCGCAATCTAGCGTGTTCGCAGGACCCCACTGAAGCCCCAAACTCAACTGGACTGATCTTCTCCAGAGAGACGGGACGGTACTGTACCTCGCATGTAACCCCTGGAGATATCATTTCTTCTTTACATTAGCCTTGACTTTAAGCGAACACTTCACGTCGTTAAAGAGTTCACGCTCTTGTCTTGTCATGCATCTCTGTTTTCTCAATATTCAATAATCTCTTTCTTCGTGCTACAATTGACTCGTATAGTTGACTGCTGTAACTTTCCCGCCTCAAATCGTTAGTTCCCGCCGCCATCCCATCCGTCCCGTAGGTCGTCCACCAGACAACGCTAGGACCAAAAAAACATCCTCTTCTCCAAACCCCGATCCTTGAAGCAAAACCCCTTGAGAACAAAGAAAACCGTCCTTCTTTGTCTCACTTGGTTCTCTTCCTGTCTCTCTTGCATTCCTTTATTTCAAGACATCTACAGAACCCTCATCTTCTCCTCGACAAACCCGCGCTACGACCATCACAGTCTTCATCATGGAGGATTCTTCACAGAAGCGCATGAGCGTATCGCGGCCGTCCAAGCTTCCCGTGCCTAGACCAACTTCTGGAATCCCAAAGCCCACATCTTCTCTACCCAGACCAACATCAGTCATCCGTGCCTCTCCTTCTAGGGAGAGTTTGGGTGGTGGTGAGCTAAGAAACCCAAAGCTTCGACCGTCCATGTCAAGAGATCAGCTACGAACAACCCAACCAGATCTTCAACAGCGAGCTCAAAGGCTACGACCTACAGCTTCAAGAGATCAACTCGTCGCACCTAGATCAAGACAAACCTCGATGATCAACAGACCTCCTTCACATATATCACCAGCAAAGCCTCCTCAACGAATTACCTCTGCTGCGTATCGACCGGTAGATCGAGAAGCCGACATTCTCGAAGAGCGATCTACTACACCTGAATTTGATCCACCAGGCGGAGCTGTTGGGCAATTCGAAGGAACCATCTTCCCTCGTCAATTGACTTTGACAAGAAGACCATCAGAGTCTTTTGCTGTCTCTCCCCTTTACGATCCACCCGACAACATCTTCAACCCCAACCACACAAGACCTCGAACCGCTTCGACCGATGAAGATGATAGATCAGATACACTCAGTGCTAGTTCTCGAAGGTCGAGACCTTCTCTATCACAGAGGACCATAGAGACACTTGCCAATTCTTCTCCTGCATTGAGAAAGACGTCAAACTTTTTTGATCCCAACATGACAGGACCGCGATCAAGAGCTGATAGTGGTGCTTCTCGACCTGGTTCCAGTTATGCTTCAGATGGGTCACTGAGACTCAGCCGACCAGGTTCTAGCTCCGGTCAATCCGATCATGGCTTCCCAAACTTTAGATCCTCGGCCAACAGCTTTAAAGCGCCGTTGGAACCCATCGATGGAACGCCTCGAAAACGGTCGGGTACTGTGATAAGAACGACTCCCAATACTCGAGCTGGAGCATCCAAGCCACCACCTTTCGCCGACGCAAGAAGCCCAAGTCCCGGCAAGACAGCTGTGCCTACACCAATGTCGGCTCCCAAGCCCCTGGCTATTCGTCCGGCAAGCGCAAAGCCTCCTACCAAAAGCGTGTTCAAGAAGCCATCTCTTCCTGCACTCAACAAAGCCTCTTTGCACGCGAGTTCTCCCCGACGTGGATCTGTAAACTCGGCGTCAACTGCTTCCTGGGATGGTACGATTCCTTCAAGTGCAACCTCAGTGACAGGCGAGTCAGCGGAGCCTGGGACACCACCATCAGCTCGCAAATCTTCAGCTGCTCTTCGTGAGCAAATCGCCAAGGCCAAGGCAGCCAAACGAGCACAAATGAAACAAGCAGCTGAGCTCGCCCAAACACAAGAAGGAGAAGAGGCACCCATCATCCCCGAAGATACGGGCTTCGACTTTGGCGTCAACAATGATGATCCATTCAATCTGCGACAGGGAGAAGACCCCAAGAAAAAGGTCCTTCAGAACAGAGTCAGTGCTGCGAGGACTAGCGGACGGCTTAACATCGCTGCCCTGCACTTGAAGGAGATTCCTATCGAGGTTCTCAAGATGTACGACTTGGAGAGTATTGGTACCTTTGACGGAAGCTGGGCGGAAAGTGTGGACTTGACACGCTTGGTCGCTGCTGATAATGAGCTTGAGGAGCTAGACGACTTTGTCTTTCCCGATAGCGAGCCCTCGTCTTTTGACGAAGCTCAGGCTAGTCAGGGAAACATCTTTGCTGGATTGGAGACTCTCGATATGCATGGCAATCTTCTCGTCAACGTTCCTCTGGGTATGCGTCGGCTGACTTGCCTGACTTCTTTGAACTTGGTATGTACCTGACTTATCAGTATCATGCTCCCTGCTAACTTTACCAGTCTTCGAACCGTCTCACAAACAATAGCCTCGACACGATTTCGCAGGTCACTTCTCTTCGCGATCTAAGACTCGCAAACAACCTTTTCTACGGCCCTCTGAACCCTGTACTGGCAGGTCTCAGTGAATTGGAGATTCTCGACATACATGGTAACAACATCTCGGCGCTCCCTCCCAAGATCGAGAACATGTCACGTCTTCGTATTCTGAACCTCAGCGAAAACAGCTTTGAGTCTTTGCCTTTTGACAGCCTTGCCACCCTTTCTATCACAGAGTTGAACGTACGAAAGAACAAGCTGAAGGGTACTCTGATTGAGGAGCGTATCGGGTGTTTGCCCCAGTTGCATACTCTGGATGCTTCGGCAAACCAGCTGGAACGATTGATCCCGTTGGGTGCTGCCATTGACTTCCCCGTTCTGCACTCCTTGTCGCTGTCGATGAACAGATTGCAGGGACTTCCAGACATGACATCATGGGTCAGCCTGTTGACGCTTTCTGTGGAAGAGAATAGCATTTCAGGAATTCCCAACAGCTTCATGAGTCTGGAGAAGCTTCGCCACGCTGATTTCTCTAGCAACGACATCAGAGTGATTCCTCCAGAGGTTTCCAGAATGGACAATCTGACCATGATTCGACTCAGCGGAAACCCTCTTCGTGACAAGAAGTTTCTCTCCATCACTACCGAAGACCTCAAAGCTGTTCTTGCAAACCGCCTAGATCCCCCACCTCCATACCAGGAGCCAGTCGATCAAGTTGGCATTTTGGATGTTTTAAAGGATGCAAAGGATTCGGACACAAAGCCCGCTTACGATGAGGAAGATTATCAGTCGAACGATAGCTTTGCTACACCTCCCACAAGCCCCAACCGATCTCGTTCGCACACAGTATCAAGCCGACGTTCCAGGTCGCACACTCTGTCCAACCAGACTTGGCCGGTGAAGCCCGGTGGTATCTTGGATAGATCCCAAACTGAGTCTTCTTCGCTCCACCCTGTCGTTTGCGCAAAGGTGGCTGCTGAAAACCGTGTTCGCCAAATCTTCCTCCAGAACAATCTCTTTGCTACCCTACCCAACTCACTCAGCTTCTTTTCCGAGACACTGACTGCTTTGTCTTTGTCGCACAACCAGCTGGTCGGCGAGGCATATCTGACTGAGGAGCTAGAGCTGTTGGCCTTAAGAGAGATCAACCTTGCATCCAACCACATCACCAATCTTCGAGCACTCACTCAATTCCTCCACGCGCCCAGCTTGGAGAAGATTGATGTTACAATGAACCGTATCAACGCGCTCCCAACAGACCTCAAAGAGGCTTTCCCAAATCTTAATGTTTTGCTCGCAAGCAACAATCATATTGCCAACCTCGAGCCTGAGATGATCAAGGGCATCACGACGGTTGATGTAAGCAACAACGATATCTCATTTCTCAACCCCCGTATTGGTCTTCTTGGAGGTCCTGGTCCCGGAGGACTTCAGAGATTTGAAGTCACGGGTAACCGATTCAGGGTTCCTCGATGGAATGTATTGGAGCGAGGCACTGATGCTACACTGCGATGGCTACGTGGACGTGTACCTGTTGCTGAGATGGGCGCTTGGCAAGGAGAAGAGAATGAACCCGATGTTGATTAAATGGTATTCTGATTAGCGATGGAACAGACTGCGCGTATCATTGGGTTGCTTCTATTCTTGGTATATATTTATCGTACTTTAGTTTTATTACCTGGGGTTATATACCATCTTCATTTACGGATACTACCAATACACTACCTATTCTAATAAAGATGTTGTCTCTGTTGTTCCAGCCTGTGAAGGGATGGTTATGTCGGGTCATTATGGCTTTCTGTGCATCGCGGCATGATGCATTTTCGTGATGTTGTAGTCGAGATGCTCTGTGGTTAAATTGTCTAATCTACGATGCTTCGGCAGACATACTATCTCCCGTCCAGTAGTTATATACCTCGACTTCGCCTGGTGGTTACTGCGGTGTTCTGGCTTTCCTGTGAAGCTGCGCCCGACTGCATTGACTTTCCACTCGCCGAGTCAATCAAGTTGTAAAGTATACTCTACCTGGAAGTCAGTTCGCAACATTGTCGCGCCAATGGCAAACCGCGACCAGTTTACTTTGCCTACCTACCTCAAAGTGTATTCCTGATAGATAAGGCGTTGTTTAGGGGACCATGTGTAGAAGGCACACTCCAGCTCCCCATGAGCCAAGCAACGAGTATCTTTCGCGGAAGGAAGGCAATTTACGTTCAGCCTCGAACCAAACATCCAACTTCAGAGCTTCAAACTTGTCCTCAGAGATACTACAAAGCATCGTTTCTTCGGCTACTCTCATCATTACGCCATCAAACTAAACAATCACATCTACTATAATGCCCGTCTACCACAACACCCTCTTCATCGAAGGCTTAAGCCTAATGCCTCGCCACACCGACGACGTTCTCAAAACCTCAAACCCAAGCCCCGACACAACTCTCAAGATCGTCGCAGCAGTGTGGGCAGTTGGATGGATCATGTTTGGCGTGATCAGCGTGGTTGGTCTCAATGCGCGTGGAAGAGCTGGTTATTGGGTGCCGGAGTGGTATCTTGACTCTGAAGGGACGAAATGGGCCAAGTTGAGCGTTGCGGCTTGGTGGACTTGCGTGGTATTGTTTTGGCCGGTGATTTGGATCGTTTACCTTGTGGGAATTACGTGGAGAGCTATTCAAAGGGGGTATGGGAATTGGAAGAAGAGAAAGAGGGACTGTGATGGTGGTGATGATGTTTGAGGGTTTGGTGTTTTGGAGTTGTGGGTGTTCAGTTTTGGTCGATATCTTTTGGCTACAGTGCTTGATGCATTCGTTTCAATATCAAGCAGGATTCTTTTTCCTTTGGCATCAATTGGTTATTTGTTGAATGAGTCTTTACTCAATTAGCTTTGTTCACCCCAGATTTAGTGAGAAACAAGACTAACTAGTAGGTCGTCAACGGAAAAACCCTTGTTCCTATCTAGGACCTTTGATCCAAGGTTAGTAGCTCCAGTCTAGCTCTAGCTCCTTGTTTCTCTCTCACAGGGCCAGTATCACAAGCCTTCTATTTTCCCTCGTGTGCTTCTTTGGTTACAATTCCCTTTTCCCCAATAAATTGGAAGCAAAAAGTTGATTGGCTTTTTCCTTATCACAATTGCTTTTTTTTTGTGGATACTACTTGTCACTGTATCCCCTCGGCGCGTGCATTTATTTATTTGAATCTAGAACTTGACCCGACGACCAAGGAACAACACAACATTACGCATCATTGGGGAAAAAAAAACTCAAATCTTTCGTGTTTCGGTAAATAAAACGTTTCAACAAACAACGCGTATAGATACAGGCTTATGAACACGTCGCAACAACAACAAGTACACTGCCGATAGCGGCTGTCGTCTGCTGTTGACGCGACTTTCAGAACCCTCTTTTTTTCCCACGTTTCATCTGACAGTCCAGACTCACCATGGCTTCTCCTGTTGAATCTTCACAGCCTACGCAGCAGCCGCTGGAAGGCGATACAATCTTTGTCAAGCATGCTCGTCTTGATCTTGATCCTGCGACACCTCAAGAGATTGGCCCGCAAGACCCGATGCAGGACACATTACCCTCGACCGAGATACCAAACTCGCCCATCGATCCAAACGAATCGTTCAGTACGCAAGTCAACGAGGAACGACCACACGCTACCGTCATTCCTTCGTCTCTGACACCACCTCCTTCGACACAAGTTACCACCAGCCACAATGCCAGCCAACCTGGCCCGTCCAAACGAAAGTTCTCCGCATCTCAGCAGTCGACTCTCTGCTCTCCGCCAGCTACCATCCAAAACATCATACGCGATCGATCCAGCACGTCAGATTTTCTCCCTCCCGCTCCTCAACAAGTCCTCGATGCATCCGCAGACGAACTCCGCGTCATGCTGCAAAACGCTCTTGCGGAGCAGCAGAAGCTGAAAACCGAAGCTGCCCACTTTAAGCTGCAGTACAACCTCATGGCTCTTCAGGCCGACGACGATACTAAGCGTGCTGCCGTGGAACACGAGATGATGCGTCGCGAGGTGGAAGCGCTTCGTAATGCGGAGCACACACGACAAGCTAAAAAGGAGCTGGATTCGGCATCCGAGACGGTGCAGGCAAAGTATTTACAGATGAAAGCTTGGTATGAAGGCACGCTACAAGATCAGGAAGTCCTACAGCGTCGGTTAAAGACTGCCAAAAAGGTCATCAAGCAGAGGGAAGATGAATACAACTCCCTCGCTGAAGAGCGGGACATGTTGTTGAACAGAATACGAGAAAACAGAGAGCACATGCAGATGCTCTGCAGCCCCGGAGGTATATTTCACGCCCTAGCACCCAAACAGAGAGGCGTTGTTGTCCCGAGCTCACACGGACAGCGTGGCTCTCAGCAGCAAGCTTCCAGAACACAAGTACACAGTAGACAAGAGCATGGCCTCTCGGCTTTGTTACAGGCTATGAGCCAGGATAACAATAGCGCGCCTTCAACGCCAATGCATACTCACCGGCCCCCACCACGACACGTCGGAAAGCATAGTCGGAATGCTCAGTCAATGTCGTCTTTGCCTACAACGCCCATGAGTCGACCTGCAGGACCACATGTTGGACTTTTACCGTCGGTTAATCTTGTGCCTCAAACGGAACCTCAACGATATACGCAGCGACAATTTATTCCTACAACACCCAAATCGGAACGACAGCGACGTAGGAGTCGGGAGAGTACTATTTCGGTAGAGGACAATGAGGAGCTCGCTAGGCAGGCGCTCGAGTTGGTCTCTGTAGCTCAATCGTCCACCTCTCAGCCGTCACATTCGCAATCACGAAGCCACAATGGTGAGATCCACGACAGTCAAGCTAGTCAAGCAGCTGCAGAATTGTTACGACGAGATTCACGACAAAGCTTTGAGGTAGCGGATGCGCGAAAGATACCAGGTGCAGTGGAAAAGTCTGTTCGTATGCAGGAGAGGCTATTATCTCATCATGCCAATGGAGATGGTGATAAGCGCAAGTTTGGTGGGGGCTACAATTCAAATGAAGAGGCACGAGGTGATAACGAGAGTCCGGCCAAAAAGTCAAGAGTCGAGCCATTGACTGATAAGTTTGGGTTGGGGATTCAGTATAGGGAGTAGCATGCAGATTGCACAATGCGGAGTTTGGTTCACTATATGATGTTCACGACGGCATAGGGTACTGGGTACTGGGGCGTTGGTTGTTATTCAAGCACAATATATTGCTGATGTATGAATGGAAGATTGTTATAAAGTATGGACAAGACGTAGTTTTAGGGCATATCTAGCTAGCTAAAAGTCTGCTACAAAATAATATATCGTTCCCAGCATTCTCCGATGTCAAGTCGAATTGCCGTAAAAGAAACAATTTAATCGGGATCTCTTACCCGACCACTCTGCGCTGCGGGCAACAGCCGACACAGAAGCCGATCCGTTCCATGATCCACCCTCCGGTGGGGAGCCATCCGGAATTCGGCCGGTGAAGACAAGACCATCAGAAGTTGGGGGGGTATTTACTTACCCGGCCTTCCTTATTCTTTTAACACCGACTCATCTCATTCTCTCTCTTCATCTTGGGAATCTTTTATCCTCCCTTTTCTCTATTATCAATCAGTCATCATCCTCTATACAAACAAAAACATTCTTGATACTCTTTACCTCTCTACTCCATCATTACCCCAGATTCATCACTAGCTTCAAAATGTCGGCCCGCCTCCACAAAGGCCTGTCAAGCGTTCTCGCCAAATCTCCCTCTGACACTGTCATTCTTTCTTCTGTCCGTACTCCTATTTGTCGCTCTTATAAGGGTCAATTGAAGGATGCATACCCAGAGGAACTTCTCGCCAGTGTTCTCAAAGCTACACTGAAAGCTCACCCCGAAGCACCCGTCGACGATGTCGCCGTCGGTGTTGTCCTTTCGGAACTCGGCGGCTCCAAAGCAGCACGCATGGCTCTCAACCACGTCGGTTTTAAAAACACTACCAGCTTGTACACCGTCAATCGCGCATGCTCAAGTTCTTTGCAAGCTATTGCGGCTGTGTCGGGTCAGATTCAGACTGGTATGATTGACTCTGGTATCGCGGCTGGTATGGAGAGCATGACGAGGAATTACGGGTCTAGAGCTATTCCCGTTGATGTATGGCCTGAACTGAAAGAGTCGGAGAATCATCATGCGCGGGATTGTATTATGCCTATGGGCTTGACGTCGGAGAACGTTGCTAGTCGGTATGGTGTTTCGAGAGCGGATCAGGATGCCATGGCTGTTGAATCTCACCGACGAGCTGCTCGTGCACGAAGTGAGGGTCGTTTCGCTGAGGAGATTGTTCCTGTTGAGACGAGGTTCCAGGAGGTTGATAAGCAGGGTAACAAGGTCGGCGAGGAGAAGCGCATCACTGTTACCGCAGATGATGGTATCCGTGAGGGTGTTACTATTGAGGCTCTTACCAAGCTCAAGCCCGCTTTCAAAGCAGACGGAACTTCAACAGCTGGAAACTCAAGCCAAGTCTCCGATGGTGCAGCAGCTACATTTCTCATGCGCCGAAGCACCGCCACCGCGTTAGGTCTCCAAGATCAAATCATTGGTAAATTCGTTTCTGCCGTGACAGTTGGCTGTGATCCCGATGAGATGGGTATTGGACCCGCCCTCGCAATCCCCAAGCTATTGAACCAAGTCGGTTTAACCAACGAGGATGTTTCGCGATGGGAGATTAACGAAGCGTTTGCGAGCCAAGCTCTGCACTGCGTGAGGGAGTTGGGACTTGAGGATGCGTGGGCAAAGGAAAAGGTGAATCCTGATGGTGGTGCTATTGCTCTTGGACATCCTCTTGGCGCTACTGGAGCGAGAATGACGAGTACGCTTTTGCATGGGTTGAAGAGGGATGGTGGTGAGGTTGGTGTTGTTAGTATGTGTGTTGGTACTGGTATGGGTATGGCTGGATTGTTTGTGCGGGAGTAGATTTGTTATAGTAAAGGTTATTGAATAAAAGTATCTAGAAGTGTTGTAAGCTTTTGAATCGAAGAATTATATGTCTATTGGAGCGCTCTGTATGTTTGTGTGTGCATCTTGATCTTGATGAAATCGGGATGAGTGTTTTGTCTGAGATAGTGAAGTATGATGGAACTAAACCGTCACGATAAAGTATCCGATAAGCTTATCATCATGTTAAAAGTATAGTACTTGGCGCATTCTTGGTTAATGTATTCGTATTAGTACTCTCAAAGTGGAACAGGAAAGGGCATGATTTGTTGGTAAGTGGGTTGATCACGAATCCCCAAGATTTCCTAAGCTGATCAGCTGATCTACAATTTCTTGGCAATATAGTCTCAAATAACATGGTATCTGATTTCCAATAGATTCTGTTGAATATGCATGTTTTGTTGTATTCTTCATGTCGTCCCGTAAAATTCGTCCATCTGAACCCCTGCAGGGTAATCAACGTGGCTTGCAGAAGGCTTGCAGAAGGCTTGCAGAAGGCTTGCAGAACAAAAAGCAGGGCAACCAACAGCTGGAATGCGTGCATTATTATTTGTGTTAGTTATATCTACTGGAAACATTTCTTTTTTCACCGCTCTATCTCCCTTGAACAGTTTCGCTACCCCCATTAACCCGCCATCAATAACAATTCCAGCCCATGACCCAGTAATTCGTACCCTAAACGCCCGCAAGCAAATAGACCAATGTCTATTTCACTTCGATATCAATGATGTTCGACTTGTAAGAACCCGTTAGAGTTCCATTGATGGGTGTACCTTCTTCAAGTTCACTGGGATCAATACCCTCCTTTTCTCGCGGCCACACAGCAATCCACGTCCCCTTTAATTGAACCGTCGCTCCCTCAAATACATTGTCCATAGGAACAACAGGTTCTTGGAGTGTAGATTCCCAAATAGCTGTTTGACCAGGTCCAATCTCAACTAGGGCATCTTCTAGAGGTGGCCACAATCTGGAAGATTCAATTTGCAGAATTTCCAAAGGCTCACTGTCGCCTTTGGGGGTGATGTACAGCGTACCCATTTGAATAGCTAGAGCATCCAACGGTGAGCCGTAGTTAAGAATGGTGACTGGGTGATCATTGTTGTTTTTCACAGCTGTGCGCATGAGAACAGGGTTCTTTTCCTCTTGTTGAATGATAACCTCAAGATTGCGTAGCGCTAGAGGTGTTGTGAATGATTGCGTTACTGATGTGACTGATTCTGTGGGTGTAAAGATGGCGATGAAGATTATGGCTGCTAATACGCCTAGAAATAGACGTAGAACTGGAGAAGCCATTTTTGTTTTTTTGGTGAGATGAGTGATGTGTTGAAGTAACGTCAAGTAGGTAGTGAGTGAGTGATGATAAAAGAACAAGGGATTGTTGTTTCAGTCAACGTCTTGAGTATAAAGAGAAGGAACAGACGTTGGTTGTGAGATGAAAGTAAAGAAAAGATTATAAGGTTAAATACGTCCCATCAAAATAACTTCAAAAAACGGGGACCCAACCGTTTGGGTATTCAAGGGAGAGTGAGAAAGAATGCAACTGTAATAAGTCAACAACGAGAAGAAACAGAGAATCCAGGGGTTCGTTCATCTGCATGGCATTCAATTCATTTCATCTCACGTGAATTACTGCGCCGCTTACTGGGATGTACACTACTAAGATACTAGATAGATGGATCCTCCCTTTTAAAAAAGGAGAGCGAGCTGAAAACCATTCTGCTTCTTGTGATATCACCTATTCTATATTAGACCAGCTGAACTATCGGATACTAAAAGGCTCATGATTCCTCAACGGGTCTGCGCTATTAGAGTTAACGATTTTTTTAGTTTATCGAATGCGCTTTGATCAAATGGTACCCTTTGCTGGGGTCTAACTGAACAGGTGATGTGCTTCATACCTACGCGAGCTGAAGTCGGGAAGAAGACACATTGACAGGGGTCTGTATACTCACATTTGAAAAAGCAAATCAATAATAAGACGAGGTCGCGTGGCCCAATGGCAAGGCGTCTGACTACGAATCAGAAGATTCTGGGTTCGATCCCCAGCGTGATCAATTTTTTGCCAGATGGACTGAATGTTATTTTCTTTTGGCGATTCAGTCAAGTTTTCTTGTCAAGTTTTCTCTTTGTTCGGTCAACTCTCTCTTCTCTTTGATTCAAGATTGGGATACTCTGTATTATTGTTGTTGGCAAAGATTGACGTTCCTCACAGCCATCCCAAAACTTGACCTCCTAAGCGACACATGAGGCAATCGTCTTCACTAACCATGTATATATCCCCATGCTCTGAATGGCCTCAACTCTGATCCAAAGTAGTTTCTTCTTTCTCATGCACTTAACTCTTGCTGACCATTTATCGACTTCCCAGGCCATCGTGTCCGACATCTACCGACAATACACTTCTCCTTCGACCGCAATTGAGATCTAACTATAAAGATGTACCCTGATAGGCACCAACACTCAAAATTGTATTCGCTGATCTTCTCGGGTATAGTGAGCTACCGCGCGCACAGATAATCGCTCAGATCTTGGGCAGGTGACTTGCAGCAAAGGAGGCCTCTGCGCTGATACACCATTGAAGTACCAAAGCACAGGTGTTGGTTCTGTAAATTGGCACTTCATGGTATTCTCAACTTATATGAAACATGGATAGAAAAATAGTTGCAGTTGCTCGGGCTATGACCGCAAAAGCAGAGGCAACATCAAAGTCATTCAAGCTCACCTTCGTCAGTGTGCATGGGGTAATGTGTTACAACCCAGTCTTATACATAAAGTAGGGAATGTTTGCTGCCCTCCATGCAGGCTTGTTCAAGGGGAACAGCTCGGACACGTTGAACAGATCAGATTCTTGAACTTGACTCTGGTGGATTTGACTCAGGTCTTATCCCGACCCAGGACCTTTCCTCGTTGGGAAATATCACGACATACTTGCACACGGAGACAGTTTGAGGCCATGTGATAGGAAAGAAAGAGTTGCACGAGTAGGCACTCGAGGGATGACCATGAAGATACCGTGGACCTGGTGTTGAGTTGTCGACCTGTTGGACTGCAAAGGCAAACACTCAAAGGTTGTGTCGCCCAATCTCATTAATTGAGTTAAGTCAACGTGCAATTCGAGTCAGTCAATATCGAGGACGGTACGAGGTGTGCGCTCTGTGTCCTCAGCGTTCCGCAAATGTTAACTACATTGAACAATCACCGGAAGATTGATCAATTTGATACAACCCCCAGATTGTCCGTCTCGGCAAAGTAGCTATATTGACCAGCCTCAACCATCTCTGGCATCCACGTGCCTGCACAAACAAGTATCAAGGGTCAGACAACTTGGCTAGCGTGAGCACAAGAGACCATTAATCCAGACACTCTATGACGAGTATCATCTCCAGACTTTCACTTCTTGTCAACCCAGCTTACGACTCGATCTTCAATCTGTTTGACAAGCACTCTCAATCTCCCGAATAACTAACTTACACTCATACCCGACAATGCCAAGTACAATCTCCCTTGTTGAACAGGTCAACCTTGTTATCTTAATACGATCTTTAATACCATTGAAGAATTTATCCGATCTAAATTTCGCAACTCTTGTTGTTTAGACTCAAATTCTGACATGTTCCTTTTTTCTTGGTGGGGTCACGCCCTCATCCTTGTGACGATGCTACAATCTGTGTTTCGGCTTAAGGTGAGACAGGCGATTTGGGCATGACGCCCGGACCGGCACTTGATCCTTTGATAATTTAGTTATTTTTGATCTGAAGAGATGGATCGATGATTCAAGTCAATTTAATGTGAGATATCTCAGTAAATCTGCATTCAAGAGTCTATAATTCCATAGGTAAGCAGAGGAAGAGTGAGTCTAGTTACACTCATCTTCCCGCTGTCTCGGAGAATTAATGCCATGTTAATGAATCGCCAAGGATAATAACGACAACTTCTGTGTCAAACAAATTGAGCAACCACAACGCCCCGAAACGAATCCTTGATACTACTAACCCACGGGCATTAACCCCCAGGCTCAAGCTTAAAGATGGGCAATCGTCCCATGCCCCTGCCCCCAGAACCAGGCTGAAACTCATCAATACTATGTACCAGACTCATTTATAAGTACTCATCGACATCACGCAATGCTTTAGTGTCCCTCTTCTTTCACAGCTGCTCTCCAAGTTCAAGTTCATTCATTTTTATTTTATTAATTTTCATTCACTCATTCATTTTCTTTTCTTTCCACTCTTTAATTCCCCTTTTTAGTGCGATCTGGTCCATCGTTCATTATGAAGTGGCTTGCTGGTCTTGCTTTTGCCTCTTTGGCTACTGCTGTGCCCCTGACTGGTGGGCGCGCTCCTACACCTTTAAACGTCGAGCTTGAGCTGCAGGGCAACTCAAAGGTCAAGGCTGTCGTTACGAATAATGGTAGTCGAAACTTGAAGCTTCTCAGGCTTGGAACATTTCTTGATGATGCTCCTGTTGAGAGGGTTCAGGTTTACTCTGCTAGTGACTTTAGTGCTACTGCTGGTAAGAATCTTGAATGCGGGATAGATGATGGTGGCTGGTAAATTCATCGAGTATCAAGTTGATCACGGTATCAAATATTTGGGCACTTATGAGATGAAACCTGCCTAATATCATCTTCCAACCCCTCATTGTCGATCTCAACTTGAACATTACTAACACCAAACAGTGAAAAAGCCTGTCCCCTTTGACGGCATTTACCTCTCTATCGACACCTCTTTGCTTGACGACACCGCTTTCCAGACCATCCCCGCAGGCGGATCCTACGAAACGAGCCTTGACATTGCTGAATTCCACGATCTTTCCGCCGGCGGCAAGTTCAGCGTCCTCTCATCTGGCGTCCTATCCTACGCCGAGGAAAACACCACAGAGCTAGTCGGCTCTATACCATTCTGGTCCAACCAACTCGATGCCGAAGTCGACGGCCCGCAAGCCTTTTCCGTCCGCACAGCCTACCACAGCAAACGAGCTCAGGTCCAGAGCGACTGCAACGGTGACAGGTTCGCAGTGACCCAAGCAGCTCTATCACAATGCGTTAGCCAAGCCGCGGCCGCCCAACAAGCAGCCGCCAACGGCCCCGCCGACAAGATGGACGAGTACTTTAAGAGATCCGATGCCGCGACGCGAGCCACCGTGGCCGACGTGTTTGCCAAGATCACTGCGGCGTGCGGGACCATTGATTCCGGGGAGATGCGCTACTACTGCAGCGACGTGTACGGCGCGTGCAAGAATGGTATTCTCGCGTATACTGTTCCCAACGGTAACTACATGTCATACTGTGACTTGTACTTTGATCGTCTGCCGGCTACGACGACGAATTGTCATGGTCAGGATAAGGGTAACACCAACTTGCATGAGATGACACATTTGAATCAAATCAAGGGCACGTCGGACTTTGGTGGTTACGGATACAGTTTCCTCAGGAGCTTGACAGCTGAGCAGAACATTAATCATGCTGACACGTACGCTCTGTTTGCCCAGGCTGTTTCCATGAGTTGCTGATTGGACATGATATGATAGTTTTTGGAGTATTTGGTTCTAGGATACCATGAGTAATTGACTGCATCACATACATAGAACCCGATCGAGGTTACAAAAAATTTGAGGTGATGTTCATAATGACCGATTCGACGTACAATACTCTGATCACTCAAAGTCTGTAAATCCACTCTTGAACAAAGAAAAGTTGAGACACTCGTAAATGGACTCGTGCTGAAAGAGTAAGCAAGGATATCCTCGTTATCACAGTCTAGTTGAGCGACTGTCGGCCAACAACATCTGAGACATGGACCGTGAGGAAGCGCTACTACAAGACGGCCGTTGAGAATATGAAGGAAAAGGTGGAACAAAAGAGTAGAAACTGAGTTGGCATGCAGGGCATTTGGAGAGTGAGTAATTAGTGGACCAAGGCACAAAGAAGAGGGTAAGGCGAGCTGAACAGGGGTCCCCCATCGAGGTTGGTTGTCGGAAGATTAAAGATCGAGACTCCAGAAGGACGGATGATGTTGATCAGGTACCGAGAAACAAAGAAAGAGGTCAATACCCAATTTACTTTGCCATATAATCGGATCCAGCCGAAGTATTCATGATGATCACTTCTGGGGATCTTTCATGTTTCCAAGATTTCACGTGTGAGAGATAGAATGATTGGTCTGGTTTAGTGGAGACGAGTGCGACGTCATCGTACAGAAAACATCCCCTCCCCTCCCTGGAACCAAGAGAAGAGAAAAAGGTCCTTGCTTTTAGCACTGCAACTTTGCTTCAAGGATGGATCTAGTCTGAACGAGTCAGAGTTGAGAAAGACTCTCTCAGCAAGTTTGTTATTTTGGTTGCAATATAGTCAGCGAGCCTGATTTTTGTATCCGTACTCGCACAGACGGTAGGTAATTGATGATTGGAATTTCCAAATCTTGTTGCCTGTCAGCTTTTTAAGGGCACCTGTATTAATGGTATCACCCAACAGTGGTAAAGACAAAGACACGGCCTATTCCGTTGGACACTAGCAAAGCCGACAAGAAAGAATTCGAGTTTAGTCCACCCATTTCAGGGGAGGACCCTGCAGGTTGAGAAACCTGTGTGATTGTCCAGTTTATCATGTTTATCATCAAGATGGAGAAATGGAGGAAGATGCCATTTTTAGAACAGCAACTTATGGTATGGTCCACGTGATGATGATGATCATCGTCTTGGTGAATACAACTCTAGAACTTAACACTCCATTTAATCATCATTTTCCTGTTGTAAATATCAATTTTGCATTTTATCAGCTATAAACCTCAATAATCCCAGTCCCTGCATTTTAGCTGCCATAACCGGCTTTTGGAGGTGCCGGCCCACTTGGTTTGTGCTTGGGCGTCGAGACCTCCGAAGCGTCTTTGGTGGTGGTGGGCTGAGAAGAGGAGAGGAGAGGAGCGGGAGTTTCTTTGTGTAAAAAGAGTACAGTACGTAACGTTTCAACTCGACAATAATGCCGGTCGAGTCTTGTCTCCGTCATGTCGTACTACCTATCATGTGTCTCCCTCTGTCTCGGAATCAATCAAGGGTCCATCTTCTATCATCACAGGTCGTCATCACCTGAACGGCCCAACGATAAAACCTTCAGGGCTCTTCCTGTCCCTTCTGTCCCCTGTAATTGTATGTAGCGGAAGTCACAAGCCGCTAAGACGGCCAGTGGAAGTGCGAATTCTCCACTAAGCCTCGTTCGGCCCTGGAAATGGGATGTCTCGTCTCGACAAGCGGGGTCAAGTCTTGACCTGTCAACGTCATCAGCCATGGCCATCACCCTCCATCTTGGGTCGTCCACCCACTCCTCTCATCAAGTCACTTATCCCGCCCACCCTCCAGTACATTTCCTCCCTTTCTTCTCTTCATCTTTATTCTCCTCGATACCCAAACGATAAAAGACGCCATCATCACCGGGCTGGCACACATACGACTAGCCTTTATATACGTTTTGGTCTGCTCTTGGCAGCCATAGTCACAAATCACACAAATCTACAGTACACATTCATTCATTCATTCATTCATAATGGCTGGCGAACGCTGGGATCGCGACCGCTTTGAGCGCATGTCCCGAGGCCGTCCTGACGATGATGGAGCTTCATACACACGCAGCACTCGACCTCGCGACCATTCAGATGAGCGATATGACCGTCGACCTGGTCGCGGTTATTATGATGAAGACGACATGGGCCGTGATCGTCGCTACCCAGATGACCCTCGATATCCTCCTCAGCTCCAGCGAGAGCGCGAGAGAGATCGAGAGGCTCCTCCTCCTTGGGCTCGCCGAACTGATGTCCTAGAGAGAGAAAGAGAGCGAGACTATCCTCGCCGTGAATCTCCTCCTCGTCGACCCGGCTTCCTCCGCAGACAATCATCTCTTGACACTTATGACCGCCGACCAAGATTCCTCGACCACCGCGAGGAATACCCAGCTCCCGCTCGCCGCGAAGACGTTCGTCCTCGAGATCCTCGAGAAGATTACAGACCTCCTCCTTATCAGCCCATTCCTCTGCCCAAGAGCCGGGGACTGCCACCCCCTAGGAGATACAACGACGAGCATTATGATGACATTAAGATCGCCGAGCCCGACTATTACGGCGACGAAGACTTTCGATCCATGCCTGAACGTGTTCGTGAGAGAGAGTATACTCGATCCCGCAAGAGCCGCGGTCGTGGTCGTGACCGTGACCGTAGCCGCGAGTCGCGCTCAACTCGAACTCGCTCTGTCCGAAGCAGCTCCTACTCTTCCGCGTCTTCCAGCCGTTCCTCCAGCAGCAGTGGAGGCACTACAGTGAGAAGCGAGTATCCCAAGAAGGGCAAGACTCGCATTCCAGCCAAGCTTGTTTCCAAGCGAGCTCTTATCGATCTTGGATACCCATTCTTTGAAGAGGTTTGTTCAAGCGTCCATTTCTGATTTCAGCGACTAACATTGTACAGGGTACCACAATCATTGTTCAAAAGGCTCTTGGCCAAGACAATATTGACGAACTGCTCAAGGTCAGCGAGGATTACAAAAAGGGTATGTGTTTCGTGCATTGTTTCTGAACTTGACTAACGATGAACAGTCGAGGCTGAAATTGCTGCTTCTCGAGAACCCAAGGCACCCACAGCTGCTTTGCCTGCACCTCCAGAGACAGTGAGGGAGCCTACTCCTGAACCACCACCAGCAAAGACTCCTCCTCCTCCCGCTCAGGAACCGCCTACTCCTATGCCTCCGGTCCAGGCAACTCCAGTTCCTCCTCCCGCTCAACAGGCACCTCCTCAGCCTATGCCAATGCCTACTCCTGCGCCACCACCTATTTACTACCAGCCTCCCCCTCCTCAGATGGCTCAGCCAGTACCTCCCGCTTTCTACCAACCAGGACCCCCTCCTGCAGGGCCTCCTCCGATGGCTGCTCCCCCGATGGGCCCCCCTCCTCAACAGTCTGTGTATGACTACGAGGAAACTGTCATTCGAGACGTTTCGCCATCCCGAACCATGACTTCAATGTCAAGCTACGACTCTTACTACCGGGATAGTTATCATCACCACCACCACCCTGAAGAGCTTGTCGTTCGAACCCGCTCGAAATCCCGAAGCCGCAAAGACATTCGAAGGGAGATTAAGGATCTCGAGCGTGAGCTGACACACCGACCTCGAGGCCACTCCACCGGCGGCGAACTCGTTCGCGCTGAGCGTCTACCCGACGGCCAGCTGGTCATCAGGGAAGAACGTGTTGAGAAGGAAGTTCTGCACCGTAAACCTCCTCGTATCGAGAAGGACAAGAAAGGTAGGATGGCCATTAGCGTACCTAAGTACCGTTAGAGGTGCGCATTTGTTTCTGAAGTTATTGAAAAACGTGTGGCTGACTCGGCTGCACAGGTCCTCCCCCTAAGCTCATGCGGGCCATGTTTGCTACTCTCACTTGAACGGAATGTCATATACGAGACAAGCCTGTGACGACTACGAAATTGGGAAAAGAACATAAACAAGGGAACGAAACCGCCTTGATGGCTAATGAGCGTGTAAACCGAATTTGTCAGTATACGTTGGATATATATAAGGACTTTTGGGTGTATATTTGATGGGTATATTTTTATTCTGGAAAGACTTAGACACATTGTTGGGTATGGGAATCTTTGATGGAAACATCTATATTACTAACGAATTTACGATATATAATGACTATCGATGGGTTGTTGAGTGTGCTGTGACTGAGGATTATGATAGCCTGGTCTTGGCATAACTGCAAATTTGGGTCTTGCCTTAAATGGAGCGGCATTGATCTATGAATCTTTTGAAGTATTGTCTTTCCTATTTATTTCCTCTCCTTGGAGGAACCAACAATATCTGGGCCGCAATGTATGAACCTCGGGAACGGCCAGATCCACAAATACGGGTGCAAGACCGGAGGTTCACTTGTTATAGAGCAACGGCACGGGGGTACATTAATACAGTAGAAGGAACAGAAGAGTCTTTTGTTTCATCTCTACGCTGAAAGGATCATAAGTACATCAAATACACAACTAAGAGTGAACGAAATCGGCGTTGAATGACTACTTTGTCATCTCTTGTGCCCTCGGAGCTGAAGGTGACTGACAATGTGCGCAGCAGTTGTGTTTATTAAAGTTTATTCATTTGCAACATCTAGATAAAGTCTCTGGTTATGCTTAAACTGGAAACAAGATCACCTGAACGTCAAGTTCCTGCATTGTCTCGACCAACTGCTTCAACGATCAAGTCACATGTCATGACCTTTTTCAGCTCAGATACCATCCCGTGACTCTTATCCTCCAATATTGTGACCTTACCTCATAAAGACGCAATACTTGTCGCAAAAACACCTTCTCTATTCGTGTCGCGTGGTTCATGGTTTCACCCATAGATATATCCCCGGGGTGACGTCACATGCACTTACTTACTTTGTCTTTTGAGCCTTTCCATCTCAGCATGACGTGACGACGTCACGACTTTTTAAAAAATCCAGGAACAAGATTTATAAAGTATTAGAGTAAGGCTGACGTTTATAAAGGAGCCAAGACCATTCTTTTCCTCTCAACATATCCTCATCAACAAATTACCTACCCTAACTCAACTCAACTCAACTCAACTCATTCAAAATGGCCATCACCAGCGCTATCAACAACTTCTTCGCCTCCATCTACGAGCTTCTCGCTTCAGTAGTCAACACCATCTACGCCGTCATCCACTCCATCTTTTCGGCGGTCCTTGGCTTTGTTCAGGGTCTTTTCAATCTCATTAGTGATGTCGTCTCTGGTCTTGTAGACGTCACTGGTGGTGTTGGCAAGTTTATAGCCAGTAAGTATTTCCCTCTCTATCTTTTTTTTGTCTATTTAGGTGTGAATGTCAAATGCTAATACGGGAATGTAGGCAATGCTGCTATTCTGGCCGTTGGTGCACTGGGTGCTTTTGCGTATGTGAGGTACACTGCTCAGGGAAAGCAGATTGCGAACAAGAAGACTCAGTAGATGCTTTCTGTTTGATGGGTGGGCAATTCTCTTTGGTACCTAAGTTGACAAGTCTAAATTAATAAAATACCTACAAAGTAATTCCAAGACAGTTTCTCCTGTGGGTGTAGATTGACATGCGGCTCCATCACAAGGTTTGCTTAGCTCTGCAAATCTTGACATAAAGTCATGTGCTAAGCTTTTGTTAGTTCGTTGGTCCTTGTCTTTGATTGCTTGTCAGATGCGCGTGCTTGCGGTAAGACGTTGTCTCTAACGGTAGACTACTGTATGTGCTTGACTTTGACTCCACTGGGGACAAAACTAATGATTCTTTAACTACCTATGTACCTAGATAGGTAGGTATAGTATATCCTGGAACTCGACGCTCAAAAACAAAACCCAATGTTGTCTCATGCGGGTGGTCAATAGTCTAGATAGCGCATAAAAGTGCAAATGGAGGCAACTGTTTGAGAAAAAAGCTATCCTTGTTTTTGAGGAGATGCCCACATAATAGTGATCTCATCCCATCTCATCTCATCTCACTCACTCATTGGGGGCTAAAAGTCGGGATGATTACGGGCCGCTTTAGTGCAACTGTTGAACTGAAATATATTGATAGTTAGTAAACGTCTTTCTTTAGTTTCTATATATCCGACACATCGTCTCAACTTTCATGACAGACATCTCAACGCATTGTTCACAAGGTTGTATTCGGTACGGGTTGTTTTCTTGAGCAAGGCGTTATTGTGATTGATCCTTCAGCTTTAATTACAATCTGACAAGGATCCTGAATCCTTCCGACAGCCACAGCCACCAGATGCATGTCTCGTCGCATTTATCTTGGCAACTCCTTCAATTTCTAGTTTTGATGACTATTCTTGAACGTAACGCCATGTTGCAATCAATAGTATGGCCCAGACTCGGGGTAAACTCACCACCTACTCTACACGGCCAAACCCAACATTCTCGCAGCCCTATCGAACAGACCGTCAAATAACCGAGACTGGAGTATGTTGGACCCTTGCAAAGTTGAATCACTAGCCTGTCTATTCCCGGTTCAGAAATCGTACGGTATATCATCTCATTGGCCCCATTCCATGTTTGACTATCCTACCAGGGCGGAGAGAGCGGCGCAGCGGTAACAAGAGACAGGGATTGTATCACTGGTGCTTACTCTTTGGAAGGATGCCATGTGTGTGTTTTTCTACGGAGAACGGAGTACCGAGTGTCGATAGATAACTTGACATCTCCGCCCCTGAGGCCGTCGGCATCCTTCTCCCCAGCTCTTGTTTTCTTCCTTTTCCAAGAACAAACTACCAAGTTCTCTCTCATACGAGTCTCGATTCATACACAAACTCACACCCAAGTCTCGGTCAGCATATAAAAAACTGTTCAACATGGCGAGCTGCTTCGGTGAAGACAAGAACGAGGTCCTCGACCAGTTCGCATGCGACCCCAGCGGCAAGATCAAGTCGTGCTGTTCTAGAGGCGATTCATGTGCCTCGAACGGACTCTGCGTCACTTCAAATAAGGATGCATTGTCTCCCTACTTCGTAAACTCTTGTACAGAGGAGAACTGGGATGACCCAACCTGTATCACAGAATGTCAAGGCAATGGAAACGGAGTTGTGCCTTGTGGAGCAGGCAAGTTTTGCTGCTACGGTTTCGGCGGTTGCGACTGCAACAACTCTACACAAGTCTTTACCTTGGACCCCGTCAAGATCATCACGACGATCCCTACAGACGCGACAAAAGTCGACGAAGCGACGTCGGCCATTAGCGATGCCACCACAGCAACAGGCAGCTCAACAGTGCAATCGACTGTTACACACACAAACACATCTGCCGCCGAGACCACGTCTTCGAGCAGTGAAGGAAGCAACAACGCGTTGCCTATTGGGTTGGGTGTGGGTATCGGAGCAGGTGTTGTGCTCATCGGACTCGGAGTCGGATTTTGGTTGTGGAGAAGAAAGAAGAGCCGTGCTTCAAAGCCAGCTGTTGTTTCTGACGATTACATGGTCAAGCATCCAGTGGAAAACCCCAATACCCCGAATTACAGTCACTATCAACCTGTCAAGCCTGTTGAGATGAGCGCCAATACTGATCGGGTGGAGCTACCATAAAGAAGATGAGTTGGAGTTGTCAAATATGACTGTTCTGTATATAGATATTTATTTAATTCGGCATTTCAATAGAAGCGATATACCCATTAATTAATCGGAAATAAGAGAGTGTTGGTTGTGTCTTGGATCGCTTCACTAAAGTTTCATTTGGTAGGGCTCTGATTGGAAGACTTGTCTGTAATTTCCACATTTAAACGGGTGGTCTAAGCCCTGCCGCTTAGCCTCAGCGTTAGGTCAACAGCTGGCAGAAGCTTCACAATTGAGGAGATGCTAAATGTAAGCTTGGCACGTGATGAGTACCCGTTTGTCAACGTTGCCCAAACTCATGGGTTGTCGTCGAGGATTACTCAGGTATCTAATTCTCCTTGTAGCACTCTTAATGTCGAGCTTGTGTACTCTCGCAGTTATTATTGCGGCATTGGTTGTCGAAGGGAACTCTAGCTGGGTGCGAAAAGTAAACACCAGGAAAGATGTGGTTGATAAAGAGCATCTGACATTTAGATACTACACAATTACAATTTTGGTTTCAATTGAAGTCTTATTTTTTCTTGACTCAAGTGCTGCTCTTGGGGTTGAGCTTGCAATTTGGCCTCTGGCTCCTTTTCTACTTCTCAGGTGTCAATCGTAGATGCCAGCTGCCAGCCAGCTGCTCCTCACTACTCATTCTATGCGGGCGTTATTTTCTCGGAAAGATGAAAATATCCAGTGATTGCGTAGTGCATGCCTATATTCTCTACTCGATTGCTAAATCAACTAGAGCAAACTCCGCTGCAACATCATCACAAACAGACTTGACTGTAAGAGATCCTATACCATTCTTTATACCGCCACCCTATGATCTCTACAATGACATTTAAATAGCATTATATCAACCCCATGTTTTACCTACGATGATGAAATGGCCAACTGGAAGAATTGGGACGAGTCTCTCAGTTCGGAGTTGCCAGACACTGATCCAGTCATGGATCAACCTCCCACTGAGACCCCCCCTCCGGAGGCTCCTGTCGAAGTTGAACTCACCAGTAAGTAATGAACTTTGAATAGTTTCTTTATGCTATGCTAGTGCATTAAGCTGATAAACCTATAATAGTGGCCGAGCTAAAGGCCATCATTGACGCCAAAGTTCGACTGGCGACTATAAACGCCAGGCAGAATTTGACGGGCTGCCTACATGCCCACCTCCAGTTTACGGAGGTTGATTGGACGTTTGAAGGGCTTTTCGTGTGTCGTGCTGTAGGCCTCGAGTGTTCCGGCTTTGACCTTGGTTCGATGCCAGAGCTCGAGATGCACCTCCACAGTGAAGCGCACCTGGTAAGTCAAGCATGTGCTGATCTATGAAGGTGTCTCTGACGATGAATCTAGCACCATGAAGCAGCACTGGCCGAAGAGTGGGTGTGGGTTGAGACGGTGGTGGAGGATGGGGATGAGGAGACTCTTCCCAAGCCTACCAACGAGATCCCCGATTCTGTATAAGCACAGTGACGAAGTCTAATCGAGGAGATTGCCTGAAGTAGTTTAATAGATGCACCGGAATGAAGGATACCGGGTAGTGGAGAAATGAATAGATAAAAGTATTGATGTCAACGCTTGTACACTCTCATGCAACTTGCATATAAGCTATCCTTCCTCGTCATACCATACCACCACTAAACTTGACCAATGTTTTACTCGTATCTCCCGGGTACCTGATACTGCTCAACATGCTCTGCTCGGCAAGTATCCTGAATCTACTGGATCTTCTGAGCCTGTGTCAAATAATTCTGTTTAGACCAGGTCCCGTTGGCTCTATCAAGCCACATGGCATAAACTAATATTAAAACCAAAATCTGTGACCAAATGCCAAAAGCGACGTCCAAATAGTCGAAGACAGCGTGGCCATTAAAGTACCAGATTCCAAAAGCTTGCATGAATGTGTGCGTTAGCCAGATGACAGAAGCAGCGACAAGCATAGTAGAGGCCTATAAAGTGGTGTCAGTATTGTCGCATTCCATACATTGGCAGACAAACTTACCCAAGTAAGACTCTTGTCATCACTTGTCTGTATTTTCACCATGACGGCTCCAGCAACAACCGGAACAGACATGATAAAAAGAACTTGCATGAAAACATGGTGGAACGCCGCATTGAACAGGGAAAAGGGAATCTCTGATTCACCATCTGGGTACATCTCACGTATAATGACAAAGTCAAGGGCAAGTTTAACGAGAGCCGGAGCGACCAGCCCAAAAGATATGATGTAGGAAGCAAATTGAATGCTCTTGACGGCAGGTCCAGTGCTTCTGAAACGAACAGTGAGGATAGCAGTAATTAGACGAAGGAGGATAATTCCGATAAAGATGTCCATGTACAACTCGCATCTCTGGGAAATTCCTATAGAGATCCCTGAGCAAAAGCGAAGAACCCGAAATACAGGGTAATATGCCGACTCGACGATATTTCCACCGTCTCGGAATAGATAAGACCCGACAATATTGGAGGCGTTGTGGACGGTGTGGAACAAGGTATATCTAGACGACAGGTGATAAGCCAAGGAGCAAAGATTCTATGTCGGATGATTTACTCACAGGGAAAAGGTAACAAGAGCAAATTTGAGATATCTAAATGCTGTTCCTGCCTGGTCGTCACGAACCGGGAACGTTGTATTGGCGACGACCCTAGTGGAAACGCAGCCACCTACAATGACCAATAACATTTTAACCATGACCAATAACATGTTAAACATGGCTGCGTTTGCGGTTGAGCGTGTAGAGTATATGAGTCTTTTCCAGTAGAAAGTCGTATCGTCGTGGAATAAAAAACATTATGAATAAAAACTCAATAACCAAGCGTTGTGGAAGCTTTTATAATACATAACATCTCAAAACCGCCCCCACAGGACTGGGTAATCGCGGGCTTTGTTGAGAAACCAGAACTTGACAATGAGACTTGCAGCCAAGAATTGATGTTAGTAAATGAGCCAGTAAAATATCTGCCAAGCTGTGCTTTGAGTAAAGATACCCTTTGGGTCTGACCAACACTGCATGTCGGAGCATCAAACATTACTCCTATAGGCTAGTTAGGAGATACTTTGATGAAGTATTTACAGATTATATATCGCGCTACAATTGACCTTTTCGAGTTATTGTACAGGGTGAGCTGCAAGTCATGGTGGGGTTCCTGATTAACGTCATATTGTCCTCAATTTTGTTTATAGGGCGTAGTTATCAGCTCGAAACGCTACTGACCTTGAGTCGTTAAAATTGTATATATGGTATGTCATGTCAAAAGGTTCACTTCTGATTACAAAACGCAATGATTGTGGCTACTGAAGCTCGTGTCTCAACTTCAGCCCTAGAGGCAGAGCTGTCGAAGAGTCCTAGATTCAACCATCAGTCAGCAATACGCTCAAAAAGGAAATAGCCGATAAATATGCCCTGTATTCATGATTCCCTGCAATCGAGAGTGGATCTATGTCGTCAAGACACCGATTTCCGGTTTGTTTGGACAACTTGTCTAATGAGAATGGGTCACTATAATGATACAAGGCTGTGCCTTCAATTCTATCACAGATCTAAGAGCATTCTCAAATACATTGACCCAATCCATGCTATGAACGCTAATACCGACTAATCACTCGTCATCATTATCATCTTCCACTGGCACGGCTCATAACAACTGAGTTGCTGAAGAGAGGTGCATATAGCAGCATAGGTCGTCGTTATGGAAAAACCAATACATTAACCGGTAGATTTCAATAAAAAGGTACCAGTGTATTACTCGCAAACAGTATAAGAGTCCCCGTTTACTTGCCCCCCTCAACGTGCCTCGGAGACCTCTGCTGCTTAGACCAGATCCCGTTGGTTTTAGCGCGTCCTATAACGTAAACAATAACCAGGACAGCAAACTGAGGCCAGATCCTAAAGACGGCTTCGAATATGTAGTTGTAGTGTTCGTATCTGATAGGAGGTATACCCATGATACCCAAGTTGTCCCATGCAGCAATAGATGCCATGGCAAAACTTGTGTGCAGGAGCCAGACTACAGAAGCGACGATGAGCATAGTAGAGGCCTATGATAGTGTCAGTATTTATCGCATTGTATATAAGTAGGTAAATAAGAGTACCCAAGTAAGATCCTTATCAGCCTTAATCTGCTTCTTAACCATGATAGCCCTGACAAGAACGGCAAGGGAAATGGCGAGGAGCATGACCCTAATAGAAAAGTCAATCTGCAGGCCCTTTAGAGCGCTATATTTTCCGATATCATAATCGCCGTTGTAGAACTCGAATATATAGCGCATTCGAAGTCCAAAGACGGCGAGAATTAAAGGGCCCAACACCAAAACCATGGCGTAAGAGACAAGTCGAAGTTTGTTGCCCATAGCACTACCAGAATAGATACTGAGGATAGCGACGCTTAAACGAAGAAGGATGATAGCTATGAGGATATCTGTGAAAAGATCACTCATCTTGGCAATCTCTTGAAAAACACTTAGAGAAACTCCAAGAGCTTTCATCAAGGTGGCATATCTTCCCCAGTCAAAGTCGGAATCGTCATAGTCGGCGTCTGAGAACTCCAAGCTACGACCGAGGGCTATGCCGTACACGGTAGCGTCAAACAAGGCATGCCTGGGTGATTGTCAGTCAAGCCACTATATATCAGGTGTTTCACTTACGCGGAGAATATAAGGAGGGCGTATTTGAGATATGTAAATGCTGTTCTCACAGCGTCTTTTGAGGAGCGGACCGTACATAGACTGCTAAAGAAGAAGACTAGAGAGGGGATATATGCGCCGACAAAGACCATCACCAAATGGGCGAGGACCATCTTATCGCCGTACTGCATGGCTGTATTGTATTCTGTCGATGATTCAAGTAGTGTGGTCGAATAAGATTCTGTAAGAAGTAGTTGCTCAGAATTATCGTGAGATAGATGATGAAAAATAAAAACGTTGAATGATCGAGCGCCACGAAGACCTTATATCTTACGACTGCTCACAGAAGCATTTGCCGTTCCATCACGAGTTAACAATATTCAGACTCTGTTAAGAAATGGAATTCCATAACAAGACTTACAGCGAAGAATTAATCGAATGAAGAACCAATGAGATGATGAACATGCTGTGACTTTGACAAGGGTGCCCTGGTTGGTCTCACCAGCACTGCCTCTTGGGGGCGTAAATTCGATGTTTCTACAGGTCAAAGGGACAGCATGATCCATCGTATACGGTTTGCCGCGTGGACTAACGTTACAGAGTACAATTAACGAATTGTAATTTCTATGCAGGGTGAGCTGTAATTCGCAGTCAGGCTGTGATAACTCGAGGCTCGAGTTCTCAAGACATATTATTTCTGCCCCCTCAAACATTTCAACATGCTGGCCCTGGAGACTTGTGTTAAATCTTGAGAATTATTTGACGTGCCTTTACGTGTATTGAAAGACCTTTCCTGAAGAATACGATGGGTTACAGTTGGCGGAACTCTTGAACTCAGCCTTAATAGTGGAACTGCTCCTCGTATTCAACATAGCCGAAAATCAAGAGTCATTCGCTTACTGGCTGTCAGTCTAATACACTCAGAAGGGAAATAGCCGATCAAGATGACCTGGAAATTGTAAGAGTGGAACGACTGGGTAATAAACCCTCGCTTGGTGAGCTTGTTTAATGGATCCAGCAATTGTATTTGGCGAAACGGCTATGCTTCCAGTTCTATCATGAATCTAGAAGTTTTGGTCTTAAAGACTGATCCACTGTTGCCGTGCGCCGAGCCAAGATCATATCTGCACCGCGATTTTACATATCATATAGCACGCGATTTAAGAAAGAGGCCTCCTGACATCGACCTCCATATGAGGGAGATGGGCATATAGAGAGTAGGTTGATCTATTACTGGATATGTGGTGAAGAGTCACAATTGGTCTGGACAGCCAGAGCCATCTCCGTCAGGAAGATCAACATGTATACGTTTCAGACATAGATGCTGTGCTCGAGTAGAGGCCTAACGAAGCTTTCTGGGCAGGGAAGAACACTAAGTCAAGGAAGAAGCCATTCGCGCAACTACAACCGTATCGAAGACAACTGGCGAGATACTTCATAGAGAAGACTGAGCACACAGCGTGCCAAACCGCAAATTCCATAGTGATTGAAGCGGTGAGCGCCTTTGTGAATGCAAATTGACGGCAACTTTCCAAAACAAGCTATTGTTTATAGCATCTCCCTTCTCTTCACACAACAAATGTTTGCCTGGCAGATTTGTGATGCAATTCCCCGGTGCTATCGGGAGTAAAACCGAGGTTGCACCCTACACAGAAGGGTCAGTAATTGGAAGTTTTCGAACTGCCCAATATCAGAGCTGCTACATTTTCAACCGCTACCTCCATCGGAACATGGCAGTTGTCACATCGTCTACAGCACACGTCTGAAGAAAGGAACACAAACGGATCACCAGCATACAAATTATATAAAAATATGCAGAGCCAATTTAAATGCAATGTACAGGTTTCGGGAAGTGACAGTGATTGTTGGCTTCAACGCACACCAAGCAGAGTACCAACGGTGTACCGACCTGGAAAACACGAGGCAATGGGAAAAGCCAGACTGCAATTCACTACGTAGCTAGCAGGCAGTCAACGATTCATCTGCCTTCGTTCGCCTATATGAAGCCATCTCTTCCTCCTCCTCTTCCCTCTTTTCTTCTTCTCCTTCAACCAACTTCCTCTTCTACTCAAGATGGCAACGACGCCGTCAGATTGCTTGCCTGTGCCCTTCATCTTGTCATCTGGAGGAGCTGTCGTGGTCATCAAGCTAGTAATCGTCCTAGCTTAGTTCTAGCGGAGAAACATCAGAAACACCTTGAATCCACCTCCTTGATCATACAGGTATAATTATTACACTTGCAGAATTCATGGGGATTTAGGAGATCTGGATGGATCTCTGGGCCCGTTTCAGCTGTCGCCCAACATGTCAGTCAACATACGGAGTACCCAATTAGATCTCATTCTTCCCGATACTTACTACGACAAGAGTCGTGAGCCGCCGCTGCGTCGAGATCGATCGTCAAAGGACCTATTATCTCCCAGGTACTGAGTATGATGCTGTAAGGACAGCTAAAGGGAACTCCGAGAAACGTAAAAGGCGACAAACTGTAGATCTTGTTTTCCAAGAAGTTGCTTTATCTTCCGAAGGATATGGCGAAGGATGTGATCACCTGGCTGGGGTCGATGATCGCTTTATTTGGCAACTAGCATTCTCAGTTAGTGGTGCGTCTACCTCTTGAATACCACATTGAACTATCGGACATAATGTGTCTGTTATCAAAGATGGGGATTGCACATGCTCATTGCCATGGGCATGGTACAACTTATCACCATAATGAGAGGTGCTCTTGGAGATTTGGTCGATAATGATGATATACACTGAGATTGCATAAGAGTATGTAGACCTCAGCGTAGCGAGACTTCCACGCCTGTTTTACATCCTCTACCCATACCGTCTACTCTAGCGCTTCTATAAATGTTTATACCACAACTTGTACTCATTCAATCCACATCTGAGAATTCTTCAGGCGCAACATAAGGGCCAGCCTCACCCATAGTACCAGTGACATATCTAGCACAATCAGCATACCGTACACACCTCAGTGACGCAAGACTTACTTGGTATGGCTTCCCCGCGCAGCAAGTTGTCCCTTGCTATTGGTAAAGGTCACTTGCGTATAAGCAAGTGTCTTTCCAATCTTATCCAGAATGGCTGTCCCCTTGAGAAGATCGCCAGTACGGCCTCCAGGGCTCAGATAGGTCACTGTCGAGTCAGCAGGGTTGCTTGCCGGAAGATATAAGGGTATATACCGTTCAAATCAGTTGAGACGCCTGTAGAGAAGCGACCCGTTGAAGCTACTGCGAGTGAACCGCCAAGATCAACAAGACTGGCGAGGGTACCGCCGTGGATAGTTTGAAGACGGTTCTGATAGATAGGTCAGCGCATTTGGCTATACACTGGGGGGGAGATACTGACAGTGTGTTGCTGTTGTATGTCAAGCTCAAAGTCGACCTTGCCTTCTGTGGCACTGACGATACGGAACTGTCCTGTTGTTAGTCTTGAAGAAGGTTGGGTAGTGTATAACATACATGCTTTCCGAGAAGTCTAGAGTCAAGGAGATTAGTGATCAGCCTTTATAGATGCCGAGGCCTCGCTGCGTTTGAAGCTAGGGGACGTACGTTGGCTCAAGACCAGAGTCTTTCATGAATGAGCGCACGACCTGGACTCTCTGGTTAACTCATATTCCTCTCTTGGCCTGACTGATACGAACCGCTTTGGTGAACTGGGTGGGATTGAGCTTCTTGGCCATTGTGACGAGTGCTCAATGGTATTGTTGTCTTGTAAGTCAAAGCGCGACTTGAGATATCGATTCGAGAAGTGAAGCTTGTAGCCGAGATCCGGGGTAACTCCCCGGCTAGGCTCCACATGAAAACTGACGTAATCAGATTTACCCATGAAGATGTCAACCGTGAGAGATAACCCGCTCTGTTGATTCGCCAACATTGGATATTTAGAGAGGCGGATACCTCTCTCACTCTATCATTATGAAGTCGCGATCAACAGATTTTATTTATGCTGCTATCACCATGTGGGAGTATTGCCGACCAAGTGTCTTTTAGGGCGACTCCGCGCATGTCTTCTATACATGACCAAGATACGAAAAAGTGAAAGCGTTCTTACTGATCTATTGCAAATATGTTCCTGCTCGCGATCTATCAATGCTCCCATTTAACTCCAGTCGTCAGCTATTATAATACATCCAGCCGGTATTCAATTCCCACCCATCAACCCTGAAGCTCTTGTGGCGTTCCAGGAATCTTTGCACTCCGCCCATGGTTCATTCCACCCATCGCATCGTGACCATCAAGTTCTTGCGGAATCCACGTCTTATTATCAGATGGCTCATACATCTTACTCGTCACAGGGTACGAAGGAGGTGGGTTCTGCTTCTTGGACCGTCTGCGGAGGAAGAGCCAGGTGAACACGGCAGCAATGATGGCAGCAATTGGTATACCAACGCCGAGCCCAATCGTGACTCCCTGGCTATTGCCGCCACTGTCGGTTTCCGTGTCAGATTCCTCTGTTGAAGATGCAGTCGGCTCGGAAGTTGTGGTCGAGTATTCGGTTGAGAACGTGGACAGTGTTGAAGATGTGGAGAATAATGATGAGATTTCAGAAGTCGTCGAGGTTGAGTTGTCTTCAATGCTTCCATCTGAGGCAAGGAATACGCCACGGCCTCCAACGCAGCACCCTGAGTCATAGTCACAGCAGTAGCTACCATCATCACATTGCTCAACTCGTGGGAAACGGTCATTTGTCTCTTCTGTCACGACGAGTTAGTCAACGATAGACTTGTAAGTGAATTAGTCCGACTTACCCCTGATGCAGATGGTCGCACACTTCCTTCTGTCATAGGGTGCAACAGCACATGGCCCTCTGACGAACTGATTCTTGGCTTGTCCTTTTCTCTGGCAGAGACGGTTGGGCATACATGTCGCGTCCGGGCCACAACAGGCGGAAGAGCCAGGGCATTTCTTGTTGTCGGTCCATTGTTTGCCGTTGACTCCCCAGCATATGCCCTCCTGGGCAATGACTTGGGGTAGTAGGAGGACAGTGATGTTGATGATGTGTTTGAGATGCATTTCTGAGGTTACGTTCGAGGTTGAAGAAACGGGGAATGATTGACTCGCCTCCTGGGAGGGAAGGACTTGGGTTTTAGAGACCGTCTGGTACATGATCGGTAAGGCTGCGGCGGCCCATTGCTACTAATTATGGACTGTGTTGGCTTGGCTGCATCTTTTTGAAATGGTTTGATAGTTACAATTGGATGGTCTACACGGGACCTTGTCTACTTGTTACATGTTTAAATGCAGGACTTTCTGCTTATGTACTGGCATTTGCTTTTGCAAAGTCACCTCACTCAACTCCTGTACCTTGTGGAGACATTCAAAGCTGAACACAGCCAGATGTTTGTATGTCTACCTTTACCAGCGATTTTGAGAAAAACTGTTTGTTGACGCTACCAACTTATCTATTTTGAGCAAAGGCGGCTACGAAAGCAAACAAGATGAAGTGGCCAAGAGATGGCGCTTAACCATCAATTCATGAGAGCAACTATTGGTCAGAGTCTTTAACTGTTGGTGACAGTACAAACCAACTGCATCTCAGAGTAGTTATAAAACACGCCCAAGACTCTATATTACCTGTTACTTCAACATCAACATGTCGCAGTACTTAACGAGGTAGACAACGACATACCGCTCGAATAAATGTATCTTTTTTGCCATTTAGACACTGCCTGGATTAAAGTGAGAGTTTAGTATTAGGATCATCCAACTTGAGCCAATAGTGAGTAAAGAGGTAACAAGTGACAATAAGACAAGGCAGACAAGCTGATAACCAACAGCCAAGACCATGATAATCCCTGCATCTCATCATGGATCTTTGCCCAATCTGGTCATATTGCCAGACTGCAGATGAGAATAAGAGAACAGAATTCCCAGCTTGTTTCTAAAAAGAAATGAAGCTTATCATATGTATGTACAAGGAATGAAAAGGTTCGTAAAAAAAAGAAAAGAAATAGACGTGAAATTGTCTTGTTCTCTCAGCCAAGACTCTCCTGAAACTATCATCTCTCAAGTTGTTGGTTGTGCTAGTTTTCGTCATCACCGACAGGGGTTAGTCCACCTCTAGAGGCTTAATTAGGTCCCGCACTTGCGCCATTCCTTCTTCAATCTCAATCCATTCTCACTCAATTCATTTCTCTCAATGTCCACACGACTTGCAACTACCTTCTTTTAATCATGTCGCTGGCTTCAGCGCTCATACTTAGAGTCAGCCAACTCATAAGAGACCCTCCGCGTGCTCTTGTCCGTCTGGGCATCTTTGCTGCCTTTTCCATCTTTCTTATCCTGGTCACTTGGAAAGGCTCCGGCTTATCTTACAGCTGGACAGCGTCGCCGATCAGTGAGTATGAATTGGGAAACATCACTCAACAAGCAAAGACGTACAGTGAGAGTCCGGTAAAGGCGCCGTATAAAACAACTTTCTGGGAAGTTGGACAGAGATCAAGGGAGTTAAGCAAATGGTTGTCCAAGTCTGATGAAATTGGAACGAGTTCACGATCTGGCCGTCAGTTGCGAAACGTTGTAGAGTCAGCCGCACAAGATCTTTTCCCTTTTCTCAAACACCCACCACGCAAACCTCGAACACAAACTCCTCTATCCGATCTAAGGAAGTCTTTCGACAAGGGATCCCGAGGGATTGTAATCCCTGTTGGAGGCGGCGAACAATCCGTTCGCTTTGCTGGTCACTTGATCGTCAGCCTGCGAAAGGTCTTGGGCTCAAAACTACCAATTCAGATCGTGTATGCGGGAGAAGATGACTTGCCAAAAAAGGATCGCAACAGAATATCGAGCCTGGACGGTGCATCTAATATCGAGTTTCTCGACATCTTTACCGTTTTTGACGACACAACTTTGAAGCTCAAGGACGGAGGTTGGGCTATCAAGGCCTTTGCGCTGCTGGGATCCCGATTCGAGGAAGCGATTCTCCTAGACGCAGATGCCGTTTTCCTTCAACAACCCGAGACACTATTTGAGCAGCGGGCATATATCGAAAAGGGAGCACTGCTCTTCCATGACAGACTCCTTTGGCAGCATGCTTTTAAACAAAGACATGAGTGGTGGAAGGACCAGATCAAGGAACCCACGGCAGAAATGAACAACTCCCTCGTGTGGACCGAGGACTACGCCGAAGAATGCGATTCAGGAGTAGTTGTCCTCAATAAAGGACGAGTAAGTAACCTCGTCGGCCTACTCCACGTGGCATGGCAAAACACACACGACGTCCGCGAAGAAGTCACTTACCGACTCGGCCACGGAGACAAGGAGTCCTGGTGGCTCGGGTTAGAACTCGGTGGTTCTCGCTACGAGTTTGAGAAGCATTACGGCTCCATGCTGGGATGGGGTAAAGGGAAAGATGAAAATGTTACAGAGGTGTGCAGTTTTGTTATTGCGCATACAGATCAAAAAGATAAGCTGCTGTGGTACAACGGGAGCTTGTTGAAGAACAAGAGGGTGGATCCAGATGGATATGAAGTTGCTGAGTATTGGATGATGGATGGTAAGTGGCACAAGGGTAGGACAAAGGATGATATGAGCTGTATGACGGATAGTGAGGTTATGGAGTTGAGCGCCGAGGAGAAGCGCGTGTTGAGGGAGAGTATAGAGGTTGCGAAAGAGGTAGATTCGGCTTTAAAGAAGGGGGGATAACGAGCGAATATTTTGTATATATAATGAGTGGCCTTTGTACATCATCTTTGTCTCTATTTTATACAAGTTACTATATCAATAATGCCCTCTCAGGATTATTCCATTTTTTCTAGTCTTGTAGAGTAAAGTTCTCAAAGCCTATCCCGTAGTTGATTGAGAGCACAAAGGTAGTTGAGCTTGTCATGGCTTCCACGGAGAACAAACTGAGTACACTCTGACAATCTCGTGGCACACCAATTCTTAGCAGATACTATAGCATCCAAAGTTTAGGATAGAGAATTAAATGGCCTAAATCTCCTATCTAAATAGCATAAACTGATATCTTAATTTAGGTATCACTCAACGCTCCCAAATGCCCGGAATTCCCAAGGTGAGATCGACTTCTGGGGTGCATGCATGACGTAATCTACCGGGCTTTTCCCGCTAAACCGCGTCCCTGGGAGTCACTAAGAAATCGATGCCTAGAGCTCTATTCAGTACGAGTTTCAACACCAAATTCTTTGTTCAAGACTACCACATAATATATACCACCCGCGACAACAAACAGCAGCAGAAGCAGCAGCAAACGCGCTTATCGCTTGCTACCTACCAATACGCTCGCTTTCTTTATTCTTCCGAGCCATCTTCCGACTCACAACTTTCCCTTTCGATCATGAGATAGCACTTTTTGCATTCTGACTGACTACTCCCCCCCCCGTCGCCCAAAATGTCAGTCAATCCAGCGCCGTCGCTGCAGCTTGCAGAGTACCTCGAGAAGCTGCCCGGTACGACCTTCAGAAAGCTCTATCAACAGCCTTCAACAGCCTTTGCTATCTTCCGTCGCATGCTGCCGCACCTTGGTTCGTCATCACCACCGTGCTGCTGCGCGACCCCCCCATTAACAAACCCACAGCAAAGACCTTTGTCATGCGAATTCTCTACTCCCCGAATCCAATCCTCCTAAGCGACCTCGATGACTGGGTAAAACCTAGTGCTAAACGCCAAAAAGATCAAGCCCTCTCCATCCTGCGCGTCCTCCACATCTTACAAATCTCGACACCCTCAAAGGAACGACCTCAGGAGATGCAGCTCACGGCAAACTTTAAAATCTCCCTTCGACTCGCGCTCTCCGGCGGCGGCTCCCACAACTCCTTTGGCGTGCCATCCACATTACAAACCCCCCCCGAAATCGATATTCCTTTCCTCGACCGCTACGCTAGAAAGAAGTGGGAGGATATTCTGCATTTCGTCGTTTCGAGCGTGGGCTACAAAAGCGCAGGGGAATCTTCTGGACCGAATAAGAGCGTGAAAGAACTCCTCGTCGCAGGCCGTCTGGTTGATCGAAGACCCAGCGGTGCCATTGGTATTACTCAAGCTGGATTCACGTTTCTGCTACAAGAGGCGAACGCTCAAGTATGGACGCTCTTGCTACTCTGGCTCGAAGCCATGGACGTCAACAAAATGGCTGGTCTCGAAGCTACAGACATGCTCTCTTTTCTCTTTGTCCTCGCCAGCATGGAACTCGGACGAGCATACGACACGAATGCGCTTACAGAACAGCGCAAAAACATGCTCCCCTCCCTCGTCGATTTCGGTCTCATATATATCCCCAACCACAAGCGCTCCATGTTCTTCCCTACACGACTCGCCACGACACTTACTTCCAGCGGAAACAGTCTTCGAAGTATCAGCGACGGTGTAGCAGCCGCCACAGCAGCAGCACTCCAACCAGGCCAAACCCGCGCGCCGGGAAGCAGCGCGACAGGATCCAGCAATGAGCAGCGCGGCAGTGTGATCATTGAAACGAACTACCGAATCTACGCCTACACGCAATCGACATTACAAATCGCCGTTCTAGCACTCTTCACCAAACTCCAAATGCGTTTCCCCGACATGGTAGCCGGACGAATCTCTCGCCAGTCAATCCGCCAAGCCATCAATTTCGGTATCACAGCTGAACAAATCATTTCATACCTATCAGCTCACGCACACGATCAAATGCGCCGCACAGCCGCGCTGAACAACAAACCCGTTCTCCCACCCACGGTAGTCGATCAAATCCGTCTATGGCAGCTTGAAAACGAACGAATGAAGACGACAGGTGGTTTTCTATTTAAGGACTTTGAGGATCACAAGGAGTACATGGCGGTGGCGGGATTCGCGGAGGAAGTGGGCGTTTTGGTATGGCGTAATGATGTCAAGGGCATGTTCTTTGCGAGTAAGCATGAGCAGATTAGGGATTTTCTGCGTATTAAGAAGAAGGCCGAGTGAAGAAGGGAAAATGTATAGATATGGTGGTAAGGAGGATTACAGCATTGGAGTTTTAAGGCGTTGGTGTCTGCAACAGAACTACAAGTACCCATGGACAACTATAAACATAAGTAGCTATGCTTCCTTGAGCATTAAAAATACAACTTATAAATGCGCATGTCTTTCACATCGATCTCCCCACCGGTTTGTCTCATTCCTGCCATGTCACATAACAATGTAACCCAGTCAAAAAAAAGTCTAATGTATTATTGCAGCAATATATATCTGCAGGCTGCAGTGGAACTTTACCAGATACCAAAAACGCTGATGAACCCAATGCAATGCCATGCATGTAAGCTTTTTCCATGCCACCCAGCCAAATCATAAACAAAGCGCTGATAACAAAGAACGAAGTGCCCATAGTACCAAGTCGACTGACATATTTTCCCTTTCAACCTTCATACACCTTTACCATAATAAACCGATGAGAAGCAAACCTACACAACAAAGAATACACATGTCACCTTTTTTTTCCATCGCCTCAAACAAGGACCCCTAAACAAAGACCCCTAGTTGAAGGAAAGTCGTTTACCCGGTTCCCTAGCTGCCAGGCTGGGTCTCTTCTTCGATACCGGAAGGCCTGATTGCGTGCTCATAGCTGGTAGGCTGCGTCGTCCACCTGAAGATGTGCCTTTACCGCCGCTAAAGATCCTTCCCATCAAACTCTTGTGCTCCATGCTTCCACCTTGAGGGAGCAGCTGCGGCTTCTTCGTGCGTCGGGCATATGTCTGCTGCCAGGCGAGTAAAGATCGTCGTGCTTCAGCTGTGATACAAAGGCTTTCGAGGTGTTGGAAGACCCGCAAACATCGAGCATCTTTATTGCTGTGTTTGTTGCGCGGCTTCGTGCCAGTCAAGGTTGTCAGAGCCGATGTGGTAGTAGAATGAGAAAGGTGTGTTGGACGGGAATTAACGGCAACCCGGTCGGTCTTCATCGCGAACGTCTGGAAGGTGTTTTCGGATGAGTCTGATGACACTCCATCATCATTGCTGAAATCTTCAGCGAGAAAACGGTCGTGGAGAGAAACGAAGCGACCCGACCAATATGCCGAAGGCTGTGATGTGGTGATTGAGTTTGGGTTCGCCAACAACTCTGTCACTGTGGTGCTTGCGCTGCTAGATCGAGATGCAGAAGCTAAGGAAGATCCTGGTAAGCAAAGTCGGGAGGTACTGGAAGTAAGAAGACTACTCGTTGAAGATGCAGACGTCTTGCGGGACTCATCAGCGAGAGGCCGAGGGCTGGACGGTTTCCTATTCATGGATGTTCGAGCAATAGAAGTCTTGATTTCGCTCAAAACAGTCAACGTCCGAGACTTGGGAAGACGGCTCTTATTCATAGTCTGGGGGGCAGACTCGGCAGGAGCGACTTCTTTGTGGTCCGAAGGAGGGACGTTTTCGTCTTGGATCGTAGAGTCCATGCTTGGATAGACAACGTAGCTAGAGCTGTTGGATAGTGTCTTTCTAGAAAAGTTTGTAAAAGATGCGGTAGTCGGTAGAGGCTTGACAGGAGCCGCAGACAAGAGAGATTGGTGCGAAACTGTTGCAGTAAGGCCAGATTTAGCAACGGTAGGGGGACTAGCAAGTGATCCGTGAGTCGAGAAGCTGGCAGAGATTCGTCGAGTGGTCTTTATAGCTTGAGCATTTTCTTTGTCGGACGATGAGTCGTCTGAACAACAGTCTTTGATAGTCGGAACAATAATCAGTGTGTCGCTTCGTACAAAGTCGGGACCTCGAGAGTTCTTGACGGGTCCAATGGGTCCTGAGATGTCTGGACGCTTTCTCTTAGATCGTGTGAGGAAGTTGCTTGTGGTTGGAAGTCGTAGTTTTGAGGATGGAAGGCGTTTTCCCTCAAGTCCAGCACGAAAGGTATCCATTGCTGCGGTGTTTGAATCAAAGTTCCAAAAGATGTGATAGTAAAAGCAAAGTTGTTGATATCGTAAGCTCCAAGTTCGTACTTAGTTGTCTGGCTCCCCAACATTCATCTCTCTGAACTCGATCTCCTAGATGGTTTGTTGTACAAAGCAGCCAAGAATTAGAGAGGCGATAGCCCAGTTGGCCTGGAAGACGAATGAAATGTAGGCAGCGTAAAGGACAAGGAACCAAAGCAAGTCGAGTCGAGAAATTTGGGGCCAGTCAGGTGGTAAGCGACAGAGTTCTGGGCTGTAGTAGGTGAGGTATACCCCACGGATGATTCTCTATATCTGTTGTTGGTAACGGCGTCGTCGGTATTGGTCTAGAATTGACCAGAGTCTCGATTTAATGTAAATACGGCCGAAGTATCTGAAGGTGTGCCACAGGCGGTATCGGGCAATGGTCGAGTAACTTTCTCCTAGACTGAGCAAGTCAAGCATGACGCTAGGGGAAGAGAGATGGTGTGAAGTTGTATGTCGTGATACAATGGAAAGAAAAACAAAAGAAAGATTGACTGATTGATCGATGCGCGTGACAGTAAAAAGACGCGGTGATGGGTTTTGTTGTTTTGCTGTGAAATGCTGTTGTCGAGTGGGAGGTTTTGTTTACCTTTCTTTGGGTGGCCGGGACTGACAGGTTTTGCCAGCTGCCTGACACTCCAAAGCAGCTGCCACCACCACAACCAGAATGCAGAAGGAAAGACGCTGAGATTTTGGTTCCCTTACACTTGAGCAATCTTTTCTATTTCTATACGTCAGTGCCTGCCGCTTGTGCGTCTAATGCCTCCTTATCCAGGACTTGGCCTCCTAAGTCTTAGGATACAAAAATAAGTAGTCTAAGAGATATGGTCTAAGGAGCATAAACTAACCTACTAATTTCGTCTCTTTTCCAACGCCCCGAGGCCGGAGTCATTCTCTTCAACAGTCATCTACATGCCCATTGCTCTCCCCATTTACACCATTGCGAGATTCATCATTCCATCCATTAATCGAGAATTCAAACTTCAAATCTCCCTCTCCTTTAGGCACAGCATTGCCATTACCATCCCAAAGCGCCCTCTCGACCATGGTAACTTTACCCTCCCAATCAACCAACACCACTGTCTGACGCTGCGTACCATACATGCCTGTCTCGAATCCCATGATGGGTGTTGTACTTGGATCTGGTCGTCCTTCCGACATGAGCTCTTCGGCTGCTTTTTGCTCGTCTGTCGCCCACTCGCCGGGTCCTTTCGCCATAGCCGCTTCCATCGCCTTCCGATGCTTTTCGTCGCCGATCAATGGGATAAATACACTTTTCTTGAGCTCGTTGATATACTCGACCAGGCTTGCGTTTTCGTTCCTCGGCAATGTGTCGTGGCTGAGTACATCCAATAGATTGGAAATCAGATCCTCTTGGCTCGACTTGTCGGATACGGAACTGCCGATGGCTTCACGGAAGAGTTTCTTTCCAATCGAGATCTTTGCCCATTCATCTCCCCTGCCTGTCGCATCAAATGCCGTGTTACTCAAACCCCACATCTCGTCTCGGTCTTTAGCAATAATGGGCACATCGTTGACGTTGCCTGCTCTATTGCTAACGATGGCGATACCGGAAGTGTTTTTTCTCAATTTGCCGCAAACCATGGAGAATCCTCCGACGCCTTTAACGCCGTCGTTTTCGACCAGTTTGTGGACGCTGTCTTTGAGACTCTCCTCGGGTGGTGTTCCCAGCCAAGCGGTGACCATACCACCACGGCTTTTGGCAGCATGAATAGGATGATTTTGGTCTTTGATGTCGGTTTCTCGATAGTTTGTGAGTACGGCTAGATGACCGTCTTTGCTGAGTCCCATCCATGTCCCCTTCTCTGCCCGTTGGAGATCTCTAGATGACAAGACTGGTCTACCAGATGTGCTGTGAGTCCACCAATGTGGTCGGGAAGTAGGTCTGAGGATGAACTCGTCCCTGTTATCGATGGCGATTAATGCATAATCGGGATGCGCAGTGGTCAGAAGTACGATGCACATTTTATTGAGTGTATAGAAGAAGAAAGTAGTTGATGATGTTGAAAGAGTTTAAGTGACAAGTGATGAGTTATTGCTGCGGGTGCTATAGTTAACGTAGTGGAGGTGCTGTTGTTTGCCGTTTGTAGTGGGGGGGCTGCTGTGCCTTTTTATGGATGGATTCTTGTTCCAACACCTCCCCTGTAGTTAGATAATTCGATAAATACGTGTTCATCAGTTGAGTTGGCCTCGGCAGCGCGTTATGCATAACTAGCAGATGCCGAATGATCTGATCTGATCTGATCTCATGGGATGTCTTGTCGTGTCCCGGCTTAGAGGCTACGGGTGGCTCCGGGGATAATTGAGTCTTACAGGGGTCTAAAGTAAAGTGGTGAGATCAAGTGGTGAGATCTCTGTGTCACATTTACGTGCGAGATTCTGCAGTTTGTCACTTTGTTTCTTTTCAGATTAACAAAGTCTATCGGATCAATCATGTTTCCAATGTCCCGACATCCGGCCTCAGTCATCCCATCCCATCCTAAGGCTGCCCGCCTGCCACTCATCAGATACGTACCCTTTGGCCTTTACACTTTTGATGTCCCACTAAGTAACCAAAAGTTATTTTTTTTCAAATCCCTTTCTTTAAGCAGAGTTTCACGAGATGGAAGCCCACGGCATTGCAATTGGTGCATGGAGTTGTGTGGCTGGAGTGAGTTACTCTTTTCTGTAGGCAGACCAAACTCAAGATGTTTTATCAACCTATCCCACGTCGTGGCTGAGAAAGCTTAACCTTTTAATTCCTCCTTTGGAAAGAGAATTTAATGAGTCAAGCAACCTTAAACAAGACGTCAAGGAAACAGACTCTTAGAAGGATGAACCATAAACCACCAAAGTTAACAAGAATACCCTTTTGCAACTGCGGCCATAGATAGAATTCCCCCCTTTTACAACTGCGGTCATAAACAGAATTCCCCATGCCCCTAGATTCAGTTGTTGAATGACTATAAATAAAAGCCCTTCTCCCCTCCAGGGGAATATTCTTCTTCACTCGTGTTCAAACAAGATCGACAAGAAAGACATTACTCATTCTTATCCTTACTCATTCTTATCCTTCTTTACAAAACATACCATCAAACAATGTCTCCTCCTCAAACATTGTCACCTCCTCGCCCAGCCGGGCTAGTGGTCTTCCATGTGGGATGGGTGCCTGTCTACCCGCCTGGCAATGCTTCTCAGCTGAGTGCTGCTGAGGTGAATAGGGATCTCGTTTCCCCCTCTGGCGTCCACTTCTGGACAACAGCCTGGTCTGGCTTCAAGACCTGACCAGGTTTCTTCGGTGCCCTCTTCTTCTCTTCCGTCTCCCCCCTCCCAGCCCCCGTCGCCGCCGCCCCCGCCGCCGCTCCGGCCCCTACCCCCGGTCATCACCACCATCTTCCGGGGAAGACGGTGGGCCATCGTACCCCACACCACCCTCGACGCCTCCCCCGACTCGAACGCCTACCCCTTCCTCCGGCCGCAAGAAGCTCTGTAGCGAATGCCGCCATGAATTCTCCTACAAAAACTACGCCGACCATGTCAAGTGCCACGCGCTGGAAGGCGATGAAGGAGCTCCGGCCAAGCCGTGCAAGCAATGCAGGACACACCCTGAAATGTGTCGCGTTGCCATCAATCCCAAGAGAATGGGCACATACGCTTGTGTCTGTTGTATCAAGGGCCACAAGTCGTGCGAGCACACGGCTCATAAGGTTAGGGGGGGTGATGGAGGCCCTGATAGACATCCCATGTTGCTCGAGGATGGGAGCAGTCCGTCTAACGGAGGCTCTGATACGCATCCCGTGGTGCTCGGGGATGTGACGAGTTCTTCTGAGGAGGTTAATCATGGCACACCGGTGTCCGTTGGGGTTGCATAAAGGATTGGGCTTGCGGTTTTAACGGCAGCCGTTGCGATGTTTTGAAACTTTGTTTTATGGTTTACCTCAAGATTACATAAAAGCGATATGTCTTGGAGTCTGGAGATCCGGCTTTATAAATAAAAAGGTGTTTTTATTCATTTAACAAATTATGGGTGAAATGGGGTAACATTGGTAGTATTTCTGGGAAGTACAAGTCCGACTATACAAGATCTTTCCTCGTGTATTCTCTCGAGCACTTATACAATATCTTCACTCCTAATTCAACTCCTCCCTTCACTCATACAAACAAAATAACCTAGTCATCTACGTAGAGGAGACTTTGGTTCAGCTGAAGACCTGCGACGAGTACCCGGCTTTTTCTTCACATCTCCATTTCCATTCCCATTGCTCTGCGCCTCCTCGACCGCCTCAACCGCGACAGCTTGATCAGATCGAAGCACGACTCCCTCAGCAATGACTTCATCGCGGCATACAAACTGAGGGAAAATCACGGCCAAAACAACCGGCTTGGGACTTCCCTTGACGGCCTTGCGAGTAATATTACCAACATCGTAATCATCATAATGTCCAGCACCTCGCGAATCCTCCTCATCAGGAAGTTCAGCAGTAATCATATCCCTCGAACGCTGCGCATCAGCCCAGAGCCTAACAGCCTGTCTAAACAGCGCAGGAACAGCATTGTAGAAGCCCGTCTGCTTATACGCCACGACCAACGGGTGAAGTGTACTTCGCACCTCGTTACTCGCTTTGCGAACAATGTCTTCTTGGATAGTCTCGACTTGCTCAGAGTCTGTAAGTGAGCCGAGGATTTGGCAGCGGTACACTGTCTCGCGACGTTCATCCCCTTTGAAGAAACCCAGCATGCTTGAGGCTGCAGAGCGCATGTCGTGGGCTACGTAAAAGGGGACAAAAATGTGGGAGAGCAGTGTCTCTGCAATGACGGCGTCTGCAACTGCGCAGCGCATCTTGGCAGCTGCTTTGGTAGTGCGGGTCGACAGGGGGATCTTTGGGAAGCGGGCATTTAATTCTTGGATCTCGCTTGCAGAGTCCTATTGACGGTTAGTATGGATTTTGGAGTATAATTGTCGACATACAACTGCGCCGTCGTGAAAGTTAAAGTACTCGTTTACAAAGTCATGAACTTTGTTCGACAGTTCCTGAAGATCAGAGCGCCTATACACGTTAGTTAGATCAACGCCTACCAACGACACAAACACTTACAGTTTCTTGACCTCCTCAGACCCATAGTCCTTCAAGATCCCCTCTCCGAGATCACTCTGCGCCTTGTTCAGCTTGGTCTTGACACTCGTAAGCTCCTCCTGGCTGGTCTGCATTTGCGATCGATGCAGCTCACACTCTGCATTCATCTCTCTGATCTCAGCCGCATGATTTTTAGCATGCATCTCTGACGAACTCAACCTCTGCTTTAATTTATCCGCCTCGGCAGCTTTCGTCTCTGCCGCAGCGAGCATCTCCCTCGCTTCCTGTACCTCCTTCTCCATGGCCTCGACAGCAGCCTTGTTAGACTCGTACGTCTTGTACTTTTGTTCAAACTCTGCAAACATCATGTCCGTCTTTGCGCTTGACGCAGTTTTGTGCTCTGAGAACTCGCGCACGATTTTGTCGTTGAACTCGCGCAGACGCTTGTTCTCGCCCTGCTTGGCTTCGAGTTCTGCTTCAAGGGCTTTGCGCTCCTCAGCTGACTTTTCATAATCTTCAATAGAGCCAACATCTTTGGAAACCTCCTTTGCTAGAGCGAGGAGTTGCCATAGCTTGGTATGTTTATTGACGGGTGCCTTTTCAGGAGTGGCAGTACCATTGCCGTTGATATGGCCATGGCCATTGACCTTGACTTTGGTATCTGCCATGACTGCTAAACAAATGCAAGAAGAATGTAATGTTCAATTTATTTACCTCTGATCGCCAGAAATTGCCCACATTATATAAACTCGTCGCTAAATACACGATTCGCAAATGTAAAATAAATAAAAAGATTGTCAAACTTTTGAGGCCCTCATCGCAGAGCCTCATCCGTCCGTTCGTAGGTCTGAGGGACAACTCATCACCACCACACCACTTCACCGGTCAGCCCAGAAGCAAGTCATCTCTTGTTCCCCCACCAATTCATCCTAGTGGTTCGGTCTACCCAATCCTCACAATAATCAGGCTGGGCCGCATCAAAGGGCTGTTACACCATCCGCGGGGTAACCCCAATGGATTTGAGCGTTTCATGCTCAAGGCACCATCAGAGGTAGTGTTTTGAGCGAGTTGGTGATGGTAGCCTGTTGAGGGTGTCTGTCGTTTGCTCTCTTGGTGTAACGGTGAAAGCATCATTTAGATAATTGGTTGTCGAGATTCCGGGCAAGTTGGTGATGCGGTCGCCTTGCAACGCCTGAGGCCATCTCGACGCTCGTCTTTAGCAGAGCCTAGTACTCCGACTCCTCGTCCGACGACACGCTCGACTCCGTGTCTGACGCCGCTATGTCGTCGTCCTCAAATTCATTCTTCTCTTCCCTCTTGACTTCTGTTCTTGTTGAGGTCTGGCCCTCGCTGAGTCCAGACTTGTCAAACAGGTGAAGCTCGACAATCTGGGGCGGCTCTCCAAGGACAGGCTTGCGGACGATCTGCTTGTGAACGCTATACCAGCCTTGATTATCCATTAGCTCGTACAAAACCTCCTCGGAGTCATGGCGAGGCTTGGTGGCCAAAAAGACTTTTGTAGTAAATGGTTCTCCTTTGGGAAAGTAGGTCAAGTTTGTCTTGTGGATGGCTGAAAGCGTTTCCACCAGTGCTGGAAGTACGTCGACATTGTAGGTGCAGTCGCTGAGCATCACGAGATCCCAAGGCCCAGATCGAACCTCTGGTCCAAAGCGACCCTGTCTGCCCTCCTCCCAATCCAGGTTTTCGTAAAGCATGCGTACTGGATTCTCTTGGAATCGCAAATGCGAGTTCTGCAACCTCTTCATGTTGGCTCTGGCTCGTTGCTCGGCTTCTGGTAGATCTGTCATCAAAATGGTGCAGTCGCCATCGAGAGATCCTAGTTGCGGGTACACAGCGCCGAGCCCGATACCCAAAATGCCCACGCCGCAACCCAATTCCAACACACGGATTACGTCTTGGTGGTTAAAGATATTTTTCATGGTCCTCATGCAGGGGTTTTGGCTGGACTGACTATCAGGAGCAGCCTCGATTCCAGCAAGTGCACATGTCGCTATCACGCCTCCATCCCATACATGACGTGCTATGCTCTCTCCAATCTCCTCTTCAATCTCGATGGTTCCCAGACCATCAGGTGCGTCGCTCAACGCAAGTCTTCGAATAGACACATCCGTCTCCGAGGGCTGAAGGGTCACTGGTACCCAAGCTGGCATGACGGCGCCTTTCTCCGCAGCTTCCCTCCGATACCGCATCTTCTCGGCCGACAATGCCAGGATGCGGGGGACACTTTCGGCTGTGTGTTGAGGCTCTGATGCTCTAACACAGACATGAACCCTCATTCCAGATTCAACAGCTCGTTCGAGAGCGATGGGAAGTTCCAAAGATGGCTTGGCGACGCGCATACCAGGTTGCCAGTGAAGGTGTCCAGGATCTGAGAGAAGCCATGTTGAGCCGCCTTCAGGTGACGCAGCGATAGCAACGACTTGAAGGTCCAAGAACCTTTCTGGGTACAAGAATGAGTCTCCGAGGTCAGTCGTTATGGTGAAGAGTAAATGAACAAAAGCGCCGTGACGCTCCTGGACGAATTTGGGAGCTCGAAGGAATCTGATATAGTGCATCTTGTGGTACGAGATATGAGTGCAGGTCAACAACAAAAGGGTTTCGGTTCGTGGAAGGTCCACTTGTTCTAGAAGACCGTTGACCTCGATGGATTGAGTTTGAGTTTGAGTTTGAACTGGCGACTTGCTCTTCTGTTTGTTGACTTTATTCTACTCCTTTACCTTCGGTTGACCTGATCATCCCAACCTCGCTTGGTGGGGAATTTTGAATCTTAAAAGTAGATAGGTCGCATGCGTGTAATAAGGTTAATATATTAGCTAAGTTATTATGGCTAATTATAGCGTAAAAGGCACTATAGTAAAGGCTATTAATATAATAACTAAGGTAAGTAAGGCTAATCTTTATAATATATTACTTTAATTTTTTAATAGTATTATTTATAATATAAACTAAATTATATTAATTCTTTATATAGTAATTAGACCTTATTTTCTTTTATAAATATAATAATATATTTTCTAGTTAATTATTTTATAATAATATATCTTTATATTTTAAAAGCTATTTAATTTAATAATTTCTTTTTTTTATTATCTCTTTATAAAGTTCTTATTTTTAAATATTTAATTATATAATTTTATTTTTATTATAATAAATATATTTTTTTATTTTTTAAAAGATTATAAAGGCCTTATTTTTATTTATATAATTATTATAAATTTAAATAAATTAACTCTATTTATATACTTATTTTTAATTATTTAATTTCTTTAAAATAATTTTAAAATAAATTTTTAATATTTATTTATTATTAATATCTTTTTTATATTATATTAAATATTTAAATAAAAATAAATATAATTTATTTAAATATAAAATATATAATTTAAGATTATTAATATAAATCTTATATATTTTAAGTAAATTAATTAAATTCTTTATTATATAAATAATATTTAAGTTTTATTAAATAATTATAAAAAGGTTTTTTTATATTTTATAAAATTTAATATATAATTTTCTTAGTTTATTAAAATATTTTTATATTATTATATTTATTTTTAATTATTATAATAATAATAATAATTTAATATTTATTTATAAACTTTATTAATTTTAAATTTCTATTTTTAGTTTTTTTTTTATATTAATAAGAATTAAATTAAATTCTTTTAAAGTTAAATTTATATTCTTTAAATAGTTATTATTTAATAAAGTATTTAAAATACTTAAATATTATAAAAAGGTTTAAAGCTAAGTATTATTATAATTAATAATATTCTTAGATTTTTAATATATTAATAATTAAGGTTTATTAAAATAAGTATTAATATTTAATATTATTAATTTAATAAAAGGCTTTTTTATTTTATTATTTATTTTTATAATTAGTTTTTTATTAAGTATATATTTTATTCTAATAAGCCTATACTCTATAAATATAATATTAAATTAAATTTAAATTATATTTTATACTTTATTATAATAGCTTAAAATACTATATTAAAAAAGTAATTATTATTATTATAATAGATTACTTAAGGCTATTTAAATATTATACTTTAATTTAATTTTTAAGTATTTAGAATTTTTATTTTATTTATAAAATAGTAATATACTTTATAGATAAATTTTATTATATAATTTATAATTAATAGGATATATTTATATTTATTTATTAAAGGTAAATTAATAGGCCTAAGGTAATTTATTTTAATAAGCTTTTATAATATAAAGTATAAAATATTCTTAAGTTATATTTAAAGGATTTAAAGTACTATTTATTAATATACTATATATAAATAATAATAATTCTTAGTATTATTTAATCTTAAAGGCTATTAATATCTTTTTTTTAGCTTTTTAATTATTATACTTATTATAAAGTATTTATATATATTATATATTTACTATAAAATAAATAATACTTTACTTTTTATTATATATATTACTAGTAATTTATTACTTTCTATATAATATAGAATTTAATTAATAATTCTATATTATAAAATATATTACTTTATTAGCCTTTATTAACTTTTTCTTTATTATATTTATATTATTAAGTAATATAAAAATAATCTTTATATACTAAGACTTATTTTTCTAATAGCCTATAAATAAGTAAAATAAAATAAATAATAATTTTTTAGTAATTTCCTTTTAATAAAATTATATTTATAGTAAGTTCTATAATATATATTAAAATCTTTATAAGTAGTATTTTATTAAAGACTTTTTTAATATCTAGCTTTAGTTTTATTAATTTAATATTATTTTATAATTCTTTTAATAAATATAATATTCTATTTACTAAGTATAATAATTTATTTTTATAAAAATAATAAATAAACTTAATATTAAATTCTCTTAAGATTTTAATTTATTAATTAATTTTATTATATAGATAATCTAGGTTTACTATAAAGTTTATAATTTCTTTATAATTAATATAAATCTTTATAGAGTATATTAAGTATAAGATTATTTATTTAGTTTTCTTTAATATTTTAATTACTATAAGTATTTTTTTTTTAAGTATTATATATTTTTACTTAATATTATTTAGCTTACTACTTATTTATATAATAACCCTTATATATTTATAGTTTATAAAGATAATCTTTTTACTTAATAGTATTTTATTAAGTTAAGAAAGTATAGTTTTTATACCTATTTTAAAGGTATTAATAATTAAGTAAAATTATTTTAATAAATTAACTTTTAAAGTAATATTCTTTTAAATATTATTATAAATTTTCTTAAATACTATTTATACTTTAAAGGTCTATATTAGTATATCTTATAAAATATGTATTATTAATATTAATATCTTATTTATCTTAGTTTTCTTAATAACTTATTTAAAGAATATTACCTTAATAATATAAATAAGGTTAGCTTTCTTAAGGATAAACTTTTATATAAATAGTATAAAGTATAAGAATTATTATATATTATTCTAAATATAAAGTAAGTTTTCTTTAAAATATTTTTATAATTACTTAAACTTTTCTTAGTATTTTAATAAAAAGTAAATTTTATTTATATTAATTAAGAATCTAAGAGTTTTAATTTATAACTTAAATAATACTATTTTTTTCTTAATTAAGCTAATTAATATTTATATAATTCTTAGAAAGTAGAATTTCTATAGGAATTTAAAGTATTAATTAAATATTTTTAATATTATATTATAATTATTAATATAAATAAAGAATATAATTATAAGTTCTTTAAAGTATTTTAATATAGATTAAAATTTAATATTATCTTTAAAGTTAAAATAATTAAATATAAAGTCTTTAAAGTATATATAGATATTAAATAAACTAATAAGCCTTATTAATATATTATTATAATAGTAAAGACTATTTAAAGTTTTAAATCTTATTTTAATTTTATTTAATTTAATAATAAGAATTCCTTAAAATCCTTATAATATATTTATTTAAAAGAAAACTTTTAATTTTCTATAGTAAATAGAGTCTAAATTAGCTTCTATATTATAATATAAGTATACTAATTTAATTATATCTTTATTAATTATCTTATAGTTATATATTATATATAGTTATATTAATTATCTTAGTTTTAATTCCTTAGGCTTAAGAACTTAAGTTATAGGTATTACTTAAGGTTTATTACTATATATAATTAAACTATATTTTTCTATAAAAGGTAGGAATTCTTATATAACTTTAATATTATATTAGCTATATCTTTTATTTAGAATTAATTATAGTATTATATTACTCTTAAGTAAAATATAGTATTTTATAAGATTAGTTTATTTAAATTCTTTAATATTTAAGATAAAATAATCTTTATATATATAATATAATTATATAATCTTAAACTTTTAAGTTAATATCTTAGCTATATTCTTTAACTTAATCTTATTAATAGTAAACTAGGAAATTATAGTTTTATAGAGTAAATTAAAAAGCTAATAAAATTACTTTAAATTTTATAAAAATAAAAAGTTAGCTTTAATTTTTAAATTCTTTATATAAAATAGAAATAAGGTTATTTCTTATATATCTTAATATTAAAATTATATTATTTTACTTAACCCTAAGGATCTTAAGATTAAAATTTTTAAAATTTTAAAGTCTTATTTATTAATATTTTATCTTATTTATAGAATATTTATATTTTACTATATTAAATATTTAAGTTTAGCTTATTTAAAGCTAAATATATATATTATTAATATATTTTATATTATAGGTTTTTAATAATTTTTATAATTTATTATATTAAAGTTTAAATTACTATATAGTAATTTAAGTTTTAATTTTTTAATTTTCTTTACTTATTTAATTATATTAATATTATAAGTATTAAAGTAACTTAAAGAGTTAACCTTAGGTTTAATACTAACTATTTAAGTCTATTTAGCTATTATTAAGGTTATTATTAAGCTATTAGTCTATTATATCTATAAATATATTAAATTTTCTATATTAATAAATTAGATTTTTAAATTTAATATTTAATTTATCTTTTTAATAGTTTAAATTTCTATAGTATTTAAATTATTTTTAATTATAAGTATTTAATATTTATTTCCTATTTTTATAGCCTTTAATATAAAAGTAAAATTCTATATCTTTTATCTAGTTATTTATATTAATAGTAATACTTTTTATTTTAATTTAATATTTAATATCTTAGCCTACTTTAAGGTTTTTAAATTTACTAGTATTTAATTAACTACTTTAATATTTAATATTATAAATTACTTAAGTTATATTATTATAATCTTAAAATGGCTTATTTAATAGTATTTTATTTTATATTATTATTTTATTATTTTTTATTATAATATCTAGGTTTAAAGTAAAAAAGTTATATTCTATTTATATTAAAAAGGTAAAGATTTTAATTTTAGTATTAAGATTTTAATTTTTAATACCCTAGGTTTTTATATTATTTATTATATAGATATAAAGTTTAGATTTTTAATTTCTTTTTATAAAGATTCTTAGTTTATTATAAAAGTAAATTCTTTATTTATAAATCTTATATATTATATTTAATAGTATATATAATAAGTTTTAAATTCTAATTATTAAAGTAAAGAAAGTAAATTTATATTATATATAGAAAGTAAAATCTTAGCTATTTTTTTTTAATTAATATAAAGGCTTTTATATATTAAGAAGATAGCTATAAGGAAAAGAATAATATTAAGTAATAATTAGAAAAAGAATAAGTAAGATTAATAAATATAATGCCTTTATACTATATATACTTATTAGTAATAATATTATAAAAAGATAGTTTATTCTCTATATATACTTAAAAGTAAAGTAACCTTTTAATATTAATCTTTAATATATTTAGCTTTACTTTAGAAATATAATCTTAATAATTATAAGAAATCTTTATAAAATAGTTATATTAAGGGTTTAATATATAATAATAATTATTTATTATTTTAATATTATATAATTTATTATCTTAGTTTTTTATCTTTATAGTAATAATAAGGTTTTTATTATTTTAGTCTTTAATTTACTATTCTATTAATTTAAAGTTATTAATAGTAGTATTTAATTTCTTTAGTTATTATTTTACTTTTAAATTCCTTAGATTATATTATAAAGTTTAATAAAAATACCCTTAACCTTATATAAAATCTATTTATTATCCTTAATATAAATAATATTCTTTTTTTCTAGCTTTTCTAATTAATCTTATTAATATACTAGATAGTTAGTCTTAATTCTTTATATTAATTAATATTAGTATAAATAAGGTATAATATTTAATATAGAATATTTATTATTAATTCTCTTTATAATAAGTTTTTTATTAATATAATATTTAATTATTTAAATATAATATAGCTAAGGATAGCTAATAAGTAAATCTTAATTACTATTTCTATTAATAAAGTAAATTATAATTATTATTAGAATATTTTCTATTTATAGCTTTAGAATAGTAAACTATATAATATAAATAACCTTATTATTTATTAAATAAATTAATTCTTTTTTTAATAGATTAAGTAATTATATTTTATTATTCTTAAGAAAATAGCTATTAATTAAGTTTACTTTTAATCTACTATTTAATAAGATTATATTAATTTAATAACTTCCTAGGTATTTAATAATATAACTTAAAGTAGTAATTATTATCTCCTTAGGTAATTTATTATTTAAATAAATAGTTAAGTATTTTAAATTTATATTTTATATTAAGTTATAAATAGATACTTTTATAGATACTAGGAGTTCTTTTAAATCCTTATTTATTTATATTTTTAAAATTTATTTAAATAGTATTAGAATATTTATTAATTTCTCTTTATATTATATACTCTTTAGCTTTTAATAATACTATATAAATTATAATAGTTATTATTAAATAAATAGTATAATTTAAAATAACTTTAATATACTTATAGTAATTAATATATCCTTAAGATAATAATTAATTTTAAAGTTTAAGATTTTATATTATTTAATTACTTAGATTTTATTAAGAAGATAATATAGCTTTTTAATAGTATTTAAATCTATTTTACTAGACTTATTCTATTAATTCTTTATTATATATTTCTTAATATATAGCTTTAGTTTATTTTAAAGTCTAGTAAACTCTACTTTTAAAATTTCCTTAGGTAGGTTAATATTTATTTTATTATTACTTATTATAAGTATTTTAATATAGTTTCTTAGTTTAATTATATAAAGATTAAGAATAAATTAAAATTTATTTTAAAATAAAGAATATTAAATTTATTCTAAGTAATTAATAATAATTTCTATTAAAGTTATAAGCTTTTTATTATTTATAACCTTTTTTTTATTATTATATATATTTTTCTTAATTCTTATATTAAGAGGGTTTTATACTTAAGATTAAGATATTAAGTATATTATTATTTTAGCTTTTAAAGGATATTATAGCTTAATAAAAGAGTATTTAAGTTATAAGCTATTATTCTTAAGATACTAAGGTTTAAAAAGCTTTTTCTTAAGATATTAAGGTTTAATATAATTAGTATTTTATTAAAAAGGTCTTATTAAAGTTTATTCTCTTTATTATATTATCTATAAAGCTTTATAATTATATTAAACTATTAATATTAATATAAAACCTATTAAGGGTTTTAATATCTTAAAGCTTAAAATAGACTTAATAGTAATAATAGGCTTTATATAAAGTATTTATATTTAATTTACTATTATTTATATTTAATTATTATAGAAAAGATTAAAATTATAAGTTTAATATTCTATATTCTAAGGTATTAAATAGCTTAAACTCTTATATTCTTATTTTATATAATTAAAATATTATTAATAATACTTATTATTAAAATTACTAAAGTTATTTATATTACTTTAATATATTTTATTATAAACTTAAAGATTATTATTATTTATTTATAAGTTTAAGTTATTCTAAGGGAAATTCTATAGCTAATAAATACTACTTATTCTCTTATTAAATAAGTTTCTTTTAATTAAGTTCTTAATAAGCTTTAATTAAACCTTAATAAATTAAATAAAAAGATTTTCTATTTTATTATATTAAGTAAATTCTATATTCTATATAATAAATAAAAGCTTTTTAATACTTAATAATTTTAATTTACTATTAATACTACTTTAATAATCTTAAATTAAATAATAAAGTTTATTAAAAGTAAGCTTCTTAATAATAAAGCTATTAATTTATTAATCTATAGTATATAAATAATTTTAAATTTATTCTTAAAGGTATATATCTTTATACTTATTTATTATTTAAAGTATAATATTAATAAGGATTATTAAATAATAGATTATTAAGATATAATAATATAAACTTTATATTCTTTAAAGAAAATCTTAAAAAGTCTTATTTATTTTATATCTTAATTAATAAGCTTTTATAATTAGAGAATTATTATAGTATTTTATAAAATTCTTATATTATTCTTTAAATAAAGATTTAAACTCTATATAAGTTTTATATATTAATTTTTTTTCCTTAAATTAATAAAGTATTAGCCTTATAAGACCTTATTAAAAAGTAATCTTTTAAAACTTATCTTTTAATTTAATATTTTCTAGATTATTATTTCTCTTTAGATTAAGGTTAACGTACATGATAAGCGGGTGCAACAGACAAGCGAGTGCAACACAACATCACAACATCTCAGATAGAAATAGCAATAAAAACACAACAGACTATTAATTAAGTAAAATTAATCGCTATATTCTTCCATAGACATAGCGACAAGTATCTGACAGGTCCTTGCATTATGTCCTGTCTTGCCGCACGCTCCACAGCGCCTTTCCTTCATTCGCGGAGGCCCTCCTTGACCACCACTTCTCGATGGTCCAGCCACCGCCTGCGCATCAACATCCGTTTGATCAATTACTTGCCTTCCTTCCTCTACTGTCATCACCCCTCCTTTCTGTAGCCGGGTTCTTTTTGCCCTCCGCCGCCGGCTTAGTATCTTATTTGCCTGTTCAAGATCTTGGACCCTGGCCTCTAATAAGGCAACCTTATGCATAACTATCTTTGTTCCCTTGGAAGAAGACCTCAATGCTTCTAGAATTGACTCTGGAGAGCTACTTTTATGCCTTTTGATTCTCTTTTCAAGATATTCAAGCTGAGAGTCGGCTTCAAGGATAGTCTTTGGGGTCTTTGAGACCCAAGGGGTCGAGGGGCTAACTACCTCCTCCACAGGCGTTGGAGTCCGCAGCTGCACATCGAGCTTCGAGATTACACTTTCTGGGTCGAGAGGAGCAAGTCCGGCTCCTCTAAAGGCTGCTTTAATATTTTTCTCTGTCATTGTGGCCTGGTAGGCGGTGTAAAAAGCCGGCAAGAACTCGGTTTTGGAAATGTGGGTTACGGAGCATCTGATCAAATGCTCGATTTCTCGCCCGTAAGCCTTCTTAAGCAGGCCAAAGCACCCGACATCAAGAGGCTGCAGCAGATGAGACGAATGAGGCGGTATACAAAGCGTGATGATTTTATTTGCCTTGCAATATCTCTCAAAGTCGACCGAGTGGTGACTTTGGTGTCCGTCGAGGATCAGGAGACGATAGCGATTCTTTGATTGCTTGGTAGTACACCGGTCGAAGTGCTTTAGCCACTCGAGGACTATCTCGTTATCTGTCCAGCCATTAGGACTCGTCGCAATAGCCCAATCGCCCGGGAGGTTGCTTTCTCGGTACCAGTGGGCGAGGTGATATTGGCCCGCACCTATGATGAACGGCGGGATCGCTTGGCCCTCGGCATTGATCGCCTGAATGACTGTAATCCATTCCCGGTTTCCAGGCTGCACTGATTTTGGTCTTCCACGCCTTTCAGCACCTGTGACGACCATTCCGCTCGCAATAACGCCCATCATAAAGCCAGTCTCGTCAAAGTTGTAGATTTCATCAGGTCGGATGCCATACTTCGCAATTACATTTGCTACGAGCCTAAACCAGTTGCGAATAATGGTCGGATCTTCACATTTGGCTCTCTGGTAGTCATATTTACGGGGGAAATGCGTCTTGAGGTCTTTGTGTCGCTTGACGAAGTTAGAGGCCCAGCGCTTGCCGACAGGCGGCGTCTCGCGGTCGGCGAGCAATCGGTTAGCCATCTCCTCAACACAACGCAGTCGCGGGGGAAACCCTCGCGAATCCAGATCGAGAATGAACTGAACTATGATCTGTTCTTCTAGATCAGATAGTTTGCGTGATTTTGGGATAGAATCACGCGTAGAAAGGATACCCTTCTGTCGGCGATATAAAGTCCAATAACGGACCTGGTAGATGCCTGCGGCGCGTCGGAGACTTAATTTTGGGTCATTTTGAAGGGCACGAAGTGCAAGAAGAATCCTAGCCTCAATATTTGGGTCTGGCATATTTGGTGGTTGAAAATTAATTGATTAAGTTGAGAAGATGTAAATTGCGGGATTTTTTGTTGCACTCGCTTGTCTGTTGCACCCGCTTATCATGTACGTTATTATATTTAATTTACCTCTTAATAAAACTAATATATATACTTAATTTATAATTATTAGGCTTTCTTAAGAAAGTAAGATTATTTCTATTAATATTTATATTAACTTTAATATTTAAGGTATTTAAATTAAAATTAAATTAAAAAAGATTTTTACTTAAAGAATATTTAATAATAAATATTAAGCTAAATAATAATAATAATAAAGTATTAAAGAATTATTAGGGTTTAAGATTAAATAAAACTAAAGTTTAATTAATAAATAGTAATAATTTAAATAATAAGATCTTAAGGCTAAGTAATCTTAAAATAATAAATTAAAAAGAGCTAATAAGGGATTCTAGAATATATATAATTAAATAAATAAAAATATAAAGTTAATCTTTATATATAAAGATTAATTTATAGACTCTTTTTAAATATTTCTTAATAATTATAAATAAGAAAAAATAAAAATAATAATATAAAGTATTAATATTAGGTTTTTAAGTATAATATAAAATAAAAAAGAAATTAAGTTTATTAAATAAGATTAATATTTATTTTAATCTTATTTTTATTAAAGTATAATTTCCTTTATTACTTTATTAAAAAATAATAACTATAATAATATATTCTTTAAATATAAACTTTAAATAATAAAGTTTTATTTTTTATATTTTCTTTTTTATATTAAAGTCTTTATAGTTTAATATTATTATTATAATATTAAAATAAACTTTATAATAAGAATTTTTATTTTTATACTTTTTTAATAAAAAGACTTTTTAAATTTAAAAAGTAATATCTTTATTAAGATTATATCTAGGTAATATTATAATATAAATTAATAAAGTTCTATAATAAATAAAATTAAAGTTTTTAATATTTATTTTTTATATAAATATAAAATTTAATTTTCTTAAAGTATTAATTTTTAAAAATAGTTTTAAATATATTTTAAAGCTAGTATTTATTATTAAAATTTTAAGGTTTTAATAGTAATTTATAATTTATACTTTAAGATTTTAAAATTTTAAAATTTAATATTTAAGTTTATATATATTTAATTTATTATTTTATTATTTAGCTATATTTAACTTTAATATTTAAGTTAATTTTATTATTAATTTAATAAATACTTTATTCTTATAATTTAAATTTAAAGCTATTTATAAGTTTTAATTTTTTAATTTAATTATTATTTAATAGTTTTACTTATAATTTTAAAATTTTAAAATTTAATTTTAAAATTTTAAAATTACTTAAGTATTAGAATTATAATTTAAGTATATATATTTTACTTTATTTTAATAATATTAAAAGTAAAATTAATATTTTAATTTTAAATATTTATTTAATCTTTTAATTCTTAAGGTAATTAATTTAATTTATTAATTTAATATTTAAAAGTCTTTTAATATTTCTAATTATATTAAGAGGTTTTAAAAATCTATATTTAAGTATTATTTCTTTATTCTAGGATTTTTAATATACTTAATATTTAATATTTTAATTATATTAAATAATATTAAAATATTTAATATAGTATATTTAGTTTTATTTTTAATTTTATTAATTTATTAATTTATTTTATATAGTATAATATTTAATTAATAATATATATTTAATTTAAAGTAAAGTTTATTTTATTTAATTCTTTAGGTTATTTTCTTTATTTTTTTAAATTTTAATTTTATATTAATATAATATTATAATATTTATATATTATATTTATATTTAAAGTTTAAGTTTTATATATATATAATTTCTTATTATTTATAAGCTTTATAATACTCTAAAGAGTTTATATTATAATATAGTATATTTCTTTTATATATTATTTTAATAGATTATAAAGAAAGGTTTTTATATTTTTATTATTTATAAGTTATATATATTATATTAAAATTAAAATTTTAAAATCTTATTATAATATATTCTTTTAATAATATATTATTTAATATAGCTTTATAATATTAAAGTTTTTAAAGAAAAAAAGTTTAATATATATCTTAATATATAAAATAAATCTAAGAATTTAATTTTAAAAAGTATTTAAAATAGTCCTAATCTTATTACTATAAAAATAGATAGGTTATATATATATAATAAGGTTATTATATTAGCTAAGTTATTATAGCTAACTATAGCGCAGAAGGCGCTATAATAAAGGCCACTAATATAATAACTAAGGTAGGTAGGGCTAACCCCCGTAACAATCTTTAGGCGCTCAGCTCGCTTAGTCATCGCCGATGCTATCACATGCCGCCAACCAATTGCCATGGCATGATTTGTTTTGCGCAGTATTATTTATATTTATTTACACTTGTAGAAATACCTAGCTATCGACATGATACTCTACAGTTTAGATGTACAGCCAGTACCAAGTGACACATTCCATCACTGCATGAGCTACGACGCAAGCCTGAGCTTGGTCCTCTTAGACGAGGATCTTGTGATGGATCAACCGCTAGCCGTCCCGGAAGCATTGGCTTCGCTTAAAGAAAGGGGGACGACTATTTGATTCCATCTTCGCCTGACTGCGGTGAAGGTTGACTGGTGGTTGGGGAACTTTAATGTGCCGTGTTGTTGGTCTTGGGCGCCATGACCTCTTTTGTTGAGAGAACAATTGGGCATCTGCAGATCAGGGAAGTCCTAGTAAGCTGCAACTACTTAGGGAATACCATTACTTGAAACATAAAATAAACGGCAATTACTATAGGTAAGTTAAGCGCCATGAAAGGACACTTGTGAGCGAGTGTATTGACCTGCATCATCCTCTCTCTGATCCCTAGGATATGGCACGTCTACTTCTGTGGTGTGCAATAGGTGGGGTAATGGAGATCTATACAGGCCTTTTCATAGAAAGAACGACAGATATAACGTATCCTACATTCGGAAAGGGGATGATGAGATTCTAGCATCATGCCCTAGCGGAGGTGCGGCACGTAGGTAGTTAATTGATCAACTAGCCTTGTTCAGCAAAAAGTCATTAGTAGACTGCTATTACATTGGCGACACTTTTGTGTATATCTTGATGTGATGAGATTACAACTACTATCTATGCCACAAGATAGCAGTCCATTGTTTACCAGAGCCAATATGTCTAACATCTAGTCTGAACAAGTTGGGACAAGGCACTCAGTCAGGATAAGTCTGAGATCAAAAAGACTCTAGGGTATTTTCATAAGTCAAGTATACAGAACTTAGGATATATTATGGTTTGACGTTAGGATGAGGCTCTGCTTTTCGACGTGAAGTGTCATGGTATTGAAGTTGGACTTGGTACAGGGTAAATGACACCAAATCAATTGTGCTGTCAAAGACTCGCTCAGTTAAACGTCCATATGGCGTTAAACCTGTCTCTATGGACATCTTTGTCCTAATCATGAAGATTTACTTTTGGATGTTGCTTTACAACAAGTTAGCCCGGAAACTGCTCTTTGCTACTGTTGATACAAGAACATGACATTCCCAGTACTAGCAACCAACACCTGAAACAACTATTCAGGCCAACAAGATATCTGGTACTCAAATCCCAGGCCTCAATAATTTAAATCCGACATTTCATTTACATGTCTTCACATGTTATAATCTATACAAACCGTCAAGACTCATCCGCGGCGATACAAGGTCCCGTGATCCTATCCGCGGTCCAATATTCACTCCATTATCCCATGACCACCAACCTCGCCATTCTCTTTATCGAATCATGTCTTTCAGATCACTAATGTCAGAACCCTCAACACCAACCTCTTCAAATATCTGACATCCAGTCCGCGGATCCTGAACCCGGTTTCCGAAATACCCCTGGCTTACATCACATCGCCACCGTGAATCACAGACACCTCCCAAGGAACCGTATTGGCTCGTGCGGTTTTTGCCTTTGCGCCTGGCAGTTCACTCAGATACGCGATGTCCATGGTTATGGGCTCCCTCTTGCGCACTGCTGCCTACCCAGGACCCTTGTTTCTATCAACTTTACGCAAGTGATTCGACGTCCGTGTTTACGTATGGGTGTGGCGGTGCACCAGTCCCCAACTGTTCCATATCCTGACGAAATGTGAGTCATCTTTTGCCTGAACTATTACCTAGTCATATTTGACAGCTATCTAATAATTAAAATCAGGGTGTGTTTGTTGTTGTCAAGGGGTGTAATTGATATATACAATACCCAAGCATTGAAAATCATGGCAGGGGGAGAAGAGGCGAGAAATTAAAGAATGATGGGCATAATTGGGGGGGATGGATCGTTAGGCACCAAAGGCAAAAGAGATCTAATTACAAGAAAGACCCTTATCTTAGTAGGAAGAAAGGACAGCACAGACAAAAAGGGTCCAGTACATAATAAGAAGAACGAACGGTTGTTGGTCTGTGATACTGTATCTGCTCCTGCTTATACAGCAACATACGTCACTAATTTAAACGTCCATCCGCCCGCCCCCCGGGAGGCCGCATCGGAAACGGGAGACACACGGGACCCAGACCAGAAAATCGGGTTTCTTTTATTTACTCCTGCATCCGAAGCGGATCCCCGGGAGAAGAGCACGCAATCCCTCTATATTCCCGGCTGAGTGGTTAGGTGAGGTTAGGTGTGGCGTAAGCACCGCCACATATCCACGTGGCTAGAGCACCATCACTTTTTCTCTCATGCATTGATTGACAAGGGGTGTAAAAGCAAAACAAAAAAAAAAAGACCACACACATGAATTTTTGAGGCCAGCTGTTTTCGTCATGTTTTTTCTAAAATGGGTTATCATGGTAGGTTGGACAGAAAACTTGGCAGCAGAGAAGCAGACCACTTTGCACATGTGATATTTGGCATGTTTTTTAATGCAAAAAAATCTTTGGGTGATGATCACGAACTTACACCGCCCATATTAGTTTAGTTACTTCATTCGATATTGGTAAATTGTTTCTGATTTCTGTGGTCTAGGGTTATCATATCCCAGGGCTGACTTGACTGTCTGACCTTAGCTTTGCAGTGCATTCAGCCCCATGTTTTGTCTCTGGTCAAGTTTGCCCTAATTCTGTTATTGGTTCTTTTTCTTTTAACAGATAGTACAATGATAAACAAACGGTAAAGGAGGTGGTGAGGGGTGCTTATTAAAATAAAATGTGATGTGACGTGGGAAGCGGTTCTGGTTCCCGACGTGCAGACAGTCTAACTCTAGTGGAATCCATTTAAGCAAACTTGGGGTCTAAAATACTAGACTTTATTGCATATTATTGGCTGTCATCAATCAAATCTAGGATTTGTTCTGCGGCCGGACCCGACAACCCTCGAGGTATGAACAACGCAGACAACACCATCAGAATCCAAAACTCCAAAACCGCTGGGCATGAACGCATCTGAGCCTTGAACTAGAGGGGTTTTTCGTCTCTACTGTCACAGTATGACTCTTCTTTTTCTTTTAGAGAAACCAGGATCAGGTTCATCTCTTACGCGCGAAACCGCTGATGCCGTGCTAGACTGTACATACAGCAGTCTTTAGTCTACTCCATCATGATGCATCACGTTGTCGCTCCAACGGGATTGTTGCTTCCATCGTAAAGACCCTCTTTTGCTCATGCATGCATGCAGCTGCGTGTCTTGCCCTAATGACCTTGGATCGCGAGACACACACCATTATTTAGACGCTATCGTGCATTCTGGAAGAGTTTTCTTCTTGTCCTGTCCAATCTTTGGTGCGAACAAGCAGAAGCAAAAAAAAAAAAAGTTGACATGATCGACCCTGTCGAATAGCGGAGGGCGCTATAACCGGGCGCTGCATTCTAGTTCCGCGATCTTTAAAACGGCCGTGTTTTGCGGTGTGCTTTGGATCGTCGGCGCTTGTTCTCATCTTGTGTTAGTTCCTGTATCTGTATCTGTATGTATATGTAAATGTATGTATATATCTTTGGCATTCGAGACACTAGCCTCAACTGCACGCCATGAGACGCAGCAGCAGCAAATATGGATGATATCTTTCCGTAGTACACACGTAGGTAGTAATACACCCGATTATCTGAGCTCCCATCGAACCGTTTCACTTGACAGCAGGCAGATATGGATCCGTGGGATCCTGCATACGTCACAATGCGGACAGCTCTGGGTTTTGTATGCCTTCAGCCTTGGCCATTTGGTGACCACGTCGTGACAGTAACCTAGCTAAGGGTCCGCTCCTCGAGTCCTTGTGTCCTATTCGGTTCAGCGATTGCAAGCGCTGTACTTGCTTGAAAGCGGCCCGTCTCCAATAGAGCCCCGCGATGGTGCATCCCATCAAAGGTGCGCATCCGAGCAATGGGTACCGTCTTTTTTCTAAGAGTCGGTGAGAGATACGTCAAGCCAGAAAAATTCTGAACCGCCTTGCTATTGTAAGTTTGCTGTAGCGTGTCTCCAAGTCTGCAGTAGTAGTAGGCTTAGCTGTTTGGAGGGGACCAACCGAGGGGAATCCTGGATGAGCCCTATTTTTCGATTTATTTTTGGGGTCATTATTGCTTCAGATATGATATCGTCGCTAGGCTTGGCGAATGGCGATGATGCTGTTGGGCAAGGGTAGAAACAAAAGCACCAGCCAGCCTGTCAAATCGACCCCGAGTCTAGAAGCGTATTGGACATGACATCCACATGGCAAAAGTCCTGATGAAAAGAAACTCTTTGTCCTTTGTTCCAGCTTACACGCCGGGGGTCAAGCTCTGCTGCCTCTACCTCTATCGTGAAGCTTGATTGACGCCGGTGCACACAGCAACGTGTCTGCTAGACCAGGCAGTGTATGTGGTGGATGCCAATCGGCATCCATCTTTGGGGTGCATGCGGGACCGATATGACGGGGCCGCGGGTTTATTTGGACATCAACACACCAGACCAGAGGGTACACGCAGCGAGCTGCAGATACTGTCAGCCAGCATCAAGCGAAGGCTGTTATGAGTCACCGTCTCATCCACTTGGAGAGGCAGCCATTGTAAGAGAGAATCTCCGTCGGTGAACAAACATGTTGTTCACAGAGACGACCGAAGGTGCCGAGCATCGAGCGATGAGTTCGCGATGCTATGGATCAGTCATTTCGGGAATAACAGACTTGACAAAACAAGGCTTTTGTTACGATTCTACCCGCAAGAAAGAGCATCTTGCGAGAAAAATCAGACTCGAGAACCAGAGGAGTAAGAAATTTCACATCCGAGCTTTTTGACCAGGTTTGCATCCAGGGCTGTCCAGGACTGCATGTAACAAGGATGGTGATGGGGATTTTATTCCACCCAAATGGCCGACAACAACAAGACCATCAACATTGGAAAGAGCATGGTTCCCATACGCCGCAAGGGCGTGTGCGTCTTGATGTTGGACATACATATCCATTTCCAGCCACAAGCTTTGCCGCGCAACAAGTTAACACAGATTTCCTTCTTTGAAACAGTAGTCAATCAAGAAACTGCAAGACAAATGTTGGTGCCCAAGCTGTCCATCGCAATACTGTCGTTTGGTTACCCGTGTGAAAAATAGTCCTACATAATTTACCTGGACTCGGCTGTGCACCACATGCCGACAAGGAATCATGATAAAAGACAAGGACAAGGCGCTGTGCTCACATCCATTTTCTTATTATTATTAGCGTATGAAACACGGTGCCCAGCAGGATAATTACATCGTAGCGTTGGGCCGCGATTTTATCATTACCGGCCGGGCCCAACGTAGGGGCGTGCGGGGTGTGTCGAATGTAAATTGATCAAATCCGTCGACCCATTCATTATCTCTGGCCTTAATTTCGGGCCCATCAGCTAAGGTCCAAGGTCCAAGGTCAAGGTCAAGGTGAGGAAAGCTCAGACCGAACGCCCGGGTCTCGTCAACCTCGCACACTGTATTGTCGCATTCTCGACCCTGATTAGGGTTGTGCTGGCATTGCGTTGTCGTGGTGCTGTCCTGGTCTTATTGCGAGGACCAGTGCTCAGTCTCAGTGATGGGAATCCTTGTTCCAAGACACTGCACACTGACCGATTTTTGGATATTTAACATTGTGGGCGCCATCCCACAGACGCACACAATTCTTTTTTTTCAATCAAAATGTCATGTAAATAAAAAATCCTGATAATATTAGCAACGAGACCAGACGACTGGGGTTGAAGCTGGGTAATGTTTGATGCAGACTCCATCCGGCTGTCGTCCGTCATCCGCGCACCCACTGAACAAACCTCGGGAGCCTCTTGAGCCTCTGAAAGGACAGAATTTCTCCCCGCATCCCGTCCCAAGACTCCATTCTCGTGTCTGGATCGCTGAAGCCTTTGTCATTGTGGATGCCTTAGGGCAAGTCGTCAGTGCAAGGGCCGCTAAATCAGTGACCGAATTCTGGGACTCAGGCACGCGTTTGGACGTCGACGCATGGACCTGGTCATGTTGGACCCAAGTCAGGGTCTCCTGGCCACGCCCGTCCAAACTTTGTATCCCCCCTGGCAATGAGCACAAGGTCCGGCTGGTTGACACTGTTTCTGCTCTGCAGCTCCATCCTCCGGCTCCAGGAATTCTTATCCACCCCCTGCTTGTCCGTCCCAACACCAGCCTCTACAAACCCTATCCATGGACAAGTCCGGGATGATTGATCAAATCCCCTACCCCTGTCTTCGGGGCACAGGTAAACTTCGGTCCGGTCGTCCATAGAAAGCCATTGTGTCGTAGAAATGACAGCCGGATAAAAACATCTAGGATCCTGGGAGTTAAAAGCAAAGGAGGCCAGAGCGTTGACACTCGCAATCAAAAGTTGATTTCATCGGTCCGGATTCGGACGGACAAGATAATTGTGTCTTTCCCAGTCTTGGAATCGGAATCGCTAGAGAACCCGACTGAAATAGCCCTCGACACACTTCAAGCGATTCGGGTCATGTATGTCATCGTGATTCAACGTATGCCCTTGACAGCAGGGATTTAAATGGCGAGAGAAAAGTTTTGCGATTTTGATCCATATGTAAGACGTTTGAAGGAGTGGTCACAAAGTGCCTGCAGGTCTGAGACGTTGTGAGCAATCAGAATGCCCATGATGGACTGTGAGTCTGTGAGTCTGTGAGACACAAACTTCAATTCCCATGGCCGATGGTTCGCGGTCTTGCGCCCAATCAGCACGGCAGATCGGGCAACAAAGAGCAAAGGCCAGGCAAGCAGGGAGCGAGGCCTCGGCCCATCAATCAAGTCGATGAAAGACGAGTACTAGAAGCAGCACGGCTCCCTTGTTCGTCGCCACATTTCGGAACAGGATCTGAAAATGGGAGGCCGTCAAGGGCGGATATGACTGACATGAAGGGGCAATTTGCCATTAACAATGCAGTCACTTAAAGGGCGGCGCGACCGAGCGTCTGTCATATCTAAAAAATAGTTAGCGCGCGATGCCTCGAGACAAATAGCCTCGACTGAAGAAAGATGCGGAATTGGAATTTGACGAGGGCTGTGATTGAAATGGAAGAATGGAACAAACTGCGGCTCACAGGGACGCTTGTCCGTCTCTGGGAAGAAGGACGTCGGCGAGTGTGTTTACATCACCTTTAGTTTAGTGTCGTTGCGGTTGCAGGCCGATGAGGACTGGAAACGACCCTATTCGCGAGAGGATTCTCCATTGCAGGGTTTGACATCTGTCGTCTCCGCTTCCGCGCTTCAACCATCCAGTCACTACGAACCGAATGCACGATCTGTCATGTCAGTCTCCATATCCATCTTTGTTTGGCCCCCGCCGTTCCGTGCGGAGAAGCTGTCGAAAGCCGGCCGATCCACTGGTTCATCGGTCAAGTCAGTCGCGTGGCATGGCATCGCGTCTGTTGATGCAACAAATGATTGTTTAACGTGGTTTTGGCGAGCTGATGTAAGGGTGTCTTTTGAGATGCTTGCCATGCAAGGGCATGTTCTCCCGCCTTCTCAAGCACGTTCTTTCGCTTCGTCGGCCATGCGCAAGTGATAATCTAGGACTCTGGAATCAATAATGTAACCGGCAGGGTTGCAAAACTCCATCATTTCTGAAAGAGGAAACTTGACAAGAACACAAACATCCTCCGCTTCGACCCGTATTCGTAAGCCTGGGGGGACTCATCACATGCATTTTACTCTGATGTGCACCCTCGAATTAACGACAGCGTTTGCCGATTGGCAGTAACCGAATTCACGGCGTTTATTGTGCGGCGTGATGTGATGCGGAGAAGTTGCAGTAATATTCTCGCCTGGCAGTGGATGAAAGCACCCGTCACAAGGGAAAGGATATGCATGAGAGAGCACTTGGGGAATCGGGGAAGGTGCAAGGTGGGATACCCAAGATGCACGACACCATCGCTCCTGCTGCTGATGTATGCGAACTTGCACCATCCAATGACATCGTCATGACACTTGAACGTCAGCAATAATGACCGTGTGATGGTTTAATTGATGGTGTGAAGAGCCTCAGGCTGATTGATAAAACGTCAAGGTCTTTCCTGATTTTTACATCAATCTCGTCCCGACAACTCCTACGACTACAGTAATTATTAATTACTGCGGGCGGCACAGCTCTTACTTGCGGAGTTTATCATTCATCTCTCCGCCACCGTGACAGTTACTTTGTACGAGAATTACTGTTACCTAACGGTGTCACTCCGTATAATTCAAGACCAGGAAACCCATCACCAGATTCAACTTACCAAGGCTTCTTGCAAGGCTCGCAACTCTATTACTTGTCTTGCTTGACCTTGATTCGCGATCAACCATTCCAGGCTCCAGCCTTGTTGACATTTATCAACACTTTTAAATCCCCGGCAACCAGTGGATTACTCACTCGCAAGACAAGGTCCAGCCATACAACAACAGTCCTGACTCGGCTGACACTCAGGGCAACGACTCCAGGTGGTAGCCTACCGGTAGCCTTTGCCAGCCTCGCGTCGCACTTGTGCTCTTGACTGATAGTGTTTGCATGGGTTCCCGGCAAACGGTGCCCCAACAAGGCCATCATAACATTTTTTGGAATCCTTCCGTTCGTTTGGCCGCTCGGTTGCGTCAGCTTCGTATTCCCGTATCTTAACTACTCTACGCTACACTAATCTAATCTAATATCATACATCAGAAAAGGTGCCCGCCCAGGGGGTGTAACGGTCTACTGAGCGCCCTGGCCTTTTGAATCACACCGAGCTGACCCTTGTTGGTCCGTTGCCGCCAGCGCGCCTAGAAGCTCGAGGAGAAGGAAAAATTTTCACCGGAACAGAATTGCGGGCATCCGGGTACGCAAGACGTTGGGATTTTTTGGATTTTGGATCCAGGCCGTCAATCTCGCTTACTGCCCGCCGGTAAATTCAACTGGCATTCTGAGTGGAGTTTATCTCTTTTTGGAAGACCTGGCGAGTCCTGCAATCGAATTTTTGGAACAGGGGGAATGGCAAGAGGTGTGCGATTTGGGCAAGACATTGAGTCCAAGAAGCAACATTCTCACAGCAGCAATCAAACACCGCCTTTATTACGAAAACCCTGTCCTGTATGTGGTAAGTGGTTTTTTTCATGTCTCGTCGAAAAAGTTTTGTTTTGTGGCTTTGCTTCTTTTTGATGGATCAGCTCAGTTTGCAGAATTTTCTCTCCTCATCCTGGCAACACTCTTCTCCTTGCATATAGTGACTGGCTCCCGTGTTACAAGAGAGCAAGGAGAAATACCAAAAAAGAAAAGAAAAGAGGCTCACAAGAAAGGGGAAGTTTGAATTGTGTGCGTTGTGTGTGTGTGCGCACTATCCCTGGTGTCGCCTGTCTTGTTGTTGAGAGACAAAGAAGCAGTGCGCCACTATGCACACACCCATGGACATTGTGAGCTGAATTGGATGGAAAAGCAAATCAAAACACCTTGTCCTATTTTTCATGCTATTTTTTTTTTCATTCTCCTTTTCACATGAAAAAGGTTGCCTCTTTTATATCGAGCCTAACCTATGGTTGTGGTTATTTCTTATTGCCCCTTTTATCACGGTTTGCCTCTTGATATGAAAGCTGACGAGTGACGAAAGGTTGAGTCATAATTGCGCGTGAGTACTCGAGTTTGATTCATAATTGATCAGACCTGAAATACCAGTACCCAACAAGAGTCAAAGAGAGGAATTAGGTTTCTGTCTCCTGTGGCAGCGGTAGGGCGTTTATCAAACCACTACCTACTGTCTGCATGGATTTGCGACAGAAAAAATAAAATAAAAACTTGGCCCGCACGCAGCGCCCGCGCCGCATTGCCTGCAACTGCCTGCAACTGCCTGCAACTACCTGCAACTGCACTGCACTACACTTTACAGCGGTGTCGGTACAGACTGCGTCACCGTTTTGGCTCATTTCGCCAAACGAATCTGAGGCCAGTGCGCCGCACGTTGACTTTGCTGGTTGGAGAGAAATTGAGCCACCAACGCACAGTCCGGAATTTTGACTGCTCTTACACCCTGATCCTGATTATCAATACTTTACAAGCTGCATCTGCCTGCACCAGCAATACAATAACACTGCCCGCCTCTCTGAGTCATATTCCAGTTGGTTCCAGGAGCGACCAGGAGCATCCATCTCATACAATCTCGAAAAAGACTCGCAAATTAATTAACCCATCATACTCTAAATAAATCACTACTCAGTGAACCGCAGCGCTGCATCGCAGTCTGCACGCATCGCACAGTCTGTACTACATCAGCCACTGCAAGAAAAACGACAAAAGGGAGAAAAGAGTACAAAGTGCAATTGCAAAGCCTGCATAAGCCAGGCTCCCCTGTCTCTCACTGAGTGACTCTTTCACACCCTCACGAGCCTGCGGCCTCTGGGCTCTCACCCCCTGCCCCTAAACCTAGTGTACCCCCCCTTGTCTTTTCTTACTCAACCCCGGTTGCGCCCCTCCTCCCACTAGCGTCCTCCCCTGTCATCACCCGCTAAAGGCAGGCAGGTTTGGGAGTCGACCGTGCGTGCGGTGTCCACTGGAAAGACGCACACAAATCTCTCGCTGGGCCCGACATCAGTATATATCTAGCCCACCACCCACTCAACCCTCCTTTCCTCTCTTTTACACGTATCTTGGCGATTGCCAATCACAAAGTCCCCCCAAAAGAGTTCATCAACGCTTTATCAGCACGTCGTTCATCGACGTCATCGCTCATTTTTATCTCTAATCACAGCTGGATCTCTCCAGCTTCTTCTCATCACTACTACCGGGTTCCAACGGATCTGGTGCCTATTCCTCCAAGTTGAGGAGAGATATAATACCCATTGGTCATGTTCGCCGTCGAAAAAGAATCTTCTAACCTCTTTTCTTCCGACTACATACCGAGGTGACGGGCTTATACCATCACCTTTCCTTGGGCGTCTCTTCCCCGGCGCATCTTGATTGTTGAATCTGCTTGCATGCAGTCTTGACATTTCTGACAGCCATCTCAACTTACTCATTAGAAAAATTATACCACAAAAACAAAACTCGAACAACCAACCGACGAATCCGTGAGCGAAACAAAAACCCAACAACTGCGGGTGCTCGGGAGGAGAGCAGTTGTTTGAAAGCCTGGAAACAGTGGATGTCAGCTGGACATCTTTTCACAATATCATGAGTTACCACTCTCCACGAACTCCTGGATCGACCCCGATCCACGACTACGACAGCTACTCGAGGATGTCGTCCGCAACACCTACCCCTTCACCGAGGCCAACCTGGGCAGACTCAACTCCCAGGCGGCCAGCGACGCGAGTGGCCCATTCACGGTTCAACAGCTACTCTCAGGCTAGCGATTTCAGCCCTCGTCCTCCAAAGGACTCGCCTCGCTACAACAGCAACGGGCAATATAGCACGGCAGATGTGAGTCCCAAAACTTCTTCGTCGCGCAGGCCTTCCGAGTCATCTCCGCGCTCCAAGCGCGACCGCCGATTCTCTTTTACCTATGTCCGGGCTTCCACTCCTTATGGAGAATCCGACGAGGACGAGATCATCGAGGCGCTGGGACATACCTATGTGCTTCCCGCACAGTCCCGCTCCAAGAACCATCATCACCGCAGATCCGCTTTCCTACCTCGAGACTTTGATGATGACCGAGGACGGTACACTAATTACGACGACTACCTGCAGGGTGCTACCACAGTCGGCTACGATGAAGTCTACACACGAGAGGCCGCTTCCGTATTCCAGTCGCCTCAATCTCGACCTCCTACAAGCTTCGGCCACAACCGTCGCTCCTCCACCGTCGTCCCTCCCTCCCGTCCTCAGACCGTCCGCCCCGGAAGCTCGTCCCACCGCAGCACCACCACCAAGCCGGTCTCCACCCCCTCCACTCCCAAGGCCACCGAAGCCGATGCTCGCAAGCACCGCATCCCCACCGGATACTCACTCAAGAACTGGGACCCTGCCGAGGAACCTATCCTACTCCTCGGTAGTGTCTTTGACGCCAACAGTTTGGGCAAGTGGATCTATGACTGGACCGTCTACCACCAAGGTCCTGCCACTCCCATCTCTGACATGGCCGGCGAGATGTGGCTTCTTCTTATCCAGCTCGCCGGTAAGGTGAAGAGAGCTGAAGAGACTGTCGGCCGCGTCCGCGTACCCGACAACCGTGACCTCGTTGAGGAATTCATCGAGGCCGGTGAGCGTCTCACTGAGAAGCTCCGTTCTCTCCTCAAGGCCTGTGAAGCTCCCATGCTCAAGGCTGCTAAGCGCAAGCAAGCTGGCCTCGGCAAGAATGCCGGTGTTGAGTTTGTCGAGACCCTCTTTGGTCGTGACCGTGAACTCGACAAGACGGAAAAGTTTATGCAAAACGTGAGGCTCTTCAACCTTCGCTTTGACGCCAACTGTGAGGAAATTCTCAGGAACCCTACCAAATAATCGGACCACACTATACCCAGGATCCAGGACCATGATGAACATGTTTCTGCTTTTTACCTGACCACTACCTATACCCATGGATTCCTATGATACCGGCCAGTAACAATTACCAAAGCTCGCCGGACTGGACCATACTATACCCGTTGTATACTACCACTTTCGCTGGAATCCCATGGATACCCTCACCACTTGGATTTCTTATTTTCTTTTTTCACGACTATGTCCATCTCGCCCCAGGGAAGCGATTTCTTTTTATTGACTTGGCAATTATTATCAAAGACACCAAGAATCAAGGGGCGACCTGTACCACCAGCAATGCAACACGCGAGCGCGCACAGAGGGGAGTGGATCGATATCAAGGGGATTTCTTTTTCTTCCAATTCGAGATACCCATTGTTTATTTCCATTTGGAATGAGGCGAGCAAGCGAGCCAAAGCTATACGGCGAGAAGAAAGATAGCAACGAACGAGGAGAGGGATCGACAGGACACGGCGATTATTTTATCGTTGTGGAATTTTTGTTTCGGAGCTTGGATATCTTTTTGACACTTTATCTTTTCTTTGTCTTCTTTTTTTGCTCTTTTTGATTGGGATCAGCGCGTTAGGATAACAAAAGTGATTCGCACTTAGAACGGACAGTTTTACTACACGGTAATTTGGAGGATCTAACGTCTTTAACGTTCCTCATTGATGGATTTTTGGAAGCAACGCCCCTCATGCACTTTTATTTAGATGGGTATGAGAGGAAAGGAGTTGGGGAGCCAAGGATATGGCTGGGCTATTGATTATACCACTTTCAAGTTGGATATTATTTTGATCGGGCTTTATTTTAATTAGGCAAAAAAATCGCAAACTTATTTACACTATCTGTTTCTTGAGTGATGTCTGTATTTGATTCGGTGATGTATTGAATTGAATGACCATGTCTCGTGATGACCAAAGTACCTGATGATATTCGTAACTTGTTCCTGTTTTAACTAAAACCCCGCGAGAGGGGTAACTAAATGGCTTGGGGTTGTGTTTGTTTTTGAGGCACATTACTTTCATGTACAAGCATGGATTAGAGTTATAGTGAGGTCATGTCATGAACAAGCTGGCCCTGGTCAAGCCTGTTTTTTCCCCCTCAAAATGGTTTTTGTTTCTGAGGGGGGAAGTGATGTAATTCAGAGAATTGAATTGTGATAAGCCATGTTGTTTCAGGTTTTGAGGCTTGGAACTCACACGACTCATGTATTTTACTGGGATTCTGATTATGAGGAGGAATGTGAGAAACGGCGAATGGACATGGATGGGGCTTGGAATGAAAACGAATAATGTGAAACGTAACGGATTACTCGTGTAGGTTTGCCGATTAAAGAGCCACTAAAGCGTTATGCCACTTCGACTCGTTTAAAAGGTAAAATACGACTGCATACTGTGATAGTGGCTTGCGTAGGTACTAAGTTGGTGGTTCTAGGGTGCTGTAACTAGGTAGGTAGTTGCTTCATGGTGCTGTAGTTCATCCAGGGTGATGGATGGAGGTGTGGCTGCAGCGAAAGCGGCTACAAGGCCAATCGGTAAAAGTGTCATTCATTCATGGTTCTTCTTTTCTCTTTCTTACTCCCACGTGTACAGTTGGAGGGGGTCAGATTGATATGCTGCATCTCGCAGTTCATGTGATATCATATCATAGCTAGCAGTAGCGATTAGGGTAGTATTATTTCTGGGTTTCCTTTTCCTTTGCACCTGAGTTTATACATTAGTACTCTATCAGGTATTATCCCTGGATTTGCTTACAGTTGTACAGTACCACCACCCTCACTCAATCCTTTGCAATTATCCCGGACCGAACCTTGACACCCACTTCTTCTGTCTGTCTTTTTCCGGTTTTGGTCAAATGTGACAGGATTTATCTTGTCACCGGCCCGTGAGGCGTTTAACTCACGGCGACGCCCGTCATATGTAATGAATGAATGGGGACGAGGTTGGAAACATATGTACATCCAGTTTGACACAATGCATCCAGCCGTCATCATCACACACCCGGGAATTGATTATAGTTACTCAAATTGTAACGGATGACAGCCGTGTAACCCTCACTGCTGGATTCATACCCAAGCTGCGAGGAGGCTCAGCGCAGGATGCAGCTTGATTAATTTAGAACCGCTGTCAGGTCAGATAACAAGGTGCACAGCGTCAGCAGTGCATACATACAAGGCTGAGTGAGAAGTTATTAATTATAGCGATACGGATACAAACATGACACTTATTAATTATCATGTCTCTTTTATTAATTAATCTCCCCGTACTACCAAGAGCTGAAATACACAAGTGTCACAAACGTTGCACTCGTCTGATTTGTTTGCTAGCCGCAATACACGAAATCTATTCATCCAGTCTTGCCTGTGATACCTTGACACGTTGAACGGGGTCTTGTGTGTCATTTGAGTTACCTACACGTAACTAAAACTTCTCCAGATCTGATGGTTTTAGTTGTTCCTCAGCCTTGTAACGCTAGATCAGGGTCACGAGCACACGACTAGATCTAGATCAGCCGAGCTACAACGTCCAATGAGTTTACACTCCGACGTTGCAGCACAAGAGGCTCCGTTTGGTCCTCGTCTAGGTGAATCGCATATATGCCCTCTTTCGTCGCGGGTTCTACATCACGCTGTTGTGAATCGCCGATGTATACCATCTCGTGCGGCTGAATCGCAACATGATGTAGGACTTTTGCAAAAAGTCCCGAGATTTTGGATACACCAAAGAAGTTTGTGGTGGCGAGAAAGTCAATGTACTGTTGGATACCCAAATCTCGAACTGCTCGCTCTTGAGCATCTTGTGGGCCTTCAGTGATGACGACAATCTTGCGATCAGATCTTTTGATCGCTTGGAGAAGCGAGATGGCTCCTGGTTTGAGGGTGAGGTTTGCGACGAGAACACGTTCGTAATCGTGTAGTAATTCGTCAATGCAGCAGCAATCGTGGTCCAATCCGAAATGACCCAACGTGGCAGTAAAGCGGGCTCGACGATAATCGTGGGAAGTCTTTCCGTCGGTGAAGGCATCGGCGGTACCTTGTCTGAGGATGATGGAGTATCTTTCTTGGAGATCTTCAAGTGTTGGTTGGTTCTTGTTGGCGATTTGGGTGAGGCAGTGTGTTGTTGCTGCACGACTTGCCTTCCGGAATTCATGGAGTGTGTCGTCTAGGTCGAAGCCGAACCAGGTCTTGGACTGCAGGATATTGCGTAGTTTATCTGTGTCCGAGTCCATTGCTTGTGGTGTTTTCGGGGGTGTTGTTTAGCAGGTAACGAATGAGGGTGTTGAGTTTCTAGCAGCATGAGAAGTGGGTGCGAAGGCGTGATCGTAGAATAAGAGTCATTCACTTGGATAAATACCGTTTTAAACGGTTGGTATTGCATCCGGTATCGCCATCTCATGTTCAGTGGTTTATTGGCTTTATTATCAAGTCGTGATAGAATCGACAGACTGCTGCTCTCTGGTAGGCGGGCTAGTGGGTAGAAGAGTAGACTTTAGGGTACAAAAATAAATAGCCTAAAAAGCCTGGTCTAAGTAGCATAAAGTGACCTACTAATTTCGTCTCTCATATTTATAGCGGCCATCCCCTAAGGGCCAGGAAGCTCCACCAATCACGACTCCGCATTTATTGATAACAGTAGTTCACCACGCTGCGAGACAGAAATATCAATTCCAAGATCAATTAATTAATGTAAATCTATGTCTATATTCAAGCCGTATCACGTATTTCCATCCATCTATTATCCATTTTATTCGTTTCATTTTTTAACGACGGTTGAAGTTGAGGAATCGACTCGCCGTAACAAGAATGATCAAGTTGCTCACAATAAAGCAAGCATAGATACCCAAATCTCTCCAACGGTTATCAAAAGAGAGATTGAAAGTACTGTAGAACTCATCTCCAATCTTGTAGGCACAGTACTCACAGTCTTGAGTGCTGTTACTCACAAGGTAACCGGCCCCACCATTCTCGAAGAAGGGCTCCATGTACTCGCCACAAGTCATGTTAGGAGGCGCACTGAAGGCGTTCAACTCGCCCTGCTTGCAAACCACTTCAACTCCATGAAGAGCAGTTGTTACCATGCCTCCTATAAGCCTCGTGAAGGGATCTAATTCATAAAGCCATGCCCTCCAGAAACCGGGCATTTGAGGAGGAGGGATCGTGACACCACAGAACAAGGCGAAGACAATAATTATGAGTGGGTCGAACTGACTCGAGATAAAAGGCGAAGGTGTGATAGAAGCAAGACCTTGTCCAAGAGTGACAGCAAAGATCTCAGTGATGAGAACCATGAGAAACTGGTAACCAGCGCGGGAAGGGTCAGTCTGGAAGCCAGGCATGAAATACAAAGGCAGGTAGAAAGCCACGGCACAGATGATCGAGTATGGCATCTCAGCCAGGACAATGCTCGAGGTAAACACAAAGGGCGAGTACATCTTTGAGGACTGCTCTCTGAAGAACATAGCTCGCTTGATGTGGAAGAGAACCTCGACCTGAGTAATGATCAAAGCAGGAAGAACGGTAACCTGGAAGATGATGAAAACACGGTTCTGTAGGGAAGATCGGGAGTCGTCCAGGTTGAGGTACATAAGACCAGTGATGAGAGCGACTGCGACGTGGGCAAAGATACGGGTGAACAGGTAGTTGGGCATTCTCCAGAACGACCGGAACATGCGAGTAGAGACGACCTTCAGCTGGTGAGCAAAGGGTGAAGCGTATTCTTTCTCCATATCAGCGTTCTTGGCATTGGAACCACCAACAGCTTCCTGACGCTCGCGCTTGAGACGGATGATGGTCTCCTTGACTTGAGCAAGCTCAGCGCTGTCTTCCCAGATATCAGCCCAGTCACGGTTTCCAACGCGAGGAGCACTTCCAGCACCAATAGCCTCAAGCATGAACTCGGCAATGTTATCAGTAGGCTTGGCAACAGCACCGTGGGACTCAAGGTAGCTTCGTAAAATATGAGCATCTGAGCCAATATCTCCGAAGTAGACGGTACGGCCTCCACGCTGGAGGAGAAGAAGACGGTCAAAGTTCTCAAAGAGGGCGGCGTTGGGCTGATGGATTGTGCACAGAATAGCCTGACCCGAGGCAGCGAGCTTCTTGAGGAAACGGACGATATTGAAGGCACTCTGGCTGTCAAGACCCGATGTAGGTTCATCAAGGAAAAGCATCAGTTCGGGCTTGGCAGCCAGCTCGACGCCAATGGTGACACGCTTGCGCTGTTCGACAGTGAGGCCGAATTCAGGGGTTCCAATGATGGCATCGGCGATGGACTCCATCTCAAGAAGAGAGATAATCTCCTCGACGTAGGCGTAGCGCTCTTCCATGGGTACGTGGTAAGGTTGGCGGAGTTCAGCGGAGAATCGGAAAGCCTCTCGGACAGTCTGTGTAGGCTCATGAACATCGAGCTGTTCAGCGTATGAAGTAGAACGTTGGAATTCCTTGCCAGGTGCGATGGCATCCACTAGGATATCTCCATGAATGACTCCAATGTTCTTACGGGCGGCGAGGACGTCGAGAAGAGTGGTCTTTCCAGCACCCGAGGCACCCATAAGAGCAGTGAGCTCACCAGGACGAACATAACCAAAGACATTGTTGAGAAGACGACGAGTACCACCTGGAACGGGGACATCGTAGTTGAGGTTCTCCCAGGTAAGGACACTCTCAGACTTGATAGAAATCTCAGATCCTTCTTCGTTGGACTTGTCCTTGCGTCGAGCATCACGCTTGGCAATAAGCTTCTCGTTCAAAGCCTTACGCTCCTTGTTAGGCTTGGAGAAGATGGTAGCTGCGTTTCCACCCATGCCAAAGTTGACGAGTTCACCGAGAGCAACGTTGAGAATGAGGAAGAAGATGATAAGAGCCAGGACAATGCCCCAGTTTCGCCAAAGATCGCCGGGGTAATAAGAGAAGCCCTGAGCAACGTAGTCACTACCGGAGACGAGTGTGGTTCCGGCCTTGGATCCGGCAAGGGTACAGACCTGGTAGTCAATGTCGGTGTACCCGGGACCGGAAGGGATCAAGCTATCGGCTGTGCACTCCATGTCGATTCTCTGGAACTCGTTCATCATCATGGAACTGAAGCTGAGACCCAAGATATTGATCCAGAAGATCCATCGCAGCCAGACTTGCTCTTGTGCGTATTGGATGATGTATCCTGATGTGACAACGAAGAGAGTGATGACAATAACTGCAAACTTGATGGCATAGTCGAAATCAGGCGAAACACAACCGATGATACGGAAGAAAAGGGTCATTCCAATATTTCCAGAAAGGATCATCAAAAAGAAGGTAAAGAACGCCCCAGCGTCGCGTACAAGATTCGTCATAAAGTAAACGATGATGCAGAAGAGCAGAATCTGACTAGCAGCAAAGACCTGATCGACAAAGATCTGCGCAATCCAAAGAGCAGAGGGTCTATGGAAGGCATAGGCCTTGTGCTTATTGACAATAGCTCGTCCTGTCATAGTACCCGCCAGCTCGGAGAAGGCTTGGAAAGCGTTGAAGAGTAGGGCGATGAAGAGAAGACCACCCTTGGAAAAGGCACTGGCTGAGTTCTTGCCGAGATCGAGATATAGGGTTCCGAGGACGATGGCGATGACGATACTGCGGAACCAACCAAAGAATAGGTTGAAACGATCCTGCAGCTTGAGAGTGAACTGGCGCTTCATGAGGGCCCAGACTTGAAGATGGAAACCGACTTGGTAGATGGATCGCTTGGAAGTGCCACGCTTGCTCTCCTTGACAGCCATCTGGAAGTCGTTATGCGTATCGGTCTCCTGTGTGAGAGAAGCCTTGTACTCAGCCATCTCGGCATCTAGAGACTTGAATGCATCGGACTTCCTGAAGGCCTCGGCCAGGGTCTCGGGGTCGTGGGGAGCGTTAACCTGAGATCGACCAGGGGCGTACTCTCGTTCCCATTCGTCAGTACAACCAGTCAGGTAATCGGCGCTAGTTTGACGAGGTCGAGGAGCAAAGCCGAGACTTTCAAAGTAGGTGCGGGCGGTAGAGGCAGGGCCGAAGTAGACCTGTTTACCACCGTCGATGACCAAAACCTTGTCGAAAAGGTTGTAAATGTTCTCGGAAGCCTGGTACAAAGAGACAAAGGTAGTTGTTTTGTACAGGTTGGTCTGAATTCGTAGGGACTTGGCGAAATCTAGCGCAGTACTGGCATCGAGGCCGCGAGTGCTGTTATCCCAGGAGAGTACCGCAGCGTTGGTAATCATACCCTCTGCAATGCTGACTCGCTTCCTCTCTCCGCCTGAGACTCCGCGAACGAAATGGTCTCCAACAATAGTGTGTCTGGTGTGTTCGATGTTGAACATCTTGAGAAGCATGGTGATGATGCTCTCCTTGAATTCTTCCTTGGACATATTGCCTGGTCGTTTCTTGGGCATCTTGGTGTCAATTGCGAAACCGAGGGTCTGTTCTACTGTAAGAGTAGGATGGTGGATGTCGTCTTCGGCGTTGTAGACTGCCTCTCCGCGGTACTGGTCGAAGTCGGTATTCTGCCAGGGTCCGTAAAGGACTTCGCCCTCGACGGCAGTATATCCATAACGCTGATTGGCAATGGCCTTGAGGAAAGTCGTACATCCGGAGCCGGGCTTGCCCAGAACGAGAATCATCTCACCGGGCTTGCACACACCGCGGAACTTGTCGAGGAGTGCAACCTGGGGAGGCTTGGGACCGAGACCGAGCATGTTTACGACGGGCGTAATGACATCGAAGAAGCCGACGAAGGCGTCAGGAAAGGTAGGCACAAAATTTGACATGCCGCTGAAGCCCTTGACAGTCAAATCATCCCAGTAAACACCAATGTGCTTTGATTTGATTCCAGCCTCCTTCTCGCGATCGAGACCTCCACGAAGAGCCGCCTCTAGATCAAAGAGGGACTCGACCTCGGCCTCATCCTCAGCAGCAGCATTCTTCTCAGGGTCTGCGTTGCTAGCTCTGCTCTTTCTGCGGCTGGCGCGAGAGACACCAGTAAACTCACGCTGAAGCTCTGCAAAGTCGGTTTCAGCCTGTTCAATGGAGACACCAACGTTCTGTGTCTTGTCATGTCGGCCTTCAGCACGGGTAGAGTCGGTCTCGATGGAGTTGCGGTAGGCAGGGTCGGCCTGATCAGTATGATGGTTGGCGGCGATGGCCTCCTCGGCCTTTCCGAGGTCTCTTTCAGCCATTTTGAGTAGAGGAAATTGTTTGCGACAACTGGCCGAATATGATTTCTTCTGTAACAGTGCTCAATATGAGACTGTGATGGGAGCCCAAAGTCACCCGCCGCGTAAAAGATGGAGTATCGAATTGGACTCAATTGGAAGTAGAGAGATGATTAAAAATATACTAAAAAGGAGTGAAGAAATGATATTAATATGTATAGTATAGAAAGCAGCCTGTCTTTATTTGAGGCGTGCTGATGAACAACAACAACAAGAAAAGGTAGGGAAGGGCGCAGGCTTAAAAGGAGCCGACATGCCGACCTATAAGTCAAGTCGCAAAGGCAAAAAAACAGCTCCAGTAAAAAAAGATTATTATGGAGAATCTTTTAGTGATGGTTCTTGATCCCTGGGCCAGGTATCAGAAAAATTGACCCCAGAAGCATAAGAGACGAAATTAGTAGGTCAGTTTATGGTCCTTAGACTATAGTTCTTAGACTACTTATTTTTGTACCCTAAGGTTTAGGACTAGCAGGGTATCGTGAAGACGAAATAGTTGAGTCACTTGGCAACTGTTTAGACCGCCTCTTTAGACTTCATGTTTCTTGTACCCCCCTTGGGATCTTTGGTCCGTCGTTCATACGGCATTACCAATCAAAAATACAAAAACGTCCGCATGTAGGGGGGGGGTCCTCGTTCTCCACAAGTTGTGAATTGCTTCAGCGGAAGATCCATGTTGTTTAGACCGTTTGAGCATGTCAAGTCATGTAAGTGGAGCACTTTTTCAGCGGTTGACTCATCTCGGACAAGTTTTCTTCTTGGAGGCCGAAGAAAGTACAAGTCTGATTGGTAGGAGAAATAGAGTACAAGATGACATCTTTACCTAAAGGAGATAGGCATAAAGGGAGATTTCGTTTATATCCGAGACACGATACTGTAACTACCTCGTGAAGAACCCATGAGCAGAGTTTAGTTGTTACTAACAAAAGATACAATCAAGTTTGCTTTGTTCTCGCAAAGTCACATCACATCTATCGTAGTTTCTAGATAGAGTGTCGATCCCACGTTGGAAGCCCAATGGACGGTTATCATCTACATACATGTACATACATACATACATACATACATCTTTTACCACGCAATCTCACGTAGTGGAGCAAGGAAAGTGGAAACGTTCAATGTTAAACAGGCCTGAACGGCTGAACTTCGCGATTCCCTAAGTCCCTAAGTCCGAAGCTTTGATTCAAAAGTTTTGCTTTTTTCCATCGTTGTTCAGACATTAATCATTTCGACTCATACCCGTCCCCTCCTATTCTGGAATAGTTTACCAAGACTATAAGTAGTACAAAGACACTCACCGCGAGATACACTTCGGCGTGACAAATTGTTTCCTCATTGTCAATGGCTCTGTCGGCAAACAAGTAAGCATCGGACGGGATATCACCGACTTTCACGTTTCCAGAACAATTTGTGAAGATCTTTCGTACTTTATGGCAAATTTAAGCGCAATCCCGTACATACAGACCAGGAACCTTGTCCGATACGCCAGGATCAAGGATTCCCCTATTGTGGCGTTTCAGCTCAACTTACTCAATCGGTTATAGACGTTCTTAGACGGTGTCCGCTACAAGTCCGCCTCTTCATCCGCCCGTCGGCCGAATACTGAGTGAGTGACTAGTGGGTTGTAGCGGAAATAATTGAGCTGTGGGACTGGAAGCATAAGAGACGAAATTAGTAGGTCAGATTATGCTATTTAGACTATACTTCTTAGGCTTTTTATTTTTGTACAGGATGCCAGCTTTTTTGCTACCCACCAGACGAGTGACAAATTCCGCACTTGATGTATACGACATAACGTTAAACGATCTGATCTGATAATCGCTGTGAGACACCGTGAATGTCTGAGCGTTGTACGGTGTGGCTTTAGGTTTACAGTTGACTTACATGACTAGACTAGCGGTCGGTGATAGATATGAACACTGATCGTTATCTTTAGACTGAATATCTCTATGGAACAAACTGCTACCATCAGCTTCTTGTTGAGATTTACCGATAAACTACTCAGACTTTCCATCATTCTCAACAGCCCAAAGCTCTCCAAATCTGCTTCCCTCCCTCTCAACAAGCTGCCTCGGCCCGCCATCCTCAACAACACTTCCCTTATCAAGCACAACAACCCTATCAAAGTACTTGACAACCATCTCCAACCGATGCGAAACCATGATGATAGTGTAGTTCTCAAACTCGTCTCTTATAATTTCCTGCATTGCCCGGTCGGTGACTCTATCCACGCTGCTGCTCACCTCATCCAGCAGAAGCAAGCCCCCATGCTTCTTCTCGCCCCTGTCTCGAGCTCGACGACGTAGAATTGCTCGGCCGAGACTGAAGAGCTGTTTCTGGCCGGCACTGAGATCTTCTGCGCTCATGCCCGCGTTTAGACTACCCTTGTCATGAACAAAGTTGGTTAACCGAACGGTGTTGAGAACACTGAAGCATTCCGCGTCTGTAGCAGAGTTGTATGGGTCGATGTTTGCTTTGATGGAGCTTCCATCTGGTAGAAAGACTGCGTCTTGAGGGATGCAGATGATGCGCTTGCGCAGAGTAGCGCGGTCAATCTCATGCAAGTCGACATCATCGATCTTTATGTTAGTAGAGCAAGAGGAAAGAGGATCCAGGAGTCGCAGGAGGAGTAGTATCAGAGTAGACTTTCCACTCCCTGTACGGCCGCAGATCGCTACCTTTTGCCCTGGAAGGATATCAAGCTCGAGGTCTCTCAGGACAAGATTGAGATCTTCATCCTGGTTATTGGCATCTGCATCGTAAGAGGCAGATACTTTGTCAATCTTGACGTGTCCATTCTGCGGCCATGTCTCAGGTGGCTCAAGGTCTTCCCCAGGCATATTCTCCGTCGCAACGGTCTCGCTGAAAGATCTCAAACGGCTGACAGCGCCCAGCGAAGTCTCAAGAGATGTGTAACTTCTAATGACATCGGACATGAACTCACTGAACGTTAAAAGAGAGATCAAACTAGCACCTGTCAAGCCTGCATTGGTTCGAAGCTGAGTTGCCAATGCGATGAGAATGACTGCGATGCCTGTGACGAGAAGATGGAGCGACGAGGCCAACCACTGTTGAATCATAGCCAGTAGGTACGCAGGTCGTTGGGACGTATCGAGAAGTTGGTTGTTGTATAATATGTCGTTCTGTTCCCATCTAAAGGCCCTGATGGTTGCTATACCTCGCATGGTGTCGGTAAAATGGGTGCTATCAAGCCAGTCAGAAGTGTATAACAGAAACAGACCGAATGCTACTTACTACAATGGACTCTTTGCCTCGAGATCGAGGAGTCGGAGCTGTCGTGATGTACGAAGATAGAACATCTGGATGAAATAGAGAACTCCGGTCAAAAAAGGATATCCGATGGCGAGATACGGAGAAGCAGATGCTACCACAAACGCCGACCCAATAGTGTTTGAAATGTCCAAAGTGAAGTTCGTGAGAGCCAAGGGTAAATCGAAATCCAGAAGGGTCATGTCCTGAGAAAAGAGATTCGTCACCACGCCAGTGTCAGTCGTCGTGAAGAACCTTAATGGTGCAGAGATAACAGTGAGGATAGCTCGTTGGTGCATTTCCGTTCCTGCAGAGGCAGTCATACTTATCATAGTGATGACACCGTTGCAGAATAAAAATACAACAAAACCTGATCGTAGGAATGCGTAGATGCCCGCGTAAAAAGTAAAGGATCTGTTAAAGGCGTCTTCAGCCCAGAACTTCATCCACACGCCTGAAAGACTCTGACAAGCGCCAGCTATCATCCCTGACAGTGCAACACCGACGACTGCCCATGTTCCAACACTGTTAAAGTAATGCTTATAGATGGAAAAGTCGCCTTGCTGCCTTGCTTTATCTTCTGCTGCCTCTGCGGCTGGAGACGTCGCTATAGCCCGAAGAGGAGAGGCAGTGACTGTCGTTTCAGGCTTTTCATTCTCCGAAGAGGAATCCGTATCTCTGTGCTTGACTCCAAGACTGTGGACGTACTTGTTGTTTTGCATCAACGCTGAGAAATCTCCTTGCTCAATAACAGTACCGTTTCCAAGAGCAATTATGTGGTCTGCCAGTGGCAAGTGACGCACCGAGTGAGTACATATGATGACGGTAACGTTCCTTCGACGGGTTATACCCGTTGGACCAAACACGCGTCGGAAAAGCTCAGATTCAGTGCCCAAGTCCAAACCGCTGAGTATATCATCAAAGATCATCAAGTTCGCCTCAGAGTAGAGAGCTCTCGCCACGCTAATTCGTTGTCGCTGGCCTCCAGAGAGCATAATGCCGTTACTCCCAATGTTGGCGTCGTGGCCCTGTGGCAAGAGCGCTACATCTTGGGACAGCATTGTCGCATCCACGATCTCGTCGTACTTTGCCTGATCAAAGGCGCAGTGACCGATGATGTTTTGCCGAAACGTTCCATTGTAGAGAAAGACGGATTGATCACAATACGCGATACGATGAGACGGGATCAAAGTCTTGATCGTACCTGAAGATACAGGTAGTTCACCGAGAAGAGCTTGACAAAAGGTTGTCTTGCCTGAGGCAACTTGGCCGACGACAATGGTGAGCTTGTGAGCAGGGATGGAAGTGCTGATGTCTCTCAGTGTCATCTTCTCGCTTCCCCAACCAAAGGATCCGTTCTCGATTGAGAAAGCAACTTCCGAAGCCTCATCTGAAGAGCTCTTCTCAGATACCGAGGCGGATTGATGTTTGCGAAAGTCATTTCGCGGTTCAGCTGCAAGGAATCTCTGCACTCGAGCCACGCAGGTCAGTGCTGCGAAAATACCAGGCAGACTCTGGAAGAGAGCAACAACAGGCGTTGTGAAGAGAAGGATATATGACAAAGAGGTAAAGAGTGTGTTTATGGTCAACTCTCGTGAGGTGAAAGCGAAGGTGATGGGAGGTGAGATAGCAAAGGGCGTAAAGCCCAACACCGCAGCCAGAATCAGTAGCCAGCGGAAGCTGTTACCGACTTTGATCTCTCCTACACGGAGACTCTGAATTAGTTCCGCCACGGGACCAGTAATACCCGAGATCTTGTACAGCTTCATTTGCGAAATGGCATTCGAAGTTAGGCCGACTCTGTTTTGAATTCTCTTCATCCACTCATTTTGTCTCTTGCCAACCAACGTAACCAACCACGATAGCAACAAGGCGCATATTATGATAACAATGAGGGGAGAGATAAAAGCTGCACCAAGCTTTCCGTACAGAAGCCAGCATCCGATAGCCACCTCAACAGGGTTAGCCCAGAGATCATGAGCTGTCGCGGCAGCTCTAAGAATCCTCTCGACGTCTGAACTCATGAGAGTCAAAGCAGCTGAGTCATCAGCAGCTGTGATTTTCATCTGTGTAGTCTTTTGGTATATTGCAGCTACTAGACAGCCTCGAATCATGTAGGTGGCTCTCTCTCGATAGTACCCGTAAAACGCTGAGGAGACTCCAATACCAGCGTAGATAAAGAAGGCAGCGCCGATCAAGCCATAACTCACGCTTTTTGAGTTGAGCGTCTCTGGGGCTTGGAGATATTGTAGTGTTGCGTCAATAAAGAATGGTTGACAGAATTGAAAGGCGATGAGAGCAGCGCGAGGAGCAACCGGGAGGAGGAACGGGCCGATGAGCGTTCTCGTCAAGTCCTTCAAAAGACCCGACTTGGGTTCCTCGTTATACCGATGAACCCGGAGGTTTCTTGCAAAGCGGTTCTGCAGTCTGTCCGAGGCCATGCTTTCATCAAGAGGATATAGATCCTCTATCTTCAAAACTCCTCGATAGCCTCTGATGAAGAGCTGGTTCAACCACGCAAACACTCCAACACTAAACACGCCGCTGGACTCCTCAGGGCTATGTTCCTCTGCATTCCAGTGAATCCATCGTGTCTTGGGGATTGTTTCGAGGCAGAGAATGACGGCCTTGACCACGACGGAAGCTGTGAAAAGGCGAGCCTGTTGCGATGATCCGCTGATGAGAAGCCATGCTGTGCGGGCTTGCACAATGTCGAACAAGAGTGTGAGCAGAACGTATACGTTCAACAGAGTTGATGGTCTTCTAGCGCATGAGTGCTCTTTGTAAGATAGCGCACATGCTAAGAGAGAGGCGACAAATGTGAGGCAGGATCCTGCAAGAGATAGATCGTGAACTATGCCCGCAGTTCCAGTTGCGATGAGAATTAAAAGTCCAAGCTGTGTAGCCGTATAAACAACGAGAAAGGCCTTTTGAGAATTAGTTATTATATCGCCGTGCTACCTTAGCATGGGTCGCAGGAAAGTTGACGTTGGAGCTTTAGGCTATAAAAATAAAGAGCCTAAGAAGTATAGTCTAAGTAACATGAACTGACCTACTACTTTCGTCTCTTATTATGCTTCTAGCAGCCAACTTTTCTGGTACCCTGAGTTATGCTTGGGAAGACTCACGAGCTTGACAGACTGTAAGATCACGCCATTGACGATCCTCTCTCTCTGCGCCAGAACAGCTACACGCGCAATCGCCGACGCGATAAAGATTACCGTCGGAATGATAGAGAAAAAGATACGCTCGAATTTCTGCGTAAAGTCAAAGTCGCCTCGACATCCTCGAACGCCAGGGCCCCAGGAGCCGTCGTTGAGACAAGTTGAAGTCATAATTATTGCATGTCGAGCAACAAGATTGAGCGATGTGATGCCTTGATATACTTGTATTATTCGAGACGATGATAAGGCTCGGAGTCTTGACTAGGCAATTGATCCGCTGTCAGATGGACCAACGATATACCGAATGAAACAAGATTGACAAGTCTAACCAACAAGCGTAAATTAATGCTTACGAATTACATACGCGGTCAGTACGCAGGCTTTGGAGTTGAGGAACTTTTGTAAAGAGGCTATTACCGAGGTTGGCCTGATGCTTGACAGAAATATTGGATCAGCTACAGTGTAAATATAGCCTAAGAGTGTAGTTATATTTTAGTCTGGCTCTCTTCCAGATCTGGTTTGAAAACTCACCTACCCGAGAGTAGTAATATGTCGATTCTATCACAACCGGATGATGAAGCCAATAAATCACCAAATATCAGATGGCGATACCGTAGTCTACACAGTACTTAACGTTCAACTAACTACATTTATCTAAGTAGATGACCCTCATTCTACTATCACGCCTTCGCACACACTTCTTATACTGGGACACATGAGACTCGAAAATGAAATTGATACGAGTGCGTATGCTAATTTTCTCACGCATCATTACTTGCAAACCACAATGTATGGTTGATATCCCAACCTACAGTTGCGCAATGGAATGCAAACAGAGAGACATGTTTTTTGTAAAGAGATTTCTATTTGGTTTAACCAATCGGACTATCCATAGAGCATAGGAAAATAGATTTCTTAGTAGCACACATGTATTGTTTGCAGCTATCAAGCAGTGACGGTGACAAAAGACAAGGATTCATTTGGGGGCAACTAAGGTACCTAGGATACAAGCGACCACCTGCCTCGGGCAAGTGAAAACCATGTAAATTTCTTCTCTTAATGACCCATCGTCGATTTAAGGAGAGAATAGCAGGCCCATATATACGGCAGTGATTCACTGCTTGACAATCAATGCAAACTGGCCAGGCCAGGTAGTATCAAGCAGTGCCAGCAAGAGCAAACCAAACAAGCACACTACTAAGTGAACGCAAACCAAACCTTCTGTTGATATATTTAGGCACTCCTACTCCCTCTTCTTCCTTCTTTTATTCTCTTTCTCATCAGCCTTCTTCGTCTTCTTCGCATATATATATATACCTCCTGACGTTCGCTGGCTATGAACAGCACGGAATGTATGGCAATGACCAACTCATTCTGGAGCAACTCCCTACTCTACCATGGCCAGTCGGTGACTATCTACTAACTGTTGCCGCCGTTGTCCTCAATCGGGAAATACGATGACAAGTCTGACGGTGTTCCCTCTAACATGCGAAGGCGTATGCCAGATGTTCTCTTGGTCAACAGACGTCTTCCTTTGTTCAAAGACGAACCAGACTACATGTTCTACCGCAGAGATAAGACTGCAATGATGTTTTTCATCAAGAAATCCAGAGCGATCCGGAGTAAGATCTACAACAGCCACTCCTCTATCTCCGTCAGTCTGACTCGTCTCTAGCCGGTCTCCTCTTGATTATCCTCAAACTGGGCGTTCAGTTTCGTATATTGGCCGAACAGACCGCCAACTGACTGCCCTAAGTCGGTTACAGCCCAAGTTACAGCTCGACCATTCGATGTCGACGCAAGTGCACGATTGCAAATGGATTGTATCCCAGTGATTCGGGGCGACACATCGGCACGCACATACACAACCTATTGAATCCGAAGAGGACTCAGCCCCAGGAGCCAAGAATCATATGGACGACCATAAACCTCACCCTCAAGCTTGGGTCGGAGCATCGCTCAAGCCCGCATTTGATCGGTGGGTAAGCGAAGCCAACATCCGAGGCCTCGACCAAGACTTGAAGCGACAGCTCTATTTCTGGTGCGAAGAACACTCGGCAGCTTGGTGCCAAACCATCAGTGAGTGCAATAACCAGGATCTACAAGATGTCCCGTCCGTTGGACACTACGTCAACTTCTACGAAGCATCCTGCCTTGCCGTGCGATGGGAATGGTTTGACTAAACAAGCCAGTGAACAGCGTTCTGACGAGTCGCATTACAATAGGACAAGCTCATATAAGCAGGTTGGAACAGACAGGCCGGACTGTCAAATTTTCAGTACATGAATAAATAGACTAAGAGTCTGGTCTGAACAACATAAATGGTCTGAACAGCATAAATGGTCTAAGCAGCATAAACAATTTCGTCTCTTATGCCATGAGCGGTTGACTTTTGACGTCCTTGGGCCGTGGGACAGGCGACAGCGATAAAAGTAGGGGTTGAACCATTGTCCATTCTTGTATTTTTAATATCACGCTATGCAACCGTCACTATATGTTAAATATAGCTATAACGTACATGATAAGCGGGTGCAACAGACAAGCGAGTGCAACAAAAAATCCCGCAATTTACATCTTCTCAACTTAATCAATTAATTTTCAACCACCAAATATGCCAGACCCAAATATTGAGGCTAGGATTCTTCTTGCACTTCGTGCCCTTCAAAATGACCCAAAATTAAGTCTCCGACGCGCCGCAGGCATCTACCAGGTCCGTTATTGGACTTTATATCGCCGACAGAAGGGTATCCTTTCTACGCGTGATTCTATCCCAAAATCACGCAAACTATCTGATCTAGAAGAACAGATCATAGTTCAGTTCATTCTCGATCTGGATTCGCGAGGGTTTCCCCCGCGACTGCGTTGTGTTGAGGAGATGGCTAACCGATTGCTCGCCGACCGCGAGACGCCGCCTGTCGGCAAGCGCTGGGCCTCTAACTTCGTCAAGCGACACAAAGACCTCAAGACGCATTTCCCCCGTAAATATGACTACCAGAGAGCCAAATGTGAAGATCCGACCATTATTCGCAACTGGTTTAGGCTCGTAGCAAATGTAATTGCGAAGTATGGCATCCGACCTGATGAAATCTACAACTTTGACGAGACTGGCTTTATGATGGGCGTTATTGCGAGCGGAATGGTCGTCACAGGTGCTGAAAGGCGTGGAAGACCAAAATCAGTGCAGCCTGGAAACCGGGAATGGATTACAGTCATTCAGGCGATCAATGCCGAGGGCCAAGCGATCCCGCCGTTCATCATAGGTGCGGGCCAATATCACCTCGCCCACTGGTACCGAGAAAGCAACCTCCCGGGCGATTGGGCTATTGCGACGAGTCCTAATGGCTGGACAGATAACGAGATAGTCCTCGAGTGGCTAAAGCACTTCGACCGGTGTACTACCAAGCAATCAAAGAATCGCTATCGTCTCCTGATCCTCGACGGACACCAAAGTCACCACTCGGTCGACTTTGAGAGATATTGCAAGGCAAATAAAATCATCACGCTTTGTATACCGCCTCATTCGTCTCATCTGCTGCAGCCTCTTGATGTCGGGTGCTTTGGCCTGCTTAAGAAGGCTTACGGGCGAGAAATCGAGCATTTGATCAGATGCTCCGTAACCCACATTTCCAAAACCGAGTTCTTGCCGGCTTTTTACACCGCCTACCAGGCCACAATGACAGAGAAAAATATTAAAGCAGCCTTTAGAGGAGCCGGACTTGCTCCTCTCGACCCAGAAAGTGTAATCTCGAAGCTCGATGTGCAGCTGCGGACTCCAACGCCTGTGGAGGAGGTAGTTAGCCCCTCGACCCCTTGGGTCTCAAAGACCCCAAAGACTATCCTTGAAGCCGACTCTCAGCTTGAATATCTTGAAAAGAGAATCAAAAGGCATAAAAGTAGCTCTCCAGAGTCAATTCTAGAAGCATTGAGGTCTTCTTCCAAGGGAACAAAGATAGTTATGCATAAGGTTGCCTTATTAGAGGCCAGGGTCCAAGATCTTGAACAGGCAAATAAGATACTAAGCCGGCGGCGGAGGGCAAAAAGAACCCGGCTACAGAAAGGAGGGGTGATGACAGTAGAGGAAGGAAGGCAAGTAATTGATCAAACGGATGTTGATGCGCAGGCGGTGGCTGGACCATCGAGAAGTGGTGGTCAAGGAGGGCCTCCGCGAATGAAGGAAAGGCGCTGTGGAGCGTGCGGCAAGACAGGACATAATGCAAGGACCTGTCAGATACTTGTCGCTATGTCTATGGAAGAATATAGCGATTAATTTTACTTAATTAATAGTCTGTTGTGTTTTTATTGCTATTTCTATCTGAGATGTTGTGATGTTGTGTTGCACTCGCTTGTCTGTTGCACCCGCTTATCATGTACGTTATACTTTTTACATCCTTTTCATTTCCCTTTTGTACATTTTTATTCATCCTCTCAAGGCTTTCCGGGCCAGATCTCCTTGGCAACATCATTGACAAGCTTGAGCTTGGCAAACATCTTCTCCTCAGTCATACCCTCAGCACCGACAGCGACACTAGCGAAACCGCACTGAGGGCTGATACCAACTGTCTCGAGAGCCTCCTCAAGGCTGCGACCTTGACCATCAGCGATGATCTTGGCAGCGTCGAGAACTCGGTGCTTGATGACCTGGGCATCCTCGAGCTCGGGCTCCTTGGTGGTGATGACACCGAGGACGACGTTCTTGTGCTTGGGGAGGAAACGGAGGGGCTCGAAACCGCCGGAGCGGGGGTTGTCGTACTCGAGGAAGAAGGTGTCGTAGTTGAGGGTTTGGAAGAACTTTTCGGCGATCTTTTCGTAGGAGCCCTCGCTAAAGTGCATCGACTTGGAGAAGTTGCCTGGAGGGTGTTAGTAATTGAAGTGTGACATGGATTTGTATTGTATACCTCTGCAGACGTGAAGACCAACGTGAAGACCCTCAGGTCGGTCGGCAATGGCGTCGTTGTGAGCCTTGAGGTAGGTGTCGAAGAGCTTATCAGGATCAACACCCTCGTCCTTCAGAGACTGAAGCATCTCATCGGAGCAGAAGTAGGCAAGGGTGGGGTCGTCGATCTGGATGTTGCGCACACCCTCATCGTACAAAGTCTTGAACTCCTGACGGTAAGCCTTGGCCAAATCGGCAAAGAAGTCCTCATCGTTGGAGTAAGCCTCAGGGCTGTAACACTTGCCAGAGGCGAGTCGCAAGTGGAAGTAGCAAGGAGGAGGCATGGTGAACTTGCACTCGGCCCACTGCTCGCGAGGAACACACTCGCGCAGCATCTTCCAGTTCTCTAGGTAAGGGCTCTGCTTGTACTCAATCTTGGACTCGCAGATAGCGGCCATGGGGTACTGTTTGCCAGCCTTCTTGAGGGCGGCGATGGGCGGCGCAGAAAGGCGCACAAGGTCCCATGGAACGGGCTCATATTCTTTGAAACCCCCTAGACGCTCGAAAAAGCCGCCAAAGTAGTACTTGCGATCGAACTCGCCGGAAGAAATAGCGCGAACGCCATGCTCTTGCTGCTTCTTGACGATATCAGCAATGGCAGCCTTTTGAGTGGCGATGAGCTGCTCGGGGGAGACTTGGCCAGCATCAGCCTGCTCCTGAGTGCGCGATAGCGACTCTGGTCGGATCAGAGAACCGATGTGATCAGCGTGAAAGGGGAGCTTTGAGACGGACATTTTTGTAACGAGTTTGAAGAGCAATTGGTGGTCATCATGGCTGCTTCTTGAGTCTTTTTATCATGGGCATGATGACATGGGGGCAAGTTAAGGGTCCAATCAACGATCCAATTATGGTTGCTTTGGGGGAGTAAAGCTCCATTTCGACCCCTCCCCCCTCTGTTGATCTTCGGCAATGAACAACGGCAGATTTTATTTATTGTCATGATCCATCATGAGCTTATCATTCAGAAAATGATATGAGGTTATCGTCGTTTCCATATTGCAATTGGATTAGCTAAGCCCAACTATAGTTAATTGATGAGATTAGAAGTCTTGGTTCATGTACCTGTAGTCATGATGGATGTGATGAGTGGTGGTTCTTGTTCTTACACAGATCAATTCTTTCAGGGTCCAGGCTCTGCTAGTCAAGAAGAAAAAAAGGAAAAAAGTGTGAGAGAAAAGGCTGAATTATCCAAGGGTCTGATGGATAACTCAAGGGCCAAGTTGATGATGCTTACATCTCGACTGCTAATGTTGACAGGAGTTGTTTTGATCCATACCCAGCAGGGGCAACAATCCTTTTCAAATCCTCAGGAACGACAACGCCAAAGCAACGTCTGGAAGGGCAATTCCCATGTCTCACATGAAGCATGCGACGATAACCAAAAAGGCTACCTGCATTGCTATGTACTATGTATCTTGCCAAGAAAAAAAAAGAAGAAAAAAACACGGTGAGACTGTTCAGCAAGGGAGAATACGATTCCTCCCTTGACACGGCTTGACTCAATCCCGCCAAATGTTTGAGGTCAAAATGGAGAAATGTTTTAGCCTTTGCATAGCTAATTTACAGTCAAGCCATCAAACCAAGAGGCTTGCATAAGGCGACAAATGAGGCCTCGCCCTGACATGACAAGCGACGCAGAGGAAATTGGTGAGCCCGTTGGCGTTTTTTACTATGTTTTTTGCCGTTCAAGCTTAAAACAAGCTCCGATCAAAAGCGGGAATGAATTCCAGCTGTAAAGATTGAGGCTTAAATTTTAGAATAGGAGACAAGACATAGAGGCGAATCGCTAATATGATCGTCAGGTACGCTAAATGCATCGCTACTGACATGACTCTCTGTGCAACGGCAGCCCTTGAGGAGGATTTCCACTCGCATGAGGTCTTGTATTACACATGACAACAGAAACTTGGCACGGCACGTTTTGGGCCGGGTGAGAGAGATACACAGGGAGCATGACTCTGTAGTATTATAACAGCCTCATGGAGGAATTGAGGGCCCTCAGACTCGCGTCATAGTTTTGGTCTATGGGTGGATGCTATCAGATCAATAAAAACCACTAAGACTCGGAACTATTATACCGAACTAAGATCGACTATCGTGATTGTGCACAGACACTACCTATCGTGATATGCATGATATGTCAAGCATTTGACAAGCTTCCTTGGGGTCTAGGGATCTACGGTGGAGTTGACGACTGTCCACTGTGTCGGATCTAACAATAATTTACCAACAAGAATGCGGATCGCGTAAAGCTCGATGAGGGATATCAATCTTTGTGTGATGATATTGAATGTTTGTGGTGGTTTATGGTGGTTTATGGTGGTTTAGTACTCAAGTTCTAGGCATTGCTCATCACTAAATTATTAACTACGTGACAACAATCCTAAGCCGTCACGTATCAGCTGTGACTCCAGAATTGGATATGCACTTTTTTACTTGCTGACCATTCTATCGGAATAACATTATTTTAAAGGTATCAATAGAGAACATAATTGAGCTTCATTCAAAGGGTTGCGTAGAAAATACCCTATACTGGGTGGGATTGACCCCCTCAGCGACGGCCCCGCAACAACTTTCGGCCCGCATCAACTACCAGCAGCTATTATTGACTTGCTGTTTCAGTGTCTCATACAACTTTCAGCTTCTCCCTTGGTAAGACCAACCTTTTTTCTTCTGCCATGACCGCAATTTCCCTTGTGTGTGGACCACATTCTAGCCTTTGACTTGTGTTGATGCGCTGTACTGTCTCTGTTTGTGACCCGATAAGCAAGACTTGCCCGAGATATGCATCAAACCCGCCGGATGCCATTTCCCCGGGTTAGACTAAAGAATGTTTTCATCCACTTCAAGGGAGGGGAATCAACAACAGTCTCAAAGCAATCGCCGATCTTTGCCGCTCATCTCAAGCGCTGAACCGCTGAAAGCGATAGAATATGGTTATACTCAAGTGAGTATAGTCAGGGCAATGGCGTTGCCGTCCAAGCCATGAAACAACATCAGATACCATCTGATACTTCTGTGACCAATGACGTACATTCCCAAATGGCCAAGATCAACCGTTTCTGGCATACCTAGAGATATCAACGGTGAGGGACTTTTGGCAGTTGTTTCTGACACGCTGCTTTGACGCATTCAGGAATGGGAGCAGCGCTTGCAGAGAGATCATTCTCTTGGCGACCAGAATTATCTGCGCGTACACCGCTTACTATGTATCTCTCAGAGACAAACGCAGACATGACGAGGAATTTCGCTCCCGATTCGGCGTGTTGAAGGTAAAATGTCTCCTTTGAGGGATGCTCAACAAGAATCCGCCAAGAAACCAAAAGCACCGAAGGACCTTGGAGGAGAATGTCTCAGTAGACACTGAGTGGCTACTCTGCAACTCACAGGCTCCTCTACGACCGAGTGAGATCGGCGCTATCTCAATACATGCTAATCTGGAATTTAGAGTAATCTCAGCACATGTGCAGCTCAAGCGGCGGGGATTTTCGGCACCACGCAGCCAATGCCAACGACGTCCCTCGAGTGCGGAGTGAGACATGTCAAGTCAGGGGCATCGCATTCTTTGCTTGTTGGACCACAACGCCATGTCTCAACCGTCACGGCACACTCGACTCTGTTCGCGTTAGGCTTGATGCATTCGTCGGCGAGGGCACACTGGCGGACTATCGGTGCGGGCTTGGTCTGTGATTCCACAAGGGAGACCATACAATCTCAGCCTCCAGTATGGGACCGAATCTTGTATAAAGAGAGGGCTTGATTCCGGCCAAACAACAATTTCTCTTTTCTCAGCATCAAGCAATTCAAACATCCTCGATCCCTTCGCTTCCTCTTCCGAGAGCTGTTTCCAGTCGTTACCCCCCCAGTCATTCGCTCATAAGAACCAACCAACAACAAAATGCGTTACGCAGAGATCATCGCCCTGGCCATGGGCAACGTGGCCGCGGCTCAGTTCAACACCATGACCTTCTCCAACAGCACCACCGGTGCTATCGAGACTGGCACCGAGACCGGCACTTCCACCGGTACCGAGACTGGCACTGCTACCACTGGTACTGCTGCTGAGACCACCACCGCTGCTGGTGGCATCGGAAACCCTGATGGCTTCAACTTCCTCGGCTGCTTCTCTTCCGAGAACGGCTTCCCCGGCTTCACTCAGGCTTACTCCAACGAGGAGAACGACTCTGAGCAGTGTGCCGAGGCTTGCTTGGGCTCCAGCTACTTCGGTCTTTACGACAACACTTGCTACTGTGGTGGCAGCTTCGATTTCGCCAACGCCAATGCCGTTGGCACCGACCAGTGTGACATCACCTGCCCTGGCAACGATGCTGAGAACTGTGGTGGCCTCACTGGCGATGCTCTCATGCGTCGACAGGTCTCGGTCAACGTCCTTCTCTCCGTTTATATTGCCATCGGCATCAACCCTGGTGAGACTGACACTGTCATCAACACCGACTTCGTCACTGAGACCCTTCCTCCTGTCACCACCACTGCCACTGTCACCGAGACCGAGAACGGTGTCACTACCACTGCCACTGTCACCCAGGTCATCCCCGTCATCCCAACCAACGTCATCATCATCTGCTACGGTAACTACTGTGCTCCTCAGGTTCACTGCCCTACCTGCACCAAGTGGCAGATTGTCTGCCACGATGGCTTCTGCGCTCCCGAGGAGTGCTACGACGATACCTGGCACCAGCTTAAGATCTGCAAGAGCGGAAAGTGCCACTACGCCGACTACAAGGATGAGGAGTGCAACCAGCGCATTGTCTGCTACGGCAACAAGTGTGAGCGTGACCAGCACTACTCCATCGACTACGCTCGCAAGTTCGTCTGCGATGTTGATGAGGACCGCTGGTACTTCGATGAGTGCAAGGACGACTGCTACTCCTACGAGAAGTGCTCTCACGGCGAGTGCAAGCCCGTCCCTGCTCCTCCTCACCCCGTCCCTGCTCCTGGACCCAAGCCCATCGGCAAGCCCCCAGTTGTCGTTGTCCCTGAGCCTGAGCACCCCGTCAAGCCCGTCCACCCCATCTACTCTGACAAGCCTGCTCCTCCTGTCAAGCCTGAGCACCCCACCAAGCCTGCTCCTCCCGTCAAGCCTGAGCCTCCTGTCAAGCCTGAGCACCCCATCTACACTGACAAGCCCGCTCCTCCTGCCCCCAAGCCTGAGCACCCTGCTCCCGCTCCCGCTCCCAAGCCCGAGAACCCTGAGCACCCCGCTCCCCCTGCTCAGACTGGCTCCAACGCGAAGCCCGAGACTCCCGAGAAGCCTGAGGAGCACCCCGTCGTCACCGCCGGTGCTGCCCAGAAGACCTTCGCCGGTGTGGCTGCTGCCATTGCCGGTTTCGCTTTCCTCCTGTAAAGCGTAACGTCTCTACTTCTTTAATTCAACCCCCCATTTCTTCATCATGATGATGCTGATGGCGGTCTTGCCATTCGGCACGGTTTAGCATTCTCAATCACGGCTTTGTTTTTGGCTTGCCATCGGGGCAAGAGAAACAACACGCACATGTGTAACGTTTAACGTTCTCGGTTCATTCTTACACCAGTCGATCTTCAAGTTTGGGTTTAGTCACAGGTCTGGGATTTCTGTTATAGATAGATTAGACTTGTTTTTCGGTCCCAATTTCGATGGTGGTTACTTTTTGGCGATTAGAAATTAGTAGAATTTCGGCTTTAATATGGCTTATGACTCTTATCTTTACTCTCTATGCTTTACTGTGATTTGTGATGTTTCCGCATACTACCTTGGTTAAGTCGTCTTTCTCGCTTTTCTTTGCTTTATCTTCGCTTTCGCTAACCCTCTTGCTTTTTGTTACATGCAGATTTGTCTCAAGTTTATCAGAAGCAAGGAACCCGAGACTTGTAATAGCAAACCCCCTGCAGATGTAGAAGAGTAAGTATGCAGGGGCACTCTTTGCACAACAAATCAAGCTTATGTGTAACCATAAGCACCTGTCGGAAAGATTAGACGTTGGAAAGGGTGTGACACTCTATCTCAATCTCGTTCATAAAGCCTGACGGAACAAGAACAGGGGACATGGTTAAATGCGATGTGGATCTAGACTCCATCCTTCCGGCAGTGCGGGTCATGAACTTTTGTATCGGCCGAGTTGTCCCAAGAGAAGACGTTATCCACTGTCGTAAAGAAGTCCGTGCTGACGCTATGAAGACCAAGGCCTTTCTTCATGATGATCTCTTGTTGTATATGAACAGATGCACAATTTGGGAGTAAACTATGTTGAGTTACAATCTGCAGGCAAAGAGTAATCTGATACCAGCCCGGAGTAACAACACCATATCTTGCAATAAGATCTACAGCTCGTTCTCCTCGTGATGGAATCTAAAATCAAGGTTTTACAAAGAGCCCCATCCCAAACGGAAGTGCCCAAGCGTGGAAAGGATACCCCTGCCGAGATTCATATGTACTAGCAAGAAACCTTTTCATCCACTCTTCTTTATTCAGGGTCCGTCCTGCAACTCGTCTGAGAGACCGAGAGGGGCAGAAAAGACAGACCGAGGTGGTAATGGCAAGGAGAGCCTGGTTGTTCCGAATATGCCATGTCAGATGTCAAGTTTCTAGCTAGAAAAGACGTAATTACGTAGGCTACAAGCCGTGCTTTGTTGTACCGACACAAGGGAACGCCAGGGTATTCATTGTATGCATGAGGCCATCCAGACTTCGTATAAGAACCATGTCATTGTCATGTCGGTGTGTCATTATTGAGCTGTCAAAAATATGTAGAACCATCTAACGGATAAAAGACAGAAATGGTCTGACATGACGGAGACAAGTTTGCTTCTAGAAAAAAAGAAAAGAAAAGAAGAAAAAAAGCAACGCTTTCTTTTTCAACACACAGACTTTTGTTAGGTCTGGTCTCTTATGATTGGAGGTTTATTTATTTGATGCGGGATGGTGCAATAGACTACGCGGTGGGATGAGAGACTAAAAACGAAGCGAAAAACCCAAGTCCAAGGAAGTGGGTAGTAAGATATGATCAATGATGATGATTTGCCTGAATGAGTTTAGAATGCGACCTTTTTTTTTTTGTGTTAGCGAATATTCTGAGCCGTCTTTACTCTCGGTTCGTTAACTAGTCTAGATAGACTAGTAGAGAGCTAGCCGTTATACTGTTCCGTGATATGTACTGGATATCTCTTGATAGCCTCATGGGGGTTTCTTTTTACTTTTCTTCTCCTTTGGGCCCTTTCAGTGTAACTGTATGTAACCCTCTCTCCATGCAGACCCACAGATTGGAGAGAGTCTGTTGGTGATGATATGAACATCCTTGCTGCAAGGTAACAATGCGTACCAACAGCTTGGGACTGGACCCTCCTCTTTGGTCATACGGGGGCAGCCACAATCTTTGGTAAAATTCCCAGAGTGTCGGTATAGCTGAGAATGATGTTGGTTGTTGGTGAAGAGTTTAGCTTATAGTGCATATACATATATATATATCACATAGATAGTGATAGTGATAATGTAGGTTCTGATATTACTTGATATAACCAACAAGCCGAGGCTCATCATCACTATCACATATAAACTGTAGGTATTTATTTAATAATCAACAACAGGGTGTAGAATATGTACTCCCCTCTTTTTTGTTATCCCCCAAATCTTCCTTGATAGCTTCTATTCCCATTATGTACTAACAATATCATAGTCCATCCCATCACAATACTACCTAACCCTAGTTAGCCTTGCTTCGGGTCTCTTGTTTTATTTTAAACTGTTACCGCCCGTCCCGTCAATCCCTGACCCTTGGGTTTATTATTTTCTTCTCTTTTCCACTCGACTCGACCTCGTGTTGCACACATCATCTCGATCATTACCATTTATTAGTGTTGATATTTATCTACCCCGTGACGTCAGGTATTGATTCATCATTCGACCGAAGAAGCGCCTTTCTTCCGGCTCTCGATACTTGCCGTACCTGGCTATTACCTACTACCTACCCGTACTGTACCAGTACCAGTCTAACATAGCGCATAACCATCTTGAACCTTTTTCAAACTCTACCTCGGTTTCCATCCTCAAGATCGACAATATCTACCGCGGTATGCGCATTGTCTTCTACCTCTACGCTCTGTCAAAATGAACTCGCCGCCGAACTCGCTTAACCGTCAATTCAACGAATCTTCATCCCCAAAACCACCAAAGGACGACGATTCACAAACGAAGACATTCCACGATATACATAACTATCAGTTCACTTTTCATCACCAAATGGTCCCTCCATCACCGGAATCTTCCATCGTCTCTCCTCTCACTGTCGGTTCTACCCATGAAGCTACCGTCATACAAAGCATTGAACGCGGCGAGTATGCAACCAACGACCTCGACGAAACTCGCAGTTTGACCGATAGCATACGACAACACATCGTCGACGGTGGTCTCAGATATCATTCTTATAAACAAGGGTCCGGACTTATATAACTGCTCGCCTAAAGAAACAATCGCCTAACATACTTGTCTAGGAAATACCTTTTCCCCAACGATGAAGCCGAGCAGGATCGTGAGGAGCTCAAGCACAACTTGACCGTGTATCTATGCGATGATAGATTATTCTTTGCGCCCGTTGAACATAGCCTGGAAAAAGGTGCCGAGGTACTCGACCTCGGTACGGGAATTGGAAGATGGTGTATCGATCGTAGGGCTTCCCGAGACGACTCTGAAACACGAATGAGAAGACTCGACTAACACCAAAATAGTTGCTGACATGTACCCCAAATCTCAATTCCATGGCATGGACCTATCACCTATACAACCTGATTGGGTTCCCGAAAACGCCCTCTTTTTTGTCGACGATATTGAGCATGAAGCTGGCTGGACATACTCCGAGGACTCGTTCGACTATATCCATATACGCCATACTCTTCATTCGATAAAGGATAGAGAACAGCTTTGGGATCGAATCTGGAAGTATGTTGACTGGCTTCGTTTTTTTGACTACATGCTAATTCGAACAGGCATTTAAAACCTGGAGGTTACGTAGAAGTCCAGGAATTTGTCTTCTTACCAGCCTGCGACGACAACTCATGCGATGGACCCTATGCCTGGCGCGACTGGTGCAGATACCTAAAAGAGGGCATGGCTGCTCTCGGCACCGATATCCACGGCATCAACTACGTCCACGAGGAGCTCACCCAAGCAGGCTTCGAAAACATCACAACAAAAAGCTACAAATGCCCCGTGGGTCCATGGGCAAAGAAGCAACGACTCCAAGAGTGCGGCCATGTCATGCGCGACGCTGTAATGTGGGGTCTCGTTGGACTATCCCGACGTCCTTTCCGCGATGGTCTCGGCTGGACATTAATCCAAATCGAAATGTTCCTCGTCGAAGTTCGCAAGTGTTTAATGGAAGAAGTCAATGGTCTGCCGAGGTATCATACATACTTTCCTTATCACAACATACATGCTCGGAAACCACTCAACCCATAATCGTCGGCAAGACCGAGCATCGCTGAACTTTAAATATCCAGCTGATGCAAGGGGCAATACGGCGCAGCAGCGGCTATCAATACAAATAATGATTTAACGATATGTAAAACAACATGAAGCGTGGGGGAAAACTTCGGGAGTCTGGCTTGGCGTACATATAGGTTGCATCGGAAAGCAAAGTGCCCGGTGGCAGTATATCACTTTCAAGGCGCAATTAGGCGGTTAGATCTGTTACATTCTTTCAATATCTAAAATACCTCGCTGTTATCTACAGCACCAGAGTATCAATTGCAATTACGTGACTTTTACTCCAACTGTTATCTTGCTCGCCCACTGTATACATTCACGACGTGATCCATGCAAGTCCATATTTTAACAAGAAATTCCGTTCATTGAAAAGGGGGTATGGGTGCTCTTCCACCATCCCACATCTGTCTGTTCTGTTCCAGCCGTCATATTACAGTGTCTAATAGTGAAAGGTCGTATGTACATAAAGCATACACATCTGCTGCGCTATGCAGTCTATGATAAAAAAAAAGGCTTTCTCATCTCGCCAATCTAGAATAGGTATCAAAAAAACAAAAATCCACCATTATTTCTCTCTCATCTTATACACAGTACAAGACATTATTTTTTCGTTCAAGCCTTCTTAGCCTTCTTCTTCTTGAAGGTCTTCTTGGGCATACGCGCAAGCCAGTAGATGAAAAGCGCGGCAGCCATGTTAAAGACAATGTAGACCCAGAGAAGGCCAAAGTTGCGCCATCGGTCGTTGTAGTCGATGTTGACTCCGGCGAGGTATGTGTTTGTCTTGGAAATGCTGCAGTACTCGCAGTTTTGCGTGGCATCAGGGTCAACAAAATAGCCGCCAATTTGCGAAATATAGTCTCCCATGTATTCGATACAGGTCGATCCATTCGGGGGCTGCAAGGGTACCAATTCGTTGCTTGCGCATGTGACATCTGTGTTGGCGACACCTGTTGCCAACATGCCCGCCACCAGATAAGTGAATGGACTCACGTAATTCATCTGTTGTGCTATATTAGTGCTATTCAGTTGGAGACGGCGAGATTTTAAACTTACAAAGGTCCAGAAGCCGGGGAGAGTATCCTTGGGGGCGAGGACACCACAGAAGATCAGACAAAGCATGAAGAGCAGGTTGGCAACATTGGCACCACCCTCGGCAGTTTCGAACCCAGCTATAATCATGGTGGAGAAAGTAGCTGTGAAGAGTAGGAAGGCCAACAGAAACAAGAACATGAGGGCGCCACGCTCAGTGGTTTGACCAGCGTCAGAGGCGTTCTGGTAAAGACCGACAGGATAGTACCATCCGCAGTACATGATGACGGCCATTAGACTGTTCCAGGGAAGCTCGACGATAAGTTGCGACAGCATAAATATCTTCCACGAGTAAACCTTTGAAGGACGCTCGCGGACTTCGTAGAGTGAACGTTGAATGACGAATTGAGGCATGGACTGTTGTACCAGTTGACCAAAGATGGTGAGCAAGTTGAAGATGGCAAACATCTGGTTCTGAAGACCCTGGATAGTGTTGGGAGCCTTGAAGAAGACGAAACCGATAAAGAGAGCGACGAGAGAGCAGAGAGCGGCCTTGGAGTAGATGTAGACAGGAGTACGCCAGTATTGCTGGAACACACGGTAGAGAACCTCCTTGAGTTGAACCATGAAAGGAGCAGCGAATTCGCGGTAGCTACCATCGTCGACGTCGGTGTCTTCGACACCCTGCTTCTCTGTCTTGATACGCTCGAGTTCAGTCTGGACCTCGCGATATTCGGGACTGTCGCGCCAGGTTTGGAACCAATCAAGGTCGGTGTGAGATCCGGGAGCAGCACCAATAACTTCCAACATCCATTCGGCAGGGTTGGCTTCAGGGGGGCATTTGTGACCGCTCATGCGTTCAAAGTAGCTAGTCATCGTCGCAGAATTAGACCCTATGTCTCCGAAGTAGACGGTCTTTCCACCCTTGGCCAAGAAAAGAAGTCGGTCGAAGCGCTGGAACAACATGGCGGAGGGCTGATGAATGGTGCAGAGAATAGCTTGGCCGGCGTTTGTCAACTTCTCAAGAAGATCCAAAATAGCCCAAGAGGTTTGAGAGTCAAGACCAGAGGTAGGCTCATCAACGAACAACAGCAGAGGAGGCTTGGCAGCAAGTTCGACACCGATAGTAAGACGCTTACGTTGCTCAACGTTGAGACCTTCACCAGGAACACCAACGACAGCGTCGGCATATTCTTCCATATCGAGCAGCTTGATGACCTGCTCGACATAGTCGAGCTTCTCCTGCTTGGGGACGTGAGCGGGCTGGCGGAGGAGGGCACTGAAGTTGAGGGCTTCTCGGACGGTTGAAGTCTGAAGATGCAGATCCTGTTGCTGAACATAACCGGTCTTGCGCTGGAAGGACATGTCTCGGGGGTTACCGTCAACCAACATCTCGCCTGTGATAACACCCATAGAAGTACGATCGGCCAAACAATCCAAAAGAGTGGTTTTACCAGCACCAGAAACACCCATAAGGGCAGTCAAAGTACCGGGCTTGACCCAACCGTCAACGTGATCCAAAATGCGGCGAGTTTCGTCCTTGATCTTGACTTCATAGCAGACATCGTGCCACTGGAAAACAGAGGTCTGTTCCTGAAGCATACCACCAGGTTGCTTCGTTCCACTAGCTCGGCTGCGGGTGCGCTCGGCAGTAACCATAGGACCGATGTGAGCCATGGCAGCCTCAGGGTCGCTGTGCTTCTTCTCAGCGTTGGCAACAGCGGCAGGCTTGTGGCCACGTCGGTAAACCAAAACTTCACCCTTGGACTTCTTCTCAGAAACAAGTTCGGCAGCAGTCATGTAGGTAATAGTGAAGAGAACGATCCAAGCAATGACAACACCAAAGTTGCGCCAGCGGTTCTCCCACTTGTAGCCGAATTGCAACTCAGCGTATCGGTCACCATTGACAGCAGACTTTCCAGGTTCGGCACCGACAGCACTGCAAACGCGGCTATCCTGAGGAACATTCTCGTAACCCTGGATTGGGCTGGGAATGAACTGGTTGCACTCGTAATCTCGGTTGTGGAACTCGTTGACAACAACAGCCTCGAAAGCGTAGGCGATAGGATCAATGTAGTAGAGCCACTTGCACCATCCGAGCATGTAACGCTTAGGAATGACGAAACCAGTAAAGATGACGAGATCCAGAATCAGGATAGCGGCGGGGACAAGAGCCTGGAAGAGACTGCGAGTAGCGGAGGCGATGGTGCGGAAGATCATGGACATGACCAAAACGACAACGAAGGACATCAGGATGAAGAAGAAGAATGCGCCCGGTTCTCGTTTCAGGTTTGTCATGAAATAAAGCGTAATGTTGAAGACGATCGTATTGGCGACTTTGTACGGTAAATCACAAAGCATCGACGCGATGGCCTCGGCTGACGGATGATAAAGTGCATACCGACTATGTTTTTCCACAATCGGACGTTGCGCGTACAGGGCCAAGATCTATTCATAGTTAGCATTGATCATGAGTCGAAAATTCTGTAAACTTACCTCGAGAGCACTAGCGAAAGCGTTCATCAAAACAGCAAAGAAGAGGAGAGCACCACGCTGGAAGAAACTGCTTGAAGTCTCATCCAGGTTATAGAAGACGGAACCGATAATAAGAGCCATGACAAAGTTACCAATAAGAGAACCAACTGTGATACCAGGGTCACCCTTGAGTCGCAGCCATCCACGCCACAGACAAAGCTGGATCTGCTGCATGTAGGAGAGGGTGTAGGGAGACTTGGGGCGTTGGCGCTTAGCCTGCTGGGCCTGCTTGGAGGCACGGAAAGCCTCGGCATCAGGACCGTTGATGGGGTGAGCAACCTTGTAGTTCTCAATTTCGACTTGAAGAGCAGCATACTCGGCGCTGTTCTTCCAGGCAGTCGCAAACTCATCGGGAGTGCGGGGAACCTTGCCCTTGAATCCGTCTCGCACGATTCGCTCGTTGGGAGCAGTCATGGAAGTGAGGAAATCAGGAGTGGTCTGGCGAGCAGGGCACTCGAAACCCAGGTTAACAAAGTACTCCTTGGCAGCATCGGCACGACCAAAGAAGATTTGGCGACCCTCGTAGATGACGGTGGCCTTGTCGAACAGGTCGTAGGCGCTTTGAGGAGATTGGTAGATGGACACAACAGCGGTGTTGTTGAAGAGTTCGGTTTGCAGACGGAGGGTTTTGCAAAATTCGATGGCGTTGGCAGAGTCGAGACCTCGAGTAGAGTTATCCCAGCACTGCAGAGGAGCTCCAGACAGGGCAGCCTCAGAAATGGTGACACGCTTGCGCTCACCACCAGAGACACCACGGATGTACTCATTACCGACGCGGGTGTTGACGGTGTGAGAAATACCAAACATGGCCATAACGACATCACGGAGATGATCGGCGAAATCGTTTCTGTTCAAGCCTTGGGGAAGCTCGCGGGGCTGTCGAGCGCGGGCGGCGAAGGTGAGGGTATCGCCGACAGACAACATAGGGAAATGAACGTCGATTTCGGCGGTATAAATGGCTTCACCTCGGTGGTGAGAGTGCATCTCCTTGGCGGACAAACCTGTGACACAGTTAGTGATACTGATCTCGGCGCATGTAGGTACAAGAGGCGTGTTTCACACAAAAGCCCGCGTTGCTCAATTACAAGCGCGATCGAGTTTCGTGAAACCAAAACACGCCTTTTCGCGACTTCACTTACCCTGGTAGTTAAAGTAGGAACCGTCGTCAACGTAGATACCGTTGAGTTCACCAGCGATGGTCTTGAGGGTGGTGGAGCAACCAGCACCAGGAGGTCCAAGAACGACAAGCATTTCACCAGCGTGGACAACACCATCAAAGTTGCGCAGAATATCGATGCGCTGTTGCTTTTTGCCAGTCACTTTGCCAATAACATCCTGAAGACCTAGCCAGACGTTACCAACGTCGGCCTGGTAGTCGCTGGCGCCACCATAACCGTAAACGTTGAGGTTTTGGTAGCAAACACCAGCGGATCGGAAACTGTGACCATCCTGGCGCACCAACTCGACAACAGACTTGGCCCATTCGCGGGCGTTGAAGTTGGCGGAATTGGGGTTCAGAGGTGAATCCTCGCCGGCCTGGAAAGGGTTCTGTCCGCCGGGGTGATTGGCAGAAGCATGAGAGTAAGAGCGCGCAAGAGCTTGAACGATAGAAGTTCTTCGCTCCATCTCGGAATCATCCTCGTCGTCGCCCTTGCCGAGAGTGTCAGCAGGTGATGAGGTGGGTGGTTTTTCGTTAATCGCTTCATCGGTGGAATTTTTGTGATCGGCGAGCGGCACGTTATTGCCTGTTGAGCCAGCGCCAGGAGCACCCTGCCTTGCAGCAGTGGCGTCGTTGTTGGCGTTGATCCCGTAGAGAGCCGACATTATGAGTTGTGACGGCAAAATCTACTTACAAGAGATCTCGCAATTGAGTCTCGCGGGTTGAGTAGTGACGACCCAGTAGAAAATGTGTTTCCGTATGCGATGCGAAAAAGGGTTATTCGGGTGTGGTTGTAGATTTAAAAAAACAAAACAATTAAACGGTATTAAAAGTGGTTTGAAGGATCGACGGAGAAAAGACAGTCGATCATGAAGGATCAAGTAATCCTAAAAGACAAGAACGTGTAAGAAAAAGAGAACCAGAGTCAGAACGAGGAGGGAGACAAGGAGAATATGTAAAGACGGCCGAATTGGTCGTCATCCCAGGCCTCTCTCTCTTCTCAAACAGAACAGAATGGAGATAAACTCGTGTGGGTCGGGGACTAACCGTAAAGCGCAGTATAAACGACAGCGGAGGGGTGAAGACTAAAATTCTAGCGCGTCTTTTAGAAGTGCAATCGGATGCGGCTGTGACTCTATTTGTCGCTGTCAGTGTCAAGAATGCGTGAGGTCGGCCGCTCCAAATGTCTCCAAATGGGCGTCATTCTTTATATCTACAGTCAGTCTCTACTACATCTACTCTCTGAACTTCTCATCAGGCAACAACTGACTCAATAGCATCGCCACGTTGTCCTTATTCCTTCCAAGTCGATCACTCTTACAATCATGTTTGATCATGTCTACAAACTCCGCCTCTGCGTCTCAATTCTCCCCCATACAGGCATTTTCGCATGCTTACAAGAACCCGACCCGACAAGGGGTGTGCAAAACAATTCGGGACCAACAAGCTCTTAACATCAAAGCGCAGCGTATGAGCAAATATGAGTAAGAGCGAAAACTGTACTAAAGCGGATAACGGGTTGGCTCCAAACTCCGACACCAGTTGGGGCTAACAAGCGAAGGATCCCGGGAATGAACTCCCATGTATTTGTGCCCCACCATGCAACTCCGCGACGGGACCTCAGACTTGGTATTTATTTATACGTACTCCTGGATGATGTATGTATGTACAACTTCTTAGAGCCGTCGACACTAATAAACAGAACCTAATGGTTGCGATTGGGGTTCCAAGGCTCACATCAGCCAAACTGAAAGATATGGGAATTCTTACAACATCCATGTCTTGCGCTGGACATACCCGGTCAAATCAAACGGCGCTGCTGCATTCCAACTCTAATTTGTCTGCGTGCCTTTCTTTGTACCTGAAAACCCTCTAAAGACGGGATCTTCAACGTATTCCCTTGTCGTGGCAGGCCTAACTACGTAACATCAATTGCCGTAACATTGATCGTCTAATCCTCCTTAAAAAGATGATCCTCCTTCGCTTCTCTCCACAGATGAAAACTCCTTTAATTCCTTCCATGTCAAGAAATACTTGAATGCGAAACCGCGTACTCAATATTCGGGGTCTTCTTCAAACCCGTCTTCCGCCAACCAATCAGAGAATCTATCGGAGTAATAATCTCACCGGTAATTACTCTGATTGGTTGGTTGGATTATCTAGTGTTGACATTCCCACTCACCTAATTATCCCTTCCTCCGGGTTGAAAATAAATCAATAGGGATTGATAAATGGCTTGGCTGTCAGCATTAAACATGGTCTAAAATTCCCATGTGAATCCTCGTTCAGTGACTGTTGCAATAGGCCTGTAAATGGGAGCCTGCGCACGGTAGGTAAATGTTTTGGTGGACATGAATTGACTCTTCGGGGTCTTGTAAGGATCCGACAGTCCGTCAGTGAGTACCCGCTAATAAGAAAAAGGGTGTCTTATTTCCACTTTGATTGTTCAATTGGGCCTAGAATTCAATTCAATTCTATTCTATTCTAAATTAATCTTGACCCTTTTACGGAGCTGAACTCGATCGATGGTGATGCACAGTTGTTATCAAGATCAATCGCTCATGATTAGATCTAATGCTACAGAGTCAGATTGAGCCAGTTTTATGCCTAGTCTTTAGGTTGCAGTACATAGTAAGCATGCATCTTGTATTTTCGCCATATCTCATCTCAATGAGGTTATTCATGGCATGTAAAAATAAATACCACAATAAAATTGGAATGTATCCGTGCCTTGTCGGATACAAAATTGTTTGCTTTTCGATCGGGGTAATCGAGATCCGATTAGGCTACTCTTTATTGTGACCTTGGCGTTGACGATCCCTGAAACCCTTTTTTCCCTCTCTCGTACATGTCTTGTCACAATGCGACGGAACGATATGCACCCAACGTCTTTCAGCTGGTCATCACATACCAAACAGCTCTTTCTCAGCTCTTAACCGTCACCATAAACATAACGCGAAATCTTCAACTGCATAGAATGTCAATTCCGCCTTCTAATTACACACGAGCAGGGTTTCTCACCAAAATAACCCTTCACGAACGCGAACGCGATCTTTACGAATTCACGGGAAAAGAGGTCCCTCCAATCTTACACCTCATCTCAAGGTCCCTGCAACATTCACGTCTCCGTCCCCTTTCGTGCATGCTTAGCCCGACAAGGGCATGGTAGATCACAGAGACGAGGCCCGCTCCGCAACAAAGTCCGCTGAACTAACACCAAGACTATACTGCTAGACGACCTCAGCATACTTGTGAACGAGCCCAATATATTGGTACACTAACGTAGACACAAATGAGGATATTTAAGTTGTCTTTACGTGGCTTTGTTTGTCCGCAATTGTCCGTCTTACTACTTGACGCATGCAGGGGTTGAGCTGAGCGGATACTGTCCTTCTTTAACTCCGTCAGCTGTCGCATGCTGACTGCAGTATGTTATTGAGGGGTGCATTTGCGCAATCATTTTGTTCGGATTTTCACCAAGGCGTATGGGTCGTTGAAGGGACGTAGAAAAGTCGGTCTCTAAAGTCTAAGGGTACAGAGATAAGTAGAACAAGAAGCATCGTCCAAGGCGCAAACTGACCTATTAATTTCGTCTCTTATACTTCTATTTTGATACCCTATTGGGGACTAGACATCTGTATGTTCTGCAGCAATGAGCTGTCAGTATGTGCTTTCGTGTTGAACACGTGACAGCGCTTTAACCTCGATTCTGTTTGTGGTTACGGCAACCACCTTGATGAGGCACAACTCTTCCCCAACATGATTGCAATAAATCATCAGACCTGCACCAGCTCTTATGACATCTTTATCATAACACGGCTGTCCGACTCGACATGAAAAGCGGCGCAGGATAGTCTTGCAAACACTTGAAGAACGACACTCAAGTTCCCAGAGTGAGGGTTCAGGTCAACTACGGGGCCCTTTCAAAACCTTCACAGCACCATTTTCACATTACATTTCATTCTTTCGTGGGATCATGTGACACTGCCAGTGTACAGGAAGGCTTTATATATTAAGTTATCTTGTATCCTAAGTAATGAAGAGTGGTGTGGTGCAGTGGGAATGTGTTCCTAAACAAACCTACAAACCTACAAACAAACCTACAATCCTACAAACCTACAAACAAACCTAAACAAACCTACAATCCTACAAACAATGGAACCTAAACAAACCTACAATCTCTAAAAACCACTCCTAACTACTATCACCCCTCTGCCCACCCATCTTCATCTTTTGCATTTTTGGGGTTCGAAAACACATCATGACATTGATGTTGGTCATGTTTAAGATGGTTTGACATCTCGTCACCCCGGTACGGACAGCCCTCGAGCTCCTTCTCAGCTTTATAAGGCAATCTATCTAATCTACCATCAATGAAGAGCGTGGTGGTGTAATGGCAACCGAATCCTAAACCCCTATTAACCTCCTCAAATCCGAACCTAAAAAAGCCTTCAACCATCCACCTCCCGTTCTTCATTTTTTGCAATTTCCGAGTTCGAAAACACATCTTGACATTATTCTGTAGGTGACCAGCATCCTTGAAAGGTGTTCTGCCCACGATATTGTCTAAAGTACCCTCGAGCGACATCGAAAGACGTCCCCCCTGAATTTTTGGAACTCGGCCTCCTCTGAGACTGTGGAAGCCAGACTCGCTTTTTATCATGATATCATCAAACTGGTTCCTTTTCTTATGCGATTTCTATACTTCATGTCTGTTTTCTGGTATTGTCACTGACCTGGCATGGTACCTAGTCGCGTCGTGGTTGTGCGCAAATCGGCGTGTTACTCCTCAAGATCAACACAACAAACGCGAGGGGGCCGAAAACAATTTCTGACAGTCAAGACGCACTCAAATGCCTCTACCTAACCTTTATATAGTAAGTTATTCTACCATACTACCAGAGGAGTGGTGCAGTGGAATCCGTCCTAAAACCTATAAACCTCTCAAAAAAACCGAACCTAAAACCACCTTGACCTACTGCATCACTCTTCTTTTTGCATTTTATGGGTTCGAAACCCATCAGTTGTATCCTGCTATCTCTACCTAACCTTTATATAGTAAGTTATCTTACCATATTGCCAGAGGAGTGGTGCAGTGGGAATCCGCTCCTAAACAAACCTACTACTCCTAAACAAACCTAAAATCTCTAAAAACCGCTCCTAACTACTATCAACCCACTGCACCTCTCTTCTTTTTGCATTTTATGGGTTCGAAACCCATTGATGCTATCGTGTATGGATAGAGAGTGTCACCTGTTCAGGGGCCACTCAATCACACGCACCCCTTTGCACCCCTCTCACCACTGTAGTTCCGGGAGAATGGTGAAACAGAAGTACAGCTGATCGCTAAATTGCTTCATTTTTAATCTGAGTATTCTTGAATGTTTGTTGGCTTCTGAAGTAGTTAATATCATCATTTACATGAAGAATGTATGTTGCTCCAGGTTAGGTGCACAAGCAGTAGGGGTATCACCACCTTGCTCACAACTATCCACGACCGAAAGAAGTCAAACACACAAAGATTTTAGTGTGCTTCAACGATATAATGAATGGGGACACAAGATTGAAGAAGCCACGGGTAGATGCTGGCACAGACCGCCAGGTCGATCATCATGGGACGAGACTGATTCACTGCGGACAAGTAAACTACAAGAACACAGGGTATAGATTGCTAGATCAAGATCTCAAACCACATGGACGTCTATATTTTTATTTACAAGAAGTTGATTCCAACACCGACCTGCAGTCCCTTGGTGGAAGCCTCTCCCTTTCTCAACGCCAGAGGCAAGCTAAAGTTTAGCTCAAATCGCGCAACAGGGTGCGCATATACAAGACCAACACCAGCAGCAACACTTGGAACACCATTGAAGACTTCTCCAACAGCATTTACCAAACCGTTTCGGACATCTGATCCAGTCAGCTCCGTTGTGGAAGCACCGCCGGAGGACTTCCTGGGATCCTTAAGAGCGACGAGACGACCGCCGTTGGCAAAGAGCTGGAATCGGAGACCGGAGTCGGGACCCTTATAAGGTACAGGGAGGAGCATGTTGACACTGCCAGCAGCGAAGACATCACCTCCAACGGAATCGAGGCCGTCATGAGGACCCAGGCCACCAAGCTTGAAGCCTCGGACGTCTGTTGGGCCTCCAAGCTGGAAGCGATCGTTGACACGGGTAGAGCGAAGTTTGCCACTGAAATCATAACCGAGGGGGAGAGGAGAAAGCATGCCTAGTCTAAGTCCACCACCGATGGAGATACCTGTTCGTCCACGGATACCAGGCAGGGGGACAGGGACAGCACCGCCGACCTCGATCTCACCCTTGGAGAAAGCAACATCACCAGCAAGAGGTCCAAAACCGGCAATCTCGAGACCGGATCGAACCATATAACCGCTCTGAGGAAGCTGGGGGTTGTCACGTCTCTCCCTGCGGAATGTGTGCTTAATAGCGCTCTTAATAGAATCGCCAGCATCTGCTCTCACAGTCGCACTGGCATTCTCGGCTAAACCAGTAACTTGTCGCCAGATACCAGAGTACTCAACGGACTGCTGGTCACGCTGTTCGTTGAGCCAAGTAAATCGCAGGTTTCCGCCCTTGAGAACCTCCTCATGCGATGCCCAAGGCTTCTCAGCAGCCGAAGCCAGACCCTCCAATGATATCCTCATGTCGGGGTTGCTAAAGACGGGCGCAGTAAGGTTGGCGCTGTAAGCCGAGCGTGTGCGAGTACCGGCCTTGGCGTTCAACTCGAGCATCTCAGCACCACCAAACATGTTTCGCCATAGCAGCGAACCGTAGGCAGAACCCTCTCCATTGCCGACGTCGGTACCAGTTTGCAGCTTAAATCGAGAAAGTTCCTTGACTCGGATGTCGATGTTTACATCGGTGGGCGAGGTGGAGGGGTCTGTCTGCTGTGCGGATGTAAGGAAGACTTCGGGTTGAGGTTGGAAGATTTCTGTAAAATGGTTAGTGGTGTTGCGGGGTGATAGTAAAAAACATACGTAGACCGTCGAGCTTCTGGCTAGCAATGCGAAGGTTGTTCACAACACCACCGACAGTCGAGTTTTCGTTGGTCTTGTCGGCAACGAGTGGGTGGAAAATGGGGTTGAGGAACTCCATTCGTGTATTGACCGCACCATGAACTCGAAGCTCATTAACTGTCATGGGCGCCAGCTGCTGATCCCCGATCTACGGAATTAGCTCAGATCCCCCAAGATTGTCTCAGAATCCTTACCACCTGGGCCATGCGCCGTTGCTTAGCTTCATCTTGGGTCTGTTGATATTCAGGCCTCGACTCTGCCTCGTGCAACAAAGAACCGGTGTCGGAATGAAGCTTGCTGAAAGGGTCCATAGCCTATTGCAATATCAGACGATGTGCTCTCCCCAAAGTCTTCAATTGGGATGTACGTACCGGACCTACAGTCGAGCCAGGAATTGCAGCCATTTTTTTAAAAAAAAGCTCAGCGAACCGAGATGTTAGTTTGCAAACCCTCACGATACCGTTTGGAAAGTGTCGAACCACATGGACCCTGGGCAGCTCCCAATTAACGATTCGGTACGTACTTTCCGAGCTCCGACCCTGACGGACAATCAATGTGCTAGTGCCTTTTCGCTATAGGATACAAAATAAATGAGCAAAACCACAGGTTAAAGCGCATAAGGCGACCTAGTAATTTTGTCTCTTATGCCTAAGCGGCCAACATTTCTACCCTGAGGCTGTGGCTCGTCTTGCTTGTGGCGCTTAAACTCTTCTTGTTCTTTCGTCTTTGTCCCTGATAAACTTCGTCATAGCGGCATGTGATGCACAGCCACAAAGACTATCCGGACTTAGCGGGACCCCAGTGACTAGGTAGGCCAGTATACGTCCTCCCTGTTCCTCTCTTGTTCATCTCAACTCTTTGACCACTTTCGTCTTTCCATCGTTCTCACAGTTACATAGCATACCGAAAGTTTAGAACATTCGGAAAAGGCGCTTTCTTTTTTCCTTTCCTACTTTCTTTCCCCAAGCGACGATCCCTTTAAACTAGATATTGTTCCTACGACTTGCGACTCACGCGACCCGCAATCTGTCCCATTCACTTTGGTATCTCCCAACACTTCCCCATCGTCAGCATGGCTAGCAAAGCCGCCACCAAGCGTGTATGTATGATTGATCTTGTAATCGAATGCGCTGTACTGATTATTGTTATTAGTTGACACGCGAATACAAAACCATCTCTGAGAACCCCCCTCCTTATATCGTTGCCCATCCTTCCGAGTCAAACATCCTGGAGTACGTTACGTCACGTTTGAATCTCTCAATCGCGAGTTGCTGACAGTGTTACCAGATGGCATTATATTATCACCGGCCCTGAGGACACACCGTATCACGGCGGTCAGTACTGGGGTACTCTCATGTTCCCCCCGAACTATCCCTTTGCCCCTCCCGCCATTCGCATGCACACACCCTCCGGCCGATTCCAGCCCTCAACGCGACTATGCCTCTCGATTTCCGATTTCCACCCAAAGTCTTTCAACCCGGCATGGGAAGTCTCAACCATTTTAATCGGATTACTGTCATTCATGACAAGTGAAGAAATGACAACTGGTTCTGTTTCTTGCACAGCTGCCGAACGAAAATTACTTGCTGCTCGATCGCGTTGGTGGAACTCGACTGGCGGTGGCTCCAGCTTGAAGGGTAACCCAGCGAACAAGGGCAATGTCAAGGCTGGTGATGGCGGCGCCAAGTTCAGAGCAGAATGGCCCGAGGTTGATGTTGAGAACTGGGAGTGGATGACCAAGAACAAGGTTGACCCTGTTTCGGGCAGCCGATTAGACGCCGATAACAACGGATCTTGTCGACCACAGCTGGGCATCTCAGGGACCAGCGGACATCAAACACAAGCCGTCGTCGATGTTGTCAACCAACAAAGAGATGCGAGCACAGGATGGATATACCGCAACAAACTCCTTGTTGCTGGTGCGGCCATCTTCTTTTACGTCCTTGTCGCCAGGATCATTACCGGCGACGAGTAATCTAGGGTTATACTAATGCGATGGAGTTTATGTTTGTACCCAGCGCTGGGATTTTTAATTTGTCAATGGCGGACTGGTGGGCGCAACGTGATTCAACAAGCCATACACCTGTAACTCACGTCTTAGTATGGCGTTCAGGGCATGTTCAGCAAATGCTTTGATTGTTTAGTTTGCTGATGATCTGCTTTGACGAGCAGGATTAGAGCAGCAACTAGCCGACAGGTAGATAGTAGTGATTAATACAGCATGTAGACTTATGCAAGCCGTGTGATTTCAGGTTCAGCTCTGATGCAAGGGATTCGATCGTGAGTCAATCAAAAACATGGTGATGTAGGCAGCCATGCTGTAGGCAACCAACATGAGATCTGCAGACAATGGATCATCAATGTCAGCCTATAAGCGTAAACGCAAACAATGTGAGTAGGATATCGGAAGCCGGATGGCTGCTTCTTGATGACTGCAACGCTCGAGCCTGTCCCGTTTGCTGAGTGACGAGAGTGGACCGGGAGGTTCAGATTGTTGACTGCGCTAAACCAACTACTGCTAGGTCCTCTAAACCTTAGTGGACCTACTACCTGCGGGGAGGCTTCAAGAAAAATTGTGACGAAAGCCCCAATTTTTGTTACCTTGCGACTCGCTCCATCCTTTGGAAGCCGTTGGAAGCAAACCACAAGCAGCACAGCAACGCACCTTGAACCAAACTCGACATCATCATCATCACCCGGTGGTGAAAACCTTCGAGCATAATTCCTCCTCATCTAAAACTCTTCCCCACCGCCCTCAAGGTTATTTCTCAAAACCTTGATCTATTTTACACTCATTTCTTAATCCACCTTCCTTGAACCTATTTTTCCCATCCAATACAAGCTGCTCCTGGTTGAGCTCCTGCTCTCCGCACAAAATACAGTTGCACCTGGACCCTCATTTCTAGTGCTTCGCCAGTTCGCACCTCCGATTAACGGACACGATATTTCGAGCCCAGATTCGACAACAGGGCACATCAGTTACCTCGAACGACGACTGCTCTCCATGCCTCTTCCTCTAGATCCGTAGAACCTCCCTCCGAATCCTCAGTCGAGGTCTGGGCCACTGTCACTGTCACTGTCACTGCCATTGCCCACCTCCCCCTCCCTGTTCGTCGATAACTTCCACCCCGCCGAATCGTCAACGATCCCGCCTATGAAATGGCGCCCCAAAACGGCAAGCCTCACAACGGCAACAACTCGAAGCCTCGTCGACCTGGAGAGAGCAAGCTTGCTCAATCCTCCAAGCCTCTCCCGGCTATCCCACTGCCTTATGTGAAGCGTCAGGCAGCTCGGGCTAATGCTGCCTCTGCCGCGACTCAGAAACCTGATGCGCCTTCACCCTCCGAATTGAAGCTCACAAATGGCAATGCACCTGTTGAGGTCAAAAAGGCTGGGCCTGTAGCTTCAGCTGCAGAACCTAGCTCGGTGTCTAGCCCTGTTTCGACTTCAGCTTCCAAAGCTTCCAAAGACACCAAGGTTGATAGTGCCCCAAAGTCAAAGAACGATACTTCCAACCTTGTCACTTCGCACAATGTTTCTGGTACGTGTAAAAGCACAAAGTTTGGTCCCTATGAACCTTGCAGTAAACTCACTAATGGTTTCCCATATATAGTCGCATCTGTCTCCGAGCATCCCACCACCCAGAACGAAAACACCCACAAAAATCCTGCGGTCTCAGACCGTGCCGATCAGCCCACCATCAACCAGATTGATATTGGACCAATCGACAACACCACTGACAAAATGGAGCCAAACGGTGCCGCGAGCAAGGCTGAAACCAAACCTCAAGATGGTGAAGCGCCTCAAAATTCTCAAGACCATCTCGACGCTCAAAGCCCCACTACAGACAACCAAAACCTTCCCAAGATGAAATCCCGACCTCCCCCAGGTGTCCCTCATGGCCGATACCAGATGCCTCCTGCTTTCCAACCTTCTGGCCGTCCTGTTGGACCAACTGCGAACGGTGATATGCGTGGCCCTCGACCTCTGTTGCCTAATGGCCCGCCTCTTCACCAGTCCCATCATAGCAACGGTAGCGTCCACTTCGGCGCGTTCCATGGCTCGACAAGCTCATCTCCAGCTCCTTTGTCAGGAGGTATCGCCCCTCCTCCTGGTATGCTGGCACACAATGGTCAACTTCCCTACATGCCTCCCGGTACCAACGGTTTCTCTCACATGATGCCCTACAGACCGGAACATGTTACTGTCACGACTACCGATAACTTCGGTAGACCCACGATGGCTTATGCACCGTTGGAACCATTCCCCCCACACAGCTATCATGATTCACAGACATCCGGCCTTCCAGACGATTTCGGCGGTTACAACCATTTCGCTTCACCAGTGCCAAACGGCGTTTCTGGCCCAGGGGAAGACAGCCAGTCGCCAAACTATGCAGGCAGAATGTTTGGAGGTCATGACTACCCACAGATGATGCCGAATACCGGTCCTCCCCCACCCATGATGCCTGAGATGGATGACGCCGAGGGTCTCATTGATCATTTCCAGCGACAGTTTTCAATGCCCGAGTTCGCCGATTGTTCCTTGGAGCTTCAATTCAAGAAAAGAAGAATTCAACCATTCCGTATTCCTGGTCACCGGATTGTCTTGTCACGCAGCCCTGAGCTCGCAGGCGCAATGTTACAGGGTCTTTCGCAGCCCAGCAGTGGTACACAGCTCCCCATTCTTCTTGTTGAAACAGAGAGTAAATGGATTCAACCTGATCCGTTCTACCATGCTGTCCAGCGCCTTTATGGACTGCCTCTGCTCAACCCAGCTTCTGTCAACATGAACCAGGGCACCACAGTCGATGCCGGGTTACTGACGGAACGTTTTGATTTTGCTCTTGGGTATGCTGCCTCTGGCCACTTCCTCCGCTATGATGCAGTCACTCGACATGGCTGTCGGCTGGCCATGGAGCTGTTGGATATGCAGACGGTGGAAAAGGCCCTGGAGTTCGCACTAGAGGGACATCGAGATGAGGGTACCCATGACGTGTTCAACTATGGTGTCGGATCTCGAGTAATTCTTGGGGGGATTGTGTCTTTCATCGTCAACAACATCCACCACACCTTCAAACTCGACACTTCAGTTACTGACCCGTTGCACTACGCTCGTCTCCCAGCCCAAGCCACCCTGGCTAGCAACACAAACCGGAAGCTCTCACCCCCACCCATCGCCAGAGGAACTTCAGTCCACTTGAAGGGGCGTCGCTCTCAGCAAATTTCCGGTATCCAGTTTGGTGACCTTTCCTCCACGGAAAGCGTCATGTCACCAGGTTCGGACGCCTCGGGCTCATCTCAGCCACAGCGAACCTCGCTCCATGCTATCCTTTCTCGCATTCTTCTCAACCTTCCTTTCGAAACACTCAAGTTGTTACTGGAAAGCGTGAACAGAAATAGGAATGCCTGGCCCAACGCAGAAGCTGTGTTCCGCGCGGTCAAGGATACAGTGACCGAGAGAGAGCGACGTCGACTTCAGATTGTGGAGATGGTTAAGAATCGTGAGATCCCGCAATGGGAAGTCGTTTCCAACCATCTTTCTAGCCCAGAGCCACGCAACTACATTGGTCCTTGGGGTGCTTTGGGCTGGCAGGAAGAGGTGGTTGCTTTTGCATCACAGAGCCCAGCTCTTAGCCGAACTTGGACTCCTCTGGCAAACCCCCAGGTGGCGACTCAAGCAGCGTATCCTTGAAACCGACTTGGTGCTGAATTTTCTTTTCGATTTGATGGATGATATTATGGGTTATGGACTGATGAAAAAGATGACATCATCTCCACTGCCAGCTACGTGTTAGTACACATAGGTACTTAAGTATCAGAGCCTTGGGTACGCAAATGCGTTCTAACTACTCTCGTTTTTTTATTATTTGAAAAACAAAAAGAGTCGTGCTTGAGGAATCCTTTGACGAGGTTATCTTGCAGCAATACGATGCGCTTGGGAGACTTTTGGTTGATTGACGGCGTTGAGGGGCATGTCAACATTGGGGACTTTGAAGCGAGGAATGTTTTTAATGACTAGGACTTTGGGGATCGCGGGCACTCAGGGAAAGGGCAAAAAAAGAAGAAGAAACCAAAAAGTACCTGTTTAATGATTTTGTTTTTCATGCATGTCAGGACTCTGAAGCGGTGGTTCACTCTCACTCGTCCTGGCATCAGGGTCTTGGGGCATGATTAGGAGGGTTATGATGAATGACAAGTGACTTGACTATGGCATCGAATGGAGTATGCGTCTTTGTGTCTCTTGACTTTAAGAGATGACATGGTATTAGGTAGCATCTCTAAGAATGGTTTAATACCCAAGATTAAGATTCATGTGAATGTCCAGTGCATGACGCTGTAAATCATGAGAGATCTAACTAATCCTTAGTCTAATTGAACCGAAATGTTGAAGAATTTCCATGTGATGGTGTCGTCTTTGAGTACCTATGGAGAGAATCCGAGGGCGGGGAACCCCTGTCATTCAGATCCATAAGGGCAATATCGTTCATCTTTATTCGTTGAAGAGCATGACTTTAATTAACTGGGACAATCTTAGCAGGGTCTTGATGTCAAAGCCGAGGTCGACAATCTCCACTTTACGTCGTCTTGCTCATTTCCAGGTTCTTGTTCCTGTTGTCACCTTCCATCATCCCTTGTTCCTTATCTCTCCCTCCATCATCATCAAATGTGATAGTATCAATCTGGATAATCAGCATTTCCGCTGTTCAGATCCTCATCTTGTGATTTTTCTTTACTCTTGATGCCGTCTGAAGCTATTTCTCGAATGCGCCACTGGAGCTCAGCTCGTGGAACTGCGCACACGCCATCGCGAACATAATACACCATCATTTCAATTAACCGACAATCATAATACAACACACCGCTCCTTTACCAAACCATGGACTACTCCATCTCTTCAAGCGATGCTTCGAGCTCGCGATCTTCTAGATCATCCGCTGCTACAAACGACCCTGTTCTTCGCAACACGTTGCGTTATACCATTTCGGCACACGAATATGCTGCTTTGCATAAATATATTATTTCACGATCGCGTGTGCTTCGTCGATCAACACCAACACCGAATCGCGTGGAAAAGGCGCTCAAACCACCGAAAGGAGGGGATGATTATAATGCTAGGACTATTCGTCATGCGCTGAGGGTGTTTGTCATGACGTTTATGGGTATGAAGGGATGGGATGCAGTTGCAAAGAGGATGGGCAAAGAAGAGTGAGTTACCATTCACCAAGTATTGATATATATGGCTAATACCGTCTGACAGAGTCAATGCGAGTGGGCAAAAGAAACCCTTTTACAAGTCTCCAGCCCTGAGACTATCTATTTCTCTTTCTACTATTCTTCTCCTCTACAGGATTCTCTTTAGATTCTTTACGCGACTGCGCTTTCATCTACTCGATCCTCAAGTCGCCCCCTTCCGTTCGCGCAATCCCCGAACTGCAGCAATCCTAACATCAACGTCTGCGCCAGCCATTGGCGCATCCTTCGCTGGTCTCGCTCTGGGCATCTACCCAGCTCAAAAGATGCGAGTGACCATCGCCATCTACACCATCTTCCGAGCTTTGGAATTCGCATACAACTTTTGCGAAGCTGATGGTCTTATCTGGGGTAAAAAGAACGGCGTCAAGAGGGAGAGGCCTTGGTGGTTTGGAAGTTGGATGCTGCAACCTCTTGCTTTCGGACAGCTTTTCCATGCTGCTGTCTTTGATCGGGATTGTTTCCCTAAGCCATTTGGGGATTTGATCTTTAAGAGCTCGTCGGGTTATTTGCAATCGCGTCCTCAAGATTGGGCGTCTGGTCTTAAATGGCCTCAGACTTCTGAGATTGTTGACAGTTTGGCTCAAATGGCGCGTCTCAGCTGGCCGTAAGTAAACGCATTCACGATAAGAGACTCGTTACTGACTTGTAACTAGTGCTTATGTCTCTCCTACCTTGTTCCCTGGAAAGGAAGTTCTTCCTCCTAGTTTGAGTGCAATTGCGCCGTTAACATCTCGAGCGCACCCGCTTATTACTTCTCTGTCTTGCGCAACGCTTCACCCTGGAGACCCATCATGCGCTCGAACCTATCTGACCTTCTGGCTTCAATCTTTCCCGCCTTTTGCTCGTTTCTTTGTAGCAGTCTTTTCTGCACTTACAGTCATCCCTAAGTTTTCCACTCTTTACCATAACCCCCTTGCGACTCTGCAGCGCATTATTACCAAGGCCCTGCGCATGTCAACTTTCGCAACTGGTGCTCTTTCCACAGCCTGGGCGTCCATCTGCTTCTTCCAGCAATGGCTTCCCCGTCATGTCCTTGCGACCCAACGAGTGTTCCTCGGTGGCTTCTTCGCTGGTCTCTGGGCCTTTATTGAGCGAAAGAACGGCCGCGGTCTCTTCTTGTACAGCGCTCGCACTAGCGTCGACAGCCTTTGGAAGGTTGGTGTCAAGCGACGCTGGTGGAAGAGCATGAAGGGTGGTGATGTTTGGGTCTTTATGCTGGCTCTTATGATCACTGGTGTTGTCTACGAGAAGGATGCACAAGCAATTCGTGAGACCAACTGGCGAAAGGGTGTTAGTTGGCTTCAGGGTCAGGGTTTCAAGGATTGGGGCGCTGAAGAGGATGAGGAGGACGAGGACAGGGATAAGCTGGAGTAAGCGATGTGTGATGTTTGATGAAAGTAAGGTGTTGGGCGTATTTAGGGTTAGTATGGGAAATGGGAAAGGCATCGCAGAATGTCCTTTTGGTTTATGGTTATATATCGATCACTTAATGGTACATTTTTAATTTGGCAAAGCTGCAAAGGTCAGTGACGTATGAAGTGGTTAGAAGTGTGTCCCGCCTTCTCCTTTCTGCTTTCTATTCCTTTCTTTTACAATCTCTTAGGCTTTCGACCAGGCCTTCTTAATTTCCTCTAGGTTTCACCAAAGGTTAATCTGTCCACGCAGACCAACTTATCAACAAATCTTGATATCTAAGGTTCTCTCAAGACTAGGTTTTCTAACCAAGGCGTGACTCATACGGCTTAAACTATGATATTGGTGACCTATAAAGGAAGCTTCTGTCGCGCTGTACAGACAGAAGCAACTTCTCCCTCTTGCAACTTCGATCAACCAACAAGTCAGCCAACCCCGGTCCATACCTTGTTGCAGATGGCCACTTTCCTAGGTCTCATACAACACAATGCCGGCTACCATCAAGATCAGCAAGAACAGCTACCCGGATAAGCTGCATTCTATTGCTATCCAGTAAGCTATCAAGCGTTGCAAGAATGCAGAGCAATTACTCTCTGCTCTCTATCAAGACTGGATGCTCTTCTTACCAACTCCTTCAGCAAGCTACGGGCCCAAGCAATTGGGTTATTAGTCTGTGCAGATACGAGCTGCCGAGACCTTTCTGGAGCTCTTACGACGGATCAGAGTGTCTTGCTGGAAAGAAAGCCCCGGTCGGCAGGTAAGCCGGCTGCAGACCCGGCGCCGCCCTCGGCCCATATGCCCAGGCCAAGGACATCGCCTTGCCCGAGGTGTCCGAATGAGTGTCAGAGTCTTATAACCCGCCTTCTGGGTGCCTTTTTGAAGTCCCTTACAGGACAGATGGGTTTGCTTGATGCCGCTTGGCAATAGCATCATCACTACAGTTCTGTTGCTCACAGGAATCTTCCCCAGCACACGAGAATGGGGATGTCGTCAGCCCTACACCCCTACTAGCACAGCGTACCTACCTTTCCAGACGATGCCCTCCCCAAAGCCAGTCCTTTGCTGTTGGTTTCAGAATGATCTGTCTTCCCGAGACAAGCCACCATGGGACACACCAGAGCAGTCCATAACACTCAAACAACTCCGAGCACCGCCTTGGATGAAAGACTCTACCAATTTGTTTTCATAACCTCACTGCGTGTACTATGACACCCCGACCCCATTCTCATTGGTTGGAGCCCTGTCGTCCCCCACGGAACTCTTGAATCACATCTTGTCATACCTTTACCATTTCTATGCCGGCAAATGATGACACGGCCTTCCAGATCATGTTGGGATTTCAATGGCAGCTATGAGCGGTGTTGCTGGTCACCCAGACCCAGCCCCTATCATTGCTGACCCATCCAATTTGCACTTCTTGTCACCTCGTGCCGAGTACGACAAAGATGTGGATCGAATGGGGGAAAGAACATGTCGCAAGACGAGAGACAAATCTGTGAACTGTGGCGAGCGTCCAGTCGTTTTTCGATGGCATGTCCCTTTGTTCTTTAACAATTGAGTTAATCAGTTCCATCTTTGTTTCGAGTTCATTGTCGGCAACACGAAATTCATTAAACGAAATAACCACTCTTGGGCAGTCAATTCTTCATCAACCCACAAAGACATCGAAACCCACAAAGACTTCAAAATGACTTCTGAAAACACACAAAACAACATTACATCGCGAGATGCCATCGAAGAGGCGATTCGCAGTTACCTGGATACATATCTAACAGCGCTCCAAGAGCTGAACAAGTTCCTGGAGTACCGAGTACGGGCTATCCCTGGCTGGCCTTGCGAGGTGATATCAAAGAGGACAAGAGTAGAGTGGTCGGATCGCGCTGCTCAGTGTTCCAAACAAGAAGAGCGGAATGATGTGTCCATGGGTGCCGGACCCTCCTCGTTTGCCTGCTGATGTGACCCGCCAGGAGGGACAAACCCTTGATCATAGGGGATAAACCCCGACACGTCTTGCGACTCAAATTCTTCTTCCCACATTGTAAAAAAAAGGGGGGGGGAGGGGGGACGTGGGCTCTTTGTGGCGAGGTCGGCGAGGGTGGGTGGTGATGATGACCTCGATGAGGCCGCCGGGCATCGCCCCAGAGAGGACGATGGAGCCGACATGAGTCTGGTCGTCCACCAGGGTTCCGCTGGTCAAGGCACTACGGAGGACCCTGTCCTCCCTCCTTGAATAGGTTGACTTTTGTTTTCTTTGTCTCTTCAACGCTGTTGCTGAAGACACAAAACACTATATCGAAAACCGAGGAATGCCATGGATACGGCCCCGGAGGGTTTTGCATCCACATGTGTAGAATGATATAAGGCACTTACTTTGTTACTTTCATGGCTCACTCACTTACTTTCACATCAATGGTAGTCTTCATTTCATTCAATACTTTTTATTTTTCATAACCTGAAATGTCTGACCAGCAGACTTTCTAATTCAAGACGCCATCCGCTCTGACTCCGACAACAAACAAAAGAGAAATGTTACATGATCTGTCTGAGATTGATCCATGTTTTGGACCCTGAACGAGAAGGACCGTTTCCTGTCCTTCATCCCAGTCGGCGTCCTAAGTCGTCGATGAGGTTTCCATTTTGAAAGCTTAAGCCGTCAAAAAGAACAAACAAATGATCTCAGCAACAGACAAAACCCCCAGTTCAATTCTATCTCCAATCTAAACTCCAAAACTCCAAGAAACCAACCAGCCTGTCCATCAGCAACCCTATCAGCATCCCCATCGAGCCCCCTTACCCCCCGAATACTGCAAGGTCTGGGAAACTTAGGTCCATGGTAACTGAACAGAGAGCCAAATGTCGCCTACCCAGAGAATCTTGTTGAGCCCGAACGGATTCGGAAGATTCACTTTGACGACTAGACAGACACCTGCTGGACGTCCAGTCCCTTAGTTCATGGACGACTTCAGAATTGCAACGAGCACAAGTGTATATGTGCTCACAGCAACAAAGAACATGATGGTGTTAATCCAGATGAACACAAAGTCCCAAATACCATCTCCTGAATCCTCGCTCATCAGGTTTTCCTGATAGAGGAGGTCGAGGTCGGTCTCACTGTACGTTGGAGATCTAGGAGTGAAGGGCATCTGCACGACAAAGGTTCCATACCCAGTTGATGCGAACGTGGGAAACCGACTGGGGACAAAATCACCAGTGCCAGTAGTGGGAAGACTGAGGTCTTCGAGAAATCGAGGCGTATCTGCTGGGTGGCAGATGGTAGATGCGTTGGCCATTCCAGTAGTTGCAAGGGGAACAAACTCATCTTCCCATGGGGAATCGTCAGAGTCTGCTCTACCGATACCGAGAGATTCATCATCGCTGGAAGTATAGTCGTCAAAAGGACTGAGCTCTGGCTGCTGCCACATCCCTGGAGAGTCAGGGTGTTGAACAGTCACACATCGGAGTGCTGGAGCGCTCGCAGGACGAACAGCACCACGCTCACGAAGTGATAGCATAGGGGTGAGAGTATGGCAGAACTCGCTCTGTGTAGTCGAAGGTTCAGGCTCATACTCATGCTCATCATACCCATACTCGCTGTACTCAGACTCTGAATCCCAATCTGAATAATCGTCATCTTCCAAAGGTGATACATCAATGCTCGGAAAGAGTGATTGAAGTTCACTTATAGGGGAAATCTGGTTGGAATCAAACTCACCTCGTGAAAGTCCATTGTCCCGCTGCTCAGAACCAGCTGAGTCGGGACCAAGCACCTTTTCAACTTCCGCTAGCAAGTTTCTCCAAAACTCCCCAGGAGACATCTGCTGTTTGGTTTTGGGGACATAGTTGAAGTTCGAGATCCCGCTCATGTCGAATGATGAAGGGCGATTACCGCGAGGGCAGTTCTCGGAGAAGAGAAGTGGCCGTTCGGGAAGAGATTGGCGACGGAAGGGAAGAGGTTCCAGATAGTGCTGGACACCGGTGCGTAGAGAAGAACTCATGATTGCGGTTTTGAGTTGAAAAGATTGAGTTGAGTTGTTGGATGTGAGAATGTTGGTTGAGTTGCGATACTGTTGTTAGTTGGTGTGTGTGTGTATAGCAAGTACAAATTCTCTGATGAAAAAGGTAATGAAGAAAGATAAGATCTGTCGATGGCTAGATCTTGCAGAGATTTATACTAGATGGGTTTAGTGAAGAACGGGAGTGTGAGCGGGACGTTTTTTGAACAATGGGTTGAAGTACAAAGAGGGTGGTGAAGATATTCGCACAATGGATCGATGGTCTGTGTTCTTTGAAGAACTAATTCCATGTTCACTATATACTTGAACTAGTTCTTTTTTAAATTGCTATGTGCGGTTGATACAAGTTGGCATCTTTAACACAGTCCTGAGTCCATATGTACAGAGTAGCCTTTCTTCTGGTCAATAGACGCATCCCTGGAATATGGTCTTGTCCAGAGGAGACAATGGCTTTGTTATCTGAACAAGCCATGGTGAATCTTCATGTGAAATGAACACACCGCCTACTGCGTTGTTCCTAAATACAATATAACCTCACAAATACCCCTATTCTGACAACTAACTCTTCATCAACCAAGTTTGACTTGAATTGCCAGCCAACTCAATTCTTTCACAACCACACAACCACGACTTTTCTCTTCAACCGTCAAAATGCCGGAATACAGAGAAACCCCTACCCGAAAATCCACCAAAACGGTGCGATTCTCAGACAGCCCTGAGTCCTTAATAGGAGTCATGGACCAGCCCCGTGCCAGAGCCACGGTCAACACCCCAGCTCATCGCCCAACCGGTCAAGGCGATCTCTTCGAGGACTTCAGCGAGGTATGTACTTTGAAAGACATCGACCCTTCCATCTTCACAATGGCCGAGTTCAATGGAACGACAGGTATGTACACCGACCCAAAGAACAAGAAGCTCATGGATGTATCTAAATATATCTCAACAACAGCAGGCTATGTGTACACAACCTACAAACTCAATGGTCCTGAGTTCCAGGACGAAATTGAGAAGAGGAAATCCGACAAGGAAGACATCAAGATCGAATTTGAAGACCTCTGGCTAGATCTTCAATTCTTCTGGGATCTATTCCTTCGAATGCAGCCAAACTGCATTACTTCCAAGGCAGAGTATACGAAGCAGGCTGTAGATTTCCTTCTGGATCTCTCTGTTGCTATCATCCTGCCTGATACACGACCTGAGTGGGACGTTTCAGCTGCAAGGACGCAGATCAAGTGTTTCCGTCGCCGTCTTCGTCGACTGCAACTACTTCTGCGGACTGACATGAACAAGTGCAAAACTTCTCCTGTCATGCTTTGCGGATGCGCGGTCGGCGTCAAGCGTCCCAAGCACAAGGAGGGTCTCTGGAAACCGCTCTTTGGAAACAGAGATCCGAGCCCGCATGACGGGGCTGACGACAGGATGTTTAGAGTCCGCGATATAGCAGGCCTCCTCAAACTCGACGATTATCTTGCACACGTCTGGTACGAGTTCCAGAATCGTCCCGGTCCTGACAAGGACGATAGTGTCAAAATGATCAGCACGGCTCTTGGCTCAATGGACGATGAGATCAAGCAGTACCTCCCAATGAGAGAGTACCAGCACCCCGAAGATGTCAAAGCTGAATGGGTGAATGCTCTGCTTCACCCGAGTTTTCGCGCTGCTGTAGTTCGAGAAGTCAACATCATTGTCGGCGAAGCTATGTCTTTCCATGTCAAGTATGGCAAGTCTGCTCACCGATGGGACTGTGACAAGTAGACACTTCTCGTGCAAGGGGGACCTGTATGTAGGCAGGTAATGGGGAGAACAGTTTCTTTTGTAAGACTCGGTGTTTGATGGGCCTCAAGCCCTTGAATTGGTGCCTCTATAGAGGTAGGTATAACAAATTGACATGCGATTGACATGAAATTGGTACTAAAGATAAAATAATTAAACGTGATTCATGTGACAACTCAGAACGCCTCCCAGTGATATTTCGTAGACATCATTACTCATAGATGGAACACATCGCTCAGCTTTTTGTCCCAATTGTTCTCATCTCCCAGCTTTCGGAGGATCTCAGACAAAGCATCGCAATGCCCACCGACTTCGGTATCATTCATTTGCGCCGTGTCCCAAGAAGCAATAAAATACAGGTTCATCGAATCAACCATAAAGGCATTCCAGAAGAAGCCGCTGTTCCAATGTCAGTAGTTGACAAGCATAGAAATGTATGGTGATTGTTACTTACCAGTCAGCCCAATCGTAGCGTGCGATAGGCTCAAAACTCTTGAAACTTCCCTGCTTTGAGAAATTCATAGCAAGGGATACATCCCAGACGAAAGATTGTCTAAAGGACGCTTCAATTGCGGCGTCTCCTTCGTCGCTGAGCTTCTCAACGACCTTGTTCCAAGGAACATGTTCATGTTGTTTGAGCTCTTCGCTCTCAGCTGCCATACGTTGGAGAAATTCGATGACTGTTTCGTTACGAATAATTTCTGACATGTTGAGGATCCATTCAACGGTAGGGCCATCAATACTCATGGCTGGAGGAAGAAGTTTGTTCATCCACTGAGGGATAAAGGGCCATGAGCGTCCGCTTTCCCAAACATTGATGAATGCATGAGAACAACCAGTTTGAATAACATTGAAGAGAATAATTGCGCTCTTGGTGAACAGTGCTGGATGAATGCCGTGTTCGTCCTGTAGCTTTGGAAGCCCTGGTATGTTTGAAACACGACCAGTTCGCGGATATTGAAACTCAAGCGCACGGCTTTCCCAATCACCGTTCCAAACTTGGTTTCGAACCTGACGCCGTTCTGTAGCATGTGGTGAGCCTTGGTCATTGGCGATCATCATTCCAGGCGCCTTTTGAGGTGGCCACAATGCGCGACCGTAGCGAGAGATGCCTCGAAGTTTCCGAACATGAAAGGCGACAGTGTTCTGTGCGTGCAAACTTTCTTCGTATTGTGTGAACAGATCGGAAAAGAGTCGATAGGCAGTCATTGCAGGGATATTAGTCTTTATGTCTTGGATCCAATGATCGAGATCGTGGTACCACTGCAAAATGGACAGAACATCAAAGACGGAGTGATTAAAGGTAACGCAAAGAAAAGCCTGACCCTCAGACGTCCTCACCAGATCAGCCTGGAACATGAACGGTGACGAGTGACCCTGTGCAGACCCATCCTTGAAACGATCCTGCGCATCCTCTTCAGTGTCGACGTCCACCTCGTGGATAAGCTGTGCAAAGAGGTCGGGACTCGGGGCAAGGACGGCGTGGAACGGGATACGGTTCGAGTCAGGGAACACAACGGTTCTCAGCATCGGCCTCGAGACCAGCGCCTTTTCGAGGGCGCGCAGAATCTGATGCTGCGCAACGTTGCAGATGCGAAAGACCATGCGGTTGTGGTAGGACTGCGGACGGGACCCAATCGCCGTCCGATGCAACGAGTGCCGGATGGGTAGGACATCTTCGATGTCGGATGGGGAGAAGCCGGCGCGTGCTACAGCACGTTTGGCGTGGCAAAGCGTGTCCTTGTCCGTGTCTTGACAGGAGTGAGTGGCTTGTATGGCATCGTTTGGAGCTGGAACGTGTTGCCTGGGTTGGGCAGGATTGGACTTGGGTACTTCAGGAGCAACGACAAGACGCGCTTGTTGGAATTTTCGAGAGAGCAAGAGATGGGCTTGCTTCTCAATGGTATCGTGCTCGATCAGGTCTTGCAGGTAGAGTCTTTGGCCGCAGACACGCAGCACGCGATCGCAATAGCGTAGCAGGGTGATACTGTCAGCGAGATGCTTGAAGCTTTCTGTAATGGAAGGTCGGATTCCAAAGAGTTGCTCGCAGATGCTAAGTAGTTTATTGACAAAGGGTGGTGTTGGAGTCGCCTTGTTGATAGGAACTTTTGGTAAATTCGAGCTTCTTGGAGAAATTGGATCCTTTGATGAGATTGAATCTTTGGTTGAGACTGAAACCTTTGGTGAAAACGAACCCTTTGGTGAACTATTTCCTTGTCTGAGTTTGAGAATATGAGCTTTGAGCTGCTCTTTCTTGACTTTTCCGAGTGATGTCAAGGGAAATTTGTCTAGACCTAGTTCTTGGAGAGTGTAAACGCCATCTAGGGCATATCGTTGGTCGGCATTTCTGGCAGTTTCAATGATTTCGGATTTTGTGAGATTTTCTGGTAAAAGAACAACAGCGACAGCGACTTGGCCAGCTAAATCATCTGCGACGCCAACAACTTGGACCTGTATTCGTTAGTTAGTGGTGTTGGAGTGTCAAAAAGCAAAAAATAGTTGGCTTACTTGTAGTCCTTTGTGCTGTTGAAGGAGCACTTGTTCAATTTTGAGGGGGTATATGTTCTCACCACCTCGAATAATAAGATCCTTGTAACGACCGAGAATATAAACAATTCCTTTGTCATCAATCTTGGCCTGGTCGCCAGTGGCTAACCAATTCCCTGTTTCGTCGGTGTACATGGCTCCATCAGAACCCCTGCCATTGTCATAATATTGAGAAATGACGGATGTTCCGCCAATATGCAATTCTCCGATCTCCGATCGAGGTAATATTTCTCGCGTCTCGGGCCGGCAGATCCTCACAGCCGCCCCTGGAAGAACCTTGCCGACTCCAGGATGCCAACTGTCAACCAAATCAGGATCTGCCCTCTTCCAGGTGATGATGGGAGCACCTTCACTCATGCCAAATACTTGGATCGCCATTTGCGCACCGAGTCCTTCGCGGCAGAGTTTGATGTCTTCTGGTCCGATGGATGTACCCCCGATAGTGACAATTCGTAGGTCGAGTTGGTCAACACTGGGAAAGTTTGGGTGCGACATTAGAGCTTTGACAAGCGTTGGAGTGGCGGACATGATGTGACATCTCTCCTTGACGAGGGCATCGAGCGTGGCATCCACGTTGAAGGACTTGGAGGGGATGACAGCCAAGCCACTCCAACGCCATGCGCGGAGGGTGTTGTTGATGGCAAACATGTGGGAGACTGGGGTATGGATAAGCCATCTGAGCTTCCCCATAGCATTGACTTCTGGGTCAAAGTCGCAACATTGCGATATGATGTTGGCGTTTGTATGGAAGCATCCTTTGGGTTGACCTGTTGTTCCGCTGGTAAAGATGATCAATGCTGCGTCTTCGTCTTCGTCCGTGGCTGTCAACTCAACTCCATTCGTCATCTTGGGTACAGATTCTGACAGTTTCTTTCCAGGACTCAACATATCAGGTAGCTCCAACCAGTTGTCAACCTTTTCTCCTGCGCACAATATACAGACCCTCGACTCTGGGGAGAGATCAAGCGCCTTTGCACTCTCTGCATCTTGTGCCACCACGACTTTCGCCTTGACGGATAGAATTGCGGCTCTTGCATCTCGAGGAACCGTTGGGTCGATAGGCACAAACACCATGCGCATCTTGGCCGCCGCCCAGAAGAACAAAGCCCATTCTGCACAGTTACTAAGCACAACGGCCAGCCGCATTCTAGGTCGGCAGCCTAGGGTTTCCAACGTCTCGGCTACTCGCTCTGCCTTGTCCTTCAGTTGAGCATAGGTCCAATTGAGGTACGGTCTATCCTTTCCATTGGTGGAAGGAGGAAGATCGCCGTTGGACAAATGATGGCGTGGCTGCCACATCGAAACAAGGGCGTCTCCATCCGGCTTTGAAGCCACGGCATTTTCAAAGATGTCCCATAACGTCAGGTGTAAGTCAAGTACAGGATCACCAAAGACTTGGGAGATGGAAGGGTCATCGATGGGTGAGGAGGCGTTGGTGGAGTCACCGTCCTGTGATACTGCTGGCTTCATCATGTGGCCAAGGACAGTTCAATGAGAGAAAGGAAAGGAATAGGGAAAAAAGAAGGAGAGAAAAAGAGGCTGAATCATGAACGGATATTGGGAAACACGCGTGGAAAGTGGTACAAAGACCAACAAAAGATTGATTGACAAGCCAAAGCGGGTACGGATAGTCTAAGGGGAGATGCAGGGTTAAATACGGACCCAACTGTCGATCATTCAACTGTGGAAGGAACTAGGTCTAGTTACATGACTAAAGTGCAGGACCTAAACCCGCTGAAGAAAATAGAAGGCAGGAAAGAAGCACAGCAGCTGAGCACTAAATGTTTTAGTGACATGTACACTAGCAAGTGCTACTAGTACAGTACATTAGTACACTACAGCTGTAAAGTCAGATCAACCAAAGCAAAGCAAAGCAAGATTGTCACATCTCAGAAAGGATCCGACAGCTTGGGCCGCCCGAGCCCCGGCTGACACTGTACACGTCGGAGAGGGAACTCAACAGTAGCACAGAAGTTTTGAGTGTGTCCAATGATTCTGTCTCCATCAAAGCCACTCGCCCTGGCAGCCAACGAAGGAGCAGTAGGTATTTTCGTCTCCATTGCACAGCCTATTCCGGGGTATCACTATATTGCGTATCTACTCTTGCCATGTCTCTGACCTGACCTGACCTCAAGACGAGAGAGAGAGAGAGAGAGAGGGCAGGATCGTGTGAGCACGGGGCGTGTCCATGTCCGTGTCCGTGTACGTGCTGCTTTCGCAAGTGGGCTACACAGAACCTACCTACAATATGTCTATCTGAGACACTGGTGCCCAATGTAGAATGCTTAGTTTCGGTATGACATGCCTGAACTTCAGCCGTACCATAGCGTGTTGAGACGAGTGGATTGATGGGTTGACTAGACTAGGAGAGACTAGACTTGAACCGTCAGACATGATATTCTTGGCATGTTTGTTGCAAAATATTCTACCTTGGCGGAAAGAAGCAATTATAACAATCTATCGAACCAACATTAACACGTTGTCGATCACTTTCAGTCTACGGATACAACTGTCCATCTATCCAAAGTTTCTAGCACACTTGCTCCCATCCCAACTTCACAATAACCTCTCGATGACAGCCTTACATTAAAGACCCTGAAAAGGTGGATAGACAAAAGTCAATGCGTCTCCGCATCTCCATTTCGGACCGTCAAACGCCTCGTCATGGTCAAGGAAAAACACTTAAGCTACAGAACTCGATTCAAGGCTGTCAAGCTTGGACCAATATAATGAATGCTCCACACACCTTTGAAACAAGGGCCAAATTCTATGCAAGTCATCTTTACAGGGCGAACTCACTAAGCAAAGTTTGTTCTATTTGGCAGCGTTGACTTTGCCTATTGTAGACGTTATTTCCGCCTATCTAAGCATACAACAACAGACATATCTATCTAGTCTAGTCGATATAGCTGCATCTCATTACACATTATGTCAATGTACAAGGTATTTATCAAACACAACCGTACACAAAGCCCTGTATAAATGGGATTGGCAATCAAATGATGCGCATGTCTCGTCCTGTCTTGTCCGTGTCTTGAGTTGACATACATTGTCTCGGTCTGTGCCGCATCTGAAATCATCTTGCGTGCGTGTTCATGCCAATGCTAATTAGTTAATATCCATGCCTCCCTCCCTGCAGCGGAAGCGCAGCTGTCACTTCCCGCCGTACTCTCTATAAACCCATGTCTGACTGAACTTCTTTTCCATCTACCCCTGACAAGATAGAAGCCGTCATAGCTCTTTCGTGTCACGACAGTCTACTTTTTTCTTTCTTTTTTGACGTGGCAGGATCTAAAGAAGACTGTAATGCAATGCAATGTCCTCAGCTGATGTATGTTAATGGACCAAACATTTGCGAGTACAGCCGGTATGCAGGTCCATGGCTTTTTTTTTCGCCTTGCCCCCCAGTAGTATAGAGTAGGAGTACAGAACTGCGTATCCGATCTACGCTGGGTCCTGGTGACCCCTTTGTCAACTCTTGTGTGAACTGCTAAAAGATAGAGATTCTTTGACAAGATGATCTTTTTTCCCTGCTTTTCTCGTTGCACTGCAGGAGTATATTGTTAGTGACAGTAGACTGTTTGGCTAAGGACGGTTGTGGGGGCTGTTTATACCAGGGACCCTATTCCAAGTAGAGCCCGGACACCGGACATTTATACAAGATGCGCATCTAAATTCGGTATCAGCCCTGCTTTATTTTCCATTCTTTTTTATTTTACCTATGAGATTGCTTATGTCGATATGCTGGGTGCCACGATGGTATTCCCATGATATTGAATGGATGCTCATGACCATAGCCTCGACAAGGACAAGGACATGGACAATGGAGGGGCGTATATACTGTCCATAGAATGACTCAATTTATTTTTGTGCTCTAGATCTGGGACATTTGATTCAAGACATTCGGGAGATAATAATCTTTTCGCCTTTTTCCCAATAGGTACTTTACCCTCTCCGATCCCGCTCAAAGTGGTTGCCTGCAGCCTCCTTCCTTCCTGTCGTTCTAAGTCATACTCTCTCCATCTTTTATACATTCATGCTTCATCATGTTCAGTCTACTATTTCTTCAATTCCTTCAGAAGCACTTTGTCGCTACTGCTATCCTTCTCCTTCTTCCGATCCCTCTTCGTGCAATCGAGATATACCTTCGGAGATGGAGACTCGCCCAAGCTCAAGGCTGTCAAGACGCCACCAGCAAAGTCCCCGTCAAAGATCCCATCATTGGCTTCGATTTCTTATACAAGGTCTTTTTCGGTAAAGCTCCAGAACGATATCTGGATAGTACATGGCAGGCCTTTCAGGAGATGGGGACGACTTACATAGAAAGGAGGTGGTCGTGGCAATGCGTCTACACTTGCGATCCCCAAAACCTCAAGCATATCCTCGCTACCGCCAGTGAAGACTTCGATCTTCCAGAGTTTCGAACTTCAGTCATTGGGAATGTCTTTGGGCAGGGCATCTTTGTCTTATCCGGACATACATGGAAGTACGCCCGAGCCGCACTGAGACAGAGTTTCAGGAAAGACAACCCTACACCATTCCTCGAGACTTTGGAACGCAACTTCCAGGCGTTCTCAAAGCATGTTCCGACTAATGGTTCTGACGTCGACCTCCAGCCTCTATTCATGGCTCTCACTATGGATGTATCGACAGAATTCCTCATGGGACACTCTACGGATATGCTTAGTGAGAACGCAGACCATACTCGAGAGCAGCAGTTTGTTAATGATTACATGATTTGCTCTGAGGAGATCATTCAACAGATGCAACTTGGTCCTCTTCACCGTCTCAAGTTCAATTTTGCGGCTAAGAGGGCTAAAAAGAGAGTGTACGAGTATCTCGAAACTTTCATTGAAGAGTCTCTCAACAGCCCCAAGCACGGGTCAGAAGGTAGATTCCTCACAGACATGATGGCTATAGCCGGGGACAAAAAGGGTCTGAGTGACCATATCCTACACATCCTCCTCGCAAGCCGCGACACGACATCGAGTCTACTCAGCAACCTCTTCTTCTTCCTATCAAAGAACCCACGAATATACGAAAGGCTAAGAGACCAAGTTCTAAAAGTGGCTGGCCAAGAACCCCCTACTGCAAGCCAACTCAAAGAAATGACCTACCTCAAATGGTGTGTCAACGAGTGTAAGTCAGCCTTCAGCCCTATAACCGTTTGTCTCTAACATTAGAACTCAAGCCTTGAGGCTGCATCCTGTCATCCCCACAAACGCCCGCGTCGCTGTCAGGGACACGACAATCCCTCGTGGTGGCGGCGCTGACGGGAGGTCGCCACTCTTTATTTCCAAGGGAACAGCCATGTTCTACAACGTTTACGCCATGCATCGAAACCAAGAAGTTTTTGGCCCCGAGCCTGAAGAGTTTATCCCTGAGAGATGGGAGGATCTGAGACCTGGCTGGGGGTATTTACCCTTTAACGGTGGAGCTCGCGCTTGTATCGGACGTAAGTTGACAGCTCTCCTCCTTATTATGTGGCGTTGAAGAAGGGTCTAACGGTCATTGAATAGAACAGTACGCTCTTCTGGAAACGCATTATGTGGTGGCTAGAATGGCGCAGACTTACACGCTGCTAGAGTCGCGTGATGATGAGGAGTGGATGGAGTTGTATGCCTTGGCACTTTGTTCTAAGAATGGTACCCGAGTGGCTGCCAGAATCTAATGGATTTTGTAGGATGTGTTTGTGTGAGGCTTACTGTATTTTTGTCAACATCTGGACTGGTTCCGATGGAGTATCTGAAGGGGACATAATGATGGGCTACTTTAATGGGCTTACGGCTTTGCACGAGGGGCACGATATAATGGTGTGGAAGTATATATTTAGCTGCATTATACAGCGATCTCAAGAGTATGATCTCAATACTCTAAATCCGGATCATCTGGACTTCTCTGACCATGCACTATATATATGATCACTTTAGAATGAGTTCTCCAGACCCGTCACGGACGAAGTCCATTAACCATCTATCAGACCACTTCTCAGTTTGTCGCACAGCGGCTGAACTGATCATATGTCATTAGAGTTGGCACCCAATACACCTCGTTCCTGACATAACAAGTCTATCACATTTGATTTGATGGGAACAAGATTCCATCATCAAATAGGAACCAGATCCCACCCCGACGAACACGCAAGTTCATGCCTTGTCGAAAATAGAAACCAAAAGACATGCACACTGTCAGGCCATCTCATCCCATATCTTATTATCAACCTAAACTTGGATAACACAACCAATCAAGCATATAGATATGCGAACCAATAGTCCGCCTACTCTCTAGACCGGTTATACAATCCAACAGGCTGGGCCATCCTCTTCGTATGCCCATCGCTGCAGCCAAGTCATCATCCCATCTGATGATAAGTTCAATTAACCATACCCAGTAACCAAAAACACCCGGAACCCATTCCGATGTCACAGCAAAAACACACACCATATGCCACCGTCCGAAACTTTATGTACCCAGACGTGTCTCCAGTAAAAAGAGAACACTGTTTTCATCTCCCCTTCTCTCCGCGGGTCACATGGAGTCCCGTCAAGTTCAGGGGCATTCGTGTCTCGTACGCTTTCTTGTGCAACATACTCGGTCGGGGTGGTTGATATTTGATGTACAACCTCGAGGCTGACCGTGTGGTCTGTTTCTCAGCCCCCCCTCTCTTCTCTCCTGAGATTCCGAAAATAGTCGGGCTAGGGATTGAGGCTCGTTTTGGGATTCGATAAGCCTTGTTATGGCTGAGTAGAAGGGACTTTTTGTTCGTTACTGAAGTGCTGATGGACAACTGACACTCAGTCGAAAGAGAACAAAGATGTCTGGACATTCCAACAGAAGACAAGTCATGAGGCAGGCATACCAGTCACCACAATTGATGGTCCAAAGCATCTACAGATTGCGGCCTCCAAGCCCCGTAGGAACTTTCATGGCCAAGACATTATTATCGTAAGGCCACGTACGACAAATTTCACTTTCATGTTAAGCAAAGTAATCTTAACTTTCGTATCACAACACACTTCTCATTTCGTAGTGCTCTCAATACCTCTTCAAATCATTAGGCCAACAATGGAGGGCCTTTATTGCTTTTCTGACAAATCCCAAGATACCATGCATTGACATGGCATAGACTCCCATCCTGAAGTTTATAACGCCGATCCAACATCATACCTAAACAATTAGAAAGTCCATATGCAAATCTCTCAAAGTCTGCACCCAACTCGTCATAGGCATGCCCTCAGCTTGAACATTCCAGAGCATTTGTAAAGCATCCCTTGCCGCATACAAGAAGCCCCAAGGACTCTCAATCATAAGCTTTTTAATCTGGACTGTGACCCAGTCTTTCATCTCGGGTGTTTTAGCACATGCTCCAAAAACAAACGTCACCCACGTTGTTGCTTTCAAGTTGATATCGTCGTCTGGTATCATACACAGCACCTGGTGTAGCTCTGCGAAAATAGCGTCAGCCAGATCCTCACCAACCCAGGCTCCCACTGAGGGTATCGCATGGAGAATGTAGAGACAAATGGCCAGTCGATGAGATGTCGCTGCGCGAAACCGGCTTAATACAGGATCATGCTCAGTTGATGGTATATTGTAGAGATAGATCTCTTGTGCCCATGGAAGAACATCAAAATTTCGAGCTCGGTCTAGTAATGCTGCTCCAGCTGCGGTAACCATATCAGCTGAAACAACTTCGTCGGGTTTTGTGTTGGAGAGTCGTGCTGCGATGAGCATAATTTCGAGAAGTTCAGGTGGACAGCAGTAATAGCTATTCGTCGTCTTGCCGAGAACCTGCAGTGCTTCGCAGGATTCAAAGTATGAATGTGAATCGGATGCCGTGGTCCTGAAAGTGGAATCCAGTATGTAGTAACTAATGCGGGTTAGTAATGGCAGGACGTTGGGATGCTTTCAACGTACATAAAACAATCGGAAACAATGTAGTCTCTTAGGCTCTCGTCTACATCTGACACTGGTCCCAGCAACTTCATGATTTTGTCAGCGCCATCAAAGTGAGCTTTCCAATTATGTTTGCCAGACTCTATCAGCTCTACATTGATCAGGAATAGAATCGCCGCCAGGACAATGTCGCCCCCTGTAGACTCGATGCTCTGTAGAGCAGAAGGTAACATTCGTAAGACTTGGTGCTTGGCCTCGAGAGCATCCATCAGCAGATTTCTCGGACCTAGCCCTCTATCCAGCGAGTCCGAAGATAGCCATGGCCTCGAGCGGTTGTACATGTGCGTCGCTGAGGCTGCGATAATGACCTGACGTAATAGAGGGTGGGCCTGAGTAAATTTGAGCAGATTTCGAAATGGGTTGTCGGGTATGTCAAAGGCTACAAAATCTCGACTGAGCCGCGCATCAACTAAGATCAGTCAGTCCATGTCTCTCTCATTCTTTGCCTATCTCTCGGGACCAATGGCGACCAAGGGCTGCGTACAATAAGCGAGATACTGTCTGTGGTTGCTCGTAATGTCTTGGTACAAGGGATCGACGAGCACCCACGGAGTCGAGGTTTCCGATGCCAGGGGATAGCTGTTGGTGGTACAGACGAGCTGTGTATCACCACTCGCGAGGGGGGTCGCATCATTATCTTCACCATTGTCTTGTTCATCAATGTATTGGTCATTGAAGATGTCCAATTCAGATCCAGACTCGGACTCGGCTTCTGAAGTCTCTGTGACCTCGTCAACTTGGGAGAGGCTCGGGGCAACGAATGCCGGTGATGATGATGGAACAGACGGCGAAGCGACGGAAGAGGCGGAGGAGGAAGAGACTGGAGAGTTGGAGGAAATAGAAGAAACAGAAGAAAGAGAGGGTCTTGGTTGACCTGTGGTATACAAAGCAGCGCTCGACTGTTGCCCAGCTAATCTACCTCTCGATGCAACAGCGCCTGTCCACTGAAATATCTGAGAGTAGCCAAGACAATCAACACCCTTTGCTTCACATTTTGCGCAGTGTGGAAGAAGACGATCACAACGAAGCCTTCGACGTCGACAGTTATGACAAGGCTTGTCAGCGACCGGGCCAGAAGGTACTTTTTTCCCCTTCTTTTTTCTTCCTGGAGCCATGGGTGTACTCCGTGGTAAGATTACCAGGAGTGTCCCAATGCAGTGAACGCAGCGATTGAACAAAGAAGTAGGACAAGGGTTTCAGCTCCAGCGTATAAGCGTAGAGTAGACTACCGTTTCCGGGATGCGGCGTAGAGGGCCACTATTACGGGACCTGGTACTTGTCAATCGAACGATAATTGCAGCTCCAATTCTGTAGTTTGGGAGACTCTTTTTGTCCAGCATAGACAGTTGAGAATCTGAGTTGCCAACGTCAGTTATCGGTTCTTGTCTACCTTCGTAATGCAGGCCGGAGCCGGGCGGGGATACCACGTCCGAGCACTAGCCGTATAAGGCAACTAGATTGCAACTTTTTGACCATCGCCTCCTCTTCTGACATTGCCGGCTACCGGTAGATTTGACAGATCTTGGATGATAGATGATAAGTCCACCAAAAGCATGTGATGGAATGTCTGAGATTTCCAGCGATGTTCCGTACGTTGCCGTTCTCGAAGGCTTCTTCCGGGCTGAAATACGGAAATAACCGACATTCTTGACAGCTGGGGTTTGTGATCTGTGCCCGCCTTTCATTGCAGTTGTCGGGACTGAAGTAGAAGAGTGTCGATCTCCATTTTTGAATTTGGTAACAAGACATAATAACAACGCTTCGATTACATAAGGTTGAATAACTAATTACACATTAACAGCCGCCCGGTTCTGTTTACCAAATCTCTGTTCACTTACAGACACTTCAAACAGCGCTTTTAGGGCTGTAGGGTAGCTGGTTGGGCTCATTGTCACCCCGTCAGCTCCGTCTTCCTAAGATGAAGTGTCCAGTCCTCGTGAAGATGGTTCCAATGTCGACAGCTGAGGCGGTTTGTTTGGTATGTGAGCCATACTCAACTAAGCTGTGGGTATTGAAACGAGCTGATGAGGCGACGAGCTTTTGTAGATCGGTCTCATGGCGAAATAGGAAGTAGCGAACAGTCTGGAAACGCAGCGATCACCACCAACCATGCCCAGGGAATGCAAAGCGTAATGAAGTGAAAGGACAGGAATCTAGTATGGCCTGTGAAGAAAGCCAGACACACATCTGGGAACAGGGCGGTTGTTCAGTGTTCGTGTTTTGGCGCCTATTCCCGCCGTGATGATCCAGTTCGAAACAATGAACGAACCTTGTAGTAAAGACCAAGACCAGAGGAAAGTGAAAGGTTTCGATGAATTCCTAATGTCTAACGATCGGATGTTTTTCTGCTAGGACTTTTTCACGAGTCAGGTAGAGTTGTCAAGGAAGAGGATCTGGATGGCACGTTTGCGCCGAGGGCCGAATGAATAGCCGGGATTGCGACGATGGTTCGAAAAAAGGCTCGGCCAGCTATGGCGGAAGCTGGGCAGTATCGATTTAATGCGGGAACATGATGATAATGATATGTATTGTCCGTGTCGAATTTGGCGTTTTGGAGAACCTCCATGATCTTTGTTCGGGTAGTAATTGAAGCTTGACGAAAGTTGAAAGTGGAAAGTGGTAGGAGAGTAAATTGGTAACTTGGGAGCTCTTGCACCTGCCTACCACTTGGTCACTTAGGCTCCTCTAAACGTCGACAGTGGCATAGCACTTGTTCAGGCCCTAACATTTGTTCCCTGAACAAAATTCTGGCTACTGCTACTCCCAAAATGCTGAGTTCCTAATAAACATATTCCTGTCTACCTTTTCCCGGGACTGACAACAACCTGGGACAAACGAACCGATGATAGCGCCGGGCCAGGATCTGTTTCTTTCACTAGATTCTAGCATTCCTATATTGAACTATCTCTTTTCTCGATCGCAAACTGGAATATCATCCAAAATACGTACTTACCTTTGTAGTTACTCACGATCGGCGCAGTCAATGACTGCCTGCCCAAAAGCAAGCATCTCCAGTCCAAGTCCACGCGGTAGCCAGCTGTTTAGCGAGAGCCGACTATACACCGATTCAATGTTAATTCGTTTCCAAGGACCATACAAGCCGCCGGAAACACCGACACAGATCTATTCTATGGCTGTTCTCCGTTTGACCACAACTTGTCTACATACACTGCTATCCCCAACTCTCCGAACCTCGGACCCATCAGCACGACAGAACCCAGCGACACATAGATTCGAATCCTGGACGTCTGAACTGTCAATCACTGGCTTGGCGCACTCAAAGCAAAGCCCAAGGTCGGTAAAACAAGCCCCCTTCAACAAAGGCGCGTGTTCCTGGTGCTACGTACTATGGAAGCTGCTGATTCCTAGGACAGCTCTACACACGCCCATGTGACCGCGTCGTCTACTACGTTTGTGAGTTTTTACATTATCCCAAAGCACTCGGAAAATGCTGGGCAACCTTGAATGGCAGTTGGCCGGGCTACTAGGCAAATCCCAGCACGTAAATTTGGTGTCAGAACCATCGTTACAATACTCCTGCTATGTCGCCGAGAGGATGTGTCGTCACAAGCTCAAATATTCAAAAGTTTATTGCTTCGTTAATCATTCTGGCGGAAATTGGTGTTCTATTTTTGTCCCGGAAAAGTCAGTTCATGAGAGAGTTTGTTAAACCACGAGGTTGTCCCAGAGAAAGGGATTGTGTTTGAATGGGACCTAGGGGACCTGGAATATAGTTCGTTTATTTGCAAAACCAAGCATTTAAAGTTACAGATTCAGCCTTATTAGATGAGAAGGCGAAACCTTATCATGTAATACTGAAGTATCTTGGATGTGATGCAATTCAGGGGATCGAAAGATGACACTGCTTGGGATAATGTCCCTAATGACGAGCCTCACTCAGATGCATCAGATGATAACAAGTAGCAGTCCCAATAAGTGTTTTTATTAACATCTGATCATCTGTATTTTCGACACTGCGGCGACACTTGCGTGGTCTGGTCAGTCCGCAACGTTTGATGACTCAACCCACATAGGTAATTTACTTTCATGGGAGCCTAGAGCAGAATCAAAACAAACTTTTGTAGACTGAAGCACAGAATCTTATCAATTTACGACAAATTTGCCTGAGATACACGCTCACTGCCTTATAAACTCAATATTTCGACAGGTATAAGACACCGGGACGCTCCCAAGTTTTCAGATTCCCAACTTCCTCCTTGACATATCTCAAGTCTTCAAGCCAAGCTATCTTCAAGCACTCTTGATAACAGCAATCTTTTCGACTTATTCGTCAATCTGACATCGTCTCGATACATATATCTTCAAAGTCATCTTCAACTGAAGTATCACTTTTATCTTTAGACGCGTCACGATATCATATCACATCTTCTCTCGACACACAATCTACCTTCAGATCTATTATCAACGCTGAAGCATACTCTCAAAGTCTTAGAAGTCATCACCATACTACCTTCTTCGACACTTATCAACCATCTTCTCTCGACATATTACCATATATCATCCACACCACCTCTTATCCATTCGCTAAAGACATATTTACATATTAAAATGTCTCCCTCAACCATGACTTTCCATGAACGCAACCAGTTCTCTGGAAATACTACTGGAGAGAAATCCCTCGCCAGAGATATCACTATCCCCACCAGCTTCAAGTCCCGTCACCACTTGAAGAAAACCCACGAAAAGGTCCTCACCAACATCAAGGTGAAGCGAGATAAGTTCAGAACCATGGAAGCCAGAGACATCCGTCACAACTCTGAGGACTTTGACGAGACATCACGCAAGTCCAAGGTGGCAGTCGAGAAGATGTCGACCGCAATCACTCACTTCTACGATGACCGCGCAGAAGGTCTCTACCAGCGGAGACAGCAAGCTTACGATGCTCTCCAAGGAGAGGAGAATAAGTTTGAGCACTTTCTCGTCACGCTTCGATATAGCGCTGGCCTTCGTGTCTGGTGGATGAATCAACGCAAAGACGCAAAGATCCAGGAGTTGCAGGATGCTATCGACAAGCTTCACATGTCTTGCTTCATGGCTAGGTTGACGGATGGGGGCAAGGAGCCCAACAACGCTTTTACCTTTGCTTAAGATACCCTTTTGTCTTGCGTTTGTCGATTTCAAGCTTTGCATCATTATACCCACAACAATCAGCATTTTATGCGACGGAATGGCTCACAAATCTGTACAAACAATACATCAGCCATATTCGACATTAATTTATAAGAAGAAGAAAGGGGCGAAGACCAGTGGTGAACATCAACCGGCGCTCAAGTTTGTTTGAGCTGTCGGGAAAGGGGGTGTTTAACTGTCAATGTATCAAAAGTATCAATTGAACTTTTGGGCATAAATGTCCCACCTTTTACACAAACACTATGAGTAACACAAATGTGGTGAAATAATAAATGTGATTGTTTTTCCGAGTGCGTCCCAAGAAGACCATGTGGTTTGCACGCGAGACCTCGACGCCTCAGCCCCATGTGCCACAAACTCTCCGACGACACTTGTGGCTGTATACAACCATGAACAAGGCATTGTCAAGACAATAATAAGATTCCGTTGAGGGTATTCGGAATTAATAATGGATCTTGTTCATTTGAAGTGCAAAGCTGAATTGAGTGACTCTTGCCTTACGCAATGTATGTCCGTCGGCCCAGTAGAGTACAGCGACTCCCACAAGCTGATCGAATCAGCCTTCCGATATCTAGACAGATAATCTGTATGAGATCATATACAAGCAATCTAAATAGAATAAAAAGGCCCATTTGGTGTATTTCTAAGGTATCGGGTCAAGCAATTCTCGGCACAATCTATCTCTACGAAGACCCCAAAATGCCTGTCTAGGACCTCGCGGTGGACCCCAATATCCTAAAGATCATAACGGTGCTTAGTATTTTTACGATATTACTGTGGGTTTAGGTACAGACTAAACGAAATCCTTAGGCGAGTGCTCGTAAAATTGGCTGCTTGGTGGTGGTCTCGACGAGAGATTCTGGCCCCGATGCCGCTCGGAGGGGCAGGGAGATTGGAAGACTCGCCGCAACCGCAGCCAGGCAGCCTCGAGAGTACAGCAAGCGCACAACAGCAGATTTGAGGAATCAGTTTGTGTGTACAGGGCAGTAGATATCACAATTTCCTCTCCATCACATCGCATCACCACATCTTCAAAAGTAGTGACTATCATGCCTTCCCAAACCATCTTCGAGAACTTCCATTCCTTCTTGCACTTTACCCTTCTTGTGCTTGTGTTGAACCTGGTCGTTCTTCTTCTTCGTCTGTATCTTTCCTGTCTCTACGATCTTTAGGAGAGTCCTCGGACTATCCGTCTCCCGATCTATCGACAGTGATTCATCGTCGAGCTCCCAGTCCTCAGGTTCACCTATAAATAGAGGCCTTTGATCCCCTTCCCTTCCTTTCTTTTTTTCTCTTCCTTTCATCATCATCAACAACAACATCTCTTCAACCATGTCTGAAGAGAGAGAGTCACCCCAACGTCGCTACTGACGAGGCGACTCCTATTCCCACGAAAGCATCAAAGACCAATCGCCCGCGTGCCAGAGAAGACGCAGAAACTTCTCGCGCTCGTCACGATGAGGCTATCAAGCAAATTCATCCAGGGGCTAAGAAATTCCCAGAGCTCTACACCAAGGTCCAACATCACATCAAGGCTCATGCCTTGGGAAGAAAGTGGACAGACAACTCTCTCTACAAAAGGTTTCTTGGCTGGGCTGACTTCGCCGACGTCAACGATCACCCGAAGCTTGACATGTTGATCGCGACCATGGCAGTTCGCGACTATTTTGATACCAACAGCCACATGTACGACAGTCAAGTCAATTTTCGAAGGCTTCGAGAGTGGATGGACACGCAGCTCAGTGTTCCTACCCAATCTAAGTCTGCTTCCAACCCCAAAGCGCTCGCAAAGGCTCAGCGACAGCCTCGAGTCAAGACTGAGCCAGAACTTGGCAGTGGCGACGCAGCGGACACAATTCGAAAATCAATTGAGAACGAAAATGGCTTTGCTGTCCCTGCTGATTTGAAACGACACGCTCAAGAACACTCTGCCCAACCCAGTAACAAGCGCGCAAACCTGGGATCGGATCAAACACTTGTCGCCCCTGATTCCAACAATGTCGGCATGCTTCAACCCTCGCAACAGCGCATCATCTACCGGGAAACTGGTATGCAGACGGACAGCTACGCATCTATTGAAGAAGTTGTCGGGCCCCTTCGACAAGTAGCTGCATCTTTTCAGGAAGAATTCAAGGTGCTGCAGAATCATACCGCAATGATGGGCAATCTAATGGAAAGAGCTCAGGTCACTCCAGCTCGACCTGCGCACAACGTTGCTCATCAGCAGCAATACCAGGTACAAGACATGATTCCGCTTCAGCCTATGAATCGTCAGCCGCCTGGTTACTACATTGATCACAGTCGTGATAATGGTGGAAGTGGACCAATCTTCAGATTCGGATAAAGATTGATGGCATGGGATGAAAGGACTGAAAAGGGTAGTGCTAGGTATATTTCTTGGGATCATGAATGGAAAGTAAATATTTCTTGGAGTTAAGCATTGAAGTCATGGGATGGAAAAGCTAAACATATGGGATGGATTTGTGCACCATACACGAAGATGCGACACAAACGGCGTTCAAAACGAGGCAAAAATAGCCCAAAAACACTCTGCTAAACAAAATTCTAATTAATTTGCTATAATTGCGTGTCTTCTTACAGGAATATGAAAGTACATGTCCATCGTGGTTAAACACCGAATCTGACAACAACTTCGTCGTGGTTTTTCAGAGCCTCAGTCCAATCCACCAGTGACATCCCAACTGGCCTCCACGTGTAAGCCAGGACTAATTGGCAACGACGACATGTGAAACGCCCGTCGAGAGATTTTCGCTCTCCAAAAGCAGTAAATGCCTCTTTTTAGCGGCTGGTTGTCTTTGCCGCTGATGACAACCGAGCCATCACAATCTCAATGTCTCTCTTTTTGCAGGACAAATACTCAACGATAACAGGTGAGAGATATCGAATGTCAAAAAGTTTACCCCATACTGTTTCATAATAGCCTCTGGTCCGGGGTTAGATGGGATCCTTGCATTGCATGGGACCCCAGGAAGTGGCGTAACATAGCGCGAGCGCGGGGGCAGGACCCTAGAAAAAGAGACGACAGACAGATACAGATACTCAATCATGGTATCCGATTCGTTGTTTTGCTCTCCAAATTACCGACAGGAATGCGTCATCCCGCTCGCCGCTAATATTGGGCACGTTTATTAACAGAGGATGAGTCGAGACTCTGCAGAGACGGTTGCAGCCATGTCAAGATTGAGCGAATAGGAACACATGGCTTGTGTGTCTACTAAAGTCCTACGATGTGGTTCTGTAGCGGAAACAGCACTGCCGTCCTTTGTGACTGTCTGTTACCCCGCAAATGAAGCTTACAAGAGGATGGATCGTCTTTGTGATCTGGGTGTCACGACGATCTTGTCAGCTACAAGAAACACCGACCAGAGAGGCGCAGCGCAGTGTTGAGTTTTGATCCTCATCATCGTCATGGTCGTCGTCACAAGCTAATCTACACGGACGGATATTCTCTTTCGGGTGTGCGTGTTGTCTCTTCCGCGTGGGTCGATATTGTATGCACATCGGACGCAACAAGCATGCGATGCAATGCGGTGCAGGACGAGATGAGAAGGGAAAGGAAAGCTGAAATCTTACAAGACTTAGACACTCACACCACACACAGAGACAAAGTTGGGGGTTGGGTTTGGGTGTGGGTTAGCCTCGTCTGGGAGATGATGGACGGGGGTCTCGAGTGGACAGAGAAGGAGAGAATCTTTACTTGTGGATTTAGGCGCTTGAGAGTCGTGGCATGGATCAACATGGATTTGGTTGGTCAATAGAATGTCTCACTACTCTTTTTTTCTTTGCTGTCTTTTTTGTTCATGTCTCTTTTTTCAGCATCGTCATTGGAACCATGACGTAGGGTTAGAGTGAGTCAAACATGGGGGGTTTACCTTAGCTTGTGACGCCAGGGTCTTGTAGTTGAAATTAGCCTGAGTGCAGAGTATGAGCCGCAGAAATTAGAAAGAATAATAATGAGGCGAGAAAAGAAACGAAAAAGAGATTCAATGATGATCGGTAGTTGATGGTTACACAAGGCGACAAGATAAACATACCAGCAATAATAAATCACCCCTCCAATTGACCAACAACTGACTGAACTGATTGATTGATATCGTACTGTAAAAAGTATATGTCTTTACCATTCATCTCCAACCACTAAGGTAAGAGAGAGGGCCACTCACACCCACTCCAACCCAACGGCACATATGCAATGCACCCAGTAAATGCAACGCCAGGGAAACCTTGGATCTTAGTCTAAAGGGTTGCCTTGCCTTTACCCTGTCTAGCGTCTAGACCCAGTGGGTGGCCCTGTAAAGCGTGTAAGTCAGAGAAACCACTTCTTTCTCTCTTTTGCTCGGGCATTTACGATAAAATTGCTCCCTTTTTTTGTGGACCTATTTCCCGTCTTTTGTGACTTGACCCCATCCGAACGTCCGATCATCACCTCCGAGGGTCCTTCCTTCCTCCGGCGGTAGATACCTTCCTTACCTTGGGCTTGGGGGTGTGGCTTTTCGGTTGTCTTGTCTTGCCTTGTCTTGCCTTGCCTTGCCCCTTCTCTCTCCGTCTCTCATCTCCTTTCATTTTGGACTATTTATATTCCTCTCTCTCCCTCCATCTGCTCGAGATTTTGTTCCTCTTCTTCTCATCACAAACTCAACATACAAACATCTACTTCAACTTATACCACTACCAAAACACAAACACCAAAACCAACTACCTCACCAACATCACCAATATGCCTGCCTACGAGTACTGCTGCCAGTGTGGAGGCATGATTGTCATCAGCACCACCTGCACCGCCTGTGGCCACAAGCAGTGCAACAACTGCCCTCTCTGTTAAATGCCCAGTCTTGACGACAACAATTCCTTCTTTCTCCCCTACTCCTCTCGCCTTTCTCAGAGACTACAATACCCACGAGATGAGAGTCAAAACACACCCTCGCTCTGACGAGACATGACGACTTTTAACGATGGCGCATCTCCTTCTTCTCTCTACAATGACCCGGTCGTCACATTCACCTTTCACTTCTCCGACTTGATCGATACCCTTTCTCGACGTTTCAGTGTCAGCAACGCTGGTCTCTTCTCAGGTCTATGTTAAGCTTGCAATGTGCTTTTCTTTCTCTTGCGAGGCGCACAAAGGAAGGAAATGACGTCGGTGGTCTTTGTTTCATCTTTTTCTGCAACCAGGGCGTTTATCAATCGTATTGGCTTTGGGCAAGGCTTGTCTTGAAGGAGGAATGATTTCAAAACGGATTCATTTTCTAAGTGTACAACATATCGATACCCGTGGTCTCTTTTATGGGCGACCTCTTCTCTTCATAATCGCAGACAAGAATACCTAATCACAACGTTTTTCTCTTTCTTCCCAAACTTGTTTCCTGTCGTGACCTGAATGTAATCCACTCCTCTCGGCGTCTCTTTTTGCTGTCGGACGCTTTGATGTCTTAGTCGTTTGTTTTCTATTGCTTGAGTGATTAACATCCATCATCCATGGATCGACCCAAGGTAGCAGTCATGAGTGGGATTGAAACGCTCCAATCACATGTAGACAATTTCAACCTCACTACTACATCGCCACCTGTAAAACCCTTGAAAAAGACCCTTGTTTGATGGGTTGCTGCATGCTGGACAGTGCGCCCCCCGGTCTTGTCCGAAAGGCCGAGTCTTATTTTTTTTCATGTTCCGGGATTTTCCCTATTACATAACGCTGAGAACTTCAACGTCGGCCCTTTCATGGAGATGCAAAGAAAGCCAGCCCACTGCGTCGCCACGTAGCACCTGTAATAAATCCAAGAAATAAAAAATCGAGAGACTAGATGACTTCCAACTTTACCATGAAGTTCAAGCTTTACTTCGTCGTTGATACCTAACGGTGATGGTGGATGTAAAGTACTGGTAGAGATGCCAAAATGAAGCTAGACGTGGACTTGTTTTTGTTACAATACTGACAAGGTCTACGTTAACTGTGAATACTTTGTGTGGTTGTGATCAAGATAATATTGTTCAGCAATACTTGTTTGTCAATGAGTGTTGGACTACAGAACCCAAAAGATAGGCCATCAAGTCAACAGAAGCAGGCATGAACATCACAATGTGATCCTGTCTACCAACCCTACTCCATAAGACATCAATACACGGCATCGCATGTACACTCTCAATCCCGACAACTTTCCATGTTTCAATATACTGTCAATTGACTTGGTATTCTCATTGCGCCTTTGGGCTGCCAGCTTCCAATCCTATACGTACAAAAACCAAACACCTCTCCCAACCTGTTGAATGCATGCCCGCTTATTCCTTTTCATTCTGCTTCCAGACATGGTTTCCCTTCACACTTGCGCTGGCGCCAGTTCCATGAATCAAAGGCCTGCTTGATTCCCTGACCAGCCATGCTTCCAATTGCGCCTGAATACTAGATTCACACTATCCCTCCAACATCTAGTTAAAAGTCCCTACCAAACCGAAACGTACGGGTGACAAAAAGTCTTTACCCTCAAAATACACGTAAATGTCAAAGGCCCCATGGTCTAGCGTTTTGCTGTGTACCTGGAGGCGCCGGGATTAGGATTTAAGGTGAAAAGAAAGGTAGAAAAGGAAAGGGGCCGTAAGGTATCTTCGTCGTGAACCCATCGTTGTGGGCAAAATATGAATTAAAAGAATCAAAGGTTTTAGTAGTGGTTTGTTTCAACCGCTAAATCATGCCACCGGGAAGCGCGTTGCTGCCCGTGCTAGGAGGCATAGGCGGGGGAACCATTGGTGGTGCAGGATTTGGGAGCATCGATCTCGCTCGAGAATTTACGTTCGCCTCACTAGTGGCTTTGCGTAGTCTCTGGCGGTAGTGTCCGACGCCGTCATCATCTTCACCTCGAAAGCCGCGTTGGTCAATCGGAATACCAGGGCTCGAAGGGAGGTGGTGGGCGTTCATCGTGGCATCACCAAGCGCAGCCCCTGTATTCTTACGTCGAGGATTGATAGGGGGCAGTGGAGGGGCCGTCATGTTGCCGTGGAGGTTAGGAGTAGAGACTGTGCCGCCGTTGAGGGGAGCAATTCCAGGCCGAGGGTACATTGGTAAGCCTGGGGATTTGATCAAAGGTTCCGACATGTCTCGGTTTCGCATCATGCCGCCGGGGCCATACGGTCTTTGTGGGCCGGGGCCATGGCCAGGGAGACCCTTCGGAGATGGGGCATTCGGGGAGATTGGTGATGGTTGACCATGATCGTATCCGTGTGCAGGATGTATGTGCAGACTATTGTCGGGGCGAACGAAACGTCCAGGATTCCCGGGGTATGGTTGTTGAGGTTGCGAGTTTGGCGGTCGTCGCATGTCTTGTCCTGGCATCATAGGTGATCTCATCATGGGGCCCTGTCGAGGTTTTCCGTTAACTCCGATGGGGGATCCCACGGGTCCCTGGTAATCATCGCGGGCACTAGATCCTGCCCTCAGACGTGGTGGTCGGCTGCCCGAGCGTCCTCCGCTGCTTGCTTCAGAACCGCTTCGGTCACGCTCAGAAGGTGCTCTGGATCCAGAACGGGAGCCAGCACGAGAGCCGGCACGAGAACCTCCATTAGCTCCGGCTTCCTCACTTGGCATACGATTATAGGAGACTGGAGGTGGCCTGCTGCGTTCCTGGGATGGTGCCCGGGATGAAGTGGCAGTTTGAGCTCTGTCTCTGCCTGTAGGGGGGCTCTGTGGACCTTGGCGTCGCTGCTGAACTTCATGCTCCTTCATTCTCTGGAGTTCTCGGCGAGCTTGGCGGAAAGCCTTGAGCCCCGCGTGAATGCCTTCCTTTTCTTCAGGGTCTCTTGACGTATCGGCCTCGTTGATCCCCTCGGGAGATTGTGCCATTCTATCGTCGAAAGTATCACGGGTAGGAGAAACTCTAGCCGATGCTGGCGACGAGCCTCGGAGGCCCAGTAGCTTCTTCGTCTTTGACTGATTAACAGTCTCTCGACCTCTCTCGCCCATAGAGCCAATGCTAGGCTTGGACTTTAGAATGCCCAACGCGTTCGGGCGCGGAAGGGGTGGTAGCTCAGACAACGGAGTTTCTGGTGCAGTGGAACCACTGTCAGATTCCACAAAAGAGGTCAATCTCTCCCTCACACGTCGCGCCCCATCGGCAAGATGGCGAGCAAAATCGTCTGTCTCATCCTTTTGCTCCGGGCGGGTGTCCTGCTTCGGTTCTTGTAAAGGCGAGGGCAGAGACGTCATTTGCGCTTCCATAAGGCCGGAAGATCTGGTAGGGCTAGTCACACTACCGTCGATTGACATAGCCAGGTCTCTCTCAATTGACTCCCAAGCATTCGAGTCCATTGTCTTGGGCTCATAAGCATGCGCATCGGTTCTCTCCGGGGGGAATCGAGAGGACAAGTCAACATCGTTAGGCATGCTTCCATAAATCGATGAGGCGTTGCTGTCTGATCGCAGATGCTGCCTTACCATGCCGCTCAATCCCCCAGACGTCGGTCCTAGTGTAGGAGAATCATGGGGTAGATTGTCTGATTTGGCAGGTGCGACACCCGCAGGTCCATCACTAATGATCAGCGGCGTCGGCATCGCAGAGTGTCTCAAAGCGGGGTGCTCATTATCCGCCGGTTTCTCAACAGTAAGTTGGGGGGTGGTAAGATCAGGGCTTTGAATCTCATCGTCATCGTCGTCGTTGAAGAAGGTTGATGTCTGCGACTCCTCTTGGACGGTAGGCTCGGTCTGGAAAGATCCAGATTCGTTTTTCTCTGCGGATGGGCGATGTGCAGAGGAAGAACGAGAACGAGGTCCCGACAACGAAGTGCTTGAATCGTTACGGAACCGCATGGTGGGGGTTTCTCGACCTCGCTGCATCTGGACTTGCCTTTGAGCATATCTCGACTCGTCATATTGACTGTTGTTTCGGCCAAGAATCATGTTTCTGTCGAGGGGCTGGACTTCGCCAGTTTCACTAATGGGAGGGCTAAGAGGAGGTGTAGCACCAAAGGCCTTCTGATCCATGTTGGGAAACTTGTTCACCGACTCCGATGGGGGGCTGAAAGATCGCAGATTGGGGGCACTAGCCTTCCCTAATACTGAACGAGTGATAAAACGATCCCCAAATGTTGCACTGGACGGAGATGGAACAGGAGGCGTCAGATCTGGTGTTCTGCTGCCAATAGTCCGCTTCGATAAGGTGTCGAATCTGGAGAGTGCCGATGTTTGGTGGTCTTGTTGGTCTTGGTTCAAGCTTTGCTCGTACAGTCGGCGGGTTCGTGTCACAGTTTTTTCCACTGTGGGAGTCGGGCTGGCAGTGCGGAATGTGTTTGCGAAAGACTCTCTGTCTTTTTGAGAAGAGCTGATAGATGTAGCGGCTGTCGAGTCCCGAGCTGCATATGGGCCGGATGATATCGTTGAGTTGGTTTCTCTCTTGCGATTATAGTCAGTCTGAGATGGAGACTCTGGTCTTCCAATCTCTGACTCGAGTGGCTCGCTTTGCTGCACATCTTCAAATGACTGCCTATCCTTCTCGGATTGTCGCCACTTTTGGAAAGCCGACTGGGCCACATCATCGCCATAGAGTACACGGCCACTCATAGCTCCCTTGTTTCCTCCAGCACCGATTTTGTAGACTTTTTGCCGACCTCCAAATAGATTGTTTCCTTCGATAGGCTTCGAGCGGCCCATAACGCTCCCGTTCAGTGAGGAAGTATCATCATTTGATAGTGTTGATGAGCGCGCAAACGGGGCTTTCACTGATTCAACCTCCGCGATGTCCCCCAATCCAGCTGCAAAATTAAAGTCCAACATTCTTGATTGTCTGTTGGGAAACAGAACGCTATCATCACTGGCTTTGCCGAGCTTTGTGTTGGGGTCATCTTGTTCCCGAAGCATGGAGAATCTTGCTGAAAGATTCGTCATTAGAAGACTTGTTCGAAAATCGTCGGTCGAGGGTAGTGCTGTTGCAAGATCGAGTTCTTTCTTAGGCTCCTCTTCGGGAGCTTTCTTTTTGCCAAACAGCCTGAAGGAGCTGGAAGACTCGGACTCCATCGAAGGTCGAGGAGCGTCGAGCTCATCCTTGCCCTTTTTCTTATTCCTGAACCGATTCATGGTCAAGTTCCGAGGGTGAAACGTTATTTTGCCTCGGTTCGATGATATCGTTGGGAATGCGTTGTATAGACTCTTAATTCATCACCATCAACAGCTTCGTCTAGGTTGAATTAGATTGGTAACTGGCCAACCCTGCTTCGAACACTGTTTTAGTTAGCCTGCTGTTCTGTTGCGAGCGGTAATGTTTCGGAGATGGGGTTATGAAGAACAAATTCCGTTTGGCTCTTTTCCTCAACCAATTCCATGGCAATAGTTAAGTATAGATGATACTACTGGATACCCCATCCAAATATAAGCAATAGGACAAATCCGTACCTGCTGTGGTTCTAAGCCAGCCAAGGCCGCCCTGGAAATTGACAATCTGCTTGCAGTCGTCGAATCTTGTTGGGGGTCTGTTGACTCGATAGTCGCACGGAGCCACAATTATTCGTACTCGGCCGTTTCGCACGGATGTGTTGGTCGTTCGATTTGTCGTTGATCAAAAGCTTCGTGAGATAGTCTGGCTGTGCGTTGCGAAAGTTTGTTGCGGGCCGGAGACGGACGACGGCAGACGAGGTACTCTTGTGGAAAAGAAGAGAAAGCGGGTAACTGAATGGTGACCAAACGAGAGTAGATCGGGCGTTGAGTCCAGAAATGGAAAAAGAATGAGGCAAGTCTGGCAGATAAAGAAAGGAGTTTGTCTCAGACTTAGGAGCAGAACGAACAAAGCAAAACAAGCGAGTTTTCCGCTAAATGCTCGAGGCTATGTTGAGTCCAACAGGCCCTGTTTGGTTTGGTCTGCGGATCTTAAGGAAGGACGTAGTCACCGGGTGCGAAGTCCGAGAGTGACTATCAAACGTAAAACTTCCTGGCCGGCGATATGATTTGATGTCTAATCCGGGGTACAACACGACTCGAATAATGATTGATTCGAAGTGCCGCGAGAACAAAATAACGAAGGAAAGGAAAGAATGAATGAGGTTGGCGAATGGTCGAAGAACGGAAGAGAAAACCGTTTAGGGACGAGATGTTTGAGCCAATGGAACCAACAAAGCAAACAAGCTCAGGTTTTTCTTCTTAAGGTAACAGGCAAGATGAGAAATTGGTGACTACGATGAAGGGGGGATTAGATTGACAGGGCGCCCCAGGGCAAAGATGAAGGAAGGAAGGGATGAGAGGTGGGGTGTGCCAGGCACAGGGGGGGAAGGAGGGTGTGGAGACACTCGAGACTAGGCGTAAAGAGGAAAGGTGACGGGAGATACAACAGGCGAGTATTATTTATTATTTTATGGGAGGTTCGCATTAGGCACACTGCATGATTGATGTTGATTGATTCAATATGTGCTGTTTATATCACGATAGATGAGTTACTTAAGCGGAGAGGAGATATCTTGTTTGGTTGCAGAGGTTAAAGTGAGAGCTTCACACAGTTGTAGTATCATAGAGTAGTAGAGTTTCTTGTGTACTTTAGCCTTTAATGAAACCATGGCTCATGGTTGACAAGGATAACCTCAATGAAACTGATCAGATCAATAGAGTGTCAAAGTGCTCCGTGGTTGGAGCAAAGGTACATGCACACGCGAGTACTATGTACGCAGGTGAAAACAGGATGAACAGTTCGCGGGCTGTTGAGCACAGCTGCACAGGGGACGGAAACGCCCAAGTACTACTCTGTAAAATGGGGTGTGTTTAATAAGATGCAGGGGGTGAAAGTCCACCGTTTTTAACAAGTGCGACAAGGGAGGAAAGAACGAACATGCAGCCCGGGCTTCACTGGCAACTGCCAAGGTCTTGAAAACTGGAGGCTTTGGGCTTCTCGACCGATTTTTGACAGGGCCTACAGTGTTGTTCAGTGGACTGCCGTGACTTTCAGGTTCCAGAACAGTGGAAAGATTTACTCGGACCTCTCCACCAAACAATGATTTTCAACATGGAACCCCTCGCCCAATTCCACAATTGCAGCATCATCTGAAGCTTTGGAATTCTTTGTGATTTGTTCAACAAGCCAGACACGCATACTGACTATGTCAGACTGACTTCATACGATGAGCTCGGACAAAAGTCTCCTTTTCTACGCGTCAAGGATCGGATGCGAGAGGGGAACAACAACTCGTTCGTGACCACAGTGGAATGGGCATCCAAAGAAGCGTCGCAGCTGACATGATATCACTTACTCATCAACTCTCGGTGTGATGGGCACAAGGTACGACATATGTCCGACGTACCAATTTAACATATCCCAGGTCACCGTCAGAAGTCAGCCACAAACCATGTGCGTGTCGCACCGCAAACGCCAAGTCTATGCCGTCTTACATACCCGTCCGCCACATTCTACTTTGGTTTGCTCTGGAGACACGATACCTCAAGGGACAGAGCTACAGAGAAAAGACAGACGTCCACTCAGATGCTCAAGATATCCTGCTTGAGCCCTTCATAGCTGCCTCTGACGTTTACAAAACCAGGGATTCGTCGCAAATGTTCGAAGTGCAACCCTATCATGCTTCAAAAAGCGACGGCCATGTTTCCATTGGCTACGTTATCCGAGGCTTGCAACAAAGAAGCAATGTTATCAGCCCTTGGATGTCGCTCCAGCTTCATACTTGGCTCGACAGCAATAAGGGGTCAGCGGCTCCCACTTCCAGGCGGATGGCTTTGGGGCTTGAAACCTTCTCCACTTGGGCGAGAACAGCCGTTGTAGAAGCTACTGCAAGGAACGCCGTTTGGTCACAATGTCGTCTCATACCATCCGTTCTTTAGCGTAGTGACGGGTACAACGCTTAGGCTCCGTCAAAGCTGTCTAACGCACTTCGAGTGGGAGTTATGGACGATGCAAACTCAAAAAGACCAAATCAGAAGAAAAGCCCCTGACAATCTTGAATTGAGTTTCAATGAATTGAGGCCGTTATTAGTGTCCGCCAGACAAATCTCTGGCTTGTGCAAAATACCGCGACGCTTTCGTATTGTGTCTAACAGAATTAGCCAGCGAAATTCGAAATTCGAAGTATATCTTTTCAGTGGGCTTTACTTCGTCTTACGTTTTTCTTATCCCTCGTATTTCGGACCCATAACGAGACTTTGATATGTCAAATCAGATGCCGATGGTAGCGTTGCAGTCGGGCATTCGCTCGTCTGTCAGCACTTGTTCAAAGATCCTCCTACCGTCCGCAACATCCATGATCGAACCAGTGCCAAAGCCATGCAACCACCTCAACTCAACACAGGGTGGCAAAGTCTATAGTCAGACCAGTCAGAACAACAACTGGCTTTGGATAGTTGTTGCCGATACTATATTCCAGACAGAAAAAAACAAGGGCAGCTCCCCTGAATTGAAAATATTACAACCGGGAGCTAGGGTTCCCGTTCTGCAACTCTGGCGATAGACCGTTGCATTGGCTTGAACTTACTTTGCTGGTCCCTGCACACCTTGAGATCAACTGGCTATTGAACGAATCAACACTGAACGTTCGGTATTTTCTTTCCCTTTCTCCAAATACCTTGGGCTAATACCCAGATCTTCAATCTCCTTATGCTCCGGCCTCAGCTTGTCTTGGATCGTGTCTGGAGACAGAAAAAGAAAAAACGACTTGTTTTGTGCGTCTCGTGCAGTGCGATACACACCCCAACACTCCAAGCGTTCACGCCTGAACCTTGCTCTCTATTTTGAGGTCGCCCAGAGCACAATAAGCCTTGGTCATTTTGAAAGAGACAGCTCAAGGCCATTAATTGTTAAATGATCCGCATTGACAGCGTTCCACCCGTGGCTTTGAAGAAGTCAATCTAATCCAGCACCAAAAAACCGCACAGATCGTTTAGCGGAAATGGCTTTGAAGGGTTCAATCTCTGTAAGACATTTCTTGGTCCTTGAGCGCCTTGCCGTCCGCCGCTGACACTATGCGTACGTATTGCTGAAGAGCGTGCTTCAAAACGCAATGGCAACATGTGGCGTGGAAATTTGCCACCGGTCGGATCTGCAATGGCGCCTCTCAATGTTTTTGTTCATTTTTGGACAATAGGCTGGACGGTAAGATTGTCTATCATCATGGCTTAGTCCTCTTTAATTGTCTGCCTCTCTATGTAACAAGAGCGCAGAAACTTCTACTTTTGGATATTTCAAAGTCCAGGCACTGACTCAATATAGTACTGTAACTTCCGGTGGAAATCTATGCAGGCTTCATTAGAAGGCGATCTTCTGCGAGCAGCGCTCGCTGACTCCGACATGTCAGATCTATCTCCGTAATACCCCTTTCAGTTCAATCTCCATGGTCAACGGCAACGGTAAGTTATCCGCGAGCCAATAAGAGAGTGGTGCCTGAAGCTAACCCTTTCACGATTATAGTCTCCCACTTGGTTGCAACCCTCAAGGGTGAGTTATCCCCTGGTGCCTGCGTCCGCGCACATGGATTCACCTCATGTTGGAAAGGTGACATCGTCCAAATCGGATCTGCCTCCTCTGCAACCGCCCAAGAGACTTTTGACACGCAGAAAATGTCCCTACATTTCGCCATCGACAACCAGTCCAGATCTTCCTACATGCCGACATGCCTACATACTCGTCTCACTCGATGATACGCACAGTCGCCGGTTTACTAGCACGATACGATTCAAGCTAGACACCCTTCGATAAATCCTGGTTTGTATACAGAGATAGTCCTAGCACGCTACCCGAATTCGACCCAATGTCTCCATAACCTATCCACAAAAGAGACCAGATTTTTCACGAGGATGAATGTTCAGGCACGACTGATAAACTCAGATTGGCTTAGGCGATCCCAATTCACAAGCTACCGGCTCTTCCTTCACGATGATCATAACTCAGAGAAGGATAGAGCTGACACCCCGGTTGCTTACCCAACTCACTGGGACCGGCTCGCCTCGCCAATAACCGACATGATGACATTCAATCTTGGAGCCCTATCCGTCCAGGCGCCTCATTTGCAGCCTTGCTGGCTGCTACTATGTTACCGTGCTCTTACCAATTCCTCGTGGTGATTTAATTGCTGATGGGACTCGATTGCATTCCGTCTACGGTGGTAGCGGTGATATTTATGTATATCCTGGTGCTGGCCGCCCGTGCGGTAGTTATGGAATCATCATGGAATTTTCCACGCAGGCACGGCTGACAGAGCTCATTTATACTAATTACATTGTTCAGCGTAAGTTACTCGTCATTGTTGCCTATCTTACTAGCTAATTTCTTCTCAGAAATTTGTGCAAGTCTAGACTCTAGTTGTCCCTCCGCTCCGCCACACCGGAAGCCGTCTATTGCTGGAATCAACATACCCCTCGAATCATCTGCAACAATATGTTTTCTTCTCCTCGGTCATTTGCGTCATGTTGAACAGTTTTTGCCTTTCCTCTGTTCCGACCCCAGGCCATCTTTCCCCTTACCCCTGCACACACTAACACGACCAGACGACCATAATCTCCGCATAACAGCAAATATCCATACCAGACTCTGTAATGGCCCATCTGACATCGCGATGCAGTTCCATTCATGGTTAGGGCCGACACGTGGTGGGTGGTGAATTCTCTTAGCCAGATATCCACACCTTTCTCCGATCTGGTGTTGAACGACTCCGTCAATTACTCAAAAGGTTAATCATTCCGTCTCATTTCCAAGGCTGTCCACTCACGCGGGGTTGGTGGATAACAGAAGCAAATATTCCGATGAAGGTTTTAGAACTTGGACTGTTTCAACACGCGACACAAGGCAAAACAAATCAAGGTTGGAAGACACGATACACGAATTCGGTATATGGGCCGATGCCCTGTTGTTGGGCCTGGTTCCAAGAATATCGGGGATCTCTGTTATTAATTTGATACCACTTCAAGATTTGCCGAAGGCCTTTACGAAGCAAAGGGTAGTATCGTGATGCCGCCGGCATCGACTTGAGCGCTCAGTACTTGGTTGAAGACACATACAGCACTCCGTATTTTGCTGGCTTTCGGTGTTGGCTCACGACGGCGAACTTTTGACAAGAGCGCAGGGTCCAGCTGTCAAGTTTCTGTCACCCGATCATCGTAGCCGAGATCGACGGCAGCTGTATATGCGCCTATGCTCGGGAAACGGTGGCCTCCGGCACTGTCGCAACGGCGAACCTAATATGGCTCGGCATATGATTTAAAAGCCAGTGCGCTGACTTATGAGGGCCGGCCTTAATTGCGGTCTCGTGTACTACGGTGATTTACATTGCACATGCAAATGAGAGTACAAGTCAAATCTAGATGTTGATTGAACTATCACATCTCGACTTCCTGGAAAAGTATTTGATGACAAAACTCTCGGCAAAGCGTGGCTGCTACTATGGCTCGGCATTCATATGAACAGCAAGATCCCGAACAATCTTCAGTGAGGCGAACGGCAGTCTTGTTCGGATTCGCTTCAGTCTGACCACATGTGGCCCGTCTATGATATGGTTTGATCGTCGTCAACTCATCACCGAGGTATGTATGGATCTCGGTAAGCGAAGTCGCTCGAGCCCTATGTCTGATCCGAGTACGGGATGACCATGCCAAAGACTCTTCGGCAATCAGAGTGGATATCATTGGCATTCTACGGAGTATAACAGTGGTGATTAATAGGTATTGTTTTATAAACCAGATATGACTTCCCAAGGCATAATAACAACCAGTGACGCCTTGCAAATATCTAATTTATCGCTTCAAACAAAAGAAATAAGGAACAACTCTCTGACAATGACTGGTCACAGCCATCGCAAACTGAGTATACACGAAACGCAATTGACAACCATAAGCACATCTTTTAGTCTTTGACAGACTCCAACGTGCATCATTACACCAAGTCTTGATCTTGACCCTGGTTCTTCTCCGTCACCTCTCCCTGGCTCTTGGTAAAAGCATATCCGGGATGGCCGACGTTCAGAAGAAGAACAGCAATGCACATCATACTGGAAACAGTTAGTGGGTGGCATTTCGCGACTAGCAACGATAGGAACTTACCAAGATTCGAGGCCGATATAAAGGCCCTCGTCTCGGAACAGAGCACTGAAGTACCCCTGGCCGAGCTCAGCAATACGGTAGGCGCATCGAATAAGGATGAAGATTGTTGAGAGAAAAAGGAAGGCAAGGAATGTCATCATTGGCTTGTCGAGACGGCTGCGAGAGGATGACTTGGAAGCCTTGACGACATAGTCGATGAACAAGGTACAGAAGCAGATAAGAGTGACGACTTGGAAGATCAGACCGGCAAGCGAAATGTCTTCGCCGGTCTTGACATCTTTGTGGGTTGAAGCAACACACGAGAGGGCACCGCCAACGGCTTGGAGGACAAGAGAGATGATGTCGGAGGGGATGAAGATCCAGTAGAAGTATTTGGGAGGGAATCGAGAAATGCTTGGGTCGACGTGGTTGATACTAAAGAGTGTTAGATGGTTATCGCAAGAGACAGTGCATTTGGACCAGTGTCTTTAACTTACACTTGGGATAAAAGAACATAAATAGCTGCAGAGAAGAAGACGGGCGCAACGGTAATGCAGACTACAGCGTGTTAGTACAATTTTCCATCCATCTCAGCAAGACGACATACTGATTTGCATCAGAAAGCCGTTAAAGTCAAAGGGGTTATCGTTGATGATGAAGCGGCCAACGTATCCAATGATCTCGAGAATGCATCCAGCTATCATACTCGTCATGAATCCCCACGTCTTCATCTTGATGCCCTGAAAGGCATGGATGATCAATGACAGAGCAAAAACGCCGGTGAAGACAGCATTGGCGGGGATGCTGGGTTGGTATCGTAAGATGCTCGCTTCAATGGGGCATGTGTCGAGGGTACAGTTGGCTTGAGGGCCGAATGTGACGAGCCCGTTGGGCAGTGTTGACATGTCACTCATGTTTGCGGATGTGTCGGTTGAAGAGGGTATCAAAGGTTGGTCACTAAGTTGTCGTCTATGTTGTTTGCTCCTTGAAGGTAGTCTTGTTTCGTCAGTGTAGGGGAGTCGTGTTGTTATACTGTGTTCTCCTCAAAGAAGGATATTATACTTTATAGAGACTTTATATCTAGTGGCTATCCGCCCTTCTTAAAGAGAATTGGCTTTCCAAGATTTGTAAACCCGTCGGATGGAATAAGATGCCCAACCCCGGCACTAACAATCCACATACATACGTCAAACAGCCTCTTTACAGGTTATTTTCCCCCTACATTTTGACACAGCAGTGGATACCCAGAATGCAAGAATATTTCAGCTGCCTACAACGGAGAGTTTCGAAGTTTTCGGTGTGGGTCTAAATGGTCCGTCAAAGCCGGGCTCGGGCGTCCGCGGGACCACAAAATGAATGAGGCTTGACTTTAAGTTGCTATTCTTATGGGATTTATTGGGAGTTTGAGATCAGATAGTGTTGGGATTTTGGTTAAATGGGACGATATGACGTGTAGCTTGACGAATGGTTGTTGTTTATCGAATACGGTGGTTATGATAACTATTCTCTAGAGGTGTCTTGAGGTTACTAGCTACTATCTAAGAGCTTTATCTAACCGATGGCTGACGTACACAAACTTTCTCTATCGCTGAATAGGTATTCAGATTCAGCCTTATCAATCAAGCTGCAGTTGGCCGAAGCGAAGGATTCCACTGGGATCTAAGCCTCCTTTTTGTGCTTTAGGCTCATCTCCATGTTGAAGATCTCAAATATTTCCGGGATCCGTTTCCAATTCGGTCTTTTGTGTTAGTCGGAGCCGGAGCTGGAAGCTTGGCCTAGAGCGGAGACGGAGCTATAAATTTGAATACCGGGCTCCGTTGCTGCGGGCGGACATGATAAGATAAAGAGACCACGGACCCTTCTACTTTGTTCTTTTATTATCATCTCGTTCGTTTTTGTTGTGTATTATTGCTTATTTCGTTTCTGCTGTTTTCGTGCTGCCAAAATGTCTTGGTTGAGTCATTTGACCATGAGCGTAATCTCTCTTGTCAGGGAGCGATGATTGCGGCTGGACATTCTGCCGTCTTTGCAAACATAACAGAGTATTTGATACAGATACTTTACGAATACTGGTGCCTACAAACCAGTGTCGTCCACAGATATACATACAGACACTTGTCTTGAAGGTTTACCTAACTCGAGGCTTGCAGCAATGACGTAAGAATACAACAGTTGAAGACGATAACAGATGGACAATTTCATTAGTTTACGTGTTCATTCTTGGGTACATATTTAAAAAAAAAAGTCGCATACTCGAGTCACAAACAAAATACCTACTCACTCGACTTTGTCACGAGTCGTAGATTCTCTCCAGCTGATCATCATCTCTACTGTAGCTCCAGTGGGGTCAAGCCTAACGTGCCCCGCCCCCGCTTACGGTTTCGGCGCCCACTTCACCCGCCCCGTCTCCATCTCAGCTTCAACTCGACTCTACCTCACTTGATAGATTTCTTAACTATTACATTTACCTAGAGGTACTGACTGACAAATAACTCTCTTCGTCGGTCTTCTTCCCCTCTACCACTCGAATACCTATCTTCTTTCTTTCTCACGTACGAGCGTTTCTTGTCCTCGAAACGTTTGCAGCCATGTTTGACCTTTTTCCTATGCTCTTATCGTAAGTTTTAAGCTTCGTCATGAGACGTCATTGTCGCGACTCTCAATAATGTATTCGATCCGCTGACTGTTTGCTTTCAATAGTTCTGTTGCTTCGTTTCTGTTTCCCATATTCGCATCTTATAAAGCTCTCAAGACACATGATCCTACCCAGTTGACGCCATGGTTGATGTACTGGGTTGTCCTCAGTTGTTGTCTCCTCGTTGAGTCTTGGGTCTGGTTTATTATTTCATGGTTAGTACTACAGCTCTCTAAAGGTCACTTATATAAAACTGACACAACCAGGATCCCCTTTTATGGATATTTCCGCTTGCTTTTCCTCCTCTATCTTATCCTCCCCCAGACGCAAGGCGCCCGACTCCTGTATGAGGAATACGTCCACCCGTACCTTGAAAAGAACGAGACGCAGATTGACGACTTCATCGCGAGTGCACATGAGCGCTTGACTGCTGCCGGAATATCATACCTCAAGCTCGCTATCGAGCAGTTCAAGATCAAGGTCCTCGGCCTGCCACCCTCCGAACCCGAGTCGCCTCCTCCCGAGACGAACCAGGGTTACACGCAATCGCTTCTCTCGCGCTTCAACGTCCCGGCCGCGCGATGGGCCGGCAACAACAGCGGAAGCACCGGTACCGACTTTTACAGTCTGCTTTCCAGCGCTGTAGCAGCTGCTACCAACGCGGGTGCTCAGTCAGCTGGTACCAGGACAGTGGGTGGAGAACCTACCAACCCTGAGGTCTTGATTCCCCCGCATCTGCGCGAGTCTGGAGCCAGGATGGATTTTATTTCCACTCAGCGCGACCGTCTAAATGTTCTTCTCTCGGCACTCGATCGCGAAGCACAAGATCTTCGCTCCGAAACCCAGCGCGCTCAAGCAAACACAGGCCCTCGCCGCGACCCCATGGCGTATGGAGGCTACGATAGCAATGCCAACAATGATGACGAAGAACCTACCCAGCGACCGCCTAGTGGATTGAGCGGGTGGAGCGGCATCAGCAAGAGTCGCAGCGAGACGGATTTTGAGAGAATTGATGCTGATACTAGTTCGGATGATGACCGCCAGGCACGTCGGAGGAACGTGGGAGCTGGTACTAGGACTACATCAGGCTCGTGGGTTCCTTGGAGCTGGGGCGGTGATGCTGCACAAGGAGGCGCAAGCTCATCTGGAAGAGAAAGGTAGAAACTCCGTTCTGGAAGGTGGATTGTGCAGGAGTTTGGGTCTCATTAGACATGGTTTTCTTCTTGAAATGGGCCTTTGGTGATATTCAAGTAGGAATACTTCTCCATCCATGGATATGTATATCTATAGACGACAAGTTTGGTGCACATATCCCCATGCTTCTCGGTCTCTGTTTGGCCCATTCATTTCCTTCGAGTCATACAGTGTTGCTCCATTCGCCCATGCCATATTTATTTGGTACTTCTGCTGCCAAGTCATACATAACCATATCGTACATCATATTTTTACCGTCTAAATCGAAACGCAAGAGTGTAGGTAGGTACAAGGGGAGATTTGATAAAGATGCTTAGACAAGCTTGTAAGGGTACACTGCCTCAGCAAGACCCTTCTTGTACCAGAATGTCCTCTTCTTCTTGGTAGTCGCGTGCTCAACCCAGCGTTCCTCCATAAAGTTCTTTCGGAACCAACGAATAAATACAGGGTCCCAAAGTTCAGAGGCGATACCGAGATCCTTGCAGCAACGCATCAGAGCGTTGGACTTGGCACCCTCGATAGCGGCGGGGACGCCCTCGGGGCTGAAAAAGTTGTTTACACCTTGAGATTGAGAGACGATTCTGTTGCACGTTAGCTGCTGCATAATTTAAACTGTGCGGGAATGTTGGACGTACCGGCCGTTCACGATGAGGGCATACTCTCGCGTGACGATATTCTGTCCCACGACAACATCCCCACGATGAACCATACCCCATCCCATAGGTCCAAAAGCCTCATTCAAGCGTCGTCGGTACTTGACTTCAGGCAGATAAACAATACCATCGGGCTTAACCTCGACATCCTCGACGTCAATGGGTCTCGACAGAACCTCGCTCTGCTCAACAGTGACAGGCTTGACTCCGAGACCGAACCAGCTCGTCTCCCAGTTGATATCATGTGTGCTCTCGACGTCCGTCTCGCTAGACTCGCTCAACGTGCTCTTTGATGGGGAAACAGGCGTGTGAAAGTTGGCAAGCTTGCTAGCGGATTTGGGAGGAAAACTCGTCGTCGTGGCTGTTCTGGTAGCAGCAGGAGAAGCAGTCGGCTTTGCGGCGGTGGAAGCTCTCACGGGAGATGGCTTTGTGGCAGTGGCTGGTCTGGCGGCGGTGGTGCGCGCATACTTTGGTTTTGTGATGACATCTTCCTGGTTCACTTCTGTGACATCCTCAGAAGGGTTTTGCAGGGTAACATCAACATCTGCGTCGACGGAGTAGGATCGGAAGGCGGGGACGATTGACCGATTGTATGTAAGAGGGATTTGCCTTCGGGCGACGACGAATGCTCTACGAGAGGCAAACATTGTGGAATTGTGGTGTTGTGATGGGTTTTGGAGTAGCTTGGTGGGAGCTTGAGTTGAAGCTCTTGTGAATAACTACCTAATTTGAGATATGACGGGTGGATAGATTGTCCGGTGGGTGGGGACAGTGTGACGACAGCATTTGAAGAAGAGTCATGATGTCTTTATTGACCGTGTAGATGAGAACAGTGAGAGTCTAAGTTCTCACAATACAAGTTGATACAATAATTATACAGATTTTGATATAATATCACAATCCAATTCGTGATATTTTAGTTGTCTTTGGTGGAAGTGCGTTGATCGTTGTTGTGAGCTTTCCAGCACTGTTTGAATGCCTCCATCTACGTACGATAGTGTCAGAACAGCCAGCGTAAAGAGATATTCGATAAAGATTGAATGAAATATAATAAAAATTAATGGGAAAACTTACTTCTGCTGTGCATGCGCGCCAATCTTTCTTTTCAAAATAACAGTCCGTCATTTTCGCATTCTCATCTAAGTAAACGTCAGCGATTTAATTTCCCAACAAAACAGAGACGAGACAAGATAAAAGTCTAAATAGTCGCCGTCTTGAACCGTGACTATCTATTGACTATATTCTTTCTTTCATTTTCACTCTGTGATATGCAATTGAACTAACCTGCGCACCCGGTGCTGAAAATCCGCTTCTCCCTTGAATCGAGCGGTTAGCAAAGGCCTCGGCTTTCGGGGAAAAGAATAAAACTCACCACTCATCTGGTTCATCATCGTCTTTGGCATTTGCGCTTTGTTGCGCGTTACTCTCTTCTTTACTCATTTTTTATTGTCGTGTATAACAAAAAAGAAGGTGGTTCTTAAGTTTGGTTGTCTTGTGTTGTTGAAGAAAGAAGTCAAGTATAAGAAAAAGGTGGTTCAAAGGGCGGAGATTTTTGGTTGAGGCGATTCTCATCTCAGCAAAAGTCAAGTGACAACTTACAACAACAATAAATCCAAAAGCCCGCAAAACTCACATCATGGCTCCGGCTAAGCTGAATGTGCTTGTTTACACAGGTTCGACTTTTTATTATTAGGACCCAACTACGAATACCCCTCACTAACTCACCCAAGGCCTCGGTACAACCGTCGAGTCAGTTAAGCATTGTATATGGTCCCTACGTCGTCTTCTTGGTCCAAACTATGCTGTCATCCCCATCACCGAAACCATCATCCTCAAGGAACCCTGGCAGGCGACATGTGCGCTTCTCGTCTTTCCTGGCGGCGGTGATCTTGGCTATTGCCAGGCCCTCAACGGTGAGGGGAACCGTCGTATCGGCGATTATGTCCGTCGAGGCGGCTCGTACCTGGGTTTCTGTGCAGGTGGTTACTACGGAACTCAGAGGTGTGAATTCGAAGTTGGTAACAAGCCTATGGAGGTCATCGGAAGGAGAGAGCTGGGATTCTTCCCGGGCACTTGTCGAGGTGGTGCTTTCAAGGGCTTTGAGTACAAGAGCGAAAGGGGAGCTAGGGCGGTGCGGTTGAGTGTGCCGAAGGACGCTTTTGAACAAGAGGTGGCCTCTGAGATTATTTCCTACTACAATGGAGGTGGTGTCTTTGTTGATGCTGCTTCAGTTAAGGATAGGAAGGTTGAGGTGTTGGCTACCTATGATGAGGAGATCGATGTTGACGGTGGGGATGGCAAAGCAGCCGTTGTTCTCTGCACGGTCGGTGATGGTAAAGCCTTGCTTACTGGACCTCATCCAGAGTATGACCCCCTCATCATACATTTCTCACTCAGATTCTAACATCTCTAGGTTTGCTGCAACCAACTTGAACCCCCAGCCAAGTCTTCCCGAATATGACGAGCTAGTTAGCCAACTCGCAGCCGCCGACAAAGACAGAGCTACTTTCCTCAAGGGATGTCTAACAAAACTCGGTCTCGAAGTCAGCTCTCATGACAACGGAGTGCCGTCTCTATCCAGACTTCATCTTTCCTCCATTTCCGACACGGGTGTATCTGAGTTACTATCCGACTGGAGCGACATCATCAGCAAAGAGGACGGCGAGGAATGGATCCGAGCAGAGACGGATAGCTTTCATATCCAGAATGAGGACACGATCTGGAATCTTGAAGGTCTTCAGCAATCTCTACCCGATACAAATGAAGCTAGTATCTCGGAGAATGGCAGTATTGACTACAGCAAGATCACCAAGAAGATCGTCCCTCATGAAAAGGGACTTCCTCATCCCAAGCTTACGCCGCACTTTAACCATGGTCTATTCTTCTCAAGTTTAAAACGCTATCGACAAATTGAGCCAACGGCTAGGACCTGGGGCGATTTGCTCATGTACGGTGAAGTGGTAACTAGCACAAACACCATGCTGGAGAAGTATGCCACCCCTTTGAACTTATGCGAAACTCTACCCTAACATTTACCAGAAACCCCAAACTCATGCCAAAACTTCCAAGCGGATTTACCGTCTCGGCCACAACACAAGTCGCTGGGAGAGGTCGCGGTTCTAACGTCTGGATTGCCCCTCCAGGCATGTTGATCTTTTCAACCATCATCAACCACCCTGCCCATCTCGCAGTGAGCCATCCTGTTGTATTCATTCAGTACATCGCATCTATTGCCATTGTAGAAGCTGTCCAGTCTTATGATCGTGGCTACGATAAAATTCCCATCAAGATAAAATGGCCCAACGACATTTGTAAGTCATCCTGCTAGGCCTTGCAGACTTTAGTCAAGCTGACATGATTAGATGCACTTGATCCTACACGATCACAAGAGAAACCACACTACTCCAAGGTCGGCGGTATGCTCTCGCAGTGTGTCTACTTTGATGGAAAGTACCAAATCATCTTGGGTATTGGTCTCAACACTCTCAACTCCCGTCCTACAATGTCCCTCTCCGATCTCGTCCCCGCGGGCGCTCCAGAACTTCATCTCGAAACTCTATTAGCTCGTGTCCTCACTCGTATAGAAGCTATCTACGCTCAATTCCTCCGCGAAGGCTTCTCAAGCGGTCTTGAGGCACGATATTACCGCCACTGGCTACATACGAGACAAGAGGTCAGTCTTGAGGCTGAAGGTGGTGTGAAGGCGCGTGTGTTGGGAATTACGCGCGACTGGGGAATGTTAAAGGTTGAAGAGATAGATGCTAGTGGGAGGGCGATAGGGAAGACTTGGGCATTGCAGAGTGATGAGAATAGCTTTGATTTTTGGAAGGGGTTGGTTAGGAGGAAAACGTAAAGTCAATAGAGCACAACTTGGAACTCCTATATATATGTGTACCATGATGACATCTCTACACTGGGTAAGCTATTACTTGACTTGCAGATCAGGGATAGATACCACGATTAGTGATAAATTGTGTAATGCTGAAACATCCATGCTAATCATGCTCTATATACACCTACATAAAACCACCAACACCTTCACTGTCGCACAATCACAGCCTTGTATCATCCCACCCCTCAGGAACACAACCCGGATTAGTCTCCGCAAGCGGGCGATTCCTAGAAGGCCCATTTTCAAGCCTAATGTTGATGTTGTTCGCGTTCTCTCTGGTGGGTTTTTTGGGCCTGCTTCGGAAGAAGAAGGAAAGAATAAACATGACAATCAGCACGAACATGCAAACTGACCCAACTATTATCCCAACCCATTCCCCTATGGATGTGGATGAAGCTTCTGGGGCAGCTGATGCAGTTGCGGATGGTAGAATTGTTGAGCTTGATTCGGTGGTGATGGCACTTTTTGTAAATGTGTTTGTAAATGACTCGCTCCACCATGGTGGAATTATAGGCTTTAGACTCATACTATATGGGACAGTGACACTTCCTTGTGTTGTAGACTCACTCGTAGTCGTGGGCTGATCTGTCGAGGAGCTCTGCGTCGGGATATCTATCGTGTAAGTTGAACTCTCAGTCACCCAACCCCAACCTGGCCTGGAACTCCCAGATGGGGGTCCTTCTTCGCCAACTGTAGTAGTCGCAATCTCCTCGATGATCGTCAATTGGTTGCGTTTAGCTGTGACTGGCTTGCCGGACTCTGTAAATACGTTTGTCCAGCCTTCTACAGTGACAACTGGCGTCCATCCTGGAGGAACTGTACTGTAGAGGTTACCAGTTACATCGACATACGAACGAGCTTGGTTCTTGTGTTGGGTTGGCGACGCTGGTGAGCCATCTGCCTGCGGACCTTGGTGGTTCTCCATACTCAGATGCTGGTTGTGGAAACTATTGTATTTTTTGAACTTCCTTGTGACAACTCTGTGTGTTTTTATGCGTTACTTGGAGCTGTGTGCTGGTTGATGCCGAGGTGTACGGGGAGCTGTGGCTAGGCTAGAGAGCTGGCGAAAGTCGAGAATTTATAAATTTTACTAGAATAAACTGCAAAACCTAGCACTTTATCCATGGTTATTTAAGCATTTAATATTGATCCAAGTAGTGGCAAGACATTGATTAATGGTTTCATTCTGCTAACCGACACTCTAGACGATCACAGTTAAGTCAACATGCGATTAGACGCTATTTTTCAAAAAAAACGACGACAGTATCTAATCACAGTGAATCAGTGATCCCATGATAGCTTATGTGAAGTAGTACAAGATGTTGTTGCTGATCTGGTCATTTCGTTCACCGTTGGATATATACAGAAACTCGTAGTCTAATAACAGCCCAGAAAGACCGACAGCGCATACGCGGTCAACTATTCAGGGGGCTCATTGAATCAGTCTACCTCTAACTTGGTTAATATCTACTTAAAGTCAAGAATATTCTTTTTTAGACGAGCATTTTTAGATGCATACTCCAATATATTACTCAATAGTCCAACACAACAACATATGATGCCCTTACGCTTTCCAGACGCTGACTTGGACAAGAAGAACAACTTGGCCAAGGAGAGGAATTACATTCCCAACGTTGACAAGGAGAAAGAAAAGAACGACACATCTACGCCAACGGGATTGTCCTCTGGATATACTGTCATTGGAGTTACTACCATTGACACCACCGAGGGTTGGGATACAGTAACTGCCAGCGAGACTCAATCCACGAGCGACATGTCGACATCCGATGAGCCTCTGACGGTAACAAAGACAGTGCCTAACCCTGTCGGAAAACGACCGGTGGACGAGATTATATCTGATATCATCATGTCTACCATCACTCATGAATTCAAGTCAATAGTAACACTTGAACCGAGCTTGGAGTTGGAACCACCCACCACCATCTGGATAACCAGTCTCAATCCTCCTCCTACCAACATACAACCACCACCACCTCCTGTTACATCTACCGCCGCACCATCCTCCAAGTCTTATCTGAGCACCATCGAGCTAGTTGGCGTCATAGTCGGAACCATATGTCTGGTACTCCTGCTATGTCTCCCAGTGTGCTACGCTATCTGGCGACGTCGACGCCCTCCTCCACCATCAGATAGTCAAAACAACGTCAATATCACAATCCGCAACGGCGGGGTCTCTCGGTGGTCACACTCAGATGATTCGCGACCGACTCCCATACCAGCATCGATTCATTCGCAGGAAAATATGGCAAGAACAGAAGTCATGAAGAGACCTATCCGTGTCGCAAGCCCACCACCTCGCTACACTGACTACTGGAAGGGAGAGAATGAGGAGTATGAGATGGGAGTCAGAGATAATGCGGGTGAAGCTTCGGGGTCACAGTTCGCTGAGGAGCAGCACTACAGTGATCCGAAAGGAAAAGGAAAGGCGCGTGACGATAACTGGATTTGAGTTTGTCACAGGCGGTAATGGGCTGATGGTATTTGACTTTGGGTCGTGGTTTCTGGTACTTTAGAGCTTGGAGCGCAAGATCAAACTTTCATATTAATTGTAGGTAGGGCTGTTAAAAGGTTTGGTTGATGCGTGAAAACATGATCTTTGAGTTTGGAAATAATTATCAATCTAATTCATGAACCTTGACTTGTATCCCGACCCACGCATCAATGTCAAAACCCAGTTTGTCTAAATCACAACTTCCCCCAAAGAAGTGATCTGACTTGCCTCGCCTACAGTCAACAGTGAAGAGAAAACACACTTAGATACATCTTGTAGACCTCTAAATAAGACCCTATTTAAGCTTACTTGCGCAGAATCTCTGTTCTCTATATAGTCGTGTGACGTGACAAACACTCCCACGATACAGCAAACAACTGACGCAAAAACATAACCAACATGCATTCACTCAAACCTCGTTCGTGAGTCTATTTAAAAACTCTGTTTGACAAAGTTCAAGTCCCTGACAAACAATAAAATGGTGCTCTTCTTCCCGCGCGAACATGTTCTCTTCGTCCTCTGGAAATCAGCTTTCACTCTTCAACCCAAACATTTCCACAATCCTCATCTCACCTCACCTATCTATCTATCTATTTCCAACCATTTTTTCCAAGATAAGATCAAATCTTAGAAATAATGCTTGGAAGAAGTTTCCCCCTTATCGCCATGGCGACTTTGTCCAGTGCCTACCACGTTATCGGAGGTGGGCATGGGGTTGATGATGACCCCTATCTACATGACGAAAATCTAGATGATAACGAATAGTAAGTCCGTTTCAAAATGACTCATTAAGCTGTATGCTGACTTGTTTTGTCCGATAGCATTTTTCCCGAATCTGTAGAGGATGACTCCAGAATCGACAGAGCCCTCACAGTTCCGCATGTCCCAGCCAAGGACGAAGCACCTATCATGATAGATCCTACACGGGACGAGGGGCGCACATTCTCATGGTTCGATTGCCAAAATCAGGCCTGCGAGTGGTCTACACGCCTTCGTCAACCCGAGACTCCCACTGAGAAGCCGGATGAGCCTGCCTTGCCTCTCAAACAAACCCAAACTGTGAGTATCCCAACAACGATCTACATTACCAAGACTTCATCCCTTCCCCTTGTATGGTGGACTCTACCGGATCCCGGAAAGTTGAGTACAACGTTAGGGAAGACTACATCGGCAGTCTTTTCAGAGCCAACTGTCACCTCATCGACTCTTTCAGAAACAACCGCAGTTACAGAGCCATCTGCAACTCTGGAGCCATCTGCAACTCTGGAGCCATCTGCAACTCTGGAGCCATCTGCAACTCTGGAGCCATCTGCAACTCCAACACCCAAGGAAAAGTCCAAGGACTTGACAGAAGCGAATATAATCGGTGGCACCATAGGAGCTATCCTTTTCTTGGGTGTGCTTATACTCATCTCCTGGTTGAGCTATAGGCACTACAAGAGGAAACATGCCAAAAAGTCAAGGCCGACTATCGTCCATCCTTTCAGGCAACATCTACCTCCAGCCCCTCCTCCGGTCCCTCCTTCAACCCCTGGGCGTCAAAGCCCCGATCGTCAAAGCCGTTCGTATTGGCTTCCCGATACTCCCTCGGATCGCCAGTCGCCGTATGGTAGAGAATGGGGAGAGACTGTGCGGATGTGGATGAGGGCACCTGAACGCAATCCTGAAGTTCACGCCATGGATGAGATCAGCCGGCCGAAGAATGTGTATACTACTCGCCCTGCTGTTAAGTCACCCCCTTCAGCGAATACAAACGCTCAGTCTGCTGCAAGCCCGTGGCTTTCGCCGCAGCCTTACAGTGCTCCTCGGCCTGTCAACAACTCACCAGGTCGTCTTGCAATTCCTCGTCGACCTGTTGGCGCTACGTATTCTCCGGCAATCATGACTCCTCGACCTAATAGCCCGAACCTTGCGCCAAACACTCCCCAGCCTGGCCCTTCTCAGTATAGTGAGAGTGTGTACAGCCAGCCAGGTCCAGGAGTGAGGCCGGATAGTGCACGTCCGCTTGGTTGGATTTGAGTCTGTCTTTTTGGTCATGACTGTGGATGACTGAAAGGTCTTTTGATGGTTGATAAAAATAGGGATCGTTTATGTTGTGATGTTTTTTTTTGTTTTTTTTTTTCGGATAGAATGACAGACGGGTTTGGCGTTGACGGACAGGAGTAAGAGCATAGGGATTATCAACAGGGAAGATGAAAAGGTGCGGTCTAGCATAAGTCGCAGGGTTGGAACAGACTGAGTTTATAATACCGTTAGCAATCTCATAACTACTAATTAACCCCAATTGTTCATGGCAAGAAAAATCAAATGAATCAGGGGCTAGGCTGAGAGACCATCGTGCCGACTCTAAACCGTCGATGAGACTGTTGTAGCTCCATGTTCATCCAGGAACTCTATCGATCTTGGATCTCAGTCCTCATTTCTACTGATAGACGCTTCAGCCCTTAAGCATTGTCGGGGGTGGGATAACTTGCGTCGTTGCTTATTCATCTTTTCCCCTGGTGGTTTGTTGGGTAAGGAAGAAGAAAGTGTCTATCATTGTCATGGTCCTCACAGAGCCTTTATTCTGATATACAGTTTTATTGAATCTGATTAAAAAGCATAGCCTTGTACCCTATGATATTGTTTTTCTACCGAAAGTCAACTGTTTTAAAGCATCTCATTTCTTCATAAAATAATTAAAAGTCTCATCCTGTATAACAGTATATTCGTGGGGATTGCAGTAAAAGAATCTTCAGGTGTGTCTTGCCACTTAATGTTTATAGATGATAGTGGTATTCGAATAGTGCAAAGACGTCGGGATCGTTTCAGGGGCCTGGGCTTGTGCCTTGGGATGGCGGTGGATGAGGGATCGAGAGACAACAGAGGTACTGCGAGCTGTATTTAGTCGTTTCGGTCGAGGCATTATAATGTCTGCAAAGAGATTCGGTCTGGAGATCCGTAGCTGGCAGAGTTAATATTTCTTCCCTCATACCGTCAAAGACATAACTTGCCGTCCATCGCTGTATATGCTATCATCTCACTTATAACAAAAAGTGGTCCCAAGTGCTCCGTTCAATATCGTACAGTTGTATTAAACATAAGATAGCATAGGTCGTCTGTTCTGTATATTTTTTCTTCGTCTAAGAACCAACCTCGAGCGGCTCATCACGCCACCGATAAACCAATAAACGCCGTGCCATGCCGCAGTCGAGTGAAGATGTACATGTATACATGGAGAAACTCCATCCCTCTCCGAAAAACCCCCCTCAGAACTCCACATTCTTGGAGGTGTCGTACTCCAAGGCCAAATCGTACAAGTGTGGTGTACCGCTTTTGTTTTTTACCGCCTCCAATCGTTCATTACCCAAGCATATAAGGGAATGCCGGACTAGTCCTTGTAGACCTTGGGCTTGAAACCTTCTTTGATCTCGGCCTCTGCCTCCATTTTCTCCCTTATAGGTCCAATCTCTCGCTCGAATCGTTCCTTTGCTCTCACAATCTTGCTCTGGAGGTAGAAACTGCCACCCTTTTGGGGATCGTTGGCGTCAAACAGTCGCTTGTAACGGCTCAACACATCCTCAACATTGGCTTGTCCACCGGCAGGAGGCTTAACATCGAGGATCTTGCATGCCTCGTCGAGAGTCATGCCTGAGGAGAGAGAAGCACCGCCTGTGGTGTTACCGGCCTTGGCCTGGGCGCGCTGGTAGGCGGAAGCAGCTTGAGCTTGCTTATAAGCGGCGACGAAGGACCGACCGAGGATTCGAGAGCCTGTCAAGAAGGCTGTGACGACGAACTTGTGCGCCTGGGGGACAAAAAGTGTTAGCGGGCGAATTTATTGAAGGCGGCGAATCGAGACATAAATGTCATGGTGGGACTCTAGTGTGTAAGTTTAAAGGTAGATAGCATACCATTGTGAGAGGATTATGGTAACAGAAAAGAAATCGAGTATCGGAGGGATCAAGGTGGAGTTATCGCTGGGAAGCGACGTTGAAATAGCGTAGTGGCCCTCGTTCGCAACGAGGAGGAGGATCGGATCTTGATGGCGCTGCTCGAGACTTTTCCCCCAGCAAAGCAAAGTTGGATGCGGATCATCCCGAGGTCGGAATTTTGCACCGGCCGAACCACCGGCAGCCAATCTTCCGAGTTTTAGCCGGACTCGTGCTTCCTAAGCCTTAGGGTAAAGAAATAATTAGTCTAAGAGCGATGATCTGAGAACGATAAACTGTCCTTCTAATTTTGTCTCTTATTATTCCGGGGGCCAATTTTTCTAGCACCATAAAGGCGGGAGTCAAGGTGAGGTGGGGGTTTCACCATGATTCACCGAGTTTCACCGAAATATGCCCCGCGATGGAGCAGGAACAGGATGTTATCTGACCGCAATTAAAGTGACTGAATTAGAAATCTCGGACTGCGAAGGAAGAAAACAATTTAAAATATCCTTCAAAATTCGAGTGAATCTTGAGATATCTCTCTCCCTAGAAAACGGGCCTGAATCAGCAAAATTGGTTTCCCTTTGTAAGCAAATTATAGTCCTACATGTCTTATAGGGTAGGATGACTGACAACAGAAGTATCCAACAACATCACATTTATCTGAGGGTTAGATAATGGCATCAACTCCCCAGGACGTGGCTGTACTATTGCAGCGCGAAGGCAGTGGGGTTTCACCAGATGCATACGATGCAGCCAACGAAGCTCAAGATGCTGTCTCAAGAAGGACAAAACTACTCTCACCAGTTCTGGAAGCTCTCAAATCACAGGATTCTTCCACATTAGAAGCCACAGCCAAGGCACTCGGTGATGGAAGCCGAGACGGTAAGCTGCACCAGTCTCGAATCTGAATTTCGCTAATATGTCATCAGTTGCTTGGAGACTTCCATATGGAGACTCTGGCATTCTCGAATTCTTCCTTGATATCCTGGCTTCTGAGGAACAGCAGAGTCACGGTGTCAAGGTACAAGCTTTGCGCGTTACCGGGAACTCTTGTGCTGATACGGATGCCAACCGAGCTCGTGTTGTCGAGGGAAAGTACATAATCTCTTTCATCAATCATTTGCAGGATAAGAATCTTGTTCCATACTTGATTCCCGTTCTCTACAATGTCCTCGTGGACTATGGTAAGTATTTTCCCCATCACATCAAAAACTCCTATGCTAACATTCCCAGAACCTGCCCAAATTCTTGCATCACAGTCAAGACTCAGCAGTCATCTCATTGCTTTGCTCCAGTCGCCTAACTTATCCGACTACAGCCCTTTGGTGACCTACTTCTGCAAAATCCTGGCTCTACTTATCACGCACGACGGTGAGGCGACTGTCGCAGACCCCAATACGGTCTCTACTCTCCTCAGACTCGCAACTAGCCCTGCTCACAGCTCTGACATCGAGGATTTTATGGCCCTTGTTTCCACTGCAGCGAGTTACCTCGCAAACGAATCTTTCCAAGAACAACTCCTCAAGTCAAAGCAAGTGGATGTGTTTGTCAAGGCCTTTTACATTGCACACACTCAGTTCGATGCTGAGCTCGATGATGAAGATACGGCCAAGGAGTTAGGCCAGCTTTGCACGTCGTTGCTTACTACACTGGCGGATTTGACTGGCAGTGATTATTTCCCTGCCCTCTATCCCCTCGAGAGTTCTGTGCCCCAGTCTCTCCTGAAGTGGCTGAAAGAACCTCATGCTATTCTGCAGTCAGCGGCTTGTCTAGCACTTGGCAATCTCTCACGTTCAGACCAGGCTTCTACAGCTTTCGTGCAGAAGCATCAGGCTCATGTTCCTCTTATGGCGATCCTCTCTGATACTGAGGTCACTAATACCCAGCTTCTCCATTCAGCACTCTCCTTTCTCAAGAACCTTGCAATTCCAACGCAAAACAAATCAGTGCTGGGTGAATTGCTAGAGCCTGCCAGTGTACCACGGATATTGAGTATCGACACTCTTCCCCAAGTTCAATTCTCGGCTGTGTCCCTACTCCGCTTACTTCTCGTCAACTCCCCCGACAACGTCCGTCGAATTACGACGCCCAGGATTGTGGAGGTTGAGGGGTCTTCTAAGACGCACACAACCATTCACGATGTCATCTCTCTTTTTGGTCGCTCTGATACGGAGCCAACCAGACTTGAGGCTGCACGCAGTGTCGCTACTGTATGCCGTGTGCTCCACACCACACCTGTAGACGAAGTCCTCTCAGGATGGACGTCTGAGAACGAAGAGACACAATCGAGAAGTCTGTTCTATGCTGAACATGATCTTTCCGAAATTCTGTCTTTCCTCATCACACAAGAGAAGTGGCCTATTCTTCGGTCCGAAGCATGGTTCGTCTTTGCCCTTCTGTCACGATCTCAGGATGGCGCACAGGTTGTTGCAAAGGTACTCGACGTGTCTGCAGCCATGGATGCTCTGAGCTTTGCAATCACCGGTAAAACTGCATCTGATGATCAAACACCTCAAATCGAGGGCGGCATGCCCGAGGTTCCTCCAGCTATCCCTGAGGAACTTGCTCTGGAACCCCAACAGGTCGACCCAAAGCAGCAAGCCAACATGGCCAAGGTGGATAGAGAGAATTGTCTGGTGCTGTGTACCGAAATTGTCAAGAACGGAGAAACCCTCGAGTCAGCTCAAGTCAGCCGACTACAAAGCTTGATTAGACAGGGAACGGAATTGTTAGGGAAAAACGCAGATGAGTAGCCAAGTTATCAGCATATAGATGGATACACAAAATGAAAGCATAGACAGTCACATCACGCAAAGCATGTACCGAATTGAAATCATAACAAGTAACTTTTAACAAGCAGAGACACCATATGCACGTAATGCATCCATTGACCGAGGTATGACAGAACAAAGCCGGTGATCATGCAGTAAATTTCTTGAGCTGGACCTAGAGTATCCTTCCTCCAACCCAGGCCAAGCCTTTCATCAGAGCCTCGAACCGACGTGCCCATGCCTCAATGACATAAAGAGCAAAACCCTCAAACACCTGTTCCCTTTTTGCAAGTTTATTTCTTGGCAGACTCAGCCTCGGCAGCATCACGGATACGCTTCTGGCGGGCACCCTCGTATCGGGCGTTGGCACGAGCGACACGGAGAGTTCGGTAAGCGCCAGCCTCAATGTTGGAAGGCATGTCGCTCTTGGAGATCTCCTTGACGGCGATATCGGTAGGGGCGATAGGGAAGGCGGCGGCGACGTGAGAGACCTTCTCGACGGAGGCGTCGGCCTTGGAGTCACCCTTCTTGAGGGCGTTAGATCGGCGGGGAAGGAGGATCAGTCGCTCCTGGTAAGCCTTGAGGCGGGCGACGTTGGCGGCAAGGGACTCCTCGCTGAGGTTCTGGCGGCGGAAGTCGACGGCAATGCCGATGGTGGGAGCGAAAGCCTTGGGGATACCGGCCTCCTGCAAACAAGTCAGATCTGGGCAATTGCGTATTTTTCGAGTCGTTTGTTTTCGACTCAGATATTCTCATACCTTGAGCTCAGCCAGGGTGAAACCACGGCCGGAGCGGACACGACGGTTGTACTTGATGGTAGGGCATCGGACAACGGGTCGGAGCTTGTCGACAGGTCGGGGGGCAAGAGCAGCAGCCTTGGCCTTACGGGCGACACGTCTTCTGGACTTCTTGCCGGCCTATTCCAACAGTTAATATTTGTGCGCCTTGAGGTTCCGGAAAATCGAAATATCATCGTTCTTCTCGTCGGAGTGTCGCCATACCTGGTCGAAATGGGTCTTGACCCGGCGTTGCCAGTCCTTGCGGAAATCTATTCGAGGAGTCAGTTCCTCGTGTTCTTTGGTGTCATATCGTTCATCGGATTGGGTGTTGCTCACGGTTGCTGACGAGCTTCTGGTTGTACCGGATCGTCTGTAGAATTGCAGGTCAGCGAATGCTGGCAAACATGATGGCGATAATCATCTCATCGCAATCACAATGGGCGCGTGTATCCATACCATTTTGTCTGCTTACCGTGCTCCGATTGTCGATGTCGTGTCGTGAGGCGTGGAAATTTCGGAGGGTTGAGGCTTGTCAAATTCCTAGAAGGGTTTTCGAGCCCTACCTTCTGCATTGGTGGGGGTTGGTTAGCGAGTCTAGCGGGAAGGAGCGGTCGGATCACGTGTAGCAGTGGGTTTCCCAAATTTCGCAGAATTTTGAGCGGGAAAATGTTGTAGCGGAAAGCGCAGGCTAGATTTAGAGGTGTAGAACTGTGGAGACGTCATGGAGCAGCTGGTTGTTGTCATTGGGAGAATCATGCAAACTGTAAGAGAGTGCTGCATTATGAGATTCAATCCTCAAAGATATGATAACAGAACGGCATCGCTTTGCATATACTCAAAATGAAAGAAGCCAAAAACCAGATCACACTGTTGAACATAGTATTCTTAAAACTCTTGCACGATTGCGCGCATCATTAAAGCACCCGATCCAGGGGACAGACGTCGTGTCTCTTTGAGGAAGGCGCTGCTATCAACTCACATGAGAATTCAGGTCAATAATTGCTCTTGCCAATGAAAACTACTGGGCAGAGTTTGAGGGACAAAATGCAACTGTATAGTAGAGCCTTCCGACTTATGTACACTACCTGCTGGATGGTTGTTGTCGGAAGTCATCTTTGGATCATATGTCCTTCTGAGTCAAGGCCGGCCTGGATTGCGAGTTGCACCACAACGAGTGTTCCTGATGTTACCGAGAAGGAGCCCTCGAAGTACGGTGAATTCAAAAGGCAGTTTCTTCTCGCATAGGTGAAGCGCGCGTGAAGATGTAGGTTATGGTGAATATGCTTTCACTCATTGCGCTAGTTGCTCCTGTTAAATGGGAGTGACCAAGTCCAATCATGTTGGCACAGATTGCTTGTGATGAGACTGCATCGAGCCCACTGTTGTCAATCGGGTAGTCTTCAATGATTCCCAGAGAAGAGTTGATCATTAAATTGAACGTTTTCAACAAAGAAACTTTTCAACAAGTCTTCTCCAACGCGACAAGTCTATTCGATAACGAAACGTAGCATCCAGCTGTCATACAAGCAAGTCTTTTCTCCAACTACTCTCTGCAGTGGTCGCAACGCTAGTAAAATGTCTCCTCTTTAAAACACAAACACACTCCAAAAGCTTGTTTCCACTTGAAGATAAATCGCAGACAAAACACAATTTTGTGGAAAGAACCTCCAGTCATTCACTTGCACACAATTCTAGGCAGCTAAAGCTTGATGGCCCCTGCCAAAAGCAGTAATTTCCCAGCCCCTGCGCGCCTCAGGTTCAAGGCACCAAAGCGGGTCTCAGATTCCTATAAAGCTCCGCGTTCGTCGCCCTCTTTCAATTCCTTTTTTCTTTTCTCTTCATACTTACCTTGTTCCGAGAAAGCCAGCTCATGAAGTGGCCTTCTCAGTATGGAAGGCCTGCATTGCACATCGCGGAGTCGTTTCCATACTCTATTGTCCTTCGGGGCCATAGGGGGCGGAATTTTTGATTTTGAACCTCACTTTTCATTGTGTTGATGGCTTGATGCCGTCTCATGAAGAAGAGTTCTTTTGCCTGATCGTGATGTGCCCTCCAATGCTGTAGCTTCTCTTTATGCTTGACGTACAATTACATGCTGTGCTCTTGGCGCTTCTGCTGCCCGTAATGACGGAACCTGCTCGAGAAGCTTGCAACGGGTGGAGGCCGTGTAGTTGAGGTATACCACTGTAGCAGCCGCTGATCTCACCCCATCGCGCAGCAAGTTTTCCATCTAGGCGTCATCCTCAAGAGCTCCATAGGGTAGTGGGCTGTATTTAAAGACATGTTTGCTTCTGTGCTCGACGAAGATGTCATAGATGCTAGAGTAACACGGTTCATTTGTTGTTTTCTAGATCCCGGGGGCCGTCATACGGTACCAAGTCCACCGTGATAGTATCACCATCAGTACTTCGTTAGAAATAAAACAATTGATCGTCAACATCATCGTCATTATCTCTCTAACAATCTTAATAAACCTTTTTTACGTCGTCTAAAGCCCACCTCCTCTGAACCGAACCTACTCCGCACCAATCAAAACTCCACAATTCCACTCTGCACGCCAGTTTAACGACCCGAAAAATCTCATGACACCACTTCCCACTCCATATCTCGATTCGACGACGACCAAGACGACAACCCCACGACGACCGCCGCAGAATTAAACGGCTTTCTGTTTATACTACTCCCGTCAGCTCTTTACTGAGAAATAAGGAAAACTGGTCTTGCAATGGCTTCCAAGATAGGCCCCAGAAGCGTCAAGGACGCCACCCGCTTCACGTCCACAATCCCCCACGCAACCTCCAAAACCCCCCAAAGAACAGCGCGCATCCCAGGCGAGACACCCGAGCAGCGCGTGAGGAGACTGCGCCAGGCTCATATCGCCGCTCAGCGTGCTCAAGTTAGCAAGACGGATATGTTCCTCGACACATCAAGGAAATTCTTTGACTTTGCGCATCGATGGACTATAAGAGGAATTGTGACATTCACACGTATGTTACTGTGACGAAATACAGCAAGGGGAAACTGACTGACAGGAATTAGTCGTCGCAGGTGTTGTCTCCGTATACTCCGTCGTCGATATGATTCAATATAACCGCGCCCGCCGAGCCGAATGGGTTGAAGCACAGAAGCTACTCGAAGCCGACGAGCTAGCCATGGCCCGTCTCGCTTACATCAAGGGCGAAGCTACCGAGGACCAGATTCTCCTCGTCGAGGAGGCCAACCAAGCAGCCGAGGCAAGAGGCGAGAAGCTACCACCTCTGCTTGGCGCCCCCGAACACCGCACACATTTCGAGGAGCATATCAAGCCCACGTTCCAGGACAAGACCGAGGAGAGCGTTACAAAGACATCAAGTGGCAAGGGCGTGCTGGGGATTTTCTCTGGCGTGCTAGGAGGTGGATCGAAGACGGAGGAGATCAAGGAGCAAGCAACAGAGGGGTTGGCCGCGGCACAGACACAGTTGAGCAACTTGGCGGCTAACGGTCAAGCGAAGCTGGAGCAAGCAATTCAGACTGAGCGAGAGAATCAACAAATTGGAGGCCCTCTAGACCGATTGGGAACACAACCTGTGCCAGCCTCCGGCAAGTCATGGTGGAAGTTCTGGTAAACTGTATAAAAATATAATTGGAAAGGCAAACGGCAGCAATGCAAGGGATACAGAGCTGACAGCAACGGAGGAAACTAAAAGGAGTGTATCATATGTGTAGATTGGCAGTGCATTAGACGGCGTCGGGGGACCATCTTGTATGTACCATTAGGTGTGAGGCAAAGCCCTACTTTACTTTACCTATCTATTCAATACTAAGCGACTAAACAGTATCACAATGTCCAATGTGTTTGCTTAATTGAGCCTTGTATAGCTCCATTGTTGATATTGACATTATCGCTGTTGTGGTATTTCCATTTATACCTGACGGTCCAATACCGATCGTTTCGCTAACTTCCAAATCCCGTTTCCTTGTGTACCCGAATAGTGCCCCAAATAATCAAATGCTGTTGTAGCCGCTTCCCATATCCATAACGCCATTAACAAAGTAAAAAAATAAAGGATCGTCCTCTGCTGTCAGTGTCCAGCGAAGTTCGCCAAGAGTCTAGTGTGAGCCCGGAGCCACAAGGATAGCATGATTGTACTCGACCTGTTGATGTGTCGGGTCCAAAAACTTCAATCGTGGAGAAAACCCATCCGTAAACTACAGGCTTCGCGCACTGCCTTTTTGCGGGCCTTATTTTGCAGACCTCTGGTTCGAAAACCAATGCCGCGATTCTGTCTCTCTTCGCTCCAATTGCGTGGCCTTACACTATCCTATAGAGCAGGATGTTTCAAGGGGTCCACGATGATATCCTTTCCCTCCTAGGAAACGATAATGTGGTTGAAATGACCGGGAACCTTGTCACGGCATTTGTCACAGTCTGATCGGTACCCGATGCTAAAACTCTTCTTCATGCCGGGTTGCCATGTCCAGTTGTTGACGGTGTGTCGACTTCTAATATGACCACGTCGAGGAGAAGGTGTTGTAGGGTCACCCTCACCATCAGCCGCATGTCCTGGACAGATCGGTTCTGCATCCATCATATGGTGTTCCACATCATGAGGAGGCGATGGTTGAATTTTCACGTTGGGATGCTCCATGCCTGGAGACATGTTCTCATGGTTGAACTGTACCGTGATAGGGGTGATGGGTTGGCATACCATGGAATCATCACCTTCGGAAATAGGCGAGGGGAGGCGTCGTTCGTTCTGAGCGGCGTGCCATCCTCCAGCCATTGTGCGAGGAACGCCCTGATCGTCGTTGAGGCCGGTGTTGTGATGTCCGAGGTTTGCAACGCCGTTGGGTGGGGCTGCCATTGGCTGTTGGCCTCTAACTTGTGCGGCAAAGCTGGGCTGAATGGGAGTAGGCATGCGCCCGTTGGAGTTGTCAGACTCCAACTGCATCATGCTCAATCGGTCCGATGTTTGTTGTTGCTGAATCTGATTTGTTTGCATCATGTCTATGTCAGAATATCCATTGATTTGTGGCGTCGTGTTTGACGGCCATTGCGAAAAGTTGGTTTGTTGGAATTGATCATGGCTGGAAGGCTGCATGGACGAATCGGGTATCCATTGCTGTGCAGTTCGAGGAGATGCACGTAGAGGAAGACATTGGAGTCGTTTCTACGAAAGTTAGAATTTCGTATTCAAACAACCCAAGGTTATCATTGTCATGATGGTTGGTCAACTTACATTTCGGTGCTCACCGAAGCTCATGCCATTCGCAGCGAGCTGTTCCTCTTCTCGACCCCGTTTTCGTTCAAAAACACGTCTCTGTGCGGTAAACATCTTGTCTCTTCTCGTTGCAATATGTTCGTTGTTGATGTTGATATCTAGAAATTGCACAAGTTGTCCGACAAGCTGGATCGATCAAGTGATGTAGACCTTGCTATCGGACCCTGCGTATCAATGCGGGTGGATACAGTCAAAGGTCCCCGGGAAAGTCGTATAGTAGTGCTCGCGGGGATATCCGATGTAAGGTGATGTATGCGTGATGGAAGTCAGATCAAAAAAAGTGATTTGGGTTTGATGGCGATGATGTTGACAGAATATGAATAGAACAAGGTCAACGGCAGGCAAAGAAAGTCTAAGAGGTTGGGCTTGGGTTAGAGTTGAATTCACGAGGAAGTGGCGGCCTTGATCAAGGATGGCAACTGGGAAGCCACGGATAGTGGATCGGAGGCTGTGACGGGGAGGGGAAGCTTGGAACGCAGGCAGTAAGCCAGGCAGATAGAGCGAGAAGCCTGAGAGGCTGGGGGGTCTTTTCGGGGCTGGCTGTCACTGAGACAATGGAAGGAGCGGGGAAATAAGGCGGTCTATGCTATCTTGATTTGAGGGTATGTCTCGGCGTTGGGTGAAGCGAAGAAACCGTTTTGTATCGGATGGAAGTAAACAAAGTAAGTCAAACTGCACAGCAATGATGAATCAAAGAATAGAATGTTGATGAAAAGCTGAAAGATGATGTCAATAGAAGGAACAGAACAGAACAGAACGTCACTGATTTCAACTGCCAAATCAAAAAGGGAAAAGAGAAAAGAAAAAGGGGTTGGTTGGGTTGGGTTGGTTCTGTTCTGTCAGTGAATCAAGGTGGAAGAAAGAACATGGCCAAAGTTTGTCAATGGAGACCCAGACCAACAACGCCATGGCGCGCCTCCGGTTCACTTCACCAGGCGATCGGATTCCTAGGACTCTGGCCGTGGGGTGGCCGAGAACCCGAGCGATCCCTTGTTGAGGAAAAACGATGATCTAGTTGACCCTTGACACGAGGCTTGTCTTGTCTTGTCTTGTCATGCTTCACGAGAAAGCAAGTGTAGGTCAAGAGGCGGGCTGGGCTCAGTGGACAGCCTGGGCTAACAACAAGGGTCTCACGGGCCAACAGATCCGCAGTACGAGGCTCAGACGTAACACGGTTCACTGCATTTCAACAGGTCGTGAGAGTCGAGTCGACATGTTATCAACGGAACTTGAATGTCTAGTTAGGTTTCAGTCGTGTTTCGCTTGGTTGATATCCCGTATTTTCCGTCTAGTATTGTTCTGAGACGTTGCAACGGGATTCTTGATTTGATTCGGATGTCTGAGACAACTTTTGTAGTTACTTGGCTCAGATCGTTTGGTTAGACTCTTCGGTGCTTGACCTTCCGGTCTGTGCTGTAGGGTAGTGTCACACGAAAATCATGGATAATGTCAAAGGAACCATCTTCAGTAACAAACACGAACTCTTTCTCCATCTTGTGACACGCTGTGTTTGTAGTAGCATTGCTTAAGTTGATGCACCCTCCCACGCAATTTCCCATGTTTTGGTGGTTCATCAATTCCCCCCTTTCCTTGGCGACACACATTCCTTTGTGCAACTGATGAACCTCACAAGTTCTAAACGGGGAGATTTGCAAGCCGCCACGATACCAACAGACCCTAACACAAACATTATTGCTTGCCGACGTCACTAGGAATATCTCCCTTTTTCCACTTTTTCCAGATACAAATCCATACAAATCCTACAAAGGCGAATTGCTCATATTACTTGTCAAGGGATACAAGAGATTATCGTATGTTATTTCACGTTGTTTTCCTAGACACGTTTATTGGTAGGGAGGAATAGTGCTAAACAACACTGTAGCATACCCTAGTTTCTTAGACTAAACCCTTGGACCCCGAATGGGAAATATTCAAGACCGGCCGGCTTTTATGTGCTCAAGTATGAGTTGATGTGGGTGTTCCTCGAAGTTTAATATGATCTCGCTCAAGTATGAGTAGATATTAGTCAAGGCCTCAATATGCGAGAATCTAGTCTGTACCAATCGTACTTTACAACTCGTAAAGAAAAGGCTAATGCAACACAACAGTGAACTCACGGCATGATGACCTCTCACAGCTTTGTGGAGGTTGCACCCTTTCGTGCGGAATGGGTAGAACATGTGGCGGTAAAAAGTGATCATCCGTTCCTTGCATGCATATTGGGTTTACTACCAACCCAACCTCCGACATAGGCGGTTCACTATCATTAAATATCAGCTTATCCAATGTGATATAAAGTCTTTTTCATCTTCACCTCGTCTAACCGAGAAATTGATATTCTGCGGACCAAAATCGGAGCCAATTGAGCTTAGACCATTGATAATTGTAAAATTCTAGAACCCTGACGTAGTGAACCCAATGTATTTTGCATTCAAGTCCCCTGCAAAAAAATAGGTCGCCTTCTCTTGAAGACCCCTCGGTGGGGTTCCCCTCCGAAGCTCCTCCGGTGCGGTGCTACGCTGGGCTGGCCTGAATGCATCCAGAACTTTTGAGTCACCTAAGAAAGAAGGAAAAAAAAGTGTGTCTACTTGTTAACTACTTCATCAACTTGCTCGCATCAATCCAAATCGACTTGTCAACTTGCAGCCTCGTGGCGTTTATCTCGAAGTTTACTTTGACTCACCCATCCATCGCCTACTCCGTGTCTATTCCCATCTAAATACCACTACCCGCCCAAAGGTAATTCGAACCCCTCCATATCAAAATTTCTAGTCGCAACAGGAAAGGAACATCTTAGCTCACATATTCACAATGCCTTCAGCTATCGATATGACTACCATCGCTGCCGATGATACCAGAGGTTAGTGTTTGCCATTAAATCTATTTCTTCGACCCGTGTTGGGATTGTGCAGAGGACTCATGATGCTTCGTGGTGGCCCTCCTTCATGAGCAAGTCATTCATTGAGAGGACAACTGCGAAGAGTCAACAGTTGTCGTAGATCCAATGCTTCTACCATCCATTCCTCAAGCATAGCAAGTCCATTGACTAACACAAGCCAGTCCTCGGACAGGATCCTTTGATCCCTCCTGCTCTCCTCACCTCCGAGATCCCTCTGCCCGAGAAGGCCACAAAGACTGTTGTCAAGGGCCGTCAAGATGCTGCCGACATTGTCCTCGGCCAGAGCGACAGACTTCTCGTCGTCGTCGGTCCTTGCTCCATCCACGACCCTGCTACCGCCCAAGAGTACGCTTCCAGACTCAAGGAGCTCTCTGACAAACTCTCCAACGATCTCTGCATCGTCATGCGCGCCTACCTCGAGAAGCCCAGAACAACCGTTGGCTGGAAGGGTCTCATCAACGACCCCGATATTGACAACTCCTTCAAGATCAACAAGGGTCTCCGTGTTTCCCGCCAGCTTTTCGTTGACTTGACCACTCAAGGTCTGCCAATTGCCACCGAGATGCTCGACACCATTTCTCCTCAGTTCCTTGCCGACTGTATCTCTGTCGGTGCTATTGGTGCCCGTACCACCGAGTCTCAGCTTCACCGTGAGCTTGCCTCTGGTCTTTCTTTCCCCGTCGGTTTCAAGAACGGTACAGATGGTAGCCTTGGTGTTGCCATTGACGCTATTGGCGCCGCTGCTGCTCAGCACCACTTTATGGGTGTCACCAAGCAAGGTCTTGCTGCTATCACCCGAACCAAGGGTAACGAGCACTGCTTCGTCATCCTCCGCGGTGGAACCAAGGGTACCAACTTTGACAAGGAGAGCGTACAGGCTGCCAAGAAGGTCCTCCAGGACAAGAAGCAAAAGGAGGCCATCATGATTGACTGCTCCCACGGTATGTTTGAGTGTACCCCTTTGATGTTCTCAATTTTAACTTGTAATAGGAAACTCTTCCAAGGACCACCGAAACCAGCCCAAGGTTGCCAAGGTTGTTGGTGAGCAGCTCCGTGAGGGTGAGAAGGCTATTGTCGGTGTCATGATCGAGTCCAACATTGGTGAGGGTAACCAAAAGGTCCCCGCTGAGGGTCCTGCTGGTCTCAAGCGTGGTGTCAGCATCACTGATGCTTGCATTGGCTGGGAGGACACCGTCACCGTCCTCGAAGACTTGGCTGATGCTGTCCGCACTCGTCGCGAGATCAACAGCTCCTAGACGGATACTGCTGTTGCGGCGTAGAGGGGAGCGAGATTCGGCATTGAAAATTGTAAAAATTGGAGTTAATGTAGACCTGGTAGGAAAGGTCAGAAGATGGAAAAACTCGGCGTATATAGGGTGTATTAAAATTGTCACGATGCCTGGTCTGTTTTTGAAACACAAGTCATGAATGATCCAACTGTACAAGTAGCTATGATAGGGGGTCAACCCCATGTTAAATCGATGAAACCCCAACCAACGCCGAAAGGCCTTTCTACCCAATACCCGAGGCCGTCAAGTCGCGTCTGGTTCAACCAAGACGAGTTCGATATATTGCTTTATTCATAATCTCATCGAAAGTTTCCCTGCATGGGAGCATAGTTGCTACCCTGTCTTGGAAACGCACCCCCCTGGCGCATTGCCACAACCTTTTTGAAAGCAGCCCAGCCCAGTAACCCGACAGTCCCAATGATAAAAGCCCAGACGATGATCTTGTCCTTGTTGCTATCGCGCTGGAAGCACATGGTCGAGACATCCTCCTCGGTCGCGTCTTTACAAAAGTCAATGCCTTGCTTGAGACAGAAGGCCTTGGTGCATTCGGAGCATGATTTCGACTTTGAGCGTGGCTCGAGCTGGAATGTAGGGAGATCGATGGAGCGGCGGAGGGACTCGTCTTTGGGACCGAGAGGGATGATGGTGCTGTTCTTGAAGCATGTGCATTTGCAAAAGGTGGGCGCGGCTGGAGGAATGTGTTAGCTATTGCAGGGGTTCATGATGAGATTTTCGCGTACATGCTGCTGCTAGAGAAATAAATGCCCCCAAGAGGAGGATAAATAGAGATATTCGTGCCATTTCGGCTATTATAGAGCTGTGACTGGTTGCTTATATGACATGGGAGGTCGCACGTCAATCACTTGAGGCTATCGATAGTTGATGATGGGTGGGTCAAACCCCGGTATCCACCTCAGCCTCGTAGAATCTTATTGGTCAATACTACCACACTGGAAAAAGTTCCATATCGAGTTATACCTCTAACCAACGACCCCATCACGAACCCTTCTTCGACCTCAGGTCACCTCCGATACCCTCCAATTCACCACCTCATAATGCCTCGAATACCGAGAGTAGGCGCATTCGCCTCGCTACCGTCGGCAGTAGCCCCCGTTAACCGAATCCCCTTCGTCGCCCGCGCCACATTCTCAACCTCCACACCCGTCAACGCTATCGGAAACAAGACACAATGGATTCGAAAGCAGCTCTGGAAGGGCGAAGCTCCCGGCGCTGAGGATCCCTACAACGAGCGTCCGGAGCCGGAACAACCTACGAATCTGCCCGACGAGGCCAAGGAGTTGTTAAATGTTGACCGTAGACCTTCGCCTGTGCGCAACACTCGTCTTGTTCTGCCGCCCAGCACCTCCGAGGCTTTGAGTGAGAAGGAGATTGAGTCTGTTGATACTGGATATACGCCTGCGACTTCGATTGAAGATCTGGAAGAGATTGACACTCTCAAGACGTGGTGGGAGCAACCCGGCCATTGGGGCGAGGAGAGCGAATTCAAGGGTTTCGGCAAGGCAGACCGAGTGAAGGACCAGGTCGTGTTGGAGGTTTATCTGCGTCAAGCTCTTGTTGAGGCGCTTTCATACGAGCAGCGAGGTCTTCTTGAGGAGTACGCTGTGAAGAAGTGGCCCCTTGGAAACAGGGCCCACCTGGACCGAACACTATCCGCTGGTATTCTATTCGAGGGTGGAAAGGCTCAGCTGAGCTCTCATTTCCGCATCGTGACCGAGAAGCTCAAGGCTAGAGAGGTCGAGGAGAGGGTTGAAATTTCCGCTGATGAGGCCCAGCAGATGGTTAATGCTCTGGACCCCTCATGGAAGACCGTTATCCTGAACAATGACCACCTCAAGTTTGCTGTAAATAATCCGATCTCTACTGCGAAAATACGTCTAACGGTAAACAGGTCCGAAAGCGTCTCTACCAACTCACCGGCCACTTCATCCCCGACGTGAAGCTCGCCGCAGCCCGCACACCACGCGAGCTGATCACCGTCGCACTAACCATCACCAAGCGCGGCAAGAAGCTAGCCGAGGTTCTCGAGGAACAAAAGGCTCTCACCGCACTCCCCAACGTCACAGTGCACAGCAGGAGAGTCACACCCATCGACCGTGAGGTTGCGGTTGGTCGATGGAAGGTCATTGAGGAGGAGTTGCGGAAGCGTGATCTGCCTGTTACTGGAACAGGGGGATACGGTAAGAATAAGGAGAGGGATTGGTTGACTGGCAAGGCTTAAAAGAAAGTAAAAAAAAAGAATTATGAGGTGTATGAACAGAAAGAATAGGACAGACATAGTGGTGGTGTATGACCGTGTATATCTGTACATGTATAATAGACGACAAACAAATCTTGCATTATTGATTGTGTTTATGTATGGGGTCGATGATATGTTTCTTGCTAGCTGTAGAGTCAATTGCTTAGGGAGTTGAGGAAGTCCATTTTGAACTTTGGGCGTAAGAGAAGAAATTACTACGAAATCTTGCTTAAGACATTGAACCGACTTGTTAACATTGTTTCTTACGTTCCCTACTGGGTAGCAGAAAGAATTGCCTCCTAAGTCTTAGGGTGCAAAAACAAGTAGTCTAAGAAGCATGGCCTAAGTATCATAAAATGGCCTACTGATTTCGTCTCTTATGCTTCCACCCTGATGGTTCCTAGCAGCTGAATTATCCAAGGTCTGCGTAGCTGCTAATGTGCCACTTCAAGCCTTAGTTTGGTCGATCCGGCACGAGAACATCATTTGGTTGGGGAGTATTATAATTGTTCGTTTATTCAAGTGTTGTGATTTCCTATATCATTAACTCCCTTTCTATGCACAATTTTACAAATATTTGTTCTGGACAAGCCACTGCTTAACATCATCCTTATCCCTAGCGAGCCAGTTTTGCTTGGCCTTCATGCTATCAAGGCTCTGAGCCAACTCAAGCTCGAATCCCTTGCTACCCTTCTCTTCAAAGAACTTCTTGACATCGTCGATCTGGTCGCCGTGTGTGAAAGAGCTTGTTGAGATGGCTACCATATCGCCGAGGAGTGACATGCCAGGGGGAAGTCGCTTAGTGAGAACATCCCAGTTCTCCTTGACCCATCCCCAAAGAGCAAGGACACCCTCCTTGTGAGCGCGGAGACCAGCAAGGGGCATGTAGATATCCTGGGTCTTGACGTTGTCACTCAGAGTGTACGCCAGAGTTCGCTTCATAAGGGCAGGGTCCTTGGCAAAACCGAGTGATCGAAGGGCAGTGTTGCGCTCGCTACTCTGCTTGGCGGTCTCGTATTCCTTGAGAACAGCGTTGTATTCAGCTTCGCCTCCGTACGATAGCACAACCCCAAATACACTAGATCGGAGGTTGGGTTGTACGGCCTCTCGGTCACCGCTGATGAACTTCTCAAACAGCTCAAAGGCCGCCTTCTTCGCAGCCTCATCCTCGACGATGGCGGCCTTACCGAACATGAGCGCCTTGAAGCGCTGAGCAGTGAAGTCGTCAGAGCTCGAAATGTTCCAGCCGATTTCGTTGGCCTTCTTGCTGACCAAGTCTCGCTGGAAAGCCTTGAGAGCCTTGTTGACATCGTCTTCCTCAAAGATCCAAGCATCTCGAAGAGAAGCGACACGGAGTGTGATCTCATCCCAGACGATGAACTCATCTTCCGAGTCAAAACCTTGGAGGAGAGACAGCAGACCTGATGTCTTTTGGTAACCAGCGGCAGCAAGAGCACCAGCGTCGGCGATCATTCCGGCTCTGTCCTCGACACCCAGTAATCCTGCCTTGGCGTTTTGTCCGAGCTTTTGGAGTCTCTCGCTCGTATAAGAGGTGCGGTAGATACCAGAGTGACCAGAGTTGACCTTGTAAAAGTCGAAATCAGGCACCTTGAAGTCGGCCTCACGAACGTTGAGCGCAAGGTCTTCTTGGATACCCTCCTTTGTTCGAAGGTTAAGGAATACTGGGTAGAGCACCTCATCTTCCTCAGGCTTGACATCGGCCGTTCTAAGGAACCGGTTCTGCTTGACGTTGATTGTGCCCTTGGATTCATCCTCGGTGACGGCTACGACAGGGTAACCTACCTTCTTGGTCCAGATATCGGCAACACGCTCAACATCTTTGCCACTGGCCTCACTGAGAGCTGCCCAGAGGTCAGTAGTCTCTGTGTTGGCGTAGGCATGTCGGTCAAGGTAGATTCGGATACCCTTGAGGAAGACGTCCTCACCCAAGTACTTGGAGATCATGCGAAGGACACAAGAACCCTTCTCGTATGAGATGGCATCAAAAATCTGGTTGACCTCATCTGCACGCTTGACGGGTACTTCGATAGGGTGAGAGCTGCGCAGAGAGTCAAGACTCAGAGCAGATCGCAAATCCTCAGTAACATAGCCTTCCCAGATCCTCCACTCGGGGTAGAAGGCGTTGGAAGAGTACCACGACATCCATGTGGCAAATCCTTCCTTTAGCCAGAGACCATCCCAGAAGTCCATTGTGACGAGGTTGCCAAACCATTGGTGAGCCAGCTCGTGCTGAACAACCTCGGCGACACGCTTCTTGGTAACCGCACTGCTGGTCTTCTCATCTAGGAGAAGGTCGACGACTCGGTATGTGATAAGACCCCAGTTCTCCATGGCTCCGGCAGCGAAATCAGGAACGGCAACCATGTCCATCTTGGGAAGAGGGTATTTGCTGCCGAACTGCTCCTCGTAAAATTCAAGGGTTCGTGCAGCCAGCTCAGCTGAAAAGACGGCATGATCAAGGTTCTGGTCAGGAGTGCACCACACTCGAATGGGGACCCGGAAGTTGTTGGTCTCGTATTGCTTGAGATCTCCAATGATGAATGCCAATAGGTATGTAGACATAATTGGCGTCTTATTGTATGTTATAGACTTGCTCTTCTTGCCTGTTACCTTGGAGTCAACCTCCTTTTCGGAGGCAACGTCCATGTTGCCCAGGCAAACCAGGTCCTTGTCAGCGATCAAAGTAACGGTGAAGGTGGCCTTGAGAGCAGGCTCATCGAGACAGGGGAATGCTCGGCGAGCATCGGTAGCCTCGAATTGGGTGGTTGCGATGTACTTTGTGTTTCCTTGCTCGTCCTTGTATGAAGATCGGTAAAAACCAGCCATGTCATCGTTGAGAGTACCGGTGAAACGCTGGGTCAACCTAGCCTTCTGGCCTGCAGGAATGGTCTTGTCGAAGGTGATGGTTGTAGTTTGGGAGTCCTTGTCATAGTCGAGGGTGGGGGAGGAGCTGATGGTGCTACCATTGGCCTCAACGAGGGTGTCGTGGATCTCGAGGTCTACTGTGTTGAGAGCAATGGATGTTGAATCCTCGACAACGTCAAAGTCGATGACAACAGTACCTTCGTACTTGAAGGTTTCAAAGTTGGGTTCGAGGGTGAGATCGTAGTGTAGGGGCTTGACATTCTTGGGCAGAACCTGTCGACCTCGACGGATGTCGAGACTGGCACTGGTAACGTCGTTTCCGTTTCGAAGCATGGCTCGTCGACAAGAGCAGTTGCGCTGCTGCTGGCGAGAGATGAGAGATGTAGTTTTAGAGTCGAGGATAGAAGGACGAGATTGGATTGATCGAGAAGAAGTTATTGATAGGTTGGATGGAAGTAGATATGGAGATTGAGAAGTATGAAGATGTCGAGTTGAACAATCTGACACAGAGCTTAGAGAGCTACTAGCTCTTAAGCTGATGTGGGGGAGGGGTCGTGAGTGGAAGATACGATGGGTATGGGTACGGGTTATCGGGTTCCTAGCTCCGAGGGAAGACTGTGTCTGTGTCAGAGTTAGATTGAGAGCATTGGGCTTACTACCCAATGCCCGTCTCAGACCGAAAGACATGTATTGAGGCTTCATTGAATCATTGGCTGTTTACGAAACAGACCTCAAAACAATGACGAGCCGACGTTACACTTGTTCCTGGACAAAGTGATTGTGATTGTTGGATCGGGAAGATTTCGTTGCAACGCAACGCAACCCTACCTACCTGCTGAAGAAAGCTTGGGCCTGCCAAGTTAGGTATACGCGTAAAGAGGACCAATCGCCTAACTAAAACTTAGATAGGCTACCAAAATGTCTGACTTTGATACTCAGGGTATCAGAAAAATTGGCCGCTAGGAGCATAAGAGACAAAATTTATAAAACACTTTATGCTCTTCAGACTATGTTTCTTAAGCTACTTATTCTTATACCCTAAAACTTAGAGCATATCTAGCTAACTTCAATAGACCTCGGCATACATAATTACCACCTCCTATTACTCTTCCTCAGGACAACAAACTTAATAAGCAAACCGGAAATCGAGTCGTTTGTTTCCGTCAATCTCTCGCTGCTCCTTATCCGTCTGGTACTCGGCCTGCTGCTCCGGGGTCATCTGCTCCCACACATCGGTCTTCTTCTTGTTAAGGTACACAAGCCATTGTCTCTGAGCAATAAAAACAACGACAGAGAGACACAAAATCGAGATCAGAACTTTGTTTCCGTTCTTATAGTACGGTCCATCCTCCACTCGGTAGATCTGGCTCGATATAACGCTTCCCCTGTTTTCTGTTAGTTTCATTTTTCGTTTGACCAAAGGATTGGGAATACTTACATTTGAACAATGACGTTGTATGTACTGGCAGCGACCGCTCGCTTCTTGACGTCGAAGGAGTTCTCAGAGATCCAAGAAGACACCAGAGGGTGGAAGTAAGGGTATCCTGATATGAGGGTAATGATAGAGAATCGACCCCACTCACGACCTTGATCGGGAAGGGTCAAGAGTGCTGTAAGCAGAGGAAGAGACCAAATCTCTCCGAAAAGACAGTGGAATGCTCGTTCATTAAAATACTCTGAGCTGTAAGCTAGCCCAAGCATGGTAAAGATCTGAAGCGCGGCAGAAGGTGCAGTGAGCAGGTTGCTGGCCAAAGTGTTGAAGTGTCCGACTCGCTTCAGTGTCAAAGTCAAGTACGCTTGAACTGGTGATGCTGGGATGTATGCGATAAGACCGATGAAATAGAGTCCCCAAAGAGAAGGGTCGGTCCATGCATTCTTGACGTCCTGCCACGTCAATGGCTCCTTCAACGCCGTAAGACCCTTGGCGGGATCATCCCGAAGGATACGGTTGATCATAATAACTTCTTCTCGCTCGGTGTACCACGGCTTGCGCCAGATCACAGACTTGGTGCCTGTGGGTGAAGTTGGGAGATAGATTATGGAAACGAGGCCAATGACAACAGTGAGAAGACCCTCAAGAAGGAAAAGCCAGAACCATCCGGGATGACCGCCAATTCCTCGCATTTCGAGAAGTCCAGCGGCAAGAAGAGCTGAGATGACACGGGCGACGTTGAGTGTAGACCAGAAAGCAGCCAGCCGAATAGACAACTCCTTTGATGTATAGAAGTAGGTCGCCATGAGGACAACACCAGGAATAAAACCACCCTCAAAAAAGCCTATCAGAGCACGGGTGACATAGAAAGCGGTACGTCCAGTCATGAAGGCCTGGAAAGTCGAGACGAGACCCCAGCAGACCATGAGAGTGGGCAGGATGTTTTTGAAGCCATATCTCTTGGTGAGGAATTGAACAGGGAACTCAGCGAGCAAGAAACACAACACCTGGATCGTGGTTCCATTATTGTAAATTCCCGGATGGATACCGAGGTCTGTAAGGAGGTCGTCTGCGAGGGCATTGCCAATATTACCTCTGTCGATTTGGAGACCGAAAAACATAAGACACAGCCAACTCAGAAGCTTGAGATCAGTCTTTCGGACGACCCTCTTCTCTTCTTCGGGAGTCCAAGTAGCCGCGGGATCCCACCGATGGCCGCCTTCGTAACTACCATGAGGTGGTAGTGCGTGGCTCAGTTCAGTTCGGCCAACTCCGATTTGAGATTTGTCGATGTTATCCGCCGATGTGCGGTCAGCAACCGCCGAGCTGGTCTCAATATCAAGATTGCCCATGTTGGAACAATTCTTTGTTGACCGGTTGAGTTGATTCGAGATGGTGACTTGTCTAGATGATCAAGTGCTAGTCGCTGATGATCTACAAACTTGAGGTTCCAGTCAAAATATATATATTATAACCATATCTACACTTTGACCATAGACTCGGTCACTACCTACCGAAAGAGTCTCCGGGATGCATACAAATCAACGATAGTGCCCCCTACTAGGTGTGGCGCGAGCGCGCACGCCATAAGGACATGAAGCCAAATCTGGTAACCTCGAATCTCATAGTACAGGGTCAATAATTAGCCAAGTATTGAACTTGTGAGAAGAAACGGGCGAAAACCGATCTTAATGCGACCCTCTGTAAGAGCACTAACAATCTATCGAACTACGAGATTGGTCATGCCTCGTTTGACAACTGGGGTAGATTCTCCGAGAAATTCTCCCTCCAAAGCATGCCATTCTAACTCCCGATGTCGTCTTAATATGCGGGGAGTCACATTGAGTCGTGATTCGACCCTGTACGTTTTAGCTCCAACGTTCAGTCTGGGGTTAGTTCTAGTTTCCGACTTGTCGGGCCATGACTATTATTTAATCAGTGTATTACTTTCCTCCGAAAGAGACTCCGGGATATTCAATAAGTGCAGCTTCACATAATTACTGTCTACATCTCACCTTATCTCTCGAAAACTATCGAAATTGTTCAACTTTGAGCTTACATTGCATCATCATGCCTTCAGCTGCAATCGAGACCCTCCCTGGTCATATCCTCGGCGGAGATGCCCAGAGCAGACCACGCCTAGACCAGCCCTTGACTTACACGGGCAGTCTTGACAACTACTCACAACTCGACGTCACCCCAGTCATCGGTCGTGAATTTAATGGTCTTCAAATCAGAGACCTGCTTAAATGGGATGATGTACACATTCGAGACCTTGCTGTAACAATTTCTCAGCGCGGAGTTGTCTTTCTCAAGGACCAGGATGTCACTCCCAATGAGATGAAGGACTTTATGCTACGACTCACAGACCTCGCCGGGTGCCCTGCCAGTTCAGGTTTGCATGTGCATCCCCTCACAGAAGAGGGGAGTGAATTGGGTGATCAAATCAGTGTTATCTCGAGTGAAAAGCAGAAGAAGGGTGGTGGCTTGACACATCAATTGAGCGATGTAAGCAGATTCGCGAGTGCTGGTTGGCACTCTGATATGTGCGTATAAACACCGACTACATCTGTTGGGTAATACTAATCTTCCAAAGTACCTTTGAGAAGGTCCCTTCAGATTATGCGATGCTCAAGATTCACACACTACCAGCGACTGGTGGCGATACGGTATGTCCGCCACTTACACTGACAAGCAAGGTTGAAGCCACCCATTGTGCTTCAAACGCCTTGGCTGCATTACATCCTGCTAACTTGGTCAGCTTTGGGCATCAGGATATGAGGTCTACGATAGACTCTCAGACCCCATGAAGAAATTCCTCGAAGGTCTCACAGCGACCCATGATGCGACATTCTTCCACGATGAAGCGCGCCGTCTCGGTAACCCTATTCGCAAGGGCATCCGAGGCTCACCTCTGAACCAGGGCGAGCAACTCACATCTGTCCATCCCTTGATCAGAACAAACCCAGTCACAGGCTGGAAGTCGGTTTTTGTTAACAAGGGTTTTACCAAGCGTATCAACGGACTATCCAAGGATGAGAGCGACACTCTTCTCGCCTATCTCTTCAACCTGGTCACACAGAACCACGATGCTCAGGTCCGATACAGATGGAGCAAGAATGACTGCGCCATCTGGGATAATAGATCGACGTTTCATTGTGCTACATACGACTATTCGGCAGCTAGGGCTGGAGATAGAGTATGTAGTTTGGGCGAGGCGCCATATCTTGACATTAACAGTAAAAGCCGTAGGGAAGCGCTGGGTCTTTGAGGCCGTTATATGTACCTAGTTAGGAATGAATGAGATGAATGTATGATTGTAAACGATTCTGAAGCTTAGTTGATCGTAATTTTTGAAAATTATTTAAAACATTCCCAAACTTAGGTAACAGTTTAGTCTATATTGAAGTCAGTCACCTGCGCTCCAAGCTTTAGGGTACAAAAATAAACAGTCTAAGAAGCCTTATCTAATGATTTCGTCTCTTCTGCCGCCAATGACCATGTGATTTTTCTGATACCCTGACCTCAGGGTATTAGAAAAATTGGCCGCTGGAAGCATAAGAGACGAAATTAGTAGGCCACTTTATGCTCCTTAGACTATAGCTCTTAGACTATTTATTTTTATAACCTAAGACTTAGGAGGGTATTTTTCCTGCTACCTGCTAGCCTGAAGCTGTTATCTGTACTGAAACCGCGATACGAAAACGTGAAGCATCCGCTCTGTCGCTTGACCTACCAATTGCCCATGTTGTATATTTAAGGTTTTGATTGTTGCCAATTTTAGGTGACATATCCGCTGTTTTCGGTCGAGTACTCCAAACTTGGGTGTCAGAACTGAGCAAGGACCCTTTTTCCATGAATTGTGTTGGTTTTGGCAGTGGCAGTTGAAAGAATGAAGAGAAAAAATTAGTCATCCCCCAGCCTGTAACCATCGCGAAGCCTTTGTACCTTATCAATGTCTCAAAAGTCAATTTTTTCCAACAATCCAACGCGTCTCTCTTCTATCAGTTCTCGTCTCTTCTCTATCAACGCTTGTCTCTCACACTAACTCTCGTCAATCGACTCCACCTATCTTGCACTAAACCATCAACTACTTACGTACCGTTTGAACCTTCAAGATGGGTATTTTTGGACTCGCTACTACCGGCTTTGTCGGCGCCTTGCACAGCTACATCATGCTGCTGGAGACTGTCTTTTGGACATCTCCCCGTGGACGAAAGACCTTCAAGCTCACTGCCGAGTTCGCCGAGCAGACCAAGACCATGGCTGCTAATCAGGGCCTGTACAACGGCTTCCTTTCTGCCGGTCTAATTTGGTCGCTTGTTCACCCGAACCCTGTGTTTGCAAAGCAGCTGCAGATCTTCTTCAACGGTTGTGTTGTAGTTGCAGGCGTGTTTGGTAGTGTCACTACGGCCAACACAAAGATTCTCTACGTTCAGGCCGCCCCTGCTGCTCTTGCTCTTGGACTTATTCTTTTGGGTATTTAAAAAAGTAGGTCAACCGATCGGAATCAGCATCTACTTGTACAAGGTTGCTAACTTGCTGGTAGTAATGTTATTACATTTACTAGTCTTAACTCGACTGTGTCTCTTCTGTGATATCTAGCAATATGCGACCGACGTCTATACTAACACTCTAGGCATCTCTATTTTGATATTCAAAAGCAAGCATCGGCGAACGGTATTTCTCTTTCCGACAGTCTAGCTTGGAGGATCTACAGGATATGGTGTATGCGCCATCAAGACAGTCAACAACCAGTTATTCGACCTCAAGTACAGATAGTAATACAGGCAATGAACGTTTCTGTTCACTTACAGTTAATGTTGAACGGCAGATCCCGTCTGCGGTCTTGGTTCGGAATTGATAATCCAACACGCCCTCTTTCAACGGCGCTCACTGTTGTGATACACTGCGACGGTTATACAAACCGGTTCAATAGATAGTCAGCGCAAGCCACTAAATCGTCACTCGATTAGACTTCTAGAACGAACATGGTTGTTTCCTTTGAAGCAAATGCGATTATTGAGGTGACGTAATAATGGAAGTCTAGCTCTGACCCATTGACAGTCTGGACAATTCGAACAATCAACAATCAATGCAAACAAAAACAACTCATAGCTACAGGGCGAGAATGTTGGTGATTTCAGCGTCGCATGCATACCTGAGCTATCCATGACGATCATCAGATGCCGCATAGCCGAGCTTCACTTGGACGGGAATAATCAACTTTGTTTTCTCGGTTCTGACGGATGTCAGCCTTCACGCGAAAAGCCAGTAATATCAACTGGTGAACCTTATACAGCATAGTTCGAAGCCGCGAAACAGTGGAAGCCGTTGGTATTGGATGCCCCAAAGTCCTGCCGATTCGGTAGCGAAACATCAACTTTCAACTTTCTTGCTTGTCCTAGAAACTCTCCCACCCATCGCTCAAGCCTCGAGCTTCCCGGTGTGAGCGGGAGGGATGCGATCATCGCACATCTCAGCTTCCTTTCTTGAATAGGAACCGACTTTTCGGAACACTCGGCCATTGTTTAAAAAAAACCGCTCGCATGTCATAGAGTCGTTGTCGCGAGCGCGAGGGGTACGGGTATGTGCTGTCTATCGCGTGTGGTTACAGTGCCGACTTGCGACGCAAATTAGAAGAGCTATCCGAATGAGGTGACAAGCTATTCGCAGACACAATAAATACAGCTGTGGTGCCTCCTCGAATTAGCTGTATCGGAGTGTGTCTGCATGTTTGTGATTCACTGGACTAGTACTCGCATCTAGAGCTTTCTGTTATTCACCACAATTCTTCACGTATCGATTTATCAGCCATGTCGAAGCTCTTCCACCGTCGCAAGGGGAAAACCGACGATGTGGAAGCCAATGCTGGCCGACGAGCTTCTCGCGCCTCCAAAGGCCGAGCTGGCAGCATTGTCCCTGATCCTGACCTTGGCGAGTATCCCGCCCTCGATCACTACATCAGCAACTATCGCGAAGACCGTCGCCGAAGTGTAGCTGATGGCTCTGAAAGCGGGAAAGCCAAGAAGAAGCATTGGTGGAGCTTCGGCGGCGGTGGTGGTGACGACCAAGAACAATCCACTAGTAAAACTGGTATTTCTGAGGCTTGGCTGGAGACCGACATAGCCGTTGGATTATCCTCTGAAGAAGTCGAGAGGCGCAGAAGGGTCACCGGATGGAACGAATTGACATCTGAAAAGGAAAACATGTTTGCCAAGTTCCTCGGCTTCTTCACTGGTCCTATCCTCTATGGTGAGATATACCGGTCTGTCTACATGGGAAGCAAGCTAACCAAGTGTGACAGTTATGGAAGTCGCTGCTTTGCTCGCTGTAGGCTTGGGTGATTGGGTTGACTTTGGTGTCATTGTTGGAATTTTGATGCTGAACGCCTTTGTAGGCTGTAAGATCCCTCTACCTGAACTGTCTCTCGAAAACACTGACCATTCTACAGTCATTCAAGAGAAACAAGCTGCCGATATTGTCGCAAGTCTGAAAGGAGATATCGCAATGCGTTGTCATGTCGTGAGAGATGCTGTTGAGCATGAGATTCCCGCCAGAGAACTGGTCCCTGGCGATATTGTAAGTAGCTCCATCTGCCATGCCATCCATGCCATACGAAAAGGGTGTTAACATGATCGCAGCTCATTATCGAAGAAGGTGGCACAGTTGCTGCAGACGCTCGACTTATCTGCGACTATACCCGCCCCGAAGACTTTGAGATCTACAAGCGACTCAGAGCCGAAGACAAACTAGATCGGAGCGACGAAGAAGATGAAATGGCCGATGACGACGGAGCCAATGGAGACGCAAAACATACCGAAGAAACTCAAGGCCATACTCATGGAAATGAGCCCCTGGATCATCGAAGCCGCCCTCTCGCTGCTGTTGACCAGTCTTCAATCACAGGAGAGTCATTGGCTGTTGAGAAATATCTTGGTGATATGGTCTACTATACAACTGGCTGCAAGAGAGGAAAGGCTTTCGGTCTAGTTCAAACAACTGCCAAACAGTCCTTTGTCGGTCGCACAGCAGATCTAGTACAAGGTGCAAAGGACCAAGGACACTTCAAAGCAATAATGAACCAGATAGGTACTAGCCTGCTGGTGTTGGTCATGTTCTGGATATTGATTGCCTGGGTACGTATCATTCTATCGGTGGATATATGGCGTTGTCAACTAACTCATACCAGATCGGCGGTTTTTTCCACCACATTGGCGTCACGGCTCCTGGCTCGCAGAACCTGCTGCATTACGCTCTTGTTCTCCTCATTGTTGGCGTCCCTGTCGGTTTGCCAGTTGTTACTACAACGACCCTGGCTGTCGGTGCAGCCTACTTGGCCAAGCAGAAGGCGATTGTACAAAAGCTCACAGCTATCGAATCACTCGCTGGAGTCGACATTTTGTGCTCAGACAAGACCGGTACATTGACTGCTAATAAGCTCTCCATCAGAGACCCCTTTGTCGCCGAAGGAGAAGACGTCAATTGGATGATGGCATGCGCAGCCCTTGCCTCGAGTCACAACCTGAGGACACTGGACCCCATCGACAAAGTCACTATCCTTACGCTCAAGCGCTACCCTGAAGCCCGAGAAATCCTCAAGCAGGGCTGGGTAACAGAGTCCTTCACACCATTTGACCCTGTGTCCAAACGAATCACCGCCGTATGCCGACTTGGGCAAGATAAATTTATCTGTGCCAAGGGTGCGCCCAAGGCTATCCTGAAGCTTCTAGGACCTGGATCAGAGCATCTCAGCGAACTCTACAGAGAGAAGGCTCAGGACTTTGCTCGTCGCGGTTTCCGCTCTCTCGGTGTTGCGTACAAGAAGAATGATGGTGATTGGGTTCTTTTGGGACTACTATCCATGTTCGACCCTCCTAGAGAAGATACAGCACAAACGATTATCGAGGCAGGACATCTCGGCGTTCCTGTCAAGATGTTAACAGGAGATGCCATCGCCATCGCCAAGGAGACCTGCAAGATGTTGTCCTTAGGCACCAAGGTGTACAACTCGGATCGTCTGATTCACGGCGGCTTGTCTGGAAGTGTGCAACATGACTTTGTCGAACGCGCAGATGGCTTTGCTGAAGTCTTTCCCGAGCATAAATACACTGTGGTTGAGATGCTTCAACAGAGAGGCCATCTCACCGCCATGACTGGTGATGGTGTTAACGACGCTCCCTCTCTGAAGAAGGCTGATTGTGGTATCGCTGTCGAAGGTGCTTCAGAGGCTGCGCAGGCGGCTGCAGATATCGTCTTCTTGGCACCAGGCTTGAGCACAATCGTACTGGCCATCAAGACAGCCCGTCAGATCTTTGCAAGAATGAAGTCGTACATCCGTGAGTCACACACCACTATTGCTGATCGTGCTGAGCTAATTATCTTCCAGAATATCGTATCGCGCTTTGCCTGCACCTCGAAATCTACCTCACGCTTTCCATGATCATTCTCAACGAGACCATCCGCGTCGACCTGATTGTCTTCCTCGCCCTGTTCGCCGATTTGGCTACTGTAGCTGTGGCTTACGACAATGCGCATTGGGAACCTAGACCTGTAGAATGGCAGCTCCCCAAGATTTGTGAGTACACTCCTACCCAATACTTCTCACAAAAGACTAACGTCCACAGGGATCATGAGTGTTATTCTAGGTGTCCTTCTAGCCCTCGGCACATGGATCATTCGAGGAACAATGTTCCTTCCCAACGGCGGAATCGTCCAGAACTTTGGAAGCGTGCAAGAAATCCTCTTCCTCGAAGTCGCTCTCACGGAGAACTGGCTCATCTTTGTCACCCGCGGCGGCAAGACATGGCCATCATGGCAACTCGTCGGGGCCATTCTCGGTGTCGATATCCTAGCTACTCTCTTCGCCCTCTTCGGCTGGTTGTCCGGCAGAGGAGAAGTATCTTCCATTCCAGACAACTTCAAGCAGAGCAGCAACGGCTGGGTTGATATTGTCACTGTTGTCATTATCTGGCTCTACTCTTTCGGTGTCACTGTCGTCATCGCAATCATCTACTTTATCCTTAACAAGATCTCTTGGTTGGATAATCTCGGTAGAAAGGATCGACGCAACAAGGATACCAAGTTGGAGAACATCCTCGGACATTTGCAGAAGCTTGCTATTGAGCACGAGGTGGATGAGAAGACTGGAAAGAGCAAGTTCACACTGGCTGAGAAGGCGAATGACGACGACGAAGATATCTAAGGATGCTATTTTTGGTCACCATATTTCTTTGTTCATTTATGGATTTATATAATGTTTTGTTTTTAATACAAGTGTTCGGATTTAGAGGACCAGATTGTTGTTCTCTCTTCTTTGTGATGCAGCAATTCAGAATACTTCCTACCCTTGATCTGTTGTGCTCAGCTTTTTAAAAGATCTCATGGCCATTTACCTCAGTCGGAGAAACTTCCTTACTATGCATCAATATCCTGATACGACCAGGCCTCTTTACCAGACTGTCAATCTCGAACGAAACGGACGACCCAAATAATCACAGTACGACAAGTTTGCCGAAATCTCAATCAAATTCACATCGATCCGAAAGAAAGGCAAGTGTTTTAAATGTATTGTTTTCCATGGTGTTTTCCATGTTGTTTTCGAGACTTATCCAATCCTTCTTATTTTAACCTCCAATCAACATCTTCCAACCATATCCTTCCCCCTTTCTTCATCCTTCCTCTCCAATTCCTCCATCCCTCCTCTTCAATGCGAGGCATATCGCCACGTTTTTTGGTGGGTAAAAACCCTTTGATGAGAACATTGTTCTCTTTTTATGTTTCAAGGACGGTCTTCTCCCGTCCCATGGGGGGGAGGGGGGAGATACTGTGGCATCTGTTGCCTGTTGCCCTTGCTATCTCCCCCCCCTCTCCCTTGCTGTCGATGCGATACACATCGAAGCTATTGAAAGGTTAGCCACTTCTATCATCGAGACATTCGTGAGGGGTGATGGAGATAAACTTACGGACGGGAAATGACTCTTAGTTCTACGTCCCTCGACGACTCCTTTCTCTTCTTAAACAGACGTCGGAGTCGTCGAGGGACACAGAACTTAGGAGGGCCTCCCATGGTGAAAAGGACGGTTTGTTTGGAGGCCCCCCTAGTGCCCGTCCCAAGCTCGTGGAGCTGGGTGATAAAGACCCACCCCACTGTCGACCCTTTGGCATGGGACTTAGGGAAGGGTCGACGAGGGGTCGGTGTTGAACCGTGGAGAGCGATTGGTGGTAGCGCTTCCCCGGGGAGCAGGTGCAGTGAAGACCGCAGCCCCATTGTCGACCTTTTTCGATATAGGTTCCAGAGATGGGTCGACAAGGGGCCACGATAGAGGTGTGACACTGCACCATTAGTGGTGGTGCTTCCCCGAGGAGCAGGTGTTGCGAAGATCACGACCCCCCGGTCGACCCTTTTTGACATAGGGCTTCTGGGGAAGGGTCGACGAGGGATCGTTCTCACATCGCTAAGTGCGATGAGTGGTGATGCCTCCCCAGGGGCGAAGGTCGCCTGGGGAGGGCCCGGATATTTGCAGCCGTAGCTGATATAGCAATGTGGCTGACACGATGACCCCAATTGCCATCTCGGCATCGGAACTAAACCAGTTCCCGAGTCCAACCCAAGGCCGCGATGTCATTGTCCAAGACCTTGCGGCAAAGATGCCACAAGTCATGCCGGATAAGTCTTCGAGAGTGTCATCAGCCCACAACCTCGTCCTAAGCTGGTTCCTGATTCGAACTGAAGTTGAAGGTAGGCGTGGTGAATCTGTTCAAAGATGCTTGCGTTACTTGTCCGGGGTTCAGGCTCTTCGAGAATACGCTTCTCGGTCCAGATCATCGGTGGTGCTCTGAAGAAAGCAAAGATAGAACCGTGGGAGTGAACAAGCAACTCGGCGTATGTCTCGTTGCTTCGGTTTGTGTTGGAGAGATCTATCGCCCCCTGGACGCACTCAGGAGGATAGCCCGTTAAGATAAGACTAACAGCTTAACCACCAATGCGAACCTCGAAAGAACCCAAAGGACAGTAATCGGCTGTGATGTCGAAATAACATTCTAGACAGCCTTCTTTCTTTCGAATTGGTTCCCTGTCAGACTCCCATCTGCACTGTACCCTTCCTCGCTCCTTTCTGGAGTACCTTGGAGGTATATTATTGAACCGTGTCTGACGTGACTGCGACACGGGCGTGGGGTAAGTCCAGGATACGATCGGGGTGTTGGCATAAAGAATGTCGCAGTAGCAGCGGACAAGCGTGACGTGATACGAGGCATGAGTACGTTTGCATTGTCGATTTCACTGAGGATGTCGCACCACCAGTTTCTTGGTCGTTGGCAGAGTGGGATTCCAAGAATCGAGGAAAGGGTCATGGCCAAAACGCGAGACTGCACGATCTCCAGTCTCAGGAATGAAGGTATCGCAGGCCGTTGACGAACAGCATGGCGTAGATGTAGACCATGCGACCGAATATCAGTCTCTGATGTATAATTGGTCTTGTAGTCAGATATGAACTCCTCAGTTCTTGAAACGTTTCGTCATCGGGAGCTGGTGGGTCGAATCGCATGGCCTTGCGCCGGCGATGGTTCATTCAAATGTCTTCCCTATCAACTTCCGATGTTTGGGTATTGGCCAAATATGGTTGCAAAGCTATCGTAACGCAGGCATCCCCAGTGAGTTCTATAGATAGTTAGTTTACAGATACTGGGTAAGCATGCGAATAGAAGAAGGCATATACTAACGTCAGGAGTGTTGGTGGCGGGAACGCTTCGGCTTCGATTGATTGTCGGGTCCGGGAAACGGCTCTTCTCCGTGACGGTCAAGTACCGTAGCCATAGCTCTGACGCTCGCAATGGTCTTTTTGCTGATGGGCGAGCGCCAGAGCTATAGACGCTGCACGATAAGGGGCTAGCATTGTGCTTCTACCATTTTGGTGTCCGCAGCAAATGCTTGCTTCTCGATTCTCAGTTTCAGGCGTAGCCAGCGGCCAGACATCAACAGAACCCAAGACGGGCTTGCGTCAGATCCTGATCCAACCTCCAGGACGACGATCAAGTGCCATGGCCAGAGGGCCTGCATCGTGATCATCATCTTGTCTCGTCGTCAGTGCCAGAGATATAAGCGGCACGGAGGTTGGATCAGGACAGGTAGAATGGAGAGCATAGAGGATTGACAGATTGAGAGCTCTTTCTTGATTTTGTGGGTGGTGGTGCATGGCCATTCTTAGTTGGTGGGGTGACTTGTCTGCTCCTCATTGACGAGGGACATGGCCAGGCCGCGCTTCTTCTTGATCCAGCTGCGTCTGGCGGGCTTGTCATCGGCATTGCACCACAGAAAGGTAGTTGCGATCTCGTCGTTGATTGTAGTGAATGGGCCATGCGCTGGGAACAGTTCCACTGTGAGCCTGCCTCATTCCCCGGAGTCGCGTGAGTGACTTGGAGAGGTTGGGTGAGGGAGTATTCTCCTTCCCAGCACCGCTTGAGCTGCCGGGCGCCTATGAAATAATCTGTGAAGGGCACTGTATCATGTTAGTATTATAAAATAGGGACTGTCTCAAAACTCAAAGACGAACCTGCGAATAGAACTCTTGTTCTCCTTTTGCTGCGTGTGGCCCTCTGGTGAGATTGGTTACAACCAAGGGTAGAGTATTCGATATAATGAAATTGCGTTGTCGATGGGAACAAAGAATTCTTGACCATTGGCTCTGACCCATCTCACGACCGATGCTGTTGTCGCTGATGAATAGCAATCGGAGAGAGACGTTGGCATGATTAAGCTATGAATAGTGATCATAGTTGCCTCTTACAATGATGAGAATTTTCATGTCCGAGGTGTTCATTCGCGGGATGATGAGTTGGGGGGCAGTTGCTTTTTGCTGTTGGGCTTTTGCGTTGCGATGCGATGCAATGCGATGCAATGCGCCGAATGCTCAGGTTGTGTCGAGATGCAGTCACCACACAAGACTAACATGGCTGTCATGCCAATCTTCGTACTTCTGCGGTTGTTGCTGTAGAAAGACCTTGATTAGAATCGTACTAGAAAGTAGAAGGGGATTGCCTGGCTTACTCTTGAAACAGCGCGCCATTGATTATGCGGCTTTAAGTATCTATCACCCTCATCATCCTTCACCTTCCTTCATCGTTCCCCATTGCAGTATCGGCCACAGTTCGGCCAATACTTTGACAAGACGAAACTTATTCAAGAGTGTTGAGATAATGTCAAATAGCATCGTAGCATCTTCAGCAGCTTCGTGCCACTTCCAGACGACTGCTGGAGTAACATCTAGTCGGCGTTGTTGCGAGGGTGCTCACGACTGTCTTGTTGATGCAGAGGGCGATCCAGCAACGCGTCCCATCGTCGGCTAGGGACGGATGGGAAAGTCCGGGTGATGAATCTAATGATTGCATGTATCTTCCTGAGTTATATCTGGTATCTGGGACTATTTATGGTCCAACTCGAGATGACCAGAGGGGCCTCAGGGTATCAGAAGAATTGGCGGCTAGAAACAAAAGGGATAAAATTAGTAGGCAAGGTTGTGCTACTTAGACCAGACCTCTTAGGCGGTTGGAGTGGGAAACCACACGATCACTGGTGATGCCTCCCAGGGAAAAAGGCAACCTGAGGAGGCATAGCTCCAGGATCTATGAAGGGGAGTGCAAAGAGATTTGTATGCTGTCATGTAGGATCGTGTTTGGCTTCCTCTTCTTGGTTATGTAGAGGAGAAGCCCCTCCTGTGAAGTCACCGCCTTATATCATTTAGAAGTGTAGGGAGAAATGGGATAAGAAGCACCTACTAGGGACTTGTGCGGCGAGCTAGGATAAATTTGAGGCAGAATAGCCCGGGTGAGGTGTTCACCAACCTGTCCAAGGACGAATGTTTCTGCGACAGCCAGTAATGGATCAAGATATGAACCCAAGTCTAAGACCAATTGTTGAATCAAGATATGAACCCAAGTCAAAAGACCCAGTAATGGATCAAGATACGAACCAAGTCATGTTCAGCAGCATCTTCTTGCATCTCGAGAAACTGAGAGAAGTTTGGCGGGTATGCCATGCGATCTTCGGGGTAATCCCAGTAATGGATCAAGATATGAGCCAAGTCCAAGACCCAGTAATGGATCAAGATAAGAACCAAGTCAAAAGACCCAGTAATGGATCAAGATATAAACCCAAGTCTCTGACCAAGCGCCGAATCAAGATATGAACCCAAGTCAAAAGACCCAGTGATAGATCAAGATATAATCTAAGCCCAACAAGACCCAGTAATGGATCAAGATAAGAGCCAAGTCAAAAGACCCAGTAATGGATCAAGATATGAACCCAAGTCTCTGACCAAGCGCCGAATCAAGATATGAACCCAAGCCCAATAAGACCCAGTAATGGATCAAGATAAGAGCCAAGTCAAAAGACCCAGTAATGGATCAAGATATGAACCCAAGTCTCTGACCAAGCGCCGAATCAACATATGAACCCAAGCCCAACAAGACCCAGTAATGGATCAAGATAAGAGCCAAGTCAAAAGACCCAGTATTGGATCAAGATATGAACCCAAGTCAAAAGGGTGTTTCGGAGAAGATGAAGTGATGGATAACAAAGTGACAGAACGTCCAGAGGACAAGATGAAGAGCACAGGTAATCAAGCGAACGGCGTAATATTGACTGGGCAAGTCCTTGGCAGCTGTTTCGGGCGTTCAGGTATTGGCAGGAATGCGCTGCTGCTTCATCGCTATCCCGCCGAGAGGGTATTGTCGTCCTTGGTCATTTGATGGGGTTGGAAATAAGCTGCCTCGTCCATGTTGACTGGAATACTGATTTTATCTCCCAAGCACTTGTTAATTAGGGCACTACCAAGGCCATAAACCAGACTCTTCTTTGAAGATGCCCAAGCCCCAGCAACCAATCAAAATTGAACGACGCCCGCCTCCGTTGGGGAAGTTCACGATTGAGCAAGAATAGAAGGTGTTCCAAACTGGATGAGCTTCTTGAATTGCGCGACGCCGATCTCCATTCAGGTGGCGAATGATAGCCACGATTGTTGGGGCCAGAGACTCGGACCGTTCATGTTGCCAACAAGTCCATCTACGCCCTGGCAGGTGTCCGCAGGGCAGGGTGCTTCCTCTCGCTCGTCCTCACGTTTCTGGTGCTCAGATAACATTTGCACAGCATTGACCATTGCTTAAGCAGTGATGCCTTCGCCTGGCGTGGTGGGAACGGGCATTTGTAGCCAGCCTATAAGTATAGGGCTTTCTTTGGGGAGCTAGTAATGGTCGCTGCCAGCTCCTCCTTTGTCATCTTGTATTCCCGATGGATAGATTTGATATGGTCTGAGCTGGTGCTTTCCAGAGCTCATCCACCTATTACGTGTTAAGCTGTGTACTTTTGAAAAGATTGACCACTCGGGCCTTAAGGATTGCCTTGTGCAGAACAGTCCATAAGATACAAGTAGAATGGGGAAGACACTCACCTGGAAACTTGAAAGTCGTGTGGCCAATCTGTTGAACAAGTCAAAGGACTAGAAGGCGGCAAGACCAACCAATTCTGTGAGCTGGTATGGCGAGAATAAATCGGCGTCGCATGATACAGAATTCAGCCGCTGAGGATACCCCCTCAGTCTATTGCTGATAGTTGAGATTTGGCGGGTGTTCTGAAAGGTCAAGGTGGCCTTTGCAGTCTTGCAGAATTGAACTACACCACGGAAGCCTCCGCGACCGGGCTTGAAAGAATCAGACAAAACTGCGGCGAATACCTGCAGTACCTGATCTTACAGACTTCCACTGCGTGCTGATTCACTGGTCAGGCGACCCATGGACCCGTAGCGTCTCAGCATAGTAGTCGACCTCATTCAAGTAGCTTCTGGCTTTGTGCTTGTTCCTATCTGAAAGCATTAACGATATCAGCATGCCGCTTTTGAAGAGGTAGTGGCGCGCCCCAGGGAGAGGGGCGGCTCCTTGAGGCTGAGGGACTTACGGATCTGAACTCGGGATATAACATTGCTGGCTGGAAAGGCTGCGAGTCTAGGGTTTCGCTTCACTCATCGCTCGAGTCGCGTTGTTCGAGTCTTTGCGTCTCTGCACTGGCTCTGGCATAGCCAGGTTCCCAGGCGGCACCACGTGGAGGTTGCAGAGTCCGTCTTCGCCGCCCGCCGACACCCAGTTAATGAATGAAGGTCCAGCATTGTAGCTAGGACCTCGTGAGTGGACGAGGGTAGCGGCTGGGGTCGGGCTGGTCTGGGTATGACAATCATCAAACGAACTCCCACCGTGGGAAAACATTGTGAGTCTGGTGTCGGGTGCCGACGCAGAGAGATCCGAAGTTGCAGAGTTGACGCTGTACAATCTCATCGACATAGATAGGGTCAGCGACAGCTCACCCACATAAATGGGGTCAGCGACAGCATAGTCAATTGTTTGGCCATTAGAACCACCCATGCACACTTCCACAACCGTTGAACCATCACCGCATACTTGAAAAGCAAGACAGCTTGATATTGGGCATGAGCCCACCACCCTTCGAGTTATCGGGTTGCGTATATCGAATGACAGCATGTTTGTCTCTGGCTTGAGCGATGGCCAAGCGACTGGCAATAGTCTTTTCGTTTTGTTCTGTGAAGTGTGCATGAGTGGTTCCAGGCTGCCTCGCTTCTCAAGCATGCGGTGATGGGCTCATGTGCCTCTCTCGAGAAACGAGTGTCAGGAGCTCCTTGGAATGACTCCATGACTCCGTGACTCCGTCTGGAGGAGAACGACTTGGTCTTCCGAAGCCTGATCACGGCCCAAGTAAACAATTTCCGTCATCTGTACTGCGAACTGTTAGCGATACTCCCACTTGCGGTTTCCAACTATCATACCTTCAGGTTGCTCTTTCCCTGGTCCCAGGACCGTTTCGCACAGCTAAGTCGTCTGCAAAGGACCGCCACAACATGATTAGCCACCAAATTAACCTCAAACCTCATGCCTTTTTTCTTTTTAGAAAAAAAATCAAGATGCCTGTAGGATGTCCAACGCCTAGTAGCGCGAGTGACGACTGAGCACCACAGACTGCTCATAGGTGGCTTCCTCAAGGGAAGCCACGTCCGCAGAAATCTTGCCTCACGGTCTTTGTGGCTTCGGCCCGGGTCTGTTGGCGAGAAATTGAGATAGACCATGTTCCAATAGAGGTCGGCACTCATAGGTGGCTTCCTCAAGGGAGGACCCGAACAACGGTTGAAGGTTCTCACTTGCCTCCCCCGCCAGACGAGTGTCAGGGGTTCCCTGGAAGGGTTCCATCACTCCGTCCGGGGGGGACGACATTGTCTTGCAGTTGGTGTACCTTCGATTGGCTTCATTCTTGTTCCATGAGAAAGGGACGATATGGGCTATGTTCCTGCTAGGATATCGGCCACTCCAATGCTCTCCTGCCCATAGACATTAAAGCCAGATGCGTTGAAGCCCATGATATTGTCTGTTGGTGGCCAGCAGGTTGTGGAGCGCCAGCAGCCTCTTTGCCAATCCCGACACGGGGAGGTAGTGACAATAAATACTGATACAGGGCTCTTTTGGGTCTTGTAATTGGACTCAAGACGCGTCGCGATGAAGTTCTGTTCGAAGCCGATCTGCAGAGATAGCAGGAACGATATCTCCAAAAGAAGTGTTGGGGCGCACCAGGATTCAAGGACCATCTGTGAGGCGTCGATGTCGCATCGCTTGTGCGGTATTGGTATCAAGTGAAGTACTAGATCAAGAGCCAGACAGAGCTGAAGTTCAGCTTCGACAGGATTCCGGCAAGCAGCCTCATGAAGCAAAGGTGAATGTCCTGCATCTCGGCATGCCTTCAGAAGCTGAGGCCAGTTTGGAAGAGTATCCCAAATTGACAGCGAAGTCATGATTGAGGCATCTGCATCTCTCAGGTGGCGTTCAGGACGTGTAGAGCCAGGTCCTGTTTGTGGTTGGCAGCGCTTCCCGACTTGAACAAGTATTGTTTATTGGGATCATGGTGGTCACTATACAGTTAGCATATGAGATTCAGAGACTAGAGGAAGAAGTACTTACACCATGATGGGTGACTGCTCGTGATCGAGTGTCTTGTGGTTTTTGATATAACCGCCGTAAGTGATGGGAAACTTGACAACGCATTGCGTGAACATTGTCACTGTGCAACTGGGCTTGAGATTCATGCCAGCATCAAAGCCAAGAGGGTTGTTCCTTGTGAATATTACAGAGGAAGAATTTCATCGGCATGGTGTAGTGGCGTAACAGTGAAGGAAGTTTTCCAGAGTCATGCTGTACTGGCTGCCAGTCCTGTTTGACGAGAGACTGGTCTTAAGCGGGGAATACCTCGCCATCCTATCACTCTCATGTGTGTGATAAAGACGTGGTCCTGGTCGCTGAAGCTGTCATTGAGCTTCGTAGGGGTTGTCGGCAAGAGCATTTTATGCTTGCCTTGTCAAGAGCAATTTATGCTCAACCTATCTAGAGCATTTTTTGCTCATCTCACCAGAGCATTTTTTGCTCATCTCACCAAGAGCATTTTTTGCTCATCTCGCCAAGAGCATTTTTTGCTCGTCTCGCCAAGAGCATTTTTTGCTCATCTCGCCAAGAGCATTTTTTGCTCATCTCGCCAAGAGCATTTTTTGCTCATCTCGCCAAGAGCATTTTATGCTCAACTCGTTACCGGCCATGTTGGCCCGTTCTCTCATGTTTGTGATGAACATGGACGCCATGTCGCCGAAGCGGTAGTTCTGCTTCGACAGTATTCCGGGGTGAATCCTTGTTGAATTCGGCATCTTCTTCAAGTCAGCTCCGAACAGGGAGTGCTGAGGAGATGCAAAGGAAGGACAAGAAGAGAGAATAACATACCGGATTTTCTCCAAGATGAAGTGGTCAGTTGAGTAGAGAAGATGCTATTGTTTGGTGATTTCCGAGGCGTAAGTCCCAGATGCGAATGGAAACTGGTTCGATCAAAAGCCCATAAGCTGCTGATGAAACCAATGTGAATAGACCTGAGAATAGATTGTTAGTTTTCAAATACCCGTCATGCATGCAAATAGAAGAAGACACATACCAACATGTTCGGCGTTCTCGACAGAACGCTTCATTTTCGACTGGTTGTCGGGTCGCACCCCCTTTGAGTTTTGGATGAGGGCCACCCGATCGTGAACAACTTCCTCACGGAAGTGTTGACCAGCCGTGGGAGTGAATAGACCTGAAAATAGATTATTAGTTTATACATACTAGGTAAGTATGCATGCAAATAGAAGAAGACACATACCAACATGCTCGGCGTTCTTGACAGACCGCTTCATCTTCGATTGGTTGTCAGGGCGGTGCCCTTGCAGGAGGGGATGCTGGCCACCACTGATTCAGAGAGACCCTGGCGCTGCACAGTCGTGGCGACTGTGTGCAATATACTCCTTGCGATGGTATCCGCAAGGACAAGTCAACTCAGAAGTCCTCCCGGAGGAGGAACCCTTGTTGCTGCAGAACCTGCAGAACGGGCAGTGACTTGAATAGAGACTGAACCAGTGATGGCCATGACTTTTGCAAGATGCAGAAGAGGACCTTTGTTTACAAAATGATGGGAAATATGGGTTGTTGTTTTTCCCCTGTAGGTGGAAGGGGGAGGAGAAGAGTGGAATTCGATGGAAGGAAAAATATTACTTTGTGCGAGGGCAGATTTTTCTGGTCAGTGGTGGGATACCTTTGCCCTAGCACTGCCAAGCTCAGAGTGATAGATGAGTTGCCAGCTGGCAACAGTAGCAAACGAGATGGAACTAGTATTCAGGCAACATAGGCCAGCAGTCTATGTTGCCTGGGGTGAGGAACAGTGGTCATGAGTGGGCCAGTCACTAGTATAGGGGACTCTGGGTTGCCAGTACAATAGTATATCACAGTATTACTACCTGTTGTCCACTGGAACAATGATAAACAGTTGAACAAGACGTTCAAGATTAGATGCCACCCTCTGGAGACACTCGTTGTAGTTGGCACCGATCCTAGCCCACTACCAAGGGTCCATATGCCGAGGTCTACCTAGTGAGAGACAAAATCCGGGGAAGACAGGGGTCTATCAAGACGAGATACTAAGCTACGAGCACGCCATCCTTGGAAAAACACAGTCCAAGAAATATTCACAATCTACTACTATAGAGGAACTCTTCTAATTTGCTGGGTTTTCTATCCCTAGTTACCTATTTACATGCAACTGCAACTCTTGGCTAGACACTGTCTCTCTTTGTCCCGTAACTCTTTGAAGCCATGACCCCACCTTCAACCTCGTCACCAAAACCTCCGAGAAATGCTCCAGCAGCATCTCGTCAGAAACTCGCAAGAAGGGCTTGCGACTCATGCAAGGTACGCAAGATCCGCTGCTCAGAGACTCCCCCCTGTACTGCATGCGAGGCATCAGGCATTGAATGTACCTTTATCCGTATGCAAGGGACAAGAGGCCCGAGGGGACTTCGACCCAGGACTCTGGACAAGATTGAGCGGAGACGAAAAAACAGTACTTCTAGCCCACACGATAATCAGCCTATCGTAGCTGCCAAGAAATCGCCGTCCCCTATTGATGAGGTAGCTAGCTTGCTTGACATACTCGATGTCTACTCTGAAAGACTCTACCCCATCTGGCCCATAGTCGATGCAACCGATCTAAGGAACAAGATCCAGAAGCATCCTTCCCATGGAGGTGCATCTCGGTTCCTTGCCAACGCTGTAGCTCTCGCTGCCATTGCTCAGTTGAAGCTCGATACTCCGTGGCAGCCCAGAGTGGAGGACGCCGAGACGCGACTAAGCGAGACACTGGGTCCCTTGGATGCTTTGCGTATTTCCTTCTTCCTACACATTTATCATGAAAATGCTTCTCCTGGTGGAACCAAGTCTCTCATCTACCTACGCGAAGCAATCACGCAAGCGCAGATCCTGAGGCTCGATCGCGAATCCACTTATGCTTCTTTGTCTGAAGCCGGCCAACATGTCTCGCGACGCATTCTTTGGCTTTTGTTCGTCACAGAAAGGTATGAATTCATGAACACAATCGTGTTCGTTAGATCTTCACTAACATGTACACACAGGGGCGTCGCACTTCTTCACAAGCTGCCCATAGTCCTCAAACCAAACATCCTATTTCCTTGGTTCGGAGGAGCAAATGACCGCGCAGAAGTCCTCCCGGCTTTCCTCAAGCTGGTGCATCTATTCTGGGTATTTGACCAAAGCGGCATTTTCGAGTTACTTCACAACTTTGACTCGGACTCGGATCTACCCAACATGGTTTCCGTTGCACAAAACTGCCTCGAACTACTGCAGCAGAAACTCGTTGACTCGGCCGACAATGATGATTGGGGCCCAATCAACGAGGTACAGCGCGCAGACATGTTTGTCACTAGACAGTGGATGCGCGCTGTGCTATGGCGTGCTGCGCTTCGCTTTGGGATCGTCACTCCGAGTATGAACCCAGTGGATATAGCCAAAGACTTTCTAAGCTTGGTATCTGAACTTCCCAAGACTGCGCTTGAGTCTCACGGACCTACGCTGGTGAGTATTTAACACTGAGGACACACAGTATTAGCTAACCGCTTGAACAGGAGTTTAAAACATTCGAGATTGCTACAGCGGTAATTGATGCCATGGCAAGCGACCACTCAATAACAGATGACCGATCAGCCCCAGTTCTACATCAACTACGCGACATACTATCCTCTTGCCGAGGAGGTAATCGAACGCTACTTTCCCTTCTCACGCTACGAATGGATGCAATCTTCAGCGCGGGCCGCCTTGTCGAAGTACCAGAAGGCGAAGCAGTTGCCTTTGACGCAAACCCACAAACCTCATTCCCAAACACAGCCGAGCTTCTGACTTCGCAGCCAAACCTCGCGATGCCGACGTACCAATTCATGGAGGACCAAGCCTCTCAAATTTGCTGGCCACCGTTGGACCTCGGCTATCTCGTCAGATCCCCTTCGCCGCTTACTCGCATGCTACTGGAGTCGATGCCCCGCGATGTTGGAGAGCAAGATCAACAACAAACGGTGCGGCAAATAATCGAGACGTGTACCTAAGCTTTCCTAAGAACTTTGCGTTTTAGGAAACGATTTAGACCATGTTCATTATAATCTAGACCCTAAGTCTTAGGACAACCGATTCTGATTTGGTATGTGCTCTTTGTGTTCTGGGGAACAATGGACTAATGGTGAAATACAGGGACCACATTGCGCCATCGCCGGACCCCTGTCGTGTTAATTCCCCGCTGCAAGTCAACTGCAGAAGCATGGTCAGCACGGCAAAGAGTCAGGATATCTGTCTTGGAGTTTGTGTTACACTTGCCGGATGAGTCAAGTTGGCTATTAACACAGTATTCTTGTTCGTATAATTGCTCAATTCCTCTTCGCAAAAGAATCGGCGAACTGTTGGTATCCATCCAGACAAGATTAGCTTGTTCAGTGTAAGTCCATCTCCACTCTACGCTCTTCTCCGAGAATTACTCCGCAACTCACTCAACTTTGTATACTGATTCAGCTTCAAACAGAGTAACACAAAACACACATCATCATAAAAATTCATCACAATGGCTTGGGCAGAACCTAGAGATACTGGCATGGTCTACCGCCGCCTCGGGCGCTCTGGACTCCATGTGAGCGCCATTGGCTTGGGTAGTTGGTTGACCTACGGCGGTTATTCTGAGGATGAGCAGGCGTTTGCTTGCATGAAGAAGGCTTACGATTTGGGAATCAACTTTTTCGACTCGGCTGAGAACTACACTGCTGGTCAGGCCGAGGTTGTTATGGGAAAGGCTATTAAGCATTTTGGCTGGAAGCGAAGCGATCTTGTCATCAGTACAAGTGAGTTCTACTCTCTCCGATCATTCTGGTTGCCATGCTGACAGTCTTTACAGAGATCAACTGGGGTGCTGTTAACGGAGAGATTCTTGTCAACAATCATGGTCTTTCAAGGAAGCACATCATTGAGGGCTTGGAAGCTTCGCTGGAGCGCCTTCAGCTACCATACGTTGACATTGTCTACGCTCACAGGCCAGACAGACTTACTCCCATGGAGGAGACTGTCCGCGCCTTCAACTACCTGATTGATAACGGCAAGGTGAGTCGAGAAAGCGTTGGTAGATAGTCGTGATGCTGACTGGTTAGGCCTTTTACTGGGGTACTTCAGAGTGGTCCGCCGACGAGATTGCTGAAGCTGTAAGTCACACCCAACATTAATAACAACTTTTGAGACCAAGGTCTTACGATCAAATAGGTTGGCATCGCCCGCGATCTCCGCATGATTGGGCCAGTCGTAGAGCAGCCCTTCTACAACATGCTGGTCAGAGACAGAGTAGAAGGCCAATTCCAGCGCCTCTACGAACGCGTCGGTCTAGGCATCACTTCGTTCTCCCCACTCAAGATGGGTGTCCTAAGTGGAAAGTACAACGACATCGTCGACGGGCAACCACCAAAGGACTCTCGTTTCGGCGCCAGCAAGGACAGTTTCGCAGATTTTATGCGCGGCCAGATCGGTACTGACGACTGGGAAGCTGAGATTGAGAAGGTCCGCCAGTTGAAGCCCATCGCGGAGAAGTTGGGTATCAGCCAGGCCCAGCTTGCTATCGCATGGTGTTTGAAGAACCCCAACGTTACGAGTGTTATTACTGGTGCTAGTAGGCCTGAGCAATTGGAGGATACTGTTGCTTCGCTCAAGGTGTTGGATAAGTTGACACCTGAGATTATGGCTGAGATTGATGCTATTACGAAGAACAAGGTTGAATTGGATCCTGCTAGACAAAGCTAGGGTATTGGAGGTATGAATAATAATAAAAGTAGGGACACATTATTACCATCTATTATTGCAGGGCCGCAGCAAGATGAATTTGAGGCATCAGTGTTGGCGGGATATGATCCAATGGTCAAGTTGAGGTGACAAATAGTGATCGAGTACCCAAGTCAAAGTAGGGCGAGCAACGACGATCACCATTCTCTCCAGCCTTCCTTTCTTTCACTGCAATTTTAACTCCCTCCCAAGGTCCAAGTTATTACGGATATCGACGCTGCTCACCCGATCTTGGCAGGATGTCGACTTCCCCCAGGATGTCGACTTTTCCCGGGAAGTCGTTTCTTCACTGCATTTTTAACCCTCTCCCGGGGTCCAATCCCGATAGCCTATTGCAGTCTTCACTTCTAACAACTGCCGCACTGCTGTAACGCGCGCTTTTTTTCACTGCAACTTTAACCCTCCCTAGGACCCAATTTATCATCGGCGCTGCCCACCCCATCTTGACAGGTCAACCCTCCCCTTCAGCCTTCAGTTTCACTGCAAACTTAGGCTCCTCCTGAGGTCAAAGTTATCATTGACGCCAATCAACCGTTGACGTCACCCAGAGATTCTTTGCACTGCAGTTTTAACGCTCTCCCATGGTCCAAGTTATCATTGACACCGCATACACAATGTCGACACCGTCTACCGAATGCCGGCGCCGTCTACCCAATTTCAATACCGGTTCACTGCAGTTTTAACCTCTTGCTAGTTCTGAATCGTGTGACAAGTATCTTGCTATATGTGCAGACAGCGGCATTACTAGGCTATCAAATTAGTAAAGTAGATATGATAATTATCTACACCTTAGACACATATGCTAGATAAAGCATTTACGATATCTCGTCTATAGTATATGTAACTTAGATTGAGTTGCTTGTGATACGCATCAGTGGCTTGGAAGTTAGAACCTTGAAGTAATTCGGCAGTTCGATGCCGGGTATCGAATCATCAACGTGAAACGACATAACACGGCCAAAATAAATCCCCGAAGCACGACAAGCGGGAATTAGGATTGGTTCGGTCTCGCTCTTTTCTCGGTCGAGATATTGACGGATTTAAGGTCGAGTCTATTGTGTTTCACAGAGTTTAGAGAGTTACTGGTTTTCGTATTGAGGGGCTTCTGATTGGTCGGACGAGAGGCAATCCACAATGCCGGAAATCCACTTACCCAATGTGGTAATCGCTATCCCGCTCAAGTCAATTGCTAAGTCCGCGATAGCATCATTGATCGATAAATTGCCATCAAGATGAAAGGAATTAATGATGTCTCGGAGTTAATTATGAGTTCTGTTCAGTCAAGAGTTGAGAATTAAAGTATAAAGATCTGGACGAGGGCCGTGGTTCAAGAGTTCAACATCATTCATCACTCATCACTTCACAACAACAATAACAAGCTCACTACTCTTCTACTCCAATCTTCATAAATCTCTATCAAAATGTCTCAGCAGTACGCCAAGGACCAGCCTGAGGGCTTTGTCAACAAACTTGAACGAGTTGCCATCATCGGTGTAAGCTCTCCAACACCTCTCCCATCACCCACTCACTCATATAATACAGGCTGGTGGAAGTGTTGGCAAATACCTGGCCAAACACATCATCGAGACCGGAAAGCACACAGTCACCGCAATCACTCGCAAGGGAAGCACCAACACTGCTCCCCAAGGTGCTCGTGTCGTCACAGTCGACTACGAAGATGAAAACTCTCTTGTCGAAGCTCTCAGAGGACAGCAGTTCCTCGCCATCTCACTTTCTGTCCAAGTTGCTCCCGGCACCCAGGAGCGGATCGTTCGCGCTGCCGCAACCGCGGGTGTACCTTGGATCATGCCCAACGTCTACGGTATTGACATCCTCAACAAGTCCCTCGCCGATGAGAACATGACCGGTGGAGGTGTCTACCCCGGCATCAATGCTATTGAAGAGGCAGGTGTTTCATCCTGGATTGCCATGTGCTGTTCTTTCTGGTACGAATTCTCTGTCTGCCAGGGTCCTCAATGGTACGGTTTCGACTTTAGCAATGGGCAGAAGAAGGTCACATTCTACGACGACGGCAATACCCAGATCAATACTTCAACCTGGGACCAGTGTGGTCGAGCTTTTGCTTCCCTTCTCAGTCTCAAGGTCATTCCTGATGATGAGAACGACAAGTCTCCCACCATTTCCCAATGGCGAAACAAGCCCCTCTACATTTCCAGCTTCCTCCTCTCTCAGCGACAGATGCTTGACAGTCTTCAGCGCGTGACCGGCACTACAGACAAGGATTGGACCATTGAGTATGAGGGCGCCAAAGAGCGATGGCAGCGTGGTGTTGACATGGTGAAGAGCGGTGATCGTTCTGGCTGGGCGCTTGCCATGTATTCGCGAACATTCTTTCCCAATGGTGATGGTAACTTTGAGGCCAAGTATGGACTTGCTAATAAGGTTCTGGGATTGCCTGAGGAGGACTTGGATGAGGCCAGCGCTAAGGCTCTTAAGATGGCTGAAGATAACTATAACTACTACATGAACCGAACTCACTAGTTGGAAGTATTGACGGAAAGGAGTAACAAGGATCATAGATTGAATGCAAAATTGATGTTGTTTATCTTATTTACAAAAATTCACGAATAGACTGGCGATGTCCCTCATGTTGAATGCAATGAAAAAAAACATGAGGAGATAAGAAAAAAAATGATAGTTGCTCTGAACAGCAAAAGATTGATCCCGCCCGGGCTCGAACCGGGGACCTTCTCCGTGTAAAGGAGATGCCATAACCAACTAGGCCACAAGACCGGGTTTTTTAGATGTTAGAAGCTTACTGATTAGAGCCTAAGTACACCGTTTCTCATACTCGACGGTAAAAGACACATTCACCGCAACACGCAAAAAAGTGAGGTTCTGCCCGGGCTCGAACCGGGGACCTTCTCGGTGTTAACGAGATGTCATAACCAACTAGACCACAGTACCGAAGTTTTTCTGATGATTGGATACTAGAGAATGCCCGACTCAGTACCTATATTCTTGATAATCTGTCAGGTGAAGAAGCGGAAGTTCCTGTGTAGCAAAGAGCAAAGTGATTTCTAATTCGTCTGTTGGGTCCAATATTGTAGTTGTTCCTGGATACTGAATTGATATGCAGAGACATTCACAAGGATTGAACGCATATGTTATGTACTAACCTGAGATTAAATTTATTTTTACTTTAGGTTACTCAAATAATAGTTTGTGTAACTTGATACACACAATTCTCGATGCCCTCCAGTGACAGATGGCTCCATGTCTTGTCTAAAGTTAAATTAGAGCGTCACTACCCTGGAGCCACCCGTCTTGGCAGTCCTTGGCAATTTATCTAGATAAACGCCAACAGAGCCTCAAATATCACGTCCGAATTTGGAGAATGGCGTGATGCCAATATTCTGTGATTTAAGGTTGACCTTGTGTTGTTTGCACTTACAGCGTCAGAAATCGACCTGTTTTGAGACGGTACTGGAAAAGGCCGAGGCTTCATTTCACAATGTCAGGATCCTGTTCAGGAACTTAAAGTTAATCAATGTCCCTCCATCGGACGCGTTTGTTTAAATTGTTTAAATTGCTTAACCATTAATAAACTCAACACTGCCTATCAAACAGTTTGCCGTCTCCATGAACCCGTCGGGCAACTGGATCTGCAACCAACCCAATCTCCAACGGGCGCATCTCCAACTCTCCAACCTCCACAAGTCGGGAACCCAGAAAGTGAATAACTTTTACTCAATAAATCCACAGAAATTAAAACACAAACTTGGGGAAACCGTTCAATGTCGCCGGGCATAGGGCGGAGTTTGTCTGTCAAGCCGAATAAACTGGATAACTTGAAGATTACTTCACGTAATAAAAAACTCTTTCTCCAGACTATCAGCATGTGGATTAATTGGAGAAAAAACTCAATAAAGAAAGGGACCTCTATTAAACATGACATACGTAACCCTTCTTTCGCATTAGACTTCGAGGGATACCCATATCAAGTAACCCTTCAATTGTAGCCGGTCAATGCCGGTTTTGATACTATGAGAACAGCAGTGATAGTCAAGAGTTGTAGCTCTTTGAGGAGCCGGTTCGACCGGTCAACTCGGTTAAGTCGGATCTTGGGACGGGTTTGGCACGAGCCAGTGACAGGCCAAAGAGCCGCAAGTCGATACAATACACTGATAGGCATTCAGCATTCGGTCGGTTGGTTGGTCTTTATTTTAACGCCGGGACGTCTACGTAGGCGGCAAAGGGCACTTACTATGGATATTCTAGCCAGAACTAATATGTATTTTTCTAATATAAGTAGATCTGTTAAGGCAAAATATATATAAGAATCAGAATCAAGCTAGAGTTATATCGGCATCTATTATACAGCAGGCTTTTAGTCTGATATACTGGCCAGTGCTAGTAATCAGTATGTATATTATACTATTCCCGGGTTATAAGAGGTAGGCTGGCTGTAGGACATTAGATGTGGATAGCAGTGGGGATCAGTCAGAGGCATTTAGACTAGCATCTGTCGCCATACAGTGATGTTATCTCGTTATCTCGTCAATATCCACAAGTCAAACACTTAAAACTAAGCTCGGGGCAGTTTGGGGTTTACTCCACTGAAAGGATTGGCGATAGAAGTTTGGAGTCTGCTAGCTGTAGTTGAGGTTGGGGTAATGCTCAAGTCCCTGGCCGTGTAGCCGATCACTTCCAAAGAACGTGTCTGCCTAGAAATAAAGACATATTACCCAATCTGGTAATAATCTGAGTAAACTATGCTGAAAGAAGAATGCTTTGGAGAAGGGTTTTTTATCATGTTTGCAAGCCCGCTGATGCACTCAACTGTCCAATTGATGGATCCCTAGTTATCTATGGGGAAATGATAAGAGATACTCTATCAATCTTTGGATTGTGAAACAATCAAACGGATATTGGGTATGTTGGGACTGTGTAGGTATCGGTAACATGATGAGTCCATGCCATGATGGTATGAGGACCGTGGCTGAGAGAACAGCAACAATTTGTTTAAATTCCAAGTAACAAAAAAGAAAACGTCAACAAGAAACAATTCTAGATCAAAAAGAGATAGGCTCTTCCACGGCCCGGGGCAAAAAAACGAATCCCCACCGTTGATCATCCCAATCTGTCATGGTGTGACCCTCTTAATGAGCTACGAGTGTGAATCGTCATATTCTCCAAGAAGTACGCCATACTCAAGGCTTGGACGTTTACTGTAATCTCATAGATCGCCATGCACAAGTAGATAGATAGATCGCAGTCTAGACCAGTAATGGGAGCGATCATCCGTTAACGGCTGTGGGCATTCAAATAACTAAACTCCCTTCCCCATATTCCCCAGTCCCAACTTCTTATCATCACATAATCTTCATCATGGAGTCCCAATCGCCACGGGACAAAAACGTACCTATCGACGACTCAGCTGCTCTGGAACAACTCGGCCACAAGCAGGAACTCAAGCGCAACTTTTCCAAAATCTCCCTCCTCGGTCTCGCCTTTGCGATCCTCAACACATGGACTGCTCTGTCAGCGTCAATTAGTCTTGCTCTTCCATCTGGTGGCCCCAGCTCTGTTATCTGGGGTCTTATGGTTGCTGGAATATGTAACCTCTGCTTGGCTGCTCCTCTGGCAGAGATGCTGTCTGCCTACCCAACTGCTGGTGGTCAGTATCACTGGGCTGCCCTTATAGCTTGGCCACGATGGTCAAGGGGTATCAGCTATGTCACTGGTTGGATCAACGCAGCTGGATATGTTGTCTTGACAGCGACTGGGCCGTTGCTTGGAAGTGCCTTTGTTATCAACGTAATCACTTTCATGCACCCTACCTACGAAACGAAGCCCTGGCACCAATTCCTCATTTACCTCGTCTTTACCTTCATCGCCTTGGTCATCAACGCCTTTGGCACACGATTACTCCCTCTCTTCAATAAAGCCGCTTTTATCTGGAGTATCTCTGGTTTCGTCATTATCAGCATCACTGTCCTTGCCTGTGCAGCACCCGATTACCAAAGCGGCTCCTTCGTATACGGGAATTTCATCAACCAGGTTGGATGGCCTGATGGAGTGGCTTGGATGCTTGGCCTTCTTCAGGGTGCCTTTTCTCTGACCGGTTTCGACGCTGCGGCTCATATGATTGAGGAAATTCCAAATGCCAGGGTTGAAGGTCCCAAAATCATGATCTGGTGTATCCTTATTGGCATGTTTTCTGGTTTCATCTTCCTGTCATGCCTCATGTTCGTTCTCAAGGACGTCCAAGGCGTTATTGGGTCTCCTGCAGGCTCCTTACTGCAAATTTACTTTGACGCTACAGGGAGCAAAGCCGGAAGTGTCTGTCTCATTGTCTTCTCTATCGTCTGCATCGTGTTTGCCGGTACTGCTATCATGACCACCAGTGCGCGCATGACATACTCATTCAGTCGCGACCGCGGACTTCCTTTCAGCCATGTCTGGGCCAAGGTTCATCCTACGCTAGATGTACCGATTAATGCCCTACTCTGGACGACAGCCTGGGTAATCATCTTTGGACTTATTCTCCTTGGAAGCTCGAGCGCTTTCAACGCCATCACTGCAGCTTCTGTCGTGGCTCTTGGTGTCACATATGCCATCCCCCCTGCAATTCATCTCCTTCGCGGCGGCAATAAACTACCCGAAAACCGGCCCTTCAAATTGAGCACCCCTGTGCGCTGGATTTGCAGTCTTGTTGGTGTTGCGTGGGCCATCCTTACCACAGTTCTGTTTGTCTTTCCACCCGAGCTTCCCGTCACCCCCACCAACATGAACTACTGTATCGCTGCGTTTGGAATTATTCTGTTACTTTCTGTCGGTACTTGGATCTTTGATGGAAGGAAGAACTATAAGGGCCCTCTTATTGAGATTAACATGGACGACGCTACTTTGGAGGGTGCGTCCATGGAAGAGACGACATCCACGTCTAATCCAGAGGATGATATAAAGAGTCACAAGCCTTAGAAGATAAGAAAATCTCTAGTTTAAGACAGTAGATAAGTATGTAAATACTATTTTTTGTTTCGTGTATATCATTCCTTCGACCTCGTGACGTCTTTCATGTCATAAATCGTTATTGCCAAGAAAGCTTTAGGCTGCGAAAATAAACAGCCTAAAAAGTATGGTCTAAGTAGCCTAAACTGACCTACTAATTTCGTCTCTTGTGCTCCCAGCGACCAACGTTTCTGATATCCTGAGGCGTGCGCCCAACTCCTGTCCCAAGACCCATCATCTTTCATCAATTAATAAAGAAAAGATTTGACTAATATCAGAGGACATCTATTTGTAGGTCCCCACATAGCAAAAACCTGTCGCCAACTCTTAGACGTAATACCGTGTACTGCGACTGCGATCCCGTCCATGATGTCCAGGCGATCTTCCCCGATGACTTCTCGATCTCGATTCCCTAACAACAAGGGGAGGCGGCGCAGAAATGCTCGACCTGTGCGACCGTCTACTTCGCGAGCGGTGATGATGTCGAGGCTCTTCCTTGTAGTGATACCACTTCTCCCTCTCTTGTGGCGGCGCCCCCAAGTTGAGGCACGAGCGAATGACCCAGAGAAGGAGGAGAACTCCAAAGATGGAACCAATGACGATGCCTGCGATAGCTCCGCCGCTTAGAGTTTGGGCGTCGTTTCCATTGTCTGCGGTAACGGTGACGGTTTCAACGGTTTGGCGAGAAACGAGAGTTGGTGGTTGAGAGAGTGTTGATGAGGAGAGGGCTCGGGCAAGGATTTGACCCAAACCTAAATCTTTTAACGGTGCCATTGAGCTTTTGCTTGCATAAGATGTCGATGGCGATAAATGAAGTGGCAGTGATATAAAGACAAAGAATAGAGGACAGACGCAACCAAGTCAATTAAACAAAGAGGAAATCGAGATCAATTTAACTATTTAGTACTTTCTCAATGCGTTATTTTACTAAACCTAATTCTCAACTTAAATTGAATGAGAGGCTGGGAATGAGGAATAAATGAAGACGTTTGGACGTCATAATACCATCAATATGTACGAACCATCACCAATTCTCTTTGTCTTCTTTCCCCGCTTGAACTAGTCTTGACTCTTCCATGAGCTTAATCCTGGGACCTGAACCTGTTCTTTGTCTTGTCTCGGCTGTATTGTTGCAGATCGGTACTTTAGCCATTGGCTAAGCATCACACAATATCATGTTCCTTCACGTACAATTCCATGACGTATTTAAGCGCTAATGGATTTAAGATACTTCTGTTATACCATCCATCGGGATCCTAGCTAGTGCAGCACTCGATTCAAGGAACTTTAGCTCTTGTTTGACACTAACGTAACTCAATGGCAGTGCCTAAGGAGCTTTTGTTACGAGGCTGATACATGATTGGTTTGTTTATCTGGTATGCTTCAAGTTGTCCTTGTCAATTGAGCCTCGGCTGATTGACAGTTTCAAGGAACTAAAGAGCTGCATCCACTTTCACGTTCGTTTGTCCTTTGTCGTGTGTTGAGATGTCAAATCCTGGTGCTGCTCAATGCTTGTTAAATGGGGACTGCCCAAGTTCTCGACCAGGTTTCTTCCTGCCTGAACTATTCGATTGATTAATTGGTCTTTTCAGTTTCAAGCAACGGATGGTTTTCTAGGCTATACAAACACTGAATCAGCTCATGTCATGATTGTAGATCGATGGGTGATGGAGTTAATTTGTACAAGAGGTCTTGACGACTGATAAAGAAACCACGTTTTAATAATACCAGTTTAAAAGACCGATAATTTATATGTAATCCATCTTATTAAAGCTATTATAAAAATGGCTTATTTATGCCTTACAATACCAAGTTATCAGTTGCGATGGTCATCTCTGGAGGACATCTCAACCCCAGCTTCTTTGATGGCAATATACAAACCAAGACTCTCCCTCAGGCAGCCCCCCAAACTAACATTGTCGCTACTATTTACTACTCATGAATCTGAAACTAGACCATCATGGCATCGCTTATCTCAATCGCAACTACCGCGCATCACCGCGCACAAACTCATGTGGAGGCGCGGTAAAGCGCGGCTACCGACCGCGGACCGAACAACACCCACTGATTCGGTTAATCTTACTCGAACGAGGATATCATGTATCGTGAAACAGGTCATGAGGTTACCCATCAGTGGGGATGTTAGATGTCGGTGTGTCCAACTTAAAGATAGAACTGCTCCTTTATTGTCTGAGTATCAAACAATATTGTTCCTCGATTTGCACAAACTCCATATCCATATTATTCATTATACAACTAGTCAAGATGGCACGCAACCTTCGAATTGCTGTATTGGAGTGTGATACACCTTTTCCTTCTGTCCTTGAAACGCGTGGACAGTATGGAGATGTCTTTCGTACTCTCCTCGACAAGGGACTGAAGCATGAGACATTGGGCGATAAGGTCAAGGATGTGAGCTATGATATTAGCAGATGGGATGTTGTCACAGCTCAAGAGTATCCAAACATTGAAGAAGTCGATGGCTTCTTGTTGACGGGAAGCAGTTCGTGGCCATTCGGCTCTTACTATGGGAAGAAGCTGACATGGTTTTAGAACATACATCCTTCGCTGATGAGCCTTGGATTTTGAAACTCGTCGAGTTTGTCCAAAATATCTATACAGGTACGGATAAACCCATTGTGGGTATCTGTTTTGGACATCAGATTATTGCGCGAGCACTGGGCGCAAAGGTCGCTGTTAGTCCTGGCGGTTGGGAAGTTTGCGTGGATAGAATCAATCTTAACGAGACTGGTCAAAAGCTCTTGGGAGTTGAATCGCTCGTAAGCACCCTCCCATACTTTGTCATCATCGCTCTAACAAAATGTAGGGTCTTCATCAAATGCACAGAGATGCAGTCCTCGAGATCCCAGAGGGTCTGGTCAGTCTGGGTAGCAGCTCCAAGTGTCAGATACAAGGACTATACAGGCCTGGTCGTATCATGTCATTCCAGGCCCATCCCGAGTTTGATGATTTTATCATGGAGGAGATCATGAAGGCAAGATATGAGCAAAAGATCTTTTCTCAGGAAATGTATGAAGAGGGTATTACGAGAGCGAGGGCGGCACATGATGGAGTTTTGGTGTCGGCCAAGATTTGGGAGTTTCTACTTGGCAACTAAACAATTTGCTTTGACTCTTTGATGATTATATGATAGCGTTGATAGGTAATCGGATAGGTTGGATGCGACAAGGTGCAGAGCGTGGTCAGTTATATTGCATGTGCCCCGAGGACTCTATATTATACATCGAGGCGGGTATCAAAGAATAACAATGTCCTTTCATGCAAAAGAGATCCAGATTTGACGCTCACGCATCGCCCTGCACAGTATCCATGGGCTAACCTGTTCCGGCGGCTGTTCCCAGATATGTTCTAGCAGGACTAAAGTCTGTCTCATATTTCCCAAGCCGATGGTATCCAGCATTGTCTGCAGACGCGTTCTTAGGACCTGCTGGACTGTCGGGTCGGATGTGCTACACCCGATGACAGCGAGTGGCCAGCAAAGACTCGTATTTATCCTGACCGTCGCGGGAAATTGGTCCAGTAAATTGACTGCTTCGGCGACCGCAGACTCGACCAACGCGCGTTGGAAGCTGTCTTGAGGTTGCTGGTGTGGTTTTCCTAGGACTGTCCATAGGTATAATAGAGCGGCCTGTTTCCAGACCAAACCTGCAAGACGTGTGTATGGGGTGACAGAGGGGTCTGGATAGAAGCCCATGACTTGAGACTGTAGAAAAGCAAAGTTGACGATGTTGTCAGGGCTTGGTGATACGGCGCCGTCTTCTGTCGGGGAAGACATCACCTGCCCCAGATGGAAGATCTGACATATAAGAATAAGGATTTCGAGCCAGCATCCGCAGAGCTGCCCGACGTATTTGCGCGCGACCAAATTCCTGGCCCTGACTTCTATGTCTGGGCTGAGTAGTGATTGGGAGTTGTACTGCGGATCAATTGAGATCATGCTTGTGGCTGCTATATGCATATAGTACTCGATAAGAAAGTCTGGTAAATCGTCGTATACATGGTTTTGTGCGCCTGTGAGTAGCGTGCTCACTAATGACTTTGATGCTGTTAAATGATCGAATATTGTACCGTGAATATCGCCTTTGGCGACCTGGCAGATAGATGTTAGTAACTTGATGGCGGCGGCGGATGATTGTGTATGAACAAACCTCGGTTAAACACATTATTAGACTCCCGACTGTCAATACAAGTGTATTCTCAGCGTTGCCGGAAACATATTCATCGACAACATTCCTAAACATTCGTAGCGAGTCGGTGTAGTACCTCTGGGCAACCTCATCACTTGGATGACGCTCAGCTGACGCTTGTCGGTGAGCGGCGCTTTGGGCGAGTATGAGTTGCAGCACAAGAGGTTTTGAGAAAGCCAAGGGTATAAGTTTTGAGATAAAGGGATTCACATCTGTTGATCCGTTGCCCATGCTGTTGGCGGTTCGGGCTAGGTAGTAGCTGAGCAGCTCATATGAGTGATGTCCCTGCTCTGGGAGCATCGACATTGGCATAGTGATGGTTCCATTGAGAGGTAGTCCTGCCTCTGATGAGGGCGGTAAGGCTAGTGTGAGAGCGTTGGCTGTGTCGGGGTCGTATGTTGTTGTTATGACGGTTGGAGAATCTGATGACGATGCGGATGATGACGGTGAGGGGGAAGGTTGATGATGATGAGCGTTATCGTTAATGACAGTCTCGATAGTATCGCCATCAATGTCGACATGAGTGTCGATATCAACATCAGCCTCAGCATCGATCATGTGAGTATCTCCAGAGGCCGGAGAACTATCGCCATTATGGGGTACTCGGTCATGCTCCGGGATTGAGTCCGGTAGCACGGGGTCATTGACCGAGTGCGGGTCGTGTTGCTCAAGTTCATGATCAGGGTCTTGACTTTGACGTAGTGAAGAAGAAATACTGGCTTGAGATGCAGTTGAAGAAGCACCGAATGAAGGTCTTGCTACCCTGGCATTGTTTGTTGTTGTTGTTGTTGGCAGCTTGGCACTGCTGGATGTGGCGGCAACAGGCTCTGGCCAGATACAGTCGAGTTTATTGCGTTTGCAACCACTGCAGATTGGTTTACTACATTATTCACGGTAAGTTAAAAGGGGGTACTTTTCTAGATAGATAGATATACTATGGTGCTGTACCTCTCATCACACTTCTTCTTGCGCTTCCTACAGGTAAAGCAGCCTGTCCTACTGCGGATTATAGGCATAGGACGCATGCCAGAGGTAGAAGGTGTTGGGTTTGTTGGTGGCATTGTGGAGTAGTTAAGTATAGTAGGACAAACAATGACCGGTCAGAAGACGATAGTCAGAGCGGCGCGGTTACATTACAGCACAGCAAAGGAGAGATGCAAGGCGAGTGCCGTAAGACGGGTCGTGGCTCCGGAATAAGCGAGTGCAAGTGGAGATGGAATTCTATTCTGCTTTGTTTGCGGGGGAGACAGAATCCTTCTAGACTAACTAGACTAGATTCTCCATGTCACTATCACTATCTAATCTGGTCTAGATAGATTACCCTATACACCTTGCCTCACCTCATCGACTTCACCTCTTTTAGCCTCTATCTTGGCTCTTCACCGAGTCAAGGACGAAAAAAAAAGAATCCACCTTTTCAAAATGTTCTAGACAAAACCCAATGTCAACAAGTACCTCCAAGTAACGCCTCCGGCCCTCCAAGACAATCCCTCCGAGGTCATGTGGAACCAACCCCTTCAGATCTCCCCCGACTCAGTGAAGATAAGATTGACTCGGTGACATCTGAACCGGCCCGCGGAGGTACGTACCTTTCCATTGCTTCTGATCTCATGCTCCGATCCTGGAACTCATGAGCCGAAGCGGCAAACACGACATGTTGGCGGGCGACTCTTTATTAGGTCTTGTATTGCCTGCTCTAGCTTAAGTTCATCTGTTGCTTGAGAAGTCGTCGTTGTTTCTATCTAATTTTCTTGCTTTCTTTTTTCTCTTGTCAATTCCATCTACGATACCCCAAACTCCCATCATCACAGTAATCATGATGAACATGAGACTTCTTCGGCAGCAATGCCTTCGCAGTAAGCCATCACTGGCTACGCGCATTTCCACCAGAGGTTTCGCTTCCCAGAAAGATGTAAGCAGCAAGTTATCTAACCCACACTCTAACAATGACTGACAACTCTATAGCTCCTCGGTTCAAGCCTTGAGCAAGGCGATCCTGAGATCCATGCTATTCTCAAGCGCGTATGTTGCTATACTCTTACTCCCAATTAACACCTCTAACCCCATCACAGGAAGAGAAGCGTCAGAACCACTTCATCAACCTTATTCCCTCCGAAAACTTCACCTCGCGATCAGTTCTCGATGCCCTAGGCAGTGTCATGCAAAACAAGTACTCCGAAGGTTACCCAGGAGCACGATACTACGGCGGCAATGAACACATCGATGAGGCCGAACGTCTTTGCCAAACCAGAGCTCTCGAGACTTTCCGTCTTGACCCTGAGAAGTGGGGTGTCAACGTTCAGCGTAAGTCTTTCAACACTCAATTCCCATCATGACTGATACTAACTAACACGGTGAAGCCCTCTCTGGATCCCCAGCCAACCTTTACGCCTACTCGGCCATCCTCAACACCCACGATCGTATCATGGGTCTTGACCTCCCCCATGGAGGCCATCTCTCCCACGGCTACCAGATTCCTGGCAAGAAGATCTCTATGATCTCAAAGTACTACGAGACCTTCCCCTACCGACTTAACGAGGAGACTGGCTTGATCGACTACGACAAGTTGCGCGAGAATGCCCTGCTGTACCGCCCCAAGGTCATCGTCGCAGGTACATCTGCCTACTCCCGCCTTATCGACTATGAGCGTATGCGCGCTATCGCCAACGAGGCTGGTGCTTACCTTCTCTCCGACATGGCTCACGTTTCGGGTCTTGTCGCTGCTGGCGTTATTGGAACACCCTTTGACGACTCTGATATCGTTACTACCACCACCCACAAGTCCCTCCGTGGACCTCGCGGTGCCATGATCTTCTACCGCAAGGGCGTGCGCAGCACAGACAAGAAGGGCAAGCAGATCATGTACGACCTCGAGGGTCCTATCAACGCGTCTGTCTTCCCAGGCCACCAGGGCGGTCCTCATAACCACACCATCACCGCTCTCGCCGTCGCTCTCAAGCAAGCCCAGACACCAGAGTTCAAGGATTACCAAGAAAAGGTCCTGACCAACTCCCAAGCCATGGCCAAGCAGCTCTCCGACCTCGGATACAAGCTTGTCTCTGGTGGTACCGATAACCATCTCGTTCTCGTGGACCTCAAGCCCAATGGCATCGACGGTGCGCGCGTAGAGCGCGTTCTCGAACTCGTCGGTGTGGCGAGTAACAAGAACACCGTTCCTGGTGACCGTTCGGCGTTGAAGCCGGGTGGTCTCCGTTTGGGAACGCCCGCCATGACGACGCGGGGCTTCAACGGCGAGGACTTTAAGCGCGTGGCCGATATTGTGGACCGCGGTGTGAAGATCACTCTGGCGGTTGATAAGGATGCCCGTGCTGCGGCCGAGGCCAAGGGAGCTAAGAACCCAGGTACCGTCAAGAACTTTTTGGAGTACTTGGGTGATGGATCTAGTGTCAAGGAGATTGCTGCGCTGCGAGATGAGGTTGCGGAGTGGGTTGGAGGATTCCCTCAGCCTTGGCTCAAGTCATGATGTTTTTAATGAGTGGTAGCAAGATTCATTTTGGCGTTTGGAAAATAGTTTACTGATACAGAATTGACTTTAAATGATTAAGATCATCTCTTCATAACCTATATCACGAACTTGTGTCTTGTTGTTGCTGTATTCCTCATGCCATGATCCTTATCTCATGATGTTTTACCTGACTCTCCAAGACAAGACGAAACACCTGCGTAATGAGCAACACATCAATGGTCATGCCAAAAAAATGTCTGACTACTCTACTAACAAATACCCACTCAATTGAGTCAAAATTACATGATAATAATTAATCCTGCACATCAAGTTCCGTACCCAAACTCCGAAAAGTTCCAATCCTCGGAAATTCATCCAAAGCTTTCCCCGCATAATTGTCCAAAAATTCCAAGGTACAATCTGGGGTTTTATCTATACATGACTCAGTGAAAGATGTAAGTAGCATGTACCTTCACAGGCGGCTAATCCTGGCTTCTTAGCGGTGATATGTCCATCATGACAGAGATAGCAAGTAGAAGTACTTCTTCTAGTGGGGTGGTACAAGTACCCCCATGGCCTGATGCCACCCTTGTTCATGCGGATCCTCCATCTCCAACTCTGATGACGCTACTACTAAGCAAAAACGCCTTCTTTACTGGGGCCGGGCAGTGACTCCGAGGTACCTCTGGGTTTCGTTCCAACGGAGCGGCGCCGAAGACGGAAACTCTGTAGTGGGAGAGATAGTAAGTAAATGGAGGGGAGGGAAGCCCAGCTAAAACTATCATCATCAAACTCACTTCTACAGTTAATCAATCATCCCTTTACGTCTCACAATCACAATCACATACACAATGTCTGGCTTCTTTGCTCGTCAAGCTTGGGCTTCTGCCTCCAAGGTCCGATCTACTGCTCTCCGAGCTCCCACGGCTGCTTTCACCTGCAGAGTCAACAACATTGCTCCCCGACGATGCTTTTCAGTTTCCATGAACCGTGAGTTTTCAAATCTGGATCTACTCAATTGAGTTCTAACGCATTTCTAGTTCTCGCCAGAAAATACACTGAGAGCCACGAATGGGTCGACGTAGCCGCCGATGGCAAGACCTGTAAGTTTCCTCGCTTCAACTCTCAGAACATGCCCAATTAACAATTTCAGGCACAATTGGCATCTCCAACTACGCCGCCGAAGCTCTCGGCGATGTAGTCTACGTTGAACTTCCCGCAGTAGGCGAAGAGACAGCCCAAGGCGAGTCCTTTGGCAGCGTCGAGTCCGTCAAGTCAGCTTCTGACATTAACTCTCCCGTTTCTGGTTCCGTCGTCGAGGTCAATGACCCCATCGTCGAGACACCCGCTGATCTTGGCAAGGATCCTGAGAACGAGGGCTGGTTGATCAAGGTTGAGGCTGAGGACGTTTCTGCTTTGGATGAGTTGATGGATGAGGCTGCTTATGCTGAGCATATCAAGGAGGAGCACTAAGCGAGCAGAGAGAATGGTTTTTTAATTAATGTTTTTGTGATTTAAAAAGCAAGATATCAAGACACTTTTCAACAAGGAATTTACAATTTTTTTTTAAACAAAATATTCTGGCACATATTTCACCACTTCTTGCTACGTTGTTGATATGGGTATCCCTCGAAGTCTAATGCGAAATCGTCTTGCTACGTTGTATTGTGTTCTCTTGACAATTGACCTTCTTGGTAGGGTAGGGGGAAAGGTCTCATCGGTGAGATAATGTCTCCTTTACAAGACACATCCCACTCAAATCACGTTTCAATATTGACAAAGCTTCAGATATTTTAACTCATAAATTTAGTCTAAGTAGTTTTAGAACTTTTTATCTAGAAAATCCATTCATCATATCTCGCATAAACTCCGCCAATACAGAGATCAGTTCGCCATAGTTGAATAGCTTCCCAATAAACCATTCCAAATGCAACGACACCATCATGGTTGAATATGATATCTGTTTCCCCCCTTTCGCTCAAACCCTATTAAAAAACCAATCGCTAATAAAACCCAATATGATCATGTTAAATCCATTATTCCCTTTTCACCATTTACAAGTCCTCAGATCCCTCGACAGGAGGGCATGTGCAGAACAGGTTGGTGTCACCGTAAGCATCATCCACTCGGCCAACAGAGGGCCACATCTTCTTCTCCCGGAGCCAGGGGAGAGGGTAGGCAGCCTCTTCGCGGGTGTAAGGGCGGTCCCACTCTGAGGATAGGAGGTCGTGTTGGGGATGAGGGGCGTTGGTGAGGATGTTGTTCTTGCGGGGAACCTTGCCAGACTCAATGCCGGCGATCTCCTTGCGGATCTGGATGAGGGCGTCGCAGAAGCGGTCAAGCTCAGCTCGGGACTCAGACTCGGTGGGCTCGATCATGAGGGTTCCCGATACGGGGAAACTCATGGTAGGAGAGTGGAAACCGTAGTCGGCCAATCGCTTGGCAATGTCGGCAACTTCAACACCGGCTGTGTCCTTGAAGGGTCGGACGTCAAGGATGAACTCGTGAGCGCATCGGCCTTGAGCGTTGGTGTAGACAACCTTGTAGTGGGGGAGGAGACGGGACATGATGTAGTTGGCGTTGAGGAGGGCAGTACCAGTTTGCTTGGTAAGACCATCGCCACCCATCATGAGGATATAAGTGTGGCTGATGGGGAGGATGGAAGCACTACCCCAAGGAGCGGCACTGATGGGGGCAACAGCGGTGCTGTCACGCTCGGCACCAATGCGTTGAGGATCAATCTCAGGGTGACCAGGCAGGTAAGGAGCGAGGTGCTTCTTGACGGCAATAGGACCGACACCAGGGCCACCACCACCGTGAGGAATACAGAAGGTCTTGTGGAGGTTAAGATGGCAGACATCAGCGCCAATGTCACCAGGAGAGCAGAGACCAATCTGAGCGTTCATGTTGGCACCGTCCATGTAGACGAGACCACCGTGCTCATGAACAAGGTCACAGACCTGCTTAATCTCGGGCTCGAAAACACCAAAGGTGGAAGGGTAGGTGACCATGATGGCGGCAAGCTCATCAGCATGCTTGACACACTTGGCCTTGAGATCCTCAATATCCAGGTTACCAGTCTTGCCATCACACTTGACAGTGACGACCTTCATACCAGCCATAGCCGCAGAGGCAGGGTTGGTACCGTGGGCAGAAACAGGGATCAGGCAGACCTTTCGCTTCTCGCCAGAACGAGCCTCGTGGTAGGCCTTGATGCAGCGAAGACCAGCAAACTCACCCTGAGCACCAGAGTTGGGCTGCAGAGTAGTAGCGTCCATACCAGTAATCTCGGACAAGTTCTTGGCGAGGGAGCTGATGAGGGCCTGGTAACCGGAAGCCTGCTCGACGGGGGCGAAGGGGTGGATGTTGTTGATACCAGGGTCGGAAACGGGCAGCATCTCGGTGGTGGCGTTGAGCTTCATGGTGCAAGAGCCCAGAGGGATCATAGAGTGGACAAGAGACACATCCTTGGACTGGAGGTGGTAGATGTATCGGAGGAGCTCGGTCTCGGTGTGGTACTGGTTGAAGACGGGCTGCTCGAGGTAGGCGGACTTTCGCTGGAGAGAAGCTGGGAGCTCATCGTTGAGGAACTTGCCCTTGTCGGACTCGAGAGCGGCCTTGAAGTCGGACTCGGAAACGCCAAAGATCTTGACAAGATTGCCGAGGCTCTCAAGGGTGACACCCTCGTGGAGAGAGAAGCCAACCTTGTCATCAGCGACACGGCGGAGGTTGATGTTCTGAGCATCAGCCTTCTCGTGAACCTTGGCAATAGCCTCAGGAGAACCCTTGAGAGTAACAGTGTCGAAGAGAACAGAGCCATCCTCGCGGAGACCTTGAGTGTGCAGCTGGAACTCGCCCTTCTCGAGGATGAGGCTCTGAGCGAGACGGGTCTTGCTCCAGATATCCTCAGCAATAGTCTTGAGACCCTTGGGACCGTGGTAGACAGCGTAGAAAGCAGACATGTTGGCGAGAAGAGCCTGGGCAGTGCAAATGTTGCTGGTAGCCTTTTCACGTCGAATGTGCTGCTCTCGAGTCTGGAGAGCAAGACGAAGAGCAGGCTTTCCGAGACGATCCTTGGAAACACCGACGAGACGACCGGGGATCTTGCGCTTGTACTTCTCGGAAGTGGCAAAGAAAGCAGCGTGGGGACCACCGTAGCCCAGAGGAACACCGAATCGCTGGGAGTTACCGATGGCGATATCGGCGCCAAAGTCTCCAGGGGGCTTGAGCATGGTAAGAGCGAGCAGGTCGGTAGAGGCGCTGAGGAGGGCCTTCTTCTCGTGGACGATGTCGGCAAGGGCCTGGTAATCGTGGACACCACCGTGGGTATCAGGGTACTGGATCAGGGTACCAATAAGGTCACCCTCGACTTCGCGGACGAGCTTGGAGTTGTCGGCAAGGACATCACCAATGACGAGCTTGATGTTGAAGCCCTCGGCTCGGGATTGCAGGACGGAGATGGTCTGGGGGTGGCAGTTCTCTGAGACAACAAAGGTCTTTTGGCCCTTACCCTTGGGGGCGTTGGCCATTGACATGGTCATGGCCTCGGCGGCGGCGGTCGCCTCGTCGAGAACAGAGGCATTGGCAATGTCAAGACCAGTCAAATCGGTGATAAGAGTCTGGAAGTTGAGGAGGGACTGGAGACGGCCCTGGCTGATCTCAGCTTGGTAGGGAGTGTAGCTGGTGTACCAAGCAGGGTTCTCAAGAACATTGCGCTGGATAACAGCAGGAACAAGAGTTCCGTAATAACCAGCACCAATAAAAGACTCGTAAACTTTGTTGTTCTTTGCGAGCTTTCGCATCTCTTGCTGGATGTAGTGCTCGGTGCGACCATTAGCAGGGACAGCAGACTCAGCGCCGCCCTCGTACCACTGCTCAACGAGGTTAAGACCCTTTTGCTTCCTCCTGACCTGCGGGGGGATAGTCTGTTCAAGGAACTCCTCCATGGAGCTCACTGGAGGGTCGAGCATCTTGAGCATCTCTGTTTGCTCGCTCGACTCGCTGCCGATGTGTCTCCTTGAGAAGAGCTCATGTTCTTGCAGTTTAGTGCTGCTCTGGGACTCGACAAAGCGAGGGGCCTGGGCGGTGGCTGTGACTGAGAATGTCCGTGATGAGACGCCATTGAGACGAATTGTTGGTGTGAGACGAGGTTGAAGAGTGATGGGGGAGCGACGAGACTGACGGGCGAGCCGTTGTCCGATACGAGTAGCAGACATCATGATGAAGATGTCACCTCTCAGTCCTGACCTATGATGATGGAGGGGAGAGAGTAAAAAAAGAAAGATGCTTGTTCCAAAATGTTATCAAAGAACAGCGTCGCTCACAAAGTTTTAAGGGTTTATCCATGATGGACAACGAGTGGCGTATCGGCCATGATGGTCCGATCTTGCAGCCGGTTTGCTTTCTTTCCTTTCTCCAAAAAGCCACGGCCGGGAAGAGGAAAGAAAAGGTACATCGAGGTACATGATCTTCATTCCCCAGTTCCAGAAGGTCTCTTTCTTTTTTAGTGGTGACTCGGTGAAGCGCGGCAACTAAAGATTACAAGCTAATGCGCGATAAAAGCCGTGATTGGTTCCTCTTGACTCAGTGAAACCCAGTGACTCGGTGAAAGATAAGTCGCTATTTTTGCCATGATGCTTATCTGCCCTGTCCAATTCACCGAGTCAACTGCCAAAACGGCTTAAAGCTACAGTGCATCTTCACTGAGTCAATGCACTATAAACTAGTAGAACTAATCAGGTGGTCGGCGCATAGAGCCGTGGGTCCTCAAACGCCAAGACGTTATCACCAACATGATGAATAGAGTACCTATCCTTCTTACTTCCTCGGTCTCGTAACCGAAACCTGGGGCCGATTCCGGAATGGTCTGGTTGTACAATGATAAGAAGCATAGACCGGCAGTCAAGCTGCACTGATACGTGTTCTAGAAGACTGTCATGCATCTTTGGCCTTGTGACAATTTTAGACTACCGTTGACTTTGACTTTGCACGGATTTCCGGTCAAAAACCCGGGGTTGCGTCGCCGGAATACATCTACTACTCCGATCCTGGTGCCTTACAGTAGCCACAATTGACCCCATGACGCTTATTCCATACAATGTATAGAGCAACATTTGACTGCAGTCTGCCTGTCTGTGTTTCGTGTTACAGATGACTTTAGCATGATCGTCATTGGTTTAGGTGTTACTATGTAGATAGAACTGATAAGGCTAATCTTTCACCGTGTTTATCTACAGCCAACAATGGGTTTCTTGTGATGATACCCTTGACAACCACCAAAATGACCAAAGAGAACAAATAAAAACATGAACTCTCCTTTGAACACGCAATGAAGCTTTCAAAAAGTAATTTATTGTAATTATCGAACACAGACTAAACAAAGAGAAGACCACTATGACTGAAAGACAGCACCTAGATAGTTTACTGTGTATGGAAAATATCGTTAGAACAAAGGAACTTCCGAGCCTGACTCATTGTAAAGAAATGTGTCTTGTTCAGAATCCTTTCAATAGTAAAAAATATTGTTATTCAGATCGTCAATGGAGTCGAGAAAGTACAAAATCAAGCAGAAGCCTACCTGGTCTGCGTTTCTCACTATCCCAAAAGCTTGATCATCAGATTTATCACTAACGATCTCAAACATGCTATCGAAAAACTACCAAGGAAACCCTCTCAGAGGTGCGCCTCTTTGCAAGAGACATTTCCAAGAACACGTCTTTGGCCAGACGTCAAAATCAAACTCGCCAACTCGCGTCCAACCAAGACGACTTGCAAAAGACAAACATCTCCTGACAAAAAGAGACACCAAGAAACGGTATTCAGACGAGGAGCTGTTCAGTTCAATCACGAAACGCAGAAAGACCGACAGCCCAGTCTCACAGAACAGGAAATGGAACTCATTTACCAGTTCACTCGAACGGCAGGTGAGTCAGATCGCCCTACAGGCTTCAGAGAAGGGTCCTCACAACTGTTCCCTTGGCCCAGTGCCATTGGAATGCCATATGTGCGTGTCACATTTTGCCGAGTTTATGGTTGAAAGGCTTGCCATCGTGAAGCCTGTAGCGCCAGTTGCTAATATGGCCACTGTTGGAAAGGTCTTGAAACTCAACTCTAGGATGGATTTCGGAGAGGGAGAAATGATCACATTTCAATGGGAGGGCTTGTCGTATGTCATTGATGCTTGTAGGACTCCCATGTTTATGATTCTATGAACAAGGGTGATCTTCTTCCAGGACTTGACGAAGACTCGATTTGCAGACCATGGTGGAAACTTTAGAGTAAGAAACGTGGCTAAGAATTTAAGCACAATCGAATCAACGCAACTTCAATACTCTGCATGACGAGGAGAAAGAGATAAAATGCCCAAGTGAAAGTAGTCAATTATGAAAATGTAGTGTCAAACCCTCTTCCAACCCTTAGCCGTTCCTCCTTGTGAGCGCTTTTCAACAAAGAAATTACTTTGACGTAGCCTAGAAAGGATGCTACCATTGTATAGCCACTCGTATTCTAACCGCATAACATGGGTAATGCTCTGGTACGATAGAAACTTGCAATCGAAAAAGATTCTTGGCAGTGGGTTGTATGCCGTTGGCCGACATCCACACGTGGTTGCCTGACATTTTGGCAGCTCGCCTGCGATTGGGTCAGACGGCATTGTTTGTGGGCGCAGTCCAGGAACGTCGCTTATAATACTCCAGCGGAGTGCTGAGAAGATTCAGCACAGTCTTTGGCACAGGAAATGAACTACAGCGGCGCAAACGGCCTTGAATTCGGGGCGGGCAATGCCAACATTGACCCAGCTGTGTTGAGGGGTAAGCAACAAGCCCTTGGAAAACTGGCAAGGTCGTCCTCATATTAACTGTCCTCCAAGAACTGCCGGAAGGATGCAAGGTCACAACCATCGAGAACCATGGCGTAAGCTTCTGGGCGAAGACGGGTCGCATCGATGTTTTGCTCAATGACGGTACACCAAAGTGCTTCTTCATCAAGATCATGTCGAAAGAATTAGGGATGAATATGACCAGGGGGGAGTTCCATTCCATGAGAGCGATACATGACGTTCTGCCAGAATTTGTCCCAAGGCCCATCGCTTGCGGCACCTACGAGACAACAACAGACACCCACTTCTTCCTCTGCGAATTTCGAGAAATGGCTGAGGATATGCCTGACCCTCACAACTTTGCTGCTCTTCTGTCAACGCTGCACCAGAAAAGTATATCACCTACCGGCAAGTTCGGGTTCCATATCACCACCTATGCAGGAAACCTACCCCAGTTCGTGGAGTGGGAAGATAGGTGGGAGACGTTCTTCGCCAAGTCCATGAGGCAGGCACTTGACCTGGAGATTGAAAGAAAAGGGCCCAGTGAGGAGCTTGAGATTCTCTCAAGAGCTCTGTTCGAAAAGGTCATCCCGAGGCTCCTGAGGCCTCTCGAGAGTGACGGTCGAACAGTGAAACCTTCATTGGTTCATGGAGACCTTTGGTACGCAAACTCAGGGATTGATGTAGACAACGATCAGCCTCTTGTCTTTGATGCGTGCTGCTTCTTTGCACACAACGAATGTACGTTCTCCTATTGCACACTTACAGTTACCCGTGCTAACCAGCTCGAATTTGAAGATGAGTTTGGCCAGTGGCGACCAGCTTGCAATAGATTCGGAGATGAGTACGTAGCTGCCTACAACACATTCGCCCAGATCTCGCCGCCTGAAGAGGATTTTGAAGGTCGTTTAGACCTCTATAGACTGTGAGACATTCAGAAACTCTTTTCCTTCATGATCTGCGCAGCTGACATCAAGCTAGGAGATTTGACACACATGTATCAGCCCTATTTGTCGATAACGAGACACTTCGCACACAGTGAGGCTATTCTTATTCTACGGTCTAGTTCGGTGGCTAATGAGTTTAATAGGGTCCTTGACGTTATGAAAGATTTGGTCCAGAGATATGGTTAGTGGACGAGTAGCAGCCGTATTATGCGCTTTTGGTAGATAGGCGGCACGGCTTGATGCTACTCAGCTTTGATTTCCGCGTTATTTAGCTTAAGATACAGGCTACTTACATAGGTAGGAGAAGGACCAATTTAAGTCATAGTCGAAAGAAGCTTAGTGATGTCAAGTCTCTAACAAAGGTGCTTCAATTAGTTCACGTCTACCGAACGCAATATCTTCCAAGAAAAGAATGCAAACAATCCTTGGACGGCCACTCATCATAGCGTCCTAAATACTTTTACAGACAGTCGAGAAGCCTATGAATTGCTGAGAAACTTGGCTCATAGATTTGCCTTGTTCTAAATGGCACGTGTGCTACGATTATCCTGTAAATAGTAACTCAATGACAGCCTTCCATTGATCACACTCTTAATGGCTCCGTTATAGGGATAAATGCCCCCTTAACGAGGACTAAAACGTTTGATGATAATAAATTAAAACTGAATAATTAGAACCGAGGTTAAGATTAAGTCACGCTACAGCCTGATTTCCCCCACCGTCACCCCGAGGCCCTCATGGCTCACTTGCATATGCTGTGTCACCCCTTAATTGTTGGTTATTTGTCTGGAAATGTGCGGCTCAAATGTCATAACACCCATCACCAATGTACACATGTAGAAAGCTGGGTAGTGTGCATAAAGCGCAACTTTATAAATGAGTTCTAGACGACAGATGTAACACCCTTCTTTGCCATGCCATAACTGAGGCTCAAGATATCCGACACCATTCAAATATTTCTATCGATCAGTCTTATAAACGTACGTTATCCTTCATTCTACATCGCACCATCACCACCCATGTTGCCAGTCAAAGATGTGTCTACTTGATGGCCAGAGCGGCCAGAAATTTTCTCTGATCCCAAATCCGATGTCAATTGATGACCTGTTTGTGGCCGAGTTTGATGATTAGGAAACCAAGACACACCAGAAAACGTTCCTCTAGATGATAAAAAAAGATGACGTTTTTTTTGGACGGGCTACAACAGATGGGGAGATGTCTCTCAGAGACTACATCAGAGGTCTTCAACCTGTCCCCGATGAGGGTTTGTTTCCTCAAAATCCGGCGGACACTGAACTGTCCATCGGTGAAGGCGACTACGACGAAAACTTATGCTTTTATAAACGACCTGGCCTCTTTCACTTCGAGCCCGGGAGAGTACGAGCACACCAACATTGGTTCTTGACGAGATTTATGATGGAGAGTCTTGACAAAAATCCCTACCCAAGCATCATCCACTATAAAGGATATTGCGTTAAGCGTGGCCGTATCACTGGAATCGTTCTTGACAAGTATCAAATGATCATGGAGTAATTCAGAGAAAGCCCATGATTAAAGGACATTGACCTCGGCTCATTCCTATCAACTATGCAACTGGTGGTGGACCATCTGCGCGCTCTTGGACTTGCGCACAACGACAACAACCGGGAAAAATCATGACGAGAAATACAAATAATTCTGTGCTGATTGACTTTGAATCGTGCCAGTTCTTTGGCAAGTTATTGTAGGCTATTGGCACGCCATGTGGGCTTTCTGGAGGTTTTTGGACGTCGGAGAAGAAGCACGATGTGTTTGCGATGGGTAAGCTGAGGCAGTGACTGAGCGACACCGAGTCAGAGAAGTCAAATGTACTGGTAAAGTCAGCTTTGGAGCTGTTGCTTATTGACAACGTCCATCAACTAACGCTGCTATCTTTCCTCGCCTCGAGCTGTTTTATAGCTGCACTTGTAATCACCTGGCTATCATGACAGCATGTGACATAGCTATCCGTTGTTTGCATACAAGTTCCATATCAACTGCCGAATATTGATTGTTCTTTTGGAGGGTGGCAAAGAAGCGTTAATATTGCGATCCAATGATAAGACGTCGCTGGGGTGGATGGTGTTAGTGGCAATCACTTTGGCTATAACCTACAGACCAAGTCTTGATGATGGCCAGAAGATCAAACAAAGATAGGATGAGGATCTCGTTACTCTGTCATCAATTATTAGACAAAAACATTTGGATACCTATCATATTGACTGTCTTTGTTGGTAAATGTATATGTCTAGATATCTCGAATCTTCAATAACACTACCGCGATACCCTATCCCTGTCCCTGTCCTTGTCTCAAATCTCGAACCATCCATCGTGGATCATCACGCGGAATTCTAAACCAACCGCCAAAATAACTCATGCCAGAACCCCACTACTCAAGCTCAGATCGCCAACCAGATTCCACCATGACACTAGGACCCCTCATTGTACAGGGATCATCAACGCACAAAGGCCGCAACTATCTTGTATATAAGACCCTGCATGATCCAGATCAAAGGACAATTCTTTTTGTTCATCCTCATCTCCAACATCAACTACTATAACACCCTTTTTAAACAACTACCTACCTACCCACCAAACAATCTTCACAATGGCTGGCGACTGTGGCTGCTCTGGTGCCTCTTCTTGCAACTGCGGCTCTAGCTGTAAGTCAACAGACATGATCTTGCCGATGTCCAATACTAATTATATCTAGGCTCTTGCTCTGGCTGCGGCAAATAAACAACTTGATCCTTTGATCATTCGAATACAACAACTATCTCACGCCCAGGCTGGGGTTAAGATACATCCTTTTGACGACAAATCACGGACGGAGTTATGAAGGGCGGAGTTGAGGTCATGATGTGGTTGCGACATGCGGTTGGATAGCTAGCAGTTAAGCTCAATACTATCCTTGTTGTTCTGTTGAGTATTTCCTGATCACGTTTGCCTGTTACATGATGATGCATTTCCATGTTACAATGGACAGTAGCCCGGTGATGTACAGACTCTCCTCAAAGATTTATAACCACAAAACGTATACTTAGCACTAAGGTAGGACATTCCGATAAGGAGCCATCTCAGGATGAAGATGACCTTCGCTCTCCTCTACTGTTGATAGTTGTTATGTGTTGAGAAATCTCCACATTACGGCTATTTTCATGAAGTTGACTGGTGTCTGTACTTTAGTCTGTACGACTTCAATTCGTATAAACAGGCACTGCCACCGGATGATTCCTGCATAAACTTTGAGATAAAGTTGTCGGAGTGACTCATAACAGGATATTCAATGTTGGCGGGGGAATCATGAGTCAGCCATAAGGTTTATATCTCCTATATAATCTCATGCATTCCCCAGGATTTTCTGCCTCGCAATTCAGCCATCACCCACCTATCGGAATGAAAGGCAGCGAATCTCCTCCCGCTAGCCTGTCAACTCTACCGGTTGAGCTGGGCCATTACATCGCCCGCTTCCTAGCCAATCGCGACATCAAATCGCTACGCCTCACATCATCTTCACTACGCGCTCGCTTCACCTTGCGTTTAAAACGAGTCTTTATTTCGGCAAGCCCTCGTAACCTCAAGGTTGTCAAAGAAGTCGCAGACCATGAAGTCTTTCGCCATGGTGTGACCGAGATAATATGGGACGAGAGCGAGTTCCAGTATACAAGTAGTAAATTGAGGACGCGCGATTGGGATTGGGGGTATTATCTGGATTCGTGCCGTGAAGACATTTGCGAACTGGCCGGAGGCTGGACGAACGCCGATCTGACAGGTCGGCCGGATGATGCTACTCGTCAACTTGCGGCAGCCATGTCACGGGACGAGTGTGAACAACTCTATTCTGAGTTAGCGGACGAGGAAGAGTGTATACTCAAGTCTGGGGAGGATATCAAAGTATTTGAGTATGCCCTCGACAGATTTCCTCTGTTACGTCGGGTAACTATCTCGACCAAAGCTCATGGGAGATTGTTCATGCCCATGTACGAGACGCCCATGATTCGCTCGTTCCCGTATGGTTTCGTATATCATTTGCCAGATTTATCTGGTCAAAGTGTCTATGGCTATGATTCGAGCTTGCTGTGGGAAGATGAGCAATCTGGGAATAGACCAAAGTACACTGTCCACAGGCGCGGCGTCTGTAGCTCTCTGAGGATGCTTGCAAGACATGAAAGGCACAAGGTCTCCGAATTCATTATCGAAGATCTGACACGCATTAACTCAGTTTCCAAATTCGACAACAAAGGCTACGCACTTGCGGACTTGAAGTCACTCATTCAGAGGCCCGGCTTCAGTCGATTGCATCTATTTGCCGACGACCCAAAGGGGCACGAAATTTTGGAGAAGGTCGAAAATCTTCAGAGCCTTCGTATTTGCGGCCGGTGGAGCGATGCTTATTTGCAATTTCCAAGATGCGTGATGCAAAGCCTTCAAAACCTCGAGTTAGACAAACTCGAACTGGAAGCACATAACTTCATGACATTTGTAGGACCCTTGAATTCACTTCGTTCTCTGCAGCTGCGTTATGCTATCTTTTCGCGCCAGTACGGGGTTGAGGAGGAAACGGACCCGAACCCGACGGGAAATCCACACGAATTTCTCAATGCATTGAAAGAAAATGATTGGTGCAGTCGGTCTTCGCGGCCAAAGGTCACCATTGAGCTTGTCGATGGTTCCTGGTATGAAGGTCAGATGTTGAGACTTGACTCAGACGTCGACGAGTTTCTGTATGAGAATGGAGAAAATCCATTTGTGCCAGACAAGTTTGAGGTTTTTCGTGGGCATTCGCATTTCGTGTCTCAAGATATGGATAAGATATGCGAGGGTAAAGGAATTGAGGTGGATGAATATGATCCCGAGTATGAGCGACCGAATTTTGACGACGAGACACGAGAACGCCTGGGAATAGCCTCGACACACTACAGAAGGGATAAGCCCTGGGGTGATAGTGAATGGGGGCCTCAAACATGCCCCAAATTGGAAGAACAGGACACAAACCCTCACTCTGAAGGGCCACTTGAATTGGCGCAGACGTTTGGGGAGACTATGAGACTATCATGAGATGAAAAAAACAAATCACCAATGAAGACTTGGCATAATACTAGGATGCAATAAAAGACCCTGTGACTTGATGAAACAGCGATTTACCCTGTAGGTTGATTTGCGCACCGAGAACCTGATTCATGTGCACTACTTGAACCGAAGAGTTTAGCATGTGACAGAGACAATGACCCAAGGTTCAAGTCAGAAAATGGAATGGATGACTGCGCCAACCGAGAAAGCTCACGTGTGACTTTTTATGATTAATGTCTGTTTCTTTCAACTTTACCATACTCTTCCTTCTGTTGGGTTTATTTTCTGTCCTTTCTTTTATTTGTCTTGTTAGAGAATGACATGCATCTGACTGACCTAAAGTCGCGGGGCAGAAAAGCAAAGCAGAGCAACCACTACAATCCGGGGTAAACGCTGCCTGCTGCTGAATGACGTTGCCATTAAATCGTGGCTTACAAAGTCGCTGAAGAATCCTGGAAAACTTGTTGTCAAATGGCAGCTTTTGTAAGTTTTTATCTCTCAGGTCTATCCTTATCTACCTTTTTTACCCAAACATTCTATTTATTTATCTTCCTTTTGTTATATCTTTTGCTCGCGTGTCTTTATCCCCCAGACATCACTAAAAAGACGGGCAGCCGCTAAAAAGTGGCGCCCCATGACATAACTTACCCCATCTCCCTCCACTCCATGACCTTGTCTTGGTCTTACCTTTTTGCGACCCTCGACTTGACCCTCTGACGTCGCGACGCGGCAGTTCAGCTTAGTCCAGCTCAGAAAGGGTAAATTGCCCTGCAACATATCTCGATATACTCATAAACCAGCTCCATCATTAATACACCGCTTGTTTATTGACCGCAAACTTTCTTCCAGGATACCCCGTGGCTGTCGCATCTTGCACCGTCACCCATGTCTTCCCGCGACGATGCGTCTCACGGCGCATCACCTCCCTCCTACGAACCCTCATCTTCAACTACCGGCGCACCCCCGACCTACGCCAGCTTCTCCCCCGTGACACTCTCTTCGAATACTCCCTCCCGATCCTCACGACGATCGACTATTCTCGTCCACCAAAAGAGCCCCCTGCTCCTCGCTACTCCTCCTCAAATCACCCGCGCTCTCGCCTACAGCCACCCTTTCCTCCTTCCCTTGAATACACTTGCCGGACTCCTCACTTGGAGTACTGGAGATCCGTGGCAAAGTTTCCTATTATTGTGCTTCTTCTGGGCGGTTGTTTTGTATGGCGATGTAGTAATAACGTGGGCCGGTCCAGTCCTGGTCGGAGTGGCCCTCATTGCCGGCATGTACGGCCGGAGATACAGTCCCCTCAGTAGCAGTGGGTGGACTGAGTCCCGGGGTCAGAATGCTGGTACCAAGGGAGCAAACCAAACCAACGGCGAGAGCAGCCAACAGAACGGCAAAGCAAACGCCGGCGAGAAACAGTCGAAACATGTTAGAGGAAATTCCGAGGTCACCAACACTAAACATCAAAAGACACTAGACGAGATCGTCGAGACTCTTAAACAGCTTACAGGAAGATGTAATGTTCTCATGGAGCCTTTGCTCGACATGACGGATTTTCTAAGCACTCAAACAACCGCAATCAGTGCTACCACACGACCAGCGCTGACTGTCATCTTCATGCGACTGCTTATCATCACGCCCATATGGATTGCGCTTACTGTTCCGCCGTGGAGAGTCGTCACCACCAGACGTGTAATACTAGTGGCTGGAACTATCATTCTGACTTGGCATGCAAGGGTTCTCCGAGTATCGCGGGCCATTCTCTGGAGAAGCTCCACAGTTCGGAGACTTGCTGCCGGCATTACCGGTCTCCAATTTGACACTCCCGAACAACCCTTCCGAAAGGACTTGGCCCAAGCCTCAAAGAAGGGCACGGAACGTGTTGCCCAGCAAGGAGATTCAGAACTTACCAAGGCACTTGGGAAAGCGACAAATTTCCAAACCAACCGTAGGAACGTTACAGGAAAGACCGCAGGTGTTAAGTTCACATTCATCATATACGAGAACCAAAGACGATGGATCGGTTTGGGCTGGACTAACAATTTATTTGCATATGAACGAGCTGCATGGACAGATGACCACAACAACTCGGTGCCAGCCAAAGATGACTTTGAACTACCAGATGTATCAGACGGAAGCCAAATGGAGTGGAGATGGGTTCCTGGGAGTCGCTGGCGTGTTGATGGCGTATCTGATGAGAGTGGCCCAATAGACTATGATGGGAACGAAGGGAAGAACGGATGGATCTTTTATGATAACAAGGTAAGAAAGCACACTGGAGCTATGATATTCTGTTGCTAACATTTTCAGTGGCAACACGGCCAAAGAGGTTCAGATGGCTGGGGTCGATGGACCAGACGAAGAAAGTGGTACCGCGATGCGGAGCTCGTCGAAGTCGATCAGAAGCAAGACTCCAAGGAAGCTTCAAAAGACAAGGAATCTCCAGCAGTAACGAAACTACGATCTCAACCATACGCCAGTAACGAAGCAATGGTATCGACACGAAGCGCTGAGGCACAAGGAGAGGACACCAGTAACGATGACGCAAGCTCCAAAGCAGCAGACGATTCCTTGTCAGTACACTCGACATCCTCAAAATCTTTTCTTCGGTCGCCTTTTTTGCGAAAACGAGCCACTGACCGACCTGGAGCGGATAATAAGGAACGCACCAGACGAGATAGTAGAACCAGTAGGACGAGCAGCCTGTACAACGACGATGACGCCGACGCTTTAGGTGCGGAGCTGGCCTTGGAGATTCAGAAACAAGGTAGGCCTGGAGGACAATGGGGTATCGGCGACGAGGCACGAATGAGTCTTGAGTAACGGGGTACTTTGTACGGCGATGCTGCATATCGAGATTATAGGCGTTTGATGGGATGGGATTAAAGACGGGAATTGGTAACCCGTGGATAGTTTGTGGGATGGCGCATGGTTGATCGAATATTCTATGTGGGAATAAGGAACGAGGCTTATGATACCAACTACTTTAGTCAATCGAGAGCAAACAAAGAAATGTGTCCCCTTGCAGCCACTTGGATGATGGAGTCGCCCTCGGCAGTTTGATCCGATGTCGATACTTGATCTGGAACAAAGAACGATTTTGGTGACACTTGACGTTAGCGTTGTAAGGATACACAAGAGTTAAAAAAGGTTGTCACACTTGTTTTGGTTAATCAGGTTGTCATAGTGGATTGGTCGCGATGGTCCTTTTGAGGTTGTGCTGGTGTCGGTCGTCGCCAGTGCCTACCACTGTCAACTTTTGAACTCTTCATTATCCTCACCTCGTCACCTGTAATTCTTTTATTTCTTTTCTTCCGCATTTTAGATAAATATTCTTCTTCATTCACACTCTTTTTAATCCTCATCGTCCTTTACATCATGGAGCTTCCACTACCTCGAGACGCCGCCCGAACTCTTGGAAAGAAGAGAAGCAGTCGCTCAAACGCCCTCACTCTATCCCTCTCCCCCGAACGCGCTCAACATCAACATCACCCTCAACGAAGCATAACATCTCCCGCCAAACCCTCCTCTGCAACACGCTCAACGCATTCAAGCCTCTTCTCTCCAGACCTTTTACCTCGAAGCGCATCAACAGCTCCTCACCATCCCCAACATCACCGCAATGTCTCTATATCTCGTCCATCACCTAGTTCCATCGACTATGGCTCCATGCACTCCGAAGCACGAACAGAATCCGCCCTGACTATCCGTCCTCCCACAACCACCCTCGATAGAGGAGGATCGCCGCCCCTGACGCCGTTCCCGCCATGGGTCAGCGAGGAAGAAGACGAAGGCAATGAAGAGTGCGAGAACCGCACCTGGGAGAATTCTACGACAAAGAGGCATAGTTGCGATGGTGGACATGTGCCAGTGACGATACTGCGCGTCGAGGGGAAGTGGGTGGTCAGTTCTGTCATACATGGTCTCGTGCTTGCGTTACAGTTTGCTGTGACACTTGGTGTTTTTAGCGCTTTGATGTGGATTACCGTTTGGAAGGAGAATGAGCCTGGTAACGACTTTGACAATTGGTCAGTATACTTCTCTTCCTAAGATATCACCCCTTTCTAACATTTATAGGCTTTGGAAATTCGCGGACCCGAGTCTTGTCATCGTTCTCCTCCTCTGCGCAACAAGCCTCATCATCCACGAGATGAAACTACTGTCATCTGTAGCTCTTCTCTACATCGAATCTCTCATCCTCGTAGCTACCACTGTGGCGAGTTTCGTTCTCTGGACGCGGTGCTTCCAGGAGGAGAGCCGCAGTGTAAAGGGTGTGCTGATGGGAAGTAATGTGTTGATGTGGGGTCTTGCGTTCTTTGGATTCGTCAGAGCTGTTGTCATTTGGAAGGTTGATGCGAATGAAGGGGATGTTGATCAGGAGAGGGCGGTTATGTACGGGACGTTTGTTCCGTGGGATGAGAGACGGGAGTCTTTGTAGGATAGGACATCCCGTTTCTCTAGACAGCTATAGATCATGGAGGTCTGCCAGAGCTGGCCTATACGGCCATGAGTGATGCCTATAATACAAAGGGAATATTGGACGATGAAACAAGGAATGAAACACAGTTCTTTGACCTTTATCACTTTCGAGAAAGATGTCTGCGTGATCTGTTGATTATTGCAATGGTTGCCTTGAAATGATAAGCCATATTGGCGGACTCTTGTCAAGATACCTTTTGCATATCACGTTGTATCTTGTGTTCCAACTCAACAGGTCACAATATATTGCACATAGCCGAGACAATCGAGACCTATCCTCTGCACCTTTGTGGCCGCATACAGAACTTTCGGCTCTGAATTTCAACATAATCTCACAGAAACAGGGTATCAGAAGCCAGTGTTGATATTTCGCTTCTATACTCTAATGCGAGCGGTTGTTGAAACCGTGAACGGCACAGCAACCCTCCCAGGTTATCTTTTCTGTATAAGTGCTTGCGTTAAAATCGTCGTTGTAACTGAATCCGAGATGTCAGTTTGCCAGAAAACTTATATAAATTGGCTTGAGGCTGAAAGATTTGGCCCCCATGCCGGGATGAAGAACAAGGGTTCAAATAAGGCTCGGGTTCGTAGATGACCTGAGAGGGTGGTATAATAACCGGAGAGGTGCCCCCTTAGCGTAGTGAGAAGGTGCCCCTGCAAGCGTATTTAATGCGGGTCATTTTGAAGTCAACCCGGAAGGTGCTCCAAGGGCTTCTGATTGGATCGCCCCAAGTTCAAGTGGAGCACTGTCCGACTTGAAGTCTTCGTATAATAAGATAGATCTTGAAATAAACTTACTATCAGATTTAGATTCGCCTAGTCATCACATCAGTGATACATACATCACTGATATATCAGTATGACATTTAATCAGCTATTTTACCCAGTTCTGAGCCTCAGCAATGGAAGGTGCTTCGTGAAAACACGTGACGTTTATGAGCTGACCACCTTCCGGGTTGACTTCAAAATGACCCGCATTATATGCTTGCAGGGGCACCTTCTCACTACGCTAAGGGGGCACCTCTCCAGTTATCCTACAGAGTACAATACCACTCTAAGTTGACCTGAGAGGTGCCCCTGATAGCGCAAAAATAAGTGGGTATTCTGCCGCGAACATGAGATGTGATTGGAGAAGGTCAAGGGGAACGATACATCAAGAAAAGCTGAACTGAGAGCCCCCACTCCTTGAACCAATCGGTTAACATAACGCTGACCCACCACATCTCAGGTCAACAGTAAAATTACCCACTTATTATTACACTATCAGGGGCACCTCTCAGGTTAACTTTGGACCTACACATAAGGCTCTGGCTGACCCCGGAATTATTTTAAAGACTGGCCCATGGTTGGGATAAGATGTAAGAATTGGCCCCCAGATTCTTCCGGGGGTTCTCTTATACGACAAAATTAATGAGAAATCAGGCTCGCAATTGACCCACAGAAAGTACATCAGTTGTTGTAGATGAATATGTATTGTACATTTTTGAGGAATATTTCGGAATCAATGTCGTACTGCAAAGGAAAGCAACCTGAATAAAAATAGAAAGTAAGACCTACCAGCCCTGCTTGAATGGATTTGGAAGAGTTGCATAGAATGGATGTGGTGTTGCCTTATGAACAGACAGCCTGAAATTAAGCCAGTATGTAGTACTGTTCTTGACACATCATCAAGTCTTGATCAGAATAGTTTAATCGCCACTTGTTATTGTGCGATACTTAGATCAATGATTTATAGTCCCTGGGGTCTCGCAAAAGACGTGCCTTCATCATGGATCCAAAAGACCAGGCCTCGCCTGACTGCTGGGATAGGTAATTTAACTATAGTATAGATACCCGAGTCTTAACTGTAGTATCTTACACTTGCCAAAGGTGCAAAATGAACAAGAATGTTCCATCACTTAGTAAAAAGGCAAGGTGTATGAGGTCGCTATCCCGGTGTGTTGGCGAGACGCGGCCAGCCCCCAACACATTTCAGTGACAAAACATAACTGTAGACTGCTGCACGGTATGGCGACTAAGCAATTCCAAAGCACCTACACACCTACCTGTGAAGCTGATGGCGTGCCAGGTTTTGTAATGCCTGTACTGGTGTGGTCGTGAGTACGTAGACATACTGGAGTGGCACATGTGTGGTCTCCGTTACTTCTTCCCGGAGTGACGGGTAGGCCTGCTACTCTTATATATTACACTCCGCTCTCCCTTCCCACGTCATGGACTTAATCCCGTCCATTATCCTGCAGTGCATTTTAATCTTTCAGAAGAAAAACAACAATGACGATATTACCACAGAAGTACAACAGTAATTAGCTGTTGCGTTATTTCCAGCATGAGCTTCGCGCAGCCAACCAAAAAGTCATTCTCTTCAACGGCCGACTTCAGCAATCAGTCTTATGGGATGCCTTATTTCGTCGATGTTGATGTGCTGGCTATGAATGTAAGCGGTGTTACCAGGAAGCCGATAGCCTCTAAGCCTGAGGCAAGCAATCCCCGAAGTATCGCTCCCAACTACGAGCTAGAGGGTCCCAAGCCAAAGATAACTCAATAGAATACGTTACCCGCCATATCCAAGTGCATCGACCATGGTATTTCACATCGAGATTCAGTATATTATTACCTTTGCTAGCATTATCATTGCAGGGCCCACCACTTCATCCGCGAACACAAAGCTTGAAACCCAACCCAGCTGCATTCCTACAAAGCTTCCAGTTTCCTTCAATTCAACGCTTCAACATTGAATCAGAGAACCCCTCTCCTCAAACTGACAGAGTTCCAAGCACGGATTGCTTTGACTCCGAGGGTCAGAGGGATGTGAAAAGTCCACTTTGAAGAAGCATGCTTTCCATACTCAACTACAACAGGAGCCAATCGCGATTCATTTAACATGCTCTTTCTCCATCTGTGGAAGCGAACTTCCACGAGCGCGTCTTGGATTGCTGAGAGCAATACTACCATCAGCTCGTCCCGCAGGCCCCTGAGGCATTCGACGATATACAGGCCAGGTTCCAGAGAATTCAGGACGCCCTATCCTCTACGCCAAAAGTGATGTGGAATGTCCAAGAGCTCTTTAAGTACCTGACGAAAACCGTCACCAAGATACTTAAAACACAGTCTGTTTATGTGTATGTTGATGGCATCGACCACTCAGGAGAAGCGGTAGCCAAACTCGTCCAAGACCCCTCAAAACTTCTCGAAACGTCTCAACCAAACCCCTCAACCAAGAAGCCCAATGTGACACATGGGCTCAAGGTCATCTTTTCCAGTACAATCGTCCCTGCCAAAGAGCCGTTCCCACAATCATACATCAACGTGGATGAGAAGAATAGGCCAAGCCTGAAACAGTTCCTCGAGGAACAACTCTCTACTGCTGACTACATCAGTCAAATCTCGTTCTGTCAAAGTATGGCTCATTATTTATCTCTACACGCTTGATTATTCACCACATCAAGCCATTCCACCCTCCTCAGTCTATCGTTGGAGACCCAGTGCATACAACCTTTAACATGGAATCAGGAAGTCTTACTGGACAACAGCGAGTGCCGATTAGCCATAGAAGCAGTTGGGATATGTATACTGCACTTTCGGCAAGCTCCTCAGCCTCAGCACAGGCAACTCCAACCGAAGCAAAAAAGCCCATATATGCCGTATCCCGGCGCATCTCAGCAAGACCCTGGGGAAGATTCTTTGAAGCCTTTCCAGTCTTTCCAGCCAAATACATCCCCTGGAAGTCCTTTGAATACAATACTACAGCCCAGAAGTCTGCCTGGTGATAGATATTCCTTGTCGTCACATAGTTCCTACATTCATAGACAGACCTCGGCAGACCAAGTGACTCAGCAAGAAACTGCTCAGGGTTATCAACCATTCAGCGTGAACCCTCAAAAACCCAGCATGTTACCGTCTCAACCTCAGGCACCCGAAATTAAGCCCTTTGATTCATCGGTCAAACTCGTTTCTCTCCCGAGCATTGAACGCAAGCCTATCGGGGCTCAATCAGGTCAGCCAGAACAGCCAGTAACTGCCGCGCCTGTTAAGTCATCACCCCCTAACCATTTGCAAGCCTCTCAGTCTCCTGTCGGAATAGCACAAACAACGCATGAATAGTCGCAAGTTCAAAATGGTGTGGTTTCGCCGCTATCTATCATCCCCCAAGCAGCTCCAGGTAAACGATCAACTACGCCTGGTATATCTCAGAACTCGATCACAGCGCGGCATAGCACCCCAACTCACGATGTAGTTACATCTGCGAGACCCGTTCTGGCTCTGGCTCAGACGCCTCCTTCCAAAGCATCCCCATCATCAAAGCCTATTGCAGTTCAGAAGTCTACTTCGACTCAGAAGCCTGTTCTAGGCCAAACCCAACAGTCTCAGAAGCCTGTCCCATCTCAGCAGACCTTGGCGGCTCCAAAGTCGTCTACACAACAACCCGCAATAATTCAGAAACCTGTCACGACTCGACCTTCTTCACAGAAGCCCGCCACAGCCGAACAGCCTGATTCTATCGCCAAGCTTTCTCCGACCCAGAAGCCAGCTCCCACGTAACAGGTTACTCCAGACGAGAAGAAGCCTGACCCATCCGGTCCAGTAACGGCACCAGGAAAAACTACCTTGATTCACAAATCCGACTTACCTGTCCACATGAAGTCAACTCCGTCACCTGCTCATCCTTCCGAATACTTGTCGCAGGTCCAGTCTACTAGCGGGCAGCGGTCACTTGATACATATACACAGAGTCAAGATATAAAGCATACCAGCTTTGGGAATTCTTCTGGGGGCAAAGTTGCAGCAGTAGCGGGTAGTGGAGTTTTAGCCGGTGCCGCTGGGGATACTTCCTTTCCAACTATGTTCAGGAACATTATCAGTATAAGTCGAACTCCATCAACAATGAGGGTTTCAGCTTGGATAACGGACACTACCACCCTGTTACACCTACGACTTATACGAAAACCTACTACCAGGCACACCAGGAGAACCATCTGAGCACTCGGAAGAATATTCGGAAGCAGAAGAGTCTCAATATTGCGACAAGTCAGACGATAAGAGCGAAGACAATGATTCAATCTCTTTCATTGTAGAAGCTTCAGAAGCGGATCATTTTGACGATCAAGTTTTGTCAGATGATGACGATGACGATCCTTGATCTTGATGGAGTTGGTTCTGATAGGGATTAGATCGAAGATGACGTTGAGAGTTTGGACTTTGATCAAGAAGGATCAGACATCTCAGACGTCGCTACTGACTTTGCGGGTGACGACGACGTAGGCGATTTCATTAACGATATTATCAATGATCACGACGACGATGGTGATGTTTCAGACGAGGACACGAATCTTGGCGGTATGTAGGCAGAGTCAGGCAGTGGTCTTGATACCGACCCAGGTCAAGACGATTCTGATTCTGACGGAGTTAGGGGACAAGACGCCGATTCGGATGAAGAAATTGGCAACTACCCAAAGAATAATTTGTTGGTCCCGCTACGATGTCAACGAGTTGACAATATGCCAGTGAGAAAATTGAACAGATATATAAGTCTTGAGACTGGGACGCACAAGAGGAGAAAATAGCGTGTCATTTATGGGATCTGACTGGAATTTTGGGTTATTTATTCTTATACATTTGACACATTGACGTCAACTTCTCCGTTACTCTCCAGTTATGTTTATTTGCTGAGCATGAATTTCCTAATGATTTATACCGATTCATCATTTATTCCACACAAAGATTCCAAGTTACGACCACCACTGATACAGTATCACCCTATACGTGCGTGATGACTCACGCCGAACAAAGAGCTTCCCCAATGGAGGTAGGTTGAAGCTATCCCAGGCCGGCCACAAACACGCAAAATGTCCAGGACCAATGTTCATATGGCGGGAAGTTCACAGCACAAATACAGGTAGAATATATGATGCAACGACCAAATTATTTCGTCTGTTACTGAATTTCAATAGAGATTCCTGCGACCCCATAGTTAGTCTATCGATCCATACCGAGAGAGACTAACCCCCACGGGGCTATGAAGAAGTGGAATCGTGGTCCACTATCATGCACTCTCACAAGAACTAATGCCTCAACTACGATGAAGTCTATTTCTCATAATTATCCACCAAAATCATAAATACGCCCTTCGTTCTCATCTCATCTTATTGTTACTATCATCAATTACTCATAACTTCATCACAAAATGGCTACCCAGGAAGATATCCGCGTCAAAGTCATCACGAACCCAGATGACTTTGAAGGCTGTTTCAGAGCTCAAGCCAACGCCTTTGGCCATCAAACCAACGATGCAATCTGGATCGCTTTCAACCCAGGCTGGGATACACCCGAAGGCGCAAATGCTGGCGTTCAACGTCTAGTCAGCCGTTTCAACTCTGTTTCTAAAAACCGGGACGGAAAGCCAAACACTGTCTTTATTAAAGCTACCGTCAACGGCGCCATCGCCGGAATGGCAATCTGGCATCAGGCTTCTGTTGTCGAAGGCTGGGGCGATGCGCCTGGTGATATCACAAAGGGCACTTTTCTCGAGGATCTATACCCTGGGAATAAAACTGAACAGAAGTTCCTTGCACAGGCGGATAAATCGCTTTTTAAGCGTCGAGGCGAGATTATCAGGGAGAAAGCTACGGCTTCACCTCCGGCGGTCTTTGTTATGGATATTTGCGCTGTTGATCCCAAGTTCCAGAGAAGGGGTCTTGCGAGGAGGTTAGTTCAGTGGGGTTTGGATGAGGCTGTGGAAAGAGGCAATATCGAGTGTGTTACTGAGGGATCAAGTATGGGACGTTTGGTGTATATGCAGCAAGGCTTTAAAGCGGATGGTGAGGAAACGGTTTATGAGATGGATGATGAGTTCAAGGATAGGGAGATGCCGTCTAATCTTGTTCTAAGAACTGGCGGGCAATAGACATGTACAAATCTTTGTAAGTTGGTTCCAATTTGCGGCTCGTTAAGCTATCAACAACAATTTTATAGATCCCTTATAGGAGGTGGGACTTTACCTTCAACCCCTCGGGAATCTTCCAGTGGTTCTTAACACCACCCCAACTCTCCTCATTATATCCTTCTTGTACCTTCTGACACGTGCTCAATCCCCATTTCGTCACACCAACCATCAAACAACTCTCAAACATGAACGCACAACTTCCTCCTCCAACCTTGACAGGCTTGAGTTCTGCATTACGCGCACCCTCGTAGCTCTCGGCATCAGGACCGTGGCCGCTCATGACATTATGCAGACTAGCACCGCCAGGCACGAAACCTCCTGCGCCTCCCTTCTTCGCATCGTAGCCGCCTTGGATTAAGCCCATGAACTCGCTCATCGTGTTGCGGTGGTACCATGGTGGACGGAATGTATCTTCGCCGACGAGCCAGCGTGGAGGGAAGATAACAAAGTCTGCGACTGCTGTGCCGGGGGTGTTTGTCGGCGCTGAGAGAACGGTGAAGATGGAGGGGTCAGGGTGGTCGAAGGAGATACTGCCGATGGTGTTGAAGCGGCCAAGGTCGTACTTGTAAGGGTAATAGTTTCCATGCCATGCTACAACATCGAATGGTGTGTGCGCCTGCACCGTCTTGAAGAGGTTATTGTTGAACTTGACAGACACTGTATACTTGCTAGATCCATCCATGGCTGTCGCTCCAAAGTCCTCGCTGAAGCATGCAACAGGGGATTGGAAGTCTCGAGCGTTGGCTAGACCGTTGGAACCAATAGGGCCAAGCTCTGGAAGGTTGAAGTGGCCTTGGTATAGCTCAAGAGCGTAGCCTCGAGCTGGGCCGGAGGGAAGATGGACCTGATACTTGACACCTCGAGGAATGACGGCGATCTCCATAGGTCGAACGAGCAACCATCCAAATTCCGTACGGATATCAAGAGCGCCCTCTTGCGCAACGATGAGAAGATCACCATCGGCAGAGTAAAAAGCTGATTTCTCATCCATGCTCTTTCCTGCAGCGTAAATATACATACCCAAGCCCTCTTTCAGCGTAGGATCTCCCGCGCCGGCAACAAGTCTCAAACCAGTGACAAAGTCCAGGTCCTTGGCTTCATTATGATCAAAGGGATCCCATCGGAGCTGATTGGGGATATAGTGTAGTTTTCCATCCTCTGCGCCGTCGAGGGTCTTGTTGTCCTCGCTTGCAGCTTTTGTATCAGCTTGGTATGGGGGATGCGCGCAAGAGGGAAGGACTCTGTAGAGCCATGTTTGCTTGTTCTCATGTCGCGGGGCAGTGAATGCTGTTCCAGACAGCTTTTCTGCGTAGAGACCGTATGGTGGCTTCTGAGGAGAGTTATGGCCGATGGGCAATGCGCCCTCAACAGCTTCAGATCTGAAAGGATGTCAGTTGAGATTCATGAATGAGAGTTGACATGTGATACTCACTCTAAATGACAGTTGAAGCCATTCTGATAACGGTACTTCTCCTTGAGATCAAAGGTTGTGATGGGCATGATGACTGACTGAATGATATTGAGTTTTCAACTGAACAAGTTTGTGAGAGTGGGAATATGATGATTATAACTGTGTTTCGACGGCTTAAGCAAAAGCCCCCTTGTTTGAACGACGTATGACGCTCAGTAGCCGTGTAAGCCGGCGTTGAGAGCGTAATTCCGATTCCGCATGTCAATCATGTTGACGGCCCGACGTTAGCCGGAAATCATCGCGCTTTGATTCCGCTGAACTGAAAAGGCGAGGATGTTACAGGATGTTACCCTGAGGTTCCGTAACAGGCCATTTTATCGCATATGATCGGGAATCAACAAAGATTGATAACAAATCGCATTCTTATTGACTTCCTAAATTGAGTTGGTTAATAACAAATTGCTAACCCACGTAGTTCAAGGATTCAGGTACAAGTTTATCCAAGCTAACATCATTATCGCGGGGTAAGAGTGGTCATTGTGGGTCTGTGGGTGAACAGATGGGGTCGGAATCAACAGAACAATGACAAACACATGAGATATATGACAAATCATTTGGAGATGTATATTATGTAAAGGAACCATGATATCATGGATCCTTGGGACGCCGACCGAATCGACCAGCGATACAAAGAACTATGAGTAGAGGAGTACACCAGGCGATGCTCCCAGCAATCGCGCAGAATATGACCGGACCGAGAATATCTAGACGCAATATCCCGAGCGCCGACTCGCAACGAAACCAGCGAAACGAACAAGAATTATTGGAAGTATTGGAAGAGATATCATGGTTGCCAAGAGAAATTATTCCTCGTTCTTCTTGTTCTTCTTCTTCTTGCCGCCGGAGGGACCGTCCAATGTTGTGGACGTGGCCTGGGTCTGCAAGTGAACGATAAGTCGGGTCCATGACTCTTCCTTGTCCCACTCGAAACCAGCGAGGTAGGGCTTTTCGAGCTCATCGTCGGCCTGTGTATGTCAGTATGCGTTCATGTACAAGTGTAAAGTGTTCCAAACATACCCGCTTCTTGTACTGCTTGTGGATGGCATCAAGTGCGTCCTTGATTGTCACACCCTTGAGGTTTCGTGCTTGCACCTCCACTCCTAATGGGAAGTGGAGAGTGATTCTCTTGACGGGAGGTTTCGTAAGGTGAAGCTTAAGGATAGCAGGGTCTTCTACTGTGCTAGAGCTCTTGTTGATTTTCCTTTTGAACGGGTCAGTGGCTGTCTCAATGGATGACATCTTACGGGTGAAATGCGGGGTCGACGACGTCAAGGGTCAATGGCTTACCATCCAGTCTTTTGAGTCTCAATAGGGAGCTCGAGGTCAATACCCTCAGCCTCTGCAGCAATAAGTCAGTAAACAAGTATGATGGGCTTCTTCCCGATATCGGAAGGAGCTATGAGAGAACCATGTTGGACTTACCGAGGTCATTGACGTTGTAGACACCAGGTGCCGCTGCTGAGCTTTGTCGCCGTGTCTTCTTCTCCTCCTTGGGGGGTGAGCTTGAGAGACCTTGAACGGCTGAGTCGACCTTGGAGAGTTCTTCTGTCATGATGATTGGGTTTTGTGGTGAATTGATCGAATAGATCTGGTTACTAGCTGGTTCTGCTGGGATCAGAAATGTTAGTGATACTGGTAGGAATGATGGGCATTGTATAAAGGAAGGACCACAAACCTTTTGCGTGAAAGCAGAAGATTATAAGTGAAGTTGATTTGGTTTGAAGGTGTTGATGTGTGATGAGAGGGAAGGAGAAGGAAAGAGCAGATGGAGGGGAGGTGGTTGTTACTTATTGCAATCGCACCTGCCGCTCGGCGTCGTCCATCCCCGACGGGGAAGTGGTTTAGTTTACCTGAGGCAGAGGCAGGTACAGGTACAGCTTCACTTCACTTCACTTCACCTTGAATTACTGCAATGAGCTGTCGTCAGACTGGGCGGGGTAACCAACTGCTCATGTCTATGCCTACACCACACCCGCAAGACACGACCTAGTGGGGTATAACTAAAGTCTGCCGTGCCTGCAACCGTGCCTGCACCTCGCTCCGGTTTCTGTTTTTGTTTGATGTTGCAAAAGAAACACGCATTAGGTAGGGTCACTATAATACAGTACGATACAGTAGACTCATAGTGGATTATTGCACCACTCGTCGATGTTGAGGTCGTCGTTGGATAATCGCGTGACTTTGGCCTGACGGAAGGCGTGACGCCCCTGGCTCCAAGCTCAGCAGACCACACCTGTAGACGCAACGGGTCTAGTGCTGGCGCAACCAGGGACGCAGGCAAGTGGGAACCCGCTCTACGTACCGGTCTGGTACCCGCTTACCGACCAGTTCAAGTTAGATCAAGAGGACAGAATCTGGGGAAAGCTTGTCGATTTGATCCACTCTCGATTCGTTTATGGGCCCCCGGCAATCGAGTGAGGTGATTTAGTCAAGAGCAATTGCCAGTCGCCGAAGGCCGTTACAAGTCATCAGATCAGAGACATTGAGTCTTTGAGACTGCAAGAGTTAAAGACACATATTCTTAGTAAAGAGGGGGTATCGTGTGTGGTCGATCAGTCCAGACGAAACCAAGATGACCGATGACGAGGGATCGCCAGTTCTATCTTCCCCTCCTCCGTCCTCCCTCTATCCCATGTCCGTGTCCCCCGGAGGCTTCGGCTCGCGGATGCGTGCTTTGGCGCTCGTTGGCGTAACTCACCTGACAATTGATAGGATACATGCTAGGGTTGCAACTAAAGAGGGACTTTTAGAACAAACCATTAACTGCAATCAATCATAAACTCCTTCTTCCCCTCCTTAAAGAGCGCCCGCGTGAAACCTTGTGGTAGTTAACTGAGGGGAAGTGCTAGGTCGATTGGCTAGTCATGACTCTACACCCAGCCCAGTTTGATCGATCAATGATAGCCATTGGATGGTGTCAATTAGCCAGATGTTTTCAGGATGGCAGGAATGGATGGATTTCCCCTCTAGAGGTGGTGAGTACAGTAGGACTACATACTGTGATGTGTTTATCCTTTGGCTTGCATCGTACCATCGTCATGCTTCATTACCAGGATAAGACTGCCGTAATGGCGTGTGAATACCTGACTCTCTCCCAAGATGGACCATGACGCTGTCGGAAACAAGGAGGGTCACTCCCACATAAAGAGGGCATCGCATCTCGAGTACCCCCTTCTGCTCTTGGTTTGGTATATACAGCCATGAGTTTGGTGAGGCCTCATTACTGAGTTTCTGACTATCTCTCTTTCTTTATACTCTTTTTTCCTCTTATTGTTTCATTTTTGTATTATTTGTGATAGCTTCACTTTTTTATTATCTTCATATCTTATACCATCGTCAACATCCGATAGTGGGGTCGGCAACAGGCGACATCGAGTGGATCCCGTTGATCCCTGGTTTTTCGGGCTTCCTTCCTACTTCCCCTACGGGCCCAGGACAGGGCGTTTTAGCTAGAATGGACGCACGCACTGCAGAGTCAGCTCATTCGAAAGAGCATGCCACCTCTCAACCATCAACAGGCGAACACCGAACAAAGACTTAATTCAACAGTAGAACCAGACCACGATTGATCACGACAATGTCCCCTTGACTCACCTTTCGCCATGGCCTTTCTTTCATTTCCCTCCTTTCTCCAAGACAACCGAAACTCACTTTAGAGCGATACGAAGCAATGACACACGCCCAACGCATGAGAATGACTTTATTTCCAGGAACAGACCCCACGTCGTACACATTTGGACCTACGAAGCAATTAAGCTCTGATTAGACGCCGACTTTATACGCCACCTTTTCTACAACAATACCCAGGAATTACATCCAGTAAAGAATAATATCCAGCATTAGTTCACGTAACCTTCAACATAATTCCCCTACCCTCAACCCACGGATCCAGGATTGATTCAACCATAATACAGTAGGTATCGGGTTTTGGGATGTGAAAACTGACAATATCGTCTAGTTGTGCCAACCCAACCATACCAAAACCCTCCACCTCTGCTCGCTTCCACTGTGACGTCGATTCAATCAATCAATTCGCCTTTATACGAAAGATCCCAATTAGCATAGCCCGAGTTTAGTTTGTTAGCCACAGCCAGACTTCGTCTCAACTCGCCTTGTCCGTACAGCGACCAACAGTTACACAACGCGCGTCGCTCGTAAAACTTTTTTCGCCATCGTCGTCCCGATAACCCCGTCCCATTCGTTACAGGAAGTGAAGCCTAAGCAAGATTCTTTCCACATGCAAACTTAACACCATTTCCGATGCACACGTGATGGATGGATTGATGAATAAGCACGCCAATTTCGTATACGATTGTACAAGTGCCAATCGATGGCCAAGGCGGGGAAGATACCCTAGAGTGATGGGATGCGACAAGGAAGATTTAACACATAATTAATTCACGACGGAGGACAAGGTACGCGATTGACTATTAAAATGAAGCATTTACTAATTGATGATCATAGTTTGGGGATTTTGGGGGGGAAATGCACCGAGAAGGATGATCGGTTGGATAGTGAGGGGGACGTTATTGAACATCGCCGACAAATAAATCTCACCACTGCGCTTCAAAGCTGCCACGAAAAGAAACACGCAACACCAGACCCATCGAGTACATTTCCATACGTCAGCAAAAAATTGAAGAGCTATTTCGTGTTATGACCAAATCCGGATTCTATGAGACGCTCCAACTACACGGCAATCATGCCTCCAGCCAACAAAGGACCAGGTTGATGAGGTTATCTCAAAGAACACATACACCATGCGGGCAAATTATTATAACTTGTCATCATTGAATACTTCTCAATATAAACTGTTAAATGGGTATCATCTGACAAACTAATCGTTGTCTCATCTCGTAATGAACCTCCCTGCACATCTGCAACTATGACATCTGCGAATCTTGTCGAATATTACTTATAGGAAATCCATTTGCGATTGCAACACCCCCCAGCTGTCTCACCCAAGGTGCTCCGTCTCCTTCTGGTACAGGCCGATGCGACAGACTACATTCGACAAAAATTGACTCCTCCATGTACTGCCAATCTGCTACCTGAACCGCAGACTCGGAAGGAGAACCGGGAAGTGGTGAAGCACTGAGGACGGAACATGTCCATGCCATTTGTTGTAAGATCTCAATCATTGTATGCATCCACGCTGACACGGTGAGTCGTAAATAGCCGTCTTCGACCTCGACGTGTAGTAGACGCAGACCCGGACATAAGAAGGGGTTGTCGGTGCCGTCCCAGATAGACATGCCGTTAAACGCATCGCCGTCGCGACTCGACATCAAGGCCGCCTGGACAGCTTCTTGGATACATCCCAACAGGAGTTCACCACACTTGGGCCACTGCCTGGTCGCATATTCGGACACAGTTGTATAAACACAATCATTGGCTGTCCCAGTCATAGCCGTCAGAGAACCAATCTTGAACGATTGAGGATCGCCAACATCATGGAGTATACCGGGTAGCTGGCATTCGAACTTGAACTGAACAACATGGAAGCCGTCTACTGGCGGTCGAGAAGGAGTCCTGAAGAGAATATGCCAAAGAGCCGATTCCATCATGTGCATCTGTACATGGTGCGGTGAGATGAGTGTCTCTCGGATCTTAGTGATGAGATGTTTCGCAGAGTCTCCTGTCGTGACATATGTGTGTAGTGAGGCGGCAATCTCGTTGGGTGACCCCCTTGGCGAGCGAGCAGGATATTCTCTATCCCAGTAACTGCACAACAGCTGAAGCGCAATAGGAAGATCGATACCCCGCGCCATCTCTGACCAAGTCGACGGCCGTCTTGAGATACCTGGGCCTATTCTATCGAGAATACATCGTGGTGTTTCAGGTCCATTGAGGATGAGTATGAGTTGACACACCGGTCCATCGAAAAGCTTCTTGATCTGGTCCGTGGAATGCGGATTCGAGTCGCAGTAAAAAGTCCATAACTCATCCCACAGCATAAGGGTAAACTCTGATAATAATCGATCCAGAACCCTATCGACGTTGACTCGGAATTTTTCTTCGGGGAGATAGTAGTGCGCGAGAAGTTGGTTGTCCAATCCTTCGGCAAGGGCAGTCGCAAAAGCAGCAACAACTGCGCCCGCAATCAGTGGGGGAACCAAGACCTCTGCATTATTCGGTGGCTGGGAAGTCCTCGGACGTCGACCTGGGACAGGAGGTTTTATTATGCTGGGAGGAGATGTCGAAGAAGCATCTACATCGTGTAGGTCCTCGTGCGCTGTGGATAACACAGGAGGAAGTGGTGGGGGCATTGTCATTTTTATAAGGCTGTCCTCTGCCTCAACGACGGATATTTCCGTGTCCATTTCCCATAGAGTAAGGGACAAAAAAAAAAGAATGTGATAATTAATGGAATGGTCTGTTAGTAGCGAAAGGTTCAAGTTTTTGATAGTGAGGAGAAAATAGTTGCTTGCGACGCAGCATTGCGCGGCCTCAGCAAACGACGACTAATTAGATGAGTCGGCCTCTTATGCCACTAAAGACAAAGGAAAAAAAGGGAATGAGTCTAAATATTTTAAAATTAGTTGCCTAAGATAAGCATAGTATTAGACCGAGAGTTATTCATAAATGCTTATTATTCTGTTATAAAGCTTTTGTCGCTGCTGATGATTCTCGTGTAAGTGGTTCAAAATCTGCGTTGAAGGCCGCGTAATGTCCACGATATGGGTCTATCACGCTTCCCCTCAACCCCTCTTTGAGGAAATGAGTTGTTAATTTAAAAATCGCGCTTTTCCTTTGTTTTTGAGAGTGAGAGAAAGACAATAGTAGAATAATATGTAAAGGTGAATACAAAGGTGATCCAGTTGTGGTCCAAATAACGTTGCTTAATGAGGCTGTGTATATTCCCTGGTACAGTGCGCATTCATCAGTAAATCATCGATTGCCGAATACCACATATTATTCATCTCCCCTGCCAAGGCATGTCACTGCAGATAACTTGGTATTACTTGTTTCCTTGAATCGCATCCGGTGGAATTATTTTTTATTTCCTGCTTATCACACTTTGTGGATGTTGATCCAACCCGTATCTCTGCCACTTGCCGTGGCCGATCATCCACCGACTACTCATCTGCTGTGAATTCGTGACTACCTAATCAGAAATAATATTTTGCTGTTGAGTACTAACTCTCAGCGAAGATGGGCCGAGCTCTAGGAGGGATTGATTTCCAGGTGATATGTTTATTTGGACAAATGGGAGGGACACGTCACAGATGAGTGAATGGTAAGGAGTTAATTAACACATGGAACCAAGGTAGATGCCCTTGGGAGTCATATTTTAGCAGCTTGAATGGTTACGGCAAAGAATGATAAATCTCGGATAGAATGCTTTTCAGTTCAGTGGTTTGTATTGTCTATGCCAGTAGATAGAAGAAGGGCCGAGGCTACCCTGGCCTGCGTGGCAGTCAACGCCAGGCCACGAATCTCATGTAAATCCTCCATTCAGGAATCGCCGCACGATACCCAGTAATGTTCGAACTGACGAGGGGTCCTGTAGTTGTTAGTCTGCGATCTTATCACTGCAACACTATCTTGATATAGTGTGAAACTTACCAAATGGAGGTATTCTCGCTTAAACTCATCCGGCGGACGAGGATATTCCTGGGCTGCTGCACAGCCAGGCACAACCAATGAAATGACATTTCCACCAAGAGCTGGAAGTCTGTGGTCAAGATGCTCACCCGTGTGGGGAGGCAAGTTGCTGTTGGCTGCTGTGCCTGGCTGAAGACCCTGCAGCCCACAAACACCAGAATTCCTCGCTTCCGCAGCCACCGCACAAAAGTCAGTTTAGGCTGTCAAGCATCCTTGATGGAACTGATGACTTACTCGGTGATGGCCCGCCTCTGGTACCTGATATTCAGGTAACGGAAGTGGTGTCTCTGACAGTCTAACAGAGATGGTTAGTGATGTGCTCATAGGATACACTTGTTCGCCGTACCTTGAAAAGTTTCATGCCGAAACTTTGATAGCTCCCGTCCCCGAGGGCAAAGATGTTGTTGAAGGTTTATTTTATCGCCCCCGGGTTCAGGAGCAAAGTCATGGTAGACAAATGATGATGTGTTTGTTATGTTTGAGTTCAGCGGGGGATGAAAAATTTCTCTCTATTGGTAATGAGTGGCCTCCATTGCTTTCAAAGCGACCTTGAATTGTTGGCAGCTGGCTGTCACTGCGTGGGTCGAGCCTGCTTCGGGTCGGTAATCATCCTTTCCACTGTATTGTTGATGTCAAAAACGGGCACTCATAGGCATGACCCAGACATTACTTCCCGCAGGCTTCTCACTAAAAGTCCTGGCTTACAATTTACATTGCTCATCACTGATTTAGACCTCAGAAAGCTCCAAGTTGGCGATAGCATAGTATTACAAGGTTTAGTACTGAGTTTAAGAGGAATAGAAACAGGGCACAAGCTGACATTAGCTAGATAACTAAGGATGAAGAAGTCATTACTCCAGGAGAGACTTTTATTAATCTATATATATGTAATCCTTTAATCTACTCAATTCTGCACGTTGGAAGCATCTTCAGCTTGTCCGGTCCTTGTCCTCTATGTGGGTAATCCATCTGTTTACGGGGAAACCCAGGTACGTGGCCCTCTTAGACTCTGTTTCATGTTGGTTCTTTCAAGGTATAATGGTTTTTTCGGCGTATAGCTTTGTTAGACTCTGCTAATATTCATCTCATAGCAATATCATTCGAAAGCGAACGACAGACGCATAGTGAAGACTGTGACGACCGGTAGACCAGTGTTCTCTGTTAAGGTGCAGATATTCAACCCGACTGTGGCCCCATAGGCCCGGTTTTTGCAAGGTGAAGGATATTTAAAGGAAAGCTGCTGAGTTGTTCTGCAGAAAAAGCGACGTTGGGCATAGGACGAGCGCTGTACGGAACCTAGAGGTATGCTTGAGGTACATAGTAAACGTGATATCGGCACGCAGGAGAGGCTGACCACATTGGAGGTGCAGCCATATCGGGCCCGATAGTGCATCAGTGGATGGTTCCCAGAGAGACTGAGCCCGGGCCTGTATCATGAACTTGGACAAGTCGATGGGTTGTTGTATCGTGGAAAGTAGGTTAGGTGACAGAGAAGCCTCGTATTCCCACCTCTGCCACAATCTGATAGAGGAGCGAGCCGGGAACCAGAGGCGTCCTCCGAGGGATCAATCATCTTCCTGATGTAGGCACGGACGTGAATACCTCCTTTTGGAATTGACTCTCATCGAAGAAATGATTCGTCCACCAAAGGAATATGAAGTCGATTTCGTTGTACTTGGTCCAGCACCGTCTACCGTTGGCTTCCTCACCATGAAGCACCATCCCCATGATAGTTGCATGTGATAAAGTGAAGACGTTGAAGACATGTAGGGCTGATCATGCTTTGTACTCCATCCTTTCCATCGAACATAGAATCCTTCAACGGGCGTAGAGTTTCTCCAGAAACAACGGACCTCGCTTGGTGATATGATCGACAACGTAGCCACCTTCATCATCAGATCCCCCTTCAATAGGTCCAGGCTCGTCTTCGTGGAAGACGTCAGCGTGCGCTGGCGTGTGGTGTTGGACCGACGTCGCGGGATGGATCCTCATGTTTGAGGGAAGCTTCAGTTCGCAGGCTAAGTCTCCTACCATGCGCATGACCCTCTGCTTTTCGTGCTGTCTTCCAGACTTTCAACAATCTCGGTCGGTGACAAGAAGTGGCCGCTGTATGGTATTTGTCTCAATTGTTGGGCATTCGTTTCGGCCATGCAACCATCAACCAAACCAATTGATCAATTCTGTCTCGGTGTCGGTCATGGAAGTTGTTGTCAAGTAACGTTTTCAAGCATCCGCAACATCTGGGCCTGTAGTCCGTTTGAGAAGTCAATCTTTTCTCATGAAGGATTGCTCCATACATCTCTCTGTAGTGGTAGCCATAGTTTGAGAGGTGGGTTCTGCTCCAGGTTACAGGGGACCACCTTCTTCCTCACGCGGAATTTACAGCCGGAAGTCGTTTCAAGAGATGTGGAACGAAGACCATGCTGTATTGGGTTCTGTGCGAAGATGTCAAGCATCTTTACCACCACTAAACCCTTGCGATAGTCACGGTTGTTGGGTTCTGGGATTGGTTTTCGTACAATTCGTAGTGGAATGAACAGATAGCTGTCATCCATATTATTCGTTGCTGAAAAGGTGTCCGGATACTGAGTTTCCCCGTAAGGTCGTGCATCAAATTGTCCATACAGCGAGGTCTTTGGCTCGAAAGTACCATGTAGCATACGCCGCGCTTGAAAGCCCTAAGATGCTTCTGTTTCTCATTAGTGACTGGCCGAATTACACAAGAGATAAACTATATTTACCTTGACCTCCTTGAAAATTGGATTGGTGCAAGTAGCACTGCCTGAAACAAGGAACCTGATCGAGCGATGGTCCGGGTCCTCTGCATGTGCCAGCAATTCTTCAGCTGCTGGGAACGGAAGACTAACCATCCTGCTGATCATAGCCCTTCTAAATGAGGGACTGCGACATCAAGTGCCGGGGTTTTCCGCGAAATCCTTCCGTCCATGATACTTGTCCAGGTCCATCTGTGTCGAGGAATTCATAAGAAGTGTAGTGGGCACTTGAATAACGGAAGTCGAAGTTCATTGATCGTTGTGCTCCACAGCAGGCTTGTCAAGGACAGCATGAGCGTGTTTCATTGCTAAAAATGATCTTTCGTGCCGGATTTGCGCAATAGAAGACCCTTTGATAGCAAGCACACTGAAGTAAACAATTCACCAGTCAGAAAATCCCTGGAAAGTTGTCCCGGTTGTACTAATCGATAAAAGGCAAAGCCTTGAACGCAGATCTGCATGTAGGATGACACCATGCCGGGCACTGTTTCCACGAAGCTGTCAGCATGGCCACAGACGAATACAGATCGCGCCGGATCTTGAGGGTGAAAGAGGGGAGAAAAGGAGTGGGAGAAAAAAAAGGCAGTGAGTAGATCGGGTAGGATTTGCGCCGCTCTATCGTGACTTACAGACAGCATCGAGGAAGGACTTCATGGCCGCCCGAGGCAGTTGTAGCTGACCTCCGGCTCCCTGAAAGTGGTGACGCAAGAGAACAGTAAGGGGTCCTCTGCATGGTGTACTTTCCAGTAGACTGTGAGTCACAAAACAATGCTCGGGGCCACCAATCGTGTAACTGTGGTCATGTACATCATGAACCAGTGGACCGCCTAATTCTCAGGGCTGGCTGGCATAGACGTAGCAACACCTACTATGGTAGATCGCTATATGATCTGCCATCTCTGATCGTCTCAATTCGCATAGGTAACTCGGGCAACTGGGTCTGACAACGGCTGGATCTGTCTGCCGAGTGGACGAGGAAGATACTTCTCTCCTTGGCTTCGCAGGGGCAACCTGGTATTCGAGTCAACTTCTCCACCAGGTACCTCTTGGCCAATTCCAAAAGCCGAACGAGCCGCTGGATGATGGCGTTGATTGAGTTGTTGCTCATGAGGTCCTCCACTGGCTGCGGGGACACGTGGTTCAACCATCCTGAGTGAGACTCGCCCAATACACCTTCAATTTGAGATCTGCGTCTCATCTTGATGCTGGTCAAGGGCTTGAACACAGAGCCGATGCTCTCAACACCCACTAATGAACGCATCATGTCTGGGTTTCATAATTCTGGGGTGGACACCTCCAACCAGAGAACTTGCGGCCTGATGATGCTTGACGAGTATTCCTTTTCGCAATCAGGGCATATAAACGGTCTAGACAAACCCTCGATTCAAGTCATCAAGTGTCTTTCGTCACCTTGCTTAGCGGGCTTGGCGTAGGTATCCTCATCTAGGAAGCCACGGCGAATCTGGATACAGAAGTTCAAAGACATTGGCAAGTATAAGTGACATGACGAACTCCTTCATGTTGTGGTTAAAATAATTAACCATGGGGATGCAATTATTATTGCTAGCCAAAATGCCCGTGTCTTGCCCTATCTGCTCCAAGAACTCCCTGACTAGCGTCAGGTTGAGTTTGGGTTTTGTCCAGACAAGAAACACGGTCTCGGGAGTTATCGCTGCCTGGTGATCTATAGTTGGGTCCGTGACAGTTCCCAATACGAAAACGTGTTCGCGTTTTTGCACCCTAAGGGGGGATCATAGTATCGGCAACAGACTAAGGCTTAGCACACAGGAACCCCAGTCTCAGAGGACATCGCAGATAAAACTTGCAATACTCCCGAATGGAACTGCGGCTATAGCAGTGGATAGTGACAGTATAGTGGATGTGCAGAATATAGTGGTAGAAGTAGGTGTGTAAAGGGGAAGATTATGACAATTGATAGTCGCTTGGTCGATTGTCTTGCACTTCTTGCATAATTCGATGCGCTTGTTGACTTTGCGTTCCGAAATGTTGTCATAGATGCGCGAGAGTTCAAGAGCCCGCCTGTGACAATCATTCCTCGATCTTTGAATATGTCGTTCAAGTTCACTGGTATCCAACCGTAGAACTTCAACCCCTGAAAGCCGTTCGACCACCAATAATGAAGTTTTCTGTTCAAGTTTAACATGTTCCAGCTCTTATCGGAACATTGTAACAATGACGAAGACAGTCGCTGAAGAATGTGTACCTTGTCCATGCTGAAGAAAATGTGGGAGGCGGCGACAGCTTTATGACTTGACTCGCTACAGTCTTGTTACCCTTCCTCAACAGGCCGAAATAGTGTATCGAAAGTGTTTGGGAACACGACATTCTCCAGGTGGAGGTACTTGTAGAACGCAGACAATTCTGATAAGTGATCTGACACAGGACTTGCAAGCTGTTGATGTTCTACGGCAGCAGCGTACCGTTGAGTTCGATGTCTCAGAAAGGCAAGTCATGCAAAGCTGCCAAGGCGGTCGTCGAGATGACCTCGTACAAGCAGCCTTTTGGGTTCGCAGCTACAAAAGCATAATACCAAGGTGGCGCCACTGGTACCCGACCGTAATGTCCGACGGGATTGTTCTCAACCACTCTCAAAAATGATGTGTGTTGAGCGGTATGGGCTTGACTATCCCATCGGTGGCATCCTAACGCGCGAAGAATCGTGCATGAACGTCTCCAGCTCTCCAGTTTGTGCAGGATTAGGCGCAGATCGTATGCATCTAACAGAAAGGGTCAGCGAGTGTCAATAATGAATAAGCCGTTTCGGTGGCGGACGTATGATTCATAATGTGCAGTTGAACTTACCGATAAGCTGACCCGGTTCCAGTTCCTTCCCAAGCTCATATTGCGATTTTATTCCATGTTCTTCCAATCAGGAATACGTAGCACGCGAAAGATATCCTCGAGCTCATATCGAAGCAGAAATGGACACAGCAAATTCTGGAAACTCTGAGAATATGCTCATCGGTTTCGGCCATTATGATGATGAGAACGAATTCAGTCTGAACCCCCCAGTCTGTAGACCGACAAAGCGTCCATCCCCGGCGGTATTTCCGAAATATACAGCTTCGTCGTGTTGTCACAAAGGTTTTGATGTCTGCGTGACTGGCCATGATGGCAACTGGGCGCTGGTTAGTTTCAACTATGATATAATAAGAGAAGTGGGCAGGACTAACTGGTGGCATCGTTGATAGGTAGGAGTCGATATAACTCGTCTTCCTCCTCTGTGGACGTCTTACGGCATTGAAGCGAATTTGAACCTCTGGACCTCGGCATGAAAGTCGATGGTTCGGCAGAGGGTCATGGATTTGTACTAGCTGGTGTTCTAGGGCATCCTGCCATTGTACCATGCTCGTTGTGTTTGTTTCAGTTCATATAGACTCTTGACAACGCGACATAACTTGTTCTTTGGAACAGACCATCCAGGTGGAGGTTCATGAAGATAGTGTTTTGGAGGTGTCCGTTGAGGAAAGCTGTAACAACATCCATAAGCCAGACCTTCCACTAGTAGTCAAATCTCTGCTTTCGGTTAATTTAGAGACTTTAACATCGTGGTCCTCAAGCTTGGTAACGTCTGCTGTTTCGTACAATGGCAGGTACTGTGAACTAGCACTGGTCACTTGCACCTTCAGGGCAAATAGGTGTCGTCTTTCGAAGAAGCTACCAGAGCTTCCTTTATCAGGAGGTATCCCAGGGCATTCTAAGAACGCACTCTCAAGACATCCGTGTAGGTGTAGTGACAGACAAATAATGTTGTCATCAGTCTCGAATCTTGTAGCTTCTTCCGATCTGGCCTTGTTGGTCGACGCTCAAAACCTCCTTTGGGAAGTCTTCTTCGTCGCATAAAATCCTCGGTAGCCAGTTAAACTCGAGCCCATTGTCTTTAGCTGTTTCAGGTCAGGCCCGGAATGACCCTAAGCCTCGATCAAGCCAATTATGCATGTGTGGTGCAATGGCCACCACATCACTTGGGTATCAAACCCACAGTCATCGTCTACATATGACAGGTACTTATCGTGGAAGGCTGCATCGACCATGGTGGCGGTCACCTCCCAGTAGTGCCTAGTTATGACAGTGTTGCCCTTTAGACAAACAGGGCCATGGAATTCGGTTCTGGTAGATTGTGAAAATGCTCACGGCTCTTCGCCAGCAAACGGACTTTCTCGCTGCAGCCCGAACAATCCCAGTTATCAGCTGCCTCGTTGATCGAGGTAACCATGACAGACGGTGAATCAAGCTTTTCTGCCTGCAGAAAAGCTGCCTCACGGTCTTTATGGCTTCGGCCCGGGTCAGTCGGCGAGAAATTGGTATGGGCGAAGTAATTCACCTTCGTCCTGAGAGATGCCTGCCCAGTTGTCCGAATGGATCATATAGTCCATCTGACTGAGGATGGTAGGCCGTAGTCATAGCAAGTTGTCTACCGATCTCGGCCCAAAGCCGCTTCGAGAAAGGAGAGGTGAACTTCTTGTCGCGGTCTGAGATAATCATACGAGGCATTCCCCAATCCGCCAACAGAGTGGTGTAGTGTCCAAGATATCAGAACTAGCAGAATGAAGGTAGCATACTTGTACTGGAGATGGCTCAAGTCCTGAAAGAACTGTAACTTGTCTCCAATCGCATGATGTACAGAAAATCCAATGGAAAACACATGTCCACTCAAAACTCGTCCCCTTCGGTAGTGGATCCCAATGAACCGAGGTCCGTCATGCGAGTTTTGACCCTGGAAACCGGTTGTATATCCTCTGTCCAGATATCGAAAGTGCTCCCGATGGAATTGACAGTGTCATGCTAGCGGAATGGATAGTCATGATCGAGAGGGGGCATGCCCTCGACATCATGAGACTACTGGGGGGGGGGGGGGGGGAAGATGAAGTACTCTGGCGTGAAGGCATATGGTAGCGGCTGAACAGTTTCGGCTCATTTTTCCTGGCCCGTAAAAGGCCTCGTTCGTAAGTCGAGGATCGATCAGGTGCAGTCAGTCGTTTTGAAGGAAGAATGATGGCTGATATCAACCTTTGAGTAGCCACTATCCGTCACCTTGCTTTCTGGGTTCTCTAGTTTCCTCTAGACCTTCCTGCATAATGGTGCGATAGTCATTTATGCTTTTGGACTCGCCGACTAGAAAACTCGAATAGATCATCGATGATACGCTACCAGCATAGACGAAAGTATGGGTATGTCAGTAAATTGACGAATATATCGGCGTCGGCCGAAATGATTGACTGTTGGGCGACTGATGTCGGAATGCTCTCTGCCTGGATAGTATGCAGAGCCGCGTAGTGTGTTATCAATGACACAACTCTTTTCCATGACGCATGAGCGCCCTCGGGGTTTACCATCTGTGTGATTATACACTTGTGTTGTCTCTGCTCAGTGCCTTTCTCACTTTTATGTCTGAGATTCGTAATACACCCCTCTGTTTCTCTGCCACAATTTTGACACCTGGGATGTTCAGATTGCCGACTCGCTTCTCTGGCTTCGCCGGCTTCGATGACTCAGGAATTGAGGAGAGGACGAAACAAGCCATCTCGCCAGCTGTAAGACTTTCCATTGCAGTCTCATTGGGATTGTCCAAGTTGCGTGGAGGGTTTCCTATAATAGAAGGGCACCCAACCGTTGGATGGCTTCGTTGAATCAGAAGTTGAGGTGCAACGGCTGTTCGATAGCACGATATGCCGGTCCATACCTATGCATGATGATTTCACTTGGACGAATAAATTCGTCCTCTCCACCTCTAACATGAAGCATTCCGAAATCAATGTCAGTGATGACGATCGCATCGTCGTGTTTCGTGATATTGTATCGCGGCTGACGTTTTCGATGGTTCTGTACATTCAACGAAGCCATGCTCTGAAAAGCCCAATAGGTTCTACCTATTATCGATGCATCTGAAGTTCCTTACTTGGAGCTTCAATCTCTGGCGCTCTCTGAACTCAATAGCTGTCTCGGCGCTGAATAATCGGTTAACCCATCTGTAACTAGATGTTACAGGTGTATACGCCGACCATGCCAGCACGTTGTCAACGAGCTTTCCATACCAGCTGCCCCGTTACTGATTCACGAAATCGACCGTCGAGGTCGGGTTCGTGGTGTGTGTATTTGTACAGGATGCTGAAGTCTTGAGACTGTCACAGAACGTGGGTTAAAGTCACGAAAATAGTTGACATGCGCAACGACCGGTTAACAGTCGACGACATAACCTGATCTATCTGTTATGGCTGATGATGGAACCCGCATTAGATAGACCTCGTGTCTTAGGAATACAGCCAGGAACGAGTTCCAAAGGCCAGGTGTTGCTCGCGTCGTAGAAAGGCAAGTGTCAAGACCGTGGGCCAATGTGTTGTTTGGCTGCGGACATGATGAGGAACACTGCATAACCGGACCGTCAATTCACAATTGCCCGTTGGTAAGAGTGTTGACTGTTTTGGTGTTTGACACAGATGCGGCAAGTCCCTGATTACCAAGAGATGGGCCTTATGATTGTGAATCGGCTTATCAAGACCTTTGACCATTTCTCGAAGCGTTGCCGTTACAGTCAAGGGATCTGCCGGGAATTCCGGTCCAAAACTTGCTTCCATCCATGGACTGGTCTTCTATGATAAAATAGCCGACCCATGATTGCCCTCCAGTACCTTGACAGCTAGGACCAAGAGCGTTCTCTTTGGGAATTGTGTGACTACAAGGTTGAAAGTCGTAGCACGAATGGCGACAGTGGTGAATGTGAGCAGGAACAATGACTCGCTAGATCTTTTGTTGGGGCTCGTTCGGCATTGCCTCGCAAACAAATTGAGCTCGTTTCGACGTTGAAGTCGGCACTTTGGGTAGATTGAAACAATGCGATGTGACTAGTAGACTAGGTCCAGGTCAAACACTACGACGTGCTTGTCCTCGTTTGACATCCTAGATTACCACTAACGCATAACAACACCAAGGCGCCCTGTCCTTCTTGGCCCTGTAGAATTGGACAACATCGCCTCTGCCCGCGAACTGGGACGGGAAAGGCAGTCTGGTAACGAGAGTTGATGATAGAGCTAAAAGAAGGTCGATTCATAATGTCTGAGCTTCTAAGACCTTAGCCTCTTCTGAATCTGGGTCGAGTTTCTGGATGTCTTCGATGAGTAATGGGCGATGGGAATCAATAGCGACGTATCGTCCATAGCGTCTGCCTCATCGAAGATGAGAAGACCAGGCTGTAAGTGCTGTCGTATCAACAAGGTAGTAGTTGCAGCGGTGTGCTGGAGCGGACCCATTGAGTTTCGCGATAATGTGACTGCATGCCCCTTTCCAACACCGAAGCATATCTTGTCGTCCACCATCCCTCAGAGAGCTTGGGACCCGAACACGCCATTGGAATATCAATTGGGATTAATCTGGCAATAATGTCATGGAAGTAGATTGTTGCAGCAAATGGGAAGATGTGTGCGATCTCGGGGTTCGCTGTTCCCATGATGACACATTTGAAGTCATATCGTTGACTGGCACCTTACCAGGCGAGCCTCTGGCTGATAGCGAAAAGCTTCGATTCAGTATTGGGCCCCAAAAGCGAAAGGACGGACATCCACAGCTGCCCTTAATAAGTGCTGAGCTACCGCGCCGACTCTCGCCAGTTTCCCATACTCCAATTCCGGAGGTGTCTCCCAGAGCGTTTGGTCCGACGCACAGAAGGTATACACCTATTCACATGAATCAAAATAGTGATTGTACGGATTGGACGTCAAGATCGTGCGTAGAGTTGGAACGCAGGGGTTGGTCGAGGAGGTGTCCAGGGAAGGACTCGGCCGGGGGTCTGTTGGTTGCGCGCTTGTTCCATGGCGCGGTAGAACTGGGTGATGCGGCGGGTGAAAGCAGGCTCCAAAACAACCTTCTTGGAACCTTTCTTGCCGTCACCGGGACCAAGTTAGGAGGGCGTACGGATGGCCTTGCCATTCCCTCCGGTCTCGAGCACCTTGCGCCAGGCACGTAACGCAGGGGTTTGTAGAGAAAGTGTTCAGTGTAGGTACTGAGTGCGGGTTGAAGGGCCATGACCTCGCAGCGACTCGAACAAGTAGATCAAGAGCCAGACAGAGCGACAGATACGGCTGTTCTCCCCCGACTAGCAAGTCTATTGCCGTCATGCCCTTGACAGTCATAGACTCATCACGGCGAGTCGAGATGTCGTAAGATGACACTGATTCTTGGTACCTCTTGAAAACCTTCGCCACGGGCCAGTAATGCAAGGGCGACGCAACAGACTCAGAAAAAATGCGGAAAGATATGTGCACTTTCTGAGTCTGCCATAGACGCCTTTGTCAACATTGATAAATGCAAAGTTTGGGAAGTTGTCCATCTCTTAACAATACCCCGAATCATGTTCCACTCTCATCAAAAGATGATCATGCGCTCGTCTTAGACATCTTCCCATACACTTCTTCTGGTGCCTGTTTCGGCTCTCAATGTTGACAAAAGACTTGCCACACGATTGACCAGTTGGAGCCGTATAATAAATGCCTTCTCGTTTTTCAGGGACGCAATGGGGCGTAGTTCTGTCACCCTCATGACAAACTTCGCGCTTACTTAATCCCTTCTCTCCTTGACAGTGAAATCCTTCTCGACTCCGTGCATATCCCAGGACACCATGACTGGTGGCAAGACTTTTGCTCATTCCTTCATCAAAGGGAATGAGGCATCTGTTAGGACTGCCATTCTCTACTCGACGACACCTGAGGCGAAGACGCTGGTTAAGACCCCCAGTCTCGTAGGTCCGAATCGCCGTTGAGTGGGAGTGCGGCAAAGGTGAGCTGTGTTCTCGCCAAGATCTGTCGTCGGTGGTCTTCTCCATCGCGAATGGCAGCCATTGTTGGGTGTGTACAAGGACAAGATCCTTTGACCAATGAACGAGGACACTACCCCCAAGATATGTTTCAGTATGTGCTCAAAGAGAGATCCACCGATAGGCACATACGATCGAAGGTGCTAGGCGGCATACGCGGCCGGAGAAGCATAGCACTGGTAGGCAGAGAGCACGTAGGTGAGCCCTGGGGCTGCTTTGAAGACGTGCGGGACGAGAACCGTGTACGGGTATAGTGTCTTGTTCCACATCTTGTAGCGCTTAGCTCGTAGCCCTTCGTGCGTCGTCCATGTTGTCCGGATCTGCTGGCGCTACTATAGCGAAGCTGGCGCCTGTGACCTAGGCAGGCGCCAGCTTGGTTGACAGGCCAAGCTTGTTGATATTAAGGAGGGACTCGCACTGAAAGAAGGGGTTGAGGCCCAAGTCCTTGGCTTTCTTCTTATCATTGGAGGTGGATATGTTGCTGGTGCAGATGTTGGCGATCTGGGGTTGTGGGCAGAGATAGCCTGGCGAGGTCGTGTCAGTCTGGGATGATGGTTGAATGACGACGTTGGAAAGCTGGCGTGTAGACGGTCTACTGTAATGGAGTAGATACCGACACGGACAACTTGATTTACTGTCTCGATGTTGGTCACCAATGACTAAGGGCGAAGGGGTGGGTTGGAAATGTAGTCGAAAGCTTCCTCCTCATTAAAGTAGTCGACAAGTAACGGTGTATATCCACCATTCGAAGCATTGTAGAGCGTTCGACATTGTCTTTGTCCCAGGCTGTAGATGAATAGGTGTACTCGGCTGCATATCTGAGTCCTTCAAGTACTTCCTTCATTCGGTCACAGTAGAAGGTTTGGGTAGTTTCCAAATCCCTAAATTTGAGAGTTCCAATGCTAGAAGTACTCCTCATGGGACTAGTCATATGCTTCTACCTTCTTATTGACAGGAGCTTCCTTGGCAAACGATCTGTACTTGGAATTGAGGTTGGCAAGTCACAGACCGCCACTGTGCCATTATCATTATCATCATCCATGTCGGTGTCGGCAGGGCGTTCAACCTAAATCAAGCTACTATTAAAAGCAGTCCAAGGACAGAGTCCTACAATTGAAAGCGTGCGAGAGCCTTTCGCAGGCCTTGAAATGGGATATCGCGAATCTCGTCGCAGACTCTGAATTGAAAAGGGTTGAATCCATACCTGACCACGTTGGCCGCAAAGCTCAAGTTGTCCACCGCATAATAGTAATATGCGATGTGGGTGGCTTGGATTCACACATACTAAGCACTGTTGCCTTGCACATGCTGTGTATATCCGGAGTGGTCGCTGTAGATCAGCTGAAGTACGTGTCGGTTCGTCGGTCGTGGTCTGGAGAGTGCGATAGTTCAGGGCGTAGGCGATAAAATAGCTAGGAATCCTCAACAGCTGATACAGGTTTTGGCTGGTTGATCAGAACTGTGCTGGCGAAAAGAGAATCGACAAGGCAATGATCCTTCTCTTGTCGGGTCGTTCATAGTTGACGTTTGTGATTCAGGCTGCCAATCCTTGCAATGGGACGTAGACAGAAGAGGATGTCTGAGTAAGGTTGATCGGCCCTTAAGTCGGCGATAGCAAAACGGAAACGGGCATTCACAATTGAGACCTTGGTGCTCGATACTGTCATTACCAAGGCAAACAAAACCGCTAGAAATCACCGATTTTTGTTTGCTTGCCTGTCCAAGTAAATACTTGAATGACAGGCATGTTGTATTGTCTGGGATTTCGGTGTCTTGGAAGCCAACGCATCCTGAGACTTGCGACCCGAGATTCTAGTATTGAGGTCATCGTAATGGTCAATACCTAACGATTGGTCTTGAGTGCGTCTGCATCCTTCTCCAGAATTTGGCATGCATTGTCTGTCACTACCTGTTCGTTCTGGTGCTCTACCATGTGGATTGAGACAGCGACTGCTGCCACCTTCTTTTCTTTTCTCACCACGAATACAGGCCACTTAGTTCTTGAAGATGCCGCCCTGTGCACGTCGAGGATGTAAGTCCCCCGTCGTCGATGGCGAGGAATTGAATATTGCCTGCGCCGAAGGACACTCTCTCGCTCTTTAAACTCCATCCTTGACGACGCGCTCAAGTCGAAGTCGGTATTCATCGAGGAAGATCAGCTCTGCCACAGGTAATCATGGCCAAACGTAACAATTCTCGAGGAGATCCGTAATAACAAATAGGAGTCGATCCTATTTGAAAAGCTGAGGCTGGTGGATGTAGGACCCGTTGACTCTTCGGATGTACGATCGGGGAAGTGTAATGCCCGGTGTGATGCTCACCTTGGCTGTATCGCACATTCCATGACTTTTCGTTGCCTTGTCTTGGGAGCCAGAGGGACCACGTTTATTGGAAGGCTCGTCATCCAGGTGTGAGCCCTTGCCCTTTGTAACACCCCGCAGTGTCAGAAGGATCATACACTCCCAGCCAAAACGGATCATGTCCAAGAAGAGGGATGCCTCCTTGGGGTAACCGTGACTAACAACGCTCAGGGAGTGTTGACAGCTGTGATAGTTGGGTTCATACGTCCATAAGATTCAGAAGTGTGCAATCTCTGGGGGGCGTGTCGGTAAAATCGGAGCATTTGACGAAGTTGCAATGTCCAAGCAACTCCTCTTGTAAATTGTCGAGGCGAGCAGTCTGTTCTGGGAGTAAGAGCTGGATAGCTTAACCGTTGGTTTAGCCTGCAAGGTTGCTCGTTCAAGAAGGTTGAATATAGCTCTTGTTGCATATCCTTTGCCGTTGGCTTTTTCTGTAGAAGAAAGATATCGCGAGGCGGGAAACATTGGTAACGCTTCTAATGCGAGACATCCCAATTGCGATTCACCGTACTGTTCGGGCCATCGAGGAACACATACGGGAAATTTGCTTTTGTCCGTAAATTCGGCAGGTAGCCAAAAGAATTGCAGTGTAACTAGCGGAAGATATCCCAACTTCTTTCCCCTGGGGCTCTGGCCTGACCTTGAAGGCCCAATAGCACCTGTCCAGCCAATCATGTAGATTCTTGGTGAGAGCTACCAGGTTTAAGGATAATGCCGCTGTAACCATTTCGGGATGGAGACTTGAGAGGATCCTGCTTCTCGGCCTTATCTGAAATATTACCGATGGAGATGAGACATTCCTCGTTGAATGACTCTTCGTGAAGCTCGTCGAGATTACTTGGAGGAAATCGAAATCCATAGTCCGCCGTTTGGTAATGAACTGGGTCCCGGGTTCAGCCTGCCAAGGCACCATCTGACTGCCAACGCCAATTCAGAAGGTTGTGATGAGTTTCATGGCGTTGTGTCTACCCCGGGAGTCTTGCAACGCTCTAAGGTCCCCGCTGAAGTCGTTGAATGGCGGCTGATCTGTAGACGATGATATCTGAAACTGCGCCAAGGGAGACACGGGTTGCTTGGATCCATTGATCAGATTTGATGGTAACTTGCGTGTCGGTCAAAGAAGCGAAACTGGGCAAAGCCAGCAGAAAATTCGCAGGTGTCGATGGAATAATGTACAAGTACAACTGCAGGATAAATCGGGAGCAATAGGACGCTCGATCGGATCAGAGCCAGGGAAGGAGACACTGGAATACAATAGCAGAATCGATATTGTCTCGAGATGGTTACCAGTGTAGCCAAGACCGTATATGTGACCCTGAGTTACTTGACTCCTTCATGTCGATCATGGCGTTTGCCGAGAGTATCATTCAAGTTGACCATGTTCCAAAATCTATCGGAACTGTCGTCAGAGTCGATACTGATGTTTGTACCCGGGTAGTTGGGTGATGGCTCACCGGCGAAAAAGCTCCACGCCCGAGTAGGTCCATATGTTGAAAACCCGAGTAAGTGTGTGTAGCACCGCCGGTGTCATTGTACTGACTCGGATTGAGTTTTTGGTACGACGCATCTGTACAGCGTTCGGGACTTTCTGTCAACCGGGCTGAGATCGTGATACAACGGTCGGCACGTCTGCAGTATGCGTCTTATCGAGAATCATATGTAGTGGGATGAACACGATAGCAAACAAACTTGCCTCGTCGGCAATCAGAAGTCGAGAAGTAACTGTGCTCCTTCTGAAAGTCGTCTTTGTAGTATTGCATACGGTTTCAATGATGAAGGACGTAGGGTCTTCTCTTCCCAGTTCATCTATGTATACAGAGAGTTTGTATACGAGAGTGTGTGTGGGTGTTTAGGTGTGAGGATGTAAGGATGTGTGGGTATATGAGGGTATGTGGTTGTGAGTCTGTGTGTGTGTGATACGTGTCGGTAGGAGGTAGACAAGTTGGTGTCTTTGTTCCTGCTGGTGCGATCCGAATATTCAGTCGCGGCAGCCGTTAGTCTAGGACTAAGAAAGCTCGATTCGGGGTAACAGGCCGTGGGTAATGATACATCACCTGAGTGATGTACCATTACCACGTTGGAAGGGATTGTCATGTATGAGCTTACATTATCTAAAGGTTGGTTTGGCGTTGTACCGAAGGAACAATGAGAGCGTTGCATGTAGTTGTGTGTGTCAAAGAGAAACGAGACTGGTAGGGGTAGGGGTAGGGGTAGGATTTGCGGAACACAAGTAAAACGGTAGCCGAGTTTGAACACTCGTTGAACATGCATGACCTTTGTAGTATCTGATATGTTCAGCCTGTTCACGCCTTGGTACAAACTTGAATAGACAAACTTACAACTGTTCGCAGGTGGATAGGTATATAGTATGTTATACACCAATGGCTCTGGCGTACCAATCGGTGTCACTCCGTTGACAAGACGTAGTACCTCCCGAAGGAGTTAGTATACAAGTGTCTGGCACTGGCAGGAAGCAATAGGTAGAATCGAAGAGGTAGGGGAGTGGGGCTGGGTCTGGGTCTTCGTTTGTTTACCTACAGTAGCTGATGTGCAACACTCCTCCATCACTTGTTCACCTCGTTAGCAAAAAATAATTCTTCATCCTCAAAATTCAGAAGATATCATACTTTACTTCTCTTGACATCTAAAAAGCTCAGATATCTGCACTCGAGTTAGTATTCTTCGTCCCGTCTTGTTGCCAAGTTGCTCACCAAAACAGCATACTACCTCACCAACACAAAAACTCACCTTGCCTCTTGACACCGTCAAAGGTATACACCTAGCCAAGATGGCGAAAGATGTCAACATCGATGGGCAGTTGATGGCCATAGTCACTGAGCTCAAGGAGCTTCAGGAGATCGGCGTAGCCCAGGAAGTGGAAGTCAAGAAGTCGTCTGTTCAGAACCAGATGCTCATCGACAGCAACGAAAATCTCAAGGGTCACCTAGAGGATCAACACAAGACAATGACAGAGAACCATGATCAGACTGTCTCTCTGAATGCCAATGTCCAAAAGCGGGCGGCAGACCGAGAGACTTATACCCGATTTCTCGACGATTTCTCGGAGGAGGCTGAAAGGCTCAAAGCACAAAGATCACCCAATGAGCATTTCGCTCGGATTGATGCCCAAGTTTCCTGTCGTGACGCCCAAGTCATCACTGCTTGCCGTCCTGTGTCCCAACATCGCAGCCAGCCGCGTCGCCCGGGCCGCTTTGAAGGCAACCTACATGGTCTTGCCCGACCTCAAACAGAAGTCTACATATGCAAAGATCCTAGCGAGGACAAGCAAGTCGTAACAAGGGCGAGATCAAGACGACGTTTTTCGACAGCCTATGCCTACGGGCAGAGAGCCAACGCCATTCATCTAGACACTCTACAATTTTCTGTTGACAGTTTTGGATACACCTGTCGAGAACATGTCTCCAAGATGGTCTTGAGGAGGTCATCGCTGGCTACACATAGCGGTCTCGTTGGTCCCGCACCTCCGATTTACCAGGTACCTGGCGAGACTTGCCGTACATTTCTACTGTCATCTCCAGGAGAGGTTCATATTCTGCAATACCAGCGGCGACATCGTCAACATGGTAACATTGTACCGCAATATCGACAGCTCAGTGATATCGGTGTCAGCAAGCCTACGGGTACAGCCCAGCCTATTTGGTCTAGCAGTAATGATCCTATGCGATCGATGACAAGATTCAATGACTGGGTTGGAGTTTTGGATGTACACCAAAGGACGCGCCATGGCTAGGGGGTCAAGAAAAACAGCGGATGGATCTGGTGAGGAGTAGGCTCCTGGCGGCCCTTGAGGAAGCCACGTATGAGCAGTCTCTCTTCATCTTCACTTGAAGACAGTGTTCTCCTCCAACACCCTCACGAAGCCGACTTCACCATTCATGATATTGTCATTCCAGTTTTTGCTACTGCCGAATCCCGCAATACCCTTAGTATCAGCCATGTAAACCGTGGACGGTTATTAGGGCGAAAGGGTATGAACAAACATTTTGACAATTTACAAGAGGAGTTGATTGGAATGCTTGGACATTGCAACTTCGTCGATCTTGAGGGTGAAGATGTGGTGGTTGGTCATGTTGGACACTTTGGCGCCATGTGCGCGTGCGCGTGTCCTTCAAAGACATCTTGAGGTTTGAGATCTGGTGGCTAGCCACGTTGTGACACTCTGGCGCCATGTGCGCGTGTCAATTTTCGGACGACCTTTTGCGAATGTGGTGATGAAGCAGCGCCCGCTTGATGGACGGCTCCTGGGAAGCTTCCCCTTCCCTCTCAGGGACCCCTGGCGTGAGAATTATTTCTTCCCGTGGATTTTCAAGGGACGTGGAGAAAACGAGTCCCGTTACCATTTCTACTTTCGTCTGGGTACAAAGATGACGTTCCGAGATACCAGCGGCAACATCGTTAACATCAGGATGCCCGTTTGGTTTAGCCAGTTGATCCTTTTGTTGACACAACTGCCCGCAACTGCCTCTACTTTCAAGGAGAGCGGCTGCGGGGGTATGGCTAAACCAAGCGGGCATTCTGGTGTTGGCGATGTTGCCACTAACATTTCGGAATGTGATCTTTGTGCCCAGATGGAAGTAGAAGTGGAATCGAACGGTGAGGTAACTCATGGACTGCACAAACCCGCGACAACGAGACTGCCGGCGGAGATGAAAACCGACAATGACACCGAGAATGTAAGTTTCTCCTGTTTCCCAAAGCACCCGACAAACTGCAGTATGGCGATCTGCAGGAATTCAGGTTTTAGACCAGGCCCATGCTAATATTTTCTTTTTTGCAGGCTCGTATTGGAGTTGCCGTCGGAACGTCGCATGCGCTTGGCTGGGATATCTCTGGCTTTGGCGGGCATATGCGAGGCTTAGGGCACGGGAATTTGAGCACTAGATGCATATCAAGTATATGAATACAGATATCAAAGATCAATCACACAATTCGCTGGAGTATTTGCTATGTCATAGGTGAACTAAAGCCGTAACACCTTGAAGATTCATAAACAACGGTTGCCGAAATCAGTGCAGTCTTGGAGCAGTCGTGTCATAGATAGCCTCAAATGTGTCCAGCCGTTTAAAAACGGCTTTCCCGTTGAATACGAATACGCGTCGAGTAAAATTCCATCCCGCCGTTTTCTTTTGTCTCTGATCTCGGTCGCAATCCGTCACTTTCATGTTACCGTCCGTCCACATTCCCGCAGAACATTTCTTTGCTGGAGAATCTCCTCCGTCTCACATGACTAGATTGCGTTTTCTTGCCTCTTTGTGGGTTTCCCAGTATACCTCTGTAGTGCTTCTACATTCTATCTTCTCTCTAGAGAAGGGATGGACCATTGTATCTTTGATCTTCTGTCCGCATCATATGTGCAATCAAATTGTTACTGTGACAATCTGTTATCTATCGGCATCACTCCTTTCCAAGATCTTCCATGTTGTCATTCTTCTGAAACTCGGCCCGACACTACAGCCCCCCTCAAACGGATGATTGCCTATCGTCAGAGGAAACGGCGACTGCAGCTTTCCTACCTACATACGGTAGAAGGGGGGGTCCCGACCACGATGGTCAGCAGAACCGAGACAGCTTTTTCTTGCTTCTTGGCGATTTTGAAGGTACACCTCTGTATTATCTCTATATTGCCTATATTTTCAAGGAAGCACAGCTCGTTACGCCTTCAGAGTATTGTATTGTTATCATACTGATGCTAGATCTGTTCTCCGGTTGTCCCTAGAGAAGTCTGTTGTCTATCGGGAATCTTTTCCCAGAGCCTGTTTTCGAAACAGCTCTGCTGCAGATCCGGGGAAGCAGGTATCCCACGTGTATGCAATCTTGTCCAACAAGAACAAAGTTGTTTCTGGCATGCCGATCTCTGTCAGTATCCGATTACACTTTTGGCAAATGGCCTCCTGTCTGCTGCTGCAAAAAGCCGCTCTTCGTAAGAATCTGCAAGCCGTTGTTTCCCGAGCCGTTTACTTCTCGAAATAGGTCTCTATGACGAGGAGATCAGAGGGCTATTTCGGCATCTTCCCCTTGCCATCTATGACCGTGCTTCCCAAGGGCGTAATGGCCAGATCTGAAGATCTGCCAGAAATGGTCAACGATGATCTCCTTCTCCAGTCTCTAGCAGTACTTTGTGAAGTTTTAGCAACTTATGAATGAAGGTGCCTCATAGCTTATGCAGCCTCAGAGTAGTCACTTCATAAACACTCAGACAAAATAAAGCCACAAAGTTCTGGAGCAGAGTGTCACTGAAAATATAGGAACAGATTACGCAGAACCATGGGACTTTTTCTACATGCATGCGATAATTGAGTGGTCTTGATCTACAGAGCCCATGTGGTAGGAAACAGAAATGTTGGCGCTCCAAGTTTTAGGGTACAAAAATAAATAATGGAAGAAACTTGATCTAAATAGCATAAACTAACCCAGCAATTTCGTCTCTTATGTTATTCTGCGACCATTTTTTCTGATATCTCGACATATACATGTTCGTCGTCCCTCAAGCCTGGCATACTTTGCAAGAATAGTGCAAAGACCCCCACTGGGACCATTCAGCCAATCTCTCCGGACTCTCTACCGCAGTCGCCCACAGGTCTGTATAATGGTCAATCTGCCCCCCATACCGTTCAGATGGCGACTGCCAGTCATCAGCGCCGATAGGTTGATGGTGCAAAAAGGGATTCACGGCGTCTTCAACTCCCTCGCCGTTGATAAATGCAAGAATCTCCTGCTCAGGTATTATTTGTGCAGCCATGGTTTGACCTTCTTCCCAAGGGCCCAAACCGATATCCTTAGATACACAGACTGAAAATCTGTGTAAATTTATAGACGAGTTGGCGGCCGCAAACCTAACCACTTCTAAAAGCCCTGTTTCGCTTCCGGTGCAGTTGTAAAGAAGGATATGTTGCAGCGTTTTTGCACACTTTGCAAGCACTTCGTTGAAGTTTTTGACGGAAAAGACCAGGTTCACAAGCTTGAGTGTACTCAATTGTTTAAATTCCAGAGTGTGAAGTCCTGGAAATATAGTTGAATCTCTAATATCGGGCTCGAGTTCAGCATCGGGGTCGGTCGAGCGCAGAGATAAAACTCGGAGCTCCTTGGCAGCAGAGACTATATCGAGCATATGAGCCTGCAACTCATTCCGCTGGAACTGTGATGATGTGGCTGAAGGAAAGGCAGCACAAAGGTCAAGCTCCTTGACATTACGCAGTGCGAAGGAATCGAGCCTGACCCTTAGTGAACGGAAAGCTTCGATCAAACCCCTAAAGAACGTAGGCGGGTCGCAATCGAGGTCACTTTCAGGTCTTGTATCTCCCATGATGAGACTCTTGCACAGAAGACGAACAGACTCGATTTTCGACCCATGACCGAGCATAGCTGGCACAAGGAAGTTATCGAAAGCCTGAAGAAGATCCAGCTTGGAAAATTCGTCGGTGACGTTAAAGCCTCCATATTCCATGTCCTCGCGCCACAGGGTACCTTGTGACTGCGAAGGATCTATCATGATGGTGGTAAAGGTCCTGAGATTGACCATGGCGTCTAATCCCTCCAGGAATAGTGGGCGGAAATTTGGGATAGCATCACTAGAGAGAAACGCTAGCACCCGAGGTAACGAGGAGCTGAATTGTTCTGTATGACACAACGAATGCCATCGAAGAACCCGAACATGGGGCGCCAAACGTGGCGACGAGGATATACCTATAAATTGATACTGTTAAACTTACATCTCTTTTTAAATTGACAGCAAGCCGTCACACATACCTAGGAATTGACGCCGATGCTTCTCTAAGAAGGACAGCCGTATGACACTAAAGAGTCGAGGGAGGAGGACTGGTTCGTCGAGGGAGGGCCAAACAAGGCGCATAGTCCCAAGAGCTCGGTAGTCTAGATAACCCAGGACATTGTACAGAAGCTCTTGGGGGATATTATCGAGACTCTTCTTCATGGCGCTGTGGTTCACTGAGGATTTGAATGTCGTGATTCACTGAGATTTTGTTCTGTGCGAACAAGCCAGCTTCGTAGTTTAAGTTTGGTATACCGAGGCGGAATAGGTATCTCTTGATAGGTGATGACAAGTAGAATAAATGCGAATTGATCTTGTGAAGTGCAAATGGTGAGAGGGGAAGTTGCATGTCTGGACACAGTTGACCTGCATAATTGGATGTCATCACGTGCTTGGTATGATCTTAATAGGCTACCATTCAATAATCGAGAAGCTGAAGAAAAAGAAAAAAACATTCATGGATCCCTCGGGCACCTACCAGTAATCAAGAACCTATTTCTGTGCCTAGGTACCTACCTAGGTAGCTACTGAGACATATACTGAGAATGGTAATATGACTTCTGTCTCTTCCCGAGACCCGGGCTAAATGTAGTAGAAGGGTTAGCCTCCCAAGTTCTAGAACACAAAAATAAATAGATATCCTAAGACCAGGTCTAATATATCATAAAGTTACTAATTTATTTATTTTCAGGTGGACAAGTAAAGTCAAGCTGTCTAGGAACCCGAGGAAAGGGACATTTTATACATCAACTCCTCAGGAAAGAACCTGAAGACTTGAATGGATGGACCATCTGCTGCTAGGGGAAAAAGTATTTATTCGCATGCAAGGTCCAAGTTTCCATTGCCAGTCCAGAGCTTTTGTTATCGTATGAATACGCAGATTTACCAAGATTGAGGGCTACGACGTTCAAGTGTTGAAATCCATTCAAGGCATCATTCATTAGGCTATTTGTTTCTATACCCTAAAGTTGAAATGCCATCTTTTCTTCTGCCTACCGGCCACTGTCAATACATCAAGAATCAAGTAGTGAGTACACCAACATATAAAAAGAGCTTTCATGCATGTACTGTCTAATACATTCGCGTATCCAAATCTTCAAAATGGCTCCAACCAAGTCAGGCGCCAAGTCCCTGCCGTCATTTCTATGACATTTTACTTAGAGTGGAAATATACAACAGAGCCCATCCTTGATCAAAGATCTATTCTTTCAATCAATGACTCCTTGAGCGTATAGCTCTGGCAGTTACCGCAACTTTCTCGTCTATACTTAACACATCCGCATGTATTACATTTTTCTCTTCTTCGACGCTCTTTCGCTATTGGATTCATCGTGCTGCACGATGCCGTCCGTAGACATGGTTCGCAACACATTGTCCAGAGTTTCTCGGGGCAGTATAGGGCCGTGAAACAGTGTATTGACGTGAACATTGAACTGCGACGAATTTTGCAACATGAAAAACAGGGAAACACTTTAGCGCGGTCCGTGATCGGAATTGTTGTCCATTTCTCGGCAATGAATCGATATCGCCTGTGCAACGGGGTCCATTCATTAGGCTTGACGACATCGTTCAGTCTGCGACTGACTTGAGCAAGATTCAGAACGTCTGGAAAGTCTAAGAATGATGATATCTTTGCAAAGATCCACGTGGGGAGTTTCTCAAACCGCTCTCGTTGCCGCCGCGGCTGCATACAAAGAGCCATGGCCGCCTCAGCTTCAGCTTCCGGGGTGTCGTCAACGATTCGTTTTCCATGACATCTTTGAGATTCAGTCCCATACTCTCCACAGTTATGGCAGAAGTAATATTTTAACGCGCAGTCTGAGCGTTCCGCAGGTCGCAAATGAGGCCATAGTCTCAAAGCCGCAATACAGTCAAGGCAGGGCGAGGTCTCATAGTAACGGGTCGCGAAATATAAAAATTTCGTTTTTGGTAGAAATCTCTGGCAGCGTTTGCAAGCAAAGATCATGGCGCCTATCTTGCCGAGATGCTCATCGCGCTTTTCGACAAATTGGGTGAATTTGTCCATGCCTAGGATTGTACTTGGGTCGAGGACATTATAAAATTGTCGGTTTGTTGCTGCTAGCCTAAGAATATCTCTGTATTCTAAGTACCTTGCGATTTCGAAATGAATGTCGTAAGGGAGTTTTTGAAACGAAATGATGCGGCGTTGTCGTGACATCTTGGCTAGCGGTAGGGTTGCGTAAGTTAAGTCGACAGTGAAAGATCATGGCTAAACGAGGCTATTAAATATTGCAGGATAAAAGGATTTTACATTTACAAAATAACTTTCTAACAGCTTTTTCTACCCGTCATAGCCCACATCATAGAGTCCAGGAGCTGCCTTGTCAGTCATGGCGTATCTGGAGTTTTCAATGTGCGTGGATAGATCAAACTTGGATCTAGTCACATATCTGAAGTATGCCGAAAAACACTGGGTTTCAGTTGAGGTTGATAAGCAATACGGGTATAGATATTAACAAAGTTACTTTATCTTCTTAAGTCTAACCATATCCTCAAAACACGGTCTTTTTGGTCAGTGGCTGTGCCAATAGGAAACTGACTTCTATTCACGTTTCGTATCATTCTTTGTGCTAATGGCAGCTACAGACATGAATAGCTAAGCATATAGTGAGTTGATGATATTTGCAGATGACCTCTAGGTAGAGATTCAGTACGGTTGAAGATTAGATATGTATGTTATTTGATAAGAATATTAATCACGGCATGGACTCTTGCGATGTCAGTTTGGGCAAATATATCAATTCATGAGTTACCTACCTCCGAAAAGAATGGTTTGAGAACCAACGGATGGACTAAGCAGTATTTACTTACTCCTAATGCAATACTTTAACCACTCTCTAGATCATACTCCAAACTCAGTCACGATTGACAAAGATTCCCGGGTCAAAAGACAGTCGTGCTTAGATAGTCGGTATTGCATGAAGATCAGTCATGACTCACTGAAGTCCACGATTCCAATGGGGCCAGCCCATCGGATGGTCGACCTCGGATTGCAAAGCAAAACTGCGAATCAAACCATCTCCTCAGGATCCAAGTTCCCGTTGTAGGTCTTACGATCAGGATGCACAAACTGACCTAGTGAACTCTCCCATGTCCAGTCCTCGGGCAGAACCCAAGTCTCGTTCTTGGCAATCCTCATGGCAAACCCTGTCTCGGAGTAGCCCAGCGCTTGGAGGCGAGCGACAGCTGTCTCGGGAACAGCCCTCGGATCCTTCATGTCAGCAACTTTTTTGGTGAGCCTCTCTCGACATGGCTCGCAGTGGGCGTAAGCAGAGACCCTCTCCACGGCGCATGAGAGCCGTCGGCAACGGTTCTCTTTAACAAGTCGCGTGCGCATATGATCCTCGAGTAAAGACCTGGCTGGTAGCTCTCCTTCTCGAACGAGGTGATACACAACCCAGTTCTTCTCATTACTCTCAACGTAGGTTCTCACGCCTTTTTCGCCCATCTTGAACTCACAAACCTCGCATACCTTTTTCTCTTGGCGATAAGGATAGAACTCGCAGTGCGGACACTTACGCGCGGGCTTGGGTTGCCACAGACTAGGCTTGTCTACGTCTGCGGCGATCAGTTGTGAGAGAAGAGCCATGATGTCGTTAGTATTTCGTACAAGTCTTGCAGACAGTGTGTCTCTGCAGTGTCAACTTCTGTGAGGGACGAATAGTTAACGTAAAAAAGAGTAAATTGCATTAGCTAACAAAGATCTGGGTATATATAGTCGTAAATCATCATGTCCCGCTCCAAGTGAACAAACGCATTGTGCATACTGAAACCCTGCGTAAATCATGAACAACCGAACCTCCGTCCCCTTTTTTGTTTCTGAAAACAGTGAATGAGCCCTTTCGAAACTGAATGTTGTGTCGTGAACAAAGGAATAAAATGTAGTGATGTCGTTCTTTGAGTTTGATCAACCGCCAACTTTGGTACTTCTCCCTTCCCTCTCTTAGGTCTTCAAGTCGTCATAATGTTGTTGTCTTTTCGTTTCCGATATGCATATATTGGTGAGGCGGATAGTTTGTTAAAGGTGTGACTGGTCGTGTCATTTTGGGTCGTCGGTGTGCTTTGACTCGCTTGACGAGGGCGACGGAGATGACGCCTAGAACCATAAGGACTTCGACTACGAGAAGGCCGACGTAGACGATGTTGAGTATTTTTTGCTCACGCAAGTAAGCAAATGTGGTCATACTGCTGGGCAGCGGTGCGGAGCTTGGAACAAGAGGCATGGTAGTTTCTAGTCAATTTGTTAGTCGCAAACCATGAAAGAGAGACATGTACGTCACATACCTTGATATTTAACAAGCCTTGAAATATGAAATGACTTATAGGTATATTCTTTTTTCGTTTGATCGTCCGTTGAAGTGATATGAGTTAAAGAGAGAATACTCGAGTAAGCAAAAAAGAAAAGGTGAGCGGTGAAATGAAATCACCAACAAGGATAGAGGAAAAAAAGAGACGAGGTCCTTGTCCCCCCAAACCAAAAACTGGGAATATGGGTTCCTTTTTTACCTGGACCGTTACTAGTTTGTTTCCTTGGCGTCGAAACAAAAGAAAGTGGGAAAAGGCTTATGGTGGTGTGCTCTGGTTCCCTTTCATGGCATGGTTAGATGTTAATAGTTAATAGTAGGGTTGCAAGTTTGCATCAATGCGGTCTGGTCTCTGGGGGAGGCGTTAGAACCCAACCGCTTAGACCGCCTTGAAGCCCGTGATGGATCTCGTTTAAACACGAGAGGGGGCTTTTTTTTTGCCCTGGCTGGCCTGACCTGACCTGTAATCAATACTTGTATGCAGTAAGATCTGGCTGAACACACACACAGTGATATTAAGGTTTATATTTGCGAGAGCTTCGTATTGACAGGTGTCCTTTTCCTCTGTTGTATTTCCCCTTTCTAGACTTCACGTTCCGTTCTTGACAAAATGAGAAAGAGAAAAAAATTAGAGAGGCGATCCTGGTTGAGGAACAAGGATCATAAAGACCCTGGTCTTTGAAGTCGATCGCCAACCTGGCGTGTGACCCTCAGCGCTTGTCTAGAGAAGCGGGAGAGTGGGCTTAGGTGATGTACTTTGCCAGATGAGGAAGAGGATTAAAAAATAGACAAGTGGCGAGCGGTAATTCTTGTTGGAGGCGTTTTTATCTCGTGATGGTTGGTGATATTTGACACGAATGGTGTTTAACTCTAACGCGAATGTTATTATGGCATGACTACTATCGATCATAGCATAGTCATCTCCCTGAGAAGTAAGGGTTTGTCGCAAATTGATGGAGGATGGGATGAAAACTAATTTACCACTAAATTGAAGAGTCGCATTGGAAAATTCCCATCAGCGCTTGATGGACAGGGGTTTGATGCGATAGAATGGAGACGTGTTAGTTGGCAAGGTAAAGATAAAGGCGGTGATGAAGAGCGGATGGTCTGGGCCTTGTTCACTAAATCTATGGTATAAGTGGGATTTAATCACTCAATTCTACTCTGTATTGAAGACTGAATTATCGCAACTCTTGACTCTCCTCTCATGTCTGTAATAATGTCTCGTAATTTTCAGCCCTTTATGCGTCATGCATCAAAGAGATTAATTTAGAACCCATACGCCGTCTAGGGACGGACGGTTACTTTACCTTACCCGCAGGACGGGAACTATTAGCGCCCATGAAGATATGTACTAAACCCAACACATAAAAGGTCTCAGAGAGGTCACGTTTACATTGCAGACATTCTCTGCATAGAAGACAGTCGAATGTAAAACGCCATATTGAATGCATCGTCAGATACGCGTGTCAAGACGCGTAGACGAATATCTCATGACTTTATTCATGATACTAGCATCGCCATCATGCTACGGAAATAAGAAGGAAGGTGATCATCAGCCAAGATCATCGTTAAAGAAAAAGGGTCTTGACATGTGAAAAGAAACTTCATTCATCTGCGACTTGATTTGGTCTGAGACTGTTTCATCACCTCGCCACAGAATGACAGCTTCTAGTTTGTTCTTGAGAATGCCAATCCCAACAATTAATGATGGTGCTAGAGGGTACTTACGACTACACCTATAATCAGTGAATCATGACGTACTCTCCAACATCATTCACGTGCATATCATGCCATCAAACTGGGCTCCCTCTGATGATGTCGCTCAATTGCCCCGCAGTCCAGTCCAGTTCCCCCTCCACAGAAGCTCCCAGCTCCAGCTCCGGTCGGTCCCATTCCCAACCAAGCCACAGAGACAAATAGATACACTGCCTAACTTAGTAACTTAGTAGTTGCCTCGTCACTATCATTCTTGGTGTCGTCATTCCTACTTTACCATTTGCCAGTTTATAAACAGCTGCCTCCCCTTTCATCACCTGCATATCGTACCTTTTTACTCACAAGTTTGATACCCCTAACAAAACAACACAACACACATTCATCATGTCTGCCAACTCTACCATCAACGTCAAGAACATTGCCCCCGCCACCAGCGACGGCGAGATCAAGGACTTTTTCAGCTTCTGGTAAGAATCTTCTATCTCCTTGCAAAACCAAGCTAACAACCATCCAGCGGCAAGATCCAAGATCTCAAGGTCACTCAGGAGGGCGAGACAAAGTCCGCAGAGGTCATCTTCGAGAAGGAGACCGCCAAGAAGACTGCTCTTCTCCTCAACAACACCCAGCTCGGCACAAACCATCTTGAGGTTACCAGTGCCACCGCCGATGGCGACGACGATGTTCCCACCACCAAGAACGCTGATCGCGACTCCGACGAGATCACCCAGGAGGAGAAGCCCCGCGCCCGTATCCTGGCTGAGTACCTCGCCCACGGCTACGTTGTAGGTGATGCCGCCATCCAGCGAGCTCTTGATCTCGATGCCACCCACGGTGTCACCAACCGCTTCTTCTCTACCCTCAAGGGTCTCGACGAGAAGTACCACGCCACCGACCGGGCCAAGGCCACCGATGAGAGCTACGGAATCTCCCAACGTGCCAACAGCCTGTGGCTCGGCTTGAGCTCTTACTTTGAGAAGGCTTCCAACACACCCACCGGCAAGAAGATTGCCGATTTCTACACCGAGGGCAGCCGACAGGTCCAAGAGGTTCACGCTGAGGCTCGTCGTCTTGCTGATCTCAAGAAGGAGGAGCACGGTGGAAGCGCCTACAAGGCTGCTGGTCTTGAGAAGGTCTTTGGCAAGGAGAAGACTTCTGGTACTGCCGCTCCTGAGGCTGGTCACGGTGCTCTGGGAACATCAGTTCCTGCTGCCTCTGCAGACAACGGTCCCAATGTTAGCGCTCCCGAATCTGGTGAGAAGCACTAAACGATCAAAAATGGAGGAAAGGTTAATCAAGGTGGATGTTCTTTTGTAGCCCTGATGAGATAGTATTATTGTGGCTTTGTTTAGCCTGTTGACGAATTGTTACGACTTTTTACGCACGGCACAATTGATTAATACAATAGTTTCTTGATCTAAGTTTGCCCATGTGATTCAAGATGTCCCGACAGGCTGTTGTCGGTATGTTTGGAATGAAGTATCCGTTAGTCATGCCATTTTAATAAAGTCTTCTGTGGCTGGCCCTCCTGGGAATAGTTAGTTGTACGATAAGGCACTTTCGCGATGATGAACACAGCTGGAACATTCCGAGCAAGTGAAACTACTACCTACAGAAGGATGAATGAGAGGTCACAGGCCAACATAGCAAGACACAGGCAAAGGCGACATTTATAATGATTATTTCAGTCGTGATTAATTAATTCTATCCATGCACTAATTCCATTCAATTCGTTACCATCGTGGTATCATTTGCTCTGTAGGAGGTTAGCAATTGATCGCTCGAGACCATTCATTCGGGGTGTCTGACTATTTCTCGGTCTTGGCGAACTTCTTCTCGACCTCATCGTCGGTGATACCCTTGGGGTTTGATGAGAGGTTCTACATGGGCAGGTTAGTATCGTGACAACCACGTCTCGAAACATTGGTGCAATCTTACCTCAAGCTGAGCCTTGGGATCCTTGTTGTCGGTCTCGTTGATACCCTTTCCAGAGGCAGGGGGATCCTGCTGCTGGCGACCGCTCTGTTGCTCGGGAGCAGGAGATTGACGTCCTTCAGGCATGATGGCTGTTGTGTATTTGTTTGGGTGGTGAAAGGGTGTAAAATTTGTGGTTGAATTGTCTCAGATGATTGAAAAAAGAGGAAGAAAAAGACTTAGATATTTACTAGATATAAGAAAGCATGGGCACAGAGAATGATTGCAAGTTGACGTCGAAGGTGGAATAGTATGCCGTCATAGGTCGATTACATCATGGGCGAGATCGAGATGAGGAATTGTTTACAAAGATTATTGACCCCTCATCAGTCAGAACCTCGATTGGTCCGTATCCAGTAATCTCGGTGAGTTTTTGATAGACGGCCCTTTTTCAGGAACGCTGAGATGCAGATGATTTTCTTGGTGGTTGGTTGAGGTGAAGCTATCTGTGAGCTTGGATCTTGAAGCTCACTGAACCCCACTTTCAAGGATTGAATTGGGAGGTTTCATCATGCTTTAGGTATAGTACTTTGAGTGTTGGATAATATTGACAAGTATTGATAAGAATAATTGAATGTTTATAATACTCCGTTTTTTCTCAGTTGGTTTATTCGAATCGATCCGTTTACTTTCCCCGCTATAGTCTTGTAATGTTGTTATTGCTGTTGTCTGGGTAGTCGCTTCATCATGACATTCAGCTTATGGTCGATAACCTTGATCAGTCATAGCTAACCAGAGGAGGATAACAACATGGCTCCAGTTGATCACAGAGAATTACTAATACTTGGAAACATCAGTGACATGTATCTCCATCATTGCCAGCAGTCACAAAAAGTAAGATTCATTCAATCAGTGCTGGTAAGTCAATTACCCTAGAGATGGCATTGTCATTCAACAGCTTCAGAACCCCACCAGTCGGAAGCTTGGACGGCCTTGGCGTGTTTAGTAGCTGCCGGCCCGCTGGGGAGCTTCCATTCGAACATGTCCCGAACACACCTTAACCCAAGTTGAAACATTCTTTTCTCTTTTCTATCAAGACCCTGAGATTAAATCTCCGGCTCATACATCATCATCAAACAAAACAAAAACCACACTTAGGAAACTAAAAGAACATCTTGATGACCGGCATGCCGGACCTCAACTCAGTCCCGCCTTCACCACTTCCTCTCGCGGCATCTCGCCGCCAGTCTGCAACAATGGCTACTCCTCCGGGTCCTGCCTCGCCATCTCTGAATATTCTTCCTTCGAACCAGAGTACTGTTAACCATTCTCGTTCGCCGTCTTTTTCATCACCTGCCCTGACCGCTTCACAACCGCCTTCCCAGGAGCTGGGCGTTGGAGGGCCTGGACCGATAAGACATCCTCGTCCGTTGACCGCTGCCGAACTTCACCTCGAGCTTGAAAAGGAACAGGAAGCTGTTGTAAGTCCATCAACTTGACGATTTATTCGAGGGTCACTCTAACATCTTCTAGGTAAATCGCTTATCTCGCGAGCTGTCACTTCTTCGAGCTGCCCAGAACGCCTCGGTCGTGTCCAACACTTCATCCACCTCCGCTGCAAACTCATCCCATGATGTAGCCGAACAATCTCGCCTATCAGGTGCAGGCTTCTCCATTCCCACCGCTCGACACCACCGAACGTCATCGACCACGTCTCAGGGCATTGCCAGCCAGCAGCTGTCATCGTCCTACGAAGCACGGATCCACGCTCCTCGCCCCTCACATGCTACCCCTCTCTCGCGGCAGGATAGTACCGCCTCTCGGAGGAGCCTGACAAATTCTCCCGGACCGCAACACAGCAGCAGTCTCGATCCGTCCAATTACTTTCAACAACAGCGACTCCCGCCTACGTCGATCCCACCGAGTTCCGTTGGTGCAATACCCGGAAGCCTCAGCGAGCAACTGAGTCCCGGACTTATGCCAGCTACCATGCGATACGAGGAGACGGCATTTTACAGAGGCGAGCTCGAGACTGCCAAGAAGGAGAATGATGCTTTGAAGCGAAAGATCAGGGAGTTGGAGAGACAGGTTCGTCAACGAAGGGCTAGTGATACAAGTCGACCAAGGAGCGATAGTGTCAGTACCACCACCAGCATGAGCGTGACTCCCGCTGGGGGAGCGAGCATAGCAGGACCACGAGAAGGACTACTTATTCGACCTGGTGGTGATCGGGAACGAGGCATGACAACACAGAGTATCGCCAGTGTAGCTAGTGTTGGCGTTGGCGTGCCCGAGGAAGAAGTCAAGGTTGGTGAGAGTGCTGCTAGTGCTGGCGTCGCACATAATACGCAATAGTTAGCTTGGTGGACTGTGCCAGAAGGCTTGAAGCGAGGTTGGTTTTATCGGCACAGGGAGGACAGAGAATAGCGATGCAATCACGATTTGCTTTTGGCGTTGGATGAGGGTTAGACTTGTCATGATAGTTCTCATTTACTAGTGGAATCAAAGCGTCTTATCTTAATTGTACATTGCCAAACACACTAGATCGTCGTGGTAGCTTTGAGTTGGTTGCTTTTTGCACCCTGAAGCTCAAACATCGACCTTTCTTTCTGGCACCTCCCTGACGGGTCGCATAGTGTCGAAGACATGACTAGTCGCTACATTCATTGCAAGCAACGTGCATCCACCCATTTTGTTCTGGCCACTCCTCGGGGCCAAGAAAAGCAACGGGAGGGCTTACACCGGGAATCATCAATTTCCAACATATTTTCGTCCACTGTTTTCTTGAGCTCCCTGGCCACCTTACCCTTACCGACCGAGGCTTTATCCTCTGAACAACTGTTCCCCAACAAGGGTCGCGGCCCAAAGCTGACAAAGGGTCTTGATGCTCAGGGTCATTACTGTTGATATATTCCAACAGCGACTGTTCCGGAACCAATGCCGACGACTCCATTTTCAATGGGAAACGCCAATCGTAATTCGGGAAAACAACAAATCGATGAAGATGAAGTTTAGGACTTCTTGCAGCGAATCTGATGACTTCAGGAACGTTCTCGTTAATTTGGCAAAGCACGATATGTCGTAGGGTGGCTGCATGACGTTCTATGAAGTCCTGAAATGGTTTGCCGGAGAGGGTGAGTTGGACATATGCCAATTTGATGGTCCTGAGACGGGGAAACTTGATGTTGCTGTCGAAGAGGCGCTGTAGTTGCTCAGCGTCAGAATCTGTAAGAAGACACTTCCTAAGGCTGCTCATATTGTATTTCCACTGGATGGAAAGTTCCTCAAGATTGACTGCCCCCTTGAGAAATTCGACGAACAAGTCATCGACTTCCGGCCGGCTAGGTCGATCGTCCCTGTAAGTTTCTGTTAAAAGATCGAGTTTTACCAAGCCTCGGAGAGCAGTGATCCATTCGTACGGCCAGAAACGATGTACACTGTTCGGACGACCCAAAGAAGTACAAGCACATTCATGATAGAATGTAGAGGCGTTAACACGCATCCCAGTGCAGTATTTGTCTGGGAGTGACTTGAAAATTGTGTGTGGCCTTTCATGACGGCAGAACTTTGTATGTGCCCAAAGAAAGTAGTTGAGGGGGTCATGGAGTCTGAGAGATGTAATACGGGATGAAGGTCGACATAAAGCAGGCAAAATGGCATACAAGAGGCCATCAATATCCTCTTTCTTGGTGTTCTTGTCATCAGTACCTGGCCCAGATGTGAATGTGTGTAGGTTTGGCAGGGCATCAATACACTTCAAGAGGTCGCAAAGAAATGCATGCGAGTATCCTTCCAAGCCTTTATCTGTATGGACGAAACCATCCTTATAGGGTGTCTGGATGATTTTGGGATCGTAGAAGAGCAGCTCTTGTACATACGGTGCGACGCGTGGGGACGATGCAAAAGCCTTGAGTCTTTCCAGGTGTTTTGGAGCGAATGTGATGTGAACCTTACGGAACAAAGGTGGAAGGGTTATCACATCGATATGAGGCCAGCACAAGCGCAGAGCTGCTAGAGATTTGAGAGGAAGGCCGTTCTCGATGATGATTTTGTTCACCAGTTCGAGCGGGAGATCCTCAAATCTGGCCATGCTGGGCTTGGGAAGCCAGGCTAGAGAATCTATCACGGTGTCAGCAACTTTCAGTATATATTTGCGTCGCATGGTGACCTTCAGACCTTTTGTGAAACTAGACAGCCCAAATAAATCACACACCGATCATTTCCCTGTGACCTGAGCGAATGCTCCGAAGTTCTGAGGTATTGTGGTTGTACGCGATTACCAGAGTCTGATGTTGACTTTGTCTCTGATTACGTGTAGAGGGATGGTAAGAAGAAGGAGCAGAAACCGCTAGGCTATTATATGCAAAGAAAGATTTGGAAAATCTAAGGAACTGGAGGGAGTGACTGACAGTGACAAGGCACCGACAGGCTCCAGTATATACTGACCGACTAAAACAAACACTCTGAGCAATCCACTTCTGCCTTTTCAATAATTGCAAACTTACATACTCTTGATTCTGCATGAATCTTTGTATGTTAATCTTAATAAATAAATATCTACACGATAACTGCTCTAAGACTACGTAGATTGTGAGGTATCTCAATGTTCATAAGTCTATAGTTAGGAGCTGCTTAAAACGTTGACATCGGAACTTCAAAGTTCAAGGTGCAAGAAACAAGCAACCCAAAGCGACAACGGTGACCAGAGCCTTTGTTGATGGAGTGAGCAGAAGACAACGAGCTATACTTTATATGAAAGGAATGTGGCGACTAGCAATGACAATGGAGTGGAGGGTGTTTTAGGTATCGGATATTGGGATCATAACAGGTCTCATTAGGTCAATTTACGCACTTTGTGGGCAGTCCTCCATTTAGTGTACAGCTTAGTTCATGTAATTAACGAAAGTCTATAACCCGGTCAGGTCTGCAACGGCTTATGAATAGTGGTTAGCAATGGCTTGTCGTTTGTTTATAGTCATTAGTTTGCTGGTTTCTGTGGTCAGATCTGGATTTCTTCCTGTAGCTACCACCAAATGTGAGCGTGTACATGCTCAGGTCTTTCAGGTCATAGACACTGAAAATGGATGTAATGATGAAGAAGATCATATGCACGTGAAAAATAGTCCCATGGTTCTCAATCTGTTCCCGTATTTTCAGTGGCACTGTACTCCAAACCTTTAAGACTCTATTCTATGCAAATCTCTATAATAAGACAACTTTGAGGTTATATGACTGATTTAATTTCTTATCCTTCCAGCGGTCAATCTTTCTGATGCCCTGAGGAGAGACTCAATCAAGGTTTGCCGCGGGAAAGTGTTGACTACCTACCAGACATTCTGCAACGGATCCCATAAGCTCGGAAACAACTGATCTAGAAAAGCATCATCAGACATAAAAAAGTTGGAAAAGTCCTGCGGTTCTTCTGCACTTGGGTCTTCGGGTGGAGTAATCGCCAGAAGCTTTTCCACAACTTCAGTATGCTGAGCCAAACAAATATCGCCAAGATCCCAAGCATATTTCTCCTTATGCGACCGAAGAGTAGATAAGAGGTCGGAAGCAATCTTTAAAGAAGAGCTTTGGACGAGCCCCGAAGTAGAGTTCTCCGTCTCTAGAGCGCATCGGAGAAGGAAGCTGACTGTTGTGGAGAGTGCAAAGGCGCTACTTGGGAGCCAAAAATCTGCAAGATGTTCTGCCTGTAACTCCTGCACCAGAATTAGGATATCTTCTGCAGTTCTTCGGGCTTGCATGTAGCGATTTAAAAGGCGGCTATCGTTGGCCTCATGGATGCGCTTCCCCTCTTCAAGGTCAATTCTCTGAGATAATAGCCTGACGGTCAAATATGACAGGCGTAAGTTTGCTGCACCGGGAATTGCTAGATTCGTCCCACGGATGACGACTCGACGGATGTCATCACCAAGATTCTCAACCCAACTATTCAGTGCCAACTCCAGACGTGTCGTGTGTCTAGGTTCGTCCGCGTTTCTAAGCCGATGGACATGCCTCAAATGCATGTCCAAGACGTCTGTAAGTCCCAAGAGAGCGATGTATATGGTGGCCTTGAGCAATTTGTCCGGAGATGCACCTTCTTCGCAAAGGTTCTCCACGAGCGGTTTGGGTACATCATTCAGACTCGAGGAGATGATGGGAGGTGTTCCATGTGCTAAACTCAACCTGATTGCGCGTTAGACTGGAGGTGACGGGGTTGATCAAGATGTCTACATACCATTTGTCATGAATCAAAAGTGCCCACCAAATTCTCATCCGCAAATTCTTCTCGGATTGTGGGATCTCCCATGGTGCCGGGCTGTGATTCAGGCCTAGCGAATGCGCCATTGCGACTGACGAGGCGAACAAGACCCCATTGCCAATAAGAGAAGTTACTTCACGCCCGCCAATGTTCAAAATGGCCGCTTCAATCACAGATATACCAGGAGACCTGTGTATTTGCGAGTATATGGCTTCGGTAGCAAGATTCCAGATAAAGCGTCCATCAGGACACCTGTGACGAGACAGGATAGGAGAGCTATTCCAGAAGATTATAGAGTGAGCGTATAAACAGCTGAGTAGCGCGGGAGATATGCTATCTTTCTTCTCCATGTACTGTTTAAGGAAATGTGCTTCATCGAGCAAAGGGAAAGACGAGTTAACCTTTTCGAAATAACTGGACAATGTCAGCAGTGTCTTGTATCATTGCGCTATGGACTTACACATCTAGAACATGACTGGCAAAGGGCTCCAGTATCTTCTCAATGAGTTGAAGCCTCTCCTCTGGGAAAGTGCGATTTGAGTCCAGCCCTACCGGTCGCTTCTGGACCATGGTGAATAAGACAGGACGAGATCTATTTCCCGGAACTGGTCTGACAATTCGAGACCCTCTTGTTGAACTAGGCATCGCAGATAGATAGTCTGATAACACCTGGTTATCGGATGTCACTGTCGGACCAACTATATGAAGATTATGCTGTTGTTCATCATTGGATCCCAGTGCCAATGGTGACTCCTCGGGTTGAGCGTCTTTTTGGGGCCATTCTGTGCTTCTCGACGCCAATGGAGAGATAACTGGTACTGCGTTTCTTGCAGCTGTATCTTGAATAGATCCATGAGTTGGTGTTGGTATTGGGTTCGGTCCTATACTCAATGTGGACTGCTCAATAAGTGAATCATCCGCCACTGATGCAGGCACTGGGTTGGAGCCACTGTCGCGTGAGTCTCGTTTTGCCCGTCGCCTTGATTTGGGAGTCGATGATGGATCTAGTACTCTAAACTCCGGGGGATATACACACTCAGTGCGATGAGCTCGGCACATAAGGCAAGCAGCTTCGCCTGATTCATCGGACTGGCAACGGGATTTGCGTTTCCGGCAAGGAACACAGGCCGGTCGGAGATGTGATCTATATGGGCGCATCTTTTTCTTTTTGTTGTAGTTGCTGTTTGGCATCAATCGTTGGTAGGGAAATCTCTCCGCGGCATTTATAATGGTGTAAGCTAGACTAAATCACCACCTTGCCATATACCCCCTGACCCTGCATACCTTACAATATTAACTCATTATTAAAGCCTATACTTTTATATTACTTTATATTTATTAAAATAAATCTATTTTTTCTAATTTTAATAAAAATAAATTTATAGCTATTAAATTATAAATATAGAATTTTTTTAATTATTAATAATATTAAAAATATTAATTTATATACTTTAGTATAAAAATATTTAATTAAGCTTTTAATATTAAAAAATTAATATATTAAAGCTTATAATTTTAATATAGTATATTAAAAAGAATTATTATTAACTTTTAAATAAGAAAATAATCTAAAGATTTATATTATTAAAAAAAAAAAATATTTTAACTTTTTATAAAGTTTAAAATATATAGCTTTATATAGTAATTATTTAAAGTTAATAGGTAAATATTCTATATTAATAAGAATTAAATAAATTAATTCTTTATATAATATTCTATTATATAAAAAAAGCCTATAAAAGTCTATAAAATAGCTAAGAAATATTATATAATAAAGAAATTATTATTTAATTATTATAATAATCTTTAATAGATTATTAATATTAAAAATATTATATAAAATAATATATATAATATTAATAAGAATAGTATATAATTAAGGGAAACTTAAGTAAATATAATAATTAAAATAGTTATAATAGTATAATTTAAAGTTATTAAGACTAATAATTTAACTTAAGTATTAATAATTAAATATATATTAATAAGATCTTATTAACTTATACTTATTATTATTTTTACTAGTAAAAACCTTTAAAGATAGTAATTTTTAAGTATTTTTCTTAATTAAAAATATAAAATAAGTCTTAAAGGCTAGTTTAATTTAAATATCTTTATTTAATAGTTTATAAAAGTTTTTATTCTTAAGATAATATTATTAAATCCTTCTTAATAAAAACTATTAATTTTAAATTAATATAAATTATATATAATATTTAAATTAATAAAGAAAATATAAATATATAAGATTTAACTCTTTTAATTACCTTTATATTTATTATATATTATTTAATTACTTAATATTATTATATTTAAGCCCTTTAAAATATATTATTATTAATTAATTTATACTTAAGCTATATATAAAGTAATCTCTTTAAATTAATAATAACTTTTCTTAAAAGTATATAAAAAGGCTTTAGAAAAAGCTATAAATTATAAGAATATAATAAATAGTTTTTTAAAATCTAGGATATTTTTAATTTATATTAAAAAGGCTATAGAGATATTAAAGCCTAGTAAATAAAAATATAAAACCTTTAAAAGCTTAATAACCTTAAGGAAAGCCTAAGTAAATAATAATATAATTTAAAGTATACTATAGAAAAATAAAGATATTTAAAAATAATAAAAAGCTACTTAAAGTAATAAAAATATATTAATTTATAACTTTAATTATATTATAAAGAAAATAATAAAATTAATTAATAATAAAAATAATTAAATTTAATAACTTAAAGAAGAAAAAGCTATTCTTAAAGCTTTAATAATAATTAAAAAGCTTACTAGCTAAGTCTTAATTAAATTTAACTTAAATAAGGCTTTCTTTTTAATTAATTAAATTATTATAATAAAAGATCTAATTAAAAAGAATATTATATATAGATTATAAGAAAAAATAAAGAAAAAGATTAAAAAATAATTTAAGAAAAAAAATATAAATATAATATATATTAATTAAATAGTATATAAAATCTTAATTAAATTAAATTAATATATATAATTATAGAATTATTTAAAGTTATTATTACTTTAGTGATATAATACTATCACAGGTGTGCAAAGTAGGGGGATATATGGCAAGGTGGTGATTTAGTCTAAATGGTAACGTGGGTTTCCCGCGGGAATTGACAGGACAGTTCCAGTACAGTGCGTACAATACTGTTATAAGGACAACATGCCTTATACTTATAGAGCCAGTACAACACAAACTCGTTCACTATCGATGACCTCTCTGACATGACATGGAACGGCGGAGTGTTATTTTCTCTCCATGTCGCGAAGTCAAGAGTTAGCAATACTCGGTTAAAGACGAGTAGGCTGATATGAATACGTGAGTTTCCCAGGCTATACTAAGCCAATACATCAAATAACCAACCTACATTGGCAAACATGTGTTCCCAGAACCTCCTTGAGAGAATACTTGTCCAACTCGTCTCGAATAATTGCCTGCATTCCCCTCATTGTCTGACCCGAAATAGTCATGACACACCCTCAATCATCTTCTTCCGATACAGCCCAAACCTCCTACAAACGCTACACCATCACAACAGTGGGACACAGAAACCCCCAGAGTCCCCGACATATAGAGCTTGACTCAGTAACCTCTAGAGGTCTAACGGTCTCCAAATATAGGCATCTTCATTCGCTTCCATCCACACCGGATTACTCAAAACTTATGGGCTTCGGTGGGATCCTCCTTGTCTGGTTCAGGATACGGATCAAAGACGTAAGCTGCGGCTTGTCGACTTGTCTTGGTGACTGGCTATAAACTTGACCAGCATGAAGCTCACCATAGATATGATCGACAAGAAGTTGAGGTCTCGAGTATACCTCAAGGGCGGAACGATCCTGGGCTGCCTGTTTGACAAAATAAAAGAGAGTTGCCAAGCAACGTAGTAGAATGCTGGTGGTTTGCCGGCGCCAATAGTTAAGGGCGTCATGATGGTGGCGCGGGTTTCAAACCTTCTAGAAGAGGACAGAAGCATGATAAAATGTCCCTTGACGCGAAGTGCAGGTGCGGTATCCAGCTGAGATGGTATCATGGTGACATGTCTTGACCCTAAAGACATGCAAGTATCCTCGTTCGTTTCCACAGGTAGCGATAGCGACGACTTGTCATAGAGAGTCTGAAACTCAGAAAACTGATGGATTGCAGTACTACGAGGATTATCGGGTAATAGCAAAGACTTTAGTATGGTGACAGGGCTGTGATTTGTTGTGATTTGTTGTTCAGTCGTAGGCTGGCGATACCACCGCATGTATAGATGGGCAAGAATAGGCTTCGGCTTAGCTTCCTAGCAGGTGATTTCTCCACGACACTTGAAGCTTGTAGTGGTATTTCGCGAATTATAATTTCAACACAAGCGGGGGCAAATCATTTGCAGACGACTTAGCTATGCGAAACGGTCCTGTAAGCATTAGAGTCGCCTTGTTGTTACGACAGTCCACAGTGATCGGAGATCCAAGGGAAAGTTCGGACGAAACATGGCTATGACCCTATCCAATTGAGAACCGAGATGCCTTTCGATAAATTATCCGCGGTCCGCGTAGATGAGTTGCAGTAAAGGCAGCGAAAAAACACCGACATCCCGAGGGCTGAAACTGGGACGGCAGAATAAGGACTCTGTTCGTGATGACTTGATGCATGATAGACAGTCGAAGCTAACATGATAGAGGGGCCTGGGATTAGGTATTCACTAGTCAGACAACCAACCGCAGATGACCAGCATCAGGTGCTGATGCCGGTAAGGCCTCAATCCGAAATGACTTGATCTGGTAGAACAGGAGGGTTGAAACTTGTCTGTCTGTGATGACTCGGTCTCTGATGTCTAGATTTCTGATGGATCAGAAAGACCAAAGACCGTATGATACAATAAGGGGGTGTCGTGTCTTTACCTTGAGAGGCTTCGCGAATAGCCGCGATGAGGTCAATGTACATGGCGTGGGAGTCCCAGCTCAAAGGATCTGGATGTTTGAAGAGGGTCGAGGAAGAGGCAGAGCAACAAGCAAGACTGACTACCAGATAATACGACAGGGGAGGTGTTAGACCTGCCAGTAGCAGCTCTTTCTGTGATAGCTCCGTCTGTGATGACTGGATGTCCGATGGGTCAGGAAAATAGAAGGACATGCGAGAGCAGAGGAGGTAAGAGCTCCGTCCTTGATGACCGGCCTCAGGGTGTCAGAAGAATAGGCCGCTGGAAACATAGGGGACGAAATTAGTAGGTCAACTTATGCTCTTTAGACTATAGCTCTTAGGTTGTTTATTTTTGTGCCCTAAGCTCCAGGAGACCAACTTTTCTGCTACCCAGTAGACCGAATGTCCGATGGACTAGAAAAACCGAATACCGGCTGATACAATAGTACAGGTGACAGGTCTGGGCGCTGGAGAAGCATCTTGACGAGGAATAACATGATTAGAAAGCTTGATAGTTGGTCCATAGGCAGCAGGTGCCTCTTCGACCGCAAGAGATATCACTATAATAGCTTTGGAGTACCGTGGGCGAGGGTCGATCGATCAGGAAGACAGTCAGACAATACAACAGGGGGCGGCAGTTAAGCTTAATATTGATCCAGGATTCAAGGGCTGTTATTCGAGCTTTTGGAGAGTCTTTTCATTAACAGCGTCCCGAGCTGTCAACAAACCACTGGCCAGGTACGAACCAGAGAGAACAATTAGCCATTGTGTCTGCCCGCTGAATGGCAAAATCAAATCGCACAAGATACGTAAGGCCGACCTTGATGATGAACGACCACATGTACACCGTCCCGCTGCATAAAATAACCGGAACATTATGCCCAGGCACTGGTTAAAACATTGCCTGTTTGTCAGGTAATACCAGCAAGCGTAGGCATAGCTGCAACCCTCGGGTGCGGGAGCCACTGGCGTGTATCGAAATATCCAAGGAAATCTCTTAGGTCCTCTTCTGCGAAACGAAGTCACAGTTGTCAAGACCGTAAGGACATCGAAGGCGTAATCCATGGCTGAAGATAGGTGGTGTTTTCTTGGTGGTTTTAGTAGTGTTGGTGGCGTTGGTTGTGTAAAGATAATATCTTTCTTGCTTGAATCTCTTGCGTGAGTAATCGTCTGGTGGCTCTGTAGAACAATCGGTAAACGTAGCAAAAGATTGAAGTGGGTAGTTGGGAGTTTGGCTTGTAGAGGTAAAGTGCAGGTTTGTTTGAGTACGAACATGGGAGCCTTTGGCTCTTTATATGGGGACGACGTGCCTTTTGACTTTCATCACTCATGCAACTCTACAACTTTTAAACTTGGAGTATTAGCTTTAAGTTCGCATGGAATCGCATAGTAGGTAGTAGAAAGGTTAGCATCCTTAAAATATCTTGTCTACATCATAGTGATTTATCGTAGCTAGATGATTTAGCAGCACCCGGCTTTTAAAGACATGGTCGCCTAAAACAAAAGACTTACAATTCCTCTGGATTCACGGGAAAGCTGCTGTTCTGCGTTGATACAATTAAAAAGCTTCCTTTTTACTAAGTTTACACGAAAGCCTAATTCCTCAGCAGCAACCCTGTCTAGAACACGAAATAAGGCTACAAAGGCTTCAAGAAACAACAAATAGATCAAATTAAAAACTTAGTCTTTAATCACGAATCCACTCAAATACTGCAAGACCTTTTGTGGAAGCTGCAGGTCCACGACAAAGACAGTTCTCAGGGGAACGTTCTTCGTCTTCTGCTACAAGACAACAGACAGTGATGGTATGAGCAAGAGCAAGAGATGCCTGACATTATACTTCACCTTATATAGTTCACAAGTTGATCACGTCTTAATGCATGGTGTCCAAGTATGGTTCAATGAGATAACTACAATTAGTCCAGTAGTGTGCCAGTGTCTGTCCTACATCGATCTCAGTAAATACATCTGCAGACAAAGCGGCGCTGTTATGACACTATGAAGGCAAAAGCGCACATCCATATAAGACTACAAAAACTTCTCCAAAGACTTGGCCGTGTCGACAATTGACTTCTCAACTGGGTAAAAGTCCTGCCCCGTCAACTTGACAGTCTTGGAAGCGTCAAGGATCTTTTCCTTGGGAAACGCATAACCGGGATAGTATCCCTCGCCAGGCTGTCCAACCTTGATAATATCCTGCCTGTCAGGATAAGCCTTGCGGAGGACATCCGCAGCAGCTTGAGGGGGTACCATGCCGGCTGTCAGTAAGAACCGCTCTCCGTTGGTCTTTTCAGCATGGTCGACACTGAACACTGCAACTCGGGCGACATCGCGAACATCCACATAGGTAGGGTTCGGGACCAATGGTTCCGGGATATCCTGGCCTGAGAGCACCTGCCAGATGAAAGCAGTCGTGCCACCAATCTTGGAGATTGAGTCGAGGGCTGGCTGTGGTCCCATGACAAAACTATATACTCTTTGTTAGTTACATCAACACGAGGTAACTTGTGCATTTAAGCTTACGTAGGGTTAAGAGCAGCCATTGTGAAAGAAGGCTTCTTTTCGTCGCGAAACTTCCAAAAGGCTCGTTCGCTAGCCACTTTACTCGCAACGTAGATCAATGGACCGGGCGACTCTTTTCCGAGTTTCTTGACAGCATCCAAAGCAGCATCATTCCAGTCGGCTTCTGTGACTCGGTTTGAAGGTGGGATGGCAGAACCAGTTATGGCAGCGATAGACGACATCAAGACAACTGACTTGATTGACGGTTCGGTGAGAGCAGACTCCAGGACGCTCTGAGTGCCTTTGATGGCAACGTCTAGGACTGGATCAGGGTCTGTGAAGCTCAGACTCACGGCGGAAGCTAGATGAAGGATCGCATGTACGCCTGGACTCGTAAGAAGCTGTTTTTATGGATGAGACTGGCGACATACCCTTGACAGCGGCATCGAAAGCTCCGGGAGCAACAATGTCCGGTACTTCGACAATCTCAAGGTCGCTTCCGTATGAAGAAAGAGCCTTTACAAGAGGATCTCCAGAGGCTTTAGAGCGGACTGTTCCCCGAACAGCATATCCTGCTTTGAGAAAGGCCTCAACGACACTGCCGGCGATGTAGCCATTGGCGCCAGTTACCAAGACGATGGACTTATCAGACATGATGGGTTGAATATAGATTTAGGAGTTGATGGATAGTATTGGTAGAGTATTCTTTGTGATGGCACTACTCTCCAAAGAGTCGGTGATGCCATTTTATATTCAGCACGTAACTAACTGTCAAACTGAAGCCTCTGCTATCCTTGAAGCTATCATGACAAAGCACATATTTCCAGTCGGCACTGTAAAAACCCCGGTTGAGTATTTCACAATGACAGACATGTCGTGCAGTCCGGTCCAAGATGATTGGTTCGGACAAGGTGATGTTGTCGGATTAGTGAACAATAGGGTGGCTTGCTGACGATACAACCTTGTAAGTTGTGACACTAAAGGTGGTGAGTAAGCTGTCAACCGGGACTCTTAGTCAATGCCAAACTTAAACCGGCCTTGAAGTCCCGTTGACTTTTCCGAATTACTGATCGGGATTCGAGATTCCGACAATAGCGATTGATAAGACAAAAGAACAGATACGAAACAAGACAACACAATCATATGGAAAGAGAAAACTATAATCTGAAATAGAGGGGATGTTTTTCGTCAGTACTCTCATAGCCTCGCAATATAACCTCTTGTTACTTGCCTAGTATCTATTGTATTAAAATTTCAGTAGATCCATCTCCAGAAGATACGGCCTCACCATGCATGATACCGTGGACGTAGACGCATGCAACCATTTGGTATCTGCCCTCGCCAACTCTGCGCAGCGCGACAGGCGTGTACAATCCATGTAATGCCCAAATCTCATCTCCAGACTCAATTAATCCTCCTGTGGATCCCAGTCGACCTCTCTCTGTAGCAAATATATTCAACTTTCCGTGTGGTAAATCTGTACTTTTCTGCCGCTCCTTCAATTGAGCAGAGCTCCACACATCAAGCCGTAGGAGATTTTGCACCGAATTATAAATCGCAGCGAAGTCTTGTCTGTCGAATGCTTCCAGTACTGCTTGCCAGAGATCTTCGTGCTGCTGCCAGTAGGGAGGCTGATGCACCGGCGCGTTTGGTGGTAGATTACCAAGCAATTTTGAGACTGCTGTGTACGCTTCGAAAAGTTTGGTAGTGGCAGCTTGGTCTTTATTGAGGACCTCTGATGGATTCGTGGACTGTCGTAGTGATTCCGTGAACCCGTCCATTTTCCGCGCCATGTCTTTTATACGGCAAACTTCACAAAGGACATGATTCCCAGATGCTGTGTCATTGCAACCAGGGCCCGCCTTGTTTTCCTGGCTTTCGGCATCGCGGATTTCCTTCCCGAGCCGGCGCATGAGGTCGCCATGCTCCTTTGTAAAGATTGATCTATAGTAGGTGTCCAAGTCCAAGTCCATGAGGGCCTCGAGATCTTTTCCAAAGCGGCCTGGTAGTGGGTGATAGTCATACATCTTATCTTTCTGCAGCGTGCGCCAAAGCACCTCAAACCTATTTTGCAAAGTTGTCATGGGTTCAGAGTCGGGCTTTTCGACGAGTCGTGGGGTTTTAGATTCACCTTGAACTGGTTCGCTTGAGCCGCTTCGGTTCTCAAGGCGCCATGGTGGGTTCAGGATCGAGGATACTTCGGGGATGCATTCCAGAACCCTCCAAATCTCTGCGTACTGCACTCGGCCCAGTTCTGAGTATTTGAAAAACTCCTCGTGATCCATTGACGGATTATACTCGTAATATCGACAATGTTTAGAGATCCTGTCAACTCGTTTTCCGCTTACACGCAAGATATCGCCCTGCATTATAACCACGGGTTTACCATCTAGACCGGCCGCAGCGTCGTAAGAGTCCAACTCTGACTGGAGGATCTGGTCCCCATTCAACCGCAAATCGGGAACCCAGGATGGAAGATTGTCCGGATTTTCGTCACGCCTTTCACAGAGGCAGAGAATGCGTACACCCACATCTCGAGCCATGACTTTGGCTGCATCGACGTATACCTCCCGCACTGGCTTGGTATAGTCCGGAGGGGGGAATATGGCATCTCCGTTATGGTCGCGGAAGAGGTTATGTAAGGCGTAGACTTTATCGCGCGGATCAAACGAGCAAAGCCCCCTGAATTCTGCAACGGTCATTGCGAAGGCTGAGCGACCGACAAACCAAGACTAAGAAGCTAATCAGTCCTATTCGACACAATAAATGATACTTGAGCTTCCATACAATTGGTCGTGTCTCTCTGTCGTACACAAGCAATCTCAAAAGATGAGCCGACAGAAGTGCTTCATCCAGATCATCGTGAATATCGTAGTCAAGTTCAGCTCGATAAATCCATGGTACTTCTTCATAGTCGCGGACTGGTGCAAACAATTCTAGCTTCCCAGCGACTAAGCCGATGTATTTCTCTGCTGGTCCCCAACGGTTTCCAATTATCATGTGCTGCATTTGATCAATCCACCCACGGGACTGAAAGTCGGCTACTCTGAACACGAAACTGGAGGGATCGATCAGAATCTCGCCGCAAATTAACACAACATGCCGGCATGATATCCACTCCTGCATGACCCAGATTCTCTTGAACCAAGAGCGGCTCATCAGGAGATACCACCCAAATATCTCGTGCACTGTCAATGGTTCCACCCCAAATGCAGCGTACGACGCAGCATCGTCTATTTCTAGTAGACTATCGTTCTGAACCCTCTCTGATCTGGTGTCTTTTGAGGTACCTTGCATGTCAACGATTCGCCCGAGTCTTTCCTGTGTGGCAGCCCACCCCTGACTGATCATAGGCTCGCTTCCGCCAAGCCACAAAAGGGTACATCGTGCTTGGCTATAGATTCGACCCATAAGAGGTATCTGACTGCTCTTCTCTTGTAAATTCTCCTGTTGTATGCAAAGTGCATCGATCCAAATGAAGAAGAATGTCGCATCCTGTGCCTTGTACTGTTCACCCAGTTTTTGAGCGTACGTTCCGTCGCTGAGATTCGCCCTGATCGCAATCAACGCCGTATAAAGGTTGGTGGCTACTGAAACAGTCTCGCCATCGCATTGTACCTCGAAAGCTGGTGCTGCCCAAGCCGCCCGGGACATCATGTCGGCCTGGTTAGTGTACAGAGTTCGCGGATCGCTCCAAGTATAAGACAAAGCGAAGTAGTCAGGATTATTATCGAGGTCTACCGTGATTAAAGAACAGTTGATCGGGTCTCTCAGGTGTGTTTTTCCATCATCTGGGATCATCAGCACTTTGAGCAGACGGATCGAGGTGGCGGAGGGCAAAGATGTGTACTTGTAATACAGGTGGTCCTTTAGCAAGCAATCCTCTGGGGGGTTGGTGATGGGTATGATCTGGTCGCTGACGTTGCTGAGAGGCCTGGTGTCAATGGCTTTCTGGATTGAATTCGAGTCATCCTTTGCTAGAGTAGTGTCTGCATTTTCGTCTGCTTTTACTGGAGGTTGCTGTTTCTCATCTCCTGTGGGTTTCACATGATGAGAGTCTAGTACACGAAAGTCTCGTTCTTGTTCTTTGGTCGTAGTAGAGAGCTCATGTTTGTTGGTTTCCGGTGTTGCCTCTGTTGGGGGTAAGACTGACATCGTCGCATTATAGCATTGCTTAAACATGTTCATCTGAAAGATATCATTTTGTGTCACGGTGGGACGAGTGCTGCTAAGTGCACGATGGAAGTGTCCATCGTTCAGAAGGATCTTTGGGTTTTTGCCTCTCTCTTCCAGATCTAGGCTTTGCTCTGAAGCCCATTCAAGCGCAGCTTGTCCGCACAAACTCTTGAGATCTGATCCGGAGAAGCCCGCAGTCCTGGTTGCAAGAGCATCAATGTCCACACTATCGAGATCGTCTTCCTTTAGAAACAACCTTAGGATCAGAGCTCGCGAGTGTTGATCTGGCATATCGAACGAAACCTTGTGTGGAAGTCGACGCAGAAAGGCACTATCAAGATCCATTGGCCGGTTGGTAGCCGCGAGTAGGAATGGCATATTCTCTTGCTTCAGCAAACCATCCATTGACTGGAGGAATTGAGTGGTGTTTGCTCGTTCCCAACTCCTATCTTCCCCGGTTCGTTTGTAGAAGAGAGCATCTACCTCATCGAGGAAGATTATACATGGAAATAGCTTCCGCGCAAGAGAGAAGATCGCAGCGATTGCCTTTTCGGATTGACCCTGCCATTTTTGAAGGATAGTAGCAGCATCCACCATCATCAAGTACTTTGTCCCGGAGCTTCTTGCAACTGCACGCGCAAGATGAGTTTTGCCGGTTCCTGGAGGACCATAAAGCAATGCACCAGTGATGCGCATTTGAGCAAGAAGCGCGTCAGAGGAGGCATTTGGCTTTAGTTTAGACAGTTTGACGAGAGTCGTAATTTTTGTCACGACACTTTGATCCATCACTACATCATTCAAGGTGGTTTCGAGTGAGGCTAGAAGCACTGTTAGTTGTCAAGTTCACCGATCCCTTATAGCTGGTCGGTCCAGATCAAACTATAAGAACGTATACGCTATACTTACCTGGGTTGATCACATTGGTAAGAAGGACACTCTCCCATTCGACACAGCCTCGTCCTATCATGCTCAATTCCAGTTGCCAGGACTTTCTAGCTTGCTCCTCGGGCGATATCGTAATGTTGTCCTTGTCGTTGATTCCTCGTGTCTCAGTTGCTAATCGATGTAGTATTGATTCAATATGGGCAAGGTTAACGTATCGCTTTCTTAGACACCTCCCTACGATACGCGGGACCATAGCTTCAAAGATCTCATCCCATTCGCTGGACGATTCGAATGCAAATATATCCAGAGATTTCTCAGACAGGATGGAGGAGAGGCTATGGTCAGCATCCAGAAGAAGGGGTGGAGAGGAATCGAGGTGTGCAAGGTGTCGATGCAGCGTCCGCTTCAGCATACGAATCCGTGCAGCAGTCCGCGAGCCTCTCCAATCTGACACTCTTAAATCTTTCCAACCTTTTGGCACATTGAGAGGCATAATCGATTGTGATAGCAGTCCAGTCGCATCGAGCTTGGTGCGGGTCAAACATACCGCACAACTTCGATGGCACTGGCACGCTTTCCCAATGCAATCGCAAATGTCGCAGTCACATTCAATCTTCCCCGATAGGATCTCTTGGCCACTGTATTCCAAGTCTTCGTGTGACTCTGGGTGTGCGAGGCCGATAATGAGGGTGATCTTCTCACCAGCCAGCCTGCGCTTGAGAATTGTATCTCTCAGTCGGCAAGCGAGCCTACGGCATACTTCGGAACTTAGAGTGGTGTAATCGCGCAAGTATACGAGTGTCGCCCGAGGCTTCTCTTGTTGAGACAGCTTTATTGGTACTTGTTTGAGATCCAAATCTCGGTCAGAACTCTGCCGGTCAAGTCTTTCGGTTTTTGCTTCTACAGCGTCGATCAAGGCATTGATAGCTTCTAGACCATTTTCCGTATCAGTATCCTTGGCTTTTCTTTCTGTCTTGAAGCCGAAGAAGCGTGCCAAGTGTCGCTCAGATATCTTGATGTCGACTAACCAGTCATCACTATCTTCGGTGGCATGGAAAGAAGGCTTGCCTTCCAAGGATATTTCCTGATGGCAGAAGTCAAGAGCAAGATCATGAAGCTCATAGGGACTGAATGATACCAGCGAGCAGCCCATTTCTTTGGCGGCCTGCAAGACTAACTCATCCAAAAATTGAAAGCCACGCCGAATCGGTGTGTGCAGCGCGATGGTGCATTGTCGGCCTGGAGGCAGATGCCGTGGATCGGCTAAATGAAGGGATGCTATGCTGTCTAAGAGATCATCTAGAATCTCCTGCTTGATAAGAAAACAGCTTTCCCCAGAGTTGCTTCCGCTCCGGTCCACAGGGTTCCCCGATGACTGGTCGTTTTCGTCCCCTGTGTTGGCAACAGCCATGATTCTGGGTTCGATTTTCAGAAGCTCCTCTTTGGTCTGAATATGGTCATCGAACCACAAAGGCGTTTCGTAACGTCCTTTCCCGATATGGGTTTGAGCAGGAATGTTCTCGTCTCCAGAAGCCTCATCCAAGGCATAGTTTGAGTCGGACATCTTGTTTATCTTGGCGGTATAGCTAAAGATATGTTCGACCTTGATCAGAAAATATGAGCTTCCAAAATGTCCAGCCTAGTTATCAGGATATGACAATGTGCGCATTCATGTTGACTCTCGAAAACAGCCCAGGGGGGCGCAGATCCTTGCAGCCCTATCTGCACAGCGACCAGAGTAAAGTGGAGGATTATCATTGTAAGCACGCATGAGAGCGATTCATTGGCATGCATGAGGACAACAGTCAGCCGGAGCATAGTTGATCAAGCTTTGCAGCATCTTGGCGACTAGGACCCAGTCGTCCGTACACAAGCTATCGAATGTGGGCTCTTCGATAACTCGGATTTGCACTGGAACTACTTTCTAGCTTTGAGGTTTTTGGTGACTATTTTTCATTATCGATGTAATTTTCAGAGCAGCTTCGACTGTATTTCGACGATGAGGACTTGAAGAAAGAACCAAGATTAATAAGGCGACGAAATAAATGGCACTTAAAGTCACATTGTGGAAACAGCCCGGGGATGCTATACCTGGGTAATTACTCTCACGTGACCTCGCGATCTACAGCGCGGCACCCATGACGCAACCGGTTCTAGCAGGCAGTCACTCACGCCAAGTCAAGTTTGCGATTGCGACAAATTGCGCGCTACTTCACCAAAACATCTCTAATAATTCAATCACGAATATGCTACTATAATGGTAGGTCGCAAACGTCCTGCGACAAGGTCAAGCGCCCGAAGGGGTGCTGCAGCTGCTGCAGCAGCAGAACCAACTGGTGGAGAGATCTACCAGGACATGCTCGCAGAAGCTGGCGTGAATCCAAGAGCTCCGTCATCACCAGAGAGACCTTTAAAACGACGTCGCGCTACACCAAAGAAACCAGTTGCACAGGCAGTGAAGGAACCTGAACCAGCACCAAATGAGTCTGGGCCAAGCAAAGCACCTCAAGCTACAGTTGAAGAAGATGACGATGAAGATGAGGATATCGAGTTTCAAGATGTCGTCCCACCGCTACCAACCATGCAAACCATGGAATTGGAGTCCGATGACGAATCTGACGACGAAGACATCATGTTCGAGGACGTCGACTTCACTGCACCTCTTCAAGACTTGAGCTCAAAACCCGAGGCACCACAAGCCCTGGAACTCAACCTGACAGCTCAACAATCATCTACAGTGCAAGCAAAAAAGGCAGCGGAACGGCGCAAACCAATAACCAAGGAAGAGCGCAAAATCCGCATCGACGTCCACAAAACGCATCTCCTATGTTTATTAGCTCAAGCTGCACGTCGCAATCACTGGTGTAACGATGGCAGAGTACAGGATTATTTGCGACCGCATTTAACTGACAAGACTGTCACATATCTTACTCCTGGCTCACATCTCCCACAGTTTGGACGAACGGAAAGTTTGAAAACTGGTCTCAAACAAGCTGAAGATGTGTGGAAGACGAAATATGAAGTTACAGAACGGGGTCTTCGACGAGCACTTTGGGCGGAAGATCATAAACAGTTAGACGATGTGTGTACAGCCGCTTTCGCATCATTTATTTACTAACTATTATGCAGTATGAGCCACCTGATGATATGGAAAGCTGCGTGGATCGTGATGATTTCCGCGAAGCAGCGAAAAAGCTCCAAGGCTCTAGAGATGTCGGGGCGCAACTATACTGTGCCTTATTACGTGGCGTAGGCGTACAAGCACGACTTGTTTGCTCGCTGCAACCTTTGGCATGTACGAATTCAGCTCCGACGATGCCAAAACCAAAGCAAAAGCCAAAGAAGGGCTTAACAAAGGCCGAGAAGAATGAACAAGTAAAGGCTGCATTGGCTAAGTACCAAGAGATGGCTACTGCTGGGTATGGTTCACCATCTAGCGGTTCATCGGCACGTCGAAGGCTGGGCCATCCAAACGCAACAGCATATAACTTCACACCAACAATATCACCTCCGAAACCTCAACCTGTCTTTGAAACTCGGAAACGAATAAAAGAGTCAGCATATCCAGTATACTGGGTCGAGGTTTTGGATGTTGGACATCAAAAATGGCAGCCGGTAGACGCAGTAGTCACGCACACGTTTTGGAAGCCCAGGGCTTTAGAACCGCCCATAACCGATAAAGAGAACTTTTTGTCTTATGTAGTAGCGTTTGATGCAGACGGTACTGCAAGGGACGTCACAAGGCGGTATGCAAAAGCCTACACGGCAAAGACACGACGAGCAAGAATTGAAACAGTCGCTGAAGACGGAGACGCGTGGTGGAAGCGAGTCATGAAACTCTATGCCCGACGACGACGAACCGATCTTGACCAAATCGAGGATAACGAACTCGTTGGTATCGAAGCGAGAGAGCCAATGCCGCGAAACGTACAAGATTTTAAAGACCACCCCGTGTTCGCTCTAGAACGACATCTAAGGCGTAACGAGGTTCTTATTCCGAATGCTACACCATCTGGAACCGTCGCCGCGGGTAGTCGAGGACCGCTAGAGAAAATTTACCGGAGAAGGGATGTTCGAATAGCGAGAACGGCAGATAAGTGGTACAGAATGGGTAGAGAAGTGAAACCGTTCGAGATACCCGTCAAATGGCTACCGAAGAAAGCCAAGCCAAAGAATCCGCTGGACGATGACCACGAGGAAGATGATCAAGGAGATGCAGGAACACCCATCTACACCGAAGACCAAACTGAGCTGTACGAACCACCACCAGTCCGCAACGGCATCGTCCCAAAGAACAAGTTCGGTAATATCGACGTCTACGTCCCAAGCATGGTCCCCGCAGGAGGCGCCCACATCATCCACGAACATGCAGGCCGAGCAGCATTCCTAGCAGGTGTAGACTACGCACCCGCCCTCACAGGCTTTTCCTTCAAAGGACGCCACGGAACAGCTGTTCTTACAGGTGTGATTGTTGCAAAGGAGCATGAAGAGGGTGTACGAACTATAATTGACAGTCTGGGCGACTTGGAGCAAGAAGTAGAAGATGAGCGCAGACGACATCGCGCCCTAAAAGCATGGAGGAAGTTTTTGATGGCTCTGCGTATCAGAGAACAAATTTGGAGCGGAGTAGATGCTGATGAACGAAAGGCGGCTGACGATAAAGCAGCAAAGGAGGCACAGCTTGATCAAGAGATTGAGGATGCGCCTAGTGACGTTACCGAAGAGTTTGACATGGCTGACGATGATGATGATATGGGCGGAGGTTTCCTCGTGGAGTAGGCTATGTACGGGAACGGGCGTTTATTAGAGTATGCATGGCAGTGTGTCTTGGTAGTCACAATGTTCTGCTCACTTTGCATGCTCTCAATGGGTACTATTAGATATAAAGCGCAAGAGTTTGGTCATAGTCATATTCTTTATTTAACAATACCTAACTGATGTGAACGAATAATACTATTCAATCAACCAATGCATGTCTCCAACGGAGAAAAGCATCCACGGCCCATTCGAGATGCAAGAACGCCATCATGCCCAAAAATAGGACAATAGAGGGATACACCTATGATCTCCCAAACATCCATATCTTCTTCCAAAGACTGACCGTCTTTTCTTCGGAATTTTCTTCTTTGACGTTGTGTTGTCCGACAATACTGAGGAAGACTTGATCCAATGTCGTTGGACTAACACTGTAATGACCAACACCTAGTTGATCCTTGTTTTCTTCAAGTAACACAACCAAATGCCCAATGGCGCTCTGGCTGAGATCCTCATCTTTTCTTGTGACCTCTTCTTCCCTGCGACCCGATGTTGCTGCAAGGACTTGGCCGGCGCGGACCGAAAAGCGTATTTGGCCGTGATATGTCTTCTCATCAACATCGGCAGATGGCAAAGTCGTGCGAATCCAGTTCATGATTCGGGCCATCTCTTCGTCACTTGTTCGTGGAGCAGTGCTCGAGACCAAATGAATGTGTAGAGCATCTCCAAATCGATGTCGTAGATTATCTGGCGTTCCGAGGGCAAGCATTCTTCGTGCGAGGATACCAGCCCTGCCAGCAAGTGCATCAGCCTCTTCCATGCTGTGGGTTGTAAGAAGAATTGATCTTCCAGGGACTGTAGCCTCCAGAGTCTTCCACATGACACGCTTGGAAGCTGCGTCTAGGCCAGAAGAAGGCTCGTCAAGCAGCACAACTGTAGGGTTGCCCATCAAGGCAATACCGAGACTCAGCTTTCGTTTGTTTCCTCCCGATAAAGCATGCGCCATTCGGGTGGCAAAAGATTCGAGTCCCACTGCTTGCATAACTGCCCTGACGTTGTGTTCTACTTCCTCAATGCCTCTGACCTTGGCATAAAATTCGAGGTGCTCGCGCACTGTCATTTGATCCATAGCATCAAATTGAGGGCACACGCCCAGGTTAGCACGAGAAGCAGCAAGGTTCTTGCTAATAGAGATATCCTCCACCAACACATCACCGCCGTTTCGGTCAGGCTTTATGTCACCGCGGATAAGGGAAATTGTCGTCGATTTTCCAGCACCGTTGGGTCCAAGAAGTGCAAACACTTCGCCGCGTCTAATGCCGAAAGTGACGTTGTCCACGGCCGTATTGTCCCGGAAGGTCTTCGTGAGATTCATAACTCGAAGGCCGTGCTCATTCTCTGAGTTCTGGGTGACCTTGTTGCGCTCGCTGATGATATCTTCGTCGATTTGTTCCTCGTCTGATACGGTATCTTTCTTTTTTCCGTGAAGGAGACCTCTGATCGAGGCTCCGGCTGATCCTGTATCAAGCCAAATCAAGAGGCCAAAGAAGATAATCGATTGAAGGATAAGGTAAAGAATAGGTCCACCATAGTAAAGAATGCCACTGGGGTTGGTTGTCAGCTCAGTGTCATCACAGGCTGTAGAGAAGAGGTTCGTCGAAATAAAGAGGGCCTTCAATGCCGAGCCGATAGGCGCAAACGCAGAAATGAGAAACGTAACAAGCCGCAAGCTGCTGTCGACTTTGGTCACTGGCGTGTATGTCAACACAGACATGTATGCGATGATGTACACGACAAAAGTAAGGGTCTGGCTCGCTGCAGACCAGGCAAAAGTCCCCAGCTGTGTTGAGGTGAACAGTGAAATAATGTATGCGAAAAGTGTCGCGGCTATTCCGTAGAGAAACAGGATGAGAAAAACGTATCCTAGGTGAAACCAAATGTCTGACACACCAGCCCAAATTGCTGTTCCAATACTGGTGGCAAGCAAAACTATGAGAAGGTCGAACAAAAGGTATGCGACCCAGAGCGGGAATGGCCGGACACCGTTTGAATATTGAAGACCACGAACATTCCTTCGTCGCTCATTGCTTGGGTACAGGGCGAAAAAGGCTGGGTAGACTGAAAGCGCAATCGACATGTACACAATCATCTGGAGCGAGTCACCTGTAGAGGGGCTGATAGGGATCTCCAGGTTACTCCATGCTGTAGAGATTGTCGTATTGGTCAATAATACATCCAAAATCTGCTGTGCTTGGATGGGACTCGAGATGAAGAGATTCGCGACCCAGGCGAAAGTAGGACCTTGCACATCGTCACCAAGCCAAAAGCCAGTGGTGATTCTCCTCCGATCGCTTTCGATCCTGTCCTTGAAGGCCTGGAAAGAATCAACCGTAATGATTCCAGGACCTTTGAAGCTTGAAGATCCAGATCCGAACATAGACCCAATCTGACCGACCGTGTCTAGAGACGCTGTGAACTTCTCAGTCGGCCCTGCCAGGAAGTATATTTGGTCCTCAACGCCTTTTTGGCTGAAAATGTCTTGCCTGGAAGTGGTTCGAGAGGCTTGATCTGCCGGTTGACAACTGGGTGTGGCCTCGTTCATGACAAAGATTGATGTTAACCCGGCGGCAAATATAGGAAGAAGAAGGGCGAACAAGTACAAAATTCGGTTTCGCTTGAGAATCGTTAAACGTTTGCGGAAGAGGATCTTGGCCTGCTTCACATATCCGATGCGTTGTCCGTTTGTAAGCTCCAATCCCGGCTTCTCGATGCTGTTCTCCTTTGATGACATTTTCTCTGTTGAGGGTGGAGATAAAGCTTGGTTGTTGTTACGGAAAGCCTCTTCATCTTTGATTTCTTCAGCGACCTCTAAGAAAACATCTTCAATGGTTGGCCCCGAGAACCGATACTCGCTGACACCAGCAGCCTCAAGATTCTTGATGACAACAGCAGCAAGTTGTGACGATGGAGCAGTGTATGTAATGAGATCAAAGGCATCTTTCTTCACGACTCCGTCGACATCAGGTGTTTCACGGACACCGATGTCTTTCGGAACATGAACTCGATATCCACCACCCATTTTATCCTTTAGCTCCACGGAAGAGCCTTCGGCGCGTAGAGTACCCTTGGACAGGATGGCGATGTGGTCGGCAAGAAGATCGGCTTCGTCGAGAAAGTGAGTCGTCAAGATCATGGTACGCCTGCCACGTTCGGCCAAAATGATATCCCAAAGTTTCCGTCTGGATAGGGGATCAATGCCACTGCTGACTTCGTCAACACAGCATACAGCACTGCCTCCGGTCAACATAAGTCCAAGTTGAAGCTTTCGTTTTTGACCGCCTGATAGTGCCTTGGCAAAGGCCTTTCGTTTCGGGTAGAGGTCAATGGATCTGATGAGTTCTTCGATTTGTTGGGCGTCGGCTCTCGCGTTGGGTGCCTTGAGGTGGTTGAAAATACGAATGTGTTCTTCTACCGTCAAGTCGTCCCAAATCACATTCTTCTGGGGGGCAATTCCAAGACCGCCGCGGCCATCTATTTCGATCGATCCACTAGTCAACTTGTTCATGCCTGAAATGGCATCAAGCGTCGTGCTCTTTCCACTACCGTTGGCTCCGAGGAGAGCAACGACCTGGCCTTGGCCAATGTTAAGGTCTAGTCCGTTGACAGCATGAACAGGCTGTTTCTTGTTGGCGCCCCGGCGGAAAAGTCTCGAAAAGAAATTGGGGTTGTACGTCTTGGAGAACCGTCGCAGCTGAACAGCGTTGCTACCCAATCGATCAACGTCGGACTGGTTCAAAAGAATCTTGCGGCCTGGGGTGTCGTTGCTAAACAGGGCATGTTCAATAAAGGCTCCAATCAACGGGTAAGCAAAGATCTGGATGATTATAAACACCCAGAGGACGATTCCTGGAATGGCCGAAGGGCTATTTGGAGCCCTTTCAAAAAGATTTGTCGGCCTCTCTTGCTCTTCAAAACGAGCCATGTCGGCGATGAAGAAAACGAACGCAGAAGGAGTGAATAACAATGACAACACAGCAACAGGAACCGTTCCAGGTTGAGTCAGGACCTGTGACACAATGCCAATAATTGCAACTACCAAGATGGCAGTATTACCACTGAGCTGTGCCTTTTTGAAGATCGATGCAAATAGCATAGATACAGAAGAAAAGGCGAGACCTGTGATGACGTGAAAGACAATAACGATAGCCATACTGGTCTTGGCGAAAACACCTCCGCGAACAATTATAGAGCCAATAACCCAAGCCGGAAGGTAAATGAGAGAGAATGAAAGGTGGTGGGCAATGATTCTTGCGACCATAGCAAGCCAGGGTTTCCGAACTGGCATCATGGCATCGATCAGAGTAGACATTCCACTCTCACGCTCTGTAGCGACGAAACCAGTGAGATGGTAGGTGACCCAAACAACAGTGCCCAAAAAGGCCACACCCATCCAGCCCTTGATCGCCTTTTGGAACCGTCGTCGAATCTCTCTGTCGCGCTCTTCCGGTGTCAAACTGGTGTAAGGGTACTCGGAAATGTCGTCCAAGGTTGTGCTGTCCGAGTTGTTGAGACGGGAAATTGCTTGGTCAACGGCATGTTGAAGCGGGATGATGTAGATTTGTTGGTCATTGGGCTTGTCTACGCGGAACTTTGCAGGGGCATATTCGAAAGCTCCGTCGGCACGAATGGTGTAGTTCCAGATACCTGTCGAGGATGACTCCATGACAATAGCACCAAAACATCTCGAAACACCTCTCAGGTTGCTGGGGCAGTTGTTGGTCAATTCGTCCTGATTATCGACGAATACAACCTCAAATTCGACTTCAGCAGATTTAGCAGCATCCTCGAACTTGGATTTCACGGTGTCGAATACGCGGTTGACGTCTGTATCGTTGTTGCCGTTGTTGACAAGGACCAGTTTCTCACGGCCATTGTTTGTTGCTTTTGAAATTGCCTCGTCGAGAGGCATCAAGGGAGCGACATTGCCAATCCCGAACTTAGCGGGAGGGACGAGGAGGTTTTTTGTAAAACTAAACAAGGCGGCCAGAAAGACTGGTAAAATGAAGGCCATCCAAATACATAATGCCAAGTGACGCCAGAGAAGAATGCGGAAGTTCTTCCCCATGAGGGTCCCGACCTGCTTGATGAAGGCCATGGTGATTCAATGCAGAGTGGCAGAGGCCACGAGTGCACGAAGGAGGGGTATCGATTAATAGAGATATTAAAGTAACATGTGAGATGCTGGTTTGGTTGTAAGAAAGAAGTTTTAAGGATGATGGAGTAGGCGAAGTAATGCTTGGAGTGGCTCGGTTCAGTACTAGGGCCCACAGGGAGTGCTTGGTTAGTGGAAGGAACAGTGGAGTTGAAGTTTTGGCTTTGTTTTGATAAGTACGGCCGGGACTTTGAGAAGGGAAGGTTGGTCTCATTTATTGTGCATCGTTCAAGTGCAGAAGTTGTCAGGGTCTACGCGTGCTTATTCTATTATGCCTCGTCAACTTGACCATCATCCAGCTGCGCTGCTAACTAAGGAACTCTGCCTTTTCCTTGAACGAATTTGGTGCATTAGGCGATGCGTTAGGGGAAGGGAGGCGTTGAGACATCCGAATAACCCCTGCTGGGCTTAGATCTAATGCTTGTGGCGGGATCTTAATTGCAACGACACGTCAAATTAGCCTATCATGTAACCGTTCAATAGAGTTTACGAGGAATACGGAGTACGATAATTGTAACATGGCCGAATGCGATGAAAACACGTTCCCATATCTCACATCATCAAATGTCTTGTGAAGCTGAAGCGGAGTATCGGACTTTATTTCCCCATCCTTGGGTCTCCCTCGGCTGTACCATACGTACGGGACCCGCATATAAGTTTAGAGCCGCCTCCTGATCAAATATCTATGATACTTCCTTTTTCATATGCATACGGAGTAATGACCAAGAATGTCACTCCCGGAGAAATCACCAAACCAGCAGTTTACCGTCCAATGAGAATTTAATCGCATGATAGACCAACTACAGATATTATCAAACGAATTTGATGTCGGGAATCGGGCTAAAAATCATGCCGATGACAGCGTCAGCCCAGCGTGCCAATCCCTGTAGCGTCGCGTCCATACCCTTGGCGTTTCGACGTCTTTGGAATTGGTAAATGCTGTGTGCATACCTATCTAACCGTGGTATTGCCAAGCTGTCGGTAAGATAACCTCAAGATTTGCACAGCCTCAATACACATTGCGTGTCACAACGAATTACAATACCGCCCGGCTCATATGATTTATATACCCATATCGTGTCGAGATGCGACTGGCATTTCCGTATTTACCGTATCGGTGGGTGCTTAAACTTACTACCGCCACCGGTTCCCGTGTCCCAAATGGGGAACCGTTCTCTGTATTAGTCGGAGCATACTCTACAAGGCAGATATACTATCACAGGATAATAGACGAAACCTATCGAGCAATTCATCAAGCCTTTGGTTCTACAGGGCTGTTAATTGTTCTACAACGCCGTTGTTCTTCATGATTGTTCCGTGGCTTTCTTTGTTGCTGCTCCCAATGTTGCCTGGCCATTGACTAAAGAGAGTAGCGAACAGAATAGACATTATAAAGATTATGGCAAACATATCGAGAACATGATAACTGTTGTATAGTCAAATAACTTGAGACCAACCACAGGCTCAGTATAAGGGACACCTTTGTTGAATGTTGGGCCCATGAGACCAGTGAACAACATGTCCGACCTTTGTCTGCACCTCTGTTGTTCACTCAAAATTCACCGACAGATATCTTGTCCTAAATACATAGACAAAGAACTATCAGAACACCATTCAGATGTGATTCCAACTAAGACCTTTGTATCAAGTATATATCTTACTCGCAGCCATGCCTCCAGAAATGCAGCATGAAGCTTGATCCAACTTTTCGACATTACAGACACAACGAAATCATCAGCGAAAGCTAAGTTATCAACCAAAACAGAATTACACACAAAATCGCCATCATGTGCTACCGAGTCATAACTCACACAATGCGCTGCGACATGCGCCCCGTCATCTCCAGCGGAAACACTATCTACACAGATCCCTTTGCAGAGACAACCTCTTGCACCTGTGCCAACGAGCACCTTGCTCGTCCTTGGCTTCAGTGCGATGATCATGGTTGCTGTATGAAGACTTCCAAAATGGAGTGGTGTCCTGAAGTCCACGCATGCAACTACGTCACCGAACTTCAACGCTATGTCCAGACCCGTCCTCGATCGCGAAACATCTGGAAGACAACCACCAGTTCCATCTGGAGCCTTCCTCCTCCTCAGGACGAGCCTGAGAGCTGGATCAAGGTTACAGATGTAATTGACGATCTCTTCCCGACAGGTATGCCGCATATGGAGACAATTTCACCACACCTCGCCGAGGCTGTCGACAATCTCGTATATGTAGGTCGTCTCATTGTCACCCTAGAGGCTCAACTGTCCAACCTCCTTGACGATATTCAAATGCGTAGGGATGTTCACGATGCGTTTCACGGCTCACAGTGTGAGCGTGTGCTGAACGAGTGGGAATGTAAGGCTAGAAGCCCTATCGAAACTGGTGAAGCGTTGACTATCCAGATGCGCAAAACACTTGCGACGCAACGAACATTGTTTAACGCAAGTTGGACGTTCGTCGACGAAATCATGAGAGATCATGAAGAAAAGATGTCTTTGGTGAAAGGCCTTACAGTTCAGGAACTTGAGGTCGTTTGGGACGATGCTGGAAACCGAGGCCACTGGCCTGCACCTTGGATTTGAGTCATGCAATGAATGGGTGGGTGTATTTGACAAGATACTGCTGCAGGTCAGCATTTCATGATAGAAGAATGGGTTCTAGAATGGATACTACAGACGGGGAGCTTTGATTAGGTAAGAAGCAAAATGAATTTTCTAATAATAAAAACAATTAATATGCCAAACCGATTCTGTCTTGTGATTGTGAAGTTGAGAAGAAAAGGAAGTGAATGAATAGGCTCTTGACTACAGGGTAGTGGGTCCGCCATGACTAGGGTATATGTTTTGTGATAATTCCGCTGTCAATCACCAATAACAAGCCGTCATCGTATAGGGGTCAGTACATCAGTTTGTGGCTCTTCGAAGCACTGAAAACGCAAGTTCGAGTCTTGCTGACGGCAAAACATTAACTTTTGATGTTCAATTGGAATCTCTATTTTTGTAGAGTTTAGAATATGCCTTTATCATTTTGGTATTTTTTTTGTCATGGTGTGGGAAAATTGACGTGCTGACTCTGAACAACTGATTGACAAAAAGGCTCTGGACAATTGGACGACAGAAAGATCTCTTATTATGCGGCTCCCGCTTATATGAAGTTGGACTGCTAACAATAATATTAGACATCACGGCGATAGGGATCGTCGTTGATACCTCGAGCGATTGACGGGCAGTCATGATACCCTTCCCATGTGACTCGTCGGTATCTGAGCGATTAGAAATAATATAACAATAATTACATTATAGCTGTACCTCTGCACATCACCTCAAAGGTCCATGGCTGGAAGAACCAGGTTCCTGGAGCGAACCTCGTTGCCTCGAACGCAATTGCGTCGCTCATTGCAAACTCCATCCCATTTTACATGTAAGTGAAGAAGCAATACAATCATGATGTGTAGAAGAACATTGATTGCGCATAGCATAACGCATTGTATGACTTATTAGCGCCCCTTGTTCAGAAAGAGTAGCATCAAGAATGACTGTTGGTAAGAATGTTCAATAACTTCGTGCCCGGCTTTCCTGCCCTCGTTGCTTGACTTGGGACATGCCGGAGTTGCTGTGTTGGTTCTCTTGGCGATGACTGGCTGGTGGCTGACACGGAGCTGAAGCAAAAGCGCCAGACGGGGCGCCAGACGGAAACGCATTCTATAGAGGGGCCCTTGCGTGTTATGATCGTTTGCCATGGTGAATGGTTCTCAGTATCTCGATACTCCCAAAGGCTCCCGAGAAGGCCGTTAAGGCTGTCAATTCTTCCTCTCACTCTAAGCGCCAGAATGGCAGTAATGCACTGGCTCGTAATGCGACAGACAAAGTCTGGGATCAGATGCCATGGACTGCCAGATCTCTTCGTCTTTGGCGTACGGCCGTGGAATTCTTGTGTCTTTTCCCGCTCAAAGAGCTGGGTGTAATTTGTCTTGTGATTGATCCTCACGCGGAAGATAAGCGTTGTTAGAATCCTGTCGATGCCTAAACAAGGCAAGATTCCAGACCTACATGACAAAGTTGATCACAACTCTAAGAATAGTTCCATAATACCCGCCCTGAATGCAGTCGGCGTTAAACGGCGTGACCTTGCTCCCATTGAAGTTTACTGACAAAAGAAGCTATCAGTAAGTCCACAGTGATGGAGGCAAAAACCAGATATAGCGGCGTGGATCTGATTCAAACAAATGTTTGGGATGAGAACATATATATTTTCAAAGCCGGACAGCTTAGGAAGACAGTGTAAGTGATGCAAACGTTTCATCGTTTCCCACCGGTCATCATGGGTCGTCGTGAATAAGATAGTTAAGGTGCAATTGAGTTTCTATCCGTTACAAGTCAACCTTCGTTGCCCGTTAACTTACCAACTTAGTAACTAAGCACTTTGCTTGAATTTTGGTAAAGAAGAAAAGATAGGAGAGCCAGGTGCTTTCATTGTGCACTGATGCAGCTGCTCACCCCGCCATACGTTAGCTTTCTCATGGAGGGGTCCTGTCTGTCAGCACTCAAAATCACCACCAAAAATCAACACTCTCAAACTATCTACAACTCGCAGCAAAAATAACAAAAGATTAAGTTGTTTGCCGTCAGCAAGACTCGAACTTGCGTTTTCAGTGCTTCGGAAAAGCCACAAACTGATGTACTGACCCCTATACGATGACGGCTTTTATTACTGACATGGGTCAAGCAAAACTCTGTATATGAGTGTCTAGAGACGACCCCACTCCGTTATCGGGAGGAGCTTCATGTAAACTTTCAAGTTCGGACAAGAAAACTGTTGACAAACCTAATTAAGTTCAATCATGAAGTGCAATTGACTTCACTTCCCAACGTACCATCGGCCATTATAATGGTTGTCACAAACATTTGGCAATCTTCCTGTTCTCCGGTTCCTCATTTAGTCAGCTCACGGAGAAAAGGAAGCTACACCTTGCATGAGCACATTTACGGTTCACATCGTCACAACAGACATCACACACATCAACTTTCTTTTTAACAAGGTGTTCTTTATATGATCAATATCTCATCAATTGCTTCATAAAAACATAAGAAAATCCCAAATGATAGCAGCAATGGTATCCTGCAGCTCCTATCCAAAAAGTATACCCAGTTACAATGTCCCGCCAGATAAACGCCTTGATGTCGAATCTATCCGTCCGACCGATTATTCTTTCTTATTAATTGACTCGTTTATTTGGTGATCCAGCCAAGGTAATCAGCAACGATCAATGTCACCATACTACAAGTCAAGTTAGCGAACTATTCATCAACATTCAGAAACAACGAGGACACTTACGCGTGAGGAGCGATGCGGATGTAGTATGTGCCGAAACCACGGTAGAAGCGGCCGAGACCCTCTTGCTTGGCAACCTTGGAGAAGCAGTCCATCATGCTCCGGTAGGGAAGCTTGCCGTCGGGGCCCTTGGATTGCTTTTGCAGACGTGTCTTGACAAAGTCAAAGGGCAATGAGAAGAAAGAAGCGAAGAAACCAGCGACGGCACTGGCAGTGAGAGTCTGGGTTCGGGCGGAGAGATCGGTGTTCTTCTTGAGTTGGACCTTGGCCTCACTGAAGAAAGCAAGCTGACCAAAGTTGAGAGCCATGGCGCGGGCAACTGTGGGAGCAGCACCGGCCCAAAGAGCACCAACACCTTCGCTCTTTGCGATGCTTGTGAGAGCATCAATGACAGACTTATAGTTCTTTCGCTCGGCGAGAGGCTTGAGGCCATCACTCTGCATGCGGATGAGAGCAAGATCAGCAGGGTTACCGATCATGGCAGCAATACCACCAGCAGTAAGACCAGCAGTGGCTCTCTCTGCGAAACCGACTGATCGACCTTCAGTCTTTGCTCGGGCGGACAGGTTCTTCATCAGTGTGTCGAACATGCCCAAGCGGGCAGTGGTGTAGACGGCCTGGCGCAAAAGACCTGCTGATAGACCAGTGTAAAGGTCAAGGAACTTTCCGCTCGCGATGATCTGTCGAGTGACAGCCAAGGGACTAGGCTTGGGGCCAGTGGCAGTTCCCTCGCCAGCGAGTTGGATGCGGACCTTGACCATATCGACAGGTTGGATAACTGTGGTGGCCACCATGCCGCTGATACCACCGTTGATGAAGGGGAGGGCGGCCTTCATGAGAGGTGTGTGAAGGATGTCATTGGCAATGGCAGCCGAGTCGCCTCGAGCCTTTGAGCGGGCTGATTCAGCTGCTTGCTTAAATGTTTGGCTCATGATGGATGTATGGAGGTGAGTTCGGTTCGAAGAGGTCGATCTAAACAAGACTAGGTCGGTTCTTGTTTTCTAGGAAGATGGGTAGGCAAATGTGTTCGAGGCTGATCTGGTGTAAGTGCAAGTTCAGATGCAAGTTGTGGGCATGATTGAGTCTTTATAATATCATGACTGCTTGTACAGGACAGTACCGATCACTGCCGACTACAGTACAAACACAGGTTACAGCCATCTTTAAGGAACCGAAGACATCCGAAAGCCAGACCAGGCCAGTGACATAGCGCTTGGGCTTGAGCTTGGCTTTGGAAATGGATGCCCGGACCTGAAGTGCCTTTGGCGTGGGGGACATTGGAGTCTTGTCTTGGGGTGTCTGAGGATGGACTCAAGGGGTGTGTGCAGATGACGAGAGCCAGGCATGAACATGAACGGGGCGGGGGTAGATTCCCGCTGCTGGGGTCCCTCCCGCGGCACAGGCACAGTGGGCCTTTCCCCGCCATGTCTTAGGCTTTGGTGCAGCTGGATATGGAGCATCAACAGAAACAGAAAAGAGCTTACCAGAGAATAAACAGAAGAAAGAGATCGATATCCGAGGATTTGAAGCTATCGTTTGCTTCCGCAACTAATTGCCGTCGAGAGTGAGATACAGCAACAAACAGAGAGAAAGACGACAACCGAGGGGAGAGCTTACAATGGAGATTGAAAGACGAAATGAGGCTCTCTAATACAAGGCACGAAGCCACTTGTTGGAGGTTGAGTAGAGGGAGTTTTCGGAAGTGTTGATATTGGGATCCCAAGGAAACAGCTTTGGGCGTCTCAACAACAATGTTCCAGTGCAGTGCAGTTCAGTACTGTAGCAGGACAAAAAAGAGGCTTTATGATCGGCGTCACGTACAGATGATGGGAAGGAAGAGCAGCAGGATGTGGGAGGGAAGCAAAGAATTAAAGAGCAAGAGCAGCAAGCAACACGAGAGGATGGGCTATTGATACCTCTTTCAGATGGTCCAAGGAAAGAGGGGAATCTCTCCGAACGACCGAGAGAAAGGCGAAACGATACTACTTCTACGGATACTGCTACTGCTACATCGAGAGCACGAGACCTGCTTGTGATGTTGATCCAGCTCAGCGTCGTGAAGCTGGCGCGTTGCATATCAACCACTGACGACCCTCCACCAGAGGACCAGAGAGGGAAGAGAAGGGCGCCCGTCGAGCCACTCACAAAAGGACGTCACATACCAAGGTTCAGTCCGTCGAATGTGTACAGTAGCACAGTGAATAAAGACAAGACGCGTTCAGCTTTGCAGTACAGTGTGTATGGCCAGCGGGCTATCGGCTTTTGTCTAGAATGCGGGGAAGAAGGAGCGTTTTCGTCAATGATTGAAGCGGGTTAATGACATGATGATCAAAGTCCCGTAGTCTGAAAGCTACTACGCGTTGCTTATTAGCCAATTCAAATTGTAATCAATGATGTTGGTGCTTCGGGATTGACAACCCCTCATTCCATGTTTGTAGCTGTAACCAGAGCTGTAGCAGCAGAAGCTGTGGTGTTGGGTAGAGAGTTGGATGGCTAATTATAGAATCATAGTATTCGTTGAATGTATCTTGAATTGATTGCAATGCTGTCGTGACTGTAGCTCAAGTTCTGGTCTGCTTATGTCGGCAAATGAGGGGCTGGTTTACCTATCCGAAAGTAATTAAGCGTCTTCTCTATGGCTGGAAGTTGGAGCTGCAGCAACACCAGGCGTGGAAGATCAAGCAAGTTGTAGCGTACCAAGTCACATGTACATACTAAGCCAAGGTCTGGGCTTTCGTCTTGATGAACTCTAGCGATGACGCAACAGACGGTAATAAACGGGAGCCATCTCATTGGCTGCGCAGTATGATATCAACATTGGATGTTGTTGTGACTCGATATTAATACAACGTATCTCAATGACAACATATTGATTGTGCTCCTTTCATTTGATACTCAACAACTGAACCGTCAGCATGGCTCCCAGTGGATGTTGGTGGATACAGCGTCTACTACAACACTGCCGAACCGAACATGACTCCACTACAGCTACCTACCGATTTACAACTCCACAGAGTCTATTTCGTCTCTGTTGACTGTTGACTGTTGACGATTAAACGTCTTTACATAGGTACCTATTTCAACGCCGTTCTCTAATTTGTACTGTCAATTACAAGTCAAGTTTACACGACAAAAGCCAAAACTTGTCCATCATAACAGCCCCCAACGTCTAAAATGCTCAATAACATAATACACCTAATTCTCAGCTACCAAGTCCAGAATTTCATTCCCGTCTCAACCCCGGTCTTCATCGGAAACCAAACAAGGGTCGTTTGAGACTAGGACATTGAAGTCCTTGAGATGATACAAGGGTAGATGAACTACTGTACGTAACAATTGGTAAATATTCTTCTTCACCGGGCGTCTAAAGTAGTAGCCATTGTCTAATTAAAGCCGCAACACTGGTCCGTGTTCATATCTGATATCCTCGGTTATGAGACTCAACACGTCACTTGCAATCATGCCGTGGAACATAACCCGAGGAACGTGCAACTTTGTTGAACTTGGTCAAGATATCGTGTACATGTATTCGCTCATAGGTCACTTGGACACAGAGCATTCGTCTTCACATGTAAACTATCTCTGATGGCCAATCTTCCCAACAATAGATATCCTACCAGTTCACAGCGGCCTGTTTCTTCCAACGTAATCTGCAACATGCTGTAAACGCTCAACAACGAAATACACCTATCAAACCACGGGTGGATTCACTCTAAGCCCTGAAACTGAGCCTCAACCCAAGATACCTGGTCATGGTAGTGTCTCTAAAAAGACAAGGTGTGAAATGAGGAAATTCCATCATGGCTCAGTACGCTCTTGCAAGTCCGGTACAGAATCCGAGGAGGCTTACTCCGAGGAGGAGAAACCCGAAATACCTACCGATAAGCAGACCGCTAGACCTATCTTATCACAATGTAATACTGAACAAGCATGTGAATTGGGTTGGGGCTTCAACAAATATCTGGTCCTTGTCTCCAACAGAGAAGAGAAGAAAAAATTGGAGTTGAGACATGAACTGCATTCTCATGATGGAATGAACCCCAACCCCCAAAGACGTTCAGCCCTGTAAGATTGACCCCAAAATCACGACATTTTTTTCTCTTTTACTTTTTTGCTGTGACTTGCAAGACACGTTGCCGTCTCAAATCTCTCGTGGCTTCACTGGTATCTCTGGTTTCACGTGTTTATCTGCCCTAGAGTTTGTTGAAAAGTCCCTTGGGTTCAGATAACGAACATGTGGATATATGTTGAGGCATCATGACAATGGCCGTTTAGAGTATTTGGGGGTTTGAAAACAACAATCACCACAATTTGTTACGCCATGATACGGTAAGAAACGGGTATCAACGCTTTACAGCTTTACATAGAGTTTTCTATCGTAAGGATTTATTGCAAGGTTACTCCATCTCATCCCCCAAAAGCAATCCATCTTCATGATATGTTGATACCAAGGCCCCCAGATTTCTCCGCCAAAACTCACCCGGTTTCGACCGTAATGCTTAGCGATTCATTACGTCTCGAACAATGCCAAGAATCATGCCTCACCTAAAAAGAGTCTTGTTGTCTAGTTGGTCGGAGACGTAAATTTTGTAACGTCGTATCCCTTGAGCTTTGTCCTAGATAACATGCTCGTAGGCAAATGGTTGGTTATAGTATAAACCGGGGTTTGATGTGCGAAAAACACCAGCTACCCCCTACCAAAAATATGCATTTCCTTTTATTTCTCTAACCCAACCGAAACATTACTCGATGCTGATAATCCATGCTTTACAGATCAACGCCAACTGCCAAGTGGACCTCCGGACTTTAACTTGCGAGAATGCACTCTTTTTTTGTTACCTTGTCAGCGATCCATGCAGTCTAGATCCACACTCTCCAACGACATTTCACTGATTTGATTGATGTTTTATATCGTTGCTTACTTATTCCTTTTGCTGCATGTTTCTTTGAAATGCCGTCTTATCGGCTTTGCATTAATTTAATAATTCCGCTTGTTATAAAATCCTCCGCTCGATTTCGCCCTCAGAAGAAAAACATATTCATTATCCATTGAATAATTGCCTTAATGATCGGACCAATTGTCGGGAACCAGACATCAAGCTCCTAGTTTATACTATTAGTATTTAATAAATTAATACGCCTAGAGTAAGACCTACTCTCCAGCTTCCGAATACTGCTCCAGCTTTCGATACCTAGTTTATTGAACTAGAAAATAATCTGCTGAAGAAACCTTGATGAGGTTTGATATTCGCGATAGCTTTAAGGAGTTCTCCGTGCTGCTGTGTTCGCTCATGGTGCTGGGATTTGATATCCGCGATAGCTTGAAGGAGTTCTTTGTGCTGCTGTGTTCGCTTATCTTCAAGTTTCTTACCCCAGGAGGCTATGGGATAGCGTACTTGTCGTTGTCGGTTAAGGACTTGAGAGGAATGGAAATTTCGAAATGAATGTGGGAATTTGGAAATTGAATAGTCCAAATAGAGAGGTTGTCGAAATAGCTGCAAAAATTTTAACGACATCTTTTGAATGTTGAAGAATGAATGTTGGAGAATGAATGTTGGAGAAGAATGAAGAAGAATGTTGGAGAATGGATAGCGTGCCGCTATTGATTTCGGCGCGTAAACTTAAATACGGTTTCTCGGCGCCCTTAGTGGTTACTTAACCACCCCTAGTGCCAAGTGGCTATATAGCTTTCGCTAGTTATTAGCTTATTTAAGATCTAGATAGTTCTAATTTCTTTTTATTACTATAATAAGTATTCTATATATACTGCCTAAGTAATATAATTAATAGGCAGTATATAAGTTATTTACTAAGGTATAATCCTAATTAACTGCTCTTCTATTATATTACTAATAATAGAAGTTATATTAAATAATAGTATAGTATATAATATATATACTATACTATCTTCTGGTATACTATTAGAATGTTTTTAAGTATTATAATAGCTTTATATAAGTAAACTTAATACTAGCTTATTCTTTATATCTTAAGGTATAATAAAGCCTTTTATAATAAATTAGTATTATTAGACTAAATTAATAATATCCTATAGGATATTATTATATTATTTTATTATACTATATAATCTCTATATTTAAAGAAGGCTATAAGGCTATTCTTATATATACCTTTACTTATAATCTCTATATAAAATCTTTTTACTTATAATCTCTATATTTATATTTATTTTATATTCTTTATTTAATTTATAAATTAAATTAATTAATATAACTTATATATATATATATACTTTAGTTTATATATAAATAAGTAATAATTATTAAAATATTAATAGCTATAAAGAATAAATTTATATAATATATTTATATACTAATTATTATCTTAATAATAGATTTAATATATATAGGCCTATTAACTAGTTACTTTATTATAGCTTTTTATAGTATAAAGGTATTTTACTTATAAAGTATAAATAGTTTAAGGTTAATATTAAAGCTAATTAATCTTATATAGCTTTCTTTTAATATTAATATTAAATATAATATTATTAAGGTTAAATAAAGCCTTAAATATAATTCTTTATAGTTTCTTAATATATAAGACTATAATATAGCTAAAGCTAATAGTAAAGTCTTTTTAGGAGATATTTATAATAGCTATATTAAATATAATACCTTATAACTTATAAATAATAATTATATATAAAATAATTAATAGGAATTATTTATATATATAAAGATTATTAATAATAATATATTTCTATTTAAATTAGAAAATAAATATAATCTTAGCTATTTTAAAGTTTTTAAGGCTAAAATAAGAAAAACTAAAGTAATTCTTAAATTTAATTATAATAATCTTAAGAGATTTATATTAAAGATTAATAATACTAAAGTGGCTTTATTTTTAATTAATATTTTTAATAACTCTTATAGTATTATTAATAAGGCTAATAGTAGTTTATAGGTTTTCTATAAGTATTACTTTTATATTAATATAGAGTAAAAAGACTTTATATAAGTTATTAATAGTCTAAGAGTTAGTATTATTTTTAAAGCTATTACTATATATAGTATTAATATAAATAATAAGTATATTAAGCTTCTCTATATAGTCCCTATTATATTTATAAACTTACTAATTAATTATATAGATTTATATAGCCTTATTAAAGGCTATAACTTTAATAATAAAAAGAATTACTTATACCTTTATATAAAGAAGCTTTTAATAATTAAGTATAAGTTTATTTTATTAAAGTCTCTTAAGAGTATTTTAAAATTTAGCTTAATTAATACTTTACTAATATATAATTTATTAAAGTTTAATAATATAAATAAAAATATAATAAGTATTAAGGCTTATAAAATCTAAAGTATTATTAAGTTTTTTAAATATATATAAAGGCTTATTTATTATAAGTAGTAATTAATAAAAGTCTTTTAATAGGAAAATATTTTAATTATTAAAGTATTTATATTAATAAAGTAAAAAGAGTTAATAAAGTTTAATATTAATATAATAAAAAGTCTTAAGATTAATTATTAACTTTTTATTAATAATAATATATTTTATATTTTAAATAGTTATTTAAAGACTAGTAAGCTTATTATCTTTTAAAGGAATAAAAGAAATTACTTAATAAGATATTAGAAAATATAAAAGTAAATAGAAAGTTTATTTATTAATTATATTTATAGTAATATTAATAAAAGCTATTCTTATAATATATTTTAAGTATTAATTATTTAAGGTAAAAGAAATTATATAAATTAAAAAAGACTTCTTAATATTACTTTAATTATTAACTTAAAGGAAAAAAAGTAAAGAAGTATTATATATAAAGTTAATTATATTATTAAGATAGTTAATAAATATATTATATATAAGGTATTACTCTAGGTTAAGATTCTTAATAATCTCTAGATTTATTATATTATTAATTTCTTTAATATAGCTCTTTTTTAGACTTTTTTAATATTTATTTTTTTAAGTTATAAGATTTAAATATTTATTAATATATATTAATTAGTTTACTATAATATTAATTTCTTAATTACTAAAGAGCTTAATATCTTTAATATTAAGATTATTTTAAGGTAATTAAGCTATAATCTTTTACTATTCTTCTTAAGGAATCTTATTATTTTCTTTATTTTTATTTTTTTTTAAATTTATTAAGATTAAGCTTAAGAGTTTAATTATAGTAATTATAAAGATAAATATTAATATAGATATATCTATAATATTAATAAGCTTAAAAGAATATAAGGAATATTTTACTTTTAATAATAAGTAATTAATTATAATATATATAAGGATAATAAAGAGTTAATTTAATTTTACTATAGTCTTTATACCTATTTATATTAATCTTTAAGTTATATTATAAGAAATAGAATAAGATTTAATTAATTATATAGAGAAACTTATATTATAGCTAAGGTTAATAAGTAAAATTAATATATATAAGAAATTAAAAGTAATTATATTTTTCTTATTAAGTAGATTACTTAAGATACTTTTAATATTAATTCTTTAAAGTATATATAATATCTTTACTTTTAGTAAAAATAAAGTTTACTTATTAATAGTAGTTTAAAGGATAATAATTAATTAATTAAATAATATATATACTTTATTATAAGTTAAGATTAAATAAGAGGTAATAAACCTCTTAGGCAGATTAGTCTTATTTAATAATTAAGTAATTTATAAATTTTATAATAAATCTAACTAGCCTATAGCTTATATTAACTCTAGAAAGAATTACTTTAATAATATTATTAAAGGTTTTAATCTTAACTTTACTCTTAAAGTAATATTTAATAATATAATTAATTATTATATAAATATTTATATATAGAGAAATATTAATATTTATTAATTAAAATATAAGTAAAATCTAGTTATAATTATTTAATTATATATTATTCTAAGAGCTATTATATATTATAAAATAAAGATTTAAATCTATAGTAATAATAAGTTCTTTATACTATTTATAAGGAAAGTAAAACTAGTAATAAGTCTTATTTATAAAGTAATTATTTTAATCTTATTAATAGTATTAATAGTATTATATTATATATTAATAGTATTATATTATATATTAATAGTATTATATTTAATTAATAACTTTTATAAAATTATAGAAGGTTAACTTAGGTTTAATAGTAATTAATAAGTTAATATTATATTAATTCCTATATATACTAAGGTTATAGTTAAAGGTAGAAATATATTTTCTTTAAAAGTTAATAAAGCCTTAGTAAATAAACTCTATATTTAAATTATTAATATTTAAAGCGTTTTTAAACTAGAATAAGCTATAAGTATAAGTATTACTTTAAGCCTATTATTTATATTAAAATTAGTATTCTTTAACCTTAAATTTTAACTTAATAATATTATTTAAAAAGCTAATAAAGTATATATAAAAATACTAAGTAATAATATAAGGATTATATTTAAAATTAAATATTATAATATTAACTTTTTAATAATTATTTATAGCTTACTATTTCTTATAGTATAATATATACTTTTAAAGGGATTCTTAATATAGATTAATAGCTAAAAATATAAAGAATATAGCTAAATACTTAAGACTATATATATATATTTTAAGCTAATATTAATATTTATTTTAAAATAGCTAGATTTTATAAAGACTACTTAAGTAATAAATAATAAAGTTTAATAAAGACTAAGCCTTAAGAGTATTAATATTAAAAGTATAATATAGTTACTTAATATTTATATTCTATTAGTTATTCTTTCTCTTAATATAGTAAGAATTATATTAATTAACTTATTAATATATAAGAGTATTAAAAGTAATAAAAGGAATTATAAATAATAAATAAATTATTTATTATAATACTTTATAAGATATTTAATATAGTTAGTATATATAATACCTTATTAATATAATTTAATAAAATTAGCTTGCCTATTTAAGTATAAAATTAAAAAGGTAAAAAAGAAAATTATTTATAATTAATTAAATTTATTAAAAGGTATATTATAAATATTTAATATCTTTAAGTATATTTAATAAGCTTTAAGTAATAGCTAATATATATTATTAGTTTAGCTACTTTAAATTTAAGTATATAGTATAAAGAGATCTATTTATTAAGTAATAAAATTAAATATAGCTATAGCCTCTTAGTAATTTATAGATATATTATTATCTTACTATATATTATTAAATTTATCTTTAATATTAATATTATCTATAACCTTAATTATTAATTAGTCTAAGATATCTCTATTTTCTAGTAATTAACTAAGAGATTACTTATTAATAATAATATTATAATATTTAAGATAATTAGCTTATAAATACTTAAGTTAAATATAAATATATAACTATTATACTTAAAATTAGTTTTTAAATTAATAAACTATATATAGTTAATTTAATTAGTTTTAAGGTTATAAAATAATAATATTAAAGTTATAAGGGAAAAAAGGCAATTAGTTATATATATAGCTAATATCCTTAAGAAAGTTAATAATATACTTATAGTATTAATATTATTAACTATAATATATTATAATTTATATATATAAATAAACTTATATATATAATATTTCCTTAACTTATATAAGTTTAAGTAAATAAGCTAGAACTTTATTAAAATTAAAATTATTCTTAATAAATTAAAAAAATAATTAACTTTTATATTAATTATTTTATATAGGTTTATATAGTACTTAATTATATTAATAATAAGATTAATAAATACTATTTACTAAGCTAATATTAAATTACTTAATCTTATAATATAAATAATACTTTATAATTTACTTATTTATATTATTTTATTAATTCTTAAGTAATTATTAATCTTAAGTAAAGAGGTATAAGTTATTAAATTATTTATTAAAAAATAGATTAAGTTTAACTTTAAGCTATACTTAAGATTAAAATAAATATATTATTTACTAAGGGTAATAATATTAATTTTAAATAGAATTTAAAGTAATTAAAAGCAATAAATTAAACTTAAAATAAATTTAAAAAGAAACTATAAATATATTTTTATTACCTTTATAGTACTTAAGATAATAGCCTATATAATATATATACTTATTATTATTATTTTTAATAAATTAATAATAAAGAAAAAATCTAAAGTAAAATATATAGACTTTTTTTATAATATTTAAATTATAACCTTTTTTATTAAAAGTATAATAAATATATATTTCTCCTTTATATTATATATAAAGAGAATAATAAAAACTATAAACTTTATATATAAAGTAGCTATCTTTACTATTAAGTTTACTATTAATAGTAATTATAGCTTACTATATTATTAAATCTTATTTTTATAGTATATAATTATATTATATAAGTATTTAAAGGAGTTTATTAAAGGATAATATTAAATCTAGCTTTTCTTTAGTATATTATTATTAATAATAATTTTACTAAATTCTTAGCTAAAGATATATTAATATAATAATATAAAGTAATAATAAATATTATCTTATTTACTTAAATTAAGCTAAAGCTTATTTAAGTATATTATTAGGGTTTAAATTATATTAAAAGAACTTTATTATTCCTTAAGTTATTTACTATATAAAAAAGCTAAAAATTCTATATAATATATTAAGATTTAGCTATAGATTAAGAGATTAAAGTCTAAATACTAAAGTAATAGCTTATTATACTATATTTAACTAAAGATTAAAAGTAATAAATATATATTAATAAGTGCTTTAATACTCTAAAGATTAAATATTACTAATAATATATTTATATCTATTAATAAGACTATAAAATAAGGCTTAAAACTAATTAAATACTTATACTTAAGAAAAGTAAATTAAAAATATATATAATAAAAACTTAAATATTTATAAGAATATTAAATTATTCTTAATATATTAAATATTATATTATTAACTTAAATATATTCTTTTTATTTATAAAATAAAAAAGAAAAAATACTTTTTTATAATAATTATATTATTATAAATTCTATAGAGGAATTTATATATAATTACTAGGAGATTAATTATTATTATTATTATTAAGAGGTAATAGTAGTAATTAAAGTACCTTTATAGTAATTAAAGTTATAAAGGGCAGTTTAATAATTATAAAGTTATAAAGAGATAATATAGTTAAAGGTATTAATAATAAAGCTTATTATAAGGTAAGTTAATTAAATTAAAAAGTAAAAAGTATAAAAAGGCAAAAGATATATTATTATATAATTTTAATAAAATTATATTAATATTTACTATTTTATTATATTTATATTACTTAATTAATAAGTAAAAATAGAAAATAGTAATTAATATAGATTTAAATTAATAATCTTTATTTTAGGCTAATATTTAAGTAATTTTTAATTATATAATTATTACTTATTTCTATTTTTATAATAATATTATAACTCTTAATTATAATATTTTATATTTTCTTTAATTAAAAAGAGATTTTTATTAACTCTTTTATACTTAAGCTTTTAAAATAAACTAATTAGCTTAATATAGATTAATACCTATAAATAGCTAGGTCTTATTATTTAAGGTATATTATAGGAATATTATACTTATTTATATATAGGATTATTATTAAAGAAGTAAGGAAAAATTATTAAAAGAAAGTAAATAAAGTCTAATAAGTACCTTAAAGAGTAAGCTTAAGTAATAAATATTTTATAGTAAAGGAGTAATATATAACAATTCTAAAAGGAAGGATTATTATATATGCTTATATAAGCTAGTTATATAAATATAAGTAGGTCTCTAAGACCTCTTAGTTTAAGACTTACTTTTATAATAATAAAAAAATTATCCTCTTTTTTACCTATTAATATTATATTACCTTTATAATTCTATATTAAATAGTAATAGCTATAGCTATAAGGACCCTTTTTTATTTAAGCTATTAATATACCTAACTATTTATATTAAGTATACCTTTTTTCTAGTAATTTAATTAAAAAAACTAAAAATTAATTTACTAAGATTTAAACCTTAGTTTTATAAAAATAAAGTCTAAGCTTTACTAAGTAGCTAATTATTATATATTCTTATATATTAACTTAGATCTACTTAAATATAATATCTTTATATTATTATAATATATTAGCTATCTTAAAAAGCTTTATAAATTAATCTTTTTAAATATATACTTTTAATAAAAAAAAAAGCCTTTTAATTTAATTTTACTTTATAAAGGTAATTAATAATATAGCCTTTATTTTAGCTTTAAAAAGTTAAAATATTTAATATTATACTTATAATTAAAATATAAACCTTTATATTAATTAAATAAAGATAATTTAATATCCTAAGGGAAAGAAAAGAAGGTATTTAAAGAGTATTTATAATTAATATTAATATTTATATTCCTTTAAAGTATAAACCTAAGGGTTATAGCCCTTAACCCTTAAGCTAAATTAAAGAAATTATTAATACTCTTTTTAATAAAAATATTAAATATAATTAATATCTATAAAGCTTAATTAAAGCTATTATAATAATAATAAGATTATAATATAATAAAAAAGAGCCTTTATATTTAAATACTACTTATAGTAAAAAACCTATAATATAACTAAAAGAGCTTAACTTTTCTTTATAATTAAACTTATAGTATATAGTTAAAAAGGGAAATAAAGCCTCTTTATATTACTTTAATAAAAAGTATATTATACTTATTATTAAATAATAAAGTATTTATTACTTAGAATTTAATACTTTTCTAAGAGATTAATAAAAATTAAAATATAATACTTAAATAAATATAAAAAGTAATCTTAAAGATAATTATATATCTGCCTTAATATTACTTATAATATTATAATAATTTAATATTAAATTAATTATAATATAGACTAGATTATTTTAATAAATACTAGCTTAATTTATTTCTATTTATTCTAAAGGAAATAATAACCTTCTCTTTATTATTAATATAGTAAAGAATAATTAATAATACTTTTTTCTATATAATTTAAACTAGATAGATAATAATATTAAATTTATTTTAATTTATAAAAAAAATATAATTACCTAAGGAATTAGATTTTATTAATTAATTAATAAATACTTTATTAAAGTAATATTAAAGACTATAATTATATAGAATTATAATATTATAATATAAATTTAATAATTTATTTCTTATAATATTAATAAATATATATTAACTTATAACCTTTTATCTTTTCTTTATATTTAAATATCTTATTTAATTTACTTTTTATAGTAATAAAAAGAAATTATAAAAGTATTCTAAATATACCTTATAACCTAGGGTAATTAAGCCCTATTAAAGATTACCTATTATTTAAATATCCTCTTTAAACTAGGAATAGCTAGACTTCTTACTTAACTATAATAAATTAACTTACTAAATATTAATAATTAATAATACCTTAATTACTTAAATATCCTAGAATAAACTATAAAGTATATATAAGACTATATTAATAAATATTATTATAATTTAAATTAAAATTATAATTAATAATTAAATATTTAAAAATAAATAGCTATTAATACCCTTTTTATTAATAATTTCTTTAAGAAAATTTAAAAGAAAGTATTTAAAGTATTTAATCTTAGATATTTTAATAATTAATATAATTAGAGATTTATTATAACCTTTAGTAAAAAGAGTATTTATATTAATATATTTATATTCTATAAATATTTATTAGTATTTAAATACTATAATAAAGATTATCTTAATAATAGCTATATCTTTATATTAACTAGAGAAATAAATACTTAATTAATATTTAAAATAAATAAATATAAGAAAAAAAAGGTTTTAAACTTTATAATCTTTAACTTTATAAGAATTCTTATATATTACTTTAAATATTTAAATAGTAAGCTTTAGGCTACTTTATATTCTAATCTATATATTCTTTAGCTTACTAGAAAGAATATTACTTTATCTTAATAAGCTTAATAAAAAGTAAATCTAGCTAAATAATTAAAATACTTTAATAAGATATTTATTTTTTTTATTATTTTTATTATAATTAACTTTAAAGTTAATTATTTTTTTCTATATCTTAATAAGAATATCTAATTAATAGACTTTATTTATACTTATAAAAACTATTATTATATTATTATATAAATAGCTAATTAAGACTTCCCTAAGTTTAACTTTAACTATAATTAATAATATAAAAGTAGTTTCTATAAGAATAAGTATTAAAATAATAATTAAAGCTATAATAATTAAAAAGATTCTTATTATTTAAATAGGCATTAAAGTAGCTATTAAAGAGATAAGTAAAGTTATAATTAATAATATAATAATAAGTATAATAAAAAATAAACTAAAAAGTAAGATAAGTCTAAATAAAATAATTAATATACTTAACTATATAAAAGAGATTATATTTAAAAAGAAAAGAAGATTTATTTTAAAAAGTATTATTTTATTATAAAAGATAATACTTTAAAAGATATATTTAATATATAACTAGATTATAATTATTATAATAATAAATATAGATTTAATAATAACTATTTAATTAGCTTAATATTATTATAGGGAGCTTATCTTAACTTTATAATTATTAAATAAGATTTATTAAATATCTTAAGAAAAGATACTTTCTTATTAACCTCTATATTAGAAATATATAAATATAAGATATATAACTATATATTTATTATAAGAGCTTTATTATAAAAATACTTAAGAGTATAAATATATATCTTACTTATTTAACTTTTAAGTAAAAATACTCTTACTAAGACTAAGTATTATATCTATTATTAATAAGATTTCTTATCTTATAATAAATTATATTACTATATTAAAAATAGCTATAATAGTATAAGTTATTATTATTAGTAAATTATAAATACTATTACTTAAGACTACTTTAATATTACTAATAATACTATAAGTAATAGTATTATTAATTTAAATTAAAAGAATTAAAAAGTTATTACTCTTAATATATAGAATATAATTTAATTCCTTATATTTACTATATATAAAATTAATAAGAATTATATTTACTTAAGATTTTAAATCTATAGTAAATATAAAAGTCTCTTTATTACTATTTATATAAATACTAGCTATAGAAAACCTATTATTAGCTAAGCCTAATTAAATACTTTAAATTATAAGATTAAAAAGAAAAAACTAATATATATTAAAGGTATTAATAATAAAGTAAATAAACTTTATAATAAATAAGCTATATTCTCTTTTTATACTAATAGTATTTATAAAAATAGAAATAATATTAATATAATTAAATTTAAATATAATACTTAAGTTTAAAATAGAATATTATTATTATTATTAATTACTTTCCTTAGAAATAATTAAATAGTACTCTATAGTATTAATATTATAAATATAATATAATACTTTAATTATACTTTACTAAGAGATTTTTATATCCCTTTTTAAATTATATAACTTATTAAAAAAGTATTATAATAAATATAGGCAATTTATATTATAATAATCCTAGCTAGAGAATTCTACTTTATTCTAGCTTCCTAAAAAGAAATTCTTAAAGGATATTCTTATATATTCTATAAATTACTAATAACTATAGTTAATAGTCTTATAGATATTACTAGCCCTTTAGGCATTATAATTATTAATAATATAGATTTTAATATCTATATATTTTAAAAATAAAAACTTAAAAACCTTAAAGAATATAAAGAATAGTAATTATATTTAGCTTTTATATAGAAATTAGTATTTATAGCCTTTATAATAGCTAGTATAACTATCCCCTTAATAAGTTTAAAAAAGAAACTTATTTAAGGTCTATAAATAGATATATAAGTATTATTATTAATTAAATTTACCTTATTCTTTACCCTTAAGGCTATTATCTTTAATATTAATAATTTAAAAATAAGAAACTTAGTATATAAGATTATAATACTAAAGTTAATTATATATAAATAGCTAAGAACTATATTTAATATTATTATAATTAATATTATAAAAGCTTAAAAAAACTAGTATAATTAGAAATACTAGCTATTAATAGTATTTATTAGATTTTTAAAAAAAGAATTAAATATATCTATTAATATACTTATTATTAAAAATAATATTAATTTAATTATTAATACTATAAATTTACTAAGTCTCTATAGACTTCTTTATAAGGTTTAAGTATAATAATAGCTAGATTTACTTAAGATTATTATAAATAATAGTATTTATATCTATAATAATAAATTACCCTTTATATAATAAGCTAACTAGCTTATATATAAATTCTCTATTATATAGATTAATAAAGGTTTTATTTATATTAATAAAGGCAATAAAATAACTATTCCCCTTATAAATAACTAATATAAATATAAAGTATCTTAATAACCTTATATTTATAGTATAAAGAATAAAGAATTTATTAATAAAATATTTAATATACTATATTATAAAAGATATATAGAATAAGTTTAATAATTTATCCTCTTTATAGCCTTAGTATTTATAGTATAAAGAAAGATTAATAGTAAATTAAAGATATATATAGTTATTAACTTATAAGTATTTAATAAAATTATTATATTTAATTACTATCTCTTGCCTAAATAAAAAGATATTATTAATACTTTATAAAGAGTAATATATATTTTTACTATAAATATATTTATCTTTTTTATTAATTTAAAATTAAATTAAAATATTATAATTACTTTATTATTATAAGTTATTAAGGACTTAAGAGATTAATAATTATATTAATAGGTTTTTATAATTCCTTAGTATATATATAGAAATATATAGATTATTTATTTTATTCTTTCTAAGGATTCTATTAAGCCTTTATTAATAATATTATTATCTTTTTATAATTAATAATTAAATACCTTAAATATCTTTAAATTCTATTTATTTTATTTAAGTTTAAGAATTTTATTATTAATCTAAAGAAAAACTAGTTTAAATATTTAAATATCTATATTTTTAGCTTTAAAGTTAATACCTTTAGTCTATTAATAATAGCTAAAAGAGTAATAATATTTATTACCTTTAAATTCCTAATATAATTAATAGCTTTAAAATAATATATTAAAGTAACTAATTATATTAAGTATTTAATTCTATACTATATAAAACTTATTAAATTACTTTAATAATAAAAAGTTATTTTACTAGCTAAAGGTTATTAAGATAATAAGATTATAAATAATAATAAAAAATAGAGAATAGCTTATATTAAGATAATTTACTATAACTTTATACTTAAAGAGTTAATATCCTTTAAAGCAGTTTAATTTAAAATTACCTTTAATAAGGGAATATTTTATCTAGACCTTATTAAATAACTATTTCTTTAAATTAATATTAATCTTTAATAAAGCTTTAATATTATTTTTTACTATATTAAAGATAATTATATATAGAAAGAAAGTATTTATATTCTAGTTAATATTATCTTATTTATATACTTTTTAAATTATATTTTATTATTAGCTAAATATAAATATAGGCTAATTAAGCTTAAAATAACTTACTTTATCTAGGTTATATATTACCTTAAGGCTTAAATTAAATTATTTAAAAGATCTTTAATAGTCTTTATTAATTACTTTATAATTAAACTTATTATTAAGAAAATAATACTTAAGATATTTAATACTAATTAAGTAAATTAAAGGCTTATTAATACTTCTATTTACCTATTTAAATATAATTTATATATTTTCTATATCTTAAAGAAAAAAAACTTTATTTTTAATACTTTAAATTAATTAAAAGCTAAGGAGTTAAATAAAAATATTAATTAAATAAAACTAGATTATTTAATATTAAATAATATACTTATTAATATTAAAGCTATAATAATATTAAAGATAAAAGCTTACTTTTTAATAGAATATATTAATAATAATAAATATAAACTTATAATTAAAATAATCTTATTTAATAATAAGCTTATTACTATAGATATTTTAAATAATAAGGTTATTATTAATACTTTTAAGTTTAAGATTCTTTTTATTCTATAGTAAAGACTACTTTATAATTATAATAATAAGGGAATATATAGACTTTATATTTCTTATAAAATAATATTAAAAACCCTAATAATAGTATATAATAATAAGTATTACTTTAAAATTAAAAAAATAACCTAGAAACTATTTAGCCTATTTATTTATAACTTTTTATATTAAATTAAAAAGTATATTTATATTTATAAAATATATTACTTAAGTTAAACTAATTAATAAAAATAAATTAATAATTATATACCTATTTAATTACCTATTTAATTAATATATACTATTATAATAGATTTTATTATTAAATTACTACCTATTCCCTTAAAAGGCTCTTTATAGGCTATAGATAATTTTAATCTCTTTAATTAATTAATAATAGTTATCTATATAGCTAGTAAAAAGAACTTATTAATTTCTAGCTATTTTACTTATTCTATTAAAGACTAAGTAATTACTTTAATTAAATTCTTTATATTAATTAACTAAGGAATATCTTAAGTTATTATCTTAAATAAAAATAAATAATTTAATAATTCTTTTTAATAATCCTTATAAAAAGAATTTAATTATAAATTAACTATAATTATAGCCTATTACCTTAAAGCTAATAGACTATTAAAATAAAAAAACTAGATTATTAAGATTATATTATACTTTTACTATATTAAGAATCTTAAAGCTAATTAGAGTTACTTATTATTAAGTTTATAGTTTAATTTAAATAGAGTATTTAATATTAATATAAATATATCTGCCTAAGAGTATTTTTATAGATTTAAATTAAATAATACCCTTAACTTTCTTAATAATAATAAAGAAGTATTTAATTTATTATTCCTTTAAAAGACTATTTAATAAAATACTTAATTAATATTTAATTTTATAGCTATAAAAGGAAAAAAGGCCTATAATAAGAAATATTAACTTATTATCCTTAAAGTTAATAATAAAATATACCTTTAACTATATAATAATTATTATTTACCTAGGAAATTACTATATAAATAGTTATAATAATAAATAGGCCTTTTCTATATTAAGTAAATAGTTAATAATCTAGCCTATAAACTTAAATTCCTTTTTAATTAAATAATATATCTAGTTATTTTAATTAAATACTTAATACTTATATATATTAATAATTTTATTAAAAAAAAACCTAGCCTTATTAAAAAAGACTTAAATAATAAAAAATAATATAAAATTAACTTTTTAATTAAATATTAAATATATTACCTTAGGTATAATAGTATACTATTTAAAGGATTTATAGTATAATAGAAAGGTTAAGGCCTTAAGTATAATATTTAGATTAAAATATTAGATATTAATAAAAGTATTATTATTAAGTATTATATAAAGTACCTAGAGAAATTTAAAAATAATAAGAAATATTATAGTAAATAATAGAAGAAATTACTTAAGAAAAAATAATTAATTAATTAATTCCTATATAATAAATATATATATAGTATTAAGGACTATATTAGCTCCCTTTAAAGCTAGTATATAATATATAATAATTCTAAGAGGAAAGATTATTATATATACTTATATAAGCTAGTTATATAAATATAAGTAAGTCTTTAAGACCTCTTAGTTTAAGACCTACTTTTATAATAATAAAAAAATCATCCTCTTTCTTACCTACTAATATTATATTACTCTTATAATTCTATATTAAGGAGGCTACTCTTTATAATTAGTAAATAAGAAAGAAATTACTTAACTATTAAACTATTATAAAAGCTATTTATATTAAATTTATTACTTAAAGATTAATTTTATAATTATAAGTTATATAGCTTTTAATTAATTAATCTAGCTAGTAATTATAATATATAAATATATTATATTATTATATTAAGCTATTAGCTTATTTCCTTACTAAAGGCCTTTTATATAAAAGGTATTTTCTTATTATACTTAATAGCCTATATATTTATAATTAATTATAATTAATTATAATTAATTAAAGTTATAATTAATCTTAAAGATTATTTTTTTTTTTTAATATATAATTATAAGATTATTTTTACCCTTTTTAGTTTTATTAAAGGTTATTTATAATACTTTATCTATCTATATAAATTAAAGAATTATATATAGTTTCTCTTAAGATAAGGTTTTTAATATAAATATAACTAATAGGGTAATTACTTAAACTCTATAATATTAATAATAAATAAAAGAAGCTTCTATTAAATTATATAAATAGTAGTAACTTCTTTCTCTTTTAATCTTAATTAATTAATAAGTCTACTTATTTAAGATATCTATAAAGTTAATTAATTTTAATTTATACTTTATAGTACCTTATTAATTACTTTTATAGGTCTTATATAATATAATACTAGCTATTATCTTTAAACTAAAACCTATTAATAGTAATTACTTTTTTAATCTTAATATTAAGACTATTAAGAGATTTATTAAATTCTATAAAGATATAGTAATATTAAAAGAGTTATATATAAAGGCTATTAACCTTTATATAATTAAGAAAATAAATAGCTTTACTAAGATTAAATTAATAGCCTTTAGCTATAAGCTTTATCTCTTATATATAGAGAGTTAAAAGCTAAAAATAATATTAAAGAGTTTATATAGGCTTAAGAAAAAGCTTATTAAAAGGCTAGCTATAAGTTTATTATATATATAAAAGGAATTCCTAGATAAAATTAATATATATAATAGTAAATATTTATATACTAATTAATTTAAATAATTAGAAAGGCAGGTAGTAATTATAATTAAGGCCTTTAAGTTATAGCTAAAGACTATATTAATTATAGCCTAAGACTATAAATATATAACTGCAAAAGGCAGAGGCAATAGGCAGGGTTAATAGTAATTAAATAAGTAATAAAAAAGTTAAGTTTATTATAAAATTAAAGTTAATATTAATAAAGCTTAAAGCTAAAGGCTTAATATAAATTATCTAGCTATATAACCTTTTAACTCTACTTTATAAGATTCTATTAATATATTATTAACTAGTTTATTAACTAGGAATCTTAAAGACTATATTATTATTATTATTAGTAATTTATTATATTCTCTATTAAATATAAAGTAATAATAAAAAGTACTTTAAACTTAATAGAAATTAAAGAAAAAGGTAATAAAGCTTTACTATAAAGAGTATTAATATATTTTCTATATTCTCTATATCCTTTATATTCTCTATATCCTCTATATCCTCTATATCCTTTATATTTTCTCTCTATATCCTCTTTCCTTTCTTATAACTAAGGATTATTATTTAATTATATATTATATAATTATAACTAAGGATTATTATTTAATTATATATTAATAGAAAATGCCTTAAATTTAATAAAAGCTAAAGAAGAAAGTAATAAGGCTTTACTATAAAGAGTATTAATATATCTTTTATATCTTTTATATTCTCTCTCTTTTTATAATTAAAAATTATTATTTAATTATATATTAATAGAAATTAGTCTTATTTATAAAAAGTATAATAAAAATTAAATTTATTTATATTATTATTTAATATTAAAGGCTTAAAGCCTTTTTAGCTAGATAGAGATAAAGATAATTATAATACTTTATAAATCTAATTATAATTATAATAAATTAAGAATTAAATAAAAAAAAAGATAATAGTAATATTATATAAATTTAATTATAATTATAATAAATTAAGAATTAAGCTAAGAAAAAAGTAATAATAATATTATATATATTTAATTATAATTATAATAAATTAAAAATTAAATAGAAAAAAAAGTAATAATAGTATTATATAAATTAATTATAATTATAATAAATTAAAAATTAAATAGAAAAAGAGATAACTATAGTAATATTAATAAGATTATTTAGCTTATATTTAATTATTAATATTATTATTAATATTACTATTAATATTAAAATTATAAAGAAATATCTTTTTTATAATTATATAAATATAATTAATATATTTACTTTAATATAAATAATTCTAGTTAATAGTTAAATATTTATTATCTTATTAATATTTAACTAATTAATAAATTAATATAATTTCTAGAGTTTTATTATATTAGATTTACTTTAAAGAGGTAAAGCCAGAAGGTATACCTTCTTACTCTGTTCTTAATATATACTCTTCTCTAGACGGCTTTGCCTAATGAAGACAAGCAGTATTGATATTCTCTGAGAGTTAGTCTCGGTCGATATCCGAAACAAAATGTCAATCCGAGGTTCTAAAATATTACGAAAAATACAAAAGTAGAATTTCAATGCAGAAAATGCTCCTCTCTGGCCATGAAGGTCTAGAAGATTTATGATACCTTACTTTCTTCATATCATGACTGAGTATACAAATTGGCTTTAAACTGACAGTTATCCAGTACTCTCGGCAAAAGGGCCTCTATGGTAACGACTCTAATAGCAGTATGACAAGAGGAACTCCGTAAGCATATATGGTATTTATTATGTCTAAAATAGCATAACAGACAAGATTTGGTTTCAGTCAATCTCCCATATGCATTTAAAGTACCCCACTATCGCGATGTGAAGTAACAGTCGCCATTGCTAGTGTCTAATTTCGCACTATGCTTTGGTACATCTTTACAGTTCAGTCGCACAGTTATCACCTTATCGCTCGCACTCAAAAGTTTTGTTGCAGCCCTGACATAGAACTTTTTGCGACACAGCAGAAGCCATCGCCAACCAACATAAAAAAGACCCAGCAATGCCCAAACGAAAGCGCGGAGAACCCAATCTCGGGGAGAAGCTCGAGAATCATTGTAATGATGTTTCCAAGGCACTAAAAGCCGCAAAGGGACTAGAGCGCCAGCGATACAGCAAAAGACTTCACGAAGATGGAGTCGAGCCCGAGAAGAAGGAAAGATTGGAACGAGAGGTGACTGTCCTAAAGGTATGAATCATACATATTTATCGCATTGGCTTTTTTTTCTAACTTGAAGTTCTAATAGTCTCTCGATCTCCATCAAACCGCTCGCGCTCACTTGTACTCGTCGATTCTCAAAGTCAAGGACCTTGCCGCATCGGCCAACCTTCCCCAAGAGATCCGCACAGGCGTCCCCAAGCCCGAACTCACACCCGAAGAACAAGCTGCTCTGCACAATGTCACCAGCGGACTATACAACCGCGAACTCGTCAAGCAAGCCGTTACTCGCGCCATCACCACATTTTGTCAGGCCCTCGATGTCCCTCTACCCGGAAAGGCGAAGCGTGTGCGAAAATCCAAGAAGGAAGAGAAAGAAGAGCAGCCATCCGACAGGATAGAAAAGGAGACCAAGCCAGAGGTCAAGGAAGATGTGCGCGCTTCGGTCGAGAAGGAAGAGGAAGAGGCCGAATCAGAATTCGAGGGTTTTTCGGATCATGATGATGATCCTCCTCAAGAACCTGAGGGTGCTGATAGTGAGGATGCAATGGACGAGGAAAAGGCTCTGTCAAAATACGATCATTTACTAGGCGGATCTTCGGATTCAGAGGACGATGACGATTTCAACCATGAGAAATATGCGCAATTCAAGGGCAAAGAACAAGTTAACCTCGACGACATTTCCGACGCTGGCTCAGACGCAGCCCCGGGTCTCGGTTCCGGATCAGAATCAGAAGAGGAATCAAACGAAGAAGAGAAACTCTCCATCTCAGCATCCCCTTCACCACCACCGGCCAAGAAAAAGAAGAGCAAGGAAAAGGCATCAGCACCCGCTAGACCCAGCACCTCGACTTTCCTACCTACACTCATGGGCGGTTACATCTCCGGTTCCGAGTCCGCTTCCGACGTTGATGTCGCACCTGCAAAGAAACGCCTTGGCCAAAAACAACGACAGGCTATCTGGGAGAAGAAATTCGGCAACAAGGCCAAGCATCTACAAAAGCCAGCCTGGGAATCAAAGGGCGGTCGTGATGCTGGCTGGGATGGCAAGCGCGGTGCCGTAGAGGCTGGAGATGGTCCACGAACGCCCTGGAAGAAGGGCATTCGTAACCCTCTTGCTGCTAAGCATGGCGCGGAGGGCAAGCCTGAGGTGAAGAGACCACCACCAAAGAAGGATGATGAAGGAGTCCTGCATCCTAGTTGGGCGGCGAGGAAGCAGGCCAAGGACGCTGAAAAGACGGCGGCGTTTGCAGGATCAAAGATTACTTTTGACTAGGCGTACATAGAGCATAGCGATACCAGGGGTCAATAAAAGTTGGTTATATATATGACATAACTATTCGTTATGAGGGTATTTGATGCTGTACATATACAGGCAAACCTCCCTCCATAGGCAAAGTCAAGCTACTTTTGCTCACTCTCTCACCCTTGAACGCAGGCTCAAAGTTGAACAGGGGGACTAATCTTGCCAATGTCTGTACTGCAACCAACTCGGCCATCTTCTTCCCCAGACATACTCGTGGTCCGCCGTTGAATACAGGAAACTCGGCTGCTGGACGTTGAGTAACGGTCACATCTCCAGTTGGTGATGTAGTAAGCCAGCGCTCAGGGCGGAAATCGTCTGCGTCTGAACCCCATGTCGTGTGCGAACGGCCCATCGCCCAAGCACACCAGACCACGATGGCACCGGCGGGTAGAAATGTTCCGTCTGGGAGGGTAGTTGCTTGTTGGGCTTGCTTGATTTCGAAGGGTATCGGAGGCCGAAGACGGAGCGATTCATAAAAGACGGCTAGAACATAAGGTAGCCGTACTGGTGTGAGTAGTTCAGGGTCGTTCGCGGCAGAAACTGGGGCGCTGTGTTCACCTCGTTGACTTTCGACGGATTGACGTAGCTTGGTCGCTACATGCGGGTTCTTCATGAGAAGATATAACGTCCACGTCAAAGCCTGTGCAACAGTATCTCTCCCAGCTGAGAGATAGTTCAGCGCAGCATCTGCAACCAGAGTCTCATCGCCGATAGAATCGAGCAGAGATTGTATAAGACTCCCCGGGGCGTCAGACTGAGTCTTTCCCTCTGTTTCCGTTCGATCAGCCACAGCACTTGTGACAATTCGCTTCCCGTACGCTTTAACAGTCGCGATTGATCGTCGCATTCGAGCTCCAGTAAACATCTCAGTAAGGAACCATAACGGGTTCTGAAACCTCTCAGCAGTAGCCCCAGAAGCGTGCTCAAAAGCAATGGTAAAGTCATCGTCAGCATGCATCTCCATGTTATACGCCATACGTCCCATCAACTGCGTCGTAACCTCATGAACGACAGCCTGCAAATCCACCACTTCCTTTGTATCCGTCTTTGATTCAAGAACATCAATAGCTTGATCCAGATATCTTGGTAACCTCTCATTCGTCAAAGTCTTCAAAGCCGCAGCAGAAAGAAATCGCAATCCCGCCTTTCGCTGCAGCCTCCAGAACTCACCGTCAATGTTGATGATACCATGGCCGAAAAGATCCCAGGAGCGCTGTTTGAAGAAATCGCCTTTTTCAAAGACACCTTCGTTGCGGAAGATAAAGTCCAGGTTTTGAGGGTCGTTGACGATTACACCTGGTGGTAGAGAAGGGACGGTGATGTGAAGGGTTTCATAGCCGTAGAGCCTCTCAACACGGTGGAACCATGAAAAGAGCTTTTGACGAGGTTGAAGGAAGATGATTCCGTTTCCTACGAGCGGGAGTGTGTTTGGAGGTTTTCTGTTATGAGTGGTTAGTTGACGTTGATTGAAATGTTGATGGCGAGCATAGGGTAAATTGAGTGAGGAGCGACAAACCTGAGAGGCTCGCCATTACGAGTGATTTTTGCACTTGTTTTCTCCCAAATATACAGAAGCGTTATTATCACTGTTGTCAAGATGAGCCCATCTCGAAGGTTGACGCTAAGAAGGGCCATGGTCGGCCCAATAGTGGTAATAGATTGCAAGGTAGAAGTTGTGTTGGTTTCACAGACTCTGAACGAACAGGATCATGATGTAACCACAAATCGACCCATTGAACACGAGAAACTTGTTTATCTAAGTACAAAGTGTTTCGATGATTTAAATAGATCCTGTTGTAGACATCTCAATTGTTTTATTCAGTAAACATTGTGCGAGTATTGGCCCTACAGTACAGTAATTGCCAATATCTGGAATATGAGCCGATATTTTCGCTCCTCGTATTCGCGAGCAACAAAAAACGACAACCTTTACAGCGAATCTAGATAGAACAGCTAAAAGAACACCATCGGCATATACATTCCCCCGTCGGTAGGATTGACATAAGCCCACCACATCAGCGGGATGACGTTGCAATGGAGGGCACCAAAAACACGTCTAGGTCTAGCCAGGGGCGAGCCAACAAAGAAAGTTTCAGCATTAGTTTCATACATCATTCATTTACAAGTCATCCCAAGAAGATGGGGGATTTCTCGCGTTCGGTTAGAACGATCCGAATATTTATATTTATATTTACCTTAGTATATAAACTGCGCCTGAATGGACGCGTATAGATACTAACTAGATAGATAAATAAGCTAAACCTTGTTTATTGAAAACTATTATATGATAACGACAGAATAGGCAGCTCATGTCGTTCTTGTTCTTGTCTTTATCTGTATCACATGAAATTCCCCCCCTTCGTTTAGCCCCTCCAAACAACACCCGAGACAGTACTGTTACATACTAGACTACTTTGCCTTGGTTGCCTCGCTGTTCCCTTTTGGTGTTGTGCTGTTACCATAAACAAATTCCTCTCCTTCCACATCAACATCGTGTCCTCTTCTTCCTACTCAATTCTTTTTTACTGCTACCTCTCATATTTCCCCTCTCTTTACTTTACCCCTGCATTCATCCTGCAGCTACCCCCCTAGCTCTGTCATCAAGATAGCGTCATCGATTAAACTCACGCGGGCGAAAAGACGAACGAGATAACAGACATTATTAACGATTGATCACGTCAACGATATTGTTTTGCCAAGTGAATATTCCAATTGAGTTTGTTCAACCTTGTTCTTTTATCTGGTCTTACCGGGGATAACGTTGCAACACTGAATCGCCCACTTACTTTACATTTATTCTATCGTCTCAACCTTACAAACTGTTGAGGACACAAACGCCACAACTCTCACCAAAGCTTCAGTCATGGCAGCTCCGAGCACATTTGGAGAACTGGGCCTCTCCATCATTGGCCTTAGTGCCGAGTATCCGCCTCACTCACTAGATTATACTTGCCTCAATATCCTTGGCGAGAGATTCTATCCTGATACGCCTTCGTAGGTCAAATTTCGGAACCATGACTGCCCATCTCGCTTGCTAATCATATCATGAATACTATGTAGTATGCAAAAAGTCCTTGCAATCAACAGATACACCGGAATTGACTCACGATCATCTATTGGAACGCCTGAACACCCTGCTGTAAACCAAAAAGATGCCCCATCAATAGCAGAGCTCCACAGCATATTTCAATCTGATGGCGTTCCACTCGCGATACGAGCCGCTCGCAAGGCTATTGACGAAGCCAAGATCGATACGCGATTCATCACACACATAGTCGCCACAACATGTACCGACAGCGCAAATCCAGGATTCGATCACTTTGTCGCAAAAGGTCTAGGCATAACACATGGCGTTGAAAAGGTCTTGTTGCACGGTGTAGGTTGCAGTGGAGGTCTGGCGGCTCTTCGAACAGGCGCAAACCTAGCTCTGGGTCATAAAGCACGGGGACTGCCCGCGCGCGTTCTATGTGTAGCACTAGAAGTCAGCACCACTTTGGTGCGCAGTGAGCTAGACAGCATCAACGAGCTGCAGCAGACGAGGATAGGCGCATGCCTGTTCTCAGATTGCGGTAGCGCCGTCGTATTGAGCAATGGTATCGGTGAGCGCTCTGAACCTGTATATGATCTGCTCGGCTGGGATCACAGGACTATCCCTGATACAGAGGAAGACCTGGGCTTTGACGTTCACCCAGCTGGTAAGCTTCAACCACACCGACTGACCAAAGGATATTACTGACAATAATAGGCTGGAAAGTCATACTCACGCCCCGTGTGCCCAAGCTCACCGCTGCCTCGATTGGCCCAGCTTTCAATGACCTCAAAGCTTCTCTACCACAATTACCTTTGGACTATCAGAACGCAGCCGATTTCGACTGGGCCATGCACCCTGGTGGTGCTACTATTCTTTCAGGCGCAGAGAAAGTCATGGGCATCACACCAGAACACATGCGAGCAAGCTACGATACTTATATCAATCACGGAAACTCGAGTTCTGCCACAATCTTCAGTGTGATGGACCGTATGCGCTCGAAAGATATGGATGCCCTTGCGCCTGATGGACGAGTGCGCGACTACGTCGTCGGATGTGCTTTCGGTCCCGGCATCACAGTTGAGATGTGTATGATGAAGCGGAACATGGCTCATAGAACAACCGTAACCGGCCTTCAAACACCGCCAGAGACTCCAGCCGAAACCGAGTCGGAGCCAAGTGAGGCCGGAGACGGGGGCGAGTGGAGCGCCGAGAACAGCGGATCTCCGGCCGAGCGGAACTCTGCATCTGTATATGAGTCGCAGGATCAGTATACGAGGTTTGTTACCGAGTCGTTAGAACATCTAGATCTCGATTAGTATGGGGTAAAAGAACGTGGTGGCTTGCCTTGATTATCGGAATGCATTAAGGGTCCATGTGCTTGAACATGGGTAGCGCAATATGGTAGTAGTAGATGCTTCGTACACTCGTACGTTTATTACGAGAGACACGTTCCACAACACTGATTAATTCCGGATCGAGTCACTTGACGCATGCCAAAAATGCCAAGAACTGAGTTAGAGTTGTAATCCAGCCTTTGAACAAGACGGATCGAATACCCAGCAGATACATGTCATGATGGGTACGGTCTGATGAGCCTGTCATTGTATCCGTACCCAAGATTGCTAAGCTGCCAAGAAATAGTTTCAGTTGCTGCCGAATACATTACCAATTTCAGTGAGGCCCGCTTTCGGATATAGTGAGAAAACTCTTGAATGACACCTCAGAGCGTGTCTCAGTCTGGTTGAGCACTGTTGAGGTTTCGAACGCGAATCGACCCAAGCTGCTGGCTTGGCTAGACTATCTAATTTCTGGTGATCTCTACAGCTCCGTGGTTGATTTGACAGAAACAATGGATGACCTGGCTAATAAAGAATGGCCGTTTATTGGTTCAATAAGGATCGTGGTGATCCTAGCGGTCTGTTCGCATATTAGTTGGGGGTTTTGTCTTAAGATCGCTTGGCAACTCATGATGTATGTTTATCGCGCCCTCACTTTAACGCCAACGATCAAAATCCGTGCAGACCAGGGTGAGAACCACAAGCGTCAGTCGACATGTAAGGGGAAGGGTATGAGGGTCCTGTGGAGAGAAGGGCGCGAATGACAACAAACGTACCCTGAATTGTCTAGAACGTCCTGGTCTTGGTTTCTTCCTCTACTGGAACTGTAAAACAAAAAGACTTGCCAAGCCGCGAGTGCACTCGCTGTATGAGGAATTGCTATGAGTCATGAAAAGTAAGTTACCGAGAGTCCTCCACTCTGACGTGAATAAGATCGCCCAAGCGTGTGGTTCTCGAGGCTGAAATATTAATATGTACCTTGACAAAGGGACCGCACTGGTATCTTCATTTCAGATGCCGAGGTTAGTGGATGTTTCGGCAATAAAATAGACACGCTAACCAGTAGGCTATATTCCCCAAGCACAGTTTTGAGCTTTGTCGCTTAATGGTCTGTTAGTTAATATGACTTTAGCCCAACCTATCAGTTCTGACACATTCATCCTGAGCCATGTCGACAGTTTTATGTCGACGATTTAGGATGAGTGCATTAGGTCGGGGGTAACATCGCGAGAAGCAACCTTGAAATGGGTTAGCTGCCGCGGAGGTTGCCAGATTACCGGTAAAGTAAGTATACTATGTAAGAGGAATATGGGGCTTGCCGTATCGTATGTAACTCATCACCAGAGCTGCGGAGACCATCTGAGTGGATTCTGCCCCATATAGTGTTCTCAGCTTGAATTTGCCAAGTGGGCGAATTGATCAACCGTTCCACCTCGTGGCATCGACGACGCTAAAGCTCTCTGACCATGTGTCTGTGTCCCTGTGCGTCTGTGTCCCTGTGCGTCTGTGTCCCTGTGCGTCTGTGTCCCTGAAACGTGGATTTATCGGAATGGAACCCAGGAAACAGGATGAGGACTGACTAGTCAAACGGTTCATCGAGTGACTTCATGGCCAACTCAAAAGCCACCGACTGACCCAAAAGTAATACGCCCAATCAGAGATGAGTGGGAAGCATCCATAAGAGTCTCGAAACAGGAACTCGTCTTGAAAAGCACACTGTGGCTTGCAGATTTGACAACGCGGTCCCCACTCACACTAGCATGGTAGTTGGTGAAGTTTCCCGCAGATAGTTGACGGTGACATGACTATCATAGTGACAAGAGCCGGGTTCAAGGCGTACGGGAAACGAACGTGGTTTCGTGGGTTTAAGCTCTCGTGCACGGCGCGCAAATTGGCTTTTTTTGGCGGCCCAGCCATGGGGATGAGGCTTGGAGCTTGAATTCGGGAAGCGAAGCTTACACACATGGCATTCCGCGGACGATCTTTCGACGCTATCGAAACACATGGTTCCATGGAAACTGGCCCTTTGGGGGATTTAAGCTGGTGAGGTGAGGATCTAGCCTCACACCTTGTTCCAAATTCCCGATCTGTGCAGCAGCGGGGGGCGGCACCAAGTATCTTTGAAGCATGGACGAATGCTCAGTGGCGTGCGATACCGGCCTGCTCGCTTCGAGACCACGCTATAGTCGACGTTTGGTCAGGCAGCCAGGGTAAGGATACCCCTTAGGGAAACCGGCAGCGCACAGCTGAAGAGTCTGCGCCAAGAGAGTATCAAGACTGTGACTGTGAAGCTAAGCGTGCGGCGTGATAGGAGGCCGCGTTCCAAGGAAGCTAGAGGGTGTCTTCAATCTCCACATGTAAGGCAGAGAGCATGGGCGTGGGCGCTCTGAAGAGTTGATAGTCGAAATGCTCAGTGCTTTGGGCCAGTTGTTTAAGTTGAAGGAGTTCCCCTGAGTGATTGTGGCAGGAATGTCCTATATACAACCATCGACGAATCGCAAACGAACAACATATTAGAGGATTATACGAAAGCCAAATCGATATTCACTGTATCAACTGAACATTTGATGAAAGTATCTTCAGTCAACGCTTATCAGCACCGTCCATCACCAGAGAGCTGCATAAGTACGATGACAGCATCGGCATAGCTGGAACTCACCGTTTTCCCTTCAACAATCAGTCGACTATTAGGCAAAACAAAACCACTCGAGCTTCGGCACCCGCGGAGCTGTGTTACAAGCTTAATAATCGATTGCTCAACCGACTGGGCTGGATTGGATTAGGGTCGGCTCCGGGACTTTACTGAATCCTTGCGGACCCGGAACGTCTAAGAGAAGAGGCTTGTGGTTCAGTGCGGCTGAAATTTCCTTTACCGGCAACGCTTGAACCTTGGCAATTGTTCTGACGAAAAACCGGAAATACGGACAAAGAGTCCAATCTTGGTTACTTGAATGAAGACTGAGGTAGAGGATTATTATTCTGTCTTTGGTGTGATGGAAGGAGACGTGGATGAGGGAGGAGTTCGAGTTGGTGAAGCCGACGATTTCCACAATAGGAACATTCATTCCGCTCCAAACTATATGGGTCACGTGGAATCGCCTTTAGGCCGTCAATACCCTGATACGCCCGGTCCTGGTAATAACGACAGCAGTGGCACCTGGCGTTGGCATAGGCGAAGGTCACAGCACCCCATTCCTGCCGTTCAGGGACAAGTTCCAGCCGCTGTAGCCCCGGACTCGACACCCGGACACTTCGCTCAATTCGCGTCACCATTAGCAGTTCGCGCTCACGCTCACGCTCACATTCATCCTCAGACTCAAACTCATTTCCAGACTCAGGCTTATTCATATCCTCAAACACCAAATACACAACACGCTCATCTTCAATTACAGCACGAACAGATACTCTTTACACATTCACCTCATTCTCATTCTCATTCGTCGCTTGTCGATAATTCCTCCATAGTAAATGGTCATTTCGGTACCATGGAGCAGATTGAGACACAAGCAAGCGACTTGCGATTCCTTGCCCAAGTACCGGTTCTAAATCCAACCTCAAGTCCGTCTCTGGGCCCCGGCTCCGGCGCCGGAAGAGGTGGAACTCCTGCCCGAACCCCCGGAAGTGCCGTGGGAACATCTGCAGGTGCTGCTATTGCTTACGATAATCAAGCCAGCCCAAGTTCCGCCTCTGTCGGGGACAATTCCGCCCACGGTGCGAGTGCCCCCAATAACAATAAGAGAAAGTCAACAGATGATGGCCAAGGCAATGCTGGGAAACAGACGAGAAGTAAAAGAAACAGAGTAAGTCCACTTCATTCACTGTCTATATCCTGTCCCAGATACCCAAGAATCAACATCAGATGAGACAAGGGGTGATGGATGTGAGACGTGACCTTTTCAGACGATAAGAAGAGGGCCAAGGCGAACAATGGAGGCGTGGTTCGTCAGCACAGGACTCGACGACATTCGCCTATCGAAACGTCAAGAGTCTCCCGACGTCAACAACGGCTTCCTTGTTGCACCGCATGGACAGACCCAAGCTGCCGGGTCGCCCACATAAACCCCCTTGTTCTCCTTGTCATTACCATGTCAACACATCAACCCACTACACTACGAGGTCACTTGGCTAACACGCGGTCTTCCTTATCATAGTATATATCAATAGCATGGTCAGTACAAAACCCTTGTTGCATTTCCTTATCGATGCCATTGGCACGTAACACAGCGGCACATCACGTTCGTCGCCAAGGAAACGATTTTAACTAACAAACCACAGCAACGAATGTAAGAGGCGCAAGATAAAGTGCAACGGCGAAACTCCATGTCAAAGGTGCGGCAACCTTAATCTCGCCTGCCTTTATGCCCCCAACTGCTGTTCTGGAAGCTTCAAAGAATCGGACGAATTCAAGCAGGTAACAGCACAGCTTGGTCGGCTCCAGGACGAAGTCGGCTGGTTGCACCAAACAGTCAAGACCATGCAATCCGAGCCCGCTCGTTTCCCTTCAGTCAGTGACCGAGCAATGACCCATAGCCATGGTGCATCGACGATTGCTCCTTCACCCTCTCACAGCTCTGCCTCATATAACCGCCATGACGGTTCAAAGTATGGTTCTTTCCGAGGCCCTACAAGCATGGCCTTTAGCTTGGATGTTGCCAATAACACCATCAACAACATGGGCTACAAGGGTATCTCTGATGACGACCAGCATTTGAACGAAGGGCCGGGTGCCATGTCCATGCGCCCAATGGATCCCCTCCATGAATTTGACAAGGACGAGATGGTTCGTCTTTGCCGTTTACACGAGGAAGAAATAGGAATTATGTACCCGGTGCTAAACATTCAAAGTGTTATATCCCACGCCAAGGGCATGGCAACTTTTCTTGAATCTGTTCGGCAGCAAAACCCCAGGGAACTCATCAACGACGACAAGACTCTACAACTCAAGATCATCATGTGCTGTGCCCTGGTAGTCGAAGAACATGGGCATAGCGACAAGGCAATCCGGTTGTTCGATAGTATGGAAACAGTACTTAACCGAAAACTCATGGCCGAAGCCGCAGATGTTGGAACCATACCGATACTGGCCCTTGTTGCTGGCTACCGATTCCTATCCAACGACGAAGTTCTGGCGTGGCGCGTTATGGGACATGTTGCCAGATTATGCTTGGAGCTTGGCATCAATCAGAGAACAGGCCTGATGCGGATTCAGGACGAAGAGGAGCGAAAGAACGCCCTGGTCAGCTTTTGGTCAGCCTATGTTCTCGATCGAAGGTGGGCTTTTGCGACTGGCCTTCCTTTCGTCGTTCAAGACGAGGAAATCGATACACAGCTTCCGTTCCCTGTTAGTAATGGATTTATGCCACGTATGGCAAGTTGGCTAATAAGACAATAGGAAGAGTATCCATATCTCGTCGCCATGATCACATATTCCCGTATAGGCGCAAAGGTGTGGCGACAGGTTGCTCATTTCGGTCCGGTGCTTGCGCGCGACGTGCGGTCCGAGGAGCTAGAAAGTGTCGATCAAGAGCTGCTACAGTGGTATGAACAGATCCCTGAAGAGGTCAAAGTTCGCAACTGGGACAAAGAGAAGCACATTACGTCAACACCATCATATAACCTCCAACGGTTGCGAATTTGGACATATCTGCGCCTGAATCAAGTGAGTATACTGTCAATAGTTTTAAATACAAACTGACAATCATTAGATGCGGATCTGGCTTTATACCCCTGTCCTACATAGTGCCACAAGCATCGTGGCACACCCTGTACAGTCAGAGCGTGTTGTCGACATTGCCAAAGACACTATCCGCTATCTCAGCCATTTGAACAACACAACAAACCTATACAGGCGTGTACAGGTCTTCTACCACCAGTTCCTTACGTCAGCTATCGCCGTCGTCTTCCTTGCTTCCGTTCACGCTCCGGTACGATTCAGTGCGAATTGCCGCGAGGAGTTTTATATGGCCCTGGAGCTGGTAAAGGATCTCTCCGCCAAGAGCTGGGCCTCACAGCGGCTGTGGCGGACAATTCGATCGCTCAAAGACGTAGCACCCCGATTTGGGTTGAACCCCGAGGATGATCCGCAGTCAACAGCTGCGTTGGGCATGATAGGGCTTGCGCGAGGTCACATGGATCAACAAACGTTCCGAAAACCCTCAATACCAGGCCAACAATCATCAACAGCGACACCAGATCCGTTGGCTCAGAACGGATCCCGTATCCAGGCCGAGATGTCTCGCATGTTTGAAGGGTATGTGGGCTTGAATGGCTTTCAATACAACGAGAACGATGGGCAAGGACAAGGCCCCAACAATGAAGTATCTCAGCCACCGAATGGCATGTTTGGAATCGACAACACAGTCTTTCCACAATTTAAGGAGATGTATTAGAGATACATTGTGAGAAGTTATATGATTATGATATCGTCAAACAAGATTTACAGAGATTGGCATCCAATTAGACGGGGCTCTCACCCTTTATGGCGTCCCCGTTCCAGGGAACTCGGAAGGCACCGTATCGAAATCATCCTGTATAAATTACAACTTAGGCCCGAGAGCCAGATTTCAAATTTGAGCTGTTGCCGCTTCACTTGCCGCTACTAGGGGCAATCTGGGTATAATAAATACCCTTTTCACTCAATCGGATTTGATGCATTTGTCAAATTATTGCAAAAGAAGGCTACAAGGCAGATCTAGCAATGAATAGTATAATAATAGTAACAAATGACTACGTTTCACCTACTAGTATAGTAGCCTCTGTAGTAGAGTTGGCCAGCAGATGCTTCCCAGGTCCGCAATCCAAGACACACAATGCAGTGAGTTTCTTCAATCAATCTAAATAGGAATTAGATAATTAGGGAACCCATCAACTCTATATGCCAAGTTGTCTATAAACCTACTGCCTCGGTACTCACTCAGGGTAAGCGCAGGCTTAGTAAGTCTCCGAGTTCAATAAACACCACAACCGATCATCTTGAACTTTGCATAACTTAAAGATATCAACACCAACACATTACTTTTCCAGTACCTCAACATCCTCGGTAGATTCACAATGGTGTCTGCAGCAACAACCCCTTTTCTTGTCCACGCCCTCATCGAAACTCCTGCTGCTCTCACTTTTATCCTCAAACCATCAACTCAACTTCAACCACTTCCTCCAGCTGCAGCTCTCATCGTTCAATCCTTTGGTGGCTGTATTCTCGCCACAAATCTCATCGCTCTCGTCTTTCTCCGTCGACCTTTTGACGATGTCGCCCAACATGTCGCTCTTGCTTTTGCGTTTTGGCATATCTGGCCTTGTTATCGCGCTTATATGCGCATGAGTGGCTACACAGAAGAGGGAGCTACAACTACGAAAACACTTGGAGGACCGGTGGTGCATCTTGGAGTTCACGTTGTTTTGTTGACCATGTTTCTTGGTACCTGGTTATTCGGCAATGCTTAAAAATAATAAGTCTATGTTGATTTTACGATTACAACTTTTTTAAAAATGTTTCCCTTTTTAGTTCCTGAACAGTCTGAGTCCCGCCTCTTCAACATCAACATCCATATCATCATCGCTCTCGTTCTCGTTGAGCTGCATCTTGCGACCGAATAGCGTGCCGAAGAAACGGTCAATAGCACCCTGCTCCCACGCGCGTCGGTCCTCGGGAGCCATAAAGTTTTGCATCTTCTCGTGAACTGTGAAGCGCATCTTGCGGCCCTTGCTGGCCTTGCGGTCGACGTTCTTGCGGTTCTTGACATCCTTGGCTGCTGTGAGGACTACTGTTGGCACGGCATCGCCGGCACCAGCTCCTGATGAGCCCTCCACTGTTCGCTGGTCGACAAGCTCCTTGAGAAGAACCTGGTAAAAGTCGGCGTCGTCGTAGATATCGTTGTCCTCTGAAACGCCCTTGGCAGCTTGCGCGGGGGCGCATGAGCGAGGGACACGGGAGCGTTTGGCTAGGCGGTTATCGGGGTCGAGAAGTTGATCCTTGAGAGCGCTGATGAGCGTCTTGTTTCGTCCCTCAAGACCCTTTGAAGCTGTGACGTTGACGGATTGCACCTTGCGGGACCACTTCTCCAGACGATCCTCCCTAAATTTGATAGCCCGTCCCTCCTCAGTTTGGATCTGTTCCCAGATCTCACTCGTAGTCATGGACACGTCCAACTCGCGCTTGCGCTTCTCGCCAGCGTGGGATGGCCCAAAGTTATCCTTGAGACTGCTGATGGTGTTGAGGAGCTTGATGGCAGCCTCTTCTGCAGCCTCGTAGGGCTCCGATTCGGGCTCGGGGTTGGAATCGAGGGCTTCGAAGGTGTTGGCGGCGATGAGAGCTTTTTGAAGACGAATTCGCATGTTCAAGAGTCCGTCGTAGGCCTTGCGCTGTTGGCGAATTGCCAGACCCTTGTCGACGTCGGGTCGGGTAGACAGAGCTGCCATCATGGGCTTTGCGTTTTGAGCCTTGGCCTTTGAATCTTCCTCATCGCTTTCGCTATCATCTTCATCTTCCTCTTCATCTTCACCAGAGCCCTCTTCGTCATCGTTCTCATCGGATTCATCATCAGAGTCTTCCTCGCCATCGACAAGAGCGTCCAGACCATCATCCATATCTTCGTCCTCAGAGTCGGAACCGCCAAGCTCTGCGCCCTCTTCTTCGTTGTCAGAAGAAGACATGTAGTCGGCAGCAGTAGCTCTCTTCGAAATAGGCTTGTTGGGCTTGGAGCTTGCGCGGAAAGTATAATCCTTGAAGCGCTCCTCGTCACTCTCGCCAAGGGCATTGTCGCTAGAGATTTCCGAGTCGTTGGCCTCGGCTTCATCGCGCTCAAGATCCGCGGTCTCCGGGTCATCGAATTCTTCGTCGCCCGATTCCTCTTCGTCGTTGTCCGCGGATGCGCTCTCTTCTTCAAGAGCATCTCGCGAGACGCGCGAACCACGGTACTGGGGACCAAGAGACAAGCCCTCTTGCTTCCTCATCTTGCTCTTTCCGACAGAGACATAGTGCTCAGTTCCCGCATTCTCGTCCTCGCTGTCTTCGCTTCCGCTGCCTTGCTCGCTCGCATCGGCCTCTGGATCGTAATCTTGAAATAGTTAGGAAACATGCGAAGATGAAAGAAAAGTTATTTACGACATACCCTTGGTGAGGGGCTCATCAGGATCCTGGAAATCCTTTGCGCGACCCTTTGCTTTAACCATTGTGAATTGGTTATTTAGACTTTTTTTTGTAGAATCTTGCAATGGAAGATCTTCCACTAACAACAATAGCCCCCACGTTGGAAATTTCTGAGATTCGGCCTTGAACTTTTAGGCGGTGGAGGATGGCAGAACTGTCGCAGCTTGACATTAGTGGATGGTGCCCTGTAGAGTCCGCTAGCTCATGGAGTCTATTCCCATGCGTTCCATGACACCTTATTTAGTCAGTCTTCAGTATTACTGACATAGGTAGATAATCTGATATCTCTCTTTCTTAAACGGTATTGACAGACTTTAGATTTGTGCATCTTATAATTGAGGGGCTCGAGCCATAAATTATCGAGACTTCAGATTGTATTTGCCATTATCGCTTCCAACATGCGAGCAACTACAGCTCGTCTCTTTCAGAGCTTCCGGGCTCTGCAACATGAGAACCCGCTGGTGAGTGGCTTCTCATATTCTCATTCTTATAGAGTTTGAATCTCATATATAAAATGCCAGGGCCTCCCTCGATCTGGAACGCCCCCAACTTGGGGTAAACGTCCAGTACGTCGCAAGATCACAGGCGTTGAAAAGGTTATTGCTGTATCGTCTGCCAAAGGTGGTGTAGGCAAGAGTACAGTTGCAGGTATTCAACACTATATCACAAGCATTGGAACGTTTCTAAGCCTACATAGCAAACCTGTCCCTGGCCTTTGCTCGCCTGGGCTTCCGTGCTGGTATCCTAGATACTGACATCTTTGGCCCATCGGTCCCGACCTTGTTTGACCTCTCAGGAGAACCAAGGTTATCAAGCAGTAAGTGATGATAGCATGAAATTACCACCAATGGCTAACATGCTCTAGATAACCAATTGGTTCCCCTTACAAACTATGGAGTCAAGACAATGTCTATGGGCTATCTTGTTGGCGAGAATGCACCAGTTGTATGGAGAGGTCCTATGGTGATGAAGGCTATCCAACAACTTCTTCATGAAGTCGAATGGGGTGGTCTTGACGTCCTCGTCCTCGATCTACCACCAGGAACAGGAGACACGCAGTTGACTATCACGCAACAAGTCATTCTAGATGGTAGTTGATTACGGCATGCAGCAAATCACTCTTGCTAACCGGGAATAGGCTCTGTCATCGTAACTACGCCTCATACTTTGGCCACCAAAGACGCCGTCAAGGGTATCAACATGTTCAAAACAGTCGACGTCAATATCCTTGGCGTGGTGCAAAACATGTCTCTTTTCCAATGCCCTCATTGCCACGGAGAAACCAACATATTTGGTTCCAACGCGAGAGTGGAGAAGTTATGCCAAGAGCACAAGATCGACTTCTTGGGAGATATTCCCCTGCACCCCAACATTGGAGACGATGGGGACAGGGGAAAGCCAACAGTAGTGGCGGAACCTGAGAGCGAGAGGGCTGAAGCCTTTCTCAAGATAGCGCAGGATATTTGTCCAAAGATCGAGCTGAGCAGCAAGTAATGACCAGGTCGACTCACCACAAACAAAATGTAAAAAGACATGTGCAATGAATGTCCCTATCAGCTCACTTAGTAAAACATTCGGATCAGGGGGTAAGACATGATGTGCTCAAAAAAACCACTATTTGATTTGACCTCGGCTGGCCTGGTCGAGGCCGCGTCGCTCCTACGTACTAGAATTAGGGAAAGAACTGGAATGAACGCGAATGAACGCCGTAAAGATGAATCGTTAGCTTCTGCCATGATGAAACGCAAGGCATGTTACCAAACAAGAAAGGTCCAGAAGTTTCCAAACGCCTCCCACCGCATGTCCTTTACATTTCGAACCGAGTACCCTGCCAAGAGAGAATGCTGATTAGTCTAGCTCATCGTTCACTTGATAGATATGACGGCTTCGGGTGGGGTCTTTGCGCATTGCTTGGCCAGAGCCCGTGAAGCCAACTGAGAGAAAGTTAGTATCTTTTTCGTATAGCAGGCGGAAATTTTGCGTACCTCTACCATGAACACCTTCGGGAGTACGGAACATGCTGTCCTTCTTTGCGGTCTTGCTGCCCTTGGACTTTGCGCTAAACTCTTGCCACTTATTCTTGTTCTTCTCGAGTTCCTTCTTGGCCTTGATCTTCTTTGGCTTGGGAGGCTTCACCTCGCCATCCTTTTCAGCATCCTTCTTGGCATCGGGATAAACTGTTGCGCCCGCAGAAGTGACAAGCCCAGGAGCAGATGGTGTCGCGGGTGCTGAAGACGTCGGTGTTCCATCGGCTTTGCGCTTGTTGGAGACGGGTCGAATATCGCGAGCTTGAAGGGTTTCTGTGTTATCGTAGGTCTTGAACTTGACGACATAGATGGGATTCGTCGAAGAACCAGTAATAGAGGTGATGCGCGCTGTGTAAAAACCCTTGTCGCCAGAAACCCACTTGGCTAGAACAGTATCGTTGACCTGGTAGTTTGCGGGAGCAGCCTGTTCCTTTTCCTCGGCCGGAGCTGCTTTCTTAAAGGCGGGGTGGTTCTCGCGCGACCACTTCTCGGGCTCGGGTGGTGGTGATGGCTGCTTGGGAGCGGGCTTGGGAGCCTGGGCAGGCTTGAGCTCAGCAATCTGTTCATTGAGAAGATCGATGAAACTGTTTAACTCGTCCTTTAATGCTTTGAGTTCGACATTGTCGGGGTCATCGCGGAGCTGGCCAAGAACGATCTCGAACTAGAGAGTAACTGGTCAGTATGACGGATTCTAACGTTGGGTGTGGGAATAGATGTCGCACTTGTTCTTGGTAAGCCTTCTTTTCCCCTTCGATTTCAGCGATAGACGACATGGTATATGTATTTGCGGGGTTCTGGGGTGTTGAAGTGATGGCTAAAGTCGAGGTAGGTATGGCGATTGGTTGAAGACGGCGATATGATGGTTGGCTTGTTAATACACGGACAATGGAGATTGAAGATTGAAGTTAAAGGTCACGTGCAAGGCACCCCCAGATTATCCTTGTCGCCAAGCTTCTGGAAGGTTGTAAAGAAAATGTTGAACAACTCAAAGTTTGTTACAACTGTTATTATATTTACTTTACTGGCATATTAACAGTAATTCTTATTATTTTTACTTGATTTTATGAAACTGTTGTGTTAGGAGAGAACTCTGATTCAATGAATCTGGTCAGCTTTGGTGAGGTTGAAGAATGAAGAATGTTGTACCAAGATGCATGCAGCTGAACAATAATAGAAAAATAGAATCACATGACAGAAACTTTTATTATAACCTTGAATTTGGCACGACCTGACGACACGCGGCAACATGAACAGTATTGATATTTGTTCATGACTCCAAGTTGATCAACGATGTCTTCATCTCACCTCCAAACTTTCACTTGCACTGCTACGCCTATAGTCGGCCCGGGATGAGATTCCATACACAAAAGTCAAAAAGTCAAAAAGTTAAAAGTCAAAAGCCAAGACAAGCCGGATCAAACCCCATTTACTATGCAACTAGCAATTCCCAACTCCGCCAGTCCCGTAACTAATGCAGTATGTATTACAAGTGACGCATTCGTGAGTTTGCCCAATCTCACATTCTTTTTCTTACCTAGTTTCTATTGGGGGGGGGGGGGGGGGGGACTCGTTATCATTCTGTGACAAAGTTCCACAAGACAGAATGCGAGGCTTCGTAAGTTGTCTTCCTTCTTCTCGGATTGCCAAAGAGGGAGAGTTCCGATTGCGGCTCTTTGCTTTTGACATAACTTGTCATTTATTCCCTGCGCTACTAAGATATGGTAGGCAAGTAGTAGGTAGTTATCTTCTGTTGATCTCGCTCATCACACTCTCAACAAGTCCACTCGCTAGTCTGATTCTCGTCATCCCCAAGGACCTTGTTCGACTACTGCTGCTACCTAATTATTATCTCGCTCGTTCACTAGCTCCAACTCAACTTGACTCCTTTTTTTTTCTCTTACGGAACATCGTCACTGTAATAAACTGCCGTCTCTCTTAGTGCTCTCTCTGCTCTACTCTGTTGTCAGAGTCATAAACAACTTAAACTTTCACCCCTCTCCAAGATCAACGAATCTCGGTCGTCTCTATTACGAAAAGGCTTCACTTCATTCGATTCCCCTACAAAAACAAGCTTGTCCCGGCACTTGGCTCGTCTCCTCTCGGCAACACTAGTTAGTTCCTAGTTTCAATCTCCGCCATTTGTTTGTTCCCCTTCGTTTCGCCTGGGGTTTCCTTGCTCTTTTTACTTGGTCTGTGTTGGTTTGGTCTAGAATTACTCGCCTAGACCTTACGTCGTCAAAAAAAGTTGATTCTTCCTCTTCGCGTACAAACATCTTTTCTCTCCTCCCTTTTTTTCTATTATTCTCCCTTTTTAATTCCTCATATCACATTATCCCCAGATTCAAAGACTCCAGAGGGATCGTCGGAGATAAACTCCGCCCCTCCACACGCCTGACCTCACCAATTCTTTACTCGGCCGATCCGTTAACATTGACATCACTGAAAGGGAGGAGCCCTACCTACACTTAAAGGGAGCTCCATATTCGGTTACGGGAACGGAACTACCACCATTCGCGATCCGACGGCTGCATATTTCCATACAACACGACTCGACACGACACGCACGACTTGACTCGACTTTTGTTTTAATTAATTTCTTACAACCTTTCTTCTTCTCAATATCTTGCCCTGTTCGCGATTCGCCCTTTCCCAGTGCTCATGATAGCATATGCTCGGATCCTCGGTCCGGCCAGGAGGAACATAACTTGACACTGTAATCGCAAAAAATAAGCCAACGAAGGGGGAAAAAAAAGGATCATCGTCGCGAAACTCGCAATTCTTGACTCCTCAAACCGATCTTGATCAATTCGTTACCGAGAGAAATTTGTGCGCAACCTTTACGACTTTACTTGCTGTATTATACCTCCCTACCTACCTCCCCCTCCACATCCCAATCCGACAGGTACAGCCAGCCATGCCTCACACCAAAGATGCGGACAGCGCATCGTCCACGGGCGGCCAATCAAAACGACCTCCGCTCAACCATCAGGAGAGTGATTCGCAGAGCGAGAGCAGCGGCGTACACAGCCAACACCAACATCAGCAACCTCGCCGACACGTTCGTCATCACCAGCGACAGCACACTGTTGGTCACCTGCATCACGCCCGAGGCCCTGGTTCCAAGACTGCACCTAAACAACCAAAGCTCAGCCGTCGTCATACCGATACCCCCGATCAGATCGAGCAGCAGCAGCTTCTTCAAAGAAACGCTGCAGCCGCAGCCGCCAATTCGCATCGACGAGCTGCCAGCGACGCCAAGCTATCTTCGCGCGACTCCTCCTCGGGCAATCTCGTAAAAAGCGCGTCACAAACGAAGCTGGTCAAGAATTCCCCGCAACCAAAGATCGTCAAGAGCCCATCTCACTCCAAGCTCAAGCGCAATCGCTCACATACGGAAATCGGCAAGAGAACCCGATCTGCGGAACTCAAGCGCGCATCCAGTACAACAATTGTCTACCAGCCTCAAACCTCTGGCGGCAAGTCGCAGGTGCATTTTGATTTGGGCAACGAGGAGGACGAATGGGTTGATGCCAGCGGTTCTAACTCGCCCTATCTCTCCCGCAAGGGGTCCCTCAACAGCAGCAATCACTCTGTCCACCCCGACGACCGCTCGAGACCGGTGACACCCAACGACGCTGCCGCCTACAAGCAGGCCGAACGGGAACAAGAAGAACCAGAGCAGCAAAACTCAACTAGCCCAGAAAGGGAGACGGCGCATCGCAAGGAGTATCTCACATCCCGCATTCTTAAGCGCACTCCGTCCCACGGAGCTCCACCCCAGATGAGCGCCGACCTAGCGCAGATCTCCCCTCGGCACTTTGCTCCAGCTTCTGCTGAAACCCCTGGGTCGGGTACTCTTGCGGGAAGCAATACGGATGAGTTAACATCCCGGTTCGTCGAGGCTGTTGGTTCAGGGTTGACTAGTGATGGATCCTTCTACCGACCGCGTCGAGGCGACTTTCCTCGGTACGATGAAACTCCTCACAAGGCCCGCTCCGTTACCAGCTTGAAAGGCGATCGCGAAGAGCGTCGAGAGCCACCTACCAGCACGCCAAAGGAAGAAATCGACGTGAGCGCTCTTGCGCCCAAGGCAGCGCGACGCACAGCACCGCCTACTGCCCAGACATCACGGACACAGCAGAAGCTGAACTTACAACGAGCCAGCTCTGTTATTGAACCCGGGCAAGCAGGCAGTGGTGTTGGAGGTGTAGTCGGCCATACGCCACTTATTGGTGTCGGCGGACCAGGCTATGATGGCGGTAACAGTCGAGATCCCCGTGTCGGTAAGCTCTTGGAACGAACCGGTATGGAATATCTTGTCGTTCGACGGTATCAAAACCCCGTCTCACGTTCACTTGAACGTCTTAACCATCTCCCGGGTATGGAAAAGTCATTGCGCATTCCACGACCTTACTCGGCCTCTACAAACGGCAAGCGATCCGGAGATCTCATGATGCGCCAGCACACTCGCAACGTCAGCATGCCCGATGCTCGACGGCCTGTTACACCAAAGCGAGCTGCCTCGGTTCGCACCAATGGTGCAGGATCGAGCTACGACGGAAACGACGACGACGGAAGGTTGACGGATAGACTAAGTGGATCGAGCCTTGTCGGCGGTGAAGAAGAAGACGGGACGACTGCCCTGCTCAGGAACTTGTGGGAAAAGTCCGCGGAGTTGAGTGCCAGCACAGACTAGAAGCCTGCTTGTATGGATACAGATACGGATACATCTTTATAACTTAAGGGAAAGGGGCGCATGGTGCATCAAGGAAATAAGAATGTGCGCGGCTAGCACATAGGTATAGAAAGGTATGAGTCGAAGACGTGACTTTAGAGCGTCATTTAATCAAAACATATTTTACATCGTTCACTACAAAAACTGTAAAGGCCAACTTTTCTGATATTCTGAGGCTGGGCTCTTTCCTTCTGTGGAAGTTTCACCAATGTGCCTAAGGCAGTTAAATATGGAAAGACCAACCTACCAAGATGGCCGCACCCTATCTTTCGACCTGAACTTGTCTCTTCAACATTTTCCCTACTCACTGATTACAACCCAATCTTGCTAATACTTTTTACTTATTCCACCTATCTTATGCTCTAGTTGCTCAACTTGTGTCGCATTGCCTGCCTACTGTCACTTTTACAATCCAATTCATTCTAAACCGTATCCTTCTCTCGACAGCATGGAGGGTTATGACGATGCAAGATGCCTCCCTAAAATCCCAAAGCTCTTCCCTACCTCTGACTCGCAACCAGACCTCGTTCTGTATTCCGCATCCTGTGATGTGACGAGTAGCAATACTCTCCACGCTCTTGATACTTGTGATGACAGTAACGAATACGACAGACAAGCGGAAGACCAAGGACAAATCGAGTCCTTGTCTAACAACGCCCCCCACTCGACGCTCATGAGCCTTGGAGATGAGAAGGCTATGTTTTAGAAGAACAATGAAGCGCAAGAATACCCAAGACCCTCAAGAGTTTTCGCAGCGGAGATCATACAGTGTCTAAAGGACGACACGGCCTCAGTTCACTCCTGTGCCAGTTCTACACACTCGGATGGCGATTGTCAAGGAGAAGCCACGGAAGACTGGAGAAATTTGGGCAACGAAGCTCTCAACCCAGATGATCACTCTAATGATACTAGTTCCAGCAGTTCGGGTGGAACAACACCAAACGCACATTTTCTCGAGTCGGGCATAGACTTGATTGACGCTCAAGAACAAGTACCGCAGCCCTTGACAAGACACCGCCTACAATCAATACCGGATACTCGACTATACAAGCTGGGTTCAGTATACAACAAGCTGAAAGGTATGGCAGAAGAGTCGCAGGCTGCCACTGCTGGTAGTGACACACCTCGGCCAGACCCTAACGCTGATCCTGATGACACTTTTGAAGATCTTGGATCAACCTCAGAACCGGAGTATCCAGCTTACTACATCTTCGACCCCCGGTCAACTGGCTCTGCGTACTATATGTATCAAGATGCTGATACACAAGAAGGCTACAAGATTGAGAAAGTTCCCTTCAAGCCCATATTGCCAGAGCCAGGACAGCGAGCATACTGCATTGAGGCGTCGGAGAAAGATCAAGGTGAGCCCAGACACGCGAGCCAAGAGACATTGTGGAGGGTCGACTCGTCTCGCGTTCCTGCAGTTATCATTGATTCCGACAGCTCAGATTCCCACGAAGCGGTAGTGGGCGAGAACGAACCTTTGTACGCTGGCGATGAAGCAACTCAAAGCATTGCCAGGAAAGTGAGTGATCGGCTTCAGAAGATCCGGCATTTGAGGGAACACCTGCGTGTCATCAACGGCAAAGGGCGTGATGTCCCAGAAGCGAGAGGACTGTATCTCATTGGCGACAAAGATATCCGCGACGTCGTCAGTATTGTATTGAGTGAAGTGTTCAAGAATGGTCAAATCGACCGATCCGAAAGAAGAACTACAACAGAATCTTCTGAGGATCGACCCTTACCAAAGTTAGACGGAGACTCGAACACCATCCTGATGCCTACGCCTACAGCAGTAGATCCAGCAACAACCATAAACCTGCCGAATACCTCTTACGCGAATATTAACGCATCAGACATGCAAGTTCACACAAAAGTCCGTGGTGCGGAATCTGATGCAACGACGACAGTCATCACACGGCGGAGCGTTGCTGAAATTGTTTGGTCTCGGGCTTATCCTGAAGGCTATGGTCCGGATTCGCAAACGCATGGTCGAACTGTGTCCGACTGTTGCTCACCCACTCATGGAGGCTCGCGTTCGTGTACAGATGATCGACGACAGAGTCATCCTAAGGTAGCTCAAGGCGATCCTACACTGCGACATTATACTACACCAAAGAGTACAGCTGAAATCCTCGCGGACATTATGTGCAACAAAAACTTTGAAAAGCAGTTGCGAGTCAGTGATGGCACTGTCATAACCTCATTTCCGAGGCTCTTTTCCCGCGATCTGACCAGCGACTGGCCAAGATCATCTATAGATGGCGGAGACTTGAACAAACCGGCGGCGTCTACTTTGTACCATCATGGTGTTGATGCCCGCAGTGGCCTTCATGAACCAGTACCCTCACCTGCCAATGAGCACCCCCCGATAGGTCCAACATCCCGGACAAACGGCGGTTCACTCTTTGATACAAACCCCTTCAACCATAGACTCAAGAATAAATACTTGCCAACCCCTCTCGCAGCAGAGAGAAGACTGAGCGCTTCCCTAGATGCCGATACTCAAAGACGCCGCAGCACGCTGATAGCTGACATTGAAGAAGAGACTGTGGATGATTGCCAACCTCGCCCTGGTCTTATGAACAAGATCAAGCACGGTAGCCACAAGCTTTTTCACAAAAGTCATTTTCGGAGGCCAAACAGGAGTACAACGACCGAAGATGATGCTTTTGAGGAGAGCAGTGTCGTGCGTTCAGGGAACAGTACAGGAAGAGGAAGATCTCCAGAGCCGCCCATATCGGATAGCTCAAGAGTACACAAGACCGCAACAGGGAGTCAGGTCAATGTCGCCTCATATGAAGAGGGGGTATGTTCGGAGGATGACGAGCCACACAGATGCGTCAACGATTGTTCGTCTCGCGATCTATCTCCCAAATGAGACGACCAGTGGAGAGAGGGATGATGGAAAGCGCAATTAGAGCATAAATACCTAAAAACCTCAGTTGATAGAAAGAATGCAAGTACTTGGTATACCTATGACTTTTGTCGAAATGCGTAACTGCTTCGTATTTTGACAAACTCGTCTGGAGATGGTTGGATCTTGAGGGGTCATAAAATATCAACGCATATGCATCGTTATGTCCTATTAATACCTGCTATACCACGTCGATATGTTCTACACTGCCTTGCTGGCTCTGGCCTTGTTCTCCTTATGCCTCTTCTCCTTGGCTGCTGTCTTGCGACGCTTCATCCAAGATCTGTTGAGATCACGTCTGTTATCCCAGAACCAAGCCTGGAAATCACTTGAGCTCTGTGGACCAGAAGCATCCTTATCTCCTTCCTCCTCATCGTATCCATGCTCCGCCATATCGGCATCTTCATCGCCCTCCTCCTCATCCTCAGGCCAAAAGTTACGCATGCGCGAGGGATGCGCCGTGTCAGGCGTGGGAGCAGCGCTTCTAACGCCGCGCCATTCAAAGTCCTGGCGAGAAAAGGGAGTCATGGGTCCGGGTGTTGCGATCGTTTGGTTGGCGGGGTCTTGGTCCTCTTCGTTCTCGATATCATCATCGTCGTCTCCGCCGCCGAAAAAGCTGAATGGCTCGGCTTCTTTCTTGGCTGGGGTCTCGGTGGCGCTTTGTTCGGGCTTGGAACGTTTGTACAGGGCTTCGAGGGGATGGATCTTGGTGGAGGGGGTCAGAGGAGGGGGTATCTTGATGGTGAGATCGCGGGAGGGGGGTCTGCTGTCGTCGGCTTTGATGGCTGAGAGAGGTGTTGCTTGTTGAGGTTGTTCGGGAGATTCTTCGTCGGAGGACTCGTCGGAGGAAGACTCGTCATCTTTTTGGGGGGTTTCCTTGGAGGTCTTTTCCTCCTTCTTCTCCTCTACTTTAGCATCGACCTCCATTTCGTCCTCACTCTCATCCTCATCCTCGTCTGAAGATGAGCCGCTGCTGCTCGTGCCACTGTCGCTAGTCTCGTCATCTGACTCTGGAGGAGGCGTAGCCTTCTTGACCTTTTTCTTCTTGGGTGCAGGCTCGCAGACCTTCTTCTTCTCCTTAACAGTCTCAACCACATTACCCTCCTCGTCCACCCAGCCTTTGCCCTCCACGTACTCAGTCGTCGTGCTGGCTTCGCCGTCGGCAGAGTTCTTCAAGAAGCTCGGAAACTTTGTCGTCTTTTCAAATTCGTGAATAACCACCTCGCGATCCTTGCCCTTCTTCTTGCGCTTCCGGGGCTGATCATCCTCGTGGAGAGTGGACATGAGGTTAGGAGGAACCTTTGTCTTGAGCAAACACTCATCTCCTTCTGTGTACTTTGACTTTAGGCGCTTCTTCTTTTCTGTGTACTTGCCATCCTTTTCCTTTTCTTTATCTTGCTTGCTCTTTTTCCTTCTTTGGTCGGCGGGTTCTGTCCAGCCTCTCTTAACTTTGCGATCCGTCAGAGCGACACCCTCAAGAATTTCGGGGTTACGTTTTCGTTTTCTCTTCTCTTCTTTTGACTCCTTTGTCTTCTTGTGCTTCTTCTCCTGCTCCTCATCTGCCTTGTCAAGCTCGGCAGTAGGCTCAATCTTTTTCTCTGGCCGGGCCTTTTCAATCTTGACCTTGGTACCCTTGAGCGTAGCGCCGTTAAGCTTCTTCTTCAATTTATCAGCCTCCATGGTCGGTAGTTCGACGTAACCGTAGCGGCGCTCGGGAAATGTGTCAATCGTGTGGTAAGAAATGTTTCGCGCCTTGGGAGCTACAGACGCTGACAGGACGACTTTGATAAGTTCAGAATCGAGAGGGGTAATGTGAAGTCGGACGTAGTCGCTGGAAGCAGCTTCAGCTTCAGCAGACATTGCGAAGCGGAGATTGCTGGTATAATTTGAGGTTGTGCGACGCAGAAAGCGTCGTTCTGAAATGGACGTTCAAAGAAAAAAGGGACGAGCTTTTACTTTTTGCTTTTGCGATTTGCCTAAGAAAAAAAGTTCCAGGGACCCTTTTAGCGTTGGTAAGGAAGCGCAACCTCTGATTGGTTGAATGGAGCGACGTTGATCCGGGCGATTGGATCTTAGAGATGTGATATTAATTGATGTACAATGTTTATAAAATCAGATGAAAAATATACTATTGGACTTTCTCATTACAGGAATGTCGTTCAAGTTTTGGATTTAACCAGTAAAGGTTCACGAAACTGAGTTGGTAGGTTGACTAAGACGTCTCAGTTACCGCTGAGATGTCAACTCATTCTGTTACAGATCCCATTACCCAATCTGGAAAGTATACCAAAGACTGAAGCAGCCATTAGACAGCCTCGGCGACAAGCTTAAATGGGAGATGGAGTACGGATGATGTAACCCTATTGACGGTAAGAAATGTTCTAGATCGTGGTGTCGATAATTCGTGTGTAGTATTGCGACAAACCAGGGATCCTTGAAACTCTTGGCTCGTACTGTTTGGGACGAATAGTGTCGCAGACAGCCTTAACGACAACAGCCATGATACAGGTCCTGTCGGATATACCTAGATATTGGGATGGAAACTTAATACTCGGTTCTATAGTTTGGTATCATGCTTGATTTAATTTCATGCCTTGGCTTGTTTTGCTTAACCATGGTCACATATAGTCTCAGTGTATAAAAGGCGAATAGTTCCTGTTTATTCGACAAAGATTCAGTAGATATCGTCGCACTTTGTCTGTATCTCTTCAATTCGTTTCAATCCCTGGAGGATCTTCTACTTGTTAATTATATTTTATTCTTTTCTCACCAGTATTATTTCCAAACTGTCATTCAAAATGCATTGGCCTACTCTCATCGTCTTCTTCGCCGGATCTGCTCTCGCTGGTATGCACCCGTTTTAACAGAAATCACCATCACGATACTAACTCGTCATTGTAGCGCCTCACTTGGCCAAGAGACAGAATCCCTGCTTCATCGTTGGTTCCGAAGCCCTGCCTGAAGAGGTCTCCTCCGGGGCCGCAGGTCTGGCCTCTGCTGTCACCTGCGACACTTCGCGAACCACCATCGACGGCGTTCCTGATGTGAACTCAAACGGCGTGACCTTTTCCTCCATCAACTTTGCTGAATCAGGTCAATCCCCTCTGGCCTTTGCTCTCGACCAATTCGCGACTTCATCACCGCTGGCGGATAACGATGTCAACAAGTTTCAGAATGAGCTGAATGTTTACCTTGCTACCGAGGCTGGTATCAGGGCGGCTGGAGGAAACCTTGCCATCAAAGTGCCCAAATTCTTCCTGCAATTCCAGATTGCTCGAATTCAGCAGGCACAAGGCGCTGTGTCCGACATTCCTGGCATGACCGTGGATCACCAGCTCGAAAAGGTGCTCAAGAATGCAGCCGGAGAAGACCAGGCTCTCCTTAACCAAGTGAACGAATTGGCCGTTAATTTGAACTAAGTGCCATGCAAACACGCAGTATAATAATACAAATGGCCCTAATTTTTATCCAACCCAATGTTTGTTTGTACAAGTGACTCCCACATAGCCATCGTTATAAAAATACATCCCATCACAACAATTAGAGAGGAGAATGAAATACGCTAGAAACATCCCCAGAAACACCGGCATTCATCGTGACCCAAGCGCCAAAGAAATGATTTTACGAAGAGCCCCGGAACCAAGGCTGAGGATCCTGCTCGTGCCTGTCGCCGCCAATGGCCTTCCACCAAGTATCGGTACTCCAGCGAATAATACGCTCGGCTGCGCCCAGAGGAGTAGCAGCGGGACGCACGTCGAGGAAGAAAACAGGCTCGCCGTCAGTCTCAGGTTCACCAGAGTAGTAGTCGATGATGTATCGAATCTCCTTCCTCTGTCCGTTGATCTCTCGTCCGACGTACCAGTCGTGTCGGTCGAAAGGGGGCTCGGTGCTGGAAATGAGTTAGACAAGAAATCTTGGGTATACTGAAAATAACGAGAAACTTACCCATACTTGGAGGGGTAAACCCAACCCAAGACTTGCATCATATAAGCCTTGGGAGTGAGCTCCTTGGGCCGACCCTGGAATCGAATAAGGCTTGGCTCAGTATCAACACCGTCCCAATGCTTGTTCAACTCCTCTTGAACATGACCTTCTCCTCTCTTGCAGATTTGCCAGCCTTTGTAGAGACCCCGCGCAAATCGTTGCTCCCAGCCAAGAATTTCCTGCCATGCGCCCTCGTTGAGGAAGTTGTGCACCGAAACCATGCCCTCGACGGCAGTAATATCGGTATCAGTGTAGCCCTTGCGCAGGAGCGCATTATACATTTGCTGAGGCGAAGGGTACTCCCAGTTGCCATCACCAGAACCCTTGGGAATGGTTGACTCATCTCGGCTAGTCGGCAAGGCGAATTCCTGGTTAGGCGCGGGCTTCTGGGAGAGATCGGGGAACATGTAGTTGAGAGGGTTGAGCTGAGAGATCAAAGACTTGGGCTGCTCCTCGTTTCGGGCACCGTGAGGGACAGGGCATCCTGAAGTAGACGGGATTTGGGCGGGCTTAGGTTTAGCAGCGGGATTCAAAGCGTCGGCCGACTTTTGGTGCATAGGGCAACCGGGCTGTAGAGTGGTTAGCATATTAACAAAGGATCTCAAGAATGTGAGCGCACTGGAGGAGCCTTGTTGGTAGTCGCTGGATGGCCAACGGGAACTGCAATAGCAGGAGCTGCGTCTGCCCAAAACCAACCCATTGTAAATAGTTATGAAATATTGTTGTATCGTTTGATAAAGAGCCCAAGAGAGAAAAGGTATTAGCCTCAAAAGCGCAATATTTGGAAGAATCGAAAATGTCGTTGGCGATGATGACAAGATCAAAGAATTGGAGAATGGGGAAATGGATGAGCAGGAAATTCCCAAAAATGGATGCTTTATCGCGCCTATCAAAAAATTTGAGTTGGCGAAAGAGGCAAGACCGGGGCAAACCGCGCCAAGTGCTTCCCACTTTCCTTGCAAGTCCCGTTCTCCAGCAAGAAACGTTCCTGCTTTTTGTCAGCGTCGCACTGCTTTCCCGAGTTGTTCCCGAGAAAGAATTGAACTTATAAGAGTTAATCGATAAGGAGATTGATAATGAATGCGTACTTTGTACGTCACTTTTTGCATTTAGAAGCTTCGACGTCACTAACACTATTCCTTAGCTTGTACCAGGGGATGGCGGGCATCCCTGCAATCAAGTCGTTGCATCATTAATGTTAGCACATGCAAAAGTATTTGTCGCTCTTTAATACCTTCGAACTACCTGCATCCCACCTTCTCTTCTCAATTCTCGAATGCGATACTCCCTAACCTCCTCTCTAACATGAGAGTGTTCGCGTCTATTCAATTCTTCAACAAGACATTTCCTCTGTCGCGATGAGAGCTGGTCCTTTCATAGGCCACTTTTTCGTGCATCCGGGCCTCCGAACATGTCCGAATGTCAGGCCCAACATCTCGATCCTTAGCCGTCGATTCGCTTCACAAAGCTCACGCCATCCTCGATTTACAAAATGGTCTTCGCCTACAACGAAAAGAATAGTTTTGCATGCATCCAGTGGTGCGGCGGCACTAGGAACAGCTGCTTTTGTCGAATTGTCGCAACAAGAAAACGGCAATGATCAAGAAACCGGAGAAAAGCGTATGCTCGAAGCTTCGCGAGCTGAAGTGAGAAAGGGCGTTCCGGCTGATTCTCGAGGCCTCGAGCGAGTGGGAGAGCGTATCAAATACTTGATCGATCTGTTGGTTATCGAACCTGTCTGCACTGGATTTCGTTTTCTACAGCTCGTCGTTATTTTCGTACCAGTCATCATCACGATCCCTGCCATTTACATTGGAAGCCGACAACCCGATAGAGATAATGAGCGATCAGGGACACTCTGGTGGTATGGCTTTTTGGTCAATGAGATGGAGCTAGCTGGCCCAGCCTTTATCAAGCTTGGGCAATGGGCTGCTTCACGAACCGATATCTTCCCAACGGAAATGTGTGAGATCATGTCCAAACTCCACTCGAACGCGCCAGCTCATTCGCTCCATGCTACGCGCGTAACTGTTGAAGCTGCGTTTGGCGGGCTTCCCTTCGAGGAGATCTTTGAAGAGTTCCATGAGAAACCCCTCGGCGTCGGTGCCATTGCGCAGGTTTACAAGGCCAAACTGAGGCCTGGTTTAGCTAAACCCGAGGAAGCCGATCTACGCGATTCATATCCTCTGGCCCAGAATGTGAAGCGCAACGTTGACACAGTCCTGAAGAGCTCACCACAGAGGATACCGTCATCGTATGTTGCAATCAAGGTACTACATCCCCGTGTAGAGAGAACGGTCAGAAGAGACCTTCGAATCATGGGCTTCTTTGCCTCGCTCCTCAACCTTATCCCGACTATTGAGTGGCTTTCGTTACCAGATGAGGTAACTCAGTTTGGAGAGATGATGAAGCTTCAGCTTGATCTTCGTATCGAGGCTGCAAACCTGGCGACTTTCCGAAAGAACTTCAAGGACCGGTCCACTGCTTGGTTCCCATATCCCTACACAGAATACACAACTCGTAATGTTCTGATCGAGGAGTACGCCCAGGGTATCCCATTAGCAGATTTCATGGAGAACGGTGGCGGTGTCTTCCAACACGATATCGCCGATGAGGGTCTCGACGCTTTCCTTCGTATGCTGCTGCTTGACAACTTTGTTCACGCGGATTTGCATCCGGGCAATATCATGGTACGATTCTACCAATCAGCCCACCCAGACCTACGCCTACGAAAGGCAATGACCAAAGCCCATCCTGATGAGACAGAGGATGTCACTGAGCAAGTGCTCGAGCGGCTTCGACCATACCGACATCGCAAGGATACAAAGGCATGGGAAGAGGAATTGGCCAAAATTGATGCCGAGGGATTCCGCCCTCAGCTCATCTTTATCGATACAGGATTGGTGACCGAGCTCAATGCTGTGAATCGCGAAAATTTCCTCGACCTTTTCCGCGCTGTTGCAGAGTTTGACGGTTACAAGGCTGGCCATCTCATGTGCGAGCGCTGTCGCCAACCAGATGCTGTTTTGGACAAGGAGGTTTTTGCTCTCAAGATGCAACATCTCGTTCTCAGCGTCAAGAGCCGTACTTTGGCCCTTGGTAACGTCAAGATTGGTGACATCCTACAAGAAGTACTCAGCATGGTTCGAAACCACCATGTCCGTCTAGAAGGTGACTTTGTCAATGTTGTTATCAGTATCCTCCTTCTTGAGGGTATCGGTCGCAGCCTGAACCCTGATGTCGATTTACTCAGCAGCTCGCTACCAATTCTTCGACAACTTAGCGCTCAGAGTGGAACAAGTATGGCCAAGCACGGAGACTTTTCCATGTTGGTTGTGTGGCTAGGACTAGAAGCCAGACGTTTTATGCAGGCTAGTATCGAAGATGTAAGTTCAGAAGTACCTTTGTGCTACGCGGATACTAACATCGGCCAGGTCGAGCGATGTGTCAAGTACGATCAACTTTCTCCGAATATATAATAGTGTAGAACTCTGTATTAGATCAGAATAGCTGGAGCTTACAGCATCACCGGCGCACGGATAGGGTGGTTGTTTTGGATTACAAGGCGTGCCTCGGAGTTGAAGAAAGAGATTTAGATATACAAATCCACTCGCATCAAACACATACATACACCCAGCTCATTTTGAATTATGATAGAGAAGCATAAGGGACGAAATTAGTGGGTCAGTTTAGGTGACTTTGATAATACTTTAGGCTATTTTCATAAAGACATCTACTCTTCCGCCGTTTCGTAGTCTTCTTCCGAGCTACTGTACTCTTCCGCTGTGTAGTAATATTCATCCTCATCCTCGTCCAAAACCTCGTAAGGACCCCTCCTACCTTCTATCACCTACGACGGTAGTGGGGAACCCTTTCCTGGTGTCCAGCAACCGCCTCCGAAAGCAGAGCCGGGAGTCTGTGCCAAGTAATTGGTGTTTCTCACCGGTGTGACCGGCTCTGTCGAGCTTTCGGGCAAAGGCGGCGTATCGGACCTTGGCACATCACCCTTTCGGGGCGGTTTAAAATTAACATCCCTACCTCCACGGTAAATATCCTGCAACATCGTATCGAGGATTCCGGCATCTTGGAACTCGAGATATTTCTTATACAACTTGAGGGCTGTCCGGGAATCTTCGATGGAGTCGTGCGTCTCCATTTGGATATCTTCTTTAAGAAGATACCATGCCAAAAAGGCTAGTGATAGCTTTCGTAGTCGAGACTTGAGGAAGAACAATTGGCCCGTATCAATGACCTGGGACCTGGGGATATGTATGTTGATGACTCGGAAATCTTGACTGAGTCCATGGCCTAAAAATTTGCATCCGAGATTGAGAAGAATCCACATCTTCTTGTATACCATCTTCAGTGGCAGGAGGCTGTGCTTCGAAACCCGAGGATCTAGATCTTGCTCAGTGATTCCCGACCAGGATGTCAAGTAGTCCACGATCGGTTCTCTGATGTTGATGTAATCGTCAATAAATGGCACACCCTCATCTTCACCTTTGCCGCGGATGATAGAAACCCGAGCAAGTGCGTGTACGGTAGGACGGATTGTCTCCCTTTCACCGTCCGAGTTCATCTCGATCTCGGGTTGTCGCACAGAAACGAATTCGGTGTCGAGCGCGATGATTGTATCTGGGCCAGGGACTTCATCATCGGGGTTGAGCACCCGGTACGTCTTTGTTGCAGGATCTCCGTTGAGACTAAACAATGTCAGCAAAATGAAGCGTAACAACGGGTCGGCACATACTTGAAGTCTTGGTATAGGATGGAAGTGTCAATGTTCTTCTTCCATTCTGTGTCAATTTTGTTGACCTTGTCCTTCACCTGATACGCAACAACCGAAGGAACTTTCCAAGATGTATTGAAAGTGAGCGCTTCTTCTGTGCTAACAGATTTCACCAAAAAGTCGTTGAACAAGTGCCATCGACTTTCTTCCTGTGGTCCTGGTTCTGCATGTGCCACTATATTTTTCGTCAGTCATAGGACGACGCTAATGGGGTCTCAAAAACTTACCATTGACCATTGACACAAGATGTGATTTCTGTGTTTGTCCACTCTCAATATTGATGGCCATACCAGTCAATGAGTATACTTTTATCTTGTGCATGCCTCGCTGGAGATGGAGCTTCAAATCTTCACCCTCATAGCAGAACATTTGTTCTCTATCCACAATGATTCCAATTTCCTCAGGTAGCCATCCCGGTGTTGACCAAAGTGCCCGTTGTTCTTGGTTCGTTATGGCTGTGTTTAGCATAAGCACTTCGGGTATGCTATGGATACCCTTCTTAGTGGCGATAGTCTGGTAGCGTTGACATCGACTACACCATCCCTTGGAAGTTGTTTCCCTTTCGATGCTGTTCTTCAGAACTTGAGAGAATGTGATGCGAGGCAACTTGACACCTCGGCCCCCAGCAGCAGCAGCAGCAGAAGTGTAAAGCAAGTCGTTCACATACGTTGAGCCAGGGCGAGTATACTCACTTCTGCAATTAATGCACTTGATGAGGGTTGTTGCGGAGGTAGCCAGCACCTGGTCAATATCAGGCGAAGCTGGTTTGATGGCCTTGCCATCGTGTACAATTTTATCCAAAAGAAAGCGAGTAAGCCCCTGAAGCATCACATTAAGAGATGACCCATGGGGGTCTTCTTCGAGGAGGCCAAGCGGGCCCGCTTGAGGATGGCTACTAAGCGTCTTAAGCAGGTTCGTTGCTTGACAAACCGAGCCTTCAGCCTTCTGAAGCATATCAAATAGAAATCCAAGCTCGCAAAGCAGACAAATCTCGCTTACGCAAGAGGTAGCAGCATGCTGAAGAGCGAAGTTTCGGATGACAGGAGTGAAATGCATGATCTGCAAGAGAGAGTTGGCATACGAATTAGAAATGTGTGTCTCAAGTCCGGAGTAACGGGTTTTGTTGAAAAATCTGCTCGTGGTTAGCAATAGCTCACTTATCAGAGACCAAGAAACTAACCCAAAGTCGAAGTCTTCAACTCCAAACCTACTATACTTGATCTCCACAGTCCGATACATCATGGGCACTTCGGATTTTTTGCTTTCAATCCCCGAAACGGCAAGACTACCAAGCATCTCATCAATTCTGTCATCAGAGTCCGCAACATTACTAGAGGCAAGCTCACGAGCCTTCTCGCTGAGGAACTTGGGGGCTTTGAGCCCAGAGCTACCCGACTTATGAACGTTGCGCGTGTTCTCGACCTGGTTCCTTCGCATTCCCCTGGTGTTTCGTCCATAGAGTCCAAACTCTGTGGCTTTGAGTCCTGACAGAAACTGTGCGTCGAACTTGACGGGGGGTGCCCCGACATCGCAGGGTATAGCTGGCCAAGCGGATGCTAGAACTTCTCGATAATAGGGCATGCCAATTGTGTTGAAAGGACTAAAGGGATTAGTAAATGGAGGATGTGGTGTCTCAAAGAGGCAACTCACGTCTCTTCCGTCCACTCGATGTTGGGCAAAGGCTCTTGTGGGGTAGCGAACTCGACAGGTTGTGGATATTCCACGAAACGAAGCTTTGATGGTGATCCCCACAAGTGAATATTGCTCTCAGAATCCGTTAACGCCATGGCATCACCAGAAGGTGCAATCTCAAACATGCCTATTAAGGCGAGGGTGTTAGCCTGTCGGACGTTACTAGTGTTAATATTCATAAGATCCACGATATGGATTTGACCGCTCTGAGATATCACGATACTAGTGGTAAGCATCCTCGGGTGCATTCGCACAAAGGCAGCACCTGCTGGGAAGGGTATAGGGGGCATGGATGACATTTTCTTCAGGTCAAACACATTGAGGAAGGGATCGAGCATGTAACCCTGGCCCGGCCTAAGTGAAAAACCACAAGTGACAATGAAATCGTGCTGCGCATCCATGTCGTTGATTAAAGCTGAATGGGCACTCCATGACTTGACAACCGCAAGACTGACTGGGTCCAAGAGATTGACAGTGCCGTTTCTGGTAGCTGCACATATAAGGCGCCCACGCTTCATCATGGTGTACTGGTGTTCGGTAGGTACCTAATGTTCGTTAGCAAAGATTTGCAGCATTCAGGGCCATGTTGCTCACTTGTTTGACTACATTACCCTTAGTAAGGTCAACAACAAGCATCGTATCTTGCCAGCCAGCAGCAACGATTTCTGCCGTTCCCTTCGATGTAAAACTCATGCATCGTAAATCTTTCATATCATCATGCCTGTCCGTAGTTAGTACTAGGAGTATCTGTGTCGAGGGGTTCTCCTACTTGATATGCCATACATACGGCCCCCTTCGTAAAGCCATGTGAAGATCCTGAGGTCCCAAGGCTACGACACCTTTTTCGTTGACGAGTATCTGGCGGACGGGACCTTCGGCGGAGGTGTGCGCTTTGAACGATGTGTACCGCTGAAGTTCGGGGCCGTAGAAGGATGTGACTCGACCCTGTTATCGTTAGCAAGAGCCTAGCCACGGCGCTCAGGCTTCAATATTCCCATACATAATCGTTGCCTGTCCAAAGGAGTTCCTGAACAGTGTCAAAGGTCATAGTAGTTACAGGCGTCGGCATCGCGTGCACGCCCGGAGGCGGAAAGGGTATCCGGGTGACCTATAACGACGGCGTGTAAGTAAGTATGTGCACAAATTATAGGTCCAGAGTGATTCGACGGTCGACGATTCGACGATTCGACGATTTGATGTGTTCGGTGTTCTCGGTGTTCTCGGTGTTTTCGGTGTGTTCAATCAGGGAGTATGCGTACCTCATCCCAGTCGGCGTCCATTGTGGTCCTTGCAGTGTTGTAGGCGCATAGCTTAACAAAAGTGTCAACTCGTGCGCCGCTGTGTTAACGATAGAAGGATGCTGATGACGGAAGTAAACAGCTCCAAGCTCAATGGAGGGGCAGCACGACGAACCGATGTTCATCCGGCGCACGAAGTTGACGCGTTATCTTAGTGATTAGCGGCGTCTAACGTCTTATTTCCTCGCCGGGCTCTATACATCACTTCCTTCCTACCTTGGATTGATTCGACTGTGATTCATAAACGATATGAGTTGTGATTCACGAAAGAAAAAACCTCTGATTCACCGATGATGCCTTCATTTTCAACAAAGCAACAAAGGAGGAATTCCAGCTTGAAAGAGTGTCTGAAACGGCCACCAAGATATAGGTGGATTGTCTACCTAAACAACGGACAAAAAAGGACTATAATCATGCTCTATCAACGGAGACATATAATTCTAATTACCTCTTCTAACCTATACCCCAATGTACTCAATATTCTCAACTACAAAGTTAAGCCTGCGCTAATCAAGACTTGACAAAAATGATTCCGCAATACATAACTTAACAAACAAGCAAGCAAGTGTAATTGCAAATGCCTACCTATCCCTCAGGGTATCAGAAAAATTGGCCGCTAAAAGCCTAAGAGACGAAATTAGTGTGTCACTTTATGCTCCTTAGACTATAGCTCTTAGACGATTTATTTCTGTAACCTAATACTTAGAAGGTTATTTTTTCTGCTACCCACTAGCTATCCTCGATAATTTAATAGCATTGCATCTTTGAAAGGATCTCAATGACATATGCCCTATCAAGCTGAGAATAAATACAATTCATCAATAAAATCACAGTCATAAGACTATAGCGTCCCAGGGCTATCAGAAAAATTGGCCGCTGAAGCAGTAAAATAGTAAGCCAGCTTACATAGTATGCTACTGAGACAAGACTTCTTATGCTGTTTATTTTGAAAGCTCAAGAATTAAGAAGTCCACTTTTCTTTTACCAACTTGAACGCATAAGTCCAACAACCTGGAGATGCATTGCTTATGAAGGATACGGACATTAAAGTCTTGGACCTCATGTGTAAGTGGTTAGTATAGAAGCATGACCTGTAAGCCAAGAAACGATACGCAGCTCAGACAAAAGTTCAGAGACAAGAGTGTCAATCATGCAATTATTAATCTAATAGTAATCATACCAATGTGAACCAGTCTATATTTTACCTTCTCTCACTTTAATCCATGTATAGTTAACAAATCGTCGAACGCCCAATAAAAAAGGACTAGCATGAGTCAAACTAGCTCAACATCACGAACACTGCGTGTTACCCAGCGCCGCCAATATTATCGTGTCTCATCAATCATTCGAATAATTTACCCATTGTAGGCAAAATCGTGTCTTGGGGCAGTGTCAGCTCTCGACTGAACCGTCAGTTGCAGTTGTTTGTTGTTTTATGGCGCGTCGGGCCAGTATTAGGAGCTCCTGCGCAAGCGAATCTTGAGTGTCAAGAAGCTTGTGGAGTTATATCCGTAGGTCAAAAGCCGTGGTCCCACAAGGCGAAGGCCATGTCGATCAGTATCTTAGCTGTGAAAGTAGACAGGTCAAGGGCCGATGCCTGTCGGTGAAGGCTAGGCAATCACCCCCTTTCTAGTTCCAGCTAAGATAAGCTTCAGTGACCCTGCGGGCACTCTTGGTGAGCCGCCGAGTCTAGAAGGAATGGAGGGATAAGTGCGAGCAAGACCAAGAAATTCCAATAGTTGTTTCTCACTATTTTGTGATATTGGTGGTGAATCTGAGTCGTTATGATGCTAAACGCACTGGCGCTAATTTGGGGATACGTTGACCAACCCAAAAGAGAAAAGTCGCTGGGCTGGGTACAAGCTTCGCAATCAAATTGTCCGGTAATATGGAGAAATGAAGCGGGACTATGATGCGCCTCGCTCATGTCTCATGACACCTGGTAAACAGTGAAGTTGACTGGGAATGTATGACTGCTGAAGCCAGGGACTTTTGATACAGCCTCTCCTGTCGGTTCAACCTGGACCTGCCATCGGGTCTTGGTCAAATCGCCAATTTCGTCCCAAAGTCGTTGAAAGCTCGCTTGGTCGTGCAAATAAGCGGATCGAGTGCTGGTCGAGGTTGGTCCTGGGTGATTGGTGCCGACTTGGCGGCCGTAAATCATTGCGTTCCTGGTACCTGGCTTCAGAAATTCGACAACGCGTTTGCCGATATAAAGTTGTTGAATCCAGTTGAAGAGGTGAAAGAAGCTACCTGCATGGACCATGGTGATCTTGCCGCGTAAAGAAGCCATTTCCTTGTCTTCGGGATCTAGCATATCGCCGGCGACAAAAGAAGCGCCTAGTTGATGTCGATCCTGGAAAAGGTCATAACCAATGTCGATAAACTTGGACTGCAGATCAGTACCGATGAGTTGAGCGCCTTCAACCCCATCTGCACGGAATTGTCGGATCACTTGTCCGACGCCACATCCGAGATCAAGAAGCACATCCCTAGAGCCGGCGACGTTGAGGCGGAAAAGGGCCTGTTGATAGCGAGGATCCTTGGGGTCTGGGATGTATAGGAATTTCCATCGTCCAACGCAAGGGTACTGTGAGACGCACCAAGCCTTCTCTCGCTGGATAGAGAGTCAGTTGCTGTGCCAGGAATAACAAAACATGGATGAATGAACTTACAACTCGACGTATGTGGCCGTCCAAGTCATTGTAGGGGATTTTGCTGTAAACCTCGAGAAGATGTCGGGCTGGGCCAATATCTTGTGGGGGATCCTCGAGATATGTCCAATCTCGCACCTTCATAACGTCCATACTTAACAACATGGTGGGATGAAGAAATTAAGCGTTTAGTCGTTGTGGGAAGGACTCCAACGTAGATCGGCAGTTGTAATATAACAAAAAAGGTTATTTCGCAAGCGTCATTGAAACTGCAATAACGTTGGGTGATGCGAGTAAGAAACAAGTTGAGAAACCCAATGTTGAAAGTGTGTGAGAACGACCCTTCCCTTAAGGCAGGAGACAAGCAGTCGATGATGCCATGACAGTGTAGCAGACAAGGGCGTTTCAACAGGGAAGGAGAAAAAGGAGGAAGGATGGAAATAAAAGCAAAAGCAAAAGCAAGAAAGACCCTGAGACAAGAGAAAAGAGAGAGTGGATGCGATGCAAACCTTAGAAGCAGAAAAGGCAGGGTAAGGGGACTTTTGCCGTGTTGATAACTCGCCGAATCGACTAATAATAAGCTCGCTGGTTCGTGAGACAAGTGACAAGGATACCTGACATACTACGTAGTACCTTTGCTAGAGTGCGACCTCCTCCTGTACGTTCGCTCGGCAGCCAGGTCAGTGAGGCACTAGGTATGGATGGGTCCCTTTTTTTATGGGCGCGGATAGAGGGAGAGTTAGGGCCGTTTTTAAGAGTCTTAAGCATGAAGGACAGTGCTTAAAAGAAGGCCTAGAAGGTAACTAAAAGACAAGCTAATTGAGAGATAAACATGAATGGAATATTCTTGGAATTCATTGTAACTGTTGCTTAATCCAAACACTTGCATTTGAGTGAGCAAGATTCTCAGCTTCTAGAATCATCAACGAAATTAGGTAGGTAATCATTCCCGTTCTTTTTCAGGGGTATATTTCTCCTTAGGCCACTATGACTGCCGCTCCCGTTGCAACCACATCCAATTCTGTTTTGATACCATTCATTCAATGGGCACTGGCTGGGCTGACGATACCCACTCACCTGTCCTTACCCCAGCAGGCCTGGCTCATCAACTAATGTCTCCATGTTTTCAACGCCTCCGGCCTCTCACTCGGACCAATTTTCTAGTTGTCAGCTTGTAGAATTACAGATGGCTCGTGTAAGTGGACTTTTGATGCCGGTTATAAAGCGATTTCATTCGTTAGTAATTAAAATGCTCACCGTCTAATAAAAACTGTCGTTCGGTTTTCTTCACTAATAATCCACTTGTCAGATATGACAACGGTCGAAGGATCAAAAGCAAAACACATGTAACACAACAGCCATACATACACTCTAAGCCCAGTTGTCATTTTTCGAACAAGTTGTCAGATGATTTTGTATTATCCCATTGGCTCGTACTGTCGCCTCTTTGGACTCGAACCAACAGAAAGAAGCAAACATGAATAGATGCCGGACTAGTTGGTTGGTACACATGTATGTGTTTCCCTTCACCCAGAGGCTGCTGAAGAGACCAGGTGCACTAGGATGTTCATTACCCGCTAGCCTCCGCTGCGGGAAACATGTACGTATCCATTCGCGGAGGCGGCGGCTGTCAGGGATTGCTGAGACAGCCTCAACGTCCCGGTTCTGCCGAGTGGATAACAGGGTCTAGAAACCCGAGCAGAACAATTTGGAGAGCCTGCCAGTAGAAACAGAGAGTATCAAATGTGAAGATAGCACGGATACTTAACCAATATCTAGCTAGGCCTCATCCATGATGTTGTCGGTTCTAGTGCTTGCATTCCTCCCCCAGAAACATCCTTACAGTAATTAATTTGCACCTGCAGCTCAACAGGGACAGGGATGATTTGGTGCATAAGTGATCAACAAAATTCGGATTACTTATACGGTCAAAAGAGATTGATCAGGTAGAGCTTCGTCCTCGCTCTTGGACAAAGGAATCTGAACCTGGGGAAGCGATTAAATACCCGGTCAGTCCGAGTACAATAGAATTCGCGATGATACGCTATGGCCCTGAACAAAGAAATCCATTCAAATAGTACTACTCTGTAAGCATCACCAACTATGCGCACAGGGCATCAACGCAATCTCGATCAAGCCTCAACGAGCCTATCCTTCCGCCTCGTTTTGGAGCTCCGGTCAACCGCCCTGTACGCGATAACCATCATGAATGATTTCTCCCTCTGTCCGACAATCATCAATAGGGCTGAAGCTTTGGTGACAAATAATCCAGATTTCTACAATCAATACTTAACCCGTGGCAGACATATGAGTAGTGACTTCTGAAGATCAACAATTGCATCTTCCGTAAATTCATAGGCGGGAAATTGCACGCCTTTTGCCGGTTGTTGTAAGTGGGATGTCATCTGAGCATCCAGTCCCCTGCCAATGTTTCAGTTGATCTGCAGAACCGGCCATTTTTACTATTTCTGTCCTTGAAGCTATTTCCCAATCAAACCACTCAACATCTCGCGTTTCCGGCGCATATCGACATGTTGCTGGATACGCTAGACAAAGATAGGCAGTTCGACCTTGGTTTGACCCCCCGACTTTCATGTGTCAGGGATATTTTACCTTTAGTTTTTGAGATCAAACATTAGATCTTGAACCTTAAAGCTACTTTCTCTGTTACTTCTCGATCGAGGTGGGAATGACGCTTTGCAGTGTAAAGGAAACAAAGAATGAGGGTCCATCAGAGGGTGTCATTCGCATGCAGTAAGACAGGTTTACGGTGCAGTATTAATGGCACAGCAAACCTTAACGACCTATAAAATCATCGGCGTTTTATATTGTACCTATAGTCCAAAGCTTGGCCGTTAGCCTACATATGCAAGTCTACAGTTTGCCAAGTTTGCTCGCAAGTTACCTTTCTAGGTCTCCCATACCTTCATGCACAATATGAACACCTGACATAAACGGATTCATTCCTTGAATGTCTGTCCGATACTTTCGGCCGCATGATTGAGACTTTATGTACCCACATGTATGTTCTTGTTTCGCAGTCGCCCTGGTAATGTTGGTACCTGTCAAGTGAGTAGTAGAAAAGATGGCCTCCTCAGTCTTGGGGTATGAAAGTAAGTCGCCTAAGAACTATAGTCTTAGGAGCATAAACAAACCTAACAATTTCGTCTCTTATACTTCCGGTATATCTCAGTTCTTTTCATGTGTCTGTCTAGGGAGTATGTTTTGTGCTGTTTTATCTGAAGGAAGTAGTCATGAGCGTCCGTCAAGTTAAATTGAATTGCTTAGATATATTTGCAATATCAAACAGAGCAGACAACGTACAACCTCTAACAACAATACAACCAAACGAAACTTACCACAAAATATTCACTTGAACGCTTTGACTAACCCCAGCGGCATATGAAAGAGAAGCAGATTATTTACTACAAAATGTATTGAACCCTAACATACCTACCTAAGTACCTAGAGGTAGGTATTGTCGCCAAACCTTCGGCATTAGGTTGCTTTAGGGTATCCTGATGACTAAGCACGCACACACAATACAGAGGCCGAGCATTTCCCGCCTCCTCCGAAAAATTCTTCCTTCTCCGTGATCTTGTCAAAACACCCACACAAAGCAAAGTGCCTGTTCAGTCATCGGGGCCGAGTTCTTCCTCTTCCGTCGAGGCGTCGCATTTATTCAGTTCCGAGATCCCAGAACAAGAAGTCGTGTAAGTCGTCAAGACCAAGACATAGTTTCCTTTTCCCATCTTACAGCACGAACGCAATCTTGTTGTCGCGCTTGTTGTCAGCTTCACATTGGACTGATCGTCGCCATCGTGTCGAACTGCTGCTAACAATGCCTTCGTTCAGTGATATCTTTGCGCGTCGCGCAGGACTCCTTGGTGGACGCGTCTATATTGCGTATCCAGACTAGAATCATTGAGGCATTGCTCTAATTTCTTAATACCAGGCGCATATTGCCATCCTGAGTGACGATTTAATACCCCGCAAGTCCCAGTCGAGTACTATTCGTGTACTCAGACGAACATAATTATGGCCACAAAAATGGAACCTGATACCGATGGCAACATCACATATCCTTCTCCAGGAGCCGAGGCAATGGAATCCGGTCCTTTTTACAACACTGCCGGTCGAGATGGCGCCCAAGAACATCAAGAGAGGATCGATGGTATCGCAGCGCATCATGGCCACCACGAACAGTCCGAACATCAAGTCCCCGAACAAGTCCAACATGTACAAGTCCAGGACCATGATCAAAGTGAACTTCAACAGCCAGAAACAGAAGCTCCCCAACAGCACGTCTCTCGTCCCCCCAACCTAGAGGAACTTCAGTTGGCAGCACAGCTGGGTCAAGGACTGGCAGGAACACCCATGATGCCTGCCACGGATCCCAACATGAATGTTGAGGACCCCAATCTGCGAAACATCATGCCTCACCCTGAACCTGACCAGCAGCAAACACCATCATATGTTCACGATACTCCTACGAGCGATCCCATGGTATCTCATGCCATGTCTGTCTCTGTTGGGCCACCTATGGCTCCTCAATATCCGCTCGACAACAGCATCCCTCCAAGGAAGAGGTCAAAGGTTTCAAGAGCCTGCGATGAATGCCGGAGGAAGAAGATAAAGTGTGACGCCCAGACCGACACTGGCGATGCGCCCTGCTCAAGCTGTGCAAGGTCCTCTATCAGATGTTTGTTCAGCCGTGTACCTCAAAAACGAGGTCCGAGTAAGGGGTACGTATATTTTTGTATCGATTGTAAAACAAAATAACTGACGTATCGCAGATATATCAAGGAGCTGGCAGACCGTATTCACAGCATTGAGAACAAACTCGAATCAGATGGAGGCCTCAGCCAAGACGACATCGACAGACTCTTCGTCACGGATAGGCCACGGCCGAGTCAGAGCGATGAGTCGGCTCGCAAACGACCATTCTCCAGTATTTCAACAAACGAATTTACTACTCCTTCGCGACAGACTCCATGGGGATCTGAGCATAGAATCCAGGCCTCCCCAGAAACACCTGAAGCATACACATCCTATGACAATAGCTCATTAGTACCACAACCTGCACCTCTCCTCAAGCCTGAAAGCGCGTCTGCCAAACCGCCTGTGGCTCCTATGGACGTTTCTATGCCCGATGCACACGAAGAGGTAGACATCGATGAAGGCATGCTGCACAGGTTAGTGATTTTTGACATACTGTGTTTTCTGTAGCTAATCATCTCTCAGTTATTTGTCCAGCTTTCAACCTGTCTATCCGATATTGCCTAGTACGAAGGAGCGGATGCAGGCACTGCTCGCGCAATGCCCAGTGTTTCTTCAGAACGCATTTGCGAACGCCCTCTCTGCTGTCGTGGGATCTGGTGGCGACACAAAACTTGCCAACTGGCTCCTCTCTGAATGGGAGAGCGACGAGAGCACTGCTTCACGGACTGTTACACGGGCCGCACACATTGTTCACGGGCAAAGCTTGCTATTGCTTGTGATTGATGCCGACTTACGATCACTGCCCACCTTGCCCTTCCTTCTGACACGTGCTATCGCCCTGGCCAGCTCAGTAAGGCTTTGGAGGTACACTCCCATGGAGTCGCTCGTCGAGCCAGATTCAGATGATGCACTGTCTGTGCAGATATGGTGGTCGTTAATTCTGATGGATCGCTGGTACGCCGTTGGCACAGGAAAATTGCTTCTCATACCAGAACGCAGCGTGGTGGCTCCTCCTGGTCTGGAGAATATACTGGGAGAGGTGTGTTTCTACCTCGTTCGTAAGTGACATCTCAACCCTCCTGATCAAGCAGCAATAGTTAACCAATTCCCAGGACTTTCGAAGTTGCTTGGTCGCCTCTGGCATGCCATTTCAACACTGCAGCCCGGAGCCTCAACAACCGAGGAAATCACGGCTCAAATTCTCTCAGATTACATCGAGAATTATCGAGAAGATCTGCCCGCGCACATTGAACCCGCATCGCACCCAATGGTCCATATGGCATACTGGCACTGCAGACTCCTCGTAATACTGCTTACCCCAGGAGCTACTCCATCAGAAACGATGTGGCCTACTAAGGAACTCATCAATCTTCTTTTCGCTAATAACCATTTGCGGCGCGGCCCGCTTATCAACCACTTTGTAGCGCTTGTTTCCATGTCTCTAACAAAGCTGATCAAGCTGGACCAGTCACGAGAAGAAGCGACGCAACTGATCAAGGACATCATAGAGAAACCTGTTGCGGTATGGGACGGTGTTCGTGAGAAGCTCACAGAAAAACTGCGACCAGCTTCCTCAGTGGAAGCAACCGCGAGTCAGGGACTCCAGCACCTGGCAGACCTGGCCACAGCCCACGAAGGCGATGACATTCCTTTTGGTCCATCGTTGGCATTAGGATATTTGGAGATGGCTTAGTAGGTTTTGTCTCCTCGGGGATAGAAATTGACCTCCAAGCTTAGGGGTTTAAAGAGCATACATTTACTTTTTAGTTTTGCTTCTTTTGCTCTCTATGGTCAATTTTTTTAATACCCCGAGAACTGTAAACCAACAATTGGAAGATGGTGTAAGGGGGCCATAATACAATGGGAAGGCCTGTGTCTGGGTTGTTTTGGAAGAAGAAGACTTGTACTATTAGTATTCCCGGTTTGACACTTGTTAAACTCGGGTTCATGAAAATGGGGATTGATGACGAAGAATAATACATGACGCCAAAGCTCGCACTGTGAATGATGGCGTCAAGTTTTGTTGAGATGCTATTATGGGGATGCTCAATTTGTATCAAATAAGATTATCTTGCCTAACTATCCTATCAAACGGTCTTTTTACCGAAAATTCATTTCACCTGCAGCAAAAGGCTTCAAACAGAGTTTAGATATTCAGTTGATCCATCTGTTAGTGTTGGAATAAAAGTCAAATCTTGCATATCTCAAGCTGTGCCTGATCGACACGTACGTCGTCTACTACTACTACTTCTACCTCCGAGGATCGGGGAGAGACGCGACGAGTAATGACGGGATTGGATTTACGTAACTTGCCCTTATCGAATAAAAGCCTTTTTTTTTCAGCTTTAGACTAGTCTGGTTATTAGTGATTGATTGGTGTGTCTGTGAATCTGTCGGTCAGCCGGTAGTTAAAAGACGATGGACGATTAGTACTGGAACGGTTTCTACTAGCGGCTTGGATGAACTTTTTTCTTCCTCTGAGACTACCGGGCCAGTTGTCATCGAGACCTACGCGTACCTGACTGAACTGGTATTAAGAAGCCGCACAGAAGCTTCCTAAGCTTGATATACGCCCCCCTCCCTCCAACTGCATGTCAGGGTTAGGTAAAAAATAGACCAGGCCAGGCCCTGCATTACTGAACTGATGCCGGACCGGGACCCAGTGATGGATGTATGCACAGCACGAAAAAAAAAAGCAAAAAAGGTTGTATGCATCTCCTAGCCTAATGGACAAAGCAAACATAGACATGCATGCATGTTGAAGAATCTTCGTTGGACGTGGTGGGGCTGTTCAACACTCATCGTGATGATACTCCGAGCCGAACTGTGTGTACTTCAAAGGGCGTCGATTGGTATTCTCTAGGAGAGGAAGAATCAGTAAAATCGCAATATCTCATTACATTCATGTAGTTGGCTGTCGGGGCCATGTCCTGGTACGAGTGCCATCTTCCCCCATAACCCCAAGGATCCGGGGCACAACCGGGGAGGCAGGCAACGATGGGGTCCAATGTCGGGGAAGAGTGGCCATGATTATAGCGGCGTGTGTTGGCGCTACCAATAAGGTGATGTTAGTTAATATGAAAGAAACACCGATTGTTTCTGAATACATGCCCGGCTAATTGCCATTGCCGTCGAATGAGCATCAAGCCAAGATCACGAACATGCTCTATCACGTATTCCATGCCACTCGTGCTTCGACACGTCGACTCATATCATTTCCGGACGTCCGACGTGTTGCTATGAGATCCGTGACAGATTGTTAGACGTATCAAAAACAGCTGATAACAACCAGGTGCATCAGTTCCTGTCAGCTATTGTCAAATCCATGTCAACACAATCAATCACTCATGGCATTTGCGAAAGGAACTGTAGTTTGGTGTTGGCTTATGAACCTCGACTCGGTTGGTCTCAGTCCCAGTGATGGAGTCTATTGCGTTGTAACGAATCTTGGCCAAGTACTCTTTTTCGTACTTGGCTTGATGTAAGGAGCAGGAAACATCGAGCCAGATGTAAGAACGATGTGCAATAATTGTGTCTCTTGACACAGCATAAATGCCTGACAACCAAGTATAGAATCTTAAATCCTCATCCTGGTCGCATCCTTGGACTTGCAAATTCCCCTTGCGGATAAAATCATGTACATATTGGCGAAACATGTGAAGCACCGGAGTGTCATCATGGTATGTCGTCATGTTTCGTCAACTGTCTTCCAGCTCGATTCTGCTTTCATAACTCTTCCCGCAAAGCTAATTCACCAAACCAATTGCACTGCTCTTCTCTGCTTGTATGCCAACACGATCTCATGGATCCATGCTCTGTAGTCTTGTATAATTCAAAAAACCAGCTGCGCCTGTTCTATATCTCTTGTTCCTCCCAGTTGATTGTGAGCAAAAAGCATGCTCATCAACATCCCAACCGTGTAGACACCTTTTGGATGAAAATGTCATTCTGTCATCATCATCATCACCATCGGAAATCCAGGCGTCATTCTACTGAGTCTGGTTTGCGAGTGGTGGCGAGCGTAAGTCCGCTCTACATGAAACGTATATGTGTTGCCGCTGTTCGCGCAAAATGAGTAAAAAAAGAAGCCACATCTCCTATGGCTTCATCCCGTATGGTATTTTCCAACGCCTGCCGGTGCATGGCCCTAATGACTTGAAAATAAAAAACTGAATGGGTATTATGTACGCCAGGATATTCGAAACCTCCATCAATCTTCACATGCCCCAAAAGCTGGGCATGGAAGCAGGGCCGAGAGGGTCGGGACTCTCGTCCATTGTCGCAATGCCCTCGTTGTAGTTTGGCATCCAGAATGCTGGGTCATCCTCAACCATTGACAGGCCAGCTCCAGCCATTGGGCCGGCGTCGGCTCCCTTATAGAAGCTATCGTAATCAATGGTAGTTAGATCGGCCGAGTTAGCCATCACGCTGCTGTTCGGTCGGATGAAGCTGTCGGCCCGGCTAAAGCCATCCAAGCCATCCAGGCCATTGTAGTCGTCATCGCCTCCGGGGAGAAAATCCTCTACCTCAGAAACCTCGCCCGAAGTCGATGTAGTGTTGGCAAGGTGAGGCAGGTGCTCCGAGCCGCTGCCAAAGTCAAACAGACCATTGAAGCTTTGTGTACCAGCTTGGCTGTAGCTTGATGGCGTGAAACTGTCGCCCTTCATCTCCGAGAGGTCGTAATGGCTCCAGTCGACCGAGGCTGCGCTTAGGCCGGCGCTATACATGGGAGCATCCGTCTCAGAGTTGAAGCCAGAGCCGAATAGATCGAATGTGCTGTTGGCCATGTAGGGAGGATACTCAATGCCCGACAGATCCAGAGGAGGAAGGTTGGCGTTCAAGTTCTGGAAGCTGCTGGCACCTCTCATAAGTGGTGAAGTGGTTTCCGACTTGACTCGGCGTTCTCGGTTGGTAGCAGCACGTGCTCGGCTGCTGGGAGGCTCCCGCGAGCTCTTTTGAAGCATGCTGTCACCTAGACTGGTAGTGCTGTGAGCCGAGTTCACCCTGTTGAGCTGGTATGGGCCACACTTTTGTGAAGCTCGGTTGGTCCTGTGGGCAGGTTTATGGTTGCCATGCTGGTCGAAAGTCAGAACCCCGTCCGAGTGAACTGTGTTGGCTCGTCGTCGTCGACCAGGAGGCTTTGGGCGACCAGTAATGCTCATGGTCAGGGACTCGCGCTCCGAGTCAGACTCGGGAACGGTGTCAAGAGCAGGCTCGTTCTTATGTGAGCAACTGCAGTGGCCACCATGGTTGCAGCAGCATGTCTCTGCGAAAGGTTTAGAAAATGCGATTCATGCCGAGCGCCTTGAGGTTTAAGACAGCTCGAGGCTGGAGGATGCTCACCAGTGTGACCTTCAACTGTTGGCTGCAAATGGGCACATTTGCTCGTCTTTTCACCACAGTCACACTTGACATGGGCAGAGCGAGACTTGCGCATCGCGCGACAGTGCGCGCATTGGGAAACCGGTCGACCCTTCTTGTTGATATGTTGAAGTGGACGGTCTGCAGGTGGCACATGGTAAGTAGTGGGCTCATGACGAAGTTGATTGTTCGATATGGAATATAGACTTACCAGAATGTTGACAATTGCTCACACGATGGCCGCGAACGCAGGCCTCGCAAGCATACTTTTCTCCATCAATTATCATTTTGGCGGGGTGCTAACTGGTTTGAGATACAGTTGACTCGTGAGCTGGATGGCAAGATGGTTTGTGCTGACAGCAGTTGATTTCTGGCAGAAGTCTGATATGTAGGTCTCAAAGAGATCAAGTCCCAGTCGAGTACGCTTGGTTCGGACAAGGTAGAGGGAGAATATGGTGGATTTCTATCGGCGCCGATGTTGAATGCTTGTGTGTAAGTGTCCCGCAAAAAGCACTTCCGCGCTAGATCAAGTGGACTTGAAGTTGGGGAAAATGGGCCGAAAGAGCTTTGGTAAACCGGACAGCTACATGAACATATCGCGGCGAAGCTTAAGCAGAGCTGGAAGAGGCTGGAAAATGAATCAAGTCAAGGAACGAGGGGACAGAGGACAATAAAAGTTTTCGAGGGCAAGTTGATAAAGCCAATTGATGTGAGAGAGGAACAGTGAGTGGAGATGCCACCGACCGGTGGGTGGGTAAATTTTCCCTTGGGGTGTCTTGGGGTCTCCTCTGGAACTGTACTGTACTGTACGGTACCTAGACCTAGCTTGTGGTCGGGTTGGATCGCTACTGTAACCCTGGGCCCTGGGTGTGCAAGAGATGTGGTTGGGTGGGTGTGGGAGGGAGAGCCAGAGGGAGTGCGCCGCAGGAATACCTGAAATGGATGGGCGGACGAGGTCGGCGGCAGGACCGGGGTTTCTTCTGATGCACAAGCGGGTTTGGCGCCTTCAGCTACAGAGCCAGCTAAGACAAGACAAGGACATCGACAACCAAGGCCAAGCCAAGCCGCCTTGCTGGAGACGTTGTAGGTGGAGATGTCGGCCCGGATGGTCGGAGCGTTCTCGTCTTGCGTTGTGTTGTTCGTCGGACCTGGTACTGTAGCTATGGTGACGTCGGCGGCCGACACCAACTGTGAAGAGACGAAAGAGAGGACACACTACACTTTTAAGTGTGGTCCCTGAGGAATACACCGAGGAACACAGCGGGAGCTGTATTCAGGAACAGCAGAAAGAAGTGGAAGTGAGAGACAAATAGAAAACCCAAGAGGAGGGCTTGTCTTATGGCTTTGACAACGAGACAATGATGAAGGGCACAAACACCATCAGCAGCAGTTGCAGCAGCGGCAGCGAGGCGTGGTGTGCAAAGCAGCACAGCATGCACCACAATGTGATATGTCTGTGAATGGCAGCAGAGCACCCTTTGATCCCTTGGTCCCTTGCCCAGTCATGATCCCCTTGATCCTCATGTCGCGCCGAATCGATTCCCGCACGTATCGAATCGAATTCTTGCTTTCTCGCTGGTTAAAATTCCACCTGCCTGCCTGCCCGCTCGCTTCCTCTGTTGCTCTATTATGCCTACGGCCCCCAGTCCCCATTGCCCAATATCCTTGTCTTGAAATAACCCAGCAAGGCCAGGCCAGACGTGGAGGAGGGAGGTCGCGGACACGGACGCGATCGAGGATACTCGGCTGTACAGTGTGGGACGATGGCGCAAGCAGCAAGGTGACCGGGCTGGGGCACCGGGGTGGAAAAGCGTGGGCTAGGATGGGGGACAAGGGTTCTGAAGCGACCATGACGAGCTTGAGAGGGCATCGTCACCCTCAGTGGCCCGTGGCATGGCCAGTGAAGAGTGGGATAAAGGCCGAGTTCGGAATAGCGTCCTCGTGCCTCTTGCTCTCAAGGGTTCAATCGTGATACAAATGTTGGCAGGTCATCGGTTCCTGTGACTGGGGCTTGAAAGAGTTGTAGTTGTTTTTATTGTACAGTACATCTATGTCCAGATCGACAGTCCTTGACCGTGTAAAATGTGGGAGATGATACAACCAACCGTCTGGCCGGTTGATTGATAATTTTAGGTCGAGTGAGGAGTGAGCTTGGGGGATTGTGGAGCTCGGTCTGGGTACTAAGGCTTGTGGGATTTGTCTATGAATTAGTGGATGGATCACGATGAATGGGGGAAGATTGGAGCGAGACAGATTATAGTGGAGGAGAGTGAAGGGTACAAAGTGAGAAGGAGGAGCCGCACGCATCGCATCGTATCGCCATTGCACATGGGTGAGAGGGGGGAAGGTGCCCTGCCTGAGCCCTTCGTTGGGCAGGTCGAGTTTACTTGCTGTACCTGCCTTCCTCGACCAGACAGAAAATAACAACATCAATTTTCCAAGTATCGGCGATGGTTATGTGAAATGGTTGCTCCGTTCGGAATTGCCTACCGTAAAATAGTAGTGTTTCCGCGGGTAAATTAGGTTGACTGGCATAACGGGACGGAGGGACGATCAGAATATCCATGTTTAACTTTATGGGAGAATTCGGGGCCGTACAGATGCAGCGACGCTGACTGGCTTGTCTCGATATCCTAGTCCCAACATTCGGGATCAAGATCAGCCACAACTCCCTGATCAGGAATTATGTTTTCATAATTTTACAGTCCCATCACTCCAGGTCTTTTACTTGAGACGAACACAACAGAATCACGGGGCAGTCAACAGTAATGGCATAGTGATCGGTCATAAGCCTGGACGTGACGGTAGCATTGAACTTTTCCGTCCACTTCTACTGCTACTCGGCTTCCAAATCTGACGGCTAGATGGTGCCTTATGCAGCCGGATATCGGCTGTATTTTAGGAACCTCTCGTGCAGGTATCGTCGCCTGCAGGCTGTGCCTCGCCCTGTACCTGGTCAGACTGTACAGTACATTTACAAACTGACTGACATCTACAGGTCGTCCACCTGTCTCGTTTAGTGGCCGTTGGCCGGGGTTCTTAGACTAGGGGGTAGGGCAAGCAGTTGGCATTCGTCAGTGAGGATCGCGGCAGGACAGAAAGGCAGGCAAGCAATTCAAACAAGGTTTACAGCTATTGGCTGACTCGAGCTTAAACGGGTGCGATTTGACCAGGTTAGCTACAGCTAGTTCAAACAGATGAATGAAGGTCATCAAAAGCGGAAAAAGAAAAGTTTTACGTTATGCAGTACCTTATCGGCGGAGCATCTTCGGGACGATCCATCCATCAGTTTGAGTCGTGCAGGAGGAGGACCAAGCAGTACATTTAGTTGGTACTAGGTATCCTCAGGGATGGAGTATAGTTGGGGTCGGTATCAGTTCGGAAACCCGCACTTGTTGCTGCTGTTGGTAGACTCCTTGTAAATAACTGATCATGGTAAGCTGAGTCAATCTATACAGTAACTTTATCAGCGATAACTGAATTAATCCCCATAAAGAATGGAAGCACAACGGATACAGATGCAGGGCTCCTTTCTTCCTGCCTGTGCCGCTATTAAGCTGTATGTCGCACACTGTACGCCAACACTGTACTAACTCAGGCTGAGTGATGAATGGCATTAAACCGCTGCAGCTCCACCTATCAACATCCTCCTGCATCAAACTACTCCAGCTTATTTGATAGGGCGTGCTTGATGCTCCGGCTCGCCTGCATTCACAACTTTGTCTTAAAATTTTGCAAATTCTGATGAGGTCTTGGTTGCACGCTTAGCGGAAACAGTGACGCCGCGGCTCTGCTACTGCAATGCAGCAATTTGAAAACCGGCCGGTTCAATTACCGACAAGCAAGTGACATTGCTGAAGCGAGCAGAGTGTTATTAATTTACTTCCCTGCGCACGGTAGGTATTCTCGTTTAATTCTCCTAAATATTACAGTTTCTTCGCTTGTGATTTGATACGCTGCTTCCCACTTCATGTTCGCTGACTCCATTCTCGCGCAGGCAACAACATCATCATACTTCTGATGCCCCTTGTCTAGGGTTCACGCGACGCTTTCTGATCAAGGCCCAGACTGTCAGAAGCTCTCAAACTACAAGTATCCTGGATCCTTCTATCCACAAAGCCCCAGCGCCCCAGCTTATTCATTAGCTCCTATGCCCCTACAGGCATACCGGACTATGTATAGCCGCTGGGCTTTCTCTTGTCCCGTGTTGTGGTTGTGGAATTTCGAGATGGCGTATTATGTACAGACAGACATGACTGACCAACAAGTTACATTGTCTCAGGATAGCTCTTCAAGACCCTCGTGGACCCTGCAAATCATTGGTCCAGGGTGCACCCAAGCCAAATTAAGCACAAACTGTGCTACGTACCATGACAAGCGCACTTGTCTGCAGACCGCTGATCCAGGGGTAGCTATTGGGCCTTCCAGGCTGAGTAGTCTTGGCTCCAGAGATTCGCCGATGCTATTCGTAGCCTCGCCTCTCGTTTTCCTGTCGGACTGCCTATCTTGGTATAATTATTCGGGCACTATACGGTGCTCCGTCGTTAATTTGAAGCTTGGACGGACATCAAGACCGGCAGCAAAATTGCACGGTCGAGCCTGTCAACTGTGAAGGACCCTTCGGCGTACATGTTCAACAACTGTCTGTGAATGCTGACATTCTGCAGTGTCGAGTGATTTGGACGGGTGGCTGAGACATCCCTCCGTTCATCCATTAGTATCGTCGACTTTTCCGCGTCATCAGCATTGCACAGTCATCCGTCTCCGCCCGGTTGGTGCAGGTCCAATCCTGTCGGGTTCGATTCGTTCCGGAACCCATACAAACGGATACACTCCGAGGTGCGGCAGACTTGCGTTTTAGCTGGGTGCTTGTGACATGCGTATCCTGCAGTTCACTTGACAGCATTTCCCCAACTTCCCCCGCGATGCGATGCACGGATCCCGACGGGAAAGAGCGGGTGAGCGGGTGCCGGGAGTTTGCTTTCGCAATCAATATGGCTTATACAACAACGACTCATGATTGCTGAGTGATAGTAGTTGGATTTGATTCTAATCTACTACCCGAGTCAAATTGCTACCCGTATTCTCTTGTCATCTGGCTGCGTATAAACGTAATGCATGGCGGCTGAGCTTCGGTTGCTTTCACTACCCCAGTCTGAACCGCGGGTATTCCCTTCACCCTCGTCATGATGAACATTACTTCGAACCGATGATACCAAAGACATCCAATCCCTGTTGCTCAACCAAGGCAAAACCCAACCGGCCATCAGTGAAAACGGAAAAGAATCCCGGGAGCTTCCCCAATGTTGGTCGCGGGCATATACTTACTGACTTGTATCAGGAATTCATTTCAGGAATCCCTATCGATTCGGACCAAATGCCCACAGAGAACATATCACTCTTCGGAACAGAACAAGTAATAAAGAAGAGATCAGATGAAAGTTGGTTATTATCAGAAATTCATCACAGACTCGGATTATGGTCTTCCGCAAGCTTGGAGACGAACCACGATTCTGGCATTGTCTCTTTCTTACCGGATATACACAGATCACACAAAGCAAATACTGCATTTGCAAGGACTATAACTAGGAAACGACAGCCTTGACCCCGCAGCCTAGCCGCTAATTCAACACCAAAAGTTATTTTAGAGCCGCCAAAAGCGACAGCCGCGCTGGAGCGGGATACCGAGCAAGCTTCGGAGGTTATCAGACCGCCTAAGGAGACAGATCTATGATCTCCACGCCATCTGTCCACGTGTATGGGGTATTGAACTCCATATCCAAGATGGAAGATGGAAAGAAGGTCCATTACTTGACCGCAACTGATGCAGTGTCAAGGATTTCACGCAGGAACCAGTCACGATGTCTTTGGTTGTAATGCTCGATTGGAGGTCTGACTTGTTGTTCCATTCTGCACTATAACAGACCCTTACATGTCTACGCCCACTCCACGAGGCTCACGCAGGGTCTGTACCACACCTGCCTGTTCCTTACTTGCATCTGTCAATTCACTTGTGACTTGCCTAATTACAGATGGAGCGACCAAGCAGGGATGGTTGATTCAGCTGACAATGTCCTGAGTATCATGATTACATATTGGGAATTACAACCATGAAGTTCGCTACCGTTTATTCGTGATCTATGGATTAGTTCTGCTATCAAATGCAAGAGGAATGAACTACAGCTTCTACCGGCCCACTATGGATCGACATTTTACTAACAACTCTCGACAAAAGTGGTTTCTGTTTGAAATGCCTGATACCAATCGTTTCATGAAGCTGTCAAGACGAGGGGCATTTCTGGATTGTCTTTAATCTTGATGCTTCGCGGTTGTGTGACTTCGGCTCTGTTAGTCGCCAAGAGAGGCGCGAAGTAGCACCCGCAACCCACAAGTCACTGGGTTTGACCTGGTTCCACAGACACCGCTATTATCAGTCATAGGCTAACTGATAGAAACAGGTTTGCTGTCAGTCTGCAATTGGAAGACATGGCAATTTGAAACGGCATCCAGCCGTTCACTTACATGGTCACACTTTGCACTGATCAACATGAGAACCTCAGCTAAGTCAGTCATGTCATGACATGGCATGTCAGGACAGTGCTTGATATGTCTAAATGGCACCGTCCCCCAAGTCACTCGAAAACGGACCGGAACCCTTGCCAGGCTTGTTTAAGACTCCAGACATCTCGTCGGGGCCCCAAACTCTGCCCCCACCATCCCGCATCCTTATATGTCAACATGATTGGCCCTTGGCATCACATCGACTTCCCCCAAACAGGATTTTGGGCTGTCTTTCTGCCTCCCACACACACCACGACCCTTGATCTTCTGCTGTAAGTTAGTTTCCAGCAGTTTTTCTAGAAGCCTGCGCCCCTGCGTCCTGGTGGTACAATGTAGGGAGCTCGGACCAGCCTGTCAAGATGGTCTCTCATTGCTCGCAGGAAAACTAGCCCGTGTGCCAGCTCGTGCATATGTATGAATGAATCAGCAAGAATCTTTGTTGGATGCGAGCAAGTGTTGGTCACCAGGGACATGTACTCTACGGTACCCATACTATACACAGACCCTGTGGTTTCAATCCTCGGCTTTTCTAATGAGATCTGTGCTTTTAGGTAAGTTTCTTCCCCATGTTCAGAGTGGAGTTGAATGATCGGTCCATGATACCACGTAGCATATGGCATTTGGCCAAATATTGTTGATCTGCGTCAAAGACCTTGGCCGATGGATCATCATTTGGTAAATGAGTTTCTCTTACACTTTGCAAGGAATGGAGATTCGCCTAGTCGGCGGACCGACACCAACATGTTATTTGTTGACCGAGCGTGTTATTAATATGTAACACGGACAATCTTGACAAGTCTATTACATTTATGTTTTGCTGGCGATGGGGCTCATTTGCGCCGTCCATCGGTAGCTCTGCACGCGCGATTCCTAATGAGTGTTGGGCTCCATCTGCACCTCGACATTTGCGATGGCGCTTCTGTTTAGCCGCATCTGCTTCGATCCATGTCCAATCTCCTCGTCTCAGGTCAGCACAAGCACGAGGGTGAGGGTGAGGGTCGCCCTGGTCAGATGTCTCTTGAGCCTCTACTACGTAGCACGGCAGTACGGATATTACAGGTTTTGCCTGTGGTCAATTTCCACCATTTGATATTATGAGGCTCGGTGCGAAATGAAACGAAACACAAGCCCTAGTTCACGGATGGGCTGGACGGTTTATTAACTAGACGCCACGGGAGACCATGTCGAGAATGGTATGGATTGGAATGGGTACGCACATAGTTGAAATTGGCAAAAGACAAGATAAAGATAGGCTGCGTGCTTATGACATTATGTAACTGTGTTGTCACAGCCTCGTTCGTCCTCCATCAGGCACAGACAAGACGACAGCACATCGCATCCATCACAGGCACGATCGTGGTCGATGTCGTTCGGTATATCATGGCAAGCAGCGGTTGTTGGTGGACAATGGCGAAGCGAAGGAAAAGGAAAGTCGAAACGGGCCGGTTTTTTAATCAAGATCCATATATATTTGAGAAAGAGGCGGTTCTACTGGCTATCCATATCCATGGATATGGAGAGTTGCAATGCAGTCGACCATGAAGCATGGAAGACTAGGGCTCCATCCTGTCCGTAAAAGGCAAGTCGAGCGCGTAGCTTTCTGATTGGTTTGGATGAGACGCCTTGCTCTGGATTGGAGCGTTTATTGGTTCAAAAGATAAAGGCTTCTGATTGGTTCATCGGGGACCGGGCAATCAAAAGACCCCCACGCGCTGACTTTGCCAAATTGCAAAATCAAAACTCGACCATATCTTTGACAGGCAGACTTTATTTTCCCTTTGCAACCACACAAAAAATACAAGTTGGGGTCAACACAACCACATCTTTTTCCATACCCATCTCGCTGGGCACGCCACGAGATACCGCTGATCCCCGACAGCTACTGCAACCCTTACATGCTTTGCACTGCAATACCAAGCAAGGTCGATTCCTTCGCGTTGCGTCATGATTCTGGCGACTATTGTATTGCACTGTATGTCTGGGAAACCGGCCGCTGCCGCTACCGCTCTGTCAGGCGCATTCTCATTCGTTTGCGCCTCTCGGTAGGCCACTTCTGGCAGGTCAGGTCAGGACTGGGGTTGACAGTGGTAGAGCTCCTCCTTCGCGCAAATCGCGTGTCGGTACGATGCTTGATGGCATCATTTCACAGGCTATTGCTATGCACGCAACCTTGCTACAGCTACTAACCGACAGCTCATTCTTTATATTTTTCGCGTGACGTTGTATTTGCCAGCAACTGCGTTGGGTTTTACTCAGCGTGGTAATCGGCATTCTGTGTCTGCTCTCCATAGACCTGGATGTTTTTGCTCTGGCATAGATAAATCTGAACTCGTTGCTGGGCACCCGGCCTTGAGAAGTCGTCTTGACTTCCTCGACAGGCCGGGAATCAGCTGTAGGCACATACCATGAATTTCATTTCGTAGCGTGCAATAGTATCTAAAACCGATAAACCGAAACGGTAGTTTCGGACGGCAATGGAAGCATACCTACTACCGTGCTAGCTAGCTCCGTCAACTCGAAGCTATTGGATATCATTTCAGCCGGCAGTTGATAGATTGGCTGGGCTGGGTCATCAGAGCTTGGCCTGGCTTGTTTTCTGCATCGTCGACGTGGCTTGAGTCGCGTGGGATTTTGAATCATGGTTCCAGTCCAGTCCAGGCCATTCAGAAAAGAGTGTCGATGTTGTCCGACGTGAAATCTCACCCTCTTTAGTGATGAACGATCGGCGGAGTGTCCCGAAGCCGAACCCGGGCGAACGGCGTGACCGATTGGGGGGGTTTTTATTTGTATAGCTCCAAGGTGAAATACGTAGGTAGTGATTAGTTACATCTTACTTGCTATTCATCCCTACCATGATGACTTTGCCTTGTTCGAACATGCGCTGCTGACGGCGTAGGGAATATACGGGTTGATCATTCAGTTCATGTCACTCGTAACAAATCCGCTGGAGCGAGAAATGAAACTCAAAAGCGTCTAATGCGAGACTATCAGATGGAGTGAAGAGGAAATGTGACTGTCTCTTTATGCAGTGTATCTTTTTGGGTCTCACAGAGGAAAAGAGGATGGATGCTGCGATGTGATGATGTGAAGGCCACAGAGTCCAACAAATAGGTAGCCAGATGTAGCAGGTGGTGCTTTTGATCAGCGGATTGATACCCAACAACCAGTATTATGTACAGTTGCTTCTATTATTACGACACTCTGGGTTCATGTCATTTATTTCTTTTTTACACGGCCGATCGCCCGACAAATAAAAAGAAAAGGCAAAATGATAGATTGACTTCCCTACCTATTGTGGATTTTGTTGAAAATGACTGATCAAAGGACATATGAACACGGTATGAACCATAGACGGGGAACAAATATCCATAAAAATATCAAGATGCTATAAGACTTGGCTGACCTGGGTATCGATGGTGTGCTCCAGTTTCCAGTTTCCAATTTGAGAGCTGTCGTTTCCAGCCTCCTATTACGGCATGGACCTCGGCGCCGTGGCGAAAATGGCGGGGTTGGTTGGTGTTAACTATGTTCTGTAATTCATCCTTTGATTCTCTCTATCTTGTATCAATGAACCAGACTCGACTTGGTTTTGAAGCACTTCTCGCGGATTTACTCGTTCAGGAAATAGTGGTATCGCCATTGCAGTAACAAGTCCATTGATCAATTCTGTACTCCACCAATAACGTAAACACAAAGCCAACGTATATCGCCATCATGGTAGAGAATAGGTGAGAATAGTCCATCCGTATTAGCATCCAATCGCATGTAAATTGTCTCAAATCGGATTACTCACGTGAATACATTTACAGTCGTGTTGATATCATCTTCATCGGTGCTGGCGCCGTTGGCTGTTTCTATGCTTCTAGACTCCATCACGTAAAGTATCCTCACTATATGAGTAGTAGACATCTCACTAACCATCATGATAGCCATCGCAAAACATTCACGTCTCTCTCGTAGCGCGTTCAAACTATGCTGCTATCCAAAAGGATGGCGTAAAGCTGCAAACACGAAGCTTTGGTGACTACACCTTCAACCCTGACGCGGCCTTCCCATCGGTCGATGCAGCTGCAGCTGCAGCCAGTGCGTCCGGTGAGAAGAAAGACTGGCACTACATCTTCGTGACAACAAAAGCTCTCCCAGATATCAGCGATGACTCTTCCATAATTGAGCCCCTGGTTGGTCCAAAGTCTTGCATCGTTCTCATCCAGAACGGTGTCGGTGTGGAAGAGCCATTCCGGAAACGCTTCCCTAACAACCCTATCGTGAGCGCAGTCACTGTTGTCAGCGCGGAGCAGACTTCTCCTGGTACTATTCGCCAGAACCGCTGGACGCGTGTGAGCATTGGACCATACACAGATGGCATAGCCGCGCAGGACTCGGAGCTGAGTCGTCGCGGCACAGAAGCAACTGAGGCGCTGCGTCGCTGGTGGACAGACCTGGGCGGTATCAAAGATGTAGACCCTCACGACGAAGTCGGTCTCCAGACTGTGCGCTGGCACAAGCTCTGTATCAACGCGGCCATGAACCCCTCGGCCGTCCTTTCTGGTGGTCGTGGAAACGCAGACATGGTCGCGGACGACGAGTTGCAGCGACATCTACTCGGTGTGATGAATGAAATCCGCGACGCCGTACCCAAGATACTGGGCCGACCTTTCCCAGACTATATGGCCAAGCCGGAGAAGATCATCGAAAGCACGGCGCGGAATAAGGGTGCCAGGCCGAGCATGTTGCTGGACTGGGAGGCTGGTAAGCCGCTGGAGCTCGAGGTGATCTTGGGCAATCCAGTGAGAATTGCAAGGGAAAGGGGTGTTGAGATGCCCAGGTTGCAGAGCTTGTACGCGCTTCTGAGGTCGGCTCAGGGAATAAGGAAAAGAGAAAACAAGGGGAAGCTGTAATGGTCGGTTTCCCATGGACAAGAAGTTAGATATGGTCAGATTGCGTAGCCAAGATGGTAAAACCCTCAAGTTGAATAGTTGCAAAGACTAAACCCGTTACAAGCCTGCAATATATTGAAGTGGTGGTATCTCCTTATAGATTACACCCTCTCTCGCAAGTCAGTCACCAGTCAAGAGATGTTGGCCATCCAGTTTCATTTGTTATCGAATCGTTATCAGTTGTAAGTCATGGGTAGTTATAAATTGATAACACATCGTCAGGACTTCTTGGGTAAGGCGATGTTCAAACAAAGCGCGCAGGAATCAGAATTATAATATATATATCATTTCGGGTCCCAACTCCAACAATCCCACCATAGCCTTACTCAACAAATTGAAACCTCATTCATGCTAGACTTGAAAACTGTTTCTCGTTAGTCTCTGAGTCTGGTTTGGTAGTGTTGGTAACTTACATTCTCTGGCGAGTTGGTAATCTCCTCGAACGCTTGAAGCGTCTCGAAACCCATGGCTGTCAGAGACTCAGTGCCATCATCCACAGCCTAAAGTTCTATTAGTAACCGTAAAGAATAATGGCGACAATAACCTACCGAGCCCATCACAACCTTCGTTGCCTTATTATTCCTGGCTTGGCGGACACCCATGAATGCCAGACCCTGCAAAGTAAGAGTCGCCAGTGGCATGGAGGGAACAACCGGAGCGAGAATGCCACTGATGTCCTCTGAGCGGGACTTCAGAGATGGATAATATGTTTCCAAGTGACTGTGTTGCTTGCAAACAATAACTGTACCCAATAGATTACCTGAAGCATCTTTTGCTCGAACAATGCCGCTCAACTTCGTTTCTGACAATGCATGGCGGTATAATTCTAGCACCTCTGGGCTTGCGTGGCTTCGAACATGGTTCAGCACGCCATCTGCGTTGTCTAAACCGTGGATCAGATCAAAACTTATACCAGCTCTTTGTATACTCTGGGGTAATCCTTCTGGGGCAGACCAGTTTACCAGGTCTTGAATGACCATGTTCGATACGCGTCGGGGAAACTGCACATCCCAACCACTATTTGCGAACCACTCTTTAATAGTGTTCACCTCGACATCAACGGGGATACCAAGGAAAACCCCAGGAAATGCAGAGCCAATCTGCACCTGCTTGATCCCTCGACGTTGCAAGAGGCTCCTCATTGCCCGTCGGTGAAGAGACCTTCCGATAGACACATCACGCTTGGTGGGCTCGACAAACACACCACCCATGACGCCGACGCCATGGGCATAATAAGTGGCAGCGAATCCATACAAAGCATTTGTGCTACTGTTTCTGACAACAAAGTGGGACTCGGCAATGTTGGGGTTATTCAGCTGAAACGAGGCGGCCGTTGTTGCACGTATGAATTGTAGATCTGGTGCACTTGCTCGGTGGACAGCCCTAAGAAGGTCATTCAACCCCGATGCGTCGCGTCCGGAGCTGTACTCCTCGACCAGCCAGTGCTGCCTGGACTTGACCACTTTTTTGCTCTTCCGCAACGTGCCAGGGAGCGTACCAAGTGGTGTGATCTCTCCCACAAGAGTCCTCGCGAGAGCATGCAATGCGTTTTCGGTGAAGTCAAATGTACAGACGTAGGTACCAATGGACTTGTCCATCGCAAAGTCATATGGGGAGCTAACTGCAACTACAATCAGTTGCTTCTTCTGGCCTCTAGTTCGCAGCATGGAGCACATCATGTCGACATGTTTTGTGAAGCCAGCCTGGTAGAGATTCCGGTTGGCATCAGCGGTGACAATAATGATACAGGATGCTCTGTGGATTAAATTCTCATGCACTATAGTTGGTCAGAACGGTGAACCTCCAAAAGAGGTAACAGTCTTACCTGGACGAACACCATTGGCAGTATAGCTGGTATGAAGCAGTTTCTCATTGCGAGCCCGAGCAAGCGATTTGCCAAACTCTCGAAAGACACCTTCTCCGCTTAGAATTGCACGACGATCGCGGCCATCATTATGCGCCCACATCTCATGTGGCCCCTCTGCCTGGTTTTGGTTGTCCTTGGCAGCAAGCAGTTTCTTGGTGAGAGAAGATGCAGGGAGAGGTTTTACCAAGGGGGTTAGCAGCAGGAGTTCTTCTCCTGGGTGCATTGATGCTGTGAGCGGAATGAGTTTCTCCTTGTCTCGAATAATTGTTATCGAGTCATCGTAGGCACGGAGAGACAATGCAAGGTGAGATGGATGGAGTTGAGAGAGAAGAGAAATGCCTGGAGGGTTCAAAGCCTTTTCCCATGAGGTACAGGTCGATTTGAGGTTGAGCACCCTTCTCAGAGACGTGAATATTCTCTCCTTACTGACAATACCATTCTCATAGCCCAACTTGAGACCCTTGATGGCTTCAAGCTGGACATCGTAGGCGCGACATAGAAGGACAAGATCACAACCTGCCTCGACAGCCATAATGACACCATTTTGGACACCCAGCTCATGACTGAGAGCCTCCATCTCTAGACATTCCGAGATTGCCACACCGTTGAATCCGAGCTCATCTCGAAGCAACTCGTCCACGACTTGCTCGGATAGACAAGCGTGACTGACATTCATGGATGGGTTGGAAATACCGCAACCTCCAACAAACATGGCATCCAATTTTCCTGATGCAACAGCATTACGGAATGGAACAAGAGCACTTATGCTCAACTCTTCCAGTGTTTGAGTAATGATAGGCACATCTAGATTTGAGCCAAGGAAGTTGAGATTTCCATAAGAGGGAAAATGCTTTCCGCAAGAGGCTATTCCTGCATCACGGATTCCTCTTAGGGCAGCAAGACCATACTGAGAAACTTCTTGCGGGTCGTCACCAGTAGCGCGTACTCCCAGTGGTTGATATCGAGCATTATTCAAAACATCAAGGACAGGGCCCAGCATGAGGTTCACACCACAGGCTGAGATCTCGGTTGCAGTAGCTTTAGTGACCTCATACGCTAGGTCGGCTCGTCCAGTAGCTGCAACCCCCATAGCGCTAGGGAATTGACAAACATAGTCTTCGTCGAAAAGACTGTTGACGCCTCCATTCTCTTGATCAAGGGCGATGAGAAGGGGCTGTAAGTGACCAGCATTCTTTGCAATGGTCTGCAACTCTTGGACTAATTCAGCGGTCTGCTGAGCAGCTTCAAACAGTCAGTGCCATAAGATACATGTGATTGATATGATAGAGACTCACACTTTAGGTTTTTAGCCGTAAGAATGATGGATCCAAGGTGGTGATCCTCGATAAGGGTCCTGATCTGGGGAGTGACTTCAGTGCCATCCCAGCCCATGATGAGGATCTGCCCAATGGCACTGCAAGACCGGACCAGTTAGCATGATGGTTGACTTGACATGAATTCAATTTAGTCAAATTCTCCGAGATTCGGAGCCGAAGGGTGGAGGAAGAGGCAGATCTGATTGTCGACGGACTGGACGGACTGGACAAGTGGGTACGTACCGGTCGAGATCCTGCCATGATGGATCAAGGTCACTATTATCTGTATGAGCCATGATGGTTGGGCGGCGACGAGGCCTTGTCACATGATATTTTGGTCTCTTCTGGTGATGGCGATGCTGATGCTCATCCCTCGATGGACCCGCGTGCTTGAGTCTGAGGTAACGATGCGATGGATTGGCATGGCTGTAGCCTTCTCGCGACGACGAGGACGATGCTGACCCAGGAGGGGCCATGGAATGGAATGGCTGTTGCCGAGCGCCTAAACCTCGGCCGAGTTGATTGGTGTATATTGATTGGCTGATAAGGGGAAGTGACACTGTAGTTTACAGGTGGTAGGTGGGGTTCTCCCCAGGTCCTTCTGTCAGTGGAGGTTGGGTTGTTTCTTTATGCCTGGGTTACTGATAGACGCCCCCCATGAGTTAACGTTACATGGAACAACAGCAACAAAGCAAACCTTTGACCGGCATCGAGTTCCACGTTGTGTCGAGTCAACAGAGACTGAACCAGGTAAGGATGAACACTGATTTTTGAGGCAAGATGGACGGATGCCATGATCTTTGTACTCCAATTCTACCCTAGTCTGTCAACATGCATAGCAACATACCCAAAGGGAACCTGACTATACCGTACCAGGTTGACCATCTCCACACAGTCTATGTTCATGGTTTCAACCATCGCACCGTTTGCCCGGGTCGAACTTGCACGGTCACTGAATCGCAATGACGATATGACGATACTACAATAGGGATTTTTGCCATGTTATCTGGAAAACGTGGCCGAGAACGGCGCCTTGATAGGGCTTTTCAGGTCTGGTGATGGAACCTGGGGATACTAGTATAATACCATTCGCCCTCAGTTTTCAGTATGAATTATTGTCCTTGGGGACTATCAAACAAAGATACATCGACAGTCGAAGACAATAAGCCTGCTTCGAGATATCTGACGCTTTTCTATAGACAGACTTCTCCTACAAACCTTCAATATGCCCATCGCAGTCTCGCCAACATTGCCCAAGAATGGCCTCACCAAATTCACCAACTGTCGATTGCTGAAAGGCAACGATCTGGTCTGGGATGACCTTTGGGTCAGCTCCGTCAATGGAAAGATCATTGACAGTCAGGCTTCCTTTTATGGTGGCCGTAATATGCCTGATAACACTATTGATCTCGGCGGTCGCATCATCGCCCCGGGTTTCATCGAGTGCCAGCTCAACGGTGCCTTTGGGTTCAACTTTTCAACTCTCCTCGATGACATGACCGAATACGGCAAAAACATTCAAAAGGTCAACCGTCTACTGGTTAGGACAGGGGTCACGTCCTACCTGCCAACCATCACAAGTCAACGGCCGGAACTATACCAAAAGGTGCGTGTTGTCTTGGTGGGGCAATCGTACATAAAGCTAATTACCAGCAGACACTTCCATACCTTGGCCCGTCCGGGGAACTGCGGATCCCCCACCACGGAGCCGAGTCTCTCGGAGCTCATTGTGAAGGCCCTTTCTTGAGCCCTACCAAGAACGGAATCCATAATGTCGATGTTCTCACCGAAGCTCATTCTATCGAGGATATCGAACAATGCTATGGTCGAGAAAACATGGTCCCTCGCCCTGATGGTTCTCTAATTCCCATCAAGATGATTACAGCAGCACCAGAACGCGGACAAATGATGAACCTGATCCCGGAGATCATATCAAGAGATATTATCTACTCCGTTGGCCACACCGAAGCAACATACGAAGAAACATCTCAGGCTGTCGGTAAGGGTGCTACAATGATTACGCACCTCTTCAATGCAATGCGCCCACTTCACCACCGAAACCCAGGAGTCTTTGGAGTCCTGGGCAAGGCCGAGAGCTTGCCTCGACCGTACTTCGGCATCATCTCTGACGGAATTCACTTGCATCCCACAACCATCAAGATCGCCTACAGTGCTCACCCGGATGGGTTCATTCTAGTCACAGATGCGATGCATCTTGTAGGTCTTCCTGATGGAGCTTATCCTTGGACAAATGGAGACAATACATCCAATATCGTCAAACGGGGTTCAAAGCTTCTCCTCAATGATTCCGACACTATTGCCGGAAGGTGAGTGCCCAGCCCATTTTTAAAAGTTTGATAGCTAATTTTGAAAGCTCAATTACTCTGCTCGAGTGTGTTAACAATTTTATGAAGTGGACTGGAGCTAGCATCCCTCAGGCCCTTGGAGCGGTGACATCAACACCTGCAGCTATGCTTGGCTTACAGGGGGTCAAAGGCACGCTAGAATCGGGTGCCGATGCAGATCTGGTGATTCTATCAGACGGGTATGGAATTCGGGACGAAGTTGGAGGATCAAGCGAAGTTCTTGTGCTGGATGAAGTGTGGAAGTTTGGCGAGAGTGTATTTGCCTCTGCTGCCGAAGGCAAGTCAAAGTGAATGATGCTCGTTGGTGCTCAGTGGCGTTATTGTTGTTTCCTTTTGACAAGAATAAGAATAAGACTGCATTAAGAGGTAGATTAGGAGAGTACTTGGCGTTTAAAAGGTGTCTGAGGTGGTTAACGATAGTCAACCGCATTTTTAGCATTGGTTAAGAGCATCAATAGAACATGATTCATTTCATTTGCTATACGATATTTTATCGAGTCTGTTATTGAAGAGAGATTGTGTCTTGTTCCATCGAGATTTTGTATTGGCGATGGTACACAGCGCCATAAAAGCCTCCTTCTGTGTAGGTAGTCCCTTATTTTTAGCATAAAAGGTCTTTGAGGGGTCTAGCTCTTTCATTTTCACATGAAGCTCTCCGTCTCGGCCAATTATTGGGGCGAGTACCAATCAACGATGAGAGTCCATCGACGAGAACAGGAAAGGTCTCAGAAAAGTTGGTCACTGGAAGCATAAGGGATGAAATTAGTAAATCAGTCTAGGCTCTCTAAAAGCAGAGCCTCGAGCTATCTATTTTTGCACCCTCAAGTCTCGAGGTCATCTTTTCTGTTGCTTCTCAAGTCAGCCAGCCAGCCCAGTGGGTCTCTCCCCACAATGCAGACTACGCTACAGAGGTCGGGCCAACCTCCACTGTCTCCGCCTCCGCTCTCCTACGGGTCGTCCAACTACTAACCTACTTCCCTATCTTTACTTCTGCTCTCACTCTGATTGACTTCAGAGCTACCAGCTTTGTTTGCTCGTCCTTCGCTCTTCGCACTCGGCGCTGTACCGGGGAAATAGAACCGCCATCGCTGTTTTCTTGTCGTCAGCTTATTCAAATCGGTCTGCGCCGTTACACATAACTTGCGCGCGATCACGTTGTGTTGCTGTTCCATTCCCATTCCCCCCCGCCGCGCGCACTTGATCCAATGAGGCGTTGACGGTTCCTTTCAACTGAACAATGCCATGTCCACCTACAACTCAATGTCGGGGTTGCCTACTGGCGCCTCTTCCAGCGAAGCGATGGCGATGAATTTTGGATCAGCCCACTCTACGAGCATGAGCATGGACGTCTTTAATGAGGATATTACTTTTGATGAATCGCTGCTGTACGTTACTGCATCGCACTTGCGACGCGCGCGCACAACCTCAATCTTGCTTGCCCAAGGTAGTCGAAGCTGACATTGGATCTACAGCGATGGGGCTGCACTGCAGACTATGCCTTTCGGCAGTTCGTACGACTTGGATACCTTTTCCTCAACTTTTGAAGATCCCTTTTCATATTCGACTCGACAATTCGAGCCTCCGCAGATTCAAGATGCCTTGCACGAAGAATCTTCACCCCAAGAGCCCGATAACAAGCTTCTTGGCTTCTCTGCACCAGTCGCCAGCGCAACTATTCTCAACGAGAACACCCAGCTTGTTGAAGTCGGCATGACTGCTGAGCTTTATGGCATGTTCTTCGTAGCCGAAGATGTCTTTGGAGGAGAATCAACGGGAAGGCCGCTAGAATTGACCTGTTATCGTCGTAACCTATGGCAATGTTCGGGACAGATTACCCTGCCCCGGGTGATCAGGAACATTGTGAATGAACAGGGGCAGCACATCCAAATCTTTGAGCTACTCGCTTCCATCGCAGCCTTCGAGTCTATTGAAGGAAAGCCAACTGAAATTATATCCATACCTTGGAAAAATGCCAACCCTCAGGGAAGTGATGATTCAAAATCCGTTTCAGCACCACCAACCATCACGTTGGATATCACAGCAGGTCAGGAGCTTGACGCGCATCGCATCTCTCTACCTATATCTTGGAAACGCCTTCAGTTCAAACATGCGACTGCCAACAACGGTCGAAGAAAGGGTCTGCAGCAACACTATGTGGTTAAGATAAGCCTTCTAGGCAAGACCCAGACTGGCGAACTTGTCAAGATAGCCGACATACAATCCGGTCCGGTTATCGTAAGAGGCCGAAGCCCGAGGAACTTTGACAGCAGGAAAGACGTTCCTCTAACGGGCGATAAGAGGTTTGAGAGGAGAAGCACATCAACATCAAACGTTGACCATCCGACACTGAAACTGGAGCGGGAGAATTCGCAAAACTTTACTCAACGCTATCCTCCTGTTGGCAATCTTCAGGCAAGTTCCGATTTCGCATATCTCGAGTAGGAGTACTAACATAAGCAGCCAAATGACTGGTCGACCCCTCTATCTCAACCACTACCCAGTCCACAACCAGTGGCAAGTCCCCACCCAGGAAAGAGGGTTGCCTTATCTCCTACCATGGGTAGGCCCCCGATACCAGCCTGGTCCAGCGATTCAAACAGCTCTGCAAAAGCAGCAAATATACATAACAAAAACTCGATTCCACGACAGAATCCTTCTCTGCCAATTAACCTATCCCTGTCCGAGGACGAGAGAAGCCCCAATCGCTCCAGTGCCGAGCTGCATAGTCCCAACTCGGGCAAGGGTTATACCACATCGGGGGCGAATCGAGAAAACAGTCCTGCGGACGAGGGCGCCGATCCCTTGTACGAATACTTCCCACTGACTGTGGATGATTGGTACGTTGCACTTTTCAATGTTTCCTCTGCCCACTTTGAGAACGTTACTAACAACCTCGACCAGGATGCCGCCTGTGGATGCTGTGTATCGGCCACACGTGGTTCATCACACGATCATGCCACCTGAGATGAAGGCACAACAGCTCAAGAGCAAGGCCAAACGGTACTTTGCGTCAGACTGATTGATATAATATAGGTGCTTTGGTATTGATGAATTATGAATTGTCGGAAAAGTATCATTCCCGTATTCTATATACTTGTTGGCACTAGGTTTTGGGGAGTCTGTTTTAGGAATGGTTTCGTAGGCAAGAATCCAGGTTTCGGTGGAGGATAGGCTTATCATTAAGGGTATTGGATGAGTTGCATCGATAACCCTAGAATTTTAATACAACAACTAGTTGTTGCAACGGTATGCGCCATGGTATACAGAATTATGTTGTGTGTTGTTTTGTTGGTTCTGCCTCGCAATACAAGAACGATATTAGCAGCAAACAAGCCTTTCGGATCGATGTGACTACAGATCAGACAAAATATCAGTACGCCCTCAGGCTAGATACACACTGAAGGTGATCTAATATCTCTATTTACTACTTTAATCAGCGCCAGTTTTATGCGGCCTACCTGGTAGGTATGCAATAAGGTCATTTGTTTTGATTTACCGATATTGATACAGTCCTAATCTCCATCTCTACTGCGCAATCTTCCTCCTAACTCGGCATTCTTGTTTCTCTCCAATTACTGGACCCCAACAGTATTCATTCTATCCTATAATTCGGGGTTGGGCGTCAATCTGCCGTTCAGACTTGGCTCAGGGATACGCGAAGCCATGCGATCCGGAACTAGGTCAGGAGAAGGAGACCGCATCGTCTTTGTTGCCGGCGGCTGAAGCAAATCAGAGATAAGTTCCGGAGACATAGCGACCGCGCTATCAATCATATCGAACTTTGTCTTAGGAACGTCGGTTTGAACCTCAAGATTCGGTGTGAGTCTGCGGTTCAAGTTTGGTTCCGGGATGCGCGATGCCATACGATCCGGCAACAGGTCGGGTGAGGGTGTTCTCATAGAGTAGTCACCCATAGGTGTTGCGCGCAAAAGATGCGAGGCGATAGGCTCGGGAGCGACTATAACGGGGCTCTGGGTTCTATGGATCTTGGTTTCGGGGACGGCGACGTTGCCAGTTCGTACTTTTGAGGGGAGAATCTGCTCGAATCCCTGCTCGCGAGCAACCTTCTCGATACTCTTGAAGTACTGTCTATCTGTTAGCTACAGTTCGGGTCAGTAGGGGTAGGGATACTTGCCTTGACTGTCTTGACCTGTAGCTCTAATGTGGCATCCTCATCGACGACAATCATGGGATGCGGGTGCATTTGCAGACATGATAGTGACCACATGTGATTGACGCCCTGTTCGACACACTTTTGTAGTGCAAGTGCTTTGCGAGCTCCCAGGATAATGACAACAACCTCTCTTGCTTCAAGGACAGTCTGGACGCCTACAGTCAAGGCCATCCTTGGCACTTTGTTTACATCATTATCAAAGAAACGTGAGTTAGAAAGGATGGTGTCGTAGGCTAATGTTTTGACCCTGGTGCGGCTGGCAAGACTGGATCCAGGTTCGTTGAAAGCGATATGTCCATCTTCACCAATGCCAGCAAGGAACAGGTCGATGCCACCGGCGGCTTTGATAGCCTCCTCGTATGCATCACACTCAGCCTCGGGGCTGGCAGCGTTGCCATCTAGGATGTGCACGTTGGAAGGATGGATGTTGACATGGGAGAAGAAGTGCTTCCACATGAAGGAGTGGTACGAGTTGGGATCGTCTCGAGGAAGACCGACATATTCGTCCATGTTGAAGGTGACTACATTCTCGAACGAGACCTAGTATAGTTAGCTAATGTTTTGGTATGAGGCAGTGAAGAACGTACTTGTCCAGCCTTGTAGATGCGCACTAGCTCATTGTATACACCGATAGGACTAGAGCCAGTGGGCAATCCCAGGATAAAGGGATGCTCAGGCGTGGGATGGAAGGCGTTGATACGCTCCACGACGTAATTGGCGACATACCGGCACGCCTCGGTCTCGTCGTCACGGATGATCAGACGCATATTGTAAGATACAGGTGATGAAATAGTCAGTGTTATTGAATGGGTAGGTAGTAAAGGGGGATAATGGGTGTAGAGTTTTAGAGAAGTGAAGTCATCCACAGTGAATCAAGCGGAACCAGTTGCTTATGAGGAACAGGACATCAGAAAGTCACAAGCAACTACCGGGAAAGAGTGACTGAGTGTTTGCATCATGGCAGAAGCTACGACATCGGATAGGACCGTTGAGTCGTCAATCAACCAACCAGCAAGTAGCGTGGAGCAAGCGACTTCGCTCAGTGGTCATGTAAGGTATGATAGAGTCACGATGCCTTGTTTGAATCATGACGGAGGGATGAAACGTTTACTGTAGATAGCAGATCAAATTTCGGACACTGTCGTAAGGCTCGCACTGTACTGATAGTGATGCTGTCGTCAAGGTTGTTTGGGTGGGAACGGTTAGTATTGGTTGAAGGTCAAGTTACAGAAGCTTCTGAATAGATTACGGGTTAAAGACGGATATAGAGAATGACAGGCAGTAACCGGCATTAGCTCCGATGCAAGGTAGCGTTGAGATGTTATCAGATCAAGGATCCTGTTGGTAGTAGTATCATGACAAGGAAGTTTTTGCTTGTTGGATACTAAGTCTAGAAGCTTATGGTGCTCTTCGCCCCCAATAGCACAATCACGTTGGTCATTGTTGTATGTAAACGTTCTTGTCCAAGGTTACTACTACAGGCACAGGGTCCAGGGTAATGGTAGAGAGTCTAGAGATGCACCGAAGAAGGGCAGACTGTTTCAAATTGCGCACCTCTTGGCGATACGATGCAATAGTCAGGATGGATTTAACTGGGTAATGATATGCGCGCGTGTAACAAGAGAAAAAGAGAGGGTCGAGGTAACATACAATTAAGACCAGATGAACCCTTCCATGGATGGGACTAACAATATTTATGGGGAGCTGCAGTGCTAGTGGTGCACTAACAATTACCCAAAACGTACTGTAATTCCCTGACTTTAGTATGTAGCGGTGGATGGTGGAACGTGGAACTACACCCACTTTCTCACGGGGCACTCACACGCAACGTTACAACTCCCCCCATTTGGAAGAGATCCTCCAGTCCAGTTTGGAGAGTCTGACCCAACAACAAGTTGGGTGAATAACAAATTTCTAGTAGAACCCTTTTCAGTGCATCCTGTAGCGTCTGCTTTAGTGTATTTGCTTGGGGTGGCGGTTGTCGCGTGTCGCCAGTGGCCTTGTCGTGTGGTGCGACGTTGAATCCTAATCCTCATCAATAATCAACTTCCAATGTACCTTTTTTTCCCTTTCTCAGTTGATGTATTGGATGTGATATGCCACCTTGCTTTATTGATTTGACTTTACGACTGTCACAGTTTAATCTGAAACAAAACTCGACCTGACCTGACTCGACTTGACCCGACTTTTGCAACGTCGTCGAGTCTTTACCTCCTACTCCGCTCTGTTCCCTCTGTTCCGTCCTCCTACTGCTCGCCATAGTCAAAGTCCCTTTTGGCATGTCCCATCAGAGGTGGCCCGTTTACTTTCCCCGTCCTCGTATCCTCTCTCCCAACTTAGATCTCGCCTCTCTTACCGATCCAGGATTTGTGCCTGCCCATCAGACACTCTCTCCACCTGCTAGTAGTAGTAGGTCCATTGGGGCGTAAGATTCTCACTCTCACCCTCACCTTCACTCATCCCATTTGTTGTTCCTTCGACACCAAAGTCCTCTCCAACCTCCTTTCTTTCTGGACTATTTACTTTCCGTCGTGCCCATGATAACCGGGTTCTTGTCCCCTCTCTTTCGTCACTTTCTTTCATAACCCACTCCTTCTTCTTCACAATGTCAACTTTTCAAAAGAAGTTCTTGGCAGCCATCATCAAGAGCCTCCTTCGAGGGAAATCACTAGTTCAGTCCCTCTTGGCTTACTGGGGTAGCTCGCTGGGTCATGATACATCCGGCAAACCTCGAGTTGGTAACACACCGCGCAGGTCTATCCAAGAATTTCTCAAAGAGGCCGAAGATCTATTTCTCGACCCCGTCGGCCAAGATGGTCTCCAGCAACTATCCCGCAACTTGCGGAAGCAACTCCTACAACGCCTAGAGACCGACATGGAATGTATGCTGCCGTCGTACAGTCACCAGTTGCCAAGAGGCACAGAAGTCGGCCGTTTTGTAGCTTTGGACGTTGGCGGTTCGACCCTCAGAGTAGCATTGGTGGAACTTTGTGGTCGCATGTCCAATATCGGAGAGGAGTCTAGGATTGTCAGCATGCGCAACTTTCGCATCACTCCTGATATCAAGGCTTTAGAGGGAATGGCTTTCTTTGACTGGATGGCTGAGAGGATACTGGAAACTCTTTCGGGAGAGCTAGAGCAGCATGGTAGACCTGATGAACTTCTGCCTATGTCAATGGCATGGAGTTTCCCTATCGAGTATGTATGCCCATCCACGTTCACTCTTACATGTAAGACTAACCTTGGCTCCAGACAAACATCACTGGCTGGTGGCAAGTTGCAAGGCATGGGCAAGGGCTTTTGTGCATGCAACGGCTTGTTAGGTCAGGATCTCGGCGAGATCGTTAGAACGGCTTGTCTGGACCGCGGTCTTAACGTAGAGCTTCGAGCTATTGTTAATGATTCGAGTGCGTGCTTACTATCAGAGTCGTATAACCACCCCACAACACGATTCGGTCTCATCCTAGGCACCGGCGTCAACATGGCTGCCTACCTTCCTGTATCCGCCATTGGACGAGTTAAGTTTGGTCAACGTCCCCCTCAATGGTTCGAGAAAGCGACACACGTCATTATCAACAGCGAGATCAGCATGATGGGACGCGATATCTTGCCTTTGACAAGATGGGACCGACAGTTGTTGGCCAACCACTCTCGACCCGAGTTTCAGCCTCTGGAGCATATGGTCAGCGGCATGTATCTAGGCGAGATCTGCAGGCTTGCGCTTGTTGAGGCTATCGAGACAACAGGGGTCTTTGGAGGTGTCATTCCTGCTTCGTTACAGAAGCCTTACTCCTTCTCAACTGAGACGCTTTCCATTATTGAAGGGTGAGTTCCATGGCTCTGTTAATTGTGACATGACACTAATGATGAACAGGGACACAAACTCTGGTCTTGAAGAAGCACGCAAGCAATTCTCCTCTCGCCACCCAGCAAAGCATGCTCCTACAACTGCCGATCTGGAATTACTCAAGCAACTAGCTGGTTTCATCTCCAAGCGTTCAAGCGCGCTTGTTGCTTCAGGCGTCCACGCCTTTTGGAATCTACGAATTGACAGCCAAAATAACTTTGCCCAGACTCTAACAGCAGAGTCTTCTGAGCGGGACAGCGCCGAGGCCGATCGGGATCTGGTCGAGACAACGGTTGCCTACAACGGTGGTGTCATTGAGAGCTACCCCGGCTATCTCGATAGCTGCCAATCATACTTGGACGATTTGGTCGCAGGCGACAAGAAGGAAAAGGCCGGAAACCGAACGATCAAGCTTGTATCGGCAAAGGAGAGCTCGTTAATGGGAGCAGCTGTGGCGTTGGCTTCTTTGGAAGAAGTCGTTGAGGGACCATTGGGTGTAGTGGGCTAAAAATATAGGAAAGGGCGCACTATTAATGACTCGCTAAAGCATGGGCACTGGTGTTTGGAGTTATGTTTGCTTTTTCAGGAGGAAAACATCCTTTGTTGGCCACCCTCGTGTATGTACCTATCCGCAGGCGTCATTGCTGGGTACGATGATGGGCTAGATACACGGAAATACTATAGTAATGAATACGAACAGAGTATAGGTACAGCCCTTCATTTTGATTTACTGGAGTTTTCGTCTGAACAATTAGAGCAGAGTTTTTTAAGTTCGTCTCGTAAATAGCTGAGAAGAAGGATGAAATCATTAAGGCGAATATTCAACCACTTTTGCAGCTCAAATGCCTATCGTATTGCTTTTTTGTTCTCATAGAACGTTGGTGGCGTTAGCTGGTTCTGTCTATGATATATGATGTATAGATACATCAAAACTCATGTAATCTTGGCGGCATCATATGTTCTCACTACTGCTCATCAAAGTCACGTGGCCGCGTCAGTTTCTCGCGTTGAGTGGTGGCGCGTCGACAGGGGAGCTTGACAGACCTTCCTGCCCACCTCCAAGAACCCCACGATATTTGCTATTACTGCTAATATTACCAATCAATCACCATCATTGTACTTTGGAACCCTACCTAGGCTCCATGTTATCATCATAGAGTCTTAATTTCTCTTGTTTTCGTAATCTCATCCCTTCTTTTTGCACTTCACACATACGCGACATGACTACCGTCTTTGCAGAATGCGCAATCGCGTTTGTCGCGAGCAGTGAACTCGCTCCAAAACTGATCGGAGAGGTACGTTTTGACCTTTAACTGAGAAAGAGCCGATCAACTAACTGCTTTAAAGCTGTCGGTCATCTTGCAAGACAATGGTGCTACCATCTGCGAACCCAGACGCGATGGCTCGCTGCCTATCGAAAAAGTCACACATATTATTTCGAATACGATTGATTTCCCACAATTCACCGAAGCGCAAGCTATTATGATTCCTGTAGTCACAACACAGTGGATCGTCAGCTCCATCGCCCGCGGAAAACAGTCACAAATCAGACCCTTCTCGCCTGATCCCAGGATGATATTCTCAGAGGTTGTCGTAACGTGCGCCGATCTACCAGAGACGGACAAGGAGTGCATCGCCGGCGCTGTCATGGCCTTGGGTGGACAAGAATCTAAGGATGCGACTCGTATGACTACACATATCTGTGCGCTGTCAATGGACCACCCAAAACTTCAAGCTGTTCTTGCAAAGGGATGGAAAGGCAAGGTTGTCTTACCACACTGGTAAGTTCTACGTGCAACCAGCCAGTCAATTAATAATCACTGACGTCGCCTAGGTTCGACGATTGTTTCAAGCTCGGAAAGCGCATCGACGAAAAACCATACGTACTGCCGGACCCCGAGATTCTAAAGATGTCTCCCGAAGATGATGTTAAAATCCCGACCAACAAAAACTTATTGGGAGCAACGTCGCATGCGCCATCATACCTACCTTTGCCACCCGACAGCGATGTAGCTCGCCCTCCTGTGACCGTTTTCCAGGATCGCCGCGTCATGCTCTCGGAAGATCTGAGTGTTACTGAAAGATTATCCAAGGTGATTCAGGAGATCATCATAAATGGAGGTGGAACGCTCGTGGATGAGGTTGGGGACTGCGACACCTTCATCTGCCAGTACCGTGATGGGTCCCAGTATATCAAAGCAGCGCAATCGTGCAAAGATGTTGGCAACTTGGCTTGGCTTTTCTGGCTCATTGTTCATAACGAATGGACATCGCCTCTTCGTCGACTCTTACACTATCCTATTCCAAGGGACGGCATTCCAGGCTTCAAGGAACTTCGCATCACTGTTTCAAATTATGGCGGCGAGGCACGAATCTACCTGGAGAATCTGATCAGGGCGTGTGGAGCCGAGTTCACCAAGACGATGAAGTCGGATAACACCCATCTTATCACCGCACGCGATTCTAGTGAAAAATGTAAAGCGGCGCCTGAATGGGGTATCAATGTTGTCAACCATCTTTGGATTGAGGAGAGTTATGCTAAATGCGAGATAACGCCCATTAGCATCAGGAAGTACACTCACTTCCCCCCTCGAACTAATCTGGGGGAGATAATCGGCCAAACATTCTTTGACGAGTCGAGACTGCGGGACAAGTACTATCCTGGGGGCGACGAAAACTTATCTCCAGCAGCGAAGAGAAAGCGAAAGCTTCTCGAAGCTGCAGAGGAAAATGCGTACCCAAGGGGGCCAGCAGAGGGTGTAGTAATTGGTCAAGTCGGCAATGAAGATGTCGAGATGGAGGATGTTGAAGAAGAGGATGAGAAACCCGCAAAGAAAAGGGCCGCTGTGAAGACATCCTCCGTGGCAACTCCTATTCGATCACGACATGCAGGAAAGGAGAATGACACGCCGTCGGTGGTTTCTACGGGAGGTCGCAGTGCCAAAGCGAAAGCACAGGCAGCCTTGCTTGGCCTAAGCGACGATATTGCGCTGTACGAAAAGGAGAAGAAGAGGAATGCCAAAGGAGGCAATGCAATCTGGGGTGGCAAACGGGCGGCTGATCAAGCTGAAAAAGACATTATCAAGACAAAAAGTGAAACCCCTGAAGCTGAAGACGACACAACGACGGCCAAGCGACCCGTCAAGAAGGGAAAACCGTCACTTCCTGACGTCACGATGCGCGTTATCTTGACAGCATTTAATCGTTGGGTTGGAGACAAGAGCAAGGAAGATCGGGATCGAGTAAGTTGGCGCGAGCCATATCTTGATGTTTGTTCTAATCTGATTTACAGAAAAAACTACGAGAAATGGGGATTCAGATTGTTGGAGAGGGCCAACCCTGTGACTATCTGGCAGCACCCAACGTCGTCCGCACTGTCAAATTCTTGTGTGCCCTTTCACGTGGACCAACCGTCATCTCCTCAAGCTTCATCGACCAAGCCTTGGATACGGGCAATCTACCTGATGTGGAGGACTTCACCCTCAAAGACAAGGATGCGGAAAAGAAGTACAACATCGAGCTCGACAAGTCGGTCGCTCGCGCCAAAGCCAACAGAGGCAAGCTACTGCTCGGTGTCCCGATCTATTGTACGGAAAAGATCCGCAATGGTCCGGAAAGCTACAGAGCTATCGCCGAGGCAAACGGGGCGATTTTCAAGATCTATCGAGCGCGAAGCGGAACAACAATCCGACCAACAACCGCCGAGGAAGAAGGCAACGCGCCTCCTGAGCCTGTCTATCTCCTTAGTAGTGATGCCAGGGATGAGAAGGCGCTGTGGGACCGGTTCCGAGAGATGGCACGGGCAGGCAACATGGAACCGCGGGTCGTGGTGCCTGACTGGTTGCTCGATGTCGCAATGGCTCAGCAAGTACGGTTCGACGAATCTTTTCTTGTCGAGAAGTATTACAACTTGGAGTAATGCGGTATCGTTTCTTGGTGGCGTTTGGAAGGATTCTTGACAACAGCCGATATTAGAATTGGCAGTTGCTTTTGTCTTATGCTTATGGCTCGTAAAAAGAGACGGGCCATGCATGTGTACTTTACGTAGAGATGTGAATATGGATAGAAAGCGCTTAAAAGAATTTCACGCCTAATGAGTCGTCCTGGCCAAATATTTGGGCCTTGTTTCGTTTTACAAGGACATTGAGAGCTTTTAGTAGGACATCCGTGTCCATGCCGTGAATATCTGTAGTCATTAGCAAGGCGACGTGAAGACATGTTATCAGTGTTGAACCTACCATTTCCTTTTGTGCCATCTCCTTCAACAAGCTCGTAGACTGTAAGAACGCTGCCCTTTTGTCCAGACTCTTCAACATAGTTCTCCACAAGCTCAGCCCACTCCTCGGGCTTTCTCCAGTACAGAAAGACGACGTCGCCCGACGTACCGCCTCCAACGTACTCTACACGTCCATCGGTGTGCATGAAGGACACGACATCCCGAATATCATCGAACTGCAAACGGCGATCGAGCTTGCGATTGACAAACAGATCCGAGTCGGCAGCTTCGGAGAGGGAGAGTCGGAAAATACGGTTATGGCGGGCGTATGCGAGGATGAGGTCGGCCCACTTGTTGTGCTGAGCGTGTAGCGTGGTGAGGTTTGTTTGGCGGGTGAAGAAAGCTGGGAAGTGGTATTCTCGAGGGAATTTAAAGGAGTCGGAAGGGGCGGCCGTGGTGGTGGTAGTCATTGTGGTGAGGGTGAGAATATGGTTGGTGATGTTTTGGTGTGGTGTTGAGACTTGAGCGATGACGTGGGAGGGGTTCTAGGTTCTGTAGCGCTAAGGTACAGGCCGCTAGACACGTGCATCATGGGTACCTGAGGCTTTGATAGGCCGTTATCTCATGACATGTTAAAACCTACCTACTCGCGAATCAACTCAATGGACTGTTCTAGCTAATTCACACCAACATAATTGTTTATTTTCTCGATAATTGAATCCTCATATTCTCATAATAAATCAAACCTCGGGATATCGCAATTTGCGATGCTATCTTTGTGGGGAGCCAGTCAGAGTTGATGCTTTGTAAAGGCTGCAATAGGAGATATCTTTGCGGCTTATCTATTGCGGCAATTGTGAAGGAGGCTCTTTTGTGATGCCTCCGAGGAGAAAGCATTCTGCAGGGAAGAAGGGAGCTAGTGATTATTTCCGATGAATACTCAGATACTGTACCAATTGCTCTCAAAAAAAAAATTGCTCGGATGGTATTTTAACTCCGGAGTTGTTGTCGACCAGCTGACGATATGATACGATAATGTTCTAAAACATCAATTCTATAGACAACAATAAGGCTTACTGTTCTAAAAGTCAAGTATAAGGCATTTTCCTTACTATATTTACCTTAATATAGTATTATAAGCTTAAATATATATCTAGTTAATATTATATATATTTAATTAATATAATTATATATCTTTCTAGGAGTTATTAATATACTATAATTATTAAATATAAGGCTTAACCCTATAAATTTAATATATACTTAAATACTTTATATATATTTATAAGGTATTATATAATATAATATTATATCTTTTTTTTTTAATTATATTAATTATTATTAATTATTTTATAAAATAGATTAAATTTTATTATAAAAATAGTAAATATTATAATAATATTTATATAAGGCTTAATAGTCTTATAAAGGCTAATTTTTATTTATTTTATAGTTAATTATTTATTATTCTTAAGGTTATTAATTTTATTAAATAAAGCCTTAAAATAATTTTAATTTTTATTATATAAAGTAATATAATAACTATATTAATTATATAACTTTAAATAATTACTATTATATATATTAATATCTATAATATTATTATTAAAAGTTAATAATAAAGTATTATATTAATAGCCTATAATAGCTTAATTATAATTATATTATATATTAAATTCTATATTATAATTAAATATAAAAAGAAATTATTAAAAGTATATTATTACTAAGATATAATAAGCCTAGCTTAAATATTATACTTTATTCTTTTAAAAGTAAAATAAAAGCTATATTAAATACTATATACTTATTATATAATAATATAATTATATTTATTATATTAAACTTTATAAATAAGCTTTTTCTTATTAAATAGTAATTTATTATCTTTATTTAAATTATAGTAAATTTATATAGGCTTTAAAAGTTTAATAATATTATCTATAAAATAATATAATTATAAAACCTCTTTAAAGAAGCTAATATTATAATTCCTTTAAGAGTAAAAATTCTTATTAATTTTATATTTTTCTATTTTTAAAAATAGGCTAATTTTAAAGAGAATAATACTATTTAATCTATAAAGAGATTAATTAAAATAAAAGGTAATACTTTATAATCTCTAAAGTAAAAAAAGAAAATAAAAAAAAAAACTATATTACTTATTAAGAAAAAGAATAATATTAAAAAGAAAATTAAATATAAAGATATTAATATTAAAAAGGCTAAAGAGTATTTATTATAAAATAAAGAAAATAAAAGTAATTAAGAAAGTATTACTTTAGCTATATATAAGGCATTTTTAAATAATATAAAAAAAAATAAAGAAAAGATTATAAAAGTAAATAAAAAAGAAAAGATTATAAAGGAAAAAGTAAAAAAAGATATTATTAAGGCTAGAATTTACTTAAAGTAAAGTATAAAGTTACTATAGAGATTTAAATAAATTATAATATATATATAAAATGCCTTTTTTTATACTATATAAAGTTAATTATAAGCCTTAAATCTTATTATTAAGATTACTATTTACCTTTTAATTAAATAATATAATATTAATATTATATATAGTTAAATAATTCTATATATAATTAATTTCTCTTATAGGTATTAAAAAAAGCCTAATAGCTAGTTATTAATTATTAAGTATATAGTCTTTTAAATAGGCCTATAAGAATAAATATATAGAGAGCTTTAAGGTTTTAAGATTATTATAAGGAAAGACTTATTTCTTAAGAAGCTAATTATAAATTATAATTATATCTTTAGGTAAATATATATAAATATTAATTAGATTATTATTAAAGAGTTCCCTAAGTAGCTATAGTTAATAAAATAGTATTAAAAAAATATAATTCTTTACTCTTTAAGTCTTAGGCTAATTATATAATACTTAAGGCTAATTAAGAATAATATATAGCCTATTAAGCTATTTATAAATAATATATATATTCTAAAGAAATATAAACTTAGAGAGCTCTATATATATTAATAGTATATATAAATAAAAAATAATAATTTAATTTAAAATAGAATCTATTAAAAAATTACCTTAAGTAATAATATTATTAAAATATTCTTATATAAAGTTAATATATTTATATAGATTAATATATAAATATATATATATTAATATTTTACTTTACTTTTACTTAAATAATATTACTAGCTTTTAATCCTCTTATTATATATACTTTTACTATATATTTAATAATCTTAAAATTAAATTAATTCTATATTACCTTATATAGTATTATATAATTATAAAAGGTAATAATATATACTAGCTATAAAGAGGGTTTTATTACTATAATTTAATTTAATTAAATAAAGTATTTTACTTTAAGTTTTAAGAATATTAAGATATTACTTAAGTATACTATAAGATATATTAGCTAATATACTAATATAAAGCTATATAATACTATATAAGTAAGTATTAATTAAAATATATACTTTAATACCTTAAGCCTTTAACTTATTATAAGTATTAATTAACTATATATAATTAGGCCTAGATACTATTTATCTATTTTAATAATATTATATTATATTCTATTATTTAAAGATATTTATAAGTATAAAGCTTTAAAAGCTTTATATATATTATCTTTATTAAGAAATATACCTTATTAATAAATATAAATATAAAGATAGTTATAATTAAATAATTAAAGTTTAATATTAAGTAAGGTATTATTTTTAAATATTTAATATAATTTTATTAATTATACTTTTTTTTACTTTATAGTTTAATATTATAAAATATTAAGCTTTTATTATATTTATTATAGCTTTATAAATATAATTATAAAGCCTTTTTCTATAGTTATTATAATATATTCTTATCTCTAAGAATATTATTAAAGTAAAGCTTTTATATATAATTATATAAAGCTTTTATATTTTCTATATATACTTAATTAATAATTAAAGTAAAATCTTTAGATTATTAAGTCTTAATATACTAATATAATATTATATAAAATATAAAGATATAAAACTCTATAGAAATATATACTATAAGCTTATTTATAATTATTTAATTAATATTTTTTTATTATTTAATTTAATTTTAAAATAAAGTTAAGTCTTTAAAAAGGTAATTAATTTTACTTATTATAAAGTATAAAAAAAGGCAAAAGGGTTTTATAGAGATATATATTATAAAAAAGAAAATTTTTTAATCTATATAGCTCTTTTAAGTTATTTTAATATCTAGAGATTAAATAACTTTATATATTTACTAATTATATTTTTAATTTTTTTAAAGTAAAATAAATTAAATTTAATTTTTCCCTTAGGCTATATATAGTATACTATAAAGCCTTATTTACTATTATAAATACTATTATATACTAAGAGTATATAAGTCTATTATTAATTATTAAATTATATTTTTAAAAAAATTAAAAATTAAATTACTTTAAAGTAAACTATATATAATAATTTTTTTATATTTAGCTTTACTTTTTACTTTTTTTTCCCTTAAGGCTTTTAATATTTTTCTTTAATTTATTAATAGCCTTCTTAAAGAAGTAAATAATTATAAAATATATAAAGTAATTAAAGGTATTAATTAACTTTATAATAATTACCTTAATAGAATTATTATTATCTAAAGAGATTAAAATAATAAACTTATTATTAAAATTAAAATTATACTTATATTTACTTTTCTTAAATATAAATACTATAAAAAAATTAATATAAAGCTATAATAAGTAATAAGTAATATATATAGTTAATATAAGAATATAATAGGCTTAAATAGTTCTAATTATAATTAATATATTTTTATAGCTTATTTAAATATATATAATAGTTTATAATTACCTTATTATTAATAATATACTTCTTATAAAGCCTTAAATTAAAAAGAAAAGCTTTATAGAGATAGTAAAATATAATATTAAAATTATATTAAAAGAATTTTATTATATATAGATCTTAAGTATTTTATTTAAACTAATTAATATAAAGCTTAATAAGCTTTAATAAAAGCTATAGAGATTAATATAATATTATATATAAAGAATAATAACTTATTAATTTTTTATTTATTTTAATAGCCTTAAGACCTTTATAGTAATAATTTATTAAGGTATAATATATAGCCTAAATAGTAATATTTAAATATAAAGTAGGCTATTTATTAACCTTAAAGTTAAAAAAAGGGATAATAACTTTAAATATTTTCTTAAAAAGATAAAGAAAGTATTTATTTATATTTACCTTTAAGGCCTTCTTTATAGCCTTATAGGCTAAATCTTTATTATAAATATTAATATATTTAATATAAACTATAGCTAGGTTAAAGGCATTTTTAATTAAATTTAATTCTTTTAAGTTAATATAAAATAATATATAGTTAATATACTATAGTTTAATAATAATAAAAAGTTATAAAGCCTTTTTAATAGCTTTATATTTTATTACTTTATTTTTACTAAATATATTAATAAAAAAAGTAATTATAATATTATTAAAATTCTCTTCTTTAAGGCTTTAAAGTTTATCTTTTTACTTTTTAATTTTATTTTTAATTTTATTTTTAATAAAGAATATAATTAATTCTTACTTTTAGGCCTTTTTTATAATAATATATTCTTATTACTTTTTCTATATAATAATTATCTTTATAGTAATAGTCTTCTTTATAATAAAAGCCTTTATTATAATAAAGGCCTTCTTTATAATATATTTTAACTTTCTTAAAGCTATAAAAGGCTAATAAGGTTATATATATACTTATAAAAATAAAATTAATTTATAAAAAATATTAATACTATTAAAAAAGTATTAGCTTTATATAATTAATTAATATATAAAATAAATATATAAAAAAGAAAAAAAAATATAAAAAGAAAGCTTATAATTATATAAAAATAATAAAGGCTAAATAAAATCTATTTAAAGTATAAAAAAAATAAAAAATAGATTTATATAAAGTAAAAAAGATTTATATTAAGCTTATAGCTTTAATATAAAAACTAATAAATAAATATAATTATAAAAAAATAAAAATAGTATTAAATAAAAGATTTAAATTATATAATTCTAAATATATAAATATTAAATTATTTAAGGCTATTATAAATATATAAATATAATAAAAAGTAAAGAATTTTTATTTTATAAAGTATATTAATTTTAAAGGTAAAAAATAAAATTAAAGCTATAATATAAAGATATTATTAATATATTAATATATAATCTTAAGGACTTTACTTTATTAATATAATCTATTTATATTATTACTTTAATTAGCCTTATTTAAATAAGAGAAAAAAAATATAATTAATAAAACCCTACGGAGGGGGTTAACCTACTACGAATTGACTTTTGGAACAGTGAGCCCTATCGTCGTCTGTAAATTCCTTTATCGGACACTAGTCTAGAGGTAGTGTTAATAAACAGAATCAGGACAAGCTGGGAGGATCTTCGTCTGATGGTTGATCGAGGCTTATAGCAGTCGACAACCCACAAGACTTCACCGTACGCTATGATATGATGCAACTTCGTTAGAAACCGGATCCTCTACCGAATAGACTATGAGAATCACCTTGCCTAATCTCATACCATATCATACGCTGTCGTGGTCTGTCTCGACGTACGACCCTTTGGTCCCAAAACTATGCTTCTCCGCGGAGAAGACACCCAAGAAGCACAGTCTCTGATTGGCTCCTTGACTACAACATCTTTCTCCTTATCAAGATCTGCCCTGCCAAGTTGAGACGGGCACTGCAAATACGCCCGCGCTGTTTGGACAGGACAGCGGAAATGCTTGTTACGCCACAGGCACGGGTACATGTTTTCCGGAGATGTCACTTCTTGATAGGGAGTAAGGAATCATGACACAAAATGGCATAGGACCAGAGACCCTCTTTGTAACAGGGCTTTTGGGTCTCGGAGGTCACTTATAAACACGCCAGACCTAGAAGTTTTGCTTTCGTCGTCTCTGTTTCCTCTGAATGGTGTTTATTTACTATACTATATCAAAACGCAAAAGATGACTGCAACGACACAAAAACGCATTGTCGTCGTTGGACTGGGCATGGTGGGCATTGCTTTTATGTAAGTCTATATCTACTGACTGACATACAAGTACTGACAACCACACAGAGAAAGCTGCTCAAGTACGATGCTAAGTCAAAAGAATACACAATTACAGTCGTTGGAGAAGAACCATATCTTGCCTACAATCGAGTAGGACTCACAACCTTCTTCGAGCACCGCAAAGTCGAGGAGTTATACATGAACCCATCAGAATGGGTACGTTTAAAGCCAACCATGTCTACTTCAATCTGTACTAACATCTCTTCAGTACCTAGAATCTGAATCTTTATTAAATTACCACATAAACACAAAGGCTACACATATCAACACTGATGCGAAGTTTGTCGAATGCGCAAATGGCGAGAGCTACCCATACGACATCCTTGTTCTTGCTACAGGCTCAGATGCTGTCCTGCCTCGCATGCTCAAAGGATGGGATAGCAACGGAGTCTTTGTATACCGCACAGTTGATGATTTGAATAAGCTTATCAAATTCTCCGGCGACAAGAAGGGCACCAATGGTGTTGTCGTAGGTGGTGGTCTGCTTGGTCTAGAAGCTGCCAAGGCTATGCTAGATCTCGAATGTTATAATAAGATTGATCTTATTGAAAGGTCTCACTGGGTACTGAGCAGACAACTTGACGAGACGGCCGGCAAGATGGTGGCAGACCAGGTTCAACAACTCGGTGTGAACATCAACTTGAGCAAGGGCGTGTCCAGCTTGAAGACAGACGAAAACAACAACCTTACCGGAGTCGTCTTTGATGACGACTCGGAGATTGAGTGCTCTACACTGTGCTTTGCTATTGGTGTCAAGCCTAGAGATGACCTCGCAAGGGCAGCCAACCTCGAAGTTGGCCAACGAGGCGGCGTTGTTGTCAACGACGACTTGAGGACAAGCATGCCAGATATCTACGCCATTGGAGAATGTGCTAGTTGGAGAGGTATGGCTTACGGTCTCATCGGTCCTGGTGTTGCAATGGCTGAAGTCGTTGCTTTCAACCTTACACAAGCCAAACTTCACAGCCCCCAAACATTCAAGACTCCTGATATGAGCACCAAGCTCAAGCTATTGGGAGTCAACGTCGCTAGTTTTGGTGACTGTTTCGCTGACCGCGATGGCCCGATTACTCTTCCTCGCAAATACGCAAAGAACCTGGTCAATGGTGACGCCAAGTCTCCCAACTCTGTTCAGGCGCTCACATACAGAGATCCCTTCTCCAACGTCTACAAGAAATACATCTTTACCAAGGATGGAAAGTATCTCCTTGGTGGTATGATGATTGGCGATGTTTGCGACTACGTCAAGCTTCTGCCCATGGTCAAGTCTCAAAAGGAACTTGATGTATCTCCTAGCGAGTTGATCCTTGGCGCTAAGAAGGGAGAGGAAGACTCGGATGATCTTGACGATGATGCTCAGGTGTGTTCTTGTCACAACGTCACCAAAGGCGATATCGTCAAGGTCATCAAAGACGGCACATGCAAAGACATCGCCAGTATCAAGAAATGCACAAAGGCTGGTACCGGTTGTGGTGGTTGCGTGCCCCTCGTCACCACCATTTTCAACAAGACGATGGCTTTGATGGGTCAAGAAGTTACAAACTATCTCTGCTCGCATTTCAGCTACTCGCGTGCCGACCTGTTCAACATTATCATGGTCAAGCGCCTCAAGTCTATGAACGAGGTCATGCGCGAGGCCGGAAATGACAAGAGTGCTGTTGGCTGTGAGTTGTGTAAGCCTGCGGTGGGAAGCATCATGGCGTCGCTGTGGAACAGACACGTTATGGACAAGACTACACACGGTCTTCAAGATACCAACGATCGCTTCCTGGGTAACATTCAGCGTGATGGAACCTACTCTGTGGTCCCTCGTGTGTCCGGTGGTGAGATCACTCCTGACAAGCTTGTTGTTATTGGAGAGGTCGCTCAGAAGTACAACCTGTACACCAAGATTACGGGTGGACAGCGCATCGACTTGTTTGGCGCCCAGAAGCAGGATTTGCTGGATATCTGGGGTCAGCTCGTCGCTGGTGGTATGGAGTCTGGTCACGCCTATGCCAAGTCACTACGAACTGTCAAAAGTTGTGTAGGCTCTACATGGTGTCGATTCGGCCTTAGTGACAGCGTAGGTCTGGCTGTACGTCTGGAGGAGCGGTACAAGAGTATCCGAGCCCCTCACAAGATCAAGGGCGGTGTCAGTGGCTGCGTGCGCGAATGTGCTGAAGCTCAGAGCAAAGAGTATGTGATAAACCTCATTCACTTGTTTGCTAGTTTACTAACAGTATTACCAGCTTTGGTTTGATCGCTACAGAAAAGGGCTGGAACATCTTTGTCGGTGGTAACGGTGGTGCAAACCCCCGCCATGCCGAGCTGTTAGCCAAAGACGTACCTCCAGCTGATGTCGTGACTATTCTGGACCGTTATCTCATGTTCTACATGCGCACAGCCGACAAGCTCCAGCGAACAGCTCGCTGGATCGAGAACCTCCCCGGAGGTATCAAGTACCTCCAGGAGGTTATCCTCGAGGATAAGCTTGGTATCAATGCCTCGCTTGAGGCTCAGATGGAAGAACTCGTTGATAGCTTCTTCGATGAGTGGGCCGAAGCCATTAAGACTCCTGCTATTGCGAGCAAGTTCAAGCAATTCGCCAACACAACCGACACAACTCGCAACATGGAGCTTGAGGATGACCGTGGTCAGAAGAGACCTGCATTTTGGCCCTCCGATGCTGCGGCAAAGGATGATTTCCAGGGTCTCAAGGATAAGTGGTCCATGACTGCTTGGGAGCCCATCATCGAATCATCCTACTTTGACGGCGCTGACGAGCTACCCAATGGTATCTCTGCTACCGTCAAACGTGGCGATACTCAACTCGCCATCTGGCGTATCAAGGGTGTCTACTATGCTACTCAACAAATGTGCCCTCACAAGCGTGCATTCATTCTATCTGACGGTCTCGTCGGCCAAGAACCTCACAAAGCTGAGCAAAATGGCGACAAGACTGGTTCTGCACCATGGGTCTCATGTCCTCACCACAAGCGCAACTTCGATCTTGGAAACGGTGCTTGCAAAACGGATGAGTCCATGTCCATCGCCACATTCCCCACCGAAGCTCGTTCCGACGGTATGCTCTACCTCAAGCTTCCCCCCGTGGACGAGCTTGACAGCGCCCTTGGCACCAAAAAGTGGATGATAAAGAAGGGTGAAGCCGGTGAGGCACCGCTGGCCAAACTTGATAACAAGATCAAGTTTGTGGGTATTCGTGGTAAGAAGCCATACGTTAAGCCTACGGGTCAGTCCAAAATGACTACAAAGCCAATGGATCTCATGATGGCTTCTAATGGATGTGGAGGTGGTGCACCAGAATGGTAAAAATGGTATAGATATAAACAAGGAGTTAGAGTAGGTCAAATGGCGTTTGGGGCTTTCGGTCGGTCTAGGATAGTATTGTTATGATGATGTTCTAAATAGATTTATATCGACCTTCTTCAATAATATGAAAGAAATCCAACGTTCATACACAAGGACTTGCGTATTAGTAGTGGACATATCTTGGACGCCTGTATGCATACGTATCCATCTGCAACACTTGTCTGTAGCAGAGAGCAAAAAGAGCAAAAGAATAACTCCGGTACAGGGAATCGAACCCTGGGCTCCGCGGTACTGATCTCTCAGGTTATGAGAGCGCGAAATGTTAGCCACTACACCATACCGGATGATCAGGCTTGGTGATTATTGAAATGTTGTGGTGGTTTCAGGAATCATGAAGCGTATGTCTCGTAGGCTGCAAGTTCAAAGATCGCCCTCTGTTCTTTGTCGTCAAAAATCATCAACACAGATTCTTCTCAATGACTGATTAATGTACTTTGAATAATGAGAAAATATCTTTGATGCCAAATCACTATGCCACAGGCATACGCTGTGTCGTTCAAAAAGGTGCCCCTGAACTATCTGTCCTTCGCCCTGTATTTGTTTAACCTTCCTTTTACCCGTTACCAAGTATAACTCCATGATAGTAGCAACCTGGGATTTCAGCCCCTTCTAAGAAAAACAAATGCCCATGTTCATACAGAAACCCATCCCACATAGGTCAGAGACGTAGATTCGACCTCGTGAGATGATGTAAATAGAGTTGATGAAAAATGACCCCAGGTGTATGTCGCTCACAAATGAGATAATAATAATAATAAAGAGATCGCTGCTTGTCGTCTAACATCCGTCGTCTTCACATTCGTCAAGACTTCCGTAACCAGTGTCTGAATCCATTCCCACCATACTCTTGGTGATAGTAAGACACCGGTTTACAACCTTCTCTCGCACTTCCGAGGCAACACCGCACTTCTCGCCAGGAGCGCCACCCATCCATAGACGAAGGCCACCAGACAGACGCTCAAGAGAAGAGTTGAAAGTCTCGGCGGCAGCCTTTTTCTCGTAGAGCTCTTCCATAAGCTGGAGGGCCGCGGTGCATCCGAGAAGAGACAACTGGGAGACACTGCCGCGTGTCATGACTGAATCGATCATTCGGAGGCCCTGGTGGGTGCTTCCGGGGGTGCATTCGACACGGCGGAGGTGGGCAATTGCCATAGCACAACGGAGGGCGAGTCGGAAATCGGAGGTGGAGGCTTGGAAGCTGGAATCAACAACGCAAATGGAATTGCTCAAAAGAGCGTCAACCTTTTCGTTGCCCATTGACTGCAGGGCGGAGGCGATGTTAGCGCCACGTGCCTTGTCAATCAGGACTGCGCGTGCTACGATGGCACGAGCCTGAGCGGTAGATCCCAGGGGTGCGACCTTGATGGAGAGTTCAATGTCTTCGACCTTGGTGCTTAGAGTCTCTTCATCCTTTTCCATCGTGGCGATCAAGGTTCGGTGCAGCATTTGAGTTGACCACCAAGCTGCGACAGCATCGAGAGGTGACCCAACAGCCGTGTCTTCGACGACTGCATCCATACCATCCATAGGGGCTGTAACATTGTAGTCGGTTTCGGCATTAAAGGCAAGGTTGTGCGCGCGCTGGATAACATCGTCGTTGAGCACTTCGTCGCAGTCTTGCTCAACCAGCAAGGCAAGGTGCTCGGGAAGGTCGTCGTCATGTTGCTCGGCGGATCCGCGGTGGAGTTGTGTGAGAACACGGTTCAATTGGCGAGCCTCGTTCCACTTCGCTCGGGCAAGCTTGGAAGCGATGATGTTACTTGCTCCAAGGTGAAGTCGGTTTTGGCTGAGACCCCAAAGAAGAACGCGGATGTGAAGTGCCTTGAGCATGAGTCTAGCGGGTGTGTCGGGAAGGGTACCGGAAGCAAGGAAAGTAAGAACAAGACGTCTCTTGTTTATCTCAACATCGCCACCAGCCAACTGCGAGTCGATAGCAATACTCCAGGCCTGGACTCGGGCAGTCTCCTGCTCTTGTGTCAACCCGGTAAGGTATTGATAACCGTGAATTCCAATGGCGTTGCGAAGGCTGAGTTTGAGAGTCTTCAGGATAAGAGCTGCGACCTCGAGGAAAAAGTTGTGGCGAGGAACCCAGACTGTTTGGATGGCAGTGAGCCAGGCTTTTCGGCGGACATGGATCGGTGACGCGAGTGATGGTGCGGCCCGAAGAACACCAGCTTGCGGCTTCTTGTGATTTTGCTGTGTTTGTGAGAAAAGAGACGGAACAAACACCCAAAGGAATGTTCCAAGGAAAAGAATAACTCGGAGGGAGGTATGGATATGATAACCTCTAACACTAAAGTCAAGGCTAGACGATGCAGTCTTGAGAAGTTGCAGAGGCACAGCGTATAGACCACGGCCTTCAGGCTTCTCGTTGGTGATCTCATTTTCACGAACTGCCTCCAGGATCATGAGACCAGCCAATGATCCGACCATCAGTTTACCAAAGTAAGGGCCGGTATTGTTCCATCTATTTTGCTGGATTTGTTGTTGCTGTTGAATCTGTTGCTGTCTGATGAGTGCAGGGTTGCCACCTCTGTATTGTTGTTGAGGAACGGGATATGGTTGACCAGCAGCCATCTGTGCTGAAATGATTCTCTTCATGTCGTCGGGAACTTGAATCATACCACCAGGCTGCGCGTTGCCGTCCTGCGACGCACCCATGGGCGAGTTTCCAAATTGTTGAGCGTCTTGAGCATACTGAATAGGCGTGGGTGGTTGCTGGAGAGGGCTGATGGCTCCATTCATAGCACCAGCCATAAACAATTTCTCAAAGGCAGCAATTCGGGCTTGCATGGCACCATTTTCATCAAGCAATCGATTGTTTCGCTTCTCGAGATGTCGAATATACTCAGTTGCTTTACTCAAAACCTGCTCATATATCAGCATTTATTACCTCGTCAGAAAAGCACAACGTACGGTAGCCTTGTTCAACTTGTGGGCCGGAGTCAAACCGTGAAGCTCCTCGCGATCCTCGGTAGTATCTTCGCCGCGCGCGCTCTTGGTCATGATGCGAAGACTCGGGACGCTGTCTCTCAAGGCGGCAATCTTGTCGTTCAGGTTGGTTCGGTATCGCTTCTCAATCATATTGTGAGCCGTCTTCTTCACCGGTTGATCGCCGTCATCTTCATCATCGTCATCCTCAGGGTCGGCGGAAGACTTGCGCTTTCGGGACGCTTTCGAAGATCCATCGGCAGGGTCAGGCGACGAGAGGAGACCTCTTCTAGAAAGCTCGCCGTTTGCTGAGTCGGGGCTGGAGGCGCTCTTTGGAGATTGATATTGGAGATGAGGCGGCATGGCGATGTTGCGTAGCTTCTCCTGCAGCGCAGGAGTAAGATTGCTAATAATTGGCGGCTGCTGAAGAGCGAGATTATTTGGGAAGTTGCCTTGTCCTAGGGATGGTCCAGAAGCGGCGTAGAGGGATTCGGGGCTGAAGGTGGTTGCCGGAAGGCCGTCGATTCCAGTAGAGACGGGCAGCTGTTGAGGATTCTGCTGATCCTGACCAAGGTTAAACCAGGCAGTGGTCGGGTAGTTGGCTTGAGTGGGAGGAGCACTACTTGAAGGATCGTACGAGTCGTAAGGGGGTGTGCCGGTGAACTGCCATACACCGTCGTAGTATTGCTGCTGGGTCTGGGGACGGGAAGAACTGTTGGGCAGGGAGGCCGAAGAGGGGCCAGATTTTACACCGGAGAGATCATCAATAAAGCCCATATTAGGATCAGGGACAGTATAAAGACCGTTGGTGTCCTGGTCGGCCAGGTCAGAGAAGTGAGAGCCAGGCATGATGGGCCAGCACCATGCAGTCGCGATGGGCTGATTGATTGACCCAGTAGTTGGGGTGACCCCGAAGGAGTCGCCGTGAGAGAACGAGGCCTTTCGGGAAGACGACGACTTTGGCCGGCTGGTATATCGAATGAGCAAGGATTTGAATGGACTGCCAGCTAACTATTGCTGCAGTTTGATTGAATTGGGCCTCTATTCCGGGCGCGACCTATCTGATTGAGTCTCGGCCTAAGAGTGGACTTGTGCCGTGATCGCGACAATTACAGTGAGTGAGTGACTGAGTTAGCTGCCCGAGCTGAGCTGACAGACCCGTGCTGAATCGGATCGACAGGCCTCTACTCCAGCCTGTAACTGAGATGATGGATCGGTCGGTAGAAGCGTCAAAGGGTGAGGGCGTGCTGCAACCAAAGAGAGAATGATGGTTGTCTCGTCTCAATCGTGCAATGATCGAATGATTGATTTGAGGCCAAACGGGTGTTGCCGAAGGGTTGACAGGTAAAATGAGGATAAGGATAAGGATAGTACAGGGGTTCTACAGTCAATACAAGGAAAGAGCAGCGCGGTCTCGCGATTGTGGTTCGACTGGCAAGCGGTGATAGATATTTTGCTGGTGAAAAAGGACAGGCAAATTGAGCAAAGGTTCGGAGACAAGCGATGGATGCAAGGAATTCGGTTTGAGGAGAGGGCGGGAAATCGTACGATGGTAACCGGGTATCAGCCCAGTGACGACCAGTCGAGTCCGGGCTTGGCCAAGCTCGTTCTTTTAAAGAAAATACGGATCCCATTTACTAAACTGCTAGAGGCAGAGAGAGCTAACAAGCGAGTGACGAGTTCCCGCTGGTCCCACTCGAACAAACCAACTTCGCCTATTAATGCTGTTAGTTCTGTAATACAGTGCGTGGAGGCACTTTCCGTCTATTGATTGTGGCGGCCAGTCCACTAACTGAGACACTTTACGTTCCCATAGGAGGGCCGGGGAGGGGGGACTAGGGGGCGACACGGGGGATTTACAGCCTAGACCTTACCACAGAAGACTCGAGTTGTTACCCCTCTCCCACCAGTTTAGCTTTTTGGTGCAATTTTCGTCTCAGATGATGGATCTTTGCACTGTGTATCTGTCACTACCAACTTATCAAATCGACTGGAATGGATGACCCTTGCCTGCCAGCGTATCGAAAGCGAACCTGTCAAGCCGTCTTTCAACAAAGCAATTATCGATATTGACATGAAGTCATGATTCAATACTCGGAAACCCATCAATCAACCCTGCTCACATGTCAAATCAAAAGAAACAAAACCCCGGTACGTATTGTCTGTCACAAATGTCTCGGGTCGGCCACGCGAGTCTTATCCCACACACTCAAATTACCCAGTGTATGTATGTACTCGACGAAAACTTGTACATTCCAGACGGCAATAGACTTCATGTAAGCGACGAGAACCCGACATTTTGGGTGCCGTTGAATATCGGACATATCACAACTGCCAATAGCTGGATCTTGAAGCCTGACTTTGTCTTAAAGTCAGTTCATCTTGTCTCAAATCTACCGTCTTGTGCAACATCGCGTCGGCAAACTGCATTTGTATCAACGGATACCAGCAGAGCTGAACAAGAAAAATCAAAGTGCAATCTGACCCGTCTCAAACTTGTTTCCGTATCCTGCTTAGCTGCAGATATCTCAGCTGCTCTACCGTTAATCAGGCACCGCCACTGCGAACTATTCCCAGGTCGCCCCACCGCCACGAAATGATCCATCACAGCTCTCTTTCAGCTGTCCGATACCCTCAGACCCTTTTGCGGAATTTTCCTCATCGTACTCCGTAAGAGGCTAAATCGGAGGATCCATCTTGAAGATCAAACTCGCGTCAGTCGTTAGTTTCAACGCTTGATGTTGTCTAATTACGACTTTGCATAAAATGGCTTGTTTATTGCCGATTAGCGATACCTCATAACGATAAGGCGTTGTAAAACTAAACATCCCAGAAACATTTACTGTATCATGTATCTGAACTCAATCAATCTAAACCAAATTCGTATTTTGAAGAAATAATTTGATATACAAAAAAAAGGTCTTTAGCAAATAAAGTTGCTCGGTCCTTGCGGCCGTTGATAATAAGTCCCCGCGGGCCCCCATGGGCCAGCTCTAAACTAGACGTAAGGCATTGAGCCAGGAGGATCCATCCAATCTTTCATAAACCGTGATATCTCAAGAAAGCAATGCAATGTAATACCCTATAAATCATTCCACAAAAACTCCAACCGATACCGACCCATCAGTTTCGTTTACCATACATCATCTGAGCTCTGCACCATCTCCAGCGTCGGTGTCTTGGGCACCATACGTCTCATCCTCTTTCGGTCCTCCTTGGTGATGAGTGACGGTGTCACTGGCATGCATGGCGTGAAGGGCTGGTAGGGCGAGTATGGCACTGCACCAGCTGTGTGAGGAGTCATTGCTCCGCTGGGCGATAGCGGTCCCTTCCTCTCAAACACGGTCTGCTTGGTAGTCTGGGCAATGGTGTTGGGCGACGCCAGCGCCGGCTCGTAGGCACGCAAGGGCAGAGAACCGCCTGTGCGGACAGCTGTGGGTGCGTTGGCACGTTGGAAGGTTTGACCAGGCTTGGGTGACGCGGGGAGAGACGGAAGAGATGGGAATCGTGCACCGGGCTTGGGGGACGATGGCAGACCGACCAGCGGCACCTGTGAGTGCTCCGAAGTGGCCGATTCAGGGTCACGCTCCGAGGGTGCGTATGATACCTGTCGGTGGTGACCAGGAGGAGGCAGCTGGTTTCCGATGCGCTCATCGATACTCAAAACACTCTCAGGCGAGATATCCGGGGTTGGGAGGGCCGCATGGGTCTTGGCTGGGACAGTCGGAGATCCGTATGGGACCTGGTTGGTAGGGACCGGAGGCGGAGCGGCTGGGGCATATTGTCGGGGAGGAATCGAGTTCATCTCTTGGTATTCTTGACGGGGGAATTCGCCGGTCTGAGGGGTCATGAGAGGTGATGAGATGCTCATACCCTTCATCGCCTTCTTCTTGGGAGATCGGAGAGCTGAGAGAAACGAAGAGGTCCTTGACTGGGTCTTTTCTTCACGAGAGGCCGAAAGGTTGAGCGTAGCCGGCTTCGTCTTTTCCTTCTTTGATGGCGACGACACCGAAGACTTCAAGGACAGGGCTGACCCAGAGGCTGAAGGGCGTGGTTGGTGGTGAGCAGCGGTAGGAGGAAGAGGAACGTCGTAGACGAGTCCTCGCTTCTTTGCATCCTCATGCTCCAGTACATGCTTGTACATATCTTCAAGCTGTGATTGAGCCATGACTCTGTCTACTTCGACAACGCGAGGGTCCACGAAAGGGTTTGTTCCTGGTGCTCCGATGCTCGAGTTTGGTGATGGGTGAATCCACGGGCTAACGCCTTCTTGCAAATCCGGAAAACCTGGCTTGACGAATGAAGTATCGGTGATGATGTTCAGAGACGTGGGTATTCCCTGAGGAAAGTCGGGGCTGACTATATCTTTGCGCACAACAAAGTCGGCGTCGTCGAGGCCAGCTGCTATATGCTCGCGACGCTTCTTGGATAGAGCAAGCAATGTTATGGCGACCAGCACCAATGATACAGCGTATGCTCCGATTATACCACCGATCTGAGCGGGTAGATATGTTGTGTCTACAGGTCCTCCTGGTATAGGCTTGTCTGTGTCCCGAGCTTCGAGCACCGAGGATAGAAGAGGTCCAGGTTGAGCAGATGCAAGGAGAGGCAAGTGTTGTAGTAGTAGTAGCAGACCGGACAGAAGAAACAAGCGAGCACCGTCTTGAAGCATCATGGGAAACGAGGTCCAAGGCGAGACACTTATTCTTTATGGGAGGAGCCCGAATTGTGCGATGTGACCTCCTGAACACGACGAGACGAAACACTAGAAGAACATCATGCACGGAAGAGGGAACTTGCGGTCTCAACGAGGTATATAGCGGGCTGGGTCATGATCGTCCATCACCATGCGTTAGCCGCTGGACTACCCAGGGCTGGACGATGAGTCGCTGGAGAGAGCAAGCCGGTGGTCTAGCAGCGGTCGAATCGCAGACGCATGAATGAGCAGGCGCCCGAGAATAGCTCGAACCCTTGGTGATGGGCATCAGTGGTTGCAGGCGATATGTGAGGGTCGAGTGTGACGAGGCCATCTACAAGATGTGATTGGTCGGTTAACCGCTGGGCAATATAGTGTGCTAGTGGGTGATTGGTGTTGAGCTACCATCCACCAACCACCGATACCCACAAGCAACAATCTCTGGTTGGTTCTGTGATCCAATATACCGGGATTGAATACTGCAGTTATTTTTCTCACTTTACTTTAAAGAGTTCTCTGTGGTTGTCTTTTCTGGCATTAAAGGGTTCCGAGCGGGGCGGGGGCGATCCCATGCTATCACCACCAAGAGGGGTTGTCTACTAAACTTGACGTTCCTGAATTTCAACGTTGGTCCTGACCAGTGATAGTTGAGAATCGCTGATCTATCACTCAGCTAACGGCAGATACGAATCTGTTAGGGTCACTTTGAGGCCCAATTGTGTGTGTTGCCTGCATCTTCCATCCTGTCGGGCCCTGGACCATGTGGGATATTCCCACTCAGCTATTCATCATGTGACGTACCCAAGTCTTCAAATGAGGTGTTATTCTTTGTGTGACATCAGGTTATTCGGCATCGCTAGATCAATGGCGTTGTTGATCTTATCGAATAGAAAAGCTCGTCACGGCGTTTATTGTGTAAAGTTGCACTACTATCGCACGACTGTAGCTTCATACTATCCTGAGTTGGTTACTTTGGTGATATGGTTGGCGGTTGGTTGCTGGAGACATGACGGTTCCAATGTGAGAACCATGTTTGGTAGTGATACAATGAAAATGTTTGATGCGGTGAGGATTTATTTTTCTTGGTCGGCGTGTAAGTGAGGAACGAAACAACGGCATATCCACAATGGAGACCAACTTTAAAAAATGTTATAGCAAAGGTCCTATGTACAATTTGCGTAGAAACACTCTAGTTAAAGCTTAGAAAAAATGCCGATGTTAATAGAGAGAAGATCTGCAGTGTTGACCCATTGAAACAGTCGTAAGAAACTCTCCTGGTTGTTTCTCCGTCTTGATGATCAATCACTTGCTGTAGTGGGATATCACAGTCGCAATCAACTTTTGGACTTGACTAGCGGTGACTGATGCGTGATACCATATAGTGATAGTGATAAATGATGTACAGTATTAGCGTATTTGTGATGTGATCTGAAGAAACAAAATGTGGTCAGCGTAGCATATCACAAACAACCTTTGTCAAAACGAGTAGTTTATACATGCCTCAACGATATGATCACAACTATTGTTGATCCTGACTTGGCTGGATATCATCACCACCTCTACTAAGCCAAGAGATTGGAATAATTCATCAGCACATAATTAATGTAGAGATTCACTACAAGATAATGTAGGTGGAAATGGAAACCTCAAGAGGCGACCTACCCTACGACGTCTGGTATGTCGAACTCTCACGTGACATCGCGAAAATCCTTGTCGCGTCGCGAGATCCGTTGGCTACTCCATCAACGCGCAAGCCCCTCTACCGAAAGCGACAGAGCGGCAGCCGACGTTCTTTAAACTCCCATTCGAGCAATCTCGCATGGGCCTGCATACTTCGATGATACCTTTCTCTTTGATAGAACGAAAATATCCCGTGGATTCGTCCACGTATCCAACATGTCCTCAACTACACAAGATACGATTCTTCAATCGCTGAACGAGGCGCAACGCCGCGCTGTGACTTCAACCGCATCAACCGTTGCAATCCTCGCCGGTCCTGGAAGTGGGAAAACCCATACCCTAACATCGCGAGTAGTATGGCTTATCCAGAACGTTGGCTACCGTCCTTCCGATGTTGTCGTCGCAACCTTTACCGTCAAAGCCGCCAGGGAGATGAAAGAGCGAATCGGGAAAACACTAGGCGAAGAATGTGAAAAGAAGATTGTGCTTGGAACATTTCACTCGATCGCTCGAAGATATCTGTCAATATACGGGAACCGAATCGGATTGGACTCCAAATTCGGCATCGCAGACGATGGAGACTCCAGAGCAATTATCCAGAGAATCTGCAAAAGGCTGGAACTTAATATCGAACCATACCACGCCAAATCATGGATCAGCAAAGAGAAGGCGAAAGGTCCAAATGCCATGGCGCCACCTCCAACACAGAAAGGCAGAAAAGAGAACCCAGCATTGAGGACATGCTTCCAGGAATACCAGGCTCAGCTCAAAAGATCGAATCTGCTGGACTACGATGATCTCCTGGTCAAATGCGTCGAATTGCTCCGAGACCACCCGGCCTGCGTATCCAACGTCCAGACTGTCCTTATTGACGAGTATCAAGATACCAATGGCATTCAATACGAACTAATGAAACTCTTTGCCCAAGCAAAACAACGAATAACGATCGTTGGCGACCCCGATCAGAGTATCTATGGCTGGCGATCAGCCGAAGTAAAAAACCTCTTCCGTTTACTGCGAGAATACCCCAACACAGATGAAATATCACTGGAAGAAAATTATCGTTCTTCACAGTCCATCCTTGATGTATCACTTACTGTCATTCAGCAAGACAAGAAGCGATACAAGAAAGTTCTGCTGCCGGTCCACACTAAGGGAGCGCGACCGGTACTCAGGACATTGAAAAGCTCGTCTGCTGAAGGCGAATGGATTGTTTCAGAGATCAAGCGAGTGGTCATGATGTTTGGAGACATGCTCAAGTTTGAGGATGTCGCAATCCTCTTGAGATCTGCTGCCCTTTCCCGACACATCGAATCAGCCCTAGGAAAAGCTGGTGTTGCATACCGAATGATCGGAGGACACAAATTCTACGAACGGAAGGAGATTAAAGTGTTGATAGACTATCTCCGGGTAGTCAGCCAGCCTGACAACAATGATGCGCTTGCCAGGATCATTAATGTACCTCGACGAGGTATCGGAGAGGCAACGGTCAAGTCACTTATCGAAGAAGCAGAGCAGTCCGACATGAGTCTCTGGACCTTGATTCTGAAACACTGCAGAGGCAATCGGAAAGCCAAAGCTAACATCAGACCTAAAATGGAGCAAAAACTCAATACGGAACTCATCCGTACCATTACGAGTCTACAAAAAGAAGCCAGTCAAATCAGCCAGAGTAGCCCTGTTACGCTGGTTAACTTGATCGAACAATTGTTGACCCACCTCGATTTCAAGAAGTATTTGGAGGAAGAATATACAGAAGAGCACGAACAACGATGGGCCAACGTCCAGGAATTCATCAATTTAGTTAGCGATTTCATGAAAGACTTTGGTGCACCAGACGAAGACGCACTTCCGGAAATTGACAACTTGGATCAGGTTAAGGACGACGACATGCTGGGCCGTTTTCTGGCCAACGTGTCGCTGGCGTCGGATGCGCAGAACAAGGGCAACACAACAGAACAGAAATCTCTGGTCACAATCTCGACAATTCACGCCGCGAAGGGGCTAGAATGGCCAGTCGTCTTTGTACCATCTGTTTACACAGGATCAATCCCTCACTCAAGATCCGAAGACACAGACGAGGAACGACGCCTTTTGTACGTGGCAATGACACGAGCGCAAGCACTGCTGTATCTAAGCTGTCCCCTCTACGGCACCCAGGGAATGAGCAGCAAAGTCGAGCTTTCGCCGTTTGTGGCACCATTTGCGTCCAAGGAGTTTGCCAAAAAAGGTCCATCATTCGATCGAGCAGTTGTAGAAGGTGTTGCGAAAATTCTTGGCCGAGACGCTCCATCTGAGAAGACAGTTTTTGGAAAGCTCCCACCGATGTTCTCGGTCGAAGACGATAAGTTCCCAACCGATCCTATCGACCCCAAGAATGTCGAAAGGTATGATGAAGAATCCGGCCCACAGCATCCTCGCGCACCGAAGCGGCAGCGTGTCTCAAACCCTACCACTTCCTATAATGAATCAGATGAGCTTCCCTGGCAGAGAGAATATGCTACAACAATGGAGCAGTCATCTGATTTCACAGTCGCTGCCTTGCCAGGTTTCACAACCGCTGGGGCCCACAGAGTCGCGCTTGATGCCGCAGCAGCAGCTGCACCGCAACCGACAAGTTCAAAACCAGGCACAAAGAAGGGATCAACCAAACGAGGTGTTGGGCAGAAAAGTATGCTTGGATGGCTCAATCAAGGACCAAACGCCCCTAAACCTCCACCTGAGCCGCAACCACAACCGCAGAGTAGGTCTCTTGCGCAGGCTCGGTATCAATCCGCTTTGTCGCGACAGAATAGCAGGTTACCCTCCCTACCTGAGCCGAAAAAGCCATTGATTGACCCCGAATTGGCGGAACACAAATTACCATCTGCACGACCTCTAGCGAAACCTAATGTACCCAAGATTAATGACGGCGGTCCCCAGAAAGCCTATTCGTGCTTCTCTAGTTCACCTCCACGATCTCCACCGAAAAGAGAACCCGAAGAAGCTGAGCAAGAAGTCCTGCCTAATAAGCCTGCTTCAACTCTTCATGCGACAACGTTTATGTCGGTCAGGCCGAATGGTGGTGTCAGACGGCCAGTTGGGCTAGGACCGGCACCAACGATGGACCGATTGAGAAAACCGTTCAAACCGCTGACGATGAATCGACCGCAACGGCCGAGCGGTTGATGAAGTCATGCGTAATGCTGGAGTAATGCTGATTATGTTTAAAAGCGAGGCGTTGGTGGATCGTTAGGCTTAACGGTTAAGCATAACGTTGTAAGGGTCATGTTGCTCATACATATATAGACTGTTTACAGTTCGATTGGAAGTGGAAGAAACACAAGCACCAACAAACAATCATCAATTGAATCTACAATCATCTTTTACCACAAAAAACAATTCACATTTCAACAACTTTAATATTCAGTTCCCTCAACTACAAACAACATGTTGTCCACCATCACCACCCGCTTCTCCACCTCAGCTCTACGGGGCGCTAGCAGGTACATCTCAACTACCGCGCCGAAGCGAAACACTGTTATAAGCAACAACACTTCTTCGCTCATGAGCAAGTGGAACAACCTGTCTACTCAGAACAAACGATACGCCAAGGCAGGCATCTCAGTTATTGCAGCCACTGATGTTTACGTCCACTACACCTACTGGCCTTATATCCGAAGCTTTTTCAGTGGTGCTGAGAAGGATGGAAAGAACTAGGGAGTTATTGATTTACACACATGTATCATTCAACGAACGGGATTCTTATAAAGAGACCCGGTTCGGCATTGAAGCTACAACGACAACTTGTGAACAAATGCAGATATTACGAGATTGTCTACTTTAATATTAAGGCCTATTCTTTAAGAGCCTAGTGTACTGTGCTAGTGGCCAAGTGACATAACTCCTCCACCGTTTTCTAGTGACCCGAAGATAGCCAGGCTAGCCAGGAACCAGTTTGAGAATTGATGAGGCAATCAAAGGCGTTCTGAGGCGTCAGGGATAGCTAGTTTTTACCGCTTAGTCGAAGGCTGAAAATACAAACCGTTCAACGGGTATGATTGGATCTTCAAGGCTTATCTCACCGTCAACGACAACGATATATCCACAAACATCAATGAACGAGGGGCTTAACCACATTGCTTTTGATTTGATCTACAACCTCTCTTTACGACTCGCAAGTGAAACATTGCCGGTGGCCAAGCAGAGGCTTGACTTAAAGACATACACATGACCATGTCACCCCGCAAACTGACTCGAGCTGGCCTTGGAAGGCTTGGATTAGCACCGTCAGTGTCTGAGGGTAAAAACACAGACACTTTTGATGAACAACATAATACTCAATAAGGAATGCGAATCGTCTTGGCTTGAATCCCGATGGAGAAGCACGTGGAGTCTCCAGAGAAGGGCTGATGACGATCTCATAACGACAGGTACTTTTTTCTTGTGTGCTGTCCTTTTTTTTCTTTTTCCTAGCGATCAGATACTGCATGCCCAAAATCTACATAGTACCAACAACCAGTCCTCCGGGTAAAAGGAAGAAGAAAGAAAAAGCAAAGTACTCGGTGCACGAAACGTCAGGAAGTTGATGTGATACGCGGAGCAAGGACCCCTGTCAAATGAACTTTATACCATGCTAGACTTGCAGACTAAGCCCATCACCCCCTTGTCTTTTTTCCTGTGACGCAAAAAGTCGGGTCTCCGCTAGAAGGGGTTCGAGAGTACAATAGTAGGGAAAATGCCAAGTTATTCCCGAATCATGTTGCATGGGGAAAGGATCTCTGAGCGGGCTTGACGCGGCAAAAAAAAGAAGAATAATAATTTAGTTCAAGCAGGGGTTTGATGTAACTAGAGGAAGATGGTAATTAGACAGTACGTTAGCTAGTTGAGCTGAGACTCTAACGCAACGTCAACTTCTACTACTGTACATACTAGACAAGTCTAATGACTGTTGGAACTAGACTACGGCTAGGGTAACGCCTTGTCAACTAACTTGACGGGGCGTTACGCTTGACTAATACCTAATGACTACCGAGACAAGTCCGCTGACATCCAATTAATCCAAGACCAACTGCAGCGGCAGAGGATTTGTAGTATGCAGGTTTACGCAGGTGTTGTGGAACTTCCAAATAACGATTAGCAACCATTTCTCAGCCTTCAAAACTAGCTGTAAATTAGATTTGTGAGAATAGTAAAGGAAAAAGTAAACAGGGTAATGAATGGACTGTTCTGATGTGATACAGCATGAATTGCCATGCTGAAGTAGTATTTTGTATTACATTAATTCTTTATTTCCCCTAGTATATCCCATTTTCCCAAACTCCATAACCCAATTGACCATGTTAAACGTCCAAAGTCGACTTTACAGGTGTAACTTCGTATGTTCGAGTAACCATGATACCATCACGAGTGTCGCTACGTCCGCTCATCGTGCTTCCAGCTTGAACCTCGCCCTTGTTACTGTAACCCATAAAATCGGACTTGCCGACGATGTGCTCCTCGCTCGAGTTGTCGTCCAGTTGTGTCATGTACTTTGACTTGTTGGGTCGGTTGGAAGACATGGCGCCTGAGATGCCAGAGCCTCCGATGGTTGCCAGAGCGTGGCCGTGCCCGTGGATGTAGCTGCTGCCTCCCTTGTCGCGACTGCTACCCTTGCTAGAGACGAGCCACTTGGAGGCGGAGAAGAGGGGCTTGATTGCGGCGGCGTTGACGGCGATGATGGCGACAAAGGTTTCTCGGATGGCCCAGATGGTCGATGTGTTGATACCCTGAATATCCCTACGAGTTGTCAGAAAGATGAAAAGAGGATCGGGGATTGAGGTGCTTACTTTAGAGAAAAGACGCAGCGAAGAATTGTTGCGACAATAATAAAAATACCAGAACAAAGGAGAACTCCGATCAACATCTTTCGCTTGATGCTGAGCTTGACTGCCCACAATAGAGGGACGGGAATAGAAACGATAAAGACATCGGTTCTAATGTTGGTTAGCAACCTTAGAGGTAGAGACAGAGCAGTAGTTGATAACTTACACAACATTGAACACGACCAGGGTAAGGTAATTGGCAACGGCGAGTGTGCAGGATTCTGTTACGTTATTAGTTGGACTGAAGGATTCCAACAGACAGGGAAGAACTTACCACCTGGGTTGGGATAAACCTGCCAATTCTTATGAACAGGAGTGCAATGGCCCCAAATCGCAGCAATAACACTGAGATAAGCGATGACGGTACCGATTTGTGTCCAGATGACAAACTTTCTCTGCCAAAGGCCAAACCTAGACACGATTCCTGTTAGTAAATTCTAAGAAGAGAAGGAAAGAATTGTGCGTACGTCATGCGGCTGTATAGACAAAGCATGACTCCCTTTAAGCAAAAGATGAGAGTAACATAAAAGTTCCATCCTGCCAGAAGACATTTTGAGCCGAATTCTCGCTTGGCCATTTCTGCAGCTGTCATGTTGGCACCCATCTCGTCAGTTACGTCGATGTTGGTTCCAGATTGACCGATGAGTTCTAGCATGACCAATTCAGCCTGCCAAGGTTAGTTGTGTGAGTTTGACATTGGAGGCAACAGTGATGAGGTAGGACATACCGTCCAAAAGAATAACGAAGCAACAGCAAAGTAGTCATCTCCTTGCCATCCTTTGAAACCAACGGTTCTCCATCTTGCAAAGTAACGAAGAAAAAGGACCAGAGTACCAAGACCGTATTCTATCCAAGCTTCTGTCTGAAAGGGAGAGGCTGTCATGTTGGTGAGGACTGACGAGGTTGAAAGTGCAGATGCAGATGTGGATAAGACAAGAGGTTGAGTTCTGTCAATATAAGTAATACGGCAGATGCAAGCCACGTTTATGTGATTCGGGAATTATAGTGCTGGGCAGTTTATGGGAATAGCAGGGACAGCCATGTTATGAACTACTTTACTCTGTACATAGTACCTGGACTAACTAGCTAGTGAATCCTGATGATGCCAGTAGTTTGACATCCTGGAGGATTTTCTCACGGCCCCTTTTCTCCGAGTTTCAAGGCGGCATTGACCATTTCGTGGTCTTGCCTCGCCCTGCCTTGTCCTGTAGATTGACCTCATCTGACAGAGTCCCTGCTTGCGTAAACTCAAACTCGCCCCTCATCTTCCCCTTTGCCGCCGTGCCGCTGGATACCTTGTCTGGTGGACCCCAAGAGGTTTGGTATCGCCGAGGGCATGAGTCAGTTGATCGTGATTGGTGCATATGGCATGGATGGAGGAGTTGTATACACGTTCCTGCTTCTATATACGGGAGTTGTTACTCGCTTGTTACACGGCACTTGTTGCGTTGCAGGCTTTGTCTCTTCTGACTCTCTCTTGATCCTTGAACCTTGGCAATACTCTCTGAACAAATCGAATCATTTCTCCCTCAACTCCACAGCTGTTGGAGTTGTTCGCTTCCAAGTCCTTCCTTTTTGACAGAAACCTGGTCGATACATGCATGCATTGCATATGCAGATCCACACTGTTGGTTTGTCCCTTGTAAAAAGAAAAGAAAAAGAGGAGAAGGATTATAGCACTTTTATTTATACGTAATGCCTCTAGTTATGCTGCTCAAACTGAGCTGTCACTGCAATTGATACAACTTAGTCAAGACCCTGACCAAAGATCAACAATGTCTGCGGAGATAGCTGAACTAGGGGAAGCGTTCCAGGTTAGTGTCCGTACAGATCCATACATAAGGCAGGTCAAGGATGAGAAGGAATGGTTGGGTTGGGTTGGGTTGATGCCAAGAAAGGATCCGGATCCGCACTTACAGGATAATTTCAGGACGTGCTTCTGTAGCTTGATCCACTGATGCGAGTCTTTATTAGCTAGTTGTGGAAATATCTGGAGAAATTGGAGCTAAAACTCAGCCTTTGAACTTTAATAAACCTATGAGATTGTGAGGATCTTCAATGCTAAGTTCCGTGTTGGTATAGTATAAAGCACGTACCTCCAACCATGTCAGCAATTCTTATTATTCTTTCTCTCCTTCCATTATCAAAAGCCGAGACATGATGCACATCAAGATGCATGCATCTTCAAGGAGTTCAAAGCACATATACCCTGTAGCCAAGCCATTCGGTTATGCGTGAAAATAGGGGATTGAAAGGCCCCGGCAGAACTTGAATGGTTTTATGCTTCTTTTGTCCCGCAATGTAACGTTGTTGATCACCAAAACGACTATACCCAGGGGGCCCTCCCCGATTGGCCAACTTGGTAGAAACGTCGAGGGTATCTGGGGTTAAATACATACACTCAGTAGTTAAGTGGTAAATTGGCCTTTTAATACCATAAACCATTGCCTTATTTAGCTTACTTAGCAAGCACACTGCTGACAAGAATTCCGTTCTCGGCATTCCGATTCCGATAAATTGAGGCTTCTTTCAGGGTCCTTATCAGGAATTGGGAAACCGACCGGGTTCAAGAACACAAGAACGACGTCTTCATCGGGTTTGGTATGATGGATCTCTCATGCAATGAGTCCCTTTGCTTTCCACCTACCCCATGAAACCTCCCAATAACAAGCCGAGACAAAGGCAAGACAGGACAGGGACAAGGCACTGAGTGGCACCACTTTGATTCCTCTTGATGGGGTAGTCTAGTTGGTCTGTGGTGGAACTGCCCCAGGTTTCACTATTATAAGAGAATCATAGACGCCGTCCAACGTGGCTTGCACTTGTCTATTTCCTATTCCCATATATCTCCTCTTCTTCGTAATATAAGCCCTCATATCTTATCAAACTATACTATACTATACACGCAAAAAGGCAACATGGCTGTCCCGGAAACAACATATGACTTTATCGTCTGCGGGTAAGCTTGGCCCATATCACTGCCGTGTGTGACCAACAGTTTGCTGACTCGTTCTATCACAGTGGCGGTACATCCGGATGTGTTATTGCTGCACGTCTTGCTGAAGATCCCAATGTCAAAGTCCTCGTCATCGAGGCCGGCCAACACAATGAACATCTTGAGAACGTCCACATGGTTGGAGGGTAAGTATCTGATCACATCTGATCACCTGTTTTTGACCCAATATGAGGATGTAAATGACTGATTCTTTGACAGATGGTCTCAGAACTTTGACAAGGAGACTGATTGGAATGTCGTCTCTACACAAGGCTCTGGTGTCAACAACCGTCAAGTGAAGCTCAGTCGAGGCAAGTTCCTTGGCGGCTCTTCAGGATGCAATGGTACCTTGATGGTCAAGGGAATGGTAAGTTTGAGATTATTTCCTCAGCGTAATCATGACTAATGTTGTGTAGAAACAAGATTATGATGACTGGAACCTCCCTGGCTGGAGCGGCGATGACATGTTCAAGTATATGCTCAAGGTATGTACATTCCGAACTTGTATACTTTCGTGAATACTAATATGATGTACAGGCTGAGCACTTTCACACAAAAGACTGGTTCAAGGAGACCAAGGGATCTCACGGTTATGAAGGCCATGTTCACACCGAACCTCATGACTTGGCTCCCATCTCCAACATGATCGCAGATTCCATGGTATCAAAGGGTCTTCCCCTGGATCACGACATGTTTGCCACTGGCGAAAACCCCCACGGATGCGGTCACTCAGTCAGAACAGTCCACCAAGGTCTCCGTACTACAAGTGCAGACTTTATCACCAAGCAAAAGCCCAGAGACAACCTCCACCTCATGGTCGAGACTCATGTTGAAAAGGTGCTTATTGAGAAGGATGCCCAGGGTGAGCTCAAGGCTACCGGTGTCCGAGCTGCCAAGCCTGATGGTACTTTCGTTGAGTTCAAGGCTTCCAAGGAAGTTATCGTCAGTGGAGGAGCTTACTGCTCGCCCAACATCCTTAACCGATCAGGCATTGGTGCCAAGGATGAGCTCGAGAAGCACGGTATTACTACCCTTGTTGACCTCCCAGGTGTCGGAAAGAACCTCCAGGATCATCTGATCGTCTTTATGTTCTACGAGACGGAAAAGGAGGGCCTCACAACTGACTCCCTACTTTACCACGGTGACGCTCTGTCAAAGGCCCTCACCCAATGGAAGGAGGAGAAGAAGGGTCCCATGACTGTGTTCCCATTTGGTATCTTCGCTTACGCCCGAATCGACGAGCGTCTCAAGGACTCTGAGATCTGGAACTCTGCTCCCCGAAAGGAAGGCCGTGATCCTATGGGCCTGACTCCCAAGCAGCCCCAGATCGAGTTCTTCACTACTGAATGCTACGGTGGCCCTAAACAGTACGACCAATTCCCTATCAACGGAAAGCATGCATTCAGCATGATTGCTGAGCTCTTTGCTCCCAAGTCTCGCGGTACCGTGACCCTCCGCAACACCGAAGCGACAGCTATCCCCGTGGTGGACTGCAACTACCTCTCAGACCCTCTGGATCTCGAAGTCCTCGCCGAGGCGTGCGCATTCGGTAATGAGATCATCGTCGAGGGTGCTGGTACAAAGGACATTGTCAAGGGCTCGTGGCCTGCTGACCTGGTGCACCACAAGCACAAGACGCGCGAGGACTGGAAGGAGTACGTCAAGGACAACGCCACTACGTGCTACCACGCCAGCGGAACTTGCGCTGCTGGAAAGAAGGGCGACCCCAAGGCTGTCGTTGACGAGAAGCTTCAAGTTCACGGTGTTAAGGGGTTGAGAGTTGCTGATTGCTCCATCATGCCTACTATCAACAACGGACACACCCAGATGCCTGCTTATGGAATTGGTGAGAAGGCAGCCGATATGATTAAGGAGGCGTGGGCTTAGATGAGCGCTGAGTCTACAGAGATAGTGATACATACCCCAATTAGTTGAATGATAATTAATGAGTTGCTTTTGATACTTGTTGTCCCTGTTGGTTCTCCCTATTGGTTCAGATGGATCTTTCATTTCTCTAGGATGTCAAAATACCAGTTTCCCGGTAGCCCGGATTTGACAGTGAGACACTGCAGACGTTTTTTTGTATTCTTCCCCTGTGTCTTGTCTCGGAACCGTCGGGTTACTTGTCATATTCATTTCTACAAGCATGTGAATCCTGTCCCTCGGGTGAAGCTCGTACCCTGGTCCAATGTCAAGTTCAAGGTCCACATGCAGATCCGTTTCTGTACGTGTCCCGAATCGGCTTGTCTTCATTCCCTGCCCTGGTCTAGAAGAAATTGAGATTTTTCTTGAGACCGCCACAAAAAAAGTTCAAGTAGAAACGTTGCAGGCTTTTGCCGGGTTTGCTGAATGTCGGAAAGGAAAAATCGGCTCTACAGCTTGTCGATCTTTCAGGAGACTATTCCCTGAAAAAAAAGCAAGGTGATTAACTGGACTAGGTTGTCTTGGTGATCGGCAATTGGGGCTATCTAGACCCTGACCAGGATACTGTAGTCGGGACTCATCTTGGACCCGAGGCCCAGGTTTTGATCGATCAAGCTCAAACTTAATTGATGAAATGATGCGAACAAATGTTGATCAGAGCTTCTTCTCTTGTCCCTGTCCTTGCTCTTGAGCCCTGTCATGACGGTAAGTTGAGTCGGTGTTTTGATATGAGTGCTGATCCATTGAAACGAAATTGACATCTACAGACTACATTTGGTTGGGTTTTCTTTTGACGCCTCAACATTGGGAACAGTTCACTTATGACTGAATCCAGGAGAAACTTATTAACACAGTCTCTTTGTATGCATATTATGGTTGTCAAAGTGTCTGGAGTTCCGGGTAGTCTATGGCACCGGCACTTGGTTAGAGTTCCGTTAACTAGCTCTGCGTTAGCTGTTAAAATCAAGACCTTGGTGAGCTCGCTAGTAAAGTCTTTGACTTATCAAATCCTTAAAGATTGGACCAAGGCCGAAAGCCGACACAAAGCTCTGAACAGAACAAATCTTGGTTGGTCAAGAATTGCTCAAGATTACAGTATAGACTGTTGTTCTAGTTCTGAAGAGAATCCATCCCGCATTCTGGTATTGGTATATAGTGCTCAAAGACCGTATAGTACAAAAGAAATAAGTTATTGCTCAGTGGTATCTTGAATTCCAAAGACTGTTGTCCAACCTCCTCCATTACCATTCCTCTAAACTTCCAACATTTCGTGTCATGTCATGTCATGATCAACTTTCATACTGCACCGTCACAGTTTTAGTCTGTATGATAGCTGGTTTGATCGTTCCACCAACAATGCCCTTCTCCGAATCCGAGTCCATCCATCCAGCGGCTTGTGTATCATCTGTGTTCCCTACGCTTGTCCTCGTCTCATGTCCCACACCCTTCATAGGTTCCATAACAAAGTCTTCAGCAGGTGAATCACGTCCTTCATCGAATTGCGAATAGTTTGTTCGTTTGCGTCGTCCTTGAGATGAAGAAGCAAGCTTAGAGCCTGGCGTGTCTGATTTGCCGTATTTCGAAGATCGACCTGTTTTGCTGCCGTAGCGAGACTCGCCGATAAGTTTAGGAGCGACGTGCTTGAAGAATTTGCGGAGTGTTGGCATCGTAGCGCACATGATGATGAGGTTTGACTCGACGATACTACAAGTTACTTTATTAGATCATGATCCTGGGATGAACGAGGAGTACTTACATCCATATACTCGGGTATGCAATTTCCCAAGACAAGTCCATACTCTTCAACATTCCTGGCAGAAGTGATATCCTTACAATGGACGTGATAACAGTCAAAGAACCGATTGTAAATATTCCCATCAGTCCAATCTTTTGTTTGAAAGGCAGCTGGAGTTTGAACACCATAGGGAGCGGGAGCACAAAAAGGATGACGTCGCTGGCGATATTGACGGCTGCTGTAGCGAAGTACAAGACTGGCTGGTTGACGCAACTACCTCCTGTGACAGTGATGTCCCAGTTCTTGTTGATAGGATGGCAAGCAAACATGACGGCGAAGAATAGACCGATGGTATATCCGCTGATGAAGAACATGGAAGAGTAAACGGCAATCTTGAACCATTTCTGAGGAGACAGGCGGAGGTAGAAGATCAGGAGGGCGATTTTGGCGAGGGATCCGCAGAGTACATATATAATGGCAGCTACGTAGACGTCCTATTCGACAAGGAGTTAGTTTTTTTTTGTCATCTAAGCAAGTAAGTCGACTCGAGAGTTTACCCTGAGGTATCTGTTAAATGTTGTAATGGGTATTTCCCAAGCATGAACACCTCCAGCCCCTGAAGCAAACATGTCTAATAAGTGATTAGTATACGAGATCTGAAAGGGGACTCAACAAGACTTACCAAGACATAAAGCTACTGTAGCGACAGCGAGCATCTGTAAGTGAAGTGGTTAGCATCTATCAAACACAGCCAGATCATCTAAACAAAAGGTACAAGCCATTGACGCTGCTTAGATAGTGGCATAGTGACCGAAATTGAATGCACGTACGTATGAGAATATGAGTAACCCTATGCAAATCGTCAGCACTCTATCCTGTCAATATCGATCGATCACATCAACAACATCTGAGAAACCCTTGCAAAGATGGTTTGTTTCACCCATAAACCGACAGAGTAGAAAAAGGAGAAGAAACGACTCACAATCGTCAAACTGCAACCCTCCCGTGAGGAAGATCTTGACATACATCCTCTGCATGAAGAAGAGGAAACTGATGGCCAACCCAAATGCAGCTACGAGATAAGCATCTGGTACGCCCTGTCTTACTGGATTGTCAAAGTCCACCACGTAGCCATCCGGCGGCGGGAAGAGCACCATGACCCCATCTATCGTTGTCATAGTTTCGAGTTTCTTCACTGGTAAAGGAGTGTGTTGTCGAGGTAGATTTCATGTGTAGAAAGAGAAGGAAGAAGAGGAGAGAGAGAGGGGATGAAGGCTCCTTCAAATGTAACCCGAAGAGAATGCGGCTCGAAACAGTTCTACATCAAGAGACATGCAAGGGGTAACTATATACTGACATCTCCTTTGACATTTACGATATGATACGATACACTACTACTACCACTACTACCAATAGGCTAAACAAGTTTCTTACAAAGATTCCCGTTTAATGATCTGGTACAAACAGGGGAGTTTACTCAAAACCAACGCTCAACTCGCCCCAAAGAAGACGCCATTCCGCACTTTTGGGCTTGGCCTTTGAATGAGGTCAAGCCTTGGGAATGGACCGCCGATCCGGGCAGGTGGTATGGATTCCTAACAGTCCGAGCCACAACACGGGTAAGAGTGACAGGACGATTCATCAAGGCACTCATGTCTTTACCTTCTTGCCACCAGGTGTGAATAGGCCTGTATACTAAGTCTTGAAGCAGTAAGAATACGGTCCACAGAAAGACCAAAAGGATCTTCCAGAGTAACCGAAGTGCCAAGAGAGCTCGCTCGGCTAGGAACCGATGTTTAGCTTATCGTGTCAGAGCATCCGGTACGAGAGATGAATGGGTTTATATATTCTTTGTTAAGAACCAGGTATGGTACTCCTATTGAAAAGCCGTTTATGCGTCGCAGAAGGGGAAACTCGTGCAGTGTAGCATTCGTATCAGTGAAGCGATGGCTGCTTCTTATCTTGATTTGATCGAACAATAGTTCATGTATGCCAGTTACGCATGCAGGAGAGGGACAAGGATTCGTGTTTGACCTGCAAATTGAGTCTTGATCCAAGAGCTATACCCATCAAGTCAGGTAATTGGTTCTTGACGGTTCCTGACGGATACGTCACTCTTTCACTGTATTCAATGACACATAGGATTCCCTATTGCCCGTTAAGTTCAGGTCAAGCGAGCTATGCGGTATAACCGAGGGTAACCCTGCCCTGTCCATCAGTTTCTTGTGTACCATCAGAGTGATAGTTGCGACAGGGCATGTTCTTGAAGCCATGTTGCTATTCTGTTATCTGTACCTGCATCCATGACTGTTACATGGTTCTACCTGTCTTTCTAGTCTACCCTCATTCTACTGCCCGCCTCGTTTATCTTGGAGTGATCCAGTAATTAAGAAGTTTCGTCTTGTTTTGTCAAAGCGCCTGTCAAACTTGCGGAATTAAAGGAAGATTTTCACGGAACGAATGGCGACAACGCGGAGTTTTTGATGGAGATGGAGATCATTCAAACACTACTAGTAAGGATGTATAGTGGTTGATCAAGACTCTGTGGACCATCTTTTCTTTCGGTCCTCGGATCACGCCAAGATGGGGACTAGGAACAATAACTGATGCATGACTGATTGAACTAAAATGGTCTATTGGCTATATAAAAGAGTCACAATAAGAGTTACAGTTCTTCAAGGAAATAACGTTCCATCAAGGGATTGCTCATATTATGCACCGTACTCGTACATCGTTTATAGATCCCTATCAACGGCATTTGCATCCCTGCAATTTAAACTATACATCCCCCAAGTTACGGATATATACTCCACAGATGCGGTGCAGGTTCAGGTACAAGGGTACTTGGGCATGCTCTGGTTGCACTACCGCAACGCAATAATGCACAAAGACAACCGAAACGACCCTTGGCAAGTCTTGGTCTCTATGCGTTGCTCCCAGAGAAGAAGCTGCAAGCCAATCTTAGTTTCAACCTATCTACTACCCAACGGATACCTGGACTACCGGTATTCGTCTGTACTTAAAATAAGCATATAGCATTTAGACTACTTCCTATTCTGTCATCGTTCTCCGAGGTTAACGTGCTATACACGGAGTTTCCGGTGGTGATGGGCTGAGTCTCCAATGCTCCCATCTACAGGTAACACAGTCAGGATTAGGAATAGCTTCGTTGTCTCTTTCTCTAGTATCCCCTTTACCTCTAGTTAGCTGTATTGCAAGGGATCGACAATATTCGCAGTGGTGATCTATTAAATAAGAGACCATCCTCCTCTCTCCATATCCTGTAGATCCCTGCCCTTTACTCGTCTCTCTTTAATCATATTCCTTTGATACTAACATCGAGGGTATCCTTTCATTCTTTCAACTTAGTACTGTCGCTCCGGGATCTGCATATCACAACGTTGCAATAATGAAACTTCAACATCTCGCTACCCGAGCCTTGAACGCCGGTGCTGGCGTCAAGATGCTCCAGTCAAGTCCTGAACAATGCGTAAGTTCCATGACCCTCCCGATCGAAACACTTTCCGTCGATCAATACGCTTTGGCGTACAATTGACGTTGATTATTTACACGCTTCCCACGCCTCTTGCGTCAATCTATCACCCCGCATCTATAACACTATCACCAACAACTCCATACTCTTTAGACATCATGACTAACACCAAGTCTAAGTGCGCTGCCTTGTTGGAGGAAGCTGGTCTGGGAGACAAGGTCGTCACCAAAGGCCAAACTCTCTGGAGTAACCGCATAGATTCTTACTGGTCCGTCAGTGCCGCCTTGGAGCCTGATTGCATGGTTTTGCCTACAACTGCCGAAGATGTCTCCAAGATCATGAAGGTCATTACAAAGAACCAGTGCAAGTTTGGTATCCGTGGTGGCGGTCATGGTAACTTTGCACTGTCCAACTCGGTTGATGAGGGCATCACTGTTGACTTTGGTAAGACGAGACCAACATCACTTAGGCTTTGGCACATACTAATTGAACCAAGGTTACATCAATGGTACGACGTATGATGAGGAGAAGAACATCGTATCTGTTGGACCTGGTGGTCACTGGCAAGATGTCTATGATACTCTCATTCCCTATGGTCTTGCTGTTGCTGGGTACGTTATATAACTTTGGTTTTGTGTGATCTGCTAACTTGTTTGTAATAGTGGCCGTGCTGGAACAGTTGGTGTCGGTGGCTTTGTCACTGGCGGAGGAAACTCATTCTACTCTGCATCTCATGTAAGTCATTAGTGACATATCTAAACTCGATTCACTCAAGCTGACCAACTATAGGGAATGACATGCGATACAGTGGCTGGTTGGCAAGTGGTTCTTGCTAACGGTGAAATTGTCGAGGCCAACGCCAACGAGAATGCCGATCTTTGGCAGGTATGTTAACTCTCAACTCTTAACCTATAGTTCCTACTGACTCTCCAAAGGCAATGAAGGGTGGTTCAGGTAACTTAGGCCTTATCACTCGTATCGACCTGTATCCTATTGAATTTGCCGAGCGTACAAAACCCGTCATCTGGGGCGGCAACCTATTGTACAAGCCCGAGTCAGGTCCTGCTGTGATCGACGCCCTCATTGATTTTACCGCCAATGTTCCCAAAGACGAGAACTCGAGTAGCATCGTCTACTGGGCCTATCTCCCTGCCATCGCCGGCGGCACCATCCTCAATGCCGCTATCGAGAACACTAAGGGCTTGGTCAAGCCTCCTGCCTTTGACGCCTACTACTCTGTCCCTGATATCCAGGCTGACACCACTGTCTCCGAGAGACTGAGCGTAGTTACCAAAGAACTTGGATCTGGACAACCCCCTCACTTCAGAAACATCTGGTTCACCAGCTCCTTCAAGCCTAACACTGAGCTACTCCTGTACGTCGTCGACAAGTACAACAAACTCAACCAGGACCTTGAAGCTCTCATGCCTAGCAGCGAGTCCGGGCTCAACACGCTGTGCATGTTCCAGCCCATTACCAAGGCCATCGCCGACAAGGGTGTAGCCAACGGCGGTAATGTCATGGGTCTGGATTTCTATACCGCTGAGGGAGATGGTATCATGTTCCTCCTTACCTGGGCTGCCAAGGGTGACAAGACCGAGGAGGACGCCATGCCTCTGATCCAAGCGTACATTGAAGACATCGAGACTAAAGCAAAGGAGATGGACGCTTTCTGGGAGTGGAAGTTTATCAACTACGCTCACCTTACCCAGGATCCTTTGGCTACTGTTGGTGAGGTGGCTCTTGCTAAGCTTCGTGCTGCTAGCAAGAAATACGATCCCGAGGGAGTCTTCCAAAAGCTGCGAGCTTCTGGTGTTAAGATTCCTTTTTGAATAAAATGACATCACGATTCACTTCGTACAAGCATAGAATTTAGGATAGAATAGACCATTTAATGAAATAAATGCAAAGCTACTTGATTTGATACAATGATGGAAAAGTGCAGACTTTCGTCTAAGCCCTGGTGAGAACTTCAGATGTGACTGCCTTATTAGCCATCTTCATCTCCTTCTGAACCTCTCGTGCTCGTTGGACACCAAAACCGTGCTGGAAGATGTCTCTGATATCTTCCAATGTCATTCCCTTCACCTCGGGATAGCAGAAGTAGATGCAAATCCAACCGAGAAAGCATATGGCAGCGTAGAACCCAAAGGCACCTGAAGGGGTAGTGTTCTCCATCTGAGTGAGAAAAGTAGAGGCAACGATGATGTTGGAACCCCAGCATGTCATGGTGAGCATCATGGTTCCCATGGCACGAACCTCCATTGGGAAGAACTCGCTTGAAAGCCAGGCGGTATTGCCAATACCTGAAGAATAAAATCCCACAAAGATAACCATGGAGATGAGAACGACAATAGCAGACCACCCAATCTTGGCATCGGATGCAAGGGACAAATCGTGGTTGATAGGAATGAACTTGAAACAGACAGCAGCAACAACAAGCGCTAAACTCATGAAAGGTACAGTAATCAGAAGGATCTTTCGTCGACCAGCACGATCAACAAGCATGAGGTTGACCCAAGTGAAGATAAAGTTGGTTCCAGCAATAACAGTACCGACAGCGACGGGGTTGGAGAAGCCAACAAGTGAAAAGAGAAGAGGTGAGTAATACATGAGAGAATTGAAACCACTGAGTTGAGAGATGGCCATGAGTTCACAAGCAGAGACAAGAGCGCGGAAGTTGGCAGGGATAACATAGAGCTGCTTAAACACCCACCAGCCAGACTTTCCAGCATTGAGAGCCTTGGCCTCATTGACGTGGTGAGTCAAGTGCCGGATCTTATCCTGAACCTGCTGCTCAGTGCCATTGGGAAAGATTCGGCGGATAACTGCGGCGGCTTCTTCTGGCCGGCCATGGAATATCAATTGGCGAGGAGATTCGGGACAGAAGGGTAGAAGACAAGCTAGGATGATGGCTGGCAAAGCTCCCAATCCCACCATGAGTCTCCATCCTCCGTTGACATGAGCAAAAGCGGCTCCAACACCGTATGAGAGAAGCTGGCCACCGGTGATGCTCATGTTGTCAAGACCAATCATGCGTCCTCTGTACTTTGAAGGAGAACACTCGGCGATATACAGGGGCACGATCATTGCGGCAGAGCCTACTCCGAATCCAACAACGACACGGCCAACGGTCATTTGAGCGACTGTGAAAGAAGCAGCTTGGATAATGGCACCGATAATGAATAGGAGACAACCAACATAGATGGCTACCTTTCGTCCATATCGATCAGCTGTGGCTCCAGCAAAGATGGCTCCGATGAAAGCACCACCAGAAGTAACTGAAGTGACGAGTTCTTTCTCCTGGGATGTAAGAGTCTTGCCGAGATCTTGATGGATGTATACAAGGACAGCGGAGATGATGCCGGTATCGTAACCAAAGAACATACCACCAATGGCAGCCGTGATGGAGACGAGCCAAGAGAACTTGCCCGTCTGGGTCTGTTCGATGGAATCCAGGTCATCGATGTTGACTTCTTGGATAGAGTCTGGAGAGTTGCTGTGTTCGAGATGCTCAAGATGCCCCTTTGAATCTTCCTTGATGGACATGGTGAAGAGTCTGAATGAGTTGAGGGTAAGAATTGAAGGCTGTAAAGATGCAAGATTGATGCTGGCCTGAATGAGATGAACTGGAATGATTGATGTTGACAAGGTCTCTTTATATATCTGATGGTCAACATGAAGCACACTACATAAACCAAGATATTGAACTCGGTACAGTAGATATTGCTACACCAAAACCTGATTATCTTGAATTAACGAAAAGAAAGAATTGCCTTTCTCAGAAAGAAAAACGTAGAAGTAGTTGACATTAACTAACCATCAATTTAATTGCCCCTCGGGGGAAAACGACGTATGTAATGATTGGATAGACATCCAGTCTAGACCATTGGTTAGGCACGTACACTCCGAAAATCTCTCAGTAGAGCATCAACTGTTTCTTCCCCAGATGATCAACGTTTGAAGCTATTCTCAACAACGTTTAGACTGCTTCAACCCCACGGGGTAGACGGGGCGTTTCGCCAGTGAAATTACAGGGAGTATGACGTTAAAGTTCGGTGCTAGATCCACTGAGGCTCAGTGTGGGTGCGGAGGTCGCCAGCACCGGCTCGGGCAGAATTACCGTTTGCGTCCCAAAGAGGTAATTACCCTTTTGAGTTAAAATGGGACTCCTTCTTTTCTTTCTTTCCATTCTTTTACCTCATCTATCATCATAAGTTTTATTTCCTATTCTCATTGATTTTGGAACGAATATGCAAGAGCCTCAGACTTCATCAACGGCTACTAACAGGCCCCTCAATCCTTGTACGGTAAGTACCTAAGCTGCCCTACCTACCCTAGGACTAGACCTGTAATAGGTATCTAACAAATGCCCCCAGGTTTGCAAGCAAAGGTCAGTCTGTCTCTATCTTATCAGGGCAGGCAATATCACCCGTTGATAGTCTAATTGCTTGTTTGTCTTGTTTGAAGCCTGTTCTGACTGGTATCTCTCCATCCCTGATAGACATCTCAAGTGTAAGTCCTGCTGAATGACCTCATTCTTTCTTCCTAGTCACTAACTCACACAGGTGACAATGATAAAACCTGCTCAAACTGCCGAAAGAGTGACATTGAGTGCGTTCGAGGTTTTAGTGTGAGGTTTCGTCATGGTCTGAATCCCAGGTAAGTTGCTCGCCTCCATTCGATTCTTCTTGCATTCACTTACTCATCACCAAGTATACGTTCTGGCAAGACTGCCGAAGCCAAAGCTAGAGAATACAATTTCTCTCAGGATCAACCATGGGTCAAAACAACCAGAACTCTAAGTTTTGTCGACGAAACTCCAGACGTGATCAACATCCATGACTCCAGCGTTGCCAATTTTGATACCTTGGATAACTTGAGCGTTGATATCGATTCTTCACCACCTCTGGATCCTATCTGTAGACTCCAATCAAGAGATTCCACGGAGCAAGACAGGCCTAGATCTGTAGCAGATTTGACAGAAACTCCTTCCAACGACAACCAACGCCCCTCTAAGAAGCGAGCTCTAAGTTCTTCTTCTGCTGGACCATGGCTGACTGGTACCCCTCGTTCGAACCCTCCTGATGCTCTATCACCCAGTCAAAGATCGGACAACGACATCACTCTCGGCGTGGCAAGCCCTCAGGTCGCTGCTGCACTTGCAAGCTCCCGTCAAACAGATCTATCAATTCCAGTTGATCATGTCACCGAAGCTATCTCTGGTATATATCTCGACGCACCAAGGTGGCCGCTTCAAGATCCACAAGAAGCTATGTTATTTTACAACTTCATCCACGTTCTTGCCCCTCTCTTTGACTTGTGCGATAGTGAACGCCACTTCGCTACCATTGTTCCCCGGCGAGCCGTCATGTGCCCTCCTCTGATGAACGCAGTCCTCGCTGCCTCTGCCAAACGTCTAAGCAGAGTGGACGGATTTGACGAGTTGATCGGCGACCGGTATCATCAAAACTGCCTCGACGCTCTCATCCCGGCACTGTCCAGCTCCGCCGCTGTCATGGATGAGAACCTCCTTACAGCAATTGTGATTCTTCGCTACATGGAGGAACTCGATGTACCGCTCACATCCGCAGAAACAGCCAATGAATCCCATCTTGTTGGTACGAGAGTCTTTGTCGCGGCGCAGGAAAAGATCCTCGACTTTACTGGCCTTCGCCGAGCAGCTTTTTGGGTTGCTCTAAGACAAGAGATACACATGTCATTTATGCAAGCTCGACCCGTCGACCCAAACTTTGCGCTGGAAGATATCTCGCGTCTCGTTCAGAATGATGATACCTGTTGCACCTTTGCGAACCTGACTATCCTACAATGTGCCGCGTGTCTTCGGTATTGTTACGGTTCCGAGGACCAGAGCTTCTCGGCGTGGGAGAGGCTACAAGAAGCGCAAGAAAGATGGTGGGCTGAAAGACCGTGGCATTTTCATCCAATGTATATCAACGAAAGTGATGATGTTCCTGGAGTTTTCCCACAGGCACTTTATCTCAACGATGCAGTCGTCACAGGGGTGCTTCATTATTTGTTGATCAAGGTTCTGCTTGCGGCTCACAATCCCAGAACACCGAAACTGGGTCCCGGACAAGCTAAAGCAGCTAAGACGATAAATGAAGAAATCAGAAAAACTGTCAAGATGGTTTGCGGCGTAGCTGAGGTATAGTAATCCGTCTATCTTCACCAGGAGGGTATCTTCTAACACTCACAAGTCGAATCAAAGAAACCCAACAGGTTTTGCGTAAGCTTCCGATTCCGAGGTGGCATTGTTATTGGGTGCTGACTGTTTATAGATATGCTTGCCTAGCTATAACCATGGCTGGTGATCGATTTAATGATCTGTATGAACAAGAGGCCCTTTACAATGTCCTCCAAAAGGCAGATGTTCAATTTGGGTGGCCGAATCGATCAGTGTAAGAACAACCTGATGCTAAGTAAATCATGAGACTAACGTATAAACAGGCAAGAGTATTTGAAGGAGGCCTGGGGTTGGACTGAATCCCCCATGAATGTGATTTCTGGAATGCCTATCGCGGGAATGCTCAACAGTAATTTACAATTAGTGTGATGATGATAATAATTCTATTAATACATGCACAAGGTAATCCATGATTGTGAAATGTTCTGCTCACTTTTACCGAGTTCAGCTTATAATGAAGACATCAGGTACTGGGCAAATGTTTTAATTCATGAAGCTATTATATTTGATCATTTTGTTAGCCTAACTATGTTTTTCATCATTGTCATCCCCTCCCAAGTCACGACGCCAAACCTTGAGAGGCATAGGCCCTGGCGCAAGATTCATAGCCTCAGTCCTAGACGGTTCCCACTCAGCGAAAGGCAACGCCCACTCATATCGATACACTACACTAGCCAGCAGTACAGTCTGTTCTAGATAACTAATGTTCCTACCAATGCAACCCCGCGCTCCAGTGCTGAAAGAGATAAAGTAGGGCTGCAAGTCCTTGCCCTTCTCCCCAAGCCAGCGTTCAGGGACGTAGGCCTCAGGTTCAGGAAAGATGTTTGGGTCTCGATGAGCAACATACGCCGAGATGGACACAGTTGTGTCACCTGGGATATAATCGCCCAGAATATTCCAGCCTTCTGGTGGTGTACGACGAGGAAGACCAAAAGTGGTGGGTGGTGTGATGCGTAGGGACTCGTCTAGACAAGCGCGGAGATAGGGGAGATGTTTGACTTTGTCGTATGGAGCGACGACTTCCTCTGGATCCAGAACAGAGTCAACTTCTTGACGAAGCTTAGCCATACAAGATGGATTCTTGAGGAGCCAATACATGACATTGTTCATGGCAATAGCCGTAGTATCGGATCCAGCGTTCATCATAATCGAAACTTCGGCGACGATTTCTCCCCATTCGAGGCCAGGAGGGTTGGCCTCGCTGTGTTCCATAAGGGCTTGAAAGAAGTCGGGTAGTTTCTCGCCCTTATTATACCGCTCAAGACGTTGAGTCGCGCGATGATAGACGATATCGTTCCATCCCTCGTTCAGATTCCACCATTTACTGAAATCTTTTGAGAACAACTTTGATAGCTGAACATTTGCATCATACCATTTCTCTGTCCAGGCGAGAATAGACTGGGCGCGAGCTGTTGAGTGAAGACACTCCCGGAAGTTGACGCTATGGATAGATCCATCCATGCGTTCAGCTTTGACAAGGTCATGGCCCTGGTCCAAGAACCCAAGACGTTCGCTAAGGCCAATATCGGCGATGGCATCAAGCGTGAAGAAGTTTGTAAAAGCGCGGTAGTCAAACTTAAGGTCTTCGGGGTCAGGGCGTGTGAAACCCTCCTTTAGAGGGAGAGTACAAGCAGCATCAGCAGCACGGATGAACCTCTCTGCCTTGTCGGCAACTTTGAACTCCCAGTTTTCGAGATTCTTCAAAGCGTATGCAGCAGAAAGGGCACGACGCTTCCGAGCATGATCTGCCTTGTCGATAACATCGGCAAGGTGGTAATGTGTTCCGGCAAGAGTCTCGTAGAACTCTCCCTTTGTGCATTTAGTGCCGTGGCCGTAGATGTCTTTGATAGCCTGCACTGAGCCATAGGAGAGAGAGTTGGGACCGGTGCGGATCACGGGATGTGTCTTGTGCATCTCATAGAGAGTTTTTGAGCGGAAACCTCTAGCGGATTCTCGTACAAAAGGTAGGTTTGTTATTCCCGCCAAGGGGTGGAAGTTGGGGTAGCGACGAAGACCTTTGGCATCGCGGAGGTATTGAAATATGGGGTAGAGAATGAAATAAGTGACGAGGAATAGAGCTGTTGAAACAGTAACAAGTTGTGCGTACATTTTGAGGGTTGTTTGAAGAATTGGAGGGAGAGCTTGATCAACAGGTTGAGGTCCAAGGAGATGTGATATACTTTACACAACACAAATCCAACAATAGGGTGTTTTGTTGGCCCAATACGTATGCACATGAAGCTATGTTTTAACTGCCATATCTGACAAAAGAGAGAAAGACGCTGATTTAGGAAATATTGGGGAGTGTTAGTCTAGTTACTCCAGACTATCGATACCCCCATAGGACACCCCTCAGCAATGCCGAGATCTGCGGGGAAGAAAACGTGGGGTAGGAAAGATTACAGAATCTGTAATTACCGACTTTAGAATATTTCCTTTATCATCTTGTCTGCCGAATACAGATGCTACTGCATGGTGAATATGGGGATGAGAGGCAAAGGTGTGGTATGATCTACACATCAAGCTTTGAGATGGTGGGAATAACACAAGGAAGGGATCAAGCTGGTTGAGTCTAGAACAACACATCCAAATCGGGTAATTCTCCCCATCGGGTGTAAGTAAACTTAGAGAAAACAAGTCTGCGAATATCTTCAATTTCCAGCACACCCTATAAGAAAGACCAAACCAAATATGAATACTGAGTTCGCTCATCTCGTCTCACTTTTGACCTGACAAACTGTTTTCACCTACAACTGATTTAAATCATGACAAACGTATTTGCAGCAGACACTCTCTTCTCCCATCTTAGTCCTCCTCAATCAATCGCTGATATCACTGCTCTGGGTGCCCTCGGCGTTGCATCAGCAGCATACCTCCTCCGAGGCATCGCCTGGGATAAACCAGATCCTTACCATCATGTCTGGTTTGAACGCATGGGCTCCAAGAGTGGTGCTTCTTCAGGTCCTAAAGCAACTCGTGATATAGCCAAGAGACTAGAAGAGACTGTATGCTTCACTGAAACTACTCGACGAATTCCTCTAACAATCAGCAGGGTAAAGATGTTGTTATCTTCTGGGGATCTCAGTCGGGTACGGCAGAAATGTTGGCCAACAGAGTCTCAAAGGAGTGCCATCTTCGCTTCGGTCTCCAGACTCTTTGCGCTGACCTTTGCGATTATGATCCTGAATCTATCGCCAACCTCCCTCAAAGTAAACTTGCAATCTTCATCCTATCTACATACGGAGAAGGAGATCCCAGTGACAACACAGCCGCCTTCTGGGACTGGCTCACCAAGACATCCGATATCGAACTACCAAACTTGAGGTACATAGCCTTTGGCCTTGGCAACACCAATTATAGATACTATAACCGTGTCATCGACGTTGTAGTACAACATCTCGACAAATCTGGTGCTCAGAGACTCCTACCTATTGGTAGAGCGAATGATGCCCAGGGAGGCACCGAGGAAGATTTTCTGTCTTGGAAAGATGATCTTTACACCCACTTCCAGGAGAAACTGGGATACAAAGAGCGCGATATCCCATACGAGCCGAGTATTCAGCTTGTGCAGGATGATTCGCTTGATATCATGGACCTCAATCTAGGAGAGCCTATCCAAAGCCGAAGCGGACCTGCAAAGGTTGTGAAGCAATACTCGCCAATTCGTGCTCTAGCTGTCCATTCCTCTCAAGAAATCTACACCTCTCCGGGAAGAAACTGCCTCCACATGGAGCTTGATATTTCAGACCAACCTGAACTTCGATACAGAACGGGTGACCATCTAGCTATTTACCCCATCAACCCCGATCACGAAGTCCATCTTCTTCTCAAAGCCCTTGATTTGGAAGACAGAGCAGACAAACCTCTCCTTGTTCAAACTCTCGAAGAGAGTGCATCCACCAAGATACCTAGCCCAACTTCAGCGTTGGCCCTGTTCCGTCATTATCTTGAAGTAGCAGCTCCCGTGTCTCGAGAGACTGTCGGACAATTGGCCAAATTTGCACCTTCGCCTGAGAGTGCTGAGGCATTGGCAGCTTTAGCCAAGAGTAAGGAAGCGTATGCTACCTACATTGCTAGTAATCATGTCACCATGGGCCGTCTGTTGCACCTCGTCGCTCCTGAAACTGTTTGGCTCAACTTGCCTCTTTCTTACGTGGCTGAGACATTACCTTGCATCCAGCCACGCTACTATTCTATATCCTCCTCGAGTACAGTCTCAGCTCGCAGGCTTTCAATCACTATAGGTGTCGATAAGTCACCACTACAGCAAGACTCAAGCAGATTCATTCGTGGTATCACGACAAACTACCTCTACGCCCTTGGAAACGCCCTCAGTGGCGATACTTCACAGCCGGAAGCTGGTCCTGATACTCTCTCGTATGCTTTGACTGGCCCTGGAGATGCTCTTAAGGGTCACAAGGTGTTTGCATGCATCCGTCGCTCAAACTTCAAACTCCCAACATTGAGTTCAACACCTATCATCATGATCGCTGCTGGCACAGGTCTCGCTCCTTTCCGTGGTTTCATGCTCGAGAGGGCTCGTCTCCAAGCTGTTGGAAAGCCAATCGGCAAGATGCTTCTATTCTTCGGATGTCGCTCCCCAGATCAAGATTATCTCTACCGCGATGAACTTGACGAGGTTGCCCAAAAGCTACAAGGATGTCTTGAAATTGTCACTGCTTTCTCGCGAGCTGAAGGGGAGCCTAGAAAGTATGTACAAGACAGAGTGCAAGAGAGAAAGAGCCAAGTTTGTGATCTTTTACAGGAGGGTGCCAGTATCTACTTTTGTGGTCGCGCGGCTATGGCGAGGGAGGTTGGAAATGTAGTTGAAAATTCGATGAAGAAGCAAAATAACTGGACTGATAAAGAGGCTCGAAGCTGGGCCGAGTCGGCGAAGAAGGGAAACAAGTGGCTTGAAGATGTTTGGGGCTGAAAAGTTTACTTGACTATGGAGTTGGTCGATTATGGTTTTGATATAAAGCGAGATTGATATGGTCTGGTAGAAGATATGTTCCAAAAAGTTCACACCGTTCGTTTCATCTAATATCAAAAGAGTATTGGGTGCTAAAAGACTGGCTGACAGAATCAGAACAATATTTCTTTACTTTGCTACCGAAGGTGTATTATATGGACACCAATAGCTGATTCCAAGCCGCGTCACCTAGTGGGTAGCAGAAACGTTGGTCTCCTAAGTCCTATCAAGGGTATAAAAATAATTAATCCAAGAGCTATAGTCTACGGAGCATAAACTGACCTACTAATTTCGTCTCTTATGTTTCAAGTGGTGGATTTTCATAGCATCCTAAGGTTCACCTGGTAATCCAAGTCCACCATACTAACAGAGATTTTCATGGACCCTATAACTACGGTAGTCATTTACTATACAGAGTTTCCATCTATTCATTTGAGATTTTGCCGAATAATTCGAACGAAGTATTCCAGCGAAATATTCTCCCAGCCAATCCAAGTGACTTGGACTATTCCAATGGGGTAAGTTGCAGTAGAAAAGTATTGGCGGAGAGATCTTCCGAGTCCAGAATCCCCATTCTTCGGCCATTATTTCCAATCATGGAGGGTCAGAGTTAAGCCTCAGCTGCAATGTGGGGGACAACGGCGATCAATTGACTTCACCAAAATACCCAAATATAGTAGGAGGCGCCGAAAATATACTTCGTAGTTACTTACTGTATCAGGTAATATTCTCTGAGATCCACTTGTGGCCGCATTGCGAACTTGCATGTCTAACATGAGAAGACTTGATGGCTTAACCATATGTTGATTTGATATTATGATAATATGCTAGTCAAAGATGTCACTAGATTATCTCTGCATCAATACACACACAAACAGACCGCTTACAATGTGTAACGTGGGGTATCGGAGTTGATTCACTCGGGTTGATCCTTGACTTACACCGAGTCGAATATGGGGAAGAAGATGAGAAAGAGCCTGGGAAACACAAGGACAGCCTGTTTCTCTTTCCCGAATACCGAGAGAAGACTCCAAGTATAAGGGACAAGAACTCTCCCATATTTGTTGGTCTTTGATCCTTAACTCATCAGTCTCGACGCCTTGAACCCCAATAGACACTAGAGCTCATCTCAAACCTCTAAGCTCAATTCTTTCTCAATTTCTACTTCAAAATGTCTTCCCCAAAGCTCCAAGTCGCCGTCGCCGGTCTCGGTCGTATGGGTGCTCGTCATGCCCTCAACTTCCACAACCGAACTCCCCGCGCTGAACTGGTCGCAGCCTTCACTCCCATCCCCAAAGAAGCTGAATGGGCCAAGGTTCATCTCGAGGGTGTTGTTATTTATAATGACTACCAAGAGATGCTCAAACATCCTGGTCTTCAAGCTGTTGTAGTCGCTACTGTCACTACTGCTCATGCAGAGGAAGCTATCCAGGCTATTGAAGCTGATAAGCATGTTCTTTGTGAAAAGCCTCTTAGCACAAGCGTCGAGGTTGTAAGTATTTTTCTCTTCCCTAATAAAGCTTACGTCTGACTTATGGTCCCAGTCCCAATCTGTCGTCGATACCGCAGCAAAGAAACCTCACCTCAAAGTCATGTGCGGTTTCTCTCGTCGTTTCGACGCTTCATACCGCGACGCTTTCGAACGAATGGACAGCGGTTCCATTGGCCGTCCCTCCATCTTCCGATCCCAAACATGCGACAAGCTCGACCCATCTGGCTTCTTCGTAGCTTACGCCGAGTTTAGCGGCGGTATCTTTGTCGACTGTAATATTCACGACATTGATCTGGCCCTTTGGTACTTTGGACAAGACTCACTCGTCAAGTCTGTTGTCGCTACTGGCATCACAGCAGTGCAACCAGATCTTCGCAAGCACAACGATGTCGACAACGCCGTCGGCCTGGTAGAGTTCTATGGCGGAAAAGTTGCTTATTTCTATTCCTCACGTATGATGGCTGCTGGCCAGCATGATATGTCCGAGATCATCGGCACCGAAGGTAAAATTGCCATTAATGCAAACCCTGTCGGAACATTGGTGGAGATGCACGAGGCTGCTGGCGTTCGACGACAAATCCCTGGCGATTACTACGGTAGGTTCGAGCATGCTTTTGTCACAGAGTCCAATGAGTTCACTGCTGCTGTCCTCGATAACACAGCCCTTCCATTTAAGCTCTCCGGTGCTGTCCAGGCTGTCAAGATTGGTTGTGCTCTTCAGGAGTCACTCAACTCGGGTAAAAAGATTAGCTTTGATGAGACGGGCCGTCGCGTGGAAGGATCCAAGTTGTAAAGGTGTTACAGTAGTCCCATGTACGTATGTCTTACATTAAGTCATATCTACTTTACATATAATACATAATCCCTCTTCTATCGTTTTCTCTCTGGCCAAGCATCAGCAAGACCTTCATAAATCGTCACATTACTGAATGTCACATCACCGCTTCCACTGTGGAAGAAGCGAATATCAGTTGAATCGGCGTACCAGGAACTAAAAAAGGTTAGTAAAGTGTCATAGGACCAGGTATTGAGTAAACTTACCGAGCCCAGGTAGCAACACCGAATCGATCATTGGCGTGGACCTCGACCATAGCATTATCAACAACAATAGTAAGATCCAGAGTCTCAATCTGCTCTTCATCATCGACAACAACATCAAACAGACGGAGTCTACCAGCTTCATTTCGAGAGTCGATGTCGCTGGTTGTGAGGGCAGCAGCACTGGTATTGCTGCGATCAATGATGATAGACTCGTTGGAGAACTGGTAGTAGATAGTCGTGGACTCCTTTTCAGAAGCCAAGATCTGGAAACCAGCCTTAAGGTCAGAGTCGCGAGCAGACTTGGGAAAGGAGATGGAGCTCTTCAAAAGGTAAAACTTGGAGTCGGGGTTATTGTCAAAAGTGGTTGATCCCGACTTGCTGATGTTTCGGCCAGCTTCAATAATGGGCTTCACCTTGGTGAACTCAGTCATGGGCTCGCGAGCAATAACCTGCTTCATGGTGGCAAGTTCCAGGATACCTGACTCGTTTCTCTCAACGCGCCATGAACCCTCCTCGCGAGAAAGCTCGTTATCGACAACATTGCTGATCTTGCCAACAGCGAGCTCCCGGGGAAGAAGCAGGGCTCCAGTCCAATTCTGCTGTGGGGTAGGGAACAGCTTCAGGTCACCATAGTAGTCTCCAGTGAGCCAGAGGTAGCTTATGAATCGGTCTGGCGCTCCGCTCTTCTTTGAGGCCTTTGAGTCAGATGGCAGGTACTTGCCAGCAGCGGCATAAGCAGAGTGTCCCCAGTCCATCTTTCCAACCATCGTGGGGGTGAATTTAGCCTTGCCCTTCTCCATGGTGGTGTTTCCTGCAGCCCAAAGCATCTCACGGTATTGTGAGACCTGACTGGGCGCTGGTGCTTCGGACCATTCGGCACCAAAAGTCATAAAGGTCTCGCCGTCAGAGTTGTAACCCTCCTCATCGATGCTGAAAATGTTACCGACCTCAAAGTTGAAGCCGTAGCGTCCGGCCCAGATACCCTCGCCCCATGTCGTGTTGGCCTTCTCGTGCCACCACTCACCCATGTACTCCCAATACTGGAACTCAGGGTCATACTGACGGTAGAGGAACATGCTAGGGCCCTTTTCTTGGACGCCTCCAGAGATCACGCTGTACCATACACCTGGCTCGCTCTCAAGAAGGTTATCGAGCTCCTTGTTCTTGAAAACAAAGGGATCACGGAAAGCTGTAACATTGAGGGCAAAAGGTTGATCCGGAATCGCGGGACCGCCTCGAACTTTTGTGAAATTACGTCCTCCATCTGTGGACACGGCGAGGGACTGAGTCTCGGCGCCGCGGGTGTGGTTGATAGTCCAGTGGATGGGGAGGTATGAGACGGAGGTATAGAAGAGCGTGGGCGTGCCATTGATACCAACAGGGATGACTGATCCATCAAAAACAGCAACTGGATCGTTCAGACCTCCAGCGCGAATGAAGGGTGCACCACCTGGATTGAGGTCCTTGTAGGTAACCAAATCATCTGTTGTGGCACCAGAAGCACCCTCGTGTAGGAAACCAACATGGAAGAGTCCAGTCTTGGGATCAGTGTAGTGCATACAAGGATCTCCAATTTGTCCAGTAGGTGGAAGGACATGGGCTCGTGGACGCCATGTGTTGTAGATGGTGAGGTTGGCTAGGGTTGACAGGTTGGGAGGAGCTCGGTTGTAGTCCAGCTTGGGAGTTGAAGGACTGGCCCAGGCAAGCGAGCCAGTCGTTAAGAAAAGCGAGAACTTCATGATTGACACTTTGACGACCACGTACAGTCGATGCACCGGATAACTAAACTCGAGGAGCCGCTGACGCTCATATATATATATCCTGATTACAACAGCCCAGGCAAACTCTGTCGCCCCGACAGGCAGGGAGCGGGGATGGTAACATCGTCATGAAGAAGAGCCAAGCCCATGGTATGGCCATGCTCAACCCGACCTAAAGAAGGGGATTCTTTCTTCTCCCATTGCGATGTTCGGCGATACCACGGCGTGAACAGGGCAGAGAACAGTCCCCGATGCTTAACTTTTACCAAAGTAAACCTGGAGTCCGGAGATTTGTGGAGTTTGTGTGGGGAGATCGACAGTTTCTCGTTTCCCGTTCTACCCTTGAACGTTGGTGTTGAGTTCGCGGTGACGTAAACTTCGGGGAAGAATAAGCTTGGCGGACGGCGCTAGAAATTTATACTTTTTGTCGTGAAGAAGTTCTGGAATCAAGATTTGATCAATTAATATTTTATGAGTCAATCGAGATGTTCAATAAATGATAAATGATTGATCTGCATTTCCGACTGAAAGGTTCACCAATTGATGTATTTGTCTTCTAATTTTCGGGGAATCATGGTTGTCGAATGACATATGGGGTGAGCTACGGAAGGCCACAGGGGGCAGTGTCCCAAAAGTGCGGATGCGATGTTTTTTCTGTTAGGTTGACGCCGATGTCAGGATAACTATATGGTTTAAATGCATAATTATCCTAATTAGGACTAGTCTGCTAACTAATTAAAGAATATGCATTTAAACAGAAGGTCTTTATAGCGCATTTAGCAGCTATAGCACTATTAATTATAACGCACTTAGCACTATTAATTATAGCGCATTTAGCAGCTATAGCACTATTAATTATAGCGCACTTAGCACTATTAATTATAGTGCATTTAGCAGCTATAGCATTATTAATTATAGTGCACTTAGTACTATTAATTATAGCGCACTTAGTATTATTAATTACAGTGCATTTAGCACTATTAATTATAACGCACTTAGCACTATTAATTATAGCGCATTTAGTACTATTAATTATAGCGCACTTAGCACTATTAATTATAGCGCATTCAGCAGCTACAGCGCTATTAATTATAGACCTTATAGTAGGTATATTCTTTAAACGGGTCTGTATGGGAGGTGTGATTGCATTGATTTTTGCCGTCACGTGACTTATGACGCACTTTTGGGACACTGCCCCCTGTGGCCTTCCGTATGAGCGGATCCATTGTCGGACCGAGAAAAGGCACCACTTCCCCAAATCTACAAGCATTTGATGTTGCAGTCAAGGGAATAAACTCATGAATTGCCTTGTCTTTCCGAGAAAAAACTGGTTCCTCGAAAAGATGGACTTAACGAGGCTGGTATTAGAATGCACGAGTCAATTTTATAGGACGATACTACTATATAACTGGGCCTCGTGATTTAGATCATTCATGCACAACGTAAAAAGGATCCACGAGGTTGATGGAGCCTCACCTCATGGTTACAGAAAATAATACTCATAGTTAAGAAACATAATGGTTTAGTCACGTTGTGTCATTTTAGGCCTGGTATTAGGCTATACGTGTTTTATTCTAAGCTTAGTTGTCAAGTTTCCTATCATCCTTCTCCCTCCTTTACCTCGGATCGAGTTCAGATTATTACAGCTATAGTGTAAGTCTGTCGTCCTAGAACATGCCAATGTTAAAACAATCCACATGCACCCAGATGTGCTATACCTATAGTGCAAGTAGGTGAGAGTAGGGCTTGTAAAGAAAGTCAGCCTTTTCCCCAGACGCGAGCAGACACCATAGACCATGTGCGTGGTTCCGATGAGTCCCTCCGATATATAAATTCCCTCGTTCACACACTAGTTTATCATTCGTATGGCACTCGTAGTCTGTGGCCCGTTAATGCAATAGGAAAAACTATGTTGATCTCTTGCTTCTGAAAGGTATTGTTAGCTAAATTCGTTGAGTATCTAGTTGATATAAAGTTACGAGATATGCATTCTGTATTAGTGTCTGAGCCTATCAAAACTTATCATCACATTTACCAATTTCCTATATTTAACTAATATGAAGTAATCGCTCTTATAGCCAAGTCCCTACCTTTCAGCTGTCCGTGTCTCATCTCTTTACTTCCCTGTATGTACACATGCAATCCTCAAGCATTTTGCTTTGGGTCGGATTATCGCACATCAATCATTCAATATAAGAAACAGGACAACATCATACACTGTCAAGCTTCTGTTCCATCGTATACCATATGAGACACGTGGGTGTCACCGAATACCCAGCTTGGGAGTTTCCAGTATCTACTATCTATACTCAGCACTGGCACACAAGCCCAGGGTACACCTTTCATACGCTAGCTTACCACATACGAGTAACTTGGGTAATTTGAACGGGTCATGATTTCATCTGTTACTCTTGACTCTTTCGTGCTCCAGTATCTCGTTACACATCAGACGCTGGAGTTCGGCTCGGCCAAAATGTTAATCAACCACGCCGACCCTTAATCAAGCGCTGCTTCTACACAAAAACAAGATACACGCCATAAAAGGCTACATGCAGCTCTTGGTGGATTCTTTTCAAGAACTTTCGGAGGTAGGCAAATTCCAAGCCTCGATAGGAGACAATGGTTGAACATGCAAGACTGAAACGGGCAGTGGCATGGTTATCTAAAACGGCGAGGTGCAGGGCTGGAAAACATGCAAGGAGACAAGCAAATGGGTGGTCACGTTGCAGCATTTGACGTGGGGATCTACGCCAGGCTCCAGACCGGTGAAGAATGGCTTCACAATTGCTGGAGTACCACAAGGGCGGTTCAGCAAACAGTCAGCAGAACGCTAAAGGATGATAGGCGCGGCCGGTACCCGATAGCCGGATCACAGAGTTGCTGCTGTCACGTCACTTGTGGTTGCTGCAAGGACTGGGGAGCAGGCTCTTGGTGGAGTTGTGTGGTCGTACGCTTCCCTTGTCGGCTTGTCCTACATGACTGATCCGGCATGGATTAAGTTATCGGAAGGTCGAGATCAAAGTCGACTAAACGCCGTATCATGAGAATATTGCTTAAACGGACTTTGAAAATATTGCCGTTGCTTAACTTGGTACCGGTCAATGCCCAAGCTGACCACAATCTGTTATCGTGTGTCCTGGTTGCAGGGATGAGTGGATGTTGGCGTGGGGTTAAACATGTAGCAGCTTCGACACTCGAAATAGGCACATTGTTTTCGTTGTCGAGTATGTAAAGTTGCGTAATGGTTTTGGTCTTGTTGTCGCGTTGATGAGAAAACAAGGTGAGGGAAGAAGGTCGTCATAAGAGGCATAGTCCGCTGAGACAAGTCGGTCCCTTGACTGCTTGATTTGGACTGAACCAGAGGGTGTCACTATAATGTCAACACAAACAGAAGTTCATCTTGTTCGAGCCAAGGATCGCAAATAAATGCAATCGGAACACCAAGAGTACAAGAGCCAAGACTATAGGGCAATCAGTTCGTGCCAACTGCTTATAACAAAGATTAGCACCCACTAATCTTCGAATACCTCTGAACAGATGCTTGAGCTTCAACCGAAAGGCTAACGGGCCTGCATGCAGGGGCCCGGCATGTCATTGACCCCAACATCAGTATTCCGAGAAAATGGACGTAGTATGCTCGGCAGTAGTTGAACCCGAAACACTTAGAATGTAGCGAACACTTGACTTCCTGGCATGTTGAGCAACGGTATCGGAGCATCTCCAAGTCAATGCTGAGGATTCAGAAGACATAAACCCATATCATTACTTCAGCTGCCTGCTCCTCTTTCAGAGATCCTTGATGCTGGCTTCGGGCAACAAGTCTGTTTCGCATTGATGGTGATATGCGTGGCCATCTGAATCTTCGGACATAACATGCATGCTAAGTAAAAGTCGCCGAGAATACTTGTAGAGAATTAGAACAAAGTCTCTTCAAGTGTCTCGGACCAGGGTGAAGTCGGCTCTCAGGTATGCGATCCAGGATATGATGGAATGATTCAAGGTCCTTCTGATATCAGTCGCATCACGCGGCTAATTAGTATACTGACCCTGAAGATGCGAAGATCCATCATCAAGTCACTGCACATACCGCACATGTTCTGACAAGTCCATACCGTATTTGGCAGGGTCCACATGGGCTCCCTTGACATGTCGCCGAGGGTATTCGAGATTGAAGTACGATGATCGCGACGATGACAGCAAGATTAAATCGGTACCGATACAGCATGGATCAAGAAGGTTTGGGTCATGCATAGAGGCTTGACCCTGTTGCTGGTTCTGATAAAGGGATGACGAGTCTGAGTCTGGTCTCAGCGAGAATAAAGGACTGACAATGGCCCGAATACTGTTGTTGCTTTGTTTGAAGCTGGGGCTCGTCACCGGTAGATGTTATTCTATAGCGTCCCAATGGCACTAAATTAGCCTAAGGAAAGCACTCTAGCTGTGACTGCCTGCCAAACTGCCTTCGGCATGCGGCGGATGGCACTTTCCCCCACATGCTCCATCCAGATCCGGACAGGCACCTCTTCCCGGGATGTTTTTTTGCCGGGTAGATAGGTGCTGGAAGCTGAGCTGGGCACGCTGGAATAGGCTACTAGGCCAGGATTATAGACTGCCCGCTAAAGCTCTAGCGCTAATGCCACGCTATGACGGTGATCTTGGTCAACTCCATCCACATCGTGGCCTGCAATATCAGAAAAAGAAAAGAAAAACAAAAAACGTCAAATTTTTCGAACGGTCAAGGAGATGAGACATGCGCGAAGTAGGGGAACACGAAAAAAGCAAAGAAAAAGAAAAGAGATCCAGGAAAGGTCCACGCATCCATACCCCTACAAGTTCCCATCCTTCAATGACCTTGTCTTGTCTCGTCTCCTAGTCGAGTGAAGAGTCTTTACCCCCTTTTGTTTACCATGCATCCATCATCTGTCGATTTCCATCACAAAGGAAAGTTTTCATCTACACATGGATCTGACTGACCCTTGAGGATTTCGAATCCCAGCATGTTTTATTGGCCAGTCACTTTCTGTCGTCTCGTTTATGGCTCCCCTGGACTAGCCTGCCTCAGCTGGCCTTGCCCACTAAAAGCTCAAACTTGGGCTAATGTTTAGGCTCGAATCTTGTCTGGTCGTCCGTCTGAAAGTTATCTCATCGGCGATAAATGCAAGTCTTGTTTCCTCACCACCTCAAAGTGTCACTCTCCTTGGCCTCCTTGGATGGATATTATACCAACCCAACACGCATATAGGCCTGATCCTGTGCCTGCGTTTCAATGCTTGTGTGCAACATCATCTAAAGCATGACACCTCATTCTGCACATCATCGTTGTCCGGAATCCGCTGCATCGAATTCAACTGCTACCATCTTTCTTTCTCTGTCTTGTCGTCTCTTCTCTCCGTCCACCTCTTGCTTCTTCTCTAATTTCGTCATGGTCAGCCTCACCTTGTTTTTTATTTCTTCTCTTTTCTCCTCAAACTTCTATTTTTCCACTGCCTCGTACCTTAGCAATATTGGTATGCATCCACTATTGACTGCCTTGCTTGTTCTCTGGACTATTCCATGACAAGTCAACTTTGCTTTTTCTATCTGACCCAACGTACGTGCCAGTAACTTTCAGCCTTTTCCAAATCAAGTGCTTGTCGCACGGATGTTTGCGCGCGTGTACATCCGCCTGCTCATCCATCCCCTTGCACGTTTACGCCTGAGAAAGCTCCACGGCCACGAGCTACGGAGAATCTACTCTAACTAACTACTGCACCCTTATCAACGCCCTCGAATATGTCTTACTATTCACGCCCCCTCCCTTACTTTCTTTTCTTTCTTATTCTTTCTTCATCTCAGATGGGCCCCCCTGCTTCTCCCGATCGCACATTGACAGGTTTTCGCTTGTCTTGATCAAGGTCAGCCTCGTTAGGCCTCACATCGACCGAATCAGCTTCTATGTCAGCACATAGTCTATTCTAGTCCTACAGTAAGTCGCCTCTCTACCCGCTTCCGCTCCCGTTGCCGTCCGTCTTAGACTGACGGGTTACGGCACGGCCCATTTTGAGGTCAAAGCAGCTTAGTCCACACCCGTCGTGAACTTTGATCAAGAGGAGTATCCGTACCTCGTGTGCCAGATTCCACCCCAATGCCCCCAAGGGGCTAAGAAAAAGCAAACCCAACTTGGAGCCCCATCTACCAAGTTACAGGGCCCTAGTAGTGTGTAGTTTACGGATACCGATGGACGGTACGCTTGTTGCGTAGTTTGCCTGTCAGCAAAAACTATAGTCTTTCTTTTTCTGAGTATCTCGCTTGTAAATCCGTTCGAATGTAGTAAGTAGTCTAGTGGCTCGGATCTTCATAACTATTTATATATGTATCTCCTCCTCAACCCTTCACTTGCGACGCTTCTTTCCCCAGCCCTTCTTTGTGATCGCCTTGAACGCCCATATTCTTTGCCGTACAACACATCACCAGTGGCTTTACATCATTGACCAGCTGCAACTTAAACCTCACACAAGCTTCTTGTCTGCGTACAGCCCGCATTGCCGTCTTGGTCATCCTTTCCGCTTAACGGCATCTAATCCTCTTCTGCCACATCATCGTCCCGGCATCCTGGACCCAACTCGCCTGCTCGCCTTCGTCCTACCTTTCAGGCCTCGCAGATACATCATCGGTTGGGTTACTGTTCAGCATACGTATTGTCGCCATCTTGTTTGAGACCTGACGCCGCGTGTCCTGGCAGTCCCTTGCGTACGGCTTGTCTTAATTGTATATATAAACCCGTCTTCACCTCTCACTACTCTGGTCAAATTCATCAGCTTGAACACCGTGCTTTAAACAAGAACTCTTTCGATTCTAGCCATTGAAACCTCTTCTATCAATTATCTTGCCTTATATATATCACTCTCAACCTCAGAATCAAGCGTGGTATCAAGACATCAAATCTCGACTACATTTCCTTTACAAAACTCATCAGCAATGACAATGGACACCCAATCCACCACATGGCAGAACCAGCTTAAGAGTAGGTAGCCTCATCTCGTTTTTCGGCTCGAAGCTTTGATACTGACTATCACTATAGATGTTTGTGAACTCAATTCGATTACACATCCAGTATTTCAGGATTTCTCAGATCGCCGTGGTATGCTGATCTCATATTGTGTCTTTGTGATTTACTAAATTTGACTTTCTAGGTGGAAGAACTGCTTGGTCAAGCACAGTGACTGTCCACGGCCAGAAAGTCCCGGCTCGATTCTGGTATGACGGTAAAAACATCAACAATGCCAGAGAAGATGCCGCTGAATGTGCAGTCAAGTGGCTGACTGGTTCGGAATCCGGCTCTCCCACTCGAAGTCAGGGTTACTAGACTTCTTGCGCGGGTGTCACGTTTCTCATACAGCAGGCCTTCACCAGATTGAACTAATATGGTCACTAAAAAGGGAGGATTCATGTTTTGTATATTTGCAGTTCACCTCTTGTCTTTCCTTCTTTCACTTCATACAGCCGGAGTTTGGTAACCTCACCCCAGAAAAACAGGGAGGTTTAAGGGTCACCACGCAACTAGCGCTGTAACAACAGAGACCTTGGTTTGGGTTTGGGTTGTATTATACGTGACAGATAACGAGGTGAAGTCGAATTTTATTTTTGTACGACGTGGGAAATGGGAGGATATGTCGGTTAGGGATGAACGTTTTGGTTTGGTGTTTGACGGAATAGTTACACGACGGATTTGGGCCAATGGGTTTTCATTCAGGGTTTTTTAAAAGTATGTCTGACAAGAGAAGCATGGGCTTAGAACTTTTACACGGTTTGGTTCGAACTTTCTTAGAAGCTCCAAAAAAGATTGTTTACTTTCCATGATATAGTATAGCATGTTCTTTGTAAGTGAGTGTTCGCCACAACCCCCCTCCAGGGGGTGTTGAAGGGAGTGGTTGTTACAGGTCAATCTGACTTGATTGGATGGTACTCTGTATTTTGGATGAACCAACAGATCATTGCAGCGTCATATGCTCATACACTGGCTGACTGCTTATTTCTTGAAATGGAAGTTCATGCTCAATCGACGCTGTACCCCCACGTCGGTGCAGCCACGGTCGATCCGGGTGTAAGTTGGTGCAGCGTATCACATGAAACTGCATGTCTATAACGGTCTGTGGCTTGTTCTACTGAAGCAGTCCGATCTCGGTGCTTTGAGATATGGTTGAGCTTCGAGAGTGGTCGATGGTTTGTCATTTACAACAAATGCTATTGGAGTAGCACTTTGTGAATCAAGTGCTCACAGTCTTTGCCATGAGATACAAATAACATAAAGAAAGCTATTGGAATAAATAATGTACCTAGTTAAAGTCATGTAAAGAATAGTGCGAACGCCGTGTTAGACCAGTCGTCTGATTCCCATCCTCAGGGTATCAGAAAAATTGGCCGCTGGAAGCAGAAGAGACGAAATTAGTGGGCCACTTTATGCTCCTCAGCCTGTAGCTCTTAGACTAGTTATTTTTGTAACCTAAGACTTGGGAGGTCATTTTTTCTGCTACCTACTAGCCCATTAAGACAAAGATGTGGATGATGGATCTCCACCAAAGGTTTCGACATCACTGTAAAAACCTTTATAGTAATTTCGGGCAACAATCTCATTTATTCCATGCTGAATGCATTTTAATTCTTTTACACCTTTCTCCGTGTTCTTGACATTCTACCTTGATTGTGATACCATCGTTGTAGGAAGTTAAAGCGGGACCGCAGTAGTCGGAACATTATTTCCCCGCGCTACCTGAGTTTTGCATCGCGAATTTGTCCATCCGTCGATCACAAGAGTTACGAGGCTGCTGTAGAACTCGCTCCACGAACGCTGTAAGCACCGCGGAGCTCAGTCATGTCTCCGAGAACGAGTATATGGGGCGCATGCAGAGCTCTCGCAATTCGGTCGAGACCTGTCGCCCCCAGACCAGCCCCATTCGTCAACGCTCTCCCACGGAATCGATGGTACTCGAACGAGGGAAACGACCAACCTCCAAAGGCAATTGACAACACTCAAAAGGCCCAGGACTCCCAGGTTGGCTCGGGTGACGCCCCCGCGGCTTCGACAGGAAATGGGGACGCTGAGGTAGGATTTGGTCGTTCGAAAAGCTCCCATGTCTAGCAGCTAATGGGGCTGCCATATAGGTGACGTCTTCGCCAGCCTCTTCCGAGCAGATTATCGACGATGCGACACTCGAGCAAATGTTCTACGGCGGCCGCCCACAGTCGAGCTCGGTCGAGGGTGGTTTGACACCAGCGCAGGAGGATATTCTTTACCGCGAGGGTACCATTCCTTCGGCTGAGAAGGCCGAGGCTCTCGTTGCACAAGCAGAGAAGGCCGAGTTGGACTCGCCCGATAGTACTGAGATGCAAAACCCTGGACACAAGTTTGGTCTACCAAAGCGACCTTGGCCGGAAGGCTTCAACATGAAGAAGCGTTACCATCCTGTGTTGGAGCAAATTACTCGACTCCTCATGAAGGATGGTAAGCTCAGTGTTGCTCAACGAGTAAGTCTGGTTCTCGAGAAGGATTTTGGGGACATTGGTTAACAAATGACTTAGAATATGGCTATTGTCATGAACTACCTCCGAACCGCGCCACCTCCGATCTACAGTCCGAAATTCCCCCTCCTGCCGGGTACTCCCCCGGCCACACATCTCCCTCTCAACCCGATTCTATACATTACTGTCGCCATTGACTCGGTGGCTCCTCTCCTCAAGATCCGCAACGTGTCGGGTGCCGGCGGTGGTGGTCGAGCGCTAGAACTTCCCGTCCCTCTGGGTGTGAGGCAGCGACGACGAGTTGCCTTCCAATGGATTCTGGACGTTATCAACAAGAAGCCCTCCAAGGGCAGTGGACGTAAGCAATTCGCCTACCGAATCGCTGAGGAGATTGTTGCTGTCGTGGAAGGACGTTCGGGTGTGTGGGAGAAGCGCAAGATGGTTCACAAGCTGGGTACGGCCGCCCGAGCAAACATTGGGTCCAACAAACTCAAGGTCAAGAAGAAAATGTAGATTTAGATGGGACAAGGCCGGAGCTCATGCTCCGTTTTAGGTTGTACAGTAGATGTGCCAAATATGTAACTATATCCAGCCATTTGATGAAAAGAGGCATTCAAAAGTCACCAACATATTGAGGTTACCCTGTGCTCTGATATAAACGTTGTAAGGTGATATTAAATGTTTCACTTTGTTACTCGGCGGGGTAGTGATTTGTTTCCCAGGCCCATGGCATCTAGCATCCTCAGCATCAAGTACTAAATTTGTTTTGCGTCTTATCCTGACAGTCAAGTTTTCTACTGCCCCAGGACAGACGCAAGAATCATTCTGGATGGAGTTTGATGCACTGATTGGACCCCGCGTAAACGAGTGGGAACGAAATCGATGATATCGGACACAGCCACGGATGGTACCGAGAATCCGGGCCCGATGCGGGGGCAGCAATGCCGACGGTCCAAATTAGAACATGCTGGGGTGTAAGATGGAGGCCACAAGTTACTCATGGTGAGAAGTCAAGTATTGCCGATCGAAACTAGCATTTTTGCAGTTCAATTAAATGCCTACAAACACTCATCGAGTGCCAAATGATTGTTCCGATCTCTCTCATAAGCTTAGTTGTGTTCTGAAGACACCTCAGGGTATCAGAAAATTTGGTCGCTGGGAGCATAAGAGACGAAATTAATAGAACACTTTATGCTCTTTAGACTATGTTTCTTAGGCTACTTATTTTTGTACCCTAAAGACTTAGGAGGTCATTTCTTCTGCTACTCACTAGAGACAGTCTGAGTTCAAAGCAAGGACAGATTCATAAATAATCTGAGAACACAATATAAACTGTTATGAACTAACCAACTGGTTTCGTTTATTGCTCTTGGTGGCTCACTTCTTAATATCCTGACGGCCGACATTGGAAGAAGCCTGTGTTGTGTTTCTTCGAATACCAGAAGCAAATGATGGACGCATAATCCTTTTGAAACTCTTCTCTTTGTTTCCTTTTTCTATGTCGGGAAGCACTACGTATACTGTTTCGTTTCTGCCACCTCCGTTCGTCTAACTTTGAAGGTTTCATACACTGCTTCTGTTGAGTCAGAAGTCTACAGCATTTACTTCCCACATACGTGAAACAATGAAAATAAAACTCCTGGCCGTTTAGATATTAATTAATTTATCTGTTAGAAAGTCAAATTATGCTTACCTGACGTTCAAGATCAAAAACAACGTCCATATTCAAACACGGTACAATATCCAGATTAGATCATCAATAGATGAACACAGTTTTCAGAGATTATGCATCTTGATAATAGGAAATCGTTATTCGCATTGCGATCCTAGTTTAGGACCCAAACCGGTGAAGTCTATCATCCAATGACGAAACTTCGATTCAGAGACAGCAGAATGATGCTTTCACATGACGACACACAAACAATCCACAGCCCAACCAAATAAATAGATCTAGCTGGAGTTTAATCATTTGGTAATACTTCAACTATAACAACTGATCTGAATACGACTTATTTCTCTGCCATAATATTTTCGGATCTACAGGTTCGGCTTACGAGGAAATTAACCTCGTGCAGTAGTAGTATTGACGGTGCACCACTTTAAAAAATACCTTAACCGATGGCTTGTGCTGTCCATGCACATCGTTACCACAATAAGTTATCTTAGTGCCCAACCTCCAGGGCATTCCTAGCTGTTTCTACCCCACCACTCGGTGATCTACCACACATCTGTGGCCCAAATCGGGGGGCTTGTCTGGGCTGCGCCGCTCTCTGTTCTAGGCTCAAACTCCTCTAACATTTAGACTCCACGCCTTTACCTGTTCCTTCCCCAGAGCCTAGACCTGAATTCCACTACCGACATCAAACCTTCTCCTCTCCCCTCTTCTTCTCCTCCTCTTCCTTCCCTTCTTCAATCTCAACTCGTTCCTCGTCACACGACGAAGCACATACGACTATTTATCTAGCATTGTTGTAACCCCCCAGCATTAGTCTTGTAACGAATTGCGATATTACGAACCAAACATTACTACGCCGCCATTCAGCGCCGGCCAGCTTCACCGAGTTCCCTCTGACGTATCGACTCGAATTCGACCACGATAGCTTTTACTTCGACTTGACAACCATCGTCGCCAAGTATATTCAGAGATCTGTTCACTATCGAATCGAAAGGTGATAGCACTTGTATAGTACAGTTTCAGGCTCGCGCAATGCTATTTCGGCCTACATACTACACATTGAGCTCTGTCTAAAAGATCCCCGCCAAACTTATTGATTCGCCTGGCACAACGACTGAGTCCGCTTTATCCAGCTCTCGCTACACTCTCACCTTCACTACAAATACCCATCTTTATCAGTGCCGATTGTATCTGTCCGCCATCATGTCGCACAACCAACCCATGAGCATAGAGGCCATGCTCGACATGGAGCGCAAGGAGGTTCTGGCATTGCTTGAAAACAGACCCAAACCCAAACCTTCCATGCAAGGCGCCATGCGATCTGCCTCGCCTTATGCCACTCCTCGATCTCCCGTTCGAAGCATGTTGGATGTCGGCAATCAACCAGCACCCAGCTCTCCTCGCCAAGGTCCGGTGCGGAGTATGCTCGACACCACTTCTCCTCCTCCACCCAGAGTCCGAAGCATGCTGGATACCGACACACCTCTACCCGCCGCAAAACCTTCTGGCACTAGCACAACTCCCAACTCCCCAGTTATGACCAAAGCATCCCTTGCACCTGCCACTTCTGGGCACACTAGAAGCTTTTCCGACGCTGCGTCAAATCCAGTCGAATTTGGACCTCGAGCAGCTTCTCGGAATGACCCTACCGCAGGCTATCAATTTTCAGATATTGTCACTCGTAACACAGGCCAGCAACTCCCCAAGAGAAACACACAGGGCGGTAGAAAGCCATCTGGAAATGCCTTGAGCGAAGCACTTAGAAATTCGGACCTCAGTGGCCTTCAAATCCCAGGTGAAAGTGATCGCAAGCGTTCCTGGTTTGGTGGTGGCGGCAGTAGGAAATCCAAGTCACCGCACAACCGTCTAGCATCACGGTCTAGATCGCCCCATGTACCGCAAACACTAAGTCCCGGTACAGCTATGCTGGATGATGGCACTATCGTGGATTTAAGCAGCGCTTATCGTCGACTTTCCGACGCAAACTTGGCATATTCAATGGGTAGTTTATCGACGCTGCCCAAGAGCCAAACCAGCCAGAGTGGTCGCATGGTAAAAGACTATCTGGGTCCTGACGGCGAAGCACTAGGTTCCAGTGAGGAAGACGAGCCATACTCATCTGACGATGAAGATCGTGGTCGTAAGAAAGATCCTAGGTCACTCAATCCCGACGCGGTGGGCCAATCTAGTGACGATAAAGAACGCCGAAAATCACTGAGTCTTATGGCTGCTGCAGAAGAAGAGCGTACGTGAACCCCCATCCTTAAATCCAGCAAATCGCTAAACTTCTTTTCTAGGGGTGACTGTATCAAAGCAACAAGGATACCGTTCTCTATTTGATGAGCCAGAGATCAAGGTCACAACCCCTCTAGGTGAAAACACACGACTCAACAAAGGAAGCGGTGTGCATCCCAAGACAGCTTATGACCAAATGTCAGCAGTGGCTTCGGCGAACGATTCTGATGAGGAGCAAGATATGGACGACATCAAGAGAGCTCAAAATTTGACCTGCTCCATGTCAAACATCATCTCGAACAACGATTCTCACCGGGCTATTCGCATGATCTACCGTGGCGACTACGCCAAGATTGCCCAGCAGGCTGAAGACGAGCAACACCGATTGCGAAAGTATTTGGTTGCATCGGATCTGAGCGATGAGTCAACACATGCCCTGGAATGGGCTATCGGTACGGTCTTGCGAGACGGTGATACGTTGATGTGCATATACTGTGTGGATGAAGAGACGGGAATTGGTGGAGTCGACAATTCAGTTCCTGACGATCCAAAAGCCATGAAAGAGCAAGCGGCTGCGATCAACACGGTTGCGAACTCCAGATCTGTCGCACCGTCCATGTCTGCAGTGCCAGATTTTGTGCGAAACACCATTCGAGGTGATTCAAAGAATAATACTCCAAACACCTCTCCGGCGCCATCAAGCCGAGTTGGAGGTGAAAGGGGAAGGGCAGAGGACGAGCGACGTCATGCCGTTAAGCAAATCACCGATAAAGTGCTCCGCCTTTTACGAAAAACAACTCTTCAAGTGAGGGTCATTGTGGAAGTATTGCACTGCAAGAACCCAAAACACTTGATAACAGAAGTGATTGACCTTGTCAACCCAACTCTAGTTGTTATAGGAAGTCGTGGAAGAAGCGCACTAAAGGGGTAAGTTGCATTATTGTTTTTGTAAAGTTAGATAACTAACATGTGACAGTGTCATTTTGGGATCTTTCTCCAACTACCTGGTCACCAAGAGTTCTGTCCCTGTTATGGTAGCGCGAAAACGCCTCCGGAAGCAGGGTAAGTACAAAGGTGTGAAGCCGGTGAACAATCTCAGCAACCCAACAGCTCGAAGTCTGGCCAGTGCGAAGATAGACTAATTGAGAATGGGCATCATGAACGAGAGCTCTGTCTAGATATGTGGGGATGTCTGTTGAGATGCTTTACGAAGCTTGATGATTTGTTTTACTGGGTAAGAGCGGCGTCAGGTATTTTGTTAAACACCCGTAGAGTGGAATTGGTCCACGGAGAAGGAGAAAGCGCGATATTTGGCGACTGGACAGAAGATGAAGGGCTCGTTGTGTTATGGGTAGAAGTCTTTCTCTAATGTGAATACCATATGCTACTAAGCGATTGGTAAAGTGTTTAAAGAGTGTTTTCAGGAGTTGGCTAATTAATGCTTTGTCCTATTATCCGTAATGTTACCTAGGTTAGTACCCAGTAACTAGTAGTTTAATCCTTGTACTACCTGTTGGTTAGTAGTTAATTGTCGTTGCATCAAGTTAGGTACCTGGGAGAAAGTGGTTTTGTCTCAGGTATGTCACGTGCATCATCTATGCGAAGTTTGATTGTTTTGAGTGCGGAGGTCTGAGGTCTGAGCAGTTGCGCTTAAGTTAAGAGAAATAAGCTTTGCGCTTTGTCGCCGGCGCGTAAATTGGGGACACAACTATCGAAATTCTGACAGTGTTTTTAAATAAATTAAGCAACCCACTTGTAATAACTCTTGATGTCGGCCAACTGATCTATTCACCAGCTGTCAGCGAGATTTGCCATTTGCCACAGGGGGTTTTGACTCTTCTCATTGGCTTCTCAACCCCAACCCTAGATAGGTAGGTATCCGTATCCTGACTCGCTTGTCATATTATATGGTCCGCGTCTGGTTTTGCCTTGCCTTACCTTGCCTTGCCTTGCCTTGCCTTGGTTTTGCCTGACCTTGTCTCGTCTCGTCCCCGGACGGACCAACAACGAGGCTGAAACCGACAACGGACAGCATGAAAGTGCTCCGCCACTACAAATTGCACTGCACCCCTTAAACGCTACTGGATCTGATCTCATGAATTGAAAGTGTTTGGTTTGGTTTGGTTTGGTTTCATTTCATTTCATTTCATTTTCCATGTTTTCCTCCCTCTCTTGTCTCTTTTCCCATTCGCAACTATGAGACTCGTCAATACCAAGACGCTGCAGCTTGAGACCCTAGAGGAGGGGTCCGAAAAATACGCCATCTTGTCGCATACGTGGGGCAATGATGAGGTTCTCTTTGATGACATTCAGAGTTCCGCGCGCATGGACGAGATTCGAAAGAAGAATGGACCTGGGTATCGCAAGATAGCTCAGTCGTGTGAGAGGGCGCAGAGTCGCGAGCTCAATTACATATGGATCGACACGTGCTGCATCGACAAAACCAGCAGCGCAGAGCTTTCAGAGGCCATCAACTCCATGTTCCGCTGGTACAGCAATTCCGAAGTATGCTACGCCTATCTATCAGATGTCTTTATCCACGAAGTCGGGGTCGAATTGGTCGATAGCTTAAAGGGCAGCCGCTGGTTTACTCGTGGCTGGACACTACAAGAGCTGCTCGCCCCCAATGAGGTGGAATTCTTCGATCACAATTGGTCGCCTCTGGGCGAACGACATGCTCTAGCTTCAACAATTAGCGAAATCACAGGCATTGATGAGACATTCTTGCACAAGCCCGATATGAAAAAGGACCGAAGGATATCGACAAAGCTCCAGCGTGAAAACGTGGCCACGAGGATGGGCTGGATGGCCCAGAGAGAAACGACCCGTGTTGAGGATATAGCATACGCTTTGATGGGTATTTTCGGCATCAACATGGCGATTCTGTACGGTGAAGGCAGCAGAGCTTTCCTGCGACTACAAGAGGAGATTCTCAAAAAGTCGCCAGATCAGTCCATTCTCGTATGGAGATGGCCCTTGGCCCGCAAGCCTGAAACGAAAACGCAACGGATGCACTTTTTAGCTGATAGCCCAGCCAACTTCAACTTACGCACATACGCCGGACAGGAGGATTCTGAGAAATTCGGGGTCAGGTTAACAGATCAAGGACTTGTTGTTCGTGTCTGGAAGTGTCCTTGCAAATTAACGCGCTGGAACCATGACAAGACGGAGCTTATAGACGCTGGGGACAGGTGGCTGGCTGTTCTCGACTGCAGTTTATCGCCAGATACACTATCGCGACCAGCAATAATTCTCGGCGAGAGTCCTTATGCTGAAGGCGTGTTTCGACGAGATCCTACGAGTGTCATTATGGTGATAGAGCACGATCGCATGAAGTCGGGTTACTTGGATACCGGCGGCGATCGACATGGTGAGTACAAACTCCGAGCACAAACACAAGCGTTCATAACTGACCATTTTAGCGATACACTCTATTGAGTATAAGCCCGAATTCAAGACGGAGACAATTCTGCTCGAGTCAGATACAGTTGAACCAGAAATTCGTTTACGAGGAAGCTTTCCCTTCAAGGTGAATATGACCCTCAAAGACCGTGAGCTTAAGCAGCGCGCGGCCTATACAGGGTCTCAACGATACGTTGTCGCTGGTCAGCTGGGCATCAAGCCAACTCAAAATCCCATATACGGAGTCATATTCTTAGGAGACGATGAAACCGAAACCGAGCTCGTCGTTTGGTGGGGTCTGATAGAAGAAGGCTCAGCCATGTACGACGTGCACAACCGACACAATGGTCCTCGAGTCTGGAGTAACAGCGTCCCCGTGTGCTTTGCCCAATCATGGAAGAATCTCACAGGGTCGGACAAATGGGATGCTTCGCTCGCCGAGTCCTTGGCTGTGAACATGCTGTGCGAGGAGTTTCCCCTTCCATGGAAAGGAACTGAAAGACCTTCAGTGGTGGAAGTCGAGGATGGGTTGAACCTGCAGAATGCGATTGGCGATAGCAAACCCATGGCGACGGAGACGGTGATTGAGTTATTCACGCAGTGTTCTCAACCTATAATCGAGTGCGTTGGTTGGGGTATGAGACTCAAGGCATCTATGAGAAGAGTTGAGTTCTTGGGACGGTTGTGCTGTGAGTTGGACATTGAGGAAAAGAACCCCAACGTCGAGATTCCCTGATGCTGGCATCTATCTGTGCATAGAGTTTGGGGTGTTTTGCATTGAATCGGACCAGGATGCATGGGTTGTTGCATGTATTGGCGATGCCTTTATGGGCATGAGATTTGTACCAACATTCTGAAAAAGAGATGAGTGGTAGATGGACTAGATATACAATAGATGATATATACTGGTTCTACAAATTAAAAAAGAATGATTTTTAATATTATGCATCATCTTGTCACTGTAGTTACTTTGTCTTTCGCCTGGTCCGTGAGGTGAGACTATCTTTGGCCTTGGTTGTTTTCCAGACCCAGATCCACAATTCTTGGATTCGTTAGTCTTAGGTAGTCTGGGCATCAACAACAGAGTCCCCGCCAGCGTATCAAGAACGTGATCATTCGAGTCATAGTAGCGGTATTATTGGCTATGCGAGCTAAGAAATCATAACATGGTCACTCTGTAGACTAACTAAATGCCTAATCCTGAAAAAAAGAAAGAAAAAAATAATAACAAAACTAACGCGATTAATAGTTCGTCAGTGGTATTTTCGCGTAGTTGATCACATCATAAGAGAGTATCGAATAAGGAAAGATAAGGGAGATCTGAGACAACAATAAACAAAAGAACACCATGTGACCTCTTTACTTTCGCGTTTCAAGGTAGATTCAACGCGTAGAGTGGATGACGGACGGTTCTCACTCAAAGTGGACTAACGCGGGGTTCAGGAGCGGTCCTAGTTCTGCAAGGTTTAGCGGGTCTTGATTGGACGTTTATGCGTTGTCCGGGAGCAAGGGCACGCCCAACCTCGTCGATTTTGGGGTCTTTGGAGGGGAACCTTGACCTGAATGAGAGAGAGAGCGAGGAGGGGGGGGGGGGGGGGAGAAGCACGAAGGCAAAGGTGAAGAAGGAAAGGTAAGGGAAGAAGATCTCAGCGTCTGTGTCTGTCTCTCGTCTACTTGCCGGTACCTGGCAAGTGATGTGCATATGTACCTTATCTTAGTCAAATAACCGAATCAATACCTCTCCAGGTTGTGTTTCATATGGTTCGTCTTCCTTTCTTCCATTCTTATTTCCTATCTTTTCCTATTCTTTCCTTATTCATCCTTTCCCTCTTCCATTCCTTGGTACCTAAACCACTGGTGGTCAGTGAACGACCTCCATTATTAGGTTCCTAGGTGTCTCTTCCACACATCATCCTTGCATAACTGTACAGCCTGTACAGCCTGTACTGCTGTGCTGTACCTGCGCACTTGCACTTACCTGCTCGGGCCTTTCAATAATAGTTGGACACTCAATCAAGTCTTTAAGGCTCTATTACCCTCTTCCATTTCCTCCTCTACCACCTACTTACTTATCATTCATCAATATCAACGTCTCAATAAACTTTAAACCGTTTTTCACTACAATAACCTTACTCAACGTCCGCCAAAGACAAGCCAGAAACAAAATCAAAAATCGCTCTTGTGACTCAGTCAACCCCCCCTAAGTCGTCTCTATGAATTCCTTCTTCACGGTAAACAACAACGTCTCGCTTATCAGCATTACAATTGCACCGAGCACTTACCTCATCACTGTTGTTCTCCTTGTCTTTGCAATCATCTACCTACCCCGTCTTATCGCCTGCCGATTCCCCAGCCTCGGCATACCATTGCCATCTCTGGCGTCAATATTAAGACCAATATTTGGAGATCCAGCAGATCATCGCCCGCCAGCCAGATTTGAAAAGCCCCTCCCAGCACCACCCTTTGCAGCATCTGGGCTTGTATTCGAAGATCAGCAACAATTGGTCGTCTCCGGACAAGATATTGTCCTTGCGCAACGTCGCCATTACCTTCAACAGCAATTGGCCCAAGAGCAACACCTACTGCTTGAGCAGCAAAAACAACTTCAATTCCAAGAAATAGAGCGCCGTGTTCGTCGAGACTCTCGCCACTCCTCATCCCCTTCAAAACATAGCCGTGACCATGGATCCTCACGACATGCTGGACGCGTCCCTACAGGACTTCGATCTCCCACCAAGTCCATCGCTGCCCCACCACTCAGCCCATCGCAGCGAAGCAGCCATGACAGAAGGGGATCTCGAGGACTCGGAGACCGCGTCCGCGGGTGGGTACTCCCCTCCAGCCTGGAGAAGACTCGGAAACGGAAACCGGAGTAGTGGTTTCTGGAGAGGTCCTGAAGATCTTCCTTCCAATTATCCATCCCATTTTCCATCCCGAGGCATGAGCACGTTAATGGAAAGCACACCCGATTTGGACGATAGTGAAGACGATGGGGTTTTAGAAAGGGCAATTCGCACAAGGTTGCCCAAGGGAAGCCAGAGTCCGGAAAAGAGGAGAAGCGCCAGCCCTGGAACCTTTGACGATACCACAATACAATTTCAACTTCAAGAAAGGGCAACTCCTATAAAAGACCTGAGCTTACACGAACCACCAGCCGATAATTGTAAGTGACGATAGTGTGGCATGGTTTGCTCAATCTGTATCTAACACAGGTCAGATATCCGCTTCGCTGTTCGGGCCGAAGTTCAGCAGCGCACTGAGCCTATCGAGACAGCCATTAACTTTATACGTGATCATTTCAAGGCCGTGACTCGGACGTGGTCAACAACACTAAGCACCATTGTTGTTGGCTTTTTTGCCGTCTCTCTCTTCAAGTCACTTTTACAGCCTGCTGCCCCGCGTCCCGTAGGTGACCTTGTAAAGGTCGCAGGACTCGCTCGCTCATTTGAGCCCCTCATTTACTACTCAGAGCATGCTGTCTCTCAAGTACATGACCTTCAGGCCACTAGTGTGGCTGTCTGGGATCTTGGCGAAAGTGTGCGTAGCAGCGACATGCGAGATGCAACTAGCATTGTGTCAGATCTAGACGCCCTTAGTGAAACCATGAAAACACTGGCTTTAGAGATGACCAAGTTCTTTGCCAGAGTCGATGGTGATATCGATGGGTAAGTTGTTCATCAGATAGGATCTTCCATATCTCTAACATTCTCTCATAGTATTCTAAATGTTATGGACTGGGCAAAAATGCATTTAAATCGACTCAACTCAGCTCCCTCCCCGTCAACCATATCATCAGCCTATGACAATATCCACAACCTCCTATCACAAGCCCACATCCTCGAAGATGCTACTGGCTCGCCTACGACTCTTGGCCGCTTGACAAGCCACGTCTTCGGTCTATCGAACCCACAAAGGGAACAGCGCATGGTGCAGCTCCTGTTTACTGAATTCCTCACCGTCCTTGAAGATTCAATTCAAGCAGAGCTACAACATAGCGTCACATTGTTCGCCCTCTTCGAAGCTGTCGATCATCACTTCCTCAACCTCGCCCGTACGGTTGTCCGCGAATCATCTGCGCAGGAAGAACTTCACGCCGATATGCTCTCCAGTCTTTGGACACGACTCCTCGGCACAAGGGCTGCCGAACTACGCAAATTTGAGCAGAACCGTCTATTATTGCGTGATGTGCGTGAAAAGACGGTTCGCAACAAGGGTATTCTCGTTGATCACAACGGCAAACTCTTGACCTTGAAGGCGTCCCTCGAGACACTCCGCAGTAAACTTGTTTCTCCTCTCGTCCGTGGTGTCAACTCCACAACACTTACTCTTGAGGACCAAATCCAGGGCATAAGCGATGTTAGTCATTACCTCGGCGATGTGAGGAAACAACAAAAAGGCAAAGTTATGGAAACACTATTCGGCACCGTTCCGAGTAAGAAATATACAATTGCAGAAAGAGCCGATACTGTTGTCGTGAATCCCCTTTGAGAAAGTTGCCCAAGCGAACAAAACATTGCACTTTGTTGGATATCATCAGCTGGCATAGAATCATGATTGTTTTTGCATTTCTTTTGTTTTAGGATATGGTTCTTGTTTTCTCTGTACTAAGCAGGTGTTTGGTCACCGGCGTTCATTACGGCTACACCAGCTTGCGTTGATGCATGTACATCACAAATTACTCTTGGTTTTAGTTTAGAAATACCACCCACATGAATACACTTCACAAAGACGAATTCTTATTGATCACAATTGCAACATTTCACAGATCAATCATGGACGAGTGAATACTTTAACATATCTTTCATTAAAAACCCTAACCGCATAAAACCTCTGCGTTGATCGTGCCTGCAAACGAGAAACATTGGTAGGGGGGTATAGGCCAACAGCCAGAGTGTCAGAAAACCGTCAACGCCGTCCTGGTGGGTTCTCTCGAAAGCGCCAACGCCGTTGCCGTGAGCAAGCGAAGGTTCGCAACGAGAGCCAGCCACCTTAATGTCCCCAAACTTTTGAATCTCCCTTCCTGAGAAGAAATAGCAACCAAGTCTATCTGTACATAATGCGCCCCCTCAGATGGGTAACACAAGGTCGTAAAGCATGTTTCGTTGCTGATTGTTCCGTAAATTGCCTTGTAAAGGCGTCGTCATTCCAGTTGAGGGGGTTGCCCAGTCAGATAACCATAATAGAAAAAAGGAAATGATAGTCGAGTCGGAGCAGGCTTAAGCCTTGGTCTCCTCCTCCTTCTTGGCCTCACCACCCTCGGAGCTGCCCTGAGCCTTGACGTACTCGTCGTAGACAGCAAGAGCCTCATCGACCTTGGCCTTGAGAGCGGAGTCGTCCTCAATACTATAACACATGTTAGTTGCTGATTGTGAAATGATTCAAGTCGGGGAAACTTACAGGTTGACAAGCTCGGTGTTGTCCATCTCCAGAAGCATACCGGTGATCTTGCCGGCAAGCTCGGAGTTGATGGCCTGGATCTTGGGGAAGATCAGCTCACCCAGAATCTGCTTCTGCTGAGGAGGAGGGGCGGCAGCAAGCTGTTGCTGGAGGACGGAAGCTCCGGCAGCTTCGGCGCCACGGCCACCTTGAGGTCCGTTGCCGTTGCGGCCAGGACCACCTCGGCCACCCTGGCGGTTGTTGTTAGGAGGGAAGCCGGGCATGTTACCGCCAGCCATGGGAGGCATGCCCTGCATACCCTGAGGACCACCACGGCCGCCTTGAGGAGCGCCACGGCCACCGAGAGCAGCCTGCTGCTGAGCCATAGCAGCCATGAACTGAGGAGTGCCAGGCTGGCCGTATCCAGGAGGGAACTGACCAGGCATTCCGTACATGTTGGGGGGCATCTGCTGGGGAACACCACCACGTCCACCCTGCTGAGGGTAGGGGAATTGTCCAGGACGACCCTGAGGCATTCCCATGGCACCCTGAGGGAAAGGAACACCACGTCCACCCTGGGGCATGAAGCCGGGCTGCTGGCCAGGAGCGAAGTAGACAGGGGGCTGCATGTACTGCTGGGGCATACCGGCGGCAGCGGCGGCCTGCTGCATGCGGAGCTGATTGCGAGCCTGGATACTAGCCTCAAGCTGGCTCTTTCGGACATCCTTGCGCTGGGCCAGGGCGACGTACAGAGGCTTGCCGTTGAACATACGTTGGTTCATCTCAGCGACAGCCTTGGTAGCATCATCAGGGTTGCTGAAGCAGACGAAGCCGAAGCCCTTGCTCTTACCGAGCTTCTTGTCTGACTTCTTCTCGGCCTTCTTGTCCTCCTCGCCCTCCTTGGACTCCTCCTTGGACTCCTCCTTGGATTCCTCCTTAGCCTCCTCCTTGACCTCTTCCTTTGCTTCCTCTTGGTTCTCCTTGTCGCTCTCGTCCTTCTCCTTCTTGTCCTCGTCACCCTCAGTGGGGGTCTCACGCATCACCTTGGCGGAGGTGATGGAACCAAAGTCCTTGAACATCTCACGGAGCTTATCATCGTCGACGTCGTCGTCAAGGTTCTTGATGTACAGGTTAACGCCCTGGTACTTGTTGGCCTTCTCCAGGCGAGCAGCTTCATAAGACTTGCGGAGCTCCTCCTCACGCTCGTGCTTCTTCTGGGCCCGGCCAACATAGAGGTCCTGACCGTGGAAATCCTTGTTGTTGAGCTCATCAACAGCCTTGGAGGCACTCTCGTGAGTGGTGAAGTTGACGAAGCCGAAACCACGGCTCTTACCCTCCTGGTCACGAGCCAGAGAGGAAGAGGTGACATCGCCGTACCTCTCGAAGAGCTGGCGGAAATCATCCTCGGTAACGTCAGGGGCAATGTTCTTGACGTAGACGTTGGTGAAGTTGGCCTTCATCTCCTCGAACTTGCTCTGGCGGTCCTTCTTGGGAATGTGGTGACCGACGTAAACCTTCTTCTCGTTGAGAAGCATACCGTTAACGTGCTTGATGGCCTGGGAAGCGGCCTCATCGGTCTCGTAGTGAACGAAACCATAGCCCTTGGAAGCACCAGTCTCGTCCTGGGCGACCTTGCAGCTCAGGATGTTACCGAAAGCAGCAAAGGTGTCGTGGAGAGCCTTGTTGTCGATGGCGACATCGAGGTTCTTGATGAAAACGTTGCCCTGGCCAGTCTTGCGAAGAGCGGGATCACGCTGAGACCACATGATACGGCAGGGACGGCCCTTGATGATAGTGTAGTTGAGCTCCTCGAGAGCCTTCTCGCCATCAGGAGTGGCGTTGTAGTTGACGTAGGCATAGCCGAGAGAACGACGGGTGACGGCATCACGGCAGACACGGATAGAAGCAACAGCACCAATCTGAGAGAAAAGCTCGAAAAGCATAGCCTCGGTGACGGAGGGGTCAAGCTCGCCAACGTAGAGAGAGGCCGAGTTCTGGGGGTGAGGAGCAGCGGTGGTGGGGGTAGGAGCGGCAGCATCGTCAGCGGCAGCAGTGACACCAGTGTCGACAGCAGGGGCCTTGGCCTCAGAGCCGTTGAGAGAGGTGTTGTTGAGGTCGTTGGCGAGCTGGTCAACAGCGCCGGGAGCAGCGTTGGCGGCCATTGTGAATATCGGTTTCTAGGTTTGTATAAGAACCTACAAAGAAGAATTGTATCAGTAAACAGATCAAGAGGGACTGCTTGTATATAGGTCAAGAATAAAAGTGGGATTTTGAAGAAAAAATTGAGAGAGAAAAAAGTTGGATAACATGAGGGGGTCAATCAAAGCATACCTTTTTATGAAGCCGACAGCAGATCAAAGTTCGCGTGGTACTGGACCTTGAGCGAACAAAGAGAAGGGAGCAACGAACAAAGCGAAGCTACCAGAAGGATTTCAAAAGTCTTCGAGTATGGGAGGACTCAAAGACGTTTATGAAAGAATTCGTGAGAGGAAGAAAAGTCACTCGGGCGGTGTCGCGAGAGAGACAAAGAGGAAAGGATGGGAGGGTCGTGAGATGAGGGGGTGGTGGGTTGTGTATTTTGGGGTTTTTTCAAGTTTTTTTTGTGTTTTTCTTTCCGAGTGGAAATGAAGTGAGCAGAAACAGAGAACTAGTACGAATACTGTTCCTCCGGACTGACTCGACTTTATGGTTTTTTGGGTTGTTTGATAAGGTTGGTTTTGCGGTTGGAGAGGGAAGAAAGAGAAATTCAATGCCCGTGATGGAAATTATTTTTTTTGCTTGGCCGCACTTCCTGGCAGAACCTAGGTAACAATGGGGAGGCTAATAAAGGTACGTACTGGGTTTGGTCATGCCCGGTCATGGTCATGGTGGAGGGGGGAGGATTGGTGGAGTGAACCTGCCACTTACTTGTCTGGGTACCTTCCGTCACTGTCGACCAGAACTCGAGTAAGTGGGGTACTTGCCAGCTGGCTGTGATAAACAATCGGGTAGTGCAAATGTTGCTCACTAACAGATTTATGCCTGTGAACCACCTATTACTGCTAAGAGGCGGGGGCACGTGCCCTACTTGGACCATCTCGGCAGTGGCTAAGGTACTTGCGGCGCCGCCGTCTAAAAGATGGCAAACGTTGAAATTTTTGTCAATCTCCGAAAGAAGCTAGCAAATCCTACATAGAACACTAGTATGTGATGGTTGTTCTAGAGGAAACTGGACAAACTGTGCGAGAAAACTGTTTCTTTTTTTTTTTTTTGCCATTTAAGAATGAATTTGTAAGACGAGACTATGACGACTTTTCTACAACGGTACAGAGCAGAAACATTGTCCGTCATGCTCTAACTGGGGTGGTGAAAAAAAGCAATACCAAGCACTACAAACCCAGTCACCTTTTAAAGTCAAAATGCAATGCCACCATAATGCTTGAACTATCCATCTACACCGCCAAAGATGAACATATGTACATTGTGTTGCCGCGCATGAACGCAACAAGTGGCCTTTTGGTTCCAGATACACCTTGTGTCTGGCGTGGTGTCAACAAAGTCACAGGAAACTATTGGTACGTGGTGAGACGACTTTCAGTACGAGATCGAATTCTGAAAGGCACGGTTAATATAACTTATCCCCAATCAAGTCATTTTGGTGCTTACACGGTGACAATGAGAAATAGCTTCTGACGTGTCCTGGGCGTATTATGTTAGATATTTATTTCGTATATGTTTTTAATTCTAAACCTCAGCCTGCGCCTCCTCAGAATACTCAAAGTTACCCATGAGGTGTAAAGTGATCTGACCACACAGATCGAATGTTCAATTTATCATCACAGTAAAGCTCCTCCCACTATACAGGTTTCCCAACACATTGTCATTTCTTAATTTCGAATAATTTTCCGGTAACGGCGTATGTTAATCGAAGTACTGGCACTCTAAGACTACAGCCCAAGACGTCTGAAAAAGGTAAAGAATGCAAACCATGTTCGTATCTATAGGCATTCTATTGGAAAGCCATAGACTTTAAGAGATTCCGATGGAGAGTATATGTGTTATTAACCCTTAATGCAGGTTTCAAAGCAAATTTTTACATCACCTCATAAAGCGTATTCTCTAATAGAGATTTAAAAACAAAAAGATAGAAGCAATCCCGGAAATCCTGTCGTATTTTGCAGTGATCTTCAACCCGCATTCGCGTGTTGCGCAAATGCCCGCTTCTGCTCAAGGCTCAAGTTGACCCGCTCTTATCTTATCATCATCCCAGCTCGACAGTGACGTTCACCTCTCTCTACATCCCCACCATTACATATATCTCCAAACTCCGAGCGCGGCACCAGCAAAATATAATCTAGAACAGGCCCGTTCGTCGCTGACTGAGCTTCAGGCTGAATCTTCTAGAAGCTGAAGAAGTCACGCAACAAACTCGACACTACACGGTCTGCACCGTCATGACATTATCACGTCGTTAAAACCCAACGTTATCGTTTGATTTAATCCCAATCTCCCACCTCCGTCGCTCCCGCACACCGCAGCGATGTTCTCGACATTTACGGGCAACTCGCGGCGCCCTCGAAACGTCAACCTCAGTGGTTCTGTCGGGAACCCTTTTGCCAACACCTCGTGGTCGCCGTCTGCCGTTTCGAATGCCACAAAAACCGTGTCGAATGCCCAAGCCGAGCGTGAAAAGCGACAAATTGAACGAACGAAACTAAAGGCTGTTGGCAAGATACAACGAACATGGAGGGGCTACAAAACAAGAGAAGAATTGAGGGCATCCCAGAGACATGCTTTCGACGCTCTATACAAGCCCGGATCCAGTCAAACGCCATCCGAAAGACTTCCTGAAGCATTTCCCTTGCTTCTGTCTTTCTTCGCCTTGCGACGAGATGACGACATTCAAAGAGCTATCTGTTATGCGCACGATACCGAGTCTGTAGATCTCCGACAAATTGTACCACCGAACGTTCACCCTTCACGAATAGGACAACTTATTCGATTGCTTCTATCTGCAGTGGACAAATCGGCTTCAGCAAGGTACACGAAATACTGTTTGAGACGTTTGTATCTGGCTATTGTCTAACTGGTTTATACAGAAATCTTTCTGATGATACACTTCACATTTTTAAGCTTCTTATCCGCCTCGTAACGAGTTATCCCGACTTGGGCCTCCTTGTAATCGACAGTTACTACAAGGTGGTTGGCAAAGTGTGTCAAGCTCGAAGTCTTGGTGGGCAGTGGCAAGATATTGTGCTCCAGGCCATCACTAGCCCCTTCGAGGTTACTTCTTCAGAAGGTCAGTCTCAAATCCAGTGTCCTAGAATTCTGCTAACACTTCTCTAGCGATTGAACAAGTGTATCACGCCTTCGCGTTCTCGTTCTTGGTCACAGACAACCAATATTACTTCGAAGAGAACATTTCAGATGTATCCCTTACAATCCGCTTCTCTCATCTGACGAGGGCGATAGTGGCCGGTTTATCACCAACCGCGAACCCCCAATATTCACACGATGGTCAGCTCTGGCAGCTTGCTCATTTCATTGATCTGGCTCGCTTCAGCACCGATTCTAGCTCCGACACAGGGATCTTAGAAACACTCTACACTCAATTGTCAGCCCTCTCTTCTTCTATCAGCACTCGGCTATCAGCTTCGATTAGGGCAAATGAGGACGACGAGAATGATTCTGAAGAGCCACTCGCACCACCACTTGATCCATATGTTACTTCTCAATTGATGTCTCTGGTGGACAGCAAAGGAGTCGCACAGACCTTGAAAGACTTCTCTATTAATCTAGCGAGATCTTCGCGACAAGAGTACCAAAGTACAAGCTTTCTGGCAGGGTACATCTTAACCCTGCTTCGATGCTTTCCTTCAAAGGGTGACGATATCCGAATGCGCCTCTTCCTCGAAGAAATCCCTACATTAGCGGGCGATGTCCCAACCATAAAGTTTCTCTGGCAAATGATGGTAAAGACAACTGTCTTTAACAAGTTGAGGACAGAGTCGGAGCAGCCTCTCGATGTCTTACGCAGATATCTTGGTGCTACGGCTAGAAATGCGGATTCTTCTGAAGAGGAGCAAGACTGGCGAATCATCCTTTTGTTCCTTGAACTATACGTCTTCATCCTTCGTTTGAGCGATGACGAGGACTTCTTTTATGGCATTTACCCACCAGTCATACAGCAAGCCCCGTCCACTTCCCGCATTCGGTCCTGCAGTCTTTCACTGGAGCATGTTGAAATGCTAACATGCTTTCTTAAGAACACTGCTTTTACACTCCACTACAACACACAAGAACTTACCAAATCACTTCATGATCTGGAGGCAGCTTCCCAACATCGTGTGGGTGCTTATTTCAGTACCGGAGGACCAGCCGCGACGAACCAAAGGCAGGACGCACGATTGCACCAAAGTCCGACAAGTTTGGATATTGACAGCTTGCGGAACATAGTAACATCAGCAATGAAAATGCTGTACGAGCGAGACTCGAGAAAACAGTTCCTGCCTACAAACCACTGGCTCATGACATCAAGGCTTGATCAGGGAGATTTCATCGCTGCTGTTATTGCAGAAGAACGGCGGCAGATCGAGGAGGATTCTGATGATAGTGATGACGATATGGAAAACGAATATGCCAGTGTTCCAGGGTTCTATTCGACTATAGCTGGTCAGCGATTGTCACGACATGCAAGACTTGAGCGATTGAAGGCTCAGCAAGTACGAACTCAAAAAGAGCGTCGTCTAGCAGAGATGGGGCCGAAGCTGGAGATATTGAAACATATGCCCTATGCTGTCCCCTTCGAAACCCGTGTCATGATCTTCCGCCATTTCATTACTCTCGATCGGGCTCAGAGAGACGGTAATAACATGATGTCCTTTACGAGCCCTTTTGCCAAACACCATGCACAAATCTCACGGAAGCAACTCTTTGAAGATGCATACAAGCAATTCTACGAAATAGGGGAGGGTCTCAAGGACCCTATTCAAATCACATTCGTCGATCGGTTCGGTGCTCAGGAGGCTGGAATTGATGGCGGCGGCGTTACAAAGGAGTTCCTCATCAGCGTGACGACGGAAGCATTTGGTTCTGACCATGGCAAGGGCATGTTTACATCGAACGAGAAGGGGCTGCTCTTCCCTGATCCTATAGCGCTTGATGTTGTTCGTGAAAAACTCAAGATGAGCGGGTATTCGGAAACTGACAAGGAGTACCGAGATTGCATTGCAAATTTACTCAAGCGCATGGAATTCCTTGGCAGAATCGTGGGCAAATGCATGTACGAAGGTATCCTTGTCGACCTGGCATTTGCTGGCTTCTTCCTTCTCAAATGGGCGTCAACAGGTCCCAACGACGAGAAGAATTACAAAGGCAGCGTCAACGATCTTCGTGACATGGATGAGGAGCTTTACAATGGAATGCTGCGACTCAAGAATTATTCAGGAGACGTTTCAGAGCTAGGCATTGACTTTACGATTGCAGACCAGATCTCACCGCCAGGTGATCCAGTCAAGACCGTTACCAAGAAGCTCATAGCTAATGGCGATCAAACATACGTTACGAACGACAACCGACTACTGTACATCTCGTACGTTGCTCGCCATCGCTTGATCGTCCAGCCATCTCTACAGACCACAGCCTTTTTGCATGGCCTGCGCTCCATCATCCGACCCAACTGGCTATCCATGTTCAACCAGTCAGAGCTACAGCGTCTGGTGGGTGGTGACTCGTCTGAGATTGACATTGAAGATCTCCGTCAGAACACGGTTTACAGCGGTTTATACGAGGTTGGCGATGATGGAGAAGAGCACGACACTATCAAGATATTCTGGAAGGTTATGCGCAGCTTCACAGATGCTCAACGTCGGGATGTGCTCAAGTATGTCAGCTCTACACCACGAGCGCCTTTGCTAGGCTTCTCGCAATTGAAGCCAAAGTTTAGCATTCGTGATGGGGGTACAGATGAGGAGAGGCTGCCCAGCACGAGCACATGCGTGAATCTTCTCAAGCTGCCGAAATACACTTCGGAAGCAACGCTTCGGGAGAAGTTGCTCTACGCCGTACAGTCGGGAGCGGGTTTCGATTTGAGTTAAGCACTCATGGATGACTTTTTTTTTTTTTTTGGTGGAATATGATATAGGGAGTAGGACTTTGCATGTATAGGCGTCGGACATGGTAGTTTGGAACATAGCATTGTTGTTGTCGGCATATACGTCGTACACCACCAACACATGATAGATTAGGCATTTAGTAAACGTATCATGATAACCAAGCACTTTTCATTCAATGTTATTCTTCGCAGTGGTTGGTATGCCTGGTGGCTAATATAAAGGCCGGCTTTCAGGTTTTAGGATATAAAAATAAACAGCTTAACTCTGGTCCAAAAAGCATAAACCGACCTATTAGTTTCGTCTCCTATGCTTCCAGGGGCTATTTTTTTCTGATACCTTTAGGCAAGGCAACCAAGTTTTGCAGTACTCCAACATAAATGTATTCGTTCAAACATTTCCGACGTCCTGGTAGCTCCTGGCTATCAACGTTGGTTTTCTTTTATACAAATCCAAGATCATTTGTCCAAACAAGCCATTCGCCCATGAGAACCTACTTCCTGTCAGCACATTTCACTCATGACTTGAGTAAACATAACTTACCATGATCTTGTCCAATGCTTCTCATTGAAGCTGTTAACTGTCTCGTGTATGAGACCAAGCCCGCTCGTTGAACTCATCAACTGACGAATCCCATCAACAATCTCGTCGTCGTCATCGCTTGTCAGGAGCTGGACGATAAGTCCCATAGGCCATGCCATCCCAGGGCCGAGATGCGGTCCACCTGTGGCGTTGAGGACTGGCCCTCGTGCGTAGTAGGGGTTGGATGGACTAAGAACAAAAGCGCGGGTGTTATCGTAGACGTGCTGCGAAGCTGGCTTGTAACCCATGTGCGGAATACTAAGCAGAGAAGGCAGATTCGCGTCATCCATGAGACTGTGGGAACCAAATCCGTCAATCTCGTAGGCGTACATCTCTCCGTATACGGGATGCTGGATGATAGCATGCTGATTGATACCGTACTCAATACCACTCGCCATAGCTTCCATCTTCTTGGCCAATTCCTCATCCAGAGGCCGCATTATCTTGACGCATGAGGCGAGATACCTCGAAAACATCATGTTTGCGGGTATAAGGTACTGATAGATGCAGGAATCGTCAGATGGCCGGAAGAAGCTGCGAACAAGGCCAATGTGGCCTTTTATAGGAGCTCCGTGGCCATGGTTGGAGACTGTTTCTGAAGCACTATCCGCATTACGCAACCATGTGTAGGCTGGCTTCTGTACCATGCCTTGCTCGTCATATGTTCCCTCCTGCATGTGCTCAGCGACCTTAAGGATCTTCCTTACGGCCTCTACCCAGCCAAACTTTCCAAAGAAGTCACCGTCTTCCGTCTCTTCGTAGTAGTCCCATGATAGTTGGAGAAAGGCGGCGAGGGAGTCGAGCTCGTACTTGCACTCGAAGACGAATTCGGGGTCGTATTTCGGACTCACAGTATCTCGAGACTGAATGGATCGCTTTGCTCGAGGTAGCTTGGCTTCGGGTGGAGGGTGAAAGGCGTTGCAGAAGGGCGACTTTGTGAGGTATCGAGCTTGTAAATTGATTGCGCCTCTGAAAAGAGAGGCGATATCGTCAGAGGACAGAACTGATTTATATGACTGCAGCTGATTTGAGCTATCGCGAATCCATTGCGCATTTATGTCACCTGTGGTGATAAATGCTAACTGAAGTGTGTATGTCAGTCAATGGTATGATCTCAACTTCATGATGGTATCGCCAAACCTCTTCATCAGCGTTATCCGCTGACACACCCCTCCACTTCACAGTCGTGTCCAAAGTGTTGGGCCATGTATTCAAAAACAAACGATAAAGATCTGGATCACCAATCGCTTGATCCATTTCCTCGTAAATCACATGCTCAACCGCTGGCACTGAATAGGTGCGACAATCTTTGCTGGGGCGCTGAAGCGGGAACTCATAGCGCCCAGATGAGAGGGGCTCGTGCCGTTCACGGGCGAATTGCTCGTAATTGGGACAATTAGCAGATACAGCTGCTACGCCCAAAAAGAATGAAACAAGACGGTACATGTTGGATGTGTTTCCGTCATTTGACGTTGTTCAGCGTTGAAGAAGAAACATGTTGGTCAGTTGTTTTGTATGGTCTGAAACGAGGACCTCAGCTACCTGTCTCACTTTAGGGGGAGGATTCAGGGTCTGGACTAGAGGTGTTGGTGGAGATGAATGGTTAATCCTTGACCCCTGACTAGGACCAAGATGGGTTGAAGCTGGGGAAGTGGTGCAGATTGATGTGATGGGTGGTATCCGTACCTAGATCGGCTTCAAGGCTAAAATCCATGCTTAAGAGAACTGTATTTGTCTGTCATTTGATAGGTGACCTTTGTTGCATCACAGGTGTAGTTAAATAGGTAGTCTCATATATCTCTGTCCGTCCTTGATTAAGCCAACATAACGAGCTTAACATATGTCTCAGGACGCAGCCAGAGTGTTTCACATACGCCATCATTTCCTTTTTCCTAATCAGACTCATGAATACATAGGTACCTTCACCACTGCCATGGTAAGTTCGTGACAAAATGCATCGTTAATACTGTGATGCACAGAGTGGTCAGTTCTCTTACCTATGGTTGTATATGTGTATCCTGAAACATAAATACAATGCTCGTTCAGCCTGGACGACAATGGTCTCATCACCAGCTGAAACAAGATCATATGTATCACTACATCAAATCAGGCATCTCACTGAGCCTTGTTTCGTATAAACATCATGTCTGCATTCAACGGTCTCCCCACCAACTATCTCATGAGAGAAGACTGCATCAGGCTGGTAAATGATCACTACGATCTGTTCTTCGAGTTCCTGCCTTTTATAGAGGTGGGACCGAAGCCTACAGCTATCTTGACCGATCCGCAGGGTACTGTCGTCCTTTGGGCTCAGAACACTTTACCAAGGACGGAATGGGTTGACATGACTCACTTTGGTGTTCGTCGCACATTGTTTGAGCTGGCGGACAGTGGTGCATTCTGTGATGAATACCAAATGATCAGGTATCAGTTCATGCCACCATTCGTCTAAGTAGGACAAATTTCCAATGACTTGGGAATGGGTCCTGCCTCAGGATTGATAACAAATGTTTCCTTGAATATGGTACAGTCTGGAGAGTAATCAATCATTAATTGGTACTTCCTTTTGGTTTGCAATAAGCTGCTCTTCCAATAATTGGCGTTGGTAGAATCGATCTAGAATAATAACACAAAATTCTCTTCATTCGGCCACTATGCAAAGAAAACAATGTCATTTATAACATTGAAAAACTTTAACTGATTTAATAGCACTTGAACTATAGTTCTGAGTTATTGCGCCATCAAGTTGTCAAAATTATTCTCTGTGTACAGGGTAACTGAACTGTCAAAAAATCATGAGTGATACACGGTGAAATAAGCCACTATACCGAAGGAATCCGCTTATACCCCAGGACCCAATACCGCGGCAAAAGAGTGCATTAAGCCGAATAAAAGCATCGGGAACAAGCAACAGAATACCGAACGCTTGGGGCATCGAATTGACGTAATTGATCATGGACCCTTGCAAAACGGGCATTCATGAGAGTCTATCAATAGCCATAATTAATAAAGTCAAGTAAGTCACAGTGACGGATGGTGTTGAATATCGATTCCATAGGTAAGCATAACAAAGTCATCTTGCAGAACAGGAAGCGCATGTGACCTGTATGATGGCATTAGCTTGGACTTGCACATGCTAACCTTGGCCACGGCTACCCCAGGTTATCTGAGAACCAAATGCGATGCTGATCAGCCGAGTTTAAGACATTATGACTATGGATTGTGGCCTCGGTTATATAGAGCCGATTGCCGGTGACAGCCTCGAGTCGTTATAGAGAAGTTGGATGATTTTCGAGTAGATATGCTATAACAAAGCATAATATGTCTAATCTATAAGATAAATGATCTCAATCTATAGCTATATACTCAATTGAAAAGAACCTGGGTACCTATGTATGGATAGATCCGAGGATAATATAAAAGTGAAGCCGGAAAACAAAGCCCCAGGATCTATAACGACACCCACCAAAGAGCCAATAAGTGACGAGATAATTGTCAAAAAACGGCATCGCACACCCCCACTACCATCCTAAATAGGTAGACCATCGCACCAGGAAAGAAAGAAAGTCATCGGCGGAAAGTTGCTTTAGTCGCCGTTGGCCCCATGACATTTCTCTCCTACCTCGAGCTCTCTCTTTTTTCCTACTTCTTTCTTATAGTCATCTCCTTTTCTGGTGGTTGAACAACTCAATCAATCCTCTCGTCATAATGCCCGCCCCACGACCAGTTTCGCGATGCGTCCAGCGCAGCTCGCAAGTGCTTTCTCGAACTCAGTTGCGTCCCGCCAGATCAACCTTCTCACCCGCCACAATCGCTGCTAGATCCTCTCTCCCGAGGAGGACGAGTACGGCACTATGGTCAGCTGTAAAAGTGCCATTGGCCTCTCGTGCCTTTAGTACCACTTCGAGACTTGGAGACGACGACACAGATTTTGACCCCGCCACCGTCGAACGCGAGTCTGACGAGGTTGATGTCTGCATTGTAGGAGCCGGTCCTGCTGGTCTCAGTGCTGCCATTCGTCTTAAGCAGCTTGCCAATGAGGCTGGAAACGAGGACTTCCGTGTGCTTGTCCTGGAAAAGGCTGGCGATATCGGTGCTCACATCCTCTCTGGAGCCGTCATTCAGCCTACTGCCATTAACGAATTGTTCCCCGACTGGCTCGACGAGAACAACCCTAACCGATTCGAACATGCCACTCCCGCCGGCACCGATCGTATGCGATTCCTTACCAAGAACTCTGCTATTCCTATCCCCGCACCTCCTCAGATGACCAACCACGGAAACTATATTGTTAGCTTGAACCAATTCGTCAAGTGGCTCGGCGAGCGTGCTGAAGAGGCCGGTGTTGAGGTTTACCCCGGCTTCGCTGCGTCTGAGGTTGTTTACCATGCAGATGGCTCTGTCAAGGGTGTCGCCACCAACGATCTTGGTGTTGGTCGTGATGGTAAGCCCAAGGAAACATTCGAGCGAGGTATGGAGTTCCACGCCCGAGTCACCATGTTTGGAGAGGGTTGCCACGGAAGTTTGAGTAAGCAGGTTATCAACAAGTTCGACTTGCGAAGGGACAGCCAGCACCAGACTTACGGTCTTGGTGTTAAGGAGGTTTGGGAGATTGACCCCGCCAAGTTCGAAAAGGGTCTGGTTGTGCACTCCATGGGTTATCCATTGCCCAAGGACGTGTACGGTGGTTCGTTCATGTACCACTTTGGTGAAAACCTTGTTCAGATCGGTCTCGTTACCTCTCTTGACTACTCAAACCCTTGGATGTCGCCATACCAGGAGTTCCAGAAGCTCAAGAAGCACCCTCTTTTCCGCGATGTTCTTGAGGGTGGAAAGTGTATCTCATACGGTGCCCGTGCTCTGATCGAAGGTGGTTTCCAGTCCATCCCCAAGGTCGCTTTCCCTGGTGGTGCTCTCATTGGCGACTCTGCTGGTTTTGTCAACGTTCCTAAGGTCAAGGGCACACATAATGCTATGAAGTCAGGTATGCTGGCCGCTGAGGCAGCATGGACTGCTCTTAGCGAGAAGACCGACGAAGGCACAATCTTCCTGTACGACTACGAGAACAAGCTTCGGGAGTCTTCCATCTGGAAGGAGCTTCACGAGGTCCGTAACATGCGACCATCTTTCCATACCCCTCTCGGCCTTTACGGCGGTATCATGTACTCTGGCCTTGAAGCTTATGTCTTCAAGGGCCGAGTTCCTTGGACACTCAAGCACAAGACCCCTGACCACGAGGCTATTCTTCCCGCCGACAAGGTCCCCAAGATTGAGTACGAGAAGCCTGATGGCAAGCTCACCTTTGATATCTTGACAAGCGTTTCCCGCACTGGAACCAACCACGAGGAGGACCAGCCTGTTCACCTTCAAGTCAAGGATTGGGACGCTCACACTGAGTCAACGTACCCTCCCTACAAGGGTTTGGAGAACCGCTTCTGCCCAGCTGGCGTTTACGAATATGTTGAGGATGAGTCAAAGCCCCATGGCGTTCGATTCCAAATCAACGCACAAAAGTAAGTTGATTTATACTCATGCTTCGATTTTGAGTTGGAATCTTGATAACTAACATTTCGATAGCTGTATTCACTGCAAGACATGTGATATCAAGGCGCCTCACCAAGATATCAACTGGCAAGTGCCACAGGGAGGTGAGGGCCCCAAGTACTACATGACCTAAGAAAAGCATACACATGCCCTATCAAGAACACTCTTTTTTTATTGTTTATTATGTATGATACCTGATTTATATACCTGGATGCATACTCGGCGTGTTGGGGAAAGCAAATTCGGCAAAAGGCCACATGTAAAAGAAGGAAAGGATTTGTCATTGGGAGCACATTGGAGTAGAGGTCAAGCTGCCAACAAATATTACTTTGATTATATCAAATCCAAGACCTTCCAGCTCGGAAGTCAACCAAAAATGTGATAGGTAACGGAGATTTACCCTTTTTAGCCACCAGCAAGCGTAACACCTACTCTTGAGCCGCATGAAAGTGATGGGTCTTGGCCTTATCAGTGAGCGAGCCAACGGTCAAGCCCAAATCTAGAACCTCCGATCTGTGGAGAGCACTTGACTTGGCCCTTGCGGTTTCCGCGGGTATGAAAAAGGTTGATACCAAAGTTATCTGGCTAACTCAACAATATACTGCAGGCATAGTTTGACTTAAACATTAGGTCAAAGGTGAATCTGGGTCATTTTGAAAGGTAAAGACGAAAGATAAATGATGTTGATATAGCAATTAGAAAGTAAATATGATAATAATACTGCCACAGGCAAAAGTCGACTTTCATTTACATGTGAGCATGAAAAGCATAATCCTCGACAAAGGATAGAAAGCCATTCATGCATGGGTCAGTATTGCAATATAGAGTCAGTGAATCCAGCCAGATTGCCATGAGGCTTGCAACACATGATAGATCCTGGTAGAAGCCTAGAGAATCACAAATGAGGCTGGAGATGGTTAGGACCTTTGGAATAGAATGCTTTTGAGCACAGCGAAAGTGGAGTCAGCAATCCAGACCAAATCTTGAACCAGATTGGGAGAGTGTTGCGAAACAAGGAAATTGTTAGTGAGGTACTTCTCAAAGCAGCCCCCCAGCTCTTGGGCGCCTGCTCGTAAAAGGTAACAGTACTCGGCGATCCTTGACAATCAAAATTTTCGTGTCACCATTTGACTTCAAATTGCCCGCAGCATCCTGGAACGTGTCCTTAATGCGGACTGGGGTCTTCACGAACCACAAACTCAACTTTGATAGTCCTGGAGATTTGAGTCCACAAACAGTCGTCACCCATATAAAAGTTTGGATATCAAACCAAGAATTGAAGCAGAAGCCTACGCATGATGATGGGGAATGAATCAAGATCAACATCTGAACCATCATGACGATTGCAAATTTGGAGGCGACTGCCAGAAGGTCCATGTACTGAGTACATGATGCAAAATGCCAGCTAGTGGACGCACAGAGCCAGCCTCCCTAGCACTGCGAGGGGGGCAGATTGGGGTGTGGACTGATTCATGGTTGGCCAGAGTGGAATGACTCACTAAGTCAGCGGGCGGCTGGGGCTACAAAGAGAAAGGACACACCAAGGACGAGAAAAATGGAAAAACCCACAGCCTACCTTACCTGCTGGTTGCCGCCGTCTGGGCGAAAAATCTGCTTTGCGGTGTGTCCGGAAACCAGGCTTTGTGCGTCTGTAGAGCAGGTTGAATCATGCCGCGAGTGGTTTTCTGTAGCAGCTTCTGACCATGGCATAATGTTTCTGAAAAGATGAGACGCTTGCGAGACAACCATCGCTATCAGCGACATTCGACCACACAGGCCTCTGAGGCTGCCAGGGTGACGACGCGTCGCGATGGAGGGCGCGTGGGCTGAGGAAATTATTAGTGAAGGGGGCAGAGCGTGTTTCAGGGTCCCGTCATGTTGCTGGTGGTTGGCAAGAGTTGGTGGTTAGGTTAGGATAAGAGTCCCACGGGGCGACAAGAGGGTTTGACAGGACCGAGCATGGCTGGAACTTGAAGGAAGTGGGTGTCCGCTCCGACACCGACGGGGGTATACGGTTGTGATTGGATAAACGGGAGTGATCTTGGTTGCGCTAACGAGCGAGTGCAATCAGACTGAAGGTGAGAGGAGTCGCATCTGAAATGAGTGAGTGAAAAAGCCGAAAGGTAACCAACCACGCCGCGTCGGACTAGCCCCCCCGGTCCATAATTTCAACCCGTATCCGAGGTCCACAGGCATCTGAGGGCTCCATGGATAGGCGCTGTGACGCTTTTATCGCCTCCGGATTGCGTGCTGCTATCGTCGTAAATTCCGGCTTGAGTCAAGCCAGTCCAGGTCAAGTCAGGCTCTGCTCGCTGGGTCTCGGTGCCCGCCTTTTCCCACCTGAAGTGGTCGTTCCCGTCGCTGTTGGGCTTCGTTTTCGTCCATGGTCATTCGCTCGGTGCTGGTTCTCGTCGTTCGCTTTTACTATTGTGATAGTTTAATCTGATCCTGGCCGTGCAGTTGTCCTTGTGTAGTGCGTTGTCGCTTCTCAAATCGATCATCATACTCGAATGTCGGTGGCTGCTCCTTCAACCTGCAGATTGATGTGAGGTTTGTGGGTTGTTTGGGAGGAAGAGGAGGTGAGAGGCAAGGTGAGGTGACGGAGGGACAGAAAAGAAAGTCCAGGGGGAAGATGACGACAGGAAAAGAAACGAGAGGAGGCAGGCAGGTGGGCTGACCGCGCCAAACATCCTCGGTCGCGCTAGGGGCTACAGGAGGCATGCGTCCTCTGATTAATCAGGATAGAAACAGAAAAAAACAAGACAAGACAAAGAAAGAACTCGTAAGCATAGTCCAATACTTTCTCTGTCTGTACTTTTCTCTTTTTTTCTTCTCTCCCTTTCTCTTCCTGTTTACATCGGTAGCCAAGTTTTCTGTTGACGGACACATGCCGAATAGGCTATCACGCTTGGGCACGAACGATTTCTTCCTCATGATCTCTTGTTTCTCATTTAGAACAGGACATTACAGGCTGAGAGTGAGCCGCGGCCAAAGTCGGGCAGCAGGGCACATTGCCTACTTATTTGTAGTGGCGATCCAAAAGAGATTTTTTTTTTTCAGTGCAGGGCTACTCAGTGCATTGCAGGTGCTAAACCATGCACTGAAGAAGGCAACCTAAATCCGAGGTTCGTGTGGAAAAGTCACTTGTACATAGACTTTGAGTCTGTTATAGCGACACTTCAGGGGCTTAAGCCTTGGACTGGGGTGCGTGGGTGGGAAAAAAGGAGATAAAGTCAGCGTCGCAAGAGTGTTTGATTGGACCGACAGAGTTTAGTGCACAAACTAACGCACGCCAAGCCTGCCAGCGTCGCCGCCACAGGTTGTGTTGTTGCCTGGGGTGTCCTGCCTGAACAGCCTTTGCCCAAAATTATAAGTAGCCAGCCCTCCCCTCGCCCGCCTGTTTCGAAGGACCTGCGCGGAAGTCTCGACTGACGGCCCTACGTACCAACCACTTACGTCCGGCCTCTCTTTTTATTCTTGCTCCCCCCACGACGTCACACCCCACATCACACCTCCATTACCTAACCAACTTTCCTCACCTTTGACAATATTCACAGCCTCATATCTCTTTGGGATAAAAGGTCATTGTCACTTCTCTTTGTCTCTACGTCACGCTCTTGCTCTACTGCAAACGTGATCCCACTCTCTAGCACAGCAAGAAAAGACCTTGGTGCAGACACCCTAATCAACCAGGTCACAAGAAAGAACTGAAACACGTTTCTTTCCCTCTTCGCTCCTTGCGCGCAATCGATATCAACGACGACCGGAACGAAGCGATCACCGCCGACAACCGTCATCGTCACATTCGAATCGTTGCGCTGTTGTAGACAACAATAAAAGAAAACCAAAAAAAAAAAAAACAAGAAGCTGCTGTGAAGTGAAAGAAGCTCGTGGTCTTCCCATACCTAATTACTTGGCCGATATCTTGAGTATCGCCTACCAAAAAAAGAATCCGACCGCCTTCATTTCGTTTTCATACCGTTCTGCATCGAATCTATTCATTCGACGCTTTCCACGAACACTCTATTCAATTGCTGGGTCAGTTTCTTTGTAGGGGACACATTCACTTGTTTCTCTCCCGCTATTGGTATGTGCCCCATGAATCACTGCACTGCCCCACTCCGCCTATAAAAGGCCAGCTTCTTCTCCCTTTCCTTAACTTCCCTTTTGCATCATAACAACGGCGCTGCATTTTCTGTATCCCGTTGCATCAACCACATCGCGATCGCATCTCCCTCATAGGGTAGGATGCATGGTTTTTTTTTTTACTCGATACGCGATGCTAACCTAGTCTGCTCATAGATCTGTTCAGCGATTCTTCATAACCGTTGACACTTCTCGATACCGACTCCAATCATGGAAGGCATCCAGACTCACCCATCCAACGCGGCGCAAGCCAAGGCCTTTACTGCGCCTGGATCGCTGTCGTTCCCAGGAGCTACCAACGAGCTCACACCGCCGCCCGTCGGCAACGGCGATGCTCAGCAGCCCGCTACAAATGGCCAGCAGGCGGCAAATGGTAACGGGGTGGCACCCGCAACGCCTGTCGCGACGCCTGCTGCTACCCAAGGACCTAGTGGAATCACTCCCACTCTACAGTATGTATCCTCCTGAGTGACTTTTTTCTGCTCAGTGAGGCTTATCTCGCAAATTTAAAGGAACATCGTGGCTACAGTGAACCTTGACTGCCGCTTGGACCTCAAGACTATCGCTCTGCACGCGCGTAACGCAGAGTACAACCCCAAGGTACATCAGACTCTATGAGTATACTGAGCATAAACACGTTGCTAACATACCAAGCGTTTCGCTGCCGTCATCATGCGAATTCGTGAGCCCAAGACTACCGCCCTTATCTTCGCTTCCGGCAAGATGGTTGTCACCGGTGCCAAGTCTGAGGATGATTCGAAGCTCGCTTCCAGAAAGTATGCCCGTATCATCCAGAAGCTTGGCTTCAACGCCAAGTTCACCGACTTCAAGATTCAGAACATTGTCGGCTCTTGTGACATCAAGTTCCCTATCAGACTGGAGGGTTTGGCATCTCGCCATCACAATTTCAGTTCTTACGAACCTGAGTTGTTCCCTGGTCTTATCTACCGCATGATTAAGCCGAAGATCGTGCTACTCATCTTCGTCAGTGGAAAGATCGTCTTGACCGGTGCCAAAGTCCGTGAGGAAATCTACCAGGCGTTCGAGATGATATACCCTGTGTTGCAAGGTTTGTTTACTCGTGTCATTTTCTTGGAGTACATCATGCTAACTGTTCAAAGATTTCCGAAAGGTCTAAGGTGGCATATCATCTCTTACCCGACACATCACACTACTACTATCTTATCGACGTGTATGATTAGACAAACCGTCACGATACCACGATTGCTTTTTAATTCTCTGGTTTCCTTCTGGTCTTGATGTCCAGGCTGGAAACCAGGAATTTGCGTTTGTACCATTTTGAATCTTTTCTGCATTGCACTGGCGTTGGAAGGGCGGTTAGGCGGGGGATTATCACGAGGGATTTCGGTTCAGGGGGAAAAAGATAAGATACTCATCCCGCGACACATCTCATAGATTGCTCGCGCCGGTACTGCGGCGCACGCGCTCAGTTGATTTGAGCGCCTTAATATTTCAGGGATTCGTTGAGTTGAGAGGGGCTGATGAAACAAAGTCGAGGAGGGGTCGGTTGACATGAGCCCTTTTGATGGTTCAATGAAAGAAACACAAAGCTCGATGACGGGTTTGTGAGCGAGCACAATGGAGAGCAAGCCTCTGGCGACTGTTGTGGCAAGGCGACAAGCATATGATGGTGTCACCATAATGGCTTGAACCCAACACCTGCGAGAAATGTCTCCAGGTGAACAGTTTTTCTCAGTAGTGAGATAGAAACAAAGTTCAAGTTCTCTCCCAAATCTGTAGCCTTTTTGACGGTTTTTTCGAGTTCGTGAAATGTGCATGCTCGTGCGATAACGATAAGAACGCGGTTGTGCTCACCGCACATAGATCCACTCGCGTGCCGTCCAATAATAGCTTTCTTCAAGGTCAACCAGGAGACTAACCCCGATCGTCGGCAACCCCAACGCTAATCAGCCCATTCTTTAGTTCTGTTTAGTCTTTTTGACGACGCCTCCCCGGCCGGCCAGCGCCGGGATCGGTGTGGGAACGGGGAAAAAGTCTTTCGAATTCATCGGCTCATCTAGACTTGCTTTTGTTGATAGTCTCGTAGATAAGTGACTGTTCTCTCGCAGGTGTTCGTGATCTTCTTTCCATCCTGCAACTCCTTTCACATCTGTTTGTCGCAATGGCTGCCGCTCCCTCCTCCATCCTCATCGTTGGCTCTGGCGTCTTCGGCCTCGGTACTGCCTGGGCTTTGACCAAGCGACCCCATTACTCCAACACCAAGATCACCATCGTCGAAGAATGCGCTGGTCAGTTCCCTCCTGAGGATGGTGCCAGTGTAGACTCATCCCGAATCGTGCGAGCCGATTACTCAGACCCATACTACGCTGCGCTCGCCGCTGAGGCGCAGAAGGAATGGCGAAAGCAAGGTGACGAAGATGTCGGCGGTCAAGGACGGTACTCCGAGTCCGGCTTTGTCCTTTGCGCAAGCGAAACACCCAAGGACTTCAAGATGAAGAAGTCTGGCATGGACTATACCAAGGAGAGTGCGAAGAACGTCGAATTGATTGCTGCGCAAACCGGTCTACCCATGGACAAGATCCAGAAGCTTGAGAGCACCAAAGCACTACAAGAATTCCTCGGTACGGACGGATATCCTGGAGACTGGGGCTACCTTAACGGTAACTCTGGTTGGGCCGATGCTGGGGAGGGTATGAAGTGGCTCTACAAGCAGGCCAGTGCCACAGGACGTATCGAGTTCGTCAACGGCAAGGTCACAGAGCTCGTGACAGATGGTGATCGAGTTGTTGGCGCAAAGCTGAGTGATTCCAAGGTTCTCAAGGCCGAAGTGGTCATGGTTGCTGCGGGTGCTTGGTCGGGTTCGCTTGTTGACCTCCGAGGTAGAACAGAGGCTACTGGCCATGCCGTCACCTACATGGACATTACACCAGAGGAGCAGAAGCGTCTGGATAACTTCCCTGTGGTACTGAACCTAAGCACTGGCTTGTTCCTCATCCCCCCACGAAACAACGTCCTCAAGGTTGCCCGCCACACATTCGGATACATCAACCCTGTTAAGATTACCAACGCTCTTCCTCCATCGCCCAACGACAAGAGGGAGCCTTTCATCGCATCTCAACCCTACACCTCCCGCAACGATTCGGCAAATCCTCTCTCCGTTGAAGCCGATAAAGATCTCCGCCGTGCCCTCAAGGACTTGTGTCCTATCCGTGGCCTAGAAACCCGGCCATGGAAGGAGGCTCGAATTTGCTGGTACTCTGACACAAGAGACGGCGAGTGGCTCATCGATTACCACCCAGGATGGAAGGGACTCTTTGTCGCGACCGGAGACAGCGGACACGGATACAAGTTCCTCCCCAACCTCGGTGAGAAGATCGCCGATGTCTTGCAAGGTCAGGGCGGCGAGCTTGGTGAGAAGTGGCGCTGGAGGGAGATGAAGAACGATGGCGTCGGAAGAGAGACAAATGGCGTGTATAATGGTTTGATGACACAGGACGGAAGCAGAGGCGGACGTCCCCTGGTACTATGCGATGAGCTCGCAAAGGGTCGGGCGCCAGTTGGAGAGACCAAGGCCAAGCTATGATAGAACATCAGATGGTCCTGCCCGTCTCATTTTATTCCGCCCTGTACACATGTTTTCAGCGCACATTTTGAATCGATTATGGCTTTAGATGATAATAGTTGAAGCGTTTGTAGTAGCAAAGAAAAGATTGTTTGTTGAAAACCGAATGTGTTTGTAATTGGAACGTGATATGATGACATGACCAGAAGGGAAGGTGAGCCCAGAGTAACATCATTGGACTACATTCTGGCAGCATAGTCCTATAGCGGGGCGAGTGTAATAGGCAAGTGAAATAAGCCGAGAGAGGCGTCTCAGTTAACGCGGATATTCATATACATGAGTTCGTTAACCGGAAATGAATTGTCTGTAGTCGTGTGTGTCCAAGCTTGGAGCCGAGATTTCGACTCCAATGCAATCTATTTTAACATGGTAGCCAATGTATCAAGAATTGGTCCCTGAAAGCACAGGAGACGATAGTTAGTTAGTTCAGGCCATTTGAAAGTAGACTCTTCTGTTGTTTATTTGGTTAGGTACCCATGTAGTAAAGTTTACAGGCTGACGGTTTGTTTCTCTCGTGAAAGCAATCAATCTTTGGGTTTGGAATACCCTATAACCCAGAATTATTATATTGCCTTTCTAAAATATTCTTAAGCTTGGGGCATCACTGTCTAATTCCATACAAGTTCGCAATGCTATTTCTTATATACATACATAGCTGGGAAGAGAACATATCTCCCTAATGGAATCTCCCATGGGCGGATGAGTACAAAGGTAAATTCAGTACCCCAATCCATGTTTAAATTACAGCCCAATTATGGAAACAATGTGCCAACAACAAACCCTCCTTACTCAGCTGAGACACAAATAATAAATCACGGCATTGGCAAATAAGATTTCAACGTTAAAGATTTCAACGTAAAATGGATCCTCCATACATTTACTTGCTATTTGCAGGACGACTTTGTGTCTGCCGCTATCGGCATCACGTGATACCCTTTGGAGGGGAAAGTTTTGATGTTAGAGATTGATTGATACCCTGGAACTAGTAACTCACGCATATCGTTTTATTACTTCGCCAGGTTCTCCAAAATGTCCAGCCAGGATAACTCACCATGCCGGATTCTTGTCATGGCCTCAGGCTTTGGCTCTAATTTCCAAGCCATCATAGATGCGATTTCTTCAGGTTCTCTCCCAAACAGTCGTATCATTTCTCTCATCGTGAACCGCAAGAATGCACATGCGACTGTTCGGGCAGAGAAAGCAGGTAAGACATTTCTCATATGGTCTTAGAGATTACGTCTATTTGCACAATAACTAACTCATGACCAGGTATCCCATGGGAATACTTCAACCTGATCAGCGGCGGGTTCCTGAAGAAGGGAGAGACAGATGAGCAGAAAGTTGTCGAGGGCCGTCAAAAGTACGACGCCGCATTGGCAGAGAAGATCCTATCAGCAGAGGTGAAGCCTGAACTGATTGTTCTCGCTGGCTGGATGCATGTCTTCTCGACTGCTTTCCTTGATCCCATCAAGAAGGCGGGCATCAACATCATTAATCTTCACCCGTCAGTATTACCTATATGTATATGTACCTGGGAGCTTGTTTGGATGCTAACTCGGCTTTTTCAGTGCTCTTCCTGGAGAGTTTGACGGGGCTAGTGCCATTGAGCGAGCTTATGATGAATTCAAGGCCGGACGACTAACACGCTCGGGTATCATGGCCCACTACGTAATTGCTGAGGTTGACAGGGGTACTCCTATCCTGGTCAAAGAGATCGAGTGGAAGGGAGAGAGCCTAGAAGAGTATAAGGAAAAGGTGCACTCTCAAGAGCACGAGTTGATCGTGAACGCAACAACCAAGGTTGCGCAGGAGACAGTTCAAAAGAGAGCATCATAGCGTTGAGATCGCTTTTGAAGCCATGAGATAAAATGAAACAAAAAGAACACTGTACGAGCGTGGTACGACATATCCGTTATGAGAGACGAAAAGCAGCCTGTGCCTCGTTCGATAAGCATAAGCATTCCAATTATATGAGATATGGCGAGAGCGAGTTTACTGTTAGTGGTGTTGAAGGTTGCTTGGACCCACGTCTGGGTCTAGGTTAACTCGATGCGCCTCAAAGTTGCGACAGCCAAGCTCCGCTCAGCTCTAAACGACATCACCTTCGTTCTCTCGTAGTCGACATTTCACTTTCCACTTTCCACCACAAAACTACTCACGAGCACTAGAAATGTACCAATAAAAACCATTCGCGACACAAGACCGATCATGTCTTCCGGCAAGGGCGCCCCCGACTTTCCAAACCTAGAAGCCAAGCTTCAAAAATCATCTAAACAGTCTGCATTCGAGAAGCAGAAAGCAGAGGCCGAAGCCAAGCGATTACGAGAAGAAGCCGAAACTGCCGCCGTGTACAACGAATTTGTTAAGAGTTTCGACCGCGACGATGATTACGACGGCCACAGCGCGTCCGGCTTTTCAGCGCCCTCGCGCCCTCGACCAGGATTTGGAGGCCCGCCGCCTCCCTCGGGACCCGGTCGACGACACTTTGGTACCTCGGGACTGAAGAGTGGCCCGGGAAGCTTGGGACCGCCACCGTCCTCATTCGGGAAGAAGCGATCTTTCCAGGACTTTGCGAGGGCGCCTCGTGAGAAAGGAGTATTGGGTTATGACGAGGGCAGCGGCAGTGGAAGCGCACTTCCAGCATCCAGAGCTTTTAACACGAGTGATGATGAGGATATGGATGGCGCGTCAAATCGAGCCGAGGAGAGGGCGATTGCTAAGCCCACACTGCGACTGTCGAACATACCACCGGGAACCTCACCAGCTACAATCAAGGCACTGATTCCAGAGAACTTGGTAGTTGAGGATGTCAGAATGACATCTTCCACCGGCTCTGCGGGATCAGAACGAAAGCATGCGGTTTCGATTGTGATATTGTCCCAGGATACACCCGCAAACGACATCGAGGCAGCCGTCAACGCGCTGCAGAACCGGTATCTAGGCTATGGTTACTATTTATCTTTGCATCGACATCTTTCCTCAGCTGTTGCAAGTTCGGTAGCGTTGCCAGCCATTGGTTTCAACTCAGCATCCCATCCTTTTGGAGCGAAACCTGTTGAGCAGTCATCAGGACCACATAATGCACCCGCACAGCACGGCTTCCATAAAGGATTTGCGCCTCCCACCTCATACGGACCTCCAGGTGCCGGCGTCAACCGGTCTAACTTATTACACGTGCCAGTGAAACCGCCATCAGACGTTAAAACCATTCAATTGATCAGCAAGGTCATCGAAGGAGTTCTCGAGCACGGCCCAGAGTTCGAGGCATTGCTAATGTCACGGCCTGAGGTTCAGAGGGAAGAGAAGTGGGCGTGGATATGGGATGCAAGAAGTCAAGGTGGTATATGGTATCGATGGAGATTATGGGAGATCATTACAGGTTCACAACAATCACGACAGAAGGGCAAATACGTCCCCCTTTTCGACGGCTCACATGCGTGGAAGGCCCCGGAGAAGAACCTGAAATTCGAGTACACAACCAAACTTGATGAGTTCGTATCGGACTCAGAGTACAACTCATCCGACGACGAGGACTTTGATGACGAGAATAAGCGGGAAACCGCAGATCCCGAGTCCGAGAAAACATTCCTCAACCCGCTGGACAAGGCCAAGCTCACACATTTACTGGCGCGATTACCAACATCAATGTCGAGGCTGAGAAAGGGCGATGTTGCAAGGATCACAAGCTTTGCAATTGCTCATGCAAGCCGTGGAGTTGACGAGGTTGTAGGAATGATCACATTCAACGTCGAGAAGCCAATCGCTCTTACCGGCGCAAATCCTGAGAAGAAAGCAGACATTAAAGACGTACAACCGGGCGCGCAGGAAGAGGCATCGAGGGAGGAGGGCGTCGATATCAGTGCTGCTAGCCTAGTAGGCTTGTATGTCGTAAGTGACATATTGTCATCTTCATCGACAAGCGGCGTGCGGCATGCATGGCGATTTCGACAACTATTCGAGACATCGTTAAAGGACCGCAAGACCTTTGAAACACTAGGTCTTATGGCTGAGCGACTTAAATGGGGTCGTTTACGCGCCGAAAAATGGAAGCGTAGTATTCACCTTGTCCTTAATCTTTGGGAGGGATGGTGTGTCTTCCCAGCTGAGAGTCAAGAGTTATTTGTTCGAAGCTTTGAAACCCCGCCATCATCGACTACTACTGAAAAGGAGAGTAACGAAGAGAGGAAGGGCAAATGGAAGACGGTAGAAGATGCTCAAGCGCGGGTACTGCCAGTATCAACCGCGGTTGAAGAAGAGGATGACGTGCCGGGCGAAGCGATCGACGAAGACGATATTATAGGGGAGCCGGTGGAAGAGGACGACATCGAAGGCGAACCTATTGACGAGGATGATATCGAAGGCGAGCCGATTGAGGAAGATGATGTGGTTGGCGAACCAATGGACGAGGATGAGGCTGTAGGAAGTGAACCGCCACCAGCACCTTCAGAACAGCCCCCCACTGAGAGCGGAAACAATGACCTAGAACAGGCGTGCAGAGCCGGACCGCCTAGAAGGCGGATGCGAGCGGTGGATATGTTTGCGGATTCCGACGATTCGGATAAGGAAAAGGGCGCATAACGATAGGCGAGCTTGAGGATACCAGTTAATGAATTAAGCGTAACCGTTTCAATCTGCAAGATGGCGCAATACAACGGCGCAATACTAAAGCCAAGACCAAGACTGGACCAAGGAATCAGATGCGTCGTGAGTTGTTGTGTGACGCCAGGGTCTTTGAAGATCACACTGAAAAGATCCAATATCAAAGCCAGTTCTGGAGAGTCATGCTCGCTGGACAACTAGGGGAAGCCGTGGCAAGAAACTAGGCGAGGATCTCACGGGAGATGAGCCTAGAACAGAGAGACAATGTAACGCTATTATGAGAACATGGTTCTATGGGAATAAGTCTCGTAATCACAGTATCTTGGTTGGTTTAAGGCTTGTGATGTTTAGAGTCGCGCATGAGCTGAACCAGCGGGCCGTGCCTTTGACGATTTGTAAGTTATATGACTTGGTACTTGTGTCTACGTCACGGAGAACAACAATACGAATGGGATCATCTTTGTGTGCATGAAGCAAAGACAAGATGAGGAAGGCAGAAAAAAAAAGGACAAAAGACTTGTGCATGAGCTATGATGGTGTTGAAGTGGCCGGGGCCTGTGAGCCAATGGAAACTTGCTCACCGGCCAGGTTGGCTGATGGAGCGAGCATACGGTAGTGGAGAGGCAAGAGAGAAGCGGCAACAAGGTTAAAGAATTACGTGGGAGAGGTATTTTAAGTATTCAAGACTATCTGATGGTCTGTGAATTTTTTAATATATTTTTTATTGTATTGGTGTACAGTTGCTGAGTATCATACCGAGGCAGTATCGGCCGTCCAACGGAGGTAAATTGTCGGCATCGGCCGATCAAATGCAATGCTCCGTACCGGCGGCCGGAAAATGGATGGGTTCATTCGTTTCTGTAAGGAACGGGGCTGCGGGATGAATTCGGTCTTGGCTTTTTGAGGATGCTGTTGTCATGGAAATGAAGTCATGTTTTATTTCAGACGTTGAAGATTATCCGTCAGATATACTCTATATATGCACTCTATACAATTTGCACATCTCTGTTCCGTGAATACAATCGATTCCATTCATTCCGACATGACCTGACAAGACATCAAATGATAGATGCACCTCAAGTTCGGCTTGTCACTAGCGTAGCAATGATCTTGCTAATCAAGTGCCTCGCTAGGATCAGACACCCTTTGGGGCGCTTCCTACTAGCCTAGCTCGTCTGCTGCAGCGCTGCAGTCCCCGCATGGTGGGGGGTTGATGCACCTTTGCAGGTAGGAAACCCGCTGTTCGCTCTTGCTGCTGACAAGGTAGCGGCAGACGCAGACGCTGGGTCCCTGAATTACTTGATGGTTCTAGTCAACATCCATCGCACTTCCTCTGGCTGGTCTGTTCTGTTGGCTTTGTTTCACCTTCTACTTCCAACACAACACCAACCGAAACCATATTGGGCTTCAATCAGTCACTCCTACAAGCTCACATACACTCATAATTATTCCGTACACCATCGGGTTCAAGTACGACAGTATTATATCGAATATCGAACCCCCCACACCGAGATCGACGACTTGCGCTACAGCCGACGCAAACCTCATCTTTTGTAGCCCCTCGCTCATTGCGCAGACATTCCGAGCTTTGATTATCGCCAAATAATTTGCGTCGCTTCACACGGATCCTCACATTTCCATGTCAAAATCCGCGAGAATCGCGTTTTCGTCGTAGGCTCGCTCCCGTTGCGGCTTTGCGCCGGCCACAATCCTTACAACACATCCGTCTTGTTCCACCTCTGTCATCCGTTGTACATAATACTTATCGGGCTATCTCTTCACCATGCCTCTCATCAATGGAATAAAAATGGCCTGGTACGTTGCCGCTTGGCCTGGCCTGGTCGGTACCCGCAGGATTCGGTAGATTTGACTAACTCTTGAGCTTGTAGCGAGCCTTGCATCCGAGGCCATCGGTCTACTAAGTGTACACACGCCAACGAGCGACTAATGGTGCCCGTCAGGAAGCCGGGCAGACCTCTTAGTAGCTGTCCTCATCCGGCATCACGCCCATGCTCTTGCGGAAGGGTCACGGCTGCCATACCTAAGAAACAAGCCTGCCATTGTGGTCCTAGCAAAGGTGCTGAATCACCAACTCTTCACCCCGAGAATGGCGACAGTGCAAATAGCTCTGCACCCCAAAGTCCGACTAGCAAGACCCCGGGCTCAGGCTATCGAGTGCAGAAGACGAGTTCCAAGGGGAGCAACTCGAGTCGAAGAGAATCGGTTGATCCGACGGCTTTGCAGCGGATGGATCCCAAAATGCTCAACATCCTACCTTCTTTTGAGGACGCCACTCCAAAGTCTACTACACCTCTTGCTGATATAAACCCCTACGGGAGCATGGGCATGACCCCCGCGGAAAGCCCCTTTGGTCCTGTCATGTATCCAATGTTCCAACAAGTCCAAACCCCTATTCTGAGCCCGAATAGCTCGAAAACGACAATGGTCAACCACGCAGGTTCAATGACAGCCACGCAAATTCTGGAAGAACCAAGCCCGCCTGCACCCAAAGTAGGCTCCTGCTGCGGAGGAGGGAATGCCCAAAACGCGGCCTCTACTCCTATAACACTCGCGTCTGTACCGAGTCCTCCAAAACCCAAAAAGAGTTGCTGTTCATCGAAGAATGATTCACCCAAGTCTGACCAAAAGACTGACACTATACCACCTGGCGACTTACCTACGCCTAATAGTATGATGATACCTTTTCCGGCACCCGTCATGATGCCTAATGGCATGTATGCCTACTATCCTCAACCAACAGTATTCACCTACCCACCTCAGTATGGATCGTATTTGCAGCCTCTTCAACCGGAACAATGGAGACAAGTCATGGCTACCATGACGTTTGCTAGCCAAGGAGGCATGCCGTCACCCTATGGTATGCCTGGTGCAACGCCATTCCAAACTCCGCACCCCACCACGGGCACTTCTCATCAATGCAGTTGTGGTGCTTCGTGTGAGTGTGTAGGCTGTGCAGCTCACCCATATAACGAGGCGACGCAGAATTATGTGCGATCGGCCTGGCAGAGCATGATGGACACAGGTTACACCCATGTCAATGGGCACAGTAACGGGCACAGCAACGGGCATGTCAACGGTGGCGAGATACCAGCAACAAACGGCCACAGCATGAACGCAAACACTGCGGCTGCACCCTCTATCGGTTCGGCTGAGGGCACCGTGTCGCCAGTCGCCCCACAGACTCCTTCCGAAGCAGCTTCCGGTCTTAGTGAAGAGCAGGCATTGTCGGCTAATGACTTCTTCTTTGTCAGCTATCCATTTGGAGACTCGTGTGCAGGAGAGGAAGCGAGTTGCCCGTGCGGAGATGACTGCCAATGCTTGGGATGTGTCATTCATGGCAACATTGAAGCAGAGGTGGAAGCAGGGAGCCAGGCCTAGAAGGCATTTATACGGGAATCGGATAATTTCAGAGCTGGATTCCTCAACTGTCTGATGCTCTTAATACCTCAAATTAGCGAACAGAACGGAATGAAGGAAACTATAATGGCTTTGAGGAGCTTGTTAGATTGGAGGATGATATACCCTTTTGTGAGCATGAGCGGAATGATAAGGTCGCTGAGCGATCAAGAACATTATAGCGGAAAGTATGAAAAATACCATGGTAGAACACGTCCGTTATTAGAAAGTATAATGGAGTTTATTTCCCCTCTGCCTGTGTGTTTACGAGAACATTTGAAAATTGAATGCATAGGTAGATAAGACTTGAACAATGAAGCTAGGTACTGGTAGTGTAACGTTAGAGAAAAGCGGGGCGCACTGTGCCATCCCTTGACCTCAAAATCTCATTTCTTTAAGAGCTTTGAACTTGTTCTAACTGCATGTTTCGATATTGGTTCATCGAATTTGAATCGCATGTCTCAGTATCTAAATCAGTCGCAATTATCTGACAGAGTCAAAATGGGGAATAATGACAGAGTCCGCGAAAGGTCACCGCGACGGGACTATGGCTCTCATAACAGACGGAGCCACGATCGCAACACTCATAGAACCAACACGCGCTCACGCTCAAGATCACCAGCGCATGAACGATCAAAATTATCATCATCTCGACATGAAGGACGTTTATCTGAGCCAACTCATCGCCATTCATTATCCAAACATCATGATAACCGTCACCATCACCGCTCATCTCACAAACATCGGGATCATGCAAGTCGCAAACCGGAAGTCGCAGTCAAGCTTCCATTTGATGCCCGACCTTTATCAAAAGCAGATTTGACTGCCTTCGAATCACTTCTTGGCGAGTATCTCAGTGTCCAGAAGCAAAAGGACATGACCGCAATGGATGATCGCGAGGTCAAGGGACGATGGAAGAGTTTTGTTGGGAAATGGAATCGCAATGAACTTGCAGAGGGGTGGTACGACCCTGAAACTTATGCTCGTATCACCGCGGAAAATCCAGTTACAGCTCGACCAAGACACGCTTCTGTGCACAAGGAAGAAGAAGAGGAGCCCATAAAGGACACGACAAACCAAGGCAGCGAAGACGAGGATGATGATTACGGACCCCCTCCCCCAGGATCAGATCGTGCACGACGCTCCGGCCCAGGCATCCCCACGCTCCAAGATTTGTCTTTACGTGCTGAACTTGCCGAGGAAGATAAACAAGCTTCCATCGAAGACATCCGCAACGCACGCAAAGCCGACAGGGCTTTACAGAAAGAGCGGCTTGATGAACTGGTCCCCCGCGCCGAAGCTGGGACTCGCGAGCGCATGCTCGAAAAGAAAGCAGCCGTTGCAGACAAGATGCGCTCGTTCCGTGACAAGAGCCCCGGCGCTATGGAGGTTACCGACGAGAAGGAGCTCATGGGTGGCGGCGATTCACTAGATGAGTACAAAAAGGCCAAAGAGAGGGAACAGCGACGCAAGTCGGAAAGAGAGATTCGCAGAGAAGAGGTCGACAGAGCCAAGAGGGAGGAGATGGAGGAGAGGAAGAGGGCTTACATGGAGAGGGAGGAGGGTACTGTGAGTATGCTGAGGGAGTTGGCGCGACAGCGATTCGGATAGAGAATACTCTTGTTTTCTCTTATTGTCTCGGGAGTTGGAGGTTGTGGTAATGGGCGCATTTTTATTCTTGTATATTGCTATTGTTGGCATACCTATCGCATATAATGGTGTTAAAGAAAGAGGTGGACTTTTCACGCACTGTGAGCGCACATTTGGCCCACCACTCAGATCAAAACTCTTTTTTCCACGACATTCAACAATATCGACCGACGGCACTTTGTCTCCAGAGACTAAGTTTGTTAGGGAAAACACCAGAAAAAGAGGTCAGGGTCCCAAGGCCAAACTCATACAGCCTACGGAATATCTTAGCTATCTACACCGGATCACCGGGATCTTACTCCAAAACTCACATTTTTGGTCAACACTCACTCGCCATTAAACTACCACCATCGCTTACCACAATGTCTGGAGAAGTAGACTACGGCTTCGGCGACCTCATGGACGACCCAGAGGATTACTGCCCCCCTACGCCCCCGCCTACATCCCAGGTCTTCACCATGCAGAGCGGCAAGCCCATAACGTTGCATCTTGTCGGCGCCAGCCCTACCGAGGCTCATCATCTGTGGAACGGCGCAAAGATGATTTCTGATTTCTTCGAGGAGGATCCCTCACGGGTAAAGGACAAGACGGTTCTTGAACTCGGTGCTGCCGCTGGTCTTCCTAGTCTCGTCGCTGCTATCCTGGGTGCGCGCAAGGTTGTCGTGACGGATTATCCCGACCCTGATATCATCAGCACCATGCAGAAGAATGTTGACGAGTGTGACGAGACTGTCGAGCCTCGTGGTCGCATCGCCAACACCGTCGATGCCATGGGCTTCGTTTGGGGCGCTGACTCGATCCCACTGCTGGCTCGTCTGAACCCAACCGACGATTCTCACCAGGAACGTTTTGATGTTCTCATCCTAGCTGATCTCCTATTCCGGCACAGCGAGCACGGTAACATGGTCAAGACGATTAAGGAGACCCTGAAAGTCTCGCGTGAGAGCGTCGCCTACGTATTTTTCACCTCTTACCGGCCGTGGAAGAAGGAGCTCGACATGGGTTTCTTTGATATTGCGCGCGAGCAAGGCTTCGAGGTGGAGCAGATTGCTGAGCGAAGACTCGACAAGCCATTGTTTGAGAACGACCCTGGTGATTTGGATGTTCAAAAGACTGTCAAGGGATTTGCTGTGCGGTGGTCTGCCGAGGCGTGCAACTGAGGGATTATGATGAGGCAGATAGACAAAATGGCTTTGGGATAGTAAGACTTGGGAATCGGTATAATGAATGACGATTATGACAACAGCAGTTGATACTGGCGTGAAATCTCAATACACGCGAGGCGTCTGACTACGAATTGATATTCCCAACTGTTACGTTACTTGAACCGACATCGCAGATGCAACGAGCCGGCCGTAACAGTAGTAGGATTCTCCACATGCGTTTGATAAAGAGGGCTCGTAGCACGAAAGAAAGAAACACCTGCCTTATTACCTGCAACCGTTTAACAATACTGAAACCCTTTTCTGCACATATCCGCGCCAAGTCTCGCTTTGTCTCGAGATACCCCGAAGCATCTCCAACATCTGCTACACTGCTTACCCTTCTGGACGAAGAGTTGTCACAAGCGAGTCCCCCCCAGTGTGCTTGCTTAGCACAGGTAGCTCGAGAGAGGGGCTGCGGAATTCTGCCCTATTTTACCGGCGGTCCACCGGCTAGTTCATCGTTCCGCGCCGCACCGCACCACCGTAAGCCGCAATAGACGACGCCGGTGCAATATCACATCATATACCATGCCGACTTCGCAGTACCTCCAAGATCTTGACAGAGATGGATTTGTCATCATCAAGTCGATCGTGGATAGTGATAAGCTCGAAGCGTTGCGAGAGGTCAGCTCAAAGGCAACTCAGCTGGCCCGCGATGGACAATGGCCGTTCGTACGTACAGTCCCAAAGCAATTCCCCCCATGGGACGCGAGCCAAGCGCGCGAGCACGGAATATGGGGCGTGCAGCATCTCATGAACCCTGAACTTCCAGGTCACGAGCTTTTCACCGAGCTATACTTCTCTGAGACCATCTTGGGTATTGTGAAGCAGTTACTTCAGTGCCAAGATGAGCATCTCGCGATGGAGCTCTTCAATATGCTTGTTAGGCCAGAGAAAGACTTTGAGTTGAGATGGCATCGCGACGATATCCCCGCTGAGGCCAGTCAAGAGGAAGAGATGGAGCGTCTTGGCAAACACGCCTACCATGCTCAGTATAACTTTGCCTTATGGGAGGATGAGTCTCTCATCGTTGTGCCCGGTTCGCATAAGCGCGCGAGGACCTCGGCTGAGCGAGACGCTGACCCGTTTGCCGAGTATTTGCCTAACCAGCTCATTGTCAAGCTAGAGCCAGGTGACATTGTATTCTACAACAATAACATTCTGCATTGTGGCGCCTACAATAGCAGCAAGGAGCGAATGACGCTGCACGGCTCAGTCGGCCACATACAGGGCAACAGTCTCCGAGCGAGGAACGTCTTACAACACGGGGTTGGTAGCTGGGTCGACAAATGTGATTTTCAACCGCTCCTGGAAGATGATAGGCGAAGAGCCGAAGAAATGAGACAGCGTCTAATTCGCCTTGGCAGCGAAAGCGGTCAGGTTGGTTATTCGCTCCAAGGCTGAAGGCTGAGAAGAACGAGGTAAGACATCAGAGTTGCTTTGATGTCATACCTGGCTTTGGTGCTCACTCATTGAGGCGGGCCTCAAGTTATAAGAAGACGCGAGGGGCGTATTCGGCAAGGGGTGTCAAGTGGCTACGATCTGTACTTGGACACTGGCTCCGTGAGCAAAGACCTATGTAGGTAGCCAATGTATGTTTGACCAAAGCAGTCATTCTGACCAAGACATGGGCTGCGTGCCAGTAGCAGCCAATGTGATTATTGTTGGTGTCTTGGCTCAGTATCAGACATTCTCTGAATCTGTTCTTGTATTACGAGTATATCAAGCCTTGACATGATATGGGCTATCTTGGTGACCTCAGTGGCACTGTAGTATACCAGCAAGTGAACCAGACCGGAGTGGCCTTCAATCAAGGGGCACACGACAGAGGGAAATATGAGAATTCACGGGGAGATGGCCGACTTCCCGATGTCCATCTTTTGATGGTCCTTGATATATGTATAGGTATTCATGGGATTCTGAGCCGACCCCGCATCTCAATTACCCCGGATACAAAGGGTATATCGGATCATTTGGGGATTCCGAATTTCCAGCACGTAAAATGTTGAGTAGGCTGAACTTAATTATTGCCGGCCCAGGGCAAGATATTGTTGAGGGTGTAGCTGCCTGAGCTTCCCAACTCACAAGGAATTGCAGATGCGAGTCAGGCAGGCTGGCAGGTGTCTGTATAAGTTTTAACTTGATCAGGTCAACAAATGATACAACGTACCGTAGCTCGGAATCATCGACAAACTTTCTTCCATTGGACTCGGTAACATGCCGGTGGAAAGAAAAAAGGGTGGGCTCGGCTTACACGCGGTTTATGATAGAAAACCCCACGGGGAAATGAAGCCTCACGCGGGGGCAAATCCCGACGATTGAGTGCCATTATCCATAGCCCTTCATCTAGCGGTCTGCACCTTCAGGGGGCAGCGGGCAGAGTAAATACCTGCATAGTGGCGGCGGCATGGTGCAGTAGACAGGACAGGGTAAACATCCATGAGCTCATGTACCAATGCACAGCTCGGGAAAAGTCCAAGCAAGAGTCCATGTGTACCGTAGAGAGACGAGGTTCTTGTCTCAGTCGCGTCTGGATCAAGATCCTAAATCTAGACTACCCCACACGCACCGACCACCAGTCCCCCCGCACCTCCATTAGTCCCCAGAACTCGCTTGTCGTAAGCTAAACCCACTCACCAGGCCTAAGCATTGAAAGAATTAGCAAATACTAATAGCATCCTTCTATACAAATGTACTGTTGATACTGGACGTTTGTAAACCGTTCTTGGTAATTGTGGCCGGAATGGTTTCTGAAAGTGGCTAATCGTAAGCTCATCTGCGGAAACCTGGTTCATCGGTTCCCCAATTCGAGTGAATTCGTTGTTCCCCAGCTAGACGCGAGCCATTCAGGCTGGTATACTCTGTAGGACTGCTTGACAAAGACAAGGCTGGCTATTGTCGGCTGCCCAATGATAGTCTTGCCAGGAATCGATTGATTCAACAAAGTTGTGGGTAGACCCCCAACACGTCGCTCATGAGCAAGGACCCTGGACCTTGGTGCAGAAGCTGATCACCACCGTGATTTGTGATGGTGTTGTAGCTGCACGGGTGTGTTGCAGTTACGTGGAGGCGAGTACAGCGGTGGAGGGAGGAAAAGAAATAATGAGAATGGTGGCCACGGCTGTCAAGCCTTTGGCAAGATACGACGAGTGGACTGTAATTTGTGTAACTTGACACTCGGAAGGTATCACATTAGGCAAGCAGAGAACCAGATTTGCTCATCGTCTCCGATACATATCACAGCCCCCAAGCGCCTGTGTGATCTACCCGATCCCACCACTTGAGAGCACAGAGTTTGGGGGCAACTGAGTGATTGTTCCGGTCATCTCGTTGCTTTGTTGGAATCTCAGGTTTGCCTTGTCTATGTCTTGTCGTTTCGAAAGGATCAGCAGCATGCCGTGGTTGTAACATGACACAGGATGTTGGTGAGCATAGCATGGCATGGGTACGTGATATTACGCGACTGCGTCGTGGGGGAGAGGAAAAAAAGATAAACGAGGAACTATTCCTGGTGTCGCTCTCTTCCTTTGCTCCGCACCGGCCTCGTCTCCGCTTCACGCCCTAAAAGAGAAGCGATTTTCACTTTGGAAAAAGTTATTTCATGCGTTTTGATTCTCCAAGTGACGGCGCAAAAGGCGGCATGAGGAGGAAAAGAGGAGTAGCTTTGATTGGGTACGAAAAGGTTGTGATTTGTCGAGGATTGAACGAAAACTTATCACGTGTGTGTGAAAAAAGTGCAAGTGCAACTGAAGCAACTTCAAGGAAAACCTAAAAAGGCACTTTTTCAATAATGTGTGTTTCATCATTTGTACCTTCCGGTTGCGTACAACATGAGCGAAGTGAGGGCAACCGCAGACCAGCCTGTACAATTGACTAACACGGTATGATACCCGGAGATCGACCGACGATGATCCGGTCTCTAAATACCACTCGAAATATTGACCTGATATAAGAATTAGGAAACGAACATTTTCGCTAAATAAAACCACGCTGATTCCGTAAATGTTCAGCTCTCGTTGAACCACTAAAAATGCCAAGTGCGCACTCAATGTCGGCGAAAAGCGACACCTAACTTTGGTAACTGTAGACGACCGTTTACCTGCCGTAACCAGGTAGACCCGGGGGTTAAGATCCATGAAAGTTGTCGTGATTGGCTCGGAAAAGTATTTTCTGCTTGTAAGAGATGACAGACAAAGTGGATCAGTCTGGCCGCTCTAGCGGTCTCCAATCCCCATGGGGGGCAGTCTAGGCTCCCCCCGCATGTACTTGACGGTACTTGGGTCCTATCGCTCGGGTAGTAGCCGCGGAGGTTCGGTATCATTGGAATGCCCAGAAAGATGCTGGGAAAGAACTGGAAGGGAAACGGAATTTCTCCTACGAAAGGACTTCTGCTTGCAGGGTCCGTACATACTGTAAATAATTATATTATGTTGGCATTAGATCGATCACGATTGTAGCTTGAATGCCGAGATTGATCTGGACTGTTTGCAATTAACCGTCCCCCCCTTCCCACCAACTTGATTGCTTGTTGCTTTTAACATGTGCCTTGGCTATCAATAACCTATACTTGTTCGTTCAAGGTGGCTTACAAACAACAACCTGTCTCTTTTACCTCGCGACTCACTCTGACACATGCCCAGGGTGGCTTAGCAATTCTGAATGGGTGATAGTTTACTTGGCTGCCCGTGCAGAGCTGTTATGAAAGAGAGTTTTAGGGGGGATTCGTTCAGCGATGACGAAGGTTAAGTACCCAATAGTCTACGTTACAAGCCTCGACTGCTGCACGCCCCCCAAGACGTCGTGGCCTTGGCTGAGCTGGGCTTGCGTTGAGGTTATTTCAACTAACAAGAACAAGAACAAAGCTGTACCTTTTATTGACCCTACCATTCCATTCTCCCAAGCTGCCAGTACCAGTGCCTTGTTGCCTTGCGCTGACCCGTGCTGGCGCACAGTTCGGTAGAGTGTAGTACCTAGGTAGGGACGGCAAGAATTCCCGTCTGTTCCGTGTCCCTAGAATGGGATGTTTGAGTGCTAATCGTAGAGGCATGATAGGCTATATTCTGTCGTGTTTGTAACATTGATAATTGATCAAAATCTTGGGTATGCTACGTCTTTGTCGCATTTTTGGTTTTTTTTCCCTTTCTTTTTGCAGCTGTCCCTGTCGTTTTTCAATTCCGCTTTGTGGCTTGCTTGTTTTTGCGGAATCAGTGGCTCCCAGATATCCATTCCCCCAGATTGATGCAGTCGGGTTAGTTTGCCCACTCACACTCCCCACACTTTGTTCTCGCTTGAATAGTAGTGTCGAGATTTTATCACTTACGTACAAGATAACTTGGATCTGATGGGGAAGAAGGATTGAAACTATCTTCAGCACTACAATTCCGGATATTCTAACTGCTAGCATGTATGCATCTCGGTCAAATCTTCCCCATCTTATTCTAATCTGGTGATTCTGTCAACTAAGCTTGGCACCATCAGGAACACTAAGTTACGTTAAGGTAATGGAAGCACCGGGCATCCAAGCAAGTACCTCCTAGTACTGTAGCTTATCACCTCCAATTTCCCCGCCCTGGCCCTTGCGCCCGCGCTACGCCGTCATACCTTGTCCGACCTGTAATCCGGGCCAGTGTTTTCCATCTTCTCAGCAGTCTCCGAACGATTTTACAGCGAGTTTCTTAGGGGATTGACTGGCTGTACGGAAACCTTGCCACACCATTCCTGCTGGGCTTCCATGTCTCCTCTCTTCCCCTCTTTCCCTGGACTGGCTTGGCTGGACTCTTTCGCCACGTCTGTTTCTCTTTTTTTATACCTACACCCCTGTATCACCGTCTGTCTGGCTGGCTCGGCTGTTTCTGTCCCTCTCTCGACGTATCGACGTGGCATGCTCAAGCTATCCTACAGGCTACGCCTCGGTGTCCTCCGCCGACCGCCCACTGACAGAACTCTGCGGCGAGCCCTTTGATTGACCTGACATGAATCTAGACCTATTGGCGCCTGTTTATCACAGCAGACTTGGTCACTGAATAACCTATGATTCCAAGTCAGCGTGCACCGTACCTTATCTAAATCTCTCCTTTCAGTGCTGTGTTGCATTCTTACAGTGGGAATCATTATCTCGATACTTGAGATCTCACAGATTGCCCTATCGTCATAAATCCACACGCGTCTACTCCATCTTTTGTAGATCCGGTATCAGTGCCAGTCTCTCGGACGTTAAGCCGATGACTTAGACCGCAAATTCTGACACGCGCCAACCCATCTATTATGTTTTCCCCATTCTCTCCTCTCCTCTCCTCTCCTCCATCTCCGGGGCAAAACCCCTCCTTGCTGGTGCCTAGGTATGCGATTCCGCCCTCCCTCTCTGGGTACCTGCCTGTCTAGTTTTCTCCTCTTCCACAACCTCGTTTCTCATCCACCCATATTCGTCCACAGATTACACGGGCAAAACATGATATTTACCGGATGAATTGATAGACGATAAATAAAAGATCTGGACTTGATAGACCAAGGTCTTGGTTGGTATTTTTGAAAAGTCCAAATCGCCATATCCATATTCACGGTTCGGTTCGGCATCATACCGAAAACATCGTCCCTCCTCCATACGGCATTACAACTACAATTACAAGTTGACTTACAACAACCACAATCACCACCACCCAAAGTTTGACGAGGCTGGAGAGACGGTACGGCAGAGTACTCATCCAATAACGTGTTATACTCGGCCAATCCAGGTATTGTACCGTACCTTTTGATGTCGGCACGAGAGGGGAAAAGCCGAGATATCATACTGCAGCGTACCTACCGTAGGACACGAGAGGGGAAGCACTAAGAGGGCGTCTTCTGTTTTTGTGTCTGGTTTGGCTTGGTTTGGCTTGATTTTGAGGCTTACTGTCCGTCGTTGACCTTGTTGACCGTAACCTTGGCCTTGATCTCAACCTTGACCTTGTCCCCTCCATCTCATCCCATCCAGCTCCTTGGATTCATTCACTCTTCTTGGCTTAGGCTTAGGCTTGGTTGCTTGGCTGTGGTCTTTTTTTTCTCTCATACAGGACCTGGACCCTAGTCACTCCTCCTTCCTTTCAGGCTCTGCCCCCCGTTCTTCCCGTCCACCCCATCCCCATCTTTCCTTCCCCCATCCCCGTCTCGTCTTGTCTTGTCTCTCCCGCGGAAGGCAAATCCAAATCCAAGCCCAAGCCCAGGCCTCCACCTTCCCTTCCACCTTTCACCCTCCACACACTCCACCCTCCTTCTTTACGAAGCTTTGTATTGAATGTACCTGCTGCAACTGCATTGCGCTGCACTGTAGCTCACGGGCCACCGTCTATTTCCTCCTCCACATGCCATGCTTTACCCTTAACGCACCCCGCAATCTTCCTGCATCTATCTCCCCAGTTCCAGCTCCAAATCCCAAATCTGTGTTGCTCTACTCTGTTCTGCTCCTTCTTTTCTTCACTATCTCTTTTATCTCTCCTCGATATCTTTCACCCCACATCTCGATATCGAACATCAAACATAACTAGAAATCGACCGAGGACTTATTATCTGAGCCTGCGTATCCACGATGCTTGCTATTCAGTCCATGGAAGGCCCTCCTCGGCCTCTTCCTGGTCCTCCTCCTCCTCTTGTAGGCCCAGAGTCAACTGAAGTTCGCCAGCCAAAGCCCAAGACTCTTCCCTGCAAGTACTGTAGTAAACGATTCAGGTTCGTTATCTTTCTTCTTCGCCGACGATTCCATTGTAGGCTGACCAGACTTTCGCCATAAAGACGTGTCGAGCATGTGCAGCGTCATGAGCGAACACATACAAAAGAGAAGCCATTTTCATGTGGATGGGATCGCTGCGGAAAGACGTTCGGACGAAGGTACGTTTTCTTAGTTCCCCTATATTCCCCCGTCTCTCAGCCCGTCCCACCCGGTCACTCATATACTGTAACTGAGTCACCACTCACTCATCCACTCAATTCTTAACCTGTGACATTTCATGACCTCTGCCTCCTTTCCTGTCTTTACGTGCGCTATCCCAACCGGGACTTACACTTCACCTCAACTCTGTTAATACATACTTACATGGATATAAGGGATCTTCTTGTTAGACACGAGAAGCTCGTGCATCTCAACGAAGGTAGCAAAGACAACAGTCGACCCAGGAAGCTGTCGTCTAACACATCTTCAACCTCACATAAGAGCTCTATCTCTGAAGGCCAAACAAATACTGAGGCTATCGGACACCAACATACCAATGTTTCACGGCCCCCGCCACCTCAGCAACCTCTGCCACAGCCTCAAGCTTATCACCATGGGCCACCTCCAGGCCCTCAACAAAACCCTCACGATCACCGAGCACAGCCTCGATCAGCAGCTTGTAATCTTGATCTATTATCCGACGCAGCCCTTGCGAGCTCAGTGACACCTGTTCAGAGAAATGCTGCGCCAGCGCCTCTCCCACCACATTCTCCAGAATCCCGAAGAAAGAGTAGCTATGGAGAATCTATCGTCGCCTACACGACAGAACGCCCACGAGATGACCAACCTTTGGGATCTGGCTATGTACCTCAGCAACCACCTGGTTCTTACGACGATTACAACCCATTTCTTGACGAGTTTGCTTCTTCTTCTCACTTTCTACCCCCGAGCTTCGAAACCGAACAGCAAATGATGTACTCTCGAAGCCAAGGCGGGACCGCTCAACGACGCTTATCGAAATCTTCATTTCTTCCGGGCCGTTTCCCGCCCATGCAGACTGAAGCCCGAGATCCTGCAGATCCTGCCTCACGAGGCATTGATGAAGCAGCGCGGCAGTCCGCCCTTCGTATCTCTGTGGCCGATCATACCGTGATCAAGAACAGACTGGACGAATTTTCTGCCGTTCTACCCAACGATTTTGTGTTTCCTTCACGACATACTTTGACACGATTCTTGGAAGGCTATATCAGCGGGCTTCACGAGCATCTGCCTTTCCTTCATCTCCCGACTTTCTCACCTGCCGAAGCCGCGCCCGAGTTACTCCTTGCTATTCTCGCTGTAGGAGCACAATATCGCTTTGAGAAGAATAGAGGTTATGCTCTATGGTATGCTGCTAAGGCTGTAGCCATGGAACAGATCCGTCGAAGGCGTATTTCGGAGGTACATGCACTATTGCCGACTGCGGCTGCTTACAGTCCTCACTCGACACGCCCTTCACCAAGTGCCACATATCGTCACTCGTTTGCATCCGCGCAGTCTGAGCGGCCAGCAACACAGGATACTCACCGTGAGCCTTAGTAAGTTGCACCTTGATCTACTAGTAAGATCTTCCTTCTGACTGTGCATCTAGCTCTCCTAATACGCCTCAAGCTCGGATTGAGACTATCCAAGCCGTTTTGCTTCTATTCGCTATCGGCCTCTGGGGCGTGCCAACTATTCTCCATGAAGCATTATCCTTGCAGAGCAATCTCGCGATCTTGATTCGGGAAGAAGGCTTGGTTGCCGAGGTTAACCAAAGTGTGGTCAACGACTGGGAAACATGGATTCGACTCGAGACTGCGACACGGACCAAGCTTGTCGCCTACTGTTTTTTCAACCTCTGCAGCATTGCGTACAACATGCCACCATTGCTTTTGACGTCTGAGTTGAATCTGCTCTTGCCTCAAAGAGGCAAGCTCTGGAGGGCTGAGACAGCCTGGCAATGGCAAGAAATGCGACAGTCAACACCGATAATCGAGCTCACCTTACACGATGCCTTTTCACGACTATTCGGTCGGACAAACCAAGGCCTTCCGCAGCACCTGTCGTCCCTGGGAAGTTACGTTCTCATCCACGCGCTTATTCAACACATTTACTTGCTGAAGCAAACGTCTTTTGCGACTGGTCTTCCATACAATATTCACCGAACCATGAAGCCTGAGGATGTTGAGGAGGTTTCACAAGCATTGCGTGTATGGCAAACCAGCTTCGAGGATCAGCATCAGCTGAGGGCTGCGGAATCTGGTCACTACAGCATATCGGATTCAATTGAGGGCGGAACTCTGGATTACACGGCAACTGCCTTGTTGCGACAAGCGTACATCCGACTCTACACAGATGTGACCCCTTCGACCGCGCTCGAGACTCGGGATCCGCTTTTGGTGGCGTCCGCCTTGAGTAGGACTCCCTTACTAGTACGAAGTCTAAGACTGCACAGAGCAGTGTTTCAAGCAATCCATGCCCTGTCTATGCTAGTTAAGGCTGGTGTCAATTATGTAGCCAGGACCAAGTCCGCCGACTGGAGCATTCAGCACTCATGTAAGTACAATTTGAACGTTATTCTTCGACCCGATCACTAACTGGGTTCTACAGTGTGCAATTTTGAGTGTGCTATACTGGTATCCAAGTGGCTTTTGACAATTGGATCAATTGGACCGCATGAAGCGCCAGCTTCCCCCGAGGAAAAGAACCTGTTGGATATGGTGCGCCGGATGCTTGATGAAACTGAATTTGCGGTTCCGCCAATCGACCCATCGCTTTCAGGACAGAACGAAGCGCCTTCAAGCGACAGCGCCAAGCTACGACAACTCGCAGTCGCGGTTGTGCGACTCTGGGCGGAGACTTTCAAGGGAACACATATCTTCGAGATTGTCAAGGTCATGGGCCAGAGTCTCGACGCATATGCGGATTTGATCGAGAAGCCAAGAGACAGAAGTCCTCAAGTACGACTATTGGAGCCAAGCGTCAACTAAGAGACATGATAAAAGTTATTACTGGATATTCCCAGCTATGGGACTGCAACGAGAGATTATTGCAAATTTTGGGCGTCAGGGTTGAACATAGGGTTGGCACTCATCTTTCAGGAAGTGTACACCAGGGCCAGGAAAGCCAAGGTGGTTATGATGATTTATGATGTGGTATATTCTGTATATCAAGGTGTTTCAGGATGCGGTATAAGAGCCTTTGGTTTAAGCATGTTGCAAAATAAGGATGAAGTTTGAATTTGTTGAGCAAGGACAAGAGTCACTGGAGACAGAAGTCGAACAGGATAGTAATTCAATACCAGTTGAGATCTAGCTTATGATATGAGATTTCCTCTTTCGGTTTTTGATATCTAAAATACCTGCTTTGTGCACTTGTTGTTTCTGACAGCTGCCAATAAAGAAGTTGTTGTTCCCCGCAAAGTTGAATCTGGATGTACAATGGTAAGTTGCGGTACTCCTTCCCGCCTTCCGCATGTGAGAGTGGAGGACCGAGCCGAGTGTGGGGGAAGGAGTGGGTCTTTACTGGCATCATACCTCGGCACCTTTTTTAAGGTTGGTTACCGATGATCATGGAAATGGTCATGAGGGAGGTAGGGACTAACGTAGGTACTGAAACTTGATGGGTGTTGGTCCTGAAAATATCTAAACAACCTCGGGTCAAATCTTTCTCTTTATTCTTCTTTCTTATGTGAGACGGCTTTGATTACATAGACTTAGATATACAGGATCCCTCCCTCTCCCTATCTTTTGCATCTTTTGCACTTTGTTTCTACATCTAGACAATCATCACAATGCCTTTTGCGACTGAACTCACAAAGCGGCTGGGCATCAGAGGTTCGTATCACATTAACCTTATCCCCAACGACATCATACTGACTTTTACAAATCAGTGCCCGTTGTCCAAGGCGGCATGATGCACGTTGGCACCGCCGACCTCGCTTCAGCCGTTTCCAACGCTGGCGGCCTGGGCCTCATCACCGCCCTCATCTACCCGACCCCCGAAGAACTTCGCAAAGAGATCCAGCGCTGTCGCACCCTCACCAAGAACCCTTTCGGCGTCAACATCACTCTCCTTCCTTCCATGGTCCCTCCTAACTATGCCGCTTTCGCCCAGGCTATCATTGACGAGGGTATCAAGGTTGTCGAGACGGCTGGCAACTCGCCTGGTCCTGTCATTACACAGCTTAAGAAAGCCGGAATCATCGTTCTTCACAAGTGCACCACTATTCGTCACGCGCAGAGCGCCGTCAAGCTAGGCGTCGATTTCCTCAGCATAGACGGTTTCGAGTGCGCTGGTCACGTTGGAGAGAGCGACATTACCAATTTTATCCTTCTTAGCAAAGCGCGCCAAACTCTGGGTGTGCCCTTCATTGCGAGTGGTGGTTTCGCAGATGGTTATGGACTTGCCGCCGCTCTGTGCCTCGGTGCTTGTGGTGTCAACATGGGAACGCGATTCATGTGCACCGTCGAGGCGCCCGTGCACATCAAGGTCAAGGAGGAGATCGTTCGCGCACAAGAGACCGACACCACACTTCTTCTTCGACGATGGACAAACACCACTCGGTTGTACAAGAACAAGGTTGCGCTTGATGCGCTTGAAATCGAAAAGAAGAGTGAGTCGGGTGAATTCGCAGAGATTGCGCCTTATATGAGCGGTAAGCGAGGAAAGGAAGTGTTTATCACTGGAGATGTCGATTATGGCGTAAGTTTCTTGTCCTATCCGCTAGATTGTGAGACGAGCTTGCTAACTGATTATAGGTTTGGACAACAGGACAGGTTATGGGTTTGATCAACGATATTCCTACATGCGATGTGCTTGTTAGTAGAATTGAGAAGGAGGCTGAGACGGCCTTGAAAGAGAGACTTGCGCTATTGGTGCCAGAGTCCAAATTATAGAGCTAGATTATACTAGACGCGCGAGATTTTGTTTTTAGAGCATGTGCAAAGATCTATGTTTTGTTTTTGGTAGTAAATACAACTGATGAGCGATTCTAGAGCATAAACAATCTATGAATATAAACCTCTGTCTGTGCTTCTATGCTTGTACTTGTTCAAAATCTTGTGCTTTATGAAACGCATAGTCTAGTCGGTGCCGCTTCACCTGGTCTGATGATTCTGTCTGCTTCTGAGGTCGAGGTTGTTGAACGATGAGTTCTGGAACGCCACGGTTCTCGAGGGACCATTCCTTTGCCTGGCAAAGACTCACACCCGTCTCGATGAGGGAGATCTTGCCTCCGGGTCTTCCCATGGTCCAACCGGTCGGAACGGAACGTTGTCCTGGATCATACTTTGCGTCGTCGGTAAGATGGAGGTTCATTTCGAGGATGGCGCCGCGAAGACCGCAGTACACAGTATCCGACAAATCAGATGATTTAGCCAGACAGTAGATCCTATCGTATGTTGGGCCGCCGATATGCAGTGTAGCATCGGGACGCCAGTAATTCCGTCTAGATGTACCATGCCAGTTACACAACAGTCCGGCCTGGGGATCGCAACCCTGAGGTTGACAGTCTGGCGCCCAGCCTTGCCTCCACATTTTGTGATCGTCCTTTTGGCTGGGGAAAGGCCATTGTGTTGTGCATGGAAGAGCGCTTGTGTGGTGATATGGCTTGGGGTATCTAAAGTCAAAGAGACGGATATCCGGCGATGTGTTGCTACCAGCTACGAAACGCTCTGTTCCGTAGACGAGGAGAGAACTACCCGCTTCGTATGGCTGGAAGCGATCACGGTAGACTGCGTCTTGAGGTGAAGGGGTTCTGATATCCAAAAGTCTTAAGAGAGGTGAGTAGCTATTCCCAGTAGTCGCGGAAGAAAAACTCACCTGTATGTACCGTCGTCCCATGTACTCAAGAGGAGATTCTCATTTCCTCCCCTGACAGGCTCAATCGCCCGGACTGTTGTTTTCTCGCCCATCCTCACATCAGTCAACTTGGCAGCATCATCAAGCGGTCTCGGATTGTCAGCAGCATTGGTGAAGTGTATACCCGTTGGCGTGAGTTGACCCCAGCGCAGAGGGTTTCTACTTGCACCCAAAGCGCAGGCCACGACATCTTTGCTCATGAATTTGGTGCTTCGCAGAAACGATGCTTCATCACCAGGGCTTGTCTTTGAGAAGTCATAGGACTCTATAGGAGTCAATCCTGAGTCGCCTGATGCTGAGAGGTCGTAGAGCATGAGGGTAGAGCCTTTACCGCTTGCGAGGAGATTCGCCTCTGGTTGCCATTGTAAGGATGAGACTGCCGTTTGGCCTGGCGACTTCCTCATGTCAGAAAGATTATCTCGTAGTGGTCCATCTGTTCCCTTTAGTTGTCGTGAAATTGATGTAAAGTCGTCCCTGCCAGAGAGTATCTGGATGTCTCCGTTGGCTCTCCCGACGACAACTCCCGGTACCTCATTATCTTCTATGACCGATACTGCTGTGACGTCTCCGATGCCTCCTTTGTACCCATGAGCCTGACCCGGGATCTGATGCCAAGTATCAGGCTTCCCGTTAACGGGCTTCATTCTCACCATGAGGTTCTCACCCACACCGGCCGCGAGAACATCATTTTGTAGTGAAGATGAAAGCCGGGCATCAAGAACAGTGTGGAACAGAACCGACTGGCTTCCAGCCACCCTGCGGTGAAACCTCTCGGGCTGTTGCTTCTTCTCATGAAGGACATTAATCCAAAACCCACGCTTCTCCCAACAACGGTCGAGGTACGTCGCTCGATCCGCAATTGTACTCCATTGAGTATCACCATTCGTCGCTATTTCCAGTGAAGGAAATCTAGTTTTGACAAAAGTCCGCCACCCGTCCTGTCTAACAAGGGAGCGAAGATGTTTTGTCAAGGCCGAGACGTGCGCTACGTCGCGAGCCGTGTCGAGATGCTCGACGATATCGAGAACGAGGTCATCTGGAAGACTTGCTAGAGATACCTTATCCATGGTTTATTCTTGGTTGAGGTGGTGAATGTTGTTGTATCAAGGGCATTTCGCCGAGGAATTTTTAGATGGTTATGATGGCGTCTCTCTTTTTTTGACGCCGCTTTTCAATGGTTCGGTGACGTTTATTAAGGAGCAGAATTCGATCTTGGCGATTCCATGAATTGGGGAAAGTTTTGAGTATTCTCGTTTATCTATGAAGAAGAAAAGAATGGTTCAATAGGAAAGACAAAATCACAAGAACACTTTCCTAATGAATCAGGATTTGTTGCATTGCATTGCTTATTGCTTACTTGCTTCTTATTCTCACTACTGAGTTAGTTAGTGCCTGTCTGCCTAGAATTGCTATAAAACACGGCGTCATTGCGGGTCTGTCTTGCTTGTCTGATAATTGCATAGGCACATTAGATAACAACCTACTTGGCTGATATATCTTGCAAGAAAACCGCAGAAATAAAGAAAATAAAATATTAGTACTGGTAGCCTATCAATGACCATACAAAATGAATAAAATCTATAAAGCCTTATATATAACTACTAAGGTATCCCACAACCAACGCCAGCATATAACCGGACCTGCCCTTTGTGTTAAGCTTGCAATCATCAGCTGATTGAATGACTTACACTCGATTGAATGTTATTGAGGAAACGATTCGGTGAACCAATCTCTCTCATCCAGCCCGCCACGCCCTCTTCGGCGCCAGAGTTGCCTTTGACGATCCCAAATCCAAAAGCGATGGCCCGGGTGCGTTTCGAAATCGCTATGTTGACACTGGTGTACATCTTGTTCCCCCATTGCTCCAGAGTCTTTCTCTATAAAAGACCAATTGGAGATGGGAGAATACGACCGTAAAGTACAAGGCGCGGAACCAAGGGGTGATATTCCACTTCCACTACAACCTCCGTCATAATCCTTGTGTCTAGGTTCGGAGTGAGTTCGGTCCAGATGAGCAGCGGCGTTGTAGTAGGCACCGCATGTTTGATCAGGGGTATCCAAATAAGAGACTTGTGGTGAAGAAGCATCCTGTATACTATTACCAAAGTCCATGACCCAGCAGTCGGCGCCTGAGCCAGTGTTGCTGATGCTATCAAGTGTTGAGCTATGCAAAGACTCGGAGCTGACCTCTGATGGCCTTTGAATCTCTTCTGGCTCCGAGTCAGCAATGTTGGGGTCGGCGATGTTTGGTTGAGTCTTTGGGCTATAAAGGCTGATAAGGTATTTCAACTTAGCTCTGGACCGTTCGTTTACAGTCGAGATACCGTTTCTCTCAAAGTCTTCTCGAGAGTTGAGCTCGCGAGGCAATGGTTCTTCTGGGGGACTGATGTGAACACTTTGCCAGAGTTCGTCAGTATCGTCTCCTAGAACGAGGTCCTGCTGGAGTCCAGGAACGACGTGAACTTGACTGGTCTCGAGGTTCTCGTCAGATCCTTCGAACGTCCAAGAGATCCAGACAACAGGAGGGACTTTTGTGGGTTGTGTATCGTCGACGATTCGTAGTCTCTCGGCAAGTTTGTTGGATATGAGGCCATTCTTTCCTCTTCCGTATACGGCAGCATAGATGCGGACTGGGCCTTGGGATTCGCGCTGTTGCTTCGACAAAGATTGATCCGCAGCCAGTGGTTCCCAATGCGTTATTATGGCGAGGGTACTGTGGGTGCCAGTGAGTTCATATGGCATTTCTTCGGTGTTCTGCGTTAGGCTCGTCAATGCTGAGTTGGCGAGGGAGACAAGGAATGATTGAGGCTTACACGACTTTAGAGACGGAACTTGACATAAGGATAACTGAGGATTTTGAGAGACGGCTGTTAAAATGAGTGATTCAACAGTCCCAATGTGTGCGAGAATGAGGGTGGGATGGATACAGGACTTGTAGGCAAAGCCTGAAGTAGAATTTCTAGAGCCTCAAATAACGACACCATGATATTGAGGCATCGGGGAATGGAACTTTGTGGAACTGGAATTGAGGCGAATCTTATAATATTGAAAAGGATTGCAGAAAACCACTTCCAAAGGGGCATCGGCTGACCCTTTGGAGTGTTGCATACTTAGCCAGGAAGGTTGGTAGGAAAAGGAGTCTTTTTGCCGAGATAGATAGGGATGTATTGAATCAGGCTCTGAGTTCCAGATGGGGAAGTGTTGGTTGAGACAACCAACGCACCCTCTTCCTCCTACCGTATGTAGGATGACACCTCCATGTGAGGAGCTGAGTCGTCATATCATTTCTCATCACATCACATTGCATCGCATCGCATTAGCCTAGTATCTTTATGCAATATATGATTTTGGAAATTACAATTCAAAGACTCGAATCCCCCGAGTTTATTGTCTTTCTATTGTCAACTCCGAGTCGAATATCAGTTACTGCAATTACAACACCCTGGAAGACACGACTATGTCATGCTCAATCCATATCATCCCGTCTCCATTCCCTTTTGTTATTCCACTTATCGCTTCACCTACTCCTCAACTGCCCCAGGCCCCCTCTCTCTCTGAGGCCAATCCGGCCAACCACGATGATACATTAAATCCTAAACAAGATGACTGCATGATCGGACGGCGGAACTTGAGCTGAAGAGTAGGTCAGGTTGAAAATAATCATCTCTTTCTATAGGGAAGGGAGGGATCCGAGGGTAGGCTCCCGACGATGGCGTGTTAACAACCGAGTGGCAGCCGAATTTGTTGTTTTGTCAACCTACTATGGGTGCCCAATGTAAATTACCTACTACAGCATAAACATCTGGGCCGTCTACTTCCCATACGCCCCGTCTTAAGTGAGGCTCTGCAGAGTGAACGCAATACCCAGGCCTACTATATGCCCCCCTCCCCCCATATCCAATGGAAACCTGATGCAATTCTCTTGTCTAGCACTTCTTGGTCTGCTCAAAGGTGAACCTTGGGTAAGTAGGGCTTCCTCTTACTATCCCACCGCTCCGCCGCCGTTTCTCTTCTCCTCATATATCCTTTCTTGCACTTTCAAGCCTCTTTTTTTTTTTTTTTTTTTTTTTTTAAATAGCCAAGCACTTTTTCCAATGTGGTGGAGATGAGTTGGAATAGATCCTTCAACCCCAACAGAAAATCACGAAGAGAACTCGACAGGAACTTGCTCTATTCCACATTGATTGGAAATGTCACTCCCACAAAGGCATCAAGGAAAAAAGCAGAGCGTGGGAGAAACTCAGGCAATAGACGGCCACCTCATCGACTAGTACCACCACGCATACCGCGAATACCGGAGAGTAGTGATTCGACCACCAGTGCCAGGCTTTTGACCCCAGCATCTGGTCTATCTTCGGAAGAACATATCAACAACACTGCCCGACCAGAATCGCGGTTCAACAGCCAGGGCCCGAACTCGACCTTTGTTACCGAAGCGACCGATATAGGGATACCTGGTATCGATCAAGGAGATCTGGAAATAGAACCAAGGTCAACTATTTACGAAACAGACCCTATGTGAGTATTGCCTTCCAAACTACGTCCTTCGCTCCTCTAACATCTTCAAAGTATTCCATCGGCCTTCGAGAACATAAGTTTTAGTTCCTCTACAGACTTGTGGAACACCTTCGAGCCACAGGATATGAGTCCGGCTGAACTTGAGCGACACATGGAAGAGACAGACCGTGAGGTCCAAAGAAGGGCGGCACCACCGTCAGCCCTGGACCAAAGCCTAGACCAGGAAGGCTTCCCTGTCAGACTTACTTTTGAGAATGAACATACATCCCGAGAGAATGTTCTTTTCAACGAAGACTATGAGGTCAACTTCGTTTCCCAAGGGTACCTCAATAAACTCCGAATGACTTCTGGGAAAACGCCTTGCTTGGTTCCCGCTCCGCCAATTTATCGAGAGGTCCTCACTCCTGACGGAGTATTGGCTCCTGTTCAGTATCTCCTCTATGTCTACCTTGAATGGGAATCCCCTGATATTCCATTCCCGCCCCGCCAGCTGTGCTTCGTTCGCTATAGTGGAACTGGAGGTATACATGACGCGAAGCTGATTCTGGGTCAAAGTTGGTTCAAAGATACCGAGGATCAAGCATTCAGCCGGACCTAAGTGTGGGCTTGAAATGCCAAAGATGGCTATTATAACGCAGCATGAACTCTACAAGGCTGAAACATAAACAGCTTTGAACAGGACGCATGTGCTCGATTCCAATACGTTAGCAATACGACACGATGATTGAGGGCAGTTTTTTTTTTGGACGCATATTGGGCCATATGTACGCCTGATATACATAAACCCTGGATACCTTCGTCCTCAGGACTGCTTCTCGGTTGGCTGTGGTATTGCAATATTTTACCGCTCAGGGTTCCGGACTCCTTACGAATACTCTGAGCACAAGATAGTATCTTGACAGAACTTCATGCAAAGAAGGTCAGCGACAGATATGCGAGGATTTCCCAGCGTACATTGTTTGCTTTTGTTTTTTTATTATGACTTTACGAAACAGGTCATTTGTCAAAGGGCGGATGGATGGATGTTTTATACGCTCCTTGAGTTTCTGTTTAACCTTGTGGTACAGTGTTTTCCAACTGAAATGGCAGATTGGCTACTGTACGTAACTTAAGTAAACAAAGAAAAAAACACATTGTTTGTGCAAAACTCATTTACACGATGCTCATGATTAAGGAATAGGTAACCAAGCCCCAGGCTATTAGAAGGATTAACCGCTGGAAGCATAAGAGATGTGCTCCTTAGACTATAGCTCTTAGACTACTTATTTTTGTATCCCAAGACTTAGGAGGTTGATCTTTCTACTACTCACTAGAGACCGAGAACATCTTTCACAGATAACATAAAGTCAAGCTATATTCGCATGGTTGTCTGACTATCCAATCATAGTATATGCACACAAAGTAAAACGCCATGCACCAACAAATACACCCACCTCCTTCCAATGATGACGCCTTACAATGCCTATCCTATTATAACAAAAGATGCAGCGCTCGTACGCCCTTCTCAGCTACTGCAATATGCCAAGGTCGAACATCCGTCTCGCGATCTGTGACACCTCTAGCACGGGCCAAAGTACCAAGACCCCTGAAGTAACACAGCATCTCTCTGAGTAGAGGCTCGTACGCACGTGGGGTAGCCTCTGTATGGACAAGGTTGACTTCCATCACGACTGGAGGATCTTCGATTTTTATTCCTGTCCGTTTGATCAAGTAACCACTGGCAAGCGCAGGTCGCACTTCAAGAAGTGTAGTAGAGTTGCCAAATCGATGTGCAGCGATGGCACCCCATGTTTGATCAGTGGCATCGATCAAGAAAGAATCAGCATCTGGTTCCGTAACACTTTCGGCACCTGGGGTGGCAGCTAGGGTACTAGTTTCCCGCATAGGGGTTGCTGGAGTCGTTGTTTGCTCCGGCGAGACAATGTTAGCCTGCGGTGTGGACACGGGTGTTGAGTAGAACGCTGAAGTTGCCGCATGGGGAATCTTCACGACGGGCGGCACAAGTTGTAGGGACGGGCTAGTGTCAACCGACATCAAGATCATCGTAAAAGAATACTTGTCATCGAGTGTTGATGCTGCTTGCCACCACTCAACCTCTTTCTGGTCCATTGGTCCTGCTCTGGTAATGATTACGCGCCAGTGGACTTTCCATATCGATATCATGCTTAGTGTCGTCGCCCAGATTTCGGTTATGATGGCTGCTTTGTTTTGGGAAGCAGATCGATCAGGGGTTCTGCTCCGCGTGATCGAGTAAGATGCAGTGGCTTGTCGTTGCCCACGGTTATCGGTCCATGCAGCCGTAATCCATCGGCCATCGAGGCTTTCAGCGTAGCCCACATGAATACATGAGTTTTCATGCATGAGGGATTGAGAAGGCGAGATAGTTAATTTAAAGTCGATCATTCGAGGCGGAGGCTGTTCAAGCATGACCGCAGGCGCAGGGGTAGGGCCGCCATGTTCAGGAGCCAAAAACAGCGTGCATCTGTCGTAAGTTTCTACACAGAGCTTGATCATTTCTGCGGGAGTTGGAACGACTAGAGATGTCGTAGACGATATAAGATTCGATGACACAAGCTGCAAAACCAGCTCGTTCTGCGGTGATTCTCTGCGAGCTGCTAGGAGTTCACTGTACTCGTCAAAGCAGCGGTAGAAAGCGGTGCAAGCTTCGATGATAGAGGCGGGATTGTCAGGTGAGTAGACGAAGTAAATGACCAGATTCTTGTCCTTGGACTTCAATTCTGATAGAGAGCTTCGGAGCACTTCCATGCTCTCCACTAGAGAGGAGCCATGACCAGTAACAGTCGCGTCAGGTGAGGTTGAGATCCTATCGACCTCATATGGCAAAACGCCGTCGTCCCAGTCTCCAGACAAGGGCAGGTTGTTGAAGGTACCTAGTTTCAGCGATTCGTATACACTCTTCGAACGATCGAGAAAACTTCCGACGTGATCTGACATTCCCTTCCAGCCAGGAAATATGCAAAGAGCAGTGACATCCTTTGCGCCCCACGAAGGTGACAGCCCAAGACCTTCCCAGAATGAGATAGATGACGGAAGTACCGAGAGTTTTGTTTCTGATCTGCGGACCTCGAGATGGGGTACTGGGATCTGGTAGAGGTTGTTGGGCCGCAGTTGCTCGACATTGGTATCTCTGCCAGGTATCGGTCGGGGTTGCAGGCGATTTGGCCGCCCCACGAGTGGAAGGTCTAGTATCTCGAGCAATCCTTTCAATCGTACCGCCGTGGCGCTTCCTAAATTCGAGGGAATAATGTTTTGGAGAAGTTGAAGCGAACTACGGGCAACATTGAGCTCATGACCTTTCATTGTTGCAAGTGCAATAGACGACTCTTTCTTGTGATCAATACCGATATCAAGTCGGCCAGTGGCAGCTTGTTCGGTAATAATTTGTGCGACCTCGACAAACTCGAGGTTAGAAAGTCCCACTTCTGCATTGAGAGGCTCCGGATCCGAAAAGAAGCGATGGAGAGGCATTTCTGGGGACTCAGTCTTTGATAGTTTGGGCAGTTCGATTGCAAACTGCTCTTCGGTGGCATCATCTATCAGATCTGCCTCTCGTGATGTTGTGGCTTGCGAAAGTGCATCATCGTCCACAACTGTCCGTTTCACGCTGGACTTGATCGGCGACATAGGGCCACCGGAGATTGAACTTAGGTCATCTGCCTCTGAATCGGCATCACTATCTTCTGAGAAGGATGCATTGCCGTTCGATTTTTGGGCATTTGAATGATTAGCAGATCCATCTACGCCAGTCAAACTTCTGATTAAAGAGACACCAGAGAGGGTCTTGGAGTCCGGCTTGATCTTCCCCTGTCTTTCAAGATATTCATCTGTGGAAAGGCCTTCAGAATCGCGCTTCAATTCCACACTGCTCTGATCCTTTGAAAAGTCAAAGGCACCGCCGTGTTCGTACTTCTTGTTGATCAGGGGGATCTTAGGGTCAAATTCGACTTTCTCAAAAATGCTACTCTTGCGCCGAAGAGGGGCTTGAAAGGTGAAGTTCTCCTGTGTAGGACTAGTCAGAGAAGCCTTGACTCGCTTGAACACAGTATCTGGGTCAAAGGGGCTGGATCCTCGCTTGTTCGAATTCGATCGTTCAGTCTTGACCTTATGGTTGATCTCGTCATTGAGGGAGCTCCTGGCGTGTTTTAGTTCTGGCTTTGCAAAAACAGGCTCATGGGTCTTGGGCTTTGACCGGATCTTGGGCTGTGGCTGTGGCTCAATAACTTTCTGGAGTTGTGGTTGCGTGATCATCGGTGGGGGCATTACTTGAGTGAATATCGTCTGAGGGAGTATCGCTTGGGGAGGTATAGCTTGGGGGGGTGTCGTCTGATGTGGTATCGCTTGAGGGGGTGGTGGATGCGAAATTGGGTGTAAATCGGACATGTCGATATCCATGTCGTTGCCATCAGGTCCGTCAAAAAAGTTGAAGTCGTCTTCTGTCACATCATGATCACCAAATACATCTCCACCCATACCGTTCATGATATCATCAGTGTCGCCAAGCAAGTTGCTGTCGCTTCTCTCTCTCTTTTGTTCATGGCCGCCATCCCATGTATCATGGTCAGCATCAGCCATCGGTGTCACTGTTGGCATCGTGGCATCAGCGTCAACAACTGCAAGAGTTGGCGGGTGATTATTAGGGCTGGAGGTCGCCCCGTCTATAGAAGGAGTAACGCCAAGGTGCTGTTGGATGCCGTCGGGAGGAGTTGGATACATGACACCAGCAGTAGCCGTACTTGGACGCCGTACCGATAGTGGAGATTGGCCGTTGAGACTTTGAGCTTGGAGGTTAGCACCATTGACCTCTTTCGCAGCAGCATAGGCACGATCGGATTTGCGCCTGGAAACCCTCTCTTCCCTTTCAGAAGTACTAGCAAACCATCCACGGGCATCACCCAAAGGATCGTGGCATTCCTCATGGCCACTCAGGATAGTATCTCCTACACGGTGAGTCGTCGATACCTCCAATGATTTCTTGCGAAAGCAAAGAGCTCCCGGCCATGGAACGGTGGCACGCAGTCGCTTCTGCTCCCCATCTATATCCTGTGAAGTCGGCTTTGTGATGAGAAGATTGACCCATGGGCCCGCTTTGAAATTAGACGGATTAAGTCCACAATATTCAAGGGCTCTGAGGCACGAATGTTTCCACAATGAATCATGTGCTTCTGGGAAACTTCTAACGCTCAAAGCTTGTGTGTTCGGTGTCTGTGCAAGACTCCGGTCTGCATCTCCGCTGGAAAAGCCGGATTTCGCAGCAAAAACTCCATAAGGGGCAGCCAATATCGAACCACTCAGCGAAGGAGAATCTCCAGAAAGCACATCTTCCACCGTAGCCAGATTCTGGCAATAAGAGAAGTAAAGGCTGACCACAAGAGAGCCTGTCGTCGTAAGATAAGTTTTGAATGTACCGATAAGAGGATCGGCCTGCAAAGAATCCTTTTCGTGTTCGTTTCTATCGGCTTGCAATGGTGGGATTAATATTGTCCTGTAGTTGAGAGGAACCGCCGTAGATTGGCTACAAAACGCGAAGGTTATCGCGGAAATTACTGCAATGATGAATTGTTCGTATATAACCTTGGGTACTGGCTGTGTCGTCTTGGTGTCGACAGGCTGGGCCGGAGGTTGAACGCCTCCTTCTGCCTGAATTCCCGCGATTTGTGTAGGTGAAATTAGGGGGTTGCGCTGATACGGTTCAGCTGGAGATGTGGTCGCGGCCGTGCTTGTTGCAGCATTCTGTGTTGTGTTGCCGGGGATGCGGTTCTTCTGTAAAGCAGCAGGCTCGAGTGTACCCTCCTCGACCATTCCCAGCGTGTAGCCACAAGCTTCAAGACTGACACCCGAGCCAAAACTGACAGCCTTGTTTGCTCCATCTTTGTTGGTAATCTGAAAGATCCATATCGCTCCTCGGTCGGCGTCGTACGAAACTAACTTTCCTTGGTCACGAAGTGTACTTTGAATCTCGAGGGCGGAGGACTGGAAGCTATGCGATTGGTCTGTGGACGACTCGTAAATGCGAAAGGCTATCGACGCGATGTTGTTCTGCAGATTCAAATGTCAGATGGGGAATGAAAGGGGAGGTTTGTACCACTAACTATCGACAGAGTATTCGTTTCATATTCGCTGGTCTCCATTGCGACAGTTTCCTTGCCGCCCCGAAGTCGCAACCGTGAATGCGGCTTAAGGCACAACGGCTAGGCGCAAGCCTAGATGGGCCCGGTGTTTGTCGTTGTCACCTTAAAGGCAGTCGAAGCGTAGGTTAACACGGGGGTCCTCGAAATATGGTTGTTACGATTGTAGTTGTTGGGGCCGTCGATTCTCCGGACTCCATCTCAACGAACGAGACACTGGTGCCGAGCGAGCAGCTCGGAGATGGCGCTGCGGGGAGCTTAACAGGTACTCGGTCGGTAGATGAGCGTTCGAACTGTGAGAATTGAAATAGAGTTAAGCCATTAGAACTATGTTGTGCTGCCTTGCAATTAGTGATCGATGGGTTGATGTTATGTATTAAATCGATGTTTGATGATATATTTGACGTCTGTCGCGAGATAGAAATTCAGTGGAGTTCGCACGGGAGCCAGGGCCTCAGCTAGGATGGGGCACCAGAAAGTGAGTAAACAGGGACGTTTTAGGGGGTCCCTGATGGATGTTTGATGGAGGACGTCAGTTGTACTTAGGGGCCCTCCAAGCGGACTAGGTTATTACGGACATAGCCTATTGACATCCCGATAGTAGGTACTAAGGTAGATAGGAGCAAGTGGCCCGATGGCCGGGGAGGTCCCTTCACCGAAGCCCGGTCACCGAGCTCACCGAGCTTAGTGGGGCAAGCTTTTTCTTCACCTTGATTTTTTTCCAACTCTAGTCCAGTCGCATCCGCAAAACTTACTATCTGCAGTACAGCAAACAACCTTTGTTCTTGCGATTTACCAAGAACAACGTCGCAATGAAGTTGTCTAACCCGGGAACCGTGCCCGTATACACAATCTCGGGCGCATCTTCAGCCCGACCTCTTCCTGACTGGCTTGCGCGACGCAGAAAGCGAAGCTTGAAGGATGATGCCGAATACCAGAATCGTGTCGAGCTCCTACAGGATTTCGAATTCGAAGAGGCCAGCAACTGCATTCGAGTCAGTGATGATGGTGACTGGATTATGAGTACTGGTACATACAAGCCGCAAATTCATGTTCACAACTTGTCTCAGCTGTCGCTGTCTTTCGCCCGTCACACCAACGCCCTCAACCATTCCTTTCAACTTCTGTCGTCCGATTACTCCAAGTCTATACATCTACAAACCGATCGCCGCCTCGAATTCCATACTCCCATGGGCTGTCACTATGAAGTTCGTCTTCCCAGATACGGCCGAGACCTTGTCTACGACCGACAGTCCACCGAGGCTCTTGTACCATCCGTCGGCCTGGATAGTGATGGCAAGGGTGAAGTATTCCGCATGAACCTCGAGTTGGGACGTTTCATGAAGTCCTACCAGGTAGATGTCGGTGGCGACGATGAATTAACTGGTGGTGGCCTACAAGGAGGCATCGGAGTCGGTAGTGTCAACACTGCGGCCATTGCAGAAAACACACACAATTTGCTTGCTTTCGGAACTTCGATAGGAACCGTCGAGTTCTGGGACCCTAGGTCCAAGTCAAGAGTTGCCATGTTGGGCGGTCATGACGGTGAAGTTACAGCACTCGACTTCAGTCCTTCAGGCCTTTCTATTGTCACTGGCTCGTCGACAGGCATGATGCAGATTTTCGATCTTCGACGACCTGTGCCCCTCCTCAAGAAGGACCAAGGCTATGGATTTGCAGTAAAGAAGCTTATACACATGACAACGGCATCACAAGAAAAGAAGATCCTCTCAGCTGATAAGCGCATCATTAAGCTGTGGGATGAGCAGACAGGAGACCCATGGACGTCTGTGGAACCTATCGTGGACATCAACGACGTGGCTTGGTGTAAAGACACTGGCATGATCATGACAGCCAACGAAGGCAAGCAGCAGCACGCATTCTTCGTCCCTCAACTTGGTCCTGCGCCCAAGTGGTGCTCTTTCTTGGACAACATGGTCGAAGAGATGGCCGAGGAGGTGCGCACCGAAACATACGACAACTACAAGTTCTTGACACTTCCCGAACTGAAGCAACTGAGCTTGTCTCACCTTGTTGGAAAGACCAACTTGCTCCGACCATACATGCACGGTTACTTTGTGGCTTCCAAGCTGTACGAGCAGGCTAGGTTGATTGCCAACCCGTACGTCTGGGAGGAAGAGAGGACGAAGCGTATCAAGGATAAGGTTGAGAAGGAGCGCGCAAGCAGAATCAGAGGCACTAAGAAGGTCAAGGTTAACCAGAAATTGGTTGACAAGCTTCTCAAGAAGCAGGAGAACAGAGATGAAGTTGATACCAAGGCTGGTGTTCTTGGCGATGATCGTTTCAACAAGATGTTCGAGGATGAGGCCTTCCAGGTCGACGAGACAACAGGAGAGTTCCGCGCCCTCAACCCAAGCACAGCTGTTGAACAGGCCATGCAGCCTAAGGGCGCCACGCGCTACCAAGCCAAGGACTCCGATGACGATCAGTCCAGCGATGAGGATATGGATAAGCCTGTCGCCCCACCCAAGAAGAAGACCAAGGACGATGATGATGTTGTCATGCGTGTTACATCAACCAGTAACCAGGGACGAGCCGTCAGGGATACAGCGCTCGGCTCAAGACAACAGAAGTTCGGCCGCGTCAACAAGGGCCGTGGCGAAGTTGTCGGCGAGCGACAAGTTTCATTTGTCCCTGAGTCAAGGAGGAAACAGAAGGCGCGAGAGGAGGAGTTGCCCGCCGAGCCTCGAGATAAGCGAACTGGAGCTGCTCGACGAAGTGCCAGCGGTAATACATTTAGACGGATCTAAGAAGGAGAAAATAGGCGCTTGGAATTCATTATCAAAAATAGCAAAGGCGTTATCGTTCAGTTCGTGGAGAAAAGATGAGACAGCCCATGCGTGGAAGTTTACTATTTATACATGAATGATACCCGGATCCTGTCCGTTGGAAACACCAGTTTAAGGTCGCGACCATCGAATATTGTGTCAGACAACTTCCTGCGACCTTTCTCTGCCAGTGTGATTGCCAGCTGAGCCATTCTTGGCTGGCGCCCTCTAAGTCGCTATCTACTTTCTTGTCCACTTCTTCTCCTTTCGCTTTGCCTTGGCTTGTGCCAGTCCCTTTTCGAGATCTTCAGGTCGAATTCTTGGTGTTGGGGGGACATCGTCTTCAATCCGTGTACGATTGCGATGAGTTGGAATAGGCCCGTCCTTGACTGAAGATGGGAACTCTGTTCTTCGGGGTGTGAGAGCGGTGACAACCTTGCGGGCAGACTTTCTAAGCGTCTCTCGCATTGTCCATTCACGCTTCTTTGCAATAAAGAAAAGAGCAGCTGTAGAGACTATAATGAAGTTAGCATATGCAATGAGACAACACATTGATGACACATACTACCAACTAGACTGACAACAACAACAACAATAACGATGGCGATCATGCCGCCTTGTGAGATGGAGATGGAGTTTCCTGAACTGTCACCAGCAGCACCGGCATCGGTGCCAGTGTCTGCACTTGGGGCATCATTGTATACTTCCGATGCCAATGGGAAAGGGTCAGTTGTTTGAGACATTATGTTTGAATAAGAGCTCGTTGCTGGAATTTGTTGTTCGAGAATGTGCAAAAGAAGGCTCACAGAACCTTGGATAGTATGGAAGAAAGCAACAACACCATATAATTAAGATAGAAGGACCAGAATTTTCATAAGAATATAGCCATATTGAGAGGATGGGCATTGTATTTACATCCATGGATCTATTTTCTTTCATCCCCCACATAGGTTACACCCAGCCCAAGCACCCCTTGATACCGACTTGGCCCTCAACTCCCGAAGGTTCAAGACGAATCGTTATTGGATCCTCATTGCTGGGTCGAAACTCAAGCACAACACAGGAACCGCGATATAGGTACATGCTTGGTTGTGATTGGTGATCGTCGAGCTCGAAGCGCTGAGCGGCAAAGCCTCAGACAGGGGTCCAACCAATAAGACAAGCGTATACGCACTTGAACAACCGCATTGCTCGTTGCTCGTCACGCGCCAAAGGGTGATTAATGCAGGGCCGTTGCTTGTGCCCAAGGAATATTTTTCTTATGTTTCACAGTGATGAGCCGCTGGATTGGTCCTACAGAGTCTTAGTCTGGGGATTAAGTTGTAGTGCATGTGGATGTTGGAGATGGGTTTCATTCTGACATAGGTCGGTGATAGCAGCGGCTGGGATCAATATAGTGAGGGTGGCCCAAGCGTCTCTGACGTTCCATCATCTCTAAGTCTCATGCGAAGCGCCCAAGGTCAGAAATAGGTCTTGTATGCTTCTCTTGCCATTCTCTAACATTGTGTGGCCGACATTGAGGTTTCGTCTATTTCCTTAATTTGAAGATAACCGCCTCTGTACTGCCTTGCCTCTAAGCGAGCTGCTTGGCCATGTAGTACAGTTTGAACTTGAATAGATCACGACTGTCAGGTTTGGCGTTGCACAACAACTCAACGATATACTACTTTCCTTTGAGGCTGTATCTTTTACGAGGAGCAATCCCCTGTATGATCTACAAAAGTCCTTGCCGACAGGGTTTGTGAGGCCGTGTGTGATATCACTCGATAGTCATATTGGGGTTGTATTATCACAAGGAACTGTTTCCTCATTCCAAAGGTTCACACGCTCTTTGGAGCCGTCAAGTACTTGATTCGTGCGTATACCCAGATAAGCATACAAAACATATGTGAGAGGGTGCTCTCGTGAGAGGAAAGAAAACACCACACTCTAAACTCCCGGTACTGGGTACCTATTCAGGCAGAAAATGGCGAGAGGCGCCTTTAGGTACAGAAGCAGTAGTTGCTGAAAGCAACCGAGCTCAAGCAAGACCAGTTTATGTTGTTTTTGTCAGGTTTATCAGGCTGTTTATTGCTATACACCAAAGCTCAAATATTAACGTTTCTACTACCCATCAGACGCTCCAACGGTGATGGGAAAGCAGTGTAACAGAATTGGACCAGACAGGTAGGGAACAATTGTAACCATTGTACTAAGATAATTGTATATACACAAGTGCTTGTTGATTTAAACCTCTACATGTTAACCTAACTAGGTACATAGATGCCTGTTGTGAGGATAGTAGGAAATGATGAAAGGCAATGGTTGTTTTAATGCACCGGCTGCTCTTTCTATTAAAAAATGGTTACAGGACACTCGCTGGCCGTTCCTTCCTCTACGCATTCACCTTTTCCTCACCATGGTGGAATGGGAAGCTGCAGAGCGGAAACTTCCTCAACTTGCCAGGCAGAAGGTACAATGCTGTGGAAAAGGAAGGCTCAAAAAACCAGGCAGCATTCTCCTCTCATCTAAATGTCTTCTCCTTCAACAAATCGATTCATTAGAGAACTCTCTATTTTCATCATACTCTATCACGCCGGAGTTCTTCGTAATCAAACCTATTTTGTTGCTCTGCCTAGATCAAGGTCGGTTTGGCCTGCGATAAGACAATGTCTGCTTCGTCAGCATCAAGGTCTCAGAGCCTCAGCCAAGATACCAATCTAGCATCATTCGGCCATATAGAAGATGGCAGTGGTTTCGAGAAACTACCCTCTGTCGTCCCTGACTCCCAGGTTGCATCGAATGTATACACGAATCAGATTCCTGTCAAGCGCTTTTCCGTGTCAAAGGAGGACGTATCAATATCCGACATCGCTGAGGGTTTCTCCTTTGGTGCAAAGAAGCCACCTCGTCCTGGGCAGTTCTCTGAACGACCCAAAATTGATCAGTCTCAGTCAGGTGATAATTCCAAGTTCTTCAACTCGACGGGCGCTCTTCCACGGATGTCTCCTCCTGATCCACCACGTCCCCTCAACATACAGATCCCTCCTCCTAGTCCACCACGCATCCCTACGTTACAGATTCCTCCTTCCAACCCACCACGTCCTTCTAACATACCGATGCCCAAACCTCAACCCTTAGATCTACCCGAGATCGGACTGGTTGGGAGACAATCTTCCCCCCAGGATTCTCCTCCTCTATCACATCGAGAGATCTCAGTCTCTCCTGGGCAACAGGAGCAACACTCTCCAAAGTTTCCTCAACAGGGAACTCCTCAGAAGATTGACGCTGGCCCTGCGGCTTTGTGTGCTGAAAGCTCTGAGAATCACCGTAGGGATAGCGCTCCTTCTACTGGGCTACACGCGCCGCCCCCAAGAACCAAAGCATTCTCAAGCTCTCCACGACCTTCTAGGGTGGTTAATTCGGCCGGAACACCTCAGTATAGACAGGACAAGAATCGTCTCGAATCTTCCTCATCTAACGAACGTGGTAGGATGAAACCGACCATTTTTCAGGGGTTATTCATGCTAACACAGTCATCTAGCACGCAATTTTGAGCATCTGAAATTTCCACTTCCACACATTGTCCAGAATGGTCCAACTCATCATAGCGTTTCGTCTCCAAGTACTTGCGGTGATCTCGAAATGCCTGCTCCGCAATCTCCAAGGGCTGCGAGACGAAGTCGTACTTCAGGTGGTTACTGGTCCAAGCAGCCGACTACAAGATCTGATCACTACAGAGGGTCGGAGAAATATCACGAACGCCCGCAATCCAGAGAAAGTAATGTCTCCAGAAAACGCTCGTCGAGGCGAAAGGATCGGTCACGAACTACAGTAGATCCTGAGCGAAAGAAGCTTGCTATGCAGAATGTGGCTCAACACTGGAACGAATGTATCCAGATCTCTGAGGCGGAACGCATCGAGGCAGCCAGAGAGATTGCTCGCCTTGAGGATGAGGTCCACTGTGCAGAAGAAGCCTTGGAGATGTCAAGGCAGCTCATCTCTGAGAAAGACGCGGCAATTCAAGAACTAACAGATATTCACCAAAGTCAGAAAGAAGAAGGGTCTCTGGCCGAAAAGGAAAGTCAAAAACTTCTGAACGAGGTGGAATCTTTGCGTTCAGAGCTGGCCAAATCCCATGAAGACAAAGCAGCGATTCATGAAAGATATCGCAAGAATCGAGCCAAGCTTAATGAAGCCATCACTGAACAACAAGATCTTTTCAATCGATCCCGTGCCCGCTGCGAGGAAATTGCGGAATTGCAGAAAGACAAAGAGAAACATGATATAGATGTCAAAGCTGTCGAGTTAGCTCTTGAGGCTAGTCGAAAGAAACGTGAGGAGCTTAAGAGCTGTGTCGAGCAATATCGAGCTGAGACAGAACAAGAGGCTCAAAAGAGTAAGAATTCATTCCTTTGAGCAAACACACTGACTAATTGTGTCCAAGAAAACCACGCCATCGAGAAGCTTCGTCTTCAGCTTGAACACCAGCAACAAGAACTCATTCGTGAGAGGGCAGCAGCCAGTGAACTTCAGAGGCAGCTCAAAACAGAATCAGCTCTGACAGATATGGTCAAGAATATCCATTCTGATCTTTCTTCCCTGAAAGAAAATAATGATAGACACAACGAACGGAGCCAGAATCAAGACAGGATGACTAAATGCCTTTCAGAAAAGTAAGCTGCTGTTACACTTACCACCAGATAATCTGTTAACAGACCCCAGACTCGATCGTATAAGCGACCACCTGAATTCACACATCGAGGGGCAATTTACAAATGGAGATGTCAAATCATTGCTGGAGAATTTGGGAACCAACATCATTACTCGGTATGTATTCCTACATATGCTCCAGTTCTTCCACTAAGATATTATAGATTGGCGTCGGAAATACATAACGTCATCTCGTCGCAGACAAATGCAGCAAAGACTGCTGCATGTTTTCATGAAACTGTCCATGGCCACTTCGAAAAGCTGCATAACAACATGGCCGAACAACAAAGCACCCAATCTAAAACCCAGCAGTGGTTTGAAGAAAATCGACAGGTTTTCATCGATTATCTCGACGCCATATCCACCAAGACTGTCGAAACTCAAAGGGCTTGCGAAGAATTGAAGAACGGCTGGGCCGACTTTTCTGAGAGTAACTCCGCCTGGAGAGATAGCTTCAAGAACAGTTTGCACAACGAGATCACCCAACAACTTGGGAATCGAGAGTCAAAGATTGTTAAGCTTGAAGAGACAATACGCCAGGTTTCTCTTGAATGGTCTCGGAAGCTCGAAGGTATGAAATCATCTATGCTCGAAAATAACCAACAGGCCGAGCAAGGTTTGCAAGGAGCCATCCGTGAGGTCAAAGAAACTCTCGACAAACGGTTTCAGGAGCAGAGTGTTGCATCCCAGGGCGACATCTCCAAATCGGAAGCCATTCGCTCCACAATAGAAGTGCACCTTGAGCAGGTCCGGCAGCAACTGGAATCAGTTTCGTCAGGCGACCCCGAGTCCCAACTTCTACGCGAGGCGTTACTTGAAGAACGTAAAAAGACTTCTGGTCTACAAGAAGATCTTGTCAAGTTACAAAGCGATGCTGCCACCAGCAGCGAACTTTGTCGAAGAGAACGTGAGGACTTCAAGGCTATGGAGACACTCAAGAGTCAGCTGGAAGGCATGAGTGTACGAGTGCCTCGTGTGGAAAACCTGAACACCACATTCAACAAAATGATTGACCTCAATCAGATATTGCAATCGACGGCTTCCTACTTGAGCAAAGAACACAATTGGGTACAGGATGAGTTAGCTGCCAGACTGCCGACCATCGCTCCCAACGAGTCACAGGAAAGCGAAGCCGGAACTGAATGGGGTTACCTCCAGGGGCAGCGTTCCGAGGAGCCACGCCCTGGCCTCCAGGCACAGGACATTGGCGGAAAACGTTCCAGCGATATCAGTGATGTTTTGACACTCGATGTCCATGCTCAGGGAGAGAGATATCGCCGTAGGGTTGTCGTCGCCAGTCCTGCAATCGAAGAATCGTTGCCAGCCCCTCCGCTTTCAATTGCACAAGAGCAACAAAGGCGCCGAGAGCCCAGTGTTGCGCGGCCCATCTTACGGCCAGCAGCTGCATCAATGAAGGAGGCCGATCCTCTCGGGGTTGCCTTGAATCATGACCAATACAACCGGCCTGTAATGGCCAGGGCGAGCTCTACTGCGAGTGGCACCAACCCAGCTATGGTCGAACAAGTTCGCACAGGTTTGATGCCAAGAATGGGGAAATAGGATTTGCCCACCATAGAGGACTTTACTAACGAGTCTGTCTTGGGTGATACGGACGGAGCTAAACCAAGCAAAAAACGTCTCACACATACCGATGAAGGAAATGACACGACTCCCACTACAAAAAGGGTCAAATCAGAAAGTCAAGATGAATAGGGAGACGCCGACGGCACGTAAGCCACAGCTACTTCAAGCATACATATACCTCACGAAGCAATCCGACTCATATACTTAACACAGAAATAGACAGGGCAGGGGATGAGGAGTTAATGTTGCACGATTCTACCAATCTTCAGTCGATCGAAATTTTGAGCATTTTATATGGTTACCGACCACGGAAGAGAAACAGGCACATCTACGGAATGGCCAATGATGATTCAGTTTGGTGATTTGAAGGAGACAATTTGTGGACGATGGTGGGATGTGGTTTGATCCATGGTCTGTAATTAACCGGTAGACATAGCTCAAGTATACAGAATGCAGAATGCAGAATGCACAGAAGTATTGGGTTCTGATCGTTAAATTCAGTGGCATGTCAGTGCAGCCATGTCGTGAGGATATAGTTGTAATCTATGTTGTACATGATGAATCGCATCTGTAGAGCGAGGATCCCGGGGCCCAAACTCCAGCAATGCTCTTTAGTGTAGTGTTACATGGCGCGTAAGTGATGCGGCCGTCGAGAGAGCTGTTTCTAGCTCATGCAAGAGATGGAGGAGTCGAAATTCTTGTATCGATAAGGTATCGTCGAACGAAATTGGGCGGGCGGCGTTCACTTCCTCTTTTTGGTCTCGAGGAACAAGACCTTCTTGCGCACTATAATTGATTGCATTAGCTAGCTTTTCGGTGTATCATGTGTTCGTATGGTCGTACCGATGGGATCATATTTCAACATGCTCATCATGGGTGCGGTTCTAGGACGCTTGAAGGTGTAGAAGAAGCCAGTCATGGCCATGGAAACGAGGCGCGCATGCACCAAACGAGCCTTGGCTATAGAAATGAGTCAGTAAGAGTTTTTTCTGGTGAACAGATGCGCCATTGAAGCATCTGGAAATTATGCGTACCCTTCTTTGCCATGATGATTGACGATGATCTGATGGCTAGATCTTCCTATACCTCAGACGCTGTGAACGTACATAGGAAATTTACGGATCCAACGACGTTGGTCGGAACCCGGGAAAACATGACGCCGCTATAGGGTGACCCCTGTCCAGATCTCGGTGAGAAAGCTCGCTGGAATTCTCACCGAGAGGGATTGATTGACGCTTTGATCGACCAATTGGAAGCTGCATATTTACTACCTTATCTGCATGTTATTAGCAGTTATCGGTACATGATGCAGAGATCCAACACAATTTGAGCAAGGATACCTAAACATGTATAGATCCGAGACCGGTGCACTTTACTGCTGAACCCTAGTACGGTGTGTTACCAGGCACGATATCGGTCGCGTATTGTCTTTTCCTTTGCAAAGCGGTATAAAGAGCTAAACGAATGTATTCACCCTTCATATTTTCCAGGAGTTATTCGTAGATTGTACGACGCCATCAGTAGTTGTATGTTGATTTACCCGCCACAGCTGACATATCTAATCTCAGCTTCTACACCCCAACAAACACCATTTCCCCCTCATTAGGCTGGGCAATAATTTGCCTTGACTCCGCGCTCAGCACAACTGTGTTTCTTAAGCTGTTAATCGCCGTACGGCATCACTTGTTGTGTCGGGTGTCATTTGCGCAAATCTTCGAGTTCTCCTCAGTCACCAATTGCCTGACTTGGCCGCCGCAGGCATAAGCGAAGCGAAGCCTTGGAGATCCAATATTAGCCGTCAACTTTCCCATCTTAGTTGTCTCTTGGTTTGTCTGGTCATACAGCACAATAACTTTTGCTTCTCGAGGTAAGCTTTCAACTTTCCCTTTCTTCAAATTTTGTGGATATTTGTTCTTCGGAGTGAATTTCTGGCAGTGCTCACTTATACTCTTTCAACTGCCGGTTTCAGCGACTAACTCATCTCTGCGTTCCGCCTCTCAGATCTCTACGCCTCCACAGCTAGCTCCAACCGTGAAACAAGACAAGACAGGACAAGATCGATTATGTTATCACGTCGAACTCCCGGGGCATCAGTCCGCCTCGGACAAACGCTGCGATGCCAGCCGCTTCTAAACTTGTCGCGAGTGACTCTCAGTGCCGAGACAAATGAGTCTGTTATCAGTGGACAAAGCCCCGCTATCTCAGGTACGTTTCGTCACAAGAGAGCTTCCATTGTGGATGATGGAAGACTTTTCTGTGTGCATATATATTTTTTTTATTCCCTCAACCAACCAGGTGCTTTACTTTCAATCTGTACATCTGCAGGGCCGGTCCGGTCCCGTTGAAACATGTCCCCCGCTGAGCAAGATGCTCTTCGAGGCAAAGACAGAAAGTTTATCTGATACCAATTAACAAATCTGGCGCAAAGCGAGACGTTTTATTGGATCTCGTATAACCTTTTTTCTTTCTTATGTAAATGCAAGCGCTGTAGCCCATGTTCCTTTTTTCTTTTTCGAAATTCATTCTCAGCTGCCTTCTTGTGTTTTATACTCGAGCAAGAGCCGAAGACCGGTGCTGTAGCCCCGAGCTAAACTCCGGGATGATCTCGGAGGCTTCCAGTATCAGTCATGTTCTCGGGGTGCCCCGAAGGGTTTCTTTCGGACAAAGTGACCGAAGACGATGCCATTCACTACATCATGAATTTGATGTGGTTGCAGTCATATGAGCTATCAGCTTTCTATCATTATGCGGAATCAATATCTGCTGCTGAGTCTGAGTCTGAGTCTGAGTCTGAGCCTGAGACTCCGAGTCTGTGACTTCCGGGGTCCCGGCTCCGGCCCTTGGAATCCCCAAATCTGCCCCCCATTTTCCATTTGGAGGCATGGACCAAACCAACACACCCTGGCTGCATAGACTACCCACGCACTCTCTATCCCTCTCCACGTTCCCCCCCAAAGCGTCATCCGTCAGTTGACTGGGCTGAACTGAGCTGAGGCAAATACAATTTGTCCAGTCTTTTCGTCATGGACATTTTTCTGCGCCCCCCGGATTCTCGCCCGTTGAATGTCAGGCAATTTACAGGGCATCATGCGCTGATTTTGGGGAACCCCCGTCACTTTTCTGACCTACCTATCTACTCCATTACACTACGTACCTACATGTTGAGGCTTTTGTCAGTACAAGAGCACTGGAGTAGTAGGGATACATACACTACTGAGGCTATGACCATGACCATGACCCATGCATCCACCCCGGGTCTCCATCCGCCCCCCAGACGTGGACGTGTTTGCGATGTCGATGTGCTTGTCTGAGTGGGTAACGAAGGGTTTCGGCCTTCTCTAGCCTTTGATTTCCTCTTCTTTTTACCTTGGTACATGTGCCCGCATGAGTTTAGTCAATGGATGGTTGCTTTCTATCTGCCTTGCCTATATGGGGATTCCCATTAGTTTTTTCTCTTACTCTATCTTTCTGGCTCTAATATTTGTATCCGGCTCTGCCCTCGACTTTTTTTCTTTCCTCTTCAGTTCAAGATACCCTTCTGACACTTACACTTATACTTATACACAAGTGTTGTTTATCTTGGCGTAGTAGCCTTCTCCAGTGTATGCCTCTCTCTTTCTCATTCTCTTACACACACCGGGTTCACCATCCTTGTCTCATCCCTCTTTCCCCTTGACACAGGCTTCAGCTCAGGCCTAAAAGCATTGACGTTCTTTTCTTAATTTGGATACTGTCACAAAATGTACAGTAATACAGTACGACCAGTTCTTGCTAACATTTGCCTTTTTTTAAACATATATAGTTGGTCCCCGTACTTGGAGTAAATCTATTACTACCGCATCTACCCCACGACCCTTACTCGCCTCGACTTGTACCCCGCCAAAAAGTTCTACTGCTCGTCACCCCCACTACAACAATTATAACTACAACCTACACCTACAGACCTCATCTTTTTCGACATATTTTGCCAAAATGAGATTGACTACCGAGAATATCAACCAGCGCGTCGTCGCCGCCAAGTATGCCGTCCGTGGCGAACTTGCTGTCAAGTCCGAGGAGTACCGGGCCAAGATCGCGAAGGGCGATACCGGCGACCTTCCTTTCAAAGAGGTTATTTCTGCCAACATTGGCAACCCTCAGCAGCTCGACCAGAAGCCCATCACCTTCTTCCGACAGGTCGCCAGTCTTCTCGAGAACCCTATCCTGCTCGAGAACGAGGAGGCCCTTACCAAGCACTTTGGCTACAAGACCGATGTCATTGAGCGCGCCAAGTTTCTCCTGAGCAAGATTGGATCCGTCGGTGCCTACAGCGCCAGCACTGGTGTCCCTGCTATCCGTGATAGCATTGCGCAGTTTATTGAGCGTTAGTAATGCCGTCCTTGATGTACATACTGTTTTACTAACAACCCCCAGGTCGCGATGGCTTCCCTGCTGACCCCGAACACATTTACCTGTCCGCTGGTGCCTCTTCCGGTGTCAACACTCTCCTTAACGTTATCTGCGCCTCTCCTAAGACCGGTATCCTTATCCCTATTCCTCAGTACCCTCTTTACACCGCCACTCTGTCTCTCCTTGACGCAACCGCTGTTCCCTACCTGCTCGACGAGTCAAGGAACTGGGGTACTGATGTCGATACTATCCGCGCTTCTTACGAGAAGGCCAAGGCCGACGGCGTTGATGTTCGATGCATCGTCATCATCAACCCCGGTAACCCCACTGGTGCTTCCCTCCCTGAGGAGGACATCCGCGCCGTCCTCGAGTTTGCCAACCAGGAGAACCTAGTCGTTATGGCTGATGAGGTTTACCAGACAAACGTCTTTGTCGGCAAGTTCCACAGCTTCAAGCAGGTCCTCTGCAAGCTCCAGAAGGAGAACCCTGGCAAGTTTGACGGTCTTGAGCTCGCCTCTCTGCACAGTGTCTCCAAGGGTATGGTTGGTGAGTGTGGTCACCGTGGTGGTTACTTCGAGCTTGTCAACTTTGATGCCGATGTCGAGGCCAACATCTACAAGTTCATCTCCATCATGCTCTGCGCTCCCGTCATCGGCCAGTGCCTCGTCGAGTTGATGGTCAACCCTCCCAAGCAGGGTCAGCCTTCATACGAGCTTTACAAGAAGGAGTACGACGGTATCTTCTCTGGTCTTCAAGAGCGTGCTACCGCCTTGCACAAGGCTTTCTCCCAGATGGAGGGAGTCGAGTGCGCCGAGCCTCAAGGTTCCATGTACCTTTTCCCTACCATCAACCTTCCCGAGAAGGCCGCCGAGGCTGCCAAGGCAGAGGGCCGAACCCCCGATGAGTTCTACTGCATGCGTCTCCTCGAGGCCACCGGTATCTGTGTCGTCCCTGGTTCCGGTTTCGGTCAGAAGGAGAACACCCTCCACTTCCGAACAACCTTCCTCGCTCCCGGTACCGAGTGGGTTGGCAGCATCGTCAAGTTCCACAAGGAGTTCCTCGACAAGTACCGATGAAGCAGAAACAACGATCGAAAGGAGTTGTGATCTCACAAATAGGCCCCACTGCATCTATCGCGGGCCCGATCCCGTGGCGGGGTCCCCAGAGGGGTTTCGATGGTGCGGAGCCGAAGATTCAGCACTGCGCTGCGACATGAGACCCACGGTGTGCGGATGAGAAAGAAAGAAAATCAGGCCTCGTTCGACGAGAAATTACATTGCATTGTTCAGCGTACTAGTCAGTATTGGGTAGACAGAAGTTCACCAATCTAGCATTTTTATGATATGTAAAACTGGTACCAATTCGGAAAGTGTGAGCGTATCAGAACTCAATCCTGGGGTATAGACACACCATGCTGTCATGTTGCTGATCTTTCGATGTCTGTCACCCTTGTCTGCATGCGCAGGTACAAAAGAGCAATAGCTGGGGTAATCCGATTCTCGTTTCTATAACATCATCCAACACACATGCAACTAACTCCACAGTTGTCACCTCGGTGTGGATGGGGGTAAAACATCAGACCACTTTTTGGTGCCTCACCAGGACCCAGCCAAGTCTATTACCGCAATGGCCTGTCTAATTTATATCATACAGTCAAGCAAATAGGTAAAGGCATGGGATTCGTCTTCTTCTAACCCATTTTCCTCCCCCACTGCGTTGTCTTTCTTGGCATGACATTACCAAATACCAGCTTCCTCATCCGTCTCGCATCTCTATGCTCTCTCGCTACCCCTCAGCCGCACAGCCTGGCCGTACTTTTGTAGCTTTGTAATGAGCTGATCGCCCTGTCGCACAACGTCTTGGTACTGCTTGTTCTTGTCATCGGGGCGGTTGGTCTCGATAACACCCTTGCCTGTCACGCGGTCGATGGTGCAAGGAATGCGGCCAGCAGCAATGAAGCGGGCGAGATCACTAGATCGGTAGAATTAGCTTGTGTTTGTGCATGTGATAGTGGGACGGATAACATACCGGTCGAGGAAGTCAACAGTGACACCAAAGTCGTTGGCCATGCTCTCAAGGCCGACAACACGGTAACTTTGCAGGAGCTGCTGGTAAGCGCGAAGTCGCATCTCTCGGATGAACCAGTTCTTGTGCTCGTGAAGGTAGCGATCCTGGTTCAGGAACGCCTCCTCAACATTGGCCAGAGACGTAAAGAAGGCCTTGTAGTCGCCCTTGTACAGGCTGCTGACGAGCAAGGCCAAGGGGCTGAAGTCAATAGCCATCTCAGCTTCGGGCTGATCGGTGCTTGAGCCCAGCGTGGTCAGGTTGACAGCAGCGGTGGCCGTCTTGGGTGCCTTCACGCCGGTAGTGTCATCAGCGCCTGGGCCGGCACTGATAGCACCGCTAAGAGCTAGCAGTTTGTCTTCACCATCGCCAAGAATAGCCTTGATCTCTGGTGCATCAACAACCTTTGACTTGAAATCGACTCGCTTGAGGGAGACTGAACCAGCGAGAACGGAATACACAACGAGGTTGGAGTAAGTGCAGAGCTCGTAACTGGTGAAGGTGGAAAGAGAGTCGAGGAGCAGCGGCGCAGCGAGGTTGTAGGATCGAACGGTGAGCAGGTGCAGGCCCTCGTAGGCCTTGAGGCGGTTGCGACGGTCCCAGTCACCGCCTGTATCGACAAGTCCCCTGGCGCGCTCAACATGCTTCTTCACGAGAGGCTTGTCACCATAAAATAAGCCCATACGTATTATAGCAAGAACGAGGTCGATCTTGGTACCGAGGATACCCGTCTTTTCGAAGAGGCTCTCGTAGGCGGCGATAGCCTTATCCTGTAAGGGTATTAGCATGGAGAGCTCGAATTGCTACTAGGCCGTAAACATCTGGGCGAAAATAGACATGCCTTATCTCCCACTCGGGCCCAGAACTCTGCTCGCTTGCCCTGGGCGGCCATGACCTCAGTATCACCAGCTTGCTCCACAGCGTCATCCTCCTCTTTCTGGATCTCTTGTAGCTCACGGTCATTGTCCTCTGTCAGCTGATTGTAAAGACCCTCATCCCAAGGGAGACTGATGTTGGCAGCAGCAGACTTGGTGGCGATCATTCCAACGAGGCTCGACTTCCTGCTAAGAGGTCGGCCTGGGGCAGTAGCGCCGCCCTCGCCAACGGTGTTGAGAACGCCATCGAGAGGGTGAGCGAGATATCGGTAAAGGGGAGCCATCTTGTCCTGAGTGATGGCATCTTGGAGAGCCTTGACAGCGGCTTGTTGCGCATTCTTAGTGGCGTAGCCGTTTGTGAGGGTAAAGACATGCTGCGAAAGAGGCAGCAATGGCCATTTGGCGTACTGGGGGTCGGAACCCATGATGACGGTGGTGGGTGGTCGTCGAGTATGTGTCTGGTTTTAATGCGCAGAATGCGATATCGGGGAAAGCTTTGTGGCTCGTTGGGTGTGACGGTATTTACTGCTGATTGTTGGTGATGTTGTTGTGTTTGGAGATGGATGACGAGAGAAGCTCAGAGATAGGTCGGTAGAGCTTGGTGTTGTATGGCATGGGCAATGGCAGGCAATTGGATCCAATGGCAAGGCGACTGTGGAGTGAGTGGCCCGGGCGGTTGTTGCAAGGCTCCAGCGGGACACGCACTGATTGATGTTAGTAGCTTGACTGGTACGTACCGAGTTTAAAAGCTGTATAGCAAATCACTCGCTGAATATCATGAAATATTCATACCAATTGGATTTGACAGTTCCATAGCCTTACTAGAATTACCTAGTCAAGTTACACAATATTATGATGTCAATTTGTAACTTAATTGTTTGATGCAACCTCCCTTCAATGTCCAGGGTTCCTGTTGGTGATTCAAAGTTAGTACTTAGTACCTTGTACTGGCATGCTTTACTACAACAAAACACACCCTGTTGGCACCAGTTAGAAAAAGAAGAGTGACATGTTGAATATGAAAGAAAACCAGTGAATTTCCTATCAAATACTTGCCAAGACCGCATAGGCATTGAAACTCACCCATCTTATTCGACAATCGCCAAGCCGAATCAGTGCAGGGTAGATGCATGGCCCAAGCGTCTGCAGATACACTTGAGATTATCTAGATATGGAAGTAAGTTCTCGAGGACTTCATCATCTCACGCTCTAATCCAAACTTCAACTTTACCTTCGGAATTGCAATACCGAGAGTTTGACATTGACAAAACTCTCGTCGGAACAAACCTCCAAAATGGTTAGAGATTCGGATCGCGCCCAAGACGATGAGCGCAGCGGTCGTAAACGCCGTGCCAATGACGAACCGCAAGACGATCTTCCCCAGCCATACAATGCCAATTCGCTTCAACCAGCAAAGCGACGCGCCCTCTCTCCTTCCGAACAGCCCCGGAAGTTGAAGCGTCCTGGTGCGCGCGCGCGTATCTCGGAATCCGAACGAGAAGCCATCCGACAGCGCCAGCTTGAAAGAGAACGAGAGGCTGCAGCGGACGAAGCTGCCGACGCTGAACAGGAGAGGATTCGAAACAACAGCGATCTCGTGCGACAACACTACAACAATGTACCGGAGCGCGGTCGCGACTGGAGAACGAGGGACAGCAAGATCAAGGGGCTGCGCGTTTTCAACAATTGGATCAAGAGCTGCATCATTCAACGATATTCACCTGATGAAGATCATACCCCTGGCTCGCGCGAGGCTGGACGCTCTAGCGGAAAGGACCTTCTTGTGCTCGATATGGGATGTGGAAAGGGCGGCGACCTGAATAAATGGCAACAGGCTCCTCAACCCATTCAGCTCTACGTTGGTCTGGACCCGGCTGACGTGAGTATCGAACAAGCTCGCGATCGCTACAGAACTCTAGGCAGTCGTGGAGGACGTGGAGGACGAGGCGGTCACCGACGACCGCCACCTCGCCTGTTTGATGCTCGTTTCCACGTCAAGGATTGTTTTGGCGACACTATTGAAGATCTTGACATCATTCAACAAGTCGGCTTCGATGTTTCACTGAACCGCCGAGGCTTCGACGTTGTCAGCATGATGTTTTCTATGCACTACGCTTTTGAGTCCGAGAGGAACGCGCGCAACATGCTCCGCAACGTTGCTGGAGCACTCAAGAAAGGAGGGCGATTCATTGGCTGCATCCCAAACTCTGATGTTCTGGGAGAGCGAGTCCGCAAATTCAATGAGGAGGCTGCTGCTAAGCGCGCAGCCAAGCAAGAAACAGAGAAGAACGGCGACGGCTCAACAACCCCGCAACAGACAGAGCCTGAGGATGGCGAACTGGAAGAGGGTGAGGAGGAGCCAACTGCTGAATGGGGCAACTCCATCTATCGAGTTCGCTTCCCTGACAAGACACCAGATGATGGTGTATTCCGACCTGCATACGGTTGGAAATACAACTTCTTCCTCGACGAGGCTGTGGAAGAAGTGCCTGAGTATGTCGTACCGTGGGAGGCTTTCCGTGCTCTTGCTGAAGAATTCAATCTCGAACTTCAGTTCCACCGCACGTTCCCCGAGATCTGGGAGGCTGAGAAGGATGACCGAGAGTTGGGCCCTCTGAGCGAGCGTATGGGTGTACGTGAGCGTGGCGGTGGCCCCCTGCTCGTGTCTGACGAGGAAATGGAAGCTGCTAGCTTTTACGTCGGCTTTTGTTTCTACAAGGTCTAATCTCTTGTACTGGTATAGGAAACAGGATTATGGATTTGGCGTTGGGGAGCATGATGTGTAACATATATATAGGGGTCGCTATTGCATTAAGAGCTTAGTAAAAGAAGAAAAGATGATGTTATTATATTTATTTGAGACTAAGCTTATCATTGGAATTGGGTATCATTTTCTTTGTAAATGGGTAATGGAACTCCTTCTTATGCAATTATATGTAACCTTCATCGAACTATGACCCAAATCCATTCGACTGTATCCAAGCTTTGCTGAGGCAATTAGAAAGCGTTGGTTGCGCGCCGCCAGATTGTCAATGCAGCAACACCCGCACAAGCTGTGGCTCCAAGTGCGATGTACAGGCTCGTTCTATCGGGCCCTTCTTCGCTGCTCTTAGGGAACGCAGTGCTGGGGTTCGTAGCAGCATCTGCATAGGCCACAAAAAGCTCACTGATACTGCCCCAAGTGACACTGACATGCAGTGGGAGGCTCATGTTAAGCGAAGAGGTGTACTGGTCAGGCTGGAGTTCACAGCGTTGGTTGGTTTTGTCCTTGTCGGCCTTGAGTGCGGTGTAGATAGAAGGAAGCTCATCGAGATACGGATACTTCTTTCGCAAATCAACGATATGAGAGAACGAGTCAGGGTCCGACGAGTCGTATGCGTAGCAAATGAGATCGCAGGCGTCCAACTTGGCCCGGTTCTCGAGAATTGCAGGTTCAAGCTCACCAAGCTCCTCCAGGATAAGATACACTTGCTTTCCACCAGGCAACTCGACACTGTTTACTGCCCGGCGGGGTTTGATAGTCGGATGATATAGACCATAAAAGGGTCGGTTGAGAAACGAGTCCAGGAGAGCAGATTTTCCTGCGCCTGATGCACCAAGAACGTAGCATAGCACTACGTTTCGCTCGACTCGGCCAAGACGACTTCTTCGCTTGCGAGGCTTTGTGATCTTGAGTGCAGCGGTGATAGAGTCCTTGGGATTCGAAGGCTCAAAGCCTAGATAGGCAAGATATTCGATTGTAGTCTTGGGTTCAATGAAAGTTGTCATGCTCCACTGAGCAAGCCAGCCCTGCAGAGTAACGTGGCCAGCCTCATTTCTCACGGTCGAGGATGGGAACGACGAATCGGTCCAGGAACTAGGCGGTCCCGGAGCCGGGGCAAATAGAGCCTCCAGCTCCTCATCATTCAAACCGCCATCGTTGTCCTTGTCAAAGGTCAGGAACAGGTCTACAAAGAACCTATAACCAGCGGGACTCAGTTCAGCAGACGAGTATTCCGGGACCTCAAACTTTGGCCGAATGAACTTGTCTTCAAGGCTCAGACTGTCGGTATAGTGAAACTTTCGAAGAATAATCCAGATAGTCTCATGGCGTCCCTTCTCAGCATAAAGCTTGTTCAGCTGCAGAAATCCTGGCAGATCAATTCCCTTCTCCATATCAGAAGCGGGCAATGATTTTGAGATGCTGAGCTTGATGTTGTCCAGATCGTCAGTCGTCAGCGGTTTATCGAAACAACGGGCTTGGAAGTCACGCATTTCTTGCTCGTTGAGATAGCCGTCTTGGTCTTTGTCGCAGAGGTAGAAGATACGCTTTAAAGCGTTGATGCACAAGGGCTTGAGATGACCCTCCTTGTAATCGAATAGAGGAGCGATTGGGTGTGTGACGGCCTTTTGGCAAAGGAAGAATACTTCGTTCACGTTTCGGTGGTCGCGGGCGCTGGTACGGATACAGGAGTCGACCTCGCGAAACTCGGCCATGACAGGTAATAGTTCCTCTTCAACTACCTGTGGTGTAGTACCCTGACCGACCAGATCGGATTTGTTGGCGCATAACACGACGGGAACGTTGACACCTAACGATCGGAAATATGGCATCCAAAACAGTGCCACCCTTTCATAGCTATAGTGGTCGGCGTAGACAAGAAGGATGACATTGCACTTTCGAATCTCTTTTCGTAACGTCGTCCGGTCTTGTGGGCGAGCTGAGGTATCGACGATGGTGGTCGAGACATTTTCAGGCGTACCAATGCTCGGTGGAATGGTAATTTGAGGAAGGACAGGCTGGATCTTGTTGTTGACAAATTGATCTTTGACAAGAGAGGCGATGAGGCTAGATTTACCAGTACTCTCGTCGCCGCAGACACAGATTCTAACTGCACAAGGAAGGTTAGTCATTTGTTTAGGGTTATTGTAGTAGTGATTTGGCAAGGGTCGAGGTATACGATGATGATTATAGGGCGTTCGTACCAGTGGCCATGATGGAGATATTATTGGAGTTTTTGGTCCGAGTATGTCGTCATTAAGGTTCCATACCACAAGAGGGGACTATGGTCTGCTGATATCGTGGGTTCGGTCGTCGATCGTGGGGAATGAATCGTAGTGGCAGTAGCAGTGGCAGCGGCGTTGGGGTAGTGGTGGAGGGAAAAGTGTTGAGGAACAATGGCGATTGTTTAAAGATATTAAAGAGAAGAAGAACTTGATAGAGGGAAGATGGCGGAAGAGGATTGATTGTCAGGTGCAGATCTATCAGACCATGTTCCAGTTAATAGGTAGATAGAGCACAGAACAGCAAAGCAGTGTAATGCAATGCAAGACAAGGAGGCCAAGAACACAGTAGACGCAGCTAACTCAGGACAGGCACAAAGCTAGGATGGTTATGGTTGATGGCAGAAAAGAAGTAATGCGGCGAGCAAGGATTGGGCGGTTTCGGGGACGATCAATTAAAGATGCGTCCCTGCCCGCCTTCTATCTGAGAGTTTGGTGTGTTGTCATGTGTGGAACCACTGTCGCTTCACCTCAACTCACCGCACGAGCCTGAATCTACAGGGAATAAAACACTCCACAGTCATCTTTCTGGTATGGAATATCTATGGATGGATGGATCTGTAATTTGAAGTCGGGCGCTTATTCGAATTATTACATGACTTGATTTTATATTTAGCCTGTATATTTTACTAGAAATTATAGTTAGTTGAGAGGCTTGGACTCGGATTTATTACAGAGTAGAGTAGAGTACAATAATTAATGTTTCACCTATAGTCATTCGCACCAACACGATGGCTTCATTTAGTGATCTGAAGGTTGCTGCGGCCATGAGAACGTCATACTAAGTCCACCACCACTTCTGCTGGGTTGATTTCTGCTCTAGCTGCTCTAGCCTCCGATCTACCCGCTCTTCTTAAGAGTCAGCTGTGCAATACTTTGAAGGGTAGGATACCTTACTCGTGATTAGGTATATTGCTCGTATGTATGCGTCGTTGATTGTTTTGGGTTGCCTAAGACTTGGCGTTTGCTTAAGAAGATCTTCTATTGCCTTCTCCGCCTTTTCGATTTCAGCATTTATTTCTTCATACTCGGCCTGTCTTTGTTCAGATGTAGGCGGAAGAGCAGGGACGCGAACCGTCCCATCTAGCGGCGGTTTTGCCCAGGATCGGAACTCTTTTGAACACTGTCGAACGATGTTCATCGTGAAGTTCTTGGAGTAACGGGTTATAGATGGTGTATTATCAAACCTTGGGCAAATTGACTGACATAGATGCTTGGTCTTTTTGTGCTCAATGGATTGATGAGGTCTTGTCTTTGTGTTAAAGGAAGAATAAGTGGTTGCATAGCAGGCCTGGCAGTGCTTTCGTATGTGAGAATAATGTTGCTCTAATAGCCCTATTTTTCGTGACGAGGCTGCATATTTCGATCATTAAGCTTCGAGGAACACCCACATCAATGTCCAAATATAGATCTAGGGTTTGTAGACTTGTTAGTTACTCCAGGATCAGAAGAGAAATTGGTGCTATCTGTATAGTTCAAGAAGCGTTTTTATCATATCATAGAGTTCAGGCAGCTGCTTTACAATTCACATTTGTGCGAAACTATATGATCTCTTTTCTTTTTTTCTTTTTTATTGAACAATTTGTGCAGATATATAATGAAGAAGGCCTACCTACTAAGGTAAAAGCGAAAGGTTACTAAAAATTATATATAAGTTGATGCAAGGTTGCATAGAGTGGGTTGGTAGGGTGTGACAGCGCTTTCCCCGGTTCTTACCCCACACTATCGTCTGCGCCTTCCTGCGCGCATAGTCCCATCCAGGTCCAACAGTCCTCGGCTGTTTCCTCCCAGCCTCATACTACAAGGTTGAGCCTGACAAGTCAATTCACCACCAGTCTGGTATCTCGTTAGAAGTATTTATCCCAGGAGCTTCTCTTCCCACCTTCGTGACGTACAGCACCTTCCAATTTCGACTCGGATCTGCTGTGCCTCTCAACCGTTCAGCCCCCTCTACCTCTGGGTATCCGACCTCTTCGCCGAACAACTAAATATCGCGATATCTTCATTCAACCATTACCGGCTCCACCCGAACTTAATTGGCAATAGACCCCATTTGAAATAGGAACAGTGCATATACTCTCATCATGTTGTACGTACAATATCCCGACTGCGCACGCATGCTCTTGCGACCACTTTGCGCCTGACACAAACTGACGCCATGGGATTCCAGTGTTCTACCTCCACCGCCGCGGTATCCCACCATGGGGCCTTATGGCGCCGGAATACACCCTGTACCTATGATAGAGACAAACAATACTTTGTCAAACCCAACTGGCCCCGAGTGGCAGTTTTTAGTCGGAGAGGGTAACATTTCTGCTTGGCGCCGGGTCATCTGGACAGACATTGACAGAGAACAACAGGAACATATACACTGAAAGAAGACTTACATCTTGCGACGCCTCCCCCTCATCCTTCCGAAGCTACCGTCCCGAACCCGAACCCTCTATCGACCCTTCCCCAGCCTGCCAGCGCTGGTACCTCAGTTTCCCTCATCGCTCTCGAAAGTCGACCGGCCCCAAACTTCTTCTACAAAGGCCTCTCATCCACTACCCTTGCTTTGAGTGGTGCTCCGTCGAGTATTCAGGAGCACCCAAGCGAGGGGCGCTACTCTGCCGAGGGAGGCGTGGCTAGCGAGGATGGTCGAACTGGCTCAACTAGTGATGCTGCCGCTGCCTCTGCTTCTATAACCATAGGATCGGCACCTGCTTTTGGCGAAGGCAACGCTTTACTTACCCAGGCACCTACAAAGGATGTAAATAAGAAGAGGAAGCCCAAGAACAACATGACGAAGAGCAATTCCTCTTTTATTTCACGCGTCATTGTTAACGAGAGCCTGTCCAAGAAGCTTACAGAGCGACCAAACGATGGTATTTTTGCATTTGCCAATATTAACCGTGCCTTTCAATGGCTTGATATGTCATCTTCTTCTAAAGTGCGTTCAAATGCGATCCAGTTAGTCTCAAACACCCACTGATATCCTGAGCAGCAAGACTATCTTACCAAAATTCTTTTCACAAAAGCGCACTGTTTATGCCATGACGTAAATGTCCACACCAAGAGCGTTTCGCACCTGGATGTCATCATGGGCTTCTCTACCGGCGAAGTCATTTGGTGGGAGCCAATCTCACAACGCTATACTCGACTAAACAAGAACGTGAGAAAGCATTCAGTATTCCGAGATATAACTTATAAACTGCTAACACCAATGATAGGGGGCTATCAACGGCACGCCAGTGGCAGCAATCCGATGGATCCCTGGTTCTGAAAACCTCTTCTTGGCTGCTCACATGGATGGGTCGCTCGTGGTTTATGACAAGGAGAAAGAAGATGCCCAGTTCAATCCAGAAGAGGAGGCAGTGAACGGGATGGCGAATGGGGCCAGTGGCGAGTCACTAGACGCCAGCAACACTGGAACTCATCACAACACCATCCGTATCAACAAGTCCGTCCACTCCAAAAACCAAAAGGTCAACCCAGTTGCCGCTTGGAAATTATCCAACCATAGAATCAATGCTTTCTCGTTCTCACCAGATAACCGACACCTGGCGGTTGTCTCAGAGGATGGTACGCTAAGGATCATTGATTATCTGAAGGAGGAGTACGAATCCTGATGTCTTATACACGTAGCTTGAAAAGCTTATCTGACTGGTTCACAGGCTCCTTGACGTTTTCTACTCCTATTATGGCGGGCTCACATGCGTTTGCTGGTCTCCAGATGGCCAATACGTGCTGACTGGTGGTCAAGATGACTTGATATCTATCTGGTCACTATCTGAATCAGCGCTAGTAGCCAGATGCCAGGGACACCAGTCTTGGGTGTCAGCCGTTGCCTTTGACCCTTGGAGATGTGACGAACGAAACTACCGGTTTGGCAGTGTAGGAGAAGATGGGCGCCTGTGTCTGTGGGACTTTAGTGTTGGCATGCTTCACCGACCCAAAGCGGTATGTGCCACTATCCCCAACAATCGTGAAGGGAAGCGTGTTATTACACTGCCACTTTACGATAAGTGCAATGCCTCGAGAGAAGCTGTAAGCTGACAATACACCTCATGTAGCAATCTGTGAGACACCGCGGATCGATTTCGTCACGTTATACGGCGTTGCAGCGGGCTGAGACGGCCACCACAACTAACTCGCGCCTACGATCTAATTCCAACCTTGATACCGAAGATGAAGAGATGGCCATCGCACACCCTGTTGAGCCACGAGCCAGAATTCCAATGCTTCCCCCCGTTCTCGTAAGTATTGATAGGACTAGTCAACATGTGATGGGATTTGGCTCGGGGATCTTGCAAGCTAACTGTGAGATAAAACAGAACAAATCAATCGACACGCACCCAGTGTGTTGGTTGGACTTTACAGAAGATGCTATCATCACAAGCTGCAAGTCCGGTGAGTAACTACCAAGACACTATTCTTATCGATCTGCCAGGCCGGCTGCACTATCGGTGACCAACGATCGCTTGTTCCTGACATGCGCTGACATGTGAAATTCTGAAAATAGGACATATGAGAACGTGGTTGCGACCTGGATCGGAGCTTGCGGCACAGACCAAGGGAGCAGAAGCCCCGGAAGCAGCGTCATGACGAGCGGGTCCGTAACGAGCGATAAACACTCTCATGAAATTTGATTGAGATGGAGGCGATGACGAATTGGAGTTCACGGCGACATTTTCATATTTGACAGCAACAAGCTCGTATAAGAGCAATTGTTTTTGGAGGCAGGGGGTGTCCGTTATCGTTTCAATCATTGGTCGCTTTCAGGTTACGTATTAAGTTTGACGTTGAAATCGTACATATCCGTATTAGGAACAGAAATAGGAAACCCACTTCAAGTCTTGGCTACTTGACAAGTTTTCAGCCCTGGTCGTCAACAAATTGTGTCTCCAAGGCAGCTAACAAATTTGCTCAGGCGCGGCTGGGATAGTGGAAGAGTCATATAGGTCTCGGGAATCCGTTTTTGGACACCCAGGAAAAAGATCAAGTCGGTCCTATCGACCAAACGTCTCCGTTGAGCCCACATGGCGACCGGAGGCTCTTCGGTGAGCAACAAGCTGCCGTGTTTGAGGTCCACTATAGCTGCAGGACCCTGATTTTAAGCGTTTGGTTTTTTCTGTTCCTAGAGATATCAGTGGATAACAGCTAGCGCACGTAACGATTACATACATCCAATTGCGGCATGCTTTGAGATAAGAAAGGAATGGATGGGCAAAGAGGCTGAATCTACCACGAGCATGTACTAGAGATGTCAAACCTATGCCAGTATGACGAGAGAGGACTCCGAATCTACGATCTGTCGTTGATCGTATACTAAGTACATGCAAGACGCGTAAACATCTGCGCAAATAATGATACTCCATGATTTTGTTTATCCAATCGTATGGTTTAGCCAATGAAGTAGATTCTACATACTACGACGAACAAGAAATCGATGCCCTGTCCAACTTGTGTATCGTGCACTTCACACTTGGCTAGACTAATGCGAGCTTATACGCCCGTTGCGACCGGATGTCATCTACCGAATCGACGCGCGCCTGTGCGTCAAGCAAGGATCAGGCCTCAAGAAAGCCTAGGAGGCTGAAAGTGTTGTTGGAGCCTCAGAGCCTCTTCAGACACGAGAAATCCCGATATCAGATTGCATGTGGCTGGCTGGCTCAGAGCCAGTCGTTGCTTGTGATCCTTGCAAATCGGGAAAAGGAGAGAGGGGCCACTCAGTCCACTAACACGGCCGATACCGAACCAGACGTGATAGACAGGGGCAGGATAGACCATCAGACGGTGGCTCGTCTGATGGCGTGTGCTGAATGTTGGACACCGCCTGTAGCAGGATGTGTCGATATAACCCGATAGGGTAGAGCTTGAGGAACAAAGAGATGGAGGCGCCATTGGCGAGTAAATCAGATGTAAATATTGTGCATGATAATCGCGAACTCAGATAGATGTTCATCATGAAGTCTGGCCTCACAATATGGTACCTGCTAGTCGTCTCGTAAGTGAATCACAAATATCGGGGAATTGTCTTTGAGTACAACCCGGTATTGAGATTGATTGTATCAATTGTCTTTGGCATAGAGGCTCAAATGACTGGAGGTCTCAACCAACCAACCAAGAACATGATCCAAATTTCGTGCGTTGATAATAGGCGATTGTATCACACAGGGCTGACTGTCAACAATGGGTCCTGGCGTCTAAGTTTCCGATCGAACGGCCCGGTTTTCGAGAATGAAAGCCCTCAACAAAAGATCGGTGGATTCGTTTGTTTCTAGTCAAGTTTGAAGTAGTTAAGCGAGTGAAGGTTGTCTCACAGTTGTAATTTCAGAAAACGTCGTACGTATACGGATACATGGCAACCCGAATCCCTTTTTGGAACGGTCTCTTCGTATGTCGGTGTAGAGATGGTGTATCTCCGGCCAATTTCTTCATATAGTAATACCTAGGTATATGTAGTAGTTGGAAATTGAGGCTGTTTAGATATGGTACTGCCACAGGGTGCACAAAGAAAAACCGAGTTTTGCTAGAGCGGAATGAAAATCGTCCAGCATGAAGCGGTGGTGCCTAATGAGCAATCAGGTTCATGAATGGTGGGACCTCTATGTAGCTAGATTTTCTCTCTCGGTGCTTTGTTACGGTACGGTGCCATCCTAGTTGCCGTTGACGGGTGCTTGTTTGATGGAGACGAGTCAAATAGAAGGGGCCTGTCTACGTACGACAAGGTTGCCGTGAGTTGTACAGGAGGTAGAATGGAGTCTGGCCAGACCGTCTGTTTGAGAGGCACGGCTCTTGGTATATGCGCAGTAGGCGAGACTGTATTTGCTGCCAGTCCTGAGCCGAGGATATTGAGAATGTTTGAAGGATTGTCGCAGGGAAACAATCCTGGGACATGTAGCCATGGTCTGACCGGCTAAACGTAAAACCTGGATTCTGCCCTCGCTGGCATAATCCTGATGACCGAGTTCTAGACACCAGTGACCCCCACTCGATACCGTCAGACGAGTATCAATCTCAGTGAGATTCCAGGCCAGGGCCATCCCGTGCAGATTACAGAGCCTTGGACCAACTGATCCAGACTCACTTTCCCTGATTAAAGCTTTTCCTCAGGTGAATCCTGCATGTGCCGCAGCAATAGTCTCGTGGCCCCCAACGCTGAAACCCCCATATTCTGCACACATCGTGTCCAAGAATCATATGACGATCAGACACAGTGAAGGGCTCAAAAGATCTGCTGAACAGTAGCACACATGTATACTCCATTAGCTACAGTTAAAACTACTCATTAAGACTCTGCTTATTATAGGGTATATTATTTATATTTACTTAGATAGTTATTATATAATATATTTATATAATATTTATTAATCTTTAAAAAAAAGCCTTTAATTAAGCTTAAAACTTCTTATTAAACTTAAAATAATTATATAAAAAATTAATATTTTAAAATTCTAATAATTTTAATTAATTTTATTATTTTAATTATTATAATTAAATAGATAATTAATTATTTATTATAAATTATTAAATAGTTTAAATATCTTTATAATATAAATAATTATCTCTAGGTTTATAATTTAAAGTATATAATTACTTAATTATATTACCTTTAAAAATATCTCTTTTATATTAATAATTTAATTTCTTAATTTAATTTTTAATATAAAATATTAAATTATTTTTTTTATAAGATTTAATTAATATAATTTAATTTAATAAAATATAAAAAAATTAAAATTTAATAATTAAATTAAATTAATATAATATTAAGCTTATTATTATATATATTATTAATTTTAATATTTTTAAGCTTTTTTTAATTAAAAATTAATTAATATAAATCTTTAGCTTATTTTTATTATTAATTAATATAATAATTAATTTTTCTTTATTATTATATTAATTATTATTTTTATAGGCTAAGGCCTTAAGGCTATTATTTATAAAGTTAAAGCCTATTTAATAGAATATATTTATATAGACTATTAATAATTAATTATTATTATATAAATAGTTAATTAAAATAATTTATATATTATATTAGCTTTAAATATTAATATTAATAATTTTCTTATTTTTATTATTATATTATAAGAGAAAGAGAATTTTTTACTATTTATTTAAAGCTTATATTTTTATATAAGGTTTAAACTTATATTAAGCCTTATAGTATTATTACTTTTACTACTATTAATACTATTATATTATTATTAAATTTCTAAGCTTATGGCTTTATTTGCTACAAGTTATACATTTTAGTATACTCTATTAGCTTAAGAAAATCGATGAACGATTCTTGGCTACAGTTAGGCGAGCCAAGAGCCCCATCTCTCGATAAGCAGCGAAACGATAGCGAATATTCGAAGAGAAAATCCGTGTTATGGCCGTGCGCAACCACAACGTGCCTGGTATGTTGCACTGGATTGGGAAAGAATCGAAAGACTAGAATAGACTAAAATTGTGGAGTCGTAAGAATGTGAAGGGAGATCCAACAAAGGATTCCGAGTCAGAACCAAGTTTGATACCTTCCGGACCTGATTCTCCATGATTTTCGTAAGTCGCCATTTAAAGTCCGTTCTTGCTCCCGGGAGCTTATCGAGGAAGTCATGATCAATCAATGATCGTTCAAGATGCAGGAACGTTGGAAGCAACTGCTGTGGCTGTGACTGTGAGTGTGGCTGTAAGTACCTACCTTCCGTGGTAGAAGAAACCCATCAGTGTACCTTCCCTCTTTCATATCATTGAGGTATGCACAAAAGGTTAAAAGTTTCTTATCGTGATATTACTGAGACCAACTCAAAATGGTTTCTTCGCCATCATCATCATCGTCATCATCATCCATTGGCTACATTTGTAAAGTCATTCCTGTTTGTCGTCCCGATAACTCCCAAAATGCAAACTTGGTGTTGTGGCACCTTGTTTATGTACCTTTTCTCGGTGTTTCGGCGGTAGAAGCACAGGCGCTCGGTACAGCGTTTGAAACTGCAGGGCAAAAGCTTCGATCTGGCTTCGATGCCACGAATCGTCCCGACTCATGCAACAGCGAACCAGCCTCAATGCGTCGGCCGGCGCCTCCGCCCCACCGACCCTTGCGCGCGCAACATGACATGGCCTTGATCAATATCAATCACTTACCAGCCAAGCCAGTAGCCAGTCTCTTGCGTGCTTCGGCCTAAAACACGTCGACTCTCGCTAACAAGACAAAACGGCCGAGATAATTTACCCGCAACAAGGCCCTCTTATCTACAGCAACAGATTGCACTACTGTTCCTTGATCCGTTTCAACCTGTGTACGGACACAAGTCAATTTCACAGTTTTCGCCGTAAATATCCGTTTCGACTGCCGGCCCGTCATCATCCGACATCCATTTGATGTACCTTTCGCAACCTCCCGGGCACGTACGATACACGCGATACATGATACATGGGACTTGCAGCTAGATGCAGGGCTGTCCTACCTCGACCTGTTATTGCTGTCGCAGCCAATGCCTTTCCTGCGTCGATTGCGCCATAATACCATGACCATATGCCCGGCTTTTGCAACGGGAACTGTTGTGCACAAGACTGACCTGACTGAATTTCTTCAACAGGGCAGACAGACCCCTGCTATCATTTATCACTACCTAAACGGGACTGGATCATGCCCTAAACTTGGGCAATACAGGGGTGATATCACTGAATTGATTCACTGACATGACTGTTGTGCCAATGGGGTAGACTCTTTGGCTGGTCATGATCAAAGCCAGATGCGAGCATCAGGTGTCATGCAAATCGCTTCGGTTTGCTCTCTTTTGACGTCCCGTTCATTCTCCCATGTTTCTTGTCATACACATCTGGAAGCATCGTCGTCCTGGTCCACACCACTTTTAAAGCAAAGTCCATTACCGCCTCCAATCGAGACCCTGTTTGACCTTAGTCTTTTCCGCTACCCTCGCCTGCCGTCTCTCTAATCCTATCCTAGTTATTCACAACTCAACTTTTTTCTCCCTCCCCTGCTACGTTTGTCTGGATGTCAAATCGTTAGTGAGACTGACACGGTGGGCGTCTTATCAGAACAAGACCCTCTTTTCTACTTTTGTCGCAATCCTGACTCCACCAGACGCCGCGCCGCTTGATCTGCTCTGCTTTACGCTATCGACCCTCGCCTCCCATTGCATGGAAGTTCCATTCTCCTATCCTTGCTCCTTGCTTAACCTGATCCTCGTAGGTTTTGGCTTTTCCCTGATCTCACAGCCCCACTCAAGTTTTCTAGAGGCTGTATCGTATCCACAACGTCCCGTCGAGTCGTGCGTGGCTTGGGCTGCTGTAACTCGTCACTCATGCACTTGACTTGGTCGTGAATCTAAATAAAAGCGTTCCATCTCCTCCAATTTATTCTCTCGTCCCTTCTAGTTCCCTTGCTCGGCAGTTTCGCAACCAATTCATTTTGAACCCTGTACACTTTTGCTGCTTCGCAGCAAACCACAGCCACTTATACGACAAACATCGTCGCCATGCCGTCTTTTAAACCTTTCGCCTCAGTGACGGGGCGAAACTCTTATAGTCTTTTTGACATTCGGTACGTACATACTCATCACTGCAGCCAAATTAGGATCAATTACTGACTGAACATGTCATCCAGCTTGGATAGCGATTTTATCGTTTTCCGCGGAAGTGATCATGAATCTTCTGGGCAGATTCTCAAAGGCACATTGGTCTTGTGTCTTCAGTCATCGCTCAAGATGGAAGATGTCCGACTGAGACTCGTTGGAACTCTGCGCCATGTGTAAGTTTGAAAACCTAGAACTGTAAGATGAACACCTTGGAGCCAGTAATTAACAGGCGACGCAACAGCTGGGCTGACCCTAGAGGAACCGCTCCCGGCGTTTCGGGACAAAAGGTTGACAAGACGACGACGATCCTCGAGCACCGTTGGGCGCCTTTCATAGGCACACACGGTAAAAGCATGACGCTTCCCGCCGGCAACTACGAATGGCCTTTCGAGTACATGCTCCCAGGCAACATGGCTGAAAGTGTCGAGGGAATCCCCGAGGCATCTATCACTTACAGACTGAGAGCGACTGTCGGACGTGGAAAGTTGGCATACGATTTACACGCAAACAAGCACCTCCGAATAATCCGAACACTAGAGCCCGGCGCTTTAGAATTCCTGCACGCCATGAGCGTGGAGAACATCTGGCCCAACAAGGTTGATTACTCAATTATTATTCCTCAAAAGGCTGTGGTCTTTGGAGGGTTAGTCACGATGGAGATGCGATTTACACCCCTTCTCAAGGGTCTTGAATTGGGAGACATCACAGCAAGATTGATGGAAGTCCGCGAATGCTATGTTCAAGGATCCTCTTCTGGCCATAGCACAAGAGAGCACCGAACGGAACGCGAGGTAGCACTGTGGAAGTTTGCAGCATCGAGGGAAGAGCATTGGCAAGACATGATCGAGGACACTGGCCAAGAAGGCTGGGCGTTGACCAAGAAGCTCAACCTTCCCAAGAGGTTACGCCAGTGCATTCAAGACTTGAACCATCATGGTATTAAAGTTCGACACAAGATTAAGCTGACCGTTGCTCTCTGCAACCCTGACGGTCACATTTCTGAGGTAAGTTCTCATTTGAGAGCTGTATTGTCAGATTTACTAACATACCTCCAGCTTCGAGCAACACTACCTGTATCCATTTTTATCTCTCCTAACATGCCCCTTGATGAGGAGGGCAACCTGGTCGACCAGTCACCAACCACACCCAACAACGAGCGAGAACTTTCCACTATTGCCCCTCCCGGATATGGCGAGCACGTCCTCGACCAGCTATACGAAAATGTCGATGTCAGTGGTTTCCAGACGCCTGGATTCCAATCAGGTGTCAGCAGTCCTTTCTACGCACAGTCGCGAGCTGGCTCGAACGAAAACCTTGCAGCACTCGCACACAGTCGACCTGTTGCACCGGCAGCACTGTCATCCCGACTGGCCAATGTTTCACTAGATCCCTCTCAGCGAACATCTTCCTATACATCATTGCACTCAGCAGGCTCACCAGGGTTCATGTCCCCCACTTCAGCACCCCAGTACCAAGCTCCGCGATCGGAGCCCGCGACTGCCGCGCTCACCAGGACGAACAGCTCTGAAGACTCATCACGGCACTCGGCAGAACATATTGACCTTGACGCCACTGATTTGGCTGAGCTGAGCAAGGTTCCCAGTTACCAGACAGCTGTCAAGACCCCAGCCCGCTCGCGAGCTGGTACTGGTGATTTACTTCTGCCTGATTATCAAACAGCGCTTAGCGCTCCCCGAACACCGCCTGCGACTGACCTTACACCGGACCCTCTGGGCACAATTTCGGAGGATCAGGACGGCGAAGATCGCACTCAACATATCTCACGCCCAGCCAGCTGGATCTCTGCTGGACGTGCTTACACTGAGGATCTTGTATCATATCGAAGGTCACAGAACCGCAACCAAGTTTTCTAAACGAGTGCTTCACTTTCCTTTTCGTTGGAAGGCACTCAATTATGTGTCAAATATTCATGGGTACGAACAATAGGTCGAGGGACCTGGACGGCGTTGGTATATTTAATTTCATTGTGGGAAGATATTATGGGAACTATAGACATGGCGTATCTTTGATGGCGAGCTTTTTGGCTCGAAGATTTCAGCGCGATACTTGTGAACAGACAACGCGCAGAGAAGACGATGGATGAGAAGGAAGATACTTGTATAATTAATACCCCTAAAGCATGATGACAGGAAGAAGGAATATGAAGAACCAGATATGTTCAACTACAAAGACGGGCCACATTTCACAGTGAATCTTGATGCATATAAATAACTATACCATAAGACAATATGGCATTTTAGAAGCTGGTGTACCTATGCCGTTCAACTTGTCGGCAATGACACAAGGGGCGTTAACGGTACAGTATGCAGTGGCAACTTGTCGAACGAAATTCTTCGGCAGTCGGTGACATCCGTTACGAAAAAGCTTGTTATCGGTGGGTACAGTGCCATATTATCGTGGCGATCTGATTGATGGTGGTGGCGTGTAATTCCCTGAATGTTGATGAATGTATGTCCATACTATTGGTAGTTGATGCCACTGTATATCATGAAGAGCAATATATGTTTATGATTAATATTCAATGCCACAGGCTGCGTCATGGTTTAGTTTAGTATATGCTTTCTAGCAAGAGACAATCTCAAAGCCAAGGAAGGACATTGAGGCAGCCAAGCTTTGAGATGCACATATAGGTATACTATGCCAAGCCTGTGTTAGTTTTATTAAGCGTCGGTACGACAAATTCAAGGGACCACGCCCAAAGTTTGTACTACCTACGCTACAGAGCTCGAGGGTGGTTGACGTCATTACCATGAAAGTCAGGCAGGGTCTGGTGATGGTTGTTGTTGGAGTTGATGATAGTTTTAACGAATTATGTTCGTGACAGTTGTCACTTTCAAGATTGGGTGTTGCAATACCATTTGTTTATTTCCGTTCAAGTGCGGATCAAGGGAATATCCTTGTACAGCTGAATCTGAATCTGGAACTTGTTGTGTTGGTAAAGTTGAAGGGATACAGAACGTACAAGCACAATTATGATTTACCGTCTGAGTTTATGATTGTGAGATACTTTCAAGAGACACGAGTTAGATTTGTTTTAATTACCTAGTCTTGCTCAAGAGGCCTCATGCATACTACAAATCCTCACTCACCGACTTTGAATGTCTTGTTCCTCTAATACCTTAGTAGTTAATTAGGGAGTAGGCATGTCTAGCGCCGGGACTTTCAGCTCTTTGGTGTCTCAACAACCCCTCACAAAGTAAAAGGATCGACGTCATTTGAGTTCTCTCCTGGCGATCCTCTATCTACGACGTCAACACTAACTCAGTTGAGCTATTAAATGAATTACATGCCTTTTCAACGGATTAAACCTAATAAAACCAGGTCACAAGTTATTCAAATACTTGCTCATTCCTGTTCTTTTCGCAAGCCAGCATCGACTTATATAAACCCACTGAGCAACCCCTGCAGAAAAGAAGCTTCAGAACCCTTGAACACCTGAACCGAACCGTGATACCCCTCTTCGCACCTCCCTGACCCTGTCTGCCAAGCTTGGACAGCTTAAATCTAATCTCATAGCTCAGTATTATTACGGGCCGTTACAATCCTGACTGTCTATCATTATCATCCACCACCCCTTTACGGATACAAACGCAACACCAACACCAATACCAACAGACAATATCGCCATGGCTTCACCTACAACGTCCAATCTTCCCTCAAGGGCTACTACTGGTTTCAGCACCGCAAGCGAGGATGCTATCCCTGAAGTTGACCCTTCAAGCGTATGTCACTCCGTCGCGACACCTCTCTGCACGCGATGCGCTTTCGTCAAGGTGGCTAGTTTTTCACAAGATATACTGACAATTCTGTGAATAGACCGCCGGCTTGCTCGCTGAGCGACTCCAGGCATGGAAGCATGCTGTTGGTTACATCGAGGAATACATGAAGGCTATGGAGAGAATCCACGGCCACCACGCCAAGGAGTATGAGAAGGCGCTCAAGGTACGATGATTCTGACGACAACATCACTTTGCGCCAGTGTGACATGTACTAACAATGCTCAACAGGCTATCAACAGCCCCCTCAAGGAGGGCCACCACTTCGACCAAAGCCTCGGCGGCATGGCTGGCTTCTTTGAGAACATGCGCTCCAACACCCAATCCCTTATCAACACCAACATCGAGACCGAAAAGAGCATCAAGGGTTCCGTTCTCCCCGTCCTCGAGCGCCTGCACAAGGAGATTAAGCACAAGGCCAAGGAACTTGCTCATGGCGCTGAAAAGGGAGCCAAGGAGGTCGAGAAGGCCCGCAACACCACCCAGAAGCAGATCGAGCTGCTCGGCCAACACTCTGCTTCTTTCGATTCGGCTGGTGGTCATCTTAACAGCCATGATGACCCTTACGTTGTGCACCGTGGTGTTCTGCACCGTCTCAACAGCCAGGTCATTGCTGAAAACAACCACCGAAATGACCTGATCGCTGTTCAGAACAACTTTCACGCCTTTGAGGCCCATATCATTGAAGTCATTCAGCAAGCTATGGAGGCTTTCACCCAGCTTGCTGGTGGTCAGGCCGACAAAACACGAGCCCTATACAACGACCAGCTTTCGGTCATTCAGCGCGTTGCCCCTGACTTTGAGTGGAACGCCTTCAATGCTCGCAGCGGCGACCGCCTCGTCGACCCCAATGAGCCAGCGCGTTCCGTTGACGCTATCCAGTTCCCCAACATGGATCACCCCGCAACCAAGGCTCTGATTGAGGGTTCCTTGGAGCGCAAGTCGCGTAACAAGCTGTCTTGGGGATACACAACTGGCTACTACGTGGTCACGCCCTCCAAGTACCTTCATGAGTTCAAGGACTCGGATAACAACCGAGTGGACCCCAAGCCTGAGCTCTCCATCTACCTTCCCGATGCTGTCATCGGAACCGCTCAGGGTGAGAAGTTCAGCGTCAAGGGCAAGGACAAGTCCAAGACCATGAGCAGCAAGCTTACAGGCTCTACTGAGCTCAACTTCAAGGCACACACGGCTGCCGACGCTCAGAAGTGGTTCCAGGTTCTCTCAGAGTGCGGCAAGACTACAGCTCCCCTTAGCACTGGATCCAGCCCAGCCGGTTCTGCGCCCACATCTCCCAACCCTCAGGTCACTGCCGACCCTCTCGACTCCAAGGTCCAGTCTCCCATTACCCCTGTCAATGAGCAAGGTGTCCAAGAGGCTGGTGTTGTAGGTGGAGAGGCTCCTGCGGCAGCACCCGCTGTGGCGGCTGAGAAGAAGGAGACGGCTGCCTAGACGATCGAAATAAGGCTGTCGAAGAGTGGCAGCCATTCCATGTGTATGCTCGCGGAACTACTTTGAATGGACGGATTTTTCTATACCCAGTCCTGCATACACAGGCGACAAGTGTTTTTTTCTTGCCTTTAATTCGGTTATAGCCCCAAAGTAAGGCTTGCGGCAGCAACCTTTTTACACTTTGGTAGCGGTGCTATCAACGTGTCTTTGGGTGGTTTGAGAAAGAGTTGGATGAAAACGATAGCATGTGGTTTTTCGCCTTGATTTTCATACGTGCTGTTTGTTGCATTGGTCGCGATGCTTATCATGACTTGAGCGGAAGAGAAGACGTTAATGTGGATGTGTTTTCGATGGCTGCATTGTTACAAGGTTGACCTACATAAGTTGCCTACCTACAATGAATTATACACTTTTATCCGTACATGTATATACAAACGTTGACTTTTTACCGTGAAAATATGAGTATCTGTGCTAAAAGATACATGTGATTTTAAGGTCTTGTTCCTCGACGTGCAAGTAGTCACCCACGGCAGTCAAGGTATCGCTACTTTGATACTCGCTGATAGGAAGGCCATCACATGTCTGCTGAACTGAAGATTCTATATCTTCTATACTCAAGATACCAGGGTGACGTTACCAAATCACAAGACAACATATCGCAGTGTGTTGTGTACAGGGATGCGGGCGTTTGTTTTTTGTCTTATCATCAATAGAACTGAGTCTTGCGCGGCCTCCTATGAGTACCTAGTAGACAATGTGGCTTACAGGGACAATCTCCGCGATATTGCGCAAGAATGAACTGCGAGGGAATTCCATCAAGTCTGAGATGAACAGGTGGATGTGCGAAACTACTCAACAATGTTCGATTAACAAGACTATATAAAGTGCAGAATCAAAAGTGAGGCGAACATGACGACTCATCCAAGAGTTTTCGAGTCGTTTCAACCGGGCTGACATGGCCCATGTCTTGGGATGACAGCCGTTTCGAATATCGGGGATCGCACATTATGCCTAGTACAGCAAGGGAACTTGAGATCTGGTTGGTTCTTCAAGTAAAACAGGGCGAGTGCAATGTGTGAAAATAGACACGTTTTGGTGTGGTTAGCCAAGGCGATCGATCAGATGCAGGGGTTGTTGTCTATCAGGCTCTGGGGTAAAGGGGATGGTCATGGAAGTTGCAGTTTTGAGAAGTGCTGATGACTTGTCTGTTCAAGGATCTAAACTGCATGATTATATTGTACATATATGTAATTATTCACTATTCTAGTAATGATATACTTGTAGTCTACTACAGTAGTCTTGACACGATGAAGTGCGAGTGATATGATGTGATGGATGCGATGTGATGACCTGGGCAAGACACATGAGGCTGAATATAAACTGCCTTGGACACTACACCCACCCAAACACTTCCTGCCTACCACGCCGGGCGAATTCAAGGACGCATCCTTCCAGAAAAATGTGTCGCAACGAAATCTTGGTGTGCATAGGTACCTAGGTAGGTAGGAATGTAAAGGTTACTTTCTTGGTTCCCATGAATAATGACAGACTCGAACTGAGCAGTCGAGGTATTTTGCACAAGTTCGCCCTATTTTAAACCTGACAACACACAAAAATATCATATGTATTCTCTCTATAAAACTTATTGTATGCCTTGCTGTAATTACCTCTACGCCTCTCTAAAACCACAGTCAAAACGAGGCTCTGCAGAAAAGTGACTGAACATAAGTACCAAACGAGGCTCCGGTCAGCGACAAGAATGTTTCAAGAGTGGTAGAGTCATTGGCTCCCCTCATATGTGATAGCCTTTTTCAGCTCTTGTTTATGGTATAGTCTGTGCTTTTCGTTTTTCTTGGGAAGGTTTACAGTACTTCCATCATAACCATAACCGCCAGCTTCAATTCCGACATCTCAATGCGATTGGGATTAGGAACCGACACACAACAAGATACTCACCAATTCTGAAAGCATCTACTCGGAAGAAAGAGATTGGTCTTCATTTTATTGATCTACCTCGATGATCGTTGAGATATTTGCTGTTGCTGAAGCCCTGATTGTTCCGGGTTAAGAGCAAGAGACATCATCACTGCAACAGTATCTCTCCAACAGACTCAAACGAGTCCAATTCAATAATCCCAAGTCCAGATTTAACACTGAAAAGTTATTCAAGATGATGGCAAAACCTTGGAACGAGCACCGGGGGACTATCACCAAGTTGTACATCGAAGAAGGGAGGACACTCGAAGACACACGCAATATCATGAGGGATCAATACAACTTTCATGCATCGTAAGGTCTTACGTCAAATAACTTATCCATCTGCTAACTATTGATATAGAATCCGTTCCTATCGGCAGCACTTTGACATATGGCAAATTGGCAAGTACAACTGCAAAAAACGCGACAGCCGTCGTCAATCCCTCAGCAAGAATCTCCCACTCTCACCACCATACTCTCCTTCAGACGTGGCAGGAGATGGAGAGCGCAGCTCGCCAGCATCGTCCTCTAGCTCGATGAGCCGACGCTCCTCGGAACAGAAGCCACTGCCTGTTTTGAAGCAGCCTCAAGCGTACACGGCCTACTTCTATGACCATGTTCGAGCTCAGGACGACTCGCAGGTCAAAATGGAGAGCAATGGTCGGCAGCCGCTTTATAAGAGCTTGGTAACCGACTCGTTCCGCAACTCGACTGTCGCTGATGGAATGTTGCCGTCGTGCGTTTTCCCCCCTCCAAGTCCTCCAATTCATTGTGTTAACTGGAGCTTGCAGAGCTGTACCTGTCCAGACTTATCCTGATGCCGCAGGCTGGCCTGCTCATCGAGGAGCGCGAACATCGTACCTCACAAGTCCTCCACAGGGGTTTTGTAGAACCTCTTTACAGGGCGGAGCAGTGCCGCGGTATGTACCTGAGACGACGCTGTATCCTCCGGACGGCGAGTTTCGGACAGGGCTGCGAGCTCCCGATCTTTCAATCGAAAGAAGCCATGGAGGAGGAACAGACAGTATGATCCACCATATGGCTAACTATCAGAACATTGCTCGAGGCTGAGTATGCAGGTGACTAACAGCAGGGATGCGAATGTCTACCATCTATCAATCTCTTAGAATGGGACAGGACTTGGTTCAAGATTATGTTTTACTAGATCACACTCGTTTCACAAATTTCAAAGGGTCTCAGGCAAACGATCAAGTGTCAACTCGATGGTCTCATGTACAGGGAAGAAATACGTTGTATTATTTTATATGAATTATATTTCAATATTGTTATCACTTACCGTTGTGGTATCTGCAAGAGTATTATAATCGGGATGCAGACCCAGGATGAATGCCTTCAAATCAACCAAAAGGTTGACTTAAAGAGAGTATACTACGCCTTGTCACTTGACAAGCTTGTTGAAGTCGCAGTCGTGATGTTGCACCACATGCATGCGACCGATTCCAATGTCATGACAAATGTTTGGAGAAAACCTTTGAAGTCATGTTAGCGACTTTTTCTTTACATCATTGACAAAGAATTAAATTGAAAAAGGGAAGAATTTCAGGGTAAAGTGCCTTGTCACAGGCGTTATCGTCAGAGCATATGGCTACGTTGACCGTCGTGATATTGTAACATCATATAAGGTGGAAGAGATGAGAAATAAAGAAGTAACTAACCTTGTTGTCACAGATACAGTTGTTGGAGTCAAGAGTGATGGGTATAGCTGAGTATGCTTTCGAAATGTCAGCCGCTGTCGCTGAAAAGACTGCATTGACGTGACGTGAAGCATCTCGATCAGTCGATAAATGAGTTATCGTCGTAGCGTGAGCTCGGACATATGCTTGTCGTTTTCATTTTGGATCATCATAGAGATGATGCGGAATGCAAATGCTGGGGCCAGTTGGCTACTCACGTTTGATCTACCTGATAATTGGTCAGCACAAGCTATCAAAGGCTTGCAAATAAAGAATGTGCATGGTATTCGCGATTCAGGAAATGCATGAATGGTAGGTAAATATGGTGTCTGCATCGAAAACTCGGATAAGACTCGTCATCTGATGTTCATCAGGAAAGCGAGGTATTGGTAGAAAAGAAATATGACTTGATACGTACATTTTGGAAATGAATCCATGCATGGTTGGGAACACAGATTGGAGTGATAGATACTGGCACTCGAGGGAGGTTAGCCTCAGTGGCTCAACGACATCCAGTAAAATAAGGATAGAGCGTGACAAGTCAGTGGGCGAGGTTTTCTAGGCCTGCCGCAAAGTGGCTTTTCGTACTCATGGGGTATGATTCGGAGCCCAGTGCCGTTTCATCATAAAAAGTCGAGAGCGAGGTCGAGGTGTCTGAAATCGCATACCTTGCTGGTGACTAAAATCTTTTGTTGTTGTTAGCGCGAGCTACTTTATCAAGAACAACAATAGTGAGGAATGAGTCTCGATCAGAAATAGCCATTTTATATCGTCAAAGAATAACTCAGCCGGTAATTTCCAGCGTATATTGTAAAAGAAAATGATCATCATGTGAGACGGGAGAGCAGGTCGCAAGGGCGACGACTGTTAACGTACCATTTCAACCCATGCCGGGCGAGGGGAAAAGCTTGAGCATCGCCGCAATGATCCACCGCTTGGTGATGAGAGAGCTATTGAATGGTCAGCGCGTGTTCAACTTGCAAAAATGCTAAAAACAGTGCGTGATCGCAGTCTTTCAGACTGACGTGCGAAAAAGAGGTTTCATTCCATTTAGGTCAAAGACTCTAGTTTGCGGTTTCGGTGTGTCATCAGGAAGAAAGGGCTTAGCAGCGCAAGATGCTGTGTTTGCAAAACGTACCTCTGCTTTTGATTGTTGATTGTTTTTGTGTTGTTGGTAAAGATAGAAAAGAGCTTGGAGAAGTAAAAGTTTTTGTAGAGAAAAAGCTCGGACGAAAGTTTGTATGTGGGGGTGAGCGGGTACTCATTCTTCCGCTGCCGGGCATTCGTTTTGGGGCAGAAACATGTTCGGCGACGAGCAACGACGGTCCACCTCGAGAAAACTCAGTCAAATATGGATCTTTTGACCTGAAAATGAAATTGTCCGTCATGAATCGCAAGGTTCATAGTGGAGTTATCGCGATCATCTTACGTACAGGTTGGTAACCATGGTGAATTAGGATAACGAGAGGCTGGTCTCGGCTTTGCACTTTGCTTCCCTCCAGATCACTTTACATCACGTGATATCGCGTCTGTCACAGACGCCTGAAGTACGCGCCAGGCTTCCAGGCGAGCCGAGAGTCTCTGACGCAATGTATTCTCCTTTACTACATGCACTACCATATATCGATCTTTGACTGTGTGCCAAAATGCCTGAGATTGCAGAAGGTCTGTTCGTGACTTCAACTTTGTGAACAATGAGTCTCTTTTACTGAGATTTAAACAGTTGCACGTATTGTCCACTTCCTCCGACTTCATGTTGTGGGGAAACGCATCATATCCGCTTCAGCAATAGATGATAAGAATGTGTTTGGCAAAGTTGGCACAAGCGGCGAGGAGGTGGAAGCTGCCCTGAAAGGGAAGAAGGTAAAAAGTCCATGCTCCAACCAGTAGTTTGCAAAGTATTGATCCATCATAGATCATATCTGCTGGAAGTCAGGGCAAATACTTCTGGTAAGACTCCAGAGCTACCCTAGGGACATAGAACTTGACTTATGGCCAAAACTAGGATAACCCTTGAAAAGCCTCCGCATCTAGTAATGCATTTTGGGATGACAGGTAACGGACTCAAGATGTGAATTTCATTGTTCATTTACTAATCGAGCCAGGTTGGATACACATCAAGGATGAACAGACAGCATACACCAACTACTACAAGAAGATGAAGGATGGCGAGCATGAGCAATGGCCACCAAGGTTCTGGAAGTTTCAGTTCAAGACTGAGGGTTCTCCTGGAGTTGAAGCTGCTTTCACGGATTCGCGCAGGTTTGGCCGTGTGCGACTCATCGACTGCCCAGGAGATGAGATAAGACAGCACTCGCCCCTTGTCGAGAACGGCCCAGATCCAGTGGTCGATGTTGATCGGTTCACCGAGGAATATTTGCATGCCAAGATGCGAGCCCGTCACGTTCCCATCAAAGCCCTTTTGCTGGACCAAACAATGATCAGTGGCATTGGAAACTGGGTCGCAGATGAGACGCTATATCAAGCCAAGCTTCACCCCGAACAGTACTGCGATCAGTTCAGCGATGCCCAAATCACCACGCTATATAAGATGATACGTTACGTCTGCCAAACAGCTGTCGACAAGCTAGGAGACTCTGACGAGTTCCCGGATCACTGGCTCTTCAATTACAGATGGGGTAAAGGATCTAAAGATGCAGCGACTAAGTTGCCCAACGGAGAAAAACTAGCTTTCATCACAGTTGGTGGACGAACGAGCTGCTATGCTCCAGGTGTGCAGAAGAAGACTGGCCATACAGCTCCTGGAATCAAAGAAGAACCCCTCGAAAGCAAGGCTGAAGCAAAGCCCCCCAAAAAGTCAAGAAAGAAGTCACCAAATGTGAAAGAAGAAGATGCTTCGCCCCCAAAGAAGAAGCGTGCGAAGACTGTAAAGAAAGTGGCCAACGGGGATGCTGTAAAGAAAGAAGCCGATGCAGAAGAAGACAAGCCAGATCTAGGAAGAAGGAGGTCGACCCGTCTAAGGAAGTAGATGCGTGCGTTGCCTTCCTGGATATTCAGATTAGACAACTGCACTTTTGTGGCTGTTAGTAAACCTGTCGATTTTTTTTGCGAGCTAGACATTGTATTCGTCACAACATCCTCACAATTGCTACTTGACTAGGCCCATCTTACATCTGCTAATCACACATTATATGTACTATGACATGCCACTGTCCGAAAGTAAGAACTAAGAAAATGGGGAATAAGACACATACTGAGTCTGTAATCATGAACATTTTGCTGCTACACAGCATCGATTGCATGATTGACCATACAGAAATGTGACTTTCCGAGACTATTCCTGTACTTCTCGTAAGCCGTCATCAGGTTGGGTCTAAGTAAAGTCACATATAAGCGTCTGACTCAAGACCAGATCCACGAGTGGTCTCACTCAATACAGGGTCTGGTCACACTTGCATTGTGAGATCTGCATAACCAAATTGAGAATCGTCAGCCTGTACGCATAAACTACATTCCATGAAAGAAGAGTACAATATTTGATATCTTTTTCGTTCTCTTTTCAACCGACACTTTTCGGGACGCCATATGAAACCCAGTCTATGCCAAATAACCCTAGGAATCCAGAAACAGATGCAAGAAATACATGAAGCAACCACCATTGCGCTTCGTCAACCATCAACCACCGTGTGCATGTGCATATGTATACGAAACAAGTAGATCAGCCTGCCACTTGCCTAGCCGCCATATATCCAATCAAATTTACATAGAACCGATATGTAAAATTTGGCTTAGTTGCCATCAGCCTCAGCACCATTGGACTCGAGCTTTCCCTCAGTCTTCTCAACGTAAGCCACCAGGTCAGCAATAGTGCAGACCTTCAAGCCCCACTTGTGGGCGAAAGTGATACAGTCTTCTCCTCGTAGCATGCCATGGTTCTGAACAAGAGCTTGGCCTGGAGTCTCCTCGCCGTCATCAATGATTTCGCAAATAGCCGCGGCCTGGGCCTTACCAGCCAAGCGACAAAACTCGGTAGCAGCCTCGGTATGGCCTGGTCGCTGCCGAACACCACCAGGGCGAGATCGCAGAGGAAGGACGTGACCGGGGCGGCGGAAGCTATCGGGGCGGGCTTTGGGGTCGGCGAGGGTTCGGCATGCGAGAGCACGGTCGCGAGCACTGATTCCGGTGGTGACAGAGGGGTCGGCCGAGTCGACAGAGATAGTGTATGCGGTGCCTCGAGGGTCCTGGTTGTTGGGGACCATCTGAGGAAGATCGAGAGATTTGGTGAGTTCGGGGGAGAGAGGAGCGCAGACGTAACCAGAAGAGTGGCGGATGAGGAAGCCCATCTTCTCGGTTGTCATATCTTCAGCAGCGATGATCAGATCGGCTTCGTTCTCGCGCGAGGGGTCATCGAGAACGACGAGGAACTCTCCATTTCCTGTTGCAAGACGTATTAGTGCTGTCAAGGCATATACAGGAGTCAAGACAACAACTTACGGAAAGCCTCAATCGAGTCGGGGATTGAGTCAAACTTGTTTTGTGGGATTGTTGCTGGCATCTTGAAAGTGGGATGGCAAGTGATGGAAGAGCAATTGAGCAGCGCAAAAGCCTGGAAGCAAAAAAAAGTGATTAAAGTTGAAGAAGACTTGGCTGTTCGACCTCGGCTTGTAACAATTGCGAATGCGACGGTCGCGAACGGGACGCACGAGGAGAGCGGGTTCGGAGGCGGAGACGGAAGCGGCAGCGGGGGATTGAATTGAGGAAGGAGGGGAACTTTTTTATTGGGGAATTGATCAACTGACGGGAGCCAATCCGGCGGTTATTTAGTAACGGCAATCAAGTACAAGTAGTTAGATATTAATAATGAATTATTAATGAGGATAACAAGCCCTTGATATATTCACTATCAAAGAAATCGGATCAAGTCTTGTTTTTCTCGTAGCATGATTCAACCCTTTTGCTAAGGAAAAGCCCCTCCATCTAACCGGCGGCCTTTATCACAACCGCGCGGTGAATTTCCCGCTCGGGCTCTGATAACTTATGGCCGGCTTATCCGGTCTAAGTCGCTTGAACCCTGATTGAAATCCAACTCCCGATCAAGTTTACCCTCGGAACCATTGACTCTCTTACTGCGTTGTATCGGCGTTGTCATGAGCTCACATGTCAACGGGCGTTGGCCATGCGAGAAGGGTCTTTACTTGTTCGGGCAAATCGGCTGCAGTCGCTTCATCAAGATTGGTCAGAAGTAGAAAGTCTATTATGTAAGCTTTGTAAAGACATATTCGTACTAAGAAATTGTGAAGCATCAGTCAGCGAAGGAATCTACCAGACGGAAGAAATTCTAGAATAGCAACAGTGCAGTAGTGGAACCAATGGCGGGGCCGTCCGATTGTGTCCTCTGAATTCGAATCTTGGATATCTTCAGGGTCCATCGAGTGCATCTTATCTTTTCTTGGCTCGTGGCTTTGTCAGCCTAATCTTGACTGCCGCACCATCCACACTTTATCCATTCAACCTATTTGACCTTCCTTACCTTTACCTCCCCTCCAAGCTCCTCGCAATGGCGGCTCCGTCTCGGCCGGCGGGTGCCCTCTTCCGCAACCTCGCCCAATCAAGTCGACGATCATTGGCTATCTCATTGCCGGTAAACCGCATCGTCGCAGCTACTAACACGACGTCACCTACTCCTCGATGGCACTCTACAGCCTCATCATCCGGCAGCTCGTCGCAAAACTCCTCCTCAGTCAACCCCGACGAGGTCTCACACTTCAATGCCCTCGCCGCCGACTGGTGGGATCCCCATGGCTCCTCCCGATTACTTCATCTCATGAATCCTCTACGCCATGATTTCATCCGTGAATGTCAACGCAACGACCCCGATGCTCCTACTCGCGACTTGAAAATCCTCGACATTGGTTGTGGTGGTGGAATCTTTGCTGAAAGTGCTGCCCGTCTACCGACTACAAGACATGTTACTGCTATCGATCCGACCCCCGAAGTCCTTGCAATAGCACGCGCGCATGCACGCAAAGATCCCGGTCTTCGCTCGAAGCTTGAGTACCGCCAGACGTCCATTGAGAACCTTCCTCTACCCGCGACACCACAAGATGCCTACGATATCGTCTCGCTATTCGAGGTCATTGAACATATTGATGCTCCAGGCGCGTTCTTGGAAAAGGTTCGCCCGTTTGTCAAGCCTGGAGGATGGCTTGTCATGAGCACGATTGCCCGCACCTGGATGAGCTGGTTCACCACCAACTTCATGGCCGAGGATGTTCTGGGTATCGTTCCCAAGGGAACCCACGACTGGAACAAGTATCTCAATGAGGAGGAGCTAAGGACCTTCCTTGCAGGTCGAGGTTGGAGCCATCCAATGGTTCAGGGTGTGATATATGTTCCTGGGTTAGGATGGAAGCGAGTCAATGGAAGTGAGAAGGTGGGCAACTACTTTTTCGCTGTGCGTCGATCTGAACTATGACGGACTTTGGTGTGAATGTGTATGATTTATGTTGGTGTACGGTTATCCAAAAGTCAAAGGAAATAATGAGAATTGTACAACCTATTGTATTCTAGTGTAATATTATGGCGTATGTGCAAGACATAGCGATATCACTACCTCATATGCGCCTGTATTGATACAATTCTGATGTAGGACCACACCGTTGTGATTATCTAGGTTTTGAAGAGATAACATAGCATGGATCTGTGATTGAAACACAAAACGTCATGAGTACACGATCCCTGATACTCTGTGAGACGACCATTATTCCGAGAACCCAACACGTTGTCGCCCAGCTTACCCATTTTGGAAAGCTGCTTAACCCTAGGTAGGTAAGCATTGTGTGGCTGAAGGAATATCGTTTTTAATCTGCCAATTTTCAGCAACTAATTCTGACAGTATGGAGATCGACCAGTCATGGGATCAAACGTTGCCGTGGCTATGCAAGCTGAGGATTTAGCTTCTGCTTACTGGCATGGGTGTTGGTCCTGCGACTGATCACAGAGATTCATGTTTCAAATAATGACGGAGAGAAATAGACTTGAGGGAGAACAAAACGCACCTTGAGTTCTAATAGGATAGAGTGGTTGTTTAAAATGAATTAGTTGCTATCACCTTTATCTCATCTCGTATACCGAATCCAAATTATACAACATCTAAAATCTACTACTAAACTAAAGGCACATGAACGCCTACTAACCTGGGGCTGATGTTGTCCAGTGCTAGACTCCGCCAACTGCCAGGGCTCTGACAGGCCAAAACGCTCAAAGGATCAGCCCTGGGGCAGGAACCAAGAGGGGCCGGTGACTGTAACGGTTCGCTTGGCCCACTTAGACCCGAAACTTCACTTCTGGGGCTTGATCGGACATTTCCTCTTTCTTCTAGCTACATACAATTTACAGGTACCATCTCATGATGTGTGTCGTCGTTCGTTGAGACTGCATACAAGTTTCTTTTTTCTTTCTTTTCTTTTTCTTGGTATACAATCGCTTATATCGTGCTCGTTCAATTGTTTTTGTCTCGGTAGCGATTGTCTTTCTCTCGTCCCAGGAATTCCTTGTCTATAGTTCGTTGTTGTCTTGCAATGGGTTTGCTTATTTGCTGGATGACGACGACTACTATTTCGATACCCTCTCACCACTCTTGAGAGACTCGTTGCATCGCTGGCAACCTCACCTCGAATCGCCCGCCAACATGGCGGCTCCTCACCTCTTTTCACCTTTATATATACGATTTCTTCTCCTTTTCACCTTGGTTTCTTCATCTTCCTCACAGTTTCTCCCTGGCTCCGACGCTAAGGCGCGTAATCTCACAGTCGTCCACTCACCTGCAAATCGGGACGTCACTGTCTCTTATAAAACTCCCGATGACGTGTGTTCAACAGCATTTGATTCCCAAAAGCAGTACACAGGCTGGGTATCAGTCCCTGGCGACTATCCAACTAATTTATTCTTTTGGTTTGTCGAGGCTCGTGAACCCACTGACAGCCTGACAATCTGGCTCAATGGAGGGCCAGGATCCAGCTCATTATATGGTTTCTTCACAGGCAATGGCCCTTGTGAGATTGTTGAAAAGGGATTGAATGAATATGAGACACTTGTACGCGAATGGGGTTGGGACCGAGCTTCTAACATGCTGTTCATTGATCAGGTATGTTTCCCTTGGCAAGTATCACAAGTTCACAAACTCACATGTACCTTTTTAGCCCAACCAAGTCGGCTTTTCATATGACACACCCAGCAATGGGACGATCAACTTTGCCAGTAACAAAGTCGAAGTGCCTCCCGAAGCCAATGCCGACTATCCTGAATGGGTACTTCGTAATGGTACATTCAGCTCCAACAATGGGAATTTCACTGCCAATACTACCGAGACTGCTGCCATGGCTGTTTGGCACATGGTTCAGGGCTTCTTGACTACCTTTCCTCAATACCAGCCATCCGCCCTTTCCCACAACAGCTCGCTCGGAATCAGTCTCTTTGCCGAAAGTTATGGTGGTCGCTATGGCCCTGTATTTGCGGAAACCTTCGTGAAGCAAAACGCCCGTCGCCAAAGTGGTGAGCTACCACAAAACTCAACCATTGATGTCCACCTGAGCTCTTTGGGTATCGTCAACGGGTGTGTCGATATGGAGACACAGGTGCCTTACTATCCGACCTTTGCTATCGACAACACATATGGCTATGAAGCTTTGTCTGCTGGCGATGCAAAGTTCTACCAGGACAAGTTTACTGCCGAGGGTGGCTGTCGAGACTTGCTCCAGAAATGTGCGGTTGATTCGTCTGTGGGCGATCCTGAAGGCGAGGGAATCGAGGAATCCATTAATGAAGCGTGTTCCAATGCTCTGAACAACTGTTACGACATCCAAGACGCCTATACAAGTTCAGGTCGCGGCGTATATGACCTTGCAGCAGCCTCAACCGACCCTTTCCCACCAATGACCTTTTTGGAATATCTCAACCAAGAAAGTGTGCAGCAAGCTATTGGTGCCCCTATCAACTATACCCTCAGCAATTACGAAGTTGGTCGAGAGTTCCAAGATACGGGCGATCAAGCCCGTGGCGGCAACATACAGCGCCTAGCTGCTCTTCTCAATCAAGGAGTCCGTATCGCTCTCATCTATGGTGATCGAGACTACATATGTAATTGGATGGGAGGAGAGGCTGTTTCTCAAAGCCTTGCTCAAGAAGCGGGCAGTGAGTACAGTATTCGATTCCCCGAGGCAGGATATGCTCCTATTATTGTCAACGATTCCTACATTGGTGGTGTTGTGCGTCAGTTTGGTAATCTTTCCTTTAGTCGGATCTATCAAGCAGGTCACGCCGTTGCTGCCTATCAACCTGAAACAGCCTTCCAAGTCTTTGCCCGCATCATCTTGGGTACTTCTATCTCTACTGGCAAAGATATTGATCCCGCCACATACAACACCACAGGCGACGCCAACGCTACACACACAGACAAATTGCCTGCTCAACCAAAGCCTACTTGTTATATACGCAACCTCCGGGCCACTTGTGACGATCGTGCTGCAGAACTGGCCGCGGAAGATAAAGGAACTGTCATCAATGGCATATTATATGCCTCTACAGATGACTGGCCGCTGCAGGCAGAGACCACTGAGGAACCAACAACATCCGCAACGAGTGCCAGGGCCACGTCAGATATGACTGGCATCTATACCGCAACCGAAACACCTGAGGCCGCCGCGGCATGGAACCCACCAAACTCGGGTCTGGTCGTCGCCATCGTCTGCATTATGGTTCTTCATATTGTTTGAACATATCAACTCATTTTACACCCTTTTGGTATAAAAAGTATGTGGCTGTCACAAAACAGTCGAGGCGTTATGTTCTATGGTTTTGGATATAGGTTTGGATTCTTTTGGAAAAGCATCGCATGGTGTATTTGTTGTTTGAATTAGAGCAGCTGTTTTCATCAGCTCAGAGGTGGATGTAATGAACCGCGTTAGATACCCTACGATGTCGTATATACTTATATAGAACGAATTATATTCTTTTACACAACGCCCTTCCACTTAGTATTTTGGGCGAGTGGCCTTCATACGATGCACCTTTCTTATCACACCTGACACAAGGCACCATGTCCTGCTGCAATATCCATCAGCGCCCCAAGTGTTGGAAGCAGCTGTGGCGGGGTATCATTCTATCATTTCTTCGTATTGTACAGCCTCTATCCCACGAGAATATATCCTTTGATGCTGTCACCCATTTGACTCCGGGCGGCACGGCAATCACTCGCCCTGTTGTTCCCTCTTGAGTGCTCTTCCGGGAGCGACTTTGTGGCCACTAATCCTCACTTCGTCGTCATCACCATCAGCGCCCTCTTCATCCTCTTCCATCTCCATCTCCATCTCTTGCTCTGCCTGTGTCCGACGAGCGCGCTTGATGCGACGCACCATGGCTTGGTCATGAAAGAAGTCTTGGTCGAATCGTGCACGTGAGAAACTCTGCACCTTGGGTTAGTCGATGTTTCACGACAGATAGATTTATACGGACCTGTGAGCAGCCTGCCTGTGGACAGTCAGATTCTCCTCGCATGGGCAAATATTCGAGCAAGGCCGACTTTTCGAATGTGTGCTTGCAGTTTCGGTTGGTATAAGGGTCTTTCATGGTCTGTAGTGTCAAAGGACAGTTAATGCTGATGGTCTCGCGCGCAACGGCAATATCATCATCGTCATCGTCGGCACCCGCAGTAGTGTCCATTACGGGTTCACCGTCTTGGGTAAACCAGCGTGAGGCGTCTGGCAGAGGTGGTCCTTCTTCTCCGGCTGCAGCGTCGTGCCAGAGTTTCTTGAAGCCAGCGTAGTCGTTGTTGAGTGCGTACCGCTGATGGGCAGACATGTTTTTGTATTCTGCCTCCTTCTTGTCGCGCAGATCTTTGAAAGTTTCGATGACGCTAGATGCCTTCTGCTCTTCGTCTTCACCTTGTTCTTCCTGGGTTTGTCTTTGTTGGTGCACTTCAGCACTGGAAATGTCGTACAATTCGCTAAGAATACCAGCTTCATCTTCGAGTTCAGCTCTGCGGTCTATAAGTTCGCGAACAGCCTTCTCGGATGACTCAGTCAATTCATTGACACGATCCTCGAACTTGGCGAGATGAGCTTCGAGGCGTTGCTCGTCTTCGCTTCTATCTGTGCCTTTTTCTTGTCTCCTGGCTTTCTGGTTTTCGAGGTTCTCGCGCTGCGTGCGCAAACGTTCATGTATATCACTAACGCTGAATCCAAGGAGTCGAATAGACTCGCTGACTTGCTGTTGGTATACGGCGCTTACGCGAGTGTTGGATATGTCGTTGAGACTTCGACGGGCGGCATCTGTGAGAGGGCATACTGGTGGCTCGTAATCTGGCAGTGCAACAGTGGAAGATGATGACGACGGATTTGATGAGCCGCCTGGGCGGTTGAGTAGTCTCCGCGACATGATGGGTTTAAGGAAGTTTGATTAATTACGTTGATACGATATTGAAGCCAGACGTGATGTTCAATTTGGGTGCGACGCGTAAATTGAAAGTAGACGCGTTAAGTGGGTCTCTTTGCGACTGGGTTACCCTGTAGCAACTGTTGCACGAGCTAGCTCCTGCCTCCATGTTAGGCAGGTTGGGTACTAAGGCAGGTGCTTCACAACTCTACGATACCTTCCTCTCATATCAATTTACTCGCTTGCATCTAATCAATATTGTGAATCATTTCATGAGAAATTCACATTCTCGAAATACCCTCTGTACGCTCAGGGAAACAATATCCGAGTCTATGTTTGAACGTTGACAATTCCTATTGGCAGATAGTAGCCATGACTGTACGGCGGACCAGTCACTGACATCAAGCTGACAACCATCTCGATGATGGTTCCCAAAGGAGGAACTCGAAGCAGCAAAGGGTCCAACATTGAAAACCGACGATCTTGACAGTCCTTGAGAATCGATGATAATCAGGGTCCCTTCCTTGTTAATATCACAATCCTGGCAACACCACCGTCATCGATGTTTTATCTGACATGATGAGTGTGATTTACAAGATGGCCAAAACATACCCTAAATACCGGGTTGTATCAAATGGATCTGAATTAATAGAATACTGACGATTATGACAGTTGTATCGAGATCAATTCGAATCAATCCATCAATCATTATACCAGCAAAAGTGTGCAAGCATCATCGCACAGGGCAGCTAAGCTCAGCTCATAACCCACAAACGTCACTAGTGACGATGCTGGGTCTAGACCCTCAGGAACAGTGCTATGGCCTTCCAATATCTCGATGCGCTTTCCGATAAATCTGCTCTAGGAACATGCCGACTAGCAGAACCTAGATCCTTGTCTCAGACATTGTGCCTTTAACCAGCAACAAATGGAGCGTCGAGAATGGTCAGCCCCATTTCCCCAAATCCCGATTCCATCTTGATCGAGGTGAACAAGACTTGGTTCTGCCCATCGAAGCCATAGCTAGCCATCACGCCTCAACACCAACAATTCCTCTCGTCCCTACTATGGCGCATCGGCGATAGTATCGATCAAGCAAAGCGCAGTTCCGTACGCACGCTACTTAGACTCATCAATTATGCATTTTCATTTATTAAAGAGAGGAGGGCCTAGAACATGTCCATACATTGTCTTGTACGTATGTGAGCGTGGCAGGCCGCCGAATCAATGACGCACGATGAAATATGATCATGATGGGGCTCACCGTCGCATCAGCAACAATAACATCGATCGAAAGCCCTTCTCAGCCATTTGATGGAATCTGGGTGCCAAGAACGAACAAAAAATTCAATTTTATCTAAAAGATCGGGGAAACACAAATACGATTGATGTTTATCTGAAAGCAAGCAATCCCCGATTACTACAACTACAAGAATGCCGATTCAGAAGATCAAAAGATACACATTGATTGCTCGATCTAGAGCGACGGACCAAAGTACCCAGCGATCATGAGAAGACGTACCTTTCTGGTCTCACCAATCTAACAAGTCGATTCCAAGTCTAAAGTGGAGAAGCACACCGATGACTACCGATCGTGCGTATGAAGCTCGTCGCCAACGATCTCTTCAACTGTTCGGGGATCATGAGAATCGGACCCTCTCGACCAATCATTGACATCTGATCCCTACCCACATCGACGCCTGTACTACGGGTACGCCTCATGTCTCATGATTCAAACCCCTTCCCTCTCTTTTTGAACGGGTGTTCAACCACTACCGATTCTCTGTTAGTAGAGAGACATGAGGCTGTAGCACAGGCTCCGAGACACCTGCAAACAAATGGATGAATCACAGTTCATCCAAGCCAAATATGAAGCAAAGCCTCAATCTTGTCCCTGCCTTAAAACCATATGTTACAACGAAACTGCGCCTCTTCAAAAACCCAATGACAGGCGGCACCGCATCATCATCAGCATCATGACAACCAACACTACATCTGAATACTACGCTCACACCACTCACTTCCCTTTCACACCCCCAAACATCGATTGCCTTTGTTCCTCGCTTCTCAGGGTCCATCACGATTTGCATTCGAAAGTCTTCAAAGCGTCCACCCTCGCAACTCTATCCTGGCTGCCTGCAAATCTGACCTGGGATAACTATCCAACCAGCCGCATCCTAGAAGAGACTCCACGAGTTCTTCCTCGCTTACCTGCCAGTTCATACATGCACCATACCCATCTCCTCCAATCCTCTCTCAATTGACCTGCCATCCGATATCGAGTCGCATCCTTCAACCTATCCGCTTCCACTGATACCTTGCCAACCGCTCACTCCGTCATACTGGATCTTGTCCTGGCTGATCTGGCCCTATCGTATTGAGGCCATACGGAACCAGATCTATATATCTGCATACTCGTCTCTTCCCTCAACTTTTCCATGACAGCTTCAATGCGAACCATCAACAATTCACCACTGCACCTGGGCTTTTCATCCTCACGCTCACCCTCTCCTCATTGTTCAGCCATGATGTCCAAGACAGCTCCTGCTATGAATCCTTGGGAGGTCAATGCTCTTAACGTGAGTTTTGATCAGATATCACATTTCCTAAGAAACGCTTATTGACTTGGGTAGTACGAGTTTCCTCAAGAAGGCTCCTTTAACGTTGATGGCACAGTGAACTCCGCGGGCACTTGGCGTCGAGTTCAAGACCCTGTCATCTACCCAGGCCTCTATGCTCCCAGTGGTATTGACATCATGTCCATCTTGGTAAGTTCTTCTGTTTCATTATACCCACCATATATTAACCATCATCAGTTCCGAATAATGGGACGACCAAACCCCCAAGTTGTTCTGGGCCCCGTCGACTGCTCTGTCGCCCTTGTTGTTTGCGATATGGCCAGAACTGATGCTCCCGTCATCTATGTCTCGGACTCTTTCACTGATCTTACTGGATACTCTTCTCGTGAAGCTGTAGGCCGAAACTGCCGCTTCCTACAAGCACCACCTGGACAGGAGCGTCGGTCCGACAGGAAGGGCGCAGATAAGGTCGCTTCGCATCGCATGCGTCAGGCCCTCATGTCTGGAATGGAGATTCAGACTTCTGTCACCAACTACAAGAAATACGGACAGCCATTCAACAACCTCCTGACTATTATCCCAGTCCCTGCCGACAACACTGGCGCCTGTCATTGTATTGGCTTTTTATGCGAGATGGACTAAATAACAGCTATTCAAAGTAGCTGCGATATTCGACGACAACGACGATGACGACAACAATGCGATGACTCAAAGTCCACGCTTCGCGTATTTCTTGTCCTTTACGACGATGCTGCAAGGGTATACCCTTAGCCAAACACACACCAACTCTTCCATTTTGATAATACCGATACACGATTCCATCTTCACCCACCTTCCCTACTTCGAAATCGGGGTTTGGTTTCTTCATCTCATTCCGGTATCATTGCTTCAAGGCATTCACGAATATTTACGATACCCTCTGCATCGACACGTTTCTTTTCTCCAAAACTGTTACAGCTCATCATATTGGAAGCACTTCGAGGTGTTCAGGTCACATTCATGAAAACATATGGTTTAGCGTTGTTATTTAGTTCACGGTTTTGGTCTTGACTATCATATTTTGATGATTTACGCGCCATGAAAGTTTTGGATTTTTAGATTATTGTTAGCTGAAACTCAAGCTCGGGCTTGGTTGTTACAGTAGCATGGTTCGCGGGAAAAGATCTTGATTTTTTGTTATAGACTCTGCTTTCAGGCACAGGCACATGCACACATTGTTAGGCGCTTTAGGAGTACATTTTGTTCATTTTCTCATTATCTGTTCCTCAATATGGAACAAGGAGTTGGCAGGAGTCAGTTGGGCATCAAGTAGCTGATCAACGTGCCATGAGATCGTCAATGAAACATTAACTGCCGAATGCCCAGTTATTAGGTGGATAATCGGATCAGATCATATACAAATATAATTTTGTCAACAAGCTTTTGTTATAATTGACATTTTATCTTGCGATTTGCCGGCGTTCCCGTATAACAACCCTTGTTGACAGGTCTCGATCTTTACACCTCCCTGTCTTCCTACGCGATCGAGACAAGGAACTAACCAAGACAAATTAAATAGCCAAGCCAAATGGGTCTCAGTCCGTTAGCTGTCACCGCCTAATATGGCAAAGGCGCAGATCAAGTTTCATGCAAGAATCCATTGGTTGTTTCATAGGCGAGCCGCGAGCCGATCAACAGGGAGGCCTGTTTGGAACCACATGATAAAGGCCTCTCATATCATAGTAAGAATATCCTCATAGTAAGAATATCCTCGAATATATACCGATCGTATACACGAACTCCCTCGTCGGCAGTTGCATCTTTCTTCGCCGATCGATCACGCTCTGAGTTATCGATCAGCCAGCTAGGATTCGATCTAGCACTGTCGGAATATGCTCGAAACCTGATCATGCATTGTTGCTCTGGAAGCGAAAAGGGTAACACCGACAAGAAAAAGGGGCCTTGAAAGTCAGAAAGGGGGAAGCCGAGTGGCTTATCTATTCGTCTTGATGATTGGGAGTATGCGTTTCCCGTCGGTTCAACAGACTCTGCTGTCGGAGCAACAGCCAGATCATCATCTCATATCCAACAATAGACTCTGCCACGCAATAAAGGCTGAAGTTATTGTTGGACGGAGGTTTGTATCACTTGATATTGTGCTACGGTGCTGATATTGAACGGCGTCGATGATGGCGGAAAGCCTCTGGCATCAGCATCGAGTATTGGCCATGACTGACTCGCCTTGTTAAGCGATCCGAGCGGCCACTTATCACTCGTGGGGCGCAAATATAGGCCGAGTCTACCGAACGTGTATGGGCGATCACAGTAACAAGGAGACACACCTGTCAGCCAGTTAACAACCACCGATGCGGGACTCGAAGAGCAATTCAAGAGCCACTTGGGGAGGTCAGCAAGAAAACAGTCTATCAATAGTGATGGGACTAAAGACAAACGCATCAAAGGGTGACCCTGGAGGTTAGGGTAAGGCGATATGGGATGCGTGTAAAACACAACTACCCCCTTCCTGAATGACACCTCCAATACCAATGGCGACATTGTAATGAGTAGTCACATAGACGATAATTTAAGTAAAAGGATTGGTAAATCAAAGTCTACGTGATCTTGTATATTAGAAACGAATGAACTCCATGATAATGCAACCTTCAAGAAGTCAACACCAGAACAGGCTCCTTTCTCCACCTTTTGAGGCACTTCTCAAAAATGAAATAAGCTCCGGACCACCATGGCCCTTTTCCCTTTTGTCCGTAAGACGCCTCATGTTCCCATGTCAATTATCATACCTCATATACCCGTGTTGATACCGCCCGGGTCATTGCCCAGCCCTTTATGCCATGAAATCATCCTCGATACTGCCTCCTCCACTTGGTTGGTTCAGATCGATTTTCCCAGTTCCATCCACGATATCACTGGTCTCTTGCTCGCTTGGCCCGGCTGTACTTGAGCGGACTTGTACCTTGACGTCGCCTTGAATGCCATCGACCCTAATCGTCGAAACGGTCGTACCGCCGGGTGGGGGGCGCAGGTTGGGTGGAGGTGAAAGATTGACAAGTTCCCTAAAGAATGTGTTGGCGGCCTCGCATCCATCCAATAACCATTTAAGGCAGATGGTCACTCGTTCCTTGGCAAAAGGGTTGTGGTCGTCGTAAGCGCAGCAGTTGAGCAGAGGCACAATTCCGTTATACTTGACCATCTGCATCTGAACATCGGGGTTACCTGGGCTGCTCTGACCAGGGGGCGGCTGTAGGAGAGTAGCAATAATGGTAAAGATTTGTCCCTTAATTCCCGACCAGGGGAACTTGTGAGCTGGATCTTGTAGAGGAGGAGGAGGTGGTGAAGGTGGAAGGCTATCGTCTGCAGATGAATAGGGCCGCTCAACCATAGGGTTGCCGTTGGTTTCGCTTCGCGGGGACCGCTTCGGGAGTTCAATCAGAGGTTTCTTAGGCACACCGGCCTCTAGACCACTCAGAATGGTGATGAGGTCGTAGACAGCCTCCCATTCAATAAGCTTCGCCCGAGTATCCATCATCTCGGCAACCGTGGTGAGGAAATCAAGGTATTGAGCCAAACCATCTTTAGCACGTTCCATATCCCAACTGTCCACAGGGAATTCGGATGGGTCAAAGTTCTCTTCGCGAATCTGAGCCTGGAGATGCATCAAAGCAGCGCACTCTGGGACGATGCGGGTTCGGAAGAAGCTCAAGAAGAAGTGCACAAGCTTGATGTCGCGAGCGTTGTCCTTGTTTTCCTGGGAAGACGAATTGTTGACTCGAGCTCTGAACATGTGGTTAACAAGTCGCAGGAGAACTGTCTGTGCTGGTGAAATGATATCCTTGGCTATGCGCAAAGAGTTCCACGCATACGGAATCAAAGCGCTGTGATGGAGAGCCTCTACGATCTGGGTTGTCACCTGGAATATCAGTGACTGCTCATCCTTTTCCCAGACGGCAATGAACACCAGCATCTCTCGCAACAGACTCTTTCCACAGTCGAGTGCTAGGAACATACGGCAGCGCGTCTTTTGAAGGTTCTCGCCCGCGCGAGTCAAGCCAGAGCCAGCATTGTCCAGTATGCACGATTTCACGATCATGTGCAAAGCCTCGATCTGCTTGGGGTCTAGGATGTTCGGCACCTCAGTAAGTAGTCCCGTCAACGGTCCTTCCCCGTAGGATTCGTCATCGTCAACGTCTTCGTCGTCCATTATATCTTCCACATAGTCATGGCCATACTCATGATCATGATGGTGATGGTGGTGATGATGATGATGATCGTGATCGTGATCGTGTTCATGGTCATGGACGTGATCACATGTGCACTGGCATTCAAGGCCGTCTTCGTGGTGATGGTGACGGCCAACGAGCTCGTGATCGTGTTCGTGATCATGGGTACATTCGTGCTCGTGCTCGTGGTCATGGCTACATTCGTGAACGTGGTCATGCTCATGGTCGTGGTCATCGTGCTCGCAGTGATGACAATGTTCGTGGTCTGATAGCTGTTCTTCCTCAACGACGCCCGAAGGTGGTGAATGATCCGTCCCGCAAGAGTGAGCGTATTGATGGATGAGGTTGTTGCGACAATGCTCAAGACGAGTCTGTGCAAACTCCACGGAAGGCATAGGAACATTCCATTCATCGTAATTGGGGTCGCGAGCATTCAACCACCAGGTATCGATCTCTCTAGAGACACGGCCGTAAGCACGATCTTGCTCGAACTTATCCGTCTCATCTGGCTTCCACACCGGGTTAATCTTCTCGTCAGTGTTAGTCACATCTCCAGGAACGTCGACAGAGCCATCTGGAAGCCAGTTCCAGGCCAATGGACGGATGGGAGCAAGGTTTCCTGGTGGTTTGTCGGCGTGATTCTGCGCATGATCCTTGAGAAGTTTCCTGGCAGTGTCGCAGAGCTTGGAATTTCTATCCAACCAGTGTTGGACCTGTCTCTTGGCTTCTTCTGGTTGGAAACCTAAAGTATCGCCAGTATTCTCATCACGACATGAAAGCGCGCCATCGTCGTCAAACAAAACGTCGAACCAGAACGACATTTTGTTCCTGTCATGTTTGGCTGTCCAGTTGTGTGCCTGTTGTAATGAAGTTACAAGTAGCTTTTTGTCTAGGAAATATTAGCGAGGATGTATTGCAGGTGTTGATATTTGTCGGACACTTACATAGTTCTGTAACACCGCCCAATTTTATTCTCTGAGCCTCGTCAAGAATCTCTCCGTCATAGCCTTTGCTAGTAACATTGACACAGAGGATGATTGTTTGGTAAACCATTTGATCAAAGTGAACCGCGGCACAGATATCCTGGGGCACTTCAGGCTCCGCATTGACAAGCAAGTTGCGCGCGATGTGCATCAGTTTGATGAGAGTTTCGAGGTCTTCCCTTATCGTCACATGGTTCATGACAATCAAGGCTGTGCTCTCTTGTGGAGTGACGCCTTTCTCTGGATCGTTGAGGCTTGATAAGGGTCCCACGGATCTTGTAGTGAGGCTGGGTATAGCAGCCGCAAAAATCCTTGTGAGCCAAATCCAGATCGCTACATTTCTTGATACGGCCTCACTATATGCTGATTAGTAAAGAGACCCGACGAAAGAAGAAGAAGCTAGCCTACCGAGTCTTGCGAAACGTATGTGTCTTTTCTAGTGTTTTGTTGATCATAGAGCTCACTTTGGCTGCTGTGTGCGGTCCCATGGGAGGGGACTGGGTAAAGTGCCCTTCAAGGCAGATGAGGGCCGCAGAGAAGCATCGTTCCTCGATCGTTTCATCGGGTCGACCGCCTTCTTGCGGTTCGATCAATAGAGCTTCATTATCCGATAGTCGCGTCATTTTTCCCACCCGAGTCCTAACAATGCAGCTCCCGACGAATATGATAATGTATCGTGGTGAATTATTAGGCTGCTGAGGTTGTGGTGGGTTGAATTTTGGCGGAGCTCGGGAAAATTTTGGCCGGCCGCAGCTTGGTCAGCATGAGCAGAAAGGAAAGAATTAGGTTGAGGCTTGGAGCTGAAGGCAAATAAAAAAAGAATAACGGTGAGTCTATCTTTCTAAAGACAAACGATTTATATGCCTAAGTTTCTATTCACTATTTGGTGCAAGTACAAAAAATATTAAAAATACCTACCTACTCCAGGTGACATAATTCAAAATCAACCCCGCCATTCCAGCAACGCAACAGTGAGTGGTGAGTGACACAAAGTGTTCAAACAACAACCAGCAAAATATATTGAGTACAAAAAATGTCAAATATTAGAAAAACATTCATAGCCAAAGGTACTAAGATTCAACTCTAAAGAAAGATCTGAACATTGATCCGGTTTACAGAGTCATCAAAATACAGAGCCAGAAGCCGAGACTCCAGATCTCACGCTGCGCACATCAAACCTTCGGATACCAACAATTCGATCTTTTCTATTGATCCCATTCACTCATACCTTGTGCTCAAACATGATCCAACCAATACTCTAGGAAGCTAACTACTCTAATATCGACAGCGAACTCTTGCCATCCTACTGGGTAGCAGAGAAGTTGGCATCCTGGGTCTTAGGGTATAAAATAAACAGCATAAGAGGACTGGCCTAAGTAGTATAAGCTGACCTACTAATTTCGTCCCTCATGCTTCTAGCGGCCAATTCTTCTGAGACCATCATCACCAAAACCCCAAAGACCTAACCATCTTCAAATGGCCCAACCAATAACAGAGCTCCCAAGGGTCCACGACCCCTCCATCGAATATGTAGCCCAAGCACGTAATCTTGGCCATGGTACGGAGTATGGCGGGGTAGTTTGGGTTAGTAGGTGATTACTCTTGGGCAGGTTCTTATCGCGACAAATATTTTTGGGCGACGACGACAACTTCCTTCTTGCCATCACCACCGTTTCAAGCTTCAAATCCTACAAAGTCTATCGTTGCTCCAATTGTTCAAAATGGCTGACCTCCCGACTACCTTTGACAGTATGCAGACCCAAACGACGATCCCGACCCTACCGAATCGTCACAGGCGCAATGCTGATTCTTTACTCTTATAGAGCCTGTCCATATCGCCGTCATTGGCGGTACTGGTCTCGGCCAACTCGAAGGCTTCGAGCCTGTCGCTTCCCTGAACCCCATTACACCTTGGGGTGCTCCCGCGTCGCCGATCCAGATCCTTTCTCACAAGGGCGGCTACGTCGCTTTCCTTGCCCGCCACGGCGTTCACCACCAGTTTGCTCCTCACGAGGTTCCTAACCGTGCCAACATTGCTGCTCTACGACATATCGGTGTTCGATCCATTATTGCCTTCTCCGCTGTCGGTTCGTTGCAGGAGGAGATCAAGCCTATGGACTTTGTGCTCCCTGACCAGGCCATCGATCGCACAAAGGGCGTCCGACCTTTCACCTTCTTCGAGGGCGGTGTAGTTGGACACGTTGGGTTCGCTGATCCCTTTGATGCAGGTCTCGCCAATGTTGTCAAGACTTGCGCAGCTCACATGGAGGGCGAGGGCGTCGTCTTGCACGATAAGGGCACTGTCGTTGTTATGGGTAAGAACCTACTCTGAAAAAATCTTGATATGGACATGATCTGACACACACTCTAGAGGGACCACAGTTTTCGACTCGTGCTGAGTCGCACATGTACCGATCGTGGGGCGGTTCGGTCATCAACATGTCGACGCTTCCCGAAGCTAAGCTTGCTCGCGAGGCCGAGTTGGCTTACCAGGTAATTGCCATGGCGACTGACTACGACTGCTGGCACTCGTTCGAGGATGTCAACGTCGAGTTGGTTTTGAAGTACATGAAGGCCAACAATGAGAACGCCAAGCGCTTGGTTGCTGGCGTGCTGGATCGCCTTGCCGAGCTTGAGAACAGCGATTTGGTTCTGGCCAAGCATTTGGCCGGCTCTTCTCAAGGAGCCGTTAAGTTTATGACCAAGCCTGCGGGCCGCAACCTCGAGGCCATGAAGAAGGTTGAGTACCTTTTCCCAGGCTTCTGGGAAGAGTAAGAAAACCAACGAAAGAGGTGGAAACTTGAAGGCCAAGAAAGTGCTATATAGACATCTGGTGTTAGTGAAGGAGGCGTTACTGCGAAGCGGCGAAACAATCATCGTATATCACTCTGCAACCATAATATTTACCGATTGCTGGCGTAAGTCGAACGGGTACAAACGTCATTGGGTGTGTCTAAAAACTCAATTGCTCTGAAATGCTGTAAGCGACTGAGATGCAAAGCAGCTCTGCTTGCTGTTCATCAGTACCCCCTGATAGGATGAGAAAGCACACTGCAACGTCACCGTACCACGACTCGAGCATTGAAGGGTGTTGAATGACCCCTGGCCCGTGACAGGGCCTTTTTGCTGCATCATTCCTACCCAAAGTGTATGGTTGAAGATGGGTTTTTGTGATAGTTGGCAGTGGTCGACGCCTCAACGTCGTGTTTTCTCTTTTGTTCTCTCAAGCCCTGCATATGCCAGTTGATGTGGCAAAAAGCGGCTCTTACTGCATTGCATGCAGCAATTGTTCGCTTGCCATGCGTCTCTGAGAACTATACCTTAAGGTTTGAGGCCTGACGCAATTGGCACCGTTTCCATCGCTTCCAGCGTGTCCTACAAGTTCCCATTCTGCATGGACAACGCAGGACATGAGCTGCATTGACCCATGCTGAGATATCATGTGTCGGCAATGGCCAATCCATAGTAGGTTTGATGTCTGCCGGGGCCCTTGTACAATACTACCTGGCATTTCTTGCAGCTTACATTAGTGTTGCCGCGCAGGTAGTAACCACTTTCGTGACGATTATCGGCGTGCTGAGAAACGTCCTAGTATTTACACACCTCTTTTTTGTGTGATAAAGTTTCATCTCCATAGGGCATAGGTAAATGCAATTGGGCGCCCATGTTGGCTATTTAGTGGAATTCCCGACGCGTGCTATGTGCAGAGAGTCTGTACTACACCGCTGAATCAAGATCGGGAGAAGGTGAGGAACTTGGGCTCACACCCTCTCGCCTGTGTCTAAACGACATGCAGACGCCGTCTGACTGCATCTTGAATAAAGCCACGATTCATCTCGGCCGGAACACTAGGCAAAGCCCTGCTCCAGTTCACATATGTAGTGCCGGCTCCGACTCCGCGGCCCCTGGACGATTGTTTGTTGTCTCAATTGTTCTCTCGTTCAAATCAAGCTCTACACCCCCAGCAGAAGTGTGCATGCTCCCAAAGTGATGTGTGTCTCCGATTATGCTGCTGTGGTATCAACGTTGAGCTGGCCACTATCCTAGGGTGGACCTTGTGTAAGCTATTGATCTAACATGATATGATGTATCAAAGACAAATTGTTGGGGACAGCCCTAAGAAAGTCATATTGACAAGAGCTATATTTGCGATTTTGGGTGCCATTGAAGGTAATATTAGGCCGTTGGCGCGGATGCGATATGATCATAACCAGACACTGTCCAACCCTAATCTGTAGTATAAACTCGTAGGACGTTGTCACAAGCAATTGCTTGTAGATATGCGGGAGTATGAATACTGGAAGGACAGATAGACTAGGAATAAGCGGCTTTTGGCCGATCCGAATGGATCGGTGGTTGTGCCGACCGGAGCGCCATCACCAGGTATGGACCGGGAATTATAGCTCCGTTTCCGTGCCGACGCCGTTATCTCAAGGCTGAACGAAGCACAGGCATTCGGTGCGCAAGAAACCAACAAATGGAGCGAGTACGACATGTACATACGGATAACATGTTCCATAAAATTGGCAGCAGAGGAGGACATTGCTGGCCAATGTCAAGATCAAAGTGCTATGCTCTTTGCTTCTTCTCAGCTGTAGTGTTGACAAGTATCACCGTTTATTGAACCTATTATTGGCTTCTGAAACATGGTTGTTCGTAACCAGATGAATGGGATCTTCTTGATGACCTTCCGTGCGTTGTTTTGAAACCAGACGGGCTGATGGCTTGATAGGCGAAGAATGATGCGTGACAAGTAACTTGACAACTTGATCATATCACATCTCGACTCGCGTGAACACGGCGTAGTTGGGCGTTCCAGCCTCGGTTAACTGTTGTTCGCCGCCGTGTTTGGTCAAGGCTTCGGGGATGCATTACCAAGCGCTGTCAAAGCACGCACCTGCAGGCACAGAATGCCCTTGAGTGGACTCGTCTCATCTAACTACCGGTCTCGCAGTGGGTAGCTGCTGCGACATCAGCGGACGACGGGATTTCTTCCGGAGAATCCCCCACAAGATGCCAGGGTCTTATATAATCGGGCTCTTTCCCGAGTGGTTTCTTTGTGCTCGAAAAAAATAAGTTGTTGTTGAGTCGAAGTGTAGGCTCTGATTTGATCAGATTCAGAGTATGTCGTTCAAGATATGGGGTGTTGTAGCCGGTGGATGATCGACAGATCCATCCAATACCTCGAGCATGAACCTGCACATCTCTGTGGTAGTCGTAGTTTAACTTATCAGGCGTTAGCTATTAATCCCACGTGGCATGTGACAGTCAGTCTGCAAAAAGCAAAAGGATCACCAACAAATAGTCTAGGCTGGGCTCCAGATCCTCTCAAGTGACAGGCATCGGGCCACTCGACTGGGCCGTTTACACGCAAGTCGTGCCGTGGTAGCAATATCGTTTCTCACTTTTGGTACCCTGACGGTAGGGAGCTTGCGAAGCTAGTTAGCCATGGCGTCGTTGCTTGAATGTCAGGTATCTTGCGGTACTGGAAAATCCATTGCACTGTGACAGCTCAGACTTCTCATTTGTCCATCACAAGTGACAGAAATGCATCACGAAAAGCCACCGAGGATCCAACAAGGGCGGGTTGTATTCCCGGCAAGCGACAATACGATGAATTACGTGAGTCAGCTTTTCGGTCGGTACTGTCTGTAGTCAAGGATGATGAATGTCTTGGATCTGGGATCACGCTTCACTCAGCCGCGTTGTTGCGATTGGTTCTAGTCGACGAACCTCCTGCTGTTTCCGTTTTAGGCCCTTCTTAGGCAGGTGCGTCGACCGGAGCTTCCTTCCAGTTGGCGTCCACATCTACATATCATATCACATTGAATGGATATTAATAAGGCATCAGCACATTAGCCGTCTTATGTCTCATCCCGGCTGCTTGCTTCTTGGCTTGTTTGTACAGCAAAGCAAAGCAATGCAGATGCAAAAGCAAAACAGAACAAAACATCAAAGCGCAACGACAAGGATTCATCTTTTTCTCTGGCATGATCGAATCAACTTCACTTTTATTGTTTCTAGCGGCAAACCCGGGGAAATCGGATATAATATCATTGCCTATTATAAGCACCCACTCTTCTGTTTGCTTTTTCTTGAGGCTCTCACGACATGACAACTTCCAACTTCAACGTCAACTGGGTCTTAGCTCGACTCTTCTTCCTCCTCCTTCCTTACTTGCCTAGACCTGGTAATAAACACTAAAGCTGCACCGGAAGCGGCCCGTCAACTCGGCCCTGTCCGGAAAATCCAGTCGTCCGTCAGATGCTCTACCGTAGTGCATCATCGTGTCCTCAACTCAACCAGGATGTCTAGAGTTGGCTTTGTGCTAGACTAAGCTAGTCATCCTGCCAATACCCGCAAATACGGTATGATGCTTGATTATGCCCGACCCATATTTACCTCTCTGGCAATCCAACTGTACTGGAGAATGGCAAAGCCCAAATGGCAACTATTGACATTGACAGCATGACTGACACTTCTCAAGCCGTCGAACGAGATAGCGTTGTTGGTCGTTACAGGAATACTCGGAAAGGAGCCGGTTCAGGCCTTACCAGGCTGTCGGGAGTCAAAGATGCGACATGCCATTGCTCGATCATCCTCCCGGCCCTGAAGTCCGGCAGAAAAGACAGCATGCTGATCCCCAGTGACACCACACCACACCACAACTCTTACCCCCCGGTCAAGACTCAGTACAGTTCAGTAGGGTGTCGACCTCTAATCGCGATCTGTCCAGCTGCTGCTGACCTGTATTGGATGCCATGATGCCATTGTTATCAGCAGATTGCGCCCTTCTTCCATGGCTTCACGTCTCCAAAAGTACATATACTCAGACTTGATATACATAGTACGTATCTGCCAAGTGTCTGAGGTCACAGACAATTTTTGGTCGCGTGGAGCTGCTGCAGACCATTCTAGTCGGTCCTAGTAGAAAAAAACTCGACATGCATGCATAACAGATGTACGATATGATATGATTTTGAGTGAACATCCATCAGTTTCATCTTTGAAGGGGTGAATGAAGGTTGTCGCTCTCTCTCTTTTTCTTCTTTTCGTGATACCTAAAATAATACAGTCACTTTGGATTCTGAGAAGAGAGGGTGTTGTCGTATCGTAATACAATGGCAGCCGATAGCATTCGTCATGCAAGGCTTTCATTTCTCAATTCGTACTGGTCAAGCTACGCAACTGTGCCATTCTGGGAAGCGGCTAAACCGGGTCGATAACAGGTTGGGTCTGACTTTTCCTCATTGCACCGAACACCGTGACCTAGGATCCCAAGATGGAGGTGTCTGAGTTGCGTTCCTGGTTTGGCGGCTAAGAAAGATGGAGGTGTCTATGGACAAGGGCAAGGGCAAGGACATGGGAAGGGTTATTATCCGTCTGTAAAACGTCACTACCTAGCCAAGATCCCTGATGATAGCTGCACGTTATTAAGCGTGTTTCTTCAATGCAATGCAAGTTGACTGACTGACTGCACGTGCAGTTGGGTGATAAGTTAGCAGAAGGGCAAGCAACGAGGATGAGCCATGGTAGCAGAAAAGGCTCCGAAAGGAAATGAATGACGGAGAAAAGAAAAAACTTCTGCATGGGATCAATTGATCAATTGTACCTAGTCAATAACAACGGCTTACTGTATAGCACCCAGCCATTGACTTTTTCAACTTTGGAGCTCTACTAGTCTAAGGTAAGCATCGACCAACTTGATAGAACCTACTATTCTTGATCAAGACTCAAAACCAGTGGAGAACAAACACGGCCCCAGTTAACTTTGAGCGGACCTGCGGGAAAAGAAAAGAAACCATCCTAGCACGGCGGGAGTTCCCTTCCTTGCGTTTAGCTAAAGCCTAGTAAAACTTTGATGGCCCCATCAAAGACGTTGAGGCTTGGCTTATTACTCAAGACGGTACCAGGGTCCATCTTGCTCAAAGTCAATGTTGAAATCAACGTCTGCCTTGCAAGATTCGTACCTCATAGCCTGCTCTTCCAGTCCTCTCCTCTGTGACTGACGGGGATTTGATGATGGTTGCGTGTGTATCCCCCCAGCTGAGAGAGAGAGCATTGTACTAGTTTAGTGCGCAATTCTGAACCCTTGCAATGACTGCGGGCTATTTTTTCTGCATCTCACTCTTGCAGCACAGCACACCTCCACTTGCAACCCCCATTCACTCAAGTCTCTTCCAAGGCGTGTCTGCGAACAAAGCTTGACTCCAACAAACAAACATCAACACACCCTCCCCCCTGCATGGCTCTCGATTCTGCAGAGTCCATCTGAGCTTGGAGCCTGTTGTCAAACCTTGAACCCGTATTGAGCTTTCCTGTGACCGCCAATAAATAAATAGTCCTTACTGTACGTACTGGACTGCGTACGTGTGCACTCTTTCCCCACCGCCTCCGTGTGACGGGTTGTCGAGATGCAACAATGATCTGTGCCGCGGTGAAATGGGGCAGAGACGGGGCCGAGCCTTGTCAGGGAGTTGAAGAACAGCGTTCCTCTCTCACAAGGTGTGTTGGATTTCAACAGGCGGTCAAGGTTTTCGAGATTGGAGTCCATCTTCGGCAAGACTCGCGAGATTCCCAACACCTCGGACGATTTACACCAAAGGTTTTTGAAAAGACCCCCGCGCAAAGGGGGCCAGGAACCGTTGTCGAGATAGCACTGAGGATCAGCGACCAACGACGCCATTGTGCTACCCAAAGAGTCAGCCCATCAGTCTTTCAACGCCGAAGAGGCAGGCCAAAGGTATCGTGGCCAATAAAGTCGACTTGGAAACCGCGCTATCTTTGCCGTATGTCAAGCTCATGCTGCTTGTCTCTCTAGCTTGAGCGGGATTCGTTTTGAACCATGACGTGCATCTGTATGTATCCCACCTTCCAGGGCCGGAACTGGGGATGAAACAGGGGTGTTTGCAAAGTGCCCTGTGTTGTTGTAACCACCCTGACTGACATCGAGGATCATCCAAAAGCTCTGTTGTTGTTTTTTCTGGGCTAACATGACCAGTCATCTCTTCAAGGTCTTTTTGCCGGCGTCACTAGAGACGGTCTATGGATAACAGACAGCATCAAGTTGCCCAGCCCGGCAATGCCTAGCGGGTGAAGGCGGGTCCGTGGAGATCACGACGGAGCCATGAATGAAATGCCTCGGTGAAATCTTTGGGTCGGGTTTCGTTTTTAAGACTACACAACCGATTGCGAAGCGCGCCATTCCTTGAACAGGCTTGTGCTTGTTTGGTGAGTTGATTACATGCCCTCCGGTGATGGTGGAGGGAGCGCAGGTCAAATGCCCAAATAGGCTTTCGTTTCTCACCACATCCTGGATCCTCGTTAGTGCTCGCTCGTGCAGGGTCAGGGCCTGGATATTACGATATTACCGCGAGTGTTCTGAAGTTATGACAACACTTCAACACGTGATTCCAACTATGATATGCAGCAAGACATCCATTGCCATTTAGCTTCTGTAGCCTGATATGGCACCATTCTGGAAGGCTTCAAATACGACATCTGAGACAGACAATTGGGATGATCAATTCCTTCTACAACAATGACTAAAGAGTAGAGAACAAAAACAGACGCGTAGGGAAAAAAAACACAACACACAAACACACCCACCAAAAAAAGGAAAAAACAAGGGTCTTGATATCTTCCCCAAAACTTAGCGGAACCCCCATGTCTCGCAGTGGAGAGGTCACTGTTGTAGCATGGGGGATGACACCCTCTACGCTTTCGCCCCAATGCAGGATTCTCTCCTTTCAGTAAAGCCTGTGCATGGCCAAGATCCGTCCCATTTCACTATACCACCCTGCGCACGCAAGCAAATGCATTCTAGTGCTGGGGTATGGCGTATCACCCAGTAGTAGTCAGGGAATGAAGACCGGCATTGTACATACTGACGGGCATTGCATTGAGCTGTCAAACTGAAGAAGCAGAAAAAGAAAAAGAAATCCAAGGGAGATCCAGATGCTGCACTGCTTTGTTTCCATTGAGGGGCAGACTTTCGTTTCAGCGTACAGGATCCACGGTCCGCGTTGCTCTTTCTGAATCGCTCCAAATCATATCACGGCCCTTGCTAGTTCACTGGCTGCCTGTCTCTTTCCGTCTCGCACCTTTCAACCGCTTCCAGCGCCTGTCCACAGGCATTCCTTCCTCGACTCCCTGGGCTGTCTCCATTGAGCAGCAGCACTGGCACTGGCAAGCACTGAAACCAACGTTGACAGTGGCAGCTGGCAGCAGCTGGCATCTGATTGAAGTGACTTCCCAGCACCAGGGTATAAGAATCGACCGACGCAGACCTTCAATCGCAATCTCTTCTTCTTCCACTCGCTAGCTTCCATTTTTTGGCTTCGACAACATCGTCTGTCAACGTTCGACACCTTTGCAGATACCGGTGCCACCTTGTGCCGTGTTATATCCTTTTTCAATCGCCCTATTTTTTTGTTTTTTGTTTTTCGGAGGCGATACTTTGTCAATCCTTACACTACCGGTTGTGTGTAACAGACCCTGCTTGTGACTGACGTCAAGTCGCACCTTTCTCCGATTTTGGACAGTAGCTTTGGATAGCTGCTTCGGATATTCAGTTTTTGTCCGGTTCATGAGACGCAATTAGCACCATGAGCCCCAAGAATGATGCTCCCCACCATGGAGCTGTAGTCGATATCGGCGGCAGCAACATGTACGATGATGTTGCTGAACGGCTAGAGCAGACCCTCACGTCGTCGTATTCTTCAACCTCCAAGCCAACCCTCCCAGACGAGCTCCTATATGACGATGTAGGTTTGCCGATCTGGAACCAGATCATCTTCACTCCTGAGTTTTATCAGACTCATGACGAAATTGCACTCTTCGATAAGCACGGTGCAGATGTTGCTGCACGTTGCCAAGCTGGTGTCACTATTGTTGATCTAGGAGCCGGGTTAGTTTGTCCTCTGTTGTCCCCGCATTCTGCCCACCCTCAGCGAGTAGCGGCTATAAGCTTACCCTGTCAAAACTAACGCGCCTTTCTCTAGTGACACCCGCAAGGTTGGCCACCTTCTTGCTGCTTTCGACAAGGCCAACGTCTCCACCAAGTACCTTGCATTAGACATCTCTCGATCGTCATTGGACCACAACATCAAGTATCTGGTGGGACAGCATCCGAGCAAGCAGTCTTCTGTCACCTGCGCAGGTATTTGGGGAACCTTTGGCGACGGCATGAACTACGTGAAGAAAATCCAGTCGCCCCGACTGTTTCTGTCACTCGGATCTGTACTATGCAACGATCCCTGGCCCGAAGCGTTGGCTCACCTCAAGTTCTGGGCTGACGCTCTTCGCCCTAATGACCTCCTTCTCATCGGAATGGATGGCCACATCCTTCCAGGCAACCGAGACAAGATCTGGGATGCTTACCACTCGTGTGATGACCTTTATCGCCAGTTCTTCTTGAACGGATTCAAGCATGCCAACCGACTGGCAGGTGAAGAGTGGTTCCGTGAGGAGGACTGGGAATTCCTTGCTCAGCTGGAGGAGGAACCCACGACACGACATCGATTCTTCTTCCGCGCCAAACAAGACGTCAAGCTCGAAAAGATGGGCCGCATCATCCAGAAGGGTGAAGAATTTGACTGGTTCGATTCTCACAAGTATGGCGAAGACAACGTGCGCCTTATGTGCTATAAAGCAGGACTGAGCGTGATTGATGTCTGGCAGGCACCTAACTCGGAGTTCCGTGAGTAGTCCCTTTTCACGCCGTTCATGGCGTTTTCATGTCTTTTTCCTCCCTCATTTCTATTTTCTTCTTCTTTTACGATTTTCATACTGATAGGCATGTAGGTCAATATCTTGTACGCCGCAAGGACAGCAAGGACCAGCGAGACGACGCTGACAGCGCCGTCTCGGGAGTCAGTTAAGCTGTCCCGTTGGTCGACCTTCATTTCGCCTTGTCGATTCCTCAGAAAAATGAAAGGAAAACAAATGATAAAAAATCATCACCTCTAAAAAGGCGGGCAACTATTTGCTGCGATTTGTTGAATACCGTTGGGGGTACTGGATCCCAAAATGGACAGAAAGACGTGTACAACGAATGTTTACGTCAGGTCGGGCACAGAGTTTCGTCTTCTTCTTCGAGTACCCTCTTGACGAGATATTCCCACCAAGGACATCTCTGGCCGAGAGATTCGTGAACAATAGGAGTTGGGTCGAGTTGGAGCTTTACGTCGCTGTCGATCCAGTCCCAGATTCTTTTGAGCGCTTCGTATAATGGGGGGACACTCTGGGATGAGACATTAGCACACTAATTCAACACTAGAGTAATTTTGCGGTAGACCTGACCAAGGGCAGAACCAGCCTGCCCTTTGCCATAGATTACGAAAATGGGAGGATTGCGTTTCTTTTTTTTTTGTCTTATTTGTTTGACTTACACTTCGAACTGGCGTGTTTGTGACTTGTTGGAACCAGCCTCTTGATACCTCCTTGTGCGCAGGTTTAGTAGCAAGCAACCCTAAGAAGAAGACTGGTAGTAAAGGCGCTTGAGCTGTGAAATGTGTCCCCGATGTTGGCATAATGCGAATGCACTTGGCTAGATCGTCTAGATTGGAAAGAACTTCCGGGTGGTTTCGTGGTAGTCTGCGAAGGTGGAAGCCATGTTAGCGTACTTGCCATTTTGTTTTTGTTCCTTGTCGAGGAGTAGGAGCAAGAGCAAATATGCATGGAAGGAAAGAGACAGTGGTTTTACACAATTCTTTTCCAGCCAAATCCCTTGCTCCGCCATCTCTTGTTCTCTTCCAAACTCGTACCTTAAAAGACGACATTGATAATAAATTATCGCCGCAATTCTCCATGCTTCGGCTGTAACGTCCGTCATATCCTCCTTTGAGGATACTATAACATCGTCCGGGATAACACGCACCCATTCTATCGTCTGGGCGCGCTTTTGACACTCTTCCCAAGACTTCCCTTCACGACTCCATTGGCGCATGTCTGTCAACGTCCGCATTAAGAATCTTGCCGTAATGGGGACGATGGTGCTTGTAGGTTCCTGCTGCAAACGCGCCGCGCAGTATGTGACCTGGCTCATGGTATGCAACAGCTTCTTAGAAAATCCACAGCCGCCATGAATCTCGAACAGATCATTTTCCGCGCCATAAAGAAGCCAGTTAAACCTGTTGGATTCGATCTCGGGATCCATTGTTGCGGGATCAGGGAGTGCCATCATCGGTTGCGCAAGGATTACTGCTCGACCAACGATTATTGATTGAGATATTCGAAGGGGATCGTATTGCACAGTGCTGTGACTTTCTTTCCAGAATCGGCGACCAGGATCCGTTTGTTGAAGGAAATATTCGCCCTGCTTAAAACCTTCCAGCCATCGGGGCTTCTCAGGCTTCTTTAGACGTCGTTCGGTAAGGATGACCTGGGAAACTGTTAGGTTACTTCACAACAGAACTGACGGAACATAGACTGCAAGATACAGTCATACATACATCTTGCATAGACAGAAGCACGGCCATAGTAATGACCTCTCGGCCCTGTCCACGCGTCCTGCTCTCAGGCGCATTGAGAAGTCCAGCAAAATACTTATTCGCCATGGCGTACCGTTCGTTGATGCGTTTTCGTATACGCTCATCCGGCAAATAGTCATAGATATAGACTCCAGCAAGGCTTTGAATAGCATGCAATATGCCTTTATTTTTACCCATTGGAGCCAAGTCTTTGAGCCAAAGATTTGTGTTTTCGAGAACACTCCTTCCAGGGCACCAGTTCTTGATGTCTATAACGACAGTTAATGGTGGTTGAAACATGGTGGACCGACGACTGTCAGTCGCCAAGGCCACTGAACGAACTTACAAAAGTCAAACAATCGCCTGTCAATATAGTCCATTTCAGCCATGGCGGCTTCATGGCCGAACTTCTTGGGGACCTTTCGCGGAGCTCGTGCAAACATTTCTTGAGGTGAAGGTGACGCATTCACCATTGCTTGCGATGGCGTGCCGCCTCCCAGCACTAACTCAATGGTCACGGATGATGCCCTCCTGCTTGGCGCTCGGGACGTCGTGGATGCAGACATATCCAAGTATACCATGCCAGAGTTGTGAGTGTCCGGACGCGATCGCGATATATGTGGCGTTATATCCTCAACATCCTCGTCAGATTGTGAAGGCGTGGGATCAGCCGGTTGGCTTGAGTCCTGTTTCGTAGGCCAGTTGAACTTAACATAGCCATTCACCTGCCCATTATGAGGGCGAGCGAAACGAGGCGAGACGGATATAGTCAACCGTTCCTCTGAGGTGAAAGGGCTGACAAAGGGTGCCTCACCCTGCCTTGTTACCTCGTATTCTGCATCTTTCTGCAGAGTAGTGCTTGGTTCCGCAGGCAAGAGTCGAGGCAGCTCTTGTGTCTGGGGACGCTGCAGTTCAGATTGAGGCGTCGTGGCCGCGTGAGGGTTCAACGTCGCAGGCTGGGGTGCTGCATGGAACGTTAGCTCACAGACTCGATAGTCTACCATGGCATGATCGGGTCGACGGAAAGCTCTGATTCCTTTATGAAGGGCAGTGGAATGAAAGCAAGGGTTTAATGGGTAAAAGTTGAGCTTTGAGTTAAAAGGTGCGACGGTGTGAGGGTAGGGGTGAGAGCGGGGTGGGCATGTGCGATATGTTCTCTCAGACTGCCCAAGGCGTTGTGCTCTCATATGAGACCCATCTCACCCCAAGACCCTCCACAGGGATGGAATATGGACAACGAAAACAACGGCATGGACAGAGTACTCGGGGAGCATAATCAAAAACGTAAAAGTATCAAGGGAAGCTGGAAGGGTTCGTTAGATGAGGGAAGACAGGTTCACTTCCTCACCTGTATAATTAGGGGTCCAAGAGGTGTCAATGTCTTCAGAAAAGTTGAAGAATACCTGAGAAGGAGACGACAAGGCCGTTGTCGTCGAAGGCCATGGGTTGTCGAAAAATGGCACATCGGCAACCAAGGACCCGTTGATGCTTTCGGAAGCTCTGATATCGGTTTCAGGAATACTCATTTGAATGGTATCGTCATGTTGCTCGTATTTCACGCGCTTCGACGGACGAGTTGGCTCTGGTGAGCTTTCCATCTGAGCGGCTGGCCGCCGGAGTGCAACTCCGATGGGTCCGCGCGTTTGCAATCAACAAGAGAGATGAGATGAAAAGGCGGTCTTGTCGTTTCGGAGACGTCCGAATCAGAACACCAAGGAGACCAGCTGCGGCGGGCGGTAACAGGAAGCGATCTCAGATGTTGGATGAGCCGCCGGGCCCGGGGGCAACGCACAGCGCGTCGGTTTGAAAGCTTATTGATGAGATACTGTACCAGTAGAGTGGTTCGCTTCAAGGCAAAAGCCAGACCTGGCGAGAGTGGATTTCTGGAGGGTGAACCACCGGAACAGCGGGGGCGGAAGGAGACAACAAGAAGCGAAGAGGAAACAACAGAACCAAGGGGCCAGCAGAGGGGTGTTAAAGCAGAGTCAGGAAGAGCGTGAGGTCATGGTGTGAGTCTGGGGAGAGTACCTGCATTAAAAGGCACGTTTGACCAAGGTGCTACTCTCTCTCTTTCTTTTGGACCCGTTCAGAGCTTTAAACTATAACTAAGAGATGTCTAGGAGCCGTTAGACAAGACAACGTCTGTCATGGGCGATGGCTGGATTGCGGCCTTCCCCACTTCAATGACAAGCTTAGAGCCCTTAACACAAGGGAAAGAGTTGGGCTTCTCCAATGGTTACAGTAAGCCGCCTCACGATATTGGGTGAAGTGCCGCCTGGTCGAGATCGGTAGGGCGGGCAACCTGAAGGCGAATCTCACCCTCGATTGCCTCAGGCGCTTCACGCGCCTGCCGCCGCTGTGTTGACACAAAAGCTATCTAAAGAGGAACGGTACCTACACACAGAGATAGAAAGAGCCTGAGAGCCTGAGAGCCTGAGAGAGAGAGAGAGAGAGACAGGAAATGAGTGTGGCCCAGCAATTTGTACCTAGCGTGGCTTTTCGTCGATGTGATAGCCAGGGTCCAGGGATCAGGGGGGGAGGGGGCCAAATGAGATGGGGGATCCAGTAAGGAAGAAAACGCCATGGCGTCCCATGGACGCTAGACTAGCTATCCGCCCTTGCTTTTCCAGGTCCAGGATCGAGAGAGAGTCCACCGACCGGTATGGAGACCTTGACCGGACGCACGACGGTGTTGCGCTGCGGCGTGCAGTTTGTCCCGTCCAGTGCCAACAATACTGTAAACTATGTTGGTACAAGCTGGGAGACAAGCCCCCGGAACGCACCATCGTTACCTAGACCCAGTTGTCTCTTTTCTCTGGGCTAGTTGTCTCTTTTCCCGTCGCCCGTTGCTCACACGAAAAAGTTGTGCTTGTGGCCGGCACCGCATGTCTTGCCTCTCTGGCGGCCTCATAAGGAGCTGGTTCCAAGACTGACTGAAACTACCACAGCATTCATATTGTCAATTCCCCGTTGGGTATTGCGGTTGTCCTCTTTCACGGGCCCAAGACGTAGGACGCTCGCTCACCGAGCATTTACTGCGACATTCGTCTTTCGCCTTTGAGCACACTGGCTTCTAGGCCGGCACCAGAACAGACCAGACCTGACCAGACCAGAGAGAGTACCTACCTACCTACAGTACAGTACACAACACAACCCCGCCTATGGGCATTCGCCAACAGTTTACGCTACCTACATGCTGTCCCAGCTTCATTCTCTGACCGGCCACCAAGGCAGCAAGCAAGCAAGTGCATGAGCATCCTTTTTCCTTTCTTCTGTTTTCAGGAACGCTACAACGAAAGCGAAACCCTACTACATACGTATCCGTGCCTATTAGGTCAGAAGGGCCGTCTTTTTTCCCCCTCCCCCTCGGCTGTCGCCCCAAAATTTTGCCTTCCCGTGGTCGCCGCCGTGCCGCGCCGGTCCCGAGCCCTTTGTTAGCTTCCGTGCCACAATTTGTAGCAGCACTACTACTGCTAGGTCCCGTGTGGTTGGTTCAGACACTTGAGCATAGTACGGAGTACATAGTGGCTCTAGTTACATACAGTATCGACGCTAGTCAACAACAAATACAAGAGTATCTAGAGAGGTACAGAGTACAGATACATACGATACTACCACCATGCCAGTCCCTTCAACTACGCTTGTCTTTGAATCGGGGATCCACGCTATACCCGGCAACTCAATGGGACCCAACTCTCTGGATGCCCTAGTGCGGCACCAATTAGCGGCTGCTTCTAGAGACCTAGCATCAGAGGCTGAATTCACCGCCGCCGGAACATTGCCCGGACATCACCAAAACATCATTAACGATGTGGGCGACTACCTTGCCCAAACTGCCCGAATGTGGTATTCCTTGACAAATAGACTGGTTCAAGGGCCACATGTGGAGAGAGCGGCGGAAGAGGCTCATGAGCGGTCCTTTACAACGACTCATATGGCGGATTTGCAACCGATGGCTACCATGGACATAAATATCACCAAGCTAGGGTAAGTTGTGCCACTTATGAAACCCACTGTGAAAGCATGGCTCATTCGTTCTTATAGCAAAATTCGTGATCTGGCGGAGAAATTCTCCGAAGAAGTACAAGAAGTCTGGCAGCGGAAACCTGAATCTGGTGCAGGGTTATCTGGATCAACTTACCAGGCCATTCCTTCGTTTCCTGCTGTAAAGTCTGAACCTGTGGGTTGGATCCAGCAACCAGGCAGAGGAAGTGACGCTGGTCTTGGTGGTCGTGGTGGTCAGCGAAACCTGCTATCTCAAAACACTGATGATACTCTATCGCCTGGAGGAAATGCCTCTGCTTCAGAAGATTCGGGAGGAGATGAGGATGAACAGTTCAGCAAGATTGATATGGATGCTCTCAAACAAAGAGGCAAAGGCTCATATCACTGCCCATTAGAGCATCGGTGCGACAAGGGTGGCGTTGACAAAGACGGTAATCTCGTCATCTTTGATAGGAATTCTTCTTTCGCGTAAGTCTCACATCACAAACAATGTTTGTTGGTTCTTGCTGACCTTGATATAACACAGCCAACATTGCAACAAACACAGAAAACCTTGGCGGTGCGACGTGCCTGGTTGTCCAAACCCGCCTAAAAAACGCAAATTCGCCCGCAGAGATGGACTCGAAAGACACAAATTGACGGTCAAGCATCGCGTCATGACATCTTGAGGCCACGGGTCACGAGCTCAATCATTGAGATGCGTGACCTAGACCGGTCAGTTTCCTTACATTGGGGGACTTAGCCCTGATTGGAAGATCGCCACCGGTCAAAATCAACCATGCGGCTCATCATAGAAACCCGAAATGCCTGAAGTATGCATGAACCAATCATTGTACGCCAAGAGATTATCTGCCCAAGGGCGCATCAATCGCTGACTAGGCCCATCTATTATTAACAATCCAACGTTGTAACTCATTCATGGAAATTGTTTTGGGCATACACATGGACTGTCTGTATCTTCTGCAGTGTCAGTCACACTTTGGTGCTTTATCCGACCTCAAAGAACTTTACAAGACAACCAAATATCACTCATAGCCGGTCACACTTCTTGGTGCTGAGCCGGTTGCCTAACCTTTCCTCAGAGGAGGACAGCTCCTTTGGTGGATGATGCAATCAAATCACCTGTAAGCTGGTGCATCATCGGTGAGAGTCGCCAAAAAAACAACACTCGTTACATATGCAGCTAGCCTTCGGGCAGGATGCAGGAATTCTTTCTCGCACTGAACTGCAGGACATGCTTTTTAGATTTAGCAAAAGATCGACTTAACAATAAGCCGAGTAATTTGAATGGCCATGGCAGGCCTCAACGACTCAAGAGCGCTCAGCTACGGATACTACACTGTATGCAAGAGCTGGGTCAGGGTATTGGGTATGTGCTGTAGGCCAAGACGGGCAGCAACATGAGCAAACCTATCAATGGGTGTCGGCGCTTGACGTTTCGGTTACACGCATCTGACGACTGTTGACCAAGTCGTACGACGGGACCGTACATCAAGATCGTTCGAGAAAAGGAAGCAGAGCCACGTCTGAGGATGAAACGTATCGGAGTTCCACAAGAGAACATGGGAGTAAGCAAGCAGAAGGCGCCAAAGGCGGCAGGGTCTAAGGATCTACTAGAGTACATTTCAATATACAAAGCAACAAGCCAGTCCGCCTTGTGAGGAACGGGTGGCTTTCCCAGACCTGTGGTCTGGCTGTCTGTCACTCATGCCTCCGCAAGACATAGATGACTTGCAGCTGTACGATCTCATATTACAGCAATGTGACATTTCAACTTTAGAGTGCTCCAGAGCCTTCTTCGCGCAAACAGGAGCTGAAATTTCGCCTTCTTTTGGGCATCTTGGACAGACGATCCCGACGCTAACGGGATTGCACAGACATGTACCCTGGCGATCAGAATATGAACCAACCATTCGGAAACGCTGACTGTGAGAAATCAATGTGCGATGATGGGAGCCTGAGACCATTCCCGTACAACGGCAGCAAGCAATGCCATGTCTATGCAGATAAGGGAATCTCATCTCATCTCGACCATGGCATCATGCCATGATGTAGGCTTCAGCCCGGCACCACGATCCGATCTCAATGGTCAATCTACTCCTTCCCCACACATGTTTCCCCTCGACATCTCATCTCAACTCCAGAAACAAGACAGACAGGCTCCGCGCAACCCCTAGTGGCGCACGTGGCTTCTAAACGGTGCGGGACTAGGGCGGAAGCAGATGGGAACTTGCATGGGGGTTGCATGAGGCGTGATTTCCACCGCAAACTGGGATTAATAAAGGACAAGGAGGCGAGACGGTATGTATAAGACGCGACGAGGCGAGACGAGAAGAGAAGAGGAGAGGAGAGGAGGGAAGAGGGAAGAAGGAAGAGAAAAGAGAGAAAGAGACAACAAAAGGAAAAGAGACAACAAAAAACAAAAGCAAGCGAGCGGTGAGTTCCGACGGACGGCAAGGCACTTCTGTCATAGCGTCCGTCAACTTCAGCTTCAGTTTCCAGTATGTATCTGACTGTCAACACTAGATCCACCAGGCACGAAACAGCAAGCAGCAATTCTTAATGACAGTGCGCGATTGCTGCTGTACGGAGACTTGCTCCATACATACTGTTCCTGCTAGTTAGACCCAGTATTCGTAGCGAATACTGTACCCAACGCGTGGGTGGGTGGATGGATGGTACGGTACGGTACAGTGTATTATTCGTACCGGGAAAGCAGATCTCGCGGAGATCCTGGCATGCCGATGGCTTTGATTTGATGCATGGCATTCACGGGTTCTACAGCACTGTCGAGCATCGGTAACCTCGGAGCAAGTTGCAGAACTGCATCTAGGCGATACAGACAACGACAGCCCAAGCAGCCATCGCGCTTTGATCATAGTACAGTGCTGCATTAGTCCAGTCCAGACTAGTTCCTCTCTTATCATTCAAGGGAGCCTTGTGGTACCTGGCACGGAACGAGGTAATAATTACAGGTTGTCTGTATGTATGAGCCCGCAACCAACCAAAACACAAAATGATGGCTACTCGAAGCTTGTTGCCCGTCCCAGCCCCATGACCCCAGCTGGGTTTTACTTTTCTACTGTTTCGGGTTGGGTGGAGAAGGTGAAGAGAGAAAAGAGCATCTTCTCTCACAAGTCTTTCTAGAGATCGCCGAGAGAGACGACAAGGTTTTGCTCTACGAGACAAGTACAACACAACCACTTTCTTTGTTCATGTGGCTCATCCGATATTATTCGCCTTATTTTTTATTATTTTTTATTTTTATGTTCATTTTCTTTTCTTTTCTTTTCGCAGTACATTTTTCTCACACCCCTAAGCCGTCAACTAACCTACGTAAAGTTCAGGGGTACAAATACTAACTAACTAGGTAGTTAGACTAGTACTACGTAGTTGTTTAAGTCCTTTTTTTTTTCCAACTTGATTCTCTTGCGTGTGTTGTGTTGCTTCTTCTCCTGAGTTTTCTTTTCTTCTTTACTTTATTGACCCCCCCTTGCTGGAAGCCGTCAAGATGAGACAACTCCCTTGGCATACGTCCACGTCAATCAATCATTTAAATCAGTCGATGTAATTACCCAAGTGTTTATTATGTATGTACATACTCAAAGGAGTGTGGAACTAATAGGTGGTTAGCCGCCTGGGACAGGACCCAGGATTAATGTAACTGGCTTTCTACTGTACTCTGCACTACCTTGTACGTAGAGCACTGTACTGTGGTGTATGTACCCATTGGATGGATTGGATGTTTGAACGCCTTGTCCTAGCCTTACCTTGCCTGACTTGCACGCATGCGGTCAGTACTAAGTCTATGTACACGAGACTGACCGGCAATTGCCTATGCTCTCAACGGTTACTAGTTTCGGGTTTCTGGCGTTTGTCTCTGAGTCGACCGCTTTTTGATATTAACTAGCATTGACATTGGCCTAGAATTTCCGGCCCGGCCATGGGTTTGGTGGTTGAAGGCTGAAGATATAAAGTTAGTAGTCGTCCGCACCCATGAGACCCAACATGGCGTTGACAAGTCTCACTTTTTCTATACACCAAGAAACAAACAAACAATTCTTTTACTACTCCCTTTTTACTCTTTCGATTCTCATGTGCATTGAACTGAGACCTCAATTCAACTGAACTGAACTGAACTGAACTGAACTGAACACATCCCACCCTCACAACCATCATGGCCATTCCTTCTGTCCTCATCATAGGGGCCGGCAACTTTGGTGCTGCCACGGCGCTCTCGCTTCTTAGAAAGGGCAACGTCAAGGTTACCATTGTTGACCCGGCCGCTTACCCCAACCCCAGAGCCGCATCGCACGACATCAACAAGATCATTCGTGATGACTACCCGGACAAGCTCTATATGCGCCTGCTGAAGAAGGCCATGCCCATTTGGAGAGATGACGAGCTCTACAAGAGTTTCTACCACGAGGTTGGCATGCTTCGTGCTGACGCTACTTCGTTTGGTGAAGAAAGCATTGCCTCTTACCGCGAGATGGGAATTCCCAACAAGTCAGAGCTACTACCCGTCGAGGAAGTGCGCCGCCGCTGGAACGGTGCGTTTGAGACGGCCGACTTCACGGGCGTGGATAAGGTTCTCTGGAACCCCAACGTGGGGTTCGGGGAGGCGGACAAGGCGCTCGGGGCAGTGGTGCAGGCTGCGGTCGACCTCGGAGCCGAGTTTGTCATGGGTGAGGTGACGACACTTGACTTTGGATCTGAAGATCAATGCGTCGGTGTCACGCTCAAGGACGGCACGACATTACGTGCTGACAAGACCCTTTTGGCAGCAGGGGCTCGAACAGCTTCTCTACTTGCACAGAGCGCGCCCAAAAAGCCACTGCTCCATGCTGGCGAAAGATTGTTGGCTACAGGTGCTGTGAGCTTTTACGCGAAGCTGCACGGCGCGCAAAAGGACAAGTTTTCTACAATTCCTGTTCTCAAGAACTGCTTGCCCCAGGTCAAAGGTATGTTGGGTTAATGCCGAGCTGAGTGAGGCAAGGCGGATATCATCGGTCATATGAGGCTAACAGTTGCTATCAGGCGAGGGCATGTCAATACTGGCTGACGGAACTATCAAGTTCAACTGCGACCTATGCTTCACCAACTACCAAGTCTTTCCCCCGACTGGTGAGGCCATGTCAGTGGTGCCTGACCAGTCCGTGTATAACACGTGGACAGGGCCTCGGTTCCTCAAGTTCTTTGAGGATCGGGCGCGAAGGACGTTTAATGGCCTATATGGCAAGGAAGTTGAGAACATCAAGATTGAGGCCTACCGGATGTGTTGGTAAGTAAGCAAGGCCAACGGCCACCCCCATTTGCCGTTAACTGGAAATGAACGACATTTCTTGTCTTTTGTTTCAATGTATTGGGAAATATCATGGTCTGACCGGTTCTATGCCACAGGGACGCATCAACACCAACGCATGACTTCCTCATCTCTCCCCACCCGCAATCCGACAATCTCTATATCGCAACTGGAGGTTCATTCCACGGCTGGAAGTTCCTGCCCGTCATTGGTGACTACGTGATGGCCATGATGCAGGGCACCCTTGACAGTGACCTAGCCGACCGATGGGCCTGGAACAAGAAGGGCGGAGATGGCCACTCAGCGAACCCTACATACCAAATTGTCGGGGACCTCCAGGACTGGACTCGCGGTTGGGCCAACTAAAAAGTCCCTTTGCCCTTGACAGCAGTATCTTTTGCTGTTTTCTAAAGGGGAAAAGCGACAACCAAAAATCCATCGTCCCCAAAAAGGATCGAATCCAACCAACAGGGACATGACATGGGGACATGGAGGACAGGGACCCTGATCATTGTCCATTTCGCAAGGGAGTAGACACGAGCCCTTGGGCCATGTCCTTTCTTACCATTACCCCATGTCTAGCATTTGATCGGCGCCAAAAAAAAAACCAAAAAAAAAAGGTTGAAACCCCCCCGGCAGTTCAAGACACAAACGGCCTAGACCCGTCCGCCTTGAAATGCGTGTGTTCTCATACATACGGCGCTCTCTTTTTGAGCTGAACCAACCCATTGGGGAATGGGAGGAGGGCCTGGGGGATGATTGATGATGACGACAATGATGATGATTTGGGAGCACGAGGCTCCCATCTCCTGGTTATTATTATGGGCTTTACTTTTTCTGGTTACAAGCATTCACAAATGGGAGGGATTCTCTGACAGAGATGAGGAGTCTGAGGTGGCTTTTGGACGGCCGAGTTTTAACATACACATTGCGATATCCATGGGATTTCTGTTATTTGCTTTTGTTTTGTATTTTTTGCTTGTCTATTTTTTTCCCTCTTTGCCTCGTCTTCTCCTTAACTGGTTTAGTCTTGGTTTATCCTTTTTTTCTTATTGTACTCTTTCTCCTTTTGTTTTTTCATGTGTGACAACTATTAGAGATATCGTAACATATCACATTTTTGCATTGGGCATACTTTTTTGTAACTCTTTATTTTATTTCACTTGTCGTCACATTCATGTCAGAGTGTTCAAATGTAATTCGTCTTGCGCGTTTTATTGCTTTTCCTGTTTTAGGATTTTGGGGTTATACAAAGGGTCAGCATCCACCAACGCAGCATCCAAGTTAAGAAGAAAAACCTGGCGTGAGATACAGAGAGAATACATTCGATTCTACCATTTATTATTAAAAGGGGCATTTTTTTCTAATTCATTGGTCAAAGATTTAATTACGCCGAGAAACTAGAATATTGTAAAGGATTCAGGCTCTTGTCGGAGATTTTTGATAGTGGTTGTGATATGTGACGGTGAAGTTTGCCATGAGACAACAACAAGAGATATGGATACATTCAGTAAGGGGGTCTGATGATTCAATTGTACATGACACGGTACATTAGCCTGGCGATGTCCTCCACTCCAACATACATCATATCATATCATGACAGGAAAAGATGTGGGTTGGGTTTGTCTGAGGTAAGGCCAAGGGATGGGTACACAAACTCTACATCCTTGGTCATGTTATCTCTCGTGTACTTGGTTGGAGTTCATGAGAGAGGGCCCTAGCATCGGTAGTTGGATATATCCCGGCTCTCTCCTGTTACAGTGCCTTCGGTTATTAATTAGATGCAACGTAAGACACGGGACAACAACAAACGAGGCTGAGAAAAGAGACCTTGTTCTTCTTCTCTCTCTCTCCATGAACATGTACATACTCTGTACGTGTAGTACACAAGATGCTTTCACCACACTGTATCCGTACTCCATAGGGTTTTCTCTTAGCTCTATGTACTTCGAATGGGGCTGTGGGCTTGAGCTTTTGGGAAGAAGAGCTGAGACAGGGATATCGCAGATCTCGCTTGGACCATCTTCAGGTCCAGCAGCACGTACCAGGTACAGAGTACTCTTCAAAGTTAGCTTGCAATTAATTAGCCTTTTACTTTTCCGCTCAGTAGGTAGGGTCGTGCGGAAATCCTTCAGACTGCGTCGGACAATACGTTCCAACCGAGCATGACGAGTAAAGAGAAAGGAGAAAATAAAGAAAACGATTCTGCATAAACAAAATTGCTTAGAGCCAACAGGCAGTTACAGGTTCAGCTGCATGAGTTTCCGATCTGTACCCTATAATTAATAAATGACAATCGTTTAGTGTGCGTTGCCTCATCTTGCCTTATCTGATCTATCATCTATACCAAGACCAACATGCCCCTTGCATCTTTTCCACATCATTCTCTAGAACTTTTCGATTTGAGTGAACGATTTGGAACTATGAGGTCGACTATACCGTTCTTGTTGGATAGGAATTGTCTGTTCTTTTGCCAAGAGATGAATCTCCATATCGGTCTGTGAGGGAATTTGCATGTACTTGAGATTGAGACATCGGGCAAGTACACGTACATTGAGACAGGATACCTACACAGAGATCAACGTATCGACGGAATGGTCCGGCACACTATGAAAGTTTATTCTTTCACTTATGGGCTTTTACTTTTCCAACGGGGAATGTTTTCTCTGCCGTTATGGGTATTCTCGACTTTGCTTCCAGAAAAAGGTACTGTACGTTCCCGTGTATGTTTGTGGCTGAAGCTGAACTGAAACAAAGTAACAAGTCAACTACGGGCTATTTCTAGTACTTGCATGAATGACTATGACATGACGTACATCACAGTGTCAAGTTTCATCTCGAAGTAAATGGCATGTTTGTTGGTCGTTTGTTGGGATTGAGAATTACGTGTCTGCTCATGATGGCAAACACTCCACGTAACTTGACAGAAGGATCGTCACAGCCTCACTTGACGGTTTGAACCTCTGACAAAGTGAGTGGGGGGATCCTTCAAGTTCAGCCTCATTTGACATGTCGTTCACCGTCAAATTGTCATTTCTCAACCTGATACTGTACTCGTACATACGCACGCCACCAGACGTCTACCCCATGTCGGCGATCGCAGTTCAGGAGACGTCGTATCCCAACCAGTCGGTCAAAGACGATGCGGTGGGAAAATCTGCATGGGAAACTTGGTACGATGAGATGAGATCTTGTCCTTTTCAGTTTCTCGCAGTAGCTCCATCGGACCATACGTTTGCCGTTCCCACTTCTTCTAGGAGGGGGGAAGAGGGTAAACTAGACTAAACATTGCTTTTTCCTTCTCGACTGACGAAACGGGAAGAAAAGGGCCAAGAGAAGGGGGCGCCGGTAATGTTTGCTTTTTCAGGCGTTCGTTGGTCATCTGCTTGAAAGAAAACGACTATTCGTCTCGCAAACATTCGTCAAGATACGAGTAGTAGTCTCCGATGATCGGGCCCTCCCTTTCGAATTTCAGATTCTGATACGATTCGATCTTGATTGTTTAAGATCGATGAAGGAATCGCAGGTGCGTTCCATGCGTACGGTATGGAATACGGTGCTAGGTACTTAAAAGGACAAACATTCGTACTCATGGCATAGAGGACAAGGCATAGGGTAAGCGGTTCATTCAAGATAGTAGGCAAGACTCTGGAGGGGAGTGGTTTCGTTGACTTGTTAAGAAAACACACTCGACTAGACTGTTGAGTATTATACATCAAGGCACTGACATAGAAATAAGGTTTAATAAGGTTCAATAATGAATGGGTCGAACGTCCTGTCGTCTACAATTGAGTGAGTATCATCTGAAGATGAGTGGACTGAGAGTTGTCGTCCAGCCACAGTTGTTGCAACATAGACACTGATAGAACACACTCCACCATCAATTAGCCTGTCCCCTGTGGCTTAGTTGGCTAAAGCGTCCGACTGTTATTCATAGACAATCGGGAGATCGGAAGTTCGAGCCTTCCCGGGGGAGTTATTCTTTTGCTCTTTATGACAATTTTATATATTGTTTGTTGCTCAATAGCTCAATGCTCATGTTGTTCTTTTTGTCGACGTCGAGCCTTGTTGTTATCATGTGCGATGTTGAGTAGTTCGCCCTATACCCTACAGGTAATTTATTAGGATTTCAGACCCAAGTGAGCCAGCTTGTTACCCTCCAGAGCTCTCCTAGAAGTGAATTGCTTAGTTGGAGGGACTAGTTGAGGATTTATCATTGGGTTTGTAACTTTCGACATGACTATGTGTTATAGTTTTCATGGCAGCAATAGTCAGGATCCTGTGTCTTTAATCGTTGATAACATCAGAGAGGCAAATGAATACGCTTGGTCGGTTCAGGACTGGGAGCTTGGATAGTATTTTCTTTGTCTAATTTTCTCGTTTAATATCATCTGACTTCAGAGATATTTGTTGTACATTGTTATCACAGGACCGATCCGTTAAACAGACATAACCCGTGCAGTTCCCTGATGCTAATCCCGGCTACACTTCCGGTCACGGTGCAAAACCTTCAGGTCACGGTGTGTGGGCCTGACCGATAAGGCCGATAAGGCCGATAAGAGCTGATAAGCTGGATAAGGTTAGACTATGCCTATTTCAGCTAGATCTCTCTTTTTTCCTTAGAATTTAATTATCTCTTTACCTTTCAATAGAGGCTAGATATATATATATAAATAATTTCCCTTCTTCCTTCTCTTTACTTTTCTTTTTCTCTTTTTTAAGATATCTTTTTTCTTTATCTATTATATGCATTTTTCTAATTTTTTAGACTGAAAAATAAACTTACTAGGATTTAAAGAGACTAAAGAGAAAAAGCAATATAATTGGCTATCTACTGCCCCACACTGTGACATAAAGGTTCTACACCGTGACCGGAAGTGTAGCCGCTAATCCCAAGCTCTTGCTCAAACTGCTACAAACATGATCTCTGAGAGCAGAAGCCTCTTTAACAAGTTCAAAGAAGCCCCGTTGGCTCAGTGGTAAAGCGTATCACTAGTAATGATAAGATCACTGGTTCGATTCCAGTACGGGGCATGTAGCTTGTTACTTTGCATCTTTTTGCCATTATATCCGACTTACAAGCTGTCTTTTTGGACCCATTCACCACTGTTCTACAGAGTACTTCGGTAAAGACGTCCCTGCATAGCATCTAGGATCGAACACGATGAGCCACTGTGGAGTTCTAGACAGAACTTGCAGCTGATTGATCACATAGTCTATCTCCGTAATGCATGTCCGTTCTAGCACGTGCATCGTCTCAGCCAAACAGATGATGTTCGGAGTTTCTCCATTGCTGGGGGACCAGCTCTATGCCGTCGGCTTTCCAGATTTGCTTACAGCACTCCTGGGCTATAGTCGATATCGTACCATCACATATATACCGGAAGCCTATGCGATTACTTGTTTATTGCTTACACAGAGTAACCAAAACCTTATATAAGAATCTACAAAACCTTCCTTTAATTAACCTATAAAATTACCTAATTAACCCTTTTAAATTATAATAGTATCTTAATAATTACTATAGCCTCTTATTATATATCTTTAAGCTAGGCTATATATAGTAATTTATTTTTTAAGGCCTTTAGAAATTCTTTTTATTAATAAAATAGATATTTATTATTATTAAAGGCTTTATTTAAGGTTTTAAAAGTTTTTTTTTTAATTTTTAGCTAATTAATTAATATCTTATTTTTTTTTTTAGCTTTTTTAATTAAATTAATAAGTTTAATTAGCTTAATTAAATAATAATTAAAAAAGGCTATTTTAATTAATTAAATAATATTAAATTTATTAATATTTATTATAGCTTTTACCTTTATATAGATATTATTATTATTTATAATTATATTAATAGTTAAGTAAATAATATAATTAAAGTAAGTTAATCTTTACTTATAGTAATAATAGTAAGACCTTTATAAGCTCTTATATATAGGCTTTAATTTATTTATTATTTTATTATTATAGCTAGGGTTAGTTAATAATAAGGATTAAGGTAATAAGCTAAATAAATTAATTAATATAGATATTTAGTCTTTTATATATCTTTATATTAAAGGAAAGATAAGTAGGTTATATAGTAGGTATTACTTTTATATTTGTGTAAGATTAAGGTTACTCTAAGAGCCCTATTTTTCATAATAAAGCTGCATTTATCGATTTCACATTAGACTTCGAGGGATACCCATATCAATACCGGAAGCCTAATGAACCAGCAAAAAAAGGCTATCATCGGTATATCTCAATCTCCCTCACCGGTCGCTGAAACCCTAAAAAAGGATCGGCCTGACAGCGCAACCTGAAGCCTCTCCAGCCTCTCAGCTTCGGATGGCTCTTTTCGTATCGCATCCATGCTATCGGGCTTTTCACGACCCCAACATCACAATTTCCGCTGGAGCGGTTTATTTCTCATAGAGTTCAGGCCTAATAAACCCCTTTATTTCCAAAAGTCCTACACGTGAACAGATATTGGGCATTCACCAGGTTGGGCTGAGGCTCAACACGAGTAAAAAACCACCCAGGTCTAGGGTTGATGCCCAAAGCGATCGGCAACCCTCGCTTGAAGGGAGGGGGACAGTTGGGACCAGAACAAAAAGGAAATTCAGAGCTCGGGTTTCCAGATTTGCTCTGGCCGCGCCGGAGAAGTGCGGAAAACTCACTCTCGTTGGTCACTAGTCGGTTTCATTGTGCTGATATTTGCTTTTTTGATGAAGCGATCTCGAGGTCTAGACCACTCCCGCAAAATGAGATGATTTTGGGCGTTGGGCAGTATCTTGTGAATATTGTTAAGGCGGATAACAATTTGAAGTTTTACTTGAAGTTTTACCGGTAATCGCGCGTGTAAAGGTCCAATGCCCCGGTCATCAAGGGAGACGAGTCTGGCCTGGCGGTTGGAGGAAGTCCTCAGGCACAAGAAAGGTTTTGACGATATGGATGACTCCTAATATTGGCAATATGTGAAATGCACTTGACAAGAGAAGCCGAATCGAAATCGTGGGTACGATTGATAGTTACTCGTGCTGTCAAGTTGCTTATACGACAAGTCTGTATGTAATACGAGCACTAGATATCTCATGGATGGGTAGATATAACATGAACAGCCAAATGTTCGGTTGTATTCAAACGCTTCAATGCTTTCTATACTACTGAGCACCATTTTGGACATTAATCATAATAAGGCACATCGTCTAGTAAACCTCAAGGACGTATCGTCCCTCCTCCTTAAGCTTCTCAATCTCCTTGCGGGGATCAATCTTCTTGCCAGCAGCCTTGGCCTCGTGGGCAATAGCCTCCTCGAGAACCTTGGTCACGTCAGGCACAGGCCAGGTAGGACCACACAGGTAGAAGCTGCCTTCATCCTGAACGTAGGCCTTGGCAATCTCCTTGAGAGTCTGGCGCATACGGTCCTGAATGTAGATCTTCTGAGGCTGGTCACGAGAGAAGGCAGAACCAATAAGAGTGACAACACCGGCAGCCAAGTAGGCCTCCCATTCCTCACCGTAGAGGTACTCCTCACGCTGGTGACGAGAACCAAGGTACAGAAGGATGGAGCCGATCTCCTTGCCCTGAGCTTTCTGCATGGCACGGTACTGGACAAAGGCACGGAAGGGAGCGAGGCCCGTTCCAAGACCGGCCATGATGAGAGGAGCAGTGTCCTTGGTAGGCAGCTTCATGACGGAAGGCTTGACAGAGGCAGTGACCTTGGCCCCAACCGGCAGACGACTGAGGTAACGGGTAGCATGTCCGTAACGGGTGCGGCCACGAGGGTCAACCCAGTCGACAACGACAATCATCAGAGACACCGAGTTGGGAGTGACAGCCTGGGCAGAAGCGATAGAGTACTCTCGGCGCTTCGCGGGGCTGACAATCTTGATAAGCTCCTGGAAGCTAGGGCGAGCAGACTTGAACTCCTCAAGAATGTCGACGTAGGTAGCTGTGTCGACCTCAGTGCGGCGCTTCAGGTCCTCGGCGCCAGTAGGGCTGGCAAGAGCCTCAAGCTTCTGCTTCTCAGTCTCATCAGTGGCAAACTCAGCAAGGGCCTCGTAGAAGCGCTTGGGAGGCTTGCCAAGAATGTCGACGTTCTGGACGAGAGCCTGGAAGACGGTGCGGGTCTCGAGAAGGCTAGAATCCTCACGAGCAGGGACCTGGACCAGTTCGGCAGGGTTGAGACCATAGAACTCGATGAATTGACCGACTTCCTCCTCGTCGTTCTCAGCATGGATACCTAGGGCCTCACCGATCTTGTAAGTAAGACCAGAGTCGCCGAGATCAAACTCAATGTGGAAGATGTTTCGATCGTAATCCTGAGGAGTAAGGCGACGGTTCTCCTTGACGGTGATGGTGGAGGTCTTGACAGCCAACTCAGGGCGCAGAACGTTCTTGGTGCCATAAGCCTCCTTGAAAGCGAGAGACTTGGCAGCAGCTTGCCAGTCACGGAGCTCGAATGTCTCTTCAGCCTCCTCTTTGTCGTGAACAACGAAGCTGTTGGACTGGATGGTGGCGGGAAGATTGGGGGCAGCAAAGTCAGTATCAACCTCGGCCCAGGTGGCAGGAACCTCGAATTGGCGGAGGCAGAGGCCGACAGCATCGATGGACTCCTCCAGAGTAGGAGGGTGACCCTCAGCCAGGATGTGCTTGGCAATCTTCTCAGGGGTGTAGTCAGGAAGAGCAACCTTCAGGAAAGACAGCTCAAGAAGGAGCTTGGTGAAGAGAGGATCCTTCTCAAAAGCAGGAGAGTAGGTAGAGTCGAGGATAAAAAGATGAGCGGACTTCTCCTGGAGACCCTTTCGGAAAGCAACAGGAAGACGCTTCTCAACCTCATCATCCTTGAAGTTGGACAGCTTGATAATGACCTTGCCACCATCAGCCAGGCCCTTAAGGACATCGATCTCCTTGAGAATGTTCTCGTCACCAATGACGATGGTGTCAGCATCGTCAATGTCGTAGGGAGCCTCGAGAGCCTTCTTGGAGGATCGTAGATCACTGCGGACAACACCACCCTGGGTAAGGTTGTCAAAGATCTCGTTAACATAGACGTTAGAGGTAGACTCCTGGGAGAGGAGGCTGCCAATCACACTGGGGGAGTTGAGAGCGGGAGAGCTGTCGAGGTCCCAGAAGGTGAACTGTTGAGCCTGGACGAGAGAAGGCAGCTTTTTAGCCTCGCCGTCGTTGTTGAAGATCTTGTGCAGAGTGCCAACCAGACCCTGAGGAGTGAAAGACTGAGCAGGGGTGTACTTGATGTCAAGGACCTCAGGCTCGTTGTCAAATTTGCCGGAGAAAGTAACAGCGGTCAGAACATCGCTATAGAGAGCAGACTGGGTAGCCTCGTCTTCGACAGCAAGCTCATCCTTGACCTGGCCGAGAACGGCGATGGTGCGGGCAGAGGCAGGGATAGCATTGAGGAAAGCCTCCTCAATGAAAGGTCGATAGATTCGCACATTGACCACACCAACCTTGGCTCCGTCAACGGAGAGCTTGGCCAGGACCTCCTTGGAAACCTGAGACTCGACGCTGCCGAAGGCAACGAGAACGACATCAGGAGACTCGTGGCCGTGGTACTCGAAAGGCTGGTAAACGGTGCCAAGCTCGTCGTTGAAAAGCTTGAGAAGCTCAACAGCTTTGCCGGCAGTGTCAAGGCGAGTGTTGAGCTTGCCAGCCTCAGCAGAGAGCTTGCTGTACAGGTCAGCAACACCGTTTTCGCTCAAAGCATCAACAACACGCAGAGTCTCACGGGCAACGCGGACACCATCGTAGATGTGAAGAGTGGGAAGGAGAGTAGCCAGGAGAGTCGCAAAGATGGACATGTGTTGAGCCTCATAGGTAGAGGTGCTGGCAACAAGACCAAGGCCAAGGTCCTCAGCAAGGCGAAGAGCAACATCGTAGTTGGAGACCAAGCCCTTGCTGTCGGAGTAGTCGAGAGCGGCGACATGGGCAACAAAGGGGCTGGAGACGCCATAGAGGAGAGAGAGCTGGTCGAGAGTACCGCGAAGTTGCTGAAGGCTGCCCGAGGGAGCGACCAGAGACTGGGGGATGTGGCGCTTGGTGACATCGAAGTCGGGAGAGAAGATGTAACCCAGGGCGAGCGCACCAGCACCGACTCGGGTCTGGAGGGGCAGAACCTCAGTGGAGTATCCGTGGATGTTCTTCTCGTTCTGGGAGGCCCATTGCTTGAGTGCGATATCGAGGTCGAAGGTCTCGGGAGAGTATGAGAAGATCTTGTCGGACAACTTGTATGCGATCTGCTGGACGAGAAGCTGGGCAGTCACATATGTCGGGCCGGAGATGGAAGATAGAGAAACCTGCTGACCAAAAGGAAGGCTGGACGACAGCTTGGTGAAGTCAGCAGAGTTGGTCTTGGCCACAGGAGCCGACTCTTGGTGAGGCATCTTGAAGGTAAGAGTCCTGTGAGTTGAGATGCTTTCAGCTCAGAGTGAAGAGAGAGACTAAGGAGGAGGGAAGAGAACGAGCGGCGGAGTAGAAGAAGAAGTACAGCCCTCCAGGAGGCGACTCAACGGGACAACGGTAACGATAGCGAACTCCATTGCGCCAATTTGTTCTTTTGCTGCCGTTTGACTTGACAGAATTGAGAATTGTTGATGCTTTGACAGAATCACGCAATTGAACTAGACCGACTTCGGAAAGGACATCGATGTCGCAAGATGGGAAAGTTGCATGACAAAAAAGGGCAGGGGCAATTGACACCACAGTTCCTGCCTTTGTTTGGCCATTATTTTGGTAACTTCCCCACGTAAGAGTCTGGCCCCTCCCCTCCATGGAGACCCCGAAATCCCGATGCTCCTGCCGTTGACTTTTTTCTTCCCTCTAGGGTCCCCCGAGGGTCCGACCGGCACTCGGCGGTGTCGCAATCGTTATTTTGCCGCCCTTGACTTATTCAGCATCGGAGACAAAACCGTAAATTAAAGATGATAAGAAGCCAATCATATTGTTTTGTTTAGTATCGTGTGGTTATAGAGTTCCAGGCACTATTTCCGGGTGTTCTTGTGTGGTTCAGGAACAACTGATCAATGTCAAAAGTCTCATGTTGCCTTACTTTGCGTTGCAATCAGTATACTTGTTATTTGTGGCATTTCGAAACTTGTATAGCAATTAGGGTGTACAAGGCTAAGGAGCTGAGGTGATATATAGAAAGTATAAGTGCCCGATGGGAAACACAAAACATACCATAAGAGCTGAACATGGTTTGGGCCATGGAGAGGAAAGTCAGCCGAAACACAACGGTTTTTATATATATTGTCTTTTGATGTTTGAAGATCTAAGAAGATTTAAAATATCTCACAAACAACAGGCTTCGTGTATAAGAAGAGTTGTGAGTATAGCCTCTATCTTTGCACCTCTACTCAACCAGGTTGACCGTTCAACTCTTGTTTGAAGCCGCACGAGTGTTGCGAATTTCAACCACGTAAGATTGATATATGTCGAGAGCAATCTGTTAACCATACATTCAAGGCCAAGATAGCTGTAAAGGACTAGAAGCATTCGATTAGATCTGAATTTCAAAACAAACATCGTCCAAGTCGAGCACATGATGACTCTCTACGAAAGAGTCAATATAGTTACTCCATTCCAGTATAAAAGGTATCACTGTGTTGAGAAGCGCGCCAAGACTGTGTCGTGAGATGTCAAAGGTCTGAAGAAGGTTTCTTGGTGATGGCATTCTAGACCAGTTGCGCCCGTCTAGAGGCTCGACTGCTGATCCTGTTATGACGCTAAAGTGGCAACATATGGATAATAGAGATGAGGCCATGAGGGTGTTGTGCTTTCTATCATACTATACGCACAACTGAATTCCTGTGAAAGTCTTGGTCTTTTTTGCCTGCCGCGAATATCACGTTTGTCATGTAGGAAGCTTGGCAGTCATAGTTCCGACTCAGCTAGTTGGGAAGAGCACATGCTCTATTTGCCTTGAAACACAATCTAAACATCTTCAGATGAAGCTTTCACTATCAGGTATGTCAACGAAATCCTAGAGTAGACTGGCTGGCGAACTTTGTTATTTCCGCAAACATGCAAATCTATCTCTTGCTGTGGTCACGATCGTGCACACCAAATGGTACACTAGTATTACAGAACAAGAGCTGTGATCATAACAATTAATTGTAGATCTTTATTAGGGCATACGAATATGAATGTTGAGTGTCATCATGTCTGTGATGTTTTGACAAGGCAAACCCGGAAAAGTGCTGTTGTAACTGTGTTTTGCCCAGCATGTCGCACATTTAACTAGCCAAAGAAGATACTGTGAAACTAGCTGCTTTGTTTCACGTGTAGTTGTGAATTTGGGACCGGAATCTCTGACCAACAAACAATAGATCAGGGTCTGGATCTTCGGCTGACAGTCATTCTCATTGCGCAAGTGGCGAACCATAACGGAAAGTTGCAAACTCCAAGTCCAACGTTCTAGCTACATTTAGTTAAATAAGACTCTCTCAATATGGAAGTTCCCGAAAGTTGGAATAACAGTTTTGCGGCAGTCAGTAGACGCCTGCCGGTTGTCGTATTTGGAAGCCCGTGAAATATCGGCATCGTCAGTTACTAGTTCTCAACCGTACTGGGAAACACAATCCTGCATCATTTAGCAAACTTGCCGGAGAATTTTACATGACTCTGCTAATGTAAGAAGGAATGCGGCTCAAATCTATCAGGACCAGACTGCAAGGATGCGAACTCTAACCTGGACTTATACCATTTCCGGGTCACACCCTAACCTCATTGGCCACTCAACTCAATGACCTTGCCTTCAAATGGTTGACAACTTAAAGACCACGCGATTCGACTCGGGCAAGGAACTCGGTTCCTGGAAATCAGGAGCGCCACCGAACGATTCATGCATGAGATGAGCATCGACTCCCCAATTCCGTACATACAGGAATGTGCTTGCTAACACCAACCGAGCATGACAAGCCAACCATGTATAGCCATTTGTTCACTAATTCCTGGCTAGAGCTATGGCCAGTGGAGTTATCCAGTTCCTAACCTTTAGAATACATTGTTCCTGCGTCAGCGTGGCGGAGTAACAGGTATTCGGTTACGATGAGGCGCTTGCTAAGATTTGGAACGGACGGCAATATCGAAGCCATCCAGGGTTTCGTACTGTTCGTCTGTAGAAGCTTTACAACTACATACATTCCAGACGAGAGCTTCTAGCGGTATTCCTGGTTCGTACTTAAGTCCAAAACAAGAACGTCCAGACTGAAACCTGGATCTTCTTCTCCAAACCAACACTCTCATTTTTATTAAGCAATTCTTTGTACCAACTCTTGTCTCTCCTTATTACATATATTTGAACATGGTTCAACTCAAGACCTTCGCAGTTATTGCGACCACGCTCTTTGGCTGTGCCCTAGCAGCTCCCACAACACCAGAGGGCCTTGACAGTGCAATCCCCGACAGCTACATCATCACACTCAAGTCTGAGATTAAGCCACCCACAATCAAGGCTCATATGAAATGGGTTGGTGACGTTCATAAACGAAGTCTCGAGAAACGTGGTCTCGAGAAGCGCGATAGCGATAACGGTGTTGAGAAGACATTTGAGACTGAAGCTGGTTTCCGAGGCTACGCTGGTACTTTCGATCCTGAAACAATAAAGGAGATCAAGAAAAGCTCAGCTGTAAGAGCCTTTTACCATGAGAGCGAGGATATGTCTCTAACAATTTGAGCAGGTGGCACACGTTGAGCCTGATCAACGAGTTCAGTTAACATGGAAACCAAGCAAGCGACAAGAACAGCCCGCGCAACCCTCAACAGAGACAGGTCAAGATGAACAGCCTAGCGATGGAGATGATGACGAGGAATCCCTTGAAAAGAGAGATGAGGTCAACCAGACACCCAGCACATGGGGACTCGGAACTATCTCACACCGCAAGATGGGTTTCAATAACTACTACTATCATAAGTCGAGTGGCTCCTCCTCGTACGCCTACCTCGTCGATAGTGGTGTGCGCACCACCCACAAGGAGTTCCAGGGTCGTGCCAAGAACGGCTGGACAGCTTTCAGGAGAGACTTCACCGACCGTCTCGGACACGGTACTCACGTCGCTGGAATCCTTGCTGGTAAGACCTATGGCGTCGCTAAGAAGGCCAAGGTCATCTCTGTCAAAGTCTTCCAAGGTGACTCGGCCGATCTGTCAGTCATCATGACCGGTATTGAGTGGGCTGTCAACGACATCATCAAGAAGAAGCGCCAAGAGTTTTCCGTCATCAACCTATCTCTCGGTGTCAACGGTGTTTCTGGTGCTCTCAATGATATCATCAAGAATGCCGCCAAGGCTGGTGTTGTCATCGTTGTCGCTGCAGGTAACCAAGGCAAATCTGCCAGTCTGACATCCCCTTCTTCTGCCCCTCAGGCCATCACTGTTGGAGCCATTGACAACAACTGGAAGATTCCCGACTGGTCCAACTATGGTTCCTTAGTTGACATCATGGCTCCTGGCGTCGATATCGTTTCTGCCTCGTGGCTGAGCGACAACGGTACCTACATCCAAGATGGTACATCCATGGCCTGTCCTCACGTCGCTGGTCTTGTCCTGTATGCCCAATCAGTTTACGGCATCGTTGGAGTCAAGTCGACGACAAACTTCATCAAGAAGTATGCCACCAACAACAAGATTCAAGGTTCGCGTCGTGGCTCACCCAACCGAATTGCCAACAACAACAACTTCGCTCAAACCAAGTGATTTTCTCAAAACCTCTTCGATGACCCTGGCTCCGTTAGAACAAAATTAGACTGTAGACAATGATGTAGCATGGCGTTTGGTACTGGTAGCACACATATACCTCGATAGCGATTTGTATTTTACTTATAGACATTGCTTCCCATTCAATCTTTACTTGTCTTTACACAAAAGAATACTCGAAATGCATTATCAATGATTCTTTAATGGGATAGATGCACTTATCTGACACTAAATGCACTTAATCTCTACAAGTTATACACAAGGTCGGATTTAGTGAATGTTAAATCCGGAATCCGTCATGGAGATAGATCATATTCGTCAATGTTGCGTGTATTGGAACCCGCTTACTGTAACGCTAATAAGTGAGTCCATACTGAAACAAAATACTCGGGGTTCTGTAGTCCGCTCACGGCGGAGTTTGTTGCAGTATATAATCTCAAAGCTAGTACTAAAATCGAGTCTGGATCTTGACATCCGGAACTCATATTTATTCTCCCCTCCAATTGGTCATTGAGCTACTATTTCAAACTGAATAAAATAACCATGCATCTAATTCTCACTGGTGCTACAGGCCTTGTTGGCTCCAGCGTGCTAGATGCTATGCTCAAGTCGAAAGAGGTCACTAAGATCTCCATCTTGAGCAGAAGACCAGTGCCCTTGGCGGAGAAAGATTCGAGAGTCAATACGATAATCCACAAAGATTTTACCAAGTACGAGCCTCAAGTTCTAAAGCAGCTGCAAGGCGCAAACGGGGTAGTCTGGGCATTAGGGATCAGCCAACTCAAGGTGACAAAAGAGTTCGTCTAAGCCATTTCATTTAGATCGAAGAATATAACATTTGACTGACAGAATGCAACAGAGAATATGTCACCATCACAAGAGACTTCCCTCTCGCTGCTGCTGAGGCTCTTTCCACCCTGTCACCCGCTGAGGAGCCCTTTCGCTTCATATACGTCTCTGGTTACGGTGCGACCACAAGCCCAGGACCATTCACGTCACTATTCGGGCGTGTAAAGGGAGAAGCCGAGAGGAAACTATCTGAGCTACGCACGTCAAAATTTCATGTCGAGACTGTACGTCCTTGCCATGTAGACGCTTCCAATCACGGCGCGATCAAGCCGCACATTCCCAATCCTGGTATGGTGTACAATGCTCTTGATCTAGTTCTTGGACCGATTATACGGACGATGTTTCATTCCATGCACAGTCCAACTGAACGACTTGGACCTTTTCTGACTGGGATAGCAATGGGACGGTACGATAAAAAGTTGGAAGCAGGCGGTAATGGTATCTTGAATTTGAATGGATCGAGGATATTGGAGAATGTGGCATTTCAAAGGCTATATCGACCTTGAAAGCCAGCATGGACTTCTTTGTTAGATCGACAGATATGTCCTTGATCAAGTCGATTCTATGTTATCTTTTATTCTACCAGCACTTGTAATCATCCACCATCGCGTGCTGATGTATTATTATAGGTACCTACCTACCTATCTTTGCGAATGGGGTAGGTACCTTCTGGGTAAGTGCTACGCGGAAGGTGTGCCTCTGGTCTTTGAGGGTCTAGAAGTGGCTGGAGGAAACTGATAAGAGTGGTCACCTATGTACCTACCTGTTTTAGATTAGACTACAGGCATTATCAATTCTTTTACGGAGTACAAGCAAGTTCTTACACGCTTTCATTCACTCTATAAGTAGGCAGGAAGGACCCTCGCGCCAAGAAATGTTTTATCCAACTCTTTTGTTCTTGTTCATCCCCCATCTTCAGTGTTTTTATTCCTGCCTGTTCTTCAGCACCGCGATGTTGCCTCAAGTCAGCATAACGCATAAAAATATGTCATAAAGATACCAAGGCGTTCATTTTCTACTTCTCAATAGATTTTTATTGATCTCTCATTGAATTATTCTTCCGCCAAGAATCTTCCCCACACAATGGACTGAACCTGGCCGTTTTCCAAGACAGATCAAAAGGCCAAGCTTTCTGTCCATCAGTGCCTTCCCTGTCCGATGTTCTTGGCTTAAACGAGTCATCACATTCACCTGCTTCAGACAAGATGTCAACCATATGAGTCACAAAATTGATAATTTGGAAACTTATTATTTGTGTTAAAGACAGTGATAAATTCAGCTCTTCAACTATATACGATATGGTATTCCAGAAACAACAACGCCGGCTATAAATTATTCATTCTTCATTCAGCAAACCTATCAGGTCCAAATCTAGACCCGATTGGCTGCATCCTTCTCTTGCGCATCAGTCTCCTGGGCGGTCTGCTCGATAACCTCCGGAGGATCCTCAATTCCGGTCTGCTTGTAAATGATCATGACAGCGAACAGATCGCCAGAGACGTTGATCGCGGTACGGAAGCGGTCAAGGAGCCAGTCGATGGCAACAATTACAGCGTACATTTCAGTGACCTCAACGTTGACCGAGCGGGCAATCATGATCAAGAGGACAAGCGAGGCAGAGGGGATGGGAGAGACACCAATCGAAGCCAAGGTCGACAGAAGAGCAACAATGACATATGCGGTGGGTGCCAGTGTTATGCCTTGGGTGGAAGCCAGGAAAACACATGCAGCAGGGAGGTAGATGGCAGTACCGTCCATGTTAATCAGGCAACCAAGGGGACAAGCAAACTTGTAGATGATGGCAGGGATGCCACGCTCCTTGGCGCATCGAAGGGTGACCGAAAGAGTAGCAGCAGAGGAAGCCGATCCCCAAGCCGTGATCCAAGCCGGCGAGATCTTGATCCAGTAGGAATAGGCGTTCATTCGAGTGAAGGCGAAGAAGATGATGGGCACAACGACCAAGATGTGGATGAGCATGGTGGACAAGGTGGCGCCAATGAGAATACCCAAGTTTGAGCCGATCTTACCAATGTCGAGCCTCATCAAGTTGGGCAGAATAAGGAAGAAGACACCGATGGGAGCCATTGCAATGAGGAAGTTGATGACTTTGGTGATCATGCGCTCGATCTCTTCGGCGACTCGGATGATGGGCGAATGAGGGGACTCGATGAGATATCCAACAATAATGGCAACAATGATGACGGCGAGGAGCTCATCGTTCGCTAAGGCAGCTACGATGTTTGCCGGGATAAAGGAATAGAACATGTCTCGAACGACAATAGCTACTGGACGCTCTTCGGTATCGGGAAGAGACTTATCGCTCTCATCCAAAGGCGTGTTGGCGACCACAGTGTATTGCTTGGACCAGACAAGGCCCTGCATGATACACGAGACCGTGATGGAAAGGAGGGTGGTGATGATGTAGTATCCCACAGTCCATTTTGCAAGCAACGAACCTCCGTTGGACATTTGTCGAAGTCTGGTTATAGCAAGCAACATGGAACAAACGATCAGTGGAAGGACTGGCTAATTGTCAGTCACGGTTCTTCAGCAACACAGGTTATCTGTGCAAACTTACCGACTGCCTTGAGGGCTCTCAACCAGAGGTTACCAATAATGCCGAGGAGTGTGATGGCAGTCTCGGGAATCTCATCAACCTGGGTAGCGACAACTACACCAATAGCGATGGCAAGAACGGCGGCGGTGATGATCTGAAGAGCGTGGCCAGGCTGCTTGAAGCCATTATACCAAGGCTTTTTGATGACCTCCTCCTCCATGATAGAACCACGAGGAAGATCACTGCTCGAGTTGGTGGGCACCTGAACCGGGTACTCCTCAGGCATCCCCTTGGCTTCCTTGGTAGCCATTGCAACAGAAGCAAGCTTGGCTTGACTTTGTTTAAATACGAACAGCAAGAGGTTTGCTAAAGAGCTGGTTTATGAGTGAAAGAGGAGGCAAGAACGGATAATGGGAACCTGAGCAAAATTCTAAGAGGGCTTGCCATCATTTATAGCTCATGGTACACCCCATCGCCAAGCCAGCTTGAACACACGGGAGAAAAGCGCTCGAGGCTTGGCCTGGCTGAGAAGAGAAGGTGAGCGTTACGAAATTCTTTCTTCAGTGCCAAGAGGACAAGCATCAACTCCTTGGTATTGATAACCTGGGGTGCCCGGGTAGACCGATGGAGAATCACTCGTTGGCTGACATTGTGGAGAAAATCCAAGAGCATCTGTTGATTGAGGATTGGGATTTGCCCGAGGAGGCGACGATGCCAACAGGGAGTGCAGGCAGGCGAGTCGTTGGAGACGAAGAGCCAAGAAAGCCAAGACCTTGAGGCAGTCTCACAGCCGATAACATGTTGTACATTCACTCAAAGCCAAGGCGCCACACACGACAGAGTACCATACATTACGGAGAACGAGCCCCACGCTTCAGATATGAAAACTGCACAGATGGGGACGAATGTTTATGTTATCTGGCCAAGCTTCTGGTCCATGCAAACAGGTTGCATGTTTTACGAAATACCAAGACTTGATAACGCAGTGCGGAGACCCGGTCGGTTCTCCATACGCATATTCTCTATCTTTTCCATGAGATAAGACGCCGAGAAATAGAGCTCACTGGTTACCGATGGAGATAGAAGTCTTGGGTTATGGCAGATCAATTTTGCCAAATGACGAAAAATGCGATGGCGTCTGGAATTACTGGACGCATCGCGTAGTACAGAACACGACTAGCGGTGCCTTGGATAAAGGCTGACTAACAGAAATACCCAGTCACTCGTACTGCGAACGGCATATCGTGGCAATATGTGCAGTACTGTAATTAAAGGCTTGCCGCACTCACGGTTGTCTTTCCAAAGCTTGTGGTACTGAGGGCCTCGACGTTGGAGGAATCAAGTCGGGGCCTTGCTATTCGTGCAAGGTCCGCCTACCCGCCCCTATAGCCCCCTGGGGGTGGAGCTTTGAGTCTAAACCAAGACCCCGGTATGTCCTGCGTCGTTTCTGCTTCTTACCGTACCCGAAATTAGCTATTGCCTGGATTGATCTCACCATTTGGCCTGGCGGCTAATTCTTTTTGTTAGGTAACAACTTGAACAAAAGAGAGAATGCCTGAGTCCATCTTGTGGATATATCATGTACCCCGTCTTCTTGGCCGACCGTGTCTTGGATCATTACTCACGCGCATGACTACTACGTTCCATCGAAACCCCATGTCGACCATTGTCTCGGAGCCATCTGGTCGTTTTGATGTCAGAACGCTCAAGCAAATCGTACTTTTCGCAGGCATGGCAATTACCCAAATGATGATGTCTGCCTATGCGTGCGCAGCGTTTGGAGATAACCGGGCATGATCATCCAAACAATAACCGCATGAGGCGACTCAGCGTAACCGGATCAAGGCTCCGCCCGAAATAAACTACTGTAAAGGTGGCCGATGAAGCGCAGTGAGGGCCTGTTTAGTTGGAGTAACCTGTCTCCAAAAGGTTCCAGAACTTAATTCGGAAGGAAATAGCACGCCTTATGTCGACAGATGGGGGCTGTCGGTCCATGGCTTACTTGGTTATGAGTACCAATGACTTCAACCAGCCTATGACCTACACAGTCCTGAGGATTTGTCTACTGCAGTGTCTCATGCATCCGAGGGAGGCATTTGGACATGGTCAGATGGATCATGGTTGTTGAGGCTTATCCAGCTTTGGTCCAACGTCCGGACAATACTGCATCCAACAAGTAACACGGACCCCAAGCCTAACGGCCATCACGGTGAAGCATACCGACACGGAGTGCAGAGCAGAGGTGCAACTGATATCCTTTTGTTTAAAAGCCGCTATTTCACCCCGCGGAAGATTGAGTTATTACGTTTGAATATCCACTTGTGTCCGCTGAATAAAGTAGGTAAACAAGGTTACTTGACTCGTCGTTGATCCAACCGATTGGGGAATTATGCAATCGTGCACTGGCGCGCTATCATTTGCCTCCCTGGAGCAGTTTATCTCAATATGAGATTCTGGGCAGCCTGGTGTTGATGGTGTTGCAAAAAGAAGGAAACTTGAAATCACAGCACAAGACCAGATAAGCGGTACAATTCGCCTGCGGGCGTCATAAGCTTGGCAGGTAGTGAGATTGAGAGACTGATCGTCCGTAAAGGGCATGTGCAAAAAGTCTTGGAAAAGTCTTGGAAGGTCAATGGAACAAGGTCCTATAGGAGGGTTGGTCAAGGAATTGGAGAGCTGGAAAGCTTATTGGGGTCAGTCTGACAAGTGAGCCAAGTTGCTGACAACCCGCTCATAGCCGTCTCTTGCCTTGACCTTTCGCCCCTCCCCCAGACGAAGGCCAAGATATTCCTGCACAGTTGGTTAGATCCCCCGCAGCCCATCGACGCTTCTTGCTTCTTCTAACATGATGAAGTGAGACTGTACGTAATGAAATGTTGATTGTCATGAACTTCTCCGCATTTTCCTGGAGTCGATGAAAGCTTGGACACGTGGAGTTACAGGCATCTCTCGCTTACAGCTGTTATTCAATATGGTTACGATGGTAGAATGGCAGTTACTGTTTCCTTCAGTGAATATGCATGCATACATGTGTATACGGCCCTAGAATGCAATGACCCGATGCGAAAAAGGGGGACAGTCAGCAGCTATGTTCACCGCCGATAGGCCCTGATACTGGTATCCATAAGAAATATCCGGCATGGGGGTCTCTCGGCATTCAATACTGTTTCCGTTGACATCCGTCAAGCCGTCCAAAGACATATATAGACCAAGCTTTGGCCACACACGAAGAGAAAGAAGGGGGACGCAAATGTCGGGAGATCCATCGACTGATGGAGACGGATCCATGCGCCTTTTATCAAGCAAAAGTACGACTGATAAAGAAAGGATGTTTTGGGAGTCGGGCCATTTTTTCGTCAACTACGTTGCTAATAGATTCACCAAAAAGTCTTGGCTAAAATACAGGTAGTTTGCTTCTCGCTGTTTTGGACTGCCAGACTATCTACCTACTATGCAGTCTACGTTTTTCTCGTCATATATTTTATATGTTTACACTTTGATGCAAACCAGAGGGTTCTAACTCCTATTCTCAGGAGCCATGACCCTTGGGGTATCAGAAAGGTTAACCCGTGCAAGCAAAAGAGACGAAACAGAAACTCAGTTTATTCTTTTAGACCAGGCTCTGGCTGTCATTTTTACAACTTAGGGCCTATAACTTAACTTAGATCGGCCTTTTTACTATGTGTTTTGCCTGCTAGAAGACCCAAATGCTCCAAGTCGTACCGCATCTTTGCTTTGGTTGAAGTGAATCATGTTCTCTCTGGTGATCACTCCATTGTCATATATATTCATTCAAGCCTAGTTCCTGTTCATCTTCCATATTCTTCTTCATTATGTTTAACTACCTGGTAATCAATTTAATCACATTTTGAAGTCAAAGCGCGACGCACAATTAACGCAGGCACAGACCGCGGCTACTAGACTACATAGTAAGTGATTGGCAGCACAAACCGCGCATCTGAGCTTTGCCATATTTGGGTTAGTGTCATTTGCCTCACCTTGCTCTCACCGAGAAGAGACGTACCTAGGGAAGGAGCAACGACTGGCACTCGACCTTTCTGCTTCAAGAAAAAGAAGAAAATTATTTATCGTTATCAGAAGGAGAGGCATTTTACCTTTATTATCACTTTTATACATGACGCAATACATGCAAACTCAGTCGGTCTTGAAATACTAAATCAGACAAAGTTTCTGAGTATACATCACCAACCGTGCACCAAATTAGTGACAAAGCAATCATGACGATGGAGTCATCATTTGCGACATTTGTGCGGTTTCTGATCACGACCCCTTGATATTTAATACCAGCTCTGGAAGCCTCTCGAGACAAACAGAACTTCTCATCCTTATTCACCAAGATTAGATATACTTTTTCCCCCGTCTTTTTTTGATACCAAACTCTCGCGCGTATTTTCCTGTCACAGTTGCCTTGCCTGTCAACTCTATTCACTAAACACATTATTTATAAACCTTCAATACCTTTCACAGACGCAACACAACACATGTTCTCAACCATGACAAACACCATAAACATGTCGTCTCTATCGCCTGTTGTCACGACCTCCTTTCTTTTGGGCAACCTTCACTGCCCAACTTGCGTCACCCGGATCCGCTCTCTATTACACGATACATTCGGCGGCTGCGTACTATGGGTTTCTCCTAATCTCGTCACTTCTGTCGTCACAATTGAGCACAAAGACAGTTCCTTTGCCTCTGTTGATAGCATGCAAAGAGTCCTTCAGGAAGCCGGCTTTGATGTGTGCGGCATCAACACCACTGCAAACTCTGCAAATGATCTCCACCACATTTCGCAAGTGGATGGGGAAAGCAGCCACGTTGCAGAACACTCTGATGGCTGGCTAGATTCATTCTTTCAGTTCTGGCGCCCACAAGTTTCACAGCTTGCACTCGAAAGGGCTCGTGAAGCTCACCTCGAGAACTGCGAGGCATGCAGGCTCGAGAGACATACGCAGCAGTCTTTCCCATCAGATAATAAGCGACAGCTGGTGAGGATTTCTTCAAGCGTATCTGATACTCCTATGAGACGTGGTTCTGCACCTTATCCCTTACAAAGTGTTGTCACTGACACAGCTCCCGATCCGTCGTCCAGAGTAACACTTTCTATTGGCGGCATGACTTGTGCTGTTTGTGTCAATACAATCACACAGGAGATTGAAAAATATCCCTGGGTCACAAAGATTTCTGTCAACCTTGTATCAAACAGCGCAGCAATCGAATATACCGGCGGGGACCGGGCTCAAGAGGTCGTAAATGCCATCGAAGATCTAGGATACGAAGCTGCAATCGACCAGGTTGTCAACCTGCAAGATACTAAAGCATCAGTCGATGAGCGTGAGGTCGAGGTCCGCGTTGATGGTATATTCTGCTCGAGATGCCCACCACGAATCGTCACAACACTCAAAAGTCTTGCCCCGGACCGGCTTCAAATCCTAAAAGAGCCAACCGTTCAAAATCCCATTTTAAGAATTCGATATACCCCTAATGCTCCTGCTTTCACCATCAGACAAATTTTGCGTGCCATTGAAGCAGCTGATGGGTCTCTTAAAGCATCTATCTATCACCCTCCAACACTCGAAGAGCGATCTCGAGTTATCAGAGCCAAGCACCAAAGAGCGCTGTTGTGCCGCGAGATCCTTACACTTATCTTTGCTGTACCCACCTTCGTCCTCGGAATAGTATACATGAGCTTACTTCCCGATTCGAACCACGGAAAGATGTACCTTATGAAACCCTGGGTCTCTGGGCTGAGCCGCCTCGACATTGCACTTTTTATCCTCGCTACTCCGGTCTACTTCTTTGCTGCTGATGTGTTTCATATCAGAGCAATCAAAGAAGTACGAACAATGTGGCGTTCGGAAAGCCGCATGCCCGTTATGCAACGTTTCTACCGATTTGGCAGCATGAATATGCTTGTTTCGTTGGGTACCAGCATCGCCTACATATCATCGGTCGCACAGATGATTACCGCGGCTGCATCTAGCCGCAATCATCATGGATCTGGAGCCGAAATGTACTTTGATTCTGTTGTCTTTTTGACGCTGTTCCTGCTCGCAGGCAGGCTCATCGAGGCATACAGCAAGTCCAAAACCGGTGATGCGATTGAGATGTTGGGCAAGCTTCGGCCAACAACAGCCCTACTTCTCGAGAAGGATTCTTCTAGGAACCAAGTAACTAGTACTATTCCTGTCGATCAACTCGACTCTGGAGATCTGGTTCGCGTGCCTCACGGTGCGTCTCCAGCTGCTGATGGTATTGTCGTCAGTGGGGAAACTAACTTTGATGAGTCGAGTCTCACTGGCGAGTCACGTCCTATCAAGAAAGAGGAAGCAGACAAAGTTTTTGCTGGTACTATCAACAAAGGAGCGGCGATTGTTATGCGTGTCACTGGTACCTCTGGGAAGTCAATGCTCGATCAAATCGTTCAGATCGTTCGAGAGGGACAGACAAAACGAGCCCCCATCGAACAAATTGCTGACCTATTGACTACGTATTTCGTGCCTGTTATCACTCTCATTGCTGTTCTTACCTGGATTGTCTGGATGGTGGTTGGCTTTGTCGGAGGTATCCCTGATCACGAAGCAACTTCTTCTGGTGGCTCAGTTGTCTTTGCTCTTCAGTTTGCTATTGCTGTTTTCGTTGTCGCATGCCCTTGTGGCCTTGCCCTGGCAGCACCCACGGCCATCTTTGTCGGAGGTGGTATCGCGGCTAATCACGGTATTCTTGCCAAAGGTGGTGGTGAGGCGTTTGAGAAGGCGAGCAACATTGATTGCGTCGTGTTTGATAAAACGGGTACTCTCACCGAGGGAGGAGAGCCGCAGGTTACCGACTCCATCATCTTTCCGGACACGCCATCTAATGATGAGGAGCGTCAAACGCTTCTTTCTGCGCTCAAAGCTGTGGAGGAGAGCAGCAGCCATCCTATAGCCAAGGCGATTGTTTCATTTTGTGGTGATGCCCCGGCCGGCAACATTACCAACCTTGAAGAGTTGGCCGGGAGAGGCATGAAAGCCTCATTCAACGGTGTCGATGGCCAAACTGACATGGCCATTGGCAACGAATTGCTTATGCGAGACTTTTCTGTCACTATCTCGCCTCACGTCTGTTCACTTCTCGACACCTGGAAATCCGAGGCCAAGTCTGTCGCTTTGGTCGCCACAAGGCCATCAACGGCTGAAGCCTGGACATTGGTAGCGGCACTTTCCATCTCAGATCCCATCCGCCGCGAAACCGCGCCCGTGATCAAAGCATTGATCTCACGAGGTATACAAGTTTGGATGCTGTCTGGTGACAACGTTACGACAGCCCGCGCGGTGGCGCAGCGCGTAGGCATTCCCTCGTCTAATGTTCTAGCAGAGGTTCTCCCTTCAGATAAAGCAGCCAAAATCTCATCACTCCAAGCCTCTCTCCACGCAAGCGGGTCGACGTCCAAACGCGCAACTGTCGCCATGGTCGGCGACGGAATCAACGACTCCCCCGCGCTCACCACTGCCGATGTAGGCATCGCCATAGGAACAGGAAGCGACGTGGCCATTAGTAGCGCAGCCTTTGTCCTCGCAACATCGCAGCTGACAGCTGTCGTCACGCTCCTGGATCTCAGCCGTGCCGTGTTTCGTCGCATTCGCATCAACTTTGCTTGGGCCCTTGTGTACAATATGCTGGCTGTGCCTGTTGCGGCTGGATGTTTCTATCCCGTGGTAACTTCCGGCGGGGAACATGTTAAGCTAGATCCTGTGTGGGCAGCTCTTGCGATGGCTCTGTCAAGCATCAGTGTGGTATTGAGTAGCCTGAGCCTACGGTGTCGGATTCCTGTTGTCGGGTTTCGGCACCGTGATATCGAAGTCGACGAGGAGTGAAAAAAGAATGAGCGGCGTATTATGCCTACGTTTAGATAGCGATGGCTTGGCTAAGCCCCAAATTTGTTGCAAGCCGGGGTAAGATTTCAGGGTCTGTTTAGATAATACCACAATACTACACTGTTACTGTTACGTATGCATGGCTTATTCTCGGGCATCTCACACGCATATGCCATGATGTCGATCTGTCGAATAACCAATGGATGGATTCTCGCAAACACCATTTCTTGAACTTGTCCTCCGATGTTTCCGCCTTCGGCCCCGACGGCATGAAAAAGAGGCTGCAGAGTTGGACTAGAAATCAATACGCACACCATTTCGCTCCTTCAACGGTCGCGTCTCGTGTCTTGTTTCGCTCTTTGTCTCTCCGAAGGATCCGCAATGACATGAGTATTCACAGCCACTCTTCTCTTTCCCCCGCATTAATTGTTTGCGTTATTATATCCGTTAAATTAGGGTTCAATTAATCAAGACTGGATGGTAGGATATGACGATATTCTACATGTGAAAGACTAAAAATACATCTTGACATGACTAGTGACTATGGGTTTAATAAAACACGTTTCAATCGAGAATGAAACATGACGCTGTTCATGCGCTCACTGACCTCGTATCAAGTAAACATTCTTTTGATAAACTCCATAAAACAAGCTCAAATCCCCGTATTTGCATTCGCCAATCCGCCACCCGCGTACGCAACCGTCTACGTTGTATCTATGTTGTCTTATCGCACGCCCGTTTGCCCCGCCTGACAACAAGTTTTTTTTTTTTGAGTCATTGAAGATATGTGTTATTTCATCATTGTTCTTGATCCGGTACATGGCTAATGTCTCCGTTTATTTCTTTCTGCTTACACCAACGGAGATCGGGCCTTACGGAAAGCGACAATTGAAGGATTCAGTTGTTTGTAGTTTAGTTATTCCTTCAAAACATGATTGGCTGTAGACTCAAATCAGCACACCAAATTTGGCAATTAGTTTGTTTAGGAACAACCCTGCAACAAACTCGGGCAGTGAAGTTGGCTTATTTTTATACGCAAAAGTAAGATCAACCAACAAGGAATCCTTGATCTTAGTGAGTTGTAAGAATATAGTTGTAAAATTCACAAGGCTAAAAGAGGCATTCTTTGAGGTAGATCGCGGCATATCGCCCGACTTGTATTGAATAGGTAGGTAGTGTAAAGGTATCTTATCTGTCTGATCTTATTGTTGTAGTATGCACCGCCTGAAAAAAACTTTGTACCCAAAAAGTTTCCAAATTAAAACAAAAAAAACCAAAAAAAAAACAACTCCTGCAATCGAGGCAGTGTACTCCTTTGCCGTTTCATCCTATATCCTTTCCCAATCCATGGAACGTAAAAGTAATACTTTGTAGAGGCCGTCAAACAACATTGATAGTGCGTGATCCAACCCAAACCATCCCATACACCACCTTTACCCGTAACAGCAATTGTAATGCACACGCCCCCCTTAACCCCGGGGAGGCTCCTGTCTTTCATGCAAAACCCGAAGAACGCCGGTCTTTCTGTTGAAAGACTTTGAAAGCCCAAGTAAATTCGACAATAGTGATAATAGGACAAAGGGAATAATGATGGGTGGCAATTTACCATCCCATTGTGGATCTGGCTTTATTGGAAAAGCAGATGTAAAGAAAAAACGAACCCGACCGACGCCTTGCCCAAGCTTTATTTTTACGATGCGAAAAAATGTGCAAAGTGAATTGATGCCAAACGTTGGTCCGTGTAAAACTCCAAGACTATGCATCAGGTATCAAGTGCGTGCGCGCACAGCCCAATTGTGGTTAGGTATTCATCGCACTGCGACACCACCACCGAGAAGACGACCCCACATGCCACGTCTCGAGCGCTGCTGCTGATGTTGTTGTTGTTGCTGCTGCTGCTTCTTGGACGAGGCATCTTGGTAGTGCTGGTACTGCTGGTACTCGTCGGCAGTGATCTCGTAAGGAAGCATGCGCCCACTGGGCATATGCACCTTGGGGTAGTCGACATCAGGGACGATCTGCACAGGTGAGTCGTAGAGGCTGCCCTGTTGCGACTCGTAGTAGTAAGGCTCGGGCTCGGAAAGCTCCAGAGGAGTAGTAGCCTGTGAGTAAGCGCGGCCAGAAGAGACAGAAGAGGCGTAAGAGCTGGAAGAGCTGCTGTAGCTGAGACCAGGAGGAGTGATAGGTCCAGAGAGGTTTCGTGCGTGCTCGGGTGTTGATCCTCGAGAGCGGGAGTGGCCACGAGAAGAAGCAGGGCTGGGGTATCGGGCGGAAGAGGCATAGAGCTCCTTCTGTCGTCGCTTCTCCTCGCGGTGTCGAATCTTGCGGGCATGTCGCTCGGCAATCTTGTGGCGGAGGGGCTCAAGGAAGTCGTCGAGATCCCGGTAAAGGTCCTGCTCAGTGATTCGGAGATCCCACTCGAGAAGGAAGAGAAGCTGCTTCTCCATAAGGTTGACCTCTGTGCGGCTGAAACCAAAGTTGTAGCCCTCGGTGGTGATGTGGCTGTAGTTGGCCCAGTGCTTGTTCTTGGGTGAGCTGTCGTTAAGGTACTTGGCTGAGAGGATGAGAGCAGCGAGGAAGATACGGTGAGCAGTGCATCGCAGACCGCGGGCCATAGGCTGGAGCTTGGACTTGAGGCGTCCAAGGTAGACTAGTGTGGACATGAGAGTAGGGACCTGGACGTTGGAGGATACGACAAGCTGAGTGATGAACTCCTCAAGAGTAGGTAGAGCTCCATCTTCGGATCGGACAGTTCGGGGCTCGGGGCTCCTGGGAGGAGTTGGGATGTTGTGACTATCATCGGCGGGAGCGGGAGGCATCAAAGTCGAGTCACAGGCGATGACGTTGTGAGCAGCTTGGGCGAGGTAGGCGATCATATCGCGGCCCACAGGCTGGTAGACAAATTGTTCCAAGGCGTTCTTGTTGAGCTCCTCCATGGTGAGGTATCGTAGTGATGATGTGGAAGCCATTGTGAATGTGTATGTGGGTGAGAAGGTTGAGAGAGGTGGAGGATGTAGAGAGTATATACACACAGCAATAAGGTGTGTGTAAGTGGAGGTGGGGTGAGAAGGTTCAGGTACAGATTGTAGGGTGAGGCCAAAAAGGATTGATAGGCCTTGAACCTTTGAATGCGAAAGCAAATGCAAATGCGAAGCAAAGCAAAGCAAAAGCAGGTGATTAATATCTTGAGCGAATGTGACTGGAATAAGAAACCAGCCAGGGGTGAAGGAAGGCGACGTAAGGCTTGATATATCAATCAAGAGACAGAATGGCTCATGTGAGGTCTAGTGGATGAGAACCTAAAGGTTGGGACGGGACCCTAGCTAGACTGTACTAAAACTGAACTGGCTTCGTAAGTAACCAAGCTAAAGTGACGTTTTTGGGGGTGGAGGGGCGTGTCTTGTAGAGGCTGAGCGCCGCGTCGCTCGCTGAGGTTGAGGTGGACAGGGGTTCACATTCAGTGAGTCTCCAGTGCCACAAGCGGGCTGGGCTGGGCTTGGCTGGCTGGCAGCTGGGCTCCATGGATCCATGGCTTTCGGGTCGGGTGCGTGCAGGGGTAAGGGGTAGGGATAGTGGGCTTAGAGAGGGAGGGGGAGAGAGGGTCACTTACTGGGCCTTTGCCTAGGTTTGCAGGGGAACGGAGATGCCTCGAGACTAGCAGGTCAGGTCCACCAAGTGAATGAATGGATATCCAGTACTGCAGAGGAAGAGTCCGCGAGCAAGAGTTGTAGGAGAATTGACGGCAGCTGAGCGATGGGCGGTCTGGCCGGAGGATAAATGTTTTGGTTGGATGCCTTCAGCTAAGATGGATTCCAACAGGTACTGTATCTAACCAAAGATAGACAAATGACACAGGGCAAAACTTGACAGGTTTTCCTTAGACTTGGACGAAGAATGGGTGGCAAAACGAGAGCGGTCTGTGGCTTGTTCAATCTGTCCGGGCAAGGGGAAGAGAAGAACAGAGCAGAGCAGTGACAGTTTTTTTAGTGTTGCTTCGCGTTGCGTTGCGTTGCAGATGCGGCGTAGCAAATATTAAAAAATGTCTTGTTGCTGTGCTGCGTCCGTTTGGTTTGTCTCAGTTTACCGAAACAACGAGATTGTGCTCGTATTGTCCTTTCTTTCTTTGTTTGCAGGACAGCCTAGATAGTCTTCCGAGATGTTGATTCTGATATTAATTAAAATACCAGACACTTGGTCGCTGAAAAGTCCAGATTCAGTAGCTGCGAATCTAATCTGGGTAGAGCCGATCGGTTAAGCACAGCTGCTGTTGTTTGCTTTGCCGGGTACGGGATAAGGCGATCGAGGCCCTGGATTGCACGGTGATGAGCGGATTGGGACCTTTCCGAGAACAGTTTCTGTGGGAAGCGAAACGGATCGGAGCGGAAATAATGGTGAAGCGATTTAGACTTTTTGTTCTTTGCCTCTCTTTGCTCGTGGCTTGAGATGTTGAGGCGAGAACGCAATCTAAGTTGAGGGTTGTGGGGGAGGCGTTGAAGCAGGACCTTTCAACCGGAATGGTGGTGAAAGTGAATAATGAGAAATTATTTGAAATGTTGTTGTAGGTGACGTCTTGGTTGACCGGATTGATTAATGATGATCCAAAGTGAATGATGCTGGTGATTACAAGAGTTATATAATCCAACTTTCGTATCTATCAAGACCGGCTTGACTGAACAAGGGAAGGAATATTGATTCTCGATTAATCGTGAGGGTTGGCTTCAACTGGAATGTTAAGATTGCATACAAAGGGAGAGAGTCTTGCTCCTCCACAGAGTATTGAAGGGTGAAGTTGCTTTTTTTGGTGGTTGGTGGGCGACCTGCACCGGGAGATGAAGAACCGATAGCGCGGGTGGGTTATTAGTGGTGATGATGGGGAATCGTCAAGATCCTCTTTTTTGTGTGTATCGGTACAATAGTACTCAATTAATTGTTGACCAAGGGATGGTATGATGTGATCTTGTATCTGTACCTGCCAGAGGTATGCGGGAGTGTCGAAACGTGGCAAACAAGAAAGAGAAAGAAGACAAAAACAATAAGATTGACAAATGAATTCCAAAGGAAAGGTGAGGAGAAGGAGGAGGATGGTGGAGTCGGGATGGGATGAAGATGATGTAGATGGAATAAAAAAAGGTCACAAAGATGAAACGGCAGTGATGAGGGCCTTAATACTCTGCTCCTAGGACTCTGGTTGATATCCAAGTTTCCTTGTTCTTAGGCGACATTGCAGCAGAAGATCAGAGACGATCAAATTCATTGGCTGCAGATCCATACAACTCATGGCAGGAAATGGATCATTGAATCTCTTTTGCGCCAGCTACGAATAGATGGCTAATAATAAGCTCACAAACCCTTCCTTCAACCCTCAACCACCAACCAAGCTGCATAGAACAAGGGCCAGGCCTATCAACCGAGTCCAAGTCTGTCAGCGTATTTAGAAACTCGAATGCAATTGCTTCAACCAGTCAGACGCGCATATCGTGCATCTCTTTAAACGCTCGGGAAAATACTGACAGGCCTGTTGATTGGGTTGCGCCCAAACACCAAACACACGAAACAGTTCTCTGGGCGGTTGCGAGCTTGACGATTGGCTGTCGACTCGTTTGACATGAAACCAACCTGTCTGAAGCAAAACTGGGGCTGCCCGCCACTAATAAAGTCCACTAAACATCAACTGAGGGGGAGGGGAGGCAAAGTTATGGAAGTAACAGGATCAACAGTCCCTGCATCTTTCCCTCGGGCTCTCTCCAGTCTTTTTGAACGCGTACCACAATGTATGGAGATGAAAAGATCTACAGGGACCTTTTCCTTCTTCTTTCGTATTACATTAGTAGCAATAGAAACACCTCTTACAATGGTTACGTTATAGATCATCTTATTACCCGCTCATCAATATTACAAACTACCCTTGAGCATAAACATCAATTTATCGACAGCAAATACGGGCCGCTCTCTCAGGCCTCTCAATGGCGGTTCAACTTGAATGGCCTCTGTCTACTAATCTTGCGTGACCGTCGTTTCAGTCTCGGCTCTCTCGTCCCGTCTCGTGGAGCAGTCGTACAAAGTAAAAGCGACACATTGATTTGATCGATTGACTGTTTTGACACTTTCATCTCGCTCCCCCCAATCTCGAATAGCACAAAACGTTTCACCTACACCCACCAAATGTCAAATGTGAACTGTACCTGGCGGCCTGTAAAATTGTGGCTGCTCTACTGCCTCCCCTGGCTAAGCTCACACGAATAACCTCGCAGACCCTGCATTAGGTGAAATTCAATATCAACCAAAAGTTTTTCACAAAACGAAACAAATAGTTACCCACCATTAAACATTTTCTTATCATACCAGCCAAACGAAGAAATGCATGAACAAACGCTTTCGCATTCACATTCGTGGAAACGGCAAAAGCAAAGAAAATCTGAGACCGCCAAGACGAGCTGGCCTGCGACATGCGTAGTTACATGGTTCTGAAGAAGCGAAGTCAGCGGAAACACAAACACAAACGCCAACGCCAACACATTTTTTTCACGCTGATAATAATGGAGGCCTACATCACCAGTCGATCCCAGTACATTGGGCGAGGATCGTGATTTAACAAACGCCCAATGCGTCCACGTTGTATCTGGGGCCTGGTCTGTGTGTTTAGAGTCAATCGTCATACCACGTTTGGACCTGTTGTTTTTCTATTCCTTGATGCTATCGTATCCCAATTAACTTTTAGCCATGGCGCCTTACTATAGAACCGAACCCTTGGGTTTAGGTTCAAGTCCAGATCTAGAGTCAGTATCCGTACTGACTAAAGTACCTACCAACTAACTAGTGACAATGCCTGCCTATCTTGGCAATCTGTCGTTCACCACCGAGTCACATTCCTGTTGACATCTCGTCACTGACCGTTGCTTTTTGTTCTTTTGCTAATCGGATCTACTTATGCCGGTCCGCTCCTGTACCTGGCGCCTTTCCCTTGGCGATGGCTTCATTTAGAGGCCGATGGCGTTCGGATCAGCAGCCACGAATGACAGATAAGTTTTGCCGAGGACTCGAGAGAAAATGATGCTATACAAACGACCAAACCTGTATCCGTAAAAATATGGACAATGCTTGATAAACCGCGTCTTGGCATAGGGATCCATCAATCCGCAGCGGCCAGTCCGCTATAGACTCTTCTTGTACATGGCTGCATATTCATTCCGAGCCTCGACTGTCTTCAACACTGACTGCGGGGTAATTAATGAAAAAGGAAAGCAACCATCACCATTAATGAGATGCATATTCATCCCTTACAGTTACTGAAGGTGGTCAAGTACATACATACATACATACATACAAAGACAGACAGACTATTGTAGATCAATCACCGACCTCCTTCACCTGACGCTATCAGCCATCCACTGAACTGAACCGTACCGTACCGTTTCATCCCTTGTCCCCGACGGTGATTGTCCGTGAAGATCAAACGTCAATCATGCTGCCATCATGTCTCAGTTCATACAAATAGTCCGTCCGTCCTTCTTCTCTTTTGCTGCCCCATTAACCCATCAATCACTCACGACAAAGACACTAAAAGATAAACCCCCTGCACCACGCACGCTGTAAGTGTGTCGGCAGACGCCACTAGCTTCGCTCGGGAGCAGCCCTTTTAAGGAATGTGCATGTAAAAGGGTGGGCATCACCGCCAATGGTTTTCCTCCTCTCAACGCGAGGGAGAGAGACCAAGCAAACTGATAAACTCTCGAGATAAACTCTGCCCTGGATAAAGGAGTAACCAGAACCAAAAACCCAATCGATAGCCTTGTTCAGGGCAACCGATCAAGATCAATAGGTACGAAACCTTATAACCTATCTTTTGTATACAAAAACGTACATTTAAAAAGAGCCGATCAAATAAATGGTTGCCATCTGCATACCAGACAGGTAGGCTATTGCGCTAATGAATCACGCCCCCTCCCCCCCTGTTCCTGTCCAGTAGATCCTCATTCACGATTTACAATTCAAACTCGACTGGGATCTTCAACCAGAGCAGCCCTACAGTTCAATGTCAGTGCATTACAGTAGCAAATCTCGACTTGGCTATCAATTATTGACGGGCCGAGAAGAGTTAGCATTGTGATTATGCATTTTTCGTTTGTGTTCTATTCGCAATGAGGGTATCCACGATCAGAGCACGTAGTGATCATCTGAGTCTATCGCGAGATCTAACGCAGCAAGTGGTCTGATTGAGTTTGTAGCTGTATCTTTGAGCCAAATGACATGTCAATATCATCACATCGCTCAACATGACTTTTCTGGTCACTTTTGTTCTGTTTTGGAAAAACTCTGCTTTCACCGACTGTTACAGGCATCTCTGATTGGGAGTATCGCATGGCATGAATCAAGGACGACCACTAACAGCACACACAGAGTCATCCATCCATCCATCCATCCATCTTGTCACGATAGTCAATCGTTAGCCACCTCTCAAATCGACTGAACTCTCCTGTTGAAGGTCCTTAGCCCCTGATCATTAACCCCTGGCCACTGACCCCTGAGCCAGTCTAAGCCAGTAGCGCACCTGCACGAAGCCATGGCGTTACACGCCCCCCAAGATCCATCCGATTTTCTCCCCTATCTGATCTTGTGATTGGTCAGCCCCGCATGTGTATCCCTGACGCCTGCATGTCAAGAGTCCTCCCACCCAACGCGTGGCTCTGACTCGCTTTCCCCCTGCAAAAAGGAAGTTTTTCCTTTGCTTGGCTTTTCGAGATGTGGCTGATGCATGTACGTTTCTTTCTTTCTACGCAACCCAAGTGTGGCACAGGCACCGGAAGAGGCATGTGGGCTAGCATTGGTGGCGACGCCGACACGTACTGGACCGACCGCTTTCGGAGGGCTGGCTGCAGTCAGTCAAACGGTTCCAATATGGCTGGTTTCGGGATATGCAGCTATTCGCAGTTTGAGTCCACCTGGTTTTGTCTAGATCTTCAAGTTCTAGGATGCCATAGGCAGGGAGGTAGTCTACATACAGTAGTTAGTAGTTGGTTTTATCAACACGAAGAGTTGGCAGGCTAGGGCGTGACATGTCCTCCACTCACACTCATGCGTACAGCTCGTGTATCCACTAAAACTTGACCCCAAACCAGGTCCAGGTCCAATGGGTAGTCTACAGCACAGCACAACACGACAAGAGATAAAGCATCTCGAATGAAACCTTGTAGTTGCAAAACAAAACAAGACAAGACAAAAGCAGGACTGTCGTGTTCATCACTTGATCTTCAGTTGTCCATGCCTTGTTCCAAGGTCTCTCCCAGTAGCGGTGGCTGCAGTGAATGTCAAGAGTGGACCATCTCATGACCTTGAGCTGTAGCTAAACGTGTCCGCGTGGTTGGGTTGGTCCTAGCCTCATGCCTCATGCCCAACATCAACCTACCATGCGGGGAATAAGTCAACTAAAAATCGTAAACTAATGAATCCGTGATCGGGATCCAGCAAGTCACTCCTCATTGCTATATTGCGGTGTAGATATTCAATGCAAAAGCAAAGTCGTATTATCCACTACCTATCAACCAGTACAGTCTGAGTGTTCGTGTAAAGTGGACTACCCCCAATTCCATCTCGTATTTCCATTACCGTATCCAACCGTCGTCAACACAACGATAAAACAATTATCCATGCTTTACTCTTTGAACAAATGAGGGAATCCTCCGTGGTCACGTCCGATGCATTTCTTCTTCCGCTCCGGTCGATCGGTCGGTCCGGGCGATCCCCACAGAGTCCCCGGGCTGCCTCTGTTAAAAGTCTCCACATTTTGCCCAGAACCTCGGCTCAAGCCGCGGGATTGGCGCTTCCCGCTCTAAAACCCCCGGTCGAGCTGTGCACTGCCGCTCACGATCGCCTGAACATGGCATTGCATGATAACTCAGCATTGTAGGGGTTTCAAAATTGATGCATGATGACATACTTGGTTCAAAGAGGCTTCTCAACGGTTTTCGCAATGTCTATCTCAGTAGAGTTTACAGGCCTCTGTTACAAGAGTCGTAATCATGGTTGCATTCGCTATTTGGTCTTTTGGATGCCTCCCAAAATCCATGCAACGCCAACAAGTCAACACGATTTAGAAACAAGTTAAGCATGGAGACAAAAGCAAAATGGCAACACAGCCTCAGTGTTCGCATTAGCAGTTTCAAAAATCAATCGATATTTCTTCCGTTAAGCTGAAACAAGATACTACAACTCCTACCCTGCACTTTAGATGAGGGCGCTTACAATCCTCCTAAGCGCCGCGTTTCAAGACCAACCCCAGCTTGCTATTCTCGTCAGGCGGCTATCAACCAGACACGATATGGACATGGGGCTCGCCAGATCGGAAAATAACAACCCGTTACCAGAATAGATTCGTGTTGCAGTACCGGCGGCTCTTTAGATGGAGCCGCGCGACCTGGTCAATCTATATTAGCTATCGGCGCCTATGTTCTCCATTTCTATAGACGCCTGTAGGATTCTTTCGATCCATGTTGTCTTCTTCGTGGCAGTGCACTTTTGCCAAGATGATTGAGACCAACAGTTTGTTGTTGGTTACGGGGGCGAGACGCACAATGCTTTGTGGTCGACACAAGTGGCCAGTCCTGATCTTCGGCCTGGTTCGTCCCGGTTTCTCGGTAAAGATCATAAATTCCATCCGAGAGGCTGAGTGATGGTGCTGGCCTGTAGGATCTGGCCGTCCATCGCTTCGACAATTGCACCCCTCCATTGCGTTGTTGCCGTACGACCGATGGGGGCCGTCTATTCTCGATCAACACCATATGCAGTTGGTCTTACGAGATAGCACTGAAGAGCACACAATAAGTAGGAAGGACTGAATACAGCAACCTTTGCTAAACGTATCATAATATCATCAATTGTCATGCTTTGCCACGCACCCCGGATATCAAACCGCACGCTGAGCTAAGTACTATCATTTACAAAGCACATTCAAAATCAAAGCCATACGAATAAAAGATCTGCCGCCCTTGCTGGGTACTTGATCTATCAAGTCCTCTGTCTGTCTGCCTCCCAAACGCCCAAAAGACAGGCAATTGCTTGTTGATACTATCCCTGTCCTGTCATAAATAATCCACACCACCTCCATTAGTTGACCAGGTCTAACAGCTTTTGACCCCATAACACAACAAGCCAATTATGTTGGTCAAATGCCTGGTCCAAGGACTGATAGATCTTCCGGCAATGCAAGCTCAAGTAAAGCAAGGCCAGTAGAACTACAGTTTAAGTCAAGGGGCAGCCGACTGCTCAAGGTCGATTGGAAACCCTATCGCGGCCGTTGTCATGTCCGAATGTCCCATTGGTTTTGGCCGAAGTGCCAAAGGTATCCTCAAACCAAGGATACAGTTCTAACCCGCCGGTCGGCGGAGTAAAATTTAATGCATTTGCATCTGCATCATCTGGTATGGAGCTGAATATCCCATCTAGTGATAATAGCCATTCGTTTGAGCAGACGCCTGCTTCTGTGCCAGGTAGGGCTCAAAATAGGGGTGGTTGAAGGCCCCCTTGGCCGAGATACGGTTTGCTGGGTCATACACCAACATCATCTCGAGCAAGTCTAGACCGTGTTCATCAAGAGTGCTGCAAAGAGAGTTACTGTAGTCACGCTGCCATTTGGGGAAGGATGCCTTGAAGTCAGGGTAAGATGTGACACCTGGCCAGATGTCTTCAGATGGTGTACCGAGAGTGCTGGAAAATTGTTAGCTACCTGGGTACTAGTTATGGTACAGTTGCACCACTTACCGGAAGATCTTGAAGATTTCGTCAATTTCAGAGTCACCGGGGAAAAGAGGCTTGCGCGTGCACATCTCGGCAAAGATACAGCCAACGGACCACATGTCCACGCCAGTCGAGTATTGACGGCCCCCCAATAGAATTTCAGGGGCTCGATACCAAAGAGTGACAACTTCGTGAGTGTATGTGCGCAGAGGCACGCCAAAAGCGCGGGCAAGACCGAAATCAGCGAGTTTGAGGTTGCCCTCCTTGTCGATCAAAAGGTTCTGTGGCTTGAGATCACGGTGGAGGACTCGGCGGGAATGACAGTACTTGACACCATCGCAAAGCTGGTACATGAACTTGCGAACGACCATGTCGCCGAGGCCAAGATGTTGCAAGTGCGGCGATGCACCGTCGGGCAAGGCCTTGCCTCGACCACCATCGCTTACAGGGAGAGATTCCATGTACTTCTTGAGATCGAGATCGAGGAATTCAAAAACGAGATACAGCTTGTGGCCATCTGAGTGAACAATATTGAACAGACGGACAATGTTGGGATCTCGCATTTCCTTGAGGAGAGAAATTTCGCGAATGGCGGTACTTGGTACGCCTTCATCTTCAGCTTCAAGGCGAATCTTCTTCAGGGCGACAATTCGACCGCCATTGGAGAGGTCTCGGGCCTTGTACACGACACCGTAGGTTCCTGTAACATGTCAGAATTAAGGTCATGCAGTAAAAAAAATGCTGGCGATCTGCGGAAGCTTTCAGGGTAAAGCTTGACAGTGAAGAGCACACGTACCTTCACCAATCTTTTCCAGCTTCTGGTAATTCTCCATGGTCAGGGCTGTGTATGCGAACAAGGTATCGCAAATCGATGATTGTGTTGAAGAAAGGGTGAAACGTGCGAGTCGTCTTTTAAGAAGGATTAAGCGAGAGACAGCTGCGTCGGCGGCGTGGATGGTGGGAGCTGAAGCTGTCTGTAGCTGCAGCTAGGTAGTGCTTCTCGGGGTTTAAGTTGCGGTGATGCAAGTCCCGTCTTATTATCGAGATTGCACAGTGGGTATCTCTCCTTGCCTTGCCTTGCCTTGCCTTGCCTTGCCTTGCCTTGCCTTGCCTTGCCTTGCCTTGCCTTGTCTTGTCTTTGCCTTGTTTCTTATTATGCGATCGTTAGTCGTGAAACGTAAGAAAGAACCAGACTCGAGTTGCTCGGGCAGCCAAAGAAAAATGTCTGCGAGTTGAGACTATCTTTGCTAGTCGGTCAGTGACCAAAGAAAAAGAGGTCTCGTTCTGCCGATGGTGGGGGAGGAGGAAGATGATGAACACGGGAAGGCGGGGGGAAAGGCAGAAGAAAGAAAAAGGGTCCAATTTCAAGTACAAACAGGCTCAAGTCAGTCAACAAACAGGAAATAAAAAGAACAAAGAAAAGTTGACGCCAGTTAATGCATGGGATCTTTGAAAAGCTTCGTATTATACGAGACGAGAATCTCGTTGTCTGTGCATTAACTTTGTGGCGGGCGTTGCAACAGATTGTGGTGTCTCTGTCTCTGTTCCTGGCGAACGAGAATTACCTTGGCGATGATGAATGAATATTACCAGGTAGGCGGTATGGATGAATGTTTACCTCTCTTGAACGAGCTAGGCAGGCTGCATACCTAGGTAGGTCTTCTGTTTGCTTGGTTACTGCCCGGCCTTAGTAGGTCCTACGAGCCTGTAATGCATCGCTAACAGCCCATGCTAAGTTAATCTTTGGAAGCCCTGTAGCGATCATATGGACGTCCATGTTAGCAGGGCGGGCTTAAACTCATTTCATTCAAAGCGCCTCTATTTCTGCTTACACGGGACTTCTACTCAACGATTGGCGAGAACCATCCAAAGCTCAATTAAACATACGGGCATCCTTTCTTCTTTAGGTCTCGGGGAGACGGTGAGTCGCTCCAACCTGGCTACACTACTGAACGCGCTCTAGTCGCGTTTCTTTGTCTCGGGACAATTCAAAAAGAACATAAATCAATTCCTTGTTTTCAAGAGAAACATGGCTATTCATCCGGAATTCCAGCATGTCATCGGGTCGTTTATTGTATGAAACAGCCCTGGTTGACTCATAATGGTCTGCCTCATTCAAAGTCAATATTGTTCAAGACATGCATCTATCCACCCAGCAACCTTTTAACGTCCATCCATGCAATACAGCGAACCAACCAACGTTGACACATTGACAGCAAAAAGTAAGACAGGTCAAATAGCTGACTTGACTGTTAAGAAGACACCGACGACACAAAAAGATCAATTCGACGCAGGCCTGATTCGAACAGACGCCTCCGAAGAGAATAGATTTCTAGTCTATCGCATTAGACCACTCTGCCACTGCGCCTAGAACGAATTGATGATATGCGGTGTCAGTTTGAGACCTATAGTCACAGTCCCGGACGAATGACGAGCATCGTTCCGATTGTACATGCCCACCAAATGGTTCAATGACATAGTGATGGGAACATATATAAGATAGTCTTTCTCTGGTGACAGGAAAATGATTCAGAGAGGCTGGTTTGTGGGGAGTCTGAGCTGGCGTATCCTATCCATGTTGCTTGGGCAAAGACATGCAGGCGCAACGGTTGTTCGATAAACTCTGGAAGTTTATGCTCATACATGAACTATAAAAATATGGAACCCTTTCCAATATGTGTGTATGACCCCCTGATGTCAGTAATACCTATTGGGACTCGAGCATAAACCATTGGGCACTTTTGATGTGGAACCAAAGACAGGCTGGACCCGGCATATGCCAACAACAATGGGTGACTGGCAGCAAACTCTGACACGAAGCCAGACATATCACCCTGTTGACTTAGAGTAGACGCTCTTAGGGACTATTAGGCCGAGTGGCAACGTATATCTGTGCAACAAAACTGGTATCCTCTACATAACACCCGGTCTCCCATTTGGGGGACCATAACAGCATTGGACAATCCAATACAAGACTCGAATGATCTGAAATCAACGTAAATGAATAAACCTGTACATTTCAAAGGTTCTCAGCTTGCTATATCTAAGTAAATACGAGATCTGAAGGGTCACCTGCATAAGTAGCCATATCCGACATGCCACCTATACATGCAGTCTGTCGTGTCTCTGGAGCAACCCGAAAGTTATATTATCATCCACCTTTCCCTCGTGCAGTAAATCACGTTTGTGAGTTCAGAATCGTGAATCATTGCATCGCTCGGCGTGAACTCGTTAACTGAATTTTCAAGGTAAAAGCATGGCGAATGTATATTAGTAGTCGTTCTTAGCCAGAGCTCATATGATACATGCTTTATGTAGCTTCCTTCCTCCTCAAGTCCAATACCTTTCCTAGATTCAACGTTCCCTTTGCTCCCCATCCCGCAGGTCCAGCTTGAACATCAGGCCGAAGGCTGATATACCAAGTCCATGCTCGCTTGTCCAACTCATCGCGGCCTAGAGTACCAGCCCAGCTACCAAACAGTAATCGCAACGCGCCGAGAACACGTCCCAGGTTCTCATGTTTCTCTTCGTTGGCAGCGGTGACCGTCTTCTTTCCGCTATCCTCGACTGGCGCAAAAGCTCGTAGAACGTAGTTCCGTGCACCTTCTGGTCGATGGATTGGCATGCCGACAGTTGATGTTGAGGGATTCTTGTCTTCTGGATCGAGAGCCCAGACGGGTTCTCCGTTGAGACTGGATGTGCGCTTCTGAGACGATAGAGCGTCGTTGAGGCACTCTCTCATCAGGCGCCAGCGATCAGGGCCAAGCATGACACCGCCGTACCATCTTGTAAGCACGACGAGCGTATTGCTGATGTCGAGATCGCGCAGTTGTTGGAGCAAGAAGTTTCCACACCCTGACTCTCCATCATCAAAGGAGGCTTCTTGCTTAAGGGGTGAGTTTCCGAAGCTGGTTCGAATAGCCCAGGCGTTGTGTGTTGCAGTCTCCAGCTCTGGCTTCTCAGCCATGAGAGATTTGATAACTCCACCACGCGTAGAAGGTGACGTTATAGGTATAGCATGGGCTATGAATGTAGAACCCCTCGAAGATAACTTTCGACTTGCGGTCCAGCCTTTCGAGTTTGGTTGACTGCTTTGAAGCGTTGCTGTTGAAGCGTTGGAAGATGTAACCTGAGAAGAGCCTGACCAAGTATATCCGCCTCGTTTGAGCACCGGAACTGGACGATTCATGATCGAAATCTTTGGTTGTCCCTCTGGCGCCTTTTCTTGTCCACCAGGGGGAGCCTTCTCGACACCTATACTTATAGCTTTGGTTCGCGAATTAGCACTCACAACGGCCTGGGCGAGGCTCAGACGACTGCTCAGAGGCTGTTCCGGCATAGTAAATCGCAATAGTTCAACAGCAAAAGCGAGGAGCAAGGGTGCCCTATTAGTAATAACGGTGGTGTTTCGAATGATCTCCTCGTCCTCTTCCAGGGGCAACTCTAGAGCTGCTTCGAGATCATCTCCAGACATAGCGTTATAGTCTAGATCTCTTCGATGGGCCTCGAGTTTCGGCTTCTTCACGTCTGTAGTAGTGGCAGTACCATCTTCAGCTGCGCGCTTAGTACCGCTCTTCTTCTCGTGATTCTTGCACGCTGTGTGAAGGCTCTTTGCTGTCTTGGCATCGCCGCCGAGGGCTTCCTCGACGGTAGCCAAAGGGGCATCGGCGATTTGAGCGATACTATGGCACACACGTTAGTTAGTATAGTGGTACAAGATTGTTTTTTTCTAGCGTCACCTTCTAAGATTCTTTGTTTGCAGGGCTCTTACTTGGCCCATGGCTACCATCATGGACACTTTACGCGCCGTGAGCAGGCGTATAAGCTCTTGGAGGTCAGTTTGTGTCGCCATGCTCTCTATTATCAATCGAAAAGAGGGGTTTCTTATTTATGAGACCCTCTATTGTAACTCCTGTTTACCTTCCGATCTGAGAGATTGGACACAAACGGATGATTGTTGTAAGTCACAAAGATATCAATGACCGTTAACGCTCCGCGATATGATGAAAGCACCCCCAGAAATCGGACCCACCTGTCGAATGGAACGGACCCGCTCCACGAAACCCTGCCTATAATCGTATTTTCATCCATTTACTTCCACATGTAAAACCTCATCATCAAGACAGCTTCAATTCCCCCGCCTCGCACCTCAATTGTCGCCACAAATCCCATGGAAATACCGCCAGCATGATCGCTTCAGCCCGAGGTCTCACTAAGAGAGCCTTCCGCACACAATGCCGTTTCGCGAGCTCTACACCTCGAACTCCCCGCCCTAATATCAAAACGCCGACATCTCGAACCCCACCAAAGATCTCGAAAACCTACAAACCGTACATCTCCTTGTCCGCATACGATACCCAATAAGCGAGTATACTAATACGCCACGCCCAGCAAACCTCGACCTGAATATATCCCGAAACCCTCTTCCACCACCTCGTCCTCGTCCTCGTCCTCGCCCTCCGCATCATCGTCTCCCCAGCAAGCCGAAACCCTCCTCGATCTCTGGCGTGCAACATGGCTTCCCCTTACAGGAGCAGCTCTGCTCGCCGGTGCTCTCGGATTCTATATCTTTGGAACAGCTGCTGCGTCCTTCAAGGCGACGCCCTGCAGCGGCGCATGCGAACACGCCACCCCTACCGGCCGACCACCAGCCCTCGATGGCGATAACGCGGAACAGTTCGACAAGGAGCTTACTCTTCCCGAGTGGTGGATGGGCATCACAAAGTTGCGAAAGCGCTTAGCGGAGCATGCGGATGGTCATGTGCTGGAGTTGGCGATGGGCACGGGTCGTAACCTGGAATACTTCAACTGGGAGCCATTGAACAAGCGTGTGGAAGGGAAACTCAGCAAAGTCGGCAGCAAGATCCCTCGAGGTGTCTTGTCATTCACCGGTCTCGATATTTCGGTCGATATGCTCGATGTAGCTCGAAAACGCCTGGTCAAGACTGTTCCGCCTATGGAAGGGTCTGATCCTATTGTCCGCGCATCTACTATGGCCGACCATACCGGTGGACAATTATCGTATCTAAACGATCAACTCCGATTAATTCATTCCGATGCACATCATCCGATTCCCGGGCCGGCGACCCCTGCGACCACGAAATACGATACGGTTATTCAAACCTTTGGCCTGTGCTCCGTGTCTGACCCTGTCGCTGTCGTCAATAACTTGGCCAAGGTTGTCAAGCCAGGGTCGGGTCGTATAATTCTCCTCGAGCACGGCAAGGGCTGGTATGGCATTGTTAATGGCCTCCTCGATCAAAATGCTGGCAAACATTTTGCGAAATACGGCTGTTGGTGGAATCGCGATATCGAGGCTCTCGTCGAAGAGGCAGCAAGCAAAACACCAGGTCTTGAAATCGTCAAGGTGGAACGACCCAACTTTCTACAAATGGGCACTTTGGTCTGGGTCGAATTGCGCATGAATGACAAGACATCCTGACACCATTCGCTCGGGTAAACGATTAATATGAAGAATGAGAAGGGTTTGTAGAATATAGGATTATGTACAATATTCAAGAGTTGAAAGCAGTATGAGCGGCATTGCATTTTTAGAATCCAAATATGCGCAACCTTTTTGGCGCCGAATAAATCAAAACCACGGGGATGCTATAATCCCTTTTCCTGGTACTCCAAACCCAATCAATCCAAAACACCAGACTGTTCTAAATGTACAAATACTTCAACAAGCGCCTTCCCCATGCAATTAATATGTAAGTGTGTCGTATATCCGTCGTCGCAGACATGGCGGAATTATCATCTCGTTCATCCCCGATCTCTTGCAGCTGCCAGAGAAGTCATAATCGCTTAGCAGTCGTCAAGCAAGCCATCGAGCTCGTCAATTTCAATACTCTCGGCACCTTGGTCCCATTCCATAAGCTTGTTAAACTTCAACCAGGTCTCGCCGTCATCTTCTTTTCGGGGACCTGATGTCATGTTTGACATGGAGCTAGGCTTTACCGCGGGGCTGGTAAGCATGGCACTTGAAGTGAAGATGCGGTGGTCACCGAACCAAAAGTCGTCGCGGTATCCATACTCGGAGGTGTGGGTGGTGCGATCGGCGGTCTCAACAGCAGGGGTGTCTTCGGCAAACTTGCGTTTCTGCAAGAAATCAGCCGTTTGAGTAAACTCCCGCTCGTCTTTTTCCAGAGGCGGTGAGTTGTGACGGCTGTTGCGACGGTTTGGCACAAAACGATGATGAGAAGGAAGAGAGCCAATGGGAGTAGCAGGCATCATGACTTCATCGTCGCCTTCCTCGAATCCATGATCCGAGAGGTCAACCTCGGGCGAAGGACTGAGTTCGCGCCTGCGAGCTTCGACATCATCAGAGCCAGAGTCGTCCGTCAGTGACACAGAAGGCGTGTCAAGGGCGGAAAGAGAAGGCACAGCAGAGCTGGGTTCAGGGATAGGTTGCCGAGGGCAGGTAGTGAGAAAGTAGTAGGTCCTCCGAGGGTGGATGTTCTCGAGTTCTTTGGCGAGAGGGCAGGGCTTTTGGGCAGTCCAGCATGATCGCTTAGCATATGAAGCCAGCCGGGAAGAGATGATGGCGCAAGGGTTGGCAGAGCTGGGATAGGAATGTTAGCGCATGGGAGGTGGAGGGGTTGAGGGGAATCTCAAAACTTACTGTTGCACAGAGGTAAGACGTTGGGCCAAAACAGTAGCCAACTCTTTGACCAGATGGGGACGGTTTCCAGTAGATTGCAATTGAATAATAACGGCTTCAACGATGTCGTCGCGGATCGCTTCAAAGTCAATTTTGGACTTGACTGTATCTAGATCGAGGCTCGAGTCTAGTGTAGGCGAAGGAGGTGGTGTCTGCTCAATAGCACTGTCGTCGGTATGGGATCGCTTCTGTCGTTTACTGGGATGCGCCTCGGGGGCCTCAGAACCTGATGAGGGTGATGACAAGGCAGATGAGGCAGCACTGGATAATGACGACGAAGACGATCTTGAGGCGTTCTTGGAGGCAGCGGCAGCAGCGCGAGCAGCTTGTGTCATTGGGACGTGTATGCCGAGACTGGGTAAAGATAGCGACTTGCGGCGCGTATTGTAAGGCATGGCGAGAGTGTTGTGTTGAAACAAGATGGAGATTAAGCTTGGAAGAGAAGAAGTCGAGTCTATCTATACAGATGATGGACGGATGGACTATCGACTTATGGTAGAATGGTCACCGGGACGTTGCTAGCAGTTTGTAAACTCAGTGTTGAAAGAGATCAGAGAGATCGCCAAGGGTCTACTATATGAATCTAGCGAGGACAACGGTGATGCAGATTATGGGTATGGATAAAGATGGAAGAATGAAGGAGGAGAGATGTCAAGGGAATGATGATCGAAGGGGGGTGGGAGTGTTTGTTATTGATGAATGGACTGAAGCCGAGAGTGGAGGCGGTCTACGGGTGTTGACGACACAAGAGAGCAAGAGCAACAGAAGATGGAAAGCAGGCAAGGCAAGAGCAAGGGAGCGCGCACAATGATGGCAACCATGAGGAGGATACTCCAGTAGAAGGGGATGAGATGGGGGGCAAAGAGTGGGCGATGAGACTTGTACAGTAGCGGTGCTGGGGAAGGCACAAACGGGGAAGCTAGCTAAGAAGGGACTTGCAATGAATCAATTCTTGTAAGCTGATAGGTCCGGAGAGAATGAACTTGTCTCCATTGCAGGACCGGAGGCACACTCTGACTTACAAGAGGAGAAGCGATGTTCCCCTCAATGACGGGAAAGAGTGAATTCTATGTGCTGACTGCCACATGTTGAAGCGAGGGAAGCAGAGCAAGAGCAACGAGAGCACGAGAGCTCGAACTTTTTTTTTTTTTTTTTCGTTTCAACCAAACTGGATTGGTTGAGACTGGCGTGCATGGCTGCCGAGAGCGGGACACGCTAACGCATGGTGGGGTCATGATAGTGGATATCTAGGAGCATCCTTGTAATTCAAGTATCCAGCCGCGACAAAATTGCAAAGGAAAAAAACGACCGACATTGACAGCACTTTTCCCCTCTGCTCTGTGTTGTGTTGTTCCTTCCCATGGATGTAAGAGACAGGCAGAAGCAACATGGTTGCATAATGGCTGCCATCCAAATAAAAAAGGGCGCTTACTCTTGACAGACAGCCAAAGTAACCTTTTCACGCTCTTACACAATGTATGAATCAATCAATCAAATGTGTCGGTTATAATCGATGATGACCAGACGGACCGGGCAGAGAGGCAATGGAACTTACGCAACCAGGTACATACAGTACTTAGAAACATGAAATGACCTTAATCGTTGCACTTACTTTGAAGAGTTTAGCCATCTTGACTCGCCAACGTCTTCCATTTCTTTTCTGTTTGTGGCTTAGTTTGGTAGGATCGACTGTCGTTGGACTGTACAGTAGGTAGGTACATACCTCACTCGGACTTGCAGCCTCTTGTCAGGAAATAGCCTCGCCTCATGCCCGACTCTGTTTTTTTCCGCCTCATCCGCGTCCGTTCTGCAAAGGCAAAATACCTCCGGAACCCGGGCCACTTCGGGTCACTGCTACTAGGTACGTAGTTAGCGTGTGCTCGGAGGACCCTGAAATCTTTTTTTGGGGAACGCCCGAGAATGGCCGTGGATACTCTGTAGGTAATGTGATCAGAGCTCAGGTAGCAGAGAGAGCAAAACACAGGACAGCACAGCAGATCAGACAGGCATTACCTGGTGTCCCTGTCAATAGATTATCATACAGACAGACAGACACTCAACTGAACTGAACCCTGAGCACCCCAACTTGGCTTCTCTCTTATTACAGGTCACACCGCATCTGCAACTACACATGCAACTGCTGCATCTGCAGATGCATTTGTTTGCTCCGTGCGACCATCTTTCTTACACCGCATTCTCTTGACACGCTTATGCTGTACAGGACGAGACACTGTTAATGCATGAGTGTCTATATTCAGTTCAATATGAGCGCCAAGCCAAGCGAGAAAGCCGGTCCCGACACATTTCAATTCCCCAATGCTGTCGAATACGCAAAGTATCCACTTCATCTCAAAAGTTGATGGAGATGAGCAGTGGGCCAAATCATCAGAAAAGAATCCCGACAGCACCGGCAGGACCCCTTGTTTGACTCCATTTAACCGTCACCTATGGCAATCAAATCAAATCAATCCCTTATTGTTGCAATGCAGACAAACACTATTTGTGCCTGAGGCCGAGATCGAGGCCGAGACCGTGGCGCAAGGCTATATACCCATCCCATGTCAATGTCTCAACGGATATGTATGTAAGTGTCTCGTCTCGCTTGACATTACACTCTTACATACATTAGCCTCGACAGCCAATGACACCATTGGTATTCCAGCACATTTCCCTCTATCCTGACTGGCGTCAGTACTGCAGTATTGGACATGGGAGTGGGTTTCAGAGCGCTTTCTCCGTCCGAGGTTTTTCTTCACTCATATGACTTGATGTTGTTATGTACTATAGCCGCGGAGCTGTGATCGGCCCTCCACTTGCCTTTGTGTAAGTGAGCAACAGATTTGAGGGTACGCGGCAATCTATTCAGCACCCATCTCAGGCGTCATGTTACGTCTTGTTTGGCCTCTGCTCAAATCTCATGTTGGATTGGCCGTTGGGCATTGATTACCGACGCAAAATCGCGATAAGCTGCCCTTGCACATCAAAACTTTGACCACCTCACGCAATGCCTCTCAAGCCAGCCATTGACTGTTACCCCCCTGGTCCAGATCTGCTTAGATCGATTTCCTCCAATTCTCTTACACGACTCTTTACCCACCACACGCACAAAGCAGCGCCTGGGCCCAACCCAGCCACCATCCTGCAGTTGCTGCGTCATCTTTCAAGGTAGAAAGAGTTCGCCTCCTGATCAACAAAATCACCATACATATTTATGTTTACCCTACAGTCCACCGACTAATAACTGAATGGATGTCACTCCATCCAAAGAGATGCATGCCACGAGGTGGACATCCACTGGCACATCTTTAGCCCTGCCCCTTGCCGCGCCAGTTGCAACAAGCGTCTGCCACTAGCATGGGTGCCCTCCACTTTCGCCTAGACCTTGCTCGAGCTCTGCTCTGCAAAGCCCCCACCGAGACTGGGTTCAGACCACGGCCCCTTGTCCAGGCCATCGTCTGATGAGTTTCCATTTACGGCAACAATGTTGGAAATGCCGACTTTTTTGCTCATCAGAGGCCTGAGAGATGTGTCGAACTGTGGGACATCTGAAGTCACCACGAGCTGCAGCTTCTGTGTGTCCTTTGCAATATCCTTGGTTTGCCCTGTTCGTGTCTTTATCCGCCATGAAGTCACTGGTAACGACTAGCATGCAGATCCCTCGAAAACCAACCTACGAGATGTCTTTCTTTTCCTTGCAAGTCCCCGTCGTTCGTCAAACTATTCATGTCTTGGCGCCTTGCAAGACATGGAACCGACCTCCTGCTTGCCTGAGGCCACTGGAGCCGTTTTTGTCAGATGGGACAGGCTATGATCAACGCTAAATGATCCTTGTTATTTGATTGGTCAATCCGCTCTGGTGCCATTCTTGTGCTCCGCCTAAACTTTGTGCCTTACCTAAGTGTAAAAGGACATGCCGAACACGATAACTCTCTTTCAACGGAAAGCCCCCTTCTTTCTGCTGGTCTCATTTGGCAACCCTGTTTTGAACCTGAACAATCTCCGAACGTATTGCGATAGACTTCGAGTTCGTGACAATGATGAATGACATATAAATGAGCAATATAAAACTTGTTGGTTACGAGATATCATAGAATCCTGGGACATGAGGCTACCCTATAGCTTAGCATATGAACTGACTCAGTTTTTACTTTTCCATGTTGTCAAAGTGACGCTGCCCCACCACCCTTCAACCCCCTCCTTCGTCATAACCCTCACTCAACTTGTTGCTATATCGAGATTCGTCAGGCCAAAGCTCTTGTCAAGGTCAGGTTCCCGCACCCAATCTTCAAGCCTATCTCTATCAGATCTCTCCTGTGCCGCATCTGCCACAGCTGCACTTCTATAGAAGCTAACATCACTCCAGCTGAAGCCACTAAAGCTTAACCATGGAGCTTCCCTTTGTTACACTCGATGTCTTTACAAAGACTCGCTACCGAGGCAATCCCCTCGCTGTCGTTACGATCCCCGCAGATAGCAATAATCTTAAGCCTACGCAAGAGCAGAAGCAAACAATTGCCCGCGAATTCAACCTCTCCGAGACAGTCTTTATCCACGAGGCCAGCCCTGAGGCCGGCAGTGATGTCACTCGCCGAGTGATCGACATATTTACAACGGACGCCGAAATCCCGTTTGCCGGACATCCCACTATAGGTGCCGCCGTCACGCTCATCCCCAAGGGCGTTGATACGGTCATAACAAAAGCAGGCCCAATTGCACTTATCCAGACCCGTCCCGGTTATATACAAGCTGCTATTCCGCACAACGTTCGCTGCCATCAAAAGACCTTGGCCGATCTATCAGTGCCAGCGCCTGGCCAAATCTCGTCAGATCCCGCGATACGCGATCGTGAACTTCGTGCACCCCTGTTCAGTATCGTCAATGGTATGACGTTCGTGCTCATCGAGCTTCCTGACCTTGATCATCTCGGAAGGGTTCAATTAACAGGCATATCCCTGCCTGCCAATGACGTTCTTGACGATGGTTGGAAAAAGAGCCTCCTCTGCAAATATTACTATGTGGTCAACAATCGACGTGAAGAAGATGGCGTGACAATATGTTCTATCCGGTCGAGGATGATGGAAGCTGCTATGGAGGACCCAGCTACAGGCAGTGCTGCAAGCGCGCTTTCAAGCTATCTTTCGCTCCAGCAGGCCAGCACTGGTGATCACGACTTCCGATACGAAATTGACCAGGGTGTTGAGATGGGCAGAGAGAGCAACATCGTAGTTGATGTTGGCGTGAAAGGGTCTAAGATTGATACAGTCAAGCTCTCAGGCACAGCTACCCCAGTTATGCGTGGCTTTGTCACCGTCTAGATCAATGCACCGAGATTTTGGGACAACTTGGACATCGCATATGAACAAGACAAAAAAAAGAGATGTAGCAGATCCAAGATCGATCATGCGCGTGATATTTCATGTCTTTTGACATATCGTAAATACTATCGTACAGTAATACAGTATTAACTGCGAGTTGCTCTCAGGCTGAAGACACTCTTGCCCCCCCGGACAAGATGGCTCAGCACCTCATAACATTTCGCTCCTCTATAATTCTGAATTCTTTTTTTGGACCCAACGCCCCGTTCATCTCACAATTCATCGTAATGTATCGCCTCCCAAACCAAAAACCCCTCTTGATAGCATATTATGATTCTCCTATAATTTCCTTCTTGTACTGCCGTGTCCCAATCGTTACAGTCTAGGAACGTGGCCTCCAGCTTAAGCTTGTGTAAGTACTCGTGAGAACTTCTCGGCAACCTGATGATACGTATTAGCCTCAAGAAAAGATGGGAGCACGCGGCTTAGACTTACGTCGGGGGTTGCCTTAATAAAGGGGAGATCGAAGAACATGTACTTTTCGTTCTTCATGAGTTCCACGACAGTATAGAGGAGACCCCATGGCTGAGGCCAGAAACTAACCAGTCGCTCAAGCAGCACTCGGGTGATCTCCTGACGAATCTCGTTCTCTTCAGGATCATCAAGGTCTTTGCCAAAAAAGTACAGAAGCGCCTGTCGGAAGAAGGTGGTGTGCGCATTGGGGAATCGAAGTTGGTTGACCACACTGACGAGGAGATAATATCTAACCTCGGCAGAGAGCTCGTGGAGGATCATGGAAAGGAGAGTCACTTCGTGTTCATCACCAGTGACAGATACTGCAGTGCCCGTTTGTGCTGCCCTTTCTGCGGCACGCTGTCCAGTGTAGATATTAACAGCATCAATGACCGCCATGTTGGCATCGACAGGGACGTGACCGTAGGTTGTCGTTTTGCGAGTGTCCTGTGCCATGGCATGTGTGATATTAGCAACAATGTCTTCTGTCGGGCCACTCTGAAGCGCTTGGTCGATGGCGTTCAGGAGTCCTTGACCCTGAAGCACGGAAGTAGCTTCATGGATGAGGTTAGGGTGAACATGTGTCTCGTCGGATTGGTCTTTGGCATTGGAATCGTTGAACCTTGGGACCTGGTGAGGAGTAGCAGCCAAGACAGCGTTGATGAGCTGGGTACAATGAGGCGGGATGCTAGCACAAAGCCTGATGTGATTCGCCGCAACAAACTCGGGGAAGTCATGGTGCAGAATTATAAGCAGTTTGAATGTAGCCCGGTAAATGTCCTTTGCAATATTTGAAACCTCGAATACCTTGAGTTGGTCGCCCAGGGTGTTGAGCAACTGGCACACAAGTGTGGCGAAAGGTGCCCAGCCAGCACCATCGGGCAGCTGCAAAATGGAAGGCATAAAAGCGCGGTGCTGGACGAGAGAGAGCCATCCGTAAATGAAACCAGGAGCAAAAGCAGGGCCGATCTTATTGAGTCGAACTGCCATCCTGATCAGAACCTCGCGGCGTTCATCTTCGGGCAAGGCTTCAGAGATGGTATGGATCTCGTGGAAAAGCATAGACAGGAGGCGGAAGAAAACTCTTTGGTTCAACTCCTCTCCGCGCTTGACATGGTGGTTGGTAAGGACAAGCTCAATGAGCGACAGAACTGAGTCGATGAATATTGGGCGGGTGGTTGTTGGCTCGAAACCCATACCAATAAAAGTTCCAATGAGCTTGGAAAGTGCGTCTACCATCACGTAGGCATCCCCAAGAGATCCAGTGCGGACGATGTATTCAAACCGGTCGGCAGAGAGATCAAGTGCGACACGGATAAAGACAAAAAAGTCATCACGGGTTTGTAGAACCTGGCTGCTTTGAAGTTGCTGCACGAATGCCGTAATGATCTTGTCGGATGCATTATGGTTGTGGCAGAGTCGAATCCACTCGTCAAAGACATACTCTATCTGCTCGTGTTTGAAGAGAACTTGGTTATCGACTGGTGTCGGACGCGTGAGGCCTGTGTTGATCAGCTTCGACTTGATCCGTTGACCAGCAGGGGACTCAGGATCCTCCAAAATCCAAACCCAAGCTGCCTCTAAGGTAGAGGCAAAGTCAGCGTACAGAGCGATTGGGCGAGCATCGAGAAGAGTGAGATCAAGCATGTGCTCCAAGAAGTCGAGAGAGCCCTCCTTGCGAGCCTGAAGTGCTTTGGACATGGCCAGATCGATGCTTCTCCACTCCAATAGATCGGTTCGGACCAACGCTGCAAGCAATGGCAAGTTCAGGAACGTAGAACCGGCCTGCTGGCTGAAGAGAGTTCGGATACGGCTGTTGAGAGCAGGACCGGAGATTTTTCTCAATGTTTCCAACACATGGACTAAACTCTCAAGGGTCAAATTGTCATCTACCTGCGAGAAGATGAGTCCAGTGATCTGTTCCGCAGCGTAGATAGCGAATTCCTCCGAGTTCTGTGATGTCTTGATGATGTGCTGTACTAGCGCATCGACGACATCCAGGAGAGAATGAGGTCGTGGCAAGCCCTGGAAATGCTCCTCGGGTGACTCGCTAGCGACCCTGACAAGTTCTTGAAGCAATTTGTTCACTCGCTCGGCCAAGCTCTGAACATTCATCTGGAACCCAGGCGACCTTCCATTGGACATATTGTTAGCGCCACTATGAACAGGCGCATAGGGTTGCATTTGAGCGCCCAAGTGCTGCTGCTGCTGAATCGAGGGAGTCTCTGCAGGAGTTGGGATGCTGGGGACAGTGGTGAATGGCTCCTGCAACACCTCGTTTGCCATTGACCTGGTAGCATCAGAGGCTGACTGGCCGTGGGAGGGTGTGGGGAGAGTGGCACTGCGTGGTTGCCGAGCGAAGTCTTCATATATGGCCATTTGTTCATGGTTCAAGCCGTTAATGTTCGGTGAAAGTTTGTAGGGATGGGGAATAGCCATGGCCCAACGGCTGAGGCTCGAGTCGAAATAAGGATCATTAGGCCTCTGAATGCGGTGTCTTCGACGAGCCTCAAGTTCGGATTCGATCATCTCCTCAATTTCAGGAACAGCTCTCTCTTCAGCCTGTTTCTCGATAATGTTACAAGCCAGGTCCAAGTTGGAGTTAACACACATGATGATTGTGCCCTCGGGAAGTCCCTGAGGAAGGTCGTTCGAGAGGTTTCGCATGTAATTAGTGAAGTTGGCACGAAGAGGCTCCTTGGACGTGACGAGAGCAAGGCTACCAGCCGTGGCCTTCACCATGCTTACAGCCGAGGTTCGTACTCGGTTCTCATCAGGCTCAATGGCAAAGTCCTTATGAATCATCTGCTGAGTTGAAATTGCGGCAATGGTGACTGATCGATCAACGACAGGCTGAATGATGTCCTGCAATGCACGACTGAGCGCTGTACGGACAATCTCGTGAAGCCGAGTGGTGCTAACAACCATCTCATTAGTGGGGGGGATATTAATTAATGGACCGAGGTCTGGGATGGTTGGTGCAAGGGTTTGAGGGGAGAGCCCAGCACCAACAGTGGAACCGATGCCATTCAGCGACAGGTTCTCAAAGGCATCAAGTTGCTCTGTAGGCAAGACGTCCGCTGGCTCTTCAACAACGACGGGTCGATTCAGAATCTCGCCAGAGGGCTCAATACTCTTATGATCCAAGTTTAAGCCCTTACACAAAACCTCAATTTCGAATTTCAGGTTGAGTTTCAATTCAGCATTGTGATACAGTTCGATCAGCAAATGGATGATGTCCATAAGCCAGGGATTCGGAGGCCTGAAAACTGCTGATGTAGCGCCTTGTGTCAGTACTTTACACACGAAAGGTATGACAACGATGAGCCGTTTAGTGTCGTGTGCCTCGATCAAAAGCTGCTTGAATGCGATGTTCTTGTGCTTGATAGGGCGATCTCGCGCCAGTGTCAAGAGACCTAACCAGCCTCCGAGGTTTTTGAGATGAGTCCTCTCGGTCGAGTTTTGCATCGTGGCATCGGAGTTCAACATGCGACATACGCTGACATAAGTCTCTCGCAGAACCTCGCTCCAAAGAGCCCTGTCCTCAAGCAACCTGACCAGTTCGAGGTACACGTGGTGATAATTTGGCTGCATTTTGGCGCGTTCCTCGACCAGATGACTGGCGAACCACTGCTGGTGCCGACGTTCCATAGTCTCCCGGAGTTCCTGGCACATTTCCCGGATTGTCCCCTCAGTAATGTTGTTAAGAACAAATTGTACCTTGTCCTGAGCGCCTTCATCCGGATCCTCGAATTCAACGTCGGGAGGTGGTGGGTCAACATTAAGAGAAGCAAATGCGGGTGCTTGACGGTCGGCACTCGCAAGCTCTTCGACGTTTCCATTCGGGAATGTTTCGCCCTGGTATCCCAACCCATGAGGTGTTCCAGCGCCGTTACGTCCACGAGAAAGCTCCTCGTCGTGTTCGCGAACAACCTCTTCTGCTTTTCGGAAAGCCTCTGTGTTGTGGAGTCCTGGAATTTGAACAAGTTGTCTACAAAAGCTAGGCCACTCTCGGAATCGAACGAATAGCTGCATCAGTGCCTGAAGACCGAACTTGTACATAGGATCTTCCTGGGAGTGATCTCGGACGGCTTCCAGAATCATGCCCAATCCAATCTGAAGAGGTAGATTAGAGACAAGCTTATGGGAGATAATGCCGCCAAAGAGGACCGCGGTAGTAGCGAGGGCCTCCAATGGATAATCCCCATAATGACTATACTCATCGAAGAGCCCGTGGATCATGCAAGCAAACACATCTTGATCGAGAGGGTCCCTGGAATGCTTGTACTGGCTGAGAACCTCGACGATATTCCGGACTTGGACTTCTTCACTATACATTTTCTTGTAGTGCTCTTCCATCTTCCCGTTGGCAATCGGCGATAGGGCGTTTCCATCCCTGCCGTTGGCGTCAATGAGGTCATCGTAGCCTTCACCATAGTTAATCAAACGGGGGTAGGCAATGATACAATGCCTCTGAACGACAATCAGCTCGGGAACGGGAGGGCTTGGTAAGAAGTCTTCGAGGATTCGGAGCAACGCCGATACGGTGCGGACTTGGAGGGTTGTGGAATTCTTAATAGCAGGTTGTCCATCAGCACCCCCTCGTTGATATTGACTTTCCAGATTCGCTTTGATCATTAGGAATTGCACAAGAGTGCGGGCAATTTCAGTGCTTCGTTCAGCATTGTTGCGTGCCCACTTCGATAGATCCAGATATCCTTCAGCGTGCGCCAGAGCAGCCAAATCAATACCAAAACCGTTGGGCAGGTATACTAACGAGTCAAGCCAGTTATGCTTCACTGCGTGCTCGAAAACAAGCGGGAGATCCACTGGCTTGATCGCGTGGGCATCAATCAGGCGCTGGATGACCCAATCCTTATCCTTTCTCCAGAGACTATCGAGAACAAAGTCGTATTCGGGCGAACGTTTATAAAGGAAGTTCTCAAACAGAGAGCCGAGGGTTTCCATAGCCATCGGAGCCCAGTGTTGCCGAGGAACCTCGAAGGCAGAGACCAGGAAAATGTCCAGATTTGGAACAACCACTTCTTGGAAAAGCCTCTTAGCCTCAATACTAGTGGAAGCCATGACAGAACTCAGCGCAACGTTGAATATGGAGGAAAGCGCGGCAACAGAAACGAGTGGATGCTTGACAGCAACAGCCGCTCGCTCTTGTACGTTAGGAGGAGAATTCGCGTAATCGTCGATGGTGATACTACGCTGAAGCCCGGGGATTGTTGTCGCATCCAGCTGTTCCGGAACCAAGGAGGCATAGGCACTGACGAAAGAGAGCTGAGCCTCTGGGTTTCTCCAGACACCGCCCCACAATCTCTGGATATCGAAACCAGACTTGGAGTCCTGGGCGATGGGCAAAAAGGCTTGGTAAAGACGCAGGAATTGCTGAGAAGAAACACGGGCCGAAGGTTGGTCAAACAAGACGATCACCTCCATCCAATCGAATGTCTTCGGAAGAACTCGTCTCAAGGCGGCAACCAAGATGCTCGGATCTTGTTGAGAAGTTTGACTGATGGCTGTGAAGGTCATGGCGGCCGAGATCTGTTCGGGACCTAGCTGTAGACTACTGGGCCGGTTCTGTAAGTACGAAACACATGTTTCTTCATCCCTAGTAAGTTCGCTGCCTATCTTTTGAATGTACTTGACCAGCCCATTGGAGGGCCGGTCGGCAAGTACCCTGCTCAGATCCAGGGCAGCAAGAATCTCAGACGGCGGCGTTTGCTCCGGAGTTTGACCGAGCCATCGCTTCGTGACAGAAGTCTCCAAATCACGTCGAGCAGACGCATTAAAGCTAGGAGGGTAATATTGAAGGAATCGGTCGACGATCATGGTGATAAAAGGGGGTGAAAGGTCGGCGTGTGCGTCAATAGTAGGTCGGGATATAATGTCGAGGAAAGAGGGAAAGTTGGTAGATAATATGGCATCGGCTGCAATTGGATAAGCACAATGGATGGGGAACCTTGTGGTATGTGCGTGCGCTTACCTTTAGTCTTTAGATCTGCCCGTGAGCCAAGCTTGAAAGCCAAAGCTAACAATGTCTTTTCCAAGGCGTCGAGCTTGAAATGCTCCATAAAGGTTGAGAGATCAAAATCACGAAAGATGTCTTCGGTGCCACTTTCAATCGACTCGGCGATTTTACTTGCTTGGTCGACATCGTGTGAAATCTTTCGCATCTCGCCCACAAGGATATGGTAATTGCCTGGGTTCGACACAGGCCTGTTCAGGCCAGGGAATATTTGCGGCGCATTGCCGGCCACGAGCCGGGTGAAATACTTTGAAAAGACTTCCATACCGTTTTCATCGATGAGCTATAATGCAAATGTGTCGTTAGTCAACATGGAGCTTCACGGGAACAAAGGTGGCAAACCTTCTTCAATTGATCAACCTGTATTTCCCACTTTGCGCGGTCCTTGTCCTCCTTGATAGTGCTAAGCAGAAGATAGACCTGGGCCACGACAATTTTGGTTAAGGAGTTGGTGCCCGTTGGACTGCTGGCGCTGGGGCTTGCGCCAGCACTGAGAATGGCAGCTTGCGATGGGTGAGGTGAATGGCTCGCACCCGTCTGTAGTGTCTGCGCAGGATTGGGCGAAAATGATCCCGCTCGAGGTGGTGGGACCATGGAGGTATATTCGCGGCGGAGGGGAATGAGATAATGGAGCGCCTGCTCTCGGTGTGGTGGCAGGCCGGAAGGCTCACGATGCTTGCGAGCGGGGAAGTGTGTAGGAGGCTGGGTCGATATATAAGATTCCTACATGGGGGAGCGGCCAATTCAAGCAGCGACTGAGGAGCGTGACAGCAGAGCCAGATATTGTGCGATCGTACGACCGGTTTCGATAGGAAGAGACCCGTGAGTTGGACTCGACTTGAAGGTGGAGATCGAGGTACGTGTCGAACTCAGTGGTCGTCGGAAAGAGATGGCCGAACGCAGCAAACTATATATCTCGGGGGGAGGCCTGCAACGAATCGACGTCAAGATGATCCAACGATGTAGAGTATGTATGGCGCGTGGTAATGCAAGTATCGATATCGTCAAGACAGTCCGTACTCAGAGTGGTGGTCGATGTTGGGTTTGGAGGACAAGGTACAGTAACTGAAAATGACAAGGTACCGGAGAACGGCAAATCCCGATCCGTCAAGGAGCTCCACTACACCCGCATCACGTGCCTTGGAGAAATGATGTCGAAGTGCCAGGTAGCCAGGTTTGATTGACAGTTGAGATGGTCTATGCTTCTGCTGTCGCCCTGCCAACGGCAACATGCCACCAAAACAATCTAGCTAGGTCCATCACCGCTTTCTTTAACACCATTGAATCAGCTACTCATCTCGTGTCTCGCTTCCTCCATCATTAGTGTGGAGTACAGCGCAACTGAGGCTGGTCCATTTCTTATCATTGTCCATTTGTTAAGAAACACCATTACCATTGCCAATCAACGTTTTTTTAGTTGATTGACTTCCATTTAGGCATCATGCCTGGTTCAACGGTTGAGACCCCAACTGTTGCGCTGTCTTGTAAGCAGAACTCAATTGAATACCTTTTGCCTCTGACTGATATATGGGACTTTTAGTTGCAAACAACTTTTGGGGTAAAGAAGATGCCGGAGTTACGCCTTTGCTTAGTCGCATGACTGCGGCCAAGACGACATGCGATGAATTGAGAGCATTCTATGGCGGTATGCCAACATCCATAACATCCCCTCGAAGCAACAAAGCTAACACGACATAGCTCGAGCGTCGATTGAGGAGGAATACTCCCGAAAACTACTAAACCTTAGTCGCAAGTCGCTAGGTTCTCAAGAATCTGGCACACTGAAGACATCGTTGGACACCGTCCGGGGCGAAGTGGAACAGATGGCCAAACAACATCAGCTTATCGGCGCCGAGATGAAGTCTGAACTCGAAGAACCATTAGCCGCTTTCGCTGGTGGAATGAAGGAACGCCGGAAAATTATACAAAACACTGTCGAAAAAATCCTCAAGGTTAAGATGCAACAAACACAAGTAGTCAACAAGGTCAGCTTTTTGATCCTGCTTATTCTGACCAACCTGAGCTGACATCGACATAGACACGAGACAAGTACGAGCAAGAGTGTTTAAAGATCAAAGGTTACCTTGCTCAAGGTCACATGGTCATGGGCCAAGAAGAACGCCGTAACAAAGCCAAACTAGAAAAGACACAGATCGCTCTTGCGGCATCCAGCACCGAATATGAAAACGCCGTCAAAGCACTCGAAGATACAACAGCCCGATGGAACAGAGAATGGAAATCAGCTGCTGACAAATTCCAAGACCTGGAAGAAGAGCGCCTGGATTTCACCAAGAGCAGCCTGTGGACATTTGCCAACATTGCCTCAACGGTATGTGTTAGTGATGATTCGTCGTGTGAAAAGATTCGACTGTCCTTAGAAGTTATGGATGTGGAGAAGGATATCATCACCTTCATCACTGAGAAGGGGACCGGACAAGAGATCCCAGATGCACCCAAGTACATCAACTTTTGCCGTGGGGATGTGACCGACAACCAGTCTGAGACATCAGAGGACGACAACTACTCAGTAGCACAGTTCCCTCGCATGATCAACCCTGCTTTCCGATCGTCCTCTCCTCAGCCATCAACCTTTGAGTCGCATCATGATCCAAACTCTGCGTTGGCCAAGGAACTGGCACACAAAGATAACGCTCCAGCCAAGCGTGAGCCTAATGCTCCAGTACAGAAGTCGGCCACGCTACCTCCTGACGATATACTCCAAATCGGTCCTCAGAAGACACAGCCCCAACAGATCCAGGCGGCTCCTCAGCAGCGTCAACATCACCAATCTCAGATGCAACATCCCTCTCAACTGCAACACCACTCTCAACTTCAGCGGCCCTCCCAAATGCAGCGCCCGTCCCAACTACAGCATCCTTCACAGATGCAACATCCCTCTCAACTGCAACACCCTTCTCAACTACAGCATCCTTCTCAACTCCAATATCCTTCCCAATCGCAGCGTTCTTCTCAGCCACAGCGTCCTTCTCAGCATCCTGCTCAATTGCAGCATCAATCTCAACAGCAATACTCCTCGCAGCGCCAGCACCCTTCCCAGCAGGCTCCTCACAATATGGATCATCGTATGCAACAGCAAATGAGGCCCTTGGAGATGAGGCCAGCAGATATGCGAAACGCAAACATGCGGCAGCACGAACCTAGGCCTTCTTTGGAAATGCGCTATTCTGGAGAAGTGCGACCTTCAATGCAATCTCGACCCAGTGTTGATACGAGACAGGCACCAGATGCGAGAACCTCTTTGGAGCTACGACGACCTATTGAGGACCCCTCCCGCCGTCAGCAACCTGCTACCTACACTGCATATGATGCTAACCAGCACGGTGCGGTCTCGGCGGTTCCCCACGATCCCTATCCCATGGAGGGCATGACTATGCTCTGCAGGACTGGCCCAAGCCCAATCTCAGATCACGATTCGCAGGTAACATCAGCTCGACCTTCCAGCAGGGACTCGCATAGTGATTATTCGAACCCGAACTCGTTCTCTAGCGTCGAGCCCCCTAGTGGCAAGACCTCGCCGGTTAAGCAGGATCCTGCTCCCGCCCCCGCGCCAGCTCCTGTACAAACTCGAGCGCCAGCACCAGCTGCAGCGCCAGCACCGTCTCCTGTACAATCACGAGCGCCAGCACCAGTGGTGGCGCCTACACCAGCTCCCGTGCAAAAACGCACACTAGCGTCGACGCCAGCTGCTCTGACTCCCGCTTCCAAGCCCGCTCCTGCTCCTATCGCTGCTGCCCCTGCCCTGGCACCAACGCCCACCGCCGCCGCCCCTACTCCCAGTCCTGTCAAACTGGTCGCTAAGAAGAAGAGCGGTGGTTTCCTAAAGAACCACAGTCCTTTTAGGCGCAAGAGCCAGAAGGAACTCCAACAGCAAAACAGGAACACTTGGCACGCCTCAAACACTCAAAGCCCGAGCAGCCCGGTTCGCAGACCCCAACCACAAACTCAAAGCTCAACAAATAATGTGGTGACTCAAGAACGCACTCAGAGCCCAGAGCCAATTGATGCCAATGCCAGTTTGGCTCTTGGTGTTGGGCAGAATGTGTTCCCTGTATCAACCCCTGACACGAAAAACAAGCCTGGCGTTGCCGCAACTCAAGAACCCGCAGAGGAGATGGATCCCATCGCACTTGCTCTTGCAGAGCTTAAGGGCGTTACCTTGGGCAAGAATTCCTCGATGAGGGTCTCAGCTGACCATTATTCTGGCATTGCAACTCCAGCATCTGGGTCGGAAGCAGCCTCACGACAAGCTTCTTCCACTCGGCCAGCACCGACTCCTTCGAACCCCGATATCGCAGCGGCAAAGAGAGGAACGCCTCCGCCATCGTACCAAACCCCGACATCACGACTAGGCGTTCCACCACCTGCTGTCACTTCAAGAGCGATGAAGGAGGCCACGAAGAAGGCCACGTCGCAAACACGTAGCATGTTTGAGAATGGAGGTAGCACGCCGGGGGCATTCAACAGTACCTCTTCAAGATCCAACACTCGCGCTACCGAAACCAAGCGAGCAGAGCCATCTTTGAGCCAAAGTGTCCCACCAACTGCTTCACGCACTGCCGCTAGAACCGCTACACACGGTAGAGGTGAGTCTGGAAGTTATAGTTCAGCATCCATGTCTCGACCAGGCACCCGAGGTACCGAAATGGGTCGAGGGGACCCCGCCGGTTATGGCACATCGCCTGCACGATCGGGAACGAGGGCAACTGACATGTCTCGTCCGGACACACGAGGCTTCAATGCCAGCCCCCTTTCACGACCTGGCACCAGGGGAAGTGACATGTCGCGCGGAGGATCCGGTGTTTACGGCACATCACCAGGCTCACGGCCAGGCACTAGAGGCACTGATATGCCTAGGGCCGCTTCGCCAGCTCCAGCCAGGAGTGTGTCCCCCCAACCACCAATCAACGACAATATGAGTTATAGATCGGTATCCCCAAACCCTTATGCAGCCAGCCAACGCTCTCCCTCCGTTATGAGCTCAGCACAGAAGCACGGCTCTGCTCAAGGTTACTATCCTCAATCCCCTGCCAGTCGCGGTCCCTCCCCTTCACCCTACGGCCAGCAGAGCCGACCTGGGAGCGGTTATGCAGGCAGTGATATGGCAATTCAGCTGGCACCGGTTTCAGATCCTTATGGTTCCGTGAGAAGTGGAGGCAGCCGCCCTGCTTCCAGGGCTAATAGCTACTACGACGACGGTAGCACCCGTCAACGCAGTCAGAGCGTTGCTGATCCTTCACGACTATATACTCCTGACGGCAGAGCTATTCTTCATTATGGTAAGTCTATCCTTAGTCACAAATTATTGATGCTTGATACTAACGCAATTATTGCAGCACGCGCTCTGTATATGTACCAAGCCGCCATTCCCGAGGAGCTGAGCTTCGCCAAGGGTGATTATCTTGCTGTCCTGCGTCACCAAGACGACGGATGGTGGGAGGCGGAAGTCCATGGCGGAGATGGAAGCGTCGGGCTGGTCCCAAGTAACTATCTTGCGGCGTGCTAACTTTACCATGATATGAGCGACTGAGCGGATTATTTACGCAACGTTTCCCAGATGATGATGTTTCTTATATTGCGGTTGAGGCATTGGTGGAATTGATTGACGACTTGATTGATATACCTTTCGGTTTGCTGCTTTTCGACGCAGCATGTATTTGATTTAGAGCTTGGGCTCGGATTGGGGGATTGTTGTACATGTACAAGCTACGATTGTTCAGGAAAGATTGAAACGAATGCTTTTGTTGTTTTTGTTGTTTTTTGCTAGCATGATTAGAGAACACCCTCCTATTTCCTAATGTTAAATTTTACACGGTTGATTTGCTGCAGCAAATATTGCGACAATGACTTAGTAATGAAGTTACACAACTTATCTGTTCAGAGTGCAAGTGAAACGTGCAGTACTGTGAGTACCTATGACGTTGGAGCTGCGAGAGCTTAGCTCCCTTGTCCATCCATCCCTGTCTGGCCAGCTCCGTAGGTGCTATTGCCTGTCGCCTTCACATGCCTCTCACTCAATGACTCCCTTGGACCTTTCCTCCCTTGTCGTCGTGTGCCACTCTCGTTTCCTTCCCACAAACCATAACTCATCTCATCCCAGTTGATGAGCTAATTAGCTCGACATGGTGAGTTATGCTCACGATATTGATTGAATTATGTATGACTGATCGTGTCTGCAAAGGAAACCCTTCAAGAGACTGCCCGTGTCGTCACATCTAAGCCTGTTCAACGAGCTGTCGTTAACACCGTCCTCCTCGTCTCAACAGCCGCAACTCTATTTTGCACTGCTGCAATTGCTTCTGTACTCTTTTTTCAGAATTTCCTGCCTCATGAGGTTGTCACTTTGCCAGTACATCTCCAATATGGGTGCGTAATTTTGATGCTGCGACTGACCTAACTGGATCACTGACATGGCTGGATTTCTCATAGCTCTGGGATTAATCCATATGGAATCACATCACTCCAAACGCCGCCCATGAAAACGCAGCAAGAGTACGACGTGTCGCTATTGCTATCCATGCCGCGCTCGGCCCCAAACGTGGAGCGCGGTAACTTTATGATCAGCCTGCACATGCTCGGCGCCAAAGCTGACGTTGGGCTTCACACTCAGGCTGAACAACATGCGTCGTCACACCAAGGGTTTGATCAAGCCAATGTTTTGTTCAGTTCCCGCAGGCCTGCTCTGTTTCCTTACGTGGATCCGCTCGTGTCTGTAGCATCCCGTGTCCTGTTTCTGATTTACCACCTGTTTACCCCGGGATCGAGCACGAACTCTGTAATCATCCCATTGGCCGAGCGAGTCTCTTTCTCAAAAGACTCATTGTTACCCAAGTCGGCATACATTGAGGTGGAGGCAGGCCAAACAATCCAGGTGTACCATGCCTACCTACAGCTTACGGCTCAACTTCGTGGGCTTCGCTGGATGATGGTGCACTATCGCATTTCAACATTCCTGGCCCTTACTGTTGTTTTTTGGGCCTTCGAAGTGATCTTTATGGGCGTGGCTTGGGGGATATGGAGCGTTGCCTCGGGGTCACCACCTGCAGAAGACGATGTCAAACGCAGGAGACTCAAGGGTTTGAGGGATGAAGACGAGCTCACGGACCACGAAGAGACCTTTCCCACGTATGGCAAGCAACAGCCTCTCAAGTACGAGCCGGACATCAAACCAGAATTGGACTCCGAGCAGCCCCTGTCCGAAATTCCTCGAGCAGGAGCTGATGCTGACGATGAAGACGATGGGAGCTTTGACGACAAGGACGAGGAGGATGTGGAACACAAGGATTCGGGTATTGGCACGAGTTATAGCGAGGAAGGTACTTCAAGTATTCGACGGCGGACATCACGCAATAGACTATGAGAAACTGGGGTGTGATGTGTGTTAATCAGGGGCAATGGTACGCGAAGTGGTAGAAGCCGATACCCATATTTTTAATATGAATGATAGAGTAATGAGAAGTCGGAATTATATCATGTTTGGCGTTTATTCGGCCGTGTCGAAGTACCTTGATTGGGCCATACCGATTTAAGGTGTATGCCAACTTGAGGTGCAATTCTATGACGAGCTCATAAAAGGTGCAGAGTAAAGCTTGGTTACGAGAATCCAACCCATGACATCGTGTGAGTTGTTTTTTGTCCATATCAAAAACCTTTGTAAAAGATGGTATGGAGGTCATCTATCTGTTCGCTTGAGCGTGAGGTTAAGCTGTTGGGTCCGCATTTGAATGTGTGATAAAATCAACTCACGCTGTATGTATCACTGGCAGCAATGACAATGACAAGCAATTGCTGTTGTTTAGTCTAGATACATAGCCAAAGAACATATCAGCAGAGAAAGCTGCTAACAGATACTCATCTAGCACATGCTCGACATACCAATTCATATTGACCAACGCACCTATTCTCATGTTTCATATTGTACCTGGGCTTCTAGGTTAGGTAGGCGTCTTGGTCTTCCTCGGGCCCCTTGCCCGCATTCACCAACGAATTTTATAGCGGGCACCCACGTCCAACCCCTCCATATTGTAAGGAACACCCATGCTCAGGCTGGCTGATCTAGATCCCTATCTCTTCTTTTCTCTTCACATGGGTAACTTAGCCCCTCCACTTTCTACCCGTGGACAACAAACAGCACCCGCTTGGTTCGTCTCGGCTTGTCAGTCGAGTTTTTGCAGTGCATCCCTTAGTTAGTTACTTGCTTCATCAAACATACCGACTCTTGTTCTCCCTCCTTATATCAGTAGTCATATAAGAGATATGACCTTGAACCTCTGAATTGCTCATTGTCTCCACCACCAACCCACCTCAGTCTACCACACCCGGCCACCTCACTGCTACCACGACAGCAGCAGGTACCGTGCCGCTACCGCTACGTACCGACCGCCATTACTAGTTCGATTCACTTGGACTCTATTGCGGGACCAACTACAGCCAGCGACTACCTCCACCGCCCACCCGCTTGTTCCTCTCGACGTCTCCCGAACCACGTCTGAACATTTACGACAAGCCCTGAGCTGAGCACACCGACCTGACCGCATGCGCTGAGTTAAGCACCGGCAAGCGACTGTCCGACTGCTTTTGCTGCTTGCATCTCGCGCCAGCCTAGCCCTGACCAGCCCAACGTTCAGCGAGCCTAAACGAGAACAGACTCTACGACCAGACCTTTAGATCTCTCTCGCCGTTATCATCATCTCTGTCTCCCCTCACCTCGATTATACAAACCAGTTCGTTCTCAGCACGTACCGCCACGATGCCCTGCTTCAAGGGCATTGCGGTCAGCATCCATGCGAATTCTGCCCCGCTGCCAGAGCATGGCATGCAGAAACAATCTCGTCTCTCGCGGATCAGCACCTACATTCCTGTACCCCAACCTCAGCTCGCAGAGTCAAACAAACCCGAGCCTGCTAAATTCGCCATCTCCATTACGCTCCTTACTCCAGGCCTGCCTATCCCATACTCAACCCCCAAGCCCAGTGATGAGAACCCTTACCCGAAGCCTCAGTTCGTTGGTGGACTTAACACTGGCGAACGGGGCAAGTCAACTGGTGTGGTCAACCCTTACATTCCCATGACCAATTCCGAGAACGAGACCATTGCTGCCTATATCTACTTTGATGGCCGAGCCAAGGAAGAAGTTGCTACTCTGCTACGACCTGGCGAGGAGACTTGGGTCAACAGCCGTTGGGTTCAGGTCCCAGACTCTGAAGGCGGCGGTCTGGCTGAACGTGAGTTCTTATTCCGCGAAGTCGGCCTGGAGCGATGGCTCAACGGCTTGGATCTACAAGGTCACGATGCTGCCGAGAAGCTAGAGAAGCGTCGCCAGAAGTTTGAGAAGCGCCGGCGACGACAAGGGGCTCTTGAGGGGAACGCCAGCGCCGACATAGAAGGAGGATCTTCCAGTCGAAGGAGCACACTACGCTACGGCGCTGATGACAAGTCCCCTATCGAAGCTGTTCTAGATGATTCCGATTCTTGGTCCGACGACGACGACGAGCCACCTGAGGCGACTGGTCAAATCAAAGTGGCTATGTTCCGCGTCCTCGCCTCAGGCGAAATCAAGAAGGGCGAGTACTCACCTCAATTTGATGCCCACGATGGCGACGAAGACGATATGGGGTCTAAAGAAGGCAACGGCATCGATGCTGATGTCGAACACACCACAAGTTTTGCCAAGCCCAAAACCCTTGACCCCAAAACGATTAGCACCCAAACGGTCACAGGTATTGACGGCCCAGACAAACCTTACGCCGTCTTTACCTTCTTTTACCGTGGAGAGCGTAAGTGTCATATCATAGTTTGGCTTCCATATAATGACAAGTGATTATAGGACAACTACAAAAGCTCGGCGTGATTCAGTCATCAAAGAATCCCCAGACAACACCAAGCTCGGTCAAGCGAAGATCAGGTCAGCTGGACTTTTCTAACCTGGGACCTCTCAAGGCTGGTGGTACCGTTGGCTTCTCTGCTTTCCGCGACCAAGCTAGTGAAGCCTCAAGACGGCGTAAGGCCCGAAAGAAGAGCAACGGTAATATCGCTGATGACAGCGACGATGACGATGACGACGACGACGCGAACCTGGGCAAGATGGAAGAAGCCTACGATAAGGACGTGGACACCAAACTCGCTCCAGAAGATGCTAAGTTCCAGGGCGAGCTGGCTGATGGCGTGGACCGTATTCACGTAAGTCCGCCGTGATTATTATTCAAGACCCCCCTGATCTAACATTCTGAATGTAGCTTAAGAGGGCGCATTCCGCGGACCCAGATAGCATAGCTGCGTCTTCAGCATCACAGACTACCAACGCTGGCAACCCATCGGCACCCAATGCTGGAGGATCTCCTGCAAACAATAACTTGTCAAATGCAGCGATTTTTGATACCCCCAGCAAGTCTACTTTCCAGAGCCCACTCAAGAAGTACAGGCCTAGCGTTGACTATGGGGCCGAAGGTATCAACTTTGGATCAAGCTCAGGCTTGAAGACAGAGTTGGATTCAGCGCCACGTGCGAGATCCGGATCTGGAACACCCTCCAACGCTGAGGTGCAAAAACCCAAGATTGACGATGAGGAAGAGCTATAGATGTATGCAGTCAACTAACACGACGTTCTGCTTGTCTAGAATAAGCATGGCAAACGAACTCGGAAGATGACGATAGAGCCCAGCATTATTCCCACAAGAAGCTGCTGTAGGATCTCAAGGCGGGCGGGTGGTACGAGCAGATTCAATATAGACTGGTGGATTATCACTCGGGAAGAAGCTGCGATTATGACCGGAATGAATACTTGCGGCAGATTTCAAACGGTCCACGAAAAACATGATAAGGTGTATTGGCAATGATCAAGGAGTCCTTGGGTGCTTCTGGCCTTTTGCGAGCAAGTGGCGCGTTGACGAAAGGCCCTGCTTTTCTGGCTGCAGGAAACAAGGAAATGTTTATTTGGAGGGGAGCAGACTATTAGAGGCTGGAAGGTTAAAGCAAGTACTTTGTACCAGCCAGAGGAACTAGCTCATGGCTCTGAATGAAACTACTGTATATATGATGGCATAACGAGAGAAAGAATAGGACATTGTTCTGCATATTCATTGAACGGTGTGAAATGTGAGATGCTGTAGAACATCTTGACACTATGCTTTGGCGGTTTTTAGATAACATGAGAATCTTGCATCTAATATTGAAGACCAAAAACATATCACGGAGAAGGTTGAACGGCGTTTCATTAAAAGTATATTATATGCATTATGGAGGAACTAATAACGGTGTGAAGTGAAACTATCATCACAGCCGGGGAGCTCGAATAATCGAGAGAGAAATCTACTAAACTGATTGTCGAGTTAGCCAATGCTTCTGACAAGTTTCTTGAAATGTTTAATGAATGTGGAGGAAGTTTGTCAGACTGTTGAGCTTGATAATTGATAAATCAACATAGAGATTCAGTTGGCCGTTCTTAATGGAAGAGTTTGTCATCATACAAAGGGGAAAGTGAAAAAATGAACGGGTGCACGCGTCCGTCGAGGGTTGGACGAGACACCAAGTCGTGTCGTGTCGTGTAACGTACCTTACTGTTACTGGGTGAGAATTAACCCGTGACGAGAATATTATGATGGCGCAGAGCGTAAGCCTGCAGAGTCTCGAAGCATCGTGACCTGAGAGTTTCGTTGGGGCAGTCAATTGCCGATGTTGGAATTGTTGTTGAAGATAAAAGAAACTTTTCAAGCAGAGTTGCAGCCGCAGTTTTATTTCCCAGCCAGCCTAGGGTGGAGACATTATATCGCCCTATCCAAGCTCCATCCCACCATTTATGCACTTAGCGATGCCGCACTGTCCTAGCACAGCCCTGGGGCCCAACTCGCAGTAGGTTTCTGTGGCAGCCGCCCTGTGAATCATCAAGTTGTGCCTAATCTGCACTGTGCCCCCTCAACCCCACCATCGATCTCATCTCTTGCTTTCGTGGTTGCTTTCCCTCGGGCAGACTTTGCGATAACCCAACCCAAACAAACGACTTTGTCGCAAAACCATCCTCGCTTCCCTCTTCTCTACGCATTAGCGATTTAATCGACCCGAACAGGTCCCCAGATTTCAAGATGGCCGGAAGTGAGTTTCTGCAGCAAGAAAACCATCAGGACGATTGGAAACTAACCGCGCACACTTCTAGACTTTGAGGATGTCGCCAGTACGTTTGGACCCCATATGGGCTGATTGAAAGCTCATCTTCGGCGGTATGGGAGAGACCACTAACACCGCAAATAGAGCAGTTTGTTGAGTTCTACTACAACACCTTTGACGCTGATCGCAAGGGCCTCACTTCTCTCTACGTAAGTGATTCGTTGTCAGGCGGTGGGCAGCAATGCAAGACGACTTACTGACTTTTCCCTGATAGCGACCTCACTCTATGCTCACCTTTGAGTCTTCTTCCGTCCTCGGCGCCGAGGCCATTGCTGAGAAGCTTGTCGTATGTATTCTTTCCGCCTACGGCCCTCGCTTGCGTCCTAACGATCATACAACAGGGCCTCCCCTTCCAGAAGGTCAAGCACCAGGTCTCCACCATCGATGCCCAGCCCTCCAACGAGCAGGGTGGTATCATTATTCTTATTACTGGTGCTCTTCTCGTATGTCTCATCCCCCACAATATGCTTGTGTAATGACTAACAATCTTGATCAGATCGACGAGGAGCAGAACCCCATGAACTTCTCCCAGACCTTCCAGCTTCACCGCGACCAATCTGGCCAATACTTCGTCTACAACGATCTTTTCAAGCTTGTTCTCGGTTAAAGCAGCTTGTTGAGTTTGCACAACGCCCTTGTTACTGAGACATGAAAGCGAAGTCTACACCAAGTGGGGCGAGAGAGGAGGGGAAATTAAAGCAGGAATGACAATGGAATAGTTTTTTTGACGGTACGATGAAATTTAGAGAATAGTTCCAGGTAGAACATATTCAAATATGTTTGGCTTGATTGTGGTTTTACTTGGAAGATTTCCCCCATACTGTCAGCCTGAGGTACTGGGTCATTTAACGTTTCAGTCTTATGTGATGACGTGACATACTAATTTCGTTCTTATGTCCCAGCGGCCAACTTTTCTGATACCCTGGTGCTGGGTCGACACGGAAATATCAACCGTATACAAAGCACGGGGATAACATGAACCAGAGCCCAATATAACAGGAGGCTTGGTTTTGGCATCACAAGAGAGGGAATGAGCGCCTTGGATCTCACGTGTGTGGTTCCCGAGATAGTCAATCGTGGGTTTTGCTCAACAGCTTACGAAAGCAATGGCACAACATTGTCAAGACCAATGGCATATGCTCTCTCTACAGAAGGTGATTTGGATAATGGCAAGATTTGAAGCATACTATAATCACATTTACGGTCAAGACTTGTCCAAGAAGCAAGCTCATCATCTATTTTTAAGAGGGTTGGGTGACCAGCCCCTCATGTCACTGCGAGTGGGGATGGGAAAAAAAAGTAACCCGAGAAAAATCATTCATTTTCCATGCCGTGAACCGTGCAACACCGTTGATCCCATATTCGCAATGCATTTGAGGGGGTATAAACAAATTAGACTTAGATCTTGGTAGCAGCCTCGAGAGCCTTCTGCTTCTTGATGATCTTCATCTGAGCCTTGGCACCCATGATACCACCACCCCAGTGTCGGCGGGCCTGGTCGTGCTTCTCAAGGTAACCATCCTTGACAGCGGAGACGAGCTTGGAGAGCTCAGTCTTGTCCTCGGAGCGGACCTCAGTGATGGCGAGGACAGCAGCGGTCTGTTACTTGTTAGATATAACTCGGAATTTGGGAGTTTGATAATGCTGACCTTCTTGTGGACGACAGTTCCGAGACGGGCCTTGCCCTTGACAATGGCGTAAGGGATACCCATCTTCTTGCAGAGAGAAGGAAGGAAGACAACGAGCTCAATGGGCTCGACGTCGTTGGGGATGAGGACGAGAGAAGCCTTCTTGTTCTCAATCAGGCCAACAACGTGGTTGAGACCGTACTTGACAGTGTAAGGCTTCTTGGAGACATCCTCCTTCTTCTTACCCTCCTTGACGGCGGTAGCCTCCTGGAGGAGACGCTCCTTCTTCTCGGCCTTGGTCTCAGGTCGGTACTTGTTGAGGAGCTTGAAAGCCTGGGCAGCAGTGTTGCGGTCGAGGACGTGCTGGAACTGAGCAAGAGCCGGGGGAACCTTCAGGCGCATCTGAAGGATCTTCTTCTGGCGCTGGAGGCGGACATACTCGGGCCACTTAACCATGCGAGAGACATTTCGCTTGGGCTGGATGTCCTGGCCGATACCGAAGTTGCGGGGTCGCTTCTCGAGGAGAGGGTTCTAGAGAACTGTCAGCGATCATTGTTTCCCGGCGGGAGAGATGATGGGAATTACTAACCTTGGCAGCCTTCTTGCCAGCCTTACCCTGAGGGAAAGGGGCGGGAGCGACCTTCTTGCCGGAGTTCTTGGGAGGCTGTCATTGAGAAAAGAAGACATCAGCAAGGCATTCAAGCCAACAAAAGGTCTTCTCTGAACTCTAACGAGAATAGGCCATGGCATTTCTGCACACGCCGCATCTCCAGCCAAGTCTTCACCAGCTCGACACTTTTTTACGGTGATCGAATACTGGCGGAATACCAACAGCATGTGTCGCCCACAAAATGTGAACGACGCTGCGGCTTCAATTGCGCATAAAGCACATTTGACTCACAAAACTGTGGCCATTAGAGTCGAGTTGGTTTTTTATTCACTCACCATCTTGAATCGTTCGGGTTAGTAGTTGCTCGTGGGTTGAAGAGCAAAGTCCGGGACACGAATGGTGGATGGAATAAAATCAAAGAAGAAAAGATGCAAAATAGGGAAAATAGTTAGGGTTACTGAAAATTGGTGGGTCTTGTGCGGAAAAAGTCTCCACTTCTTGATCTGGGCTCAGAGGCTGGAACTGATCTTTTTTTACCTAGGTACCTCTTCGTAGCAGCACGTGACTGTGACTCTTCAGCGGCGCAAAGTTATCACGAGTCAAACTTAGGTTGGGAGGCAACAAGTAGAAGGAAAGGTAAAGACTAGTCTAGAATCTGTAATGTTGAAGTAATACGAATACTTCTTTTGCACAAAACATTGCACATTGGTATACGAACCCAACTTACAGCTGTATATTTGAACCTCTCCACTTGGACAACAAGCATTCAGATACTCCTCAACCCAACCAACTGAGAGACTAAATCAACCTACAACAAAATGGCACCTACACCATGCTTTCGGTGTAAAAATAACAGGGCGGTTGTGAAGCGACCCAAGAACCACCATAAGCTATGTCGAGACTGTTTTATTCAAGTTTTCGAAGATGAAGTCCACCATACAATCACGTCGTCAAAGCTCTTCTTCCGGGGTGAACGAGTCGCTATTGGTGCTTCAGGTGGCAAGGATTCAACAGTCCTGGCCTCTGTGATGAAAACGTTGAACGAACGCCACGATTACGGATTGGATCTGGTATTGCTTAGTGTTGACGAAGGTATCAAGGGATATCGAGACGATTCACTAGAGACAGTTAAGCGAAATGCTGTTCAGTACGACATGCCCCTGGAGATTGTCGGCTACGATGAACTGTATGGATGGACGATGGACCAGGTCGTCGAAACCATTGGAAAGAAGGGAAACTGCACGTATTGTGGTGTTTTCCGACGACAGGCTTTGGATAGAGGAGCCAAGAAACTATCTATTCAACATGTCATTACTGGTCACAACGCCGACGATGTTGCCGAGACCGTTCTCATGAACCTTTTACGAGGAGACATGCCCCGATTATCTCGAAGCACTAGCATCGTCACCGGAAACGCGAGCAGTGAGGTCATGAGAAGCAAGCCTCTCAAGTACGCCTATGAAAAGGAGATTGTTCTTTATGCACACCACAAGAAGTTGGACTACTTTAGCACAGAGTGTATATACAGTCCAGAGGCTTTCAGGGGTACAGCACGAGGACTTATCAAGAATCTTGAAAAGGTGCGGCCAAGCGCCATCTTGGACATTGTCAGGAGCGGAGAGGACATGGCTCGTCTTACACCCGACAAGGGCCAAGGAGCATGTGGCGGTTGCGACGACGGTGAGGGGATTGGAGGCTGTGGTTCGGCCAACGGGCGAACTTCTGGTAACGAGATGGCCCAGGTCGAGGCTAGCTTGAAAAAGCAGCACGAGTCTGCGGCTCTCGAGACAGAGATCACAGCCAACGGAACCCCCAAGGATGATGCCGTACCTCTACCAGTCAGGACAAAGAAGCCAAAGCAGAAGGAAGCACCGCCTGCGCCAAAGCAAAGTCTAGGAAAATGTGTCAAGTGTGGCTACATGTCGAGTCAGACCATGTGCCAGGCTTGTACACTGCTGGAGGGCCTGAATAAGAATAGAGCAGAGATAGCGATATAATGGAGATACCCCTGCTGTCAAGACCAAACCATTGGACCTCAAAGTTTTCGTGATTTAGACAAGAGAAACTGCTTGAAATTGTTGAATTCTTTCACCTAGCTGTCGCCCATTCTATAGGCCTTAACCTTATTGCCTCGGGCCCAAATTGTATAATTACATTTGTCGATCTGGGTTCCCATCCTATAACCACTCGCTCTAAGCCATTGTCCTGTTGTTTAGGAAAAGCGTGTTTCCAGCTGAAATCTCGTGTCAATTTGTGAATAATGGTATCGAGAGTAGCACATACCTTCCAGGGGTTGTTCAATTCGAACCCTAGGGGTGCCTCGGGCTTGTCTGTTTGTCCTCGTAGAGTCCCCGTGAGACGACGGTCACGTTCCATCACTAATTCTTTTGTTAGTATTCTTCAAGAAGCGCTCATTTCGGGTCGTATAGTACTTTGCTGAAAGACGATTAGCATTATATGTTGACTATAGGTGCGAATGATTTACTCTATCCCACTGATCCACCGAGTAACGAGGTCGCTTGCCCTCGTTTTGGATGTTCTTAATGACGGCAAGACCGGTACCAGAGATACCGAACATCTATAACTTAATGAGCTTCCATATTGCAGAGCTGCGGAATCGGATGGCGACATACACCAATCATGATGGCATAGGGAAGAAGAGCCTCAAAAGGAACGGGCATTGTGAGGGCGGCGCTGCCTAAGCAGACTCTGAGGTATTCGGTATGTTATTTGGAGAATGTGAGATCGAATTGACCAGGCCTGACCTGTCGTCGTGGTTCGTCGTCGTGGTCGAGAATCTTTCGAATGGCCGGGCCTTGAATTGAAGCTCACGTCCGAGCCATTGACGATTCAGTGATTGGTGATGCTGTTTCGTTGGTGCCTGAGGCCTAAATTTAGCTCCGATTCTATCCCTGCATGGAATACAGTTGAGAGGAGGATTAACCACACAGTGTGCCACCAGATCACAGCGCCCAATCAATTAATCAATTGTCGCACGCACTGTGGCAACTAGCTCCCGCGACAGCTGTTTGATATCGACCAAGTCGACGCGACTTGATCAAGTGGCTTGACTTGTTGCATCTCTACGGGATTTGTGCTCTCTACAAACGCTCAGGTTGAATCGAGGCCGAATACTTGATAGACCTGTTAATTTTGTTTTTGGCTATTCTTGGTCCTGCATCTATCACACGCCGCCCCTCTATCCAAGGCCGCGTCTTCAGCCGTAACAGCGATGAACAAGACGTGACCATACCGCGAGAAACGCTCCTTCAAATCCCGATAACGATCGCTATGCAAAATATAGGCTGCGTTTCAGAACATTCACTTCCGGTACGCGGGAGTAATTACAACAAGCGCACAAATAATGGAAGAGCAGCTTCAAAAAGGCGTCATGGTTTCAGACGAGGATGCCGAGTATGAGACGGCAGGCGAAGCAGGAGACGACACAACAATTATTGCAACAGGCTCTAGAGAAGATAGAGCAGTGTCCAGCGTCGATCAAGACCCATCAGACAATGCCGACATGGACTTGAGCGACCGCGATGCCTCAGGCGAGGATGTAGACGCATCGGGCGAGGAAGATAATGAATACATGGCACCCCCACAACTATCGTCCCACAACAGCCTACAAACCGATCACGAAGAAGATGAAGCGGACGAGGAAGCAGAAGGGGAGGATGCTGAAGAGGAACATGACGATGTGGATGTGGATGCCGAAGGAGAAGAGTACGAAGACGACGAGGGCGTTGGCGCTGTCAAATTTCAACCCGGAACGAGAAATAACGACGACGAAGATAGCGAAAGTGAGAAATCCGAGTTCGCTAGCGCCAACGAAGAAGAGTCAGACGAGGAGGCTGCTTGGGACGATGCTGCCGAAGCCGAAGAAGATCACGATGATGAGGAAACTGCAGAGACAAACAACTGCCATTTCTGTACTCAAGGCGAAGACGACGACCCAAGCGAGGAGTTCGAGGCGTACTTGGCTTGCGCTCGTTGTGGCCTCAATGGTAAGTATTCATACTGCAACAAAACTTTTAGAGGCTTACAAATATACAGCTCACCAGCAATGCGCGCGTGATGCCGCAGCATTGAGCACCGAAAATAGTGAGTGTGGTTTGCCCTGAAATCTGGCCACTGCTAACACTTCTAGCCCCTGATAATTGGAAATGCCCAGATTGTTATGGCCAAGAATCTGACGCCGAGGAAGAAGACGAGGTAATGGAGGACCATGATGTCGAGCATGATGCCGGACTTCCTTCTCAACAATCTGAAATTCCCGAACTCTCAGGCGAAGCCTATTTTGAGCAACAAGTGGAGGACGAGGATGCTAGCTCCCATCATGAATCACAACATGAAGACGACGACGAGCCTGATGAGGAGCTGAGAGAGGCACCGCGCACCTTGAGAAAGCGCAAATCGTCGTCATTGGAAACTGATGGAAACTCGATTTCGTTGAGAAAACGCCGACGAAACCAGTCTAACGATGCAGCATCTGAAGGCACGGCGCGAAATGAGAGCGCTGAACCAAGTCGACATAACTCCTCCAGAACTTTACGTCTCAAGGTTACACGGTCCCCACTAGTTTCGATTCAGAAGCACACGCGTACGTCGCTCGTACTTAAACTCCAGGTCAAGCCTGGCAACCTGAAGGAAGTTCTTGGCCGCAAAAAAAGAGAGACCAGACGACAACCTGGAACTGTCACAAGACCGCCTCCTCAACGACCAGTCCCAACACCAAGAGCTACCGCAATTGCAGCTATATCTGTCCTCCCAACCCCCTTTACATCGGACAATTATTCACAACCATTATACTTCGACTGTGATCTCGACGAAATGCAGGGCAAACCCTACGGTGGCATTTTGTCAGAAGCAGAGGCTGACACATCCAAAACACTTCCAGCCGAAGATGACGAGAACAGGTTCAAGGATGCTTTGCAGAAGGCTGACGAAGAATGGAGAGCACGGCTTCTGGCCATGCAAGAAGAGGCCCACGCGCCTGTCCGGAAAGCGAAGAAGACGGCTGACAATGCCAGCCATATCGAGTGCATCGAATTTGGTGGATGGGAAATTGACACGTGGTATGCTGCGCCATATCCTGCCGAGTACTGCACAACTCGGGTACTGTACATCTGCGAGTTCTGCCTCAAATACATGGCATCAGACTACGTTGCCTGGCGGCACAAACTCAAATGCCCAGCCAAGCATCCACCGGGAGACGAGATCTATCGACACGGATCTGTCTCGGTTTTCGAAGTTGACGGCCGCAAAAATCCAGTCTACTGCCAGAACCTGTGCCTTCTTGCCAAGCTATTTTTAGGCTCGAAAACGTTATACTACGACGTGGAACCATTCCTCTTCTACGTCTTGTGCGAATACAACGAGACAGGATACCACTTTGTGGGGTACTTCTCAAAGGAAAAGCGAGCAAGTAGCCAAAACAATGTCTCTTGTATTCTCACACTACCAATACACCAGCGGAAAGGCTATGGTAACTTACTTATTGATTTCTCATACTTGCTTACAAAAGTTGAGGAGAAAACTGGCTCACCAGAAAAGCCGTTGTCGGATATGGGTCTAGTTTCATACCGTAATTACTGGCGTCTAGTTATGTGTCGGTATTTCTTGACAGTGATGAAAGAGGAGAAGTACGCGACAGAGGGGCTTGGTATCAAGCGTATATCCGACAATACCGGCATGACACCAGATGATGTTATATCCGCCCTGGAGGGTCTAAGGGCTCTCGTCAGGGATCCACAGACCAAGACTTATGCCTTCAGAGTTGACGTGGACTATTGCCGACAATATGTGGCCAAATGGGAGGCAAAGGGCTATGTGCAGCTGAAGCCCGAAGCCCTTGTCTGGACACCATATGTTATGGGCCGAAGCAATGCCGTCAACTTTGAGTTGGGCCCCCCAATAAACACTATTGCACCAAGGGAAGACGACGAGGCCAAGGTCGATGAAGGACTTGGAACAACTGGCACTGGAGGCCAGTCCCTAATAAACGGAGAAAGGAATGAGGAAACTACAAATGTCGAGACTGGTGCTGATACTGAAGCGAACGTTAACGGCGAAGCTCAGGATGATGTCGTCGACGATGACAGTGCTGAGCCAGGCCCAGTCCCGTCAATCGAGGATGTAACTCCTGGGGAAGAGAAAGATAAGGATGTGGAGATGAAGGATACAGAAAATGATGGCCCGCCTGCTTGGCTAAAGCCATATCGGGATATTCCGTATACCCGCTTCGAGGTATTCCCGGCTGTTCCTGGAGGTAGACGTGAAAGGGCAAGACCAAGCGTTAGCCGTCCGACCGTGCCTCGTACTACTAGTAGTGCCCCAAGGCAAAAACGCAACAGCGGCAGCCATCGCACATCATCATCATCCAGGCCCAAGAGCTCATCTAAGAAAAAGACTGGTGGCACAGGCCGTGGGCCAGGTCGATGGCCCAAGGGCACAAAGAAATCTGACTACGGAAACGCAACTAGTGGTCCTGGTCTGCCACCCGGGTGGCAGGATAAGCAAACCAAGCTACGAGCCATTACCGAAGGGAACGACCCAGATCAGGAAGTGGCAGTTGAAGAGCCAGCAGAAGACTCAGTCGTGGTGTCGACGCGGGTTAATGGAACAAAAGCTAATAATAGGAATGCTGCTGCTACACGAAAAGCCTCCGTGGCGGACGAAAATGGAGAGCAAGCTGTCGAAGGCGAGGAGGATGTTGACGCTGAAGGAGAGGATATTTAAATAATTATTATACCTGAGAGCGGGTGGCCACAGGTGATGAGAGTTTGTTTACGGTTGTGTTTATTATACCTTGGAGGAACGGCGTGGTTTGCTTTATTAGCTTTATCGCTCATACGATAGAGGCTTTTGTTTGTAGCAAGCGCATTTTGTTATTGAATCATTTAGACAGTCACAGGCTATAGCGTCCTTAGTATTATCAGGGGCCAATCAATCATCATTCAGGGATAGAAAGCAAAACAAAGGAAACTTGATTAAAAGAGTGTATCTATGTTAGTGCTGAAATAGAGTTAGTGTTGGAGAAGCTGCTCGCTCACCTTGTTCCTTACCGTGGTTAGTTTACCAGGACACAATGACCCTACTTAGACTCGATGGGCTTAGGCTCGCCAAACACTTCGAGGGCTTTGGTGTGGTTCAACGTGGCTACTTCCTTGTACAACCGTAGGAAATCGGTCCATTCGACTTTGCCCTCGATGGAGCACTTCTGGAACACCAGATGAACTGCCCTCTCAGTTAGCTTGACAACTGACCTACCTGCAATGAACGTGTTCCTACCGGCCCAGCTGTCGTCACGAATAGCGAGCAACGGCTTGTCGCAAGTGTCTCCCGGCGCAGGACGCTTGTCATCGGTGTCACGGATATCCATGTACTCAGCCGCCATACCTCGGCGTCTCTCTAGACCTTTGCCATTGTAGCTGTAGATGGGCAAGCAGACGACATGCTCGGCCCAACACTCAATCACGATCATTTTGCGATACTTGGAGTACACAGCACCAAAGGCTGACACTCCAGTATTGTAGTCTTGTGTCGACACCGTATCGTCCCGTTTCTGACTATGAAAGGGGGCAGAAATGATCGTTCCCAGCTGGAGGTCCTGTTTGCGGTACACCTTGTCTGTATCACGCATATGCACAGTTACTGACTCTCCTCGGCTTAGATCAAAATGGGCCTGGTGGACTCCGTAGAAGGGCTGGCGGTTACCTACATCTTTGTTTAGCGTCTGTCGTCTAAGATCTTCAATGTTCTTAGCAATGGCGCTTCTTGGACCTAACTCGACACTGTTAGCTTCTGTCGCAGGGGATGCAATGCCTGCGACATCAATACCATTGGAGGGTTGGGAGGTAGGGCCTACACCGGCCTCGATATGGCACTTCAAGGCGAAGCTCTTCGCCAGCAAACGGACTTTCTCACTGCAGCCCGTACAATCCCAGTCATCAGCTGCCTCGTTGATCGAGGCAACCATGACAGACGGTGAATCAAGCTTTTCTGCCTGAAGAAAAGCTGCCTCACGGTCTTTGTGGCTTCGGCCTGGGTCAGTTGGCGAGAAGTTGGTGTGGGCGAAGTAATTCACCTTCGTCCTGAGAGATGCGGGACCGGGACCACTGCGACCACTGCGATACCCCCTGTGGGCAGGTTTGGTAACGCGTAACTCTCGGACAGGAGCCATGTTTTCGGTTTTGAAGAGGAATCTGTTTTAGCGATTGTTTGTTAGCAGATTTGCTTGAGTGATGCTGAAGTTGGTTGTTAGCTTGTAGTGCTAGATGTTGAGTTGTTTGGCTATATCATCTTTACGAGACGGAACTGAAGTTTTATAGTACAATACCGACATATAATGACTGAGAAATGTCATGTATACTGGCCGTTGTTCAACTGTACATCATCTCGTGTTCAATTTGGGGGTTCTTGTTGCTGAACAATAACATAGTTGGCGCATTCTGTTGTTCTTCTATAATATCTATACCCTCTCGTATTGTTCATCAATCTCATTTAGAAAACAACAGGTTGTTCTGGTTTACACTCTTCTTTCTATTGAGAATAATTGTGGGATGTTAGCAACAAAGGATGCAACCGTGCCGCAGTCCTACGGCTACCTTGTTTTGTCTTCATGGTTCGAGCCATGGCATTTCATACTCGGGTTCGATCTATATTGAACAGTAGTTCTATAATTGTTCTTTTCCTGTAAGCTCATTATTAAGTGGGTGGTGTAATGGCCAAGAAGTGATGAATTAATCGAGTCAAGCACCTATATCAAATGTAAGGCAACTCTGAGACTATCATAAGAGTTAAGCCCCAGATAAAAAGTAGCATAAATTGCCAACTCGGTTTATCCAATTTAGATTAGACTTAGATTATTTGTCTCCACACTGAAATATGTTGGTCAATTTCTCAGTTACATAATGGTAGCCAGTTACTTGACGGGATTCGTTGTAATTCTAATCTGATAACGGGACAATGCTGGCTCTCGATATGGACTCGATACGTTTACATTATTGAAATGAAGACTGAGTTGCATTTTCTCGAATCCGCTCATGAATCAAATGTCAGAGAAACAGTAGATAAGCCCCCCATGGTATCTTTGTGAGTTTGATCAGAACATGAACAACCTTGGCCTTTCAACCTTGGCCTTTCAACCTGTGACCATTCCTCCCCTCCACGAGCCTCAGCCTCAGCTCCAATCTCGCTCTCCTATCCTAGACGGGGCTAGAATTTCCGGGACCGGGCATCTGCCGAAAGTTTGCCATAGTCCCATAGCCAACAACTGCAGACTTATCGTTTCGAGGGGTTGAGACAACGCTGGCGGGCACAGCAGTGAGAGACAAAATCCTGTCAAGGTCTTCGTCTTCATCCATCATGGACATCTTCTCTTCGTCCTGGTTTTGTAACCGCTCTTCTTCCTCGACGGCCATATCGTAGTACTCAAAGGGAAGAAGGAAATAAAGAAGCGTGACGAAAAGTTGGGCAATGAAGATATAGATGATGATAATGAAAGGTCCATCGAGGGTCACGACAACGATGGATGCGTACCACTCGGCCAGGACCATGATGACGGCGAAGTTGACCATGGCTTGTGAGTGAGCACGGAAGCATTGCTGCAACTCGGGACTAGCTATTGGAGCAAGAGTTCCGTTAGTGAATGAACCTGAGATATTAGTAATGACAAGATAAATGATCGACATACACAGGTGAATATCTCTGTGGATCTGTGATCCCAAGCACAAGACCGCAATTTGGAATAAAGCAATTCCACCGTACTTGAGGACTAGTAATCGTTAGTAAAAATAAGTTGTTTATAATCTGTGATGATGTACTAACATGGCGACCACCAAATAGCAGCAAAATTCTCATCATCAGGCTTCATGTTGTTCGAGTTGAGTCGAGTTGACTTGTGGGAAAACTGTTGAAAAGAAAAGGTGATTGGAGTAAGGAATGAAGGCAGAGAAAAGGACCACCTGTTTAATTTAAGGGAAATGGAAAGAATTTGTAAAGGTAAAAGATAGTTCGTTGCGCTGATTTGTGTGAAGTTTATATAAGGAGACGAGAAGTGGTTGTTGTGAGAGCTTTGATCCTTTTACTTTATAAAGCACTCCGCCTCAAATATTCTTCTAAACCATAGCACCAGCGATGCGATTCTTAATCTATGCTCAAGATCGAACACTATGGACTTTCAGTCACTATCAACAATCACTCCAGGCATGCCTGGTAGATCGCCCATCATGGAAGCGACCTCTTTGGATCCCTTCTGTGTGATATGTAAGAACTCACCTTCTTTTGGAAGATCTTCATATCAATACTAAACGACAATTAGATCTGGCCGTACACTTCTCGTTACTCGTTGTTCTCCCTCATTACATGTTCACACGCCTTCACCATGGGCCAACCTTACATCATAGTAAGTACAGAGCCTGCCCCCCTATTTTATATTGGTTCACTTGCTAAGTAAGTAATAAAAGGAAATCCAGTCACTCTTAGGAAAGAGGTCAAACTAATCAGAAGGGTGACCATGATCATGTGGGCTACAGTGACTTTTGTGTGGATTGACTCGATGGTGCATTTCGGATTCGACCCTAAGGCTCAGGGGTGGTTGCTTCTACTTCTTGTGCTCTTCAATGGCCTTGTATTTACATCATTTATCCTCCCTTATTGGACTGGGGAGATTCTAGAGGGCAAACCTGATGACGGAATCCTTGAGGCTTGTTACTACGAAACCTAGAAGAGAAAAGAGACTTTGAAGGAGGTATGAAAACTGGATTCGGATCTGTGAATAGTGGCACTTTCACTTTTACTTATACTTTCTCAATAAATCTTGAAGTTATGGTTTGTACCCCTCACGATTATATATAGCCTAGGATGTGCCCATATCTTATACTCGCTGGCAAGTTTATCACAAGCAAACATGTCGTCCGCGCTATATTTCTTGACTTCGTCTTGCGTTATTTCCCTCCTCCAGCTGGTCTTGCACGCTGTACCACCTCCGAATCGTGGTCCTACCCAAATGTCAAGCGTGAACACCACCATCACGGTCAACAACAAAACCCTCTCATCCTCTTCCGGGTTTGTCTCGGTGGATATCCTGAGCATGTCGGAGCTTTCAGAACTCAAGCGCGTGGTACTTCACTGTGAGACTTCTTTGATCCTTGTTCTTGTTGATCAGTATCCCGTATACTAACCGATACGCAGTTGTTCTCATTGGAATTACCATCGTGACAGCTATAGCAAACACTGTCCTGGCCCTGGCAGTATCACGCAAGATTCAACGTCCCCAGACTATCGATGAAGAAGGTAGATTAGCATCATCCTACTCCTTGGTCCGTAGTTTACGACTCAAAGACTAACAATCTCTTTCTAGTACCCGAGCCCGTCAAGATCTACGCTGCGGGACTGAATCGTAACATCTGGGTCCTCGTAGGCTTGCAAATATGTCTCATGTTCAGCTCATCAGCGTTCCGGTCGAAGCGCTGCAAAGAGAACAGAACGGGTAGAAAAGGGGACGGAGCGGGCCATGACTTTATGTGCTTCTTCTTCATTTTCATCACCATGCTCTTCCAGGCCTGGAACTTGTGGAGGTTCTCGCGGAAGTATGCGCCTCCCAGAGATGAGGCTATCGAACTCAACGACTATCCTTCCCCCGTGGCCCCCGTGGTCCCCGAGGATGATCAAGTGTGCAGACAGGAGCAGAGTGTTCCCGCGCCGCCATACGCCGCCCATGTCCGTCAACCTGTGTAGAAGAATTGCATCTACATCTCGTGCCTACCTCTAAAGCTTGGTAGCCAAGCTCTGTGTTGTCACAGGAAAGGAGGTTGACCATGGTCATCCTTATAGTTTCAGGGATAGTTGGACAGTTCAGGTGTTTAGAATATTCAGATGATGGATCGTAGCTCGATCTAAATACCATCTGCCAAAATGGTAATAATTACTTGCTCTCTTTAGCGTCTCCCTCCTCTTCTTGGCCCCCTCGATACTCGTGCTCGTAGTCATGTTCGTATTCCTGCACCTGTCTCTGACCCCAGAATCCTTTTCCATAACTGACAAGAATCTCTTCTCCCTTCTTGATTCCAACTCCCTTCTTCTTCTTTCCACCTCCCAAAACCCAAACTCCCACACAAAACTCTCCCCATCTCTCACACCAAACTGTGCGAAACTCTGCGTTTGCCCTATCTCCCACGCCTCTAAAATCATTCACGTAGCGTCCTTCATTCCCTTCATTCGCCGCATCAACCGCAGCGTCCATCTCGCGGTCCAGCCACAAATCGTAGTCGCTCTCAGTTGACGATGCGGTGCCTGAATGTACACGGCCCAGGTACGCGAGGATGAAACTACCAGGCGCTAGATGTTGCGCTGCAAAGAGACCGCATTGGCCATTGGCTGGATGTGAAGGTTCGGAGATGGGTTGAATCTTGACAAGGTTACATGGCGTTGTTGTTGAGGCTGATGGGATAATGGGGATGTCGCTTGACAGAGAGGGTTTGCTTTTGAGAGTCTGAATCTGTGTTTGGGTCAAACTCTTATCGTGAAGAGGAGCCCTGAGATAAGGGAAGCCATCTGGCCAGTTTTTAGGTTTAGACATGACTTCTGACTTCTCTTGGTTTGTTTACAGGGCATAAACATTTGCTGAGGTTGAGGTTGATGATCCACTCAACCCCACGTTCAGTACCAAGTCCATCCATCAACCGCACTTCGCTCAAGACTTGACGTATTCTCTCCTCTATATTTCGTTTGATTGCTTGTATTGCTAACTATTCTCTGTGTAATTTAATTGCTACCAAACTCGATCATAAACTTATAAACGTCACCCGAAGAAATTGAGATCCCAAAATTCTTTTCCTTCATGCTCCTTATGACTATTTAGACTATTCTACAATGTGGTCTGTTTTTGAGACCATTGATGCTCCGCTCCTGCTCTGACTCAACTTCAAGAGGCACTCTTTTGACTGCATTCTCCAATAAAAAAGATATTACTAAATCACCGTAAAGCCACTCCAATGCGGCGTCATTCCTATACAGTTCCGATCCTTGCCCTTCTCCTAGTGGGACATTACTTCGCGGTATCGTTCCATGCTCAAATCGACCGAGTAAGCCAATAGACGGTCTTGTGTCAGAGGCAAGTTGAGTATTCTAGACCTCAGTTCCTTATCCTAAAAATTGTCCAGTTAGTCATGTGTCCTGACGAAAGCATATCGACGTAAACATACCTGTTTCTTCTTACTGGCCTTGATAATCTCCTTGGCAGTCTCATCCGCCATGTCCGACACAGCAGCATATCTTAAAACGCCAGCATCTCCTGCTTCTTCATCCATCGCGTGCAGACCAGCGAGGAGTTTCTCCAGCACGGGCTGCGGCGTAATCTCATGCTTGGCGCGGTGCTGAATCAGAGCAAGGAAGAAGCTGTAGATCTCACCTCCCAATGACCAATCAGAGATGAGTTCCTGTCGGCCCTCAAATTGAGAGATGAGAGCGGAGAGGTTTGCGTAGTCGCGCTCGACGATGGCGAGTGGTGCAACCTCCTTGACGAGAACACGATGAGCCTCCACAAAGGAGTCAGCGCGCAGCAAACACTGAACCTCCAAGTAGGCATCCTTCTTCACGCTGCGCATGTACAAAGCCAGGGCCTCCCAAATCCACAATGAAGGGATCAGAAACTTCTCTGTAAGAATGCTAAACGCGGACGAGTTTTCATCTCCAATAAGACCAGCATGTCGCGCGAGGTGTTCCTGGATGGCCATCTTGCGGGCAAGTGGCTTGCTCAGATGCAACAGAACGAATACAGCCTCGAGCCATTCACCGGCGCTCGTAAGTTGGGAAGCGAACGCCACGGTAGCTGCGTCAGCCTTCTCTGCGCCATCTTGGCCAAAAGAGACCTTGCCGCTGGATGAAAGAGCGAGACCAAGCTGCCAGGTCAAACGCATATCAAGAGGAGAAAGCTGTGAGTTCTCTGGACGCAACACAGCCTCAAGGTCAGAGGCATCGCTGGCATACATTTGTAAAAGACCCCAGAGAAGATCTTGTCGACGATCTGCGTCTACATCATCCCACAGAGGCTTCACACCTTGATCGATATACCAAGGCAGTGGCAGATATTCTCTCTCCTGGTCAACATCATTCTTGAACCCAGTCACCGCGGCTGCCAAATCATCGTCCTCGCCAATTGAGTACCAAAGGCGAAGGCCAAAAGATTGCTTCCAGTCAAGACCAAACTTCTTCGAGATGACAAAAGAATCCAGACGATCCTCGACAGGCACGCCCTTCATCCCTTCACAGACGCATGCATTGCCCGAGAGAAGCTCGTAGATGGTACGGATCGATTCCGAAAACTCTGAAAGCATTTTCGATTCATGCCAAGCCTTGAGCTGATCTCGCATGTCCTTCTTGGCGGCGTCACTGGTGCCAATGAGAGGAACCAGTGTGGCGAGGCGGAAGTTCTTTCCATCAAGAAGATGCTTGCAGGCTTCGATAATGCGATGGCCGGCCAAACAAGCGACAGCCTTTTCGTCGCTCGACCTTGCAAGGCCGATGGTTGTGGATGAAGCCGAGTCCACCAAATGAGACCAGAAGTGAGAAAGCTTGGTTCTGCGAATGAGATGTTCATGTTGTGTAGATGTGTCGAGCGGGTCGAAGAGAATGCTGGCCAACTCCCACACATGCTTCTCCTGCATGCTTGCAGGATCGTTCATGTCCTGATGATGGAAAACATCCTGGAGATGAGCAGCGTTAAGTGTCGCAAAAGGGACATCATCAACAATTTGAATGTCAGTAAGCTTATCCTGGTTGCCGAGGTATCGCTTAGAGTGCTATACGACTAGTCAGTTTATGTCAATCGCTCATCCACGGACCAACAAACCTCGGTTGCAAAGGTGGCCAAGCGGACCTCTTGATTCTCAGTCTGTACTGTAGAGCGCTGGAAAGAAAGAATATCGGCATGTTGAGTAAGGGATCGTCGACCAGCATCCGAGACCAGGGGTCGAGGTACAACAAGCATCTCGTCCGGTCCCCAGGTAGGTCGGGCAGCATCGTGGAAGGCTTTCTCGTATCCGTCCAAGCTTATTGTCTTGTCTTGTCTCTGGTAGGGCCACTATTCAAATTCAAATTTAGCTTCAATTCAGGTAATATAAAATCATAGATACATAAACCTCCAGTATATTATATTGTGGGGTCAATCAGGATACAACTAGGGAACCGACCTTGGGAAAGCCTTTGCCAGACATTGAGGCTTGCATGTTCTGGGGTGCTGGCTTGGGTTTCTCAAACAGTGAGTTCATGAGATCGATGCTAGTCGCAAATCCACGACCTTTATCCATACCAATGGTGCTTGCCGCAAGATTATCCAATCTGTCTTGCTTTGCTGTGCTCTTCCTCCAGATTGATGATTTCCGCATATTGTCAGATCCACTCTTGTCAAGGTCAATCAGCACACCGGTTTTTCTCGATGGGGACTCATTCATCTCTTTCAAACGTTGTCGGTCTCGCTTGACCGGGCTGACAGTCTTTCTCAACATTTCCATCCAATCGTCGCCATCTGCGACTTCGAGCTGCATTGGACCAGCAGAGTCCTTGACAGCTCGCATCCTAGCTCTGAGAATGCCTCCAGGGGTAGCCTTGACGGCTTCTGGGACACCCTCGGACGAGATATCGTCGAGCTCCGCGGCCAGATGCTGTTCGAGAGAAGACCTCGCCATGTCTTCATCCTCGGACACGTCATATTCGTCACCCATGTCATCGGCGTATTCCTCCTCGAGGGACAGCCTGACATCGTTGGGTGCAGAATCCGCGGAGCTAACCCCTAAAAAAGACTGCTTACCAGACATCTGAGTTTCCAAAGCTTGTGGCTGCTCATCAAATCCGCCGGGTAGGCCATGGGGACTCCCGAAGTTGAAGCCATCGTTTTCCATCATGGAGTCGACAGAACCGATCGAGGCATTAAAGGCTTGTGTGGGAACAGCGTCGTCCTCGATCATATCCTCATCATCAGAGTCATCATCATCGAGACCATAGGTAGTGAAATGTTCAACTGAGAAAACCCAGATGCCAGTATCCTTGTCGTAGCTCTCGAAAGTCGTGTTTTCGATTCGCTTGAGACGCTCCACATGTTTGTTAAATCGTTTAGGGTCGCTAGCAATCTTCTTATCACGACCACCACGAGGCCATGACTGCTCAAGAGCAATTCTAGCAGGTACGTTGAGACCCTTTCCGACCGGTGGCTTCTTAGCGGAAACGGGGTAAACAGTGGCAGAACGAGGCTCGAGCACAATCAGAGTGCCGCAAATGTCAGCGAGATCAATGTTGCTGATATCAACAGGGACCTTGAAAGAGACGTAACCAACATTGTCGCGTCCCACAGTGAACTGGTCGACCTTCTGTCGCTGCATACGGTTCAACTTCTCAAGATCCTCCATGGGAGGTGAGATCCAGTACTGGCCAGGGGTGCTGTCAGAAGCAGTGGTAGAGGATGTCTCTGGGGTCGCAGTGATGTCCTCCTCATGGACGATAGCCAGCTCATTGCCCTTGACTTCCTCCATCTCGGGGGTCTTTGAGCCGGGTGAAGCGTTGGTTGAGCGGGTCTGGCGAGGGGTCTCATCGTTAGCGGGACTATCGACATCGCTAGCAGCAGGAAGAGCACCGCGCACAGGGGTGCTATCATCCATATCAACATTGGTGGTATCAAAGCTAACACGCTTAGACAACTTGCGAGAACCGGTTCCATTATCGACAGCTTTATCCTTTTGGGGGGTAGAGAAGAGATCACTTCTAATGTCTCGGTTGATAATAAGCTTCTTCGAGCCAGTACTGCCATACCATCTGGGCTGAGATCCATTAGAGAAAGCTCCAGGGGCAAGGATACTGTCTTCGGTATTGAAGCTACGACGCAAGTTATTGCTTGACAAGCTCTTGCTGAGATTTCCGGATCTGCTGGATCCTAGCAGGCTGTGACCGAGGTTGCCAGGTGTGCTGGAAATGCTGCTAGCTGGACTGCCCGAAGGAGTTCCATACGCACTATAAGAGAATCCAAAACCTCGCTTCTGAGGAGTGGCGTATCGAGAGGCTGAGGCAGGAGCCAGCTTGTACATGGGCAAGATGGAGCTCCTCCTCGGCTTGGAGCCGCCGCTAAGGGGGGTAGCGAGTGGGCCGGGGTTCTGGACCTCGTTTCCTCCCAGACCGGCGAACAGGCCAGGAGATCCGAATGCAGAAACATCGTTAAGGTTGGCAGTCAGACCCTGAGGAGCACTGGCAGACTGGCTGTTGCCGAGAATTGAGGATCCGTTTTGTTGCTGTTGGTTCGTACTGCCGCCAAACATTGAGTTACCAGCGCTTTGGTTATTCTGGCCACCGAAGAGGCCGCCGCTGGTGTTAGTTGTGCTGCTTCCGAAGAGACCACCAGGCTTCTGCTGTTGGTTGTTGTTGTTGCCAAAGAGACCGGCGCCGGTGTTCTGCTGGGCCTGGTTATTCGAACCCAGTCCACCAAACATGCCAGTGCCGCCAGTGTTCGTCTGCGTGGTAGCACCTCCTCCAAACAAGCCCCCACTAGGAGCAGCGGGCTTGTTGCCAAACATACCGCCAGAAGCTGTGTTGTTGTTAGCTGCACCAAATCCAGTGGTGTTTGTTTGTTGCTGGGCACCCCCAAAGAGACCACCGCCAGTATTCGCCTGGGCCGTAGTACCTCCTCCAAACAGACCTCCACCCCCGGCGGGAGCAGCAGGCTTATTGCCAAACAAACCACCCGATTGTTGCTGAGTCTGGTTGTTTTGGCCACCGAAAAGACCCCCGCCAGTAGTTTGCTGAGCCTGGTTGTTGTTCTGGCCGAAGAGGCCACCACCAGTGCCAGCAGCTTGGGTATTATTGTTACCGCCAAAGAGGCCACCGCCTGTGCTCTGGGTCGTGTTGTTCGCTCCGAAAGCGCTGTTCGTTGTACCAGTCGCTCCAAATCCACTCGTAGCATTGTTCGTATTTGTGTTGCCAAAGCTGAAGCCGGTGCCAGCAGGCTTGTTCTGGGTGTTGCCAAAGAGACCGCCTCCCGCGGTGTTGGTGTTCGTCTGACCAAAGCCGGTTCCAGTCGTGTTTGTCGCGCCGAAACCACCTGTTGTACCAGTGTTTCCCCCTCCCCCGAAGAGGCCACCGCCGGTCGTATTCGTCTGCGTAGTGTTACTTCCGAATAGACCTCCGGCGGGCTTGTTCGCGGTATTGCCAAACATTCCTCCACCAGTAGCGGTGTTGTTGTTCGCAGTGGCACCAAAGCCAGTAGAACCAAAGCCAGTGCTCGGGACAGCGGTGTTGTTTGTTGTGTTCGATCCAAAGAGACCGCCGCCAGTGTTGTTCGTTGTGTTCGCTCCGAAACCTGAAGTCGTGGTGGTGTTCGTGTTAGCGCCAAACCCTCCGCCAAAACCAGAGCTCACACCAAACGCACCACCACCAGTAGCATTACCATGCCGTCTCCCTTGAACATAATCAGTGAGCCGAAGTTCCTCGGCAGACCACTTCTGGTAAGGGTCCTGGAACAGGATGTTTTGGTATGAGTTGGTAGAAGAACTATTGGGTTCCTTCTCAGTATGGGCCTGGAAAGCGGTAACAGCGGTACCGGGAGGGTCGCCTGCAGCGCCGCCAATGGTGTTGGTGTTGGCGCTACCGAAGGCAGAACCAAATCCAGTCGAGGTGCCAGCCGTGGTGTTGCCACCTCCACCAAAAAGCGAACCACCTGTGGTGGCCGGGGCGCCAAAGCCAGTCTTGTTGGCAGTGTTGCCTCCGAACATGCCGCCTCCTGTGTTGCTGCCGAACGCCGATGTTGTGGTGTTGTTCGCAGTGTTTCCGAAGCCCCCAAATCCTGTGCCAGTAGCAGCGGTGGTATTAGTGGCAGCGGAGCCAAAAAGACCGCCGCCTGTTGTGCCAGTGGTAGATCCAAAGGCTGGCTTTGCTCCGAAACCGCTGGCAGTGTTGGTTGCGCCGAAACCTCCTAGTGATTGTTAGTACATCCATATTGATTTAATGTCTTGCCCATCGTTTCCTCTCAGTCGCGAATGACAACGGTGCTTTCGGCAGAATGCGTACCGGTCGTTGAGCCGAAGCCGCCTGCTGTGGTGTTGTTATTGCCGGCTCCAAAAAGGCCACCAGAAGTGGTATTGGTTTGGCCAAATCCAGCACCAGTATTGGCAGCTCCGAAGCCTTTCGAGCATTCCAATCAGCACCGCTACCATCGACCATCCCAACGGTTTGAAAAAGGTTGCTTACCTGTAGAAGGGGTGTTGTTGGTCGCACCAAAACCTCCAAATCCTGAGGGTTGGGCGGTATTGTTATTGTTTTGTTGGCCGAAGCCTCCGAAACCGCTGCCGAAGGACATGATTGTTGTCACGCAGCTGGCGCGGTTCGGGGTCGATGTAAGCTTGTTCGTATACGAGCGAAGCAGTCGTCGCGCGTTTGCGTTTTGACGCTAGGAGAAGAGCTCTCGTCGCGAAAATTGATGGACGAATCGATGCTAATCGCGATGACAACAGGAATAATCGTTATCGAAAATTAGATGAAAGCAAAAACTCTCACTCGCGACAGATGGCGCAAAGCTTTGTCTCGAGCTGCTAGGTGAAAACGCGAGCTGGGTCGCAGCACACTGCAGATGATAGGGCCAAGGGGAATGTAGCTGCAATCAGCACTGTACAGCGGCAGTGGCCGCAAAAAGCTGAGAAAGGTCGCACAAGAAGAAGAAATTCAATATTAAGTAAATGAAAGAGATGAGCGTATGGGAGAGATAATGAAAGTGCGCGGACCAGGAGAGGTTGCACCCTTATACTCTCAAAAGCTCGTGGCGATGAAGTTGGTGGTGAGGTCAGTCTGTCGCTCCTGCCATCCAGCCAGCTTTTTTTTCGGGGCGAACCTTTGCTCTTCAGGCAGGCTGGCTGTAGCTTGTTGCTGCCTCAGACAATAACTTTCCACCTCTGATTGGTCTCAACTGGGATGGTGACTAATTCAGACCAATCAGATTCAGGAATCACACTACTTGCTGACTGAGTCACTGCTGCCTATGATTTGCCCTGCATCTACCTGTCACAAAGGTACCAAGGCAGACTCAATATCAGCTAGTCGCGCGTTCTAATTGGCCTATTGGCCATCAAGGCGCCTGAGTACAGCCCGCAGGGGTAACAAATGTTAGTTTGATACTGAGATCCAGTTTATTTTTAATCCTAGAAGGATATAGTAAAGAAAGCTAGAAAAATAGAGAAAAATAGATTAGATTCTAACTTATAGTCTTTAGAATATAAAGCTACTATTTTTCTGCTTCTAAGTAGCTTTATTATAGAGTAATTTATTAAAGAAAAAGCTAAGTGGCAAATTCTGGTCTCGCGCTAACATTTGTTACCCCTGCGGGCTGTATCAAGAGTTACCATAAGATGGTCTTCCATGTGACATGTCTCTTCATCACTTGTTCTTTGTAATATGCCAATTACTAATTATGCTTTTAAATCTATTATTCAACTGCTTGATGTCAGCTGTGAAAGCCTTTGGAAGATTCAATGGCAGCAAGATAATGACAACTTTGCATCCATAGTTCCTTCAGCACTCCTTTTTATCCCCACCTTCGGAAACAAACTCAGGTAGGTAGTTCACAGCAACGGATGATCACATTGTTTGTCCACCAAAAACAGATTTTATTAGTCGATACTCGGATCGAAGTACTTGATCCCGATGAACAAGTTCTTCAATCGCATATGTTTATCATTTTTGTGATCGCATATAAGGGAACAATGCTATTTTTTAATACTTTGACCATGGGTAAACATCTGCCTCGAAATGTGTTAGTGCCATTTTTTTAAGTTGGGTAGTCGTACACCGCGTCTGCGTCTGTAGTCGCGTCGCAACCCAAGCTAGATCTCAGCGAATTGACTACAAGCAACAACACCAAGCCAACCCTTGCGCCTTTCTCTTCCAACGTCTTCCCGACATCCCGTATAGTGCTTTTTTCTATTTTTGAGCTTCGCGATCATAACTAGCCTCGAATTGTCGCATTACTTTTTGCATCACAGCGCGATTATATCCCATACCGATTACTCGGCTACTGCTTTTTTTCCCGAATACTGCCAGCCACATTCAGTAATCATCATCACCACCATGAATTCGCATGCGACGCCACGCACTACCTTTCAAGGGCGCTCGCTAGGTGGCTCCGGAATTCCTCCACAATCAAGACAACCTGTTGCTCCTCAGGTTTCGGCGAACGAGGACTATAGCACGATTCCTGAAGAGGATCGCGAACATATTGACGAAGTTGTAAGCTGAACCCGACTCGCATCGAGACGACTCTCGCTAATAATCACTCCTGCCAGTTTGACTTGATGGATATGAAAAAGAAGGGATGGCTCAACAGTTACGAATTCCGACACTCGCTGGCGGCTCTAGGTTTTGATATGTCCAAGCCCGACTATTTCAGAGAACTACAATCCTACGGCTCAGTACCTCCCGAATGGCAAGATCCGCATACCTGCCCTGTCAACCGCCTCTACGTTTACTTGGATCAGTTCCGGTTATGTGCCGCAAAGCTACTAGCCAGTCGGGATCCTAGACAAGAAGCGACAAAGGTATTCAACATGTTTGATTACGATGGCGATGGTGTGATTTCATTCGAAGACATGCGACGTCTAGCTTCTGATATCAAGGAAGAGAGAACGATGACAGACGAGGAAATTCAGAGCATGATCGAGCATCTGGATCATGAAGGCAAGGGCGGCGTCAACTTGGAAGAATTCATCCAAATGATGGAGGAGGCTGGTTAATTCCAATCACAACGAGCTGAGGGACGGAACAGATAACAAAGCATGTCGGCCGATGGCGGTAGGAGAAAATAATGCCGCTCTTGGCATCCGTTGTCGGGGTTTGCGCAAGCGTAACAGGCGCGAATGATCGCTTGTTGAGCTTGTTGTTCAATCATAGGCTGGCGCTGACAAAGTTATAGTCGCAGAAGTGGTACTGACGACACTGTCTCACAAGTCATGCAACCCCGTTATTGAGCCGCATGCATGAATGACTGGGCTAGCCAAGTCAAGGCACATTGTCGTGCCGGGTTGATTTAGAGTCAGGTTTTCCCCAGCAGTTCAGGCACGTTGGAGACATTGAAGCAGAAAAAGGGAAATGGCGCAATAAGGATACGACGGAGTCAGGAGTAGATTTCAATAAGATCTAAGAATTGTTTTTTTGAATGCTTCGGGGGCGCTCTCTAAATCCCCAAAATCCACAAAAGCTTTCCCATTCCCATCACAACTGGACCTCCCACATGCTAGACTTCCATAGAACAAAACAACACCGACAACAGGGGAATACCATCCTTCGCCTGCGCAAAAAACGGGAATCGGGTTCAAACCGGAAGATGAAGATGAACGCAACAAAGAAAAGTTAGAGGCAATCAAGCAGATGGTTCCTCATCAACCAGTGAATCTGCCTGACAACCTACTATAGGTAAGGGTAAGTCGACAATTTACAACCTAGGTAGATTAGAATTGGATCAAGTCATGGTTTTGCTGTTGTTGCTGCGGCGCCTGCTGATGGGCAAAGGGGTTGTTGGTCTGGCCATTCATGCCTGCAGGTCCGGTAGCGGCTGGCATCTGAGCACCATAGTTAACTGTGGGCATGCCCGTGAACTGTTGTCGTAGGAAAGGGTTGTTTCCGGTGGCCTCAGCGTTAACGCGAGCAGCACCTGAGCCAGCGCTGTTGATGAATGTGCCAGGAGCCGTATGTTGAGCAGGAATACGTAGGTTGCCTGTATTACCAAAGGTATCCATGCCATCGCCACTGGCAAGCAATGTGTTGAGTCGAGTCTCGTGCTCGCTCATCTCCTTTTGAGGAGCGTTGAATGAGGGTTGCGACTGAGGGAAGCTATTCTGCGATTGCATAGGGAAGCTGTTTTGTTGCTGTAGCTGGGGCTGAGGTTGAGACTGGTTGCCGAACGAGTTGAGGCTCTTCTGTTCAGGAAGCGCTCCCAAGGACGACATGGGGTTTGGTCGAGCGGATTGGGGACGACCGAACTGGGCGAAGGGGTTGTTGGAGCCAGTAGGGGTTGGTTGCAACGATTGCTGCTGGTTGTTGCTGGTAGCCCAAGGGTTGTTGCTACCAGGCTGGAGAGTGGGCTCGGGAGACGCTGGTGAGGAGAAAGATTGCTGTTGAGGCTGCTGCTGTTGCTGCAGGTATGGGTTGAAACCAGTTGGTTGGGGCTGGAAGCCTTGCTGTTGTTGAGGCTGCTGCTGCTGCTGGCCAAATGGGTCGAAACCCATTCCAGTCTGCTGGCCACCATAGCCTGTGTTGTAGTTTGGCTGGAAACCAGTAGGCTGAGGCTGTTGGAAGCCAGTGTAGGCATTGTTCATGTAGCCAGTAGGCTGAGGCTGGTTCTGTTCGATAGGATTGGCAAAGAAGTCAACGGGATTGCCTTGCTGGTAGCCCTGATTGAAACCAGTGTACTGTGGCTGACTGGTTTGCTGCGAGGGCGTGGGATCATCGTCGAAGAGTGAAGCAGCATTACTGTTCTCTAGCTCCCTACGCCTTCGTTCCTCTTCTTCTTCACTAAGCTTAATTGCTTTCGCAAGATCGTCGTCGTCATCGGGTCGGCTCTCGCGCTTCTTCCTGTCTTCCTCCTCCTGGTACTTGCTTGCCTCGAGAGCCAAGCGGTATTCGGCATCTTCCTCCTCATTCATTTGTCTTCTTGGCTGTTGTCGTCGATTTGCCTGGTGCACAGGTTCAGCGTGCTGAGGGGCGAACTCTTCGAGACCAGTAACGCGCGACTTCCAGGATCTTCGGTCACTTCGCTCGGCTCGCAATCTTTCTTCGTCAAGAATAAGGGAGGTTAACTCCTTGGCGGCAACTCGGACTATAGATGTGTTAGAAACCTCCTAATGCGACGCAAAGCCGGTACCTACCATTCTGTCCTACGTCGCGACCTTCCTCATCAACATACTGGAATTCACGGAGAGTCTTGATGATATAGATGCTCTGACGGGCCCATGTGACCACGAGCTCTGAGCCTTCATGGAGACAATAATCCAAAACCTTGAGTGCCTTGAGGACGTGACGCCAGTTCTTGCCTTTATCGTTCAGGCGCTTATCGATCATGTCCATAATCTCATAAAACTCGGTTGATCTGATCGCGTCATGCCATGTCAGTACTTCACATCATGATTGGGGTAACGCAGCGATGCGCATGCCGTCTACGTACGTGTTGTATGTCATTTGAGCGATCTCGCTCATCTGGGTACCCGTCGGACCCCATGGATCATTACTGGTGGCTGCGTGTACATGGTCAGCGATGGACACGGATTGCGCGGTAGTTTCTAACCTTCTCGGACCTTGACCTGGGCGCTGGAATAACCCTTGGTCACATTTTTGACGCTTCGCATTACCTTGGACATGATGGGCGATTTGTGATTTGTACTGTAGGATCTCGAACAGGTGTTTTAATAGGTGAGGGAGGTATGCTTCTTGAGCACCAATCGATCGGCCGAGATAGGGTTTCCCTGGGTGGTTCGGCGAGGCTTGAGGCAACGATGGAAATTTTTGAAGCTTTTCGAGCGATAGTTTATGCGACTCGAGCTTGAGATGCGCGCCCGTGAGACGGAGTCAACGGAACTAGTACCGGGAGGGGCGTTGAGGGGATAGAACGAGCGAGCTCCAGCGATGACGGTATAATCAGTGCCGCTCTCAGCAATGTTGGCGTGAGATCGCGATCAAGCAAGACAAGATTCAGTCGCCGTTTGATTTGGAATTGGCGATCTGTAAGGGGATCGTTTGTGAAGGAGGTTGGAGAATACAATTCGTGGGGTGATCGATTAGGTCTCGATTTCAAGAGGTCGGGGAGACCGACCGGACACGAGTTTATAAGAGACAAGAGGAGAGAGAGGCTAAGCACCAAAGTTTTATTGGAGAGGCGGATCCCAAGTATAGAAAGAAGTTAGGTTCGGACGTGTCGGAGCAGCGATTAGAGGAATAAAGGCGCTCTTGACGCGACTCTCAGCGAGGGAAAAAGGATGGGTGAGTGCAGGATGATGAATTGGCGCTCTCATGCGGATTGGGATTGGGATTGGATTGGGATTGGGAACTCACACCTACCGGGCTTGCTTGCACAGGCCTAGAAACAAGGCCTAAGGCAACTAGAGAGACAGGTTGTGGCACTGCAAGCTGATTACGTATCCATTTTCACTTGCCAGCTAAAGAGAGCTATGCCAAGATTTGCGGGGGTCTTGGATCTTGCGTATGTATGCGTGTTTAAATTGATGGTTGCTTTCTTTCTTGCATAATGACTTGTATGATTTGCTTGATGTCGGTCAAAGTTTGATTCTTGTCTGTATTCTATTGGAAGCTCTTGAATGTCCATTCTGGTAGCTTCGTCAACTGTGGCTGAGATTCAACTTACACAGGCGTCAGGGTGTGATTTACACCCGCTGTCCTCATTAGGAAAGACCTACGTCACGTTCCCGAGACCCCTAACCGTCCCTCAGGGTATCAGAAAACCTGGCCATTAGGAGTTTAAGAGACGAAATTAGTAGAACAATTTATGCCATTTAGACTCTACTAATTACACTATTTATTTTTCTAGCCAAAAGCTTAGATCTTAATTTTTCTGTTACCCACTAGCCGTGTTACATAACTACTAAGGTAAGATCATCCTGTTTGTACTTACACTGAGTACTCGTCTTACCCTATGCTGACTACTCATTAAATAATGGTCACTCGAATCTTGCCCATGAGACGGCTGGGGGGCAATTGGGGGATTTATTATTATCGTGTACTGTAGATACTGGTGTATCTAGCCTTGGTAGGTATCTTATGAACCTACTGATTGGGTTATATAACGCCTAGGCACTTTTCTGCAGGACCTCCCAAAAATATCTCCATCCGAACCTCATAGCTCCGTACCAAAATCATCGCCAAATTTCCCATTCCCGGTCCTGATCATTTCGCCTGCAAATCAACCCGAAATCTTCACCTTTCGCTCGAAAATAGCAAATCAATCAATCATCGTCATCTATGATGAAAGGTCTAGAGCCCGCATTGGCATCATTCCCGCTACTACCGCTCTCAGTACCACCACCATTTCCACCTTCACCTTCACCTTTACCTTCACCATCTTCAGATTTCATCCTCTTGGGTGAGCTTCCCATGTACTGACAATCGTCGTCATCATCACCCTTGCTGCAAGAGTCAAATGGCCGTTTGTTCTGACCTTCAGGCAAGTCATCATCCCGAGTCATATCGATGGGTGACTCTCGGTTCCCTGCAATAGGAGAGCCTAGAAACAAGCCGCTCTCCTCACGATTCGCTCTTGATGGAGTGCTTCCAGCGCGAGATGAGGTTCCTGGCGATGATGGTGTTTCCAACTTCTGGACAAAAACTGGGCGTGGGGACTCAGGAGTAGCGCTGGGTACGAACAAGGACGATTCTGTTCCGTGACCAGGCGAATCATCACGCATAGGGGCCGCAGGTGGCGGCATCGCAACTCTGTCCGCTTCTGTTGCATCCGTGGCTTCCATTATGCCATCTCCAGCTTCGCCATGATCATCATCCTCATTCTCATCCTCAGCTTCATCATCAGCTTCATCATCGCTGACATTGATAGGTTCGATGCCACCAGTGGCGACAGCATCGTCTGTACCGCCGCCGCCGCCGCCGCCGTCATCAGAGCTGTCGTCATGATTGCTCTCATCGCCTGAGTCTTCATCGCCTGAGTCCTCATCGCCTGAGTCTTCAGCTTCATTGCCTTCCTCAGTATCAGAACTTCCTTCATCATCAGAATCACGGACAACGATGGGATCGTTCACAGAAGTCTGAAGGAGCGGATGCAGATCAGGCGGTGGCGTGAGAAGCCCTGTAGGTCGATTGACGAATGCCTCAAGTCTCGCAGCGAGCGCGGCACTGGGACGACACCCGCCCATTATCGGTGCCAAGTAGCGGATTTCAGAGAAGTGACCACCGCGGTGCGGTTTCTCTCGACGCACACAATTGTTGATGTCCTGAACAAAAGTCCAGTCACGGACTGGCATTCTGGGGTCCTTCTCCTTGAGCCATTTTTCGTAGTCCCAGAAGGTGATTTCTTTCATACCACGAAGGCAATAGACGTAGCCTAGCCCCTGAGTTGCACGCAATTCTCGGAAGAGCCGATAGCTTGGCTGGTTTCGTGTGAGATTTTCCATGTAAGCAATCATTTCCCGGGGCTCATGCTTGCGTCGCATGTATTTCTTCGAGGACTCTGGTATGTGAACCGCCATTGTCTTCAGGCGACAGGCCCCTGTGAGATAAGCCAAGTCGTGAGTTCTGCGAGACGTGTACTTGCCCTTACTGTCAACCTCATATGTGAGCCTCTGTGAGCCCATCCACAGAAGCTCAATGTGCTGAACAATCTGGAGTTTACATCCAATGTTCCTCGCAAAGCGACCCTATTCGCCAATGGAAGAGAAAACAAAGGTGTTTATCCCATAGAATATATGGGAACCAATTGCGTTCCAGGCTTTGCATACCAGGAGAGGAGCAAGAAGTCTCTGGGGATGAATAGTACCGAAAGTCAGAGAGACAGGTTCCCTTCCAATGTGGAACCGATGAAGGAGTGTCGTCTCGCCATTGCAATTTCGATGTAACGACTCTGGCTCGTAGTAAGGATCGAGACGAGACACAGGGTGAACAACATCATCGAAAACGAGAACATGACTCAAGATCTTGAGCTGGATCTGCCGAGGAAGCTTTTGGAACCGAAATGGCCGAACCTCTTCTTCTTCTTCACCTGATGTTGAGGACTCGTAATCACGCGGTGTAGGCGGTGGAGTACAGCCGTCGAAATCTCCAGAGATTGCACTCTCTTCCTGGCTCGCCGTCGGAGGTATGAGCTTCAAGTACGGGTGGGTCTTGGGTGGTTTGGATTCCCCAAAAGACCATGACATGTTCTCTTCCCGACACGAGAGCTTGTAGATATCCCCCCAGTCCCTGTAATGATCATTAGGACCATTTGCGAGAAAGTTCTCGGCTGCATCTGGCCATCTCTACAATCTGTCAGTAATCCGATACCATGAGATGCTGGAATGGAGATGAGCACATACCCTCTCAGTATTCCGGGGGCTCGCGGCTCGCAGCACATGTCGTCGCCCCACGATGAGGTATTGCCGGGCGGTTTCTGTCAGCCCATTCCATACGGGCAGAGGCAAGGATGCTACCAAGTCAAACAGTTGTTCAGGCTCTGGGAAACCGGCCAGTACGTCATCTGCGACGAACTGTCGAAGGGCATCGTTCTCTTCAGCAAGTCTTCTGTTCTCCTCGGCATTCAAAGTATGTACTGCGTAGAATTCTTCGACTGCTGCCTCCAAAGCCGCAACATGTCGGTTGAGAAGTCTCACCCTGCCTCTGTTAAATACTCTGCAATCTTGCAGATCTGCTCTCTTTTGGAGGAAGCGTTGTCGATACTCTAGGTAAAATGATGTCAGCGTATCCCAGTCGTCTATGGGAATTTCGTCTTCTTCCAGAGCCACCATAAGCTCTGCATTAGGATTCCTATCCCGGAATCGCTCTTCATCTTCTTGAGTTTCATCATCATCATTAAAAGGATCGTCGTTTTCATCAAAAAGATCTTCGTTATTGATGTCGCTGTTGGCGTCGCTGTTGGCGTCGTTGTTCTCAATAGATGGGACCGTTGCCGCATCATCATGATCTAACTCTGAATGATTGTCATCATTAGAGTTAATATGGACGAAGTCTACCTCACCGGGGGCTGCGTCCGACATGGTGATGGTTGTTGAAGATGATGAAGGAAGGAAGAAGAAGAGAGATGAAAGAAGACGGAAGAAAGGGGGCTTTATATAGACGACCTGTAAGGGATGATGAATCACTGTCGAATAGGATCGAAGAGGATAGATGAGGAATCACTGTCGAAGAGACCATAAGAGACCATAAGAGACCACAAGATGTTAGGAGAGATCATAAAATAGTAGAAGAGATCAGGGGAGGTTAGGGAGAAAGCTCAGGCTATAAGAGGCCTAAATTAGAAGAGAATGAGAGGACATCTAAGCTGAAAGAGAAGAAGAGGAGAAGATGAAACTTGAGTATGGAGAAGTCCGGAATTGGTGGTGCGGTATAGATGATAGAGGTGGAGCTACGAGGAAGCCAACCTGTGAAGTTCCGTGTAAGTCGGCAGCTGGGTAGAGATGAAAGTCAAGCGGCTGCTACACGGAGCGGACAACAAAGGGACGCCCAAATCGAAGATGATATACAACAAAGCACCACATGCGAGTTTTGTGTTTAATAGACTATAACAAAGATACACTTGCGATGATACATGAGAATCCTGATTCTGGCAAGCCAGCATTGGCTTTATGTTTATTTAAATTCACCTTATATAAGAGCGATAAGTACGTTGTGGGATTTTCAGATACAGAATGACTCGACTCAAGCTCTATTCAATGCTGTAGCTAAAATCGAAGCAAAACGCCTTGTTCTTGCTCCTTCACATCATCTGATCTGAATTGACAGGATGTGTAGGCAACAATCAGATTCTAGCTTGTTGCTCTAGAATCTAATTCCCTTCGGAGACCGCCTAAATGTGGGTTGGTATCTTTCTAAGCTCGTTTGACCTTATTCTCATTTTATAATCTAGTTCTTAAGGGCACTGGTAACGGGGTAGTGCCAGCTGCGGAAGGTATCCATAACAGTTGTGAACACGACCAAGAGGATACCACCTCCGGGACCAAGACGGAGAACCTGAGGAATCATTAGTACTTCGCTTTCTCTTTCCGATAAGATGACTTACCTTGGGCAAGAAACCCTTGTACAGAGCACCGAAACCCTCCTCCTTGAGCACAGTTCCGACGGCGGGGAAAGCCCAGTTGTACTTGGGAATCTGGCCAGGAACCTTGGGGGTGTTTTGAATTCGGCTCTTGACAACATCAAGAGGAGTGTTGAGCACGGTTCCGAAAGTACCACCAACGGCACCAGAAATGAGATCGTTGGTGATCTGAGCCTTCTTGGTCTCAGCCTTGGGAAGCATTTGTCGGACCTGGAAAATGCAGCCGAAGTAACCAGCGTTCCAGAGGATATGGCGCCATAGGGTACTCTCGAGACCCTGGTAAAGAGTGAGAGGACCCTCGTTCTTGACGGTCTTTACGACACAGTCGACCATGCCGTTGTACTTTCCAGCAGAGGCCTTGTCTTGCAGACGAATCTTGACGAGTTCAAAGGGAACGACGACGAAAGACTCGGTGGCACCAGCAGTGGCACCGGTGAGGACGGAGAGAGGCTGGTTCATCTTGTCCATGCCAAACATCTTTCGGTAGACTTTGCCCCATTCATCGTTGGCAGCGAACTTGGTAGCTCGCTTGGGAGCCTCCATGAGAATGGGGGCAGAGATGCCACGGTAGAGTCGGGAGAAGCTGATGTGTTTTGTTAGCTGCGAGCGCAATGCCCAAACGGTGAGCGCAAAGCGTACCCCTCCTGCTTGATGATCTTGCGGAAGCAGTCAAGCATGCCATTGTACTCAGCGGTGGCACCGGAACCAGTCTGCAGTTGGCTAACAGTTTAGTTAGCGATTGTATAATTTTTCGAATAGCGCACGCGAGGTTGGTCATACACTCGGGTCTTGACAACGTCAAGAGGGTACCTGAGGTGTTGTTAGCTAAAATATCTCGAGCACGCGACAGAAGTGGTCTTACATCACCAGAATCTACAGCCAGCACAAAATTAGCAGCGGCTCCCAACGGGACAAAACTCAGACGAGCATACCTCCGAGACACCGGCAATGGCGCCTATTCACCTCGAGTTAGCCATTGACTCTTGAGGGAAACGTTTTAAGGTTGAACGGGCGAACGGGGAGATATTGCGTACCTGCAGCGAACTGGTAGATGAAGGGGAGGGGCTGATCAGCAGACATTGCGACGACTGTACTGGCGACCGGACGAAGAGGAGCAAAGACAAGAAGAATAAACAAGAAGACGAGGTTGAGCGGAGGTTGTCGCAAGTTGACAAAAGAACAAGTCGAGTCGAGATTAGTTAACGGAAGGGAAGATGGCGAGCTCCGAGCGAAGGCCGGACCGGAGAGTGGAGGGATTTGTTTTTGGTGGTGTGTCTTTCGTCTTATCGGGTTTGGGCTTGGATGATAAGATTCCGTAACTTTTGAATAGTGGAGATGGGAGACAGGACTGTCTAGACTGTCACCGGCGTTAATTAGAACGATGCCAAATGGATCAATTGATTGTGGAGATGATGGACAGTCAAGACCTGGGGGAGGGGTCCTTTCTTGTTTCATTCCGTTTCGTTCTGTCCTGCCCTTGTTCTATGATCCTCGTTTTGGTAAGACGGTAGGTATCCCATCCATTGATATTGTTTGAAAGTCTCCGATTCTTCTCCGACGCTGCGAGACAAGTTTGGCTATGATCTATTATGTCTTGGCTGCACCTATTCGTCATTGTCACCAATTCTAGAAAACACAAATAACACTTTAAGCTTGTAGTCTCTTGTACAACTATTAACCTCATTGCTGTTTGTGGCACATAGTCCAGATATTCGGCAGGATAAAGGCAGCCCGGATGCCCATGTCTGCTACTAGGTAAAGCTCTTATCCAGCCAGAATTAGCCTTCAAGCTGCTGTACCTGAGCAGCGGCGTCGAGGGGTCCCTTGTCCCTGGCTACGGGTTACTTATGCTTGATAGGCTCTGTTAAAAAACAAGAGCCCGCAAATGATGCACATGCGGCTCCACAGACCTGGGACCTTGAGAAGCCAAGAACACACAGCTTCACAGGCTATTTTCAGAGGTTCAATGATACTCCCGAGGACTCATTACCGCAAAAACGAGACATTAAAGAGGGCGTGGCAATAGAGCAGAAAAACGTAAATACCGTATGCCAACGTCTTATAAAGGAAGGAATTCGGAGACACAGTTGACCAGACGTTCTCGAATTGCTACATTAAGCTGTTCTTGGCATAGAATAACCGCGGAAACTTACCATTTCGTTCACCGGCTTGAGAGTGTCTCTGTTCTAAGATCTCGAACCACCTTACCATTGTCAAGAACACTGATATAATATTTCAATTCGACATATAGTTTCCCGAACAGAGTTGAAGAGAGCTGTCGCATTGTTTGCAATAGGAAGCTGAGCATGAGCATGAGCATGAGCATCCTTGATCTTTTACCCCACGATTCCGATCACCGTGCACCGGTCTCCATCCCGTCGACCGGCCGGATCGGGCACATTGACCGGTGATGAACAAGATGAGATAACCCTGACAGTACCATACCAGCTATAGTCTAGGTCGAATTGCAAGTGTATAACTAAAGTACCTGCTGTTACAAGCCAGGACCATCCGTAGAGCCGTAGTTCAACTGCTTTATTCCAGAGATCTGAAAGGACTGGGGGGAATTGCGCATCCTTCAAAACACCCGATATGTATGCTCTCCATTTCAACCCTCGGTTCCTACAAGGCCAGTAGCAGGCATCAAAGGATATCAATTTCCTGAGTATTGTCTGTGCTGACTTTTTTTCTTCGATTACTATGACAGGAAGCCTAATTCTCACCATGGCCGCGGGTGTCCGGAGATGATGCATGTAACCCGATGCGCCGGTCTGTTCATGTCTGTGACAGAAGCATGATTTACTCGATACATCGCTTTCAATGTCTTGGTTGCTCAACAGAGGACTCAACATATATCAAGTCGTTGCAATGTTTCTCTGACTTGTGGTGGTGCTGAAGTAAGCAAATAATGGGCTCACAACGCTTGATATGTGCAGCAAAAGAGCATCGATCTGATGATTTCTCCTAATGTCTTGGGCAAGCCGCAAGAGACAAGTGGTCGTTCTGCCAGGCACGCACAATACATCCTGAGACGGTGAAAAAAATCATGAACGACAAATGAAAGGCATCTATCGAAGCCATGTGGTGAAGCCCTCAGATTATGTTGTAGTAGTTTGAGCTGCACACCTCGAAGAGAAGAGCCATCATTGGTTTAATTCGGAAGACAGTGATTGCATGCAGTTGCATGGCGGGGTAGGTTCTGTCTGTATTGAGGCAAGGCACGTTTTTTGGGGCACGTTCATGGAAGGTTCTAAGGCGGGCACTTGCTGACGCGCACAATTGGCCCCTCCAGGGCTCGCTAGTACCTCGAATGAGTCTCAAAGTCGTTTATGACATTGCATCTTCACCCTTTTAACCCGACAGATCCGGCCGTTCTCTATCTTCTCGGCTCATCAAATCCCATCCTAACTTCTACACACTATCGAACGACTTTTTAATCGAAGAACCGCGACTCGATACGAAGCTTCAACCGACCAGCGCCCCTTTCTGCTCTATCCATCGCCCATCAAATCCACTCTTGGTGGCAACTTACACCAAAGACAATTGTCGCAATTTATCTTGCGCCAACAACATCACATCCCGAATTTACTGGAGCTTGTCACTGTCTCAAGCTCTCCTGCGCTTCAAATTGCACCTTTAAATAAGCCGTGACCCATCGAGAGTCACAGCGAGGTGCCTTTCGCGCCCGGGAGAGTCTGCTTGTCCTGTCCCCTGCCCATGAGTCACTTACTGTGGAAATATTACTGGGAAAACGATGTCGACCGATTTCGGCGTCTGCTGGCCCCAACCAGCTACAATGCTCAGTCCGTCTCAAAGAGTCCCGCGGTAGGAGGATCAGGCAGCTTTTTTGGAGGAAGCCCCGGTCTTCCTGGGACTTCTCCACGACCTGCAGCGAAGCAAAGGCGCACATCTGGCCATCCGCAGACACCGGGCAAAACAAGGGATAACAATGCGCATCTTGGACGAACCGAAGTCAATAGCCGTGATCATGCTGGACTTACAATCCTCCTCCGTGCCGCCTCCTCTACCGATCCAAACGCCCACGAATTTGTCCGAGCCCTTATCGAGCACCCCGCGATCGACCTTTATGTACAAGATCCTGAGAGTGGCTGGAACGCCCTCCATCGATCTCTATATGCTGGAAACATTTCAATCGCACGCCTGTTGTTGGAACAGGAACGAGTCGACTTAACGAGCCATAATTTGAATTCTGTGAACAAAGTAGGTCTTTTAATCAAGACCAAAGACCATGAGGGCAACAGTCCTTTTGATGTTTACAACTCGACGATCGCCGCAAGGTCATTGAAGAGCATGGAAGATGGAAACAACTCGGATAGCGATGTTGAAAGTATCGACAGCGGAGGAGATGATTTCCATAAGTGAGCTGTAGCGGTTTTCTTTTGTTGGGTTTGACTAATTATTATCACAGCATTGTGAAAGCTTCGCATGGGCTGAGAAAATCGATCGATGGCGATGAGCTTTTTGTTTTTGGCAGCAACAAAAATCGGTCTCTCGGAGTTGGAGATGAAGATGATCGTCAGTACCCTGACCGGATTCACCTCTCTAGACCCGACCTTCTTGTGCACCGATTCTATCATTCTCACCTGGAAGAGCAGGATGTTGAAGCGCCATCTTCACTTAAATTGGATGAGATACCGACTTTGGTCAGGAACCGTCCTATTGTTATTCAAGATGTGTGCATGTCTAAACTGCACAGTGCCATTTTGACCACCGATCCAGTATCGAATCTGTACATTTGTGGTGTTGGTCGTGGAGGTCGACTTGGATTGGGAGACGAGAACACGCAGTTCAAGTTTGTCCCCGTTCAAGGCCCATTCTTGGACAAGAAAATCCACCAAGTCGCGTTGGGCCAGAACCATACAATGGCCGTCGCTGACAATGGAGAACTCTGGACATGGGGCCTCAATCCTGCCTCACAGCTTGGATATGCTCTACCCACCCCTTTGAAGGCAGATGAGGAGCCCATGAGCCTTACCCCACGTCAAGTCTTTGGGTCTCTTAAGAAGGAAATCGTTCTGGGGGTTGCTGCCTCTGCGAACCATTCAGTCGCACACACAGGAACCTCTTTGTTTACTTGGGGCCGGAATGTAGGGCAACTCGCTCTGATGGACGCCGATTCAAGATCTCTCGACATCCAGCATACCCCCCGTAAGGTTGCTGCTTCACTTTTGGCAGCCCCGATTGAGATGGTATCCGCTATTGACAAAGCTACGATATGTCTACTGTCTAACCATACCGTATGGGTCTTTAGCCACTATGGTTATAATCTGGTTAAATTCCCGTTCCCTGATGTCTTTGCAAACAACATCACCATGACACGCTACGAGTCAGGGGGTCGAAGGGAGATCGATTTCATTACTGCGGGTGGTGAAACGATAGCGGCGGTCACTGCTCGCGGAGACCTTTTCACACTGCACCTTAACGACAAAGGAGACTCAAGTCAATCTAGTCAATCTGCTGCTTCTACAACTAACCCCGTCAAAATAAAAAATGCGCTAACCCAGCCGCAATGTATCTGGGACTCCCGCAAGGACGGTGTTGCCTCTGTTGGGGTCGGTGAAGATGGCTCAGTCATCATCTGTACAGAGTCAGGGGCTGTGTGGAATCGAGTCAAACGCGCCAAAGGCAAGCTGACTGGATTTTCTGGCTCAAACGGTACTAAACGCAAAGATGTCAAGTTTCAACGAGTGCCATACATTACCGACTGTGTGGCTGTTCGAAGTTCCATTTTTGGTGCTTTTGCAGCTATCAGAAAGGACAGCAAGGTCATGGCACAGGAGATTGTGATCGGTGACAAGTCGCTTCGCGACGACATTGGTTCCTTACTTTGCCTCAACGATTTCGAGGCCTCACAACACCAGAAGGTTCGAAAAGTATGGGAAGCAGCTATAAGCAGAGAAAGACGTGATCCTGTCACCTACGAAATTCTCCGGTCAGCCGATATTGAGGCAGACTTGCAACGTTGGCTGGATATAAATTCTTTCCAGTACGATGACATGAATATGGCAATGTGTTCATCGTCCTTGCCTGATATCAAAATACCGGTTCACAGCTGGGTTCTTGCAGGGAGGAGTTCGGTTTTACGGCATGGGCTTTCGGAACTGCGTGACAAAGGGTCAACATTTAGCACAGATTCGTTCCGCATCGAGCTTGTTGAAGACAAGCCCCTGTTGACACTCTTTGAAGTTGACATCTACACTGTCCTCAACATTGTGGTTCATGCCTATCAGGATAGGTTCGTCCCTGTTTGGAAGTACACACGCGAAGCACCTCCACTGGCGTACCGATTTCGACATGTTCGGACAGAATTGATGAAAATCGCCATCCATCTTGCTTTGCCCAAATTGGAAGCAGCAGTTCGTTTACAGACAGGTGGTGTCGAAGACTCTCTCGATGACGATTTCAAGCAAGCAATTTCTAATCCTTCATTTTTCGACGATGGCGATATTATCATTGAGTTGGATGGAGAAGACGTCATGGCGCATAGTCAGCTATTGTGCCAACGGTGCCCCTTTTTTGAGGGCATGTTCAATGGACGATCTCAAGGCCAGTGGCTCGCTGGGCGCCGTGATGGCATGGATACTGCGGAAAGAATCAGGGTTGATCTCAATCATGTCGACCCTAGAACATTCCACTACGTCATGTCCTTTATCTATGCGGATGTTGGACAAGAGCTTTTCGACAATGTCTCAATGTCCAACGTGGATGAGCTCTCGGAGCTTGTCCTTGACGTAATGGGCGTTGCAAACGAGCTGATGCTCGACAGGCTATCTCAAGTTTGTCAAGCGCTCATAGGCAAGTTTGTAACAACAAGAAATATTTCGAATTTGCTCAATGAGATCAGCCCATGCTCCATTTCGGAATTCAAGGATACTGGTCTCGAATACATATGTCTCCAGCTAGAGTCAATGCTCGAAAACCATCTTCTCGATGATTTGGACGAGGATTTACTGCTCGAGCTTGATGAAGTGGTTCGTGACAACCAACTTGCGCGATTCCCGTTTGTGCGCAGCGGAAGGGCGGAGCTCCTGCTTCACGAAAGCAACCCTGAGTTAGCTGCTGACATTGATGAGGAGCGTCAGACCAGGGTCAAAGAGATGGCCTACAAGACAACTCAGAGGGACGAAGAAAAGAAGCTATCGTCGTCATTCAAGGCGCGGATTGGAAGCTTAGATGAAGCAAGCCCCTTGCAGACCCCAGAGACAACTCGACGCAAGTCTAGAGGTGGGCGCAACGAGCCTTTTAGCCCTAGTCTACGGCCGAAGCAGTCACAAGCAGATATGATATTTGACATGGAAGACGAGTATGGCACTCTGTCTGCAAAGCCTCAGTCGCCTTTAAATGAAGCTACGAAACTTCGCTCGCCCCCAGATACAGACGATATTCCTCACTTTCCTAAAACATGGCAGGAGTCGAAGGGCAAGGAGCATGCAGGCTCCGCGCATAGCCCAGCTCCCCTCGACTTTTCTTTGTCTCCTGAGTCTCAGCCATCCGAGCTAAGTAGCTTGAAGACGCCAGGAGGTCGAGCTTCCAAGCCTGGAGTTCCTTGGTCTTCCTCCAAGTTGGCTACTTCCAAGTTAGATCTAAAAGACATCATGTCAGAGGCGACCTCTACGTCCGCGCTGACTGCCGGGCTTCAAGCCCAGAGAATACAAGATGCGGCTGCGAGCAAACCATCGACTAGGATATCACAAAAGGAAAGAAAAAGGCAGCTCCAGGCACTGGCGGCAGCGGAAGCTGCAGCGAAGGACGAGTCAACGAATCATATACCTTGGGAAACAGTTCCAGAAGGTGGTCGGCCAGCTCCTTGGAAAGCAGCAAGCTCTGGGCCCAAGACGTCTCTCAAGGAAACCATGTCTGATGAATCAAACATGCCCAAAGGAGTATCTGCCAGCGCGAAACCTCTTGTCGCTTCAGAAACGAAGCCAAAATCGGCAACAAGACGCACTGCGTCACCCGATACAAGGTTTCCGGGACAGGGTCGAACTAACAGCTCCCCCGCAATTGTTGCTGGACCCTCGACAGATCAGCCTAGAAAGCCACTGGTACCACACTCCAAGTCGTACATTACACCAGCACCCAAGGCGGAGGCAACGCTCGGGTTCAGTATGGCCGATATTATTGGTCAGCAGCAGCGCGAGCAGGAAGCTGTCAAGGAAGCTGTTGCGAAGCGGTCACTACAAGAGATCCAACAAGAGCAAGCGTTCCAAGAATGGTGGGACCAGGAGAGTCGTAGAACACAAGAGGAGGAGACTCGACGGAAGCAGAGAGAAGTTCGAGAAAAAGACAACAAGGCATCAAAAAGGGGTCGACGAGGACGAGGTGGCAAGACTAAGAGCACCGGTGAAGCGGTCGCGAACCCCGGACAAAGCAGCGCAAGCGGAGCCAGGGGCGGAGCTGCTGGCTCAAGCACTAACAATCGAGGATCCAGCGGAGGACGAGGTGGAGGTGGAGTCGGAGGCAGTCGTGGCAGAGGAGGGAAAGGACGTGGCAATAAGTCTCAGGCTGCATGATATGGCACCAGTGGTGTTGACCTTGAGGAGCATAGGACTCAAAGAGACATGGTATAGGACAGGAACAACAAGTGGTGCCTGGAGGATGGGTCTACTTCAGTGTATTTATTGGCACTTGGTTACAACGCTGAGTATATCGTACATATGATCATCTCCCAATTCAATAGAGGAATTTCCAAGAGGAAATCCAAGTATTATGGTGCATAAGGGCGAAGCAATGCTGTGAAGTTTGAGATGTATGTGCGGATTGAGTTGCCATGTTGCTTGAAGTTGCAGGCCAGTGAGCTCGATCAATCGTGGGTTTGTGGCACAAATATTCCATTATGCCTCCATCAAGGTGATACATCCCATTGGCTATTCGTAGCTCTCAAGGTTGCTGGGTGCGTACCTTTACAAAAGCTGTGGCATGTAAACTCTCATCCTTGTACACGATGCATCTGTGGGGGGGATGTTTGGTCAAAGACGCAAAACGTCCCGGATCTACAAGGCTAAACTCGATGAAGAAGGCTATAGGAAACGCATATCAGAGGCATAGCAGAGACGTGCGATAGGTTTGATAACGGGTTGAGTTGCATCGTGGTCAGGCAGACGTCTATCTATTGAAGTGAGGATAGGCCGCTTATCTTCAAAACCGGTGGGCTTATCTCTTGTACTCTTTTTGGGTTGTCTGCAGTGAATGTGAGCCTGTGAGGAGAGGGGAATGTCATGAGTCAACACCCGAGTCGATGACTGGCATTGAGTTGTGACAGTCATCATGAGCCAACCAGAAGAGGAGCTGCCTAAATCTATATGTAGTTTCAATTCATTCATGGTCCAGTAACGGTTGCTTGAGAAACATGGAATATTGATGATGGATTGCACATGCTCTTCCCATTGGATTGCGTGCTACAAAGGTACTAAGTAATGAGCATACAAAGGCTTTGACGAGAACCTTTGCGGGGACCGAGACCCTGAAATGGAAGAGCAAGCAGATTTGAGGCGCTCACTCTTACTCGTACATACTGGGGCTGCCCCAGAGCGATTCGAAGCAAACCCCTGTTGGTGTTGATCCGAGCTTGTAACCCCCCTCTATAGGCCGTTTGAGGTCCTTGGAGGTGCATTGATACGAATCGTTATCTTGCCTTGATACGTCCTGTCCTGTATTGTGCAGTTTAATGTAGGTACTAACTCGAGGTCTGTCTATCCTTTATTGTCGGGTCACAGGACACAGCGACAATCGGCCGATTAGAGCCGTGCATCTTTGAGAATCGACAAGTTGCGGTAAATCTTGGATTAATTAAAGATTACCTTGACTTGACTTGGCCTCTGACTCGACTCAGGCGCATACATAAGGTACCATACCCCCATGAGCCCTGTGACGTGAGGCTCTAGCCGATGACGACAGCCCCGGTCCCCCATCACGAGGTCCTGAGTGGTGACCTTGAGCCTTAGTACCTAGGTAGCTCGGGCTGTCTTCCGCAGTAGGAGAGAGGTACATACTTACTTTGGTACTGTGTTGCAGTCTATCACTCGGCTCAAACGAAACAATCAAACTTTGGCCCAGGCACTCGATTCATTCATTACTCGTTGTTTTCTGCAACTGTCCATACTGCGGCAACCCGTTGCTTCATATATGTTGCCGGGCACAAATAAACAGACAAATACGATACACAAACAACCACGGTGCCAAGTACCTTTTTAGTACTACCTACCTAGGTACCGCTCCTGCGGGACCGTCTTGTCTTGTCCTGTACAGTGTTAGATCCTCTTCTCTCACACCTCACCTCTCCCAGACCTATTACATCTATCGACAACAACCCCGGAAAGCTGCCTACCCAGTCCAGTCCAGTCCGACCCTACCTGGATTTTGCTTTTGCATTGCATTCACGTCTGGCAATCTCACCGACAGCGACAACAAATAGCCAACGGTCCAAGCTTCCTTCATCGCCCTGTTCCTTTTTACACTTTACACCTTCATCTGCATACAACCAACCATCCTCCGCTTCTACTTCCGAATCCAGAGGAGAAGACTACCGAAATCTGAGCCCATCATTCATTCATCGAGCCTCCCTTCTCTATCGATCGATCTATCTATAACGACATGAACCATGGATAAGCAGGTCTCCTGGCCGATCAAGATCCCCATACGTTCGTGATCAATCCGATACCAGACAACCAACACCAGTATACTTTGCGCGCACGAACACGATATACCATGCATCAGCAACCCCGTGGCCCAGCCAGGGTATCATCCCCAGGCGTAACAGCCCAGCCGAATCTGCCATCTCGATCCAACAGTACCCGAGAAGCTGTCTTGGGCTCTCGCCCTCGCGCCGGCTCGAATATCGCCGGAAGAGATGTCCCAAACTCGCCTTCCCTTGAGAGCCCGCCGACACCGGCACCTCCTGCTGATTCCGTGCGGAAACTCGATCAGATAATACAGGTATGAATTGGAAGGCATGGCTGTGCAGGCCTGTCAAATGGCTTAATCCTACGGTTGCTGATACAATCCCATCTGCAGAATTTCTACGCAAAGGCGGCTGTACTTGTTCTCGACTCACGTATTAAATCCAAGCCTGCACGCGGCGCTAACGGCGCGCGGAAACCTAATAAATGGGTAGGTTTGCTGGCTATCCGTATACCTTCACTGGCTAATTAGTGAATAGTTCCAAATCGAGACAGATGAGATTGACGACTTTAGAGATGAACTCAAGATCTGGAAGAACTGTGGCAGCCTCGATAGCCTGCCTCCTCCAATGGTTATCGAGGTATACCTGGATGCCTCTCGATTAAAAGACAGCCAGAGTCTCGTCATTGTCGATGAGAACGGTAAAAGGTGGGATGTAATGGAGCAGTTGAATTCGTATGGATCCTCCACCGACAGCTCCGGCGCATCGCGGAGAAACAACGAGGTTGTCATCGAAAGGTGGCAAGTTGAGCTGAAGCACTCAGGCATGACGTCCGCCGACTTTGGTCCGATATTGCCGACTGTGTACAAGAAGGCTATTGTTTTCTTCCGATCACTATTCATCACAACCCGATTGCTTCCAGCATGGAAATTTGCCAGCCAAGGAGCTGCTAAAAACTCACATCCGGCTCTCATTCCCCGATGTCGAATACGTCTATCTCAGCCTGAACGCCCACGCTACGATCAACTACGCCTTCCCATTGATGGAAGGCCAGATCCAGTGACGGAGTATGTGTTTGGCGACCTGGAGGTGCCTGTTGGTCGGTTGAGCACAGTTGTCACATACCGCAGTGACTGCAACTTTCGTGTGGATGATTCTGAGGCTCTACTTAGCTCTCGCTTTATGGGCGTGGATGAGAACTTCTTCAAACCATCCCTTCCTCAGCAGCACGACACATCAAGAGCAAATGCGGCCGAAGTGGGATCGCTTCGTGATCATCGATCACGACCAAATTTGAGTGATATCCAGCAAGCTTATGGGAGCCTATCAACGTTTCACGGGAACGTTCCCATAGGGACCAGCCCGATCTCGGCTCTGAGATCAGTGCGACAACCGGGTTCCGACACAAGCTCACCCCCAGGATCTATTCCGGTACAAAACGATGTAGATGGCCCAAGCTCTCTGCCGGTCCGTCAAGGTACAGCACGACCGACGTTACCAAACTTGGAGGGCTTAGGTAGACGACCCTCGGTGTCGTTTCAGCCTTTCAAGGCGGGCTCTCTTTCGGGTTCACCTGTTCCTAGACAACTCGATGCTGAACCTGCTTCACCTCAATCTTTAACACGACCAGGCATTCCTTCACTTAGACAGGCGGGTAATCGTACATCGCTCACTGCTGGTATGCCAGCTTCTTTGCGAGGCGGCCCACCTGCATCGTCAGGAGAAACTGCAGTCGCAGGCTCTCCTCGACCCGCATCGACTAGTCGTTATAGCAGCAGTTTCACCCACCGCCGTGGACGCCTCTCGTTTGGAGGCGCTAGCAGAGCCGGGGACGATGAGCAGGGAAGTAGTGGAAGACAGAGTTTGGCTTCATCGGTGGCACAGCCAGGGTCTGGGCTACTTGCTGAGGTGGCAGGTACCAGCTCTGATTCCCTCCGAGACGACAGTGAACAACTTGAAGACTTCATTAAGGCCCTGGATAGTAAGAAGACATTGCAGAGTTTTAAGCCTTCGAAGACGGGTGAATCCGCAACGAACAAGACTGTAGCGCAACTATCTCGCTTTCATATGATGAGGGACTCGAACAACGCACTTACGGAGTCGATGACATCGTCCGTGCAAATGCAGAGGTCATCAAGCTCCTCTAGTAGGCAATTAACAAGCGTACCTGGAATGACTGCACCAGCCTCTGTGTCTGCATCATCATCTCCTGGTAAACCACTTTCACCCCACACACCTCATACGCCAGCGATTCCGTCTAGACTGAGCGAGAATTCAATTATTGATTATACTGGCCAAGGACGGATCACTTCACGTCAGGGACGAACATCCGATAGCGCCCAGCCAGGGACTATCAGAGAAAACACAATTACGCAGGACGGTACAACGGCGATTGATATTCCTCTTTCGCCACGACTTGCGACTTATCAGCGACGAGCGAGCTCCGTTGCGCTACAAAATCGGTCAGTGGCTGATGATGATGATACAGACTCAGCTTTTGCACACCGAAGTATCAGCTTGGGTGCTGATGACAGAGAGCCACCTACGTTGAGCATTTTGCTTGGCAGACAAATGCAACTTGAAGAAGAATCTACACAAAGGCCATCAGACAGACTTGAGCCAGCTACCGATGTCGGGAGTGTGGAGACACCGGATATGTTGCGGCAAGGGCTCTCAGAAGAGAATCCGCCTGAGGGTTTGATCCCGGCAGCGACGTCCAGCTCGCCATTTGGACGCCGTCGATATATGGGCATGGCCTCACACAGACAAACCCCACCTCAATCATCTCGAGGTAGCTTCACCGGATCTCTCAATAGGCAGGTCCGGGCTGATGATGACTCGGTCAATGAGGAGCCTTTGGTTTTTGATCTCTCGGAAATGGATGCACAGGGCCGACGAAGTATCGAAGAGGGGCGTAGTGGCGCATCTGGAGGGCCAAATATTGGAGCTGATAGGGGAGGATACGAAAGCCGTAGCGCTTCACGACGGGGTTGGTAAGAACAACATATTGATCGGTACATATGCGTTTTGGACACTGCGATGCAAACACAGCATTCATTTGGCAGCGAATAATGGACACAGATCCATGAATTGATTAGAATTATTCGTTTCGTTTCAAAGGCACTGGAGTTGCCGGCAGGATGGCGCATTGGTTGCCTGATGGAAGGACACAGTAGGTAGATTGCCATTGATGGAATGAGCGGCGTACATGGACATGTATAAATTATTATGGGTTTATAGCAGCAGCGATGTGTGTAGTGTAGCTAGTGATATGCATCCCTTTTCCCGACAAGGGTCAGAGGCGTTTGCAGCGTTGAATATTACACTTGAGTACCTAGATAGTATTTGTCGTGAATACTGTATGTGTTTATAGTGATACCCAATCCAACCTAGGGACCGCGCCACGTAAGGACGTCACCAAATGTGATGAGGACGCGCAACTGGCCGCGAAATTGTAGGCATATAGAGAATGGAGAACCGTGAAAGTTATTCTACAGTAGTACAGTTAATAACATATGTCATAACGTTTTTTCGTGCTTCTAGAGTTTTCTTTCAGACTCTCATAAATCACAAGATTGAGATCTCGATAAGCTTGATCTTTCAATGTCAGATGAGAGCCAAGAAATAAATCAATCGTGATACAGTTAAGTAGATCGCTCTATAGAGGTCGGGTGTGTATAATATGTGGCGCACGCGTGTCGTCTAGCCACATGAACCTGGACAAGCACAGGGGAGCTTCAAAGTCATGGTAACCTAGGTAGGTAGCTCAGCCCCGCTGCTTCCTTCCTTCGCCGCTCGTTCGTCATCAGTGGTAAAGAAGAAGCTGGAAGGAAGCCTGTTTAAACTCTCGTCTACCTTAACTTGCCTTGTCTATAACTTTCCACAAACTTACTAAGTTTATTAGGTGAAATACACGCCAGTCATTAAGCATTCCTACAAAAAAAAGACACCTACGACGTACGATAACTGCCTTCTTAAGGGACCTACCTCAATCTACCAGATCGGTTCAAGTGACGTCCTTGTGGAGTGCGACGGCCGACGTAACCCAGGGTCTTGGTACGGAACATCTTCATCTCGCATCACTGCCACCAACATATTCCCACCCTCAGTTGTAACTTTGTCGCTTCAGTTGACACTCTTCTTCCTGCCATACGATCTATAAACGCACAATATACCCAAGGCTTCTGGCCAACAAATACCCCACGCGCCGCTACCGCCCTGACATTGTTTCCCCGCTGCCTGTCGACAACTGATACCCAACTCACCCACCATGTTCCGAGCCTCAGCAGCAGGTCCCTACGACGATGTCGTCAGTACGTTATGATCCCATCATTATTGACAACCTAAGCGAGCGGGCTTCCTTCAGTCGGCGCTCGTTCCTTTGTGTCGGTTCATGCGACTAACCCCAGCATAGTCAAGGCTACCGATGAGAACCTCACCTCCGAAGATTGGGGTGCCATTATCGAGGTCTGCGACAAAGTAAGCAACGACCAGAATGGCCCCAAGGAGGCTGTCCAAAGTATCATTAGACGTCTCGCGCACCGCAATGCCAACGTCCAGCTCTACACCCTTGAGGTACGGCAAATTCCTACTTTCTGTCATCACTAGTTCGCCTACTAACCTCGAATCAGCTTGCGCATGCGCTCGCCCAGAACTGCGGAAAGAACATGCATCGCGAACTCTCCAGCCGTGCCTTTACAGACGCCCTTCTTCGCTTGACCAACGACCGCAACACCCACACACAAGTCAAGTCCAAGATCATCGAGCACATGAAGAGTTGGACCGATATGTTCAACAACGACCCTGAGCTTGGTATCATGGGCGATGCCTACAACCGTGCCACACGAAGCAACCCGAACCTTCAGCCTCCAAGCGCCCCTCAAAAACAGGGCCTCACCGATGTCGACCGCCAGAAGGAGGAGGAGGAGCTACAAATGGCGCTCACACTTAGTCTTCAAGAAGAGGAGCGCAAGAAGACTGCTGCCACTAGCCCAGGGGTGCAAGCTGGTCCCAGCAACCAGGCAGAGAGTCCTGCTCCTGCTCCGCCAGCCGGCACCACAGCTGCTACAGTGAGCCGCGTACGTGCTCTCTTCGACTTTGCGCCCTCTGAACCTGGCGAGCTTGAATTCAAGAAGGGCGACGTGATTGCTGTTCTTGAGAGCGTCTACAAGGATTGGTGGCGAGGCTCTCTCAGGGGCAAGACTGGTATCTTTCCTCTCAACTATGTTGAAAAGCTCACCGATCCTACCGCGGATGAGTTGCAGCGTGAGGCTCAGATGGAGGCCGAGGTGTTTGCTGAGATCAAGAACGTTGAGAAACTTCTTACGCTGCTCAGCGCCTCCAACACGGCGCCTAAAGAAGAGGATAATGAGGAGATTTCCGTACGTTTCAACAGTTGCGCATGGGCGGAGTAATCGAGCTAACATGGTTTCTAGAAGCTGTATCACCAGACACTTGCTATTCGACCAAAACTCATCAAGTTGATCGAAAAGTATTCTCAGAAGAAAGGTTAGTATGGGAGTATTGCTTGTGCGACATGCGACTAACGCTGATCAGATGACTTCACACAATTGAATGAGAAGTTCATCAAAGCTCGACGAGACTACGAGGCTTTGTTGGAGTCTTCCATGGCCCATCCTCCTCAGCACAACTACCAACAGTACGCCATGCGCCCAGCTCCTGGTCAAGGTTATCCTCAAGCTGGCGGATATCCTCCCCAGGGAGCACCGCCCCAGGATCCATCACGGTACTACACATCTGGCCCTGGAGGTTAGTAGCTTTTCTGAATCAGCATGTAGACCTCATTCTAACTCTCTCTCAGAGCAGCCTCCATACCAGGCCTCATCCCCTCCACCTAACTTCCAGAACCAACCTCCAGGTCAGCCAGCTCCTTTTTACGTAGCAGGAGCTGAAGTGCCCGCCGGCTCGCAACCCTATCCTCCTAGAAATGAATCTCCTTCCAACGGCAAACAGCCTGCCCCTATCAACACCTCCACACCTGGCCCGAACTTCAACCCTTACAACCAATCCCAGAGCAACAACCCGTATGGCCAAGCACCTATGGGAGGTCGACCTGGAAGCACGTATGGAGCTCAAGAGCTGGCCACTTCTGTTTACGACTCACCTATTGCGACTAACAACCCACAACCGCTCGCTCCATCTGCCACATTCTCCAGCTCAGTGTATTCCCCTGAAGAACCCAGCGAGAATGCCACAGCACCACCTGCTGGTCCCTACGGTGGTCACCAACAACAGCCACAGCAATATCAGAGCTACAACCCTTCACAAGCTCCCCCTATGCCCACAGGCTCAGCCCCTCCTCCGCCTCAGAGTGTCATGACTCCCCCCCCTCTGCAACCTGGAAATGCTGCTGGATATGATGCTCGACACGGCCTTCCCAGCCAAAGCGGCGGCGGTGGTCAGAACCAGTACAAGCCGTATGTCCCTCCTGGTGATGGACCCTCTGCTCCAGCACCAGATAGTTACTACCAAAGTGGTGGGGTTTATTAGAGACGGGGCCGTCCAACGATAGTCGACTTTTACTATAGCGTTGAATAACCAGCCTTGCTCCTTTTTACTGATAGGAGCTTTTCGTTTCTACTTGTTGGTAATTCATGCAACGCATAACTATACGCTTTTCTTTCAATGTGCTGGAGAGAACTTTGCTATGCTGGGTTGGAGTGAGGTCAAACCACGACAGACTCATAAGATAGATAGATAGAAGGAAATCTATCTTTTGTTTAAATCACGAACTATGTCATTATTTACATGGTTAATTAAGCTCAGTAATAACTTGTACAGATCCGGACTATATCTCCCTATTGGTAAATAGCCGTTCCGTTTGATAACCTGAAACCTTGACCGTCACGCCCCTGTAACAGTCCCTTTTTTTGCCGCCTCCCGACTCCATTTCCCCTCGTCTCGATTTTCCTTTCCTCCTCTGCTTTCCTGTTCTTCTAAACTTGACCAAAAATAAATTAATTCACCTTCTTTCGAAAAAAGCCCTTGTCGGCCATATTTTTAATTCGACTCTTCTCTTGTGTTTCAGCTGGTTCTGTAACTTCAAGCGCCTTTCTCTCTATTCCCCACATATTCATTCACCAGTCTATCTCTCTGTCTCTTGAGTACCGCTTCAAATACCACGCCACTACGTATTAAACATCGTCACAATGAAGACTACATTCTTTGTCGCGCTTCTTTCTGCTGCTGCTTCTATCGTCAGCGCTGGTATTGTCGTCACGCCTGTATTCTTTGACCAGATCGTTGAGAAGATCTCTGGTGACTGTCCCTTTGGTGTGGTTACGCCTCAGGGCTGCGCGTACGTGTTTGCTTTCCAACGCTTCTTATATCATGGTACTAACTCTTAAATAGTCGTCAGCGTGGTTAGAAGGTTGCAGTTGCAGGTGGAAATGAACTATTTGGTTATGGGATAGACTCAAGTCTAGGGAACTGTTCAACTTGGTCGTACCATTCTTTAATGGACGAAGAAATAATACCATTCAAGCGTGTCTTTTGATTTACAGCACATACAGAGAACTTGTGTGACTTCCTGACAACCTGACAGTGAATATATTCAACGTTCAATCAAGCCTCTTCTTTCATGATTCCTCGCCAAAGCTGGTTGTCCTACATACTTGTCGAACCTCAGTTTTTAACACAATCATTCAGTTCCCAGTCCCCTTCCGCCAAAACAGCTTGTAGAAGCCAGTGGTATTTGAGGCTTAAACTGTCAAGAGTATACTAGTCTCGTGGAACTCTTGACCATCACTCGCTTGGACGTGAGCATCACTGACCTCAGGGTTTATCTCGGGAAAGCCTTGGTTCTAGAGGCCCTTTGTGATGTTATGCATCGAAGGTATAGACAACTAAACATAGAGTACTTACTGGAAGTACTCAGCCCGGATATGCATAAGCACTGAACAGGTGTGAACTATCTGTATTTGGTCAATATTTCTAGTCCTCTAAAAAAGAACATTCACGTCGATAGGATATCAGCCTTGTGGCAGAAACACTTGATCAGAAGTTATTGTTCTCTTCATTAACAAAGACGTCAGTATTTAGAAGCAGAAATCGAGTTCAAGAGTAGTCGCCCATGCTTTGAGATTGGGTTCCATATCCCTCTTTAGCAGATAGCATTTATGAACTACCGTTTAGATAATAATACTAAATTAAGTACGTAGGCTACTCTACCACCCGGTATTCTATACCATGCCTTTATCAAACAAGGTGGTATGGTAGGTACTATTTCGAGAAATGGATAAAATGAAAGCGCCGAGATGCCTTCACATCAGCGACAAAAGAAAGGGAATAGGGGAACGTCACGCTGACCCAGACATCCTCAATCATTAGATGTTCTGTCTGAAAATCTGACAGCAAAAATGATACAATTTGTACGAAAAGTTTACTATCATCACATGGACATTGCATCTGATGCAATGCCGATAAGCAAGACTCTTGTATTGATGCATCCTGCCTACGAACGAATATTCACATGCCCCTCAATGTTACTAGACAACAAATACTGAGACTATGAACTAAATCTGTTGTATTCCAGACCCATCTCAGACAACCTCAATTCATGACACAAATTCCTCAGCTCCTCTGACTCTCAAGTTGCTCAACGCCTGCCTCTGCCATGAAACTCTTATGGTTTGAGTGGCGACATACTAGTTTCATATCAAGTCCGTAACACGGTTATTCCGATTCTTTTTATTTACCCCTCGTTATCTTCATCCTATGTCATCGCAGGTCGTGAGAGAATTCTCATGAAGAGGCATTCACAGCACAATGCACAGTAGTTTTAGAGTGACCGATTCTTATTCAACTAATAAACAACAAATCTTGAAGGGCATTCACCTCCAAGTCCTAATATCCTATCATCACATTGTCCATAGGCGGGTGGATGTAAACCCAAACCGTTCTAACTAGCCATATACCCAAACTCCATCCTCATTAATCTTCTGGTCGAATATTGTAATATTTTTCGACTCAAGAACCACCACTGGGTACTCACACCGAAAACCACCAGGGCCGCGGTCAAGTAGAATGGCTCTGCCTGTGTCTCTATAAACTCATCATTGTCTTCATGCGTCCGTAGTTGTGTTGTTGGCAGCACCATCTGCTGAAGCAGCTTGGAAACCTCCAAAGCGGCCGCGTCCGAAACGACCACCTCCGAAGCCACCACCTCCACCACCTTGACCACCCTGACCTCCGTTTTGATCACCGCCTTGGTTCTGATCACCACCTTGGGCCTGGTCACCACCTTGATTCTGGTCGCCGCCCTGGTCGCCGCCCTGGTTTGGATCACCGCCCTGGTTCTGGTCAGCACCTTGGTTTTGATCACCGCCCTGGTTCTGGTCACCACCTTGGTTTTGGTCGCCGCCCTGGTTCTGATCGCCACCTTGGGCCTGGTCGCCGCCCTGGTTCTGATCGCCGCCCTGGTTCTGGTCACCACCTTGGTTCTGATCGCCGCCCTGGTTCTGGTCACCACCTTGGTTCTGATCGCCGCCCTGGTTCTGGTCACCACCTTGGTTCTGATCACCGCCCTGGTTCTGATCGCCGCCTTGATTCTGGTCGCCGCCCTGGTTCTGATCACCACCTTGGGCCTGGTCACCACCTTGACCGTTGTTCTGGTCGCCTCCCTGGCCACCATTGTTGTTGTCGCCTCCGTTGTTACCACCACCGCCGCCGCCGCCATTGCCTCCGACAGTGATACGGATACAATCGTCCTGAGCTCCTCGCTGAGCAACAGGCATGAGGACAGGCTGATGGTTGGATGCGGCAGACATACTGCAGATACGGTAGTTTCCATCAGGCAGACCACCTTCAACACTGGCAGTCAGGAGACCCTGGCCGTTACCGGCATCGTTGATACCCTTGAAGAAGGCAAAGACCTGAGGGTCCAAGGGCTGAGTAGGGTTCAAGTCATTACCGGTATCCTGGACTGTGACGTGAGTGTGGCCGATAATGTTACCACCACCGTCAAGATCCTGAGGAGCTGAGTAGTAGGTATTCGTAGCGTTGGTAAAGGAACCAGGCGCGAAGTTGATGAACTGCACGGAGATGTCAAAGTCCTGGTTGGCTTGGATGTTGTCGCCGTTTTGAGGTGATGTGAAGACAGAGGAAACCATGTTGTTGGCTGAAGGGATCTTTCCCATAGCTGTATGGGGAGTTAGCACAGGATGAGCAGGAAGGGTATGCCACTACTTACGGATACCGTTACATGAGCCATCTCGGTTCTGCTCTCCATTGGTAAGTGTTTGGCCGGCACAGAAGTTGATGAAGTTGTTGTCGTCTCTGTGGCTTTTGTTAGTGATCTGTGTTTCTCTCTGTGCTGTTGTTGGTTAAGACTTACGTTGCCGAGGCCGCTTGCTCATCGGAGCCAGGGTTGTTACCATCCTGCTGAGATCCGGTCTGAACGGCGTTGCCTTGGAGAGTGTTACCGCCGCCGCCACCGCCGCCATTGTTGCCACCATTGTTGCCGCCGTTGTTGTCTCCGTTGTTACCGCCATTGTTGCCGCCGTTGTTACCACCGTTGTTGCCGCCGTTGTTGCCGCCGCCAAAGCCGCCGCCGCCGCCGAATTGTCGTCGTTGGAGAGCGCGAGCGAGGGGGTGTCTCTTTTGAACCACAGCAGCGTCTGTAATGACAGACATGCTCAAAAGAGCGACCATTACACCTTTCAACTGCATCTTGAATAAGAGTATGCTGGTAATGTCTTGTTGAAGGAAAGGGGAAGATAAGAAAAGCTGAAGGAGAATAAAGTGTTGTCTAAAAGTTTCCGAATGGTACCAGACCAATTCGAAATAAAGATAAAAAGAATGGTCACTGACACGAAAATAGTTCAACTAGGGCCTCAAAGGAACGAATGGAAGAAAAGAGACTACCAGAGCTGAAGAGAGAGTAAGAAGATGGTTCGATTGTAGGACGGTGGAACGAGGGTTTAAAGCCTTGTGGAAAACTGGAGTTGTCATCTAGAGATGATATCGGAAACGAAGTTGCCGAGAAAGATGCTTGCTTCCATTATGACAATCCCAGACAATTCAACGTCTCGGGCTCGCACATCAGACCGGATGGAATTCTGGGCGGTCGAGGGGGGAGGGTTCGGTTCAGGGTCACAACTCCATGAGCAAGGTCGAGGCTCGAAGCAAACAATGACCTCTCGCTTACTCGGTAAGGGCAGTCCTGGTAGGGCCAAGGGGTAGAGGCCAAGATGTAGCGATCAAACTTGATGAGAAACACCAAGAGAAAGCATCGCGGTACAGAGAGACAGCACTAGCTGTGTTTGAGAAACAGTGACGGGGGCATGAGACAAGGCGGAGTACTGCATGTAGTCATCCAGAACCGATAATGCCTGAGTTGAATAATCAATAGTAGGCCGAGATAATGGTATCCTTCAGGTGGCTGATGGTTGGTGTGACGAGAGAATGTTAGTGAATCGGGAGCAGTCAGGGCATATTGGTTAGCGCTTGGCTAATCTTGGCGGGTGTACATAATGCCGAGAGGTCAATAAGTTCAAGATTCCAAAGCCAAGAGAGAAGGAGAAGGAAGGTGCTTCTGGTTGATGAGTCAACAATGAGCATGTCATTCTGCCGCATGGTTGATGTTGGGATGCGGCTGGAAGCGTCTCAGCCCGTGCCTCCTTCCTTCCCTTTACGGAGTCTGCAACGGTAGGTGTGGCCAATCAGAATGCTTCAATCGCTGTACCTGCAGCTGCTGCCAGGGGCGCGCCTTAGGGGTCACCGCTTCCAGGCACAGCACGTTTCGACCTCTGGAGCTTCGAAACCTTCAACGTTAAGCGCAAGTGTCGGAGAGTGTCCACTATGTCACATTAGTCTAGTCCACTGTAGTTACCTGCCTAACTCTCATCTTCATCTATCAAAACAAGAGGCATTTTTCAAATGTCGATATCTTTCTCGCAATTTGTAGAATTCTCCCGCTTTGGCTTGGCTTGGCTCAGTCATTTTCCACTGGACGTAATTACCAATTTTGTTTCAATTCTTAAACTGCAAACCGGGCCAAGCCACAGTGGACATATATCATGGTCGCTGTATACTGTCATTCATCTCCATACCTGGTCAATATCAAAGCATGCGTATAAACGTAACGAAAAAGAACAGGTCGGCTGAGGGATGGTCCGGAAACTGCAAGGGAAACTCAAACTGATTATCTATCGATCGAATTCTATATAAATCATTCTCTACTAATAAGATTTGAAGATCTTCTTCGAGCCGGTTTTCGATGGCCAATATTCGTTGCAGAAATGTTGCAAGCGAGTGAGCGTCCACGAAAGACTCACATGAACGTTGCAGCCACGAGGTTGCATTAAACGTTGACCCTTGCACTGTAACTTGACCTGCGACAAGATGCATGTATCACTATTTTTCAACTTAGTTTAAGCTTACTATTCCCATAAAAACTTCGTTTGCCTACCCCAATGTTCCAGTTTCATCCCGTTCTGCGCCTTTGCAAAATCCTTTCAGCATAATAGCCGGGCTGGCGTTTTGTCTCAGGCTCAGAGTAGCATTGAATAAACGAGCATGATTAAAGTGGTTTATATTCCATTGCCTATATGATGTCATGTTATAAATGTTCATATCCGTACACACTCCGGTCTGTGGGTTGTTTTCATGCGTAATCTTGTTATTGTCATTATTCCACAAGACCATAGTGCCAAGTCGGAGGTTTGTAAATGTGCAGTTACATGCAAAACAACGTAAATCATCTGAATACATATACTAACCAGAAAACGACTACCTCAGAGCTCCTCAGAAATCTGCTTCTGCTCAGCATCCTTGTAGGCCTCGACGATCTTGTCCAGCCACGCCGCCATTCTGTAACCGGCCTTGGCAACCTGCTCCTCTAGAACAGGGGCTGCCTTCTCAAAGTACTCGCCCCCGAGTTCCTGACCGACAATAGCTTCGGGTCCCTCGGGTAAAACTGTAGATCCATGTCAGATAAGTTGAAATACAAACTGTTACCAGGGCGATCGCCTTACCATGAGTGCAAACGAGCGCATTAGTCTCTCGGGACCAGGCAAGTGCCGTATCAATGGGCTTCTCAAAGTCCAGGTCCTTCAACCAGGACTCTTTAACCTCTGCATACTTTCCGTCTGCAATCTCAACAGCAAGCTGGTTGGCCCATTTACTGGCCAGCTTAGAAGGGTCGCCATGAAGGCCGCCCAGAAGTTTCTCGGCAATAGAGCTGTCCCAGACGTGGTGGAGGTTGAAATGTTTACCGTCAAAAATCACTGAAAGTCCGTTGCCTCCCTTTTCAACATCTTCGTTATGCAGGGGTTGGTGGAGATCACCGACAAAATGGACAACAAACTTGGCGGCCTGGTTGCGCCTCCAGAAGGGCAGCTCAGGCTCGATTGACTGCTGAGTATAATTGTGAAGGGCGGTGATGACACAACCATCGTCCTTGCAGTCGCGTTCATAATCGACGTCGCAATTGTGAGGCGGGCGGTCGTGAGCATCGATAAAGTGAAAGTTCTTGGAAAAGCGACCCCAGTTCGTGTATCGGATTGAGTCTGCCCATGAAGCAATCTTGGCAAGATAGTCCTCCTCGTCATTATACAGAATATACTTGAAATGCGCTTCGGTTGTGTTGGCGACAAAGTGACCGGCAAGGTAAGCAGTGGTCATATGGCCAAGACCTATAATTGTGAGCTTGGGATGAAGATGGTTTCATGATGGGATGAACTTACTGCCCCAGGCAAGAGTTGCGGGCAAGTTGGCCAGTCCAAGAGCCAGTGCACCGCTAGAGAGCTTCATGGTGATAGGGAGGGGGTGTTACGAATGATGAGACGCTTATGGATGAACGTGAAAACTAGACGGTGAAAGTCGATGTTGATGGTCACAGGATGAAGGAAACAAAACAAGACTAGAACTTGAATAATGCGAATGTAGATGTTTAAAGTAAATCAACTCTGAGCTTGAGAAAGAGGCGAGTTCCAGATCGGCCAAAGCGTTTGAAGCTACAGAGCTGAACGCAAAGTGGTTGGCTGAGGTTGCCGTTGCGTACGCACGTTGCCTCAATCTGGAGCATGATCAATCGTCTCTCATGAGCAGCTGTCAGGGGTCTAAGCTACCTACCGCCTACTAGGCTGCACGGCTGGGGGAAGGGCGGGACGGGGAGCTTGCAGTAGCAACTCAGGGCGAATCATGGGGAAGCATGTGTAGGTTGCTCCACGCGAAACACTAAAAGCGTGGCTGGGAAGGGAGATGGAGTTGGCTGGCTGAGCTGAAGTCGTGAATCTACCCTATAACTCAGTAATGACTGAAAACAGTTGAGTACCTGCTTTTGGCCATTGGAGCAACTTCAATATCCTATTATGATTTCCATTAAATATAAACAACTGTGTCATCACTGCAAGTGTCGGTTTGTTATCGGAGATGCCCGAGAGACCCAGGATCTCACCTCTCTTCCTCTATTCACTCACGATAAAAGACTCACGCGCCTTGAAATCCCCATATTTTAGCTCACAAGATCGTCCAGCCCAGTGCGTCACTGTCTACGATAAGCGCTCGTTCACCAGCCAATACACAACCAGCAGTTACCAAACGACAGTGATAAGACCTCCACTATCAGAACCGACAACGGACGGGATTCCCTTATCATACAGGGCTGGCAGTGCCTTTTACCTTGGATAACCGTTCTTTTAGAGTAAATTTAGTTAATAACTAATTCTTGCTTTGCTTCAACTTTTCTTTGTTCCATTCCATGTTTTCAACAGAGAGCTTGATAAAGTGTGACGAGAACGTACGGTTCTGAATCTAAACCCTTGGGTTCGACAAAACACGACCCTTGTTTTTGGAGCAAGATCTACACTTGCTTAGCTTATTTGCTTTGTATAGTGATAGATCCGATTTCGTTCCTCTGTCGCTCGGTGCCCTCGTGATACCCACCTTTGTCGCACCACCTCCTCTTATTCTTGCTACTAAGTTGGTCTTGGTCCCATACCTGGATCTGACTTCACCTCTTCCTCCGATCTTCTTCTTTTTTCTTACGTTCCAATCTTTACGGCCAGACGACGATTACCTTGTCATGCCTCTGTTGGCTTCAACTTCAATCGCCGCCGCGGCGCAAGCGTTACCAGTCACATTAGCTCTGTCGGGTATCTTTGGCAGCATCAGTTTGACTTCTTGGATATGCCTTCTGGTACGTCTCTCATTCGCGCATCTTTACGTTGCATTTTGCAGCTGCAATGGCTATCGCATGCCCTTTGACCCAGCTTGGCTAACAAAACCCTGCAGTTACCCCAATTGTTCGCCAACTACAAGGCCAAGAGTGCTGATGGCCTCAGCATGGCCTTCCTTATCGTTTGGCTTCTGGGCGACGTCACAAATCTCATCGGTGGGTTCCCATTGCGAAGCGCATTCCTGCATACCCCAAAACAAAATTTGTATCGAGACAAATACCATTGTTACGCCATTTTCGACGCCCGTGTCAGAAAATTTGTTATCGGCTAGAAGTGGCTTGCGCCCATGCTAAACCTTCATACTTGCTAACTTTGCATCTTTAGGAGCCTTGTTCACCCGCCTAGCTCCCACCGCCGTTGCCCTGGCCGGCTATTTCTGTATTGCCGACATTGTCCTCATCGGCCAAGCTGTTTACTACAACGCTCTCAATGCCCGCCGAGCGAGTCGCCCTGAGGAAGCGAGACCAATTGACCCTTCAGAGGAATCGCCTCTCATCAACCGATCGCGCCGACGAAGCTCTTCTTATGGCCTCCCGGGGTCTCAGCGCCGCCATGCGACACATACCGAGTCCTCAATGGAGCCATTGAGGAAGATCGTGACCGGCGAAGACGAGACCCCCGATAGCAGCCCTTGGGTCCACAACGCTCTGAGCCTGCTCGCTGTATACGTCATTGGGTTTGCTGGCTGGTTTGTCTCATACAAGGTCGGCGCTTGGGAGAGTGGTGACCCCGGTACCCCCGATGCGCCTGAAAATGCGCAGACTTCAATTGAGCTTGCAGGACTCATTTTGGGATACATCAGTGCAGCTCTTTACCTCTGGTGCGTTTTCCTTTACGAGCGAAGCTTGATGTCATATTAATGTGCTGTAGTGCCCGAATTCCCCAGATTATCAAGAACCACCGAGAAAAGTCTTGCGAAGGTCAGTTTCAGATATTCTCTTTTGATCACAACATCAGCAGACTAATAATATACAGGTCTCGCATTGCTTTTCTTCATGCTATCTATGAGCGGAAACCTCACATATGGTGTCAGCCTGGTTGCCTACTCCCAAGACAAGAAGTATCTGCTCAACGCGCTGCCCTGGTTGCTTGGTTCTCTGGGTACCATTGCAGAGGATCTCATCATCTTCGCTCAATTCCGAATCTACTCCAACGTTGACCGAGAAAGTGCCGTTGAGCCCTAGTCGAAGATTGACTATATGAACGACATAGCACCGAGCTTAGACAGTATAAGAGTTCGATTTTGGGGAGTCTAATGTGCATGAACTGGCGTTTCATTCATATGTTTGACATTTCTTGATTTGGTTACATGGCAGACGGGTCGAGACTGGGATAAATCCTCAGGATAGAGGTATATACGAAACATGGTACTGGTTTTCTCTTTGAATAAATTCAACAAATATTTCAATATGCTTCTGATGTCATTGGACCTTGTAAACATGACCCATCGTAAAAAAACATGGGCCTTGAATTAGACACTCGACCCATGAATGAATATCCTCATACCATCCATAGTGGGGGCAACGCCCACTAACGGCCAGTCGTCTCCGATGACGGGATAAATTTGGCGGGGTTCTTAATGGACTACTGTAACTCTAGACTCACTCGTCCTCAACACCAAAATTTAAAACCATCTGCAACCTCTCATCCGGCATCGAGTGAATTGTACTGGGCATTGTATATTGCATTTAAAGCGTTTCTATACAACAAATACCCATAATGGCTTCTCAATTCCCTACCAAGAAATGCGGTATGTCATCTACAGCCCTTATTGCCCCTCCATCCGATTTCGCAACATCCAATGCTCTCATGCCACTTTTTATGTCGCTGCCGTCAAACAATACAATGCTAATTATTTCTCTCGTCTAGGTGTCCTCGGTGCCACTGGCTCTGTTGGACAGCGCTTCATCCTTCTTCTCGCTCAGCACCCTTACCTCACCCTCCACGCCATTGGCGCTTCCTCTCGATCTGCTGGCAAGAAATACAAGGATGCTGTTCGATGGAAGCAGGCCTCTCCCATGGGCGACATAGCCGACATGGTTGTCAGAGAGTGCAAGGCTGAGGAGTTCCAGGACTGTGATGTTGTATTCAGTGGTCTTGACTCGGATGTCGCTGGCGATATTGGTATGTCTCCTCTTCACGTTTCATGATACATGCCCGTTAACGACTCTCACAGAGATGGCTTTCATCAAGGCCGACATCCCAGTATTCTCCAACGCAAAGAACTACCGCCGCGATCCTCTAGTACCTCTCGTCGTCCCCACCGTCAACCTCTCTCATCTCGACCTTATCCCCCACCAGCGTTCCGTCCACAAGCTTAACAAGGGCTTCCTCGTCTGCAACTCCAACTGTGCCGTCATTGGCCTTGTCGGCCCCTTCGCCGCCCTCCAGGCTGCCTTTGGGCCCATCTCTACCGTTTCCATCGTCACCCTCCAGGCCGTCTCCGGTGCCGGTTACCCTGGTGTTTCCAGCATGGACGTGATCGACAACATCGTCCCCTTCATCTCAGGCGAAGAGGACAAGCTCGAGACCGAAGCCCGCAAGATTCTCGGCCGTCTCGACGACAACGGTACTGCTTTTATCGAGCAAGAGGGTCTCCGCGTCTCAGCCACCTGCAACCGAGTTCCCGTCATGGACGGCCACACCGCCTGTGTCAGTTTGAGCTTTGAGCGCAAGCCCTCTCCCTCAGCTGAGGAGGTCCGCAAGGCTCTGCGCGACTACAAGTGCGAGGCCCAGGCCCTTGGCTGCCCTTCGGCACCTGAGCCCACTATTAAGGTCTTCGGCGATGACGAGCCTGACCGTCCTCAGCCCCGTCTCGACCGCGACCTTGGTCGTGGCTACACTGTCAGTGTTGGCCGTGTTCGCGAGGATGAGGCCGGTATCTTTGACATCAAGTTCACTGCTCTGAGCCACAATAGTAAGTCTATTATTCCTCTTTTCAAAAATCGACTTATACTGACTGTTTTAGCTGTCATTGGTGCTGCTGGCTCCTCGATATTGAACGCCGAGGCTGCTATCCTCAAGGGCTATATCTAAATAGCACCTGCAGGACCGGGGAAGACGTAAAAGGTTTATAAAATAGGACAAAAAATAGACAGGAGTATTCATTCGGAGTTTCGTATCTGGCCACAAAACAACGGCCATGACAGTTGTATGCCAATAGTCTAAAAGAAAGGTTGGATGACTTAAACAATGGCGAGTGAGCATGAGCAGTACTCATCCATCTATCAGCACCGTTTCAAAAACACGCAGTTTTCTGCACTTATAGTGAACGTATGTATCATTTAGAGCTGTGGTGGAGAAGCGATTTGAATATGCTAATACTAATTATTCAAGATCTGTGAAATACACACAGCCGCCGACCAAGGGTATACCTATCTATTCCCATTCCAGCGCAAGTGTCTTGACACCCATAATGCGCATTCCAATACTATAACCAAATTCATCCATGTGATCTAAGCTCCAACAATCCATGCTGTGCTCTGTATCCCAGTGCGCCAGCTGCTCCCATCCTATTGCGCCAGCCAACAAATACAAGAAAACTCCAATGATTTCAAACAAAAGTGTATCCCATGGCTTACTGACTGTTCCAGTAAGCATATTGTGCTTGGCATCAGCATCAGCGGCTACGATCCTCGGGGGAAGGCGATCTCGCCCTGGTGAAGCCACTGGAGAAAATGCTCAGCCAACCATCGTGGCCCCATCGCGAGGATCTGGGGTCGGACGAGTGTAAACCCTGCTCAAGATCCGACTCTCGATCATCGTCACGTGCCCCGGAGCCTTCTGCAACAGTTCCTTCGTCGTCATCGTCGTCATCATCGCTTGCGTCGTCCCGATATGGTTCATAATGGGGCCCGGAAGATGAGCCGTGGGCAAGGGATCGAACAACATCGCCCTTGCAAATAGGGCAAGTTCGTCGGCGGGTGGTCAACCACGGGGTACTAAAGACAGTTAGCGATGGAGCATAACAAGACGAAATATTCGGTACTTACATGCACTCGACGTGGAATTCGTGGCCGCATGGCAGACTCATCACTTGGCTTACACCGTCGACATATTCTTCAAGACAGACGACACACTCGACTTGGCGTCCCATATACTTCTTCCATTCGGCAGAGAAACCACCTGAACCCTTTTCGCGCTCATTTTTAGTGTTGTTTTTAGTCGCATTCGAGGGTGTTGGGATCGCTTCGCTAGGCGTCGATCGTGTTTCATCTGCAGGCGCACCGGATGAGCCTCTCGACCGAGGCCTTGCACGCGAAGGAGACTCTTGGAGGAGAGGAGTTGTTGGCGTTGGTGCAGACGGCGAAGGCGCTCTCGGGGTAAGAGTTGGCGAAGGAGCGACTGTGTGAAACGTGCGGACGGGAAGACGTTCCACGACGGATTTGGGGGCTCTCCAACGTCTTCGGCGGATTCGAGCGCGAAGGATGAGAAGGGCGTATACAACAGTTAATGTGACCAGGGGACTGATGACCAGTACGAGAAGCGTATCGAAAAATGGGCTAGCATTACTCGTGGGTGTGATGGTGACCCAGAGACCATCGTGTGCGTCATCGTCGAGTTCGTCGGGGTCGTCGTGGCTCTCGCTGGATCGGTCAATGGTAAAGTCGAGCGCGTTTTCTTCGTCTTCGGTCAAGAACTCAACAAGAATTTCCTCTTCCTCCGGATCAAAATCGTCGTAGTCCGTGTCGTGGCGGGAATGGGAAGCCTTGGGGGGAAGAATAGGTTTGTGCTTTCTGAAAGTCGTCTCTTTTTCCAAATCATCGTAATTGTCCTCAGACAGAAGAGGATTTCGAATCTTCTTGGGCGATTCCCTAGCTGCCCTGTTCTTTCGACTGACTGTCTTTCTGGAATATCTAACGGCTGTCTTTCGCTTTCTCGAGGCAGGCTTGGTAGAGCGCTTTTTATGTTGAGCGGTACCAGCGGATCGTCTATCATGAGTTGAAGCGGTAATTGTGGACTTGACTGCATCTTTGCGATGCTTCTTGGACTTGGGGCCTCGTTGGACTCTCAAAACGGGGTTGCCCTGGTTGTCTAGTGTATCTTCGATAAAGCTGCCGGGCTGTGTAAGCGCGGACAGCAGCTGTGCGGTGGTACGAGCAGTGAAAACAGAAGGAATTGTGACATTATCAACTTCGGGACCATGCGCAAACATTTGGATGAGAGGGCCGCCTTTCTGATTATCGCCAACAATGACTGCGAGAGCGCCTCTTCGTTGTGCCCACATTACTTTGTCGAGAAAGCCGCAGCCGCCTCGCATGATGAGGGCGACCTTGCCGTCGATTTCGGAATAGTCGTGCGTCGCAGAAACATGGCTAGAGGTGGTGTGACCATTACCAGCATTGGGGATGACAACCCGGCCTCGCTTGGCGCGCGCCGAAGAGCCTGACTTGATACCAGCGATGGAAGGGACAGCAGCCCTCAAAGCCTTGTGTAAAGCAATTGCCTCGGCCCTCTCATTCCATCCTGGCACGTCGCTGCAGCCCAACTCGCCAGTGCCATGTATAAGTGCGTCTTCTGCAAAGCCGCTACCGACCCATAATTGACCACTTAGACCGTTGATGGCCAGTTTAGGCCCAAAAGCGGCGGGACGGGCGGCAAACGAAGTGCTGTTGTCGTCGGTCAAGCTGATAGCAGCATTTGGTGGGAACAGAGAAAATGGCGTATTGTAGTACATGGAGTTCCAGACGGACTTGGGTGATTTTTCTGAGCTGTCGTTATCATCATTGTCATGATCATCATGAGACCCCGAAGGCCTGTAGCTGGTATTTGTTGTTTTGGTCTTGAACTTCCTCCCAGCGGGGTAATCTGCATAGGCGGATCGAAGCGAAGACGATATAGCTCGGCAGAAGAGTAGGAGAGAAACTGCGACGAAGAGTATAAGGACAAAAACGCGTGGAGGACGCATTTTGAATAGTACCTAGTTAAGTACCTCCAAAACTGAATGGAGAGTAGAGGTAGCAGAAAAAAAAAAGGGAAAGAATGGAAAAGGAAGTGAGAGGATAAAAGAGTAAAAAGGAAAGAGAGGAGAGAGAGGTTGGTTGGTTGGTGAGCTCAGGTGTGAGTGAGGTGACCTTGGGGTCAGTCGGAGATATACCAAAGACGTCACCTCGGGCCTAGACCGATCATCAGTTGATTACTGCAGTCTTGTTTGGATGGAAGGTCGGATGGAAATATCCGAATAAAGAGAGAAAGGACGATAGGAAGCTATAACATGGTTATGTGGTCTGAGAGGGCTTTTTAAGAGAACTATGTCGAAAACAACAAGAGTTTATGCGGTGCTATGCAACGAGAAGCTTTGGGATGAGGATGCAATGGAGAACAGGGTTGATGTCAGTGTGGCTGATTAGAAAGTTCGACCGATCATCCATTCAGAGTGTACAAAAGAAACAGAAGTAGAAGCAGAAGCAGAAGCAGAGAATAGACGACAGCTCGACTAGGTAATCTCTTGGGAAAGGAGCGGCTCATAAGGTCACTCGTGCACCAACAAGTCTACTAAAAACTACAAAATGTCAATCAGTGACGACAAAGACGAAAAGACATAAGAAGCTAAAGCTGATGAGAGGGGTCGTCTAGAGGGAAGACAAAGGCCGCACGCGGCATACTGAGAGCCATGTGCCGTAAGTGGAGATCTTTGGGCGGGGCTCCAGGAAACAGAAACAGACTACAGGGGGCCGGTTACAGCGCTCACAGTTGGGCCCCTGCCCGTAGACCCTCTGTTTATTTGGTCTGGTCTGGTCTCCATGGCTTCCATGCTTGGCTCTGATTCTCAACTCACGGACAGCAAAGGAAAAAGCTTAGCCTTGGGTTGCTTGGCTAAGCGGAGATGTTGACTCTTTTGATACCACCCAACATCGTCTCAGAATCAGTTGATCAAGTACAAGAATAATGAACTCTGGTATAAACGGGTGCTGGCTTGACTGAGACCTGAGTACCCAAGCCGAGACCATGATAACCGCTCCGAAACCTATCTACCTACATACAGTAATGGAGCCTCCTCTCTCTATCGGACCCAACTCAGCTGGACAACTCTCGTGGGGTCGTCCTTGACTTTTCTGAGTCTAGGCCATCATGATCAGGCGCCTGCCCACCAAAAGACCAAACCAAAACCAAAACCAGGGTCTTGTTCGCTTGGTCTTGGCCGTCACATCACGTCACATTACAGAATCTGAAGAGGGGGCTTCCCCCCAGCCATCTGCCATTTGTATCGTGAGCCAAAGTAATCGGGGTTAGTCTTGACGCCGCAAAAGTTAACCACGCTGTTCCTGATTCTGCGTCTGACTGTTCCTGAAAGACCCCAACGACTGGACTCTCTACTTGTACCGCAAACGGCTCGAGTTCTTGTGCAACAAGAAATTTCAGCAGGGAACGAATGCCCTTGTACAAGCGCAGTGCAACGTCACAACTCATTAGTCAAGATATAGTAATATTAATAGGCTGCAGGAGTGTCGAGATCGCGTGTTTTTGTTCTGTCGCTGGTGAAACGGTGCATTGGATCTCCCTGTCGATGGGTTTGTTTCCCTTATTATCCATGCAGCCTGTCAATTTTATTCCACGGACCCTGACACGCGAGAGCGTCAGGTGAGCTTACAGAACACCACTGACCTCGAAAAGGTACCTCCAATATTAGGTACTTGTTTATTGGTAAAGATGTTAAATAAATTCAGAATTAAAACGGTTACCGCTAAACTCGGCATTTTCAGTCCACGATGAATAGCCGATATATCCATACATCAATCTCATCCATGTTTTGACTTACGCTCCATCCAATAATCTTTGAGATGCTTGCGCACACTGTATATGAATTCACCAATCAATCTCGTATAGGACCAATCTAACAAACCCATCATCGAGTACTTGCTTTTCTCCTCCATATCTCGTACCTGATCTACGGAGTGCACATGCCTAATATGGGTAGGTCTAGTAGGGAGCTGTAGCTGTACCTGGTCATGTCAAGTCTGGGCTTAAAATAGATTCATCCCCTTGGTCCAAGTTTCAAGCTGTCATTACTATCTCTTCAACAACAAGCGTCAGCTCAAATTGAGATTCGCGACAAAGAGAAACCTTTTATCTTAGATTCAACTCAATAATGAATGGCGAGCTTACTGTTGTCCGCCTTTGGTACAGTTCCATCCTTATCACCCCTTACAAGCTCAAAAGTCATTACCAAAATCAGTCGTGTATTCTGTCGTACTTGTATTGCGTTGCCAGCCCGGTTCAGCCTCAGCTCGGTCTTGTTTCTTTTGGTTCAACATGGCGTTGGGAGATCCATGTTGCTACGCTACTTGGTCTTTGTTGCCCGGATTCAGGCACCAAAGTCTGTTTCAAAACTTAATTGAACCTGTTATTCATCATATCCATGGGCTTATCCGGAGCCCTGATAATATTTCTTGCTCGTCTGCGCCGGATTGGGAGTGTTTGTGGAGCTTCGTCAAGATCGATCCAGGCTCCCTCTGCTGATCGGCTTGCCGATTGTCCGTCTCCAATCCGTCTATTCATATGTCAATGTCTTTAATAAGACGGCTTCTTATCGTGATAAAGTGTCACCAAAAGTCAATACCCAAAAACAAGGCAGTGCATGTTACGCTATGTCCAATCATCCCTGAATCAGTGTCTCGGCTCACAACTTCCATCCAATCCGTTGCACCACTCGTAACCACGTTCGAAGATTTAATCCTCTGATTGTAGCACTCCGTCCTCCCCGATTACCTTGTCAACGTCCCATGCCCTCTTTTCTCCAGTTGGACCATTGCACGCTTCCTACCGACTTCTCCTCTGTACAACTGGTCTTTTGTATCTGCTCATCAGCAAAACCGGCTGCCTTTAATCGTTCCTCCTAGTTCTGTCGTAGCTTTTGGCGGTCTCTAAACGCTTCCACTGCATCATCCCAGGTATTACCACCATCATCATCCTCATCCATTTGTATATCAGTTTTCGGGTCATATGTCTCTGAAAATCGTCGATCGATACCCGAGGACCCTCCCACTGTTCCTCGGCCCCGGTATTTCGGAGGTGGTGCGGGTCCGATGAGATCTTCCAAAACATCCGAGTCCTCTTCTTGTTCCTCATTCCGTTTGCGGTCTTCCTTCGTTTCCAGAGGTGATCGATGTCGATGTCTACTCTTAGATTCCCTGGGTGATCGAGACCGTCGCCGGCGTATAGGCGATCTAGACCTATCTCTCCTCTTGTGACTGTGACGACGACGACCTTCTTCTTCTGAGTCTCTATCTCTGCTTCGTGATCTGTCGCGTCGCCTGTGCTCTCTCCGTGACCTGTCTGACCGTCTAGAATCGTCGTCCGTCTTACTGTGACGATCTTCTCGCGACAATCGACCATGTTGGTCGCGATCGCTGCGCTTTTTCGCAAAAAGATCACTTGAATCTTGGTCTCGCTCACGCTCTGGTTTTCGGTCCCTGTCACTGCGTTTTGAATCTCTTCTTGATGAAGGTCCTGCCTCGTCTTCTGTTCTTGGTCGTCGTTTGCCGCCTAGGATGGCATGAATATCGCCCATTTGCCGTCGTCTGATGTCGTTCACGTTCGGATTTGTCTTGCGCCGTTTGATTTCTTCACTGCGCTCAAGGTCCTTTAATCGCGCCTTGGACTCAGCGGCCTCTTTGGCCAACAGCGCCTTGTTGTGATGGTCGGTATCTTTAATAATGTGTCGTAAAAATCGGGTATTTGGTTTCATCATATTCGCAGGTCTGAAGCCATGTCAGCGACAGACATGCCAAAATCGATCGGGTTATGTTACTTCTTATTCGTGCGGTATGCTTCCATCCCCATGGTTGAGTATTTTAAAGAGCAGTCGGTTGCCTCCTGCGAAAGGAGGTCCGCGACGTAGTCATCGGTTAAAAGTTCGTTATTCTTTGACATACTTGCACGTGTTTGAAAGCCCAAAAATTTGACACGACGCCAAGGTATATATATGTCGATTGCAAAATTGTGTCAAAAAAAAGTAATTTGAGTTCAAAGATTCAGATTCAGCCGTTACCTCTCAGCTTGAAGTTGCATCCAATTGATGTCAGCAGGTATCTGCCGTTCTTCACCGCTTCGCATGGAGCAACCCATAGGCACTAATCCATATCGGGTTCATTGTCAACATCTCAGGCGCATCAACTCTTCATAGCTGAAGCTTTTATTTCTTTATTACATTCCCAGCTATCATATGACTTTGGCAAACGACATACCTAACAATGGGACAACCTGACGCGCAAAAGGTCTTGGATACCTTGACAAAACTCCAATCAACACAAGAAATCTCCATCATTAAACTCAGTGAACCCATCTCAAACTCAAAGCCCCAAGATGCACGACAACGTACATCAGATGCGTCTAATTCAGCCTTTGACGCGCTCACCCCGGCCAGCTTAACGGCTGACCTTGCGCATTACAAAGAACTATTTGCCAAGTTACGATTTTCTTATGTGCAACAAGTCACAAAGGAGAAGTTTATCCGAGCTATTGTTGGTGATCCACCCATGATTGTCACCATGGAAGAGAACCTTGAGCTTGAGAAAGAAAACATGGTTGTCAAAAAGCAACTCAAAGAGTTAAAGACAGAAGTCGCAGAAATGGTGGCCGATCTTGAAAAACGAGGTATCGAACTAAGCAAGAAGTACGAGAGTGTGCAGCTCGAAACCGCCCAATTGCGCGAGATGCCCGCCAAAATTGAGGAACTGGAAGAAAGAATTGAAACACTACGCGCAGAGCAAGAAATACCAGATGCAACCAATCCCGGCATGAACTTACCACTAGCCAAGACGCAAGATCTAGTCAATCAACGAAAGCTTGAGCAGCAGGAACTCGCGCGAGAACTGGAGTCTCTACAAGCCAAGGTCCCTCGGAAGAGAAAAGAAGCGGATAGACTTCTTATGGAACTCCAGCCCCTTGAGATCAAGCGTCAGAACAGCGCAACTGCTGCGCGCGAGGCAAGGAGGAGGAAGGAAGCAGCCCTAGGTGGTGCAGCAGATGACTTGGAGGAGAGAGCTCGCTGGTGGAGAGCTAGCGAGGGTGTGTTGACCCAGGTACTGGATATCAAGAACTAGGATTCCATTCGGAAATCAGGGTATGTGAATGATCATGTTATGGCTGGCGTTGAAAGGATGGGAATATAGTATTGGAACAGTGGTGTTGGAGGCAGTGCCGACCAAATCGTTTGTATTGGGGTCTAGGCTACATTAGTAGATATCTGAGTGTAATATTGACTTCATTTTATGTTGAATGATATATCGTCTATTCCCGTACGTACTAGTATCGCATCATAATACTGAAACTGTACTCTGGTGCAGAGTGGTATTCTTTTCTTGGTACTTATTCATAGCCATGACATGATATCGGAGGAAAGAGTAGACCACTACAACTTCTCTTAAGTGCATACTCCAGCTGAGGCGAAACGTCCGATCCTGTGGTACTCAATCCCATTCTCATCTAATGTCAATATACTGAAGGGCTATCAAGGTGTAGAGCAGAGGTGGCTATTAATGATTCGGCATGTTTATACAAGCTATTGCTGGTCACAGATGATCTGTCTGATGAAACGAACGAGTAGAGTTTGATGTAATTTCTTAGAGTTTTCAGCAACCTAACAGTCAGATCCACATGATACAGTAGCCGAGAGGGGAAACAACAATCAGCAAATATCCCCTTACTTCACCAGTCGTCAACTTCCTCGGCTATGTGGAATCGGGTATCTTACACCTTTAGGTTAACCACCGTTCCGAGTTGTTCTCAAAAAGATATCGGACCAGCTCTTCAGAGATTGGCCAGTTTTATCTGCCCGGGAGATGTCGACTCTACAGTTGGACAAGAATATGATTGTAAGACTTTGTCGTCAAGTAACAGTTCTTGAAAGTAGATTATGTCTGGCGGGTCTTGTGGGACTGCTGAGTTACAACGACAGTTACAGTTATACCACCGTGCTAATAATCTATTCTTACCTTGGCTCACGTAAATTGAGTGCAACTTAATCGTAGGCATCCCATGGAATAGATTAACTTAGTCCGTGGTAGACAAGCGACTTTCTTCCGGCCCCTGACTTTCTTCTTTGAGTGCTTTTTGTGTGCCACTACGTGTATCAGTCCATGCACAGATCAAATGACCACTTTAATAGATAGTGTAAGTCACAAATGAGGATACATTCTACTTAGTCATATGGCTTCTTCCCTGTGAATGTTTGTGTTGTCTGGCACAGTCATCTGAATATCAGCAACACACAAGATACATCCAACCACCTTGCTGTGACGCAGAACGATGTTAAGAAAGACCTGTTCCACAAACCAGCTACATGTACTGACTCATTGCGTTTTGATGTCAGCGTCCAGAACCATATCCTCATGAACCAACTTGTTTCGATGGTACATTGTAGTTCCCTGCTAGTACCTATCGCAGTCGTCGCGGAATAAAGCCATAGAGCATCGCGCCATAACTTCATGACAGCTATCCAAATACTTTTACATTATCCACTGATAAATGATTGTCATAAACTATGTTCGAGACCTGGATGAGGAGAGACAGATCGCGATCGAGGGGTGTAAGAATTTATACGATAGTATAGCTGATGGCTTCAACCCGTCATGGCAGTGAGAATCCTGGCGATGCAATGTTATAAACCAAAAATGAGGATTTTGTTGTTTTAGTAGATGATGACATTTATCTGTTGACAACGAGATACGCTATTCGTCGCAATACGGTGCCTGAAATGATGGCGTGCGGCAGAGAGTCTTTGCAGTTTACATACTAACATGAGAGTTTACAGATGCTGTTGGTCGAAAGCCGATGAATGACCCAATGGTATTCGACTTGTCTTTGATGCATTGAGATCAAGTCAGCGCTACTGTATATGGACGACTACAGAAACACTTTGGGTTTTGATTGCATGAGGTAAACCCGCCGGATGAAGGCATATTTTCATATGGTAATACAAAACACCAAAAGGTCTTTCAACCCCTTTTCACCAGGAAGGTTTGCATCGCCGAATTTCGAAAACCCGATCGGATCGTCAAGAGCAATACGCGTATCCAAGTTTTGAATGCGACTTGTCTAAGCGGGGAACAGAAAAGACCGACGCGGACACTGTACAGACAAATTGGCTGTGTAACAGCGACAGGAGAGAGCAGTTCGATCGGGTCCCGTAAAGCAAAGGCGTCCTTCTAACAAGTGTCTATATTATTTTGTCCGCCAAGGGTTGAAGCCCTCTGTTTCCAAGACCGAGAACGAGGGGGATGTTGACCGAGCCAAGCTGAGTCTTGGCTCTGCAATGGCGAGCAAGATTACGACAGAGTCTGAAGCTAGGGCGACGATTTCGTATCTCGTTTTCATTTTTCCAACCAGTAATTACCGCGTACGATCTCACTCTAGTAAGGCACAGCTCGGTCTTGAGCTTGACAGTTGTGTCTTGTGCCCTACGTTGCAGGGGTACCGCTGCACTTGGCGAGGCATGGCATAGCTTGGAGTGGAATCGAATGGTCTACCCAGATTAGCAAAGGCCGGTTCCATGTAGCGCATGTGCGTGTGCAAATCAAACAATTGCATACGGCGTATACATCTGTCGTTCCATGTACGCGTAGGAGGAGGCTTGGAAGACCTTGGCTGGCCTTGTTACGTGGATAAGCGGTCTAAGCCTCTCTGCCAGGGAAAATGAGAAGATAATCACTCAGCTTTGCTAGGATATGCATGATGCATGCTGGTACTCCTCATGATTTAGGTTGAGACGCTCGAACCTGCTCTTGGACTTTGTGTTGGATTGTTGGATCATTGTAGCAGTGATCTACCAATATACAACAGGTATAGGGTTACAAGGCGCTGCAGTTGCGGGTGCAAGTGCAACATGGATTCAAGCGAGGTTGGAGTTGAGGTTGCGGGATGGAACAGAATACGAAAATGAATGTTGCGTTGCGTTGGTTCAAGGAATGTTGAATGTTGTGTTATTGATTGATGAGACTTGACAGGTCGATCTAAACCATGTGAAACCCTGGCTGTGAATCATCAATATGAGACTCTTGAGTCTAATTACGTATTCCATCAACCATGTGTAGCCATGGTTGAAGAAATGCATTTGCGGCAATTGTGTACCGAGTATGTATAGACACTGTTGACGCATCTAGTGAGTGATGCGTGTAAAATTCCATCACCTTCCTAAAATTCGGACTCGCTTCGCCATAGAAGGGGCACGGGATTTCCAAATGGAAGTTACAGAGTTGTTTATGCAAGTACGTACCTTCCAGTTAGCAACCGCATCCCGGCCCCACATCTGCACATGCACATGCACTGCTGCACCTGCCGCATGGCATGGCCCATTGACACATCCAAATGCCCCACATGATCGCTTTCTCTTGTACCTACCTCTATCTAAACGAACAACGAAGAGAAAGCGGAGAAAGCGAGGAATGCGAAAAAAAAAAAAAAAAAAAAAAAAAAAGAGACACACACCGCGGTTCGTCTCAGGCTATACATACACAGACTTTCCAACATGGGAGTTTACTATCCCAAATAATCAGACACGGCAATTCCGTCCCTCAAGTAGGATATGCATTCATCGTTGCATGTTGGTCAGGCAATTGATCGACACCCAGGTTGTTTCTGGTATGCCATGCGATGTTATCTAACGTAATACGCTTACTGCGTATTACATGGACAAATTCATCGTTGGCTAAAGCTTAAAAGGATAACCTTTACGGGATAACAAGGCGCAAATTGATGAACAGTTCATCGACCACGTTGTCGGTACAATATATGTGTCAAGTTACAGCTTACAGCCAAAGAAAGACAGCGTTTTCCCAAAGCAATTTACTTCAAATGGATATGTATCGAATGGCTGAATCCTAAACAACATCCCTGCCTGTTTTCTTTCGTTGCCTGTCTTTTCCATTCGTTCTTTTTCTTGTCTCTTTTCGAGGGCTTTCCTTCTGAAGTATGACTCCGTTGACCGAGACCGTGTCCGTAGCCCCGCTACGCACCGGAGGGTAGCAAAACCCCGAAGGCCGGACTCTAACAATCATTGGTCCTTTTCCTTTTCAACTCCGCACTCCGCGGGGCGGGGACCACTTACTTTGGGGCTCCGCGGAGGATGTAGCTACGTACCTAGCGGATTTGAAAGTTGGCCTCTGTTTTGGGATGCAAGAATAAATGAAGAAAGTATGTGCAGTCGAGATGGCATGAGCTGACTCGATAATTTCGTCTTTTAAGTTTCAAATGTCACTTTCTGACACTTTGAGGCGTATCTACACCACAGGGAGGAACAATCAAACAATCACAAGCTGCATCACTAAACAACCGCTGACTGATTGTTCCCCTGTTCTTCAAACAAGGGCTACGTATTTGCTAAAGTGAGGTCAAGTGCATTAACTCATTTTCTGTGTTGGTGACAATTGACTGTTGTAATACCTCATGACTTGTGACGTTAAACATAGCTGCATCTCCAAGTTGCAATGGTCCACCATCACTGACACAGTTGCAGTCGTATACAGTGATGAGAAACCATAATAATGCATTGTATTAATGATGAATTGTTGAGATTGAAACCTTTTCCTGCATGCATCAAACCACATACAGTACAGTACAGTGCTATTCTATACATCAAACGTTTGTTTCGTCCGTTGCTTCGTCCGACGACAACAACAAGCTAGGGCTGACAGTGACACACATTCCCGACCTCGTCTGGCTGATCAATTAGAATCCTCATATCTTTGGTTGCTCTTCAAGTAAGCCAACGAATTGATTAATCAACACTATCATCCTTCGTTCTACTCCTGAAGAGGAATAAGAGCGGAAAAGACGCCATCAGTAACCATATCCACCTGTATTACTAAACCTCCTCAATATCCCGTTATGTCCAGGGTTCATTTTTTCCCTCTTCTACTAAAAAGTCTTTAATGCTATTGTAAGCAGCCCGCAGTATTCGGTCGGTCTGCTACTGTACCCAGCTGCCTCGAGACGTTCAACGAGGAGCCAATTAATTCATCTTCACCTTGTTGTTGGTGGGATCCATCTGCTGATTGTAAAATGATGAATGATGACTCTTGTGCCATCCTTGTCAAGACGGACTAGTCTCTATCTCACAGAAAAGAGGCAGACGAGCTTTTGAATCATTGGTCATCAAACACATTCACATTTCCAAAGCAACAACAACAGCCTCCCGGATTTACGGCTCACGGTACATCTGAAATCCCACTCTGAAGAGGGACGTGGCTGGACTGTATTGCCGTACAGTGTGTACCGACTTAGCTCCGGGTTTCTGTACTAAGACCAAATAAGCAGAGGCGTGTCTGTAACCCTGCGGCTCCTGAGTGTCACTGTTTTAGAGCTTATACGCAGAGTGTTTGTGACAACAAGAAAAGGTTCTTTCCTACCATGCATTCGGCGCAATTTTCCCGCTCATCAAGATTGAGTTAGTTGTTGATTTGAAAGCAGCCCGTCTTTCTGGGGTGGGCCATACCTAGCAAACCAAAAATATGCCCGAGCAATTGGTTTTAGCTTAACCATAACTGTTAAGAATAACATTTGATTACGCACTGGACCGACCATTAGCACTCACTCGTGAATGGTCTGTGCTAAAGTTGAGCGAGTTTGTTTGTGTGTGTGTGTGTGGCCTACGGCACTACATGGGGCATCAAAATCTGACAGCTCCGTGATTTGCGCTATCGATCTTCAAAGGACCCCGAGACCCCAAACAAGAGGGGATTTGAAATAGGGGATTAGAGTCCAGACCGTTTCAGTCAGATTGTTGCCGACTGGTTCATGATATGATGGAGGGGGCCGCAAATATGATGTGCCTGTTTGTGGCTTATAGATGCACATGCACGGATACAGTGCAGCATTATTACCGTTGAGCTGCTGTTGCGGGCGGTTCAGCAGACGATGGCAGGGTGGCTTCACTCGATGTAACTGTGTAAGTTGATCATATTATTAGGCGAGAGAACAGAATGAAGCGTGATAGTTATGAAGATTGAATCATCTCGGGAGTTGGATTTGGGTATGCTATTGCACAAGTCTATCTAGAAATGCCTTCTAACTTTACTCCATCCCTTTGTTTGGGCTCAACTTCAAAATTGTAGTCGTGGTCGTAGCCAAGTCTCTCGTATCATACCCATACGTCCCTTTCACGACATTGTCGGTCTTCGGGGGAAAATATACAACGCCGGACCAATTCTGAATCCGTGCCTTTAAACACCGAACCACCACGGGTATAAACCCAGCTGAGAAAAACCAAAAACGCCAAAAAGCCTAACAAACACCGTGCCCCGTGTGACAAATTTTTAACGAAACAAAGAATGGTCGTAAAACAAGTCTAATCGTGCTAGTCAAGTTTCAACTCGTTCGGTTGATTGGCTTATAGTCGCATTGGTTCTCCATCGTAGCCTGAATAAATCATGGGATCTCCCATACCCAGCATCACTTCGGGGTTAGGACATGAGAGGACGTGAGGCTTGATTGTTCCGAATTCTGATTCCACGAGACCCTGATTCAACATATCCATATTGGCCATCATACTGTTTTGTTGTTGCTGTTGGAGAAATTGCATAGTGAGGTCGGTGAGTTGAGGTTTGATCATTGGCCAGGCGGGGAAGTTGTTCATCGAAGGAGATTGTGAGGGGAACAGAGTTGAAGCATCGATCTCGGGTGGTGGAGGGGCAAATTCGAAGTCGGGAGAGCCAGTGAAGCTCTGCGGTGAAAGGGTCATGGCGTTGGTGTTACCAAATGCAGCTTTTCGGTAGTCATAATCGATGTCGACGTCGGAATGATCGAGTTCCGATGATGACGCTCTCTCGGTTCGGTTACACACTGAAGAGTCTGTGTCCTTGATGGCTTCCTTCGCAGGTTCGTGTTCCTTCTGCTGATCCTCAAGCTGTCGAGCCAGCTCAGCCATGCCGGCCTCGTCCTCAGGGAATACCGAGTGCACGGGAAGATCGATATCGCTGTTGGGGCGGATACATCCGAGCTTTTGGGCGATGTTGTGGATTACGGGCTGGCCGCGATCGTTTAATTCGGGCTCGCCAAGGTCCCAGGATTGGTTGTTTCGGACCATTGAGTAAAGTTTGTGAACGGTAGCAATTAAAGCGAACTGGGTGTTTTCGAGAACTTCGGCGTAACTGTTGGGATTGCGTGTAAGTGAACTGCGGACCACAGTGTGTCATTCCTGGTGGGATTCCCACATACCCTCGAGGCAACTGCTTGTATTCCATCTTCTTTCGTACTCCAGCAGTACAAACTAGACCGTCATCCTTGCATCGCTTGCACGGAAATTCACCGTCACACTTGAGCTCGTGTTAGTTGTGGAGTAGAATAGAGAGTACATGAGAAACATGCCTTGGTCTTCTTCATGCGACATCGCTCACAAGCCTTCCACACACGCTTGTGTCGACCGTCCATACCAGTTGTATGTGTGACATGATCGTGGTGGTGAATTGTAGCAGCACTTGAGCTGGCTCTCTTGGAGGTGCGGTGCACAGGCTTGACCGACTTGGTACTTGAAGATGTACTTTTTCGAGAGAGGGTCGACTTATGATCCTCAGCTGGAGGAGAGGGCAAGCTACCTGATCCCATTGTAGCGTAGAAATAGAAGCTATAGTATTTATTATATGCCAAGCAATGTGGGTGGTCCACGATCCAGGTGAAGGATTAATAAATATTGGAGTAGGTAAGATAGTAAGAGGAGGAGGGTGGAATGGATGGAGGGGAAGAGGGTATGTATAGGTATGTATATAGTAGATTGATATCCAGAAGAAAGTCGAAGATGGGGGGGAGGGAAGTAAAGAAGAGAAGGGATCGAGGAGCTTAATAATAGTGGAAGCAGAGTTGAGGACCCATGAATGAATGAATGGAATCTAGGTTGTGTGACTTGGTTGCCCAAGTTATGTATGGCACGGCACAGTACAAGACAACAGTGGTAGTAGTGGTCATAGGAAAGCTATGTTATGCGCAGCGCAATGCAACGGCCATGAATTATGGATGAGATTATGTGAGAACACCTCAGTCAGTCTCTTAGACCACAGTGCAGTCATTCTGATCCTGATTCTGATCATGATCCTGGCTGGGCTGGGTCTTTGATCCCAGATCCACGCACGCCCTTCACACCCAATGCCGGCGCTCGGAAGCTTTTCGCTGGTAGCGGTAGGAAAGTTCCCGCCCGCTGGGAAAGGAAGAGAGGGTGTGCACATAACCATCGGCGTGGTCTTTATGTCCGAGATGGCGAGAATGGACAGAGAGAGATTTAAACAGGGATGATGGAGCGACCCGATCAGGTCAGGGGAGACCCACTAGAATGATGATTTGATGGTGTGGGCCTAAGGTAGGCGGGCACCTAGACCTCTCTCCTACAGTGCACCTCCCTAGTGTAGCCCGCCCGTCTACAGGGCCCCGGTCAGAGGGGACTAGAGGGGGGTTTAACGCACTGCAAAAGTCCGCGTAGCGTGCGGACTTAAGAGATGCAGCACCTCCACAGCGTAGGTAGCCGACCAACCTCCATCCTAGTCTAGGTAGTAGAGAGGTATCAATCACTGATTATCAGTACATCCAATATCATTCATCCATCGGTTTTGGCTGACGGGGGAGGCTTTGGTGTTTTCTTTCTAATGCGCTGTGTTGTGCTTACACTGGCAGCTTAGTAGGAGCAAGAGCATCGAGGTAATAGGTAGGTAGGTAGAGAGGGCGCATTGACATAGAAAAATGATTGGGCATCCATATACCGAGGACTAAGGGCATTTTCAGGGCGCATGCAAATTGAGTCCAAACCTAACTCAAAGGCGAGGCGATCAGAAGCAAGAACAGACCAAGTCAAAGACTAGGATCAGGATCAGGATCAGGATCAGGACCAGGAACTTTGATCGGATTGCTGTTAATTAGGTACGAGAAAGAAAGCCAAGCTTAGCCAAGCGAGTTGGGGTTTGACGATCTTCTTCTCGCTGCCTCGTTTCCTGCCCCGTGGCTATGGTATTGTATTTACGTGTTTTTTTAGTTCCGTCCATGCATTGCTACAATCACCGTACCGTAGCTACGGTCGTGTAGTGCGAAGCTTGGGGCTGCCAAGAACCGAAAACCTAAAGAGGACAACAATGCTGCACTGCGCTGACTGCCGTTCATGTTGTTGTTGGACTGATTTTGATTTGACGTTGCGGCTTGGAAAGCTTGCTTTCAAAGGTTTGGCAAAATTGATTACACAGGCTAACCGTGAACTACGCTACACTGCACGGCAATGTAAGACGGGGCAATTAATGCTTATTGTTTATTGTATTGGGGTCGGGTGTTCAAATGATCGACCCAGCAATGACCCAATAGGTATGTGTTGTATCCGTAGTAGCCACTGCTTTAGTTGATTACTTTGTGCGTACACCAACACCAAAAAAAATATTGTCAGATATTATCATGTGTGTAAGACGTTACCTCAAAAGAGTGTGTGAGAACCCACTCAGCGTATTCTGCAGCTATTTCTAGCTACATGTGTATATTGGAACGTATATATCCAAGGCGTTTCTCTCTCTCACCGCGGTTGAGAACTCTTCCAGACCGATCTCTCATCATGATGGTTGATGAGCACTTGACTTTGATTGATGTTGCATCGTAGATACTCCATGGCAGTGACTGAAAATTAGTAAAGACTGACGTTGAACCACTTCAGTTTCAGTGGAGGCTCAACACCCATAGCCAACGTTTCTATCCACCTATTGCCGTATTTCCATCGTTTTTGTTGCCACTGACCGAATAATTGGCGTTTCTAGAAGGTAGCTAGCTAGCTACTGCAAAGTAGGTGAGGAGCCAAATTAGCAATCATGAACCCCGAGCCCGATCAGTCACGGAGTCTTGTCGGTTTTCCGTGACACCGATCTCCGCCCATTACAACCACAGTCCCCAATCCTCGGGTCCGTTTCATAGGCCTTGTAGCATAACGTAGGTCCATGACCTGATATCCACACGTTCCCAGCACAGCGGATCGAAAGAAATTCGCTAACTAGTTAACTAGTTTAGCTTTGCCAACAAGGGGACAAGATGAAATGATACATACCCCAATTAATGATTAGTCTAAAAGTTCCCAATTACAAATGCCGCTGAGGGGACAACTCATTTCTCGGGATGGATTGACAGTTGACGTTGACAAGTAGACAGGAGGCAGACAAGGATGTGACCACCTTAAGGTCCTCATGCCTACGCTCTGCGGCCGTTGAATAAGGGAAGCGGATCAGTCAAACATCCCGCAACACACGGCAACCCCCGAATTAATCTATTCCTTCTTTGTGTAGTGGTTGTGATGCTTCGGGTGACAAATACTCTAGTTCATGGGGTCGCGAGCAACGACATCGTTGCTCGGCGCCGATTGCAACCACCGGCGCCGATGATAAATATGTACCGCCTACTTAATCAGATCCGTGGCGAATGAGAGAGTGATCGTCTCTATTGGAAATGTTAATTATATGGGCCTGCCTCGGCTTGCTTGGTAGCTTGGTCACTAACAACCAAGTTTCTCTCCAATGTAGACAGGCGATCAAACAAAACCCAAGCTTGCTTAAGCATCAAACTTCCGTGCGAACTCTGCTTGTGTAAACCAACGATAATGTCGCCGAGTAAGGGTGTTATACTACTGTCATGTATAAGCGGGAATTTAGACGCGGGATATTCTAGCGCCGGAGGATCTAACTTAGTAGCTTCTCGTGATGGAGCCCGAGGAGGAGCCTCATCTTCATCATTAAATCTTTCTTCACTTCACTTCACTTTGACCTCCCCTTGTCCCGCAGAACAGGGAACGCATCCAAGTCCCGAAATAAGATAAACCAAGCACACAAGTTGTATATCGAAAACCCTAAACAGCATACAGTAAATGACCACCTTGTCAACCCGTTACCGACTTTCGTTTTGCACGCCTTTTGAGAATGTCACGTCAAGTGCCGCTCGGTTATCCATATTGATTTATTATAGGGCTGTTACATATTGTTCACGGGGTTCATGGCTGATCCTTGAGCTGAGCTGCTGTAACGGTGATCAGGGAAGAATAGCTCACCGTTGGATTGCCGCCATGATACCTTGTCAATGCCGCGGATTTAGGCGGGTATACTTGACAAACTGCATCGATAGCTTCATGGGCGGCTTGGCCACTTCTCTTGGCCGGCGAGGAACAAAGAGTAAAAACGTTTCACATTATGGAGCGTATTACAGAAACTAGCATATAACTCTAGACGTGAGAGTATATCTCCCATCTTGTGTTTGGTGTGTGTTTGAGGGTTGCTGTTATCCGGACTTGTTGATTGTACCGACGCCGTTTCGGACTCCGTAGCGGTCTAAACTTCCGCGGGGCTTTGTTGCAATGCTTCCCTCTCCCTCTCCATCTTCTTTGTGCATGTGCTTGCTACCTAGCATGTTGCGTAATTGAGAATGGAATCAATCAGACGTGAGGCACGGTAGGTAGTAGTGGTGGTCGATCAGTTGATCCCTCATTTTGTGCAACTGCCGAATGGACGAAAACCTCCGCAAACCGTATTTCGATTCCCGAAAACCCAGTATTAGCGAGCCACGATAGATACTGTAGCATTTTACTGACAAGATGATCTCATCATGTGGTCTTTTGTTCTGTTCTCTTCGCTGTACTGCATTGCCGAGAATCGTCGATTGCTTCTATCTGTTTCGTGGTCCCGTACATGGAAACACAAAGAGGCTTTCTGTCATGGGCCCATGCCCTTGTCAAATAATGAGCTGTCAAGTGAGATCCCGGGCACTTGCAATCTTGCATCGTGGGTATTCTCGAAAAGCCTCGTTCAGAGCCAAGGCCAAGCTGAGTCTTTGTTGACCAATCACTAGAAGCCAAGAATAATAATCGATCGATTTTATGTTTCCAAGTATTTTAGATGTTAGCTGATACTTGGTATGTGATATCGGGATTCTGTTACGTTACGTTAAGCTTGAGATTGAGATGGATCTGTAAAGAGAAGAGACTTGCATCTTGACGACATAAAAATTGCCGATAACTGACTGTACTGTCCCATCAACTCACCAGTAACAAGCATTAAGCCTTTTCAAGATGGACCAAGAATGACGGCTTGAAGAATAAGGCTCCCCGAGAGCGGAATTTGGACCGCATAAATCTCCAAGGTGAGCTCAAGCCCCAATCTTTTTTCTTCTTTTTTTCTCTTCTTTTTTTCGCATTCTCTTTCTAACGATGCATTTCTTCATTCATTCCCCACAGCTACCATGCTAAAACATCTAACCGTCGACGTCATGGGCCTTTTGATTACCAAACAACAAAAGTTCATCCCACCTTGGCCTTGCTTGGTTTCAACGGCACTTGATTTAGATCAAACTCTATTCGTTGTTGTTTGATTGTCAGGGCAAAAAGGAAAAAAGAGAAAGAAAAAAGCTACTCAGGGCGTGTGTTTCTGTTGGGGTTATGCATTGATGCATTAGTCAATGACACCAACACAGAGGAAAAGCGAAAAACCCTGATCGCCAGACGGGGGGTTCAAGCACTAACTTCCAGTGGGTATCTCTACACGGGCGGGCTGTCTCATGAGAAGCCGGAAATAGAACCCATGCGCCCCGGGTATAACGGCATAACGTTACCTACCCTTGTCAAGGATCCAATACGTAAATTCTATCAATGACTCGACTCCAGCTGCAATGCTGTTTTTGCTCAATATCGCATCACAGCTGGTCAAACATATCTCATTCACTTTTTCGCTACCGTCGTGATGTGGCTTTCTTTGATAACACAACGCCATAATTGACCATGATCTCATGTAACAACGTTGTCAGACATAATATCAGCAGTGTTATCTTCATATCTATGCTTTGTAGAACCTTGATAACTACGAGCCGGAGTTAACAACCATGTGCAGCAAACGTGACCTACGACGGGCGTAGTAGTAAGCCGTTGTACTGTTAGGGCTGCGTCATACCAATGAGCAATTGTTGGTAGGAATCAAGGCGGTTAAGTTTCTGGTCGCAAGTTTAACGTCAAGTGCTGATGATTGATAAAGACGGTTGGTCAACTCGGCAAGCACCAGCCGAGCAATAACTATCTAGATAGACGTTATGTTTATTCGCGGTGCATCATGTCTTGTGTTGACCAACACTGGTCTAGCCCTATGGGGCCAGTTTCTTTCAACCGCGATGCGATGCGATATCCCTTCCAAAGCTTTGATTTCTCGATCAAGTGTGTAGTTGCCTGTTGATTCCACTTGAAGCTTCAGAATTCTGCTGTGGAAACCCGCGGGGTTTCCGTGGCCCTGAGTCGGCACCGGAACGGCAGTGGATAACCAATCCTTCGCCCCCCCTGATCTGACTTGTATCAGCCTGTCGGATTGTAGAAGACCTGTTCGGGCGATACCGAAAAAGTGACAGTCCATCAACATCTACATCGTTGCACGGACTTCCAATCATTGACCACCTTTCGGCGCCGATGTGGGGGGCTCCTCTATCTCTCAAGGCTATTATACTGCATCACCAACATAGTTTGTTACTATTCTGCCGTTAAAGAAAAGGTAAAAACTTTCTAATATCAGAATAAAATGAGATCAGCGGCTGCTTGATATTCAGGGATAGCTGTTAGTCCAGCCCAGTCCAGCCCAATTGATCTACGAATGTCGATACCCGTTTGAATAACCCGACCTCGGTGCCGAGGAAGGGCGTACGATTAATCTACGGTACTGACAATAGATTGTGCGATCTGGTCCGCTCGCCGTCAAGTCGGCGTCTAAACCTCCCGACATGCCAATTTCAAGAGCCCGTCGGGCTATTCTCCAATACCACACACACTGCATGATGATATGAGAAACTTGTTATAAACGTGTTATCTCCGCGGTCCGCTGATTCCTTTTCTGGGCCACGTCGTAACCCTTGGAAGGATTGGGAGTCTTCAAGGGTATGTTTTGTTAATCAATTCGCTCTTTGAGAACGCACATGAACCAAAATCGGCATTTGAGAAATGCCTCAGATATGATATGAGACAGCCGTCCGAACCGTCATAGCCGTTTTACAAAGTAACCTTCAGCTGTATGGATGATGGATCTATGCATGGAAGGAAATCATCAAGGATCGGAACTGATACTCGGAACATGGGGAACGAAAATGGGGAGGAAGAAAGAAGATCTTCAGCACTCTTGACCTGAAACTTTCGCTAAACGCCCGGCAGTCTGCATAATTGTTTGAGCTTCATAATTAAAATTATATATTTTGTACATTTTTTATCTTCAAAAGTCCAGTTTGTCTCACTAGACCCTTCTCGGACGTGCTTCTATATACCAATGCCGAATACTAATTAAGGTAAGGCATGCCTTTCTTCGTGAGCCTCATTGAACCCGTTCCTCGGCCCCACCCGGCCGATGTGGAGCGGAACCGCATCTGGAGGCTTTTCCGGTCGAACCCCGATCCTCAAACTACGGTAATTTCCGTATAGCACGTTATGTACAATACCTACTAGAAAGAAAGTATACGTCACACGATAAGCACAGAGCCTCATGTCAATTCATAGCTGATCTCATTGCCATCTTTGCTTGTTGCCAAGTCCTGAATCATATCATGAGCTTCTTTCTATCACTTTCACAAGCAAAATCATTGTAGTTTCACATGGCCGTAGAGTTCTTGTTCGGCTACGCCGAAGTCTATGTCTAAATCTTTGAATTATGGGACCGTGATGGAGCCTCACGAAATTCTCAATGTCAGTTCATCTTGAAATCCGGGATTCGGGTTTGATGTTAAATCCCTGTCAACAGCACAAGCCTCACTCAAGTATTTTCAGCTGCCATTCACCCTCCCACGAACCAATGACAAGAGAGTCCACTGAAGACACTACGTACGTAGAATCTTCCCAACCCCTGAGCGTTTTTCAAACTCCGATTCTTCTCCAGCTCTGCCCGACATATGGGTACTGTCTCGCAGGTGTACATACATATTGTATATATCGCAACATGAGAGTGGATCCCGATGAGTGAGCAACTTCGTTCTATCAGCTCCTGGATTGTTTACATGGATGTAACTAGTGGCCTCGCCAGGGAATCAGTCGAGCTCAGGCGTTACAGCCCAGCTGGGGCCACGGGGTTGTCGTGGATCGAGATTTTTTCAGAGCCGAGCCTGTGACAGTCTTGTGATAGTATTCTAGAATGCCATATCCTCGGTTAAGCATCAGTTTCTTCTGCTGTCAAGAACTAAATCCATGTTCTGATCTCCACAGTCGATGTAGTGGATTCATAGGCCCGTCGTCGAGAAGTAACTGATACAAGGAAAAGCTTCCCGCCCCGCCCGACATTGCCCTTCGTTAGGACATCAGAAAAATTGGCCGTTGGAAGAATAAGGGACGAAATTAGCAGGTCAGTTTATGCTCCTTAGTTCAGACTTCTTAGACCGTTTATGCTTATATCCTAAAGCTTGGAGGCCAACTTTTCTGGTACCCTCTAGCCCTTATGCTCCTTCACGATATCAAGCAGCCGGTCACGACTCTCCTTTGTTATACATCATTATACATGATGAGACGGGGATGTTCTTGCTCACAAACAGCCCATGTCCACGCGGCACTCGGCAAATAATTCATGAGAACTGCAGCTTTGTGGCCGTAAGATGCAGGTTCGAAGAGGACAGGATCATGCCGGCGTACTTTCTCCACGGCATCGGCTGTGGTCAATGCGAGGAAATGTTGCCGTTTAGCTCCTTGAGGAAGCACCCTGTTTCGAGTCAGTTGATCCTGGATCCAAGATATTATCGGAATAGTTGTGGTAGGGTAAAGGGAAAACATACAGTGCGTTCCCAAAGATTCCATGACACAAGGACGGCTCCTTCGTTAGCAGGCCGTGTCTCCAGGTTATGCTCTGCCCTTTTTCGATGGCCGAGTCGATACGGCTTTGAAGTTCAGGATAATACGGACGCAAGGATTGTAGCGAATACAAGAAACCAGGAGCACCATGGCACCACTGAACTAGGCTTGCACTCTTGCCCTCCTTAAGACTTCGCACACTTGACGGCCAATTTCCGTCCGGTAGCTGAAGCTCGAGCAACTTCTCTAGGCGTCGGGCGAGTTGTGGAGCGAGCGATGGATTCGAGAGAACAACCTGTGTAATGATACCAATATCACCATGAGCTGTGCCGAAATACCGTTTTCCATGCCACTCCCAGTTTCCTCGTCCGTCATCATCCGTGGACATGATTCTCTCGGTCAGTCGTCGAAGTGGAGACTCGATAAGAGTCTCACTCCTCGGCATCCAATGTTTTACCATGCGCAGCAAGTACAAGGCACCTGCTCTTCCGTATGCTATCTCTGATGGAAATGCATCTTCCTGAGGGCTCGTGTATGGGCCAAGAAGTATGGGCATGTTGCTTAAGAACTCTATCAAGTGATCTTCGTCCTTCGTCACACATGCTCTTACTGCCTGGAATGATAGCTTTTCGGACGATATGCCGCAGTTACCCTTCTCCAATACAAGTTTCCCTCGGTCTCCTTCGAGATATCTTTGCGCCCATGATATCAGTTTCTGACCTGATATCTGCAGATCTGGATACAGCCCTGAGAGCTGAAGAAACAGGTAGGCAAGGCCGGTGTACCCGGTGAAGAGACCACCGAGGTGGCGTTCATGGTACACTTTGCGGGGCGGTGTGTGTCGGACGACCAGCTCGAGAGCATACGTTAGCAGTTCTTTGGGATCTGAGCCTAGGCTCTGAGCTGGGAGGTTATTCGCGATGTATCGTTGAGCCATGATTATGGTGTTGATGTAAGCATTCGTCACGTTGGGATAGAGGCTATAAAGAAGGCTTTCGAGTTGCCATTGTTTAAATGAGGTTGTCATCAAGGTTGGGCTCGTCGCGACATTATAAGCGTTGTCTTCTGTGACGCATACCTTTGATCTTTCAGGGGATGATCAGCGATTTGTTAGACAACTGGAGGAGGGGGCGGCGAAGCTCACGCGACATAACCTACTACAAGTGTGACAAGAGGTTCTTTCAGGAGCGTAGGGCTCGTAGGGCAGACTTGAAACTGATCTGCCTTGTTTCAAGGCCAGTCTGCTTACAACTCAAGACAAATAGACGTCAGTGTTGGTTGGAGTCTTATAAGAGCTCCCACGATCTGAGGGCCGATGGTGGGTCATGAGCTCCCCGGCGATGTGGGTCTATGGGATGTTTTGTCCGGCGATCTGCAAATTGACGTTGTAACTGGTGACTTTAGAAGCTCAGCCTAATATTGAGAAAAATGATTTAGAACACAATCGAAAGCGCGTGATTTTCCTTTGGCACAGTAATTGGGGGGACAATTGAGGTTGATGAAATTGTCATATCAAAAGTTGTCAATCAGCGTAACAAATGCATCATTGCGACGATTTAAGGTAGCCCCACTTGTCCCTTAGTTACCCCGCGAGCTACTGTAAGTTAATGACGACATCGATGGGAGCTTTCTTTCCTCCCTTGAGCTTGGAATGGAAAGCCTGTGATTGCCAGCCTCGCTGTGATAATAAAAAAACAGAGAAGCCGATAGCTCGTTTGCCTTTTTCATTCTACAACATCACCGTTGTTGAAACTGTTTATCACAACGCATTACGAAACCCATATCGCAGATCACGTCCTCACACTAACAACCTACCATGTCTGATACAGCTGAAGCTTCGGGAGTTGACCACCAGCAGCAACCCTCTCAACGCAACAGAGTGGTCGACACTGTGAACGAGAAAGCTCAAGAGGTCTTGTAAGATTTAACGCCAACTATATACTTCACTTTCCTCCAGCTAACAGTTTCAACTAGCAAGGAGGACTACGCTCAGGCTAGGGAACATGTCACTAATGCTGCCAAGAGCAGATCCTACCTCTACCCGATTAAGGTATGAAAATCACAGGGAATAGAGCTCCACGGTAATTATTTGCTAACACATCGTGTCGCTTGTAGGGTATCTTCTACTTCCTCTCCCATCGCTCGCTTTGGAAGCCCTTCATCTCCAAACTCGGTCCTCTGGTCCTTCTCTCTACTGGCGTAATCGGCGGCATGTTCTTCTTTACATACCTGCCTCAACTCGCTATCCTCTTCTTCGTAAACGGTCCTATTGCACCATTCTCGACGGTTCTTCTGGTTCTGAATGAGAGCACTACCATCATCAACCTCGTATCACGCAACTACCTTCTCCAAGATTCGCTGTTGGATGTCTTCGATGGTACCCTTCTGGCTCGTGGAGATACCAAGATTGTGAGCGAGGGACGTGAGGTCAAGTCAGGAGGAGATCCAATGCAGAAGCTGGGTAAAATCATCAAGAGCCCCTTCGAGAAGTTCAGTCCAAAGGCTATTATCCGATACATCATGTATTTGCCTCTCAACGCCATCCCAGTCGTCGGCACTGTGATTTTCATTCTCATTCAAGGTGGGAATTTGACTCTCCTATATGTTTTGCTCCGCTAATTCAAAGCAGGTCGCACCCGAGGAAAGGGAGTTCATGGCCGAGTAAGCGACATGCCTGAACATCTTCACAACTTCGCTAACATTTATCTAGTACTTTCAACTCAAGCGATGGTCGGAGCCCAAGAAGGAGGACTGGCTTACAAAGAATGTCGGGCCTTACACTGCGTATGTAACTCATTCATCTTTTTTGACCATCTACTTGGTGGCCAATCGCACATTATGGTTCTAAATCAGCTAACCCACGTTTTCTAGGTTTGGACTGGTTGCTACGCTCCTTGAGATGATTCCCGTTGCTTCAATGTTCTTCACTTTCAGCAACACAGGTAAGCTATTTTCACACCGACATTCTACATGAATGAACTAACATCAACAAGTTGGCGCTGCTCTATGGGCTGCTGATATCGAAGACAAGAACACTTCCATGACTGACGGGACCGCCCCAAGTCTGCGGGAAACCGCTGAAAAGGCCGAGTAAAAGACATGAGTCTTTGTACAACACTTAAGCCTCAAGGCCACGCAACATTCAGTATCTGCGAAACAGTTAAACAAAACATGGTCAGGTGTCAAGTAATACAAATTTGTTTTTAGTTTGTTACGTGGAAGTTCAAAAGAGGAAGGGGTTGCTGTCGTTGCTGCCCTACCCGGGAGTTCTAGGAAACACATTCCTGACAATGGAAGGCAGGCCCCAGGGTATCAGAGAATTAATCGCTAAAAGCATAAGAGATGAAATTAGGAGGTCAGTTTATGCTCCTTAGATAGGCTATAGTTTTTATGCTAGGTACTTAGGTTTTATTGTACCTTAGGACTCCGGAGGCCAACTTTTCTGTTGCCTACAAGGCAGGAAGGTCCCTGGTCGTCAGCTCGGCTATATTGGAAGGAGCTGTTAATCGTGAGAGCAAATTGCAACTCTTTGTTATGTCTTGGTTTCTTTTATTTCACAAAACTCTCTCCGTCTCGATCTGTCTCATTTTCACATCAACACACGCTTCGCAACTATGTCCTGATTGGATCCTTTGCCTGTGATTTGTCGATGTGTGTTGGCGCTCCTATGTCCACTTCCTTGAAGAAGAAAGATGAAACTTAATACACTGACAGTTCATGCTATAGTGTTGACCGTGACTCCGGCACCCCGATACAATGTTGGCGATCTTTCAACTTCAAGAATAAGCGCTACTCGTAACAAGTTTTGATGCAGCCAGGACCATTATAACAGGCTGTGTCTCCAACGTGACCTGACGGCAAACTACATCTCGCCTCGTTGCCGAAGCTAGTTACACGCACTACAACTGCACGGACAGCATATCGCTTTTGGTACTCTGGGCCCTGAACCGTGGAACCTTGAACAAACATGTCCTAGCCCACAATAGCTGAAGGCTCGACATTCTTTGTGTTTCATCGCTTTGCCTGTCCAATACCTCTGTCACAATCCTCCCTGACGCAAAATAGACTTGAAGAGATACGCCAGCTCAAAGACAGTTTGCCCCTATAGTCGAGCAATTTCTATTGCGCTTCGGTATTAAGCTGGTTTTATGGAAAGAGACAACCACTAAGCACACTCTCCTACCGGGTTCACACGTCTCGGACTCTGATACGTCGTGACGCTGTTCTCTGTATGGCAAGAACATTCTGGCCATACAAGCGAAGGAATTGCATCAGAATGTTCTATTCTGTTCCACTCTATATAAAGGAAACACTTCAAAATGAAGGATGGCTTGTGAGATGGCTTGGAAACAATCATCGCTTGATGAAGCGAAGGGAGCAGTGGCAAGAGTCGACACCTGCAGGTAAGCGGATGCGGAGAACCGAACTGAAATGTTATTCTCCGAAGTTACGAACAGCGTAACGACCATGACTTCGAGGCTATCCTTACAGCCTGTCAATCTCACGACTATCGTCACGGCATATGAAGGCGGGACGATGCGTTGGTCCAGGAGACCGGGTCCGCTCCTATCGGATAGATGGCAAACAATCAATCAATCTCAGAAATGTCCCATGGGTTGGTACAAAAGGAATTCTTGCTTAGGTAGCCGAGAATATCACCGTGCCACCAAGTACTGATCAAGCTGAGGAAACATGCCTTCAGATTCACCAATACAAAGATCCCGGGCCAGATGACTGTAACATATTCGATTTGGAAACGCAATTTGTACGCTCATGCTGTGGCAAGCTCTTGGGGGCGAGCTAAAGATTACTCGAGCTGCCCGTAAAGATCCTCGAGTGCCCCTTTTGCCTGACACTGGCAAGCACTGCGTGACAGCTGGCACCGGTGCACATCTCATATCTTCCACGTTGTTTATCATTCGGCTACGCACTCGCTTTCTAACGCGTGCTAGGCTTTCTTTTTCTCTCTCCTCTTTTCCACCGCGCCTTTCATTTCTCTCGCTTCGCGGTTTTATTCTTGCCTTCTTCTCATCATCGTGAGAGAGCACCAAGGGAATAATCCTCAACAAGTCAACTACCGCTCGTTTATTTTTACGCCTTACTTTACATTCGGCTCACACACTCGTTTATTTTCCTTAATACTCTCACCAACTAATTTCACTCGTTTCGCGTGCGGTAAGGCTTCCCTTTTCTGTGTTCTTCGGGTATGTGTATGTGATCTTGTATACTGACAACAGCACCTGCAGGACTCCCGCATCTTCATCATGAGGCCACCAAAGATTTCTTTGATTACCATTCTGTCGGTATTCCTGCTGTTCTCTTGCCTTCTTGGCAGTGCGGCCGGATCTTCTCGTCAGCAGCGCCAAGGTCGTCACCGAGTTTTGCGTAGCGACCGTTTCATGGAGGCTCGCCAGCCTAGTGATGACTATGGCCCCCCTCCTCAATACTACACGGGAGAGCCTGCTATCCCCAGTGAGATGACCTCCTGTGAGTGCTTTGGTGCAGGCATCTCTGCATAAGCTAACGCTCCTAGATTCTACTTCCAAAGAAACCACAACAACGGATATTGGTACTGAATCCTCTGAGGCTAGTATGACCTCTCAGTCGCATGCATCCCCTGGAAACCATACTATTTCTCGCGGAATCTCCACTCCTTCTTTGTCTACTGAGTTGGATACCAGCTCCGCTGTGCCGTCTGTTGCTTCAAGTGCCAAGGCTGGCAGTACAACTAGCTCCGAGGCCCTGACATCCGCTAGTACCACAGCTTCTGGATCATCTCGTGTAACTGGAACTTCTGGGGATGAGGCTTCTGCAACCGCAGGTGGCCAGATGTCTTCTTTTTGGAACAACAGCACTTCACTTATCAGAACTAGTCCCTCTGAGGTCACAAATCGTGATTCCGATTCCATCAGCACGGCTGGAACTGCCTCTTGGGAGACGGAACTCTCCTCCACGGGTATTTTGCCCGTCACAGTTTCCAGCCTCCTGACCCTAACAGAGACAACCACAGAGGTCATCTCCCTCACAGATACTGCCTTAAGTCTCGAGGTTTCAGGTAATACCAACATGACAGCCAGAACTTCTTCTACTGCTGAGGCCGAGTCACTCTCGGTAGTCTTTGCGTCGACTTCACTGGAGGAAAGCTCACTAATGACTGCCTTCACCACGACTACAACAAGGATTCTGAATACCACGGTGACAGTCACAGATGGGGTAGAATCCACCGGACGGACACTATCGTCCACGACCTACCTCACACCGATCAATGGTTCTTCGAGTGCTGCTACCTCGGTTGGGTTTGTATCAGACGTCTCATCGCAAACTACTACTCGTGGTTTGACAACAATTGGAATCTCAGGTCCTGAGTCCACGCAAAAGACGTCTCTTGTCACCAGTGCTCCCCTCAATAGAACTGTCATTGTTACTACAACTACTTACCTGACTTCAACACTTGAGACTGCTACTCTCTCCACTGACTTTTCCAACCAGTCCGGTAGCTCCTCTACACCGAACGGAAGTCTTGTGGGTTCCGGATCAGATATCACTACAGTCACCATTCAAACATCTTCAGACATCTCAGTTGCATCCAGCGCTTTGCCAGTCAACGCGACGTCGAGTGCAGTCGCCAACTCGCTTACAACTACAACAGTCTCAGAAACTTCGTTCATTACTATCGTCCCTGGCGGTGTTTCTCCATCAGGCAGTATCACAAGTATGACTAGTGGCTCTGTTTCGGCATCTACCTCTTCGCTTTTCAACTCTTCAATGACCCGTATGGAAACTCCATCTTCCCAAGAGACGAGCTTGTTGTTCGATTGGCCCACTTCAACATTAGTCGAGTCACATCATTCCATGCCTACTCTGGGACTTCCCCCAGTATCTTTCACAAGTTTTTCGTTTTCGATCGTCACCACTCCCATGACTCCGCCTAGCGTGGTAACTGGTTCAACGTCACCATCTTTTGAAAACGTAACAGTGATAAGGTCTACGTGGACTTCTACCATCACGACTAGCCTCGGGCCAACTGGTTTGACTTCTGCCAATCTTACGGCTGCTCATACCAGTAGTGGTTACAACTTTTCCAAGACCATAGAATCTGAGATGAGTTCAGTTGGGTCTTTGTCTACATCTGCGAACAATCTTACAGACATAAGTACCTCCATCATTACCAGGCAACCTACCAATCTGCCCTTCCCGAGCAATACCTCCAGTGGATGGAATTCAACAGTGTCTTCGACATTACTGACTGGTTCTACCAAGACCATCAACTCTCAAGGCCCGCAAACCTCGCTGTCCACAGCCGGTTCAGGCTTGAATGCCACTGCTCCGTATGCCAACTCAACTTCGACTACGAATTCCGCAACGTACTCTCCACCATTTGGGAACGTGACCTCTTCTAGGCTGGCCGTCACAACTTACCGCTCATGGAACGCTACCAACACCGCTCAAGGGCCTTTCAACTCTACTGTTCAAACCGCCACTAACGGTTTGAACGGGACGGCGACTGTTACACCTTTCCCAACTACAGATCATGTTACTCTCACTACTATATCTGGCAGTGTCCTGACCAAAACGTACACAGATATCTTGGTGTCAATAATCACCCCCACAGACCCTGCGTTTTGGACGTCCTTGAACACGACAGGTTGGACTATGCGTACTATCACCAGCACCCCAGGAATGTTTTCCACGCCTTACAAGGAATCCACCTCGACAAGTGAACAAAAGTATCATACATCAAACGCCACTCGGCCTTTTGTATCTGCTTCGGGCACAAATGCACCCTTGTTCCCTAGCTCTAACTCGACTGCCACGGCCACTATTACCTTTTCATCTATCGTTTCATGGACTCCTGACCCGGAACCCTGGACAACGTGGTCGACGTGGGATCTCACAAGGAAACCAGGCTTCGTAACATCCATTGGTTTGCCCCGAGTGACTACTCGCAACCTGAGCAGTGAGGCTTCAGAGTCAACTTTATACACTCGCACTACAACATTGTTTGTTACTCCTACTATGGCGGAGCCAACTGAGTCCCGTGTCGTTACTGGTAATCTCAGCAGTAAGGCTTCAGGTTCAACTTCTTATAGTCGCACCACGACAGTGGTCCTCACTACTACTTTAGCAGAACCAAGCACATCTCTGTCTAAGTTACAGAACTCCACGGACGATGCTTCATCGTCCATCTCCTACACTAGCACCACAACTTTGCTTCTGACTACCACTTTGGGAGAACCAAGTACCTCTCGTTTGTCTAATGCCGCAATCACTTCGACTGCCTCGATATGGATGAACACAACCTTGGTATCTGTTCAATCTTCGGAAACATCAACCTCGTTGTCTGAAGTATCTGCTACCTTTCTTACTACTGGTAGTGCAAAGGGAATAGCGACTTCCGCTGAAAACTCCGCCTTGACGCCTTTCCCTGTGATGAATTCGACACTCTCGCAAGTGACATCTTTGGCGATTGATACTATGACAACCACACACACCTCGGATCGCCCAGCAGGCGCAGCCACTCCCTGCGAATCTTCGTCTACGACCTCATCTACTTGCACGGAGTCACTGGACTATTCTCCGTATGGATCATCATCAGCGGGGTCACCCACAACCGATTGCTCGACTGGCCACTCAACGGCAAGCTACAAGACGGCACATTGGTCGAACATGACTGAAACATTTGGCGCAAAAGGTTTGTACTGTTCTATGCAATCACTTGAGTTGTACTAATCTGTGAAGGTTTAGGCACAAGCACCAATGAATCGCTCACGACATTCAAGACAGTCACCACCGTCCGGGCAGAGGAGTCCCATTCGGTATGGGATGACTACCCTACCCCTACTGACAGAGTCATTCCGTCAGAGGTCGTGCCCGCGGACCCCAACTTTCCATGGGGAAACGACTCCCCGATTCACCGTCACCAAAACATGTCCGACGTAGGGATCGGTCTTGACGGTGGAGGTGTGAGCAAGAGGATCGATTGGCGACTCCGATGGGAGAACGTCAAGGACAAAATCAACAGCTTGTGGCATGGGCAGACTTTGGAGAGTGAAGATTAGTCTTGCCGCCGACATGGATACAAGCGACCTGGATGGTGTCTGTATAACATTCATTCATTCCCCTTAATGTGAGGGACCATGTTATTATTAAGGGGTCTCGTTTTCTTGTTAGTTTTTCTTGGCTGGACTCTATTTCTGATTCAGCCCTGTTGGTTTCGGTAGTTCGGGCTACTCTCAACTTCCGGATATACAAGGTATTGTGGATCGCCAAGCAGGGGTTAAGTAAAGTTTAGGGAGGCCTCGATGGAGAAGAATTGCTCTGTTTGTGAGTGAAGGAAACGAGGATCCCGTGTACAAGATTTACACAAGTCATTCTATTAATTTATACTGAGACTGACCTAATTGTTTGGTGTTTGTATTGATGTTGTGACAATTATCACTGCGAAACAGGCGTATCAGATGATACAAGTGTGGATCATTTACCAACATACTATTATTGTACAACAACGATAATTTGTTTGTACATACAAAATCAACACAACCATATTGAATTCATTGTGCAGATATTCACGAGTGGCATAGGATACGTATACGCGGATTGTCCGAATGTCAAAGCCAAGCGAAAAAGAACGAATGTTCAAACTTGGTTTAGCCAATCAATCATGACTTGAAATCGTCGTCATCGGGGAGGGGTCTTTCTCCTTCCCGGCCCCAGATTCATGCCTCACGCACCTGACGCCTTACCAAAAGCGGAGCCCTTGCCACCGAGACATCCGATGCAAGTGCAAGTGCCAGTGCAAGTGCAAGTACAACCTAGGCAAGGGAAACTGTAACAAGTAGAAGGCACGCTACTGCACCAAACTTAACTTTCTCCTCGTCTTCAATCTTCCATCTTCCCACCCACCACATACTACAACAACAACAACAACAACAACAACTATCCATCCATCCATCCATTCATCCTTCACAACACAAGATACATCAAAACTCAATCAGTCGCATCATGCTTTTTAAGCCACTCGCATTCGCAGCCACTGCTGCCGCAATTCTTATCGTCCCAGAGACTTCAAGCAACGAGGATGGCATCTTTCGCGCTCTACCTATCGAGGCCGGCACCTTCGAGCTCCCCGCCACCGCATATGAACAGGCCATCGACGTTCCTTGCCTTCAGTGCCGCGGAAAAGATACCCATCTAGAACTCGACTTTGGTGTTAAGAACCGTCGCCTGGTCCTCAACGGCTTCGAACTCTACCCACGTGCCGACCCATGGAATGGCGATCTTTCAGCTGCCGTCATCAAGGGCAATGGCAAGAGTGATATGCGCCGATTGGGATATGGTCTAGCTATTCGCCCTGAGGGGATCGATGAGGATCAGCATTTGGAGATTGTCGACGTTGAAGTACGAATTATTGAAGTTGGCGATCGATTCGTCGACGGCGTTCCTCCTGTTACAGTCAAACTTATCAAGTCTCTGAGCGGAGAAATTCTCATCGGAAATATCGAGGTTAAGGGTACTGGCGAGAAGGCACCAGAGGATTGCGACATGTGGTGCCGAACCAAGGACATGGTCCACGACACTTGGAAGGGCGTCAAGGGCAAGTTCAAGGGCTGCCACGGAATGAAGCCTCATCATGGCCACGAACACGGCCACAAGCCCAACCATGGTTCTGTCAAGGCCGAGCACAAGCCTACCGACAACTTCAAGCAAGGTCCGCTCATGCACAAGAAGCCTGAGCAGTCCATGGGTGATGTCCTTAAGCACGTTGCCGCATACATCGTCCTCCCTGTCCTTATGGGCGTTGCTGCCGGCGTTGGAGTTGCATTGTACGTTAAATCTTATTGTTCCTGGCTTCATATACTGACCACATTTAGTTTCGTCATGTGCCTTTTCAGTATGGTCCATCGCTTGGTTTGTCTCATTAGAGGCGAATCTACTAAGTCTACTGGATCCCTCGCTGCTTACCATCAGGTGCCTGTCGCCGAGCTTGACGTAGAGGACGAGAAGACTGTTCTCAGCAAGACTCTTCCTCAATATGAGCCACGCAACTAGTCAACTTTCACAACAATGTGCTCGTACGCAACTCGGTCCGTAAGAAAAAGGGAAAGGCGAAACACCACCAACACAGAACTTCTACAGAAGGCGTGTTATCGATTCCAAGATTGATTTTGCTTGTGATTTGGGTTTGGAATAGGCGTTGTAGCGTTGGATGCACATGGACGGAATCATGTTTTATGAATTGGATGGAAACGCTTCAGAGTAGTCGTGACATCACTGGTAACGAATTTTGCAACGTTACTGTCCTCTCTTTAAAGGTCTCAGTCATGTCTATCGGGTTCAGTTATATGTACCCAGTCATTATTTAGAACGAATAAAATGATAACTATATGATACATCTCCGGGCCATTCATTAACAACACCTTCATTCTATAAGACTGCTATACTCGGTAGTAATTTGACAAAGATTTTCTCAAGGAATGCTACTAACTATGTCAACCTTGTAGAGACACTTTGAATACGACAATAGATTACGCAACGTTCATCCGCCAGAGTGCGGACCCTAAAGATGAGATGTTCCCGTTTCCACTCCCGCTTTCGCTTCCACTTTAGGCGATCCCACGATCCCCGAGTCGTGTAAGTGGATAGGCCATAGGTTATAAATGCAATGTTATTTGCGGGGTTACAGAGGGGATAACAACTCGCTACTCTCTAGTCCGATTACCGAATTTATCTGTATTACTGCCTTGTTCCCAGTAGCCACAATCTTATTGTCAACGACTGTATATTCTTGCCCTCTACACAAGTGATCACTCACACTCACAACAGCCGATATAACCCTACGACCGCCAGAATACCTCAAAATGTCACAAACACCTCGTCGCTTCGCTCAAATCGTCAAGCTCAAACCAGAGCATCTTGCAGAGTACAAAGAAGTCCACGCTCGCGTCTGGCCTGATGTCTTGAAGCAAATCGGGGAATGCAACATTCGAGATTGTATGACCAATAAATAATCCTTAGCTATACTATTCCCAATGTTTCTTCAACTGGCTAACATGACGGGGTCTCACAGACAGCATCTTCTACGATGATCAGAGCCACATCCTCTTCGCCTCGTTCAAGTACATCGGTTCAGACTACAGTGGTGACATGGAAAAGATGGCCCAAAACCCTCGTGTGCGAGAATGGTGGAAGATGACAGATGCTTGGCAGGAAAGCCTTGTTCCTGGGGCCGTGAGCTCCGAGTCTGGCGAGCCATCCTGGTGGAAACCTGTCGAGGAGGTATTCTACCAGCCTTGATTTATTACGTTGGAGAACCATATAAGGGAACACAGTCATGAGGAAACGAATTTATGTTTCTAAAGTGTCTTCCATTGGCGGGAGTCGTACCATTAACACCGAGGCCTCTCTTTTGTTAAACGCCCACGCTAATCTCGCTCTCGAGAAATCCATGTTGAAGGGAGGCTAAATAGAATAAAAGGAAAAGGGAAAAATGCCTCTATAGTGTTTATACAAAATCTCATACCCTGCTTCTTACTTCATCTTCTTTCTCATCATAATTCCCATCTCGCATCCTCACTCATTACAAGCCACGGGCCAGCCCTGGTGAAGACAAAACAAACAAGACACCGGAACAAACTGGCCCCATTATAGAGAAATGCGTATTTACCTATGTTCGCGCATTATATACAGCGTCTATTTTTCACTTCAAGTTTTTTTGATGGCCTCCGATCTGCCTTGTCTCCAAGTGCGGACCGCTCTGTGACGAACAGACACGAAAGTCGGAGGAGTTTTCAAAGGCAAGACATGACGTTTGGCGTTTCCCCCAACTGTGCTTGACCCAATAGTGATCTTGTACCTCAAAAGGTCGACTGACTTCTTGTCACCGATGCTGACATTCTCAGCCTCCTTTACCAGTACCCCATCGTCTTTACGAGCCTTAGCAAAGAACTTGTCAATGCTAGACTGTACGTCTTGGGCACTATCTACATCCTGTTGCTGCAGAACAAAAAGTACAGCGACCCGCGCAAAGTCCAGAACCTCATTGGTAATCTGGAACTTGTTCGTGGGACTCTGTGTTTGTGTGGGGACAGCTGTGCTTGAACTTTGAGTTGCACTCCCTGTTATAGTCGGCACGCTTTCTGGGCTTCCTTCGTCCACAATAAGCTTTGTGGGGTTTGCAGTCTCTGAAGATACAACGATGGCAGTAGCGGATTCGGTTGCACGAGGTACCAGGGAGGCGGCATGCGCCTCCCGTTTTTCCTGCTCCAGCATAAGTCCCCTTTTGCGCGAAGCTGCGCCGTCAAAGGTGACCAGCGAATTTTGAGCAATGCAGGACAGCTCCTGTGAGTTTATCTTGGCCATGATGGCGGTACCAGAAAGAGGAATAGAGAAGTTTTTCGCGCTGGCTTCAATGAGACGCGGAATATTCTTTCCCAGAGTCACATTGCTGAGATCGCCACCCAAGTCTGTCATTGTACAACCATCAGATCCCGCAACGCTGCAGTCCGAGCCCGTGAAGCCATTAGTACAGATGCATGAGCAACTGCCCTGGGACATGATGTTTGTTCCACCGTTCTGGCATTTAAGTGACTCTTGGCATTGAGCAAGTGCAGACTGAGGCTTGTCATGGTTTCCCAAGTTCTTAAAGACAAAGAACTCCAGCGGAACAAGCACTGCAGCCACGATGATACACAGTAGCAATATCATCAAGGTGACAAATGCCCAGATAGGGAGGCCGCAGCAACGCCGACGTCGTTTGCCTTGGCCCTCGTCTGAGGGTGTCTGGTTGCGCTGGCCATTTCGCGACGGTCCATTACCTTGTCCGGGGCCAGGTGCAAGAGGCCAGGACGTTGTGCGAAACCAAGATCCGCGGCTTTGTCGGCTTGTTGGCTGGGCGGGGGGAGGGAATGCTGCCAACATATCTGACAGTCCTAATAGATGTTAGTAAAAAGACAGCATGTTCGATACGGTGATTCTTACCTGAGTTCTCCTTGTCGCCCCCTCGCATCTGACCCTTATCGTCGAAGAAATCATTCAAGTTATCAAATCGGCTCCCTGGTCGTTTGCCATGATCAATCATAGATGCAAGTCGAGTTGCTCGTCGGATCAAGTCAGGTAAACTTGTCATACTGCCTCTCTCCTCCGCTTTTCGAACGGCATCAATGTCCAGCTTCGGTGGTCGTCGAATCGCGGAGAGGCGGTTATAAGGCTGAGGCTGAGGCGATGGCGATGGTGCAGGCGCCTGTGTTTCTGACAGGTTGGTCGCACTAGCGGCTGCAAATGCTCCGAGAATGGCGTCGGGGCTTAGGCTATCGCGAAGGTTTTGCTCAGGGGCCGATGTCTTTGCTAGTGGGAGTGTATTCGAGGAGCTTGATGATGCGTCGATATAACCAGTGCCTGAATCAAAGGGCTGGACTGGAGATGGTGCAGGCCGGTACCCAGGTTCCATAACAAACGATTTCGTGGTGATGAGGGAAGGCTTTCCTCTTTTACCAATGCTAGCACTGCGGACCAATTTGCTCTCGTCATGAAAATCTTCGTCTTGACTCCTGTCAGTAGCCCCGTCATCATAATACGAAGGACTGCCAGCTGGAGAGCCTCCGCGCCAGCTATCGGGCATGGCTGCGCTTGATGCGTATGAATCGTGCGACCTTGAGTTGAGGCTTTCTTCAGGAATCGGCGAGACAAACGATGCGTGTGAGTAAAATGATGAAACGCCTCGTCTTGCTGAGGGTGGAGGTCCAAGGTTGGCACTTCGCCTGTTGGCTGCTTGAACTTGATTAGGTTCTGGGAAGTCAGGAACAGATCCGAGACTGGAGACAGTATTTCGTGATGATGGAGAAGGGGGAACTGTAGAGTGGTATTCTTCGGGCTCTGGTGTGAGAAATACCGGAGTCGGTTCTTGAAGTCGAGACTGGTCGAGTATTGAAGGAACTTGGCTAGGCCGAGGAGGTCGTCGAGGGGCCTGAGTTGGTCTACCAGGGGGCGGTCGGTATGGCTCAGCCTCAGGCTGGTTCATTGCAGCCATAGGGGGGCCAGACAGAGGCCATTGAGGTACTTGTTGAGGTCGAGAAATAGTGACGCCAGAGTTGCCGCTTCTGTCTATCGCGTGCTTGGATTTTGGAAGCCTGGATTGTCCCATGGTATTTGCGCCCATGGGTCGGCGAGGGGGAGGAGCCCTGAGTTCGCCAGGCGGATCATCTTCCATGGGGTCTGAATATGTCGGTTGGTGTCGCGAATATCCACCTTGTGTTCTCTCGCGTGCACTTCTCGAGTATGGGTCCATACCCCTTCCATCATACGGTTGACTCATTTGATTGTCCTTATGCTAAGCCGAGAGTTCATTCAAACAGTGTCACACGGCTAGGGGCCTAGTGACAGGCTTCTGTATGCAGTTCAACTGTATGTAAGAAGCCGTCGAGTCGCAGGGAATCGGAATGGTGAGATAATACGGGTATCCGACTGTTTGCGGCGCCTAAGTCGATGGTTTCAAGAAGCACTGACACAGCGTTCGTAATGGTGGAGATGATTCTATCCGAGATGCTGTGTTGCAGCATGAAAAATCTACTCTTCTGGATCGACCAAGTCGTACAGCCGCAGACTATGTCGATTTCGCGAGGATTCCGACAATCGAAGAGTAATAATAGTCCAGACGAAAACGAGACAGAAACGAATGTAGAAGAAGATAAGACGAATCGAACCAAAAATGAGCGTTTGTTGCACGGTGAACCAGACCTCGCAGGCGTTGAAGCAACGCAAATGTAAAATGAACTATGCAGAATATCAGCATTAGAAGGGATGAATAACAGCACCGCTAAGAAATGAAGTGAGATAATGAATATGATGTTGAAATCGCACCATCTCAAGAACTGCGAAGCAGCAAAGTTGAAGACATACCGAGAAAGGTCGCAATTTCTACAAGATCACTTGGTCGTGACGAATTAAGTCGAAGCGGAGCTCTGTTGCAGTAGGCAAACCAGTATATAATTGATACGTCACAGGGGCTCGCGATCAACGATTCAAAAAAGAGATCAATGCGACGAGCAGATGCAGTAATCCAGTGTCAACGGAAAGATGAAAATCAGTAGTCGTCGCTGTGGCAGTTAAAGCGGAAGACGAGGGCGAGGCGTGTCACCAGGTTGGACGAATCGCGTTTCAAAGTTGCGTCTGGACGGTTTGAGGTTGCTCCAGGTGTCGAGACGATAACGGTTGTGAATGGAAGTTCGGATCGATGAGATACCGACAGTCGAAAAAGAAGGCGTCGGGTACCTGGTGAGGTTTTTGAATTATCGACTCCTGCTCTTGCGATTTCCTTCTTTTCAACCACGAAATTATTTTGTGGCTGATGCAACTATCAAAGTGGCCAAGCAAAAGAAAAAAGAAAAACAGAACGCAGATCTGATTATCCTCTGGGGACACCGAAAATAGTAGTAGAAAAAGAAGATTTAAGAAAAAAGAAGGTGCGCGATGCTACAGTAGTAGCTAGGCACAAACGAAGAGGAATCGAAGTGGTTAGAGAAGAAGAAGAAAACGAATGTAACGAGGCGCAGACGACGACAACTTGGGTCGAGGCAGGCTTATCGAGAGGCACAAAGTGCGGGTGAGAGATGAGATGGAAGGAACGGACGGAAGCGAGAGGGGGGAGGAAGGAGTGAAAATGGAAAGATGGAGTGCAACCTGCCCGGACAAGGTACCTGCCTGCCCTGCGTCTGCGTGTGATGAGGCTATCGGGGACGGACCCTTGAGGTTAAGGTTGAGCAGGCAGGGAAAAGCACGAAACAGGACGGTTCAGCACTGGACTGGACGAAATAACAATGGAACGACAGCTTCATTCATTAGCATTACCTTTCTATCAAAGCAATGACTTCTAATTAATACGTCCTAATCAACAGGGTCGATGCCATTGTAGCATGAAAACACTTCTGACCATTCATAAGCTCTGAATCCAGGTCAGAATGTCAAGCACAGAGCGCAGAGCAAACAAGTACAGAGAGAGATATGAAGGGGTAGCGGCCGTGACCTCTGAAAAGGGCGTTTCTATCCGTCCCATTGCTTCGGCTAACGGTCGACCGTTTTCCCCCAAGCCACTGTTTTCTACTGGTTTAATTGAACTCGTTCTGTGTTTAAAAAAAAACCCACTGTCTTCAGTCTCTTGTCTCAGTCCCACCAATCATGAAAAAGTATCAAGCATGTCACAAATCGAACCCCCCTAGAAGCCAAGATCAAAGGAGCACGTACCAATCAAGTGTTGCTCACAGAGAGTTCTAGGTTGTGTCGATCCCATGCCGAAACTGTCTTAGTAGAAACACTAGCTCATTCTGTTCCTGCAGCCGAGATCCATCATCACCACTGTTCTGAATGAATGTATGTACTCACACAGGTATTATGCCACGAGATGCTCTGCCGGATAATTTTCAGCGTTCATACTTTATTACTTCTTGCGCATGTACATATAGTATATACATATTGTAATGATGTGGAGTTTGTTTCCATCTACTTTATTTTTCTCATCTCTTTAATTAAACGTAATATAATATAACTCCGTCAGTGCGCAAGCATATGGCCGAATCCTCCCTTTCCTTAGATTCCTCCACCCTGCGCTCAATTGACTCTTGAGCTCAGTCCAAGCTGCCTTTATCAAACTCCACCCAAGGCCGAACATGATGAGACAGAAGACGATGGACTACAATGTTTGGATGAACTGAACCATCCCGCCGGATGAACGGGCTGATACTAGCCGGGCTTAACTAGGTAGAGGTGGGCTAGCTTTTCCAGAACATTGCTTCCAGTACGCGGTAACGAGCGCCCGTCCCTCGGATCATAGATCTCATCAAAGACACTCGTGAAGCTTAATAAATGAGGTTCAATTTGTTTGATGCACTAGCTACAGTTATGCGCGATTTCTTATGGGTAGAGTTCCTTTCCTTTAATCTCTTTATGAATCCCTTTAATTAACTTAACTTTGGATCATGCTGGTTTCTGGCATTGGTTAATCGGAATGGCGGGAAGAGTTGCCAGTGTATACGACACTGCGTCTTTTGTAATACATCGTGTCATGTCGTATCCTGTCTGCATCTTACGACACACCCGGGCTCAGACTCAAAGTCAATGGATGAAGTCTGTGTTTCACCTTTTTGGAGCCAAGATCTGACCTCGATCGACCACTTCCTTGATTGGTCAAACATGTGACCAAAACTCAGAAGCAACGTGACGCAACTGAGACAGGACGATTAGAAGTTTTAGTTTTTGTTTGCTATAGCTCATATTGGACAAAAGCAAACTTGGCTCGGGTTTTTGATGCAAGAAAATGCAGACAATTAACCATGGAAGGTGCTAAAAGAGTTGCTTGGGCTGGGTTCCTTAGCGTGTTTCAAGCTTGCATGTGGTGGGGGTGAGGGGCTTAGGGGATCCTTTCGCGTCATCGTAGCTCCAAGGGTCTTTGGGCATGGAAATGTCGATCATCTCTTGAGGTGGTTTTTCTCGTATCCTATAGGGTAGTTGACTTGATTTTATCATCGCATCAAATTCCATTTACTTCAGGCTATCGAAAAGAGTTATACTTGTTACGTGCCTAGGGCAATAAGCATGGACGGGTAAAGAAGTTATTTATCAAGGGTGGATAAATCTAAACCATGTGAGCTTACGTATAAAGCCTCTCAAATTGCAACAAGGTCATGTCGGGACAATGAGGCGCTGACTCCAACGAGCAGCAAGGATCACCAACTACACGAGGTGCAGACCCGTACCGTGTAAAGTTCATGCACAGCACATACTTGGAAGTTGCTTCTAATACATTACTATTTTACTTCAATGGATCTCTACATTCGGAAGACACCGAATTTGGTATCGCCCGCCTTGACCTCGTTCCTACCTCCCATAGCAGCCTGTAAACCCAGACCCAAGTACCGTCTTGTATGTTGGGGAGGAATAATACCGTCGTCCTGCGAAATGTTAGTTCTTAATGCTATGTAGCAGACTTTGTGCATATATGACTTACCCATAACCGTGCAGAAGAGAATGTGGCGTCACTCTCCTTCTCGATACGCTCCTTTAAGCCCGCATCCACTGTCTTCCCAACTGTTTCCATAACAGCAGCTAGCTGCTCGCTACCCATGACACCTACCTTGGCGTTGGGCCACATCCATAAGAACCGTGGGCTGTATGCTCGCCCGCACATTCCGTAGTTACCAGCGCCGTAGCTACCGCCAACGACGACAGTGAATTTGGGCACGTCTGCGCAAGCCACAGCAGTCACAAGCTTAGCACCGTGCTTTGCGATACCCTCCCGCTCCGACTCTGAGCCTACCATGAAGCCAGAGATGTTCTGGAGAAACACGAGTGGGATGCCACGCTGAGAGCAGAGCTCGATGAAGTGAGCGCCCTTTACGGCCGACTTGGCAAAAAGAATACCATCGTTGGCCACGATGCCAACCTTGTGGCCATAAATCTCAGCGAAGCCAGTCACAAGAGTTGTACCGAAGTCGCGCTTGAATTCAGAGAACTCTGAGCCATCCACAACTCGAGCAATGACCTCGCGGATGGGAAGAGGTTTTCGCAGATTGGTGGTAGCAATGCCAAGAAGCTCCTCCGGGTTGTGGAGTGGTTCTAAGTATGTAGGCTTGGGAGCTTGCGTCTCTGGTGATTTCTTGGGCCAGTTCAGGTTGCTAATGCAGCGTCGGGCCAACACCACAGCGTGGGCATCGTCCACAGCCAGGTAATCTGTTACACCAGATACAGACGAGTGCATCTTGCCACCTCCCAAATCTTCATGGCTGACAACCTCTCCTGTCGCTGCTTTGACGAGAGGAGGACCGGCAAGGAAAATGTGACCCTGCTCCTGAACGATGATGCTCTCGTCGCTCATAGCTGGGACATAGGCACCACCAGCTGTACATGGACCCATGACCACAGCGATCTGGGGGATACCCTCTGAACTCATTCGGGCCTGGTTATAGAAGATGCGACCAAAGTGGTTCTGATCGGGAAAAACGTCGGCCTGGTGGGGGAGGTTGGCGCCGCCGCTGTCGACAAGGTAGATGCATCTGGTGGCTGTTAGTTAATGCTATCTTATGATATGACTATTATGCATATGTACGTACGGCAATTTGTTTTCTCTGGCAACAGCCTGAGCGCGCAAGTGCTTCTTGACTGTAATGGGATAATATGTACCGCCCTTGACAGTGCTATCATTGGCGACAATGACACAAGTCACACCCTCGACAACACCCACACCTGTGATGATACCACCTGCTGGCACCTCAGCTTCAGGATAAAGATCATATCCAGCCATAGGAGAGAGCTCCATAAATGTAGTCCCAGGATCGATCAATGCTGTAACTCGATCTCTGGGGAGCATCTTTTTGCGCTCGATATGCTTCTGCCTGGCCTTATCAGATCCTCCCTTCTGGATCTTACGGGCGAGTTCCTGCATGCGGCTCATAACCTCGCTCATCTGCTTCTCATTCTCCTTGAACTCTTCCGAAGAAGTATCGACGGAAGTTTGAATCCGTGAGATAGCACCTGCATGGTGTGGTGAAGTGAGGTTTGCGACAGCTCGTTTTTGTGAGGGTATATGCGAGCGGGAGCTCTGGCGGCCGAATTGGCGACCAAGGAGCATTGCCTGGCGAGATGAACGTGATAGAGTCATTTTGGAAGCTCTATGAAGATTGCAAGGTCCCAATTACTCGAAGCGGATCTACTATGACAAGTAGAGGTAGTCGTAGAAAAAGAAGAAGAGCCTCTTTCAAAGGAATCGGTCGGGACGGAAAACGAAGCTCTCTCAAGTAATTCTCCAAAGCCGAGACGCGGGTTACGCTACGAGGCCGAGGCTTGTGACGTATCTCAAAAACCTGGGGTAAGCGGGCCGGCCGCTAGAAGCCGTGAAGAGCCGGGTCAATCCAACGCGGCTATTGTAGCCTTTGCTGGCCGTGTCTCAATCCCTCGGTCGGTTCAACGTCAACGGGAAAGTAAAGCAAAGAAAGAGAAAAATAAGCAGAAATATTTCTTGATCCTTGACCTGGATACGCCTCTTGTTCATTCTCATTCATATTCCTTCATCGCATATTCATAATGGCAAGCGTGCGAACTCTTAGATCATTGGCGCGCCCAGTCGTTGCTCGTCAATGGCGTCCAGCTGTAACTCTCCCCGCTATCCAGTCACGATTGCACTCATCCAAACACCCCAAAGGCTTCGAGGCCCCATCAAATGAAGAGCTTGATGAGTTGAGAGAGCGGGTGCAAGAATTTACGCGCCGCGAAATCACAGAGGAGGTGGCGGCAAAGACAGACAAGACAAATGCCTTCCCAGCAGAGATGTGGCAAAAACTGGGCGAAGCTGGCTTCCTCGGTATCACAGCAGATGAGGATATCGGAGGTCTCGCCATGGGCTATCAGGCGCACATTATCGTCATGGAGGAGCTATCACGAGCCTCTGGATCTATCGGTCTCAGCTACGCGGCACACTCACAGCTGTGCGTCAACCAGCTACAGCTCAATGGTTCACCCGAGCAGAAGAAAAAGTACCTACCCGGTCTTATCGCAGGCACAAGTGTCGGCGCGCTGGCCATGTCTGAGTCCGGCGCTGGAAGCGACGTTGTCAGCATGCGAACAACAGCAAAGGCCGTGGACGGTGGATATGTTCTGAACGGATCCAAGATGTGGATCACCAACGGACCTGACGCCGACTTTATCGTTGTCTACGCAAAGACAGAACCAGAAAAGGCTTCAAAGGGCATGACGGCCTTTATCGTGGACACGAAAACCGAGGGCTTCAGCTGTGCTCGTAAGCTCGACAAGATGGGCATGCGCGGTAGCAACACCGGCGAGCTCATGTTCGATGGTGTTTTTGTTCCCACAGAGAACGTCCTCGGCAAGGTTAACGGAGGTGTGCGAGTGTTGATGGAGGGCCTTGACTTGGAGCGACTGGTATTGAGTGCTGGACCCCTGGGTATCATGCAGGCTGCGCTCGACGTCACGCTGCCCTTCACACACCAGCGCAAACAGTTTGGTCAACCTATTGCGCACAACCAGCTCCTCCAGGGCAAGCTAGCAGACATGTACACCAAGCTCCAGGCTTCTCGTTCTTACACCTATGCAACAGCTAAGGCGGTAGACGAGAACGGCATAATCCGCACCCAGGACTGCGCGGGAGCTATCTTGTATGCCGCAGAGCGAGCGACTGAATGCACACTTGATTGCATTCAACTTCTGGGCGGAATGGGATATGTTGAGGAGATGCCTGCATCAAGATTACTTCGAGAGTAAGTCCACCCCATCTAATTAGGTTCTCTGTTATGGACAGGCCAAGATGACCTCCATGATATAATATACTAACTTCGGACGCAGTGCCAAGCTATATGAGATTGGAGCCGGTACTTCCGAGATCAGACGTATGGTCATTGGCAGAGCCTTCAACAAAGAGTATGCGCAAGCATAAGTTGGATGAGACATAGCATGATATCATGCACAGTATGGCGAAGAAGCAGAGTTTCATAACATAGCGGACACAAAAGTCCTGATGAGTTGATGGAACTTCATTTTGAACAAGTGTAAGAAGAGATGGAGCCAAGGGCATAGATGTCCTTGTATTACACGTGGGAGGCTATTAGACCAGTTCAGCCAAGGGTCGAGAGATCACACACAAAAACAGATACAAAAACAACGCCAAACATTAAGAAAGAAAGATATTGAGAGCACGCACACAGACACCATATGTATGGTTAAGTCAACCTGTCCCAATTCACGACAGAACAGGAATACCAGTAGATTGTGTGTCACTAGTATCAAAAGCAGCTTGGTTCATTTAAGCAATGCAGAGACATCAGGAAAATCGACCGTTAAAAGCATAAGGGACGAAATTAGTAGGTCAGTTTATTCTCCTAAGAGTGTGATTCTTAGGCTTTTTATTTTATACTTTAAGACTTAGGAGGCTATTTCCTGCTACCCACTAGAGAGATATACTAAAACTCATCCTGAAATTTCTGTCTCCTAGGTATGGAGCAAACGTCGTGATATGGCGGTGTTGGTGTTGACTGCCGGTCCCCACATTGAGATTTTGCTATTCCCGTGACATGTTGTAAAAATGACAAGTCTTATCAGGCTCTTCACTTTGGATGACAGGGATTAGCTGCAGTTACGTTCCATGCAGTTTCTACCAGTGTCTGGAACAGAAAGCCCTGGTCGAATTTGCTTTTGACGACCGGTCTGGTCATCTCAGCAATAACTGATCGTCCTCGTGACCCGACGATCCCACTCAACAAAGGATCCTCAAATTTCTATGATTTCTTTCCCTCAGTTTCCCCTTCCCTCTTTCAGATACGAGTGGCTTCAATCGATCGATATAGTGACGATTGTGCATTGCAGCACGTTGATGTATGCTTGTCCTCTAGCTTTGGTATACCGGACGGTGAAGTGGTGTCCATCGGATGCACACACCGAGTTTAACTGTTAGCTCTGATGTGATGCTTTCTTTGATCCACGCTGCGTGTGCATATTTGCTTTTCTCTTCAATAGGCTATGCTGCTGGCTCGATCCTGATCCTAGACCATTGCGGCTCTGAAACACTCGGCCGGACACGAGCGATGATTGTCCAGAACGTTTTGGAAGCTCGTCTCGATGCCGTCGAGCGGAGTAGATTGCTACATAGAGGCACCCACGGGCGAAGTAGGCAGAGATCATTGGAAGGGAGAAAAGACGGACTTCATGGGTATCGATATCCATGTGCTCTCCTTGGCTGGGGAAGTTGTTAACCTAGTGGAGAATTTGTCTGACATCCACACCAAATGCCAAAAATGGAAACCCGGGATCGTTTAAAGTATCCAGGGGTTATCCACTACTGCGATCGGGCTACTATAATTTTGGGTCTTGAGTGTTGAAAAGCTGCTGCCTAGCAGCATTGCTGATGTCGGAGTTGGCTTCCATCTCGCTTAAACTGACGAGAGTATCGGAAGAAGAAGTGTTTTCCTGCTTTGAGTATACCTAGTCTTGATGTGGTAGAAATGAAAGTCAGGCTGGATTCTCGGACACGGAACTCTGTTCAAGTTGATGCCTGGGGCGGGGCAGCACCTAACGCACCGCCATCCATCCACCATGGCTTGCATTGATAGATGGATGGAAGGAGACATGTGTCCAATACTGTGATGAGTTGTCTTGGTGAACAAGGTAGAAGAGGGGGATGAGATGGGATTTCAAATTCTAGACCGTCGATTGTTCACCCAAATTGAATCATTCGAATTGTCGCAAGGATTCAAGATGGAAATTGTGGATCGATGAGATCCCAAGGGGATGGAAGGGAAGGAAGCCGGCCGGCCGGTCCGGAGGCGGGGGTGGGGGCTCACCTTCCATTTAGCTTTTTTCGGTGAATGGGCAGTTGGGGAGCTTTCAAGCTGAGCTCTCCCGTTCCTTCCATACCGACCTACCTACCTGAAGGTAAGGTACCATTAATGCAGTACACGAGATGGAAAACAACCACCCATCAGAAGAGTCTCGTACATTCTATTCTATCGTGTACTTGAGTACAATAGAGCTTGGTATAGATCTGAAATAAAATAAATATCAATTGATTTCCCACTCTCATCGATGATCATTCCATCCACGTCAGCTCCTCTCTCTTCTTCCCCCTCAATTGCTTGAAATCAACCTGCATCTCAGTCATCATTATACCATCAGCGTATCTTTTCCCCGTTTCGTTCCTGGGCGCTAATCATAAACTGCTCATCCCTGCACCATCGACGTCAAATTTCACGAGGGAAGCTTCAGCTTCATTCCCTCGATACTCTGCCGCCACTCCCACTGAGATCAAAGGAGCTGTCACTCACTGTTCGCTCCCATAAGAACAAATAGATCCGCCGATTTCTTCCCCTCTTTTCTTTACGCTTCATTTCATCCCAATACCTTTTTAATCCCTTCTTCAGCCATGTCTTTTGCACCTTCTTTGCGTCTCTGTGCGCGGCGTGTTGCTGCTTCACCTGCTATTCGCCCCCGATTCACCTTCACTGCTGCGCGAAAGCTTCACAATGTCCCTCCCCGTCAGGACAAACCTGGAAAATATGCCCAGACCGATCCCCAGATCGAGGTTGAGTACCCCGAAGATCATGAGCTCCCTAGTAGTGAGCCCGTCTCGGGCGCTGGTGGCCAGTATGTGAAACCAACTCTGCCCACCTTCACACTCGATGGTCATGTAGGCATCGTCACCGGTGGTGCGCGCGGGCTGGGTCTTGTTATGGGCCAAGGGATGGTCTTTTCTGGATCCAATCTTGCTCTTGTTGACATGAATAGTAAGTCACTGTACCTTTCACAGCAAAAAGACAATTCTAACACAATATCAGAGGAGGAGGCGGAGAAGCAGACTAGCTTGATCATTGAAGAGTTCAAAAAGGAGAACCCTCGAGCTCGACGGTAAGCTCACCACTTGAAAGCTTTCGAACTGGACCGAAGGCTAACGCAACCCTTTTTATAGAATCCCAAAGGTCACTGCCCACTATGCCGATGTATCTGATCCCGAATCCGTGGAGGCTTGTGTCGCCGAGGTCGTTAAGGAACACGGAAAGGTCGACAACCTGGTCACTTCAGCTGGCTTCACGGAAAACTTCGAGGCCGTTAACTACCCCATCGACCGTCTCCGCAAGCTTTGGGCTGTCAACGTTGATGGTACTTATCTCTTTGCAACCTCAGTCGCCAGGCACCTGATGGAGAGAAAGGCGCCTGGTAGTATCGTAATGATTGGTAGCATGTCTGGATCCATTGTCAACGTTCCACAGCCCCAAGCTCCCTACAATGCCGCCAAGGCTGGTGTGCGCCATCTCGCTGCTTCCTTGGCGGTTGAGTGGGCCCAGGCAAACATCAGAGTCAACTGTATCTCTCCTGGTTACATGTTGACTGCACTGTAAGTCATATACAATACATCGAAGAGACATTCGACTGACGCGGATCCAACAGTACTCAGAAGATTCTTGACGACAACCCAGATCTCAAGGCAAAATGGACTTCACTTATTCCCCAGGGCAAAATGGGACAACCCCAGGATCTTATGGGGCCCGTGGCATTCCTTCTCTCGGATGTAAGTTGTGTAGTGCTGTACGATGTGTGCGCAACTGACTGTTTTCAGGCTTCTTCGTATGTGACTGGTGCCGACATCCGAGTCGATGGCGGTTATACCGTTACCTAGACTTTTTCTTCAAAAGTCGAATTGGAGTTTGGTCAAAATTGCACCGTATTTGGTTTATGCAAGCAAGTTTGGAATTCAGAATGTACCTAATAGTGGGAGAAAAGAGACCGCGATTTTGAACATCTCGAAAAGGAGCTAATTACGTATTAATCCTGGAGACTATAATACTCCTTATTTCAACTCCGGTTTTACCCTATGAGACAAATAATAACTTACGAAAGAAGGTCTCTATACTCAATGTGACACAGCCCGAAAACGGACAGTTGTACTGTAATACCCATGACATTCCCGAGTGCAACCATCAGACGCCCGGCAATGATGCTGTATTACTGAAGCGGGATCGGCCTGCAGAGAAACCTCAACATCTTCGTCAAGTCCGAGGCTATGGTACAGCCAGACAACAGCCCTTGTAAGCCAGTGTTGATTACTTATCATTGGGTTCTTTCCCTGTACGATGTGGTACAACACATTGTCGATGGTTCCCCCCGTGCGTCCAGAATGCAGCCACAGTGGACAGGCTTCGAAATAGAAGTGAGGGACATGCGTGTGCGTGTGCGTGAATGTGACCTGCAATCTGGTGCAAGACGGCGATCTTATGGTAGGCTATTTGAATAGAGTGTACGTTGTACTTTGTTTTAGATAACGCAATTCGTAAACATTTAGGCGTACTAGCTGGAATGGTGACAGTATTTTGAAAAGTCAGTATCAGCATACGGGAACTAAATAGAAAGCCTATTATCTACTCTTGATCATTCGTATCCCCTCTGTCTCTTGTTGAAGCTCAATTCTAGGGTCTTTTGGCAAGGATCCCCACAACCACAAAGTTTGGTGTGGTTCAAAACGTGGGGGGAGGCATGTTGAGCCGACGCTGATCTGGACAGACTTGTTTAGTGGTACCTCGCACTGATTGAACCATTAAGCACGTGGGTGAGTGATCAATAATCTAAATACCTAAAAAGGATCTTCATTCGGTGTCGATGAAATTGGAGGCTGGCAACGCAACAGGCCATTTGGTCCAGGATTCGGATATGCGGGTTAGCTCCTCACTCTCAACTTTCTACTATCCCCAAATCTGGGGCTCCAAGCTTAAGCTCTCCACAGTTAGCCGAGTTTGCAAAGTTTCTAAGCCGACGTTGAGCATTGTTGACATCACCCCAGTCCTTTATTGGATGTTTTTCGGCAGTGAAACTTTACATCATGCATCCTACAATTCCTCTCGGCCGACAACTTCATGGAGGTCCCAGAAACTTACCTCAGAATAGGTTAGACTAAGGTCAGCGAGGTGGCTGACTGCGAACCCCTCTTCAGTATCTTAATGTCAGGTGCCTTCAGGAACGAGCTTATGCCGTCTTAGTCCTAAAGGTTGCGATGTGGTTTAGTAGAACAAAGCCCAGCATTGGACTTGATTGGTCTCGTGAGAAATAAAGTAAGGGACACTTTGGAAGCGGGGAAGAGCCTCAAAAAGAAAGACGAAAAAACCTGATCGAAAAGGTCTCGCATGAAGCCTTTGCTGGGTGGCTGGTTTGATCAGTCACACGACCACGGATGGTCCTGGACAATGAATGACCCCGCCAAGAAACCGATCAGAAGACTCGAAGAAATTGACGCTTCTATAAGAGGAAAAGATGGGAGCGGAATCAAAAAAAGAAAGGAACAATGGAAAAGAAGGGCAAAGAGGGGAAGTGAAGGGAAACCCGGTAGAACTCTTAGACATACATGCATATGTACATATACAGTAGGCTACATCAAATACTAACAAGAATTGTATGGGCGTCATGAATCTTGTTCAACAGAGACATGTTTACTTCAGGTAGGGTGAGTGTTTCAGCTTCCGGGTAACTTGTTCTAGAAGTCGAGGACAGAGACCATGTTTCGGTAGGATCGACGATCGTACTGTTTTGGGCAGTTTCGAGTCAGGGACTGCCTCAAGGGATGAGAGATAGGCTAATAGAATACCTAGGTACAGAGCCGCAGAGCACATTCGTTGGAGTATTCAGGTGTATAAAATGATAGTTTTGAGTTGGCATCCTTACGTGGCTCATTACATACTGACTATCAGCCAGAGAGAGGTTCATTAAAATAAAGTCAATATAACAATCCAGACTCTAACCATTGGCCTCGATGAGATCAAACATTCATTGTTTTCGAGGCGGTGAAATCACCTGATCGCCATGTTTGAGTACTTGGTACAGGTCCTGATTCAAAGTGACAGCTCGCCCTGCATATAACCGGGGAGTATGTCATTGACATGGAAGTTGATGATTGGCGATATCTCATGTTATAATGGCCTCGTGATTGATACTGAGATGCTTGTCTATCCTTGTCAATGCTATAACCCCTGCCGACTGAGTGATCAAGCTCAGCCACTGGGCCACAATGACATAGAACAAAAGGAAGCATAGTAGCGTTGATACAGAATGGCGACTTATGGCGACTGGATACTGCCAGCTGGAAACATCTAGATATAACATACTTTTTGGTTAGTTCCTGCGTCCAAGGAGAAACAAGAGCTATGGGCTACTGTGATGATATGAGCAGAAATGCCTCTCCGATGGTTAGAATGTCCATGGTGAAGAGGTATGAATACCTATTACCCTTGCCCATGTAAGAAATAGAAACCTGAAGTCTCTCGTAAAGTTCAGCTGCCTACCACCCACGCACGTCACATGGAACCTAGGGGGTGTCCGCCCGCGTGCGCGGTAGTTCAGGTTCCAATGTAACCTACCTCGATTGGATGTTAGCGTTCATTCTTAGCCTGCCATACCTGGGTAGGGGAACCAGAAAACTTGAGACCTAAGCTTGGAATACAGAAGATGAGACGATAGCCTAAGAGCGGGTCCGATAAAGTGGCATAAAATAGTTAAATTGTTTTATCTCTTGGGCAAGTACTTACCTAGGTATGGATGGATATCAAGGTTTCTGCGATCTGTAAGTCAGGCGACTTACAGGGCGATCTACTTGGGAGGTACCTAGCACTAGGAACCCGCCAGCCCATCAAGCTCTAAACTAGACTAACGTAGGTGCTCTGAATGGTGCCTTCCCAAGAAAAGACTTAAGCCCGGCAGGCTGGGGAAAGAGTAACTAGGTAGATCAGTCAACCACCACAAATCGACATATCGTTCTCCTCCATACCTGCATTGTTTTTCTCCCTCACAGTTGTGGCTTTTGAATGCCCCTGGCCTTCATATAGCACCCGATTGCACCTCGAAACGCACTGCCTGCATTGTTTGCCGAGGGGACTATCAACTCAACCACAAGACAGCTTATCTTTATAGCGTGCAAGTGCAAAACCCTGGGTGACAGGCATCCCTCACCTCAACCTACATCCACCAGACAGATAAACGTGCTGGGCAATAAGTCGCTAAACACGGACCCCTGGTTTTTCTTTTGATGCAGAGGCTCTGATACATTCTGTCAACAGGGCTCATTCTGGCCTGGGCCGGTCAGCGACACAACGGCCTCTCCGGAAGGTACCTGCCCGTCTTTCGCCGCCATACTAAGTACCTTGGCCAACTAAGCCGACCGAACTCCTTTTCAATTGCGCCCCGGCCCCCTCGTCACGAAGCCAACAATTCCGATCTATAATCACTTTGCCTACCTCTATTACTGAGCTTGCGGCGACATACCGGAGTTTTAATCTGTTCTTTTTTCTTCCGAGATTTTCTCATTATTATTTCCCTAGCATCGTCATCGACTCCGAAACTAATCGGCATCAAGTGTAAAGGCCTTTAGAGAGTCTCGGTACCTGGACTACTACAAGACACGCCTTCACTGCCTGTCAACCTCCGACGTCGCCGCCCGCCGCCGCTATTGAAGTTTCCATATACCCCGGCCCGACGATTCAGCAGACCGAGCTGTACCCATGAACTCCAGCTGCAAGCATTCGATATCTTCAGCCATTATCATCAGTCCCTCCACCGGCTCTCCACCGTCTTTTTCTTTGGTTCACTAGCAGGTACAGACTTTTTTCACCTTGGGACCCTTAAAAATTTCTTGCATATGTAACCAATTCTTCTTCTTTTCATATTCCTAATCGCTCAGCGCGCAGACTTTCTCAATTCTTGAAAACATCGAGCTGCAGATGTAATAAAAGAGCTCCGAACGCGTTGTTACACTTACACAGCACCTATTTGAACGGCCCTCTCAATTTAGCTTACAGCTGCAACTAAAAGCTTGCGCTCAGTTAAGCTTTCGCTGCAACACCACTCGAGTTTCACTCAGCAAAGCTGTCTCGCTTCACCAGTACAAGGTCCACTGTTATTCACTTTCGCCGCTTTTTCACACACAAGAAGCCAACTTTTGCGTCACGGGCTTACGAGTCACGAGCCATCCCGAAGCTCTTTTCTTGCAACAGTGTTTCGATCGGAAGGAATCGACAATTACTAACCCACGCCAAGGGAAACAAAACAAACATAGAGACCTGTATAACCTGGGCTTTTGTGAACACCTAAACTGCGTCAGCTGCTTCATTCCGGTTTTGGTATTGCCTGCTGAATCCAAGCCCGTCTGAACTTATTCCACTCTCATTCACCACCACACACTACCTGAGATTACTTCCAAATCTTGAAGTAGCTGCATTGAAGCGTTATATCAGTTGCAGTCGGCAGAGAACAAAGAGGAACGACTTTATCGATCACCGAGTTACATTGTGCGCCCACAATCACTCAAAAGCATCGAAACTCATCCGCACGCGGGTCACTCGCCTATCACTTTATTTAAACGATCATGCTTCGCTTGTAGCCGTCAACAAACACCTTTGCACCAAGGAACCACCAGGGGTACTTGCAGACCAAATCGGATCACCAAATCTGCATCCCGTTGCCGCAAACGTTATTCATGACAACTTGGTCCTACCATTTACAATTTCAATCATGGAACCAAACATGCCAATGATTTTGCCAAAAGGCATTGTCACCAACTCGGAAAACATTTATAAAGAGGTTGCTGACTTCCCAATTGTCCCCCCTGACAAAGTTTGGAAGTATTGGCATGGTAAACGCATTGTCTTCCCACACGTATTTTCACACGGCTTATACTTGCTTAGTGTACACAACCACACATAAAAAGCTTCAGGATCCGACAGCATGTCGGCTCGAAAACTTTTGGTGGCACGTCTGGGGAAGTGATCGCAGGTTTCTTAAGGGCAGTGCCCTCGCCAAACTTTACGAAGAGATCTCCAACGGGCCAACATTTGTACCCCTCAAGGGACCACCAAACCGATGGGAGGGACCCGATGTATGTAGCATTGAGGCTTTTGGCCGAGGACTCCTCTCACCAACTGACACCGTGTAGATGCACCCCCTGATCAAGCAAATTCTGGAAGCCGCCGAAGCTCAGGCGACCCCACCTCTACCACAACCTCCAGGGTCCCGCTCATCAAGACCTACCGACTCAGCGTTGAGAACTCTATCTTCGAGTGCCTCAAAACCGCCACCCACCCACCCGATCTTGAAAAAAGCCCGGGGTCCGTCGGCATCAGGGCCACGGCCGACGGCTCGCTTTGTGTCACCACACGAATCTGCAGATGAAGATGAGATTCCTTCGTCGGGAAGCACAGCCGCGACAGCGTCTGAGGCGCCCGTGTACGTAACAGTTTCGCCGAAGAAGAAAACGACCACAGTACTTCCCCAGAAACTCAATTCTTTATCGCCTGTCGCCAATAAGAAAATATCACCATCAAAGAAGCCGACTCCAACTGCAGAACCCCTTATTCGAGAAACTGGGTTTGGGACATCCAGCGGGTATCGAAATGCCGCTCTGCAGCAGTCTGCACCACCAAATACCCGCACAGTCGTGGAACGTGACCAGCCAGTAACTGTCCAGGGTAATGGTGTGGTAAAGGAACGCCCTTTAATGAGCGAAAAGGCACGTGGGAAGCAACCAGCTGCACCTGTTCGGCCGGCATCGTACAGGAAAGACGCAGGAAAGGATGTGATAACAGAGGAAAACCAGCAGTCTTCGCCCTTGAAAGATCGCCCTCGTAGCATTCATCGCGAGAAAGGTGTGCTCCCACAAGCTCGTTCACTGATAAATCTTTCGAACCATGGATCACGCAGAGGATCCAGGGGCTCTTCAATATCGACATTCGGCGTGGGATCTCTGGAGAGTAGCCAGAGCCAGGACTCGTCTGCCATGTCTCGTTCTCAGTCTCATGGCGGATACGACCAAAAAAAGCCGAAAAACGGCATCAGAGCGCCGGGTCTCTTTACAGAGGCCACCTCATCAACATCTAACGTTGCTGTTACAGGCACTATTCTCGATCAATCCGGATTTGGGTCTACATCAGACTTGAATAACATCGAGCATAGAGGACCCGAGCACCATACTATTCCTGCTGTGCTACCTCGGCCGTCTATTCTTGATGCTCGTTTCACCCCAACTCCGCCAACCACATCGGCAAATGTGCCTTTAGGACGCACAAAAAGTCAGTTGACACTTCTTCTCGAACGCGAAAAGGCACGAGGCAGTGACAGACCGCGATAAAAAAAACTAAACATCTCTACTTCATTCCAAAAGCACTGTTTGGTTGTTGCATATACTCGTGGTGAAGTATCGCAAGAATCATGCATGCCGTCTTCAACTAAAATTCGGCGTTCTTCGAGTGGGCAACACCACTCTTTACACTGACCCGGAGCGCATGGCCATGGAGTTTGATGGGTGCATGGAAGTATATATGGTTTTTGGTCTTATCTTATAATTTGCCCATTTGCGTTTTATAACAGATGGTTATGGTGCCAAGGAATGAAAACTGCATGGTTGGTTCTTCCTAGATATATGATCGGTTCAGGGGTAAGGCGTTGATGGTGAAGCTGACTCGAACATGAGCAGTTTTTAGCGGGCGGACTCGGAGGGAAAAGGAAAAGGAAACGGAACGAGTTGGGTTGATACCATTATAGAACCAAAAGCGAGGCACTATCGAAGCAGAAAAAGCGTCAAGCCTATTTATCACGGCCTGTGCCTTCAACTGAGTGTACAGATAGATGTTTTAAACCACTTGAGTAATGATGTGCTGTGTATAAATCTCGAGGTCGTAAAATCCGTGAAATGAGTTGGATGCTGAAGAATATTGCTTAAAATGGTATCTAATGTTACAGTTAGGAATCTGAAGGGCAAGATAAATAGCTACTATATATTATGATTGATAGGTTTTTTGTCCTGCGTGTGCATATTGGGCGTTATCCAATTAATTAATCATCCATCCATCCATCCATCCGTCCGTCCGTCCATCCAAGGTGATCCGTCAGTTTATGCATTAATCCGAGAATTTCGATGGCGCGTTGTCAAGAACAAAGAGAAACGCACTGCTCTTTTTGAAGCAGAGAAGCGCTGGAGCGAGTGTATGGGTGTAAAAAGTTAGGGACTAATTGCGTCGATAAATAAGTGTTAAATTGTAACGGTCGTTGATATTATGGAGAGCGTGCGGTGATGAGCACGATGCACGAAGAATGTAGCTCACTCGTCAAGCTTGAACATTCTTCGCAGTGCTCCGAACTTCTTCTTCTTTGGCGTGCCGACTTCTGAACCATCGATTGACATAGCATGGGAGCGCATTTGGCTGTGAGAAGTACTGCGACGCTTGAGAAAGCCTGTTTTGTTTGTCGGAGAAGATGGAGATGAGCCTAGACCGCCAGCAGTAGATGGTCTTTTCTCCTCATCAACGACGTATGTATTCTGGGAACCTTCATCAAAATGGTCTTCCTCTTCGTGGGTGTGCTCATGGTCTTTGAGAGGCCAATTCGCCCCACGTTTCTGCAGGCGTGAGTTATGAGCAGCTCCTTCACTATTGCTTCGAATAACAGCAAGACGCTCTGGGGCGCGCTCCAGATGGGTATCCCTGCGAGATGCGCTCTCGCCTGTGTTGCGAGAAACCTTATCAGAGGGGTCCCTTTTGCGACGCAGAATTGATGACATAAAGCTGCCTCGTCGCTTGTGACCTGGCCGTTCTCCCGTTTTCTCGATATTGTCATTCTGGACGCCAAAATTGCCTCGTCCTGAGCCGTTGCGGTTCAATACTGGAGCAGATCGAGAAGCTGCACCATTGGACGCAATTCTATGCTGTGTTTGCTCTACCTCGTCGTCGTCGCTGTCTGGTAGGTCGGGAGAATCTTGAATACCAGTACGAGAAGCAGGGGCTTTCATGGCAGCAGCGGCGGCACCATTTGAAGTCGAATCCCGCAGTGTTTTCGGCACACGCTTTTGCTTAGGCATGGGTGAAGGAACGTCCTCGTCACTGGAATCGACAAAACGACTTCGGAAAGATGGGCGTGCCTCATCTTCGTCGCTTGAATCTTCAAAACGACTCCCGCCTTTAGATTTCTTAGCTTTAGCTGGGCGACCGAATCCAGAAAGGCGCTTGCGAGGAGATTCGGCTTCAGACGATTCAGAACGCAGGGATTGTCGCATACGGCCACCCATCGCAACCGGCGGAGGTGAGCTTGTGTTGGAGTTGCGTCGGAACCCGGTAGGAGATAATGATCGAAGGCTGAACCGGCTACTTCCACGGGTAGTTTCTTGAGCAGGGGCGGTCGCTGGCGCTGGTTCTCGAACGCTTCCTCTCATCGTCTTACGGAAGCCAAGGCCTTCCCCACCTCCAACCTTTGCACGTCGGAAACTGCTTTCGCTGGAATCAGATCCCCGACGTGTCAGGGCTGGCTTCGTGGCACCTCGCATAGTAGGCCCCCTGTCTTCGGAATGTGTGCGACGTTGGGCTTTAACCGTCTCGGATGCGGATGCCGGTTGATAAGATGTAGGTCGAGCACCCTTTGAAGTTGGGGACATGTTATGCCCATTAGCCGGAGAGCCGTTTGCTCTAAGCGATTTACGCATCCCGGTGTTCGGGGTAACACTGACCTCAGGCTCTTGACGAAGAGACTTGCGCAGATGACCGTCGTGCGAATTCTGCGGGCTCGAGGAAGCAGCGTCAGATCTCATAGATTTACGCATGCTGCCACTCTGAGCGGGTTTTTGACTATCGACTGCTGGAACTGCAGAACCTCGCATAGATTTGCGGAGCTTGCCACCCCCGTTTAACGTTGTGTTGTTTGAAGTGGAAGCCTGGACCCGAGGCTTTTCGACATGATCGCGGGGCCAGCTCGTGCCTGGTTGAATTTGATAGACTCGTTTCGTGTCGCGAGGCTTTTCTGGAACTTCGGGCTCTTCCAAAGGTTCTTGAACTGGTTCCTTAACAACCTTTGCCTTGGTTTGGCTCGTAGTCTTGTGTTTTGATCGACGCACTGTTTCTTCTAGGATGGGTTCTTCGTCGGAATCCTCCATAGCCTCCTTTTCAAGCTGGCGTCTACCCTCCGGACTGAGACTCCTCCAGTATGCCTTTGCAGTCTGCCAGTCGCTGGGGGACTGAAAAGGCACCTGAGGGGTGCTTTGTACAAGCGTAGACTGCTGAGACTTGTCGGCCTGTTGGGATTTGGCCATTGCCTTTTCTAATACTTTTTGGGGAACAGTAGGCTCAACAGGGCTATCCACAACTGCATCGAGCGATAAGAAACCGTCGCCCTCCATATCAGAAAGGTCCTCATAAGCGTCACTGTAGATGCTGCTCCCGTCGGATTCTTCTGACTCCTCTTGGATATCATGCATCTGGGAATTTGAGGACATTGCACTGTTTGACTCGAAGGATCGTCGAGTTGCGATTTGTGCCGGCTCTTTGCTTTCATCGGATATTCCCTTCTTGTTGTTACTAGCGTTTGTTTCTGCAGGAAAATCTCCAGGCACATCAAAGAAGTCTGAAGGCGACTCTGACTGGTTTTCATCGGGGATACGCGGACTAGGATGTATGATCGAAATTGTCGGTATGTTGTCGCTGGGGCTAGATTTTGCCGAACCACTCTCAAATCCGCCAGTTGTATCACTGATCGTGGTTTGTGTTTCGAGCCCATTGCCTGTGGATGTCTGAGTCTCCAAGTTCCCGATGTCTGATTCGATATCAGATTCCATGTCGCTGTTACTGATGTAGCCCTGGTTGTCAACGGAAGTGACTACAGGGGGCAATGGCTCTCGGTATCTAGAGGTGTTGGCTTCATTGCGGAAGGCTTGTTCTTGTGACAAAATAGACCCAATAGAGTGATCACTAGACTGAGCCAAATCCTGTGTAGTTGACTGATCAGCCGTAGGGTATGAAGATGCAGCGCTTGGAGGTGATGCTGATCTGTCCGTGGGCCGAACCAGGGGTCGTTCCTCAGGTTCCCTGACCTTCTTCTCACGAACACTTCCAAATGAAGGCAGAGCGGGACGGGGGGTCATTGTTTCGTCTTCGTCCAAAGTTACCGAGTCTCTCTTATTACGTCCGATGATGCTGTGCCAAGGTTTCTTAGACTGAAGACTGGCTAGTCGTGGCGAATCCGTATCAGATGCTGGTGCAGCCTCGCCCATAATTGCTGTGTTTCCATCATCAAAGCTCACCCGCACACTTTTCTTTCGTGAAATATCTGAGTCTTCTCGGGCCATGCCTGACCATGCAACGGATGCGTCCGAGCCATCTTCTGAAGGAGACGCGTCACGAGGGCTTGAATACTTAAGAGCAGACTTTCGAGGCGACAACGATCGTGGAGGTGGCTCGTGCCTGACGAGTAGTTGATCGGCTTTGGGCGCAAAGTGTGTTGTGCGAGCGGGACTACGTGCAGGGCTTTCAGAGTGTACACGAGTGCGACGCACATTTTCGTTCTGATGATCCACCAGAACTGAAGTCTGCGTTTGGGGCGGAGTAGTAGATTTGACAGGTATTGCATCGACTCCATCTACTGGGCGCTCCTGGGATATGGTCGTCATAACAGGCTCGTATTCCTCCTCCCTTTCACGATCTTCGTGTACGATTGACGGGCGCTTCCTAACGGAAGCTTCAGATTTGGTAGTTCGAGATGGACTTGCAACAATGTGATCTGTTTGCCTTGACGCTCCATCGTCTGACTCTAGATCCAACCCATCCATCGTTTGCTCCTCAAGCACATTGGGCCTCGCCACAGGCTTTACTTCGTGCTCAACATCTGGTTCGGACTCGAGCTCCGGCTCTGGCGCTGGTTCCGGCTCAGACTTGGCTTGGATAACCTCTTTGGCCCGTTCAGGTTGTGTAACGGCCGTATGAACAACCGGCGGACCTTGTGGAGGTTTGGACGTTTTAGGTGGCGGAGACGCTGGTTCGACTGCTGTACCCTTTAACCGTCCTAATGTCCCCTTAGAAAGATGAGTGCCAGCCCTGGAGCTTTCATGCTTCTGTTTGCGGGCAGGTTTCTCGGATGCATCTCGGATATTTTGCTCTTGCATCAGCAACTGCACCTGAGGAACCATCCGCCTGGAATTGGGATCGTACACCATTGCGTTATTTGATTGACTGGGTGAGTCAGTCATAGAACGGGGGTAGGAGAAGTTGATGGAGCTTGGACTGGTGGGACGTAAATCTACTGACGCTCTCTTATCAACCACAGTGGCTTGTCGCATATTGGACATGTCCCCAGCTGCAGCTGCTCCAAACCATGTGCCTTGGCCGTTTTTCATCTTTTGGCTGGCTGTTTGAAAAGACTGCGTCTGCAAACTTGCTGCCCGTTTGCGGGTTGGGTTCTTTGCATCGGATTTGACTTGGTCATTTTGAGGAATCTTTGGGACCGGGGGAACATCATCGGACTGCGGAGCAGGGTTCCTAGCTGGCGATGGCGAAGGAGATCGAAAGGTCCTCTCTGTCATGGAATTGGCACTCGGCGATCGATGAAGATCCCGACTCCGCCTATCCCGGCTTCCGGAAGACGAGACAGATGCGCTCCTGCGCGAAACTCGCTTCGATTGGACCTGAGAGACATTGGTTGGTGTTGTAGGTCGAGCTTTGAGAGCGGCTGCGGCTGCTGCTGATGACAGAGATGGCGTTGTTTCCCGTCGCAAAAAGGCCGATGCGGCGGCGGTCGCGGCGTTGGGATTGGCGGTCTCCCTGGTCAACGGCTGCGATGATATCGCCATGTTAGTGATGCAAAGATGATTGCCAAGGCGAGGAAAAATAAAAGAGGAGACGAGAAGATAAGAAGAGAAAAGTCGCGAGAAGAGTTAAAGGCTGATGACAATACAATGGTCAAAGACGAATGCGGCAAGTCTCACAACAGTGAATGCCTTTGACGATCATGGCAGGTGCCGTGGCGCTCAAAACTCAAAAAAGCCAAAACCGGTTTTGTAGAAACGGGAGCATAAGTATTAAAGCAAATTAAAGATAGACTCACCAGAGAGGGAGTGCGATGTCTCCTGGAGCCAAACATGATGGCTGGCTGGATGATTAGGGTGGGCTAGATCGAAAGCGGCGCGAGGCCAGCAAAGCTCAACAGGCGGCTTGCATTCAGGAAAGGCCGCGGATCTTCGGAAGAGTCAATAATGACGCTGAGATGTGAGTCAACTTATCCGCTCACATTAAGTACAGTAATGCTATTATGTTGCGTTGAGAATACGTCAGGGTAAATGAGACAGAAATTAGGGCTGCGAAAAGTAGTTTGAAGAAGAAGAGGGAGGTTCCATGCTAGTTTAAGAGACGATGACGACAAGTATCGAGCCACTGCGCACCAGCAACGCTAGCCTCAATTAGAGACCCACAAAGCTTTGCTCCGATTGATCTAGCTCCATTGCCAGGTCAGGTCTCAGGCCAGGGCGCGCATCGCATCACATAAGTACCTAGCATTGCATCGCATAACAGAGGAAGGGAATTGCTAAATAAAAGGGTCCAATAAAAAGGTTTGGCATGGATGTGACATTTGTCCAGCCATTGGGAACAATGATTCTGTCATGTCCTCCCAGCTCATGGCACGTTGGCATAAACACGTGGTTGTTATTGTACAGAGCAGAGTCTTTGAAGCACCTCATTATTTATTATCCTTGATGTACACCGTGCAATGAGTACGTATCAGCTAACTACTAAACTTTCCTGTTTCTTGTGCCTTCACAATCTCAGCTGCTGCACAGATCTTTTCAAAAGATCACTAATATACTTGATTTGTAGATCAGTTCCTCATCAGGTTCAGCTCGGCAGGCCTCCAGCTTGCAGCTGCCGAGATCTACAAGATTTTCTCGGCGGAATAAACAAACAATCTGGGGGCCTTGGGTTGCGTTGCGAGGAGTGAGGGTCCATCGCCCACATTCGCATGCACGCACCAGTTCGTCGCCGAAAAGCTTGGCCCCATGTATATATAACTCTATCTGTGTATAGAAATCATTCGAAAACCACTGACAACCTACTGAGACGGGAAGACGTCGCGATAAGAACAAATAAACTTTGAATACTCTCGGATTGTCATCCGTACATACCTGCCACCACCCTAATAAACTAAAAGGGATTCATGGTTTTCAGCTGCATCTAAATCATAGTCCCCGCCGTATAGTCAGATCCATCCAAATCCACAAAGGGTAAACTCCAACTGAATTAATAAGGGGCCCTCTGACGTCAATATCTAACTAGATCGTTTCATCTGCATTTGATTTTGTTCGCTTCATGCGATTCAGCACTCTCTAAACAACGGACACATAGCATATCAACAGGACAAGACAAAGCATCTGGTTAACAAGGAGTGGCCATAAAAGTATTTACCAGTATAGTCAGTATTACACGCTGCGGCTATTCTTGACACTGAAAGTGTACTTATGCTATCCATGGTGGCACATCCTGCCACATTCCTACACCTGATAAACCGTAATTGCTTTCAGTTACTCAGCCATCTCCCCACCGAGTGGCTCAGTCTTCTGTAAGCCGATACTTGCCCTGATCAAATAAGAAGCAAGTGATTCGTAAGTCATTGGGGTATCTCTGCAACGTCCAAGACCAATAACAAGAAACAAAGTCGGAATTGCGGAACCCCCAGATTGAACGAAAGCGTTCCGCATGACACCAAGTCAACTGAAAGATGCTGCTCCTTGTCCGTTTCTTCTTGGTTGATCAATAACGCACACTTTCCTCGGATTGACAAGAGGAATGTGATCGCTGGAGCAGTGCAATCCCCTGAATCATGTTCAAAGCCTAGGATGGCAGACCGTTTGCTTTTATGTCGGGCCCTGTCCGTTCTCCAGGAGAATCGGGATAGTCCTCGCCCTCTTCTGACTGGGTCGAGTGATGGTGGTTCGTGTCCATATGGCCGGCCGGTTCCTGACCCGATGGTTGAGTAACAGGATGCTCTCCCCTGGACGACGCCTTGCCACTCTTTTTCCCTTTCCTGCTCTTCGCCTTGGCCTTCTCAAGAAGTCGCTTGCGATCAGCTTCCTCTTGTCGACGTTTGCGATCTTTGATCTCATACGTTCGGATCAGTGCTTTGGGAGGTTCGCCGAAAATGCTTTCGTACTCGCAAAATTCACAGACCCAGTCGTCTGCTGCATTGCTGGGATTTGTTCGTCGACTTTCTGTGGCGACCTGACGGCGGCGCCTAGCAGCCCTATCAAGCGACCGATCAAAACGACGCTTGCTATCCCGACGAGAACTCCCGGAGCCTCTACTAGCAGCAACGGAAGAACCATCATGGTGAGCAGCACTGCCAGGTGGCAAAGAACCAGGGCCACCCTGGGTCGACATGCTGTGCTTATTCGCGTGGCCTTATGGTCACATCAGTAAACATACATCTTCGTTGTCTCTTGGGCACACTTACCAGGCCACTGAATGGTGCCAGGAACTTGAGATTCACAGGTAAAGGTGAACTGGGTCGAAGCTGGGGTGCTTTTTGTCACAGTCGAATGTTGCTGGAGTAAGCTCACGTTGTCCTGGCTCTGGGGTCGTAGTTTCTCAGCGTTCGCTATAGCGTTTGAGATTATACCGCTTCCTTCTTGTTCTAATTTTCTGTGTTAGAGTCTGGTAATCTGTAGATGATAATGGTGAGGGGTAATTATAAGCGAAGCCGGATGCGAAAATACATAATAGAGAATCAAAATATTTATAAGTTGCTGGGTGGCTGCATCATTAAAGTTCTGCTGTCATATATACCTACGCAGCACAAAGGAAGCATAATGCTACTGATCCCATGGGCCGCCTGGTACGATAGGGAGGATCATACATGAGGCTGGCTGATGAATGCTCACCTGCTACCAAGAATCCACTGGAAACAAGACAATAGAACGGAAGAGCAGAAGAAAAAGATATAGAACTGGGCGTGAAAGAAAAAGCGAACTTACCGCCTGGTGCCCATTGAGGTTGGGCAGGTTTTGGCGCCCGTCCGATCCACGAACTATTGCCATCAGACAAGGCTCGAAGTGGGCTTCTACCGTTCCTCGAGCGCCCAAGTCTGCCTCGACCAGAACCTGATATTCCCTGGCTGTTGGTTATAAAACCATTAGTACTTGAATGCGGGTACGATCTGTCATTATGCAGCTCGTTATCAGGTGAATGTCCTGTGCTAGTTGAAATAGCAATGGACCCCATCTCATTGTTCAACGCTTGAGTGTTATTCAGTATGGCGTCTCCTGCGGAAGGGATCTTGCGCTTCTTTTTGTTGTTTGTGTTCTCGAACAAATCATAGCCGTCTGCCGATGATGTCGTTGAAGGCGGCGGTTGCGCATTCGTGCGAGGCTGGTCTGGCTTCGAATGTCGTCGAGCGGCACGGGTCAGGATCTTGGGGGGCGATCGAGTGACCATGGTACTTCGCAGGGTCGTTTCTTCATCATCACCGTCACGCAGTCCCAGACCGTTTTGTCTAGGGGTGTAGTTGCGCCCTGTTTCCGTCCTTCGGCTCTGTTGAGTTGGGCTTGTAGATCCTAACCCTGGCGGGCTTCCCTCGTCCTTGAGAGTATATGGCGGATAATAGAAAAGGGGAGTAGTTTCGTGAGTTGAAGGGGGGTATTTGATCGTATCCGCGACCTCCGGGGAGAGCTTCTCTCGAAGTCGACGTTTCGGTAATGGCCGAATCGGTCGCTCTGGAAATAACGACGATGCAGTATCTGGTGACATATTGGGACTATGACCTGCGCGCGAAGAACGCAAATTACTCGTTAGCAGGTATATCATCAAAAACCCGATAAGAATAGTCACGGCCGAGGCAGTATCCAACATCGTGAGGGGTGTGCTAATGTATTTTATGACGTTGCGAGACGTCGCTCAACCTGGCCGGCCATTGAGAAAAGTCGAAGTATCAAAACCTGCCAAGCGTCACAACTGCCTCGCAACGTCCAAAGTGAATGGAAAGCGTACCCATCAAACATTGTATTGACTCTAATGCAAACCGCAAAAGAAGGAGCAGTCGAACAGCAAGTGTGGCCAAAGGAGGGGTCGTATCGCAGAATATACAATCAATCTATCGTCGACAAACTGTCTTGATTGTGGTGTGCTGAGAATACAATCAGAAAGGGGTATCAAAACCGTGATTCGCAAATGCCAGCACCAAGTTCGAGGCCTTGATGTTGTCTCAGAGGGGTAACTTGGTTCGGTCGGGCTCTAAAACGTTCTGTGTGCGGGTCAGAACATATTGTCGACATAAGGTATCACGACTGGACGTGAAGTACTGGAGAGAGTTTCGGCCTGAGCCAATCCAGCCTCAGCCTTGAACCTCGTCTCAAATACAAAGTCGATCAATTCTTGGAGAGGTTATACGAATGGTCGCTGGACTCGCTCGTTGTCCAAGGTCGGGGCTCGCTTACCCAGTCACGGCCGGGTTACTTGTGGAGGGGGGCTTGAGGGACTCTGGAGAAACCTCAATCCAAAGTCGACCACCCGTTGAGGTCCAAAATCCAACGATGATTTGACAAAAATAATCCAGAATGTCGGTGGACTGCAAAACAACAACGCGAAGCCTGATAACACCTCGAAGTTGTTGTACAGTATCTGTAGCTGTGTGGTTAAATCATCACCAGTGGAGTTGTCACAGCAAGAGCCAGGGCCATGGCCGTTGGGAGGCAGTGGAGCCGTTAGTCAGCCAAGCTGGCGCCTAATGTCTATAGGCTGGAAGGAAAGCAATTGTCCCACTTTTTGAGTTTCTCCAATTCCAACTGACAGCACCCACAAGAAAAAGAAAAGGTCATGATTAGCTTCATGACTGCCATCCTCATGCTCTACACTCTCTACATCATCGCATTTTGGGCAGAAAGACCGTTGATGGCGCTCTATAGCCTCTTTGTTGTTTGTGTGGTGTCGCCAGGAAGTTGACGTGCATCCATAGCATTCAATCTCCCTGATGTCATTCTCCCAAAAATCCCCTTGTATGGATTGCAGGGAATGCACGGTAGAACATTTGATACATATGTACGGATATTATCTGTGAAAACGGACTACTTATTGATTGACCACGATGGAAGCGGAAACAAACCGCCAACTGTGGGGGTTTAGCCGCTTGTTCGCCAAACAAAACAAGGTCCCTGGGTAGTGACTGGCAATGGGCACAAGACAGTATCAGAAACGTTGACGTTTAATTTCTGGGAAAACAAGAGAGAAATGACCCAGGAGCCATGCCTAAAAATCCATCCATCAACTCACTGATTTCGGTTTATACTCTCATGGAAGTCCATCTGCTACCCCGACGTCTGTTTGTTACGGTGAGTGGGACTAGAATTTTTCAATGTGGCTTCTGAATGGTCAAGCACCTATGCACAGTGGTCCAGAAGACCCCTGTATCCTGGAGCTTGCAATGGAGGTTCTGCACTGAACCCGAGCGGGTAACTAGTTCAGTGAGTGCTAGAATGCCCTGCAGGTGGTCTTGTAGTGGTTCCATCGGTCCAGGTCTTTCTGAAGCGATGCCAGGCAAGTGAGACCCGCGCCCACCTTCCTGCCCACTTTCCCATACCCACGCTTGAGCAAGCCCATGTCCGCGCCTCTTCTCTTCCTTCTCCTCCTCCAAAGAAAGCTTCCGCCCACTCTTCTCTCGGCACATACCACCTCATTGTTACGGTATCTCTCCGTGTCATACTCATAGCGTTTCTGCGCATTCTCGATATGCTTGCTTGCCAACCCCGTCTTCGATACGAACGCTCTACCTTCTTGTTCCAGTAGTCGCACTCGTCGCTGGTCGCTCACCAATCCAGCTCTCACGATCTTGGTCGCCGTTGCATTACGTTCAATTTCTCGCGATTCTACCTTCTTCTAACGTGTCCACCAACATCGGAGAAGGCCTGTCTACTCTGTAGTGTCACACGCGCCGTCGTCCGTCGAACGAGGCGTTGATCCCCTACCCTTTCTACCATCTCGTTCTCTCTTCATCTTCCACCTCACCTCGGTGACCCTACTCCCTCAATGGCACCACCTTCGCCCCGACGGTCATCGAGAGCCCGCATCACCAATTCTCAATCTCAACAATCTTCAGTATCCTCAAACACGTCGGGTCGAGTCGAGCGGAGCACAAGATCTGTCGCCAAACCTTCTTCCAACAAGTCCACGCCGAGCGGCTCGTTATCCTCGGAGCCATTTGAAGATCTTGACGATACTCTCCTCGGTCGAAGACGAAAGCGGAACCAGGAAGACGATAACGACAAAAATTCCAAGTCCGATAACTTTGACATGGTGAACGGAAGCGACGACCTTCAAGAAGAGGAGGACGAGGCTGTTCGATGCATCTGTGATGCTGAAGAATATCCAGGTCGCCCGCCGGTTGAAGGTGCCGACTTGGACTTTTTTAATGCCATTGAATTTACCGAAGACGTTACCGGCTTCTTCGTCCAATGCGACATTTGTAAAGTTTGGCAGCACGGCGCCTGCGTAGGCATTTTTAGCGCCGAGAGCTCTCCTGATGAGTATTTTTGCGAGCAATGTCGCAAAGAACTCCATAAGATATACACGGCAAGCAATGGGTGAGTCAAACTTATCATTCCGGTTGGATTTTGTTCAGTCAAGATGTCTCTGGGACGTTCACTTTTGAAATTTCTGTTTTTTTCTTTTACCCTGACTACCTGTTTCACCTCCCTTCGCTATGCACTCCCATTGCAATCGTCTTGCGCTGACAATATCCTTTCCAGTCAAAAATGGTCTAAATATGTTCCTCATAATCGTCCGTCGCGCGCGACCTCCCGAGCTACCTCGATCGCTAAGGAAGGCAACCGCTCACCCAAGACTGGGACGAGTAAGAACTCGCGCCCTACTTCTGCATCGCAAAGTTCCAAGCGTCGATCTACAATGAATAGCCGCGACCGTGCATACGAAGATGAACAATTGCTGAGAGCCATTGAAGCAAGCAAAGAAGACGTACCTCAAGATGGATCAGAAATATTGACCCGGCGAGCGAAACGAGGACGCAGCGACAGTGAGGAATCAGTAGCTGTCAACGCTCGTCCACGGGACGACAAGTTGGCGTCGCTGAGAAATCCGATAAGCGTCAAGCGGCAAAGGACCAGCTCTAGGTCACCTTCGCCCCCAATCGAACCGGCCGAAGTACAGACTCACAATGAGTCGGAGGACGAAATCAATACCCGTAACGGAACGAAGAGGGTTCGCAACAACAAGAACCAGCGAGCCAAATCCGAGAAGGAAGACAAAGAGCGCCAGAGACAAGAGGCCGCAGACAAACGCAAAGGTCGCGCAGAAAGGCGACGAGGAGAGGGTAAGATGAACAATGATGTCTACGGTACAGCTGAGACTGACAGTCACTTAGACTCAGATCCTGCAGAGGAGACGCCCCCTGCTGTAGTCAAACCCCCAGCTGCGAAGAATATTGAGGCACCTGTCATTATGGAGACACCCGCGCCAGTTGAGCCTGTACCGGACACACCCCCTGCGAGCCATCAGCCTGTTTCGAGCACCCAGAAGCGTGGCGGAAGAACGGCTCACAAGAAAGGCAAAGGGAGAAACCAGTATACCAGAGATCGAGATGGGGAAGGCGAGTCACCAGCGCGGTCGATGTCGCGAGACATACAAAAGATCAGTGACGAGCCCACGCCGGCTCACCCGAAACCAACGGGTGAACATCGACACGGCAAGTCGAAGCCGGCCATTCACCACAAGTTGAATATGGTCGACATGAAGCGACGTGTTGGCGCCATTATGGATTTTATTTCGAGGACTCAAGTAGACCTTGCAGCCGAAACTTTGCCAGCGACGAATGAGACCACGAGCAATGGGGAGGTCTCGCTTCAGACGACTATGAGCTCGGAAAATGCTGACAAGGAAAGTACTCGGGGGTCCTCTGAGGGTAAAGAGTTCAAAGACTTGAATCCCATGGAAATGATGGACGTTCTGACAAGAGATATGGTCAAATGGCAGAATCAGTATACCTGATGACACAGGTCAGGTTCACAGCAGCACATCTTGGAGTCTCTACAGTAAGGGATACGTGCTCGATTGTTATGATTTCAGGCGTTTATGGTTAAGGTACATCCAGGGGCGTCACCAGCATCCAAAACTGATGCAGCAGTCACGGGTTTTTTGTTCTTAGGATTTTGGTTGTTTGTCATTTGACTGGAAGCACTCTATCGAGGCAGGGACCCTTTGGTGTTCCGGCTATCATTCTATATATACCCTAGCACGCCTCAAGGACTTGGTCATTGGTGCCTGCACAGTTTCAGCAAGGAAGGTTATGTGGGTAAGGGACAACACGAATTTGAGTATGATGTTAATAGACAATATGCTTAGACAGTAGTGTACATGGAAAAAATGCCCTGTTATACAGATACATTTTACAGTGGTCAAGCCTTGAATTCATGGTTCTAAGCACCTGCTCTTTCTTGTGCGCGTGCTTCTTTGAACTGCTTTTTAGCCTGGTTCATGCTGATTGGGGGATTTATCAATCGCTGTTGATGTTCCTCAATTGCCTCGTCCGTTAAATCTTCGAGCATGAACTTGCCCAGCTTCCCGGTTCTCCAATCTTTCAGGAACACGCTAGCCGCTCCATGAAGATTGGGTGAGCCCCCAGCCTTCAGCTTCCCCGTTTTCGTGGCAATAGAAGTAAGTAGTTCTTCAACGTTATTTGTGGGCCCTGAGTACTGCTTATAGAAGGCTGGGTTGATCTTGTTAAGGCGGTAGAGTAGGTAGTCTACCAGAACCTCTGATGGTACCAGGCCAATCTTGATGCCTTGCACGAGCGCAATCTTTATCATGGTCTCCGGGTTGTCGACATATGGCACAAAGACACCTGGAGTATCTAACACGAATACCCCTTCACCAACACCTCTCTGCGGATCGTTGCCTTTTGTTTCCACGATGCGAACACTCGTGCCAATCTTGCGCGTAATTCCTGGTTGCCCTCCAGTCTTGGCCGACTTTTTAGTTTTCTGCGGCAGTCCCTTACTCCTTAATGTGTTGAGCAATGAACTCTTTCCCACGTTGGGCATCCCTACGATCATAGCCCTCATTCCCGTTATTGAGTCGACTGCGCGCGCAACATCTTTGACCTTTCTGAGGAGATCCTTTGTTGTCTTTTCGCTGTCTTTATTCCAGAGCACAAAGCGATCGCCGTATAACTTGCGCAGAGCGTTGACATACTCGGGTTTGTTGGTTGTGAGGTCGCATTTGGTGAAGACGACAATTCGCTCGCGGCCAGCAAGGGATTGTTCGAGGATGGGATTATTCGTGGTCAAGGGGAGACGTAGATCGCGACATTCGAGGATGAGATGTATATTATTCAGTCTCTTGATCATACCGGATTGGGCTGTAGCATGATGGCCTAGGTAATATGTCTTGGGAATTGAGTTTGGCAGGCCAAAGATTTGCCGAGGAATGAATTGCGCCATTGTATCGGTTTACTTGAGAAGATCTTCTAAGGTCATGTATTTTGCATGTTATCTTGGATGTTGGACAGACTGACGTTGAGAAATTCTAGATATTGCAATGATGGACATGGGATATTATTCAAGGACCCTGAAAAGAAGACTGGTAAATCTAGAACTCAGCCTTGTCTACACGTTCCACTTTTACTTACAGCCTTGCCCCTCCGCACGTGCAGATAAATGTAATGTACGATAGAGCTGAAAGTGACGTCACTCTACTTCTCCAATGCCGAACCAATTGAGTTTCTGAATTCGACCACGAGGCTCAAGAGAAACAATAAACCAAAGCATAAATGAACATGATCGAATCGTTTCTCGTACCGACAAGGAAAGATGGCAAATAGCCATTGAACGCCAAGAAATATTCCAAAGCCAAGAAAAAGCCAAGACCAGGCTTCATATCTGGACCAAAATGATAAATTGACTCAGAGCCCTCACTAAGAGTCGAGGGAAGATGCATCATGTGTTTGCCTCCAATTCACTCAAGAACCGACGAGTTTTGTCTTATTGTGGTAGTCGAAATTGACGTAAACAATGGCTAGGCCTGAGACTGAACCAGTTCAAGACTCAATTGATATCGAGAGAAGACCAACCTTTGGATCTGCTAATACTGTCACACCAAACACCAACGCTCAAGATGCATCAAGAGTCACAGCCGATCATTCGGATCCACCTAGTCAAGAGAGTCGATCATTCAAGTATTTCGGCAAAGAGGGCAAACTTCGTCCCTTTCGACTACTAAAAGAAGATGTCATCAACCTCAAGGGTCGGTACCTGTCAGATTGGCAGGTCTTTAACCAGCAGGTGATTGCGAGTGCTGTCTACATCTTCTTCACCAATCTTCTGCCTGGCATTACCTTTGCAAGTGACTTGTATACCTTGACTGGAAAGTCATGGGGTACTATCGAGGTTGTCTTCAGCACTGGCCTTTGCGGTCTCATATTTTCTCTGTAAGTGATACTCATAACTAGTGCAAGACTCAATTGAGCTGCAAGCTGACAAGACTATAGTTTCTCGGGTCAGCCTCTGACAATTCTTGGCGTAACTGGTCCTTTCTCAGTCTTGGCCGAGAATGTTCACGAACTATGTGACAAGCACTTTCATGTAAGTCATTGGAGCAGCCCTAAAACCAAGTCTTCTAACAAAGCAAATAGGTCGAATTTCTGCCTGTCATGGCATGGACTCTCATCCACGCCGGATGGATGCACTATCTCCTTGCCATATTCAATGCCCATGACTGGACAATGCAATATGTCACCCATTTCAGCGCCGATATCTTTTCTCTGCTCAACAGTGTCATCTACTTCCACAAGGCCGCCATGGAACTAAAGCGCACCCATGCTCGAGTCTCACTCGCTGCCTTTCTCTATGCTGTCCTAGGTGCGGTAGGGACTTGTCTTCTGGCCATTTTGTTGTCTACCGCAAACTCATGGAAACCCATGTTTCATCGCTACATTCGGCTTGGTCTTACAGAGTATGCGGCTGCCATTTCCATCATCTTCTGGATTGGAATCCCATACATTGGAGAACTAGCCTCCCTGGACCATATTCGCCTCGAGGTGCAGACTAGCTTCCGGCCTACCAATCCTGACAGGACGACCTTCTTTGTTCGTTTCTGGGAAGCGCCCATCGAGTGGATGTTCCTGTCCATAATTCCAGGTGCCATCGTTACAGTCTTGTTCTATTTCGATCATGAAATCAGTAGCATAATTTGTACTGTAGAGCGATATGGGACTAAGAAGCCAGGCGGTTATGCTTGGGATGTGGCTCTCTTAGGAACAACTACAATAATCTGTGGTATACTCGGCATCCCTCCAGCCAACGGTCTCCTCCCTCAAGCGCCGCTCCATTCCGAATCGCTGATTCACTATGTCTTGGAGAGTCCTCCTGCCGAAGAGGGTGAGCAACCAGAGTCACCCCGTCATGTTGCAAGGACTTATGAGCAGAGATACTCGCACTTTATTCAAGCTGCTCTGATTCTCATTTTTGTATCGCCTCCCCTGCAGAAGCTGCTGGGTTTCACGCAGACTTCTGTGCTATCGGGACTCTTTCTTTTCATGGGCTATCAGTCATTGTCTGTCAACCCTATCCTGGAACGGGTCGTTAATCTTCTCACTGCACCATCTGATCTTCCTGAACTTCCCACTGGTGTTACCTGGTTTGGAATCCATTCGTACACCATCACTCAAATTATCATGACTGGTATCGTCTTTGGAGTGACTCTGACGGTTGCAGCTCCTGCATTTCCACTGATCATTATTGCTTTGGTCCCTATCCGATTGTCGGTCATGAACCGGATTTGGAGTCGTGAGACATTGAGAAGAGTAGATGGGTGGGCATGCCGAGAAGGGAAACCAGAGGATGATCCGATCCCAGTAGAGATACTTGCAGATGAAGAGAAGGCCAACGCCTGATTGCATTACGGTGTGAGAACATCCAAGGGTAATGACACTTATACAAATTTAAGTTTTAGTGACAACACATACAACGCCCTGATTTGTTAGCCATACGTCCTTTCATACTTCCCCGCAAGTTCTACCACTGTCCTAGCATTGATATATTGGCCGTGAAACGCAAATTTCAAGTCAATTAATTATCGCAACTCGATAAAAGCTCCAAAATTCTAAGGACTGGCTAACATGGCATCGCCTACACATGAAAGATATGCTTTCGTTACGGGCGGAGGCTCTGGTATGATTTCACCGTTTCGCCATGATATGACAAACATCAACTCTTCCGGGACTGATTACAAGAATAGGCATCAACCTGTGCTTTGTTCGCGTACTGATCCAAAATGGATACTCAGTTCTCATAGCAGATCTCAATCTTCGATCCGAAGCCCAACAACTCATGGAACAACACCCATTCACAGGCGACAACGGCAAATCTGGAGTACTATTTCAAAAGACCAACGTCGCATCCTGGCCTCAGCTGATGACTGCATGGAGAACAGCGTTGGAGAAGTTTCCCAGGATTGATATCGTCGTCGCCGGCGCGGGAATATTCGAACCTCAATGGTCGTCATTCTGGGAAGCTCCCAAGACGGAGGGTAACCAAGACAGTGTTTCTCGGGATGATGCTGACGCTGATCCCGGACACTACGCTGTCCTGGACGTGAATTTGGTGTCTCCTATTCGCCTCAGCCAACTTGCTATTGGATACTGGACAAAGACAAAACAAGAAGGATGTCTCGTACATATTGGCAGCATAGCCGGCTATGGAGCGGCCATTACAACGCCTTTGTACATTGCCAGCAAGCACGGCTTACACGGCTTTGTGAGGTCTCTAGGAGGACTCCGCGATGAACTCGGCATCCGCATTGGATGTATAGCCCCGGGAGCTGTAGCGGTAAGCTTGTTGAATAACTCTTTGCGGTCTTTCGCGATGACTGCTGATATCAGAACTAGACTCCTCTATGGAGCGAAGACCCAACCAAAGCAATAATGCTAGAAGAGGATACAGTACTCATCAGTCCCGAGGAAGTGGCACAAGGCATGTGGAGACTTGTGATTGACCCTGAACTTGGCAACGGTACCATCCTTGAAGTGACAAAGGGTGCAACGAGAGTTGTACCTCTCTATAATGCACCGATCCCTACTGGAGGAGGCGTCATGGTACCAGGCTATACAGCTTCCGCCGCACAGATATATGAGAAGCTTAGGGATGACGGTTTGAATGTATAACTGAATGCCCCGTTGCAATTGGTTATGGTCTTCTACATGTTGGACCTCCGAATAAGCCGCCATGACCTCTCTTACCAGTACCCATGGCCACAATCTCAACGGTAGATAGCTCAAATGCATGGATAGGTACGGAGTAGAACACACAGATCCCTCAACAAATGGTATTTTTAGAATCAGTGACGCAGATCGCTTCGCTTGTGTATATATTATGGCTCCAGCTCTGTATTACGACACGCAAGCCAGCCCTGTTATCCCATAGATCCCGAGTCAGTCTTCTAGCGCATGGGTCAGACTGAGCACCGTGGATAGTCAGGATCTAGGGTCCAGTCCTGCATAGCCTCATACCAATATTATCAAAGATTCTCTCTGGAAACCGAGCTTAGACCATCGTCTTGGCACTTTCAGGCCTCTTGAAGCTCTGTTTCCTCACTCATCCAGGATTGCTGATTGAGATGAGTTCTTCTTTCTTTCTTTTTTCTTTTTTCTTTTTTTCCAGAAATGGAAAATAGCAACCATAAACTCCCTTTTAATCTTCTGGACTTTGACTGGCCAGAAGTAGCCTGGTAGCTCCTACAAACAAGTATTTCCACAAGCACGTTCTCCGGGTTGCAATAACGCAAGCCGCTCGTTTGATGATGGCAAGAAATAAATGAAAGATATTGACATGAAACCCATAAGATGATGGTACACTTGAGTGCTGTATCATAATAACGTAGATAACTAAAGCAATGCCAGTGAAGTAGAAAATAAATCCATAATCGCACACCGGATAAGTGAGTTCGCGAAACGAGTTGGGTATCTTGATGAGCCATCTTCATCATACTGCACTGCTCTTGATTTCCTTCTCTTCTACATCTCCTTGTCTATCACAGACACCCTCTCCTCCAAGACATAAGCCGAAAACATCGTCCTCCCTGTGTTGAGAGAAACGTGTTGTTCCAAAAGAAGTAATGGATCGGCTCGCGTTGCGCCGTAAAAGCTGCGGGCTCGATCGTTAATAGGAATAGGTAGGTGTAAAATGGTTGTTTGTCTTGTTGTCTCAATTTCTGGTCTTTAAATATGTAAATGGTTGAATGGGAAAAACAGGGTGGCTGACGAGCCAGAAACGGGCGGTATGGAGCAGGCGCGGTTTAGCTCTAGGTATCCAAAACCTATGTCGGTCTACTTGATGTTCTTGAAAAGGTCAGAGCCCAGGCTTCCGTTGTCCTTTTGGATATCGGTTAATTCGGGTATCATAGGAGGCGGCGGGCCTGATTGCTTCTGGGGAGTCGTAGCACGAGGAGGTTCTTCCATATACATGGTGCTGGCTCGTTTGTCGGGGAGAGGATCTCCGCTTCTCATGCGCCTGAACCAGCCGCTAGCTCTCTTGTTCTTGCGCTCGTCGAGATAGCTCGCACCGCCCTGGCTGGCTGGGCGAGCATATCCGGGTGGGGGTGACTGGACACTTGCGTTCGATGATTTCTGGCCCTCTGCATAACTGTTATTCAACATGGTCCTACTCAATAGGCGACGGATGCTGCCTTGACGGCTTGAAGCAGCTGGGCTCAACGGAGCATCGTCGTCGGCGTTGCGCTTGGTTCCAGCGAGATTACCATTAGAAGAAGCAGTAACGCTTGGCTGCGGTGTGCTGTTGCCGACATCCTCAGTGACACTGCCGTATGTATCCTGTGTCGACTCCTTGGGGGCTTCGTTCTTGGCTTCCTTGACGGGGGGCGGTGTCTGTGGAGGCGTTGGGACCTTCTGAACAGGTGAATCCGGAGGCGGTGGGATATTGGTGCCGTCTGTGATGCTGCCAAAATTGAGGTTGAGCGCAGGTAGCTGGAAGCGTGAGCTTCCGCTACTCTTGCCAAAGAGAGACGACATGTTGGCTAATTAGGTTGTTGATTCGTTCAATAATGCGGATCGGACGGGTTCTGGAACAAGGTAGATGGAAGCTGTCGACCAAAAAATCGGAAAGGGGTTTTGGCGAAAGAATCGAGAAGCTCAAAGAGAAAAGAATTGAGCTAGCAACAGAAAGTCTCGATAAAGTTACAATCGACGACTGGGATGCAATAGTTGCAAAAAGATGACGAAGCAGAGTTTCAACTCCCCGCAAGAACAAGGCGACGAGAAAGGAGAGGTTTGATCAACGGCTCAACCCAGGTCAGGTCAGGTCAGGTCCAAGGATGTGCAGTACAGGTATCTGTGTATGGATCTGTACAGTATGGAGGTGGTGGAAAATTGGAGCAAGGGTCGGGTGGCTTGTGGTTGACTGCAAGCTGCAAGGATTCGCAACGCGCGTGGCGTGCTTTTCTGGATGCTATGATATTGACCCTGGTCGTGGAGAGCAATTGATGCGACGAGAAGGACAATTGCGATAATGATGTTCAATGCTCGCAAAAGAGACGTAGGATAGAATAGAGAGGATGGTTGGTTGTTGAGAGAATGATGAGGGAGGAGAAACGTCTTTGCTGAAGAAAGAATGCTGAAAGTACAAGTACAGTTCCATAGCTACTACCCTAACTAGGTAACCTTCTTGATCTAGGGTGCTAAGACAGGTAGAATTGGTACAAGACGGGGTCTTGGGTCTTGGAAGGAACCTAGGAACCCATCTGTGGGTTGAGGTAAGTGGAGAAATGCCGTGGCTGGCACTTGCTCCAATGGGGATACATTGGAAATACTTGCAGCTTCGCGTGCAACCCACTGTTTCCTCTTCTGGGCCTGCCCCTGAGAGACTGCAGTGAGCCCGCACTCCCCTGGACCCTGCTGCTATCCACGCGGGTTGGGCGCTGGGCGACTTTGGGTTCGACAAGTCCTGTTTAGTGCTCGGGATGCCAAGATGGCCCCCCCATGGGATTAGTCTCTATGGGGAATAGCGGGCCAGCCCGCAGGCAGTGGTTTTACGAAGTACAAGTACCTCTAGAGTACCTGCGCCTACCTACCTAACTACTAATCTCTAACTCTTAAAACCGGGCATCGTGCAATCATTCAATGGCAATTATTAAATAAATAACAAATAATGCTTAATGCTATACTCGTTCCTAGGCGATTATAGCATTTAGAGCCGTAACGAAATATAACGAAGTTATATATACTATAGCATTGCTGAATAAAATTACAGCAACGCCTAGACGATTCATCATGATCAGGGACCCATTCCTTACATTCCCGAACATCCAATGCAGGCAGGCAAGCAGGACATTCTTTTGCCTTGCAGTGCTCTACTTAGTACTGATAGGGAGTTGTCTTCTAAGCTTTAGGAAACAAGAATAAATTACCTTAAAGTCCGACCTAACTAACATAAACTGCCTTGACAATTATGTTTCTCATGCTTCTATCAGCCAACTTTTCCAATGTTGTGAGATACTCCTAGTACTATAACGCCACAGACGTAGGCCAATGCCAAAGTCAAATACCCCAGTGACGCATGTTTCAACAAGGTTGCGGACGTTTCGACAATCTGAATATATCCCAAGCACTTCAAGACTTTTGGGATGTCTTATCTGAGCCCAAAATCTTCATCTTTGCTCAGATGCAATAAACTCAACTGCCTCGTTGGCCCTAGCCAGCTCAGTCACGTATACCTTAGAGCACCGGGAGAAAAAGTCGACCATTACCAACAAGTGTTGGTTTTCTCTCCCAGGCTTTAATACCTGGAGGGGTTCCTATGGATCTTGGATTGGTTCGGGGCTTTCAGACGGACCATATCATGGTCTGTTTGCTTACCTCAATCGTCATTGACTGTGATGAAAGACGGGGAAATTCCAGAAGGGCTTCAAACATATCCATTTCCACTACTGTTGCCGTCATCGATTCTCCAGTGTCCATGTTGTGAGCAGATATGTTTTGTCTTCTTGCACGCACTAATGCATCACAGTCCATACCGAGACAACCGTGATGCATCCCAATAGTCCATGTCAATAATTTGAGAATTATACTGTAGTACTGGGCCGCACTATACCGGCAAAATAGTTCTCTTCCGAGATGAGATTAATTTCTCTTATGTCGCCGTGTAACTTCAGATCTTGGCATAACCTATACCTACAAAGACATAGGTGTTTTATCAACAACTAGAACATGATTACTGAATTGCGTTTCCATGGGAGACCAGGAACAGAGTGGAAAGACACTAAAATATGTTTCACCAATTGTCTTGCCTCTGCAGATTGGTCATTGCATGATTCAAGATTGCGATGTCCTTCCTTTGGTCCGTCTAGCAAAGAGGTAGATCGAAGAGAAATCTGCTTGTACATACTCTCTCCCCTGATCGTCACGAGTCATGATAAACCGGATGAAGTGTAAAAGTATCGTCAAGTACCTGAAATTTTCTATAGTGGTAAACTAACGCACGCAGTGGAAATAAGCCCATTCCCTTCTCAGCTACTTACCCATTGCAGAGAAAAATGTTTTACCCAGTCTCGTTCAAAGTTCCCGATCTAGGAAAGCACAAAGTCGAAACCCCCGCGTTCCACAATTGCTGAAGGGATCCAATTTTCCACAATTCGATTCTGGACCCCGATATTCAGACACTCTTTATGACTCCGCTTTATCGCATTTTCTGATTGGCCGATAAACTCGTTGCTCATTTGTCCGCTAACGTCATAGTCTTGTAGAGCTTTCGTCAATCTAGACTGAGCTCGGTTGGGTTGAGTCGCAAAGCAACTTCAACTACAGAAGACCTACCAATTCTTCTACAACCACAGAGTAATTGATGATTTGTTTCATTTATCATGGCTAGTTCACAGTGTTTGCGCATCAGGCCGCTTGCTTCTGGGCTTACCAGACCCTCGGCAAAACTCAGCGCTCAACATATGACAAGATTTCCCATCACTGCGGCACGATATAAGTCAGGTCCTTATGGCTACACACAAGCAAAGGCACTTGTTTTCTCCAAGCCTGGTGAGCCTTCTGATGTCCTTAGGTGAGTAACTCATTCCTCTTTAAAAGCAGCACCACGATCTGACAGACAATCACCAGCCTTCATACTCACTCTATCTCACCATCTATTCCCTCAAACTCGGTACTCGTCCGAACACTCGCCGCTCCCATTAACCCCGCCGATATCAACACCGTCCAAGGCACATATGGTTCCAAGCCTCCCTTCACCTCCCTGATTGGTACCTCTGAACCTTCTGCCATTCCTGGCAACGAAGGTGTTTTCGAGGTCGTCTCTACCGGTTCGCCCTCCTCATCACTGCAGAAAGGCGATTGGGTCATCCCTGCCATCGGCCAGTTCGGAACTTGGAGGACACACGCCGTCGATGAGGCCGGCAAATTCATCAAGATCGATAAAGAGGGCCTGACTCCTACACAGGTTGCCACTGTTAGCGTCAACCCATCTACTGCCTACCGTATCTTGCGCCATTACGGTCCCAATGCTGGCCTTCAGGCTGGCCTGGGTATGCGCCCACTTGAAGTTGGCAGCGGACAATGGTTCATTCAAAACGGCGCCAACTCAGGTGTTGGACGAGCTGCCATCCAATTCGGTAAGCTCTGGGGTCTAAGGAGCATCAATGTTATCCGCGACCGTGATACTTCCGAGGCCACAGAGACTCTCAAGAAGGAACTCCTCGATCTCGGCGCAGATGTCGTTGTCACTGAGTCACAATTCCTATCCCGTGAGTGGAGAGACCAGCTTGCTGAGATCACCCGTAAAGGCCGTGAGGACATTGGTCTGGGTCTCAACTGTGTTGGAGGCAAGTCAGCAACCGCCATCGCCCGATCTCTTGGCAGCGGTGCAACCCTAGTTTCGTATGGCGGCATGGCCAAGCAACCCGTCCAACTGCCTCTCGGTCTCCTGATATTCAAGGACATCCGCTTCACCGGTTTCTGGCTGAGCCGACTGAACGAGCAGGACCCAACCGGAAGAAAACACGCAATCGACGATATCCTCCAAATCATTCGTTCAGGCCAGTTCCGCGATGTCCCTATTGAGGAAGTCAAGTGGGATTGGGAGACAGAAGAGGAGACTCTGCGTAATGCTGTGCAGAAGGGTCTTCAAGGATTTCGCAAGGGCAAGGGTGTCTTTACTTTTGGTGAGACATGAGACAAGAAGAAAATAGGTCGACAACGGTGTAATGATGTCTGCAAGCTCTTGGCTGATAAAGTATGCGACGCCAAGCAAAAAGCAAAAGACGAAATGAGTACACGAGCCGCGATGTTTGATATAAACAACACTTATACTGACGTGCATATACGAACATATACAAAATCAAATTACTAGTCCATTGTCTAACCCATGCTTTAACTGCCTGTGTACCACAACGCCCTAACTCCGTTATTGAGCAGATCATCTCATTAAGACCTCTAAGCCCTGAAAGCTTGCGCCCACTCATGCAACTTGTCAATGACAACGGGCGCATACGCTGTCAGTGTATCCTCAATGACTCGATCGAAATATCTCAACGCCTCTTCCTCGCTCAACTCCAGATGGAAGCGCTCCCGAACCTTGAGTACGGCCTTGTCCGGCTCAAGTCTGATATCAGGGATATTAGCATCAACCATAAGACTAAAGAGATTGAGGATAAGATTCGAAGATTTGCGTAGCGCCGTGTATGACAGGAAACAGTACTGCTTGAACTGTTTATAGTGCTCCGACTGTACACCGCCCATACAGTCCACCATTTCCTTTGATAGCTTCATCAGCGGAGCAAAAGGTTTTGGATCTCGTCCAAGAATGAACCCAAAATCAGCGTGAAAGAAGTGTCCGTCAGGCGCAAGGAGAAGGTTTTCCAGATGACGATCACCGACACCAAGGATGTAAGTTATAACACAGTAGCCAGCGCAAGACCTCACATACGTATCCAAGGTTTCTTGCCGGACACCAAGAGGTTGCCTGTCATCTGGGTTATGATATTTGAGATAAGCCAAAGCTGGGTTGTTCTTGAATTTGTTGACAATGCTTGACAAGCTTGCTGATTGCACAAATTGCGAAGCACCAGCCGAGGTACTGGTTGCCAGAATTTTGTATGGTGACAACTTGAGATCCAGATTCTCTTTCTGCAATAACTGATCCATAAGAGTGATGATTTGGATAACAAGCTGATCTTGTCTAAGATCATCACCTAGCTTGAAGATGATAGGATATGAACTTCCCGTTGTCGTTTTGAATGTGCATTTGAATGGATTAAGCGATGATTTGAAAACCACTGTCTGATCCGGGATGATTCCCGTGACCAATACTGAAGGGTCAAGTGGCATCGGTAAAGGAGGATCGAAGGCAAGGAGCTCATTCTTTGGGTCAGCTAAGAAATGCTTTACCTTGTCGACCTTCTTTGCAACAGATTCGTTTGACGTTTTGACTTCTTGCGCAATCCTTGAGAGTATGGCGACCAGCTCTGCTTGACGTAGTAAAGTTTTGCGCGTTTCCTGACCGTCTGGCTGCTTCACAAGCTCAACCATAAAGTCGTAAGCAACCTTGCGGTAGATGTTGCGGTTATCTACACCTTGTTCAGGACTCGGATCGTCGCACTCTACCATCAGATACCAGTGGAAATAGTTTCCCAACAGGAAGTTAGCTGCCGCGCGTTGGATCAGGAAGCGAGCCAAAGATGAATCATGACAGCTCTCTTCTTCTGTTTCAGTCGAGATATGCTCATATTTAAGAGCTTGGACCAATTGCAATAGATATAGCAGTAATTCCTCATCATCGGCTTTGCGGAGTCGCTCTACGGCGTAGGAACGGACAGCAGAGTTATCAAAAGACGGCCCAAGAAGTTCAAGCGCATCGTCGATGTCAATAGCGGTCCAACGACCAAGTACCTGTATGGCCTGTCTCGATTCACTTTGGTCGCCCCAGTTGACAGATTTGACAAATTTGGTCAAAGCCCGCTTGTCTCTGGTCAAATGATAGCGGAACTTCCAAACCAGATCAGTTTCCTCTGGGCTGAGGACATGAGTTGGGGAGTATGACATGATCAAGTTAAGCTCATCTCGAACCTTTGCATTCGGTTTAAGGTCCTTGTCAAGAATACCATGTCGGTGTGAGCTTCGGAACAATCTTCTGTGCTTGGCCTCCGCAGGATTGTCTCTATGCCCAGCTTCGGGGTCATAAACTTTGATCAGTCGCCCCCCAAGAGCTGTAGAGTGTTCGCCTAACGCATTGATACCAGGGCCATACTGAACTTGCGGCTGACGGTGGGCGATGCTAGCCTGGGAGACTGAGAGATTCTGGAGGGCCGATATAGGAGGAGGGCCATATTCGTGGTCGGCAAAAACGACAGGAAAGTCGAATCGTGGAAGCTCGACGTTAAGTAGAAATGTTGATTGACCTGGGCGTCCGTCTTTGTCCTCACCATCTTGGCCCTCCGCATCGTTCTCCCCGTTTATGGCTCGTTGCCTCTGGAGCATTTTCATTGATGATTTGGCGGCTTGAAGGCCACGTTTTTCGAAGCTCCGGAACACCATCTGGTCCAACCAGTCAACCCGAGGTATCTCGCCCATTTCGTGTTTTTTAAACAAAGTCTCCATCCTGTCCAACTCCTCTGCGTCTTTGTCCAGGGGAGGAAGTTGTCCTTTTCGAGACGATTTCTTCTTGGACGAAACCAGCGCAGGTGTCGCCGTATTATCGTTGCCATCTGCGTGTTTATGTCGGTGTACAAGACACTTCTGTCGTCCCTTCTGTGCTTGATTTTCGTCATCGAACATCGGTAGAGTTGTGCCTCCAAAAGGAATGGCGTGGCCAATGGCTCCATCTCCGCCCACCGGCGAAAGATCCCATACTGTGATGGCCAGGCATGAGTTGGCCGGTAGAGAGTCGTAAGTAATGGGCAGCTGAATCCACTCGTTCCATCTAGCATCTCGATCAGCATATGGCGCCTCAAACTCTATGGGTATCATACTTTCGCTCGGATCGGAAGGGTTTGTAGGCAGTCTGGACCGGAACAGTCAAGGGCTTGGAGCCGGACCAAACTTGGACAGTAACATAGAGGTCGGAGTTGGGGCTAGCAGCTCTAGTTAGCCTGCCGCAGAAGTGGTTTGGAGATCATCAGCATGGCGGCGCACCTGATGTTGGAGCCAATGTGGCGCAACTCTGGGCGCTCGAGAAGGGTTGAGAACTTGTACGGGGGTTCCTCGCCCTCAAGATTCATTCTTTGTAAACGTCAGTTCAGACTTTGGTTGTGAAGAAGCCTTTCTTACATGCGAATGCTCACAGGATGATGGACATCCTTGGAACCCGCAAAGGAGAACGGGTCCATACGCCCGTACTCAGCCATGGCGCCTATATCATTCTGTGCTCAAGATATAATGGCAGTAAAGCAACGGTAAAGTCGAAAGGGAGTTGTGCAGGTAAAAATCGGAGTCGGTAGAGGTTGCAGTATGGAAGAAGAGGTGCTAGAGAATGATGGCGTAGTCGTCGCAGACAGGTCCATACGATAAGATAAGAGGTGCCTACCTACCTATTAGCTACTACTAAAGTACCTTGCGTGCTCCACTGTTGGGGATTGTGGGGGAGTCACATGGGGATTATCACAAGGCATCTAAGACAATATATCTACAGTCTTCCAATCATTAACCACTTCACTTTCAAATTACCAAAAGATATATGCAACTGACAGGGATCGATAATCTATCCTCATCACCAAATTAGCAACGGGCAACTTTGTTACTCTACTCAATTGCCGGTGTGATTGCTTCTGTCAGAAGCAGGGGCCGACTGACTCTCGATAAACTTTCAAGCCTGTCCATTAATCAAAAAGCTTCTTTCCATAGCTAACCGAATATACAACAAGTCTTTTCATGCATCAAAGTTCCTTCGTATTTTGGACGAGTCATGAGGCAGCAATGTTGAAGACGGCTCATTTCCTCGTCAATCATCCCTGGCCAAATAAGTTATATAAAAGCAAGTACCGACGATAGGCACTAAATATATCCAACTTGGAATTTTTGTCTCATGGAGATTGCATAAAGAAGATCTGCCTGCCTATGATTTACTGGCTCCGGCAGTCATGTCTCTCTTGATCCTCGTCCCCTGCAACGGAAAGCCATCCATCCGCGCCCGTTTACCCGTCTCTGGTTCATGACAAGGATCAGAGACTGCTAAAGCAGACTCCAAGCCTCCAAAGTGCATATTAGCCCAAACCTAACAGCCACACCAACAGGTTCATCAATCAATGAGTTTCCTTCGGAGACATCCGCGGGACCTTTTAGTCTAGACCCTGTATCCGTATGTACTGACTTGGCGCACCAGTCTCTTCAGCTCTTCTCCCTACCTACAAATTGCAATATAGAGCACCCTGGGTACCTAACACAGATCTACAGTACGCTCCTTTGGGGCGGTGTAAATCGTCATAACTGTTCCCGTGTCGACTGCCACTATAATTTAGTTATAGCTGGTCCTCCTCATGCTTCATTTTCTCAGAGCTCTCTTCTCTGCTCCTGCTCCTCCAGCCCATGACACGGCCTCACCGCGCCCAAAGTAGGCCAAGATGGCTCACGAGAGTCGTAACGATGTTATGATGAGGATCATGCCCAACGGGAAATATACCCTAGAGGCAATAATGGTCATTGTACGAATCCCCTCATAGCCTACCTTTCAAGCAACTGACTAACACTAACTTCCTTGACAGATCTGCGCTACCATCTCGCTCTACAACGGCATCGAGTTGCTTGCTCTAATTTTCACCTCATCTAGGAGACGCAGCGATTTATATTTCTGGAGTCTCGCCGCGGCTTCTATCGGTATCCTGCCATACGCGGCTGGTTGGTTGATCCGCTACCTCGACATCGTTGGCGATGTGCCGGACATGATCATCAACGATATAGGATGGATGCTTGTGACTACTGGCCAAGCCCTTGTCCTGTACTCACGACTTGTACTACTTGTCAAGAACCCAGTAATTTTGTGTTTTACCAAGTGGATGATTATCATCAACGCTGCCATTTGGCACAGCGCAATCACCGTTCTCATCTTCGCCATTGGCCATAAACAGAGACTCGACCGCAATGCTGCATATATCAAGGTCGAAAAGGTTCAATTGGCAGTATTCTGCGTACAGAACTTCTTTCTCTCTGGTATTTATCTATGGAAAACGAGCAGAATCATCAGGACGAAGGATCCGCAATACCGAACTAGCCGTGTCCTATGGCATCTCGTCTTCATTAACGTACTGCTCATACTCATCGATGTCGCGCTGCTCGCAGTCGGCTTTACCAACAATCCTCTTTGGCAGCAAGGCGTAAAGGCAGTCGGATATTCAGTCAAACTCAAGCTCGAATTTGCGATACTCGGGAAGCTCAGCGACTATCTTTATAAAGGAGGGGAACTGGTAACTGATTCTCCCATGTTTGGATTCGTGGAAATGGAGCCTGAACCTCCATCAAAGTCAAGACCAGAGCAACCGATACCAGCTCCCGAAACGTCTCACTTTGAACGTACCAGGAAGCCTTCAAGTGCTTCTGCTGCAGAGTCATCGCGGCATCGGGAGTTTGTATCGGACGAGACGGTCGTTGACAAAGGCAAGGGTGTGATTAGGCGTACATTGGATAAGGGAAAAAGTAAATGTGCTGACGATTGTTGCAACAAAGGCGTTCGGGCTTCGAGTTAGCGTTATACCCATTTTGTAATTGATGCTTATTGTTTTGTATTATAGATGTGTTACTACTAAGTTTGTAGCTTACTCTTGCCTTTGTAAAGGAGAAAAGCATTAATTTTGGGTAGATTGATATGTTCTTTATGCCATTATCCCAATTCCTTGTCGCTACTCTTGCATCAATCATTTACTGCGCATCTACTTGCTACCCTGAATATGCCAATCAAATACCTTCATAAACACTTCCTTTCCATCGCCTTCCAAAACATCTCCATGGCAAGGGATCATGGTAGCGAAATCCCACTGAGCGATAACAGCCATGCTGTCGTTGAAGCTGTCACGGTTCTTGGCAAGCAAATACCAGTTGAAGCGCTGCAGCCACTTGGTGTCGCCACGGGGGTTCTGAACGCATGCGAAAAGCTTACCGACAGCTCCATCATCGGGGAGCTCTGCTTCAGGGACCTTGCTGTACTGCTCAGTAGGTGGCAGGTTGAAGAGCAGATCAGCCTGAATCAAGACACGCTCGGGCTTGTAGCAAAAGACAATTTCGAGGTTGGCGTGGCCGTCGACGTATTCGTAGTCGAAATCGGCATCAAATTCCGGGTCGATCCTAGTCTCTCGCTTGGCCTCCTTGTTGAAGACAACAGCAAATTCCTCGTTACCAATCTTGGGGTCATCGGTCTGCTTGGCGCGCTTTTCAGGCAGACCCTCTGGGCCGATAATCTTGGCTGATGGATACTCCTTTGCCCATTCGGAGATAAAGATGTGATGCTCATAGTCAAGGGCGACGATATAGCGAACATCACCTCCCATCTCAATGACCTTGGTTTGTGTAGCCTTTGTGAGTGCTACTGGTGAGAAGACAGCAAGACCTCCAGAAGTAAGCTTGACTATAGAGTATGTCAGTTTAGTGCAGTTTTATGATGAGTTGGGGTAAGAAATATACCTAGAGTGCCTCGACCGCCAATCTTGACCTTTCCAAAGCGTGAGAAGGGGACTGAGAAGGTTGCAATGTTGGGCGTGACATTGCGAATGACCATAACGTGGTCAGGATCTGAAGGAATGAGTTTGGAAGACATTTCTGTAAAGATAGGTTCTTGTAAATATAGTTGTGGTGAAAAAGTGAAACTGCGTTTTTGAATGGCAAGAATAAATGGAGTTGAAGATGAAAATGAAGATGCAAGTCTTGTTGTTGAGGTTGGAGTTGAAGGATGTATGACGTTGAATCTGAGAGCACGTGAAAGTGTAAGGGACCTCTTTTGTAGCTGAAAGAATCTGGGTAATTCGTTGTTTAAGTATTGATTAATGGGGGTTGAAGAACGTATCATGACGAGAAATTAATAAGTAATAAGTACTATTAAACTACCTGCTTCATAAGTAGATGAGGGTCGTATGTTACCAATGTCAAGGCGGAGTTTCAACTTGAACTGATCATGACATCAACATTTATTATTACCTATTAATTGTCATCCATTTCGGCCGATAAATCTCGCACGATTTCCAGGTAGCCAGGGTCATGGAATTGCTGTCCAAAAGCCAATTTATTTTAGTTGGACTGGAAAAGTGGATGCTTTACCAATCCATTCTCATGTGAATATTCTTAATAATGACTTGCATACTACCTCTTTACTGACTTATACGAATATATCAAGTACACGAAAATCTCAAAATCTTGCACGATTAATAGAACAAGTTCCAATTTTTTTTTTTTTAAAAAAAAAAAAAAAAAAAAAAAAAACGTCTTCTACCTCTCTCCACCTCACTTTGCTTAATAATTCACTTTTGGGTCGTCCTTGATTCCACATCAAATTCTAGCTGATCCATTCGGCCAGTTCTTGAAACCCGAGAACCCGTCTTATGGTAGTTGTGTCAACCTCGGCATCGTCAACAGAACGGCCAATATTTCCCCATCAGTCTAGATCTGCCAAAACAATACGTTGATATGTATCAGACTCGGATGAAACGGCAAAAGAATATTTTGATAATCTAACTCTGAGAAACTTGATGTAAGGCACTTAAATAACTAAAGCAATAGAAAGCAATACTATCAGTTGACTCCTTAACCAGCTCATCTATCTTCAAGAAAGTTGCCCTGCTCAGCTGGGCCTCCAAGGTCCGCCAGATAAGGCCACTTTCACCTTATGTATGCCAGCCTCAAAAAGCGTCATCGCCACTAAAAACCCAAGATGAAAAGTTTGACTTACAACTACACACTCATTCAATATCCAGTTCTTCAAAGCTGTAATGCCGAGAGACCAGCACATAAACTCCATAAAGTGGTCAACACTCCGTATCAATCCTTGTTCTTCTCTGAGACCCCAGACTGATATTTCCGATGACATGGCGGCTCTCTTCAACATGAGGATCGGTGCTATTCTGTTGGCCTCAAGCCACATGTTCCGCTCTCTCAGTAGAACCAGATAAACGCTGTACGTTTTAATGTACAAGCACAAGAGCCCGATCGTCAACATCGTGGCAATTGCATAGGAGGGTAGCCGGTTGCGCACCTGTCGGCCCATCCACCTATCGAAGCGAGAATAATAGGGGACAAGGACGGGAAACATAGCCGCCAACAATGGATCCATTACCCTTTCTTGAATAAAGGGCAGTCCCCAAAAAAGCCTCCCAAGCAGCGTCTTGGGCTTCTTCTGGCCACGTGGAGCCGATGGTTTGGTGCCTCTTGTCCCAGTCCTGGGGCTAGAGCTCTCTTGAGAATCTTGCGAATCTTGGGGCTGGGTCTGGGGTTTAGGCTCAGATTGGTTCTTCTTCGAACCGTCTCCGCTGAAAGAGGAACTACTTTCCTGGGTAGAACCCTTCTTGTCGGAAGAACCTTCCATCGGGGATGATGCTTGCACACGCTCTGGCTCATCAGGCTTTCCCTTGGGGCCAGCAAGCTCTGGAGCGTTTCCAGACTGAGGAGAAGCACGTTCTGGCTCATCCCACTGTGAACCTCCAACGAATTCACTTTCGAATGAGTTACCCATGCTACTGGGCGGGGGAGAGCTTCCAAAAGAACGAGTCGACCCTCCAAATGAGCTGGAGCCCGCACGAAAGTCGTCTTTCGATGGCGCAGGTTTGGTCTTGACTGATTCGAAATACATCACCGTCTCAAGGAAATCATGACGGTGTTTCCTCGCTGCATTTTGCCACCGTTCAAACATGGATTTCGAAGAGGTTTGGTGCCCCTGTGAAGTTTTCATGTCCTTCTGGCACGTCTGTATCTCAATATTGCAGCGTGTGATTGCTGCCCGGAGGCGCGCCACGACGGTACTCATAGAATCAGGGTATTGGCTTGGATCAACTGTTGAACCCATGTCTGATGAGTTGAATCTGTGTAGAGACCCGGGGGTAGGCGCGCTTGCCTTTGTCGGTGTACCTTGAATCGAACCATCTGATGAAGTCGTGTCTGACGAGCTAGGTGACACTGGCGAAGTAAGTTTGGATGTACCAGTTGAGATGTTGTCATATGGGGATGGCGATGGTAGCACTGATGATGGCGATTTGACTTTGCCTACTGTTGATGGTGTATTAAGCATCGCTGGCACCTCACGTTGCTCTGTTTCGTCAGGCGAGGATGGGATACTCAGGCCTTGACCATCCAGGCCTTGACCATCCAGGCCTTGAACATCCAGGCCTTGACCAGCACCGTCCCACGTTTGCATGCCAGTTTGATTGGTGTCGTCAGCAGGCAGTCCTCGATCAGGCGAACACAAGCGAAGCTCTCCAATCTCCCGTTCCAACTCCCCGTTCATATACGTGAGCCCGTTGATCATTCCTTGGAACTTGTCGTTCTTCTCACGAAGATCCGCGTTCGCCTCGTCCAGATCTCTGTTTTCTTCGACAAGTCTGCTGTTCTTGGCAGAAAGTTCATCGAAGGTACGTCTCGGAACATACTCTTCGTCATCTGCAAATAATTTTTTAGCGTTTGGTTCGCTATGAAGAGTATGAAACTCACCTTGCCATTCGTCTTCATCGTCATACATGTTCTCTAAGCTAGGTCGGTCGGTGTCGACCATGACTAGATTATCTTCATATTCTTGGTTGAGTTCCGAGGCAAACTCGATCGAGTCTCTCATCGCATCGTGTAATTCCTCGAATTTTCCATCTTTAAACTCTTCGAACTGTGAGTGATCGCTTTTGGGTGACTGCGATCTTCTTGAGGTCGAAGGGTCTCTGACTGGCGGTGATGCCTCAGGACTGGTGTGAGCAGAGTGACCACTGAGAACGCTTCTGACAGGGCTTCTCCCGGGTGAACGAGTGGGAACATTCCTAGTAGCAGGCTCGACAATAGGCTCCAACTTTTGATTTTGTCTCATGGCTGTTCCCTTGGCTGTAGCCTTTGTAGGGCGAGATTGCAAGAAGACCGGCGTGCGAGGGCTCTTCTTTCTTGAGCGAATTTGGGCGCTTTCGAAATGTAACCCACCGCTACCCGGAGTATCACTTCTTCTCTGTCTGTTGTCTCTCGTAGCGCGGTCCGACCGATTATTCACTTGTTTGTGCACGTGAGTCTTGAAATCCTTCAGTGCGGCTCTAGCCATATTGATCTCTTCTTTATTTTGCTGAAGCTCATGTTCATGGATGCTCATGACATCCATTTGCGTTTTCTTCAGACGGATTCCGAAATACTTGGCATCTTCATGTTGTGACGCACTGAAGGCATGGAACATCGCTTCGATACTGTTTTTAGCCGTGGAATGAAGCTTTCTCAAGATTTCCAGGACATGTTCCGGAAGCTCAGGATGCACTTTCAGACACTCTTGTTCGTAAAAGTTGTCGAGGTTTGAACCAAGGCTGGTCCTTTCCTTCTCCCATTTTTGCATAGTTTCTTCTGATCGAATTCTGGCATTCTGCAAAAATTGGTCGAAGCACTTCTGTACGGTGGCAGGCATAGTGGGAAGATGAACCAAAAAAAAAAAAAAAAGTGACGTGCGATGGATGTATTGGGGGATAATGCGTGAAAGAATGTAGAGCCCAGCAACGTAGTCCTAAAACAAAAGCTGCATGAACAAGTTCACTTATGTGAGCTAAAGTCTTTTGAAAGAACGGGACACTTCGAACATGAACAGGAAAGCAGGTTGCAGACAAGAGGAAAGGAGGGTATTATGAAGAGACGAGGAGAGCGTCCTCGAAGCTCGAAGGAGTCTTTGTTATTCATCCTCTTTGATTGGAGTTCTTTCTTTGTTGGTATACGACATGCGCCAAAAATATACCGAAACCACACATCTCTTGTCGTGCACAGGCACACTCTTTCACAAAGACAAAATGCCACCAACAGCACCAAGTCTATTCTATCTGTAGTCATGGCAATGACGAGGCAAAGTCATGAACAAAGAAACCCTACCAAAAGTTTGCCATATGGCGCATGAGACTAGCCGAAGTCGTGCTGGCCTTTTGCAGCATCAAAGATATCTTGTTTGGTGGTTGCATGACAATGGATCTGAGAGACTCGACATGTTCTTTCAACTCATTCATTCTTGTCATTTTTCAGCTATACCATCCCCTGGCGCCGGGCCCTGAATTTGATACATCTTTCCTGTGTGTGATCATGGGTTCCGTCAGGCCAAAAGTGTCTATGATGTCTTGCCAGGTCTCCATGTCCATGGATAGGATTGCCTGATGCTTTGCTGCCCCGTGTCGTGTTGGCTCATCTTCCTCATCGATGTCCTCTTTGCTGACCGGGGCTATAATATAACTTAGCGACCGATATAGGGATAACTCCACAGTAGCTGACTTACCTAGTGCGGGAAGGCCAAACTCGTCAAATTCGATTTCCACACGGCCATCTCGGATAAGAAAACTGACATAGAACATGTTCTCTATAGTCTGGCCGAATGATTTGGGGTTCACGACGAAGCGCATCAAGTCGATGCCACCAGTACTGCGGAGACCATACTGGTGCATGATTCTGTCCCTCTCTTCATCATCCATATCGTCATTAATACTGTCCGACACGGTTTGTTGAAGGTGGACTTGAATTTTTTGTAATTGATGGAGGATCTTGCTGCAGATTGCCGTGAGATCGTTCTCTTTATGAGCCAAATCTTCGACATTGAGGACTTCCGGGCGAGTTTCTGTCAAGTTGTTTGGCCTGAATGGTGCACTTCGCTTGGCAATTTTTCGAGCTTTCTTCTCGACTGATAAGGGACCGAGGAGGAACCCAGGTAGAGCAGGGCGACGGGTATATGGCAGGGCGGAAAAACGGCCAAGGTGAGGCCAGTTCATCATGTCACCGTCGTCGCCAACATCATCATCCCCATTTTCGTCGGCTCTTGTGGTTCTTCTTCTCTGGCGTTGAGTGCTCGAAAGCTCGGGGGCATCGTCATCTATAATTCCTCTTCCATGCCTCATATATGTGATGCATTTTGACACAAACTCATCCACATCCACGCCCTGTGAAAGACTTCCTTGAGTTAACCGCAAGGTCTTTCTGTAAGACAAATCGGTCGTGCTGACAAGTAATCGTGAGTCTATTGTGGCTTCGGTCGTCTGCCGTACTTTCTTTGACAGTTCATTGGCACGAATAATAGTGTCGTAAATTCCACGCGAATCAGCCTGGAGGTACTCTTCCGTGTTCTCTGTTACTTCGCGGAGCAAGTCTCGGAATCCCTGTTGGACTTTACGACGCTCTTCCAATGGCTGGTCAGGGTCGTATATATCGTCATCATCACTGTCGTCGTGGCTGTCATGAGAAGGTTCGGCTGTCCGTCTTCTATGATTTGAGCTTTCGCCGTTTTGTGTATCCGCTCGCTTTCGCTTTGACCCCGAAACAGAGCGACTGGATTCCCGTTCTCGCACGGTGAGGTCTCGATGCGGTTGTGCTGCTCGTGGGGCTAGAGAAGGCGATCGTGACTGCGACTCTTCGTCTGAGTCCCGCCTTCGAGTAGGCATCTGTGCGATAGGTTGGGAATATGTTGAAAATGCAGTGTAAATTTGACTGTCAACTTAGTCTTGGTGTGTGGGTACACAGCATTAAACGACAGGCAGTATCATGAATATTCAAGATTGTATGTGACAAAGAGGTCGGCGGCACCTATGGAAGAAATCGCGTCTGTGTGCGGATAGAAGACGCGACTGAATGTACGTGTTTCCATTAAGCCCAGGGCCCACTCACAGTGCTATGGAACAGAGGATACCTGGAGAGAACTGCGGGGCATTCCCAGCACTCCAGGTTCACGCCAAAGGCGCCCGCTAATATGGAACGCACCCAGACCCAGCAGTTTCGTCGGCCGGCCTGGACCCTGGAATACAGATCAATCTAATGTCACATATAATAGTGATCCCATGAATTAATGGACTGGGTTACCAGGGCCTGACTATATCACAAAAACATCACTTATATAAACAAACATTCAGGTGGCTTCAGAAATAGGCTCTCAAAATCTCTCTCTGGTAACTTGATCGCTATAGAAATGCGTGACGCTATGATTGTCCTGTACAAAATCTTCATGGATGTCTTCATGACATAAACTACCATTTTCGCAAAATATATACTGTTTGAATAGAACCCCTTGATTACTTCCACCTCTGCCCTGCGGTCATAGTCTCTACCAGGTGAAACTTTCTTCCACAAAGTCCACCACGCTCGAGCCTTGCACCGCTCTGGCAGCTCCGCGAACATCGTCAGCAAGAGCGCCAGGTCCGCATACTGTGACACACATGGCACCCATCTGCTCCTGGACTTCTCTTTCCAGAATAAGGGGAACGTTTGGCCGTCCTGGGAACATGCGCACCGTGGCGCTAGCACTGACAATATCGCGTGGGTTCTGAGGACGGGTGACGAAAATCTGGATACGGAGGACGTCTTTTCGATTGGGAATGCGAAGGATTGTGTCCATGTATGGTCGGACCCATTCGAGAGACTCATATTCGCGGATGATCCAAACAAGGGTTATACGCCGAGTGGCAGTCGTACCTTGGTTGTATCCTTCGAGAAGGTGACGGACGTACGAGACTTGGTGAGTAATTCCAGTCGACCCAGCAAAGAGGACTGCGTGGCCATAAGAGTCGAGACTGTGGTGTCCGGCATAGGGGCCCTCCATGGCAGCTTTGGCGCGAAGGCCCCCGGGGTATTGAGCAGCACGGTCGTAAAGCTTCTTGGTAAAGCCTGTCTGAGCTGCGATCAGAAAAGAAACACTCGTCGTCATGGTTGACTTGTCGACCGTGTTGGAACTTTCCTTCTCAGCAATAGGCAGGCTACTGTCACGGACGTGGTTGGTCCAGCATATCGAGAAAGGGTGGCTTTCCCATGCGCAAACACCCCAGATGCGGAGGTAAGCGTGAGTGCCGGGCTCGATGTCCTTGTACCGTGGCAAGTGGAGGGTAACTCGAGTGACGTTGCCAGGCATGGCCTCACACACTGCCTCAGTCCAACCCTTTGAAGACCAGTTGACGGACAAAAGACGGAACATGCGAGAGAGTCGGTCGCAGAACCAGATGGCCATGATGGCCATGATCCATGGGAGTTGGGGCAGACCTCCAGGAAGCTCAGAGGAGGCACAGTGAGCCCAGGTAGCAACAAAAGCCACAAAGGCCAATACAATGTGAACGTTTAGGAACGTCTCGTAAAAGGCATGTCGTACAGGCGAGACGGAAAGCAGGGCGAGGAGGGTCATAGCCACCGTACCTACGGCTCCCGAGCCGTAGAAGAGGATGCCAGTGATCTGACGACCAGCACCATCCCAACCAAGGTCGTCTACGGCAGCAATAAGCCAGGCGACAGTGTGGATGATAGTCTCAAGAACGACAATGCGACCCATCCAGCGATGGAGGAGGTTGTAAGTGTCAAAGCTGATCTTGAGCCATGCAATAAGAGGGTTGTTGCGTCCAGCGAAGATAATCAATGGCACCATGTTGACAAGTGCCAACGTTCCTGAACGGCCTCGTAGCTCGGCGCAAAAGGCAAACTTGTTCTCATTGGCCCAGTTGAGGACGAACATGTAGGCAAAGTTGCTGCCCAGGTAGATGAAAAGGATGGTGAAGTGAAGTCGCGATGGAAGAGTGCCCATGCTGATAGCAGAGGAGAGCTTGAACTCTCGGTTGTGACGTTTGTTCCACAGGGGGGCGTAGATGATGTTCTTCTTCAAGCCAGGCATCCATGACCACTGAGAGATCCTCCAGTACTCTTGCTTGTGCCCAGGCACGTTCATGGCCGACACATGACGGAGTCTTGCCCATAGAATCTCGATGATTCTAATCCACAAAACAATGAGGGCCATGATTCCCAGTGTCCACCACAAAACATCCTTAAATAGCATATTCATAGGTTGGTTAACACCGTCGAGACTGGAGTGGTAGTTGGGAGTAGCTTCAGCATCTCCGTGAGCTGCTTCAGCACGAGATTTGAGTGTTGTCGTAGGTATGTACGAGCTGATATCGGCGATCCGGCGCCGTGTGAAATCCATTTTTTCGGCGTTGGCTCTCTGGGAGCGGCGCGAGTAATGATCGGGTGAGCTTTTCTTATATGGGAATCCTTAGATGAGAAAGAAGGTGTGATTTGTCGTTATTTGTTGTGAATGAATGATGAAACAAGGCGATTGTGTGACTAATAAAGAATCCCAAACGAGCACACAGAGACTGGTGGTGGTCTTTTAAAGAAAGTGAGTGTATGCTGTTCCTCCTTGTGTTCGTTCTTTGGTGTCAGAACATGATCGTATCCAGGTGTTGACTTGGTGGTGGTATTGATAAATCGTGATCGACAAGCGGACTGTTCGGTAGTGACCTTGGTAATTTGGCGCTGGTGGAATCGTGTTCAACACACAATGCAGCAGGCGAAAGAACAATGGGGACAATAAAGAATCCGGATAGAACAAGGGAGGCTTATTGATCAGTGCCAAGACAGTTCTCAGTGACGTCTGAAGTCTGTAACCGCTGTTCGCCTCCTCCACGAGGTAATGTTCTCCGTTGCAGCTGGAGGAAATCAGAACTAGCTGATGATCTCTCTGGCTATTTTTGTTATTCTGGCGGATTTGGGATTTAGATCTGCAGTAAAGAACGGGTCGACGTCAATTGCCGCGAGTAAGTGAAAGTGAAGCAGAAAGGTTCAAGTTAAGTGAAGTTGAGGCAAGGGCGCTTGGAAGGCAGTCCAGCGACAAGGAAAGTAGAGACAGGCGTACAGACGATCGACGTTTGGGCGCGTGTAGTAGGGCAGTGCAACGCAACTCGTGCTTGTTGCAAGACAAAAAAAGGGTCTGATCTACCAGAGACAATCGTGACGTGACAAGACAATTCAGTCCGATCTGTAGGGGAAAAAGGCTGTTTTTGAATGTTTCAAGGCTTTCCGAGACCCAAGATCCAGGTAGAGACACGGATGAAGACGAAACGAAACGAGCAGCTGGCAAACAGTGGCCGAGAACAATCGACGTCAGAAAAATGGAATGGCCAGCCTCAATGAAGAATGTATAAAATGTCTCAAAGACAAACAAAGAAGAAAGAGATAGAAAAAAACTGAACCACCAGTATTAAGACCAGGAATGAAGGTAGGCAGGCCTACAAGGAGCAGACGTTGTGATAATATGTAAATGGGTCGGTCTACTCCGCCCTCCTGTCAACCCAGACTCCCTCACAACCTACTAAAGCAAGCAAACAAAACTGAGTTAGGTCTCGACTTGGCGCTGAAAGGATTTACTTGCTACCAGGTCCATTGGGCCAGGATCCCTCCCTGTAGGACAAGTGGTACGTACAACGGCAGGGGCCCCTTACAGCTTTCTCCTGGCCTGGCTCCGTTCATCCAACCATATGCAGCGAGTCAAGTTATCAAGACTCTGAGTGGCTACCAAATTCATCCGGAACCCCTTGCAAGGCGTGGTATATTTCTTGTTCCTGCCCGCAATGTTCGTGGAACTGTGAATTTATTTCATATTTTCTGGGCATGCTTCGATCATGCGCATCACTGTACATATCGTGTGATGTTCTACAGAGAACAGCTGCAGACTTGAACATGTACACGAGCGTATAAGCGCCTCTCCCATGGAGAGAACATGTGCTCTGTACCTTATCCAGGAGCGCTCCCTTCGCTGGTTAGTGGTCAGTCGACCTTAATAGGCCCCGATCGCCTTTTGCCACGACAGGGGTAGCCGCAGTAGTAACGGCGTGGCTGTTCAAGAAATGGCCAATTGGATGAGAGATGTCGCTGCCAGATCTCAGAATTGGCCGCTGACGGGAAAAAGAAGGTAACTTAGTGGCTGCTTGAGCAACCAGTCAGACCTCACCCTTGTCAACCTGTGCTCCTGAAACCAGCCACTACTTGGCCCTGGCTCGTGGAAGCAATTCCCAGACCCCTTTTGGAATGGCGACCAAGTTTTTTAGCTATCTTCGTCAGGGGTGAGTGGCTGTCAACGGCCAGACCTGCTGCAAGAATACGGGTATTGAGCCGTTGCAGCGCTTGCGAGCCACTCGGTGCCCCATAAGACTGCCGCCAAGAGTTGGAGGCTTCTCAACCTCGACTCCCCAGAGGCATCCAGTCGGAAGTGGAAATGGAATGATTTTACGCATTGTCTCAGGAATTGACGGCATCACATCACCGCTACACCGCAGATGTTCAAGTATGACTTGTTTCTATGTTTCCTGTTTTATGTTTGGATAAACATATTTTGTTCCAGGCTTCCGTTCTTCCTCGCCTGACACAAACTCGAGCTAGGTGGACGAAAACGAACTGACTGAAACAAACTATCCACTACCATACGGGAAACTCGGAGTGACTCGATCATGCGAGCACAAGACGAATAATCGCTGCACCCACAGTCGTTACTTCCAAAATGACGAGAAGAGTTTTATAATTACTGGATATTTTCATGGTCGGTTAAGCATTGTCAGATTGCCAGCATGGAATACAAGCCTCAAAGACAGGGTAAAAACTAACATGGACCCTGGTAGACATCGTGGTCCAGGATCAAAGGCGGCCCGCAATCTTATAATTCCCGTGCTGTGGTTGATGGAAATCAATTCCGACGTCAGGTTTGATACAAACTGCACCTGCGGCCCGTGTCACCGTCTACTAACATGATAACGGACAAATGCCCATACTACACAACGCACGCCGGCCTTGCTATCCAATATTATGGATATCGTGTCGACCGACAATTCTCTTGGCGTCACAGATAAAATGATTCAGTACGTGAAAGCTCGGTTCCATTGCCTTGGGAAGCAAGATACGACCCACAGACGGGCACTATCTCGATTCTAGAAAGGGAAATCTTATACATAGTATCTTGTTCAGGCGATTGCCCTGAATCTGATGCTTTTACTTTTAATCCTTCCATTCCATCCAGTTATCCAACATGCATTTGATGACGAGTCCACAGTAACGAACTGTAAGCAGGGTTATGTGACATACAAGTGGTATCCTCAATGACAGCGGATGTTGGTCCGAGACGTTCATCTGCTCTTAGAGTTCGGATAGATCATCTCTAATACTCCAGGGCCAATTCGGATCTGAGCGAGCATGGTGTTAGCTGCTGCTGGGTTCCCAAGAAAATGAACAAATCGCTGATTATGCCACGTTGAGTCGATATCGCGACTGCACGGACGTAATATTAATTGATCTGTGTCATTGATGTGGATGTGTCTCGAAGTCTGTGATCTGTGTCATATTGGCAGCATACAACAGCCGCTCCTGTGTAAGAGCTTGATGATGACCATGCCTTGGTGAACGGTGGTGCGCCACACTTTCTGCCACATGGAGCGCCACGCATTTCATCACAGCAAGATCTGCAACCTGAGGCAGAAATATGGCCGTTCCGTGATGCTCCCGATCAACGCCGGAAATTTCCAGGAAGGTTATCACGAGCTGGGTATTGAACATTGTTGCACAGCCATTGAGGTCGACACAATGGGTTCCAGCGAGTCGAAACCAATCTCCTCACATGTGTGGAAGGCGTATGTTGTTCCCAGTTCTCAAATTATCCTGATTGATCTCAATCAGTAACTGACAGCTTGCCAATAAACAGCTCAGCGCCCAACGGCATTTCACAAGATCTCGTAGATTCACTACAGTCTAGCAACGAGGTAGCCAACCCCCAACCAGCAAGCTACGTAGGACTCCATTGAAGCTAACAAAGTCGCTCTCCACCTCAACAGACTGATGCCTCTCGATCCAAAATAATCGAGCTCCAGATCCAGGCCCGCGTGGCCGAGGAGCTCAAGAAGCTCCAAAAGAAAGAGGCCGAAGCGCTCAAGATCGCACACGAGAAGCTCTCCAACGCCGAGTTCAAGGACGACAATAGCAAAAGTCAGTACACTGTCAGCAAGGAAATCGGGGCAATGCGTCAAAAGCTCGAGGCACGCAAGCAAGTGCGTGATCTTCCCGAGGGCGTCGAAGGTGCACGCAACGAGGTTATCCGATGTCTGCGAGAGCACGACCGAAGGCCGCTCGACTGCTGGCAGGAGGTGGAAAACTTCAAGGCCGAGGTCAAGAAGCTAGAGAAGAGCTGGGTCGAGAAGGTTGTCTCATAGACAGAACCTTATGGAACTTGTAATGAGAATTGTGAACGAACGATTCTATAGAGATATAGAGAGGATGGGTCCCGGCATACCCAGACAGGAACGTACGTGTACATTACGGTATTGGGAACGAAAAAAGCTATGTTGCGGAATCAAAGTGTACAGCAACTTATACCTCAAAAGAGCAGGCCCGTCTGTTCTTCCCCTTCTCCGTCATTGAGCTCATTTCCATCATTTTTGTTTGTTTCTTGCTTGGCTTTCAGCTCAGCTTTCTTCCGCAGACCCTCAGCACGTTTCCTTTCTCGTCTCGCCGCTGCATCTTCCCACTCTTGTCCCTCTGGGTTTCGACGGGGGGCCGGTGCAGACCCGGCATCCCGAAAAGCGTTCTGGAAACGCTCGATACGCTTCTTATTCTCTTCGAAGCGTTCGTTTGCAATATCCACGAGTGTCTGAAGGTATTCAGAAGAGACTATCCGTTGGCGATGACCGTCAACCTGCTGTCCGATGAGTGACTCGAAGGCAAGGCCCATTGTCCGTATAGCGACCATGGGAGTAGTAGTATCTTTGCCGCTGGGGACAATGTTAAGAGCACCCGACTCTCGGAAGCCAGCTTGCAACCCGCATCGTAAAAGTATTTGAGCATGCTCAGGGGATGCTGTAAGGACGTGGAGAATCTACGTAATGTCTCAGTTTAACATGTACTTGCATTCTAACATTGCCCCGTCTCTTGTATAGAAAGGCACGGTTCCAGCTTACCATTGCTTCAAACTTGAAATGGACAAGTCTTCTCTCTTTGACCGTTGGAGTTGCATTTTGAGCAGCTGCAGAATCTTCAATTCCAAACTGACTGCTCCAGTCGGTGGCCCCATCGCCTTTATCAGGTATAGGATCGTGAGAAACAAACAACCAGGCTCCTCCAGCACCCTTTCCACCAACACCTGCTACTCGCTCATCTTCGCTCTCGGCTTCGGCAGCCCTTCGTCCCTCAAGGAATACACTAACACGTCCTGCACAGCTGCTAGTGGTGACGAATCCTGACTGTTGATTGATTTCATCAATAAGATCACGGATTCCCTCGTCTACAGAGCCTTTTGGCGAAGCATCCGTATACTCAGTATCAGGGATTGCGAGTTGGTCAAGAATCTTTTTTTTCCTCTCGACAAAGGCCGGGGGGCAATAGGCGAGTTCTTGCATCGTAGCTGTGAGACAAGACTTTTTATTTTTAGTTTATACGCGAGGCTGAGATAGGTCACGATGAACAGTAAAGGGTAAGTGGCAGGGCTCCGCTAAGGCGATATCAGATATCAGTAGTGGGGAGGAGACAACTTGTTAGCATGAAAACCGAACTGTCGACGCGGGGTAGTTGTCGGCGGGCTTGCACCTCGTGATCTTGATTACCTACACTCAATCAACTTCATTCTCACAACTCATACCAACGGTCACGCGTTGAAAGGCAATCGGTCCCATGTCTGATTGATTCTTTTGTTTATTCTTTTGTCTGCTGTTTACCGCAGATTCTATCATATCGATTGTGTGCTTGCTATTTATTCCTCCGCCGCACCAGGCTTCTCATATTTTACCCAACGCCATTCGATGATTTTCGATGTTCCCATTCCCTTTAGGTCCAGCATGATTCTGCTGAACCGGTTTATTCCCTAAAACGCCTTGCATAATGCTTCAATCATTAAGTCATCAAAGATAAGTTTTTGTCTGGTTGCGAGTGCGACTAGACTGTGGGCAGAGCCACTTTCTCAAGAGCAGCAGCAAGCTTTTCCTCTTGTTGCTTGCGTTCCATCATGGCAACAAACTCTGAGTAGCGAGATTGCTTATTGTGAATACCACACTCGGTCTTGTCTTGGCCCTTCCATCGACCGGCTCGCTCGTCTTCGCCCTCCTTGACGGGAACGGTGGAGTGCCAGTCACCGACGGACTTGTAGCCTTGGTCGAGAAGAGCGTTGTAGGGGACGTTGTTCTCCTTGATGTATGCATCAACCTGCTTGAAAGACCAAGTGGCCAAGGGGTTGATCTTGACAACACCACGCTCATCATCAATCTCAATGATGGGGATGGAACCACGGGCAGCACCTTGAGATCGTCGACGACCGTTGAGGACGGCAGCAACCTTGAGCTCATCATAAGCTCGCTGAAGGGGTTCAACCTTGACAATCCAGTCATACATCTCACTGGCGGTGTTCCACATCTCCTTGCCGTACATGTCCTCGAATTCTTCAGTGGTGTTGACACCATCAGGCTTGAAAATGTGAACAGGCACGTTGGGGTACCGGGCCTTGACTCGGTCCACGAGGTCGTGTGTCTCCTTGAAGTGGTACAAGGTATCCAAGAAGATGAGGTCGACAGTGGGGGTGTTGGGGTGCTCCTTCTGGATCTTGGAGAGCATATCCATGGTGGCGAGGCCGGTCAAGCCAAAAGCAGTCGATTGGTACAAGTTGGGGAACATGACCTTGCAGAATCTGAGAATGTCCATGGGGTGCATATCCTCGAGCATGTTGTTGAGGTGGTCGATATGGGGCTTTGTGAGAGTGACTTGAGGAAGAGTGGTGGACGATGATGGCGAAGAGTATTCCGAGTTTTGTCCAGAGACATAGCCCGACTCGCATTCAAGCTTCATGTCTGGGAGGGACACTTGCGAGGAGGTTTCGGAGATGAAGGCAGGCATTTTGGAACGCGTGGAAGATGATTCGAAGCGTTGTTTGTTAATGTATGGACTTGTTGAAAGTTGGGGGAGGCAAAATGCGTATCCCAGTTATGTCTAATAAAGAGCCAAAAGGTAAGAAGACTAGGTATAGGATGAGGTATAGTTGATGACGCAGATATTCTGCTGACTTGAATATGGAACAGGATTTCAAAGCACTGGAAGATTCAAGACGACGAGATGACGAACACGATAATGAACGAGCGAGGACAGTCCAATTCTTAAGAGGAGGAGAGAGTTGTGTAGTACGGGGGGCCTATATGCTATGTCCGGGCGACCGCCCGCAGGGCCCCAACCTTATGCGTCCTTAGTAATGAGCAAGGACATCGTCCGAACCCGAGCATCTGCTTCCTGTAATGAGCTCAATACACGGAAAAAAGATGGGGAGTTGCAATTGCGCAATCGCCGCCAGGAGGACTATCGTCTCTAAGTTGCAACTGAGACTGATCACGACATCGACGCTATGCCTTTCGCGATGGGGCGCCACGTTCTCGACAAACTTTGATTGGCCCACCCACCAAAGCCCTCGAAATGGAGGCTAGGCCCTGGGTCTTGTTTGCCTCACCTCCAGTAACGACATATTTTTGATGCAGCCGCCGAGCCGGAGCTCCATCAGGTAGCAAAGTGATTTTAGGTCTCGAAATTGGTGGGACTACAGCGGCAACCCCGGAGATTGATGTCTTGATTGCAAGTACAGCTTATCAATGGACAGCCGACAGGTCATGTCTGGATTCTAGCTCTTCTCAGAGACCAAAGTTGGATGAAATCTAGACCCGAATATGGATGGGATAGCCATGGCGGTGATTGTCTGTGGTAGCTGAGACGGGTCTGTTGCATAATGTGCACGAGGGCAGTTTCCCCGCGATCATGCCATTTTGGCTGGTATTTCGCAATCGTATATCCGAATTGCCAACAGCTTCTATACATACATGTGGTTATGTTCCTTTGTACCTTTTCGCAAGAAATAGCCATCGTGTCGTCACATCCCCAGATCGGAGATGACAACGTCGTTGATGATCTGACGCTCATCCACAGGTCCAACAGCTACACACCTTTTGAATATAGTACCTACTGTAGAGCATAATGACAAACTCGGAGTTCCAGTTGTGGAATTGCGTTGTCGTCTTACATGTCTTGAACAAGACGTAATTGCAACACGAGACGACCGATACGGCAATCGGTCTTGAATACGTGCTGTCGGAGCGTCGGTACCGAGGAACCGGGCGACTGCCGTTACCTTTCCCCTTGGCGTCTACTCTAGTAAGCAATTTTTCCCCTTCTTCTCCGAGACGGACCGTTTCGCAACTTGGGATAAATGTTAAGCCGTAATCCGTTAATTGAGTTGACATTTGTTTGCTGACTTAGCAGACAGGTCCCGACAGGCCCCTTATTACCCTAGGTACCTAATGCTAGCAACTACGTCATACTACCAGCTTGTTTTCTTGCGTCATTGCTAGCTCAAAGTTACCGTGCTTTATATTCATCGTCGTTCGCATTGACGGACAAAAGCTGTTCAGTTATTGCCCTCCCCAACATCCTACACAATATACGGGGATAAGGTCGATCGATATCTGCAAGATGATATGACATGTATCTCATTGGTATCATGGACTTTGTCCACATACATACACATACCACAATGTTTGTAGAGGTAATTTTAATTCGAAAAACTCACTTAGGTATAGGTTATCGCGACGACATTATTCAGTAATGTCTATCTCAATAAAAAAACCACGTGACCACTTTCTTCTTCAAATCCGTGTCGTTGTGGGCGTATTCACGCCAATCATACCCTATAGCAGCCTGACAGGAGCCGCAGAAGCCGACCCAAGGTTGCACGAGCCATCCCTTGGCGGGGCAGAAGACGGAGAAGAGTGCCCTGGCGAAGGACGAGTAGTCAAGGCAGGACCAGCAACAAACGCTCACCTCAACCAACCAACCTTGTGAAGATTGACTCAAATCTTTTGGGTTCGTTGCTGTACCTTATCGTCGGCGGTTGCGTATCATTATTTACCTGCCTGCCTGCATCGCCGTACACTTTTGAACATTTCTAGTCTTCAATTTTCATTTTCCAGGGGTCTCGGCTCATTTCACTGCTTGCCTTTTACGCTATTTCCATTGTCAGACGTACCAAATCTCACCCCGCGCACGCACGATACAATGGCAGACCAACCAAGCCCTTCCAAACAGAATGTCGCACGGCCACAACTGAGCTCGATGAGGAGCAGCTCATACCTTAGTGATCACCAAGAATACCGTCCTCCTCGACAAGATTCAAACCGCCAGGACCAGCTGTTCCATGGCATTGACACGGTTATAGAGGATACAAGTAACTCACCTATTCCTCAAACGAGACCGATCCTCCCATTTAATGGAATCCCTTCTGAGGAAAACCCCCCGACTGTGGTTGACAGCGGATTGAGTCACTCGTACTCTCACCCCAACTGTGCCCCTCGTGCTGGTGAGAAATCGGACCGTCTCATTGCGACTCTCTTTTACAAGCCAAGAGGTGAAGACCAGGGCTCTCGATCGCCTGTCAAGACCACATTTGCAGACAGTAATGAGTCTCTACCCGCCAACTTGGCCCCTACGACCGACCCGAACGAGTACCCTCTCGAGCCGCCTACCCAGGAGTCTGAGCAGCTGGACCATATTTATGGCTCCTACATCTCGCCTCTGTGCATTACCTCTTTCCTCCACCTCATGTCGTCGTTCCCTCTACCTCAAGATGCCGAGGAGCCTCACTCCTCTCACAGGTGCTTGGATAATCAGGAACAACCGCGCATCGTGGAGCTAACGCTCTCACCCACACCATCTCCTGACTATCTTAGTCTGGACGATCTGAGAAAGCATGAGATGATCTATCGCTTTGAGCAGGAATGGAATGTGGACGTGGTGCTCCAGAGAGACAGTGTCTGGAGACGCCACCCTCGACTGGTGGTCTTTGACATGGACAGCACTCTCATTACTCAGGAAGTAATTGACCTTCTGGCTGATCATGTCAAGGATCCGCCAGACATGGCTGCCCGGGTTGCTGAAATCACACACCGTGCAATGATGGGCGAGCTAGAATTTGAGGCATCTTTCCGCGAGCGAGTCACTCTCCTCAAGGGTCTCTCTTCTACACTTTTCGAGGATCTTCGACCGGTCTTGGACATTACCAAGGGCGTACCACAGCTGATCAAAGCTTTAAAGCGACTAGGTATCAAGACGGCAGTCCTTTCCGGCGGCTTCCAGCCCTTGACAGGATGGCTCGCTGGGCAATTGGGTATTGATTATGCCCATGCAAACCACGTTGTTATCGAGGACGGCAAGTTTACAGGCGAGGTCGAAGGTGTCATTGTTGGCAAGGAGTGCAAGAGAGATCTTCTTGTCGAAATTGCCACCAAAGAGGGAATTGACCTGTCTCAGGTCATTGCCGTCGGCGATGGTGCCAACGACTTGCTCATGCTGGACAAGGCAGGCCTGGGTGTTGCGTGGAACGCAAAGCCCAGAGTGCAGATGGAGGCCAACGCTCGCCTAAACGGAGAGAGCCTATTGGACTTATTGTTCTTACTTGGCTTCACCGCCGAGGAGATTGATGCATTGGCGGTATAGGTTATTGGCGTTGGATGAAGAGAGATGTCTCACGAACGATGAAGGCAGGAGTTCAGGATATGATATGGAAAGCTGGGCGTGTTGTGTTGGGTTATTGAGATACCAGGCAGCAACGAGAAACAAGACCTCCCCAGGATGTATCTTGGGTCGCAATCATGAAATGAGCAGTGATGATTAGTTGAACGTAGATTGAAGTTTAGTTGTATTTGAGTGCCAAAAATCTGGCAACATTATATATAAGTATGACCTTGCTGCCTTAGTGTGTGAAATGTGAAGCCATTGTCTGCCTCTAGATTTTAGCAAGACACAAACCATGTCCTATCTTCCGTAACAAAGTGAGCTCTTTGAGACACTCCAGCATTTCTGACGCAACTCGTGGAGAATCATCTGTCTTTCCTATACTAGTCGCTCGTCTGAGCAAATTATGAAGACATCGCTGAAGCACACAGTAACAATTCGAGACCAACAAAGACAAACTATAGTTAAGACACAAAGCAAATAAGAATCACGAAGCGTCATATGTGAACTATGGGTGGTTGCTAAACTTGAGCCCACTCTGTCCTTCTTTCTACAAGGGCGTGAGAACTGACTGATCCAACCCAGAACTCTCCCCGCCCATTCCCTACAACATGTGCTTACACATGTAACCAGCTTTAACTACGTTCAGAAATGTCGATTTAAGGGTAACCGTCCTTGCCCCACTTGTTGTACTTGTCGTGAAGCTCGGAAGGAAGGGTGACGTTGGGAACAACGACAACGTTGAGGGCGCTGGGAGCGTCCTTGGGAGCCTGGCTGGGGTCACCACCGGGGTGGTACTGGTACTTGCCAGAGCTGCCGCTCTCCCAGGGATGGCTGGCAATGGTGACGGGAGACTCGGAGGTAGCGCCAGTGGGAGATCGGCCTGAAGTTCAATATGTCAGCAACTGCGTCGTCCTGCAGATACCTTTGTGGGTTTCCATACCAAAGTAGAAACCAGCACCGCCAAGAGCAGCAACCATAACACCACCGAGAATCTACAATTTATCCATATACGTTAGCAACGATAGTTCGTGGGATGCTGCCATCGTTTTTGTTGTTGACCTGGCGCAGGTCGAGCGCTGGGCCGAGGCATTATGACGCACCAGAATCTCGGGGTTGCGCTGGGACTCCTTCTTGAGCTCATTCTTCTGATGCTCCTGGAAACGGCGAGCAGTGGTAGAGAGGAAACGACGAGAGACGATGCGAGAGGCCATTGTGACGACTAGCTTTTGCGGCTGTGGTTGGAGAATATGTTACTACGTCGGGGCTTTGGTGGTAAAGCTTTGAAGTTCTCGTATGATTTCGGAGTCAGTCGCTACGATGAATGCGAGCATGATTATTGGCCAATCCCGGGGAGCATCATCGATCACGTGATCGATGAGCTAGAGCGATGGATGACGTCTGGAGAGTAAGTCAATCCTCAGCCCAGAACCTCTCGATGTATGCCTGATACTCCAGGCTTTAAGGATGGATCATTCCGTCTACTTGTCCCTGGCTAGAGTAAACTATTCGTTCATTGTGATGCGGCGCTGATCATTCGGACCTCTTAAAGCCAAGACTAATAAAGTTAGTCGACCAGGAATGCAGCCAAAATCAAACTCTTTCCTATTCTCGTAACCGACGTTATTCTGGGATTGGATGTCAAACGTCAATGAGACGGGTTGCTGCAGAAGGCTCCCGCGCTTGTGCCTCTCTAGATTGACTGACGTCTGCGGATGTGATTTGTGCATAGGAAATTCCTGGTGAGAGCAATTATAATGCTTTCAGCCATAAGCAACCTTTGATTTCCGTGATCAGTTATCGCATTGAGTTATCACCCTCCCGACCAGTCCAGCCTATCCCTGCATCAGGGCCGCTAGCAGGGGCTCCAGTGACCTGAGGACAGGTCAGCTCCCCTGGCCCCTTACTGGGGCCCGAGAACAGCCTAGGAACTTGTCCTGCTTGTGCCGTAATATAGTGTGCGCAGCAGGAACGTCCAATTACCTGACGATTCTGGACCAAGGTTTCTGAGGCTGTTCTGTCCTGGCTTGGAAAAAGGAACCAAGGCCCAAGTCCAAGCCTAAGTTGGAAGTAGGAAAAAAGGAACGAGCATACTCTGTACACCACCTCCTCTCATTCATCACATTTTCCTTTCTTTGCTGGCCGCTTCTTACGTTCTCTACTCTAAACCGGGTTAACTCTCGACTTGTGCGCTCCCTACCTATCTTATTTTTCAACTTGTTGCGACCATTTCTCCTAATTTCTATTTTCTTTGGACTTCAATCCGTCTCCTACCCCCTGTCCATCCCTTTGGTTCATTTGTACAGACAGTACTGCGTAACGCGAACAACTGCCGACCGTGCCGACTTTACCTTTGGATATACGAGAGCCTTTTAACATTATTCGTTGGTGAAGACGATCTTTGGAGGACGACTTTGAATGACATAACGAATCCGTGGCCAACGCGCAACTACTTCTTTAATTCCGAACGAACCGTAGACACGTCACTTCGCAGCGAACGAGCACTGCACGGACGACACAATTACTAAAATATCGTCGCCATGGCCTCGAAACCCGATGATGATGGCTTTCTGGCACCACATGTTTCCCGCTCAGACGCACAGAGGCCACTGAGTATCGTCTCCTCCCGAATGACGGATATTGCGAGCGAGGATGGTGATGAACCGGATGTGCAACAAAATAGATTGAGCATTCCGCAAAGTACTGATATGGGCTCGCGACCTGATACTGCACGGACGGGCGCTTCTTCGAGAGGGCCGTGGCAGAGTCAGTCATTGCGAAACAAGACATATCTTGCTGGTGTCCAGGCCAAGAGGGGGAGCGTTGAAAGTTCGACAGCCGGTTCGACCAGTCAGCCACCGAGTTTGTCAAGCAGAAGCCATGTGCCGTCATTACAGTCGCATGCCTTCTTCCGTCCCATGAGCTCGCAGAAACTACAGGCGCAAAGAGGAGGATCTCATCGTCCATCGACAATGAGCCAAATGTCAGCTGCGTCACCTTCATCGCCAACATCTCCGACATCTCCGACATCGCCTAGGTCCGATGAGCTTGGCGAAGCCAGTGGTAGTCAACAAACGCGGCAGAGTATTATATCAAATCCTATCGCGCAGTTGCAACGCCAAATGAGCAACGAGGAAAACATGCGACCGCCGCCATCCCGAGGTACCGAAATGACCGAGCAAGAAACTTTGGACAGAATAACCGCGAACACGAGCCCAAGTCATGGCCATTACCCGGCAGGAAGTTTAACTGATAGTGTTCGCCCCCTTCAAGGCAGGTCTTCAGACACCAGTCAATTTCAGCACAACATCATCGTGGACAAAAGCTATAAAGACCTTTCCAATCTACCCAGTCCTATAAAGACTCCGAGATCATTCCGCTCAAGTTTTCTCATGCCAGGCAGAAGCAACGACGGGCAGCTAAGTCAGAACCGAAGCACTGAAGGAGCTGAGAAACTATCTTCGGCAGCCTCATCGCCCCAGTTCAGACCTGTTGACTCTCGGAATGAGCAGCAGCACCCCCGTGTTCCACACAGGCCCAGCCAAAAGTCCGATCTTGGTCGAGTCCATCAGTATTTTGATGGTAACACAGTATTTTGTTTGGGTGGCCGCTGGCAAAATACACGAGGAAGACCCATCAACATTGCGACTGGTATCTTCGTTGTTGTCCCTTGTGCTCTGTTCTTTGGTTTTGAGGCGCCATGGTTATGGAACAACGTGTCACCTGCGATACCTATCGTATTTGCATACCTCGCCTACATCTGTTTCTCATCTTTCATTCATGCCTCAGTAACAGACCCAGGTGTAAGTTCCGAATCCTTCAATGAGAGAATTCAAATGTATGCTAACATCGCTCAGATCCTACCACGAAACCTACATCAATTTCCACCTGTAGATGACAATGACGATCCCCTTCAACTTAGCCCCCCTACAACAGATTGGGCGCTGATAAAATCCGCTGAATCAACCACTGCCGCTATGGAAGTTCCAGTTAAGCACTGTAGGACGTGCAATATCTGGCGGCCACCGCGTGCCCATCACTGTCGTCTATGCGACAACTGCATCGAGACCCACGATCATCACTGCGTGTGGCTCAACAACTGTGTCGGAAAACGCAACTACCGATATTTCTTTACTTTTGTTACATCTGCGACTATTCTTGCAGCTTATTTAATTGCCACGTCTCTTACGCAGATCCTTCTTTACAAAAACCGGGAGGGTATTTCCTTCGGACAAGCCGTCGATCATTTCAGAGTTCCTTTCGCCCTTGTTTTCCTTGGTTTCATCACCTTTCTCTACCCCGCTGCCTTGATGGGTTATCACATCTTCCTCATGGCGCGAGGCGAAACAACAAGAGAGTACATGAACTCGCACAAGTTTGCCAAGAAGGAGCGTTTCCGGGCATTTTCCCAAGCCAGCGTCTTCAAGAACTTTATTGTTGTTCTTTGCCGTCCACGACAACCCACATATTATCAATTCAAGGCTCACTATCACGAGGGCGACCAGCGCTTGGGAACACGAAGGGACAAGCGGCCAAGATCAAGTTCCCAGGGATTGGAAATGCACGATGTCAACCCTGGGTCATCTGGCTTCCAAGGCCCTGTCTCGTTAAGGAATGAAACTCCTCATTAATTGTGGTGCTTAATATCGGGTTTGCATTACATTACGCTGCGCTTATTATTATACTTTTGGTTGGCGCCGTTACTGGGAAGTGTTCATCATCTGGGGGGCGGTGAGGATGATATGATGATGCCTGTTTCTTTCTTCTTTTTATTATACCCTATTCACGTTTAACTACTTGACCGCATTTATGTATTCTCTTTTTTTTTTTTTAAGTAAAAATTCCTGGAAAAGCCGGCAAAGCCAGCAAAGGCAGACAGACAGGCGTTGGGCACTGAGTGGGATGAACAGCCTCGGTCGGCTCTGGTGTACATCTAAGATTCTATCCAGATTTCTTCACAGTACAGCACAAGTTAACTCAACGTTAGATTCACTTCTTGTATTGCACATCCTTTCCATAAACAGAGTGACCGCCATAACTTAGTTAATTAATTGATACGGCCTAGGAAATCTCGATTTTTTAGGTTCTTCCTGGTTAGAAATATACTTTCAAAGTCCACTTAAACACACGTGGAAATAAGGAAAAGGCGGAGTGCCCGATCCGTACATACAGGCGATAAACGCATTGATAAGAAAAAATTCAAAATTTAGTGCGCCTAGGTAATCTTTGAAACTAAGGAGTCCCTGCTCTACCTAACATCGTAAGCAGCGCTTTTTCTACGCTCGCTCGCTATACTTTTTTTTCACTTTTTTCCCTCAAGGGCATCGTTGGTTTTTGTTGGTCTTTCATTCCTTTTTACTGCTTTCCTCGACTGGAACAGCACCTAATACCGACTGAGGCCATCTTTAACGTCTATTGTATTGACCGATTTGTTTGTTTGCGCACGGCGATACAACAAAGAAACCTCGATACGATGCCTCATCCTGTTACGCCGCCCTCCGGCGACGCCCCGCCCCCGCCATCTCAAGAAACTATCAACGACCTTCTTAACACAATCTTCACCGCAAAGACCTCGGCCTCTTCGATCGACGCTTGCTATGGTCTCTGCGAGATTCTTATCTCTTCCGTTGGCGTCGCTGGCTTGAACGACTACGGTGTCATTACTGAGATCAAGAAGGCTGCGGCTGATAAGAAGTCTGGTCTTCGCCGCGAGTCCAGTCAGAACCTTCTTGGTGCTGTCTTTGAGCGCTTCCTCCCTCGCCAGCCCATCAGCGAGGTCGTTCTCCTTCTCCAGGATAGTAACCTTGTCGGTGTTGCTCTCGACGCTCTTTCCGATAAGGGTGCTGTCGTTCGCGATGCTGCCCAATATGGTCTCGATGCGGCTTTTGGTGTTCTAAGCCCAGAGGCCCTCGTTACTGGTCTCCTTCCTGCTCTGATTGAGTACCTTTCTAAGAAGACTGGAAAGTGGCAGGGAACTGTCGGCGCCTACAAGATTCTCCAGAAGATGGCTGACAAGGCCAAGGTCTCCCTTGGAGGTACCAAGGAGGAGGCTGTTGAGAAGGATCTTCTCCGCGAGTCTTTGGGTGCCAAGCTTGCTGGCCTGATCCCTATCGTTGAGAGTGGCATGCACGACTTGAAGACTGAGGTCGAGAAGCAGGCCGTTGCAACCATGAACTCGCTTACCACTCTTCTCTCCAACGACGATGTCGCCCCTCGTATTCCTCTGCTCGTCGACACCATGCAGCACCCCTCACCCCAGACTCTTCAGAAGGCCATCCACGCCCTGTCCCAGACTACCTTCGTCGCCATTGTCACATCGCCTGTATTGGCTCTCCTGACGCCTTTCCTGGAGCGATCTCTCAACAACCCTACTACTGCTCAAGAGGTTCTGCGACAGACTGTTGTCATTGTCGAGAACTTGACCAAGCTGGTCCACGACCCCATCGAGGCCCGAACCTTCTTGCCCAAACTCATTCCCGGTGTCAAGAGCGTTTGTGACCGAGCCTCTCTTCCCGAGGTCCGTGAGATCGCCGAGCGTGCCCTCGCTACTATGGAGAAGGCCATGGGTGATGATAAGGATGTTGTTGCCCGCACATCAGGCGAGGATGTCGCCAAGGTTCTTGACGAGCAGATCAAGGCCAACGGCGGCCTTGCTAGCCAGCAGGATTTCTTCAAACAGGCTCGTCCCTACATCTCCGATATGGTTGCTATCGATGTCAACTACCGCTTCGTCAACCGTATTTCTGGACGAATTGCTCCTTACATCACAAGCTTTATGAAGGACGCTGAGGCCTCCCAAAAGGTTGCCGATGCTGTTCAGAAGCACTACGTTGAGGAGGATGAGCGCAAATACGGTGTTCCCGAGAAGGAGGATGACGGCGAGGTTGAGATCGTCAACGCCGACTTCTCTCTTGCCTATGGTGGTATGCTTCTGTTGTCGCATACCAACTTGCGACTTCTCAAGGGCCACCGCTACGGTCTTTGCGGCCGAAACGGTGCTGGAAAGTCAACCCTTATGCGAAGTATCGCGAACGGCAAGCTCGAGGGCTTCCCTCCTCAGGATGTTCTCCGCACTTGTTATGTTGAACACAACCAGGGCGAGGATGCTGATATCAGCATTCTCGACTTCGTTGCCAAGGACCCTGAGATTGCCACACAAGGTCTTGAGCGTATCTCTGAGGTTCTGGCCGAGTTCGGCTTCACTGCTGGTCCTGAGGGTCGACAGTCTGAGAGAGTTGGATCTCTGTCTGGAGGTTGGAAGATGAAGCTGGCTTTGGCCCGTGCTATGTTGCAGCGCGCAGATGTCCTTCTTCTTGACGAACCTACTAACCATCTTGACGTTGCCAACATTGCATGGCTTGAGAACTACCTCAAGTCTCACCCTGACATCACCAGTCTCATCGTTTCTCACGACTCCGGCTTCTTAGACAACGTCACCACTGACATCTACCATTACGAGCCTAACAAGAAGCTGGCCTGCTACAAGGGTAACCTGGCCAACTTTGTCAGTATCAAGCCCGAGGCCAAGAGTTATTACACTCTGTCCGCCTCTACTGTTCAGTTCAAGTTCCCCCCTCCCGGTATCTTGACTGGTGTTAAGTCTCAAACTCGTGCTATTATCCGCATGTCCAACGTTTCATTCTCCTACCCCAACGCACCAAAGCCCTCTCTATCAGATGTCTCCTGCCAGCTGACTCTGTCATCTCGTGTTGCCATTATTGGACCCAACGGTGCTGGAAAGTCGACACTCATCAAACTCCTTACTGGCGAGACCATTCCTAGCTCTGGAAAGGTTGAGAAGCACCCCAACCTGCGTATTGGTTACATCAAGCAGCACGCTCTGGAGCACGTTGAGATGCACTTGGAGAAGACCCCCAACCAGTATCTCCAGTGGCGTTACCAGCACGGTGACGACCGAGAGGTTCACATGAAGCAGACCCGTGCCTTGTCAGAGGCCGATCGCATTCAGATGGACAAGTGGGTTGACCTGAAGGATGGAAAGTCAGCCCGTCAAGTCGAGTCCTTGGTTGGTCGTCAGAAGTACAAGAAGACCTTCCAATATGAAGTGTAAGTCCACTTGCTGTGTTAAAACAAAGTGCTTTACTAACTTTCAACAGTAAATGGCGCGGCCTCCTGCCCAAGAACAACACTATGATTTCTCGTGAGACTCTTATCGAGCTCGGCTTCGACAAGCTCATCCAGGAGTTTGACGATCACGAGGCTTCCCGAGAGGGTCTTGGCTACCGTGAGCTTCAGCCCAAGGTTATCTCCAAGCACTTTGAGGATCTTGGTCTTGACCCTGAGATTGCCAACCACAACGAGATCGGCTCTCTTTCTGGTGGACAGAAGGTCAAAGTCGTCATTGCTGGAGCCATGTGGAACAACCCCCATCTTCTTGTGCTTGACGAGCCTACTAACTTCTTGGATCGGGACTCTCTTGGTGGTCTTGCTGTCGCTATCCGTGACTTCAAGGGTGGTGTCATCCTGATTTCTCACAACGAAGAGTTCGTCGGCGCCCTGTGCTCTGAGCAGTGGCACGTCAACGATGGCCGTGTTGCCCTGAAGGGTAACGCCGCTATCAGCCTCGACCGCTTTGAGGACAGCCGTCCCAGCAGCGGTGTCAACAGCACTGCTGCCAGCTCCGTTGTGAGCAGCGCTGTTAACAGTGGTATCGAGGACAACTCTGATATGAAGTTCCGCGCCAGAAAGAAGAAGAAGATGACCAAGAAGGATCTCAAGGAGCGTGAGGTCCGTCGTCGGCTTCGCCACATCGAGTGGCTCAACAGCCCCAAGGGCACTCCCCACCCTCCTGACACTGATGATGAGGACAACTAAGAAAAGTTTGCATTTTTAATTTTATTTTCGTGTGCGTCTTGTTTCGGAACATCTGCAGATATGAATGAGTTTTCGTGTTGGGCGGCATATGACGATTGCTTTCAAAAAAGAGAACTCGAGGCATTGCGAGCCATCAATGGTTTCGCATCACGCTATGAAGAATGAATGGTACTCACTTAGATAGAATTGATAGGTTGGCATAGAGGCGTTGGTTTGTTTGGGATAGACGACTTTGAATCACATCAAACTTCGACTGACTTTATCTTTTGTTCTTCTGTGATCTGAGCATCGTTCATTGACGATCTTTGTTTCCGATTTTACCCCGATGCTTCGTGAACGAGATTATTAGACAATACAAAACTCTCACACTAAGTGAGTAGAATTCTCTAGGAAGCAAGTCCATATTGTTGTTAGATAGAATGCGCCTTTATCTGGCAGAAGCTTTCCAAGTAATGGACAATGGACGTTAAACCGCTTATCTACAAACCATGGCTATGTCAGAATAGTACCGCGGCAGAGAACGCACATCACAATGCTAAATATCCTGCACATCAGACGGGTGTAACCAGGAAGATTGAATGTATTGACTATGAAACTTGTGTAAAGTTTCTCAAAATATGACGATTGGAATTCCTAAGTACAGTTTCTATGCTCCTATCATGAAACTTGATATAAAAATAACACAAATGAAACAAACAGATATGCTTTTTGGCTGATGCAGAGACTAGATTTACCAAGAGAAGGTCATCAGGGCAGGGTTCAGGGCCAAGGGCAACAGGAGGTGACTTCCAGCTACAGTGGCCATGGGTAGAATGGCAACGAAATCATTAATGCGCCAGTCATGAGGAACAAAGTCCGCCGTGGCCATAATGACAAGACCGATGATAGCCAGTAAAGACAGAGTCATGGAGATACGGAACTATTGAAAGATGTTAGTAAACCTCCGAAACTATTCCACGGTACGGGAAAGCTTACCTTTTTCAAAACCTTGGGAACTTCGATGAAGAAATTGGAGAATTCAGCCTCCTTGGAAGTGGAACCCCAGCTCATGTCAATCTCAAACATATGTGCCAGCAAAGCTTGACTGACATGCAGAGAGAGGCCTCCGAGGAAAAGAGCTAGCATCAGGGTCCATTTGAAGTTCTCGTAGATGGCATATCCCAGGCTGCGTTCGCCAGAACGGTATCGCATAACGGCAAGTGCGACGTTGCCAAGGCCATTGAAGACAAGAATGATAGAAAACCACACTTGCCAGGAGTCAAGGTAGTACTTGTCGAGGTATCCATTAAACCAGCCCATGAGGAAGTAATTGGCAGTAGTCATGATCCATGCAGCGCCAATAGCATAGTAGGTGCCGATGTAGGAAATAACAGTAATCTTGGAAGTAAATCGAATGTTGGAAAAGCAGAAACGACGGAACAAGGGAGTGAAAGGACCGCGCCATAACCATGTGCGGATGGGGTTGAACAACAGCTCATTGCATCCATAGGCGTACTTTTCCCATCGAGCAAGCTCATCATACACGGTCAGAGACACACCCTCTTTGAAGCCGTCACCGGCCCAAGCAGCGAGACGGATGATGTAGCCATTGCATTGTAGACGGAGGGACATATCAAAGTCTTCGGAGACGTGACTCTCGGACCAGAATTTGTCATATCCATCTTCATCTTGATAAGCAACTTGCTGGATAGCAGACCAGCGCAGGATGGCATTGTGGCCAACAAATGGAGCAACATCGCCGTTGGAGACGGTGAAACGAATTGCAGTGTAAATAAGGTCAGTAAAGAAAGTGATACCATTTTCGAAGTAAGTGTGTACGACTTGCATAACACCAGAAGAGAATTGCATAATACCAACGTCAGGTGACTGTTCCATCTCAGAAACGGAGTCCAGGAGGCAATCAGTAGGAACTCGTGTATCAGAATCGATGAGAAGGATATAGTCGCCAACACGAATATTTCCGTCAGCCCAGGCACGACCATTCTCCTCAAGAACATCCTTAAGAGCCTGTTCATAAGCCAGAGCCTCATCAGCTTGACTCCAATCGGCTGGTCGCTTGATAAGCTGTAGGAGTTCCTCAACTTTGCAGGAGATCATGAGGCCAAAGTTCATGTTTGAAGCCTTCTTGAACTTGCCCTTTCGTACAAAGCCATCCTCGCCATGCTTGGGTCGTGCGACCCACCCAATGCTGTTATCGGCGTAGAACTCAATGCGGGCATCGCGCTCCTCCGGGCTGACAAGCTGGAGACCATCGTCGTTGATGAACATATTGGCAGATCCTCCCTGAAGCTCATAGGTTGACATAGCTTGCTTAATAGACTTGACGGTAGGAAGAATGACCGCATTTAGACCTTCCTTATAGACAGGGCATTGGATGGTGATGTGAGGCAGTGTAGCGCCTTGGAGTCTTCTGGGAGGGCGGGCTGAGTAGAATTTGGAGTTGATGGTCAGTTGACGGATGGGACCGAAGATCTGTGCCAAACAACCGACAATGACCTGAGCGAAGAAGAGCGAAAAGAAGATTTGGATGGGAAAGAGAGCAACGAGGCCAAGGCGCTTGTAGTCGCCATCAATAGCAATCTCGACGGCGAGCTGTCTCCAGGCAGCACCAAGGGAGGCCATAACGATTAGAAGTGTGAGTGAAACGAGAACGGCGTTCTGGAGATGAATTGGCCGATTTTCAGGCTTAATCTCACCACTCTCCTCGTCAATCTCGTACTCGACCTCAGTGGATGAATCTTTCTCATCCTCGTCTATCGCCTGTCCCGAGTTCCATACAAGCTCCATGAGCTCTGATTCAATGATCTTGGCGCGGGCCATCAAGTTTAGGGCGTCATCGTCCCAAACGATCAGCAGGCCATCAGAAGCAATGAAAGCTGCGAATTGATGCTTGCGAGCTCGGGGCAGGTCATTGACGGTGGGCAAAATCTGTACGCGAAGACCATTCATCAATGGCACGTCCACTGCATCAGGAGACCATTGGAGAAATGTCTTAATAACACGGGAGTTCACGGTCATAGCACACTGAGAAATGAGTCAGTAATGTGGTTATTGGTGGAATTGAGGCCTGGACATACTTGAACATTGAGTGCTGTGCAGGCTATAGCAAAGGGAGATTGTCCTAGTTGAGGTGGGCAGGCCATATATTGGCCGCGTGACTTGCGCAGAAGAACACCCTCAATTTCACCAGAGCTATCACCAACCCAAAGTTGAGAGCATTGCTGTTGGTAAAGGTAGTTGACCATGACCTCGTGTTTGATATCATCCAGAAACCCACTGCTGCCGGTTGAGGGTGCAATGGAGGGAGGGCCAGCAGTGAACTTAGGCCCAACTGTTGAGTTTAGTTCGACGACGGCGGCTGGAGGAACCTTCTCCTCTATGGGAGCATGGATAGAAACAGAAGGCCGGTGACTAGGCCTCCTGGGGGGAGGACCTGCTGGAATCTGAGGCGGGATTTCCGCCTTAAAGTAGTTGCCAATGCCCATTATGGCGACAGATGGCCGAAATGAAGTCTTGATACAAGCTTGGGAAGCCTTGTTGGCGTGAGAAGGTGGTTGGAATTTGCCCTACTTAATATCAAATACAGGAGTGACCTGAGACGTGTGATCTAGTTGGAATGATCGGAAGGCCTCAAATGTTGATGACCATGAAGATTTCAAAAGAACGGTGTGGTGAATGAATGACAGTAAGTTCAGGGAGGAAGAGAATGAGTGACTGGATGGATGAAAGAATGAACGAAGAGAGCGAAGGACAGTAGTGAGAGTAGATTAAAGACCCAAGAATCGAACCTCAAAGTGCAACGACCGGTCAATTAAACAAATTGAGCTCCTGTGTCATGTTCAACACACGGGCAAGAGCATTAAAGTTTTCTCGTCCTAAGAAAAGCGCAGTATGCGATGTACGCCACCTCGGAGGGAAAGCAAGGCAATGAGATCGGAGAAAGCGATGTAAGCTATGAGAAGCGAACCAAAAATGGAGAACATGAAAAGAGACACCCACATAGACAATCATACTAGGCTAGCCAAGCCTCGAGACCAACATTGTCCTGGACAGCCCTGAGTCTGGGTAGCCCTAGTGGATGACCGAGAGAGGGGTGACAAGTTGGTAGTCCTGTAGGTGTGTTTCTGTAAATGCAGTGACTCTAACCGACTACCTGGTTCAGACATAAAACAAAATCTTTTAGAAAAGAGAGCCTTGCCATGTGGCTGGAGCCTAGGCAGGTCCAAGTGGGCTCCGGAGCTTATTGGTAGCCAGATAGTGAGTTTGGTGGTTCTGTTCACAGTCGATGCTTGTTGGAGCCGGTCGATGCCAAGCTATCTGTAAGTGCCTGGAAAACCAAGAGATCGAGCTGTAGCTCTTCCTGTTGAAGTCGACGTTGCGAGCTGGTGGCAAATACTTCCTTTCTCGGGTGGGATTGCCGAGGACTAAGAGCCCAGAAGATTATGGGTGGCATTCCATCCCATAGAACGGTCGATGTGAGAGTGCTAGCACAGTTGCAACACTTTTAGCCTATAATTGGATGGCTGGTCTGTATGATAGATTGGAATATACATTCTGAATATTCAAACATACAGCTCTTAATTTGCTTTCGTATCTAGTCAGCCATGGGAGCTGTAGGCGGATGTTGGTGAGTTGTTAGTGTTGAGGTGAGGTTGGAGTGCGGATAAAGCATGCTCACGATCTAGGTAGACTAGGTAATGAAATCAATCTGACCATGAGCCAATGAAATTCCATCATTTCGTGCTTGCTATACAAATTGGGCAGGCGGATCGCACCTGCCCCCCTCTAGTCCCATTGACAGCTTTTTGTGGCGTGTGGCTTATGTGCAACCTCCGGGAAAGGGAAAGCACAATGTGATAACAAAGTAAGACTGACCAATGTACAATCAGATCAGGCAAATGCAGGAACGAACGGAAGCCTGTACCTGCAGCAGGGTGAGGTCCCTCATCTTGAGTTGCAGGAACGGTTGGACAACTCCACCTTCTCAAAATCCATTGTTTCAATAATGCTGATATTTTGACAAAGACAAGCACTGCAATTTGTCTTCGCTTTTTACCATTCGTACTCACGACATTCCTTGCCAGCTATCGAGTTCTTGATCGAAACTGATAGCCACGCTTACTCCGTCCCACCCACATTTATTACCCTACAGCATTCCTCCCGAGTACCTGACATGGTCATACTAAAGTCCAGCTTCGAACTTTGACTTTAATGGCTTCTAGCTTCGCGCCGTCCCGAGAGTGTTTGCATAGCCCAAGGAACGGAGAGAACTTGGATGTTCCGGTCAGTCTACGACCCAGACCAGTGATCAGCAAGCTCCTTGACCTTGCCAATGCATGCCATCGGAAACCCGGCTGAAGAGGCTTCAGCTTGCCATGTGGGTAGTTGTTGATCAAGGTCGCGACTAACTAAGAGTTCCCACTCAAGAAGTTCAAGCAAACACAAGTTCTCTACTTATCATCCTTTCCACTTGGCAGCCGAAGCGTTTCGGTCATCCTCCAGTGGATATACGTATTTTATCCCCATTGGCACCCACAATTTCCAAAGATCTAGATGAACTATGTTTCACATCATAGTGATCTCCCGATCGACGTAGTATATGACCCAGTTGACTCCATAACCTGAAGACTTGAATCATCAACTTCATCATGATTACCGTAACCTACACGGAATACCTAAATATAGATACGGACCGACATCAACTTCGGTGCGATGAATCATCTCTCGGGCACTTTCAATCACTATCCACGCCAGGTGGGACAATATTTTGGTCCAAAATCAAAGTTCTGCCAACATAGACTGCTCTTATCACACGCTTTGGCCTCGTCTCGTTTGTTACAAGCCCAACCGACACGCGAGTGACGAGATTACACCACTCAAACCCGAAGAGAAAAAAAGAAGATGTCTGTTTGTTCACGCTTCTTCAGGACAAATATGAATATCTAGTATAGAGTTCGTAGAATCACAGCTGCAAAAATCAAAGACACGATCTACAACTGGCGACCGTTGAACCTTGATGTAGACTGAGTTGAGCTGCAGGGCTGTATGCATCTTTCGTACCTGAATCCGCATACCTTTCGCAATCTATCTGCAAGTGATGAGTTGAAGCTCGCCTACTGTGGTATTTCATTTGCAGATCTTCCCCTGGTACCTTAAACTGATCATAGTGCTGAGTAAATCACAACGGCCTTTGCTCCGGAAATGGCATGGCCTTTCGACCTAGACAAAACTTTCTGGAGTTCCAGTCATCGAAGTTAAGAATACCAACTAACAAAAGTAGACTAGACTACCCTATTCACTTGTGAATGTGGCGCATCCCTATGATCCTCAAAGTTCGGCGCCTCCGCTCTCCGTTGACAGGAAGATCATGTCCCACAAAGTCGGTGCAAGTCTCATGACAAATAACAGTCTTAGTATGCTAAGAGTACAATGAATTCATGTGCTCACACCTAGGTAGTCAGTATGGTCAGAGCTCAGTAGCTCTTGACTCTCGGGCCGGAGGGACAGTCACAGCCTCAACACGGCCAACCTCTGTAGCCACTAGCTTGACTCTGTTGGAGTATGATGGCCATCTCAGAGAATTGGATTTCTGTTATGTTCCCATCATCGTTGGTAAAATGCGAGTCATGGTCGTGAGTCAGGAGAAAGGTATGATGTCGAAGAACGATCCACCAGAGGACAGCTCAGCACAGCGGCTTGGGTATTCTCAGGTTTCTGCTGAAGGGGAAAGATATGCCTCTTAGCCATACCTATTCAAAAACACCAACGTATGGATATTGGTTTTTTGCTGTTGGACCTCGAAGCAAGGCATTAGCTGCCGATATAGAGTACATGGATTGGAACTTCGGAGTACATTCTCTATCAAGATCACAAAACAATTTAAATACATATGGGAGGTCAAGGCTTTTTAGGAAAGCCAGAAAGCGATATGTAACAAAAAAGAAAATTTAGGATATCACAACATGCTGTCATCGAGAAAGCCATGCCACTCATAGTACCCCTTCTCAAAGATCCACGTTTTCGTTGCCATTGCACTGCTGCATCATAAGCACACGACTGACTTCAACCTGTGGCTGTTTCCAGGTAGGATACCACTGGTCTCTGGCATCCCAAAAGTCATTCTTGGCTGTGGGTGAGGCATCATACCAGGGCTTGCCCGACTTGCCATCTTGAAACCAACCATTCGTACCGCCAACAGCCAGATTGATAATAAGATAAAATTCTTGGTCAAACGGTGCATTGACGTCGTCGGCACCAGCCCAGGGGTCATCAAGTCGGGTACCGTTCTGATCCACGTCAGGGAACCCTCCTCGTTGGTACATTGGTTTCTTGAAGTTGGTGTATGTAACTTGAAGAAGACGGGTGTTGACATAAGTGAAGAGATACTTTTCAGACCACTCCAAGCCAAACATGTTGAAGCCAGCACTGTAGGTTGTATGCAGGGCCTTTCGTTTGTTGTTGGTTTTCCACCAACCATCGTTGGCAGAATTGGGTCCCCAGTGCAGAGCCGAGGAAACAATGTCATTTCCACCTTGTTTGTATGTCCAGTTGTTTCCACGTGACTCAATGATGTCTATTTCACCAGAACGAGGCCAAGAGCCATACTTGCTTGTCCTGGGAAGCATCCAGATAGCGGGCCACAACCAGTCACCTTCAGGGAGCTTGGCGGTAACCTCAATGCGGCCATACTTGATGTTGGCGCCCTTCTTGGTATTGAGACGCCCAGACCTGACGGGAGGAATAATAGTATTATTTCCATTGGTCAGGTTGGTGGCAGCAACACAGTTGGACCAAACCTTGGAAGTGCAGGTGCCGTCTTTAAGAAGATTGATGACATTGTTCTTTTGCAACAGCTTGGAGTCTTGCAGCGTCGCCTTGACGACCAGGTTGCCATTATCGACGTAGACATTCTCATCACCGCCGGTAGTTTCCTCGAACTGGCCATTTCTGTGGGTGTCAGTACTAGAGTATATATTGAGTATTTGAGAATAGAACATACCCGTATCCGCCGACTTCAACTTCTTTAGTCCAAATATTCGGGTTCAGACCTTGACTGAAGTCCTCATCCAGGACAAGACAATACTTGTTCTTGACCACACTTCTGACGCCGTCCCAAACGAGGAAACCGGATCCGACGAGGCCAAGGAAGATGGCGAGAATGGGGAAGATGGTGACCCATTTTTCCTTGGGATTGGTCTTCTCGAGCCATGGCTTCTCAATTTCACCAGGCCTCACTCTTCTAGAGTGGAAGTATCGATTTCGGTCATCGAGTTGAGTTCCAGAATCGCATTCTGAGGAAGGACTTGCGTATTCGGGGATACTGAACATGCCTGCATTACCGGCAGAGCCTGAGCCGCGTCCATGGTCGATACTTTGACGATATCCACTCGCGATTGCATCTGGGTGACTGCCATTGGAGTCCATAGATTTTCGTGGCATATCGGTTGGGCCTGGGCCATCATGACCGCCATAGCTGCTTTTTCGATACGGGTTGCTCATAATAACGAGAGTATTGGATACACAAAGGCTTAAAGACCCAAAGACTCAAAGAATGGATGAAAATGAAGAGTTCAAATCCAAAAACCCAAGTGAAAGAAAGCGACTGGCTTTGTCAAAAGGGAACAACCAGTGCCCTGATAAAGTTCAATGCCAGGGGTATCCAATGCAGAAACTAGTCAGGAACAAAGCTCAGGAATGATCGGCCACTCCAGCACCAAACATAGTTCGAAGAAGAATTTTTTCCCTCTGCTAGAGTCCTCGGAACGACATCATGTCGATTTCCAAGGCCACCAAATCGAGAAGTTGCACAGATGATGAAGCTTAGAGGCGGAAAGACTAAGCCAGGAGGAGTAAGACTTGATAAGTTATAGACTTGATAGTCTTTTTCTACGATACTGAACTGAGTCTAGTGTTGATATGCTCGATGAAGTAAGAAAGAGGCTGATGAAATGGCTTTTTGGCAAGACAAAGATTGCCCAGATCGGATGGATTGTGTAGAAGTTGAACGGATTAGGTATGTATACACAGTATGAATCGTACACAAACTGACATACCGACACTGTCCTGGCTTCTAAGGACTTAGCTCAATAAGCTACTGTCACAACATTCCATCGTCCTCCAACATCTGCCTCCATTAGTATCATCGTCTGCATCCCGCGTTTTCTCTCAAGCTTCTAACAATAAACTTTCTGAACAGAACTAACAGAAACCTTCTCTTTGATCGTATGTCATTCAGGTACCAGCCCCCCTGACTGCCAAGAGAGTTCACCAAGTCTATAAACAAAACACCAGTCTCTTGAGACTAATCTTGATTCATGTAGCTGCAAATACATATAATGCCTTTCGAAAATGGCTATTTTTAATTTGATGCTCATGGGTCGCGATAACTTGGAACTACCCGCCTCTCCCGTCTCCACGGATGGGATCGCTCCAACGAGCACCTTGGAACGGCATATAGAGAAGGGAACTTCTTGCATACTCCCGTGACCAAAGCCAAGGAATATCTTATAGCCACGCCCCCTACCACTTTCGAAAAGTTTTCCAACTCTGTCTCCGCTTAGCCACACCTTTCGGCGATCAGGAACCGCCAAGCAATCCAAGTGGGCACCAGATACACACCCACGTCCTCTATACATTTGCTATCCCAGACATTCGACAAATCCAGTACTCTGATGGAAAGCGGTTACATGCTGAGAATCAGGAGCTGAAAGCCGCCTCCCTCTTGGCCTTTGCGTTGGTTTCCTCGGGGCGCAACTCGCAAACGCATGCTGATATCGACGTCGTTTATGCCTTTGTTAAAGGTGCTACAATATCAAAGGATAATAGAATTTCTGGCATAGAAGGTCACGCTTTTATTTTCTCTGCCGGCTTTCAAAAAGGCTGGTCCGCTTGGATCCAGAGAAACTACTAGAACGCTAAAGTATGTTACCAGTGTTCCGGGAAAACGGTGCAAGGTCATCCTTTTTCATGCCGCAGGGCTATCATGCCTGCAACGGTCTCACACTTTTTTTGCCAATTTTGGGATTGATTTGTCTCTGACAGCACATCATTATTGCTCATGGCAAACCACCTGCTCTCCACGGCAAACGCCAATTATCCATACGCGCGTACTTGGCAAAAAGAGAATATCCATACTTGAGACTAGCGCCACAAGAGAGGCTTTCCTCTTGGAGAAAAAAACAGCTCCGGATTAGGCTGAGTGTGAGTGGGTGAGCCGAAGACGAGGTCTAGAGAGGCCTGGCCTTATTTCACAGCCGGTAAAAACGAACCAGAAAACTTTTACATATGATAATGGTCCAACGGATAATGATCTGACACACTAGGGAGAGACTTACGTAGCCCAGATCCTTGGTACTGGCTTTCCAGCAAGCTGGCATGGTTCTATGATGAACACGATCTGTACCTTTGAACCCGGGAAACACGAGCTTCGCTCCAACGCCGTTGGGTTTGCCATCAGACAAGAAACATGGATATGTTAAAGTTAGCTGCCATCGGTTCTTATCCTCTGACAACCTCACTATTCTGGGATGATTAGAAACGACACGTGCGAGTGCTATTGTCTAGGGGAGAACAAGTGCTGTTGATATCTCATCATGTTCAAGTGATCACGGAGTTGCATCATTAGACGAGCCTGTGGCTCGTGCCTGGCTGTCAATCCCAATCCGGAGATCTGGACCCTTGAAATCCTTGCCACGCAGGGTCGCTAACAGGGTTCAGGGTTCATGTTTCGGAATATTCGCCGATCTGATGCATGCTACATACCTTTGTATACCACACTGCACCACAATGTTGTTCCAGTTAGTCCAGCCACGAGCCCAGGAGCTTGGCTTTATTTGGGTTTGCTCGTGAGTTCTTGGATGGTCATGATTGGTGATGTCAGTACACCATTTTCTTGGCTCTGTTATCTCAAGCTTCTTGCGGCTGACGGGATATCCGTAAGGCATGTCTGAGCCTAGACAATGAGGGAAGACCCTTTGAGGCCTCGTTCCTCGAGTCGGGCAGTATTAAGCCCAGCTGAATGGCTGTCTCCCCAGGTTCCGGTTTCTCTGTTTTCTCTTGTAATTCTCAAACATATTCCACTCATTCAACGTGTTGATCATACTCCTTTCGTTACATTCACTCATTCATTACAAGCAACAGTATCGTTCGGCCTGACACAGGTTTGCCTACTTGTTTCTTGTCTTTCATACTGCATTCGACAATTCATACGTCGAGTCACGCTCATTGTCGAGAATTTTGGCCAAAACGTCAACGATTCTGTCTGTTGTCGAACTTCTTGCAGGTGACCCATCAGCTTTCAGAGCATTACATCTCATAAGAGGACTTACGCAATGCTCATATTCCGAGCCTTTGCTAGCATTGCTAGCGTAGTAGCTTTGGTCGGGGCTGCTGAAACCAACCAGCCTATGGACCTGGGCAGTGTACTCAGCAGGCATCCCAAGCTTTCTACATATTACAAGCTGATCAAGGTACAATCCTATATATTCAACGTAAGAAGATACAATATTAATATGTTCTGTTTAGAAATTTCCGGATATCCTGATGCAACTACCCAGTTACGATGGTGTCACTGTAAGTCGAATGCTGTCCCTGAGCCATGGCCTATTCTTACGAGAATCATCCCTGACATTTACTCAGATCGTTGCGCCTTCTAATGACGCTTTTGAGCAAATTCCATACTCACCTCTTTCTAAAATCTGGGACCCAAATGATGCAAAGACCGCCACCCCTATCCTCCAGTACCATATACTGCAGGGCACTATAAGCGCCATGAAGCTCAAGGCAGGCCCTGCTTACGTCAAGCCCACACTGCTTATGGATCCCAAATGGAGCAATGTTACTGCTGGCCAGAACATTCTCATCAACAAGCAGCCCGATGATGTCGTCTTCAGCACGAGATATGGAAACCGCGCTACAGTCATCAACTACGATATCGAGTTTCAAGGCGGCCTCATTCAGATTGTGGATAGCCTGCTGATCCCACCTTCTGGTATCCTCAATGTTCTCATGACAAGCAAGGTTGAGTCGTTCCTTGGCGGGCTTTTCAAAGCTGGCCTCATGCCCGATCTCGCTGATCGCAAAGACATCACTGTCTTTGCTCCTAGAGATCAGGCCATGGAGAGCGTTGGAAGCACACTAAATTCCATGTCACCCAAGGAGCTCGCTCGCGTTATGGGCTATCATATAGTGCCTGGAAAAGTTCTGGTCTCGACTGATCTTGAGAATGCTACGTCTCTCAGGACATTGGAGGGCGAGGATACCTATATCCGTCAGGTTGGTAACGAGAAGTTCATTAACTCGGCCAAGATCATAACAACCGACATCCTCATATCCAATGGCATACTACACATCATTTCGAATGTCAACAATCCAAAGGACGCTGACGCTGTGCCCAACCCTACCCTATGGGCTCAGAACCCCGTCTTTAAGTCTGCCGGAGCTGACGATGTCTTCCATTCGGCCATCCCATGCACCTCAGATTGTCCAGTGACAAATACACCAGCACCTACGCCAGTTGACCAAGCAGAGAATAACGCAGCCACTACACCATGGTTCAACACAAGGTCGAGCACTGGAGTGGCAGCGGCGCGGGCTACAGGACAAATTGCTCGTGCTGCGCTGGGGATCGTGGGTGTGGGTGCAGGTATGGCATTCCTATAGAAGGAAGAGTTTTGGCACATTGTTCTGTTTTCTAAATTTGGTTGAACTTGGTCATGTATGCATCTGTTGTACATGAGGTTGCGTATGAGTCAATACCCCTACAGTCTTTACAGATAATGTTAATCCATCACTTCCTTGACGTTGTACGATAATCGTTCAAAGGGGAAAGTCTTGCGCGCACTTGCCTTTTCTTGTAACCATGTCACGAGTATTAAACTTTCAGTCGTGTAACAAACTTCTCATTAGTTTACCCCTACTTACTGCACAGTTGACATGTAAAACCTGGCGCTTATTAGAAATGATCAATCCCAGAACTCATGACTGAGCTGCATCAGTATCCCGTGTCCAGAAACTTCCGCCTTCCGCCTTTCATACCATTCGCTGTGATACGATTGTAGCCCTTGTCTCACCTGCAATCATAAACGACGACTTACCATTTCCAGTACAATAGCACGACCCAAACGTCAAAGCGCAAGAGGCTCTAGGGTAGGGGCCCTGTCAGTGACAACCAAGGGGAACCCAGTTAGCTCGTGGGGTAAAAAAGGTGAAAATGCCAGAAAAGTGTCGCCGGTGGGGATTATAAGTCCGGTAGGTGGCCTTAATTGGCAAGCACCGATAGTGCGTGGTGGTGAATCAGGTGGATAGAGTGGTCGGTACACTGAACAGGATAGATTCTTGATGAGGCCGCTTCGTTTTGACAGCAAATCGAAGGTTACCAAGACAAGGTTGAGTGACAGCATGCTCGAGGTGAAGAACCTTGCATTCGCGGTTCATCTTATTCTACCTAGGAAAAGACACACAACTGGCAATTACTTAGATAAGAGAAACCTTGCAAACCTGGTTTGACTGTTTCATAAATAAAGCCCATGCTCTGGCGACGAGTCAGGGACACGACCAATCGAGCCCACACACTTACAACACTCATCCCACGATACGACAAGTAGTTAGGCTGGAACAACAAACGTAATAGACCCGCTCTATAGTCTGGCTTGTAATATGCTGTAAAGACAAACCAACAAAACAGCCTGGTTTGGCCAGCTGGGGTACACAGCCAAAGAGAGGGGCGGAGAAACAGATGACATGAATCAGGGTTGTAGTTTGTTAAACGTATCAGAGGGACGACTCTCACGGTGCTGACACTGTCTTAGGAAGTGCCAAGTAGATGGAGGCACAGACGAGTCTCTTCTGAGAATGAACAGAGGGGTGGCATCTCTCTCACCCTTCCGCCTATGCGCCAAGTCGCCTCATCGCATGGTTGCTACTCTGACTTCCGTTGTACCCGATGATCCATCCTCCAGTTAGCTTTGCCTGTCGCTTCTGGCAGTTTTCCTCCAGGAGTTCACTGGCTGACCATACTGTGCCGTGCTGTACTCGGCTGAACTGGGCCATCCTGGCCTCATGCGTCCCCTCCAACATTTCCGTACTCCAGGCAATGCCAACTGCGCAACCTATACCAGTATGTGACCACCACCCATCGGCTGAAGCGTCTCCCTTGCCTGTTTCCGAGGCTACACTTCAATCCCTAAAAGGACAACGTAAAGATGAGTTGAACGGTGGACATGATGTCACATCCTGACTACCCCCAGTCAACACCAGACTCCTTACCTCTACTACCACCGCGTGAAGGCGATTTTCAAGCCATGGATTCTAGGCGGCAGAATAGGACATGCTATTCCTGGTAGTTGGTCCTGGCTCAGGGAGAAGATGAGCCCTCGTTGCCCCAAAAATGTTGAATGTGGCTAGATTGGCAGAGCAAATATAGGAGATGTTGCAGCAAGCGAGGGTTGACAAGGACTATAATAACATCTAGCTGTGAGGAGGAGAGGGCGGCCCATCGGGTTGGGGAGGAGGAACGCGTGGGCCTCCTGGAGGTGTCGGCGGAGGATCCGGGGTCTGCATCCCTAAAGGTAGGTTGTCCTGAGCTGTACCATGAGAGCGGGTACAGATATGAGTGCGGTTTTGAGATATCATGGATGTGAAAGAGAATTGCTGGAATTGTTGCTCGAGTGCAATCGAGACAACAAGGCAGATATACCCCTAGGTCTTCTAGATTTTCTTGTTAAAGTGGGAAGCACGCTTGATCGACTCAGCCCAAGTCCGAAGTTTATCTTAGTCCGGATCACTACTGCCCCCATCTCCATCACTTGATGCGACACCGGCTTCCTAATGGAGTTCACTATTCATCCATTAAGATGGCATGATATGTACCTTGTCAAATAATCAACTCCCGATACCCACGTTTCTTAGCATGATCAGCTGGGCAAGGTGCGGATATGCTCGGCAACTGTATCCGCTGCCGCGGACCTGGACCAGGCTTCGAAATCCATCTTAACGGATCACCATAATCGTAGTTGGTGATGCACGTAGCCAGCCCACATGGCAGCCAAAGTACCAAGCTAGGGAATTTAGAGAGAGCATGAAGGTTTCCTACCCGAGAATATTCCGAGCAGTTGAGTAAACTTTCGGACCGATGGGCACTTAGCAGGGTAAGTAAAGGAGAAACGCTAACGAGGCAGCGGTACGGGTATGGATATCGGGATTGGCATGGGTACGATACCCTCATCGGCGATTTCAGCCTCGACTGGAGCGAATGCTCATGTCACTGAGTAAGAGCCATGGATGGCAGCGTCAAGACAACAAGTGGATGTCCGCGCCAAGTTCGTTCGTACAAATGACAAGGAAATTTCCGGAAACAGTCCGTGATGACATGCGTGGATAATGATGCATATACCTATTCCTGGCAGCTTAGAGTACCGTGTAGGCTGGAACCGACCGTTACAGTCGCTAACTGAAAATAGCCGCATCGAGCCAAAAGAGCTGCCAGGCCTTTGGTGACACAACCAAGAGAGGGTTTTGATATTGCTGAAGATGTGGCCGGAATAACGATTAGACATCTGCACAGCAATGTTACACAGTCGGACCATGGATCTTCGGAAGCACAACCGACTTAGACCCTGCACCGCGCACATCTTCCATGCAACTGGAATCTAGACTCAAAATGGCGTTGGAGTCTCACCCTCCTTGCCTCTCCTAACTGGGCTTCATGTGCATCAAATGTCCCGGAACAAGAGAGGGTCCGCAGCAGGGCGGTATATGCCTCGTACCATGCCACGCTGGCTGGCCATGCGAAGATCCTAAAGTGGCAATGCGATAAGGAAGTCTGAGGTCCGCGTAAGAGCGGAAATGTGGTCTGTCGGGCCTCAGAATCGCTTTGCGTCGTGATGTGTGTGATGGTTGTTGTTCGACTTTCGATCAGACGAGAAGAGACCTCCTGGCCAAGTTCCTGTGCTGTCAACGAAATGCGGCATCACACACCAACCCCAGTATCTTGCAGTCGACTACTGTGCGAATTGATCACATGTAGCATATTGTTTGGTGGATATACGATGTGTTGATGCAACGGCTAGGGGCAATGTATGGATGAGCGACGGCGGTCACAGTGACTGATCAGTCAGCACGCATGGCGCATATGAGGATCTCTTCATGTCCATCCTGCCCATGGCCAGAGATTATGCCGTGCCTACCTAATCCATGGCATGCATCCTATTAATAAATAGCTGGGCAAATGTCGCGCATTCCAAAGCTAGACACTGCTGAACAAACCTCTGCTTTTCAGCAAAAGTTGGCCGAACCATGCGTTGACAAGCAGGCTACGACTTGGCCTTCCGGGGCAGGGGAAGGGAGGTGTGCGCCATGTCGTGGCAAAGAGTAGTGCAGGCTTGACAGCGGCCCCTCTTTAACGGTGGCCTAGACCCCTGCTGGTCAATCCTTGGATCTTGCTTGCAGCGGCTATATAATGGAATCGGGCCTCAGCCCTATAATAGAAGCCGGTCTGTTCGGTGGGATGAAGAAACTAAGAGGGCGGTATCCTGTGTCTGGGACAAGGGTAGCCAAGCGTGCGTGATCATCGGCCCTCTTTGCTTCTAGCGATTCAATGGCTTGTTGTGGTTCGGTGCAAAGAAAAGTTTTGTTTCGAGTAAGGTCTCGGAAAGGGACTTAAGACTTGCCAAGACGAATCTGGCTAAACGACATGGGAGCCCTCGTGTGGGGACACACGAGGTCCCGTTGGTTGTGAGTGGGGGAAATGTTACAAATGGTATGTAGATGAGATCTCGCGATCCCTGAATGGCCGACATGCGTTCGGGGAGAAGCATTAGCTGCAGCTCTAGCAGCAGAATGTTCAGAGCCTATCCCACCTGCCGGGCACCCATGTAACATAGCGACATGTTGAGGATCCATGGGATGACAAAACGCTGGGGTGCATTCCCTTGCTCACCCGTCCGTCTGCCACAGAACATACGGAGTCATAGCTGATGCGGCGGTATCACGTAAAATGGCCAGAGCCTTGGACATTGACACAATTGAAATCAGTTGATTGGCAGGTGGTTGGTTATATCGTAACGGAGGGGCAGCTCCGAATTGGAGCAAGGGTATGATAGGCCAGAGTCCGAGAAGTGTTTAACGAAAGCACTGCCACCGAGTTTTGCTAGTAGGCGCATCTTGATCTAACCCAACTGTCAGCGCACCAATCGTTAGAAGATTTACAAGTAACCAACTCGTTTTCTTTTCCTTCATAGGAGCTAATTAAAACCTGGGGCCCGTGCCTCTATCCGTTTTCCTTGCCTCGTAACGCCAAACGAAAACCAATTAATTACACCATGTTTAAGCTTTATCGGGGATTGTGTCCCCGGCTGCGGGATCGACTTCGGTCGCCGTGGTTATCGATGCTACCGCGACGTCTCGTATCGTGGTCATCGTGTCGGCCAGCCCCCTTCCGTCTTGGGGATCTCGAGCGCGACCTAGATGAGTAAGAATTGTTGGAGCGACTGCGATACCGGCCGACCCCACTGCGTGAAGCAGGTCCGGCGGACGACCTGGAAGGTGAACGGGATCCTGGGCGATATACATCCGACCTAGGACCGTACCGGCTTCCCGGAGACATGCGACGGCGGCCTCTCCCACCACTCATGCCATTATTTCCTCCCATACCCGCACCAGGTGGACCCCCGCGTCCTCCTGAGAAAGGTACTCTGGGATCAATGTTAGCCCCGCGACGGGCTGTTGGAGGAGCAGGAGAAAGCTTGCGTCGAGGCAGCACTATGGAAACGTTGATGGCCGAACCGTCTACCTGTGCCTCATGCATATGAGCAATGGCAGCTTCAGCGTCCTCCTCGTAATCATAAAGTATGTATGCTGTTCCACGATTGGTTCCAACTGTATATTGTGATTAGGTATGTTCCAACAGCGAGGGTCCGGTGACCTTACAAGTTCTATTGATTGGCAGATCAAGGTCTTTGACGCGTCCAAACTGTCCAAAAATCTCGTAGAGATGCTGCTCATTGATATTCTTAGATAATCGCTCCACAACAATCTATTGGCGACAGTTAGCTTATAGGACCAGAGACCACGAGGAGGAGGCATACCTTTGTGCTCCTAGTAGGCGGAGAACCGCTTTTGGCCCGATCACTCCGCTCACGACCTCGGCTGCGACTACGGCTCGGGCTTCGACTACGGCTATTGCTGCGGCTCCTGTAGCGGCCGTTTCGACGCTGTGGCGATGGAGAGCGGGCAGGTGAACGCGAATCGTGTTGGTTGCGGCGCTGGGGGGATCGGGAACCCTGAGAGCGTGGAGTAGGAGAGCGCGTGCGGGACCTGTAACGGCCGCGGGATAGCGATCGCGATGTCATTTGGAAGTTGGGGTACAGATGACCTCGGCGTGAAATATTGTATTGAGTGTTGAAGTTGAAGAATCAACTTGAAACGCGGCAAGTGGCGGTTGACTGGTATGTTTCAACGGCGGGAGACTTCTTTGACAGGTGATCACGTGATTTTCAGTAACGCGTCATATCAGACCCTGCTTCACTTACACTACCAGATGAGCAGACCAATTCGATTTGAGCATTCTTTCCTATCATTAATTCCTCGGGCTCTTCCAGCATGGAATTTCATTAGTGATATTTCCCACAGAATCATGTGCGTCAAAATCGTTGATTATTCCATCTGCCTGTAAATATCCTCTTCACATAAACGAACAACCGCTGCATTGTCGATCACTGCAGAACTAGGCAGGCTGACATCGGTACTGTATCTATCTACATGGCCTCCTATCTTCCGAGACTATGAGGGCACTTTGACGACCCTACGGAAATAATCAACCTCGGTAACCTGGGACCTCCCATCCTTGCACTTTGCCATATCATCTACAAGTACCTATGGAACTATAGCCACGTGTATGAGCCACGCCCCCCAGAAGATGGTTGGGTCTGCTGCATCAAGCATCGCATGGGATGCCTGCCCCTAGTTCACATCCTTTAGCGCTCGGCTGCGTGCTCTCAAAACCCATGTTGACGTCCCCCTTTGTTTGACCATCCTTGGGTCTTATTCGATAGATCCTGTCTCACTTGAACCGCTCTATGTGGTCTTTCAGGACCTGCGTGCTACCTGTTATCATATTAGTCTTCTCTGTAGTCACATCAAATTCGACACAATGATTTGACCTACGCTCCCAGAAGCTTTCTTGGCGCAGTTGAGCAGGTTCTGGCTGCGTAAGCCCGGCGATTCTCGCCTCTTGAGCTGTATGATGTTCATCTTGATTCGCTACGTTGCCGTCTACGGCTCTGCGCAGTACGCCCCTGGCTTGACGACGTCCGCTAAGGCCTCGGGCGATAAAGATGGATGTTATGATAATGAGGAACAAAGCGATTGTGCCTACTATGAGGCCGATGTCGATACTGCCCATAGGTCGTGAGCTGTGGGTCTGAACCTCTGACTGAGAAGACGCAATAGGGATTTCAGTAGTCATGATGCGTGTTCTTGGGGCATGGACGTTCTTATTTTAAGTAAGACACTTATTGCTAAAGGGAATGCTGCTCGAGTAAAGTAATAGCGAAGCAGTCAAGAGATGGATTGAAGGTTAGCAAAGTGTTTTATATGCCAAAACGGAGGTTTCCAACAGGTGAAGTAAACTGTTCATAACAGCAATCGATTTCGATGTTAATTTAACAGCAAGTAAACAGAGTATTTTCATCAACGGGCCAACAATGAATATTAGTTTGTTGCGTTGCGTGGTTCAAGCAGACGCTGTCAGCTGCTACCAAGTGACCAAAACCACAGTAAAATTGAATACCGACTGATTATATATATGTACAGTAGTTTCAGTATCCTTATCTGAATTATTCAAGCCGTGTCAGGATAAACTTGAATAACCTAAGTTTCCACGGCACTTTTCATCAAACCAAACTACCTCTACAGCGCATAGCCCAAAGGTTGCTTGACATATGACATTACCATAGGTAGTTAGTATACCTACGGATATCTAGGTACTATGGTGATCTTGTCTCATTCAAGTCGACATCTGCCTGAATTTCCGTTAGGGATACCTGCCCCAAGCGACATCTGCACAACGTCCATCGACAGCCTGTGCTTGGGCATAAGGGATGGTGACAATTGTGCGATTGGCTGGTTCCCTTCTCAAGAATGGCGCCCACAGGAAATATAGTAGTTCTTACTTTGCGAATGGCTGCTGAGTCCAGAGCAACTTCTTCCTGATACAGACTATCTGTTAAGCGTAAGTCAAGCGGAAGAGTCCTTCTCCCACTACTAAAGAGGGCCAAGGTGGCCATTCTTGGCTTATCCGACAAACAAAAACAGGCTTCCAAATACTACCTCCACTGCAGCCATAGCTCCTAACGGTTCTTTTTGAAACCTGGGTGTTTGCAGATTGCGATTTCGAAAGACGTCAGTGCTGGGTTGGTATAGGAGCTGGTATTGAAACCTCTGGCTTGTATACGAGGTTCACGTCATCCCAATCAAATCCCAAAAACAACACCTTGGTCCTGTTGACGCCAAATCACTACATTCCATATGACCTAACTAGTTTCGGCTCTTTAAGGCGCTCAAAGTCTCGCTGGTAGTCTTCGCAGCGTTGCGAAGTCGGGACTTGAGGTTAGCATCACCGAGCATAGCCCGGCGGTGGGTCTTGAAGTCCTCGAAAACGAGAGCAAGAGCCTGGAGCGGAGGTCGCATCCGTAGCAGAACAGGGCGTTTCTGTTGCTGTTGAAGGTACCATCAACCTTTTCGAAAAACCAAGTCAGATTCTCGTACTCCTCGCTGACAGTCCAGGCCAGGCTGGGGTGATCCTTCTTGATGGAAGCGAAGACGTTCTCGGCGATGTTACCCAACCATCCAGATTTGGTAATGTTCAGGGCAGCAAGCGTAGCGACAGGTCACTCCTCGCTAGCAGGCAGGACAACAGCCAAGCAGTATTCCATCGTCATGTTAGGCATCAAAGCTCTTATCCTTGAGCTGGTCGACAAAGTGGTATACGGTAGCTTCGGCATCCATATCCTGGCGGTCGCGGACAGAGCCTTCTTGAACTTGGTATCGTCTTCGATCTCACTGAGAGAAGAAACCTTGCGGACCTTGTCTCATCGGCAAGATCAGAATTCAGCAGACCGGTATCGACACCGTTGGGTTGCTGTGGCTCTTTTGAATGAAAAAGGCAAAGACTACTATGTACACAACAATACGTTTTAAACGGACGGATACAGATCTTTTGCTTCAGTCCAGTTCGCCAGAAGTATAATTTGTGTCCAAAAATACGTTTGTAACTACAGATGGTGATGGGGCATTATCAATCAGTTTGCATTATCAATCTATCTATCCACTTACTGCCGAGCAAACCCACCCCGAGATGGCGCCAACCGAGGACCCATTGCTACGGTACATCGAATCAATAGCCTCTTGGGGCCTCTTCTTCGTGTGCCCATTGCCATCTATATGTAAAGGCAGAGAGGTTCCGCCCTCGGAGCAACCGCTCTCATCTTGGTTTGACTCGTCTGATGTCAGCGGCTGCAAGTATCGTAAAACAAGCTTGTGGGTATCACAATGTTAAGTGCAAAATTGAGAAGTTATTATCATGTGATTGAACTTATGCTGGTAAGAAAACTCGTAGGCATTCCATCAGAAGGCAGAGGAGAAAACCGTTGACCTCCAACCACGCCCATAACCGACCTCATCTTGCCAATGATTCCAAGGGTTCAGCAGGCTGATTCTCGAGCCGATACGAACCGCGCAACAAGACAAAACCAGAATCTGCCGATAAGAATGCGTGGAAAGGTATACATCTCAATTAATCGGGGAACGCCTAATCTCATACATCCAGCCCTGGCCAGCGTTGCAGGAGTGATGCTGAGACTGCGTCTTCAGCAGACACCCCAAGAGCAAAGTCGCCAGCACAACATGACCGGGACCCAACGTGAACAAACTCCACCGTGCTCAAATCATATTCCATTGCAATAATGGCCAGTTGCCCAAAGAAAGTTCCATAACCCATGGTCGTAGCTTGCGATTATTCGAATTCGTCATGTCCCAAGCGTGTGCATCGTGAGGACCAAGTACCCAAAGCTTTTATTGGGCCTTTAGCGGGTAGCCACAACTGAAGAGAGTTAGCTGCATGTCCATGTATTTTTTGGGGGGGTTTTGGTAGGGTGTCGTACCAGAGGGGACAATGATAATGACCAGCAGAATAATGATACCAATAATCAGGCACATGCGCATCTTCATGTCCTTCCACCACATCTGCTTTCGGACCCTGTTGGCTCCTCGGCGGAAACCTTGTGCTGAAACAGCCAAGTTGTCGGTCTTATCCTGAAGAGCGTCGAGTCGCTCACCACGTTGAGATACCTTGTTGATATTGTCACGCATCACACCCACGGTGTCGTCGATTTGCTGGTGATGATGTCAGTAAATGTCCATTTTGTCAAGCATCGTGAAGTCTGGTTTTCTATGGCGCATGGGGTTGGGAGGCATTTTGGCATGGAGAGCTAAATGACGCTTGACCTAGAATGACAGAAGCTGACAGAATGAGGATAAGCAGAATAAGCAGCGCTCAGCCCGTTTGCCTACAAAATGATCATACAATACTGTTTGCCAGATTGCAAAAAGTATTGGATGTTTTTTTTTTGTTTTTGGAGCCAAGGATTGATACTCGTCACTCAAGAATAACCATCTCGTGTTTTGTTCACGGGTTTCGGAAGGAGACGTCATCAGTCACCAATAGCCTTTGCCGCCAGGTGTCGCAACCCAAACCCGCCCGAAAAAGCACCAGCGCATCAATTAAATCATTAGGAAAACAACTTACAGCTTGCAGTGCCTGCGTCCTAGCATTGCCGCCAGCACCCTGCTGCTGCTGGGCTCCAGCCTGGCCACTGGGGATATAGGGGTCGTAGGGGGCTTCCTGCTCAGGCATTTTGAATGTGTTTTGTGAAGCTGTCGAAGCGCTAGAAAATAGCAGTGGGTATCAATCGAAGAAGCGCGAAAAATGGACGATGGACGAGAAGAGGTTTCGAAATCAAGAAGTTGTTGTCGTTTCGTGCCGTGTTGTTGTGATATTGTATGCGAAAGAAGGAGGTTGGCGTAGCGAGAGGTTGGAAGAGGGAAGTTGATTATGAGACGTTGCGCTGGTTCAGGCGAAACGAGTAGTGACGGGAGTGAGTGACCAGGTTGCACGGAGACTGGTGGACTGGTGAAGACCTAGGTACCTAGGGACCCTACTGGGAAGGGCGGAGCTGGTCGGGGCTTGGTTTGGGGCGCTGCTGGGTGACGAGGCCCCCGAGAGGACCGGGCTTCAGAAGTACTGAGCCTGAAATGGCTCCATCAGTGATGTCGGATAGCCGGGCAAGTACCTCTACTTTGAGGGAGGGGTTTAAAGTCTCTGAATTACGGGAAATCGTCTGCTCTATGGTTTTGGCTGCCGCTAGTTAGCTCATGTGTAATTGTGGTGTTTGACAGTGATTGACAATCTATTTTTGGCATCTGCGAAACTTCAACACTTTGTCTTCAAGGTTGTGGATGTCATCTGGGGTTTCCGATTAATCTAAGTTGTTTCCACCGCATATCTCGGATACTGCAGCTCCTTAACTGCCAAGCTCATGGAAGCTGGGGAGTAAGCGGATATACATTGGCTCTAACTATCCAGAGGTCCCTGAGTATCAGTACCTAACAAGGCTGATCACGAGTTGGACGATATTCTCATGTGATGGTTTCTTTTAGCCAGCGACGGAGGGGTGTCGTATTCGTGTTAGATCACCAGCCACAGATAACAACACAACGCCGCCACGATCATGCAAACCATAAGTACGTACCTTAACTTTAATGGGTCAGTATCGTCATCAAACATTAAGCTTGTCCTGAAACAATTCAGTACATCCAGACACGTGGATAAGACGATTTATATCGGAAATGCTTCAAAAACCCTTCTAATTATTAATGCTAGATAGGGCTAGTGGGTAGCAGAAAAAAATGACCTCCTACGTCTTTTAGCTGACAAAAATACATAGTCTAAGAGCTATATAGTCTAAGAAGCATAAAGTGGCCCACTAATTCCGTCTCTTATGCTTCCAGCGGCCAATTTTTCTAATACCCTGAGGGGCCCCAATCCTGAAGTAGCCTATCAAACCTTGTCGTTATGTATCAGTGTTTCGCAACCAGCATGAAACGACTCGTATAATCTCTATTCAGAACGTACTATGGTATAGTAATATATCCTAAAGTACCTGTTATAGGAGCATAGAAATTGCAGGAATTCCGATTGTTTGACAATAAGGGCAGATATGTCTTTGAGGCGCGAGTAAAATTGTGTAAAACGACACCCAGCAACAACAACTACTACCCTATGCATCTCGCAACATCCTTCGATTATCTGTCATTCCGTAAAGCAATCACATAATAGTAAAAGTATATACATGATACACGTACACCAATGCTCGAATGATCTCACGTACTAAACCCATCCTAGACCAACTTGCAAAGCGACAGGGACTTCAATAAAGCCAAGGGAAAAGATCACTTCAAAGGCTCTTTGTTCCCAATAAGTGTTTCAAAGGCGTCAATAAGAAGCCACATTCAACAAGCTTAAGAGGCTGACACCCTGGTATTGAGTGCCCAGATTTTGCTAAGCTCAAAGATTAGGATTTAGATGTAGGATGAATTCATGACTTTTCTCGAACTTTGAGGAGTTTTCGAGGCTGCTGTCAATGTAAAGGGTTCTGAACAAAAGGTTGGCAACCGCCGATTTACGCTGGGTTGTTCAGCTTCTGAGAGTCATATTCGGACAGGGTCGAGTATTCCGGACAAGGGTTCTGTTGATCATTCTTCGTGGCCAATGAATGAAAATCTGCAGTTGTAAACCAGAGTCGTGAAGATCTCGATCGTCAACAGCCGACCGATGTGCAGCTAGGTACTCTCTACAAACGTTCTGCTGCGGGCAAACTGTATAGCAAGATCAAAGCCTTAGATGATGGTATGCCAGTGTCCCATCGGCGAAAACGCGATGCCTGTAGTCTGTCCTTGACTTTTCATGATAAATATTTGTGCATGTCTGTTACAGTATAGTCAAGACAAGCGGGTTATAAATGGGAAGTCGAATTATACTTAACATCAAACGCTCTTTTAGTGCAAAGAAGTTCGCAACAGTGAGACATGCGTTTAGTGCGTCCCGATAGTGCGTGCTGTCGGGATCGCTTTCGAAACGTTGAACAAGCTTCGTTAGCATGTAATATGTTTGCAAAGCAAATCCATAGCTCTAGAGAGCATGTGTACTGATTGCAAGGGTTGAGAGGATGGCCTTGTCTCTATGTATTTAACTCGTGCGGAGCAACATATGGATCAGAACGATACTCTACCGGATTAGTTTGATTAAACCCCAAACAAAAATTTCTAACGTAGTAGTATAAGGCTGTTGTGACACTAAAATAGCAGTCATTCTGTTGTCATCATGACGGAAAGGCGTCTGGGAGAACAACCCAGTGATAGAAGAATGGTCCCTTTTAAACATGCCTGGAATCAAGAAATGATCGAAATATCGATATCGATTCGATTTACAAGGATAATTGACCAATCATACAGCCTGGGGGATGCTCCGAGTCTGATGGTCCAACTGTGCACCCGATATGCATGTTGTGGATAACCTACCTCACAGTAGTTTTAATAAACACATGCCCTTGGACCCTTGAAAGGTTCACGTGAATTGTTTAAAATCAATGGGGAATTAGATACATGCCATACAACACGGGAATACGATCCTTTCTTTTGCTCGTCATTCATTCCTAAAGTCCCTCGGCCAATGTCATCAGCAAACTAGGTTTCTTCTCGACAAGCTAACCCCTGCCGTCACCAGAAGTCAGAGTCCAGCAATGTCAAAAAGATATCGTCAATTGCTCCCTATCCCTCAGTCTGAAAGTTCCTCTAATTCTCAACCCTCTGGTTCCTCTACAACCCCTCAGTCACCTAGCGAAGAGCCCCTCAAACGACAGCGAATCAACACACAATTAGCATGTAATCAGTGCCGCAAGAGGAAGATTCGCGTCAGTCTCTTTATTACCCACACCCTATCTTACTTCTGTTGACTTGAGTCGTCTGAGTAGTGCAATGGCAAAAAGCCGATCTGCGAGGCCTGTCATCGCCGCGGTGAGAAAGAGCCATGCGTCTACGCTGAAGCTAAGAGTGTACCAAAGACAAGCAAGGAAACCGAGCAAATACTGGAATTATTTGACATGATAAAGACAGGACCCGAAGTCCAAGCTATTGATATCCTACGAACCTTGCGAGGCCACGCCGACCTTGATGCGGCCTTTTCGATAATCCAGTCACGTATAGCACAGCCTGTTCGCGGCCAAAAGCGCGGCACTGCTCTTGAACAGACCCGATATCTAGGTCTCGAGTCTGAACTCATGGCAAGACATTCTCTTGCGTTTCCAACACTCCAGTCTCATGAGTCCAGCATTCTAAAGTTAGTGGGTTGTTAAAAGGCGAACCTTACAATATTGTTTGGTTGCATACGTTCTCTTCTCCAAACGGCACTGACCATAATTAGGAAACTCATCAGTACCGGCCAAGAAGCAACGCCAAACGATGATAACGACGCTCAAATGTCGAATAACGAACCCAACCCATTCCCGGCGCATAACCCTACACACGCCCAGGTGCCTACCCTGGCTCTCTGCGACGATCGGCTAAAGAAACTCAACATTGGTTTTTGGACATCTGTACCTATTCCTTCCAGCTTGGCTGCCAAAGTCGTTTCACTGTACCTGGAGACAGATCACCCTCTTCTGGGCCCCTTTGACCCGGACATGTTTTTGGCTGATCTTGTTGAATGCAAAACTAATTACTGCAGTGGTATGTTAGTCAGTGCAATCATGTACTGGGGCTGTGTAGGTGACTGATTCCAGAATTGGTATTTGAGCCTGGCCGCTAAGATGATGATAGCAAATGTACAGCGGTATCGACTCTGCTGTTGGGAAATATATACCCGAATTTTGCGAAGAGACTGAAAAGCGGTGGTCCTCGGAAAAGACGACGGACTCGCTGTTGACACTTGCTGCGATAGAGCTGCTCGGTCTGGGGTACCTAGGCAACGGAAAGGATCATTACGTCTTGACATATGTATCAGAGGTCAATTCTATGGGTAGGCGGATGGGCCTTTTTGGTGTCGACTCGAATGTTGCGATTGCAAAGGCAAAGCAGGTCAGTCCTGATATGCAAAGCGCAACATCCTATGCTGCCTGGGGCACTTTCAACTGGATAGTGTAAGTTGGTACGGCAGATCAGTGAATGGCGAAACTGACACACACACAGACTCATGGCGTTGTTTTATCAGCAGCCGGGACTTTCATATCCTGAATATCCGCCTGCTATGCCAATACCGGGACATACATGGCATCATTCACCCGAGGGTACCCCGCAGTCTGTACGGCAAACGTTGCAGGAAACTTACATGGGAGACACATTTCCAGTTCTCTGTCGATTCTGGCGAATAATGCACGGGGTAACCCTGAAGTACTACCGTGACCAGCCCCATCCGCGCGAGAGTCTCAGCAGTCATATTACACTCGCATTTGCCGAATACAAGTATCGAGAGCTGATAGCCTGGGCAGAGACGCTGCCACCATCCATGGTGCGTTCCGAGCAGAGTCCGCATCATGTCTTGGTCTTTCAGTACGTTTGAACCTAGTTGATGAATCTACAATAGAACTTGATGTGTGGTGACTAACTTGACGGCAGTATTTGGCTTCACGCGGGCATTCTCAGCATTTTACGGCCTTTTACCGTTCGAGCAAGGGGTTCCCACAAACCATTACGACTGAAGACATTTCCTTGCAGGCGAAGCTCACCGGATGCTGCTTACAGGGCATCAGTGAATCAATTGAAACGCCTAGTGGTGGTATATCGTGAGAAGTGCCCATGCTCGTCTTACACGATGTTATGGCATAGTGCTCTAATCCACGTTGCGAACGCCATCCTAGGTGACACAAGGGACCCCGCCTGGCGCTTCTATTTGTTCTTCTGCGTCCAGTCCTACGGCAACCTACGGGGATCTTTTCGTTTTGCCGAAACCATTGGCCGAAGCATACTCTCCATGACGCTTCAGCAAGGCGACATATCAGCAGAAGAGGCACGAAAATTGATGGAGCAGTTTGAAGAGAATCGGCTGAGCAGTCCTTCGGATGATATACGAGCTACATTTATGGCTGATTTGAATCTCGCCATGACTGACCCCGAAGGGGCGTCTGTGGAAAGTTTATCCGACAAGTTTGAGGATATTGCACTTTTCCGAGAGTTTACGAATGCAGGGGGATCGAGTGCGGACGAACCTATGGAGTCGGACGACAATGCATGGGATACGTTATGAGACGTATTTATTTATGAAATGGCGAATGAATAGTGTGTTTGAGTTGGTACGGCGAAACTTACCGTATTGACTACTATTATCAAGATGACTAGAGTTTGGAGTGATTCTCCTGTATCTCGAGTCGTTATAGGGTGCTTGGTGATGTGCATGAAGCAGTCATAGACATATTATATCAACGCATGTTTGGACATAAAAATTGATTGAAGCTCAAATCAACAACGACGTCATTGACAACTACCCAGGCCCAAGCTCAGGTCATTAATGGCTTGGCATGTGGATATAAGGATTTCGCCGAGAAACTGGGCGCTGGGGTCTCTTTGCAACGATTGGTCATGATATCAAGACAAATGTTATGGATGTTTGTATGGACTGATAGATGACAATTAAGCAGAGCGTCTCTGTTTATTCACAGCATCAATTATCGACGCTGCCGAGTTTCCGAGACAGTCTGATGTTCGTAATAATGGATACCCATCATTACATGCCATTCAGGTACGAGTTAAGCTTATCCTGTCTCGGTTTGGTACTTCCCTTTCCTTTCCAAGAACTACCTAATACCATTACCAGGAGGCTACCAGGTTCGTTGTTTGGCCCGTCCATCGTATTAGGAAATCCCCACAGAAGGTCAATTGAGTTCATCCCCAGGAATTGAGGGGAAACATACCCGCTATCCATGTACATAAGCATCACATCACGATGTAATGTTTCCGCATCCAAACTGTCTCAAGTTATCTGCTATACTGAAGCTGCATTCATCAGGTGATACCTATAGTCAAATTGAAACAAGACATCCAACCCACTTGTTAGAAGACAATTGCAGCGTCTGAATAGATGGTAGTACTGGAACCGAAAAGAGCTTCGTGTGGGACTTTGTACATGACTACAGCTGAGACTGGACGATCGATCTCGAGTAATAGGTACCTGTGCTGTACGTAAGCTGCAATCCATCCAAGGTAGGTGTGTGTTGCTACACGAACGAGCCATTTACTGTCACTACCTAGGTACCTATGAAGCAATGCAGTACGCTCTTTTACAAGCTTGTGTCTGACCTTTTTCTCATTTCAACGTCTTCATCTTGACCTAATGATTGATTGGTCTTCTTCCCTTGAATCACCCGACCTCCAACTTTTCCTTGTTAGAGTTCTATCCATCAAAATAGGTACCTCCCTCTCTAAAGTAAGCATAGATAATGGCTATACCTAGTGTACGGATACTCTGAAGGATGCACCTAAACTCGATTTAGCTCTTCCCGCCTCCCTCAATCTGACCCCTCAGCCCCTGTTCCTTCCCTTCTTGGATACTAGACTTACCTGCCTTTTCCTACCTACTCAATTTAACCTCTGCTCACGCCGGCCTCTCCACTTCTCGCCGTCATCCTTCGTCTTGTCCTGTCCCGTTTTCTTTTTTTGCCGTTTGTCGTAAATCTCATTTTCTCATGAAGTTTGACACGCATTTCAGTCGTCGTTTCTGATCTCATCGTCGACATGCGTTTTACCTCAAGATCACATGGGACGAAGCCCGGCGCAAACAGCGTCATAGCTGTCCTGCTGCTGGCGCTGAACCCTTTCACCATGGCCTACAAATTAGACCCTAATTCGACCAGTAAGTTCTGCCGTGAAACAATCCACAGACTGCTGTTCCTCGGTATATATTCTAATACTAATATTCGAAACAGCCTCAGTCAAATCCATCTCCAAATCAATCGCCAAGGACATGGTTGCTATGTACCATGGGCATGAACCTGGCGGAACGCCCGGTTTACTACCTGAACCTTATTACTGTATGAAATACACAAGTCTACCTCATTCACATATGCTAATCTGATTCCCAAGGGTGGTATGCCGGAGCCTTTATGGGAACACTTGTTGACTATTGGGCATACACTGGTGATGATCAATATGTCAATCTCACTAAGCAGGCACTCTTATTCCAGGTCGGTGACCATGATGATTACATGCCTATAAACCAGACAAGAACCGAAGGAAATGACGACCAGGGCTTCTGGGCACTCACCGTAATGTCTGCTGCCGAGTATAACTTCCCTCATCCCGAACCTGATGAGCCACAATGGCTTGGACTTGCCCAAGCTGTTTTCAACACCCAAGCTGCTCGTTGGGACACAGAGCACTGTAATGGCGGGTTGAAATGGCAGATATTTGAGGTTAGTCGCTCGCATTCAGTGTTTCAATTCTCTTTTGTCACTTGCTGTTTAGCTCCCATCATCAGGCGCTCACATCAATCGAAACGTGCACACAAAGGCTAACAGACGGTAACAGTGGAATAAAGGTTACGATTACAAAAACTCGATTTCCCAGGCTTGCTTCTTCGCCTTGGGCGCGCGTCTGGCTCTTTTCACTGGCAACAACAGCTATGCCGATTGGGCCGACAAAACCTGGGACTGGATGATCGGGACCGAATTTATTGATCCAAAGACTTGGTATGTTTATGATGGTGCCCACATCTACAACAACTGTACCAAATTAGTACCTTACCAGTTTTCCTACAACGCGGGCGGCATGATTCTTGGTGCTGCTGCCATGTACAATCATACAGAAAATCAGGTCTGGAAAGATCGTCTGGACAACCTCCTTGAAGGTGTCAAGGTTTTCTTCACGGGGCCCCAGAAGAACATCATGACAGAAGTCGCATGTGAGTCTGTAAAGCTCTGCAATCTGGACCAGAAGTCATTCAAGGCATATCTAAGCCGCTGGCTGGCCGTTACTACTCAATGGGCACCTTACACTCACGACTTTATCATGCCACTTTTACGCGCCTCGGCCGTCGCAGCCAACGATGTATGCACCGGAGGTGAGAACGGACGGATGTGTGGTCTTTACTGGACCAAGGACAAGTTTGAAGGTGATGTTACAGTGGGCCAGCAGATGGCGGCATTAGAAGTCACACTTGCTTGCATGATTCAAGACCGACCTGCTCCATTGACGAAGAACACTGGAGGAACAAGCAAGCCTAATCCTGGTGGCGGTTCCGCAGATATTGGACGAACAGTTCCAGATTTGTCGTACGACCCTCTTCCTGCAGGCGATAAAGCCGGAGCTGCTATCCTTACCGCTTTGGTTATCACTGGCCTCATTGCCCTCATGCTATGGATATTCTTGGATGAGACTTCGGACAGGGGCCCAATCGATCAGGTCCGGAACTTTGGATCATCAGCTACAGCAGAATTGGGCGCTAAGAAACACAAAGGTATCGACGAGAAGAATACAGCAGTATTCCAAAATAATGACAGTTCCCAAGAGAGCAGCTTTAGGCGCGCTGCCGATGATATAACGTATGGAGGTGCCCCTAACGGTCAAGGCTATGCGCACCGTCGAGTATCTAGCATGCCGTTGGGTTGGCCACAGCACGCAGCGAGAGCAAGTGCCACATACGATTCTGACAGGATTTATCCCCTTTCGGCTTCAGATGTTCAGGTTCGAGGACAATGAACAGGAGCACTGATACAACTTCCTGATGAAACCGGCTGGAGAGACTTACAAACGCTTGGAGATGTCGGACCAGTTCCTTGTGAGACTGTCGGGGTAGCAAGTTCATTACTCGGCATTGGATGAGCAGCGGTAACAGGAGTATTTGAGATTTATAACTTCAGTACAGAGACACCGTCAATCAAGATCACGGCGGACGTATTCTGCGTTATGAGGCGTTATGGCGATAGTGGCGCATCTTGGATGACAGCCCGCGGTTGGGTTTTAGGAATTGTATATACAAGCTGGACTAGAGACCTTCATTTAAAGATGGTTTCTGTGTACAAGGGCAGAGCGGCGTCATGCAAACTCACAATACGAAGCGCTAATCTTCGCCATATCTACCTTCCCTGGCTACCTCTGAATTACCTCTCTAACTGGATATGGCTTAAGAAGATAGATAAAAGAAAACAGCATGAGGATTCAATTCAGGTAGAGAAGTCAGCTAGGTTTTATAGCCATAGCTGACCTTCTAGAAGCTTCTCTAAACTAGGCAGCTGCCTGTATCACCGGCAGCTTGCCTTCAACAAACACAAACAGTGTCTAGGCATCCGTTCTGCCTCACAATATGTGGTAAGTCTCGTCGATGGCCACTTTCTCTCTGTGCAAAAACTCATCAAATGTGCTTAAGGGGATGCCCCATTCTTCAGTAGCTTCTTTTGTCGCTAGTTTGGCCATATCTCGCATGCAAAGTTGGCCAGATATAAACGGATTGGTCGGTTTCTGCTCTTCAATCTTCTCATCCGAAAGGTATTCGGCTTTGAGTTCCTTGCCAACCGCGCCAGAGAGATTGCCCAGGATGGTCTCTGCGTCAAGCCAGTCATCAGCATATGTGATCTCCTTTTCGTGGAATCGCTCTGGGTTCAAAAATGCTTCGCCGCCGAACCTCCCGATAGTTACAGTATCAGTCAAGGGTATGATAGTCGTAGGTTTGAGGGCGGTTATCCAAACCCCCTTTTCGATAAGGTCAGGATACATTCTGACGAATGGTTCAACAAAGTTGGCCATGAAGAATCCAGGGCGCAGAATAGTCCAGTAATGGAAGTCTGCGCTTCGAGTTTGCTGCTCGATGGCATTTTTGTTGCGCATGACTATGTCCGCGAAACCTCCTCTTTCCAGGACTGTCAAACTGTCTGGGTTATCGGCGCTGAACCCACTTGAGTAAATGGCATGATTGACACCAGCTGCTTTGGCAGCGAGGAAAATGTTGGTGGCCCATCGCCTTTCTGCAGTGAGATCGGTGAAATCAGGCATGAGGACTAGGAAGATAGAGGTGCAGCCTTTCATGGCCTCTTCCAGTGCTGCCTTGTTGTCATAATCACCCGATGTAATTTTGACACCGATGGTTTTGAGCTCTTCAGCCTTTGCTGAGGTTGGGTTACGAGCGAGAGCGTGTACAGAAACGCTTTTGGACCGAAGATACCGGGCGACTGCACCTCCCTGGCAGCCTGTAGCTCCACTAACGAATACCGTAGGTGTGTACATTTTGAAGATGAATGTGATTCGTGTATATATTGTTTGTCTTTTCCAGCAATGTGTTGTGAGTGATTGTGTTAGTAAAAGGAATTTGATACTGATCTATTTTGAAGTGACTTTTGAATCATTATATATATGCCCAATCATCAAATAAAGGATGAATTCATCCCCCTTTTGCGGAATACTCAACTCCGTCGCCGGAGATCCGCTATCATCGTCCGTAAAACACCCGACTCCGACTGTCGTGAGCCGGGCGGAGTTCCGCCGAGCCCCATTTTTTCCGGCGCATCTTACATCGCCCTAAGTGAGTGGTTGGACTGCCCTAAGTGAGTGGTTGGACTCAGGCTCTCCCTTCTTTATCCAACTACTATGATCATATCACATCATTATTCCTAATCTTTACTACCCCGTTTTCCGCAATTTAACTCAACGAGGCAGGGAAACGTGACTGGTATGTCTCTTACCGCACGAGAACGCCGCAATCCGCCAACTCGGCGGAAATCCTGCGCCGCCTGTACCAAAGCCAAGCGGCGTTGTGACTTTGCCATGCCAGCATGTCTTCGGTGCTCACAAAGACACATTCACTGCCAGTACCCGAGTCGAGTGTTGAGAGAGCAGCCAGCGTCCTCATCAGAAGCATCGGTGGCGGCCGTATCTCCTGACTGCCTTACCACGGACGATTCGTCTCCTCAAATAGTAGAGAGTCTATCAAGCGATGCACCAATTATCGAGGATTTTAATGCACTTATTTCAGGACTCGACGCGTGTTCTGGCGAGCCCGGAGTATTGGAGTTTCCATTGGAGGACAATACATTGAAATTTGTTGAACAGCCGTGGACATTAACTGCACCTTCGACAAAAGACTTTTCGCATGTTCCAGAGCGCATTTTGAACCGTCTCCAATGGGCTGTCGATGAAATAAAGCGAGCTCCCGAGAAGATGGTTCTTGAAAACCAAACTCCTTGGTCCCATCCACTCCTTTACAAAGATGGAATGCCTAGATCATTACAGGGTAATAGATCAGAGCTCTTGTATATGCTATTCACTCTTGCTAATTGCCGCCTAGATGCTCATTCTTCTTGTGCTCTGTACATGGCCAAGAATCGCGTGAATTCTCCGATCATATTTCGTAGTATAGAGTCTCGCGTCAACGACCTCCTTGCAACTCCGGCGCCAATAACGCCATCGGAGTGTCTGGCACACACGCAAGCTCTTATTCTGTACCAGATTATTCGGCTATATGATGGTGATATTGGGGCTCGCGCATCAGCAGAGCTTATTATCCCAGCTATAGAAGCCTCTGCGATATCGCTATTCTCTTATGCACAATTCGACATAGACGCAACGGTCATAACGCTTCCTACATATCCAGTAGCGCCGACGAAGGCATTTTGGCAAGACTGGATTCTACAGGAGTCTCTGCGCCGCACACTGCTTTTTTCTTTCTATTTTGTTCAGGCATATCGCATTATGGCTGGCTGTAAAATACTGCAGTGCGATGGTAGGCTCGGCTTGTGTCACGCTTGGACGTTGTCGGCCCATTTGTGGAATGCGACGACGCCATTAAGTTTTGCCGAAGCCTGGAGGGACAAAAATCATTATGTTGTGACGAATGCTATCTTCTCAGAAGTCCTGGCTGAAGCGCAAGCGGATGATATTGATGTCTTTGGCAAGATTATGATATCGAGCCTTTTGGGACAGGATGAGGCCGAAGGATGGTTTGCGAGTAGAGGAGGAAAGTTGTAGACATAATGAAATTTGCAGCAAGTATATCTTGAATTCGAATTGTAAAATCAAGGTGATTCAACCGTTTTTAACAACTCAAAACTAAGTACCTGCTTTTACCACTACTTGATCAACGGAGAGAATGTGTCGTAGGTCTATTCAACTATCAAACACAAGCGATAACACTCACTCTTCGTCGCTTGCAATCCGCACCACTTGAGTTAAGTTACAGCTAAGATTCTTAAGCAACAGCGGGTTTAGCTCAGTTGGGAGAGCGTCAGACTGAAGCCAAACTTCAATCATTACGATATCTGAAGGTCATGTGTTCGATCCACATAAACCGCAAAGCCTTTTCTTTTGCCTTGATCAGCTCCACTGGGCGATGGAGATGTTTCATTTTTAGTGTTACAATCCAAATGGGGTTTTAGGGTGATACTTTCCGACAGTACCTAGTGAGAATAGGTAGGCGTTGGGACGGGTCGGATTTCTGCGTGCAACAAGAACTGACTGATTTTTCAGAACCTGTCTGGCCTATTAAGCCTGTTTTGTCTAGTATACAGTGCGGCTGTTTCCTGACCTGACAGTCAGAATACCTGCCTACGGAGAGTCTTTGAAGGATGTATGTATGTATGTATTCCTTCTCATGTATGTTCTCTTGCGTTTCTCAAACCAAACGTCAACCCATTGACTGGACTACCTGGAATAAATAAGATCGCACCATTCACAAGCATCGTCGTTCGAAAGTGGATGAATGCGGAGCCCAGCCGAAGTTAGCCCCCAGTCTCATTCGTGGGCGGTACTCAAGATGCTTTAATTGATAGTACTAGCACAGTGCTACGCATTCAAGGGTCTAACTATCCATGTCTTACGTCCCCTTAAATAGAATTCCTTAATAAATACTACAGCCGCAACATCGTCGTCGTGAGGACACTTAATGTTCCTCATGAACATTTTGACGTTATACAATCATGTCGCCATCTACTTTAAATACTGCGCCTTCCCAAGTGGATCGTGACAACGCCTCGTTTCTCTCCCCGATCGCATACGACGATGACGCTTCTTCACTTCATTCCCGTAGTGACCAGGATACCGATACCGACGATGATGAGCTTATCTCGCGCGCGAGAAACAGTAGAGAACTGCGCGCCCATGATCGCATCGTATTGATGGAAGAAGAAGATATCGATCGACTCGTGACAGATTCGCGACAAAAGAAAGAGCGAGAGCGACGTGGCTCGGGGTTGGCTGTACCCAATTTAGGGAAAATGTTTGGGCGCCGAGGAAGCAGTTCAGGAAACCGTTCTGTCAACAGCTCAACAGAAAATCTCGTGACTGAAAAGCGAAAGACTCGGCGCCAGCGAAGACAAAAAAAGCGCGAGAAGCTTGTGGAACATGCGGAGCACGGAGAAGACGGTGAATTGATGTACGAGATGGAAGAGGGAGGTATGAAGGAAGGAAGCTCAACGGGCGAGAGCAGCGAGAGAGATGATAGCGACGAACTTGATCGACAACATCTCAATCTGATTGCCGAAGCGAAGACCCAGCGACGTCGCAGTTGGCGCCGGTGGGTCTTTATCCATTCACTTATTGCCATTGGATTTGCTATCCTGCTTCTTTTGGCATGGAAGCTTTCCAAGAATCGCAAGAGCAGAAACATGAAAGTGAACCAGACATTGGTTAGCAATGGAACCGCCCTCTTTGCGCCGACATCTCTTATCATCAGTCTGGACGGTTTTCGCGCCGACTTTCTTCAGAGAGGGCTTACACCCGCGCTGAACTCGTTTGTTGCCGAGGGTGTATCGCCAAAATGGATGCATCCGTCTTTCCCATCAGTCACTTTCCCAAACCATTACACTCTGGCGACTGGCCTGTATCCTGAGAGCCATGGTATCATTAGCAATACGTTCTGGGATCCCGAGCTTCAATCCCAATTCTATTACACCCATCCAGATCAGAGTCTAGACCCGAAATGGTGGGGAGGAGAGCCTTTCTGGGTGACAGCAGAGAGACAAGGAATCCGAAGTGCTATTCACATGTGGCCGGGCAGTGAAGCGCATGTTCTTCATACCGAGCCAAGCTTGATGGATAAATTCAATGGCAAGGAGACGCTCGACAACAAGGTTTCAAGGATTATGGAATTTCTGGATATGCCTGGGTTTGAAGACAAGACCTTGGACGCCAGCGATGTGCGGCCTCAACTGATTGCCGCCTATGTACCTCATGTTGACCGTGATGGCCATAAGTTTGGGCCTAATACCACTGAGATCCGCAAAACAATTCAAGATGTGGACGGTATGATAGGAAAGATTTTCCACGGTCTTGAAGAACGCAACTTGACCAACATTGTCAATGTCATTGTTGTTTCAGATCACGGCATGGCGTCAACTGACATCTCACGCCTCATTCAACTTGAGGACCTCATTGATACAAACAAGATTGAGCACATTGATGGCTGGCCGCTGTATGGTCTTCGGCCCAAAAATCCGGATGACTTGCAAGGGCTCTACGATGAGCTAAAGGAGAAGTCTAAATCAAACCCTAACTTCCAGGTCTATCTCCGGGATATCGACATGCCCGAGCGATACCACTTTTCCAAGCACCATCGCATTGCTCCCCTGTGGGTTGTCCCTGAAACAGGATGGGCTATCGTGACCAAGGAGGAGTTTAATGTTGAAGATGGAAAGAAGAAAAACCTTGTCTACCATCCTCGAGGTCTTCATGGATATGACCACGAGCACCCGTTGATGCGGGCTATCTTCATCGCCCGTGGCCCAGCATTCCCCCACCCGGCCAACAGCCAAATCGACGTTTTCCGTAAGTCTTGATTCTCTGCTAAAAAGCATGTTCTTGTCACTAACTTTGGAATCAGAAAATATCGAGGTGTACAACATGCTGTGTGACTCTGTTGGCCTGGCACCCGCTCCCAACAACGGAACACTGCGGCTCCCACTGAAGCCTATTGGTGTTCACACGCCTGAAGATGCACCTGAAGAGCCAGAAGATCCCCCGTCCGCTCCCAAGGAGTCGGCTCGGCCAACTGTGCCAGAGAAGCCAACCCAACCTGTGCGTCCTACTGTCCACCAGAAACCTACTCAGCCTCAACGGCCGACAGTGCCTGTCGCTCCTACGCAATCTGTCAAAACCACGGTCTCACTTAAGAAACCAGCAAAGCCATCCAAGTCACCAGCACCATCCAAAGGAAGCGACGACAAAGATGAGGGCAGTGACAGTGATAGCGATAGTGACGACGATGATGATGACAAGGACAAAGGCATCTGGGACTGGTTCACCCACAAGGTGGAGAAGGTCTGGCACAAGATTACTGGCGATGACTAGATGTTTTAGTGCGTGGTATATTTATTGTCTTTCTTTATGGGATTTACGCGGCGTTTGAAACGGATGATGAGTCCAAGGCTGACTCATGGGGCGTTTGATACCATGCTTGGATGGCTTTGTGAATCATTAGGCAGAATTGGTGTAAATATGATATCGGTTTATTCGTATCATGAACGGTTCATTTAGGCATTCTTGGTTGAAAGTGAGGCGATCATGCTTACTGTTGCACGCCACTGAGAAGAATGGGATTCAGCAGCAGCAAGTCTCAATGCCAACCAGATATTAGTTCAACCAGTCACCACTAATAAGGCAATGTCAAAAGAAAGGCCACCGATCGACCGAAAATACATGAGTATAATCTGTGTTGTCACTATTAGAGTACTGACTGGCACTCAATTATGTGTTTGAGATTGATCGAGTGATGGTGTAGCCTGTCATCTGCATTTGTATTGCACTTTCACCCGCATATCCCTATACATTACTGCCACGTAGCATTGATTCTAAGACATTATGAGTTCTGAGTGATCTTTTTTCTCAGCCAAGAAGTTCATTCCTTGTTTGAATTTCAGCTGTTATCAGAGAGGGACACGGGTAAGAATTCTACTCGCAAGCCATGGAGGAGAGTTAGGTGAGGCTTTGAATTTACGGCTTTGTTTATCTAACAAATAGATAAATTTATGTCTTTTCGGTGGAAAATACATTTGAATTTGCTGTGTTTATAACTAATATACTGGCATTCTCTTTTCAGTTTTCAAATTGTTGAGCTCCAGACTATGTCTGCGTGCGAATCATAGTAATAACAAATTTTATCGATGATTTCATGAAGAGAGAGGTAGGCAATTCAATGTGGAGACCAGTACTGACCTAGTCGTAAAAAAAAATTAGCCTTTAAGCAATAAATAGTGCAAAAAACAATTAAACTAACCGCCCATCTAAAATAGCATATAACTGACTGGGTAATTTCTTCTCTCACACCATTAGTAGTAGTCAAATGCATCTTCTTGATGCCCCTGACCAGAATAACATGATATGACCTAGGGGGCAATCTTTGCCCCTCCTCCACTACAACATGCTACTGCTGCCTGCATTAGTGCAATTCTTCCACTGTGAATACGCGTGACGCGGCAGAGCTCCTTCCATACTGTCGGGTACACTCCATGCACTCACCCAAAGACTCAACAGTCACAGGCTACAATTCACCCTGAACAATAAACCTTGCATCTATCAACTACCTACCCGCATACCAGTCTTCAACTGCCGCATATCGCTTCAACTCATCTCAGCATTACATGGTCAGCGATTCGAGCGTTCTTGCCCTTCGCGCGTATCACCCAAAGCAGTAGACGTCCCTTGTGAATGCGCATATCTGCAGATTGCAGTATTGAGCGTTGTCAGCCACTCAAGTCGCCTTGTGTACCCAAATCTTGATGGCCGGCCCCTTGCCCCCTGTGGCCCGCTGCTGTCGCTGACCGAGAGGCTCTCGGATGATACTGCCCTTGTACACTGTCTCGTTCGCCTTCCTGCAGGCTACAGCGCAAGATGGCCGACGAGGATACCACCTCCGTGAGCGTGGAGGAGCACCAGGTCAAGGAGGAGTTACTCGTGCAAAAGGTTGTCCTTGAATCCCTCGATGATGCCGACTACGACGGAGTCGAGGAAATGCGACAAGATGCCCGCGAGGAGATTTCTCGCCTTAAAAAGCTACTTCACGATTTGAGACAAAAAAAGCAATCAACAATATGTATGTATCATTCACAAGCATATGTCGGGCGCCATCTTTTTCTTGTAATTTAACTAACTTTCCCCGAGCCGGTGAAATCCTTCAAAAGACCCATGCGCCGAAAGGTTCTTCGAGTGTATCCTCCAGTTCAGGTATGTATTCTTATCATGATTTTGTTTGAACCCTATACAAAAAGTTGTCTTAAACTCAAGATCTGTCACCCCAACACCAGAAGTTTGCACCTCATGTTTCGGTCTTGCTGTGATTCACCGTTGTGTTTCGTCTAAACATGGTTGCCTGCTCTTTGACAGAGAAAGTATCAATACGCTCGCTCAATCTTCTACAACTCTTACTCTATCTCTATGCGACCTTCCTAGGCTTCGGACTGATTTTTCCTCTAGGTGGACGGCAACGAGATACAGCTTCCGTCATGAATCCTGCTACGAAGTATGGGAACTTCTCCTATGCCCTGCCGAGCCGGAAAAGGGGAGCCGACTCAGCTCATCTATCTGGTCATGAGAGTCAAGCAAAAGCTCGCCGGTTCTCTCCTACTTCGTTCGAGGACTTGATTTCGGATGTACCGGCCAACAATAGCCCAGATTATGGATCTGTCGACTTCATTGACCTTACTGGGTAAATTGTTTAGCATTTTAAACAGCCCCCAAGCACTAACAAAGCTATTCTAGGGACGATGATGATTTTGTCGCAGAACAGATCAAGGCCGAGCAGAGACAAAAACAAGAACACTCGGACCGAGCGTTTGCAAATTTTCTTTTTAGCCAAGACTCTTCTAACCAGATGACAACACAATCTCCTGAGAACAATGCCTTCGCAAGGATAATGGGCAGTCAGCTTCCAACTGGCCCTTTAGTCCCCGACGAAGACAGCCCGTCTCGTATGCCTGGTGCTTACGATACACGTTGGGATGATCTGACCGGGACTGGTCCAGCTTTCACAATCCCCCAAAGACAACTAGGCCCTCAATACATACCTCCACCAGCCCCTTCGTACCACAACACCAACAATGAAGAGCCAGATGTTATGTTTGCGGGGTCTGTTGCTCATGCTCCCCATCCTACAGGTCGCGCGGAGCAAATGGTCCCTGGCATGAGTACGGGCTATCCAGATTTGACTAGATACGGTGTTTACCATTCACCTCATATGGCCGGCATGTCTGGCCTTTCGCACAGGCCTCCTCCTTCGTTTGTGCCAGGTTCTTTTGCAAGTCCATCGTCTTTGAGTGACCTCATTGGGCGGACGAATAGGTTCGATTTTACCAACGGAGTAGATGGCGGTGGCAATCCATTGCCTAGTCATCTCAGAGAATGGATGCAGGATCCTGATCACGATCCTTATGCCAATTTTCAAGGGCCTCAATTGGACGCAAAGGAGCTTGAGGATCTGCTCGCAAACATCTCTTCCGACATGGATCTACCAAAGGCAGGTCTAGGGGAGGCTCCAGCCGGGTTAAAGAGACCACTGTACCCTCACCAGGATATCGCCCTTGCCTGGATGAAGAAGATGGAGTCGGGTACGAACAAGGGCGGTATTCTTGCTGACGACATGGGGTTGGGAAAGACGATTTCGACACTCGCCCTTATTCTGGCTCGCCCAGCGACGACTCGACCCAAGGTACGTATTTAAAACCCAGCAACAAACCTAGCACTGACCAAACAGACAAACTTGATTGTCGCTCCTGTCGCGCTCATTCGGCAGTGGGAGGAGGAGATTGCCACCAAAACCAAATCATCTCACCATCTATCGGTATATGTGCACCATGGTAAACGGACTTCGATAAACGAGCTACTCACACACGATGTGGTCTTGACCACCTACGGCTCACTCTCACACGAACTCAAACGTCTTGACAAGTTTCTAGAGGAAAATCCCGAAGAGGATCAAATCGACTGGAATCACCGAACTCCCAACCTCAGTTTCCCACTCCTGCATCCCAAGGCTAAATTTTACCGCGTAATCCTGGATGAAGCACAGTGTATCAAGAACGAGAAGACACAAGCTGCTAAGGCATGCACTCAACTAAAGTCAATTCACCGATGGTGTCTCACCGGAACACCTATGATGAATGGTGTCTTGGAACTTTACTCGCTGGTTAAGTTTCTCAGAATCAGACCTTACTGCAAGTGGGAAGACTTCCGTCAGGTATGTTATTGTTGATCTTCACGATTGCTTGTCACTAACACTCACTACTTTAGTCTTACGGGCGACTATTCGGCCGCAACGGCGACCCGAAAAGCACCGCGATGAGGAAACTACAAGTGTTTCTCAAAGCCATCATGCTTCGCCGAAAGAAGAACTCGTTACTCGATGGCAAACCCATCCTCAGGCTGCCGGAGAAGACTGAGAATATCGTTTATGCTACGTTCTCTCCTGAGGAGCTTGACTTCTACACTCAATTGGAAAAGAATGCCCAAGTATTGGTCAGCAAGTATATTCGTGAGAGATCCGTCAGCAAGAACTACTCGAACATTCTTGTCCTTCTACTCCGTCTTCGCCAAGCTTGTTGCCATCCGCATCTAAACCTCGACGTCGATGACGCGCCATCTGCAGTGTCTGACGAGGATAAGAAAAAGATTGTCGAAGAGCTCGATGAAGCCATCGTCGAAAGAATCAAGGGTATCGAATCCTTTGAGTGCCCTATCTGCTACGACGCTGTTCAGTGTCCCAGCTTTTTTGTTCCTTGCGGGCATGACAGCTGCGGCGAGTGCCTTGTCCGCATTACTGAGAGCGCCCATGCAAACAACTTACAGGAAGGGACCGAAAGCAGCCGGGCTAGGTGCCCTGTCTGTCGTGGCCACTTTGACCCTACTAAATGCTTTTCATACGATGTCTTTAGGCAGGTGCACATGCCCGAAACCATCGAGCAAGGATCTGTCAAAGACGAGGAAGTTGTTGGGGAAACTAACACGAGTGAAGACTCAGAGAGCGACTCAGACTACGAATCTGACGATGAGGTTGATAAGCAAGGCAACCTCAAGGACTTTATCGTTAACGACGATCTTTCTGACAACGAGGTCCTAACCAGAAAGAAGCGCAAAGGAAAGGCGAAAGGAAAGGGCAAAGAGAAAGCACTCGACGTGAAACCATCGATGCTCAAGACCCTGCGCAAAGAGGCTTGCAGGAACCGCGACGCGTACAAGAAGTACATGAGGTACTTGCGCAAGACCTGGGAGCCTGCTTCTAAAGTAACGGAGTGCTTGAATCTCCTCAAGGAAATCGAAGCTACCGGAGAGAAGACCATCATATTCTCCCAATGGACTCTGTTACTCGACCTTCTACAGGTGGCCATGCGGGGCGAGAACATGACAAAACCCGAACGTTACGACGGATCCATGTCGGCGACACAACGCAATATCGCGGCTCACAATTTCCGTGATGGAAAGGACGTCAAAGTTATGTTGGTATCTCTCAAGGCTGGCAACGCAGGCCTCAACCTTACTGCTGCTTCTCGGGTAATCATTATGGACCCTTTCTGGAACCCTTACATCGAGATGCAGGCTGTCGATCGCGCATATCGTATCGGCCAGCAGAAGCCAGTCAAGGTGTACCGCATATTGACAAAGGAGACGGTCGAAGATCGCATTGTTGAGCTTCAGAACAAGAAGAAAGAAATGGTCGAAGCGGCCTTGGACGAGAACCAAGGTGCTTACATTGGACGACTAAGCGAAAACGACCTTAGGAATCTTTTCAACATCCGCGATTAGACAAGCATGGTCATTAATGGAATGTCGGCAAGGTGCCGACGATTTACTGTACGTTATGAAAGGAGGTAAACTTTTTTCATTGGATCTTTTTAGAGTCAAGGAAGGGGACAGCATCGTTACCACAGCTCTCATTTCTCCCGGAGATGTGGAAAGCCAGGAGACTGATCGCATCCAAGAAGCCAATCCATCGAGACCGCTGGGGATTTGGGACGGAAACGGCATCTGATCAATGCTGGCTGTCCACATGCGACGCTCTCAGGTAGAAGATGCAATGCGGATTATGATTTGCGGAATGCGAAAAGACATGGAAGAGATTATGTGCTGTAGGAACTAGCTAACGAAATTCAATATGTGTGTCATACTGCATACAACGTGTAAGAATGTGCATTTGCGCATACTCTGTTCCAAACGTCTATCCAGCTTTTGCCACACGCGGGCTGCTTCTCAAAAACCTTTGTTTAGTTCATTGAGTGGCCCTATATCTCTATTTCCGTTCACAAAAATACTCTTCCAAGACTTCGATGGTAATGTCTTACGTCTGGTGAAAATCCAAACCACAGTCCCTTCTACCCTACCCTGGTCTCCCATAGTTCAGATCCCATCTTGTGACGGCATCCTTCGGATCTCTTGATCGACTATAGCCTGCACACTTTCCTTTTCGCCATCATCCGACCATGTCCATTCCTGGCGTGTCAGCTTACCGTCAACCAAAGATGTGCTTCTCACACGTAAGTTTGACGTCTCTGTAACAGCGAACGACAACTCAAACTCTTCATTACTACGGTTACGGATGGCGTTGCCCTGGATACTCCGTGTCCATGGGGACGAAAGGTTGGAAAGGCAGTGCTCCGCGAGTAGATGCGTGGCGGCGGTGCCGAGATAATCGGCTAAAGCGTGGGGGTCGGGGTATCCCTCTTTGTAGGGGGCGCAAACAGACGATAGTGGCGAGTTGGGCGGTAGAATGACGGTGTAATGAGTCGCTGTGACAGGAACTTGGAATGTGCGGCCGCGAACGGTGCATGTGATGTTGGGGAGGATGGTGAGCTTTATGTTGAACTCGATATGGTTCAACATGTTCTTGATCATGGACTGCGAAGCCGCGAGTTGATTAGGTCCTTGATTTGAGGGGTCCGAATCTGAGGGGGACATTTTGGGGGTGCTGAGAACGAAACTAGACGAAATTCCAGCTCGTTGTAGCGACTTGACAAGATCGCCAACATGCTGGGTAACAATCCTGACGTTTCTAAAATGCATGAGACGGGCGATAATAGGGCGAAGAAGGGCATGTGTCTGCTGGCCTCGCGATCGTGGGATATGAGGAGGCATAGGGCGTGTCCTCAGCAGTTCGTTCTGTCTGTGGGCATAACCCAGGAGAATATGTAAAGATAGTGATATCGCCTCAGCGATATGGTTGTCTGGAAGGCCATCGTCTGATGAAGCATAGGTGCCGAGTGGTACCAACTCTAGGATGATTCGCGACTTGGACCCTGGATCAATGTCGCAGGTAAGTCGGGAGCCATCTGGCTTGACATCGTAGGCTGCTAGGGTACGGGCTTCTCGTGTGAGCTCATGCCAAAGTTCTTGTGAAAAGATGGTGTTTCGAGCTTCAAGGACATGCTCTTCGAGGGGGGCATCAACAACTGTCTCGGCTGGTAGAGCAGAGCGACCAGCAATTTTGCCATCCCTCTCATATGTTACCACGACTCTCTCCGAAACTCCTCCCAGTTTACCGCAGTCAAGCTGGACTGTCCCGTCGGCACCTTTCCTCATGGGTGCAAGGCTATTTCTGTACTCGGGTGCGGCTATCAAGCGCGTTAGTAAAGCCGTGACTGGTATTCATGGTGGAGGTCAACATACCTTCTGAAAAGCCAAACCGAACACCCAGTGTGTGCCTCTCTGAGGGAACCCTAGTTATAGACCACCCCGACTTTTGGACGGCGACAATATCCTCCCAGTACTTTCCCTCGGCTGTGACTTGCTTTTGAAGGACGGAGCTCGCAGCTTCGGCAGCGTCGCGTACCTTGTTGGTTTGCATCAGCGTGAAGCCAAGTGCTATATTCTCCTGCTCTTGTGCCTTGGCTGAGGTCATAGGCGAGTTGTCCAGTTTATCGGCACCTATTGTACCTATTCCCACCATGTCGCGTAGGCCTTGGGAGAGGGTAACGCCGGCTTGGGTAGGGTTCTGCTTCGAAATGAGGAGGGAGAGGAAGTCGAGGGTCAGGAGGGCTGTATTTCCTGCGATGCTGAAAGATGTCAGTCTGAGCTTCAACTTGAAATCAATTGTCCGATTCTCCTGGACAACAAGAGCTTCCCATACTCGAGATTCTTAAACATCTCCATGCGCACTTCTTGGAGATCTCTGGTCGCATCCTGATCCTCTTCGTCGTCGTCTTCATCGGCTTCGTCCATATCCACGTCTTTCTCTTGGGAGTCTCCATTTGTCGCATTTTCTTGGGCAATTTCCTCCCTGAGTTTAGCTTCTGACAGAGCTCGAAATCCGCCCGGTTGCGCGTTGACACGAGCAATAAATTCGGCAATATTTCGAGGTTTGCGATCGGCGACGGGAGGCGGTCGCAGGGACAGCGGTTGGCTCTCGCCGCCTGTGGTCATGATGGCTCGAATTGTGGGTGTTCGCTGGGTGTTTCGTTTTCGAGCGCTCTAGAAGCTTTTAAGGCATACCGCGATTCGGGTAATTGACCTTGATTTCCTCTATTTTCTTTGTTTGTTGGACCCGGTCAAGTTTTGGTGATGTTGTTGCTGTAAAGTTTGGGTCGTACATTAGCTCCCGTCAAGGCCCATGACCGCGGGGCCATCTCAGCGCAGACCCACCCAAGCTCTCAATACCATGAAGGATGTACTGCATATCATATTCGATTTTGTGCTTCTGTCACAAGAAGTGTAGAGGTTAAATAAATCAATATCTTGCTTTCGTCCCATTCTATTTATATAACTCCTACTCTTCTAGAAAAAACCATCAACCACACAAATATGTCATAACTCAAAACCACCATACCCATTTCGCCGTTACAATGCTTCATAGTTCTAATTATCAATATCGAATTACTCATCCTGAACGCTACTTGCGCTGCTCCATGTTTCGTCGTTTCCGCCTGTTCGTCGGTGTCCCTCCCGCTGCAACATTCTGACTCGCCTCAGCTTGGACTGCGGGTTATCGGCTGCCATTGTCGGCATCAGATCGTCCTCGAGAATGGGGACTTCTCCCAGGGGGTCGAGCTGATCGATAATGTCGGAGATTTCGGTTGGTGGGACAGACTTGAAGACAGCCTGGACATCGTTGTGAGGTGACAAGGAGGTGAATTGCCACTTGGATCGCTTGCCGGCAGCACGTCTCGACTGCATCCAAAGACGACGGCGCTCCACAAAGCTGATTAGAAGAAGAGTAGGCATGTTAAGAATTCGAATCAGAGCCACATTCACAATATGGAAGATCCGGGCTGAGGTGACAAGCTTCAGGGGTAGAAGCGTCATGAGAGCCAGGATATTGAAAGGGGGAGGGTAGGCAAAGATCGAGTCGCTCTTGACACCTTCAAATGTCAAAACAGCGCGTCGAAACTGAATCTCAGCGGTTTCGTCTGCCACAATTTTGGAGAAAGTGTTTGTAAGCATGGCGATAAGGATAGTCAGGAAAAGTGTGTTGCCGAGGAATGCAAAGGCAATCATGAGTGCAGGACCGATGATGATGTGGAAACGGACTGACTCTTCGATTCCTTCACCATCAAGACCGAACCAGATCCAAAGCATCCACTTGCCCACGACATACCAACTAAACTCTTCATCGCCATCGTTGCTAGCACTAACAAGCCACTGCAAAGCAAGCAGAAAGCCAGTAAAACACCAAGTAGCGAGAAACGTCAACATGGTAAAGTCCTTCATCATGGCATGAACTGAGATGAAGACCAAGTTGTTGGGTAGCAGATTGAAAGCAACTCGAGTCAACATGACGGGCGCTGCAATACACAATATCGGTAATCCGTAGCCGGAGTGAAGCTGATCGAGCAGGAAATCGTAGATGCGAAGAATAAAGTAGGCGCCAAAGATGGAACCGAATGTAATATCCAAAAAGGCCCATAGGTTTTGGGCGTGGACTGCCCAGCCGTGCTCGATAATGGCGGCCATCTTCTCAAGGAGCCAGCCGAAGGTGTAGATACAAAAGGCAAACTCCCACATGTTGACTTCAGAGTGACGAGAGACCATGGTCATGACATACAAGACTAGAAGAATGACAAAATGGACAAGTTCAATCAGATTTCGGTTGCGAGGGACGATGAGACGGTGGTGATTGAGCAGGGGTGCGGTTCGAGGATCGTAAAGTGAGATAGGCCGTCGTTTGTAGTAATCTGGAAGGAAATCCATAAACGACAGTGGCGTATAGATAATCTGTCCATTATGGACAGCGTCGACAGCTCTCTGACAGGCCGCGGAGCTGATGAAGAACTTGCTTTCTGAGACGATTGCTAACTCCAATGCCGTAAGCTTTCTTTCAGATCCAGGGCTATCTTGAGAAGCTCCGGGCCATTGCGGGCGGTTAGCTGGGCGCTCCATGTGACTAGGTGCCCCCTGGAATGGATCAAACCCCTCGACGAGGATGTGGGATAGCAGCAAAAGACCCTGAGGTCCTGGGTTATCCTCATGGAAACGACGGAGGACTCGACTAGCAAGTAGCTCGCACAGGATTGCACGAGCTTGGTTAACGCTTTGATGAACTTCTGCTGATTGGTCTCTTAGGAAAGAGACACGATTTGCCAATAGACAGTAGACTAAAGGGCGGTAAGTCTTGGGAAATTTGGATGGGAGATTTTGTCTGCTGAACTCACCAACCGAGATGTCATCTGGGTTATAAAGTCTTTCAACCAACGGTCTTACAACAAGAGCGTTCATCTTTGGATCTCTAAAGTGTTCCATGGTGTAAGGGTCATCTTGGTGCGTTGTTAACTACAATATTCATGATAGTCTAAGGGATAAGACTTACCGATACTCGCAAGGACTAAACGCCGGACTCTACACTCAAGAAGAGTTAGCACACTGATATCTCATACCAGAGAGGACAGCTTCCGAGGTGGATTTATCCAATGGCTCACCATGGAGACTGAACAGGCTCCTGTGGTTTCGCAGGGGTTGGGGCAAGTTTACCGGTGAATTGTCATATACACGGGAAGCTCAGAAGTCGTCAAGTTAAGCGTCGATCTGTTCCCCTCTTCGAGGATTCCCTTTGATTCAGCATCTCCATCCTCTGCCAAGCCGAGAAAGCCGTCATCTTCATCATCGTCGACGGGCTTGAGCCAGTCGTTGGAGCGCTCAGTGCTTCTGCGGACCACCATAATGAGATGATCTGTGTGGCAGTTTTTTGGGGTTTATATGTCAGATATGAGGTGTTGAAGAAGGAATTGAACTCCAGATTCCAGTCTCCAACAGACACAAGAAACAGAAACACGAGGCGAGACGCTCGAGTTTTAGCTTTTAGTTCTTCGTCAAGTGAAGCGGAAGCCCCATTTCCGATGTAATTTTGGGTCATTCTGCCCCTGAGCTGCCATTCCAACATTACGGCGACCAATGAATGGCCTCGAGCTGTTCAATTGACCCGCCTCTAGGTACGCGTGTCTTGTAGGCGAAATACTACTGAGTATCCGTACCTAAAGTATTGATAAAGTAGGCGAGTGGCTTTTTCTTTACGACATTCTTTAATTAGGTACTAAGTATTTTCTGCACTGCATTGCAATTAAGCACATTTGTAATCAATGCCTACAATGTTTACATTGCGGTGACAATGCAATGCATATTGATGCAAGATAGATTGCCTGCGATAAACGGGCTCAATTGCATGAGACAAGCCAGTCCCTATTGGAAGGTTGTGGCGGCAGTAGTCACAACCTTAGGTAGTAATACCCCTGAATCATCACAAAGGTTTGGTGACAGATCTGCAAAGACGCTAAAAACAGGGTCCAAGAAGCAGAAAGCAATGAAGAACAAATGCAATATTTCTTGACCACAATCTATCGCATACCTTGATAGATGACAGACCCAAGGGCAGGATTGGCAGAACGAATTGAGTGGATCTCGTCCATCTTGATCAAAATCTCTCTCATGAACGGATAGTTTCACCCTCAAGTTACATCAAGGTCTCCCTCCTTAGCTCAAAGAGGCTTTCCATTATTGAAACGAGGCTCACTATAGCTAAATTGTCTCACGGAAGAATCAAGATTATGGACAAAGCCTCATGATCAGACTCTCCGTTTGTATCATGACTCCCGCCACATAGCGCTTGTTTGCTATGACACTTCGAAGGCAGGGTCATGAATCGCTTTGGGTGGTTAGTATCGTCTTAGTTTCTACTTTGTTTCGTCAACTTTGGAGGTCCTTTGGTCTCGTCAATCAACAGAAGTACTAAGTGTGTCATTCAACCATCCTAGCAGGCATTGTGAAGTTGCACTCAAAAGTTGCTATAGACGATTATTGACTCAAGACAGGCAGGGGTTTCAAGTAACATACATGGACTACTAATTCAGCAACCTTCTTGTCACAAAAGAGTACGTCGTCTGGTCTGCCCCTCCTGTCCTCACCAGCAACACCTGACCACCGCCCAGTCTTGGCTGTGAGCAAGCTTAAATATGGGGTAACCTAATAAATGCTTGGCTTTTCTAATGGTGGCGTCCATATGCACACAAAATTACACGCCAAGAAAGACCTAGAGTGGCTATGTTTGAATAAAGTCAAGACCTGAGGGATACAGACCAACAAGATTGGTTCAGATTGCTGTTTGGCCGAGAAGGACGAGGGCATGCGGATTTCCATCCTGTCATTAACACATGCCACCTGGACGTCTTATAGCCTGCATCACCTCGGCTGGCCATGTCAGAGTAACGCAACACAGCTGATTGACTGGTAGACTGGCATCGGATCCAATCTGACAAGCACCCACCCACAACCACAACCTTCCTTGAAGAGTCCGGGGGAGCCATGGCGGGGGATGGCATCCGGAGGTTTTGGTGGTGGATCCGATGATATGTGTCTTGATGAATTTGGTATCAATAGAATTTATTGAAGCTGTCTACAATCAAGTTCAAGTGAGGTGGTTGGTAACAAGGCGCTCAACAGATTATCTAGAGTACCGAAGTTGGAGATATGTTGATAACGGCGACTGGTAGTATTACTTACCTAAGTATTTCGCGTCAAGGGAGCACGTTGGATAATGTTATTTTCTTCGTTGATTAGACAGTAGTCGTTGTACATACACCCACATCAATGGACCCTGGACAAATTTACTGCATCGGCTAGGAGCTGTTCGTTTCCTAACTATCAACTTGGAACTTATCCTAAGCCCAGGTAGGCGCTCAGATACTTTTGGAGTCTAGAGTAATTAAGTGTGGCGTTAAGAGAGTCAAGGCACAATAGGGTAGCTGGGTAGCCATGGATCCTGGCAGAAAAGCAGATGCACGGTGCCCACTAAGATAGGTAGGTATGTAATTCATGTTTTATTGATCCAGACCTTGATGGTTTTGCTGTAGTCCTCATCAACAAGTGTAGAGACCCCGACGTAGCTGCACGTCGGTAGCTAATAAGGTGCTGACAACTACTGACTTGCATCAAGTTGATGTACTGAGTACCTAGTACCTAGACTCACATCCGAACCTATGGGTGCGGACGGTCTTCCTTTGAGAAATGAAGACGAGGGGCTTGAAGGCACACACACCAACCAGCCTTAACGGCCAAGCCTCAGCGAGGGTTTTGAGATCCGGTGATACAACAACCTAAGACCGAGCAGACCCTCCTGGGATACCCTAACCCAGTCTCGCTTGTATGGTTGCAATACCTAGTGGGTAGATCTGGTTTTCTGCTAGTGACGTTGAGCAATCAATGCACCAGCCGAAGCTACCGAATGTATTGGCTTCTGCTTTACCTCATTGCTCATGATGACGACCACATGCTGCCTTGTTGAGATTCTTGTGTTGTTCTGTCTCGCCTTGGTTGAATGTACGTGGTAGGTCGCAAACCTACCGGGCAGTCCAAGCAAATTTGGAGGCTCCATTTGTGACGCAATGAGCAACCGACTCACTGCTTCCCCAGTGGGCTTGGCGCCTGAGCGCTTCCTTGTAGCTACGTCGAGAGATGCCCCAAACTAATCTTAAAAAGGATTAGGTGGCCTTTTAATCGTTTGTCGTACCTGAGTGTACCTTTCCCCCCCCGGTTGCACAGGGAAATTGCTATGAAACTCTCCTAGCAAAACGATAAGTTTATGGTACGAAACTTGAATCCCATTTTCACATGAATTGCAATTGACTTGAAAGATTTTCTCAAGGATCATACGCTATCCCTGGGTTTACTGAAGAGCCCAATCTGCCAATCCAAGATCGTCGCTACTCTGTATAGACAACTGAATTATGTTCATGTGGAGCTTGCAGTTGGTCCAATTATTGCTGTATATCAACTCCTTATCTAGACATTATAAATAAGAGCGTTTTTATCCATTTGGCTGGTCTTTGAAGAGAAGCTTAAGCTCTGGTGATAGTCTAGATATGTCTATAAATGATGTTGATAAGTTTTGACTTCTCATCGCTGCACCTCGTAAGAAGTAGGAAGCTCATTCGTCTGAGCTATCCAACTTGATTCGGAAGATACAGGCTGCAAGGGTAGGGACTATACTAAAGTAGCTATCGACTAGGGAGAATTATCACTCTTTAGCAATTATCTATTAAATGACTAGATGTGAAGATCAGTACTTCAACTTTTGTCAAGTGTAGAGGTACTCTGTATATCCCTGTGGTATATAGGTAGTACTAAGGTACTAAGGTAGGTACCTCGGAGTACTTTGCGCAACATGTTGGCGTCCGGACCTTACTCCACCTCCCAGTTGGCCCGGGCTTTTGCGGTACTGCTTTGGTGTGCCGTGCCGTGCCTTTCCTGCGGGCAGTGGGCAGTAGCTCCAACCTACCTAGCTTAGGTTTGGTTGAGGTGCTCTCTCGCAGTTGCTTCTATGCCAGTTGACATTCTCCACGCCCACGCCTGCGCCGCGCTTTCTCTGTCTCCTACGTCGTGTCCGTGGCTTTACTTCCCGTCCCTTCCACGCATTAATTGCACCGGCCTCCCCCTTCATCCTTCTTCCCTTTTTCTCCTTTCACTTCGCGACAACCTCGTCCCCCACTGTCGTCATCGCAGACCATTCTGTGAAGTTCTTTTGCTTCACCCTCACCTGCATCCTCATCTTCACTCCCATCTGCACGGTGCTCATCACCAGCTTCCTCATACACATACACATAAACACTCCTACGTATACTCCCGCGCAATCAACATGGCGGACTGGAAGTCGGGCATCATGCCTCTGCACCAAGTGCACAAGGCTCCTTTCACCATCGAAGCTCCTGGCTACGAGAAGATTCCTGGCGAAACCATTCCTCGACGTCATCCCAAGGCCAAGGACGGTCTCGTCAACTATCCTGCCCCCGATGCCAGGACTGTCTTCCAGATTGTCGAGCGTAGTGCTCGACTCTACCCAAACCACCACGCTGTTGGTGCTCGCAAGTTGGTCGAGATGCATAACGAAAAGAAAAAGATCAAGAAGAACGTCGATGGCGAGATTCAGGAAGTCGAGAAGGAGTGGTCATACTTTGAGTTGACTGGCTACGAATACCTAACCTACAAGCAGTATCTCGAGCGCGTTCTACAGATTGGTTCCGGTCTAAGGAAAATCGGCTTGACCAGCGAGGACAAGCTTCACGTTTTCGGCACTACCAGGTATGTTTAGATCAGATTGCCTGCTGTGATTATCTCTGACTTTGACCTTTAGCATCGGCTGGATTTCCACCTCTCACGCTGCTGCCTCTCAGTCCATCTCGATCGTCACCGCATATGATACACTCGGTCCCAGTGGCGTCGAGCACTCTCTTGTGGAAACCAACTGCTCCGCCATGTACGTCGATTCGCAGCTTCTCAAGACCGCTTCAGAACCCATCAAGAAGTCGTCAGTCAAGGTTGTTATCGTTAACGACTCAACCATCTTTTCCAAGGAAGGCGAGCTCGAAAAGTTCAAGGCAGACCACCCTGACCTGAAGGTGGTCACCTTGGAGGAACTCCGAAAGCTGGGTGAAGAGAACCCCGTCGAGCCCAACCCGGCCAAGCCAGAAGACCTTTACTGTATCATGTACACTTCTGGTTCAACGGGTCTGCCCAAGGGTGCCTGCATCACCCATGAGGGTCTCGTCGCTGGCAGTATGTTGACTTCCTACTTTGGTGCACTCGTTTAACTAATCCATGCCCCATCAGTTACCAGCTTGTACACGTGTGTTGAAGAATGCGTAAGCGACAAGGAGTGCATTCTTGCCTACCTCCCCCTCGCCCATATCTTCGAAATGGCCCTCGAAAATCTGGTCATGTACATCGGTGGAACGCTCGGATACGGTAACCCTCGAACACTGTCCGATGCCTCGATGAAGAACTGTGCTGGTGATATGCGCGAGTTCAAGCCCACCGTCATGGTTGGTGTTCCTCAGATCTGGGAAACTGTCAGGAAGGGTATCACCTCCAAGTTGGAGGCTGCTAGCCCACTTCTCAAGAACCTGTTCTGGGGCGCCTATAACTGGAAGGCGTTTGCTTCTAAGAATAAGCTACCATTGGCCGGCTTGTTCGATAGCCTTGTGTTTGGCAAGGTCCGCGAATTGACGGGTGGTCGCATGCGCTTCACTATGAATGGCGCCAGTGGTATTTCTGACGGCACAAAGAATTTCATCTCGCTTGTCGTTGCCCCCATGTTGGCCGGTTATGGTCTCACTGAGACATGTGCCAACGGCTCACTGGGCTGCCCGCTTGAGTTCTCTCCCGATGCCATTGGTCCTACCCCTTGTGCATGCGATGTCAAACTCGTTGCGCTCCCTGACCTGGGCTACTCCACTGAGGCCAAGGTCCCTCAAGGTGAGATCTGGATCAGGGGTTTGCCTGTTATGACCAAGTACTGGAACAACCCTGAGGAGACGGAGAAGGCTCTCACTCCTGATGGTTGGTTCAAGACCGGTGATATTGGAGAGTTCAATGAGCAAGGTCATCTCCGAGTCTTTGACCGTGTCAAGAATCTTGTCAAGATGCAAGGTGGCGAGTACATCGCTCTTGAGAAACTCGAGTCCGTGTATCGTGGTGTACAATCGGTAGGCAACGTCATGGTTCACGCTGATCCCGAGCACTCACGACCCATTGCTGTTATCATGCCCAACGAAAAGGTTGTGCAAGAGAAGGCTAAGGAGCTGGGCGTTGAAGAGCACAACCTCCACACCCTCCACACTGACCCCAAGATGGTGAGCTTTGTTCTCAAGGATCTTCAGGGTGCTGCAAAGCGTGCTGGTTTGAGCAGTATGGAGACTGTTACTGGTGTCTTGATTACAGACGAGGAATGGACCTCTGACAACGTAAGGACGCCCCTCTGCTTTCTGGTCGCTCATAAACACGTTACTAACGCATTATAGGGACTTCTCACTGCCACTCAGAAGCTCAACCGACGAAAGATTACCGAGCACTTCAAGAAGGACATTGCTGCCACGCTTGAGCGCTCGTAAATAAAGACAGAATCGGATATGCAACGAAATTGTGGAACATCATGTTTTGAAGTTGAGACGATGAATACCAGGATCGAAAGAGGGACGAGAGAGTGTATCGACTTTTAGCTTGATTTTGTTTTTAGTGTCTAATGTATTGTCGTGGCGTTGGCTCCAAGATATCTCGAAGGGATATTTTGTAACGACACTGGAACTAGGCTCCAGGCCATATTGTGCTTATCCCCAATACCCTGCTCTACTACGTATCTCAAAGCTGATTTTGATATGAGCTGATAATATTTCAATTCTGCATAATATGAAGTTGTCAACTCCTATCGACTGGTTAAAGGGGCACAGCCATGATGACTGGAACGCCACGGCGGCACTTATCTAATGAATCGATTTTCTTAGTATCTAGTCTAGTGTGTCGATGGAATTTCACAAATAGGTATCTTTAGGTTCGCGACAATCCCGAGTTCAGTATGATTACAACAGTCAGTTGAAATAAAACAAGCGTTGTTGGTATATCGATTAATATATAAAAGCTGCCCCCAACAAAGAGATTCCCCGTGCACCCAGTCATGGTTGGTTGCAATGTATGACGTCCCAAGCAAATATACCGAAAGATTCACGCCACCCACTCCGTACAATGCCCTGCGATACCAGCTTGCTAGATACAATACACGTGTGCTGAAAGGCGACCGAGAACTTTCCACCTAACCTAGCAGAGCGCTATGGCCAAGAAATGAAAAAAATTGCGCTAGAAAGCAAAAGACGGCCGTTAAAAGGCGTGTGTGCTTAGATGGGTAGTTGAGAGCCCCAAGATTAGGGCGCTCACGGGGCATAAGCAACAGTTTACCTACGCAAAGTGGGAAAAACATGAGACGAAAACATGATTGAATTCGTACCCTGATGTCTTTTGACCGTTTCAAGAACACGTTGTGAAAACAGACGGAGAAAGAGGGTAATCGATGAAATACCTATATAGGTAAGACGAGCGCTATTAGTAGCCACATATCGAGATGTGGTGGGCTCAACGCATGCCCTTGCGGCGGAAGAAGACCAAATATGGGACTTTATCTCGACCAGACTTGAAAACTTCTTCCTGAACATCATCGCGATCTCCACTTCCGATGCGAACCTTTGTCACACGGGTATCGTTACAGCAGTACCAAGCATACGGGTCGTGAGATGTATAGTCGCGCACATATGCTAAGTAATGCCCGTTATTAATTTGACTGCCGGTATGAATAATGACTGCGTAAGCCTCGTAGCGGAAGGGTCCTGTAAAGGCTGGGTCCATGGGATCGGTGCCGGATGAAGACTCGCGAGCACCACGAGGGAGGAAGTAGCGGGTGAAGTCAGTGTCGTTGAAGTCCCATGTGATAGGCGCAGTAGATTTGCGCGTATCCCTTGTAGCCGGTTGATAGTTGAAGCGGCGAAACGCGACGCAGAGTAGGGTAGGAAAGCGAGCAAATGAGAGACTCTGCTGAGCCTGAGTAGGGCGGCAGCAACGGGCGCAAGCAAAGTCGTCAATGGGACTGCTTGAGGCGTACTCGTCAAAAGCCTGCTCAAGAGTCATACCACGGCCCATACCCACCGTAACGGTGATGAGGTCGAAGGTGGTATACATATAGGTACGTGTGCTGCATTCGAGGCACTCGACAGTTGATAATTCAAGGCCACGCCAGAAGCGGTCAACGATAGATTGGTTGTATTCGAGGTGATTGTTCCAGAACTGCATAGCGGCTTTCAGTAGTGTTTGGCGAGAAGTGTCCGGCTGCAGAATATTGCCCTGTCTGTCTCGACGTATGTTGGTCTCATCGTGAAGGTGTGTCAGGATGAAACTCATAAACTCCTGAGCGTCTTGTTGCTGGGATCCACCAAACTGCTCAATGCTCCGACTTTGTTCGCATAGATGCCGCGAGTAGTCCTGTGGCTGAGTTAGATTTGTTATTGCTTTTTGTCATTCCTTAGCTTACCATGAGTGTTTGAGCCTTCATAACCTGGAACTTGCCTGAGTTCATCCAGTGGAACAGGTTCGAGATGATGCGAATCATGAGTTGGGGGTGATCAATCTTTTCGTCTTGTTTCCTCGGTGCCTTGTATTTGGCGGCCCATTCCGAATTTGCCAGCATCTTGCCGAAATCGGGTGAAGCAAGAAGACTCTGAAGTGTGCTATTTGCATAGCACCAGTTATGGGGGTTGTTAAGCCCTGTATAGAATCTGTTTGAATCACCCGTCGACTGGTGCTCCAAGGATTTCATGGTCGGTACTCGTGATGGTCGTGCTGGTACGACCGTGTTGTTGTTTCCGTAAAGCTCATTTTCATCACGCCCCTCAGTGAGGCCACTGTAGCTACGACGCGGAAGAGCGGGCGCTGGTCTTGTAGGCGGCGAAGGCAGGTCCGTATATAGATCTACCTTGTGGGATAGCCCGTAAACTGCTCGGTTTTGCGGCTTTTCCTCCGGAGAAACCATCGACTCCTGTTCTACGGACACTGGTGGGAACCTTCTCAGAAAGTCTTCGGTAGTGCGAGTAAAATTTGGCGACGATGCAGTTTGCATATCATCATCATGCTTGAGCGTTTCTTGCCAGACCTTGACTTCGTCCGGTTTGAGAGGTTTGACGATATATTTGGACCTCACCCGCTCGATACCTGATTGCCGGTTTCGATTTCGGTCAAGTTGCCCTGATCTACTCACAGCTGAAGTGGTTGACCCTAGTGACGCCTGTCCCATCAGGTCAATCCATGCATCCAGACCTCCTTTAAGCAACTTTGGCGTGTTTTGGAGTTCTTTCATATAGTTGAAATGGACCAGGGCGTGGTGAAGAGAGATGATCGCCATATCTTCCTGATTTCGTGGTTGTTGAGGAATATCTTGAGATTCTTGGTCGTAGAAAACTACTAGATCGTAGATATTACGCTGCTCAAAAAGAGACTGCTCCTGGTTGGGTGACAAGATCAAACTTTCAGAGATATCGTCTGCGGAAGGGTTGTCTCTGAGTAAGATGCTGGGCTCAATGCATATTGTTGACGACGACATGATGTGGCCATCGTTGAAATCATCACGCATTCGAACATCTATTATCAGAATACTGCCTTTGGCTTTCATGGCCTGGTACAACTCTTCCGGGGAGATGGTATGCCCATCGGGAATCTTAATAGAGCTGGTCAGATTGCTCGGAGGGGCGGGAGGGATGGAATTGTTGGAATAACTTTGCGTCGGGGCGAAATAGTCAGGTTGTGACTGTGATGAGGCGTTAGGTGTCCCAGGGCCTGAAGCTGTCGACGCTGTACGATACAAGCTACGTGGTGTACTTGAGGGCGGTCTCGTTACTTCTCCTGAGATGCTTCCACGAGCAGGGCTGTATATTGCGTCGGGCATCTTTGGTAGAGTCGGCACACTTGTGTCGATGCCAACCTTGGGCGGCCGAGGAGGAGGCATTTCTCGAGGGCCCATTGGTTTTGGAAGTGTTATTTGGTGTGTCTTGATACGGGGGTCTTGCCCAGGTGACGCTTGCGGACCTCTGAGGTTGGCGAATCTGGCAGCAAGATCTTGGTTTACTGGTCTGGTTTCCTTTGGTACTCCTGGTTTAATAGCGTTCCCATGCAGGGATTGAGGCTTTGGCTGAATTGCTGGTTTTGATCGAGCGGGAGAACCATTGGTAACAGCCCCGTTAAAGCGAGGTTTTGACGGCGACATGGTCCCATCTGTTGCCAACCCTGACGGGGTCTGGGGCCGACTCCCCCCCTGCGACAAACTCGACCGGACTGTTCGTGGCTGTACACCTGATCGTTTGTTGTCTGCGATAATATCTTGCTTGATTTTAGCATAGATGGGATCCTGCTGGCTAATCTTGGCGAGCAGGTTCGCATGGGCCCGTCTAAAGTCCGTATGGCTGGCCCGAAGATCATGATAGTCTGGGTGCTTAGGGAGGGTTTGTATTGAGATGATAGAGGCTCGTATATATTCGTTCAGAGCGATGGCCAATCTGCGAAAATCTCGAGACATTTCGGCTTGCCGAAAGGCCGTCTCGGCCGTCTCGAGAAGCTTCCGGGCCGACGTATTAGGGTCCAGGTTTCGAGGAGGAGCAATAACATCGTCGATATGCGGAAATGAAGCCTTCGAGGGAGAGTCGCCCCCTCTATGGGCACCCGGTATCGAGCCATGACTGAATGCGCCTGAGTTTCCCAGAGAGTGCGATCCTGTTGTGGCCACGCTGCTTGCCCGCGAATGGCCTAGAGAAGCCATGATGGCTTACTCCCCCGGAGCGATTTATAGTACAAGGACTCGGTCGAAGGTTTCGAGTTCGTAAATCGGATGTAGTCTCGGCGTCAAATCGTGGGAAAGAGGTTCGAGGTTGAGGTTGCAAGGTATATCTCGACAGCGACGCAACCTTGAGTGGCGGAGTATTAAGTAAGTGTCAACGTCTTGGCCTAAATTAGAAAGCGTAAACGTGCAGCATAACTCGAAAAGCCATTATACAAAGAAACACGACAAAGAAAGAGTTCTTTAGAAAACATCACCGAAGCGGTGGAGGAGGGATATTCGAATCGCCTCGGAACAATGAAGTTGGTATAAAGGAGCCGCCTATGGGCGAGTTGAATGCCCCAGGTGCCATGAGGTGGGTGTCGGCACCTACGAAGGTAAGGTATCTGTGGGGGAGGGTACCAGTGAAGTCAGGGTCATCGGGTACCTACCAAAGAGCCAGACCCGCCGCAAGGACAAAGTATCTGTTGTTTACCTCTTTTTAGCACCCGGGCCTCATGGGAGTTCTTTGTTCACCCAGCGCATGAGCCACCCTGAGTGTACTAACTAAACCCATAACGACCTACGGATATAGAGGATATATTAGCTACGCCACAAATGAGAACCCTCCAGCTTCGTCATTTGTGACCGTGCCCCTGCCCGCGCTGACGACAGGCCCTACGAGTATCTGGTCTTCAGTGGGGTCTAGGCTTCCTCGATGTGAACTGCTGTGGAATCAATGTCCGCCCTCGTCCAATCCGCGCCGGTTGAGCTAGCTCTATGAGGGACCATTCTACGTAAGACCAAGCAGCACCTGAACAGAGGCTGGGGTTCGTGATAGCCTGAACCAAGCTAAATGCTGAACCTCCATCAGTCATCAACAACCTCATCATATCGCATCGCATCGCATAGCAATCGCTCCGCCGTTACTTCCTGACATTCCGTGTCGTCAAATCGAGAACCCGATTGCCCTAGTACTAGTCGACTTTGTTTCCTCAGCGTACATCTCCCTTTATTGTTGGTGCCGAATTCAAGATGATGAGTTGGTGGTCGTCGTCCGCCAACACAGCCTTGGATGAGCAGATCGAGAAGGCCACGAGCAGCAGCCTGTGCGTCATTGTTCAGTTTACGTTGTAACATCATCCGCTAACATGGGTTATCAGTGAAGATATTGCTCTTAACCTAGAGATTTCCGATGTCATCAGATCCAAGACGGTCGCGCCCAAAGAGGCGATGCGCTCCCTCAAGAAGCGCATCGGCAACAAGAATCCCAACACCCAACTGAGCGCTTTAAACGTACGGCTTCTGACATTTCAATGATAAACCATTCAAGCTGACTTTTCATCAGCTTACTGATACTTGTGTTAAAAATGGCGGATCTCACTTCCTTGCCGAAGTTGCATCACGAGAGTTTATGGACAACCTTGTGTCGCTTCTCCAGGCAGTCGGTGGTGCTGCTGTTAACGCTGACGTCAAATCAAAAATCCTCGAACTTATACAATCCTGGGCGGGTGCCACTGAAGGGCGATATGAACTTTCATACATTGGCGAGGTGTACCGCACCTTGGAGCGCGACGGATATCAATTCCCTCCCAAGACATCAGTGGCTAGCAGTATGATTGACAGTAGTGCGGTAAGCATAACCACCGGATACTACCTTGACGACTAGCTAATGGTGTCTTAGCCACCTGAATGGACCGATTCCGACGTGTGTATGAGATGTAGAACGCCCTTCACATTCACAAACCGAAAGCATCATTGCCGAAACTGCGGCAACTGTTTCGACCAACAATGTTCTGCCAAAGTGGTTGCGCTCCCCCATCTCGGCATCATGGCACCTGTGCGAGTCGATGATGGATGCTATGCGAAACTTACCAACAAGGGTCATAAACTCCCCAACCCGTCGCTCGATCGATCACCGACATACCCTCATAAGACGCGCAGTACTTCTGCTATGCAGCCCCGGAACGCTCGAGTTGACGATGGGTTTGATGAGGATTTGAAAAAAGCATTAGCAATGAGCTTGGAGGAAGTCAAAACCCATTCCCACGGTTTCTCTGGACCTGCTCAAGCTACCCATGCAACCGATGGCAATGCTTCGGCAGCTAAACAAGCAGAGGAGGAAGACGATGACCTCAAGGCCGCTATTGCTGCGTCCTTGGCCGATATGGAAGAGCAGAAAAAGAGGCACGCTACGGCGCTCAAGGAGCAAACTTCCGGCTCTGTTAATACGTCTTCCCCAGCCAACTTTATTCTCCCTAAGAACGATTACGAATTAACTCCTGTGGAAGCTGAAAATATCAACTTGTTTGCAACATTGGTGGATCGCCTTCAGACCCAGCCCCCAGGAACTATTCTTCGCGAACCTCAGATTCAGGAGCTCTATGATAGCATCGGTACATTGAGACCCAAGCTCGCCAGAACCTACGGAGAGACCATGAGCAAGCATGGTGAGTAAACCATCCCTTAACCAGCACCAATGTCTAACACAAGCACAGACACACTCCTTGATCTCCATGCCAAGCTTTCAACTGTCGTTCGGTATTACGACCGTATGTTGGAAGATCGGCTTTCTAAGGCATACAGCCAGCAGAATCTCGGCGGATACAACCTACATCCAACTCGTCAGCCGGCTGGCCCCTACCCTTCTATTTCTCAGATACCCAGCAATCCTGGTGTTGCAGAAAGCTTTTACACCGGGCAACAGCAACCCAGTTATCAGGCTTCTCCTCAACACCAACATTACCAACAACCACCACATACGACACCTCAGCCTCAGTATCCTCCTTATGGATCTGCACCGGAATCACAGCCCGGTCAATACCCTCCTCAACATGCCCAGGGAACTGATAGCTGGCAGAACAGGGCACCTTCAGCACCTCAAGACCAGTATCAGCAGCAGCCCCAGCAGTTATCACACGATCCAAACCAACAGGCGCAAAACACTCAATCACCGCAGGCGCCAATCACCAACGATCCCAACGCATCGTATTATTTCACACCCCAGCAGGCTCCTCTTGGGCCATCTGCTCCAGGGGCAGCACCTGACACTGCTCAGTCCCCGTATCCTAACTTGCAATCACCATCCCAATATCCTGGGGGACCAGTGCCTGTCCCCTCTCAGCCTACGCCAGGCCAAACACCCTCTCAGCCGGCCCAGGCACCCCAGCAACCTGTTCAGTCCCCACACCTGCAGCACTCCCAGCCACCGCAGCCTCAGCAGCCTCAGATGGGCCAGCAAGCGCCTCCCCCGCAGCAGCAAGCATACTGGCAGCCTTCTATGCCACAGCAGCATCAGCAGCCACCCGCAGCACCGCAGAACTGGGCGTATGGTGGTTACACGCAAGATTCGTTCCCCTCGGTGCCACAGCAGGAACCTGCGAAACAGCCTGTAAAGGAGGAGGCCCTGATTGAATTTTAAATTTGTACCGGGTAGTGGCCAGGGACTTGTATTCACTTACGCTTGACTGACTACTTGTTAAGCAATGGCGTTTGAGTGGGGTTATTTGCCGTAGACAATCAGAAGAATGCATTTCAGGACAGATCAGAGACATGGTTCACGATCGGATGTGCTGATAGATAATGAATTTGAACTGTGATACCATCTATGTTTTGGCGCAACATGCAACTGGTTCCTGCGAAATGAGTCTTTTTGAAAACATCTTGACAGAGCCACTGAGACTACCCTCAAAGCAAACACACCAGGGACAAAATAGTCTGCCGATTCAACTGTCTAGTGGGTAGCAGAAACATTGTCCTCCTAAATCTTAGGGTACAAAAATAAGTAGTCTGAGCCATAGTCTAAGGAGCATAAACTGACCTACTAATTTCGTCTCTTACGCTTTAAACGGTCAATCTGTCTGAACCCTGAGGGTTATCTAAGAAGAGGCCGGATCAGGTACAACATGGACAGATGTATACAATTGCGTAGTCTTGTATATGATTCTCTGCTTCCCAGGCAGTTAAATCGTTCTTCACTCAACTACGATTACAGTCACCAAGCCGAAGAACATACGCAACAGGTATTCAAGGCGACCCAACAGACTGGCCACTCTACTTTGAATAACCTACAGAGGCTAATGCATCTCGGAAACCCCCACAGATTGTCCAACCGGTGAGCGATAGACACGCATGCCACTCACCAAGGAGGGCAGCTCCGCTTACGCAGCTGGGTCCGGCCCCCGGGGATCATGATCATGACACCGGCTTTGGCGGGGCCACGTCGGAGTGTTTTGAGTCATTACATGACAGCCGTGATCCAAGTTTTCCCTGTTATTGTACAACTTTTGTTTGTCCACTGTGATTCATTGAAGCAAAGACCACTTTGTCTTTATAACCTTTTCTTCCTTTGAATTGTTTTGATTACTGTTCTAGACAATATCTTTGGAAATATCGCTCAGAAACATCTTACTATTTTAGAATATACATACATCATCATGGCGCCAATTATCCACCTCGTTCGTCACGCCCAAGGCTTCCACAACCTCTCCATCGAGAATGAGTCGATGCAAGACCCGGACCTGACTCCCCTTGGTGAGAAGCAGTGTGCTACTCTGCGCAAAGAGTTCCCTCACCACGATAAGCTTACCAAGCTCTTTGCTTCGCCCATGCGTCGCACGGTTTACACCTGTCTTCACGCCTTCGGCACTGATGAGCTCAAGCCAATCGTTGCCATGCCCGTTTTCCAGGAAGTGTCTGCCAATCCTTGCGATACTGGATCTCCAGTTGCCAAAGTCCAGGCCGAGTTCGAGGGTATCGCTGATTACTCCCGGGTGGAAGAGACGTGGACCGATAAAGGCCCTGAGAGCGAGTATGAGCCTACTGTTGAGAAGCTCACGGTCCGCGGTCATAAAGCTAGAAGAGCTCTAAGGGACCTTGTGAGTGGTGATGAGCACGTTGTTGTCGTGTCTCACGGAGGATTCCTGCACTTTTTGACTGATGACTGGTATGGTGTGCCTGCAGAAAGAGGTAAGTAACAATTATATCCCATGTAGGGAAATTGTGGTTATCTGACATATTCTGTAGCTACGGGCTGGTCAAACTGCGAGTTTCGATCGTACCAGTTTGTTGATCCTACGGGCAAGGACGAGGATGCTGCGCTGCTTGAAACTGAGGAAAGCTGGCATCGACGTCGGGGCGATACAAAGCCTCCTACTGTAACGGAATTGCGTCAAGTAAAGCCTGTTGCCCAAAAGGCTATGGCTCCTTACTTGAACCTCCAGATGCCCAACTAATGTTTGGAGACTGGAGATGTATAGCATCGAGTCCACAATGACCTACAGCCCCCCTTCGATGTGGACGGAACAGTACTATCGGTGAATACATCTCTTCAGCTAGATGCTTATTTACTATGAAAGGATCAGAACGATCCGAGTTAGAGACTTTGGACGTCGGTTCGGCGTTGCATTTTCGTAGGCTTCTGGATCGTTTTGGGGTTAGCTTTAGAGTACGCTGTGCATTTCTATGTTCACAGGAAATACTACTGGCAATGTTAGACAGTGATAGACATAGAAATACAAAAAATCTGCTAAGCTGGTTGCAGGTAGATGATGCCTTGTCTCATTCATTGAGCAGATGAACGAAGCGTTACTTATATTTCTTGCGACTGACACTCTTCAAAACCAATTCCGTCATCAACCCACAAAAGTATTAGAACGACTCCCTGGCTCATCCAGATCCTTTCTTCCAAGATAATCCATAGCTCTCTGAATCTCCTTCCAGGTTGTCGTGCAGATCTCAAGTACCGTAATGCCCCAACCGGATTCTGATCCGGGGTCTGATCGCAACTTACATCGACAAAAGCACTTCGTGTGTGATGATTGAACCTTGAGTAGCTCTCTGGCTGCGCAATCAACAGGGCTCCCTGTCTCCTAGCCCAGGAGAGCACCGTTGAGATAAGGCGGGCACTCCTTGAGCAGACTTCGAAAGCGAAAGTACTGCTTCTTGTGAAAGTTCTCGCGACTCGAGTAGGTTACTCGAGCAAACAGTTCGAAGATAATCTCGGACTGATTTCGGAATATTTGTGCTTTAGCATCTAAAAGTTCCTGTAGATCAAAAAACGTTTTGAAAGGCTTTAACAGTAGTTGGCCAGTGAATATAGAGGAAGTATGAGTTTTTGTGGGCGGTGAGGATCGAGATTGGGAACCGATCCAAGTTTTTTGCTCAACCGTTCGTGATTCATGCTCGGGGAGTTTGCTCCTGTTTGCAGTGGAAATTCCAATTGTTGACACAGGCATTGGTTCCTGGCGTGTGTGCTCTCGAACCGCCCTCCAATCTATTTCTTCTGACAACGGGGTGTATCCGATACTGGATCCTGGTATATACGAAGAAGAGCGCGGCGAGGAACGCTGCAGTTGTGGGTCATACTCGTCCGCCGACTGTGAGTTTCGACTCAATGTACGAAGAACACTTGATGGTGGCTCTTGCCAAGTACCCTGTTTCAGAAGCTCCTCCAGAGCATCTTTGTCGGATTGTTTCAGATCGAATTCGTCTGTGTCATCCAAATACAGTGAAGACCTAGAGCCTCCCGTGGGGATAGATCCAATGAGACTCTCGAGACATTGATCTAATTCGGGATCATCGAAAGGGTCGTCATAAGGGTCTTCAGGCTCTCGTGGAGAAGGGTCGAAGGAACTCTGAGAGAATTCCACGTTGTCTGTGTTCGTCGAATGGAGGATTTCATCCAATTTGAAACTGGACACCAGGGATCCAGTCACGTCACTGGAGGTAAGCTCTTGGGTTGATTTGTCGATATTGGGCCGTTGACGTTTGGAGTTATCCACGCAGGGGTCCTGGTCCTGTGGTGAGTGACGTTTTGATGATTGCGCCAGAGGACTGGGCCTGATCGACACATGTAAGTACTGGAAAAATGAAATCATACAGCCGGGTCGATCGTCTAACTCACATTAATAACTGAGGATTGTCGTTTGGTTGCATATTGACTGGAGTCAGTCCCGCTTGTAAGAGAAACGGTGTAACGTCATTGGATTTACGTGCCAAAGCGTTGTGTCATAGGCTCATAGCCATGTCCACGGGTGGATTGCTGAAATGTGGACTCTGGATATATATCGCGATTCTCAGAGGCCACAACCTCTAGAGTGACGTTGTAAAGTGACGTTTTTTGCATAGAAGAATAAAGGGTCCAGGTGTTAGGTTTTTCAAATCTCGATGCAATTGTGATCGTCAAATGTGTTCATCGATAAGGCATTGCGCTTGCCTTTTCAGCATTGTCAGCCACATCCACAACCACAGCGACTCTTACAACGCACTTGCCACGGCTGTGACGTGTACCGCCACTTTTCGAAACCGGTTTAATCCCACGCGGACGATTTTGTCCGAAGGAAGGAGCAGGGAGAACAGAAGCAATGAGAAAGTGCGGACCCGGGCCGCAGGGTAGACGCAGTGAACAAATGTGCAATTCCTCATGATCTTTTACATGCATTTTTTGACAGCAGCACATGTCCTGACTTTTGTAGAAATTTATGGTTTAGCCCTTTTGGGAAGGACAAGGCTGTCCATTGGTTCAAATAGCCATCCGCGTCCAGGATTGGATCTGTCGTATCCATGTAGTTGCAGAGCTATCTTCAGGAACGAACCCAGCCTATGGATTTGATTGCCGGCTGAATGCAAATGCGCACAAGCAAAACCCCCCAATATTGAAGAATTTGGGTCACGCTTCTAAATGGAAGCCATTGGGGGTGCCGGCAGTACTTGTTGGGGGCGGGTACAGAAAATCCACCAACCAGGGGTCCGACTATAAAGAAAAAAGAACTGTAGCGTACCTAGGTACTATAGTAACAGTCATTTGAGGCCATGTCTATTGCTACGTTTGAGCCTCCCGAAAGAGCCTGGGGCAGCACGCGTCAACCAACCTACTTGGTGCTTGGGTACCTACCATACCTACATGTACCTAGGTCTATGCCCACCCTCCAAGAGTCTGGACTCGGTGGGTCCACCCCTTAAAGAAGGTTTCCGGGAGACAGAATTGAATTGAAAGAATGTTTGCCGGATTACTGCATTGGTTTTAGGATAACGTGGGGAGGGCTATTTTGGGTTTGAGAATGCCAAAAAGGGAGGTCAGTAAACAGCTTCGAATGTGTTTCACCTCTTCGTAAGCTTAATCTCAAATTGTCCTCCTGATCTGAGAATCAATTTCCCCTGTGTGGCTTCAGCCCGTGGAAAGCAATTCATCCAAATGTCCCGTTGAATTAAACAGTGGATGAGACCCCCGAGGCCGGGGCTCCGCATCGTCCGCCTGACCTGCAAAGTGGGGTTGGGGTATTAGAAGTAAAGTGCCCCGCTAAATGGATTGCAGAAGCCGACTGAAAATCAAACCTGCTTTTGAATTTGACCCGGCGATCGATCTCCCCGGGACTGCAAAGTGGTCCTTGTCGAGGCACAGCAACACAACATCCAAGCCTAGCAAGCCTGGGTACCTAGCAAGCATCCCCAACACCCCGCCCTCCTTCCCAATCCGGTTCTGGGCGTGGGCGTTAGACTGAGACTGACTACATACACAGTCGTCAGCATTGCACACACATCGTTCCTGCCCTGCACATGTCACTTTCTGTTTGACTCCAGCCGTTTGGGCGCCGGTCTCCCGCCCTGTCCTTCCCCCGTGTCTAACTCACAATGGCATCCCGAGGCTCCCTCCGCCCTACCCTCCGCTCTTTCCCCCACCCTTCCCCTTGTTCCCCCTCGATCCTCAAGCATTTATCAAGGCCGACTTCCTCCCTCAATCGTCTACCTTCTTCATCTTCCATTCTACATTCACCATCATCTACCAAGCATACTCCCCGTCCCTCCATCTTTATATATAAAAACAACAATCTAGCTCCTTGGCTACCAACTCTATTACGACTTAGTAGAGCTCAACGATACTCAACCTCTTCGCCACATCCTTTATTCTGCTAGGGACGGCTCCCTTGCCACGATATCACAAACCACAAACTCACAAACACTTTGTCAACATTGTGTGCAAGGATGCAATTCTCAACAGCCAACGCACCCCACTGTCTGGTGCAAGATAGTTTCGACGACATAAACCCCAAGGACTTCCTTAGACAAGAATTCAAGTCTAAGCGACCACGAACTGCTGATATCCTTCTCGAGGAGCTACCACAAGGTCTTGTTCAAGATGCCGAAGCAGCAGATGTCGCAGGAGATTTCTTCTCAGCCAAGCCTGAGTTAGAGTCAGACGACGAACAACTCCCCAATGGAATCGAAGAGACCGAGGAAGAGAGACAGAAGCACTGGTTCGTCGGTAGCATCGACCAGGGTACAACATCAACCCGATTCCTCATCTTCAACGGGCATGGTGAACCTGTCGCCAGTCATCAGATGGAATTCGAGAACCTTTACCCCAGCTCTGGATGGCACGAGCATGACCCCATGACCCTTCTTGAATCTGCCGAGGTTTGCATCGAGAAAGCAACCGAGAAATTCTGCGCCCAAGGCCATAGTATCGAGGAAATTCGCTCTATTGGTATCACAAATCAGCGTGAAACCACCGTTCTTTGGGACAACACCACTGGCGAGCCCCTTTACAATGCTGTTGTTTGGCCAGACACTCGTACTTCTGCCCTCGTCCGTGACCTCAAGAACAAGCCTGGTGCCGATAAGCTCCAAGAATCTTGCGGCCTGCCATTGTCTACCTACCCTTCAAGTGTGAAGCTCCTTTGGGTCCTTCAGAATGTGGAATCTGTTCGAGAGGCCTACGAGGACGGCCGATTATCATTTGGTACTGTCGACTCATGGCTCATCTACAAGCTCAACGGCGGACAGGCACGTGAGGGCGGGCCTATCTTTGTCACCGATGCCACCAATGCTAGTCGTACCATGTTTATGAACCTGAAGACCCTCGATTATGATGATGATCTTCTCAAGTTCTTTGATGTTGATCGCACCAAGGTCAGCCTACCCAAGATCGTTCCCTCTTCTCACCCCACTGCCTATGGTACTCTCTGCAAGGGACCTCTTAAGGGTGTCCCTATTGCTGGCTGCTTGGGTGACCAATCTTCTGCCCTCGTTGGTCAGTGTGGCTTCAAGCCCGGTCAGGCCAAGAACACCTACGGTACTGGCTGCTTCCTCCTTTACAACGTTGGCAACGAGCCTGTCATTTCCAAGACCGGCCTGCTCGCCACTGTTGCATACGACTTCGGCAAGGGCCGCAAGCCTGTCTACGCTCTTGAGGGTAGCATTGCTGTTGCTGGCTCTGGTGTCAAGTTCCTCGAGAACAACTTGGGCATTATCAAGAACTCTGCTGAAGTCGATACTGTTGCCCGATCTGTTCCTGACAACGGTGGTGTCACATTCGTGACAGCTTTCAGCGGCCTCTTCGCCCCCTACTGGATCGACGACGCCAAGGGTACTCTCTTCGGAGTCACCCAGCACACCAACAAGGGTCATATTGTGCGAGCTACTCTCGAAGCTACTTGCCACCAGACAGCAGCCATCCTGGACGCTATGGCAGCTGACTCGGGCCACGCCCTCGACATCCTGGCAGTGGATGGCGGTCTATCTAACTCGGACCTCTGCATGCAAACACAGGCCGATATCAGCGGAGTTCCTGTCGATCGCCCCGCCATGCGTGAGACTACTGCACTAGGCGCTGCTATTGCTGCGGGTCTTGCTACTGGAGTCTGGGACGAGCTTGAGGAGCTTCACGAAGTCAACCGAAAGGATCGCAAGGTCTTCCACCCCGAGGCTGACCCCAAGACCGTTCGTCGATCTCGCCGAAGATGGGAGCGAGCTGTCGAGATGAGCCGGGGTTGGTTGCAGGAGGATGAGGATGATGAATAAAATAAGGCGACGGCAGATTAGACAAAAGTTTGGAAACTTTTTGTCACATAATGACTGGTTTACTGGCGTTCAACTGGCATAGCGTATCATGAGCATAGGAGCTCGGCATCTGATATTCTGGGATTTTTAGTATAGCTTGAAAAGCTTCCATATAGTGCATAATACCATAACGATTTAAAACTAAGCCTTTTTCAGACTGCTGAATTGTGAGAGTTGCGATTGTGATTGTTAAGAGTTTTGTTTTTCCGACGCATTCAATACAGCTTGATCGCCTTGGAACTAGGCTAGTGATTAGAGTAGTCACTTGGTTTCAACAACTTTGGCTCTCAGAAGACTACAGTTGAGAATGCTATATATGTTGCTAATTACAAAGAGTCAGCAAAACAATCATCGAGGATACAATTGTGATCTAGGTATGGTGTTGAACAATGTTAGTAGTATGGATAATTTGTCTCTTAGATTAACTAGTGGGGTATACAGGCACAATACTACACTGTCCAACCAGGTCAGAATATTACCCTGACAACTGTTCTAGGAGCGTGCCCTATGCTCCGGAATGTGACGAATGGTATAGTAACCAATCAAGAAGACAGGAGTGAAAACGGGAACGCAAGAGGGGAAAAGACTTAGGGGTGGCGAGTTGTCAGAAACCAGACAAAGCCAAGCCAAGCAAAGTTTGAGCGGGATACTCAACGTCGTGCTTTTCGGAATGCCTTGATGGGTTAGTTGGATTCGTAAGGCGACAGTAATGCAATCCATGCCGTGCCATGTCGCTACAGCACTCGCTAAGGTGAGACACCTTCTACTATGTATAGGAGATTCTAGCCCTGGTCTTAATTTAGATATTCTAGGATTAACAACACATCACGCGGAAAGAAAGAAAAAAGTTGAGGTGGGTCTATCCCTTAATGCCGGAAATCCCAAGAGCAAAGTACGTGTTCGGATCCGAGACAAAGAGCATGGGGGCATGGGCCTTAGGCCATGGGGCATGTTGATCCTCGTGAGCAGCAAAAAATCAATCTAAGACATGTTGTGGGATTGATTGATTCTTATGTGGGTTCTGTTTAGCTTGCCTGAGCTTGTGCTTAAGCGAACGGAGCAGAGCCGCAAAGACGAGCCGGCTCCAGGCCCCGGTCCCGAGCAGTCGTGAGCGTTTCCCCGCTCAGGCACAAACTGTTTAGAAAAGGAGACTAACCTGATTAGGAGTTTCCGAAAAGATGGGGAAGACAAACCTTCATGTGACGGGAGCTAAGATTGGATTCCGGGGCCAGATGAAAGAGGGAGAGGAAGAGGAAGAGGTCGGGGGCTCCGAGAGCGGAGTCAGATTATGATTATGATTATTACTGCACCTAATTAGTTGTTCTTTGCTTCACACCGTCTCTGATAATTGTTGAGTTGTTGATTCAATTGAGTTCTGAACCCCTTTTCTTTGGCTCTGTTCTCCTTTGCTTTGCTTACCTTACCCACAACACCACGTACCCCTTCCCCATAACTAACTCACATGCTCACGATGATCTTCACTGACTCAACTCTGCTCAGTAGATTTGGTCAATTTATATCAGATTTTAATCTGACTCACCAATCTGTGAGATGGTTTCTCACCCCTCCCTCCTTCCATCCTGAAGGACCCCCCATGGGTCAGGGTTTTGACCCCAGTCCCAAGCTTTAATTAATGCACGACACTAAAAACTCTTGTCAAAACTCTTGTTTATCACGCTAACCTGGAAGCTGCATGGGATAGCAGTCCAGATACAAGCTAACTTATCCACAGTAATAAAGGCTTGATCGATTGGTCATTGATTGACATGAAGCATCCGTATATGATAGCTATCTAGATAGTGTATGGAGACAGCTTCAATCTTGAATGTAACATTGATAGAATAGAACTCTTTCGGCAGAGTCTCGCTTGTTGGTTCCACCCTCATGGGAAGGCCTGGCTTGTATGTTTTCATTCTTTACTATCGGATAGCTGTTTGGGTATTCCTAGAATCTTCCATGCTACCCATGCGCCCCAATCAAATGGGACCATGCACGTTGGATTTCTATGAGCATCTTTTCCTTCTATCCATATCCTCGGTTAATAATGATTAGTAGTTTCTTGGTTCTAGCAGAGCCAAGACAGTAGCCGAAACCTACAGTTTTACACAGTAACTACCAACCTGACCCTGATTCCTACCAATTCCTACAGTTTCTAAAATCTCGCATCTGGTTCGATCAGAACAACAATAAGTCACCGAGTGGATTTGTATACCTCGTTACCTGTAGCAGCATGATCCGTCTTTTTGAGTGCATGGTAAACATGGAAACAACAATATGCTCCGTCCTATCAAGAGGTCGCGTCGGATGCTTATCTATGTTCCCTGTAGATCGGCGATATATATAGCCTTGTTTCTCCTCCGCCTTCAACAACCACGATGCTGTGCTGAAAACCATGCGCGTGGACTGTCCGCTGTCAATTGGATACACGGGTAAATATTCTACTGGTCTATAGTATCTGTCTTCGTGCAACTGTTCTGAAGCGAAGCCATCCATTATTTACGTGGCAATGAAGTTCATGACTTTGATGTTCAGACTACCCCTCAGAAGTAAGTCGCAGTCGAAGGATCAGTAACTCAATTTGAGACGATCAACGTCGGGTGTGATTGTCAGTAAATAGTCCTCTATTGCCTACCTAGGTGATATAGCCATAGTTTCTGTGTAACGGTCGCCCCGAAGCAATTATCAACTCGATCAGCGATAAACATACGAGGGTATCAACATGCTGCTTCTTGAATATAACAACGATTCGATTTCATAGAGATGATCTATTCCACACTTGACCTATATGAATTGCACCTTTGTAATACTGGTGATCTACAAATAGGACATATCAAGTTGGAGGTATACTCATCTGACAAGCCCTTTTGGCGTATTCATGCTGACTACAGCTGTCCAAGAATTCTATAAATCGATATCAAGATACCAGATGGCGTAGCCTTGTAGTCTTACTGAACTACATTTATTATACTTCTGAGTCAATACTGTTTGAATTCTTGCTATTTTCCTTTTACAAAGATCGAGTGCATCGCAAGATATGAAGATACCATTAGTATAGATGTCCAGACTAGAAACTCGAAAGCTAATTCAACCGAAAGAACGTGACTGGACTTCATCACGAAGAAGAAATATGTTTACTTCTTATACGTCAGATTTGGGGCAGGTCTTTTGGACCGTATCATGGATGTATCCCGCCCTCGGTTGAGTTTTGTCAGATTATTATTCCACATAGATATTTTGCCGGACTGTGGTGTGTTCGTAAGGTACTTCTTACCACCAAGTCAAGATCGACGGATGAAATGCGATATTGTCTTGTCTTGATTTATAATAGTTTAACCGAGAGTGTCTCTTCCAGGCACCCCTTTGTTGTGTTTGGAGGTTTTGGTGAGTCTGATCCTCGATCCATTGGCAGGCCAAGTCCCGAGCGCAGACATGGCACTATCAGAACAGATATGCCGTAGCAGAACACAATATGTTTGTCTTGTGCATAGTTGTACTTCTTCCAGCGCTTAATACTGCAGTAGTATTTGAAGGGAGCCTGTACACATGTGTTGTATTCGTTATCAAGGGTAACAGAGCCTCGAGTAGCCAGCAGCGATGGTTACGTACCGTATTTACTATGTATTAAGACTAAGCCTACTCCTTTTGTTTCATCGTTTTTAACGGTGCGCCCTGGTGGTGATTTGGCTTGTGCTTCACTTGCTAATGTTTGCCTTCGCTGCTAGTTGAATGCCAATTCACTTACCAGTTTGTCATACTATTTTGCTTATAGAACATTAGGAATACGAAGCTCTGTAACTTAATTCTGGCAGCGTCTGCTTGATATTTGTACGTATTCGTAATATATACAGTCCTGTCGCGTTGTGCGACTTCTGCTAAATGACATTTGTAGAGATTTATCTTGTTTGAGAGAACTTATCTATGCAGTTATAAATAAGGTATATTCTTATAGAACGCTTTATCTGTTAAAACTCTATAGAAATGAATGATTGCGAACTCCTGTGTTCTTTTATCTTATATACCATGGTAGTGGTTTATTTCATAGCCTGCGGGTCGACTTGTGACACCAATGAACGGCTTCATAGCTTTTTCTCCTTGCAAGTACGTTAGTTCTATTCTAGAAAAATCCAAGGGGCTACAATTACTGTTTCAGTAGCATGTACATATCTTGTCTTTGGTGCTGAAAATGGCGTCCTCTTCATCGGACTAGGACGGGTAGAGTATGTGCATGCCATTAGTCCAACCCTGTTGCTACTCACAGCCCGACGTCGTTCATCAGTATCTTTACCGATTGCATGTCTCTTCACATTATAATTTTATTTTATCTATGTCTCCAATGCTGCACGGCGGAGCCGCTTGCGTGGATATGCAACTGTTGCTGTTCAACGGAGCTACTATAGGAGGAGGTTTGGTGAACACTCATACAGCAACAGTGTATACGTATGGCAACAGTTCATAGGCTGATCACGTATTGTCTTTTCATTTAGTCTGAGAGACTCTTGCTTCCCTAATATGGACATATAACGCTCATATATCGATAATCGACGCGGTTTGATACTGCCCGTTATAGACATACGAGGACAGCAGGAAACCTTCACATTTTTTAAAATAAAATAAAAACTCCTTGAAATTTCACTACCTGGTAAGCATCCGAGTTTATAGTACTACTCAAACCAGTAACCACTTACAGATAGACCGAATACTGTTGCACATCTGGGGAAATACTGTCACAGTCACTACTCTTTCCCCACAGGTCGACAATGCATTGCCGCATATAGATACACCGAGGGGACTTGAAAATCTATCTATGTCACCTAAAACCGAGTCAATAGTCGCTCTAGATTACTAAATCAATGATTTCCCGAGTGTATAAACACTGTTGTCATCCATCCTGAGCATCTCCGACACTCTTACGTTTCGAACTTGACACACTTCGAAGAGACCTTCACGTATCATCATGATATTGGACTCACATACATCTTGTCTGGCATTGGATTTTTTCTTCAAAAAAGCTGGCAGCCTGTTCAAAGCTCTGGAGGTATAGATACCTACGGAACAATTATCTGCCTTTCATCTGCGCACACACCACAGCTATGCCACCCAAAATCCATCCCTAATCTTCACGCAGTTACTGTCCTTACCTTGAGTTTGCCGGAAATCACTCAATTGTCTTGATCTGTTGATTGAATCTTGAACTAATGTATGGCCGGAACCAGGTGAGCGCTTTCGTAGAGTCAGACCATATATCTAAGTTTAAAAAGTACGCTTTCCTTTGAACAAAGGACTATATTATGAGAGAGCTTGTCTCATGAGGTACATGGTCAGGGTTAGGGGCTGTGAGTTGAACATACGCGGAAGGAAATATAGTGCATCCCGAGGGAACGCTCTCCTGATTCCCATTCAGCTATGGTAAAGCACACCATGAATAAACGGGAACATTCAAGAGCAGAAATGCTATCCAGAGTAAAGCCGCTACTGATTTCAGACCCTTGGTAATTGCTGACAGCCAAGCTTCTCGTTGCTGAGAAAGGACGCAATTCCATGTCGAATCAACAAAATTGATGAGAGACTGGAACCAACCAAATGTACATGACAAAGAAATGGATCCACAAAAAGTCCTACGAAAAGGTCCTGAAATCCGGGGCCCTGCATTTTGTCCTACTCGCATACCCCAAGCCTCAACCCAAACCCAGGCCTAAATAAGCCCAAGTTTGGGTGGAAGCGGCTGAGAGGTTGATGATCTGAACTAGAACTAACACAGGGTAACCAGGCTCTCACCTGTAGTTAGAGTATTCGGAATGAGCTTCTCTGTAGCCTGCTTTCTTTGTTACTTTTGGAATGACTGTATAGGTAGGCATGGTGAGTATGACACGAAGTAATCAACGTCATCGGCATCGTCATGGTCAATATCGGCGTTACCGTTCTCTAATTTTTTTTTATCTTGGATACTATCTAGGTTCGATACTCATTATCTCGTAAGGGATTGCCGTATCGTGTTGGGGCTTTGCTCGTGTCCTGCATTTGCATCTTCCCCACTATCCAGATCACCGTACCAAACGTCAAAATGATCGATAATCATGAAGCACTCACCTTATCAACTTTGTAGAGATAGAATCAAAGGTAATTCTTAAACCGACCTCTAAGTAATAAATATTAGCTTATACAACCTTCACTACATTCTGATATACAAGTATTTAGTTATTGGCACAGAGCAGTTGCCGAAAAAAGAAACATCTCAGCCGGTAGGATTCCACAGCACTAATTTAGTGCTGGATAACCCACAGCCACAATGGGAAATATATCCATCACCCAGTGTACCATCAGATTCATCCTGTCAGCAAACCATTGGACTTTGGTTATATCCCAAGGAGAGAGCCTGTCGGAATACCATGTCTTTTTTCAGTACAACCTTATTAACCTAATATCGAATCGTAGTTTCAGCTACAGAACACGTTGAGCCACTATCCCACGATCTTGCCGATGTTAGTATTTGACGACATAAGTAAAGTGAGATCATGAACTTTCTCTCAATCAGAAAAACGGTGTGAAACAGACCTTCTTGGTCGCTAAAATGCACCTACAGTAGCATTACAGAAGGACATGGGTCCTGTAAATCCCTGCACTCAGCCTTAAACCGCTGGAAAGATCCTAGCTCTGTCAGCTGCGTCTCTACGATGTCTCCACTGGAAGCGGTCCGACACTGCTTTCTTGCCTCTCGTTGCTCGTTCTATTGGATCATTCATCTTTGAAGCGGATATCTAGTTAACCCAGCTCGCAGCGCCTCGATTCAGCCACTCACTAAACCTCAGCTTATTAGGTAGGTAGGTAGCCAAGCCCAGAAGGAAGAAGGTACCTACCATCATCCCCGTTCTTCTTTTAACATTGATAGAGCCTTGACAGCATTTCCTAATAAATCCACTCAATACCTAAACATTTCGCCTTCGGCCAACCCGTTCGTCTTTTCAACTGCGCCTCTTTGTTTGATCGTGTCTCGAAACGGTAATAAGCACTGAACGGGCCAACGCGTGCGTATCGTATCAACGCCAATCCGACAAAGCCAACCCACTTTGAATCTCACGACTCCATCTGTCACTACGACCCTACACACAGCGGTGCAGAGACATCAATCAATTCCCAAGATACTTGAAAAGCCCACAGATTGGAAGTGAAAGATCAAATCTAGTTTGCCTACCACCATTCATACAGTGTTTGCCCAAGCTTCGAGCCTGCATCAAGCCGGGAAACCTGGAGCATCAACAGTCGGTTTTCAGTGCTTTCAGCTTCAAGCCAGCTACAAGCCCAAGCTCAGCCCAAGCTCAACATTATTAACCAACCATCCCGTGAAGATCTCAGGCTCGCACACCCCTCTTTGTCCCTTCGCACGCTCCAGCAGTCTGTCTTTACTAGCTAGGACGCGACGGGACAGGACTGCTCAGTTCAGGACTCAACAAGAATTGAAACGAAGTATTACATGACATTAGCATCATAGCTTCAGAACCGGTATCAGCGCAACCACACTGTTTGACAGCCGATCACCTGTCCTTGAGCTTTTGCCGCGCCTCTCGCTATTCCTATATTCTCAAGACGAAAGAGAACCTAGCTTGGCCATTTTTGCTTGCTGCGACTGAGACTGAGACTGCCACTGTACTGCTCTGTCGCTGCCCCTCCCACGCCCCCGTGCTAATTTCTGACCCGAGCCCAAGCCTGACCCTCCACTCCTACTCTCAAATCCCCCTCCCCCTCTTACGCCCAATCCTAATCCGCCTCGATCCAAACCCCCCTCGTCCTGTCCGTTCTGCCCCGTCCCAGTCCCCGTCCTGCTGCGGCGCCTCGCTCGCTCGCTCGCTGCCCTCTGTGTCTGTGCCTGTGCCTGCCTCTACCTCTTTTGACCTCTTGGGTCCTACTTCTCAACCCTTTCCCACCTCTGCTTCCTTTCCTCTTTTCCATATGAGTTCTATGAACTCCCGCTTCAAGAGCCTTGGCTTCGGAAAACGCAAGTCCACCGCAAGCATACAGACCCCGGAAGGTCTAACACCAAGCCCAACCCCTCCTCCAGGTCAAATACCGCAGCCTCCTCAGCAGCAACAGCAGCTACGTCCTGCCTCGATCGCCCCATCATCTTCGACGACGAGCCTTCCGATGAATCACCCGGGCCCCGGCAACCGTCCGCCTAGCTATACTGCAAACTTCCCTGGTCAAGCTCCTCTTGGTCGAACCAGTCCTCTCACTCAACAACCTAACCGCACTCCTCCTACTCAAATGGTCGGCGGTCCTCCTCCGATCAACACCGGAGCCCCCATGGGCTACCCTCCCGGTATGGCTCCTATGGGCCAAGGTCCTCCTCCGATGGGAGGTCCTCCCGGGTTCGGACAACAACCACCACCTCCTCAAGGGTACCCTCCTCCCGGTCCTCCAGGCGGACCCATGAATCAGCAGTTTCAGCGACCAGGCCCTGCTGCCGAGGTTGAAGGTGCCAGCAAGAGCAAGGCTCAGCTGATTGTTGGAATCGATTTTGTAAGCACATTCAACAGCCGCCGGTATGGCAGGACGAGTGGCTGACAAACAATTCACAGGGTACTACATTCTCTGGTGTCGCCTTTGCATTTGCGACCAACAACGAGGCCAAGGAAGATATTATCACCGAATGGCCCGGTGCCGGTTCTTACACAAAGCAAAAGGTACGTCAGGAAAACGAGATAGCTCAAGAAAACGAACTGACATGATACTCCCCAGATTCCTACGGTTCTTTACTACGATCAATACCAAAAGGTGGTAGGATGGGGACCTGATATTGCTGATGCCCTCGCCCCTACCGGCTATCCCAAGCCCGGTGTACAAAAGGTCGAGTGGTTCAAGCTGCAACTGATGCTGAGCGGCAACACATACATTGACCCCATCAACCTCCCTCCTCTGCCCCCAGGAAAGTCCGAGATCGATGTCGCCGCCGATTACCTATTCAAGCTTCGACAGGCTATGCGGTCAGCCCTGCAGAAGGCCTTGGGCGAAGTCTTTAACCGAGAAGAGCGCAATATCCGATACTACCTGACTGTCCCTGCCATTTGGAACGATGCTGGAAAGGCCGCCACCCGAGCTGCTGCAATTCAGGCCGGTTTCCTCCGTGACGAGAACGATAACCGTCTGACTCTTGTCTCAGAACCTGAGGCTGCTGCTCTGTTCTGCTCCAAGACCGGTCTTCTGGATCTCAAGGTGCATGACGCCGTTCTGATTGTGGATTGTGGTGGTGGCACTGTCGATTTGATTGCGTACGAGGTCGAGGAGGAAAACCCCTTCACTGTCGCCGAGTGTACAGCTGGTTCTGGTGACTCGTGTGGTTCAACAGCCCTGAACCGTAATTTCAGCAATATTCTCCGCACCAAGATCCGCAAAATGAAGTTGCCTGATGGCTCCAAGACAGCCGGCCGAGTTTACGCCAAGTGTATCATGGACTTTGAGAACCGAATTAAGGCTGACTTCCGAAACAACGGTCAAAAGTGGGCTGTTGATGTCGGTATCGAGGCCGAGTTCCCTGAGGCCGGCATTGAGGAGGGTTACATGACCTTCACCAACGAGGAGATTCTCCAGTGCTTCGAGCCTGTTGTCAACCGTATTCTGGAGCTTGTCAGAAACCAGATTATCGCTATTCAGGCTCAGAACCGTACTCTTCAGAACATCTTGGTTGTCGGTGGTTTCGGTGCCTCTGAGTACCTCTTCCAGCAAATCAAGCTCCACGTTCCTCCTCAGTTCCAGTCCAAGGTTGTCCGACCTATGGACTCCGTCGCTGCCATTGTGAAGGGAGCTGTCACTGCTGGTATCACAGAGCGAATCGTCACCCACCGTGTTGCTCGTCGACACTACCTCATGGCTACTCTTCAGCCTTTCAAGGAGGGCTACCACCCTGAGGCCTACCGTGTACCTTCTCTTGATGGAAAGGATCGCTGCAAGTTCACCCGCCAGATATTCGTCCAGAAGGGCCAAAAGGTCAAGAACGGCGAACCTGTCAAGGTCTCCTTCTTCCGACAGGTGGCCCCTGGTGCTACCCTCATGTACGAAGATGTCCTGTATGCTTGTGACGACGACGTCTGCCCCGAATACACCAAGGATCCCCGTAAGTTCGACTAGAACCGCTAATCAAAAGCCATGACTAACATTATGCAGGCATTAAGGAAGTCGTTACCCTTACTTCGGATTTGTCCCGCAAGAACCTGGAGAAGGACTTTGAGCGCATGGATACCCCTCAAGGCACATTTTACCGCGTTTACTTCGATATTTACCTGACGCTGGATGGTTCAGAATTCAGCGCCGAGCTGGTTTGTCAAGGCGAGGTCATGGGTCGCTGCCGCTCTCGCTTCAGATAAACAGGATCAACAACGGGAGAGAAAGAGAAAAGTCGATAAGTTTAAGGTTCACTTTGAAACCGCATGATACCTAGGAAAACGCAGGTCAAGATGACACCCAATCAGAGCGTACGGGGAGATTATTTTAAGACGGCCTTGAGAGCACTTGTAGAGAGGCCTTACTACATGTCGAGCGAAAGATGTTGGATTTAGTATTGAGAATTGAAATATAGGAGCGTGGTAAGCATACCAGTGTGTTTGAGCCTGGTGTTACGTTCCAGGTACAAGAGGGAAAGAGTTGCATGCATGAACGACATGATGATTACTCGTATATAGACGATGAATTTCAGTTGAATGAACGCAGGTACCCAAATGTTTTTTGCAGTGATGGCTCACTAACCAAAGATCCACTGCCGCTGATGCACATCACCTTCATCTCTAGTCTCATAACCTATTGAATGTTCGCTGTTAATTACATACGACCAAAGCTCGTAGAGAATACGGGGTCCCGTCCGCTCCCCCATTGTCAAGCTGCGAAGCGCCAGATTAGTAGTTGGGTCGGTGATGATCAGCGAATCCCCGGTGTTGTATGTTTTTTGAATTGATTTCTTTTTTTCGTCTATTATTACAAGCATTCTGGTATATTGTGTTGCTCAATATCAGTTGTCAGTGAAACACGATGTTTAACACGGGCACGTGGGATTAGGCTTTTTGAACGGTTGATGCTAGTGATTTATGTAATCAAACTAAATGGTGCTAAACTGTCCAATTAAATCAAGTTAAAGTCAAATAAGGTATATCTGAGCGTATGTAGTCTTTACTGTTCGTGATTCTCGATGCGAGTTCGCAATACTAAGGTATCGTTGTAGGTTCTGTTGCAGGCGGCTTCTCTGACGTCATTTCCACCGCAACAGATAGGCGCCCAGCCCAAGCATCAAAGCATGGCATCAACTCCTCCTTCCCTGAGCAACCAGGGCGGGATCCCAGGATGGAATCCATCAGTACCTACCTACCTTAGTGCCTACCATGCTTTTCTGCTCGCTCAATCACTGACATTCCTTGTTTATCTTCTCTTTTCTTCTTGGCCTTCTTGTAGATTTACGATTCTCACCTTTACTTTGGACGGCTTCTTTGGCTTTGTCGATTACCTTATAATTTCCTTCGTCCTTCTTCTCCCTTTTGTTTATCTTTGGACGATCAAACACCAAAAATAGCTGTTATCCCATCATCGTCATCACCTTTCTTGCCCCTGGTCGTTTCAGATTTCTCGACTCGTCCTCTCATTACCGTGCTTTCAAGATAGCCTAGCCCTACCACGTCTACCTCGCCCAGACCACCCTGTTCGCTGGGCCAATCGCCTATCATTCATCTGGTCATTTTCTTGAATCGCAGATCACTTGGACAGGGGTGATCAAGAAACAGTTGCTGGGAATCAAGCAAGCGGTCCTGGTTCGCAGCTTCGTTGTCGCCTATACGTCACATTCGACCCTGGACCCTGGCTCCATACCAACACGACGCTTGTCTTATATCTATCTGCCTGTCAACCGCTGCTTGATTACCTAGCTACTTGGACGTTATGATCACCAATTGTTGATACTCACTGCTTTTCACCTTGGATTCAAAGACCGCTTGTCTGACAGTGGCATTGAATCGCAAACCTAACCACATATCTCTTCAACATCTTTACCCAACCAGAGTTGAGCCTAGCCAGTCGTAAAATGGGGTCCTCTTCAAGACGCAAAGGCGTTAGTAGCATTTCCATATGTCGAGTATTGGTGCCTACTCTTGCCGTTGGTTTCTTTCTGCAGACTGCAAAGGCAGATGGCTCAACTGCTGCCTCCAAGCGATCAGACAATGGACTTCTGAATTTCCCAGGACGAATTAGTGCTGCAACACGAAGGGAACCGGATGAATCCAGCGACTCTGATAGGCCTATTCCTTTGACCATAACCAACAAATGCGACTCAACAATATGGCCCGGTATCGCGACACAGGCTGGCAAGGGCCCAGGAACTGGAGGCTTCGAGCTTACCCAAGGGAAGAGCAAAGACCTTTGGGTCTCGTCGGATTGGCAAGGACGGGTTTGGGGTCGCACAAATTGCACAGTAAAGGATGACTCGTGCTCTTGCAAAACGGGAGACTGTTCTGGAAAGTTGGATTGCGAGTCCAGTGTAAGTGCTCTCTTCAGAATCAAGCCCTGCATCTCTAACGGCAACAGGGCGCTACGCCAGCGACTCTGGCTGAATTTACGCTGGCTGGTGGTATGCAAGGGAAACAGACCTTTTACGATATCTCACTGGTAGATGGTTACAACCTCCCACTGGGTCTCAACTACATTCCTGCGAAGAACACGACCTTTATCCCACCCAACCTCACCAATTGTGCCTGCATTGCTTCTCCTAGTTGGATCTATGCAAGCAGTGAGACTGGAACCTACTACACAAACTCAACTTACCCTGTTCCTTTGGAAACTCGGGTTAGCAATGAGAACGCTCGGAACTGGTGTCCATGGAAGTACCTCGCTTTCCCACCCACTAAGCCTGGGGATGGGGTCTACCCTTATCCAGACGACGACATCCAACGACCAGAGTTCTCCCCGTGTAACAGCGCATGCGCTGCATACGGGACTGACAAGGACTGTTGTGTTGGAGAGTATCACGATCCAGATGTTTGCAAGCCTTCGGCCTATAGCAAGAGGGCAAAGATAATCTGCCCCGATGCCTACAGTTTCGCTTTTGATGACCAGCAGTCTACTTTTATTATCCCCACAGGTGGAGGATTTGAAGTCATCATGTGTCCTAAGGGCCGATCGACCAATATTTTACGACAACTTGGAAAAGAAATGAACGAGCTGGCTGAATCAGGCAGCCTGTCGGAGTTGACACAGAAGAAGCTCACAGACGTCACTTATATTGTATCTGAAAAGAGCCTTGGAAATAGTGTCTTGCCCACAAAGCTCCTGATGGTTTCGACAGGATTGGCAACAGCACTTTGGCTTCTTGTCTGAGTGTCTCCCGTTGCTCGGAATCACATAAGACTTACAGATAGCTCCTTCGCCCAGAGTTCAGGCCGGCTCCTGTTCTTGGTTACACTCCCTTTGTGCACTTACGCTGCGAATGAGATGCCTACGACTGCATGACAAATGAAGAGGAGGAATTGATACCATTCCTGTATTAGAAGGCTTATACCCCCTTGTTTTCGATAACCTTAGATGAGAAATACTTATTCTTGCACCTTTGCGTAAGCTACCTTGGTTCTATCGCTCTGAGATTCAATGCTATATGCCTGCCCATATGTTGATCTGCCTCTTCTTATGAGAAGCAACCTCTATTTGAATGATTTATAAGCGCCGTGTATCGCTTGTCTACTTGCGCTGTTTGTCCTTCCGCCTTCTCTCCCATTCAGCACGCTCCTCTTCATCACTACCACTGAACTCAGCATCATCGTCACTTTCGTCCGGAACATCAAGCACAGCACCCTGGCTACCCGAGTTATTCACGGTGATGAAATCTCCTGCATTTTGGTTCGCATATTCGTGTTTCTGGATCAGCTCGCGGAGTTCTGTGTTGGTGGGGTCGACAAGCTGGTATGGGGTGAGGCGGGCCTTGTTCTTGACTCGGGTGTTGGAACCGGCCTCGAGCATCATCTCGACGAGAGCGTTGCCAAAAGGTCGCTGGGCGGGAGGCTCAGAGTTTATCCATCTGATGGCAGTATGGAGTGGTGTGTCGCCTTCCCTGGTGTTTACAGGATCGCACTCGAATTCGGGCTGGTCGAGGAGGTGATCGATGATTTCGTCTAAGGGCGGTGGGGGTTAGCTCGTTTGGATCTCATGAGTTGTATGTATAGGCAAGTGTGAGGCGCACAATTTCCTCGAGAGGCAGCTTCATGGTAGAGATGGTTGCCCATAACGGTTTTGGTCTCGTTGAGGAGTTTTGAGATTTCAGCGTCGGTCTTTGACTCCAGGCATTCATCCAGAAGCTCAACGTTGTTACGGCGGCAGGCTTCGATCAAGATTTCCTGGACAGAAGCGCCCTAGTGATAGAGAACGTATAAGTATGAAGTCCTCATGAGTTTTACTATGGTACAATAGCATAACTTACATCGTGTTCTTCGTCTCCGGCCATGTTAAGGTCCCTGGTTATCAAATGGCTGTCGCGGGAGCGGGGTATAAATTGACCAAAGTCGACGATGACGATAGTCGGTGTTGAAGATTCGGTAGAGGTTCAAGAATAAGGAGCCGTGATATGAACTCGATTTCGTGTCGTTCAAGGTTGAAAGAGGTGGCAGTAAATGAGGTAGGTACGGACAAGACCGCCTAAAATCAGGTACAGTTTTGATCTTGTTTGAAGTGTTTCGTCAGGCGGTGTTTGGAGGGGCTGCCCGATGAGAGTGGAGGGCTGATGCTGAGACAGACGCCCGAAAGTACTAACCTATGAGCTCTCTCAAGGTGGAAATGGCGGGGGATGGCGCTAAAACAGCAAACAGCCGCCTGAGCGATGAGGGCCCACCACTGTACCGTATCCAGAAATGGAATAAGCATTCCGCAGTACCCGCTCGTCTTCATGGAACCTCATTGTCGTTGGCAAAATAAAAAAAAAGTCATACTCCAGAGTTTGCCTTGGTATTCAACAACGCGATTGCCTCAACGACCACTGCCAAACACGAGGGTGCATCAACTCTATAAATCTGATACATATTTAACTACTCTAGACGCACATAACAAACGCCGCCATGTTGCTCTGTAAGACTCTCCAACCTCAAATTGATATGCACGTTCCAAGCTAATCAACGTCAATCTCCAGTCTGCCCCCATTGCGCAAACATTCTCACTGTCTCCCTCACCAGCACGCGGACCAATCGACTCGAGTGCCGCACATGTCCCTTCGAACACCATATTACCGAGCCTGTCTTTTCGCGACGATTGTACGAACGTGTCGAGAGAGAAGATGTCTTTGGTGGTCCCGGCGCCTGGGACAATGCGCAGAAGGGTCCTGCTCAGTGCCCTGCTGATGGATGCGATGGCGAGGAAGCCGCCTTCTTCCAAGTCCAGATTCGCAGTGCTGATGAGCCTATGACCAGCTTTTTCAAGTGCATGTCCTGCGGTCACCGGTGGAGAGAAAACTGAGCTCAAAGGATTTCCCTTGAGTTGCGAGTCGACGGGTTATTCTTTGTATGCGAGGAGAATCGGAGTTGGGCCATTAAATGCTTGTCTTTTTTAAACAGTCCAATTCAGTCAAGAATAATGCCTGTAGTGCCAATCACATTGCTAAGCAGTGTTGGTACATGGGCTGATAGCATTTCTTCTTGCCACGGCAATGTTTCCGCTTTTGCTTCGAAATACTAAGTTTTTTCAACATTATCGCCTGACGCCTGGGTATCGTGTATGAGGTTCGTGTCTTGTTTTGCTGCGCGTAGTGTTCCGATTCGGTAGGACCATTTCAGTTCTCGCGGTGCCAGTCGACTGAGGCCTTCATGCCCTCCTCCATCAGCGCCCTTACTACATCGGGGCTAATGATCTGCTGTCGGAATGTTTCCTGCTGAAGGAGCTCGAGATGTCGCAGTGTCGGGCCAGGATATGTTAGGTATTTGAGATACGGCGGCTTGCTCCAATACCGAAGGTAGGCAAGGTATGCGACAAAGGCGGGCTGGTTAAGGAGCTTCTGGGACGCGAGGTGATTGAGGTAGGCTGGGTTCGCCAGAGATTGAACAAACTATGTGGGTTTAGCTATAGGTATACTGAGCTGGGAGAAGAAGCAGGACGAACCTCGAGTTCGATCTCGAATCGTGAGTAGCCACCATATTTGGGCTCTTGGTCTGTTTGAGTAGGTGCGGGAGGGGAGGATCCCATTGAGACATCTTGAGACGCTTCCTCTGCCATACTGGAAGGAATTTATTCGCTCGCAAAAGACGAAATGGTAAGGTATGGTGATCACACTCGTGGATGGCGATGCGCAAAAGGTGGATTAGTTGGAGTGTTTGATGTTGGTGAGTAGGGGTCTGTATAGCAGGCAGTTAATTACGGATACTAGACTAGGAATCTTACTGCTGTATCTAGGTGCTGAGCTTGGCCCACTTTGCACTATCGACGTCAGCCTGAACTCTCCAGGACCTCATACTTACCGAGTATCAAAAGTTTGACCGCTGGAAGCATGTCAGTTTATGCTGTTTAGACCACAGGCCTACCTAAATTGTTTATTTTTAGATTGAAAACCTTAGGTACTACTCTAGAATCTGATTTTTTATTTATTTATTTGTTTTGGGTTACCGCTCAGGCACCTAGACTACACACCTGGCAGGTACGGATGGATCAACTCACATATTAGTCCCCATCTACAACTCATCAGCACCATTATCTATAGCCTACCTCTGAATATAGTTACATCATTAAACCTTGGAGAATCACGGTCGACATCATCGTCAATATTCATAATACGCCTCGGACATTCAGATGTAAGTTTCCTAGCTTTCGAGTCGGTCTATATATTCGACATCTAACCTCACCACAGTACCGCCATCATAGAATACCAGACACAAACCTCCAGCAATATGTCTTCTACCGCTACCTCGAAACACGTCAAGACTCGCATTCTTATTATATCGGACACACATGGATCCAAACCAAAGCCCAAAAACGAAAAGAGTTCCAGTACTGAAGACGAACTAAATCAGGAAGATGTCATGAACGTGATTACTGGCTGGGGGTATCCTTTACCAGAGGCGGATATTGTAATTCACTGTGGCGATCTTACAAAACGCACGACTATCCCCGAGTTCGAACAGACCTTCTCCGTCTTGCGATCTATCAAAGCTCCCTTGAAATTGGCTATTGCGGGTAATCACGACACTGCACTTGATGAGAATTATTGGACCAAAAAGTATGGTGGAACGAAGGAGACCCTAGACAAGGTCAAAGAAATTGTTCGAGAAGCTGAAAAAGACGGTGTTAAGTATTTAACAGAAGGTGTTCACAGGTTTACCTTGGCAAACGGCGCATTACTGAAGATGTATGCAAGTCCCTGGACTCCTGCCTACGGTGGCTGGGCTTTCCAGTATGACGATGGCCATGACTTTGATATTCCTCCAGGGATGGACGTGGCCGTGACTCACGGCCCTCCTCAAGGTATCCTCGACTTCGCGGGTATGACGGGTACCCACGCTGGATGTCCAGAACTTCTTGCAGCCGTCGCCCGTGCGAAACCCAAGATTCATTGCTTTGGGCACATCCATGAAGCATGGGGAATGCACCATGTTACCTGGGATGGAGATGAAATCGACCAAGATCGGTCACGACAGCTTGGGCTTAAAGGGCTGCGACCGAACCGTGTGACACATAATAAAGAGACGGCCCAAATGACGAGGGAGAAACTTATTGAAATGAGCAAACAAAGAGCTGTTCAGCTTGACTTAACTCAGGGCGACACTCAGATAGTCCCAGGCAAGCAGACGTTGTTTGTGAATGCGGCGATCATGAGTATCAGATATCGACCAGTACAGTTGCCATGGCTCATCGATGTTGACTTGGAAAAGGTCGAACAAATAGTCTAACCCAAGTATCCCGCGACAAAAGCGGAAGCTACACCTAGGTTGTACATTGTTCTCACGGGAATATAAATAGTGATTTCTTGTACTTGTTTATTATTAGATGCTATATATCTATTACTAGTTTTCCCATTGCTATAAATGGCAACTTGTTGTGTTTCCAAAAGACTAAAACCTTTAATAGAACATCATGTCGTGAATTCCTTCGCAATAACTCCAGCCCAGTAGCTTTCCCAAATTGTTTCATTGAGGTAATGTTGCATTATGTACAAACATCCAGTATACAGGAGCTCTTACAGAGCAATGGCAGCAGCGATAATGGCGAGAATACCCATGGCAGGGACAACGGCAGCAGCACCAGCGTCGGTAGGAACACTGCTGGCACCACCGGTGCTGCCGCCGCCGCCGCCGGAAGTTCCAGTGGGTGTAACAGCGCCTCCTCCGGATCCACCTCCCTCTGTCGCGGTCTTGGTAACTGTTCCGTTACCGGGACGGGGAGTAACAGGAGGGATGGGCTTCTCATCAGGGATGCTTGAGAAGATGGCGGGAACACTAGCAGAGCCAGTGATGGAGGTGTCGATGCTGACGGTGACAGAGCCGAGACTCTCGGTGGGAGCGACAGTGGTGGAGCCGGCGCCAGCGGTGGCGGCGTAGGCCTTGCAGGCATCAGCAGCAGCCTGCTGGGCCTTGAGGAGGTCTTCAACCTGGCATGATTCGGTCAAGCAGGGTGTGATGATGGGAGCGAGCTTGGTTTGGAAAGAAGACTCGCATTGGCATGCAGTATCGTCGAGCTCGCAGCCGGCCTTGGGGATGTATTCCTTAAGACATTTAAGCTGTGAAGGTTAGTTAGCCGGTGTCCATAGTATAAACATCCAATGTGGGGATGTGATCTGACTTACAGCACACTCGGGTTGACCACTGAGGTCCTGGGCGACAACGAGGCCAGCAGCGGCAATGAAGAGAGCAGCCTTCATTTTGGTTGAGGTATGTTGATTAGGATGTAGGTAGGTTGTTTACTTGAACGATTGATGTGTTGTAAATAGCGAGTGAGCTTCAAATGATCTGAAAGCAACAAGAGTGACTCTTATTAACGAAAGCGGGTTGACTGGATATGATAAGAGACAAGACATTAACCAGGGAGGTCAGCTTTGCCTCTTTATAGGTATGCATCGTACCTATCGAGAAAAGTATCGAATAGACTGGAGTGCAATAGTCGACGCAAGCTAAGTTTCCGAAGCCTCCATGCCATACCTGTTCTAGGTAAAGAGTGGCTGGTCGCCCGTCTACGAATACAGGCTATTGATGGATTCGATTCGATACTTTTTTAGTCGTTTTTCTTTTTGCCCCTAGACTTCCATGACTGAACTAGACTGAACGAACCCCTGACAGCCTTCCCTGCCCAGCCGTGGATGACTGACTTTTTGGGACTTTGGACACAGCCAATCAAGGTACCTATCTACTACTACTCTTCAGAGTTTCTAATGGCCTGTCTGTCCATCAGGTTATCCTCTGTCGCCAAGGTGGTAATATAACAACTCCCGGATTTATCATGTACCATGGCTCAATACCCCAACAACTCTATTATTATGGCAGCGCTTTTTTCCAGACGCAACTGTGTGCTCGGGATTGCTTCTCGGGACATGATTTGAGTTTTTGGCTTTTAACTTAGGTTATTAACCTCGACTTCACAGTAACTCATCTTGTGCCGGTTGCCGTCCGTTTTGAGGGCTGCGCCATGGCGTTTTTTTTTTTTTGGTATGCACCCATTGCAGATGCATCTGCATTGAGTGTTTTAACAGGAGGGGAAGGGAGGCGGAAGGCTAAAATGGTGTTACTGCTGAGGGGACAAGGAGGCTAAAAGATTCATTGCCCCGGACAACCTCACACAAAAACATTGACTGGACAAGTCGTATTGGGATAACCTTAACTTGCCATGGACAAGGTTTCCTCGTTGCTACTGAAGAATCAGGAAAACATCAGCCCTGTTGGCTTTGTTTACTCTTCGATTACCTTGATAGAACCAACGGATAACCGCCGCAATTAGTTAGAGAAAAGAGGATCAAGCGCCACGGATGGATGACATGCTTTATTACTTACTTTAGTCTTTACCTACTCTCAGCTCGGCCGCTACAAAGACGGTAGATTAGTACATTCAATATTGAAAAGGCTGGTAATACCTTGGTAGAGGCAGCGAGCTTAACTGCAATTGCATTGAATGCCTGTGGCAGACAATGGCTTCCCTCTCTGCAATTGCCTACTACTACTAAGCCAACGTCAGCTTTACCCCTCCTTCTCTCCCTGCATGCGTATGCATCTGCGTCGACATAGTACGTCTGCGTCCGCGTCTGCGTTGTGATGTAGAGGTAGCAAAGCCCCCAACAGACATAGACACTTACGCGTCAGTATCCCTCGCTAGGACTTTTATGGCTTGAGGTGTGTATGGTTCTCTAAGGAATTGCCCCCTCTTCTGAGTTGTCCTCTCCCTTTGGAGATCAGTAGCAGACTTAGACTATTCTTGTGCTATTGGTGGAAGTGGATTTCCAATTCGGGTAGGTGTTGATGTCTGGTTGAGATCGACAGCGTAAAAACTGCAACTCCACGAAACAAAACGAAACAAAACAAAACAAAACAATCCTTCAAACAGATTGTTTCTTTTTGGCGGTTATCACTTTTCACTCTGGCTGGATATTGGGCCTTCAACGTCATGACATGTACCCGTGCAGCGTCAGATCAGCATCACATCCAAAGTTCTCGTATCCCAAGTAACATCCAATAGTGGCATGGTCGAGTCACCATGACACAGCAGACGCTTCTCATGTTGTCCTACGCAACAGTGCACATCTATAATAAATACATGTTCAACAATAATTGTCGCAATATATCCTAGATCAGAATATGTTGCAAGCGCATACTGTGACTAGGTACGTAATGATAGGTGATAGTACCGCATATTCGTACCCAACAACAAATTCTCTCAGCCCTCAAACTCTCCTTGAAGCCAATTAGTTCCCTGCTTCAACAATTCGGCCACACAGACCTGGCACTACCATTTTCCCTTTCCCTTTCCCTTTCCCTTTCCCTTTCCCTTTCCCTTTCCGTACCTCCGCGATTTTCCCAATACTATCGATTTCTAGAGTGTTGCTCCGTGTGTTACAAAACAAAAGCTTGGCCTAGCGCTAAGATTTTGCCAAGATTCTTTGCTAAAAACCGAATTGGCATGGCAATTGCTTGTACAACTAAACTAGACAAAAAATTAAAAAATTAAAAAAGAATTTGGCGCCGCAAACATGCGTATATTATTGTAATCGCGATATGTCTACATCGATGCTTAAATTCGAGATACGCTATCTATAACCAAATCCTGTCTATCCTGTCATGAATCATCATCCCATCGAGGCCGGTTCATGATGATAGGTCTCGCTGCATCCCATGGCCCTCGTATTTCGTTCTTGTACTTCTGAAGCCCGATCAGCCACCAACTGCAACCTCCTGTACCTAGTATAGCAATCACTACTCCAACGGTCATACCCACCAGTCCGCTCTTCCACGGCCATCCATCCGTGCCTCCAGCATCGCCCAGTATAAGCCCAACCCCGAAGCCTGCTCCCAACACCAGTAGAATAGCTGAAAGTATATGAAAACGCCAGCTGCGGTGTCGTACATAGCGCCGAAACACTGGGAACAATCCAAACACCTGAATGCTGAAAAGGGTCAAACTAAACACCTGTTTAGTAGAAGGCAGTCGGCTGGCCAGTACAGTTGATGCCATCAGAGCGGCATTGGTAGACAATGACGCTGGGAATTTGGCACCTACGCCCCCTGAATAGTCGAAGAAAAAGATGTTGATGGCGAGAAGCCAAAAAGACATAGCCCAAATGCTGTCACTCGACGTCGATCGCGTGAGTGATTTGAGTATTGGACTAAGTCCAAGCAGCGTACAGTAGATAAGGATCGCGGATTTAATCGTTTCCATCCTCTGTCTATATCTATTCTCTTCTGGCAGGAGTGGAGGGGGTAATTCAGGAAGATGTTCCTGACTAGCTCGTGGGGTGTGAGTGACACCACCGAACAAGGACGTATTCGAGGCTGACTTCGCTCGATGCATCGTAGTTGGCGCATGTAGGTTGGTCGTCGAACTCGCCGCCGAAGGAGTAGCAGATGGCGCGGCGGTGGATGGTGCCGATTCGATCCGGAGCGGAGTTGGACGACGGATGCTTCCTGTACGGGTTGGCCGTCTCAAACTTCCTGTACGGCCGGCCCTCCCCATAACATTCGCCGCCACGCCCAGACTCGGGTCGTCAGGTTCCTCAGTTTCGGATAGCCAACGTTCCCACAAGATCCACCCCACGAATGTCGCAAAACTGCTCCAGCTTGTGACAGCAACAGGAGATACGCGGTCCTGGTTGATGCCAACAAAACAGACAACGAATATGATGACAGAGCATACGTGCTGCAGTATGACGGTAGAATCGGCGACGAGGGGCCAAAAGTCGTACGGCTTGAGGCGAGGGTTGCGCTGTAGATTTTCGAGAAAGGTCGCTTGGTCGGTATAATTATCAGGATCTTGGATCGGTTTATTAGCTAGTCTGTCTTCTCGGGAGCTTCAAGCGTATACATACACGACTGCTTCACCCACATCAGCTTCTTCCATGGACGTTTACGTCTTCTGCTGCGGCCTCGTGGGCCTCGAGGAGGCGAAACGAAGGCATCGTCAGGGGAAAGATGCGAACGGCCAAACCCATGGAGGGTAGACCGGTCTAACGAGGGGAATGGCGTCTCGTCATCGGTAGGAGATGGCATTCTATTGAGAAGGCATTGGATGTGTCCGGGGTGTCGGCTTGGACTTGTGCTAGGACCTGGAGCTGGACCAAGACTCTGGTGTGAAGTTGGGGATTGCGTCTGAGATTGGCAATGATGCCAATTGACATTGACAGTTGTCATGAGTGGGTCAGTGTCATTAAGGGCTAGTGGGCTTGGAGATCGTGTTGCAGCGTTTCCCATCATGGAATGGATCGGATTGATCTAAGCGCGTTCCGCTGCAGGTAGGTATCCGTACTCAGGAAGCTAAAAGCTCCGCTCTGACATTCAATGATGGGATGTGCCTTGTTCGACTGTATCACGTTCACACTTGGATGTTGGTGATAAATATGCATGTTTTCTCATTGCATGATGTTAAACACAAGCAAGACCTGCCTACCTATCTACCTACATGGAACCTGTTGGCAAGTGGGGTAGGCGCCCTGCGATGCATGGACTCCCATACAGCTTCCTCTTTGGATTGCAGGACGCAAAACCTCAATCAGGCAGGTTTATCTCCCTTATTTCCTGTCTTACTCCAGCACCACCTTCCTGCTGTTGCACCGAGTCCCATAGCCTACATACTAATCCATGACTCACCTAGATCGAGATACTCTGGAACAACCCTCTTGTGGATCGACACAGATTTCATTCCTTGCAAACAACCAACCTAACGAAGCTTTCAAACTACCCTACACCCTCAACCCACAGTTCCTACATGTCAACTTTCACAAGACAATCCAGCCCAACACTCGAGAATTAATCACTCAAGAAACTGCATCGCTGGCGGCTATATCAAAGAACTCTTGACGAGATTGGGTACCGAAAGTGACCATATTGTTGCTATGCACACCGATGTTTCAAATCCAGCCGCCCGACAACAAATCCATTAGCCATTCTAATGTCCAGCACACCACCGCCACCCTTCTCTCGCCTGGGATCAATCCTCCTGTCTGTCTCATTCAAATCAAGGAAGATGGCTTGTTATGGCTTGCACAATAAGCACTGTAGGCAATCAAAATGCAAGCCTATCTTTCCGTCACACTCATACGACCACGGGTGCATGTTGACCAGATAGATAGTCTGGCCCTCGGACGTTTAGCCCAGTTCCCGATTTTGACAGGTCCATTTTGGAGAAAACGTGGTCTCGGGACCGAAATCAGCCACTCGTCTGCACCTGCTGATGCGTCTTAAGCGACGAGGTTGATCACTGTTATGGCAAATCATGAGCATGCGAAACAGTCCCAAGGTCACTGCTGCTCCGGGTCAGATCTCGCTGCCAATCACATCCCGACTTGGGTAAATACGTTCATGTTGGCTGGTCCCAGAACCATTACACTGGCACACCAATCGCGTACTCTCCCGCCTCAACTCTACAGACTCCACACGGGGTTACCCGATATCCCTTGCAGGTTCAAGCCCTCCCGCCTCACTTTAACCACCCAAACTCCCGGGTCCAACCTTTAGTATGTGATTCGAGTCCGTACCGTGCATTGATAACAGTACAGAGAATATAGTCCGACTGAAACGCTCTCACTTCGGCCTGGCAAGCAAGTCCCAGAATCAAGGTCAGACGGGAGCCAGCGAGTGATTCCACTTCCCTTCTCCTGTGCATACTGAGCTGAAAGCAATCATCTGGTACACTTTTATAGACCCACGTTCCCGGATAACCGTTCCCTAGACCTATGCTGGACAATCGACATCCCTAGTGCGATATTGTCCTGTACAGTGCAGTATCATCAGCGGTCACCTCCCAACGTGGTAGTGAACTGTAACCCTGTACTGAGTTACAACCTAATGTTCTCTGGCTTTAGCATTGCATCGGCTTCGCCCGCAGGTTTTGGACGCATGACTGGGATAATCCATCACGGCTCAACTCGCATCAGACCATCGACCAAGACAGCTCGCCAACACTCGCTCTGAAATAGCGAGATGTTTTAAGTCTTGGACCGATGCATTCCGCCAACTGTTCTGCTGACCGCTCGACTGTTACTGGATATGATACTATCTGTAATATTAACACGGATCGGAAAGAAAAGAAGATCAGTGAGCGTGTTTGACAAGATCGCAGACGACCGGGAAAAAGGGCCGGCGCGGTGCGGCGCTGGCTAGCTTTGCTTTTTACAAGACAGACAGGCGAACGAGAAGCGCGAAATGCTCGATAAAGTGTGATCGTCCACTAAACGTCTTGCACCATCTGCGGCTCACCCTGGTCTCATCACCATTCCCTCCCTTGGAGAGCAGCCTCATTGGTAGGTTGGCCGAGGGAGCCAAATCCACCATGTACCATGCTGCTATCGAACCGCTCTAAGGCGGTGTCGGTGAACCATCCCGGTTTTAGTAAACAGTGACATTGGGCAAGCATCTTGTCTGACGATGGCTTCACGAGGATCAACTATTTTTCCCGCCCCGGATATGCCGCAAACGGTCATGGCCCCCCCAACATGTAGGTATGACACCGTTTCCGTCTGTCCTCGTGAGAACCCCTGTGCTAGGATTTGGCACTATATATCCGACGTGGGTGGGATCCAAACCGCTGCTCATACATACGTACGTATCTCTTTTGGTTATAAACCTCAATGATCTCCGTCAAACTGTCTTTTCTGGAGGCTGCATACTCCGTTCACCAGAGTAAACATGCCCTTTTTTTCAGTATATAACTCTGAGACCATGCCTTTTTCGGACCCATCAACTTCATCCACCAGCTTCACTTCTTTGCCCCCCGAACTTCGCGTGAAGATATGGTCACGGGCCAATGAGCCTCGCATCGTTTTATACGGTGATCTAGCCCAAGGGAATGGGTCTTGTCCGTTACCAACTGTTACACAAGTCAATACCGAAGCGCGAGACGAAACTCGATTAGGATATGAGCCAATAGGCCGCGGATCGTTCTTGGACTTTTCCAAAGATATCCTTGTTTGCGATCATATGATCTCAGACCAAGCAACAGACCAGTATTTAGATGAACTAGCGCCCCGTGTCAGACGGATGGCCTTCTGGGATTGTTTCCCCGATGATGGACGGGTGCATATGCCTCATCGCTACTCCGCCTACCTATCTGTGTGCTTCAATCGACCGGGATACTTTGGGAGAATCGAGTTTGACCGATGCTGGTTCCCTAACCTGGATGAACTATGGATTGTGAAGGTGGGAGAAATCGACCCACGCTGGCGGGTCCCTGTGAACAAGCAAGCGACATACGAATCTCGGCTCAAAGAGCTGGCAAAGCAATTCAGGTACTGGGTAGAGGATGAGATCATCGAGATGGCACCTCTAGATCTCAGCGACCCTGATTCCCATGCTGTTCTTTACGAAGGCCGTTGTGGAAAAGAAGATTGTCACGAACTCAACCGGGGACGTACGAAGATGGTATCTAAGGTTGTGTTTCTCGATGGAAAATATAAAGCTCCCGATGACGGTCAGCAATGGGTACGAATCTTCCCATTGCGGGCAAAAGAAGAAACCGGTGATCAGATCCATGCAGATGAGTTAAGATGGGTTGCCATTGAGAGAATCTTGACCTTCAATCTACATCGCGAAGCCTGGAGCGAAGGTGGAAGGGAGATCAGACGCCGCAGACAGTTGACTTGAAAGCAAGAGTTGGACAAGATGTTGAGGCCAAGACAGTCTTTCCTGACACATAGATATGCTCAAATAACCCGACTAAGGGTTCATTGCGGGTGGTGGCTATGACACTGGTAAAAGGGGAGCAACAGAGCTGGAGCACGGAATGAGCGAACCATCTCGGTTCCCACGAAAGCATCGGATGTTGAGGATATACCGCGTAAATCAGAGTGTTATTATAAGGCCTTGATGCAGAGGCGGCAAAGTAGTACCCAGTCACTCCACCATGTTAGGGCATACAAAGGTATGTTGTTCTTATTTATTATTTAATATACTTGTTTATCCTGAATGCTAAAGTAGCAGTTAGAGTACGCAATACGTGCGATGAATTTCGAGGCTCGGTAAAACGGGCGTCTGTCGTACCTTTATTTTTTTGATACGTGCGGCTGGATAGCGGGTTTGGGCACACGACTTTTTGCAGAAAGAGATTTCCGTTACTGCTCATTTGTTATGATGTTAAGTATTCCTTTTAGTCAAGTTATAGTAGTTAAGTCACGAGCAATAGATTTCTATCTCATCTATCTTTGTAAACATCTCAACGCTATAATAGTAAAGACATATATGGCAAATATTCTACAAACCATGCATCCGGCACGCGTGGGTTGATGTTCTAGATATTACATTATGTTCCTCCGATCACCTCGTCTCAAACTCGAAGCCCTTGACCACTCTCCCGCCGATTTCCTCAATCTGTTACCAAGACTAATGCTGGCGGCAGAAAACCCTTGCATTCGCGACGGAACAGCAGGCTCTACTCTTTCCCAGTCGCGAGTTACTTTCACGTCCTCATCGCTATCTTCCATAGCCGGTCCAGGCAGCATCATCATATGCCTTTGTCCTTTGAGCATGGCACCCTGCAGTGCTGCCCATGACTCGACTTGACCGTCTGCGGCCTCCTCCACGCAATTGCATTCATCACCAGCAGGACATTGCGTTTCGCCCGCAGCATGCCACTCTGCTAGACATGCTTCATGGCTAGCACAGCCGCAGGCTAAGCAAGGAGGGAACAGCGCATCCACCGGCTCAAGACAATACACACATGTGAGCTGACTCTGAGTCTGATGGCAACGATCACATGTGCCCACAGCGCCACCAACCTTGGGGTCACTAGACGTGTATCGAAGAGGCTCCAATTGGATCTCATGTATACGGCACATGCCTGTGACATCCAGACCACGGCCTGATGCAAGCAAAGCTTGAAGTTGATCCTTCTTGCCCATAGCAATGGGAGATGAATTGGCGTGATTTCCACGATTCTTGCCATGTGCACTATCGTGACCAGTGGCTGGATCGTGGAAATCATCATCGCTGCGTCCACCAGTCATGTTCTCCTTGAGCGAGTTGAATTTCATGATCTCAAGTCTAGCAAGAGGTTGATTCCACATTTGCAGCATCTCAGCATACGCGTACCGGTAGCGAGCATGAGCATCCGCCTGACTGGACTCGAGCAATGGTATATTCAACCAGCCATCGTCGTCAAACGCAGTTTGATCCTCCATAGTGACAGATATCTTTGTAGGAACGAGAGGTAGGAACTCATCTCTACGGAACTCGTCGTCATCCAATGAAGTTCTGCCACCATTAGAGTCCATGGCAGTAGAGGCACTCCATGTGACATTGCCAGGGGCCAAACTACTGAGATATGTTTCAGCGGGGCTTGGTTTCTTTCTTCCGTGATTCGGGGGAGAAGAAGAGCTAACTCCTGCGAACGAGCGAGGAAGATTAGCTGCGAAAGCAGATGCCAACCCGGAGTTTGCTCGATTCAGGAACCGAGTGTTTGGGGATGTTGATACACTAGGTGGCGCTTCGACGTCTCCAAGATACCCTTTGAATCTATTTGGTGGTGTTTCTCCACAAGAGTATGAATTTGATGCTGCATCTCCAGCCCAAATGCCATCATCGGATGCTTGCGATCCAGCATAGTGGACAGGAGTATGTACTGTCATCGGTGTGGTGATGGCCGAGTTTGTATAACTACGACCGCCAATATTCCAGAGAGAGGCATCTGTTGGAAAGTAGTCCAGAGAGAATGCTGGGGCTTTCAGAGGAAGGGGAGTATCGGGTTGAGGTAGATGCGACTCAAAATATGCCACACTATCCGCAGCAGAGGACTCGCTAAATATGCATGAAAGCATTGCCAACATTTGGATGTCCGCAATTTTTTCAAAGTATGCAAACAGATCCATAATGAAGTCGCGGGCCAAAGGGTGCTTGCCCCATTTTACTCTACCTGATAATGCACCTTCATGTCTGTCCCAGAGCGAATCGTGAGGAGAAGAGTTGGCATTGCATCTTGAGACCACATCGTGAGCGATCACCAAGATGGAGTCACGACGCTGATTGTGTGAGAGAATCTCAAGTGGCACACCCTTGTTCAATAACAGCGCGAGATATCGCCAGACATCAACAAGATCACGGGCGTTGTACTTCTCAGCAACCTTTGCATTGTGCTCACACACTTCAGCTCCATCTCCAAATATTGCGTACTCACGCGCAAACTCCTCCTTTGAGGGATGAAGAGCACGGAAATCATGTATCGATATGAGGTTCTTTGGCCGACCAGGCCGGCGGCGACTTGTTCCCGTACCAGTACCAGTGCCAACTCCTGTGCCACCACCGCTAGACCGTATCGACCTGTCCTCGCTCCAAGTTTTCCTAAACTGGCGACTTGGGTGATACCAGAGACTTATCTTGTGCATTGACGTAGACTCTGAATCACTTGAAGACGAGGAGGAGGAGGAGGATCCTGAGGCAGAAGAGTCAGAATCTCCACTAGACGCAGAGGTGTCTTCTGCCATGAATCGCTGCCGGGGGCTGAGATCATGTGCGATTCTACCAAAACCAGCAAAGAAGGGTTCCCCCTTTGGACGCTCCCTGTAAGCATCCATTGTAGTTGTGAATAGAGCTCTGGCTTTTTCCTCTTTGGAAGGGAAGAAGCAGACTAGCCGTCCATTATGCGAGAATCTAGCACCGCACGTTCTAGGTGGCGGTGGCACGATGGTCCTGTTTGGAGGCGCAAGTGCAGTGTCAAGTTCGTTGTGCGGTGGGAGTTCTTGAGACATGGATGCTGAACCGCCCGCGGGTATGTCTTCGTCAGACTCACTTGAACTTTCATCTGCCAGACCATCAAGCTCATCATCAAGGTCCCTAACATTCTTGAAGAAAGTTGTGCTGCTTTCAAGATCAACCTCTCCTAGGAGATACGTGAATGCAACCTCGAGACAATTATGTTTTCTTTGCAAGAACTGGTCCGATAGTTGATGAATTTCACGATCAATCTTCTTGTGAGTTTCCGCGGGCATGAAAGACGACCTTTCGACGAAGAACTTTGGTGCCTTGGTTTTGGGGTAACCGATTGGTATATCGATGCGGACCTTGATGAAAATGGTGTCCCCGTCAGTTCCCCATGGTCCGTTCAACGAAGCATTCAGGGTCATGTTGTCCATATTGATATTATCCCACTTCACTTTCGGGAGCTGATGGCTAATACGCAGAAGTTCTTCCTGGATGGTGTCGGGTTCAGCCCACTCGTCGTCAGGATACCCATGGCCAAAAATACCCGAGTCTTTCGACAGGTGTCGTTTGACGCTTGTTGACGCCTTTCTCTTGGTCATGGCGATTCCCTTCATCCATCCTATCTGTGACTGATTGCGGTCGACAGCCCTTCCAGGAATCTTGGCCTTCATTGAAGGACCTCGCCATGCCACCGCCGCACGATGACTCTGGGTCGTTCCTGATCGCATTCCCAACGTTAGTGCACTTTGTTTGTGATAATTGGTCCCAGGACGGTGATCGCTCATGGTAGCAGATTTTCGATCACGGTCTGCCGTCTCATCCACTGTACGGAACGTTTTGTATGTAGCACCCTTTCGTGTGAGACTGATCGCCGGATCTGCCGGTATGCCTCGTTTGTGTCCAATGGCAGCAAAAGCCTTGGGATCAATACATTGCAGCTTTAGTTCATTGTCTGTACCCCAGGAGACGAGCTGGAATTCACGGTTATCTTTGCCATCGTCCGTTATACCACCGCGGCATCTCCACAGGAACTCCTTTGCTTTATGATCTCCGTGTCCAGGCCAAACATCAATTGGCTGAGTTGTCAACTTCGATTCTGGTTTGAAACGTGTGTCGTATAGATATAGATCACCTGGATCGTTTTGGGGTATGGCCAAGAGACCGTGCCCAAAGGGAGTGTGACGAGCTCTCCATACTGGGAAGCCAGTTTCAATGGTGTGCTGTAGAGGTTCCTCAGCAGTATAATCCCAGAAGTTGATTCTCTTATCGATGGAACAGGAAACAATGGATTTTTGGTCTGAGCGGTTCCAATCTAGACCGTAAATCTTGGACTTGTGGGCCTTGATAGATTTAAGAGGCTCAGAAGACCGGCGTTCGTCCCAGATATGCAGCCATCGATCATGGGCTGAAGCAAGTATGTGTGATGCCTGGCGATTGTACTTGACTTGTGATGCGCCGGCAGTCCAATCGCAGAAGGTAAGAACGGGCTGGCGTGGTCTTCGGAGGTCCCATGCGTGGATATAGCCATCTACTGAGCAAGTTGATAAGAGGTCGGGATGGTGAGCAGACCAGTTGACATCAGTGATGGCGCGGCTGTGGCCTTGCAGTGAGTGCTCGATCGCGCCTGAGCTAGAGTCTTCTCTTCGATTCAAATTCCACACAAGAGCACGATGGTTAGCGGCCGAGACAATCCAGTAGTCGCGAGCAGCAAAGGGGGACCATTGAACATCCACGACAAGCCAAGGAAGACCATGAGTTCTCAATCGTCGAGGGGGGCTATATGGCGAATCAAGGTCTATGATTGCGAGCCCATCAGGCCTTTTCGGGGTCAGCTAGATGTGTGCACATGTAGTTGTGTTTTCTAACTTACGAAGCCAATGCGACGTCTCGTCCTGCAGGAGAGATAGTGGCTGAACCGACCAGACCGTCAACGTGAATAGTACCATCAGATTCGAAGCTCTCGCTGTCATAGGCGGACTTAATGATCTTCCCTTTCTTAGGGGCATCAGTGAGTTGGTCGAATGACGGCATGGTGATGATGGATGTTTGGAGAAACTATCACGACGTGCCTCATGTCATTACGAGGCAGGAGTGTAGTATACGGCGATCTGCCACGAAGAAATTTCTGATCATGTCATTATCTGGGATAAAAGAACGAACAGATAGCTCTTAGTAGGGAGGGCAAACCCTGAAAAGGGGCCTATTGAAGGCTATTGTGGAAGCGAAGCTGTTTACAAAGGTGATGTTCATGAAGTTGGTTACTAAGTGAAGCTCGCGTTCCAGTGGTTTGTTGCTGGAAGGAGATGGTCAAAGCGCATTACGACGTTGTACAAGTGCCACCCTTAGGTACAAACCTTAGTAGGTACATCGCCCGCGGTTATTATAATTGGTCTAGGTCTAGCACCTGACAAAACAGCAACCTTCCTGTATCGGGCACATGCGTGGGACTCTTTTTGTATGGCAAAGAGCCTGAAAAGGCATCATAAGGTACCTAAGGGAGTGATGAGGCGCCTATTAATCTATCTATTAAATTATAAGGCATTCATTTCTTAAGAACTTTTATGATTCATACAGAGTTATTGTCATTTTTGTAAACGCTACCCCAGTCTTCTTTTTATCTTTCCCATACCTATCTTAAGTGACCCTGCTGTTTATTGCCCCTCGGTCCCTTCTGTCTTGCCCCGCCGTGACCCAAGGCAGTACCTTACGGAATAGTGCATGCCAACCTAGTAGTTTAAGTGCCCGCCTTATTTCAAGGATTCAACTTCGTCTTGACCACGACTCTTCACTTGTCACAGACACAAAGCCTACGACGACACGATACCGATACCGATATCGATACCAAAATTTACAAGCGTCAACCCTCGCGCGCACACTTACCCAGCTTGCATCAGTATTCCAAAATGGCTCTTCCAAAGCGTATCATTAAAGAGACAGAAAGGCTCATGGCCGAACCGTAGGTTATCCGTCCCAGACACAAGGGTCCTGTCTTGCGCCCTCACATCGCATCCTAACACCGCTCGCGATATAGTGTCCCAGGTATCAGTGCTATCCCTCACGAGGACAACCTCCGATACTTCGATGTTCAAATCCACGGCCCTGCCCAGTCTCCTTACGAGGGTGAGTTTTCCGTTGATACAGATCATCTCGTTCAACTCTGACCACATGTCCAGGCGGTGTCTTCAACCTTGAGCTCTTCCTACCCGACGACTACCCCATGACACCTCCCAAGATCCGATTTCTTACCAAGATCTTCCACCCCAACGTTGATAAACTTGGTCGCATCTGTCTTGACGTCCTTAAGAGTGGGTTCTATATCGAGGCATAATGTTCAGGTGCAACCCAGCTGACAAATCTTCCAGATAATTGGTCTCCCGCCCTTCAGATCCGAACTATCCTTCTCTCTATCCAGGCTCTTCTCGGTGCCCCTAACCCCGACGATCCCCTCGCTGCCGATGTCGCCAAGAGCTGGAAGGAGGACGAGCAGGCGGCTATCGCAACCGCCAAGGAGTGGACTGCTCAGTACGCGAAGCCCTGAAGGAAGTGTGAAGCAACAAGAAATAATAAATATTAAAAAAAGACCAGAATAAAGACTTGAACGGCCTCGTGTTTTCAAGTTAGGAATACAAATGCTGGAGTTCGGGGCCAACTGGTGTCTCATGGAGAACCTCACCCATCGGCTTTTTTTGGCTGGATACAAGAGCATTTGCAGGTTTGCGCTTGGCGTTGTCTTGTAGAACTGAGAGTTTTCGTTTGTCCAAAGCATACACAATAATTTTGACGATCTTATGATTGACGAATACAAGTTACCAATTGCATGTGACTGGCCACTTGTCTACCTCAGTAATATGTAACTCCATGTCCAGCATATACACTTTGCCAGCGAGATGCATAGGAGTGACTTCGGTTGTACTGAATTGCGAGTTCTAACCTCTGCCAAACGAACAACCTAAGTGAGCTGTGCACTGACTTGGACGATCTCTTCCTTCATGTCGCTCCTGAAGATTAGCAACCAGATGCTTACTACATGGTATCTATTGTCTAACATAGTTGCTCTCATTTGACCCTGTATTATATCGTCTTGATAAGCCAATTCAAGCCTTCTGTCATATGCTTTTCACACGTCAATGCAAAGTCCAAGTGAGGAGCTTTGAGCCAGAAAGTATGTGGCCACCCAACCTCAACCTGCAATTTGACTTCGATTCCTGCGTCTCTGAGGAGCATCCCATAGCACAGACCATCCGAGTAAAGAGTGTCATTGGAGGTGAGTTGAATCCATGTCCGAGGGTGTCCCTTCAACTCCGCTACGGGAACCTCCAGAGGGAGTTTCTCAAAGCCATCTCTTGGGATATCCCGATTCAGGTATCTATTCAGAGAGGAGATGAAAGTAGGGGATACACTTTTGTGGTATGGGCGCAGTCTCTCAGGCACAAACTCTTCGCCACTGGCCCTATCGGCTGTAACAGGACACCTTAGTAGCAGACCATGTATCGATCCTTGAGGAACCGTTTGAGCTACCGCAGATGCCATCTGCCCACCACTTGAGCTCCCGGCGACAATTATCCTCGCAGACGGTTCTTGCAGTGCCCTGAAAGCATCTAGGCAATCCGAAAGGCATGTTTTGGCTGGGTTCTGGGGCAGCAAACGATAGCCTACTGAGTATAGACGGACCTTGGCTGCCGCTGATTTGACGATATGCCGACACGAAAGCTCTTCACTATCTGCCTCGCCAACCTTTAGGCCTCCTCCATGGAAGAAGATAACTATAACCTCTGGTTCGTGACTCTCAAGCTCTAGTTGAAGAATAGGGATTGGATGGTCATCCATGGATGAGGGCACCGTAAGCTCATTCCTGACGAAACCCTGAGATAAATCATAGTCTCGAGCACCTGGCGCAGTCATCTGCTCGTAAAGAACACGACACTCTCGGGCATAGACTGGCTGTCTCTCTTGGGTGGTATTGAATGTCTGAGGAGGGCCCTTCTTCTTGACTTCATCCTCATGTTCTAACCAAGCGGGTTCTAAGGGGGGAGCAGTTTTGAAAACATAGCTCATGAGCTCAGGATCAGGAAAACTCATGGTTTCTAAGAGTCGAACGTTGTACCTATAACCAAAGTACTGGCACCGAATACATTCACACGAGGGATATTGTGGTGTAACAATGTAAGTGGTTAGCCACTACAATCAGGCTAAAACAATGAACTTCTACACGTGACACAGATTTACCTAGAAGAGACTATTGATAAGAGAATATATTCAATAGAGAATTCAATCCTAATATATCTAGAGAATACTTCGATTTAGGAAGTTCCGATTTCCCTGAGTGTACCTATGGAGCAAGCAGTATGGCCATGACTAGGTAAGATAGCGATTCTTTTTTACCGTTTCCTCGATTTCGGACCAAGTCTTGTTTATATTGCACTTCAAATGCAGGTTGACAGCGCTCCAACCTCGCTACCCTATCTTGGTATCTTGATTTGAGATATGTGCGATGGTCTATCAAGAGATATGTAGGTTTAAGATATAGGCTACTGGGTAGCAGAAAAGTTAGCCTCCTGGGTCTTAGGGTACAAAAATAAACAGTCTAAGAGGTCTGGCCTAAGTAGAATAAGCTGACCTACTAATTTCATCTTTCATGCTTCTAGCGGTCAATTCTTCTGACACCCTGAGCATAGGGTATACGAGTTATTTTCGTGGTAGAACACAAAACAGTGAATTAGACAGCATGAGTCGCTAGGTGCAGAAATACTATTCTTCATTTTTGATGTGATGCTCTCTTATTATCTTTTGTGACCCGGAACCGTGAGGTTTTGAATAGTGACGAAAAACATTAGATGTTGTAGGTTTTTCAAGTTACCTAGGTAGTTTAGTATTTTTGGGAACGCTTAGGAAATACATCACTCACATTTCGAGAAGATCGAAATTACGATTTGCTTGTTGAATAAGACGATATAGTTCTTGCTCGTCCTTGTTTAATGGCTTGTTAAATGGTATAAACTGTACAAAATTACCCGTCACGCACTTCTGTCTCATCAAATTTTAGTGTTGGAAACGTAAAGGCACTTAATAAAGACTTTCAGATAGATGACCAATTTTTCACTTGATAACTCATTGTGAAACGTAACGTTGCTCTAGGCATTGGATACCTACTAATGTTCTCAACACTATGCTACCTTCAGACACCAGCCTGAGCTGACCCGATCAGAGAATAAGATATTATGAAGCACAGAGAAAATTTTGTAGATGTTTGGGTATGAGGAAAACCTGGGTTCAGACCCCAGTTCTCTCTTATCTACAATGCTAGAGTACACAACGCGAAGGCGGAAAGGGAACGTCGCAATTCGTCTAAACCATAGCCAAGTCGCCAAACTTCTCCTGCAGTGGGTGTCAGTGCTGTTATATATCATATAACCTCTATAACGTACCTTGTAGCCTGGCACCATCCATCGGCCCTTGGAAACGAGCTGGTCGGTCTTCTCGTCGATAGACTTCTCGGCAGCAGCAACCTCGTCCTATGCAATGTGAGAATCGGTCCAATGGTCTCGAATATGGTGATACATACGACAGTGAGGTCCTCGAATGGTCGGGCCTCCTCGATGTTCTTGAGGGTAGCGGCGAGGTCCTTGAGCTCGAGGTCGACGGCCTGCTTGGTGGCCTCGGCGTTCTTGACGGCCTCGGCCTCGAAGGCGTCGATAGCCTTCAGCTGTCGGCTAACATCGTAGGTAACGGGCTTGAAGGCGTTGAATCGCTTCTCAATCTCATCGACGATAGCCTGGTTCTTGAGGACGGATCGGTACTGGGAGAAGTCGACGGTGGTGGGCTGCTCCTTGAGTTGCTGGACCTTGCGGCGGACGTCCTCGTTGCGCTTCTTGAAGGCCTGCAGGGAGGCAACGGTCTGGCCGCGGAGTCCAAGGGAGCTGGTGACCTTGGTCCAGTCAAGCTTGAGAGCTGCGCTTCGCTGTCGGAGAAGGGGAAAATTAGCTCATGATATCGTGGGACGTAGAGGCGCGGGATCGGGATCGGGGGAGAAGGTCGACAGCATCTGCGATCAGCAACACGCGCCAATTGATGAATTGAACTTACAGTCGCCATTTTGAGGAAGGTTGCGATGTCTAGAGGGCTGAGAGGTTGATCTTGATTTGATTGTTTGATGACTTTGCCGAACTTCCAGGGAACAACCGGGCGCTAGTAGGTCACGTGTATTGACTTCGAATATCCGGCGGGCAGCGTTTTCGGACCCCTCATTGATTGAGAGCTTGGGTTAAATGGAAGTTCAATTGAGGAAGATAATCAAAGTATAATACGGTTGCAAAATGAAAAGAAAGAAAAAAGATAACGGTTGCTGCGTCTAAATTATTTAGCAATGGCAACGTGCAGTTCTTCCGTCGCACCTAGATAGAACTCAGTAGTTTTGGATGATATAGACGATTATACAATCACCATTAAGTCACTGTTTAGGTTTAAAAATACAATATCACACATGCAATGACAAAAGTGACGTTTGACGGATGTGGGTGTTTCCCTTTGATTTTTTTCCGTTGTTTGACATCAACTCCATTCCGCAGGGTACAGTTCGCCCAGAACTAATACAGAGCCCAATGTTCGTCCCATGCACATGCTTTTGTGGAAGATCGTCCGGTCAAAAACTTATGCCTAGATACTTAGAGCCATGATGGAATTGACAATATCGTTGTCGTTCTCCTTCAATGCCTTGACAGCCTTGTTTCGGCTGACATTGGCTTGGGTCATGACAAGCTCGATGTCCTTATCCTCAAGTCCAGAGGCATCGACCTCCTCCTCATCCTCCTCCTCGTCCTCCTCGTCATCATCATCCTTGTCCTCCTTCTTCTCGTCGGCCTCAACAGCCTTGCTGGGCTCGCCGTGGTTGTGACCAGAGTGGTCCTCAGCGTTCTGGGAAGCGAGCTGAGCAGCAGCCGCTTGTTGAGCAGCGGCGTTAACGTCCTCAATCTTGGCCTCACCGAAGACGCTAAACCAAAGGTTAGAAGATAGTCGCTAACTGTATTTGTGAGACCGGCTTACATGTAGGTGTTGCTGTTGGGGGACTTGTAAACCTCGGGGGTGTTGATGACGAAGAGGATCTGGAGCAGATCGGTTAGCACCGTTCCTCAATTTACCCCTCCAGTGCCTCCTCGGGATTCCTCGTCACTCACGTTCTTGGGGCGGCGGAGAGTAACACGGGTGATGCCAGGGATGCGGGTGAGGTGCAGCTTCTCAAGGGCCTTGCGAGCCTTCTTCTCGTTGCGGTTGTGGATCACGGTAGAACCAGCGGGGAGCTGGCCCTCGCCGACCTCCTCAACCTCAGAGTCGTCGCTGGAGTCATCCTCGTGCTCCTGGACGGTGGTCTTCTTGGGCTCCTCGTCGGGAAGTTCTTCAACGCGGGGGTTCGACATTTTGGCGACTGGTGCGGGCACAGATGTTAGTAACTCTAGCTAACAGCAATTCTCTTCTGGCGAGATATTTGTGGCTTAAAAATGCTCCCAATACCGCAAAAATCGAGAGCCAAATAATACGATAAACGGGACCGCAGCTGCGTACTTACTTGTTTTTCTGGTCCCAGATACGTCTGTTTGCTGGCCTATTCTCTCACGTCCTCGTTTTGTGATGGGGATCTCGCACAGCGATAATTCTAGGGCTTGCTTGGTGGGAGGTGGGAACTAGGCGTATTAGGTAATCAAACTTTGCGTCGTTACTCCTCGGATCTCCCTCCAGATTGTCAGACTGACGAGGGACGGAAAACAATGGACATGGAGGCGGTAGTAGTAATTGATTAAGGTTAATATTGGGGTAGATATCGATCAATTGACAAACAAGACAAGCAGATGATGCAAGCACAGCGGAGAGTAGGGGGTATTCATTTCATTTTTATTTTGGCTACACTTCACAATGAATCCATGTTCTTTTTGGTGCTCCTCATGCTTTGAATTCAGTTGATCTCAGAATTTCCGTATTGACGCCGTTCATCTTGAAGAAGATGAAATGTGGCATACAGCCTTCCAGAACGGAGCGAAAAGAGAATCCAGCAGCCTCTATACAGCCGTGATTGTGTTTCGCCCTGTTCCGTGCCACTTGATCTAAACCCGACTTTCAAGCACCTCCCGTGACTCCAGCTAAATAACCCATTTATGCGGAGGCCTTGACCTTGGCCAGAGCCTTGCGCTCTTCGAATCGTCGCTGCTTCTTGAGTCGGAGCACCTGGAAACGCTCGAAGTCGGTAAGAGCCTTCCTTCGCTCCATCTGGTCCCGCTTCTTGGCCCAGTTGGTCTGCTCCCACTTGGAGTCGATCTCGGACTTCTCCCAGAGCTTTCGGACGACACCAGTTCGGGAACCGCGGTTCAGGCCCTCAACAGAAAGAGAGGAGAGGAGAACCTTGTTGAGGGGAACAGCTTGTCGGGGAGTGGCGAGGCTAGCGTTCGCGGAAGGACCGTCGACGAGAATCTATGGCGAGGGTCAATATCGTGTGTTGCTGCAATCGAAGCAGGAAAAACCTACTCGCTTGTGGTCGATGATCTCGACGATCGTGGCCAGGTGGCCAGCGAAGGGGTGGTCGCCGTTGATAACAACGACTCGGCCAACCTCAACGAGGCGCCAGTTCGAACCCTCAATGACTGCGTCGCCCATTGTGACGGTGATCTATATAGTTGTCGATTAGTCGAAATGTTCAAAAAAAAAAAAATCCGCGCGCGCAGTGTCTATTCGGATTCAACTGCAATCGTAGGGGTCGAGGTTCATACCAGTTGTCGATTATGCTGTCCCGTTAGTTGGTTGTTTGCTGGAGCCGCGGACCTTGAAATCGCTAAGGTCTTTTTGATGGTGAGCAGAAAAAGAACCTGTGCGTGCCTGCCCTAACTTTCGGTCTAATTTATCGGACTAATCTTTGACCGTCCCGAACGCGAACGGAATACCCGACAACAGTGCACGGGCCAGGTATGCGAGAACTTCAAAAGAAAATTTCTGGTCGACTTGAAGTTTTCTGTAGACAAACTCCCTTCTCTTACAATTCAAGAGGTGAGCATAACGACAAAGACAAGATCTCGCTGGGCGCATCAAGGTAAGCTTTGAGCATTTCTTTTTTCCTTTCCTCGCTTCAAGATGAGGTAATTTGCGATTGATTCTACTGGATGGCTCTCTTTCGCCGGAGTAGCTAAATCCGGTGGATAACTGATATTCAATTCTTACATATTCTGAAAGCACCAAACCTCTTATCATTTTAATCTTGCACACTCTGTCACGCTACATAGACTAATCAAGACAATAGTGATACACTCGGTATTAGTACCCCTGATAATTTGCAAAGCTGCCAGTTGGCTTGTCTTTGGCCCATTAGATGAATATCTGTGCAATATGAATACAACATACATTCCCAAACTTCATTCAGATCTTTAAAAACTAGTGATGTATTTGATGATCCCATCTTTTGACAGATGTCTATGCGTCTTGTGTTTGATATTTCGACTGCACGTTGGACTTGTTGGCATATGTCAAAACTGATAGATAAATTACGCTAGAAACACATGTACAACTTATTAATAGAGCATACAGTTATGTAGCTGAAGCCTCTGGAAAACACGATCCTGCGAACCAATCACGCTGCTGCAACAATACTAATCACATGCTGGATTCATCACGATACAGCGGTTATGGAGTGGCTTCAATCATTGTTCATTAATTCATCCCTTCCGCATCATTTGCCTGCAACGAAGCGGCCGTGGTCCAGGTATTATTACAATTAAGCCTTGCCCTTGCGCTTCAGCTCCTCTTCCTCCTCAGCTTGCAACTGAGCATCGACCTTGGCGCCCTTGGAGGGTTCGTTACCGTGAGCGCGAGCCTTGCGATTGGTATTAGAATGCGATGTCACGACCGGGGTTCGATTGGACTTACAGGCAGGGTAGGGTCCTTCTTTAATTGGGCAGTCTCAGTATCGTCACCAGACTCGGACTTCTGCTCCTCGGCAGCGAGTCGGTTGGCAATGGATCGCTCATCCTCTGAGAGTCTGTTAGTATCGATCCGTTCTATCTTTGCGTTCTAAGCAATCTTACTAGAGTCGAGGTTGTTGTGGGAGTTCTCCTTGCCCTCGTTATAGGGATCGGACTCCTGGGCCTTGCGCTCAGCCTCAGAGATGTTTCTCTGGTCGCCAGCCTCGTAGACGCCACGGTTACCAACGTTGGAGTAGCCAGACATGATGAAGATGTGGTTGTGTTTTTGGTAAGAGAGAAAGTTGTAGAAAGTGAAATGGGAGGATGCAATGTGTGTGAGAGAGAAGCTTTAAATCAACCGCGAGACCTTTTTATAATTCACACTTCCGACGATAAATCGCTGCTACTGCCATGGTAATACACGCCTTCTCCACAACCTGACTTCATAGAATACGTCATTACAAGAGTGCTTGGTCGCGACAACAAAAGAAAAACGCATTGGATCGTAGCACATACGTCATAAGGGAAATGCAGAGATTTAGCTCTTTCTTTAGGGTTCTGCAACACATGCTTGCTGCAGTCGATCTTCCTAGTGCATGCGGTTCTACACAACTTGGCGAGGCGGCTCCCCTGGTCGTTTTGAACAGCAACCTGACGAACAAACGCACGAGTCGATCTTCATGTGCTATCATTGCCTAGTGATTTTAGGGACTAGAAGATTACTTACATATTTATTATCTTTGCATTGTACTTATTTTTTTGTTATTGTGGCTTTGATTTCGTTTTTGCATACCCTATGCAAGCAGGAGTTCTTCGGTAACATCCTGGCTGAACCTTTTATATGAAGTACAAACAGACAATTAGGTAGTGTTTGTTTTATTCACAGGATTTATCCCATCCATTGCGTAGGTACTGCCTGCCACATTTGGGTAAATTGAGATGGGAATCATGGCTCCCATTCATGCCTTTTCACATGGATTTTCTACATTACCTAGATAGTTTGGTTCGCTCAATATCGATTTTGGCGGACTTGGACAATACTGTACAATAAAGCCCGGTCCGAATCATAACGAGATTCTGCGATTCGTATTAATTGTTCTTGATACAGACACCCAGTGTGTACTATAAACCCTCTGGTTCTTCGTTGCTCTTCGTCTGATAGGTACTCTAATTCGTCGTCAATACATGGACAGCATCCTTTGGCAGCTCATCTGGCGATTATTTTGAGCAGCCAAAACTCTACTGCTTTACCACTGAGATTATATAACTTAATCTTGAAATAAGTACTATCTTAATAGTGAAATTGTTTACTTTCTGCTCTTTAATTAATAGTTTCACGTTCTCTGTTATCCCTTGATAAGCTGCTGTCAAGCCCCTCCAATGATCAGAAAAATTCGCGGCGAGAGATAAAATTAGCAAGTCAGCTTGGTCGATTTTAGACTGTGGTTTCAGGCCACTTATCTTTACACCTCCAAGCCCAGGAAGTCAACTTTTCTGTTATCCACCAGCCGGCCTGTGGTGGGCCAGTGGGTAGCAGAAAAAAATAACCTCCTAAGTTTAGGTTACAAAAATAAATAGTCTAAGAGCCATAGTATAAAGAGCATAAAGTGGCTCACTAATTTCGTCTCTTATGGCTCCAGCGGCCGATTCCTCTGACACCCTGAAGGTGGGGTCGTGCACGGATCATGTAAACACCGAGCCATTAAGTCGTCATATGGATTTCGGCGTGACAAGCTTCATGGAGCTATACCAAATCGGAGCTCAAACGTGAACCTCTCTTGAACAACCGTGATTTCTCTTTTATCGTTCTTTAATAAACAAAGTACAGAGTCAATCCGGCAAAAATGTTTCGATTTGTAAGTTGGTACCCTGCGATTAGTGTGCTTGGTAACTAAACAATCAACAGCACAAGACGCTCGATATCGTGACGGTCTTTCACAAGGCCAGCTCTCCGGCATCCGTGAGAGTAGCAAACCTTCTCAAGCAGGTCTCCGCCAACGCATCCTCCGGTGCCACTCTTGACCAGGCAAGCGATCATTCAACCCAGACCGCTCCTATCCGAGAAGAGTTTGAGCTCAACATCACCGAGGACCCCCCAACAGAAGACCAAGTTAAGACGATCCTGGAATATGTTGGTAGCGGCGGCATTCCCAAGGTGATCAATGGCGCAAATACCGAGAAGGATGCGCTCAAGAAGTTCAAGGAAAGCAAGGATAACTTCATTCGACCAGTGGTATGTAAAAGATATTTCCAGCAACGGCACCTCTTGGCTAACATCATCCCCAGGTTGTAGACTGGAACAATGGCAAGGCCATTACTGGCGAAAACGAGTCCGAGATTCTTAAGCTTCTCAAACAACAGCAGTAATGATTTGACTTTAAAGAAACTTCAAACCCTACGATATGCCCCCCCTTTATATACTTGTTATCAATGACCAAGAGACTGTCCAATGACGACGACTCATATTGACGCACTCTACTCTCGAATAAAAGATAAATTCAATATGGTAAACTCACCCAAAGTCTCAACCAAGTCTCCGTACTTCTAGACTTGGGATTTTGATCTACTAAGTTTATGAGTAGCTGTCAGTGATGTACCCTCCCAGTCAAAAGTTGCAAAGTATCAGCACCCATTTTGTTCGGATGAGTACCTTAAATCGCGGCAGGTAACCAGCGTCGATACAGTCCGATCGAATCACATTGTTCTTGAACCAAGCTAGAAGAAAATAATTCCCGGCTGAATGAATGTGGACGTAGGACGCAAACAACTTTTATTACTCATGGGCGGCGGGTCGAGGTGGTTATGTGCAGCGGGAAGCAAGCACCCACCCATCTTCAACCTACAACTGACTTGGCCGATTATGCTCATTGTGTATACCTACTAAAACACGGCATTACCAAACTTGAAACGCACGTCGACTTGCTTCCATCTCTATTCTCTGTGCATGTTCAAATTTCACCCACTGTGACTTGTGGTAGACAGAGTGTTGACCACCCTTCCATCTACAGAGAGTCGGATTGTCTCAGGACCTTTTGCAGTTTTCACTCTCTAATGCACAGCAAAGGCCAAGCGGAAGTGACTTTAACTCTCCCTTAGATACTTCCATTCACTAGGTTTTGTCACCTGGCGATACGAGGCATCAGTACCAGCCTCTGTCGGTGCCAGTGCCAGCGCAGTGCCAGTGCTAGCGACCGCGAGTGATTGCAACTCAAATGGGTTTTCACTTTTTCTTAACTTTTTCTTTATTATCTCTAACCTTTCAGCTCTTCTGAATTTTTCTTCTCCTTCTTCATCCCCCGTCCTTCGTCCGCCTCCTTCATCCGCGCACTTCGAGTTAGTACCTATCATCCGCATCGCCTGCGCTTTCTCACATCGCCTTGTACAGGAAGGAGCGATCTTCATCTTTTACCTTCCTTTCTACACCACCGCCTCTGCACTCATCTGGAATCGGTCCGCTCTGTCTTGTTGATTAATCTTCCAGTGTAGCCTAGCCTTCTGTTCTATTAGTAGGTAAGAATTATTCCTTCGGCAGGATTTGATTTGTTTTTGCAGACGTTTCACCTCGTCGCATGCAGAAGCTCGATACAAACTACATCACAACGTGCACCTTGGTTAAAAATGATAGCATTTTACACACGATTTGCTAATGACTTCTTATAGGCAGCGCCATGCCTAAACCTAAACCTCATCCCGTCTCTGGGGTGGACCTACCAACCTTGGGGCCATCGACCTCACCAGAAAAGGCCTTGGACCCAAGCAGAGTTCATGGTAGTCAGCAGCCGCCCAACCAGCGCGAAGCCTTCAATGCGTTCTATCCCAACGGATTACCCAATGTCTACAAGATGTTTCAGACCCCTGGCACCGACGGTGTCCGGCAGACGTATCTTGAAGACTATCTTCCTGTGGGATTTTACATGAATCCTCGCACTGAAGCTGGGGCTATCTTCTCTACACAATGTGGACAACAGCCTTTCCGCCGAGTGGACCAGCTGATGCCACAGCGTCGCGTTCACCTTTGGAACAAGGATGAAATCCAGTCCGTCTGTAACTCGCTTCGCAGGCTCTACTGGGGTCACATGAAGTACATGCAGAAACCCTCTTGCTGGGATGACTTGTGGACCTATTTCGATACCCACGACATCTACAACTATGGAGCCCTGAATCTCTGGAACGTGGTCAACCATCTCTATGATGAGAACCAAATCATCGCTGAGGACGTGAAAAAGACAACGGCCGTTGAAGTCGGCTTCTGGGCCGATTCATGGATGTACGTGGAGTCCAACTGCCAGAACCTCATAAACTGGGATGAAACTCAATCTATCATCTCACTTCTCAGTCAGGACGATTGGAATTCGATCGGTCGGATCCCAGCTGATGTTGTGGCGCTCGTTGAAAACGCGCTTACACACCGTCGCTCCCTGCTACTTGCTCCCGAAAAGCTAAGACTGGGTTCGGACGTGAAGCCAAATCATCTAATGCAGTCTTGCGCCGACGACGGCCTCGAAAACTGGCTTGGTATGTATAAATTATCAACAGCGCCACATATAACCTGAAGCTAATGAGATCACAGCTGGCCAACGCATCTTCGAACCCTCAGGCCTTCCGCCACCTCCAGCGGTCAACCCCCACCAAGCCTCGCCAACTTCCATGAAGGCTTCGGCGCCTGTTCTTGTATTAGAAGGTAAACACTACTATCAGTCGCCATCCGAAAAGCGCGTACCCAGCGCAGTGGAAGCCCTGCACCAATCCGCTGCCGCCGCTGGACCTGTCGCTCACAGTAACAGCGGCGCAGTGTTGACGGAACAGACCAAGACGACCAACCCCGGGGAAATTCTTCAAGTATCACCTCAAACCATTTGCAAATCTACCGAGCCCTCTTGTTCTGTGCCATTCCTATCACCTGGTAATGGAGAAAACAACTACGTCGCTTCTAACTCATCAACGAAGCAAAAGAAGGGATCGTTTAAGAAACGCCGCGATCTAGAAGAGTTCGATGTACAAACCCCGACAAAAGCTGGGCGACGAGGTCGTGGCAACCCTCGGGCGACTCCAGGAGCTCACAATTCCACAGTGACAACGTCACTGCCAACATCGACCGCAATGGAATTTTCAACCCTGAGGACTCCTGAAAAGCAGACCAACAGTGGTACACAACAAACTGGTTTCAGCCCTTCTCTCGATGATCCGAACGCTGTTTAGCAACCAGCCCAGGCTATTTCGAGTCCTTCGAAGGAGGATGACACCGGAGGTAACAGCAAGCAAAGTGATGCCGAGTCTCAGGCTGCGCGACCAAATCAATCTTCTGGTCGCCTGGCCCCCCAGGAACACAAGAGCACACAGCCCCTTGGTGATGCGAACAGTCCCAAACGATTACAAAAACTGGAACCAAATTTCCATACCAACCACATGCCTGGAGCTCACGCAGAGGGGGCAGGACAGCCAAATCAGATGCACAATCCTCTGGGAATTACTTTCCACCCCTCTGGAACCTTCAATCAAGTGGCCCAAGGAGGGTACATTGCCCCTCAGGACAATGCCTCTAATGGAACGAGCTACCGTCATGTGAGCATGCAGCAACCATTTCTTCATCCAAAAGGTTGCCCACCCAACCGTGGTCGGAATCCCAACAACTCTTCCCGCCTGGAACGCTCCGAGCTGAACGACAATCGTTGGTATCAAAACAACGAGAACTTTAACACTACTCACTCAGGGTTCAGTCGTGGAGGTAATCAGCGTGGTGGACGCAAAGGGACAGGCCGTCGAGGTGGCCACAACCAGCGAAACGCAACAGCGCCTGTTACGCAACCACATGTTAGTTCCGACCCCTTCCAGAAGATGCGAGATGGAGGACTATGGAAGAACGGCAAGTGGCGCCGAGAAGGCTCGGATCCAATACAAGTGACGTGTCGGAACGTCCAGGATGGATATGCCATTAGAGACTACGTTCATTGCTCCTGCCAGATGTGCGAGGCTCGTAACCGATCTGTGCACGTCGCCGTGGAATCCCAACATGAAATGTCATCGGTAGATATGCAGTCACGGATCAAGTATGGTTTATCTAGGCGATACGGGCTTGTAGACGAAGTATACCCATTGCCTTCCAAGGAACCAGGACGCTTCATAGTCAGGTTTGTTGAAATCCCCGCCCTTCAGACAATCTGACTTGACTAACCAACTGCCACCAGGTTCAATAACCCTTCATCTGTTGGTGAAGCCCTAACGATGGGTGGTGGAAATATGCCCGAACACGCTCTATCGGTTACTTTCCACCCGGCTATGCGTTCCAAGTGGACACTCTCCGAGCAAGCACCGACTCGGGTGACCTCTAGCCAGGCCATTGACCAACATCCCTCTTCTGTGCCATTCTCTTCGTATCCATTTGGCCTCGTTGTGCCTGGTGTTTCGGCAGCTCACCAGATCCCACCTGGAATGCTTCATCCATCTGTGGCGAACCCAGCCAATGCGCGTATGTGGCCCAAGAGCAGTGGCCAACAAGCTTTCTCTGGATTTGTACAACCTCATACACTGAATCGACCATCTGTTGCTCCTCAGCTGATGACGAAACTACCTGATTTCGTTCCTGCCGTACATGGCTATCCTCAAGAGCAAACCTTTGTCCCGGGATCTACACACTTGGAGACTGTCGGCCAAACCCTCGGTGAGCCATTGCAAACAAAGCCGCCTGCTGAGGAAGCTTTGGAAGATATGCATCGCAATGATCTACATGGTTCCTACAGTCCAGAAAGCGACGGAAATGGGACTACTGGAACCAAAGCTCGTGTTTCATTGCCTAACACCCCCTCCAAGGCATCTCCAACCACGGAAGAAGCACACACAAGACAACCCACGGCCACAGAGAAGGGCGCGGATAGCCAGGCTAGTGTAGAGGTTGTGCATCCCCTTACACACACATCATCTGTCCCAGACAGCAGTGCGACCGGCCACAATCGCGTACCCAGCGTCTTCACTGAGAACGAAATCAAGGAAAGGCGCCAAGCGTGGGCAAAGATTCCCATGCCACTAAATCGTCACCGTTCTAGAAATTTTACACCAACTAAATCCAGCAGTGGCCCTGTCAAAGATGGCGATAACTGGCGGGTTTCAAAGGGTGATAAGCGCGAAGTGTACGGTGCTGAATCCGAACTGTCAACCCCGACCAAGAACGTGACATTCACTCCTGATACTGGCAGTGTTTATGAGCAATCTCCTCAGAAACCGGCATCTCCCACATGTGCGCAGAAGGACTCCATTGGCAAATCAACTGGACCGGCAGGACAAGAAACAACTATCGAAGAGAACGTCGATCAGGACAGGGGACTGGCTACTACCTCTTCTCAAACCGGCAAGAATGGATGCCAGAGCGAGCCAGATCAAACCCAAGTGCTCAAGCACATCGAACAAGACACTCCGTCAAAAGTTTCTGACACAAACCGGCGTTCAGACAACGGACAAGCTCAGCCAAAGGGAAAGGGGAAGGGTCCGAAATCGAAGTCGAAGAAGAAGAAGTCAAAACATAAGATGATGTCTCAAGGCCACGAATCTAACTCTCACACGCCCCATCCCCATACGACCACTCAAGCTCCTCCGGGCGATTCTGAGAGTACGCGTCACGGCCTTACACCCATAATTGACTTGGATAATCAGCCGTTTGAGTCGTTCTCCCCTACAAAGCGGCACTATGACGACCCCGAACAACATTCTGCATCCGATCTTTCCAAACAAAGCAAGAATCAGGGAAACACCCAGCAAATTCCGCACGATGAATCGGACTCGCCCGATGAGGATGCCCGTAATCGTAAGGGATTCAGATTCGGCAGGGGAGGTTCGCTTCGTATGGGCAAGATACGTCGCCATGCCATCAAGACTGTGCCAGTACCTGCAGAGCAGTCCACAGACACCCAGATTTCTCTCCCTTCATCGGATTTTGCCTTTCAATGTCAGAGCGATTCTGCCTCTACTGCTTCACCAAGCTTACATGGGCCCGACAACAGTGCAACGAGCCGACTGAACCCCAAAGCACAGGAGTTTGTCTCACCACCCATGGACAAGCAAACAACACCAGATTCTGATGGAAACGAGAGCTTCGATAGGCTCACATCAGAAGATGCAACCAATCGCACGCGAAATGCCATTCAAGAACCACTGAAGTCTGGCCTGGGCGCAGCTCCTACCGACGACTCCATGCTTTCTGCGGTAGCTACTTCAGTCCCAAAACATCAACGGGCTCTATCGGAAGCGGCTCAGAAAGAGACCTTGGCAAATGACAAAGAGGGAGCGTGCCAGGACCATACAAAGACACCAGGAAAAGGCCCCAAGAGAGGAAAGGGCAAAGAAAGAGCCGCTACAATGGGCGCGAAGAAAGAAAAGACAGGGGGCACAGGGGAAGCAACCCAGGATTCACCTAGAACTCCCAAACAACCAATCACCAAAACCAGGAAGCCTGGCCTGATCAACGATGATTGGCCTCCTCTTTCAGCATCTCGGGATCGTGCCCCATCCAAGCCGCAGACACCCTCGGTCTGGGGCGCAAAGACGAAAGCTGTTGTGGAAAATGGTGACCTAGAACAGGGCTCTCCCGTTACCGAAGAATGAGCGATAGCCTTGACAAGGAACGAAGAACGATGAAATATGGGAGGGAATGGTATACAGCATATGAGGGCACAGATGCGTAAATTTTGGTATTCTTCACTGCTTGACTTAAGGTCAATATCATCATGGGGATTCTCAGGACAAAAAAGTGGTATGGATTTGTGGAACTTGCATTGAATGTGACAACTTGGATTGTCCATTAAGTACTTCATTGTATTTGTGTGGTTGCCATTCATTACGGTAATGATACACCAGACAAATGTAACAGTTGAGGAGAGGATAGTGCATTAAGCAAAATTCCAGAGTATGGTGCCTACCATTCTCATCCCTTTGTAGTCACGCTACAACATCCAGAAGTCGAGTGAGTTCTGTTGGTTGTAAGTAGTCTGACCTAATCAAATACGCTGGTCTTTGGAAAGCACCCTTTGTATAGCGACGCAAGTCGATCACGCAAGAGCGATTGACCCATGAGACGAGATATTTTGGTTTATAGTGGTGCAATACTCTTTTGTCGCATGCTGATTTTAATCTTTATGTACAATTCATCGTCGCGGAACCCGACTTCAAGGCCCCCACCCCCAAGCTCAAATATCTTTCACAAATAACAAGCAGTGATCATCTATTGAGCGGGTCGAACCAAGCTAGTAACAGTGTCCTCAATCTCTTTGTCAGAAAGACCCTCGAGGATCTGTGACTTCTCGACACCTCGCTCTATAGATGGTATGTTAGTATCGCCGGTCTTTGAGTGCGTGCCGTGCCGTGTCGTGGGAGCTGCAGATGGCTCGGGGGATACCGACCGTATCGGGCGAAGATCTTGGGCTGAGTGCCGGCGGCTTCACGAATGAGGATGGGAATGTTGGGGTTGTTGCGCTTCATGGTAGGATACGATCGAGTGATGAATGATCTGTGTCGGCACAAGTACAGTCAGTCTTGATGTCCCTCTAGCTGTGTATTCTTTCGGCGATGTTCTCCAATGTGTTGTGTGTTTCAATTTCTCTAATTGAATACTCGTCGTGTATGTTCGTGGTCGTTGCTCGGAACTGAATGGTTCAAACATACCGGAGGGCCGCGCTCTGCTCCGAAGTCTGACAAAAGAGGAATCGCACCTCGCGGAGAGATTTTGTGAAAGCGTACTTTGCCGACATGGTGAGGTGAAGGGAATTCGTTCAAGTCGTTGGACAGCGAGGGAGTCGTCGAGGTTGACCTTGAAGTGCCTATAGTGCTAAGTAATTGCGAGCTTGTGGTTGGCAAGGATCCTCAATGAGGTTCGGGCGGAATAAACTGAAGGCGGAGTGGCATAAAAACCAATGGCGTAATAATGTGAGCTACTACTTTGCATAATTAGTTTATGCACAAGCTCCGGTGCCGCTGACACATTTTCCCCCACGTTAAACTCCGGACGCACGATATCTCCGGTTTCCGGGCACTGCGCTTAGTGTCTCCAAAGAATAGATGGGAATTAGCGCACCATCCACTAAATCCACAGCCTGGAAAAGTTGTAGGTGGGTAAAAAGGTACCTACTAGGTTATCTCGGGGCGACAGCGACCGACCCTTGCCCCAACGCCTATTCTCAATCAAAGCTTCTTTCAATTGAACCTCGTCTTTTCGACTTGACTAGACTACCTTTTCAACTCGTCCCGCCCGAAGAAGCATCTCCTCTCCACCAAAAGATGTAAGTCAGTGATTGAATTTCTTGGATGCTGAAGTAATTGCGTCTTTTCTATTTTGCAGTTGTCGCAAAATATTTTGAATGCGCGCCAACTTGTTCCGACTACTAACCTAGATTTAATACCTGATTTTAACATTGGTACTGGTACTGATACTCAATAGCAACCATGGCCTCGTCCGCAAACACCCTCTTTCGCGCCTCGCGCCCTCTCTTCCGCCAGGCCACCATTGCCCAGCCTGCCCGCCAGGCTTTCCGCCAGCAGACCTTCCGACAGAACTTCTACCAGGGCAGCGGCCGTCGATGGCAGAGCACCGATGGCGCCCAACAGCAGCAACAGCAGGGCTGGTTCAAGCGCATGTATGAGAGCGAGGTTGGCTTCAAGACTGTGCACTTCTGGTGAGAGAGCATCCGAACCAATATCAAGATTGGATTGTGGAGCCGGGGTTTGCTAATATGGGTGGTTGTAGGGCTCCTGTCATGAAGGTTTGTTGACGATAATCACAACTCGCGATACCCCGCCTACGAAGACGGTTACATCGGTACAAACGATAAAGCACATATACTGACTTGGCTCGTCGCTTGTAGTGGGCTCTTGTCCTTGCCGGTATCTCCGATTTCGCTCGTCCCGCCGAGAAGCTCTCCTTCACCCAGAACCTCGCCCTTACTTGCACTGGTATCATCTGGACTCGCTGGTGCCTGATCATCAAGCCCAAGAACTACCTGTATGTACAATTCATTCTCTTAATATCCCAAACATTGACTCACACTCCACGACAGCCTTGCTGCCGTCAACTTCTTCCTCGGACTGGTTGGTGTCGTCCAGGTCTCCCGAATTCTCAAGTACGAGTCCGAGAAGAAGAAGGGCCTACACGGTGTCGTTGAGGACATCAAGGCCGATGCTAAGGAGACTCTCGAGGAGGCTAAGCCTTAAATCAGTCCTTGAGCTTCGACAGACTAGACAATGGCCGTAAATTAACGTCTCTACTGGACATATCTCATGGTTTCTATTTCCACACCCTGCAACATCTCAACAGGTGCCGGTTGTGGAATCCTGGATTAAAACTGGACGCATTTACTGCTTAAAAGGAGGGGTTTCGGAAAGTCAAATTCCAGAGTCAGGGGATCTCTCGGAATAGGTAGTTGCTTTTTACTCGTACAGGTTAAGTAGAGTGATTATCCTGCAAAGAAGGGTTGGGCTCAACGCATAAATATGGTTAAGACACGTCTAGCCCCTGTAATTGTTGAGATGTAACGGTACGCTTGGGAGATATTTCGCACAAGTCGTCATAACCCGTCACAACAGTGACTTGCTATTATCCAAAACTAGGTATCTCCTCTAATATCGTTTAGGTATCATTCATGATGGGTTTCATAACACCAGCAACTTCCTTGCACCACCTATGAACGCCCTGCCACAAAGATCCTCCCTACGCCATAGATCCAATCATTAGACTATAGGGCCATAGAATATCAAGTGAGAAACTGGTCAATATGTACATGTACACGAGCAAAGAGAGCTCTCCTTCTTCTGACCATCCATCACACATCAACCTTGTGATTTCAGGACTGCTTTAAGATCTTGTTGCCACGCCAGGTGGGCCGAGACGTCTCATCAGGACGGATCTGTATCATTATATCAGCCGCTCGCTTCTTCCCTCTCACTTCTCCATGTGACCGTCATTCAAAAGCATCTCCAAAACAATTTGTCGACCTGGAAGCTCTGGGTGTGACATGGCAATCTTGACTGTGCCCTTTGACCCTTCACTACCTGCGCTCGAAGTCTGCACATAACCGTTACTGTGTGACTGTGGGTTCAGCGTGCTTCTTCCCGTAGGGCCCCGGACGCCGAGATCCAGAACACGCACGTCTCGCCCAGCTATGATCTGACGCAAGCGTCCGTTTTCCGCATTTCGCACCTCAACATAGTCATCGTTAAAGAGAAGCAGATATTGTCCGTACATGATCGCTCCACGAGCCTTCTTCTGCTTGCCCGTGTACTCCATGATAAGTGTGCGGCTGACGTCGCCGTGTTTGTCCACGTACACCGCACAGTCCTCATATGCCACGATAAATTCATTCTCGTTGAGTCTGAACATGCCCAGCGGCTTCTGATTCTGGATGCGGCTGGCAATGTTAGCGATAGCCGGTGCTTTGAGGTCAGGAATTGACATGGGTTGCTTCTTGTCTAGTGTGAGCATTTCTACTCCCTTGGCTGTTGCGACGGCAATGTATGTTTGAAACAGACTCAGGGAGTAGCACTCAGTTGGGAAGAAAAACTCGTCGAAATCACGGAATGTCTCTGCGGATCCCCCACTTGTCTTGCGTCCACCAAAGAGTCGCGACTTCTTTTCGGTAGACTTTTGGAAAATGGGCTCAAGAACCTTGAACGACGTGTGTAGACCTTCCTTGCGCTTGTAGAAAAGAAGCATTCTGTCCTTCATCTTAGCTGTGGCAAAATAAGTCACATCTTTAGCCAGTCTCTGCGGCGCTCGTCGAGGGTTGTCGTTGAGAGGAGCTGAGAAATCAGATACTGGAGCGATTACGTCCAGAGGATAGGAAATGAGGTTCCTGTCTGCAATGAGCACACAGACAGCAAACTCCTCGAGGACTGCGATTTGGGTCACGCGATTGGCTTGAACCGTCTAGAAAGAGTGTTAGTTGTGTCGAAGGAGGGGATAGGGATACTACATACCCTCTGCCATCCACGGGGATTCGATGGTTCTGATATGTAAACACCATAATCGGTTCCAATGGCGATCACGGACTTTCCAAAGGCAGTGAAGCTTGTGGCGCAGTTGACTTGGGCACGGCACACGGGAGCGACACCCTGAGCTGGTCCTAAGACACTTTCCAGCTCATGAATGGCCCGGTCGAGAGGGGTGCCCTTGACTGGTACGCTTGGAAATCTGGCATATATAGAGGTGTTGTCGTAATGGAAAGCAGCGTCCGCAAGCACTCGCAGTCTGAAGGGTTCGGCGTTCTGGGAGAAGAGAGCCTTGGCATGTCGTGTCTTGGTCTCGATAATCATGTTGCACCAGTCGGCTCGATCCTTGGCTGATGATGCATACAAGGTATATACTTCATGGCCCAAATGCTTGACTTTGAATGGGTACAAAATTCTACCTTCAGTGTCGTTGGAACCAGTCGGGGTCAGGGACGAGCCAAGAGAGGAGTTCGTAGCCACATGTTCCAGCCCAGGTCTGCCAGTATTTGCTCCTACTTTGTTAAGTTGAGTGGTAGAGGCAGACGCTGCTGTTGTCCTGCCTAGCGGAGCAGTGATGCCCTTTTGTTTCTGTACTGGCTCATCGTTGATACTCTCTGGGAATAGCATAGGCATCGGGATAGGCTGCGTTGTGTTAGTAACAGCACCACGGTGCCAGCTAGCAGATTTCACATACCTCTTTTGAAACATCATACTTCTTGTCCTTGCCCTCTTTTGGTGTCACTGTCTTTGCCAGAATCATGTAGTGATCGAAAAGCAAGGCATGCGTATCAACCCATCTGACTCCCTTTGATCCCATTCTTTGCAGGTCTCCTTGGAAGATCAGTTCACGGCCGAGATGGTCAAGATTCAACACAGAGTGGAAGCCTGGCCTTAGTACGAGCATTCTGTTTAGCTCCATCATTTGGACTCTCTTGTTCTGTTCTGCGACCTTGGCATCAGACTCCAGAGTCACCTGTCGAATTTCGGCAATAGCCTTCGCCAAGTTTGTCTTTTCCTCACTGTCGGTAACCATCTTGCCTTCGACACTTTCAAGAAGAAGAGTGTAACGTTGAAGGCGCTGAATTGGCGCAATCAAGTAATGAGTCCAGTCATGCTTAGATGAGACCTTCTGCTTTTGCATATCATCCAGAAATCGCTTGAAAAGAATGTTGCGATCGGCTTCCCTGCGAACCTGATAAACCGCATTGGGATAAGCCGAGGCATATTCAATGTAAACTGACTTGGCTTTTCTGATCCATTCTCGGAACAGGTCACTGAAGCCGATGATCCAAGGACCCTGCTCTTGTTGTCGATATTTGAGCTGCGACAACAAGTGATCTTTGTTAATCTCTTGCACTTCATCAAGCTTTCCGAACACCGTAAACAAGAACTTATCTCGTTTTTCGGGCTTTAAGATAGGAGGTTGCATCATGCGAAGTTGATCCCGGTAATATATGCGAAAGATATCCAGCTGCTTGATATAATTCTCCTCGCCAGTGACAATTTCATGGAGGATATTCTGTCGGTCAACTTCCTTCTTTGGCTTCGTTTCCCAGTCGGCCTTGCTGAGACCATAGAACACGTGCCATTCGTCAGCGGGCTTTGAGTCTTGGGACAACTCCTCCAGATCAACCTTCTTCAGGGTACGAGTGCAATGGTGTGAGTAGCATCGGCCGCCGATCTCTTCATCGTGCACCTTGGGAGCATAGCATCCAGAGCCTGTCAACTGCCACAAGACTCCAGAGATGTGTCCGTTTCCAATCTTGACCCATTCTTCTTCTGGTATAAGCATACCACGCTCCAACATCGATGTCACTACGTGCGTGCTGAGAACCTCGGCGTCTGCTACATTCATCATCGGTATCTTGCCGGTAAACAAGTTGATCAATGCTTCCTCGATTGACTTGCTCCTTAGATCCTGCTCGCCTTCTCCCATTTCGCGGATCCAGGCCTCAAGACCACTAAGCGCCCATGGCTCAGGGCATTTGCGGAAATCGGCTGCATTGAGTTTTGAAGGTATGAATTTCTTCTTTCGGCCGCTGGGTAGAGTGATTCCGTCAAAGGCTGCTATTGAGCCAGCAGGGGTCTCATATTCGGGGAAAGACTGGTTAGAAGGTACGTGCTGGTGACCGTGTCTGGCAAGTTTCCTCCGTTCTTCGGCGGCATCGGTTCTGGAGCGAGCGGGTGCTTGTACCTGAGGTGTGTGGCTGTGTCCGGCCAATGAAATGGATCGCTCGGGTTGCGGATTATAGGGCTGACCAGCAGTATAGTAAGCTTCAGGATCATTCGGCGCACCGAACCGTGAGTCTGAACTACGAGAGTATGCGTGCTGATACTGTTGGCGGTTGTTGGTCTGGACTGAGAGCATCGAGCTACTGTCGGACCCAGGTCCTGGAATAGCTGGCAGAGGTCGACTTGATAATCCCGGGTGATAAAATAGATCTTGTAGTTCATCCTTGCTCGGTGAGTCTGTGCCACTTTGTCGGGAGCGTAGTGATACACGCTCATCTTCCTCGTCGAAACTCAATCGATGCTGTGTTGGTGGCTGTAAGCCCCCTGTGCCACCATAGTCCATCTCTGCTGTCTTGAACGCCGGCACGCTGTCACCTTGATCATACGCACGATTCAAGTAGCCCGGCGTAGGGAGAGGTCGACCAACATCTTGACCAGACGAGTTAGGAGGTGATCCTACATCTCCGCCGTAAGTTAAGGTGCCACCGAAACCACCGCCCAGCATTCCCAAGTCAACGCCGGCAAATTCGCTGTCGCTGCTGTGAGCTTGCTCCTCAGGGTGAGTGGTCAGTGTGTTGGTTGACATATTCGTAGATAATGAGTTGGTATGGGCGGGAGTATGGGCTGGCTCCGGGCTAGGGTCTGCCATGACGGGCATGTCTGTGTATCCAAACCCAGTGCTGAAACGCTGTTCATCAAGCTCAGCCTGTCGCATAGCCATCAGACCAGCCTCTCCATACGCGTCGTCGTCGTCGTCATCTTCGGGTTCATAAGCGGTTCGACCAGTTCGTCCTGAAGTTGTTCGGCTGGCTGTATTAGGGATTGTGGTAGCGCCAGAATCGAAACGCTGCAGCTGCTGGCCATGAAAATCTTCCTCGTATCGACCATTCTCGGGCTCCGGGAGTGGACGGTAGCCTTGTCCAGAACTGCCTAACTCAAGTTCCAACTCTTGCATCAGGTTGTCGCTCGTAATCCGTTCGTGTCCGGCTGTCCAGGCAAGTTCATCGTCGCCAGGCCTGCTCGGCAGTGGTGCATTCGTTGGATGCCGCTGTAGACCAGGTGAGGTTGATCCAGCATTTGAGGGAGAGCCGATGGGTGAGGCTTGGGAATTTGAACGGGATGCCCTGTTGTAGAGTGAATTGTGCTCATTTGGGGAGTAGTACGGCCCAACGGGCATCTGCGCTGTAGTAGGATATGGAGGCTGTGATGGGTTTGAGAAAGACGCCCCTCCGTTTGATAATTGACCGGGATATTGGCTATAGGCCTGGTCATATCCACCAGTTGATGGGCTCCGTAATGGTTGATCAAACCCAGACGACAAAGCAGGTGAAGCCGCTGATTGCGGGTAGCCTCCAGAGGATTGACTGAAGCCAGGAGATGGCTGAGAGGCATAGTTTTGGCCATAGTTGTTATATCCTTGGTATGAGCCTTGTCGTTGTGGGACATTGGTGCTTGCATAAGCAGATGGGTCGTAAGCTTGCGGTGTGTAGGAGCTGGCATTGGAGGCGTAACGGGAGGGAGGCTGGGTCTGACTCTGGTTGCGGTATGGGAGAGCGTTGGTAGAGGTCGATCGCGAGAAGCCCGATGACTGCGCAAAGCTTTGAGGATTGTATGAGTACGTAGGTGTGGGAGGCACGTCTTGGTACTGGTGCTGGTAGCCCGACAGGGCGCTGTTGGTGGAACCGTAGCCAGGCCGGGCAGCAGAGTTGTTGTCTATGAAGAGCTCGTCTTCACCAGAGCCGAAGCCGGGAGAGCGGCTGGTGGGTTGTTGGAGATAGGCGGCATCATCGCCGCCGTTGAAGCTAGCTCGGCGCCCAAGGTCTTCGTATGGTGATGGTCGCTGCTGCTGCTGCTGCTGCTGCTGTTGTTGGTACTCTTGATCGCGACCAGCAACCGGATACCGTACAGGTGGCACATGGCCATATCTTCGCTGGTCGTCGCCTCGGAAAGACATGACGACGACAGGTGTGGTTTGAGTGGAAAAGTAGCGACGAAGGTTGTGGAAGCAGCCGTAAGAATAAAAGTCACAGGGCCTATTGGGCTTGGCGTTTCGGGCGTCTACCTCGTATAGGACGTCGAGGGTTGATGAACGCGGGCGGGTCGCATTGAGGGGTCGAGATGGACGGTATCAGATATGGTGAGAGCTGAATATGACGCTCAGTGTCGTCAACAGCATTAAGAGGAGAGGGAGAGAAGGAAAAGAAGAAGAAGAAAGAGCGACGAGGTTGCTAAAAAATCAAAGCGAGGGGGTCGAGTGAGCTTCGGCGGAGTAGATGGATCTGGTTTCGGTGGAGGGAGGGAGACGATGGCTGGATATGATGAGCGGAGGGCGCGGGAGGATTGATTGATTAATTGATTGACTGAAAACGAGAGCCCCTCTTACTCAGACGTATGCGTATGTATGTATGTATGTAGGTAGGCTGGGCAGGGTCCTTCAGTTCCACTAACGTTGGGTACTAAGCTATCCTGTCCTTTGGTAAAGTAGTGGTAGTAGTAGAGAGAGAGCTTTGGACTGCCTATGACCTATGTACGTCCTACGGTGTGAGATGATGGGTCTGTGTCGTAGGCACTGCAAGCGTAGGTCTTGTATGTAGATAAGGTGGACTAGTCCTGAGATGACCGGAAGAAAAAGGACAATTGATGTTGAAATAACGATCAGTCTCTCTCGCTCAGTGTTGTCCAGGTCCAGTCAGAATTTGGTTGGGTGGTGTTAAGGCAGGGTTTAGCGAGTGAGTGTGAGATTGATTGATGAGACGTCACTGAAGATCAAGCAGGCTCCCAAGGGCAAATGGACCTCGTCGAGAAAGACTTGAATTGACGTTGCAGTCTGTATTGTTTTAAACTCCCAAGCCACAATTAAATGATGACAAGATTCAACGGGCGAGTATTGACGGACAAATACTGTCAAAGTTCTGGGTACCTAGGTGTGTAATCTTTTAGTGACTCCACCCTTTGTTTCCTACCTGGGGAACCCTGAGAAGTTTGAACTCGGCCTTGTGCCACCATCATCGGTTAAAGGCTCGTGCTCATAACATCCATAGCACGGAGTATGACCTACCTCATAGGTACCTAGGTACCTAGGTAAGTACTCAGACAATGTTGAGAACCTTTGATTTGGAGATCCGAGTTTTATGGTTACTAGTTTCGTCACAAGCGGTTAATAAAACGGTTCTCCTTCATAATATAAAATCTAATCTTTCTGCACTGAGATCCATCCATGAGAAGTCTGCGTACCTACTGTAAATTATTATTTGGTATGGACATCTAACTATAGTACTAGACCTCGCTACTTTCCCGCTGTCAGATTAGCGGATGAACCGCCCGTAGCGCAATGCCTACGTCAGTGCAGTGATGGAGGGGAGGCATGGCGCAATATAGAAAGCCTTTCGTATTCGACTGGACTTGAGTTGAAATTGTGCTGGACAAAGTATATACAAGTTTATCATACAATGAGAGACTGAACTTCAACATATAACAAATGAGATCTCAAAGACCTATTTACCTGTTCTCTATATTTACTCGAGATGCCTACTCACCTAGCTGTTTGATGAAGTAAGCCTTGACCTTAGGGAGTACAATACAGTGAATAACTCCTAGGACGACACAATAACACATGTGAATCGTCAAATACCCAATCACAAGGTCCCAGAATCATTCTCCCTCTAGAAACATGAGGCCGATTGTAGGGCTGATTTCGTGGTGGCACGTAAATGATCTATCCCACACCAAACGCTCATCTGACCGCATATACTTACGGGCCGCAACATATAAACTCGACCTATCACGGAGCGACCGAAGCATGTCAGCCGCCTTGAGCCACAGCCCTACTGTACATACAGTCACAAGTTGAAGGAATTATTTGGGAGAAACCCCCTCTTGTTCCCATGTATAACTAGACCCTGAGTTTGGGCATGGATGATACCCAAGTAACTAGCCAAGAAGCGAACTTCATCTCGCTATATCCACATCACCCATGTCATAACGACTTGGCAGTTGGTTTAAACTTGCTTCTCCACTTATACAAAGCGGTTTGCTGGATGAAACCGTTCGCCCGTTGTAGCCAACAACAATTATCAAATCCATATCGAATTACCGATCCTGCAAGCTGACTTGCTCTTCTCAAACGTGCTAATACAGTCGTCGTTCCATGACCCTTTTCTCTCAGGAATGACTTGACCTTGAGCTTCATGTTTTGGCTATTCTTCTACAATTTGGGTCATGTGAAGTCAAGAGCCTTTCATGTATCCACCGACTAAAGTTCTGCGTTAGCTATCCACAAAAGAGAGTAAGTGAGTGAGTATTAGCAACGGAACTGAATTCAACTCCTACCATTAACCTAACTGTAATGAACTCATGCCACGGAATTAATTTGTACGCATCTGAAGAATGGTGTTATTTGATCAAGTCACTGTCATAAGATGATGATGCTACAGTTAAGTCTGCGGGTCTTTTAATGGTGGGGTTCAACTCAGTCAGGTTTCACATTGAACCCTTGAATCAACAACTTGAATCAGCTCCAGTCAATCCAAGAATCTCACGTCTTGTAACGTAACATATCGAGACTCTTCGAAACAGAATTCAAAACTTCTAAATCACCTTCTCACAGCAACAATGATGGAAGATGTACACCGCAAAATCTGGCAACCCCTCCACCCCGCTATTCGTGACCGTCTAGATCCCCAATACGTCGCCTACCATGAGGCACATCTACAGTATATCGAACCAGATGAGATCAAGGATTGGGATGGTTCAACAAGAACAAAGAAGGTCTCTCTGCCGCCGGGAGGAACCAAGCCTATTCCCGTTGGAAGTATCAACGACTATGATGTTGGCCGGTTCAGGGTGAGGATTTACACTCCTACAGGCCAGTGTGATGAGCGAGGCTGGCCTGTTCTCGTTTGGTTCCACGGCGGTGGATGGGCAGTGGGAGGCTTGAACAATGGTACAGATCTTTGCTGCTGGGCCTGTGAGAGTATGTCATGTCAATGAGTGCTTATCTCTGAGCACGGAACGCTAACCCTTGATCAAGGAGCACGCTGTTTAGTTGTCAGTGTCGACTACGGTCTCGCCCCTGAAAATCCATTCCCAGCTGCGGTCGAGGATTCGATTGATGCTGTGAGATGGGTTGCATCTTCTCCAGCCGAATTACAGAAAATAGACACTTCGCGTATTTCTATTAGCGGAACTTCATCTGGTGCCAATCTAGCCGTTGTCGCTGCTCTATCTGCATCAAGCCCAGAGGTCGCATTACCGACCGCGCGACCTTCACTCCAAAACGCCATGGCCCACCCTCCAGTATCACTACTTCTGTTTATACCAGTAGTCGACAATACTGCTACTGTCGACGGAGTCTGGAAGCCCAATGCAGAGACTGCCCCTTGGCTTACACCTTCTCGAATGGAATGGTATCGTAAGCTCTACTTTACCCAAGACGACCATCGTTCAAGATGGGACGCAAGTCCTAATCTAGCCCCGGATATTCTTCTCAAGAAACTCCCAAAGACGTGGATGGCAATTGCAGAAATGGATATTCTTGCTCCCGAGGCGTCGAAATTCAGTCAGCAATTGCAAGGGTTGGGAGTTGATGTCGAGACCTTGATCGTGCAGGGTGGAACGCACTCGATTCTTTCTCTTCACGGCGTCATAGACCGAGGATACAAGATGATAGAAGACGCAATCAGGCATTTGCAAAACACATTTGGCACTGGTTAAGTTCTTAGTTCGGCCAAAATCTACAGACATCATGATACCGTATGCTGCACAGCTGAGCTGCAGTACTATATCTTGATTGAAAATCAAGGAACCGCGGGGAGTGTTACATACCCATGCCGAAACTATAGTGCCATGGTCTCACTTGCGGGTGTCTTCCTTTCGTAATCAGCCGAATCCTGGCTGGCAGTGACCCTGCTCTTGCGACCACGGAATCCCCAAAGCCCCTTGAGACCGCCATCATCCAGCTCCAACATTTCCCGCATACAGATGGCAGGATGAAAGATGTTAAGAACCACCACCGCAACCACTATCAAGATCCCCTCAAAGCCAACAAACATGTATTGATCACCCATGATAGGGCCTTCCCACCCTCTGGACAACTCTGCTACTCGAAAGGCGCTCCGCCAGAGAATACAGAAGGTTGCTAGGGACAGGGCGCCGAGAAAAGCCTTGAACCGGGACGAGTTGCGAACCTTGACAATTTCAGGACGTTGGTCGAGGGCTGCATCGCCGAGAGCACGTTGACGGCGGATCGTTCGAATGGCAAAGTCGACTGAGCATGCGATGAAGCTAAGAATCGTGATGACTTGGAAGGTAAGGCCAGCAATCATGATGTTTGATCCCGTATCAGGACTTTTGTGCTGATGAGAAGCAATCGAAGCCATGGCACCTCCCAGAGCTTGAAGGACGAGAGATACAACATCGCAAGGGATGAACTAAAGGACAACAAATCAGTGTTGAACCTGGAGATATATCATAAAAATGAACTCACTATACGAGTGTAATACTCCGGGGGGAGTCTTGAGTTTTCAGGCCCAAAAGCTGATACAATCCTTCGAAGGCAGAGGTATACTCCAGCAGCCATGAACGCAGGACCGATTGTCAAGCAGCAAATCTGCACCAGAAAACCATTCTCGCTCCAACGGTTCTGCCAGCTCAAGATGCGTCCCACGTAGCCGATAACCTCACAGATGAGACCGAGAATCAAAGCAACATTGAAAGCGGTTCCTCTGCGAGTTATGATCCAAGTGACGATGAATCCGATCAACGAAGCGGTAAATATGGCAAGGAAAGCTGCATTGGGAGCGAGGTCGACCCGATACTGGTAGTATCCAGGAACATCTTCGCAGTATTGAGACTTTGGATTCTGGAAGCAAAAGTAAAAAAGGCCACCTTGATCAATCCATGTCTGATTGTTAAGATCTGGAACAGACGTCGACATAATGTATAAGTGACGGAGTGAATACCGAGAGGGAAAGAAAATGTTGTTTCTGTAGAGAAGAGGCTAGTCCAGTATTTATGTTTCGAATTGAGTCAGTTATTCTTCCGTCTTACTATGCCCTCATCTTTCAGCTTGAAAACAACTGGCGGAACCAATCTTTTAAGACAGCCACATAGGTAAGGATGAGACAGCCCTACATGTCGCGCTAAGGAACAACTGCAGTAAGATAGCAAAGAGAGGGCAGGATAAGGGATAAGACCTTTCTGAAAGCTTCGACAAGAATGTATGTGTTTCGATTATCTACTGCTCAGAATCGGGGACTTGTCCCTTCGCTCCGCCGGGGCGTACGTATTTCTTTCACTCTGACTAGAGGGCCTATCATTTCATCACAGATGGACCGCTACGAGCTTCTAGTAAGAAACCAGACATGCTACAGGAGGATGTTATCGGGAACCAGTCCCGTCGTATTTCGTGTTTCAACAAGTAGCTAGAGCCAGGTATTGTTGTTCGATATATTCCGCCGGCCCTGATGGGCCGAAAGAAAAGCAGGCTGTCATATGTCGACAATTTGTTTAACAACAATGAAATAATGATCGGTTTTCGTCTTGGCTTGAAGTGTGTTAGCTCACCTCACTTCAGCCGCAATGTCCAAGTCGGTCTGAAGGATCAAACAACATCACAGTCGACCCACACACCCTTTCTCGCACCATGATCCCTTTTCGGCCGTAATATATGTTTCCTTCAATTTGATTCGTGCGTGTCTCATACAATTTCGTTTCCTCATAGAGTCCCATATCAAAAGTTCAGTACAGTCTTGTGCGCAACGTGGATTACATCAATCGTGAAAAGACATTAAATGTCATCCTAGATTATAGTGATATATGTCAGTGCGCCGTTTGATTTTTCAACTTCGCCGAAAATATAAGGGGAAAATATAAGAATTGTATCAGAAAACACGTTGACTCGACTCCCCCTCTTCCAGCATTTGCTTGCTTCCACTTGACCACCTACTTGTTCTTTTTCCTCTCCGAACCACTTTCTCTTCCAGGGCTGCCCTCGCCGTTGATGCCGCTGGCGCCGCTTGTGGTCACCACACCACCGACGGCTCTACTCGCTCCAATGGTGATGCCTCGACCTTCTCGCATGCCGTCCAGGCTGATGTTGCTACCCACGCTTCCGCTGCGCGTAACACCGGCCTTGAGCCTTGCCGCTATAGGGGTCCTGGCTCCCTCATCTACCTGTTCTTGACCCGCGGGCGGTTCGGTGGGTTCAGTCTGGGCACCGTCCTCCAAGGATTCTTGGCCTGCAGGAGGTTCGGTGGGTTCGGTCTGGAACGTCGGGGTCCTTGGCGGATCGCCTATCTTGTCAAAAGAGTAGTTGACCCTGTGGCGTGTCGTATTCTTTGGTGATGGAATTCCGCTTGCAGTCTCTCTTGCTCGGTGAGGTTGAGGGACGGGCGCAAGCTGGACGCTGTTCGTCCCTTCGAGACTTGGGGTAAGAGTCGAAGACTCGCTCTCACTGCCTGGATGAGCTTGCGCACGTGCATATGCATATCCTGAGCCCAACAGACTCTCCTGTCGGCTGACATAGTATCGATCATACTCCTCCTTTGTATGCTCGGCATCGGTGAAACTGTCGAGCGCATCAAAGACGTGCTGGAAGACCTGTGTATCAACATCTCTTGCCCAGAGGAAGTCGAGGTGCTCGTAGTGGGGAATTTCGGTTGCGACGGTCTGAGGTGGCAGTTCCTTCAGCATCACCTTGATATCTACAAGGGAGTCACTGCCTCCGTATACGAGGACGATGGGCGTCTTGATATTTCGAGTCGGGTACTTGGCCACCTTTGAATATTTTCTGGTCGAGGTGACACTAATCGGCTGGTGAACGTCGTCATCATACATCTGAAAACATTTGTTTCGAATGATCTGGAACCAATGAACCACACTCTTGGTGCTTGTGAATGAGTACAAATGAGGGTACGCAGCCAATTTCTGACTGGCCGAGATATTGAGAGTTTGCCAGTTGAACAAGAACGACAGCCCCATATCGATAAGCTTGCTGAAGATGGGCGGGTAAAGAATAGTTTCCCACATGGTCGCGGAACTTAGAATAGAGCGACGACCAAACAGAAGGAACAAAACAGAAGGCGATGCCGTGACAAGCGCGTCGACAATTCCACTAGACAGGCCGGCTGGAGCCATGGCAGGGGCGAGAGCAATGAAGACGTTGACCTGATTGTTAAGCTTGGGGTGAATGGCCAAGCTGGCGAAGGCCTGTGCTGTGCCCTGTGAGAAACCGATGTACGAAAGGCTTTCTTGCTGGGTGGTATCAAGGATGTAGCTGATGCTGTCTGGGATGTCATGGAAGGCAAATTCGTCGATTGAAAAGTCCCAGAAGGCATTAGAAGTTGGAGAGTGGTGAATCGATTTCTTGGAGTACTTGTTTCCTCGATTGTTGCCAAACTACCAGTTGTTAGTTGACGATAGCTCCAGCATTAGTCGTGTTGATGAGATGAAACTTACCCAAACGTCATATCCCTTTTCTACCAGCTCAAAGGGAAGACATCGCTGCTCATCAGTAAGGGATACCCAAACCTCAGAATTCATAAGAAGGCCATGGTGCATGTAAATGACTTTCTTTTTCAAACTTGTTGGTCCGTAGTTGACCTTCTGGCCTTCTTCGCCCTTTCTCCATTGGAGTCGATGAAGACCTAGAAGATATCCATCCTTGGTTTGAGCAATGTGTTCCTCTGCCTCATAACCCCAGATGCGACACAGCTCGACAAAGTCTGCTGCATCTCGAACTGAAGTGGATATCGCTGATCAATGATGTTAGTCTAAATCTTAAGCTAATGGGGGGAAACGCTGACATTTACGTTTGCTCTCCGCTCTCCTCCTCGAAGGGGCAGAGAACCTGTTGAAAAGCCTCCTAGAAGCCCTGTAAAAAAGAGAAACAAGAAATGGGGCTGGGATTGATGGTTAGTTAAAGTCCCTACACCGCTTGGAGTCGGTCTGCAACTCACGCAATGCCAACGTCAAAACGCGAATGACTGCCTCGAGACCGACGAGAATAAATGAGCCCACGAGGGCGAGATACTCGTAGCTAGAGCGATTGAAAGTTAGTAAAGCTGGCACATGCAAGGCAGGCAAGCAGAGCGTGTCAGCCTCGCTGATCACCAAAGCCACTCAAAGCCAAAGAGATAGGGGAAACCTACGGGCGAAGCCTCCCAATGAAGGGAATCGCCATCGCAACAATCTTGATTGACGATTGTCGCGATGAACGTCTTATCGCAGTATAGATGTTTGGTTGTGATAAAGACCAGGGGTTGATTAATGAGAAAAAAGGAAAAAAGAAGAAGACTGAGCAAGATGATCAAAAGTAAGTCGAGTCAAGGTGATGTCACATGTAATTGGAGATAACAAATTCCATGCTCTGTACAGGTACTATGTACAGTTAGTAGGTATATCAAGCACTGACGTCCACCACTAGAACCTGTCATGACGCCTGGGACTTTGGGTGCCTATTATGCTTTTTTAGGCGATATAACAGTATAAAGCTTCCCTGCTTTACTACCTAGGCGAGACCTTCCTTCTAATGGGCCTTGACAACTCGAAACTCGGTGAGGCCATCTTTTATGAAGAGTCAGGGAACCTGATGTTTTATGTCAAGAGATTACAGTAAATCAATCATATCCCCTCCCGATACCCTACTGAAACAGTTACTACCACCGCTGTTGTCGAGTCGCGAACGAGACATCCACATGGCTTATGCAAATGTCAGGGTCACAGACAGCAGGATTGGACTACTAAGACAAGTATAGTGGGTCGCCAACGTTGCGGCTAAGACATACGGATACAAGGAATAATTAGGCTAGATTCAGATCCATTTCAGATTTAGGTCCAGAGACAGGTAGACCAGACGAACTATTCTAAACTACCTACACACAGGCAAGACACATGCATATGCATATATAGTCGGGCTTAATTACTCAAATTGTGCGAATGTATCTCATCTGTTATAGTATCGCGGCCTACCATTCCCATTATTCACCACGCTTGCTCCATTCTTTAGTAAAAAAGCTCCAATATTCCATGTCTTGCCACGTCATGTCATGCAATGCAATGCAATGCCATGTCAGGCCATGCCATACTGTTCCCGTTCAACATCGCTCATCCTTCCAGAGTACAAGCAACGATATCCTTCTCCTCCTGTCTCTTTTCCATCTCATCGTCTCATCTCATCTCGTCCTCATCCAGTATTATCATCTGCTCCATCTCCTATCCACACCTATACCTCAAACATCTTGGTGGCGCCCTCTCCTTGATCTGCTCCTCTAGCGTAGCCAGCTACCAAGTCTTTGTCTATTGACTCGATTGCTTGTATAACCAGAAGCGCGACGGCAAGATCCACAGCAGTTCGAAGTGCGGCTTGATGTCTTGCATCTCCTTTCGTACAGAAGATCCTAAGAGAAGCCGAAAACCGTAAACACTCTCACGAGTATCTTCTACCAGGGACAGTTGACGCCACAGCACTCGGACGCCACCAAGTAATACAAGAATAGAAGAGTAAAAAAATCTTTCCAGGAAAACACTTCCCCTTACGAGGCCCAGGAGCTGTTCATTGTTATGAACCGAGCAACTCTGACTTGCGGTTGCTCTTCCAAAAATCGATGGCTTCGACAATGTCATCACCCTTTTCGTCTTCATGTGCAAACAAAATCTGCAACTCAAGTTAGCATTCTGACACCTAAATGTAGCAGTGCAAAGAGATCACTCACCTCGTGTGTACTACTATGCAGCATACGAATGTTCTTGCGAGGAACAATATGCACAGCACCGTTTTCCATGTTACGGAGCTCGATGAAGTTCGGTTCGAACGCAAGAATCCACGGGTAGCTGAGCGCGAAACTCTGTGGTGTACCCTCCCAGTCAATTCGCCATTCCGGTCGAGCCCTCCATCCGTTGCGATTAACAAAGAAGGAGAACTCTGAGTAGTTAAGCAAGAACTCCCCATTAAGTCGTTCAATATGGATCGGCTTAACTCCTTCCTTGCGAGCCACGAAGTCGAGCGAGGTGTCAGCCTGGTCAAGGAGAGATTGTGTCTCGAGAGTCTCGAGAGAAACAACCTCGAAGCCTCGAGCGCAAGCAACACAAAGTTTGGACTTGAGGAAGTGAACAGACGACGACTCGGTGGGAATGTAGAATTCCTTGAACGGCTTAAGTTCATCGTGTCCGCCGCTCATAAACTTGCCTATACCCTTCTGTTTCTTGGCCTTGGTCATGGCGTCATTAGGCTCAAACACCTTAATCGTAGTAGATAGGGCAGATGATTTGACACAGCAGACCAGATGTCTACCCAAGCAAATTCCCGTTTTAAAGAAACTGCAATGGCTCTGGATCTTCTTAGGCCTCCTAGACAATGCGGGCTCATCGGGATTGAGGGCCGAAACAGGATAGGACTGCAGCGTCTTGTTAGATAACACCAAGAGAAGTTGGTACTCCTCTAGAATGTCAATCTGAGTGACACTGGCAGTCTCCAACACGCGGCGTGGTACCTGATCCTTGACCTTACGATCGGAGAGGTAGACGCCGCTGTCTGTGCCGTACAGAAGTTTACGGCCGCCATCTGTATCCATGTTAGTCTGACGCGGACTCTACTCAGCAATGTAGCAAGCTTACCGAATGGTGTAACACAGTTAACTCGGTTAGTGCCAGCAAAGAAATGGCTTGATATAACTGTTGTGTTAAAGAAGTCGGCTCGGGACCGAAGACGCTCCTGTGCGGTGTGAATGAACTCAAGCCATTTCTGGCGTGTCGCCTGGTTCGATGCAAAAAGCGTCAGTTCATAGCCGGCTTTTCCAAGATGGCGGAATGTAATTGGCCAGCCTTCCTTTCTAGCTGGATCGTTGTTGGTGTTATTACGGATCGAGGGAATCAAGCTTGAAGAAGTTCGCTTCATGTTGCCATCCTTCTGAATAACTTCATCCATTTCCTTAATTGCAAGAAGTTCCAAAGGAATAGGTCGACGGTATGCCTTGATTTCTTCGGCCTTGCCTGTTTGCTTGATACGAACCAGAAGAACTGCATGATCGAAGAGGAAAGCTGTGATCTCAGGAGGATCGGTGGCTGTCTTCTTAAACTGGCACTTGAAGACCATCTCGCGGCCCTCTTCGGTGAGTCGAAGATCCACCCTTTCGTTGGGCCTGAATCGAAGCTGCTCGTGGAGTCTTCTGAGGTTAAATCTATTTTCAGCCTTTCCAGACTCTGCGTTGACTCTGCCCAGAATATCTCGGATCATTACCAGGACCTTGGGAATGTCCTCCTTATCAGGGTTATCATCTTCTGTGTACTTCAAGACGTTTTCGAGTAGCAAGGGATAACGAGCCAGACGAGTCGTTGGCTTGGTCAGATAACCGTTCAGCTCCAGTTTTCTCGACTCCTTGCGCCTTTCAATCTCATCCACAAACTTGCCGAAGTAAGGGTTCACCGATCGTTCGTTTTCAAACTCAAACTTTCCTTCCAACTGTTTTGAACCGTACAAAATGAAAGGTTCGAACTGAGGAACGTATTCCAGGAAAATATCGCCGATGTTGTGTACAATGGGCTCCTTCTGTTGTCGTGTTGTCAAGTTGGAGGCAAATCGGGAGCTGACGGTATGAATGCTAGGATGGTCGATAATGTTGCTGAAGATCGTCTTAACAACCTTTTCACGACGCTGAACGGGCACTGGCGAGGCCTTTGATCGCAAAGGTAAAATCCAAAAGTCTCGTAGATATTCCAAATCCTTGACAAAGTCTCGTTCGGTATAGCAAATTTCTGAAATGACCTCTTGCCTCTTCTTCTCTTTGTCTCCCACCTTTTCGGCAACTTCTTTGGGAACTGAGTTGATCCAAAGCTTTTGTTCGTCAGTCTGGTCGACTTCATCATCGACAGCATTGACAGCATCTTCTTTCCGCAAGCCAGGGTTGATCTTCAGATTAAGCCTGGAAACTTGCTCTAGACGTCGAGGACAGGCGATAGAATAACAGAGTTGGTCCCTGGTACACGTGGGAGAGTAACATTCGGAAAGGAGGACAAAGACACCATTAACTGCAGGCTTGTCTTCTGGCTCATCCATCAGCGTCTCCCTAAACTGGTACATTTCCGATTGGGAGTCTCGTAGGCGATGCTCGTAAGTGACATCATGGAAGTACTTTTGTGCATCTAGAGCACGCCCAAGCAGCAAAGCCAAGTTACGGTCGGTAGTCCTGATAATGTATGATAGAACATCCACTGCCTCTGATCCGCTGAAGGCATTCTTGTACGTCAATTCGTTCTTGGTGCGATCACCAACAATAATCTTCTTGCGGAAGCATTCTCCTACTCGAGAGAGAAGAGCCGGGTACACGAGGGGGGGTCGGATCTTGGTCGCAGTTGGGGGTCGTTCGCTCTCAATCGACTTGCTCCTGGTAGGTCGCTGAGCCAAAGTAGAAGCATCTGACTCGGAAGGAGTGATGGTTGGTGCTATGGTAGACGCCATCGACATGGTCCTACCATGGTCACCGCCACCATTGGACGAAACCATGCTGGATGTTCGGGTTTGTGCGCCTGGAGCATGAGGCATCGAATTGGGATAGCCATTGGCGGTTGGTAGTTCTGCTGGTGCTCGCCTGTTAGGTATAACTCGCCCACTCATAGTCTGATGGGCATCCATGCTTTGAGGCTGGTAGTTGCCGGTCAAAGACATAGTGCGATCCTCGTGGCGTTCCGGCACGACTCGCCCTTGAGCAGTCGTCCTCGATGAGTTCTGCTGCGCGTAAGGGGCCTGTCGGAGGTGGTTTGCAGGGGCTTGCTGGTACGTGCTTGGAGGGGGATGGTACATTGGCTGGCGGGGGGCAGAGGCAAGTGATTGTGAGCGATAAGGATCATTGTTCATAGCTGGTCCTGGTCCTGGTCCTCCTTGATAGAATCGCTGAGCTGGCGTCCTAGGGCCAGGAGCTTGCTGTGGTGGAGGACCTCTTGGATCCATTCGCGGAGGTGCCGGCCCTCCAGGCCCAGGTCCGGGATATGGACGTCTCGCCTGCTGTTGCTGCTGCATGTAATGAGGTGGCATTTGCTGGCCACCGGATGCTGATCGTTGGGAAGGATAATAGCCATTCCCCATCATACTGTTGCTATCCATCGTCCGAGTTCTGCCGGCGTTCGGGTGGTCGCCATAATGACCTGGGGGAGCACGAGGCGGTGGCTGCCTCTGCATACCGGAGGACATGGAGGACATGGTCTGAGTGCGACCAGGGTCCATCATGGACTGCGGCATAGAGGACGACGAAGTCATAGTTTGAGATCGACCAGGAGGGGGGGCCGCGCCGAAGATATTGGAAAAGGCGGCATCTCGTTGGCCGTAGTTGTCGTCACCATATCCCCTTTGTGGTGGTCGTTGAGGAGCTCCTCGAGGGTCGTAACCGTAGTTGGACATTGCAGCGGATACTTGGCAAGAAGCATGTCAGGAGACAGAATCAAGGTTTAAGGGGAAAATTTGATGAGGGGAGTAATATTACCAACAGTTGCGTGAGCGCCAGAGGCTGGGAGCTCGATATCAGATGTATCAACAGCCGACCTTGACGGATGCGCCGCCGTCAATCAACGCCAATACGTCCCCTTAAGCTAGGGTAATGTTGAGGAGGGTCGTGGGCGATGACCGTCCGTTTATTTTGCGCTGCGAGTACCCTCACGGGGTAGCACCCGTCGATGTAGCTAGAGAGACGTTCTAGGAGGATTCGAGGAGTTGATTCTGCCCAAATATCGTGTTGGGGTTTTGCGAGTTTGGGCCCGAGGGGGTCGTCGGACAAGGCGGCTGGTTGAGCAAAATGTCAAGCCTCAGGCCTTGTTGCCGAGGTCGTCGACCGATCGGAGAGGGGACGAAACAACAATGGAGATGGTTATCGCATACAATGGGCGGTCGCCGTCTCGAGAGTTTTTTTTTGGGGGGGTATGGCCCTCTAGTGATGAACTTTCGAGGGAGTTGCAGGTTCACGATCCAAGCCAGGCACTGGACTCGTCGCAGGTAAAAGAGACAAGGCAATCACAACCAATCCCAATCCAGGTCGAGGTGCTAACTGTATTGTCCTCTGGAGGACAGGGAGCCAACGATGGACAAGCCAGTGCTGGAGATCCACCATAAAACCCACCTGTTTGATGGCGGCCTCTGTGCTATTTGGGGGGTGAAAGTGGTAACAGGGGCAGCAGTGTGGACGCGGCCAGCGTAGTAGTGTACAGTAGTGGATGGGCAGTTAAATTATTTAGTACCAACTTAAGGGGATGAAATATGCTGGGGTATACAGTCGCAATGTAAGAGCATGGATCTCGTCGTTGCACCGTGGATACGAAAAAGAGGATTACAGAGAGGATGATGATGTTGTCAGGGAGAAAGGAATGAATGAATCAATGAAATAGTCGACTTTGTCTACTACATATCAGTTGCCTTGTTTCAAGTTGGGGTGTTATTTGGAGGAGCTGCTATATACAGTGAATGGACATGAACGGACTCTCCTATTGTTTGTGTACTCCCTCCACTGTTACATACTGCCTTAGGTTATGTACTAGGTAGGTAATCTTCGGTTCCCTTTCTGTCACAAGTACCTAATGTCTCTGTCCTCGCCATGCATCTTTGCTGTAGGTAGTCGGGGTGGTATTGTCTACCCAAGGTCAATGTAGCCACATCGAATTCAATTAGATTGCGAGGTTTCCGGCAATTAAACGTCGAGTTCGATTGAGGGACTCAAGGGTCACGCTAGTGGCCGTTAATTCTTACTTCTGACATTGGGGGCATCCTTTCATCATGCATAGCGCAATTGTCTATTCGCTTTATCATTAACTTCTTTTCTGTTACAAGCCATGCGAATACGTCCTTTTCCTCCCTCCTTCTTTCATCCCGCTTCTGCTTGGCTGAGTGAAAAGTATCGAAGACGGTTAACTACAGACGCAAAACATGAGTCAAGTGTAGTCGGTAGATTGTTTTGGCCTTTTAATCGTGGTTAATAGCGATATACAACGCTCAGTAATGCCCAAGAAGCGTTCAAAAACGCGTTTGAGTTCAGAGATGAATTGTAAATTAAACGAAGCAGGGTCTCTTAACTGTTCGGTTTGGACTTGTAAACAACTTGATCTGAGGCTGATAACGTCACGTGAAAGTACAGGTAGCCAACGGGTTGCTTATTGGCTAAAATACTGTCCACCAATGTGGCTGGCTTTCCACATCAGCTCTCAACTTCCGTCTCTAGCAGCCTTGGACCAGTAGCAGGCTACATCATCATCAAGCTTCTAACGTCAACTTATACGCCGCCCTTGACCTTTGAGCTCGTCGACGGCCGCATCTCTTCATCATGGCAGAATCAGAGCTTGCCCCCAAATTTGCTCCCTTTATTGGGATGGTAAGTATCCCTCATATCCAGTTCTAAGACTGGACGGCGACCCAGGGGTGGACGCGATTGCTGATGCGGCGACTTTCCAGGCCGGAATTGCAGCTGCAATGATCTTCGGATGTACGATATTTCATCTTCTTAACGCGACACAACGATCTCGAGAATGAATACTAAACCGGCGTGATAGGTATTGGAGCTGCCTACGGCACAGCGAAGTCCGGCATTGGCATTGCTGGTGTCGGTACTTTTCGACCAGATCTCATCATGAAGGTATCGGATCAATCATCTAGTCCAACGACGACTGTTTCTAAATCATCTCGCAGTGTCTAATTCCAGTCGTTATGTCCGGTATCATCGCCGTCTACTCGCTAGTCATCTCCGTCCTCATCGCTGAGGATCTCGATCCTTCCAAGAACTACAGCTTGTTTTCGTACGTCGACACGAACTCTTGTCAGCAAACACGAATACTGATATTAGCAGGGGCTTTATGCATCTCGGATGTGGTATTGCAGTCGGCATGACTGGTCTTGCCGCTGGTTACTGTATCGGAATTGTTGGCGACACTGGTGTTCGTGCCTATATGGAACAGTCCAGGATCTTCGTCGGCATGGTCCTGATTCTTATTTTCGGCGAGGTTCTTGGTCTCTACGGGTAAGTCTTCCCAACATATACAATACATATGGCCCATACTGACTCTGTCACAGCCTCATTGTTGCCCTGATTCTTAACACCAAGAGCAAGGGTTGAATGAGAAACGATTCATATCGCAATCACACACCCATTCATATGAACTTTCTCAGCAGGAGCCGACGTATACGTTGAGGGAGCTCTGAGCTGCCATCCAGATACGGGGATAAACTATTGTTTGTACATCGGGCATGGCGTTATTGGACGTGTAACATATTTTTTCAAAGAGGTAGAAGAACGGCGGAGAAGTTGACAGTATCTAGTTCCAAGTATACATGCAAAGTCTATGCTGACATGCTATTTCCAAAGTTGTTCTCATAGGTGGGTAGCTTTCAGCGATACTGGAATGTTTGTTGAATTCCATGCGAGCTACTTAATGTGGCTTATGCAGCACTATGCGACCCTACGTTTGAAAGCGAGTGACAGGAGAATGCTAAACTCACGACAGCCGTCTCATGCCGTCAGTCAGTTTGCATATGGAAAATCCGCAAACCCATCATATGCCATGCCTCATATCAGTAACCCAATCTAAATCATAACGCCGTGAGACAATGCGACAACATACTTCAACAAGAACCAGTCCTGGCACCGCAGTAGCGACCCAGCACAGTTGGAAGAGAGAAAATGACGACAAAGGAAAAGGGAAAATCCATAGAGGAGAATTACAACAAACGCCTTCCTCCCATACGACGGAACAGCTTTTTGCGGCTCCCAGCATCCTGTTCTCGGCGGTAAGAAGTCCAGCTTCTCTGCCGCTCATCCGAGTCCTTCATCCGAGCTACCCGGTCATTAGCGACTGCACCACATAATCTCATTATGTTTTATCAAACTTACCTAGGAACCAGTCCCATTGGCGGTCTTCTCGGATCAGAATATCATCCCCCGACTCCCGTGCAACCCGTTCTCGACGGGCCCGAGAAGCAGCCACCTCACCAACCAAGTAGGGATCCTCCAAAGGCCTGGAGGTGTATCTCTCTGGTGCTTGTTCGCTGATATCGGTCATAACGCGACGAAGGCTGTCTACGGGATCACGTTGTGCTGTTAATCTTCGGTTGGCAACGTTCTGGTAGTGTCGAGCGGCGGGGTTGCTGGATACAGATGACCACGTCGCAATACGAAAGTTGTCTAAATTCGGCTGGGATCGCAAAGGGGCCGCGGGTACTGGAGGCAGGCCGATAGTCTGTTGGCGCGCAGTGGGAGTGGATGTGCCACTGCTGGAAGGAATCATGGAGCTTCTCACAACCGCATGGTTTCGAGCTGGAGGGGTGTATGAAGGCAAGGTCTCGGGAAACGGGTTTGTTGAGTGGTAAGAGGGAGCTTCCGAGACTGGAGCGGTGAACAGGTCAGCAAAAATGATTTCGTGCCAGATTGCGGAGCTTTTGCTAGCAGCGTCCAGCTTCACGATATAAGGTAGAGCTGACGACCTTGCAAAGTGCTTACGGTCGGAGCTGTCTTGGTCGACTTACCATAAGAAGGAGCAGCTGAACGAACCGAAGCTGTCTCGAAATCGTCGTTGCTGTACCGAGGGGTAGCGATAGCGCCCGTCATGATGGCAGTTTGTAAGGGAAAGACAGGTGAGAGCAGAGTGGAAGAGGGGCAGCACAAGACAACTTGAGCATTAGTCTCGAGATTGTCGGGGAGGCTGAAGTTAAGTAGCGAGACGAGACGAGACGAGACGAGACAGTACAGCAGCTGAATCACAGAGCAAGAGGCTGGGACGCTTCAAAGGCTTGTGGGAGGTCAGAAGGCAATATAAGTGAGACTTGTTGGAGTGTGTAGGATTGAATCAGAGCAATGGCCTTTTCGTCTTATCCTGGGCTGAGGCCAAGCTTGGTAAACAGGGAGGGTCAGTATGCCCAAGAGTTTAATGCACGACCACGGATAAACATGCATGGGGATTCCAAGGATGTAACAGAAAGGTGTGTAGAAAGGAAGCAAGCGAGCGAGGTAAATAGGCGCAGGAGCGAGTACATAATACAAGAAGGCTATTGGCAATCGGAGCACTTCGGGGAGGTACCAGGTTCAACCCGAGCCAAGGTCTAGGCCGCCAGCCGTATCGCATCGTGGCGTGGAAATCCATGGCGTGGAGGTTGCAAGGGGGACTGAGATGCGGGGACACGTGAGAAAAGACAGCGACGATGATGCTGTGGAGGACCTTGAACAGCACCATGACGCGTTCTGTTCAAGGCAAAATAGAAGCAGAACTCTGTTGCTTGCTCGGCATTATCGAGCAGGTTTATTGATGGCCGCTTGTTTGTGTTTGTGACACAAACTCAACCCTCACATCTCCATACAATTTCTTGGATTGCCACAACTCCAACAGATGTGCAGAGGGAGGGTGCACGAAAGCGTCAAGAAAATGTACTGTGATATCCCTATTTAGGTACAACCATCAGCGAGCTCCCCTGAAGACGTTCGGGCGTTTTCCCTAGTAGGAATACTGAGCTTCCACAGATGCTTCGATACGGCGATAGCGGGGTATACGGACTGTTTGCCGGGTCTTGGACCGGCGAGGCCTCGGGGGAGCTTTTTACCCACTATGAATGGCGGGGTTGTCAATGCTGTGGATTATCGGGCTGTGTTCGCAGGGGGGACTCTGATAGAAGTTGAGATGGCCAATCAACGAGACTGGTGCAATCTTCTTGGCTTTGCTTCCATGGCAAAAGCCGCAGAAACAGCGTAACTGACGGAAGCCAATGTTTCACGTCGACGATGTTTACGGTTCTCAATCCGGTTTTGTTCAAGACAACGTGGTTGGGCTATTCGAATCTTGATGGAGCTGGATGATGATGTATTCAACGTTGAGCTTACGTTTTTATAACCAAGTTTGTTTTCCGTCTCGTTGTTGCAAGAATAGACACAGCTGCCATGATATCCTTCAAGTTGCTGATCTCCCTAACCGGTCTGCGAGCCGCACGGTCGGGCCAGCCTATGATACTAGACCTGGCTATTCTTTTGGGATTTTCAAATTGCGCTATGTGACTCCCAACAGCATTCAACCTTGTGCAGCGAGCAACGACGACACCATCACTTTAGAACTTGTGCGCTAGTCCCCACAAGTGTTGATGTCTTGAATCGATGTCTTGAGCGCACTAGAGGATCTGGGGAGTTGGTGTGCTGCCGCCCACACGACATTGCATCAACCCATTCGACAGACGGGCTCCAAAGGCCGAGCTTTGGTGTAGAGAATGATCAATCAGAAGAGGAGTGGCTTGTATGGTCACCAGACGACTGGAACCTTAAACTTGTGAATTTCGTTTGGCATATTGTAGATGCAGGAACAGGTTGCGGGACATCAAGCACCCCTCTCAACGCCATTGTGAGATATCTTTTGCACCAAGACTTGTGAGGCGCTATTGAATATTCTCCACTTTCTTCTGTGAGAGGGGAGTCTATGTTGCAAGCCACCAGCCGACCCAAGCTCATTTCTCCGAGTTTCGAGACTTGTCGGTTGAATTTAGGCGACTCAGTTTTATCTCAAGGGCAGCGGCACGGTTCGCACCGAGATGGCCACTGGGGTCACAAAATGGGTGTCTTGCTCAAGCTGGGCGTAATCTGCATACTCTAATACTGTACTCTGATAGCGGTAGAGGGCGGTGAGAACGTTCTGCTGACATGCATTGACAGCTACCCAATATAGGAACCGTGTGTATAGGAATAAGGCTACGGCATTTTGGGTGGTTGGACCCTTGAAACCGACCAGCTATTTAAGTGGTGTTGTTTGGTTTTTAAGGTAGGGAGTCCGGAAACCTCGTATCGAAGCGCTGTGCTGTTTCATGCTGATAATCCTTATGAAGTGTCAATGTTAAGTCGCTTGGCTTTCCTTGCATTTCTTCCTACGTGGGTAGGTAGTGTGATATGTATCTCTGATAATGGTGACGATGATGCCCAGGTTATTCAGTGGAGTTGTATGATGTGTGCCTGCCTAACGCCGACGGGCTTCACGTCAGTTCAGGTCGGGGCTCCTTCCTTTCTTGTATATCACATGTATTTTAGGTACCTTCCTTCCTATGACAAAAGCATGTCAGATCTTTGTGCATAGAATTTGGCCTGTTTCTTTCTATCACCGGAACAGGTAAGTTAGTACAAGGTAATTGTCTAGATGTTGGAAATGTCTACCGCCTATGTACGTGTCTACCTAGCAATATTCTGTCAAATATTTCTTCAACTTCAAAAGAGCAAGAATTGATACAAGTCTGGGAATCTTCTTATCGAAAGGATGATCCTGGTCCTAAGCCAGCAGATGCTATGCCGACAGGATGGATGTTGGTCTCAGTTGTACCCTCCAATAGGCGGGTCAGGCCCCCAATCATGGCAACCATCTCAAATATTCTAAACTCTTAAAATGTCAGATGAGCTACCAAACTGCAGTTATCTAAACCAAAGAAAGTACCATCCCATAAGAGAAAAGTCCCTCGGAGGCCTTTGAGCTGGTTATTAGGTTAGTAGGTACTAAGGTAGGTATGCATATGGTGCCTCATTGTGGGTTAGGCGTAAGTAGGTATGCAGGGGAGTCTGAGATTGTCACTATCCTCATTCTTGCTTCCTTAATCAACCCAAAAGAATTACAGTCAATAACAATACCAAAGGAATTACTATGTGTGTTTTTTTTGTGGTGTTTTTTTTTTCTCTGACAACTTACCTCCCTCGATCAATATCACTGTTTTTCTGTGTTACCAAGTCCAAAAAAACATATTATCTTATCAGTACCTGTTAAAGGCGTGATACCCAGAGAGTATCTCGCCATTAACCACTTGACGTAGGGACACCAATGTTGCAGTTGGTTTTTTTCCTGGGCCCATGCCCTATCGGGAGCTTGATTTATTATCACAAGAAGAAGGATCCAATATCAGATTGTGCACACTGAAACACTACACTGTATTCTAAAGGCTGGGGTTTCTAGTTCATTCTTATCAAATAACCATGCGAGATGATTTATTTACCTCTGAAGAACCTGGAGTACTAGTACCTGAGTCACAGAGAGATGACCCCGAAGATGTCATTCAGAATCGTGAAGACGAACCACTACTTCACGCACCCGATGAGGATACATGGAAACCTCCACGGGGGTTCACATGGATCCAGCTAGCTATCATGTCCAACGTCTTTCTTTATGGGCTCGACAGTACAATCACTGCTGCTACATATGCGGTCATCAGCTCTGAGTTTGATGCGGCTAACACAGCTTCATGGTTGACTACTTCATATCTTATCACAAGCACGGCGTTTCAGCCACTCTATGGAAGAGTGTCTGATATCTTTGGTCGACGTCTGTGCTTCTTCATCTCGACCGTCACCTTTGCTCTTGGATGCCTTGGGTGCGGTCTTGCGAGCAACGTGATTTTTCTCAACGTCATGAGGGCGTTGACCGGCTTTGGTGGAGGAGGCCTGATGACAATGGGTGAGTGTAACCCTGGCAATTCTGGAACCAATTCACTAATTACAGTTTGAAGCCACTATCGTCAATTCAGATATGATACCATTCCGTAAACGTGGAATGTATCAAGCCCTTCAGAACGGCATCTATGGGTTTGGAGCCATCTCTGGAGCCTGCTTTGGAGGCTCGATTGCAGATCATATCGGATGGCGATGGTGTTTCCTGCTTCAAGTCCCGGTCTCGATTGCAGCCTTTATCGTTGGAGCTTTGGCTATCTCTGACCAAACCACATATTTCGTATCTGAAAACAACCTGGGTGCCGTCTGGAAGAGGGTTGACTTTACCGGTTCTCTACTGATGGTCATGTCAGTCTCTGTTCAACTCTTGGGACTAAGTCTCGGAGGCAATGAGCTACCTTGGAGCAGTCCTTGGGTCGTTGGATGTTTGATCGGTAGCATCGCTTTATTCGCATTGTTTTTTCTTGTCGAGGCAAGGACGGGTGCTATTCCAGTAATACCTCTCCGTTTGCTACAAGGAAGGCTCCCTATTTCGACGCAGATTGCAAATGTCTGCGCAGGTATGGCCGCTTATGGAGTAAGTTAACCATGAAAGGATCTTTCTATAATCACTTTACTGACTTCTTGCAGTACCTGTTCATGCTCCCGCTCTTCTTCCAAGTTGTTCTTCTTGACTCAGCTACCACCGCCGGAGCCCGGCTTGCAATTCCATCTCTGGCAACCCCAATCGGCGGTGTTATCGCTGGTGTCGTAATGTCTCGCTGGGGAAAATTACTCACTCTTGTGCGCATTGGAGCTTTCATGATGGTATTAGGGAATGGCTTAGTAGCTTCGTTACAGTTCCATGACTCAAAGTGGAAGTACTTTATTTATGTCTTTCCAGCGAACCTTGGCCAGGGTATGATCTATCCCGGAATTCTCTTTACTTCACTCGCTTCATTCTCGCATTCCGGTGAGCCTTCATAGTTCCACCTATTGCCCTTGACTGACATATATCTAGATCATGCAGTTACCGCCTCAACAGTGTATCTTGTCCGTTCCATGGGAACGGTTTGGGGCGTTTCTACCACTTCTGCCATTGTGCAGACCACTCTCAGCACCCGCTTGCCGGAAGCATTGACTGGCGTGCCAGATAAATGGAGCGTAAGTCTTATTAAATCCTATCCAAAATCTCAAAATGTCCTCGGAACATTTATTGATATGACCACAAGATCATCGAGCAAATTCGACACTCGGTCGATTACATTCATGAGCTCCCCTTAGACCTGCAACTCAAGGTTCGATTAGTCTATTATGATGGGATCAGATATGCCTTTGGTGTCTCAACCGCCGTTGCTGTTATAGGGTTCTGCGCCGCTTGCATCGCTAGCGGAACCAGTCTTCGAACTACTCACAAGTGACTGTCGAAAGAACCTGTGAGGAACCAGTCCTCGATAAATTTCGGTCAGGATACATGATATGCATTTATACAACCAATTTTACCAGGTGTTTGATCGCCAGAGATAATCAGAACTTCCCTATGGTCAGGAACCTATTCCCAAAGTTCAATGGCATTATCTGAATCGTTTCCTCCGTCCACAGCGAACATTTTCGGCGTCTTTATCCCCTTGTCTATTCACGTATCTCGATGGAGCAAAAGAATGTCATCTGCAATACTTCTACTTCGGAGGAGGTGGATCAAAAAGTGAGGTTCTGCCCGGGCTCGAACCGGGGACCTTCTCGGTGTTAACGAGATGTCATAACCAACTAGACCACAGTACCATGTTTTCCTGATATTTGATGCTTGTTTACTAACAAGACGCTACTATATCTTGAACTCAATGCACTGGTATCTTCATTCCCGGAAATAACGGTTGTAGTCTTCCATAGTGCGCTTTACATACTATGGCAGCAAACAGGGAGAGAGCCATATATACCTTCTCTGAGATACCTAGGAAAGAGTAGAGTACTGGCTTTCCGCAAGGGCATCTCATATGAGGTTGACGTACACTGTAAGAGGTACCAGATCATCGTGGTGAGGGTCTTCAGAAGCAGATCGAAAGTGATGGCTGAAGGGTCGACTTAAACCTGACTTACAATCTGATGATATGAATGAATATATCCAAAGAATCCAGTGAGACATATTGCGCTACTGGCTTGATAAATATATTACTGGTGGAGAAGCTGAGGAGTGTATCTGGGAAACTGAAATAGAAGGTCATTGAAGATACAAAAGCTTATCAATAGACAATAAGTTATATGATAGGAGAATGTTTTGCAATATCACCAGATGCATAAAGACAATGACTCGATGAATATCTCACATTTCGAAGACAATAGGAGAAATTCAAGTGCGAACGCCAAGTTGCGGGCTACCTTGCTGCTGCCTGAGGTGCCAGCTGCTTGACAGTGGCTGCCAGGCGTTGAAACTGCTCCCGCGAGAGAATCCTCTCAATTGCGACTGCGCGTGACGTATTCTCGTCACTTTTCTTTTCTTCGCATCCTCGTATCAACTTCTCCTTAGTAATTCGACCTCACCTCCTCCAGTATCACCAACAACTTCGACCCGGGCCTCCAGCATCAGGGGTTGGCAGAGACTACACGATCCGATTCAAAAGAAACTGCTTCCTGTCCTCCTTGATCGAAATCTCTAGGCTTTTCTGAGGCATCATATGCGCATGATAGAGCACCATGTTTTATAGTCACGAGAGTAAGTGAAGCCATCCCACAACGATTCTACTTCAACAAACTAACATATACATTAGTTCTCAGCAACACCCAGTATGGGGTCGCTACTATCTGGTACGTCTTGAGGTACGTACACTATTTCCAACACTCCCACTCACATATCCAAATAGGCTCGTCGCTACCGTGGGAAATAGCAGCCAGAAACGTCTGACTCGTAAAGCAATCCAAGGCGTTGACGTTCCAAAGGCATGCGAGACTATCATTGACCCAGGGGCCCCCTTGGCCTTACGCCTTCAGGGGAATCTCCTTTATGGAGTTTCTCGGGTCTATTCTCAGCAATGCCATTATGTTCTTTCAGATGCTGAAAAGACACAATCACACATGATGACATTCTTTCGGGCCATGAACACAAACGAAACAGACCCAAACGCGGGCAAGTCAAAGTAAGCAATTCTTTGTCACTCTCAAAGCTCTTTGTAGTTGACTTTTCACTCCTTCGAGGCGACACCAAATTACCCTCCAAGACGATTCATCCTTTGATCCTTTGTCCACTGTCCCAAAACTAGATCTCTTGGCTAGTGTCGATGATTTGGTTTTCCTTTCAACTCAATTGTCGACGCAGAACAATGTCTCTCAAATGACCCCCCTGACACAAGGTACAAGTTCTTCTGGCCGGGGTAACTCACTCTTGAACTTTGGTTTCCCGCAGTCTTCTCAATCTGGTCGGAGCTATCGTCTTCCAACTGACCTCGACCTCGATTTGACGCAGCCATTTCATGCACAAGATTCATTCGAAGAATTCAACCCTTTCGGGGAAGATATAGCAAATATTCCCGATCTTGATCTCAACTTCGATATTGACGGAAACCTCGTTGATTTTGGCGATCTCGAGCCAGAGCTTCCCGCTCTTCCTGGAACCGTAGCATACGAAGAACAACTCCACATCCAAGCAGCCAACGCAGCCAACATTGGCTCTAACAAAGTGCACGACCCAGGTGACAACGTGATCATCATGGGCGAGGATCCTCTGCCTGACGCTGAACCATTTCCCAAGCGACCAACTGCTAAACAGCCTACATCTAACGGCGAACCAACCACTACATCGACAACCGAGACTCTGGAAGTCAAGGCCCCTTTACGACGGGGAAGGCCACGACGGAAACACCAAATGATTGACAAGAAGGACTATGTCCCTTCAGCTACGATTCGAGGATGGTATTCGGCCTATCCTGAAAGCATGAAAGCTCTTCTCAAATTACGCCCAGCAACTACGACAACCCAAGCCCGCCGCAACGCCAAAGCCTTCCTTTTCGGCAATGGACTTGCTGGTGTCGCCAGAACTCCATTAGGGAGGGCCCACCCTCTTGCTGGGACGTTTTCCGGTATGGCCCTGTTGGCGCAGCTCCAGGGACGAGATCCCGAACCAGAGCCAGAGCTTCAGTCTCGAGGTCGCCGTCGTACATCGGCCGAAGCTTTTCCAGATGAGCAAGATGAAGAGCGAAACATCCGTCAGAGAACTGGAAATCAGAATGATGGCAACGAATTAGGACGTGGTTATGACAACAACGCGGGGGCAGTCATATTCGGCGAAGATCTCGCCCCCGAGATGGGGTTAGATGCAGCAAAGGGTCTTGAAGACCGTCACTCATCTTCCATGGCTCCATGGAGCCGTCCTCCCTCTATCGCGCCTGGCTCATCACTTCGAGGGCAGGGAAGTGTGCAGAAAAGGCTTCCTGCGCCAAGTCCCCTGCATGGCCGCGGTAGTGTGGTTCGCTCTATTGAGCGCTTCAGCGATCTTCCTGACTTGCCTCACAATTCCGACGACGTGGCAATGTTGCACTCACAAGACTCTTCCATGGGCGATGAAGGGTTTATGGGCGGATTTGATTTTACCAATGGGAACGACACACAGAACTCCGGCGTTATCGATTCTTTTGCTCTTGATTTTTTGGGTTACGCCACTGCTCGGGCACAGGAAAGGGGCTATACTCGCCCCCATGATCGGACTGGCCGTCGCTGGATTGACTTCCATACACTCACCGAGGAGCTCGACGATCCGGGCAGCACAAAGAAGTTTGTTTCAGAGGCGTTTATGCATGTTCTAGTTCTTGCCACCAAAACCGCTATCGCCGTGGAGCAAGAAGGCATTGCGAACAACCAACCTTTTGGTACTATCCGCATCGGACTCACTGTTTCCGAGCAAGGCGTCGATGACATGGTCGACGAGCTGGCGTAAGCTTGTTTTTTACAAATTGGGGGATCTGACAAGCAGGTACATCTTCTCACATACTGGTCTCTACCAGTGTACCACAGGAAGACTTACGAAAAGAACGACTAATAACATTGCGGATTTAGCGGCATCGCTCGAGCTTGTTTTTGATGGGGAAACGGAAACTATTTCCTGGGAGTTCGGGAAGTTTGGCCGGAAGCAATTGTGGGCAATGGGACAAACAAAAAGGACATGGGAAATAGGTATGGGTGCACAGGTGCATACGACGATGTCGGGAAACAAAATAGAGAGCATCAACAGGTATTTATGGTACATGGGCAATTTCCCTGGGGGCAGGCATGACGCTGTCACAATCGCATAGCGAATAAACAAAAGATCAAAATTAATGGGGGCTTTATTGTAGTTCGTGCTCATCTAATCATAAAACTCATCATCTGAGGCAGTTTCTCGATCTTCAAACTTCATGTACTCAAGATCATCTTCTAAGCCAGCATTGACAAACTTCCAAGCCTCATGAACAGAGTCAAGGATAGAATCATCAAACGCCAGGCTTTGTGAAGTAGATGAGAATGTAGCAATGTTTCCATCATTGCTCAGAGCGTTTATTCCATCGCCCTGCTCATAGTATAGCTTATAAAGCAGTGGAAGTATGTCTTGGCCATTCGACGCGGCAGACAAAAGAGACGAAAGAGACTTGTCGAGAAATAATTTCGCAGATGGTGTACAAACGGTACTGAGATATACAACATCTGTTATTCACTCGTTAGCACACTGTCCTTGAAAATATGTGAAAAGAACAATAACGAAAGGAGGAAGGTGTGTATCAGTTTGTCAGAGATTTGATCGTCATTGGGATTCAGACAATGTAGATAAGTATTCGGTATGTGAATCATCATAACACCAAAAGGATGAAAGAAAATATTGTTGTTACTCACATTGTCCAGGAGGGCACTCCCCAGTGTCGCTCGAGTGTACCATCGCGTAGACGGGAAACTCTGAAGGATTTTCACCCTCAGAGACCGAGCCTGTTGGAAACGCCACCACGGCAACAGCAGGCACAGGAGCGCCCTCAGTTAACAGTTCAAAGAGCGAAGATAAGTCTGTCTTTGTCACCACTGTAAGCCTGCTAATTCGAGGGCTGTTGGGGTCAACTGTATCGGCGCCTTGAACCACCAATTTGGCTTTGACATCGATATCGTTCGTGAACGAGAGCTCAAGGGGAGCTTCGGCTTCAGCGGAGCTAGGTCGCTGCAAACTCTTGATGCCGGAGCCCAGCATATAAGTTGCACCGCCAACAGCTGCTGCTCGACAGCCCACTTGAGCGACCTCTGACAACCCACCCCACTTGGGATAGACAGCAGCAAAGCCGGTACCAAAAACTCCCATGGAAGTCAGGTGCCTGCTAATCGCACTCAAGCCATCTTTGACTGATATCTTGCCATCATGGCTCAAAGTCAGTGTGATAACATAGGATTGAAGAGCCGCATCAAGTTTGAACTCGGAAGCCAGAAACTGTACGAGCCCCTCACCGGCATACGGCGTCCACGTTTCGATTTGAGGTTCCGAATTGAAATCAAGCACAAACTTGAGGAACTTCATCAGGGACCGCTTGGATCGAGCCGGGATGGATTTATTGGAAAAAACATCTTCGCGAGTCGAGGGTATCCGGCTGAGGGAAGGTATCGACGAAGAATTCGAAGGGGGCTGGTAGATGTAGAAAGAGCCGACAGCGAGGAACTCGATCTGGCGAAATGCTTTCGAATCAACGAGCTGAGTGACAAGCTTCGACCGCGAGTGTATCAACTGGGGCGCGAGAGCCAAACTGTAGGCACGTGCTGAACCCAAGGCGTCATCACGCTTTGCTTCCGCAGCAGAAAATAACCGAGAAGTGTCGGCGGATCGGTTCTTCTCAGCCCATTCGTCTGCCTCTTGGAGGCTGAAAGCGGCTTCGCTACCCCCGTAGAATGGGTTGGGATCGACGTGAAGTATGTTTTTGCCTGAACGCGACAGAGCTCTTCAACAAAGAAGGCTGGGTCAGTCCGACCGAGGCGACATCTCGACGATGGAATCCAAAGCTTACAGGGCTAGGAGGGACTGTTGTAGCCCAGTGCCGCTGATCACTACATCCCAAAGGGTGTCTGAGAGGGATTCCATGGTTGAGGTTGAGATTGTTGGAGAGGAGAGGAGAGGAAAGTGTGAGAGTTGATCTGCCCTTTTATGATGCGCGAAGATGAAGAATATTCCAGGTGGGGCAGGGTTGCTAAGCCAGCTGGACCCATGTAGATAAAAGTAATGTGGCCCGTGCGCAGAGGCTGGGAGTGATGAAAACGGATTGGCCAACATTTTCCTCTTCTTTTCTTCTTTTTTCCTCACCATCCGCTCAGCCCTCTATGCAATATCTACCTCTTCTGGCGGAACATTGCTTGTGGCGTGGTAGTTTCATTACTATTCACTTTATGAGTGGTAGAGCAATTTGTCTTCCGGTATCTCCTGCCCTAGAATAAAGTCTGACAGGGTGGGTCGAATGGTATAGACACATTTCTTCTCCAAAGTAGGTAGTTCATGATAACCATGACATTGTAGTTAAGGACACAATCATGTTCAATTATGTATTATCTCTATTGGGGTATCATAAATCTACGACTGGGTGATGGCCGCATTGAACTGTTCCCATCGCTTCGTCGCCCAGCCCAGGAATTGTTCTGATGTGAGAAACTGAGGAGTCAGAGCAATTCCTCCATGCTTTGAAATAGACAAGATGTTGACCTTGCCATCCTTGCAATCCACCACAATCGTCACACTCTCGTCGCAGAGCGACTCTTCAAGCCTATCGGGATCAACGAGCATCCAGAACTCGCCGTCAGTGGGCCGGTCGGTTTCTTTGCCAGTGAAGACGACTGCCGTGCAGGCGATTGGAGTGCTGGTGATGCTAAGAGGCCTTGGTTCTTTGCGGGAGCAGACGATCATCTCTCGATCCACATCAAAACGAGCTCCAGGGAGCTTTGTATCCCGTAGTGCGGCCATAGTAGCAGCCCAAGCGGCGTCAAATGGGTTTCCGTCAAAAGAAATGAAGAAGATGTCGATGTAAAGCACCCAGTAAGCCACGACAGACCGGTTCTCGTTAGGCGTCTCGTCATCATCCTCTTCCATGCGGTCATGATCGGCTTCGAGGTCCTCTGACGGTGCTGTGTGCCATATTCGTAGGTCTTCAGGCTTGATAATCTTGGAGCTGTGGAGGAGAGAGTATATTCGTGTGCTTAGGGTTTGAGCGAGAGTGCTTGGTGGGCCGCCGGGGAGAAATTGAGGGGCGCATCCTGTAGCGAGTTCAATGTTAGGAACAAGCAGGTCGTACTCTTTCAGTTCGGTTTCGGTATTGGCAGCGCGGTAGCTTGGGATGTTTTGGGTCAAGATAGTCTCGGCTCGGACACCGCAAATAACAGTGGTGTCACCCACACGCACCACGGCGCTACCATTTGCATGAGACAAGCTCGATACGTTTACTGTTGGGACGCGGACCTCGTCTGAAGCTCGTCCGTTGCTTCGAGCCGGGCGTACATCGTTGGAGGAGGGCTTGAGGTTGGCGAGTAGATACGGATGAGGGGAAAGTTTGGCAAAAGTAGACCGAGTGAGTCCTGTGGTTGACGCCATTTTTATCAGCAGGATCTCCTTCTCTATGGTCTGTAGAAGATTAAAGCTGATTGTGGTGGTCGAGATTGTTGGGTAGACTCGACTTTTGATGTCAATGATGAAAAGTTGTAGGCATAGTCGCAGCCTCGTGGAGTCGCATGTGGGGTACAGATCCTGTACAGCCAGTTAGGAGTCAGTAAATCACGAGGCTGAGGTACCCAATATGGACATAGGGTAAGTAGATTGACACTTGAACCTTGTAGTGAAAATCATTAATTCAGAAACGAATTCTTATTATGTGCGACGGCGGGCTAGCAATTTACAAAAACATTATCTCATCTTCATGGTTGATTCTATGTATTGGGTTTTGTATCTATCTGGTACTGGGTTCCAGAGTTGTGTCTACAAAATCAGCTGCAAATACAAGTATCCATTTCATGAGTTGGGTTGTAATCACCACCACTCGGATAAACATTGAATTACTATGACCACTTCATTCTTTTCTACCAATCTAGTTCACAGAATCAGACAGAAAGAAAGAATACCGACTCCCATCGCTTGCTCATTATGAGCTTCCCTTTCTGTCATCCCGTTACCTACCTGGTAATGAGAGCACGGCCAGTAGTGTTGGTTTAAGGGACAAGATCGACAGCCTCAAGAGCGAACTCATCACCAACAAGAATTTATTGTCACTTACATTGCTCGGCATGCCAGAGGCGTGGCAAAGAAAGCGACTGACAATCTACAGGGAAGCCTGGATTATCTGTTGGCTCTCTCGCCCCATGGTCTGTTTGTTTAATCCCGCTGGGGTCCGCAGTGACTGTGCATAAGAGCCAATTCATCACCAACAACCAAGCCTAATAGCCTTCATGGTGTTCGCCATCGAACGATGAGATGGATGCCATCTTGATATCAAAAAGTTGGCCCTGACCCAATTCATCGCGCTCGGATGATTCTTGACCTTTTTGGGCTTCTAATGCCCGAGAAGAGAAAGGAGATCCTCGAATGAGGTCGAAATCTTACCTAGGTAGCAGACGAGCACGAATCGAAGGACGCATGCGCTTAAAACCCCCAGAAAACCATACAATGTCAACAGCAAATCATATTTGATCTGTTACCGCCCGTCGACAACCCGCCTGAATAGTCACGGCGTCACTAGTCCAATCAGAGCAACCTATCGCAACTCATCACCATCACAGAAGCAGCGTTACATCTTAAATGCTCCACTATGGCTGCCGCTTCTCTTGCTCTTCCACCATCCGGCCCCCAAGCATTACCTATTACTGTAACCAACAGTCTCTGAGAACGATGAACCGTTGTTTGGAAGGGGAATAGAGCAGTATCTGGATCACGGTCCAAGTGCCAGGAACAGTTTTGCCTAGACCGATCGGGTTTTCAGAGCGCCCAATCCTGAGCCATACTCAGACGCTCATCTTTTCCGTAATTGGGAATGAACCAACGGCCATTGAGAACTTCAACACAGCAGCCTATATCATCACATTTTTAATTCTTATCCCGTACAGAAAGCGCTAGCCACGATGAAGATATTTCTCTAGCGTTCTCACGCTGTTATTATTTGATGTAGGTAGAAAGAAAAGAAAAGACCCAAATTTATGTTGACAGCAGATCAGCTATCATGCTGTCTATGCAAAAAGAAACAAGAAACAAAATCCCCAGCCATCGCTGATGATCCCTGGCCTAAACATTTGGAGCTGCAACATGGTTCCTGATCCTAGAAAACATCAACCTTCCGCGATCCCGCCATCTGAGTCGACCTTTACCTCTGTATGTCACTCACCTGCAGACTGCGTCTGTTTCTCTCGAATATGATACCGGCTCGCGGCTGTGTGACAACCGGATGATCCACCCACCATGGGGAGACGGTATTTCAACAGCCAGCCAATATCAGAGCTCCGTCAGCCGCTGGCCCTTGAAGCTCTTTGGCCACCATTCAGGATCAGATGCTTTTATACTAGCACTAGGCATGTATGTTGCTGCACACTCTTCCAGCACGTCAATCTTGAATCCCAGTTCCAATTTTCTCTACCCCTGCCCAGAGTGACAAGCTTGCCGCCGCCATATCACAAGAGGCACCCACCGTATGCAGTGTTCTGCTGAGCCTTAGCTCTGCAGCTCTGCCGTTCTCCGCTTCACCGCGAGGATCTGATCGTCTGAGGCCATATATTCGGCCGCATGCCCTGGTGAACTCCACTGTAGCTTTCGCCTTAAGACCCTGCTCTTACCCAAGTTCTTTCGTTTATCATTTGGATTGCTTATTGTATTTGCCTTTTCAAATTTTATTCAAGCAAGAGTCTGGCATCTTTCGATGTGTGCCAATTGACCGGCTCACTTGTGCACATCTCACCAGATTGTGATCCTCAAGACTCTCTCATAGGTAGACCAGTCAGCCAAGTCGTCGATTTGCCTTCTTGCTTTCGCCTTACCATAACTCCCACAATACGATATATGAGACTGCCATTAATGTCGAAATAAAAGTGTTTCATCGCGCTCTGTCGCCAATTTATTATCTAACTTGCCGGAGTCTCAACGCTGGTCGCAATGGCTCCCAACTCAAACATCCGCCATACTCTCGAAGAGACCGCCAATAACTTCTCTGGTCTGGTAAAGCGAATTTCCATTCCTCTAACACCAACAAGTCCACCAGGCCTAGTCCAAGCGCATACACTCGACCCATGGGAGAAGTCAGGGAAATATGGTCGAGGATGGTCCTATTTTGCGCTCGCCCTGATGGGCACCATTCTTGTCATGCGTGTTTGGCACTTCTGGCAGGACAAAATTCGACAAGCTATTTACAAGCAGGAGGTAGAGGAACATTACCAAAACCTCTATAATACCGAGGCAGAGGCTATGTCTGGAATGCGGAGTGGTCAGAGCCAGCATTTCTTTCCCGAAGGAAACGAGGTGTTGGGCGAAAAGCACTTCCGACCAAAGGCGCATTTCTCTTCTGTCAATATGATCAACGACACTCTAGCTCTGTTTCGTTGGATATTCTACCGCCCTATCCCTGATTTCGTATGGGGAAGACGCCGAGTCACATTCTCCTCCTTGGCAGTCCTCACCACTGTCTTCATCTCTCTTGTCTTTGTGGTACTTTACTGCTTCCTGCAACAACCACTCTACTGGCAGAGCATCCAATTCGGTTCACCTCCCCTGGCTATCCGAGCAGGCATGATATCTATCGCCTTGACGCCTTGGATTATCGCAACCAGCATGAAAGCGAATATCCTCACCACCATTATTGGTATTGGCCCCGAGCGACTCAATGTCTTCCATCGATGGGCAGGCTATCTTTGTTTGTTTTTGTCACTTGTTCACGCCATCCCCTTTTACATCCAGCCTGTTTGGGATGATGGCGGAATGGAAGTATTCCAACGTTTGTTTCCTGGCGGCAGTGGCATTATCTACGGCACAGGCATTGCTTGTCTCGTACCCCTTATCTGGTTGTGTGTCGCCTCACTACCTTTCATTAGGAGGACAGCTTATGAGGTTTTCGTTATCCTTCATATTCCCGTTGGCATGCTTTATGTCGGTCTCTTATTCTGGCACACAAAGAACTTTCTCATGTCCTGGGCATATCTATACACGACGATTGCTATCTGGGCATTTTGCTATTTTTTGAGGCTGTTCAAGTTGAACTGGCTCAAGCCCTGGCGCATGTCTTTCATGGTTGGTGATGAAGCAGCCATTACTCTTATGGCCGAGAACGCGGTCAAAGTCACAATTCCAACACAAATGAAGTGGAAACCTGGCCAATACGTCTATCTACGAATGCCTGGAATTTCCATCTTCGAAAACCACCCTTTCACCATCTCCTCGCTATGCAGCGACGATTTTCCTTCAGAGTACGGTGAGCAATATCGTGATTGCACGTTGGTGTTCCGACCTTATGGCGGATTCACACGCAAGGTGCTAGACACTGCCATTGAGAAGGGACCTTTCCATACTTATCGTGCGTTTTTGGATGGCCCTTATGGTGGCATGCGCCGCGATCTGGCCGCTTTCGATACCTGCATTCTTATCGCAGGCGGAAGTGGTATCACGGCGCTTGTATCACAACTTCTCAACCTTATTAAAAGAATGAGAGACGGCAAGGCCATCACCAAAAAGGTTGTGGTGGTCTGGGCCTTGAAGCGACTCGAAGCCATGGACTGGTTCAGGGAGGAATTGAGAATTTGTCGTGAGGCTGCTCCCCCAGAGAGTGTCACTTGCAAATTCTTTGTGACGTCGGCCGTAAGAGCACGACCCGGCATGGAGGGCGTAAGTCCGTTCAACCAGAACAATGGACCCCACGGGCCCAGGGCTCTGAGCCACATGTTCCATGATAAGCTGGACGGGTTTGTTGCGGGCATTGCTTCCAAGAGGAACTCAGCCCTGATAAATTCCGAAGCCCAGGGCGACCCGGAGCGTGAGCGTGAGCTACGTGCTGAGGATGAGGACCGTATAACAGCTCTTCCTCAACAGAAGTATCTTCAGCCTCACTCATTCCCACCTCCACCGCCGGGACCACCGCCCACCAACCGGGAGGAGTCTCTTAGAAAGCTGGAGGGACATGGCTATCCTGAAGACAAGAAGCCTCCGATCGAAGATGTCAATGAGCCTCCAGCGAATGATGGAGAGTTTCACTTCAGACCGATGAAGAGTGATAACCCGCCTCAGTTCAACTACGCGCCGCGATCACCTCAGCGACTTCCAGAATCATTCCCCACAGAGGAAGAAGCATTTCCAGTACGAGCTCCAGAGCTTGCGCACCTCCGGACGGCCAATCCTGAGGCCGGCAGACTGCGGCCTACATCCACTTTCGGACCCCCATCTGGCTTCGATTTTGGGTTTCCAGAAACTCCAACTGAGTTTCAAAAGAGTCTAATGCGATTTGCATTCCCCGTGCCTCACCAAATAGATGGAGGCTGGAGCGTTGAGTATGGCCGACCAGACCTAGGTTATATGCTCAAAGAATGGGCCACAGGAGGTGCTGACGGACGAGGCATCCTCGGCCGCCGCACAGCTGTGTTTGTTTGTGGCCCGCCAGCTATGAGAGTTGGTGTTGCCAACACAGTGGCTCGACTTCAGGCAGAGATCTGGGGTGATGATGAGCTGGAGGAAATCTTCTTGCACACCGAAAACTACGCCTTGTAGAAGATGGAAGGCATGCACATAATATGAAGGAGAGTGTAATTCTATGAGTCGTGTTGACTTGAATGAAGGTAGAGCGGAGCAAAGAGATACCATGAGCGATCTGATTTTTTGATGATTTAGTATACATACCCGCACCATTGTTTTAGGTGTCTAAGCTGTATGAACGGGGCATTGAGCCTGAGCTATATAATATCTATATGACTATTCAAGACCACAACCATTTATTGCTTGAAGAACCCGCTTGAGAAAGATGAACTGATACTGTGATCGGAGAAGATGAGAGTATGATATCTAGGTAGGTATCCATGATGGCTTTCATGACAAATGGGGAAAGTGGCCACAAGGGTTCACAAGAATGCCCCTCCTTCTTGATCAGAAGTCATGATGAATCCCATGCTGAGTGAAGCTAGGTAGGTACTTACTAGGTATAAAACTGCCAACGGACTTAGAGAGCCTTGATTGGGGGGAATGCCCAATTGGGGACCTTGGGGGTTAGAAGGTGATGGTGGTGTTTATGATGAAGGAAGCACCTTGATGGCTTCCCTTCGCGCTTCTGTTGCGATGCGACCAACGCGGCAAGTTATACCAAAGAGGTCCTCACAAACTCTTCAAACATAAATTCTTGCCAGAATTATTCTTGACCAAAATCCTCGCTTGTAGCTTCAAACACTCTAGTAGTTGATTTACCAAAGTTGAGTATCCTATACACTCAAATATCACTTACACTATTCATTCCCGAACATTACCTCGAGCCTCGACTTCAACAATCAACGACAATGGAAACGCGGCCAGAGAAAGATCTTGAGGAGATGGCCAAGGGATGGTCCAAAGCTATGGAGTTCTCCAAGGCCCGATTACAGCGCGTGCACGATCTTGCAGAAGATCAACTTGACGACGCGATCAATGCCGGTCATCTAGTTCTTGAGAATGTGTGCTTGTTTTTTCATGCATGCGTCAAGCGTGGACAATTCCGGTAGGCTCCTATGCTCTACTATATCTGACGGTAAACTGACCAAGACTGCAGACCTCCCCTCAACTTCTGGCAAGTTCTTCATTCTGAGTACGGCATTGTCGTATATCCTTCTGCATTCCAAGAAGACATAAACATTCCGGGATTAGGCATCGATGCCACATTTACAGAGGCGTATCAAGGCCATATCAGTAAGTTACCATATTACTACCCAATGGTTTGTATGGGTTATACTTACAAATGATAGTGATGTATGGTGGAACATGCACCAAGTATCCTCCCCGCTGTCCTTTTGAGTTCATGCAAGAACCACCACCGGTCTACCAGAAGGAAATACCAAAGATGGAAAAATGAAGGCCAAGATCCAATTCGAGTCGATTCAATGATGGCGGGGATAATCCGATATGATGTAATGATTTTGGTTTTAGCGGGTGGGTTTGGCGATAGTGGTGCGCCTGGAGTAAAGGCTTCAACGTTGTTGGGTGGTGGTTTGAGCGGACGCCAGTTCGGCATGGAGTAAAATATTTAAAAGACGCAATGTCTCAGTCTTAAACGTATGAGTTTGTACAGCCTCAATATTAAAAGTGATCAACCAAAAATATCATGTTTCGCGCTGTCCTATAGCCCCATCCCTGTTGGCTCTCCAAACGCCTTCCTCACCTTCGAACTCTTCACGTTTCCATACCTCAACCTTGTTTTTACACTCTTCCAAAGCTTCTTCACCTGCTCGCCACGCTGCTTGACGATGCGGAGAAGATACAGCGATCAGGATGCTCTCCTCGCCGATAGGAACAGCGCCGAGGCGATGAATCATGGCTACCCCACGTAGACCATGCTTGTCACGAACGTCTTTCGCAATAGCCATCATAGACTTGAGAGCACGAGGGTGATATGCTGTGTATTGTAGTTCCTTGACCGGTTTACCGGCGAAGTTATCGCGGGTAGTTCCTGTTCTAAGTCAGACTTCTAGCTAAACAAAGGGGTGTGAACAAGGACGAGAGCTTGCCTGCAAAGAGAACAATAGCGCCTGCTGAGGGGCTGCGTACACGGTCCATGATGGCTTGGGCGTTTAAGTGATCGTGTGTCAAGGCGACATAGCAGTCCTGTTCTGTTTGTTCCCAAACATCTTGAGTGTTTTCTGAACCCGCCATCTCGAATGATATATTTGAATATAGATAGTACCTAGGGAATGATACGAATGCAGAGAGGGAGAAATGGGTTTATCTCTCAGAATTGGCTCCCTCAACCTATCAAGCAAGAGTGGGCTTGGTTTGTACATATGATAACTACTAGCTTTGGGAAGTCAAGATGTACCAAGTTATAACGGTAATTAGCATCATCAGAAGGTGAAAACTGAGTAATATGCGCCTCTACACTCGAATATGCACAGATATATTGATATTATTTCTATGAATTCAATTACCGGATGTTATTATTAAAGTCGCACATATCTAAGCGTTGATCTACTGTCGCCAATGACTAAGCCCCACCTGACGTACCTACTTTACTTTCTCCCCAAGCTCTGACTTTTTTGACTCTAATTCGCAAACATCTCTTCACCTCACTTATGCAGCTTGTTTACCTTATGAAATCAGCTGGCTTTTCTCTCTTTGTTTCCAAAAGAAAACCTCAAGGCTGAGGTCATCGTGCGCGACGATCGCTCAAGGCACAAACCATCAAACAATGGACACAAGCGACGAATATCAAGACCGAGATGCCGGCTACCGATCGCGGCAGGGTAAACACATAGCCCGCGCCTCAGGCGGAGATGGGGAACTCGAGAAGGACCTCCATGGATGATTTGAGCCCCATAGCTAACTTCCCCACGGGATGGCGAGATCATTCCAGATCTCCACCCAAGCAAGCTTTCCGCAGCGACTCTCAGCACCGGGACGACGAGGACTACGACAATGAACACTTAAAACGAGGTGGTGCATCTCGAGATGCGCGCTACAACCCTCACGATGAACATGACTACCGAGGCATGTACGATGATGGCTACGTCGACGAAAGCGACCAAGGAAGACGGCGTTATGAAGAAGACAAACATCTAAGTAGCAGAGGGAGATATCGCGACAGCGATGACCCACGGACCCAATCTCCATCCGGAGGCTACCAGAACAACCGCCGTTCCAACAGCCCGACACGAGAGGCAGGCAAGCCCAGCGATACTGTCATTCTCGAAGGCCTGCCATTCAGTATATCGTCGAATGAGGTTGGTACCCTGCTGGTCTAAACAAAAACTCTCGCAGCAACCAAACACTGGAATTGCTTTGTTTCGTGAAAGCCAACACAATCACTTTGGAAAACCTATCTTTGTGCCGCTCTTTTCGCCCCAGTTTCTTTACTATAAATGGCACCGGCGACGAAATACATATCCTTTGAAATGAGTCGACGTATCAGTTCGCAAGACTAATTTACGGGCCTGTAGCTTCGAGACAGTATTCTGAGCAACACCGTTGCCGCCGAGTTCCCGTCGATAGACGTGCGCGTTTCCGCTTCCAAGGGTAAGCAAGATATGCTCGATAGCCTACAATACTTAGTCAGTCGCTGATATGACCAAACAGGAAATCGCAGAGCGTTTGTGCAGTTTCAGGAAATTGATCATGCTGTTACTTTCATGAGAGAGCATTATCCAAAGCTTCTTGTCGAGATGACGCACTCCACTGATGATGTCCCAGAAGGGAAATTTGACGCATACATCCACTACGCTCGAAGCCGAGATTCGCGTGATGCGACTGATGTCCGTGGCATCCCAGGTGCTGATTGGACTTGTCCCACTGTAGGCCAACTCTCGTCACCAGTTGAGTAATTGCTAATTGAAGCTAGTGTGACTTTTCCAACTTCTCTACCCGTATTAAATGCAAGATTTGTGGTGGCCCCCAAGCTGGTAAGTTGCAATCATGTAAATTGATAGCAGTGAAAGCTGACACTGCCTTGCTAGCTCCAGCATGGCAACTGAACCTCACCGGCATGGCAGATGCCTCGGACGTACCTGCACAAATCCTTGTCGTTTATCCTCTTGCATCGTTCGTGACGGAGGATATGCTTGCGAACGATATGAAGCGTTTGGAGCTTGTGAAGCCAGAGAAAGACAAGGACGCCTCAAACGGGGGGCCAAAGTTGAAGTCTACAGCGCCGACCGGTGACACAACAGGCTACGGCGCCAGGCCCGGGTCCCTGCATCGAGTCTTTCTCATGCGTGATACCAGCACTGATGAATCGTTCAAGTACGGATTTGCCGAGTTTTGGACTGTGGAAGATGCGACTGCTGCCATGACCAAATTTCAGAAGTCTAGGTCGTTCACTGTTGCTGCCTGCCCAGTGACGGTAGCAAGCACTCATATGGGTGTTTTCCTGCCCGAAGAGCGAGAGGTTGTTCCAACCATCGAACACATGTCGTTCAATCCTCTCTTCAACCCGAGCCTCCGTGTTCGCTACAGAGATTACCACGTCTATCCCAGTCAGCAGATTGTCGCCGAGCAGCCCCCAGAGGGTGACAGGCTCTCGAAAGCACGTGAAGAGGAGGAGAACGACAAGAAGTCGAAGAAACGTAAAGCAGAAGGGAACCTGGCCGCCTCGTCCACAAAGAAGTCTGCGCCTGTGATGGCAGGCCGTATGGCTATGTGGCAGCAGAAGAGTAATGAGCTTCGCGAGGAGAAGGAGGCCAGACCAGTGAAATCATCGAGACCAGGCAAGGCTGAGTTTAGCGATGTGAACCGAACGCCACTGCGCATAAATCTCTCGGGATCGAGCACAGACGTAGCCAAGCCTCAGAGCGCCATTAAGATCTCTATCACTGGGACAGCGAAGCTTGATACTCCTGAGCTTGCAGCTCCTGACAAGCAGGCTTCACCCGAGGAAGCTGGTACGCCTGGTACTTCTACACAGCCAGCATCGATTTCAGAGGAACCTCCCGTCTCCTACGTTGACCGCGATCGACTGATGTGTTTGATTTGCATGCGCAAGTATAAGTCTATAGATGAAGTCAACATCCACGAAAGATCACGGAACCACAAGAACGCGACGGAAAATGAGGAGCAAGTCAAAGCTGCATTACCCAGACTTGCAGCGCGCGACAAGAGACTTCAGAAACATTCTCAGGAGAACCCTAACTCCGCATCCGCAACTTCGCAATATCGTGACCGTGCCAAAGAGAGGCGAGCTGTTTATAACCAACCCACCAAACCCACAACCGCACCGCAAGGGAAACCCAAATCTGCCCCCAAGGTTGAAGATGCGGCGCCGGCTCCGAAGCCTGCCCAGTCCAAGGGAGCAGGGATGCTGGCTAAGATGGGCTGGTCTACCGGCGCAGGCCTAGGAGCCAATGGAGATGGGCGAACTGAAGTCATCGAGACAAACGCTTACCAAGAAGGTGTTGGACTGGGTGCGGAGGGTGGTAATTTGGGTGATGCGGCCCAGCTGGCTGAACGCAAGACAAAGAATACTTACGCCGATTACGTGAATACCGTGCAAGACAAAGCACGGGAACGGTACAATAAGTTAGGCTAGTTGGGAGCTCGACTCGCGTCGTATGATCTGCACTGTTTGGGGATATAGCTAGATTTGGCGTTAAGGGAGCTTCCGTGCGTCGCACATTGAGGCATAGACTGAAGAATGGAAATAGCTTGTCGATAATACTATAGACTGGGGTAGTCCAAGTGGATAGGTCCTATTATACTCTCTTTCGCACAGGCCGACTTGTCTAAGGATCCATCTGCGCTGGTGTAATATAGCCGTTTGACGAATAGTAGCTTTGTGTACAGGGGTATAATACAATATATACAAGATGTACCATAAATGCCAGAAATCCTTTCCGTATTGTTGGATATATAAACCCGCTCCAATATCTGATGTTTTCTATCCGTATATGATGGACAGAGTCTATTGAAATGCTTACAAAAGGGTCAATGCAATACCCGCAGCGACGATGAGGGTCACCAAGGAAGCAGGGGAAACATGGCCAGCAGCACTCTCTGGCTCTGTGAAAGTGTTAGGTCATAATAAACCTGGCGAGGAAGGAGATATGTGGAAAGCTTACCTGGAACTCCAGAGACGTCTGGTAACTTGGAGTTTGCCTTTAGTTCAACGACACTTGATCCGTTGCTGCTGTGAACAGCCTCCGCAATAGCCACTTGCTCGTTGGCCAGATCGTAGACAACGTAAGTGGAGCGTAGGAACGTGTCGCCAAGTATAGCAAAGCTAGAAGTGCCCACACCGTAGGTGCTCGCGGGAGAAATGCCAAACATGCAAACGCCATCCCAGTCCTTGAAGTAATAGTCGAGGCGGGGATCCTTGAAAAGATCCTGGTTATTAGGGAAGGCGTCGACGATCATCTCGCTCATGGGAATAGAGATTGTCTTATTGTCGAACTTGAACTCAAAGGTGATACCTTCGCCCTTGTCTTTTCCATACCCGCAGTCTACAAAAGGGATGGGAACGTCTCTCACACTGAGGACGTCAAAGGTCTTGTATATTTCGTTGACTTGGGGATCAGGTAAGAGACAGACAGTTGATCCAGAGTCGAGGATAGCGACTGTATTATTCTTGAGGCTATCCATCTTGATGCCATCTGAATTCTTTGGCGTCCTGACATTAAGACCCTGTAAAGAGACGCTGAAGGATGTGACGTTCAGGGATTTGGTAGACTCGGGCAACAGAGGGAGGGTGGCAAGTTTGCCATAAAACTTCTTAGTATCTATGCCACCAAATAGAATGGTTCCTTGATCAGAATCTAGGTCGTTCTATGTTTGGTTAGAGATGATTGGAAACAATTACAGAGTTGACTCACCAGCCAGAGACTGTATGCAGCTGTATCAATGAGACCCTGGGATACCATGTTGTCAACGATGGCAGGGTAAGACTTGTTGGTGGCAACGTTTGCAGAAAAGCCTAAGCCCATGATTCCAGTTGGGCGAACAGACTTGACCGCAAGACCCAGTTGCTGCTGCTTTACAGTCTTGCCGTCTATTGTGACAGTATCATTAAAATAGTCACCCTCGATTCGACGAGTGTCTAGATATCGGATGTCAAAGCCATCGCGGTCCACAACCTTGAATGTGCGACTGTTTTGAGGCTTGACTATATATTGTCAGTATCATTTTTCTTCCATAACAAGGATAAGAGCTTACAAGTAGTCATGCAGTATCCATTCTTCTTTTGCGCCTCCTGGCTATGACAGAGATCGGTGTTGTTTGAGTTGACCCAAGTATCACTACTACCAGTATCAAGAAGGAAGCTGATGTTTTGAGGTGGCGTTCCAATCTGGAACTCTGCATAGTATCCCCCTCCCGTGATGTTATTCAGAGCCTCCAGATTCAGAGTGTCGCGCTTATCGATGGAGGCGCCATGGTGAAAGCCGTGCCTCACGAAAGGAGCAGAGACTGTACCAGCAGAAGCTCCTATAGTAAGAGAAGCGAGAATAGTAAAAATACGCATGATTCTGGTTTCAATTGACAATGAATAATGTTGCAATATTAAAACCTTGGTAGAATACTCGAATATGCCGTACTGGAGATTAATGGATGAATCAAGCTCTAGCACGCGTATCCGAGATTACAGTGCTGCGTGGCTGATAAAGAATGATGGAAATAAGAGCGAAATGAAACAACGAAACGAATGAACGAATGAGGGAAAATGAGCAGGAATAAGCTTAATCCCACGATGTCCGATCGCCAGGACTAGATAAATTAGAACTAGGTACCTAGTAGGTAGGTAGGTAGAGAAGGGAAAAGGGAGAATCGACCCAAAAGACGATATGTACTAATTTCTAGACTAGGTAGTCTCCATAGGAGTTGCTAGCGGGTTTAATCAATGGATCACAGAAGCCAAGACTTGACGGTTAGACGGCACTGACCGCGCCGCTAAATAATTTAATTGGTTCTTGTCCCCTAGAAACAACATTCTTGGCTGTCTGTCAGCTTTGGCGGTAGGAAAGTGGATACTTCAGTGGCTAAGCTTAAGTGGATAGCCTCCATCAGGTAATGATGCTGTCAAATACTCTTAGACTCTGTACTTTGTGCTTCTATGAACAAAGCTTGTTGTATGATATTGGAGATTGATTGATAGATACAACAACCAATTGATTGAATATTAGCATGCAAAATGAAGACGTCAACAAACTGGTCCGTCATATATATATATATATATATATATATATGTACAGCTCAGATCAAGATTCATGTCACGACATAATAAACATCACGTTGACTCAAGACATGATACAAAGTGGGAAAGAGTCTCATTCTATTTTGGATGATTTTAGTCTGTTTTTGTATTTGATCAGAAATTTCCTTCTTTTTTTCTGTCTTTTGTATTTTTGTCTAGGTAGATTACCAGAACCGACAAAGGAAAGGAAAGTCAAGACAGCAACTTACTTGCCTGGAACATGATTGTGTGCCTTTTCCTTTGTCAGGATGAGAGCCCGCTCACAGAGATGAAACTGTTGAGAGAGCTGACGAGAATACGAATCGTCCTTGATCCAGACAGAATCAGGGCGCAAACGATGGACCTCGTTCTTCAAGGCCTGAAGCTCCCAGAAGCCGACCTCTCGCTTGCCATCGGCATCGAATCGATCGGCTGGCACGTACTCTATCTCGTCGAGACTAGCAAATGCCTGGTAGCCGATAGTCTCGGCGTCAACGGCCCAGGGGCTGTGCATTTGAGACTTGATTGCCCAGTATCGAATAACAAAAGAGGGTCCCAGAGCCCATGATACCTATCGGGCACCATCGCTCCGGGTGTGCGGATGATCTTTGCAAAGTCAACTTTGCACTTCGCGCACCAGTCGATAATGATCTGCAAGTCAGTTTGTGGCTCGCAGCCCTTCTTGAGGAGTTCCTTGACGATACTCACCACACCATTGCACTTGATCTTTTCCCTGTACTCCTAGTGGACACAGGGAGCGTAGACGGAGAAGATTTCTTGACACATTCTGAATGAGTATCTCAAAAGAGATTTGCGTGTGTGTGGAAGGAGTTGGGGGACAACAAGACTTGTGTAAAAAGGATAGTGATGATGATGATAGACTTACCTGACAGGTATAAGTTGTGTGAGTGAAATAATAGGAGATAGAATGGACTCAGCTTATTGAGGATATGAAGAGAGGGAAAATTTATTTCGATCAGGATAGAGAAGATATTTTATACTAAAATCTGGGGCTCAAGGTCACTCAGAGAAACGATATGGTCTGCGCTTGTTCTTTCTTGGTATAACAGAAAGTTAGTGTCGTTAAATAAGCAGAATCCCATCCTATTGAGAGACACACATGCTGTTAACAGTCCTTGTGAGCATAACTGTGTACTAAGCACGATACCATGTATTCACGTCACAGAAAGGAATGCAAAGTGAATGCGATCTATTATGTTGTGCGACATCAATATTATATATGAGGTAACGACTTCTAGGCAAACAAGGGTCGTGTATGACTGACTGGCCTGAGCAGAACAGCCAACTCGAAGAGAAATGTTCGACGTTCCATTAAAAACACCGAACAGAACATAAATGAACGTTCAGACGGGATATCGAAACAGACCAGCAGAAGTTGGATAGAGAATCGTCTTATTGTGGTATCAGTAAACAAACAAAATGAACAATCACATAGCCAACGATAAAAAACTACAGCTTTGCAGCTTTCTCTCCACCATCTTTCTTAAGTCGGACAACGCCCTGCATAACGTCAGTATACCCAAAATACTACAACAAGGTAACAAGTCAGGACTCACCTCTTGGAAACACGTCGCTAGCAAGGCTCCATCCTTGCCAAAGATCTTCTGCGTCACAACGCCCCTGCCATCTCCCGCCCACGGACTCTCCGTCTCTGTAAACATCCACTCATCCGCCTTGACCGCCGTCGGCTCGTGAAAGTAGATGCTGTGGTCCAGACTCACCATCATACCGACGTGATCCCTCTTCTTCCAGTCCTCAACGTTGGAGCCCATGCCTTCAAACTCGCACATCTCTTTGACCTTTTCCTGCGTCTTTTCATCTAGTGAGGGGACCTCTTCGGGAGAGAAGGGGAAGCGCCATAGGCCATGGAGGCGGGAGACGGTGCCGATAAAGTAGCTATCCGACATGTAGGCGAGAGCATTTAGATGTGCTTGGTGGCCGCCTGCAGCTGAGATCTTTTGTCGCGATCGCATCCACTGTCTGCTCTTGCGGTCCTGTGGCTTGACTTCAGGGTCATCGGAGCCCAGCACCTCAATTCTGTGACTCTGAAAGGGTCCAGTCCTTGCCCACTCTGGCTCACCGTCCCAATCATCCGCGGGTGCACTTACGTTCTCGGGAAGGGTCGCCGCATGGCTCACCTCGCGCTGCTTCTTGTCTGGACTAACCTGGCGCACAAAGCTGATAGTGGTGGTAAAGATGCATGCGCCCTTCTGTCGTGCCTGGACCGTGCGTGTCGCATATGAGCGACCATCGCGTACCCGCTCAACGTGGTAGAGGATGGGGGTCTCGGAAGAGCCAGCAAGGAGAAAATAACAGTGAAGGGAGTGCACCAAGAATGTCTCTGGGACTGTCTTTTGCGCAGCGGCAAGGCATTGGGCGATGACGGCACCGCCATAGATACCCCGGGCTCCAGGGGGGCGCCATTGAGGATGTGTATTTGTAAAGATATCCTGGGGTCAGTTAGTTTGCTAACATTATCTCTATCATGAATTGGTTGGCAACGAATAAACCCCCATGTAAAACAAAGAATAGAGCAAAACTTACCGTTCCTAGAACTTTGAGCTCTGTAACGTCCAAGACGTTTTCAATCAAAGACTTATTTTCATCATGCTCTGGCGGTCGCAACAGAGTCGGTCTAACGTTTCCTTCGATAACGGTCATTGTGTACTCCTCACCGCGTTGAGCTATGGATGTAGAATCGCTATTGATGTTCTAAAGGACAAGCAGGGTATTAAATGGTTTAAAAGAACAAAGTCAAATTGAAGACCGGGCTTTTACAGGTGTTGATAAGAAAAACGAGACTCATACGTGACCGCCCCCTGATGATTTTAAGGTTAGCAAGGTGCTGTAGCTGTAAGGAAATAAGGAACTGATCAATTTTTGCCGAGGTTCGGACTCCACCGATCGTGGGGCCGAGTTATCAACCAGCCCGTGACCGGCAGTTCAGCACTTATTCTCCGGTCCGGGAATTATAACGGCAAACTAATGACGAACATGATGTTATCATTCCAACGTGGCATTTCAACAATTATAACTCATTGTAACATATACTCGCTTCTTGTCTCTCGTTTGTACAACGTTCCCCCACAGATTGCTGCGCTGCACTCCAGCTATTCTTGTTCGCTCTAACAAGCTATTAACAATTTTCTACTCAAAAGTACTAATACTGAACTGTATCCTGTTTCTCATCCACATGGTCTTCGTAAATCGGCTCCAATCCCTCCCAAGCAGCTTGAGGGTCGCCTTGTGGCCCAGCCTTCTCACGTTGTTGCCAATATTTGCCGGTGAATTGCCAGTACTCCTCTCCCGTGATCTCACAGCGTGCTTTTTGGAACCAAGCAGGTACGAACTCTTCGCCACGCTCCTCTCGGAGGCGTCGACGTGCTCGCTGTGCGTTCTCCAAGCGATTCTTCTCATCGGCAGCAAAGTCATACTCTCCGTCCTCCATTGCACGCTGGTCAGGTCGGAGACGAGAGTCGGTAGGAGGAAGCCACGGCCGCAACTGGTCATCTATATGGTTGAATGTCAAGACGAATGGTGTCAAGTTGAAAGGGATTCCAGTGGGTCGCTCGTTTGCCTTCCAGATGAGGTACGCCCGGTTAGGGTCTGTGAGACCGCTGTGTGCCATATCGGCACCACTCTCCTTTGATTCATCGATTGCTGCCTCGTAACCCGGTGTCAGGCGAGCGTACAGCTTGGAGTTCCAGCGACCACCGAGACTGACGCGCACCTTGCCAGAGGCATCAGTGACCTTCCCTGATACTTGATATGCGCTGGATGCCTTCCAGCCACGCGGTTTGAATTCGACATGAGCCACCTCACCTGTTGTCCAGTTCTTAATCTCCATGATACCATAATTGTCAACTGTTGGGTTTCCGGTAATAATGCCGATGACTGAAGAGGTAACCTTTTTCCACGTGTAAAGTTCTTCCTTACCCCCAGCAGTAGGTCGAAGCTTGAGGAACCACGTACCCAAGGGGTTGATGTCAAAAGATTTACCATAGAACTTAGACCTGACAGCTGATTCTCCCCAGTAAGACCACTTGGGTGCCTCTGCATGGGCCGCGCCAACTGGTGGGTGGTGACTGACTTGTTCGATAAAGAAACGGTACCCCTTATCAGGTCGTACGTATTCGAACGTCTCTCCCAAAAGTGGGTTGAAAGGTTTAGCGACACGGCCAATTGTGGACGCGTATTCACTGGCAGCAAAGGCAGCTACATATATGAGCCGTTCAATCGAGTCAGCTCGATCCGCGGCCAGGTCGAGCAAGTCAGCATACTCCATATCCTCACCAGCACGGTAGAGGAGAGAAGTCGGCTCGTTGAACGAAACAGGTAGAGTCATCTTGGTCATATCCTTTCCAATCATAGACTTGAGAATACCCTACTAAGAGTTAGCATCATGAGGATATTGTTTGCATACAGCACACTTACCCATAAAGAAATCTTGGGTCGGTCATCAGCGTCCATTTTGAGTCTCGTTCGAACACCATTTTCATAACCCTTGAAAGAGGAGCTGATGTCCATTCCGCCGGAAACAACGATATCCTGGCTTTTGGGCTGAATCTCATCAGCAGGCAGTTCTGATACCTCGACTTGACCAGCGTCCACAGCGTCGAAGAACTCGTCCTCTTGTTCAGACTCGCTCTCGGACAAGTCTACAACGATCGTGGGCTTCCTTCGGACAGTCTTTGTTGTGGGTGACTTGGGCTGTGTCGTTGCCGGTGCTGGTTGTGATAGCTTGGTCGCCGCATCTTCGAATTGTCCCTCCTCGTCCTCCTTTTCTCTGTTGTCATTCAACTCCTTTTCCACATGTGTGTCCTGGACAGGGAGCTCAGCCCCAACGGGGATGCCACTTTCGATAACCTCCCTCAGCGCCCTCTTTGTTGCCTTGCGCTTTTTCTCTGCTTCTCCGACACGAGCCTCCAAAACTTCTTGTTCACGAGCAACCTGGGCCATACTCTCCTCCCACATGCGTCGCATATTGGCCTCCCGATCGAGACGATACTGCCAGTAGGCATCCCGGTCCTTTGATATCCGGAGCAAATCAGCAACAAGGGTGGATAGACTTCGAATGGCACCATCGTAGGTGCCTAGGGCTTGTGATACGCTGTTATCAGAAAGAGGTGTATTTGGGTTTTGGTTGAGCTCGTTAAGGAGGGCCTGGTGAACATGGGACATTGTTTCAAGCTGGAGCTTGGCTGATTGGGCTGTAATATTTAGCGCATCTTTCGTGGCAGTGGGCTCTTCATGGATGCTCATATCATCGCCATAGTCATCGTCGTCATCCATGTCGTTGTGTGTCGGTGCTCCGTTCTTGTGTACTCGCGAGGTACCTGCGTCTGTCTCGACATCCACGAATTCATCTTCTTCAATACTGCCACTGGTGCCGGGGCTAGCGTGGCTCGGTCGTTGATCAACCGAAGAGATCTTTGAAAGCGATCTGCTTGGGAGCTGAGAGCTGTTTCTCCGTAGGTCCGTAACACTAGTACCCTCGCTATGGGATTCCTGAAGAGAAAGGGTACTGGGGTCAGCCTTGGCTTGCCGCAAAAGCTCAGCACCACGAGCTGCCCGTTTCTCTTCTTCTTTTGCCTGATCCTTCGACCACTGAATTGAATTGTTCAGGGCCCAGAACCATCGTTTAGCCTCAACTTCGTGGTTTGCCTTGAGGGTATACTTCACAGAGGATTTGCCGTGGATTTCAAATTTTGTCTTCTCGTCAGGGCTCATGTGAAGTTTGGCAATCCGCATATTGATGGCACCACGGCATGCAGAGCCTGCGTCGTCTTGATGTTTGTAATAACTGAGAACACCGTCCTCAAGTACAAACCAACGTAACTGGTAACCCTTTCTATAGTTGGTCCATTTCTTGAGATATCCCTTCATTTCACGGGCCTCTCGCCCAGCTAGAGGATCGCCGGATGTAGAACCTGCTGTGCCCTGGGAAGCTGCCTGTCCAAGGACTGCCTTCTCCTGAATTCCCCGTTGGGCAGCAACGGCTGCAGGGGATTTCTTCAGAATGCCCTTTGTAGCATCGTCGCTGGTGACGGACTGGGGCAGTTTACCCTTTCGATCGCGACGGAACGGGTCGGCGCCATGGAGAAGGAGGACTTGGATGAGGTTGGTATTTTTCTTCCGGGCAGCTTCGTGGAGCAAAGTGCCTCCAGTCTGTACGGTGACCGGTTCAGATGCGAACTCGGGGCTGTTGATGTCGAGAACAGTCTTGACGCGGTGCTCCTCGAGAACGCCAGCAAGTGCGGCATAATTGCCCCGCGCGATCAGCTCCTGAACTTGCTTGACCTTGGCTTCGGCAAAAAGCGATCTTGAAAGCTGCAAAAGCTGGAAGATTTCGGGGTTTCGCGCTACGTCTAGTGGCAATTTACCCTGGGCGTTGGCGATGGCATCATTGATATCCTTTTGTTCCAAAAGGAGCTTCACCACTGTGGTTCTGCCCTGGATTGCGGCCAGGTGAAGCGGGGTGTTTCCATCCTTGTCACGAGCATTGACATCAATCGATCCCTGTCCATCGGACAAGACGTATTCAATGACGGGAAATTCAGCACACTGAATAGCCAGGTGAAGAATTGTAGTATCGTCAAGGGCGCCTGAAGAGGAGCCGCTTACTGAGGAAATGCTCGGGCGGGGTGCATTCTCGGCAGTTTCGCGAATGGCGCGGGAGATGGATGATGTGTCGCCGCTTCGTAGGGCCTCGACAAATCTAAACTTGCGAACGGACTGCTCGAGGCTTGCGGTGCTCTTATCGACAGTGGGTGATGTGAGGACCTGCTGAGGCTTTGATGGAGATGGGTTGGAGACTGTAGGAGACAGGCCAACCGAGGAAACGGACTGTTTGGCGGCGTGGCCGCGGGGGCTCTGTTGGTGCGCCATGGGGTTGATCGGGGTCAGGGCCGGATTCGAGGATGAAGGAGTTCGCCGAAGCCTCCCGTCTTCGGAACCAGACTCTTCGTCTCGAGTATTGTTGCGCCGCAAGAGAGAGAGGGCGACGGCGGATTTGGACCGCTTGTGGATGCTAAAGATAAAAGATAAACAGCGGTCAGTAGGTGGAACGACTTTGATGCTGGGGTGGTTGGTGTTGGTCAAACAGCCCAGGGCAAGGCCAGCCCAGAATCGGAGGGGAAGCTAAGTTTAAATAAAAAGAGAAGCATCCAATGTCTGATGTGGACTGGAGACTGGCCAAGCTGGGTCTGCATAGACGCATGTGCGTGCAGCGGGAATGGCGAATCAACCTGACAGGCCAAGATGAATGCGGGATGCTTTACTTGGTGCTGTAACAACAATATCACTAAGTTATCACTCAACTCACCTATCGCCAGTCTCAGACATCTTGGCCGACGTCTCGCCAATAGACCGAGCGCACCAAGTAACTGTACGTTAAGCCAGCCGAATCGAGGCGGGGAACAATCGAGGATAAGGGGCCAGATACTGGATGTGCAGCAAGGTAGCGCGCTGTAGTGTCGATAACAGGGGTTGTTTTGACCAATGCCAAGATTTTGGGTGTAGATGCTGTTCTTTGGTGTCGTTGGCGATGATTAAAGTCGTGTAGTAGGGAAGAAAATAATAAAGTGACCGGATCAAGACGATTTTGGTTGATGCATCCGTCAAGTTTCTCTAGTTGATCATAAACAATGTCGTCGCTACAGACTGACATAGGTACTAAGGTACTAGGCAGTAGGCAAGTTCCGTTAGGTTGACGAGGGGCAGAACCTACTAGTTTTAGAGCTTCACGCCAGGTGGAGATGAAGAGCCGACCCGACACATTTAGGATCAGCCACGACTAGAATACGGATACAGAACAAAGTAGTCTGATTGTCAATCTGAGCTTGAATGATCAATAATGTAGCATCCACCACACATCGGACATCGGCTATTTCTATACAACCTATTACATTCAGCACCTTGTCAAGGTAACCAAGCACTGCCCTAAATATTCGTCACCTTCACCAGACTCCATGGACTTTTTGTAGGCTGTCTTTGATGAGAAACTTCCCCTCATATCGAATGACGTCTTCATCGTCAGCCAATCACTAGACTAAGCATTACTGTAAAGCCTGTGAGAAAGAATTGATAATAGGAGCCAAAAACATGACATTACTTATAAACTTGTAGCACTTGCCATTGATTAGAGGTACGATAAATTTGCAAAGGATATCGGGGTACTCAATTTAATTGCAAATGTTGAATTATCGAGTTATTTAGATATGCACAATGCTTACCTTGTGGATGGTGCCCAAAGCGATGATCCAGCACAAAATAGGCTATAGTGGCAGCCGCTGACGTTTTTCCTGCATTCAGAAACTCAGCTTGTGACACTTAAAACGTCCACCAAAGATCAAGACAAGTAAAGAACGCATTGGATAAACGCTAATTGATAAGCAAATAACGTTAGAGGACATAGCAACTTAAATTCATGAATTCAAGCGTAGACGAGCGTCTCATATACATAACACAACCAGGTAGGATTTTCTGAAACATTATCATATACAAACGCAGTTGTAAACTACATTGGATATCGTTATTGAGTTTTAGCCGTAACATGGGTAGCTATGTATTCGTTCTATACACATTATATAATTGGTGACATGAAGTTGTAAAGGTTGCCCTTTACGTTGAAGAAGGTATAGTAAAACGGTTCCGGTTTTCCTAACCAGAAGAAGAAAAAGAAAAATCACAGAAGGAAGAGTTGGCGTAGTGACATTACTACAGAGCGAGGACTTGCAGAAGTGCAATGCCTGCCACAGCAGTCAGGCCAATGGCCATTGAAGAGGCGCCAGCAGTAACGGGGGTGATGGGCGCGGGTATATAGGTCTCGATAGGAGCCTCACCGTTGTGGCCACCTGTAGGAGCCGCAGCACCAGAGTATTGCTTCTGAGCGGGCTGCTTGTATGTGGGTTTGGCCTGCTCAAAAACACCAGGCTTGGTTGCTGTCTTGAGCGTAGCAGGGGGGATGGTAACGCTAGTGTAGACTGTACCGTTGAGATGAGATCCAATTGTCAGCGGCTTGGGGAGCTCGGCAACAGGTTTGTAATCCTTGATGGACTGGGTCTCCTTGGCAGGCACAATGGCTGTTGTCCATGATGCGATCTCGGTAGTGACAGCGCCGACTTGGCAATTGAGGTTCTCAGGAGGACACTGGGCGACAGTATGAACCTGGCTCGTGTAGAGAGTCTTGATTTCATGGTTGATAAAGACATCAGTAGGGGTTGGCTTATCCGCCTCTGTTACAGAGCAGATAGTAGTGTAGACAGGGACAGTCTCGGTGGTGACAGATCCGTAAGGGCAGTTGACGACACCAGGATCGCACTTGGTGATGGTCTGGACACTTGTGGTATAGACAGTCCTGGTCTCATACTGAGGAGGAAGAGCGTACTGGGAAGCGTAACCAGTAGGGTTAGCTTTACCAATGGCTGGGCAGACAGTAGTGTACAAAGGAACAGTCTCAGTTGTGACAGATCCATAAGGACAGTCAACAACCTCAGGGGGGCACTTGGTGACGGTGTGGACCCGGGTAGTGCAGACAGTGCTGGTAGTCATGCTAATAGCATCTGTGTTTCCGGGATAGTTGGTGTAGACAGGTGATCCCTTTGTGGTGAGAGAGCCAGAATGAACAAGGGTAGAAGGGTTACCGTATGTCTGTGTGTAAGCAGCAGCGCTCGTTGATGTAGTGTTCCAGCCTCGGAAAGTGCTATAGGCAGTCGCGACAGTCGCGGATTCAGTCTCTGTGGCCGAAGCAGTCGACTCTGCAGCTCCCGAAACATCGGTCGTCGCGGCAGTACCAGTAGCAGTGTCGCTGCCAATGGGGGAATCGATAGTTGAGCTAGAAGCTGCGTCGGTAGCAACAGAAGTATCAACAGTTGCAGACACGTCAGATGTAGCAGAGAGGGCATCACTTGTCGAGACAATGTCGGTTGTTAAAGCCATAGTGGTGTCGGCTGAATATTCTGCGGCTGTGGCAGATGCTCCAGTGGTAGACTCAACGCCGACGCTAGAAGTGTTTGCACCGACACTAGTAGCTGTTTCCGTGGATGCAGTGGCATCAGTGGAAGCAGCATCAGTTGAGGTAGTAGCGTCGGCAGAAGCAATAACATCGGTAGAAGCAATAACATTGGTGGAAGCAGTAGCATCGGTGGAAGCAGTAGCATCGGTGGAAGCAGTAGCATCGGTGGAAGCAGTAGCATCGGTGGAAGCAGTAGCATCGGTGGAAGCAGTAGCATCGGTGGAAGCAGTAGCATCGGTGGAAGCAGTAGCATCGGTGGAAGCAGTAGCATCGGTGGAAGCAGCAACAGTTGAGGTAGTGACATCGGCGGAAATGGTGGCATCACTGTTGGTGGTAGCTGTAACATCAGCAGTTGAAGATACATCAGAGGCGGTGGTGGTATCAGCCGAGGTAGCATCTTCCGTCGATGAGGCACCAGAAGTTGTAGAAAAGCCAGATGTAGTGGCAGTATAAACTGTAGATGTTTCGGTTGTCGTGATGTCGGTAGAGGTAGAAGCCTCTTCAGTGGTTGTGGTTGTGGCACTAGTGGTGGTGGTGGTGGTAGGAACTGGCACCGGGGCACAGCCATACTTGAGAGCATCCATGACATGTTCGTTGTAGCTCTTTCCGTCCACAATGTTCTCTTCTCCACGAGTGAGATCCCACAGAGAAACACCACCGAAATGAGACTTTGTCGTGAGTTCACAGACTAGATCCTTCAAATCTTCGGGCTCAAGATAACCGCCACCTGGTGCGGCTTCTTCGCTAGCAGGGAGACCGACATACAGCTTAGCGTCCTTGCTGAGATCACTGTCTTCAATGATATCTACCCACTGGTCGTAGTTGAAGCCTTCGCCCTCACGACCGTCTGAAACGGCATCACACCAAGGGTTGTTGTAAAATTGCACAAACAGGGCATCGAACTTGGCCGACTGAATCATCTCTTTCATGTAAAAGTACTCGTCGCTAGTTGGGCACTGAGGCGCACCAGTGATAGTGATTCCTTCGTCGAGTTCACGAAGTCGGTTGATCATGGCAATGTAAGGGCCATTGGCTTTCGATTGTTAGCGAATGCTCGGCTCTAAAAGATGTCTTATTCAACCACTTACGAAGATCATGTTCAATATCGAAATCGAAACCATCAACTGCAGCATGAACAGCATTGCCATCTTCATCAACGCTGTCAAAGGGGCGAATGGTACCCGAATGCTCATTGTAAGGACCGAACGCCTTGTAGAGGAAGTCGGCAAAATCTCGACCTTTATCATCGGTGGTCACCTTGTAGTTACTTCCTGCGTTGTTGTAGACGCCACCGATGCTCAGTAGAATTTTGACACCACGATCCTTGCAGTACGGAATTCCTTCCTTGATGGTATAGCACTCGCTGAGGAGATTTGAGTCTCCATAGGTGCCACCTGCGCAATGCCCGGCAAAGTTGGTTCCGGGAAGATTCGAGTTACTGTGCTCTGGAGCTTGGTTCACGAAAGAGAGTGTGATGTATTCAGGGTGAGAGTCACAGTAGGCTTTGAGGGGCTCAAACCCGCGTTGGCCCTAGGTAGGACATACACTTAGTTGACAATTCTTTATGGCTGCGATAGTGTACATACCCAGTAGCCATTGAGACCACCGAAGGCCTGAATGACAGGAGCAATGACTGGAAGATTGTTGGGGATAGAAGACAGATCCATAGTGACTGATCAAAAGACTGTAAAGTGGCCGAGGCCGGTAAAGAATGTGTGATGATTTTGCGATCAAAGAAAGGACGCAAACCAAAGTTTGCAATGGGCTGAGAACCAGGTCGTCACTGAGATCGAGTGTCAACGAAGTTGGTAGGAAACAATAAGAGCATGAGAGAAAAGAAGAGGCAATGCCATATATTATCAAGAGAGCTACTCTACTCCGAGCAAGGGGCTGCTCGCACTGGACGCATCTCCTGTCCACTGTTGGCCAAGCTGGTAGAACTCAGCCATATGGGCCGGATGTTGCCTATCTTGGACATAGCTAATACTCCTCTCTCTAGAGAGGTGCGGTTTCGACATGGAATTTGGGGGTTCTCGATGGAACAGCTTGATGTCGGCCGCGCTTCAAGAAGCAATCTCCGTTAGAGAAAAAAGTAAGAGAGGTTCGGTCTAAGAGGCTGCACGTCTGTGCAGTTTAGACAGCTGAAGTTCTTAGTCAGTAGACTATCGTTTTCAGGAACAGGCTAAGCGTTGGTCGAAAGCGAGGGACTATTGAAAAATGGGCAGCTGAGCCGTATAACCGATACGCCAAGGGGAGAATGGAGAACAGAGATAAGGCTAAGGTGGGTAAATGATACCATTTCGTGAAGCTATGAGGCGGAGTGATGGAGATTTGATCTTGGCAAGAGAACGAAATGTATCGAAACTCCGTGGGCGGACGATATCCTCCTGAATCGCGGCGTCAACGTTGGGAGGTTTCTGGTAACTAAGGGCCAAGTCTGCAAGGGGCATTCTAACTGTGGGTATAGGTATTTAAAACGAGGTTAAATATTTCCGGCCAAGACAGGTCAAGTTGACATGAATGAATAGCTTTGCGTGTCTTGACTGGGAGTTGAACTGCATTTCTGAGTGACCCGTTGTACATCAACAGGAACTCCTTGTACTTGAACCAAAAGCCATCATTCAGTTTTTCAAACTCAGAAATCCAAAAAAGGACTTCAAGTTAGTGGTGAAAAAAAGGAAGCTATAGAGGCTGGTTGTAATTAGGTAACTTTGTTCGTTGTTGGTTCTCTCCTACCCTGTTTGGGTCCAGCTTTATCGCAGAGTCATGGGCTAACTAAGCGATGCGGCTAGCGGTTCCTGCATCTCGGTTAACCAATGACATTTCGTTACAGCTCGAGTCATCGCAGTAGGGCTAAATAGCTTACATAAATATTGGAATCTACATATTGTCACTGCTGGTCGATGTTGAGCAAATACTGGCTTCCCCTTTCGGATGGCCTGTTGGATCACTTTACCAAATGAAACCCCTGAAAGGAAATTGATCACCACTGTTATAAGGGTCCGACCTTTGAAGACTCGACTTGGCGGTGATGGAGCCAGGGACCCTTCAAGCTCTGTCCACGTCGTGACATGGCCGATCCGAGGGGTTACCCCTTGCCATTGATCGACACTCTTCGCTTCCTTCCCGAGAATCCTTACTGTAGTGACATCAGATGCTTACTCCATCCCACCTAGGTATCTTTTTACTTTCTTGAGGTATCACGTAACAGGTAGGTAAATGCATCGCTCACCTAGATACCTAGAAAAACAAACTACGAATAGCAAAAGGGGCTTGGTTACTGGCCTGAGACTTCCGTCATGGCTTCGATTGTGGCTTTTCTTCTTTTTTTTCCCTTCTGGTGAGCCTAGAACTCATAGTTTTACTCTTAAAAACAGCCGCTAACCAAGTTGTCAGCTAGTCCAATATTTACCAATATTTGTTTCGAAAGGTATCAGATGTGGCATATTGAAAACCCATTATGATTACTTCCTATATCTTATGCATGACCCCCTGTTATCTACCTATGGTCTGTGGTTATTCTATTGTTCAAATGTTGCAATTGCGTCTCACATTCACCGACCTCACATCCACCGCCTTATCGGCCTGACCCGTACACAACCTCCCCACAAAGCCGTCTCGTGCCAAAATCCAGCCGTTTCACTTAGTGAACAAATCCAGGACCCTGCTTGGGAAGACTGACTTCAGCATCGCGATCATGGCCCATCGAATTTGTCAATCAGGCTTCAACATTGGTTAACAGTACTCAATACTTGTTCCGCGATGCCCTCCTGGCCACCTCACGTGTCCTTCAACTTTTCTCGTCCAATCTGAAGGTAACAGCGGAATATTCATTTACATTGTAGGTATAACTACTGGCTTGGCTAGACCGAGGTCGGTCGTGGACCCCCAAGCGCTCGATAACGCTTTAAAGCATACAAAAGATGCGGCCTCATTCATGGATGATGTCGCTTTACTTACACTGTTCGATGAATGAACCGTCTTGTTCTCGTCCTGCGGGTCCTTGAGAGCTCAAATTATTCTCCACTGCCGATTTAAATGGGACAACAACTTCCAGCCCTTGTCGATCTCATTCACAACCGTATTGGCTGGATCATTTGATGCCTCCACTTGTTGGTTACAAACATCACTATCTTAGGTCAGAGGATAATTGAGGATTTTGAGGAAGGAAATCAATTTTACTAATCCACGCTAAATACATTCAGAGACCTCTGTCGAGCGACATCGCTCGATCATCTATAATATACGAATAGGAAATCCTCGGCCAAGTCATGACTGGACATTCTGTGCTTAGGCAGTGTCCAAAATGACAACCTCTGCCTCTGCCTCACCAATACTTTCCACTGCGAGCTTATCTCCAGCGTTGACACCCTCAATAAAGGCGCCGTCGCCTTCGAAGATCTCAGCATCCTCGCGGCCATCCAGACGGATCTTTGCCTTTCCTCCCTTGGTCATGGGAACGTGCACGTAAACCTTTCTCTTGGTCTGCTCAGTAGCGCCTCCTCCGACTGTCCATTCGAACTTGTTGGTTGGCTCAATGATACCTGCCCCCATGACAAAGTCGGCGTGGATGGGAATGGTGTCGGGAATGACAGGCTCGGCAGCCTTCTCCTGTTGGGCAGTTGCATCCTCGCCGCCCTTGAGAGGGCTCAGAATATTGACAAAGCCCTGTCTCTTGGACTCATCGCTGAAGTGACGGGTGTGGTATCGGGGAACCAGGCCGCGCTTCCAGGGGATGGCCCAGATCTGTAGAAAGTGCACAGTGTCGGACTTGTGCTCGTTGAATTCAGAATGGGCGATGCCAGTTCCACCAGTAGTGAATTGAACATCTCCTCGCTTCATGCGGAAGAACTTGTCGGACTGGCCTCCCTCTTTGCCCTTGGTGAGCATTGAGTCTCGGTGTGTGAGTTCTCCTCCAAGGATGTAAGAGAAGATCTCAAAGTCACGGTGAGGGTGTGTGGGGAAACCCGAGTTGGCCTTTACACGATCCTCATTGAGGACGCGGAGAGAACCAAAGTGAGTGAATCTCGGGTCATACCAGTCGGCAAAGGAGAATGAGTGGTATGTGTTAAGCCAGCCATGATCGCTGTGACCCCTGTTGCTGGAACGGTGGGGAGTGATCTTTGCTTGGCGGAGTGATTTGGACATGTTCTTTGCAGCGTTGATCATTTGGCTCTGATGAGCTGTTTCTGTTGTTAATTTTTTGTTTGAGAAGATGTTTGTTGTAAGTTGTTGAAGGTTGTTGATGTAGTTGTTTGCTGGTGAATAGATGATGATGAGGATGGAAACTGCAGCGACAAAAATCGCAATCCAGGGACCGGAACGAAACATATATAGACGAATTCACCGAATTCACGAGAAGATGCCTGGATGCAAATGAATTAAATTTGAAGTTGATTGAAAAACGCTGACAAGATATAGCTAATTGTGTTTTGCCATTGCCCATTAACTTTGTCATCATTGCTCAGCGGATTGGTCAATGATTGACAGTTCCAAATTGTGGGGATGCATGCAAGATTTTAGTTGATTATCTCAGGCTTACAGAGACACGACTAAGAGCCAATCACGTGACTGATCGTCATGAGCTTGTCTGAAATGACAAACTCAATTCAACAAGTGCCCCAAAAAAACGGTTTGACGTTACTCCGTAACTAGTTGGTTGTAAATAAACTCAAAAAGAGACGTTGAATGGGAGACGGCGTGAAAAAAGAGAGGGAAGAAAATATCACACTTCCCGTGAGACCGTTTATGTGTGGCTGGAAGTTTGAACAGTTTTCAGCTGATTGACTAATGGTCTAAGCCAGCCACTACTTCATCCTTTGAAGTAAAGAGAAAATCAGATTGCCCAGCATTGATCTTAACAGGGAAATCTATAATATTTACTTCTTCGCCAATAGAAAACCGTCCCAAAGGACTGGGAGACAGTGTTTCTCGTCTAGCCATCCGTCATGTTGACCTTACCACCATGACGCGGAGGGAACCCAACGCTTTGACAACCAACCTCTTAAAGACTGAGACAGACATATCAAACACCAACGATGGGTACAATCCTGGTTTCTTTCCCAATTTATTTTGTTTTCATGTTGCATGTACCTTGCATGAAGGGGTAAGAGATACAGTAATTACAGCGCGCCCTTGCAGAATATGCTCTATGTGTACAATATTTGAGCTGTCAGTGGGTCGGTGATGCCACTTCAGCTGGTGTAAGCCGAGTTCAGGTTGCATTTGCATGTAGTTCGCATGAGAAGCAGACTTGACAGTTTAAGATGAATTACTATGATCAATTTGATCTAGAAGAAGTTAGTATTTTCATCTTTATCTATTGGTGAAGGTTAGTGTGTTTGTATAAAATTAGATGCCTCACCGCACCTCTGCTGTTGTGTGACTCGTGTTACTACTCCTTACCCGAGTTCTCTCCCTATTCAAGGCACTTAGTCTATCAAGCTCAAACAAAATCTCGGTCAGTCGAATTAATAACAAACGCTAGTACCTGAAACGGTTGACATGACACTTTGAACTCGTAACCGAATCTCCGAACGCTCACCAAAGCCATGAGAGGAAGCTGAGTTGATTGTTTAGGTGAACTCTTGAGGTGGTTGGTAATGTCTCAGACCCCTGTAATCATGAGTGGAAACTTCTAGTCTGGGGTAAGACAGACGTCATTGCCTTCTAATTACTACCTAGGAAGAATGGTGTATCGAGCTTTACAAACCAAGATGGGCATCTGAACACAAGCTTTACAAGATAGAAACAAACCAAGAGTGGTCTATACAGTTAGTGGCCTCGTCCTAGACCAAATTCATATCCATTATTCTCTAAATAAAGGTGTGATTGTGACAACTCAAGCCCTCAGTCATGGTGAGCTTACTCCCGACGGGCCGTATGACTTAAACCCGACTAGGTCTAGCCAAACTTTGCGTTGGCCTTGTTCATTGCCCGTGCAGTGACAACACAGCAGCCGCAAGACATCCATCAGCATCCCATGGAAACCCGACTTTTCTCTCTCTGCCCAACGTTTTCTCCCTTCCCAAACTCTTAAGAACCTCTAGAGACCTCTCTTGACTCTTCATTTGGCATTGGCAGTTTTACTTCAGTTTTTTCTTTTTTTGCTTCTAGTGGTAAGTCAATCTCTTCCCTGTCATCACCTTCCTTGTCGTCTTTAAGACTTCCAGTTTTGGTGGGGCACGGGGGCTGGGAACACTTAGTGCCTTCATGTTACTATCGTTACCAGCCTCTCCAAAGAACCCAGCCTCGTGAAAAGAGTCTTCATAGTCCAACCATATCTCATATTTTCTCTTTAGCCTGCAGCATGCCTTTGCTATTTTCTCTCTAGAATCCTGTTTCGTGCTATCAATTGGTCCTGAGACGAAGAGTGAGTGCGGAGAGTGGGAACAAGTCGGTCTGCATTCTGCAAGCCAAGTTTATACCCTCCCTCCCAATATCAGAACCAAACAGGAAACAAGTCAAGTCAACCTGCCCAAACCAGCATGAACTTCCAAAACTTCAACTTTGACTTTGTGGAAGGACCTCGTATGTGACACTACACCCTCTTTTTTCACTCAAACATTCGCTTTTGGACACCACCACACATCTGCTATACAATCTGCACCTACATCTGCACCTGCATCTACACCCACATTCACACCTTCAACTACTACTACACCCTCATTCATTGTCGGTGTCGCTGACGAACAAACCCACACAGGCCAAGGCCCTCCAAAGAGACAAACTCCTGGCCAGCAATCAATTGACGACGACGACGATCAATCGCAGCCGATCCTTCATCCTTACTATGATCTCAGACAGCGTGTAGGCCGCAACTCAACCAACCCATCAGCGTCACCACCTGGTGCTCTCTTCTTCGCTCCTTCGCCTCCTTCACTACCTCCATCCAAGGTCACAGCGTCATCAGCTGAGATTTACGGCCCAGAGCGACTCTTCGGCTCTGAACTTCCTGGGGGTTTTGCAGCGCCTACACCGCCAACACAAACACACTACACTGCTCCGCCCAGGCCTCGATCTGCTCGCAGTGCTCGAGCTGTACCGCCTGCCGCGCCGCCTGCTTCTGTTGCTATCTCTAGTCCTCCTACCGCTGTTCGTCCTACATCTGTACGCTTCGACGAGGCGCAATTGGCCATGTTCGCCGCCGAGAACTCAGCTCGTATGGCGAGCATCAAGGACGAATTGACAATAGCCGCTGGCAAAGTCACTCCTGGTGTTGACGATACACCTTATATTCAGTATGCTCTCGAAGCACTTACACGAAACCATGGTGGTTCTTCTACCACGCGGTTCCCCTCTGGTTCATCAAATGACTACGAGGATGATTACGCGCAACCAAGACGGTATGCCAACGACGAGATGGGACACCATCAATTGAGACGCCCAGAGCCCGCTTACGTTGAAGATCGTTTACCAGAACCGATCGAAACACGCGCTCCCCAAGAAGAGACCCCCGCCGAGATGTTCCACGCTGCACCAGCGGCTCGTCCCGATGTACGAAGTCCTCCTAAACCACCAACTCCCTCAAGTCATTCTGAGCATGACCAATTCGCCCAGCGGGAGAAGGCTCGTCCTCGATCCATTCCCGTCGACCGGGCGCACCCTCCTCTCACCTTCAAGCCCGCCATCATTCGACCAATCTCCCTGAGTATCCTTACCGTACTATGCTTACTCATGATCGCTGCTCTCATCTTCTGCGCCGTTTACTCGCAGAAGGAATTTGGGTTCACTCCGTATCCCGGAAGTATATACAGTGGCCAATACTTCTTGTTTCGCATCATGCCCCAGATGTTCGCTGCATTTGTCCTCCTTTACGCGCAATCAGTTGTCGCTGCTTCAATGCGAACACTTCCATTCGCGGCCATGGCCGATGCTGAGCCTCGAGCACGATACCTCGCACTTTTCCGAAGACTGCATCCTCTAACGTTCTTGTTACCATCACTGACAGGCCCGTGGCAATTCCAATTCTTCAGTGTTTGCACATGGCTCGCCAACTTTACCATTCCTCTCATGAGCACCGCTTTCTCATGCATCTATCAGGATGGGAGCTGGGTTTGGGCTGCAGTTCAGGGCATCACTTGGACTCTTGTCGCGCTCTATGTCTTGTTACTAGTTGCAACAATCTTATTGATGCTATACTGGTCTAAACGATGGACAGGTCTCATGTGGGATATCCGATCTCTAGGGCATCTTCTTCCTCTACTGAGCCAGAGTAACACTACCAAAAGCTACGAGGGCGTCGATGTGGTTCAAAGAAGCTCCTTATTTCAGGCTCAGCTCCGAGATCGCCATCTTGACAGACTTGGATACTGGCAGATGGATGGTCCACAAGGTGGTATGTGGTACGGCATTGGTTCTGTGGGTGAAGATTCCCAGGGTGACCGCAGTACCTACAAGATTATCCCCAAGAAGGCCAGCTACAACATCTCGCCTGCTTCTTCCAGAGATGATCTAGAGGCCGAGGTCCGCTATGCGCATTATAGGTACTTGCCCATTGCCCTTCGCACTCCTGTCATTCTGGGCTCGGTTGTCTTCATGACACTCTTCATCCTGGCCATTCTTGTGGTCTCTTTCTTGCCACGGACGAGGCTGGACCAAGGCTATTTCCCTCAAGTTCAAGCAAGGCCCAATGGCGGATCTTTCTCTGCGGCCAACTTTCTCTACGCGTTTGTCCCCTCGGTTTTGGGTATGATCATGTTCCTGTTCTTCCAAAGTGTCGACCATGGTCTGCGGGTTCATCAACCTTGGGCGGATCTGTCCAGATCATCTGGCTCAATCGCATCCAAGTCCATCCTTGCTGATTATGCAGCCTGCCTTCCATTCCAATGTACTTGGAACGCTCTTCGCAACGGCCATTGGCGAGTTGCAGTGATGTCCTTCATGGCCACCATCTTCATCTTTATCCCTATCCTTGCTGGTGGCCTTTTCATGGCCCTCACCAACTTCCGTGGCCAAGTCAAAATGTTTCCCAACATGCCTGTCTTTGGGGTCTTACTTGCCTTTTTGTTCCTCTACCTTGGCTGTCTCACCTTGATGCTGCCTCGTCGTCAAGCTCTCCATATTCCCCATCCTGTCAACTGTCTCGCAGAGCTCATCGCCTTGTGCACAGCCGAGGATACAGTTCACGATGAAGCGTTCTTGGCTGTCCGTGACAACGCAGACCTCAAGTCCCGTCTGGGTCTGGACCGTCCCAACCCTCGCGAGCAATCAAGATGGTACTTTGGCGTCGCAGCAGGCCGCGACGAGCGCCGCCTGAGCGTTCGTCCAATGCAAAAGTTTACCGAGAAGATGAGATCAACGAGATCTTTGTAATAACGATCAGATGCACGACTGATATTGTAATGTGTTGTACAGAGGGGTTGACGAGACCGTGTGTTATCTGACGATACGAATTTACCGTGGAAATGAAATTGCGGATTTTGATTTGGGCTTTGGATGCCTGTGGCTTTTGCTGGTTTTGAATACTGTCAGCGTTTTCGTTTACACTCACATGCATTGGTTGCATTACTTTGGCGTTTTGGAAAGAAGGAATGATACTCACACGTTAGATCATGGTTTGTTTATGTATTGACGAGAAGGAATATTTACGACGAAAGGAATGAATTTAATGGAATGCTTCATATGTTGCTGGGGTCTCAAGAATTTCGTCACAGTTTGGATCAAAAAGTTGTGTCTCAGTTACTATTAGACTGTCTGTGTTGTATGTCTGGCGCAATCTAGAACGATTCAATAGGATGAACATCTGACGAGGAGAAACTGTTGAGGTCCTTGATTCAAAACTTTGTTTATTATAATATACGATGCAGGCAGTGAGTGATATGTTTTCGACGTGTACAGTATTTGTTTATCTTCACAGGTAACATCCGCTGGTGGTAGGCTGAGACATTGCCAACCTCAACAAAGCGTTCACTCATATCAGCACTAAGAAGCACATGACAATCATGGCAAAGGACAAGCAGTTTCAGGATGCCATCATTGAACTAATCCAGTAATATATTCAAGCATGTGCAAAGAATTGGGCAGTAAATCGTTAAATTTCCTCTTTGTCTTTCCCTTTTTGGATTTTCCAGGCCAAACAAGGAATGTTCTTTCACGAGAACCTGTATCCCTTCGGTCTGTGCACCTGCACTCCAAGCCTTTGTTCCCAGGTCAAAGACCAGCCATTTTTTGTGACCCGCTCCGATTTTGGCATGCATTGCTTTTGTCCCTTGAGCGAATGCTTTGTAACAAAGGAAAGAATGGGACGGACAGATTGTTCGTCGAGCATTCGCTCAACCTTGAGCTTTTGGGAGTGTTATCCAGGACTCCGTGCTGGCGTGAAACGTAAGAAAAGTCGTTGTGATAGTCATGTTGCGTCTAGTAACGTCGATACGTAAGGTGGAAAGTTCCACTCAATCATAAAAGAGGGTAAGTATGTCGTGGGTAGTCGTTGAGACATTCATAGTTGGTATCATATACAAGAATTTTTGAAGAATGAAAGAATGTGGGGGGGAAACAATGAACAAATCAAGGTAGAATAAGTTTCAGCCTCGACTGCGTCGTCCTAGAATCCGCCCTAGGACATCATTTTGTCGCTTGCGCGGCGATGAAGGGGCAGTTCGCTGGCCTGTTTTGCGCGGGTCACTTCCCGACCGACGATGAAACCAGAACGAACGACCCCCAGATTCAACATCAGAATCATCATCGTACTCAAAGACCGAGTGGGGCTCTGCTTCCGGAGCCTCTTCCGCCTCCGGTGGTGGCGTTGGCGGTAGAGGCCGCATGCAAGGGAGGGACTTCTTTGGGAGAATGACAGAAGCGGGAGGCTGGGAGTTTGTAGAACAAAGACGTTTGGCATGCTGGTGTGAGGCGGTTTCAAAGTAGGAATCACGTTCTGGGGGCGTTGGAAGTTGTGTCTCTTGTGCTGTTGTTGGACGGTTATCCTTTGGTGTAATAGGACGAGGCGAGTCTTGAGAAACAGCAAAGTGTGCAACAAGGGGTGAGTTCTGGAGAGAACGGAAAACGTAAACTTCTTCGTGCGGGCGAGGTGGGCGTTGAGGCTTTTGCATCACATCTCGAGAGCATTGCCATGATGGGACTTGTGGTACAGTTCGAGGTGGCAAAGGGAGTGGTTTTGGGAAAGGGGAATAGGTTGTTGTCGGCTTTCGACCTTGGGTGCGAGCGTTTCCAGAAAGAGGCCACGCCTTGGCGCGGTACTCCTCTGCCTGCTTTTGCCATCTTTGCTGTTGTTGCTTCAGTTCCTGGTGCTTTTGACGTTGCTGTTGTTGGGTGATTGGAATAGAGGCCATATTTTGCTTCCTAGGTTGAAGTTCAAGCTTGGTTGATTTGCTTGGAAGCCAGAAACTGTCCCATAGCTCCGCACCATGGGCATGGTACTGGTAGTCATCATCCAGAGAGACTTCTGAGTCCGTTCGATCATCGATCAGACTGGGCGAAGACCCTTCAGATCCCAAAGACGCCCTGTCATCTGAGAAGCGACTCCGTATATATTGCGATGGGCGTTCCGGTTGCTGAGGGTATGAGTAGTTGGTAATAGGGTAGTACTTGGAAACGAGTTTGAGATCGGCCAGCTTGCTAGAGCGTTCCATGGTGGACCGTTGAAATGGCAAAACGAAATTAACTTGCAACAATATTGGTATCAAAATTAAGAAACCAGGGATGCAGACGGCATGATATACAAATAGATGTGAAAGCAGAACTGTCAAAGAGAGGTTGAAACATGAGCGTGGGTCCACTACACCCACATGAGGCTTTGCATTGCATGTGTTCTAAATCTTGATAAAGCATCCCCCCTTGGTTTGGAGGGGCATTCCTGGGTAGAGGGGCTGCTAAGTCTAGCCATCCCTCTTGTCAGACAACCTCAAGCATTCCGGCACTCACATCTTGTTCAAGGGCTTGAACTAGTCTGGGCTCGGGCCTCGGGGTTTGTTGGTATGCAGCCGCGACTGATCCCTTGCGTCACGTTTTTGGGTGTAGCTTCTATGTCAGACTTGCATTAACGTCAGAAGAAATGACTGCAGATGCATGTATACTTGCTTTTCTGGACTCGTAGTCCATCGGAACAACAAATGCCAAGTCTAAAGAGCACCTCTTCCGACGGGAAAAGGCAATCTCGAAAGACCCGAAATGTTAGATGCCATCATGGAAAGTGGTGGGCTTTGAGAATACCAAAATAGGTCTCCTCCAAAGAAACAAAGGGAAAATATGGACAGAGCTACTCACGGCCCGTACATCTGATTTGTTCATGTAAAACAAGAAAGGACTTCCTTGTATTGATGGTACGGCTCGCTCGTGTCCAGATGACTTCAGCGATTTCGTTGATTCCTTGATCCGAAGCTGCTTAGTGCTATTGCTCAACGCCTGCTGCAATATCCCCTGAACGAACAGGTAAGCTCCCCGATAATAGGGTCCATAGTCCTGAGCCGAGACACGCAGGACTCGTGAGATTTGGTCCCCAGGGAATGTAGCGGATGATACCAGTGATCAGCGACGAGGCTGGTGGTCATGGTCTCTCTCTGTTTTGGTCGGCCGCTATGAACTGGGCCGTTGGATCTTTGTTCAAGACGAGAGCCACACTGTTGCCGAGATTGATGGTCTACATCAAACAGCATAAACCCCGTCTTCTATTTTTGCACGATAACGACAGCAGTGCGCTGGCTTGCCATAATAGGTGTCTGGGTGCTCTGTTCATTCTCTTGATAGGGCAAATCAGGCTCGCATCAGGCATTCAATATGGAGACCAACAAGACCTGGACCAGCTGTATGAAATGGAACACGAGTCGAGCTCGCTGGCACAGTTACGGCCTGTACCGAAACTTGGAGCGAAGAGGCATCCTCCCTGCTTCATTATCGAGTCCTTGGAGTGGAGTTTTGAGACACTTGTCTCCGATAGCTCGGGAAAACGTCTGATGAGAGCTGTTCGAGTCAACACGGTGGACCCTGATCCGTAGCAACGTGTTTCTGGTGGAAGAAGAAAACATCCGATTGAATCTGGACGCATAAGCCGGTGATTCCGCGCGTTCTTCTACTTGAGATGAGAAAAGAAAGAAAAGGTAAGGATCTGGCGATATTAAATGAGAGTATAGAAAAGAAGAAATGGACCAAAGCTTAGACTAGGTACCTGATAGGGTCCATGTTTGTCAGGCTAGTAGTTGCGGTCCCGTCCATGGCTGAAGTCAACTACCAGGTAGGTATAGTATCGGGCATTAGTCAGTATACATCGCCCTGCTTGAGGCTTTTTTCTTTTCTCTCAAAAAACAAAACATCTCCATCCGAAGCTGAGAGGGAGAAAAGGGGAAAGAAACAGAGGAAAAGTGACAGGTCTATCTGCATAGGTGATACAAGGCTTCAGCCCTCAGCCTACCCCCTGACTTCGACATTATGAACCTGTCAGCCTGTCAAGTGTCAAGTCGCAGATCTCTATGATCCAGGAGCTACAGCTGCAGCTGCACTCTGCATTAGTCCTGTTCATGCTGAGCTACTATTGACGCAGGGTCCCATCCGCCTTGGCAAAGCTGCCTATTCTGTGTACCTACCTACCTATAGTACATACGTCCAACAGGCTCTGATGCATATGCATTTTTCTCCCTTCAACAAACAGCATTGCGTTGGGAATTGTTCTGCGGGCGAAAAATTCGACTCCATGACACATGAAAATTTAGTCGAGTGAAACTCTGTCTTTTCACCCTGTGCTACACCAAGCCAGCTGAGAAAGTCAACACTCATTCGCGTCTTCTAGGGTAGCACCAAGAACGACCACAGTAATCGACAAATCCCTTGCTCATTCATTGAAACCGAAGGCGGCTAGCACCAAAGCTCCCGATAGCTTCAGGCTTTGGTGATCCCTTCCTTCGACAGTTTAGGCAACGCATGTCTCAAAAAAGGTCTTGGGTCAAATCATCAGCCAACCGCTGGGACTCTGCCGGAGCTCAAACTGTTCGATCACAGGCCTTTCCCGATCGAAGATCGGCGATCAGGGCTTTCTGTGCTCTTTCTTCTATGCTGGCATCAGTCGTGACGTCAAATATCTGGCAGCTCCTTGGTAGGAGGAATGGCCATGGTGCTCAACGGGGGGGGGCGCCTTGTGGTTCTCACCTGCGGCTTGCGTGAGCTGCATAGTTTCGATCGGACAAGTGCTCGATCGAAAATATTCCTGCCACTATCCAGCTGAAATACGGAGGGAAAAGTGTGCCTGCATGTTAGCTGCATACTGATGCAAACCATGCATATTGTTGAGATTGAGATGGGCGAGAGATACCAGGAAAGCCATGAGTTGACCGCTTTCTTTCGTGCATGAACCCATCATATGGATAGTCAGCCTCTCGGGGTCTTTGTGATTAGGGGACGTTGAAATCAATCCTGACAGGTACAAGGTTGTCGATCGTCAAGCCCAAGGACATGCTGAGCGTTATCCCAGTCCCTGCCCCTGGGCCAACTCCTCACATTAGTTCCTGGTAATTCGATTCATTATACAGCAGTCTGTTTGCTTGTCTGCCAGGAAAACATCTCAACGATCTCGATGCGCCGACGTGAAGCCTTGGAGGCGTCCAGTGAGATCGCTGCGATGGTGCCTTTAGTTCAATAGCGGCACAGGATATCTCAGGAACATGTTTTCTTGAGTAGGGATGCATTTCATGCGGTGGTTGCAACCACCATGGGATTCTGCTCGATCGCTCGATCACCCAAGACACTATGTGCTTCGCAAGAGGTCTGTATTATAATAAGAACCGATGGGCTCATTAAACTTGTGGTCTCCTTCATATCTCACGGGCTAAAATGTTCCCTTAATCGAGACGAAATGGGAGACTGTCGTATCCTTTACTTCTATGATTGCCATCCATCCTAGAAGACGTTCACGAACTACGAAAAACTGAGCGGCGCCATTTGCACGAGTTCATTCCAATTCTCTACCCGACAACCTACCCGAAAGAATCACACAACGCCAGAAGGGGGTTTCAGTAAGACACGGCTATTGAGATTCAAGCCAACAACATCTTCCGAATCATTCGAGAGGCGAGGGCAAGCATTTAGACAATGGAGTGCGTTTTGCCGAGAAGTTACCCTACAGAACGACTGCATATCAGCTCAATGGATGTCTCAGGCGGAAGAGAAAGCCAAGTTCCGACTCGAGGGATATGATGGTACCAACTCGGAGAGTCTCCAAAAATATACATCCCGTTTGATTCGCTGCGTTTCCAATACTCGAAGAGTTCTCTTCCAACCACTAGAGAACAGAAAAAAAGAACCTTTGAAAGAATCATGAGCTCTCAGCAATTTGCGACACGTTCGAATGACCCCCAATTCAAACGTAGAGCTATGCCGAATCGAGATTAGAGAGACAATTGAGAGACGTCGGTATTGAATTTGGAGCCGACATTGAACCTTGTTGACAATGGCTGGCTGTATGCGGATCATACGACATCATTTCCAGATCGAAGCCCTCTGGCTACTATGTAATGCCCAGGTTCAGCTTCAAATTCGACACCTCATCAAGGAACAAGACTCTGATTGGAAGTTGAGGACCCTGATTACGGGGCGTGCCGTCCATGGTTCCCGTTCTTCCAGACTCTATCTGGGTTAGACCAATTCGATCAATGAAGATGTTTCTCGAGGCTACGCTATTACTTTTGTCTTATCCCAGTAATTAAGAATTTCACTGACAGTCAGATCGCATAGCTACATTCCCAAGTTCCATCCAGGTTGGATTCTACCACTGACGTTGTTCGCAAACCTAAAACCGGCGGTAAGGCTCGAAACAGAATACGATATGCAGCCATGGGAAACGTGGCAGACAACCGTTGTTCCGCTTAACGCCATGACGCAGTGTTACACCCGGACCCATTTCAGTTTCCTAATCCGCCCCAGTCAACCAGCTGCTCGGTGCAGTCCAGTGGAGAATCGAAGCGATCTCCGAAGTTGCGAAGCGAAGGTATCTGTACAGAAGACAGAGTTAGGCGAAAGCCAGGGGATTAAGCTGGATCAAGACCCGATATCCGGTAAATGATTACGGCGGTGATATCGAAACAAGATGTCCTCAAGGGTTGGGCTTCATGGACCCAGTGGTCACTGGTTTGCGAAAATACTGACAGTAAGCTCAAGGCCAATGATACCATCCGCCTTACGTATATTGCCCAAGGTTCAACCCAGCGCAGTGTTGGGCCCTTGCACATATGCACCGGAGCCCGCTTCAGCACTGAACTTTCAAGGAGCCAGCATAAAGTTTAAGATATAGAAATTAAGTACTATGTAACTTGAGAGGGTGTAAGCCCCCTCTGGCGGACAAGTCTTTGGGCATTGATGGGCCAGCCGCCCACCGCCTCGTCGAATTTTCCAACATCTGTGACAACTCTGTAAGAGAGATTCATGCCCCCCAGTCTTACCCATAAAATCACCGCTATTTGTCATGCGACAACTGTCAAGGTGATAATAAGGCAAAAAGCATAGTATCTGCCTACTGGGCAAGTGGAATGAGCCGAGATCAGACGAGTCGAGGTGAGACATTGGTGCCCTGAATGTTACCGGTCCCATGTTAAAGTCAGTGAAAAGAACGATCAACGGGTCAAACGCCAGTTCCGAGACAATGCCTGGCAAAACGTAGTTTATGGGATGATTTCGAGGTCTCGGTAAAGGTTTCTTAAAGATTGATTTCGCATACTATCTTTTTGTGTCGTACGGAGTACTGTCTAGTATCTTGCGACACATTTGGAAATACATTCATCAATTTTCAGCACAATATCATAATCCCGTGGTCCTATAACCCGTATGCATGCAAGATAGATGATGAGTTAATGGAGGTACAAAGACACTCGGCTACAATTGCTTCCACAATCTAGGTACCTGTTAATTCGACCAGATGTCATATTTACAAAGGATAGGTACTACTGAAGTCAAGACTTTGCAGTCTAATATCTATACTGACATAATATGAAGACCCTCGATCCTGGTCTAGCCGTGCCTTAAGCAAGCTGGCAGTATTGGTTGCATTAGCTAGGTACCTACTGAGTTAGTTGCTTGTTAGTTTGCAAACACTTTCAATGACATGGCCAAGTCGAAAACCTGGCGCAGTTAATTAAGTCGTTTGACTAGTAGTAATCGAGGCACGGCGGTGCAAGTCTGATCGAGGGAGGAGCGGTCCAGCTGGTGCAGCTTCCTTCAATTTAGTCCGCTACGTCAGTGCGCTCTTTCTTCTTCTCCCTCCCCTTCCAACTATTCAAACTTCTTCCATTCACTATCTCGTTACCACACTTCGAACGATGTTATCTCTGCACATGCGTGGATAAAAAACAACTTCAGCGAGACGCCATTGGCCTGTAAGAGGGCATGTCGGCATTGTATCGTGCTGCCCTTGCTTCCTTCATCTTTCCCAGCCGCTCGATTTACTTAGCTCTTGCGGGCTCCGAGTTGCGCATGACAGCCTCGACATAAACCTTTGGGTCATCGCACGCCGATTGCGAATACCGAGCCGGAATCAGATTCGCTGGACGAACAAAAGCTTTCATGTTCCATAGGGATTCCTAGTCAGCACAAGCGATAAGTAACCACGGCCACACGCGCGCAGACAGGCGAGCAAACTCGACGTGCCGTGGCTTTTGCGCCAGGATTATACCTACAACATATGCGACTGCGCGCATTCAAGTCGCGTCGCCTTTACAAAATCAGCGACACGAAGCAATTGGTTCCTTCAGCCAAAGTTTGACCACCAAGTATCCTCGAATTTTACGCACCGCGTGCGCGTGCATTGTGCCTGCAGTCTCAAGTTTCTTTCTTGTTAGTGGCCCATTTCCCTAAAAGGGCCTCTGGGCTTTGTCTAGCCTTGGCCTGGTAGACGGCCACAGCAGCTCCTAGCACCAACCCCCCAAATTTCCAGCTTTAGGCCCAGCTTTGGGTTCCCTGCCACCAGCTTTTTTTTGACATCACCAGCCGATGCCCATCTTCTTAGGCCCTCACTGAGACTCACCACCCGACCTGATTCTTCCCACCTTAACCTCGCTCGTCTCAACATTCCAGTCGGGCAATTACACTCTCGGCCCTGTTTCGAGTGGACTCAGACCCAGACCTAGATCAGACTGAGACTTGGTTGACCTTCCCGAGACCATTTCGCAATTATTCTCAGTTTGAGTTGGGCTGCCCTGCTGTGATCTGCTCACCGGTTGGCAATTCGAAAAAGAACCCGACTTTGTACAACGCATCAAGAGCTTCCCCCACTCCACCACCACCACCCTCCACCGCAACGCAACACACCACCAGCGCCCGCTGGTGATCCATCAACTTGTCGAACTTTCATAACCCAATTCCTCGCCCCTTCAGCGCCGCAGAAGTGACTAGAATACGCTCATCCTCTGCTTCTTACGACCGTCACGACCTTAACGCGCCCACGACCCCTGCCCAACACCAGCAACGCCAGCACTCAAGAATTCCTAGCTCCAGCTCACGGCCACTGTTCAATCAGATCCAGGATCCTATTGAGCGACTCTCTACGCCCCGAAGTCTTCGTCGAACCCCAAAGTTTGACGCACCTCCGAGTCCAGCTCCCGAGCCTCGTAAATTTCACCGCCGAGCCGCATCCCTTGGTTTTGAACCCAGGAGGACCGTCGCGCCCGTTGACGATTTACCGGAAAGTCATCCCACTGTATTGGGACTTGTTCCCGTTCGCTCAGCGCAGCCTCAAGCTCCTCGACCCCGCCGGCGGCTTTCACAAGACTTAACCGAGGACCCTGACGAGGTCTCTTCCGAACATCCCCCGTCCCCTCCGAGACGAGCTCTCTCTGTGCCTGCACATTACCCAGATCCGCACCCTGTACTTAAGATCTCCAAGCATACCCACAGCGCCATCCTCTTTGCACTCGAGGAGGCGCTGCGCAACCCCAATCCTTTCACCCCAGATCTTGAAGAGGAATCTGCAAGCATGGCCGACCTCATGGCTTCTGGAGGTATACCTCCACCCTCCAACGGCAAGCCTGCCCCTCCGTTCCGCCCAGGCTCAGCTCCTGGCCAATCGGGCTCGCCCTCCGGAATTAGAGGTCCGAGAATGATCATGCAGGAACGTGCAGCTCGTGAAGCTCGACAACGCGCAGAGGCCGAGGCGCAACAGCGCGAGAGAGCCGAGCAAGAGGCGCGCATTTTGGAGCAAGCTCGCAGAGCAGAAGAACAGCGTAGATCTGCTTCTGGCATTGCTGGTGGGCAGGGTACTGACACGGAAGCGCGTCAATCCATGAACCCCCAGCGACAGGCGCAAACTGCACCTGATAATACATCAGCTCGTCCTCGAGCAAACACTACCGGACAAGCACCACAAAATCGAACCAATCGATCTGGTACCACCAACCAACCACCCCCTCAAACGTTTACTGGCTCAGCACCAGGAACACAACCTAACTTTGCTGCTCAAGGTGCGGAGAGTGGTAACCAAGGAGGCACCAGTGGTTCGAAACCACGCAACTCCTTTCCTCATGCCTTTGAGCGCTGGGAGACGTTATCTGCCCATTGGGAGGGTCTTACCAGCTACTGGATCCGTAAGCTCGAGCAAAACAAGGATGAGATGAATCGGGATCCTCTGAACCAGCAACTGGCCCGCCAGGTCACAGATCTGTCGGCTGCTGGTGCCAACCTGTTTCATGCTGTCGTTGAGCTTCAGCGTCTCCGTGCAAGTTCTGAACGAAAGTTCCAACGCTGGTTCTTCGAAACACGTGCGGAACTAGAGCGCGCACAAGAAGTAAACGCTATGCTGGAAGCTGCTTTGGACCAGGAGCGTCAAGGCCGAGCTAATGCCATCCGAGACGCTGTCGAAAACGAGCGTGGAACTTCAAAGGCGCAGAAGCAGCTTGCTGAGATGCGCAAGGAGCTGTCCATATCCAAAGAAGAGGCACGCCGAGCATGGGAGGAACTCGGACGACGCGAGCAGGAGGAGCGTGACAGAACATTGTCTCTTCAATCAGGGCAACCTACCATTGTTGGAGGAGTTCAGGTTGTTCCAATGACTCAAGGCGGACCCAGACATCACAGCAGTCGAGCTCAAGGGGCTTACCAAACTGAATATGGATCTGGCTACCCACCTGAAGCAACATTGTCTCCCCAGCATCAACCTCCCGCGGCCAGTGCTGGCAATCAATACCGCCAGCAAGGACTTCAAGCACCAATGTCTGAGGGTGGTTACAGCGAAGGTGAGTACGTGATCGATGCAAATGGCAACTTCTTGTTGGATGCCCAAGGAAATAAGATTCCCTTCGCTGCACCACCTTCCACTTACTCTGGTTCTGATGCTGAAGCAGAAGAGTATGCAACACCTGCCACCACCGTGCCACCAAGCGGTAAGCAAGATTCCCCCTCAACTTCTACTGGAGGGGGAAGTGGTGGCAATGGTGGCCAGTGGACTGGCACACACTCGGAGCCCCAGGATTATACTGGTCAAGGGTATGGTACTCCTGGTTGGGAAACAGTCCCTCGCCATCACCATCCTACCCGGCTGAGCGATGTCATGGAAGAGGAGGATGAACGCAGCCGAGCCAGCACGAGCCGTGTTTAGGACCCAACGAGCTCGTTTTGAAAGCCGACGTATATACTGTTCTGTTCCCAGTCACTAATCTAATTCCACCCTAATAGCGCACACATTCGAAGCACAAGCGAGTACCTAGCAATTGCCCCTTGCGAAACCAAGAAGACGACGGACCACATAAGAGTTGCTAGTTACGGGTTCTTCTGTCATGCCATATCGGATTACTAGCAGCATTTCTCCACCACGCCAATGGGTGCACTGTTCCCGGTCTAGAACCTAGACATTCGACTGGAGGAGTTTCATAGACTAAGCCTGCATTTAGAGGGTTCATCATGTTCTAATTGCGATCCCGTCTTCGGTCTCATCTATTCAGAAATACCCCTTCATGGATCAACCTAATCATGTTACTGTTTGCGAATTCGTTCAACTGGGCAATACGGCAAACTTGTTAGTACGCAAGTTTGTTCATGTTTATTTCATTATGTATTTTACTAAGGAGAGTTTTGGGACACTGCAACGAGAAACACAAAAGCAGCATGCCATGGACGCGAGGGTCTCATCACAGAAATCTCACTTTTTACCTCGCGGCACATAATCTGTTCAGTACGAGTTTTTGGAGTTCGCGTCTACCTGCATGCATGGCTACATAGCTAAAACAAGAAAGAAAAGGGGAAGCGGAGTTGACGGTTTTGGAGTACGGAACGGAGGTATTTTGGAGTTAATGTAGTCGCTGTTTTTCTCACTCATGTGTATAACTGCAAGTGCCTGGCCACCTAATATTCGCCAGACGGGTTCACAGGTCAGGTTTACGAGAATTAGAGTACAGAGTTAATGGAAAATTTCTATGCATGGACAAAACATATGACCCAAAACGTCTACTCTTTCTTCAATGACGCAAGCATGATACTTTGAAGAGTTTGTACAATCCATTACCATTCAGAAACGTGTATATATATATGAACATTACAGAATACTGTTTGCAACCCGTGGGTCCTGTTGCATGAATAATAACCAAGAGCAGACGTAAAGAAACTCTACACAAGAAAACGCCTGTCGTTCGCCTCCTTCCCCTATTACGACTCCGAAATGCGAGTTGAGGAAATATCCTGTGCTCATACACCTGCATCGCCTCTTGCTTCCGAACCCCCTGGTTGTGATGTGGTGCCCCAAGGGAAGCCGTCACTAGTACTAGCTTGTGACGGTTGCCGGCTTGTGTTTCTGAACCAGCTGAGTGAGAGGATATTGTTAAGTGTGCCTGTCTCCGTGGAGCTTCTATTTCTCTGGTGCTTACGAGCAACAAGGCCTGGGAAACCTGTGCTCTTCCGCCGTCTTCGAGTCTGTCTTCGAGGGGTAGATTCGGTGCTGGGACCCGACTCTTCTCCACCCGGGCCACCTGTGAGAGATCTCTTTGTCGGTAACAAGGGTGATGACTCTGTGTGACGGGGAAGTGTGCTAGACCGCCGCCTGCTGCCCGGGGTGGTGGGCTCATCCCTATCCTCTAACTCGCCCCAGATCTCTGCTCGCTCAGCCCACCGTGGGGTTCTCTTGCGAGAAGGAACCAATGGTGTTTCATCAATCGCGGGCGGGAACGTTTGATATGTATGCGGAATCGAATCCTCTTCGGCGGCGGCATTATCTGAGCCGAGAAGAGATTCCTCCTCCTCAGTATCTTCCACAAGCCCAAGACCGGGTGCAAGAGATGATTGGCCAACGCCAGGGGTATGCTGCTCGTCGCTTAATCGCCATGACAACGCCAACACTCCAGACAGCAAAATAACTGTTCCCAAAGCGATGAGGCATGCCCTCAATGGCGATATTAGGCTTGTCTGGTTGAAGTATATCAAGCCATCTAAAATGGCAATGATATTGTAGACGCAGAAGACCAAAGGATAAAGAACAGACGTGGAAACCAGCTTGAGCCCCCGGTGTAAGTAATAGAGTTGGCAGAGTGCCAAAGTAACAAGCGCCATAACGATTGCCCATGATTGCCAGTGCACGAACTGGTTACGTCCTGCAACGGTCTTGATGACTAGCTCCACGGAAGACTTAGCAAATAGAAGGGCATGGGCAGAGAGATCTCCGCTGATGACGCCGTATGTAATGCCTCGGGCTAGTCGGAACCGGGCATCGTGAGATAGGCTCGACATGTTGTTGATCAGATCGACAGCAATTGCCAGCGTGAGAACGAAAAGCGCTTGTAGAATCATCCAGATGATGTATGGCCTCCTCGCCATGAGCTCTAGAAGCTCATTCAAGTCATGCGCCGGTGAAGGTATGGCTCCAAATATCGCGATCAGTACAGCGCCTGTTGTTACAAGAAGAGTGCCGGAGAAAGACCATCTTGTGAAAGGCTCGCTTAGGATTAATGATGCGCATATCGAGTTGAAAACAAGGCCAGCGGCCTGCAAAGTCGAAAGGACAGGTAGTGGAAGCGTCGAAATCTGAATACTACTTCCTAAAAGGTTCGCAACGATAAACATTCCCATGCCGATCTGCCATCTCCTCCTTCGGTAAGGTGGTCTTCGAACATCGTGAGGGCCTTTTTCATCTTCGAGTATATGCGACTTCCGTTGTAAGGTAAGACCTAGACTTTGGACACTTGTTGACAATAGCCCAACGATAATTCCAAGCTATAGTAGATTGGATTAGCACCATTATTCGTTGCAGAAGTGCTGTACGCGACGACGTACAGCTATGGTTCCTCCAGAAGAGATGCCGCCAAGCAACCCCATTGCGCCTTTGCCAGGCCCGGGGTCATCTGGCAAGGAAGAGTTGAAACGGATTGTTGAGGCGTCGCATAGGCAATGCCCTCGTTATAGTGGTCGCTTCGTGTTACTAAAACAATAAATGTTGTAATCGATTCGATACGGTCAAGAGGAATGGCTAGTCAAAGCGCCAATGGTAGGTAACAAGAGAGGCTGTCGAGGCTGTCGCTGGCCGAGTCTATGTACCGTTTGGTGACAGTGCCTGAATAATAAGAAGGGTCAAGCGATGTTGGAAGAGAAAGAGATGTTTGTTTCGATGTGATTTGTCTTGCTTTCAAACTAATCAATAGTTGAGAAAGTCGGAGGCGGACAAGCTCGAGTCGTGCGTGGGACACCTGACGTGAGTAGAGAGGCATGTAGCGCCGACACGAGACTAGTCGTCTAGCCACAGTGGCAGTGCGGTTACATAATGCATGTTCATGCCCAGGCGGGATAAAGGTAATCAGCGCTGAAGAAGAGTCTTTATGTTGTATCAGTTCGTTATGATACCTAACTACACTGAGATACTTACGAACAGAAACCAACCTCATCTACCACTGTTTAAATTACGAAACCAATTCTAATGTCGATGTCAGCCCGTGACGTTGAATCTTGCTGGGCGAATGACTGTATACTAGGTACTCTAAACTAAACTGTGGGGAGTAACTGTGGCTTAACCCCTCCCCCAAAGCTCGGGTTCCCTGCTGGAACAGTAAGATACAGCTAGGACGGAGCTGGTAGGCTGGTCTTAGGCGACTGGCGTCACATCACAGCTACCAACTCCATCATAATCCATCCTCGACCTCACCACCAAAGAGGTCATCACTACTAGTCTTTCATCACCAAATCCTCAACCCTGAAAAGGTCTGAACTCCTTCACACTTCGAATAAACAAACCTCTTATACTCCGAATAAAGCTGCCCACCATGTCGCAACACGCTCTATCCGACCAGCAGGTACGCATTACCCGTGCTCAAACGACGCAATCCGTCGTCCATCTCATCAGTCTCGTCTTCTAACGCGCGATGCCCCAAAACAGGTCAACAATGAGCTCAGCAAGATGACTGCGTTCATCAAGCAGGAAGCTATGGAGAAAGCCCGCGAGATCGAGATCAAGGCCAATGAGGAGTTCGAGATTGAGAAGTCCAAGCTTGTCCGCCAGGAGACAGACGCCATCGATAGCCAGTACGAGAAGAAGTTCAAGCAGGCCACCATGTCCCAACAGATCACCCGCTCTACCGTTTCCAACAAGACGCGACTCAAGGTTCTCGGCGCCCGCCAGGAGATGCTTGATAACATTTTCGAGGAGGCTCAGAAGAAGCTCGCCGAGGGTGCCAAGGATAAGGCCAAGTACCAAAAGGCCCTCAAGGGTCTCTTGCTCGAGGGTTTCTATGCTCTTAACGAGCCTGAGCTTCAAGTTCGTGCGCGTAGAAAGGACTACGATGTAGTCAAGAAGGCTATTGAGGAGGCCGCCAAGGACTTCAAGAAGGAGCTCGGAAAGGACATTACGGCAAAGATTCAGGAGGATGATCCTCTTCCTGAGGGAATGTATGTGATGCGCTTCTCAGGTTGATACATGCGGATAGTAGCTAACAAAGAAACAGTGCCGGTGGAGTGTTTATCATTAGCGGAAGCGGAAAGATCGACATCGACAACACCTTCGAGGCCAGATTGAAGTTGCTGGAGGAGTCCGCTGCGCCTGCTGTGCGAGAGGCTCTATTCGGCAAGAACCCCAACCGCAAGTTCAACGACTAAGCTCTCTCAACCGCCAGATATGTGCGGGTGCCTCTGCCTGTCTATACTTCAGCCGGCTTCGATGGGCGCATGGCTGAAGAGGCTTTTGAACTACCTACGACCCGTAGTGTTGATCAGTCTGCGCTTCGTAGTTTAGAGACTGTGTATCGCGTGTTTAACCTGTTTTGATTGATTTGGAACTTGGCCCATGGTAGAATTGATTACATTCCAATGACTCGTTTATTGTTAAACTACATCTAGTGAACATTGCATGCTCAATATCTGGACGTCTGGACCTATTGGCCCCCTTGTCCTCACTTCTACTCCACATTGATGGTGTCTGGCTTACGATTCTCTTTCAAGCCCGTTGTTCCTGATGTTGACTACTTTAGCGCCTGTACTGAGGTAGTCCCTTAGGTCTTGCGCAGGAAGTTTTTCATGTAGCTCTGTTGTTCGGGAAGAAAATGATCTTGATTTTGGCTTGGAAGGTCAAATATGCTCTTCTTGGCCTTCCGGCGAGTGCGAACAGAGTGTGCCAGTCGCTGCTGTACCCATTCTATCACACTCTTTGCTTCCGTGCGAGCAAGCTTCATCCCTGCGTCATTGATCTTTCGCCAGATCTCTCGTAGCTTTCCTGCGAGCTCGTCGATGTCGATATTGAATTGTTTCTCATATTCCGGATCATCAGATGGTATGAAAGAACCGTCATCTACTGAGATGTTAAGGAGTAGAATGTTGGCTTGCAATTCAGTAAAGTCTGTTTTAGGCCCGACAGTGAAGTCACTGTGGTCTAGTCTCTTGATGATTCCACGGATAGTCACTGTATTATCAGGATGAAAGCGGGCCAAAGCTGGATCATCGAACAAGAACACCACAGCCAGTCGTCGTCTCATTTCATGGGCCCTCGTCTTACTGACGGGCAGACATGCTAGAGCATTCGTCCGGACACATTGTGCCTTGACCAAGGTATGTAATAGTGTGCAGGTTTCGAGACACTATTTAAATATCAGTGATTGTTTCCTGTGGGATTTCAGAGCGCGACTCACGAATGCGTCCCAACTGGGCTGAGGAATGGCTTCCAAGAGAGTGCCAATAGTAACCTCGTAGGTAGTCAGGAGATTGATGTCGTAGATCAAAAACTTATCCATCGACATACGCAGCAGCGCCTGTGATGCGTAAACAACAGAGTCTTCGGACATGTACGGTGATACAGCTGTCAGGAGTGATAGGAAGGAGCTCAGAGGTGACCAGTCGCGTCCTTCATAAGGCTCAACGCTGGGTTTTGATATGTCTAATTCCGAGTCACACTGCCCGAGCTCAGGGGAGGCGCCAAAACGATACAGCAGCTCTTCTAGTCGCTGCGGCGTGATACGTGGTTCGATAAGATCTGTGCAATTACTGAGCAGGTTGCAATATTCTTGCCTGACAAGAGATGATTTTTGGGCACATATGTCGTTCAAGATCCAATCGAACAGCTCTTCTGGTAAACCTCCTTTCAGCTGGAGCAGAGTGAGTGGCACACCAGATGCAAGATGCTGTTCGCGAGTTTTGTGATCGCCCTGGGTTAACAACCTCCAGTGACCCTTGTTTAACTTCTTCGGGGCAGGACTGGGAGGAGGCATGGTGTAGTCTTTAGAGAAGAAGCAATACCGGAGTTCCGACTGGCCAGTTTCTGATCTTTTCACTGCTCGCATAACTTTCTGTGCATCTTGACCTGTGTTGTTCTTGACAATACCCTCCATGACATCATGTGATGTCTCGTCTATCGTCATTTGTGCATCTGCTTGGTTGACAAAATTTGAGAAAGCTTTTGCTCTCATCGAGCTTGCTGTAATAGCATCGTCCTGGCGAGCATCCTTGGCTAACGCTTTCAGGTCGAATTTGTGCTTGGATATTATGGTTAACGGAGAGGTATGAAACTCGACAGCAGTTCTCTTTGCTTTCGGCGTGGCAAATAGGTTGCGGGCAGGAGACTGGGTTGCCTTTGCTGGTCGCCCTCGTCCGATGATGGTAGATAGATCTTCGAGCGAGTCGTCGGAAGAAGATCCGAAGTCGTCCTCATCATCTGAGGCTTGAATCACACGGTTTGGGGCTGGCGATGCTGTCTTTTTCACGGGGGTAGTCGCCTTTTGTTCCAGCGGATATGAATGTGTTGGCGGAGAAGATGGCGGATCTGGTGTTGAGGATTTGGTGGCCTTTGGTGTTTGAGATCTTGCCATGGGCTTGAAGAAGCTCATGATATTACCATTTTTGCTATTCTGAGACATGATGGGTCTTGTCTGTTTGACAAAAGGTGCAACCGCCAATAATTAGATAAATGCCATGAGTCTTTAATCTAATCAGATTCAGCAGTAGTAGAGTTTATGAAGTAGTCATAATGGAGCTGGCATGCCATCGCGTTAATTGGTTTGGATTTAGACGCGTTTTGGTGGTACCTAAAGAGTGATCATGTGTGGCTAAAGTGGCTGTCAACTTCCGAGCGCTGAATAAGAGACTCTGAGTGTTCCATGCTTGTCGACATTCACGTGAACAGAAACATTGGCAGCTATGTATGTACGCATTGCACAGTGATCCAAATCGTAGTTGTCCAAAGGTCCAAAGATAGCTGAGCAAGACGCTGGTTGGTTTACTGATAGACACTCTCACCCTACAGCGACTCAAACATCCCTGACTGTGGCGCAGTAACTAAAGAATGGAATGAGTCTTGGTTCTTGGTCGATGGCCCCTTTTCTCGAAACACGAATTTCCAGAAGAATCCCCATCTTGGTTGGTCGTGGTATTGTAGCCGACAGCATTGACCAGGTCTTTATCACGATACAAACGTACCAGGTAATGTTGTTGTTTTTAGCTCAGAGGTTCGTGCCCAAGATACGCGGCGTCCATGGGGGCGAACCAATACCAAACCCAGTGAAGCCTCACTGTATGTAGACTACCTAATTAATCTATCGTTGACGCATGCGCGTTTCGTGGTTAAGGAAAAGGGGGTTATGTGTTTTACTGCCAAATCTGCTGAGGAGACAATGCATGGAAGGGAGGATCGTCGGTTCATTCCAGCATCTTATTCCTGGATTGCTGCACAAATCATGGCGCAGTACAGAGTGTCTATGGGTATTAAAGGCTCGTACATCACCAAAATTGGGTTTGAATCCTTGTATTTGGTATGCGATCTGTCTCTAATCCCTGAAGAAAGCTTACGTGCGTCCATTGTCATTCCAACCTTGGCTTGTAGACTAATATTGCATGTGGACCATAGAGAAGCGCGAACTAACGTCGACAAGGTACTGACCAACCTGACTGTTTGGTTTATTATCAATCAGCGTTAGTGAGCTTGATAATGCTACTACTGTTTTTTCTTCTCCATTTTCCGTTATGATGCTTTTCAACACTGATTCATTTGCTAGAGCCCAATTGGGCTGACCAATTTGAGGCTGACAAAGCCCAACTTAGCGCTATCCTTTCTATAGCGGGAGGGTCCATTGGTTCAGTCAGTACCTGTATGTACCTCCCTGTCTGACGATGGATCTAACCTAGTACCTACTAGTACGTAGGTCGGTAGGTACCTAATGACTTTATAGCCTAGGATCCCTGGGAGGGAGTACGAAAAAAACGAGATCATCAGGGAAAAAAATGCTTATTATTATGGATTGAGTAAACGTTTACGCCGACACAACTATCACAGTGACAAGAAGTCAAGACTAGCGGAGTATACACTCAGAATAAATCCTTTTACATGTCTATCACTTCTGGTATGTTTCATGCTACGGATATTGTGCCATGGATGATTCAAAATAGGTTGTTGAACTTGACGATCTAGTTGTCGTGATTTCTGACCACCTACCCACCCCTGATAGTCTCGTCATGGACTGGAAATTTGGACCTGCAGAAGGTACGTAGGCTCAAGAGAGGAGACCCCTAACAAGGGTCTTATGGAGTTGACGAAACAGGGAGCAAAGGGCACTAGAGTTCCCGAGCGGCACTGAATCACTGTGTAATACTGCGTCCGTGCCTGGGTATGCATAAGGATTCAGGAAATAAGGGAGGACAATGTATGGATCTTTACTTGTTACTCGTAGATACTATGTACCCGTGTCCTATGGAATATGTACAGAGAGCCCGGGGATTGTGCACTGCTGGTATGTGCATACTACAAAATCTTGAATGTAACGCTGCAGAAGCACAAATGGCTTGCCTTTGTGTTCCCGAAAACTAAACTCTTCGGCAGTACATGCGGAAATAGCAGACTTTTCTTAAAGCGCATCACCAGACTTGATCAAGTTCAGTATCGAGTCAGGCTGAATCATGAAACGTCGATATTAGTGCATTTCCATAACCAACTATCAAGATAAGTAAACCGTCGCCTTCAAAGTATTAGTGAGTACAACAATACCACGGCCTCGCCGCTCTGGTCGAACGAGAACGGGTCCATCAGAATGAGGATAAGAACAAAAATAAAAGTACCCGCTCTAATAGTTTGCATATCGCATGTTTGTAAGCTCGGTTGACGGATTACGGTATTATCAGACAGCGACCGGCCGAGGCACGAGACTTTTGGTTTCTAATCGCGGGAGGAAAAGGATGTGGCGCTTCCATCGCTCGTAATTAAACTCCGTGAATCCGACGTCACGGAAGCAACTTAGCAGGTGCATGTCCATACAACAGTATTGACGGGATCTACGGAACTCGAGAAGAATCAGAAGCACTGCATTTAGCGTCCGAGAGAGGAAGGAGCTTATATGAGCCCAGTATGGGTAAACACAAAAGAGTTAATTGCTGTAAATAACGAAAACCTGAGGATGACACCAAAGATAAAAGTTAAACCAGTATAAAACGAAGGATGATTTGATGAAGCTGTTGCATAGAGGTACACAGACTGTACGTTACTGGGTCGCATCGTTTCTCTGAATGAGGCAGTTACGCGAAGATCTGGATGGAAGCTTGTTAGTACGTTGTATGCAGACCTACCAGGTAATTAAGCATCCCTTGACCACGAAGATGTGGAGTGTCACTGGTATTCTAACTACATACATAGGTAGGTAATACTCTTAATTGTTCTCGCCAGATCTAAGTCCAAAATAGTCAAGGGCAGACAACCTTGAACAAGAGGACTCAAGAGGAGTCTCAGATCTAACTCATAGCATGTCGACAATAGACGGGACGATGCCGGATCTTGATGCCGCCAAGCGACTGAAACCCAGAAAGATCATCACGCAAGGTTAGAGAGAATAAAAGAGTGGAGGACCCCCAGACCCCGTCTCGAAACATTGTCCCTGAGTGCCAACTGGTAATACATACAGCGACGGGTCCCTTGGTGCTTGGCTTTTGAGGTTAATGTCAGTTTTCGTCGCGCAACTTCCGTCCCCTGATCCTCGCCAGGAGATTTGCACAATCATCACTCAAATAACCATGAATGTATAGGATACGACCCTGTCAACCGTTGAGCTACCGCAAAACCGTATGTAGTTGGTAACGGCTGACCGTGAAGGGTTACTTACCGAGGCGGTGAAAAAAAAAAACGATGAGACTCATTGAAACTCCGCCCTTCATTTAGCTTAACACGGCGTCAATTGAAAAGACCACACTCTCACGGACTTATCGGGATGGTTTCTCAAGATATGCATCACGCTATCGATATCTTTGGTGGTAATGACGACCACGGTCATCCGCGGACAAGTGCATTGCCCGTAAGCGGGGTCGATTAAACGGAGGCATCGGTGCCAAGATCGTCAATTTCTGCCTCTTGCTCCGAGATTTCCATTTATTGATAGGCGACGTCTTGTAGGATCAAAATCGCTTGTTAGTAGCCTTCGTAAAAACAAGCAATAATGCTCAGTGACAATCTTGACGGGTTCCTTGGCAAATTTAGACACGTCCTATTATAGGCTCCCCCTTTGCTAGGGGTAGGTATGTTGATGCATCAAGGGGGGCCAGCAAATGCCAGCCGGAGGCGTGGGCTACAACAGAGAGTTGGAAGTTGCTAGCAAAACTCTGATAGGACCGAATTTTCGTTTGACGCTTAGACAACAAAAACTCTTGGACTGATGCGAATATATTGATGAGGTCTTTGAGCTGTGTGAATCGTTTTCGGCCACCGTCGTTCTGGTGGTCACTCACTCAATTGCTGTGGTCTTTGTTAGGTACCCCTGGACGACAGGGTTTCATTGCAGGTCCCATCTTTTCCAATTGGATTGGACGATATGCTGCGATACACACTCGAGTTAGCGTCGGGGATCTGTAGCGCCCGCCAATGCCGCAACAGACATCCGAGGGAAGCTCCTATTAGGTTCCCAGGGCTGAGGTTTGTACTGGCGTCACGTCGAATAATGATTGCATCAAACTGCAGACAGTCGAGAAGGAGGGAGGACGGGATGGAAAGAGTTAAACCCGTGGCGCCAGCGTTAGCGGACGCGACCGATGAGTTCGGACACCGTTGAGGACGAACCCATTGTACCGTGCTGTCTAGTATGTAGCCCGGTAAGGACTCTTGCAAACTCCCTACAGGTAAGTGTACAGTAATACAACTGCGCCCAGGTAGGAAATTGATTTCCAGACCAACCCGACGGATCATGCCCAGTCGTATTTGTTACACATGACTGATTGATACTATGCTTGGATGGACGATCAATCGGACTGAGCAGTATATAATTGGAATAGATGAATTGGAGCCCAGCAATATGACTTTAGCAGGGCTGTACCATCCTTTCAACCTGTAAAGCAGTAAAGTAAGGTATAGTACATAAGCATGAAATGAGTGCGAGACAGCCCAGAGTATCGTGAAGCACTAACCATTTGTATGTAGGTACTTATTTACCTTTGTAGGTACCTAGGTTAGTAGGTACTATACAGGCGGGGAGCATAAGGTATTAAAGCAGGACAAGATGACAGGGTACTTAAGGGGTACATTCCGGGCAGAGCAGATGGGCGCGTCGGATGGGTCGGGAGTACGACTCTCACGCACGCCCACCCACCGCGCCCCACGCCCCCCGACACCCTCTCTCCACTGCCCATTTCCCCTTCAACAACGCTCCCCAGCGAGTCCCAGTGCTTGTCTCGAGCGGGTACCACCCAGAATTGTCCTCTCTCTTTGCCAGTCCGAGTGCTAAGTCTCAGACTTTTTGGCGGTTTGCTCGCTCTAACTGGCGGACAGGGTGCAGTCTCCTCCAAAAAGTCCACCGTATCTTTTTCCCTTTCTCAGGTTGCCTTGCTAGCTTGCCTTGCCTTGCCTCGCCGCCCCGTTCTTTCCATGGAGTGAGCCCCATTGATCCTAACATTGCTTACACAATTCCCCTTGTACCATACTTCCGAGCCAGCCATCCAGACTTCTCACATCTCGTCACCATCAACCTTACTTTTACTCTCCACGTTCCCGCTTCACTCACTTTCTTGCATCGTCTTGACGACTTCCCGACGGCCCTGGCGACGCCGTTTATTTCCACAACAATCATCCCGTCGACGCCATTAATAATCTTTTGACGAGCAGCTGGCGTTGCTTCAATTGCACCTGCTCCATTCTCTTCGACACCGCACTGCACCATAACGTGCCATATAATATTGATCGTGCCGAATTTTATCATCCGTATCTCGCCTCGACCGATTTCACTCCGCTCATTTCTCCCAACCTGGCTGGCATCGAGGGGCCGATCGGGCGCTTGCCCGCGACTTCACCATGACCACAACAACCGCTGACGGTCATTTGGCTCCCGACGATTCTCAGCATTTGAGCGCTACTCAAAGATCGCGTTGGGCTACCCAAAGGAAAAGTGTTAACAGCAGCAACAACAAGCGCAACTCTCTTCTTGAACGAATGGGACACAAGAAGACAGGTTCCAACGAAAAGAACCCCCCTTCTGATGGATCCGACCCTGCCGGTGATGACGGACAACCACCGGAAGCGAATCCCAACAATGAGGATCATGCTGAGGAAGAAGAGGAGCACGAAAACCGGATCTTGTACTTCAACCAACCCCTACCAGCTGAACTTCTAGATGAGACTGGCACCCCGAGCCAAACATTTACGAGAAATAAGATCCGAACAGCCAAATACACCCCTTTATCGTTCGTTCCAAAGAACTTGTGGTTCCAGTTCCATAACGTTGCAAACATTTTTTTCTTGTTCTTGGTTATTCTGGTCGTAAGTTTACTATTTCTTTTGATGTTCTTGTAGCCTTGTCAATAACCTTTAACCCTTTGGTATAGATTTTTCCAATCTTTGGCGGAGTCAACCCAGGTCTCAATGCCGTGCCTTTGATTTTTATTATTGCAGTTACAGCTATTAAGGATGCCATCGAAGATTACCGACGAACTGTTCTCGACATTGAGCTCAACAATGCTCCTGTGCACCGACTCCGAAATTGGAACAATGTCAACGTCTTGGAGGGCGACGTTTCTACTTGGCGCCAGTTCAAAAAGGCAAACTCCAAATTCTTCGGTGCCATTTGGCGTGCTTGTCAGTCGGTGTGGTCCAAAAAGGCGAAGGAAGAAAGAGCGAAGCGCAAGGCGGCACCGACTGATAATGACGCCCCCCGCCCATCGGTTGAGACTCAACGAACTAGACAGTCTATGCGCCAGTCTATCGCATCGCCTTTCTCTGGACGGGAGTCTTTTATGTCTGCCCGAGAGGACATTCAGATGACCCCTGTTCCATCACCGTCACCCCAAGCTACACCACACGCCCACTTTGAGATGCCAGATGAGCAAGATGCGAAGCGCGCCGCTGCTCTGATGCAGATGAAGTCAGACGTTATCAACTATCATCACCCTGCCTCTGGTGCTCGTTTTCAGAAGGATACTTGGAAAAGTCTTAATGTCGGCGATTTTGTCCGCATCTATAACGACGAGGAACTGCCCGCTGATGTCATCATTCTCTCTACCTCCGATCCTGACGGAGCTTGTTACGTCGAAACCAAGAACCTGGATGGTGAAACCAATCTCAAGGTTCGCCAGGCTGTGCGTTGCGGTCGATCTCTCAAGCACGCTAGAGACTGTGAGCGCGCCGAGTTCATTGTCGAGAGCGAGGGTCCTCAGCCTAATCTTTACAAGTACAATGGTGCCATCAAATGGAAACAACCCGTGCCTGGTTACTTAGACGACGAACCCGAGGATATGACTGAACCTATCACCATCGACAATCTCCTACTGCGTGGCTGTAACCTCCGGAATACCGAATGGATCGTTGGCGTGGTTATTTATACAGGACATGACACAAAGATCATGATGAATGCCGGCATAACTCCCAGTAAGCGTGCCCGTATCGCTAGGGAGATGAACTTCAACGTTGTTTGCAATTTCGGTATTTTGCTCATCATGTGTTTGCTCGCGGCTATTATAAACGGTGTTGCTTGGGCGAAGACCGATGCTTCCCTCCATTTCTTTGAGTTCGGTTCCATAGGCGGAAAACCAGCCATGAGCGGTTTCATCACATTTTGGGCCGCCATTATTCTGTTTCAGAATTTGGTACCCATTTCGCTCTACATTACACTGGAAATTGTTCGCACGCTGCAGGCTGTCTTTATTTATAACGACGTGGAGATGTACTACGAACCCATCGATCAACCATGCATTCCCAAGTCGTGGAACATCTCGGATGATGTTGGTCAAATCGAATATATCTTCTCCGACAAGACTGGTACCCTGACACAGAACGTCATGGAGTTCAAGAAAGCGACGATCAACGGACAGCCATACGGCGAGGCTTACACTGAAGCGCAAGCCGGAATGCAAAAGCGACTCGGCATTGATGTTGAGAAGGAAGGTGAACGGGTTCGTGCTGAGATTGCTGATGCCAAGGTTCGTGCGTTGGCTGGTCTGCGTAACATTCACGATAACCCGTTTCTACACGACGATGCGTTAACTTTCATCGCTCCTGATTTTGTATCCGATCTGGCTGGTGAATCAGGTCCCGCGCAGAAGGACGCCAATGAGTTTTTTATGCTTGCCCTGGCTCTTTGCCATACCGTAATGGCCGAAAAGGTGGACGGCGACTCTCCAAAGATGATCTTCAAGGCGCAATCCCCTGACGAAGAAGCTTTGGTCGCCACTGCTCGCGATATGGGCTTTACTGTATTGGGAAGCTCCGGTGAAGGGATCAACCTCAACGTCATGGGCGAGGACCGCCATTATCAGATTTTGAACACCATTGAATTTAACTCTAGTCGAAAGAGAATGAGTTCGATCGTAAGGATGCCTGATGGTCGAATTATCCTCTTTTGCAAGGGTGCCGACAGTATCATTTATTCTCGCCTCAAGCGTGGGGAGCAGAAAGAGCTCAGACAGACCACCGCGGAACATCTTGAGATGTTTGCTCGTGAAGGTCTTCGAACACTCTGCATAGCCTGGAAGGAAGTTACGGAGCAAGACTACCGAGTCTGGAAGAAGGAGCATGACGCAGCCGCCTCCGCATTGGAGGAACGAGAAGAGAAGCTGGAAACCGTGGCTGAGCTGATCGAACAAGATCTTTACCTCGTTGGTGGCACAGCTATTGAAGATCGCCTGCAGGATGGAGTCCCCGACACAATCGCTCTTCTGGGTAACGCTGGTATCAAGCTCTGGGTTCTTACCGGTGACAAGGTTGAAACTGCTATCAATATTGGTTTCTCATGCAATCTTCTCAACAACGACATGGAGTTGATTCATCTGAAGGTGGATGAGGACGAGTCTGGTGAAATTACCGACGAGGCCTTCTTTGAAATGGCAGAAAAGCTTCTCGATGACAATCTTCAAATCTTTGGTATTACCGGCAACGACCACGATCTCGCTCTCGCTAAGAAGAATCACGAACCACCAGCACCAACACATGGACTGGTCATTGATGGTTTCACTCTCCGATGGGTCCTAAATGACCGCTTGAAACAGAAATTCCTTTTACTCTGCAAGCAGTGCAAATCAGTCCTGTGTTGCCGTGTCAGTCCCGCTCAAAAGGCTGCTGTGGTAGCCATGGTCAAGAACGGTCTCGATGTTATGACTCTCTCCATTGGTGACGGTGCCAACGATGTCGCCATGATCCAGGAGGCCGACGTTGGTGTCGGTATTGCCGGTGTTGAAGGTCGTCAGGCTGCCATGTCTTCTGATTATGCGATTGCTCAGTTCCGGTTCCTATCCAGGCTGGTGCTTGTACACGGTCGATGGTCCTACCGTCGTCTTGCTGAAAGTATTAGCAACTTCTTCTACAAGAACATGGTTTGGACCTTTGGAATCTTTTGGTATGAGATTTATTGTGATATGGATATGACCTACTTGTTCGACTACACATACATTCTCATGTTCAACCTTTTCTTCACATCGATTCCTGTTGCTATTATGGGTGTCCTGGATCAGGACGTGTCTGATAAGGTATCTCTTGCTGTTCCTCAGCTCTACCGACGTGGTATTGAGCGACTGGAGTGGACCCAGCTCAAATTCTGGTAAGTAACGCTCTGGTAATATTATCGTACTGCTTTATATTAACATGATCAAGGCTCTACATGATCGATGGCGTTTACCAGTCCATTATGGTCTTCTTCATTCCTTACCTACTCTTCATGCCTGGTACCTTCTTGACTATGAATGGCCTTGGTCTAGAGGATCGCCTTCGATTTGGTGCCTACGTCGCCCACCCTGCCGTTATTACTATCAACATGTACATCTTGATCAATACCTATCGTTGGGATTGGCTCATGGTGCTTATTGTTGTCATCTCAGACGTCTTCATCTTCTTCTGGACTGGAGTTTACACCTCGTTCACCTCTTCGGTTTACTTCTACGGTACTGCCGCTCAAGTCTATGGAGAGGCAACCTTCTGGGCGTGTTTCTTCCTGGTGCCTGTCATTTGCCTCTTCCCTCGCTTTGCCATAAAGGCTCTCCAGAAGGTTTACTGGCCTTATGATGTTGATATCATCCGCGAGCAGGAGAGGATGGGCCAGTTCGCCCACCTTTACCAAACAGACGAGACAAGTGACCCACCTACTGCCGACACTAAGAGCGACAAGTCAAAGTCTTCCAAGAGCTCCAGGAGGTCTAAGAAGATGCCAAAACACGTTGCTTATGGCAGTGTTGACGAGGACTTGCGACCTATTTACCCCCCTTCAACAGCGACGAGAACGACAACATATAACCAGCACAGCCAGAATGGTAGCGACTCAACTAATTATACGGCGCATCGTATTTCGCTGGATGTACCCATGCAAGCTCGTCCGTCGATTGAACGTGCCCGGCCTTCGTACGATCGAATGCGGGCCTCAATGGACCGTGTCAGACCCAGCTTCGAAGCTAGCAACGACTTTACCTCAGCAGCGCGGCTATCACGAATCGAGTCGAGTCAATCACAGGCAGGACGCTTCCATCCTCGCCTCAGAGGGCTTTCACTGACCAAGAGTGCCAACATATAAGAGATGGATGATGATTCACACACTACTTGGTTCTCCCTGTATACTCCCCAACCATGGCTGATGACACGGATGCGCTTCTCAGTTTCTGAGCTTTGTTTCTCTTCGCCTTTTATTGCTTTTGATATCCCAAGCCTTCATGGGGCCAGTGATGCACGTACGATCTGCATTAGCGATCTATCAGCTGCTCCCCCCGGTCTTTGTCCATTTGTTTATGCGCCGAAGCACGCAACGAAGGCAATGAGGTCGAAATTAGTTCTTTTTTCTTGATCCTCCCACTATTTACACTGGGAGGTTTGCTTTACATACGCAGGGCGTTATAAAGGGGAAACGCAAAAGGAAAGTTTTGCTTTTTTTGTATGAACTGTTTTTTTGGTGGCTTCCAGTACTATCACTTTTAGTCTTATTTCCTCCGCCGAAGATTTTCTTTCCGCCCTTTTCCTTTTCTTTTTAGCATCTTTAGAGCTGGAGAGCAGCGAAACCATTCCCTGACGAGAATATTTCATTATTGTGTGGCAGGAGTTGAGAAGGGAAAAGAAAGCGAGCGAAGTAGGAGTTGAAAGAGGGCAGGGAACGATTCAAATCAGGAAGCCAAAGAGAGAAAGAGAGGGAGGGAGGCGGATGACGTTCTGAGACAGTAAATAAGCAGCGGTTATATAATCAGGTTTTCCATTGTTTTGGAAACCAGACATGAAAATCAATAAGACGATACGCAATTCAATTACCAGAATATCGGGTGCAGCAACATGAAGTGACTCCGTTAATGGTTCGATTTGGGATATGATATGTCTATTCATTGAGGTTGGAGGGCGAGTACGAATACGCTATATCGGTCAAGGCTTGGCAGGAACGGGTTCCACAAAGTCCCTGGAGCTAGATATGGTACGGGCAACTAATAGGTGACTTAACTCCCACTTTAAATGACACTCGCGTGGACTCCAGTTGTGGCATGATATAAAGAAGACACCCAATTCCTACGATCTGGGGCCTTCTTACATTTGTAAACAAGATTGATCGTGCTTGAACATACAATGGAGGATCAAGAGCCTCTGCTTCTCGCCGTCTGGCGGCGATGCAGTGACTTGGCAACTGAGTACAACATCTCGTACGTTTAATCTATTCAGCCATTGAACATGGCTAAGCTAACATATTCTTCTTCAAAGACAATCTACACTCTCCGCCGCTGCAACAATCATCGCTATTGTCGTCGCTACGTTCATCCTCCGCATTACCAACGCCATTGCTGCAGCGTCCGTCTCAGCAGCTACCAGCCGTCCTCGAAAATACACTGTTCCTTCGCCCAAGGTCCCCGAACCTTACACCACCGTCGATGTCACCTCTGTCAAGGTCTCCGGTAGCTCAGCTGTCCAATGTTACGCCCCGGCAACTGGCCAGTTCCTAGGAAACATCAACCCTTCTACGCCTGCCGCTATTGACCGCGCCGTTTCTGCTGCCGCCACCGCGCAAAAGACATGGGCCGAGACTACATTCGACCAGCGCCGTGCTGTGCTACGTTCGTTGTTACAGCACGTCCTCGACAATGCTGAGGAGATTGTCAGGATTGCTTGTCTCGACAGTGGAAAAACCATGGTGGACGCCCAGCTGGGGGAAATTCTTGTTACAGCCGAGAAGCTCAAGTGGACGTTGTCCCACGGAGAAAAGGCATTGCGTCCTTCACGCCGTCCTACCAACTTTCTCATGATGTACAAGCGCAATACAGTCCACTACGAGCCCCTCGGTGTTGTTGCTGCTTTGGTCAGCTGGAACTACCCTTTCCACAACTTCATTGGTCCCGTAATCAGTGCCCTCTTTTCCGGCAACGGCATTCTTGTCAAGGTTTCTGAGCAGACGGCCTGGTCTAGCCAGTACTTTACAAGCATTGCTCGTGGTGCCCTCATCGCTCATGGGCACGATCCTCAGCTTGTCCAGACCATTGTGTGTTGGCCCCAGGCAGCTGGCCATCTCACTTCACATCCTGGTATCAGCCACATCACATTCATCGGATCGCAATCTGTTGCCCACCATGTTGCCGCAAGCGCAGCAAAGAGTCTTACTCCTGTTGTTGCTGAACTCGGCGGTAAGGACCCTTTTATTGTTCTGGATTCTGCTTCTGGCGATCTTAAGCGCATTACTGAAGTTATTCTTCGTGGAACCTTCCAAGCTGCTGGCCAGAACTGTATTGGTATCGAGCGAGTCATTGCCCCTAGCGCTATACACGACAAGCTCGTCGAAATGCTTGCTCCCCGTGTCAACGCTCTGCGACTAGGTCCCGATGCTGATGTTGGTGCTATGATATCTGACGCCTCCTTTGACCGCCTCGAGGAACTCATTGCCGAAGCTGTTTCACAAGGCGCTCGTCTCCTTGCTGGCGGCAAGCGCTATGATCATCCTGAATATCCTAGCGGTCATTACTTCCAACCAACCTTCATCGCAGACGTTACCCCTGACATGCGCATTGCACAAAATGAGTGCTTTGCACCTGTTCTCACTCTTCTCCGCGCAAAGTCATCCTCACCTGAAGACATCCTCTCTATTGCCAACGCACCCAACTTTGGCCTTGGTGCCTCCGTCCATGGTTCTGAGCGTGACCCCAACGTGCAGCCTATCGTTAAGGGACTTCGCGCCGGTATGGTCGCTGTCAACGATTTTGCTGTTTATTATGCTGTCCAACTCCCTTTTGGTGGTGTCGGTGGTTCTGGTTATGGTCGTTTTGCAGGTGAAGAGGGCCTGCGGGGGCTATGTAACGCGAAGGCTGTCTGTGAGGACCGCTTCGGCTGGCTGGGCATTCGTACTGGTATCCCACCTCCTGTACAATATCCTGTCAAGAGCCAGCCCGACAGTTGGAAGTTTACTCAAGGTGTTGTCGAGCTGGGCTATGGAGCGCCTATCAGGAAGCTTCAAGGTCTTGGCAAGATTCTCCAGAACATGTAAGCTAGAGAGTGTTACACCAAGCACTGGCGACGAGGTAGAAAACCCGGGCACGAGTCTGCTACGTCAGATCACTCAAGTTTGAGACAAAACTTTGTTCGGTGATGGTTTCAATAAATCGGATGATAACAATCTCACGACTGATGAGCAGAACTAAATAATGAAGAATATGTACCAGTTCGAACAAGTGGGTGTCTACGATATCACGAGTTCACAAGCAGTGGATTTAATTCATCGAGTGCAAATCTGTCATTCGTTGAGATGCTATCTATCTACTAATCTAGGAGCTCCCAGACGGTAAGATCATCTTGTATCTCAGTAATGTCCTTTGCGTACAGCCAACTCTAAGCTGTAATTCTTTTCACCTGAATTTCTCGCGGTCAAAGAGACCTGGCAAGCAACTAGTAGATGCCCACCTGCGCTGTCGTGGAACCCGAAAACTTACCAAGCATCGACGACAATGGGGGCAGGAGTAGCAGAGTCGTTCCAGCCACCAGCCTGAGGTTTGTCGTCAGGGGGTCCCCAAGCATCACCACTAGCATTGCCGCTGTCGCCACCACCCCCCCAGGCGTCGCTCGCACCAGCACCAGGATCAGCGCCATCACCATCACCGCCTCCCCAGGCGTCGCCGCCAGCATCGCCAGCACCAGCATAGTCGTTCGGATCGAAGTCCGAATCAGCCTCGAACTTGAGGTTGGCGCGGGCTTCACCTTCAGGGACGTACTGCTGCAAGAAATCGGGAATTTCCTGGTCAGTCTCCAGCAAGGTGCGAGTGAGAACGCTGCCAAGGGGTTCATCTCGCTCGGAAAAGAAGGACGTGGCTACGCCTCGATGCCCGATACGACCAGTTCGACCTGTTCAGGTTAGTAATTGCATATGAATAAGGAATGTGATCATACCGATGCGGTGAGTGTATTCCTCGATACCGCCATACTCAAGAGAAGGCAGGTCATAGTTGATGACATGCATGACGTTCTGGACGTCGATGCCACGCGCAGTGACTCCAGTAGCAATGAGGATAGGTGCGTTACCCGATCGGAAGGAACGCATAGCGGCTTCGCGCTCTTGTTGAGTACGGTCGCTGTGCATGGAGGTGACCGGCAAATGCATGTTGAAAAGGAAATCATCGAGGTTGTCGGCGGACTGACGGCTGTTCACGAAGATGATGGTACGGATACCGTGCATTTCCTCAAGCAAGCCGACCAAGAGCTCTCGCTTCTCTTGAGATTCCGCCTGCAGAACAATCTGCTTGATGTTGGCAGTAGTGCTTCCAGCACGACCAACGCGGAAGCGGACGTGAGAGGCAGCAAGGTAGTTCTTGGCAAGGTCACGGGCGGCCTTTGGGAAGGTAGCCGAAAACAAACTGAACTTGACGTTTCCCTCATCCTGCTCTGTGAGTTGGTTAGCCATGAGTTGATAGCTTGTCTGTTGAACTTACCGCCACCAGAAAGGATGGGATTAAGCTCTTCGGCCCAATCATCGTTCAGCAGTTCATCTGCTTCGTCAATCACGATATAGCGCAGACGGCGGAGGGTCAGGTGTCGGGGCCGCTGAATGAAATCGACAAGACGTCCAGGGGTTCCAACAAGAACGTCGCAGCCCATGTTAAGCAAAGCAACCTGCTCGCTGATAGGCACACCACCATAAACGACACCAGGTCGTAGCATGGTGCGATAGCAGAGCTTTCGTGCTTCGTTGAAGATCTGAAGAGCAAGCTCTCGAGTAGGGACAACAATCAACACGAGTGGTTCAGCGGTCACATCGTCAACACCAGGACGGTAGGTGAGAGGATTTGGGCGAAAGGCAGCCAACTTCTTGGCCTTGCCCATGAGCTTGCTCAGGATGGGGATCAGGTAAGCGGCCGTCTTGCCAGATCCTGGGACATGGTCAGCAATATTCAACACATGTAAAAGACATGTCTACCTGTCTGAGCGATTCCGATAACGTCATGGCCAGTGAAGATCGATGGGATGGTGAACTTCTGAATTGGAGTGGCGTTGTCATACCCGCAGAGCTTGATGTTCTCCAACATCGCGGGATGAATGCCACCTTTGTCGAAGTTTTCAATGGGGTCGATTTTGGTTGGTCCCTCTTGCTGGACCTCAATACTGTCAATTCTGTGGAATGATTAGTTCGCCCAAGGAATGGAGACGTAACGACTTACCGAGAGAAATCAAGCCCCGTTCGTTCGTGACGAGTGTTGGGGTCGCCGAAAAGCTCGAGCTCAAGTTCGGGGCATGGGGGGCCAACTTCACCATACTCGTCCTGCCAGGCGTAGGCGCGGGCGTTGCAGCCCCAAGCCTGGGTATCATTACCAGCGGCCAAAGCCGTGTAGTCGAATGCCTGGGGCTCAGTCCAGCGACCACGCGAAGCATCATAGCCCTTAGGGGGCTCAGGCTGAGCATCGCCATTCTGAGCCTGGGTGTTCTGCTCAGTGATGGGTGAAGCATCAGCCTCCTGAGTGGCAGGAAGCGCCTTGGACATGTCGCCAGTTCCCCAGGGGTCCGACATCGTGTTCGAGACTATGATGCGGTGGTTAGATTGACCGATCGGATGGTATTGGGATAAATGCAGTAAGAATGGTTGAAGGGGACTGAGAAGACTTACTTGAAAGGTGAGTGTCGGCAAAAATAGACGGGTTGATAGGGCAAGAAGGCCTTTGCGAGATGGAGACAGAGACGACGCACTACAAGAGCAAATGTCAATATGCCTTCCACCACGAAGTCGTAGATAGAACAAAAAGAGGTGAGCTGGAAAACGAAGGGGTTGCACAGATGCACAGGCAAAAACAAACTGGGGAAAGGAAGGCGGGCGAAAAGAAACGTACCTGGCGAAAGCTTCTTGAGAAAACAGTGGGTGTACAAGTTTCTACCTTTTAGTTCAAGTAGAAGACAGAAAAAACTATCTCTGACTCAGCTCAAAGGAAGCGAGTTGAGGCAGAGTAAAGATGGAAAGCAGAGTAAAGATCGAAGTGTGGGTGGAGGGAAAGGAGAGAGGAGGAAGGAGGGGAGGGGAGTACTTATAGTGTTGCCTAGCGACGCGCTGTGAAGGCAGTGAGTGATTCACTGCAGAGGAGGGGAAAAGAATAAAAACAGAGGAGGGGATGAGATGATTGTTGTTTGCCAGTCGAGGCAGGTGCCCGTGCTGCGTTTACAGTCATCTGCCAGCCGGCTGCCAGCTGCCAGCTGTAGAGATAATAATTGGAGGCAAGTGCACCTGAACGTGAGATAGCCACCCGAGAAATCTCGGACTCGGTTTACTAAAGCAAGAGATATCAATGGCTTATCTATCCATGGGAGCGTATGGAGTTCAAAATGGGATAAACGACGTGATTGTTGTTGCTGCAAATCAGGGGGAAACAGTCGGGAGTGACACTGCGACAAGCAAGAAGAGCCCTGTTCTGCAATATCCTATTTATGCCAATAATCATACGCCTGTATCGTAGGTATATTACCAACCTACTTGTCGTCATTCTCCTTGACCCTGGTTGTATGAGAACATGAACCACAAATCTTGCCAAGCTTAAATTGAGGGCAGGCTGCCTGCTTCTGGTTTAACGATATCACAATTGATGCATTCCTAGCCCATTAATGTAGACTTTGTATCCCACACAAACTTGACTCGAGCAACAAACTCTGAGGGTGCTGTGAGCATATAAACATAGGACGCATTACATTCAAACAAAGCGTCATTCCAACAACCCGCAAGCATACCATAGACTTTCTGAATGTGTCTAACCGATTGTGTATCATTAGGGATCTATAAAAACCTTTCACCAAAGGCTCAGGAGATCCTGGGTATCCATTGCTGTTGAACTCTCATATTCACCCATTCCATTCTGGAGCACTTGGTCGAGGCCAGCCGCCGCTCGGCCTGTAGCACCACCTTCTTTCTTCGCTTGGTCCGCACCCTTCAATACTGCTTCTAAAAACCTGCGCTCAAAAACTCGTTGTCTCGCGTCTCGGCTAGGGTACATTTCCCCTTCTTCGTCTCGTCTACTGCCGAATAGGTTGAGATATTCGAAAGCATTCGAGTCTTGGGGTATCCGGTACAAGTTGTCCCATATCTCTGACTCATCTTCGGGAATCTCAGCTTCCGGTCGAAGGCCGGCTTCCAGAAACCGAGATAGCGTGGCGATCTGGCGGGCATATGTTGCAGCACCCTTGGCGCTGAGTCCAGACTTTGTGCCAGAGGACCATCCGGCTTTTGGAATTTTCAATGCCCATCCCATCATGGCACAAAAACTGCTCAAGGTCTTGACCCAACCACCAGGGCATACAACCAAGTCATTCTCTGCCACATCCAAAAGCCATTCCATCATGCCCAATGAGTCGTTGCTAATATCTGCTGATAGATGCGTCATGCCTGCCCGCACGAACATGATGGCTTGCTCTACGCTGTGCCTGACCTCGTCAGAAGGAAGCTCTCTAAAAAGTTTGAGAAGTTGACTTCGGACTGGTGTCGAGCTATCTGAGATTAAAGGTAACAACTTAACAAGCACTGCATGTGTTCCTACAGGGTTGATAGGAGGTTCTGAAGAGAGTTGAGAAGTGAGATACGCCAATGCCTCCCTTCTTTGTTTGTCAGATTTTGAAGAAGATGCGAGTGATAGATTGTGCTTGAATTGTTGAACGACATCGGGGGCAACTGCTGACAGTGATTGATGTCCCATTACAATCGCTACGACTTGTTAGTGATCGAAAGAAAGCCGATATTGTGACGTTTCAACTACCTCTGGACTTGAAACTCGTGTCTGTGAAGTTGGAAGCTTTTGCCTTGTCCTTTCCAACCTTGAACTTCGGTTTCTACATCATACTTGTGAGTTCATGTTTCTGCAAGACAGTGAGGGTCGATACATACTTGGAAGTCCTTCTGCTTCTCACGCTTTTTCTTGTTGCTGGAGCCCATGATGTCGGTTTATTTGCTATGAAAAACAGCAATAGCGGATGTAGATTAGTTATAGTAGGCGGTTACGATCGTATACTGATATGCCGCTGGCACTTTGAGATTTAGATTCTTCAATCACCACTGATAAGATCTACTTTCCTTAATGGGGTTCTCAAAATTTTGGCGGTGTTTGATGGCAGAATATGCGGCCGCCCCGCGACCTCGGGCCCTCTATCTAACCACGCCGGGAGCTGATAAGCCAGGTCTACCAAAGCAGCACTCAACACCACAATTAGAATGTCTGACACTACACTGGTATGCTGATCACTAATTGATGGGAATTTTCATCTGGCTTACGAAACCTTAGGTCAACGGGCATGAGGCCCTCGAGGAGAAGCTCGGTCGTTTATCAAAGAAGCCTGGTGTGAAAGCTAGCATTGTCCTTGACCGCGCTACAGGTGCAATCCTCAAAACAAGCGGACAAGTCGACGCCCTGCAGACCTCCAAATCTCGGACTACATCTACGGCCACAACGTTCTCCAATGAAACTCCTGCGCTGGAAGAAAACGAAACCAAAGGAGTCGAGCAGTTCGCAGCGATCGTTTGGAATTATGTGAATAGCTCCGAGAATTTAGTCCAGGAATTGGACGGCGAGGTGAGAGCGGTATTCGGCATAGTGGAATTTAACTGCTGATACTTGTCAGGATGAGGTGAAGCTTCTGAGGTTGCGGACAAGGAAACAGGAATTGGTCATCGTGCCAGATCCCAAGTATCTGCTTGTCGTTGTGCACGATACGCCACCAGCTTGAGCTTCGAAACATTATTGTCTGAGTCTAACAATGATTCAGCGGACTAGAGCCAATCACTTGTTGGTTACTGCTAAAGGATTGGGGGGAGAGACCATTTGAATCAAAAAAAGCATGTTTGCTTCATCGGCTGTCTATCCCCGTGCGACAGACCACGAAACAGAAGCTACCCAATACTCAATATTGACCGATCTTGCGTATATTCATGGGCTTGAGAGGTAGTGCAAGAGATCTTCACCATAACTTTCTTTGGTTGGTGGTTGGTAAGGCAAGGTGCATGCATTGCTGTGCCTCAGAGGAAACAGTATTGGCAATTTGAGCTGGACTTTGCGCCCTCGCGACCATTCCACTACCCGATTTCATATTCCTTGCATCCGTTGTTCCGGGAGCTATCATGGTGCGCACGCAAAATCTTACTGGGCCGGCAGGCACAATAGAGGCGGCGAAAACAACGCTGCTGCAAGTTGCCGCGTGTTGCGAGGGATTAAATGGGCTGAGCAAGTATAACACAGCTAGGTTGTACCCCTTGTTTCGCAATAACAGTTTGCTACGACGAAATGGTGGTGGCAGAAGTGGAAACGCTAAAGCAATCGTTAGCAAAGAGCACGGAAGGGTCTGATGCTGGTTAGGACAATCGAGGATCGCACTTAGATATCGGCAACCAACATAATTGAACAGCAATTCCACTCCACACTTGTGACGGATCAAGTTACGAACGTGAGCTTTATCATTTACTATGTACAAGCAGGATCGGTCTACGTACCAACCAGTCTGTATGAGAGAATAGCACGTACGCACGTACCTTGTGTGCGCACGTTTACGGATTTTGTAGAACGAGAAACCTTGTTCTTTACTACCTACCTATCAAGTTGCAGTCTACGTTGAAAGAAGGTTGCCACTATTGCAGGGCTGATACACGGTAGACAAGTTAAATGTCGAAAACGTTAATACTAACGGTGTAATTTGCCAGGCGCAAATAATCGCCGACGATGCAACGCAATAACCTTTATTGCACTATTCTCGATAATAGCATTTCGAACCCAGCTGATCGATATTCAATAATTGCTGCAAGATGCCTTGGCACGAATCGCAATTTTCCCTGGATCGCTTCTGGCAACGGCGGTTTCGAAACACGTCGGCGGATCGACCTCCACTTTGACATCTTCATTTCCACAGGGAAGAGGCCCACAAACTTACTCGCCTCAGGGTATCAGGAAAAGTTAGCCGCTGGAAGTAGTATAAGAGACGAAATTAGCGAGTCAGCTTATGCCATCTAGATCGGACTTCTAGGTTGTTTGTTTGTCCCCTAATAAAGACTATTATAAGCTGTCCAGTCACCCACCAACTCACGAGCTTCCTCCAGAACGACAAGTGAGCCTGTTTGTCGATACGTACGCTTGTACATCCGGACGACCACAGATGACACTGGCATCACTGTTAGATAGTTTAACTTCACTAGCAAGGATCAAGCATCAAGCTCGCGGGTGTCGGGATCCTCGAAACCCGATTTTGTTCGGGGGCATCATGCAACACAGTAATGTACGGCGGCCTGTTCCAAGACTGAAGTATAATATATACCCAGGCCATAGGCCAGTTCATGGATATTATGTCGACCTTGCTGCTGGATCTGCACCCGTGTCCTCGCCCACATCAACGGCGAATCGATACAAATAGCAGACTACTTCCATTTTATCCACACCAAGGTGTAACGGCCCATGATCCTCCCGGTCCTAGGCCCACACTCCGGATTGTACTCGCCTGGTAATTATATCCGTCGCGCGTGGAGACCGAGTTGTTGTTGCACGAACAAGAGAGAGGTGAAAGAGGGGCATTTACCTGTTACCGAAGACCTGAGACAACCGTTGAAGATACCCAGAAAAGCATTGTGCTTTCTTGCATACGTACGTGGACCAACCGGTGAAGAAGCATACTTGAGTAGAAAAACAGACACGATGCCAACTATGGCTCCGACCAACACTTTGCCGTGTTGTCTCTCAAATATCAAGACCCCCATCTATCTCCGGATCCCAGCTGACAAATTGTGAATGCTGAAGCGCAATTGTTGTTCAACTCTAGAACGAATACCGTGACTGACGGCGGTGACGTTTAGGAAAACACGGAACTTGGTTTGGTTGAGCAGAGTGTTTGGATCTTGGCTCATCTCTCTATCCAAAGTGACCTTGATGTAACTGTAGTCGCCAAACCCCAGGCTGACCTGCTCGTCGAGACCAAGCCGACCCTTCGGCGGCGGATGCCCGCAGTGCGTCGAGTTTGTTGCGCAAAAAAGGCCAAAGATCCATCCTACTCAACATGCCACTGACCAAAACAAGGCCGTCGCCACGGCCATCTGCCACGGGCAGCTTCAGCGACGCGAACATATCGGGAGAAACAGAAGACAGGCCCAGATTGGGGCTGAATGATGATCACGAGAAAACGCCTAGGAGAAAGCGCCAGCATGGACGGCAATGGTCTCACGCCGCATCTTGGAGAAGCACGAGCGTCATACCAATCAAGAATGATGCCGAGATCCAAAACGAGAACCAGAACGACAACAACGAAACCATTGAAGAGTTTGGTGCTGTAGATACAGTTCCATCTGCATCGATCGGGGGTCGCTTCAAGCGTCCGGATTTTGTACTTCAAGGTTTAATCACTCGAGCCAAAAATCGTGTAAGGGATCGCAATGGGAGAGGGGAGAAGGTAGATGACGATGTAAGTCAAATTTTGATGCTCAAATGTTGTTGCTCGTCGAAACATCCACCGCGACAATGTATCATTTCATCCGTCATGAATACCTACGCTTCGTCGCCAATTGGAAACCCATTTGAGAGACATTGCGACATCAGGCCATTGCGTCTGGCCAACCCACCTAGTGTCGTGTGCTATGGTGATCGTTGGTCAGGTCATGCCATTGTCCATTGACAGCCCTGAATTGGCCCCTCAATGGGCTCAGTTCGGGGGCGCCTTTGGCCGATGGATGGTATGGATGGATGTCATGATAGTGCTATGTCATGTCAATTTTCCAACTCTCTTTCCTTTCTTCTTTTTCTTTCCTTCATGATCGTATTCATCTTGTTTCCCAAGCAAATCATATCACATTACATATATTCGCATTGTACTCTATCAATACTCTCAATTGATCTCTTGTCAGCTACCACAACCTTTTGAAGCTCACCTGACCCAATTGACTGACTCTCTAGGTCCCATCGCTGCAACAAGAACAGAGCGACGCTCCCATCCTTTCTCCTTTGAGCAACAAGTCGTCCTCCCCGCATTCTCTTCCGCCACGAGCCGCTCCCCCCGACCGAGGCTTCCGCCGCAAATCCCCACCTGTAGTTCCTACGGGGATATTCCAGGGTACCAGGTCTAAGACAAAGACTAACACTAAGACGCCCTTGACGCCTACACCTTCATCGTCACAGTCGCCGTCCTATTTACCACAGGCTCTTATTTCCCCGCGTTCACCTCCGGATCAGAACAAGCCGCTTCCTCCTCCTCCACCGACTCCGGGTTCCTTGTGCGACAAGGAAAATGCTACTTCTCCCCCGCCAAAGCCCGTCTTGAAGCTGAATCGAATCATGTCTACTCTCACCGAGTCCGAAATCGAGAAGCTCTTCTCGGGAGCCCCTCAGTATTTCGCCCGTAGCGAGGGGCATTGCTCTGGTGCCCCCAATCCCAGTGTCGCATTTCCCTTTGATGAGGCATTGGAGATCCGTGATCTCACTGACCACGTACAAATCGAAGACCGAGCATGGAGCGGTCTTACAGCATGGCCTCACCTAACTCGGGACCTTAACCAGGATGCCGCTGCCCGAGCAAAGGCTGTCGACTCGCGCAAAGCGCACTTCTTTATCCGTTGTCGGGAGCGTCCTAATATGCTGAGTATGCAGGGCCTGGAAAAGGGGACCATGGGCTTCTCAGCCGCTCTTGAGCTCGCCGTTGGCGATGCCCTCGAGGAGGAGCAGTTCGGTTTCGACAGTCTTGGAAAGAAAGCCCATGCTATCGTCGAGGCACGTGAGCGCATGCTTTCCCCATTGGGTTACCTGCGTCGCCTTCCCGAGACTGAACTGATGGACCGTCTCAGGCGGAATTCTGAACTGTACCGAGTCAACGATCTTCGTAAGAAGACGTCTGTCCAGACTTACCAGGACCTCTTTCATTCTTTCATGCGGCCATGCAATTCTGTTGTCGATAAGCGCGACCACTACAGCTTGGCCAACCAAATCAACGCCCTGATCAAGTGTCTCGGCACTGCCAATGTGTGGTTCGACTTCACCCATGTTGAGTGGAGGATCAGACTAGGGCAGATCCTGTGGGGAAGTGAAGACAATGATGAACTGGAGGATACTTCATCAATTCACGGCACAGCCAATGCAAACGAGCGAGCTGAGGAGAAGTATTGGCTCTTCATGCAAATTCTTGTCGCTACTGAACTTCTCATCCGACTAGATGCCATCACGGAGGGTGAGGAATACGGGGTCGAGGCGTTCCGACCTATCGACGTTGTTCACTTTGAGCGAGCCGCTACTCCGATGGTCAAATGGTCGCTACATCTTGCACGAAGCTGGCTTGACAATATCGAAATTGAAAAAGTTGAAGAGCAGCCTTCAAGCGGTTCCAAGACAGGGGAACCAGCCACGCCTCCTCCAGCGTCAGGTTGGCTGGGCTCCCTCTTTAGCAAATTCACATTCCGTCAACATCACGAAGATAAAACGACGGCCAGTCATAGCTATACTATCAAAGGTCGTAATCCACAGCAGCAGGTGGATGGGCTCACTCATTTTGCAAAGAAACTACTCTGGCCGGGCATTGACACGTATGAGGGCCTCATCGCAAACAATGCACGTCGATCCATCATTGGTTTGGTGCCAAAACCGACTCCTGCAGCTACTCTTGATAAGCCAGCCAAAAAGTCTTCTGAAACGAACGGATCCAAGCGATCGCTGTACTTCGGATCGTACGACCAGAAAGACAAGTCACGGCCACAACGACGAAAGCTCGCAGCAGCGCTCCATCCTTCTGGCTGGCTTTCAAAATCGTATGTATATGGTCTGATGCTTCCTGGAGATGGCTTGTGCCATTTCCTGATGGCCACACTACTCGAGAACGACAGCAAAGCCATGGAACGCTTGGGCTCGTTTGCCAACTTGTGTGGGGGGTTTGTATACTCAGGCAAGAGCTTCTGGAGCACGTCGTGTATTGTGGGTCGAGTTATTGCAGCAGGCCAAGGTTCCGCCGAATGCATGGGATGGGTTTCCAGTGATATTCTTCCTCTTGGCATTGACGAAGGCTGGGTTAATATTGAGGTGGAAAGCGTAGCTGGTAAGTTTTGTATGCGTGCCAGTGATGAAGACCAACTAACAAATAATAGATGATATGGCTCATTTGGGCAAGAAAGCAAGACTGTGGGCAAAGAAGCGAGTCGAGCGCGAATCTTCCATCCTTGGTGATGCAGACGAATACTCTTGTTTCCCTGCGGACTTCATCATCCCTCACGAAAACAACTACTCGACGCCTCCTCCGTTGATTAGCGTTACTTTCCGATCACTAGAACTCGTATCATCTGAGCCGACCAACGTTTTTCCCGCGAGGGCAGCTAACAAGGATCCTGAATTACTATCGTTACCAGCCACTGTCAATTTTGCTGTGGCCATTGACGGATTCACAGCTGAGAACTTCTCGCTCTCTCTGGCCTACGATATTAGTTTCGTAACAGCGCACCCGTGTTCACCTTCCCATCGAGTTCGTTTCATTAAATCCCCATCCAGCCCAACAATCCAACAAATTGACGTAACTGGGTCTGACACGTTCGGGCAAGGGTCTCGGCCTGCCAATCGCACAGGTATGGATGATCTCTACAGGGCTTGCATTCCCCAACTAAACGTATTCTCAGGCCATCCATTACACAAATGGTATAATTATGCTGTCATCCACATCTCGGAGCTTTTGAAGCGTCAACACACCCCGCTTTCAGAGCTTCTTGCGGCCCCTCCAACTCACCATCGTACGCCTTCGCGACTAGGAAGCGATCGGGTGCTTGTTATTGACTGCATCACCAACTTATCGGAAGTGCCTCAATCTCCCACCATCGAGAGGTTAACCTCAAAATATAATATCGTTCAGCGACGAGGCAGTTTCCCTGCCGCGGAACAAATGCATTTCGAGTCCAGGAAAAGACAATTCGGCTCAGACATGGAGATTCTGGTTCGTGCGCTCTGTGCTCAAAAAGGCTGGAATGCCATCATCAGTCGACGAAAGAGAGGATGCCTCGCTTGCGCTATTCGCGAAGCCGGCGCATTACAATGGAAGGTTATTATCAGGGTGGAGTAAAAGAAGTTCATCTCTGCCATTACGAGCTTATGAAATGGTGTCTGTGTTGCGGGTGTATAATGTTTCATGAAATAGGGTCTACCAACAGCTGTCACTGTCGTGGACTGGTCAAAGTTGCTGGTGTGTTATAATATGTATGCCTATGCTGGATATCAAAGGGTTGTGACCCCTGTACGTAAAATATTATTATATCGGCATATCTTTTCGTATGATGGCAATTAGAAGACTAGAAAATGGAAGCCTCTTCTACTATGTACATAATCTTCATCATGATCCTCTGTCGCCCTTGTACATAGTAAGTTGTAAGTCAACGTGTGGGTAATAGTATATTCATTTCCCTTTTAGGCAGGTCGAAATCCTACGCCACGCTACCCCATTCGAGGAAGCGCCACAACGCAAGCCTCACCCCAGTCCAATTGACTCGACAGGTCGCGCGAGCTAAGAGGTAATTGCGACAACCACCGACCAAGCACCACTTCTCATCACCACAACAGCAAAGATGTCGCCTCCCAAAGACCCCAGAAGAACTGACCTCAGTAAGTACCACGTCTAGTACGCTCGGCGAGAAGCTGTGCGCAAACTTCAAGCGTCATGCAATTGTCACAATTGCGACCGGCAAGCTAACTTAATGACACAGTCGTACCTTACCAAGAGCCTAAGAGCTCGGGCGAGTCGACCGATATCTCCTCCACAATGTCTACCACCCTTCCTATGGCGGCCATGTTCACGCGCAACAAGCTTGTGGGATGGTATGTAGCCTGATTGATTTCTGATGGCCGCGGAGACATGGCGCGATAACGACGAAGTCATGCAAGATATGCAGCCGGATTGCTAACGACTTTTGATATGAACAGGGCCTCGGTCGTTTTCTCCATTCAGAGCTGGCTCGGCGAGAGCGAGGATTCCAAAAAGAACTCCACCACCCCTGGATACTTTTCTGTCGGCATGTCAAGTATGTTTCCACCATACATCCTACAATACGAACACGATGTCTAACGAAGCGCAGTTATGGCTCTTGTTGTTACTTATCTACCTATCTTCCTCCCTCCCGTCGGCGGAAAACAGGCTTCTGGCACCGAAGCCCCTGCTCCCGTTCCCCTAGCATAATTAAGCCGTGGGTTGCTCAAGAAGAAATGTATAATAGCGGGTAATCCGTGCAAGAACAGGCGGAGGTCATGTTATCTAAGATTAATTGTCATGGAGCGTTATCTTTTTCTATCTCAAGTCCAACACAAATCTCTGAACAGGGAAATGTTTGGACAACTGTGAAGTCCTCTCTGTGATAATGGGCAGACTCAAGGCCGGCACGTTTTACTTATATCTTCGTTGGAAACTTTGTCTGTCATGTCCAGGAAGTACATTACCTTGATACTCTAACTCACCTCGACAACTCATAGTATCTCACAACGTCATGACCGTTTGCCATCTTGCACATTTCGTCATGCCCCGATCCGAAGAAATAAGATAGAAAATGCATGTACCTTATTCAGCGGTTAGGTAAAAGAAAAGATGACCTTTGAGCTATAGAATATATATGTAAATGGACCTGAAGTATGGTCTAAATAGCATAGACTGACCTACTAATTTCGTCTCTTATGTCTTCAGCAGCTAACCTTTCAGTACCTTAGGGCGAGGCATGCTTCCATTGTGAATCAGAGCTGATGCATACAAGTCAAGTGAGAATGATAATAGAGATTCAAATCATTAAATCATGTACCATAAAATCTCGCAGCCTTCCAAAACGCCGTTCCTTCCCTTTCTAGAGCATACGTATAGTCATTATAGTGAGACAAAGCTAGAAGCGGCTTCCGTGCACTTCGTTATAGCTTTGCCTAATAGCATTCTACCATCTTCGACCGTAGATAGAGCTCTCTTCCTTCTTGAGCCGCCTCTGCGTTGGGGCCGCTATCATGTTTCTACGGCCGCTGCCATCAAAGCTAATACCGGCCACACTGGAGATGTCGGCGATTATGCTAGGGTTGTCTGCAGAAGAGCCTGGCTTGAAGAGGTTGATGATTTCGTTGAGGCCAAGCTTGAGGGCCTCCTTGCGCATACCACCCTCGATAGCCTGCTCGGCGAGTTCACGCTTCTTATCTTGTAATTCGAGGATGCGTTCCTCGACTGTTTTGGATACAGTGAGTTTGTAAATGATGACATCGACGGTCTGTGTGAGGCGGTGAACACGATCGATAGCTTGTTCTTCCACAAACTAGAAATATGTTAGCATTTTACTAGGGAAGGAAGAGAAGAGGGAGGAGGAGGCCTAAAGGTATCAGAAGAGTTGACCGCTAGAAGCATAAGAGACGAAATTAGTAGGCCAGTTTAGACTAATTAGACTACACTTCTTAGGCCACTTATTTTTATACCCTCAGACCTAGAAAGCCAACTTTCTGCTACCCACTAGGGAGGAGGAGAGGGGGGGGGCATACTGGATTCCAGAAAGGCTCGAGGATAACAACTCTGGTCGCCGCTGTGAGGTTGAGTCCTAAACTACCGCACTTCAAACTACACAGCAGGATTCGCGTCTCAGGATCGCTCCTTAACTTTCGCAAGCTTTCCTCTCGCTCATCATTCTTCATGCTACCATCGTACCGAACGAAGTTGAACCGCTCCTTACGAAAGAAGGGTTCCACCAGGTTAAGCATTGAGGTGAATTGGGAGAAAACAATAAATTTGTGTTCCTTGACTTCATTCTGGAGGATCTTGATGAGTTCTCGAATCTTTGCGGAAGCGAGGACTTGTGGAGAGTCGGGGTCGCGTGAAGGATAGAAGACACTGTCATCTTCATCAGAAGACGCGTCAGATGAATCAAAATCGGACTCAGATCCCGATCCGGAGTCAGCAGTTGTATCTGCCTCTGTGTCTGCAGTCGTTTTGTCTGCAGCTTTGGATGCTCTATCATCCAGTGTCTGTGCGGCCATGCGCTTCGTAAGATCGGTTAGAGACGCCAAAGAGTCATCGGAGTCAGAGTCAGAGGCATCGCCACCCTCTTGGTAAGGGTTGTCGGTGGTTTCGTCGTTCTCAATAAAACTGCTCAAGTTACTCTTGTCTTCGAGCTTACTCTCCTCGTCCTCAGAGTCTTCAGGGCCTATAGAATCGCCCCCACCTTCGGCATTTTCGTCTTCTTCGCCACCAGCCTTTCCAAGGTGAAGTGAGCCTTGTTCATCTTCTGGAACGAGCCATGAACCTTCGGCTTCTTCCTCCTCGTCACTATCCGAGGTAGCGTTGCGGTTTCGGGGCTTTCGGGCGGTCTTCTGTGGTGACAATGCATCCTCGTCATCGCTGTCGACAACAGCGTTTCGGTTGCGAGGTCGTCTCGAGGTCGCCTTGTGGGACTCATCATCATCATTATCGACTTCGACAATTTCCCTATTGACAAACTTTCGATCGACGACATTCTTTCTGAGCCCTTTCTTTTTCTTTTCTTTCTTGCCCTTGCCCTTGCCCTTGGACTTGGACTTGGACTTCTTTGACTTCTTACGTCGTTCAGGCTGCTCCGCTCGCTCATGGTCGTTAAAATATGCCAGGTCGGCGCGACATTCAGAGCAGATGTCTTTGCCTGATTTGTTATCTTCACTACTCAAACCTCGACCACAGATATTGCAATCCTTGGAGACAATGCCCATCCCAGCGAACATATCAGCCATAGAATCGATGTCTGCCTCCTGGTTCTTCTGAGTAGAACCTATCGACATTGCATCCTTATCCTTCTCTAGCTTGCCTTCCACAAGTTTGGGATGGTTACAAGCTTGTCGAAGTCGGAGCAATAGAGTCAAGGCATTAGCGTAATTGACTTTGCCTTGTAACATCTGATCCTCAAGACTTCGGTCTGCTCGGGCTGCTAGTCGATCATAAAATTTGCGCTCTGCTGGCGATAGCTCAGCCGCCACAGTGACGACCTTGCGCTCGGTAACCTTGAAACCAGTCGAGGAGCCTTCGCCCTTAGCTGAAGGCTTGCCACCAGGGTTAAGGGCGCCATCTTCCTTGAGGATATCTTTAGTTCTTCGCTTCATGAAGCATCTGAGAAGGCTGTGTAGTCTTCGAATGGCAATGTGACCTCGGCCGTTCTTCAGAGGCAGATCAATATGCTCCTTCCATTCCTTGAGATTATCGTAAGGTCGAATACGGAGGAACTTAATGAGAGATTGGAGTTCATCAAGATTGTTTTGCATGGGTGTACCGGATAAACACCATCGATACTCCGAACTCAAGGCGTAACATGCCTTTGTGGCTTTTGCGTTTCGGTTCTTGACGGTATGGGCTTCATCCAGGACGACTCGCCACCAGTGCAGGCCGAAACAGCCCGCCTTCAATCCATTCTCGGCATCAGATGAGTTTCCATGCTCGGAGACCAGAATTTGGTAGGTTGTAATAACAACGTCGTAAACGGCAAGATCTTTAAATCTTTTGGTGCGGTTGGGCCCATGATGGACACAAACTTTGAGGCCATGAGTCTTTTCCACTTTATCCTTAATCTCGTGTTCCCATTGACGAATCAGAGCCAGGGGCGCCACCACAAGTGTTGTCTTTTCAATCGTTTCAAAGTGTTTCTTCCAGCCAGGAGCGTTCTTAGCTGGCTTCTGGTTGGTGAGGATGAGCGAGATGGTTTGAAGAGTCTTTCCAAGACCCATATCGTCGGCAAGGATACCTCCCTTAGGCACCCTTCCTCGTTTCACAGGACCTAGTTCTCGTCCCCGCATCCATTCAACACCTTCGACTTGATGAGGCAGCAACTTGACCTTGAGGCCATCTATTGTGCCGTCTTTGGCATCTTTTGTTGCTTCTGGTTTCTTCTCGCCATTGCTTTCTCCGCCATCCTCCCCGCCTTCCTCTTCGCCCTCTTCCATGCCTCCCTCAAGTAGGGCCTTTAAATCGGCGCTTGCCTTGGCAGGGTCTGTATAAAAGGTCTCCTCGCCGCCGTAGTTTCTGGAGGGCGCATACGAAGATGCGACTGGTGGTGCAGGTGGAGCATCTGAGCTAAACATCGGCAACGATGGCGCCCTTCGGTCGTGATATGTAGGGCCTCTAGGGCCTGTGATTTTGGTACCGCTGTTGCTGAGATGGTGTTCAGGCCGGGTCTTCTGCCTTATAAAAGGGTCTGCTCTCTGCTTACGAGAGGACATCATCTTGGTAGGATGGCCAAATGTGGGAGTGCTGGTAGCGCCAGTGATAAGGGCGGTGATGTCGTCGTCGGGAGAGGGCTCGCGAGGTGCCCTCGGGGGCGCACGTTCGTTCACCATGTTCAAATCGATGAGATGGCTGATAAGTAACAGAAAAGTTAGCCTCTGAGCTTCAAGGCATAAAAGTAAATAGCCTAAGAGTGTAGTCACAATAACACAAACTGGCTTAATTTCTTGCCTTTATGCCGCCAACTTTTCTGATGCTTAGTAGTGTTAGGTTGACGCGGGGCAGTTTTGGACAAGTTGAAAGCCGTTAAGTAAGGGTAAGGAACTTTGTATGATATATCTAGCGTGGTGGGGTCCGTGTCCCCTGGATCTGTGTGTCAAAAAATACCGAGCAGTTATGGGCCAGCAGTCAATCAAAATTGTCTTGTAATTTATGATACCCCTCATTGGTTACTGGGGCAACTAATTATGTCATTTAGCGATAAACGGCTTTGAAACCAGGTAACCCCACGATACTATTCAATTCCCTACTGGGTAGCAGAAAAGTTGGCTTCCTAGGTCTTAGAGTGCAAAAATAAACAGCCTAAGAGGTCTGGCCTAAGTAGAATAAGCTGACCTACTAATTTCGTCCCTTATGCTTCTAGCGGCCAAGTCTTCTGACACCCTGAGGGTTCCCTATTAAATGCTGTATAGTAGATTGCCTCACCTTCGGGCTATGAGGAAATTAGGTACTAATCTCCTGTGATACAACAAACATCGAAAGTTGATAGAGAAGAAATCTAAATGAGCCATCGCCGGCGCAAAGCCATGCGATTCGAGGAGTTGGAAGTATGGCTTGGTATTCCAACTCGCGGGCAATCCTCTCCGTCCATTCTCCAGAAATCGAAACCTATCATAAAAACATTTCGATTCTCGGATGTGAGTAATGATGATAAAGCAGTGCTGATACTCCGTCGTGTTACTGACATTCTTTCAAACATTCACAAGAGACAGATAGGAAACAAAAGTGTAGTAGATATATACTTTTCTATTGCAGAATCGTAAACCTGTTCATGCTTACATTACATACAATTTCATGCCATGTAAAAGAAAACTCTTTCAGATATATAAAAAAAGAGGGCAGCCGGTTCATGGCCGCCATGTAATGACGCCGGACCCAAATGGTAAACAGTTGCTCAAATTCATCACAAAAAAAGATCGCTTTCCCTTTTTTCCCTTCTTACATTCTTCCTTAGACGACGGGGCCGGCCTTGACGACATCCTCGGTGGCCTCGCTCTCGTACTTGGCGAAGTTCTCGCGGAAGAGCTTGCCGAGCTTGACAACCTCGGTGTTGAAGCTGTCCTCGCCAGCGGTCCAAGCCTTGGAGGGGTTGAGGAGCTCTGAAGGAACGTTGGGGCAGGTCTTGGGGACCTGGAGGTTGAAGACACCGTAGTTCTCGTACTCAACGTTGGCGAGCTCGCCAGAGTGGATGGCGTCGAGGATGGCGCGGGTGTACTTGAGGGGGCATCGCTTGCCACCTTGAGCGAAACCGGCACCGACCCAGCCGGTGTTGAGGAGCCAGGCGTTGGCCTTGTGTGTCTCGATCTTGTCGGCAAGCATCTTCGCGTACTTCATGGGGTGCAGAGCAAGGAAGGGCTGAGCGAAGCAGCTGGAGAAGGTAGCCTGGGGCTCGGTGACGCCGTCCTCAGTACCGGCCATCTTGGAGGTGTAACCAGAGATGAAATGGAACATGGTCTGAGCGCTATCGAGCTTGGAGATAGGAGGCAGGACACCACGGGCATCGCAAGTGAGGAGGATGATGTTGGAGGGAGAGTTGGGGGAGAGGCAAGGAATCTTGGCGTTGGAGATGTACTCGATGGGGTAGGCGCATCGGGTGTTCTCAGTGAGGGTAGCGTCGTCGTAGTCAACCTCACGGGTAAGAGGGTCGAAGACAACGTTCTCGAGGACGGAACCGTATCGGATAGCGCCGTAGATATCGGGCTCCTTCTCAGCAGACAGGCCAATGGTCTTAGCGTAGCAACCGCCCTCGATGTTGAAAACACCGTTGTCAGACCAGCAGTGCTCGTCGTCACCAATGAGAGCTCGGTTGGGGTCGGCGGAGAGAGTGGTCTTGCCAGTTCCAGAGAGACCGAAGAAAAGAGTGACATCGCCGTTCTTGCCCTCGTTGGCGGAGGAGTGGAGGGTGAGGACGTTGTGCTTGATGGGCATCTCGTAGAAGAGAACAGTGAAGACTCCTTTTTTCATTTCACCAGCGTACTCAGTACCGAGGATGACCATCTCCTTCTGCTCGAAGTTGATGGCAACTGATGTACCGGAGGTCATACCCTCGGTGTATCGGTTGGCAGGGAACTTGCCAGCATTGTAGATTGTGTAGTCAGGGTGGAAGTCCTTGAGCTCCTCTCGTGTAGGTCGGATAAGCATGTTTCGCATGAAGAGAGCATGGTAGGCGCGGGCGCAGATAACTCGGACCTTGATGCGGTACTTCTCGTCCCAGCCGGCAAAACCGTCGATGACATAGATACGGCTTCGGGTGTTGAGGTAGTCGACAGCACGTTCTCGGTTGATCTTCCAGACCTGTAGTGATTATTTTGTCAGCCAATGTTTAATGGAAAGGTTATGCGATCAATGAAATCATTCGGGAAAGGAGCTCCGGCCGCCATTCCATAACAGGTTAAAGGCAGCCGGGTCGGAAGAAATCGTAGGCGGGAATAAAAGAGGGGCATAACACGGTGGTCGGGACAGACGTCTCGGACTGAGTCCGCAGGCAATTGCCAGAGAGGAAAGTGAGCGTGTGAGAACTGAGACTGCGGGGTCAAGATTGCCGACCCCATGACGCGCCACCCCGGAACGACCAGGGGACCAAGCCAAGCGAACAGGTACCATGGCGTTAAGCCAATGAACCGCTAGAGAACCACTCGGCCAGACCTGTACCAACCAGCGACCAGGCAATTGGGTAAGAGAATAAGCACCAGTGGACAGACCGTCAAAGCCATGACGCCCATGCTGCGGGTATCCTCGGGGAAGATCTAATTGCAAGATTCTGGTCGCTGGAATGGACAAAGCCGTCCCGTCGGTCTAGACAATTTGTTTGATTCGGTTCGCTCGTCTCGTTATTGTCAAGCTTGTGATATTGGCAATTCTTCTGTGACCGAGATCGGAAGAGAAAAGTCCCAATATCACAGCAAGCAAGTCTCGATGATGTGGTCGGATATAATGTGCAATGTGCTTAGGCAGAGCGCCAAATGTTTCTTACCTCAGGAGTCATGGGCTTGTTGACAGGTCCCCACCTATTAATTTTTTGTTAGCTGTCTGATGACCACGACTCATGCACACGACAATGGAACTCTATTGCCGGGTTTTTGTGTCATACCAAATGTTGTCCTTGGAAGAAGGCTCCTCGACAATTCGCTTGTCAAGAGGAGATCGACCAGTCTTAGCACCAGAGTAGGCAGTCAGGGCACCGCTAGATGTGATAGCGGTACCAGTCTCGTAGACAAGAGCATCCTCGTAGAGGGCAGCGACTGAAGGGTTGGGGATCTGAGTAGTGCCATGTTAGTGACGGCTATTTTTAAATGGTTCGTAAAATGTTTCTTACAATAGCGACACGGTCGTAGTCGATGTGAGCCTTGTCGTGAAGCTCCTGTTCCAGCTCGGTGTGCTCCTGGTGAGGACTGAAACCTATGTTAGTGGACATGCGCAGACATGTGCATATAACGGGAAACATACGTAACACCGGTAGGGTGGAGAGAAGTCTTGTTAACGTTGTTGGGAAGCACTGCGACAGGGTCAGTATTGTGTTTTGGTCTTGTGTGATGATATGAATTGGGCGTAGTGATTTGATCATGGGAATGACAGGTTTGTGTGGGGGCATCATGACAAGTCGATCAAGGGGTGAAGTGAAGACAAGACTCACTCTTGAAAAAATCGGTTCCTGAAGCCTGGATGTTTGAGCCTGGACCTTTGATGAAAGTTGTATTTGAATAGAGAGAAACAGTTTTGAGGACGGGGTCACTCATGGCTTTTATAAAAGCTTCACGAGCAGCTTGAGATTTGAAAGTGAACGCCCTGGGGTGCGCTATACAAGGTGTGACCCTCCGCAAACTGGGCACTTTAGATAGTGCCCGTTTACCATGGCCAAAACCGAGGATGGAGTAGGATGGAGACGGATAGAGAGCTAGGCTCTGACTGGCAGAGACAAGCGCGTAGTGGATCCGACGAGGCGTTGCAGGTGACGGGCACGATATTAAGTCGGAAGAGATTCCTTGGTACAAGGACAAGGTCAAGGTGACGGTGACGGGACGGGAAAGGTCATGATGAGGATGGTACAAGTGTACCCGACACAGTCTGGGAGCCAGCTTTACAATGGGTTGTTGCGGGACGGAAGGGGGTCACAAAACGTAACCCAAACCCCCGGTCCACGTCCGTCCAGACTCTTGACAAGAATGAGGGGAGAAAGCGTCAGAGTTTTGGCGGGGAGAATTGGACCAAGCTAAGCCCAGGCCAGGAAGATGCCGGAAGACGACGGTTCTTGGTTCAAGGAATTGTAAACAAACAAGATGAGTGGGTGGGTGAACGAATCGATGGATTCTTGAGACTGTCTTCGCTATGAATGATGCCGAACAACAGGTACAGTAACGCCCACTTGACGGTAAAAAGGATACTGAACGACACTGTATGTAGAAGACGGTAGGTATGTTGGTATGTCCCTAGGTACGTAGAGTCTCTTTTACCTCGCTACCGTTGCTGTTGCTGGTAGAAGCAAAGCAGATGATAGTCGGGTTGTTTGTATATTTGTATGCAAGTGCTAAAAGCTGTTAACAATGATGACGGTACCTGCCTATTTCTCTTCTGATATTCTTATATACGAGTCTACAATATTCAGAAAATTCACCAAACCACCACATGTTGCGATGCTGAGGGCTCTGTACGGGCCACCTCTCTTTTGACTGAATTTGTTAGAATATTCTTACAATTACTTGTGTCTAATAATTCTATATTGCAAAACCACAATCATCTTGGGATCGTATAGTTCAATCAGGAACAAATGTGTCGTCATGATCGTCGGTCCAGGACCCCAATCTAAAACATAACTGCGATTCAATACCCGCGATCTTCCGTAAGAAGAGACTCGGCTGCATTATCAATTACATACTGAATACCTCCCAGAACCCATTTCTACATGGATAAATTGTCATGCAGAAGATACATGATAGAATTTAATTAGAGTGAAAACTCTTCCTGCGATTCGTTGCTTTGTCAACGTGAATTCTCTTACATATTGAGTACCCCATAACATCCATGTTATCCACCGTAATCGGATCGCCTACCGTATATTACTGTATCGTACTGCGCCGACCTTACAGGACCTGGTAGGGGCCGAGTCCCCGGCTTCCCCTCATCCACACTTGATTACCATCGGGGCCGTACGGGGTATAACAAGAGCTACTGCTAGGCCAGTCAAGCTTGTACGGACATTGAATTCCTTAGAGTTTGGGGATTCTGTATGGGTGTAGTCCTGCAACCCTCTATGGGCTTTGTCGCAAGGCAGTTTGGCACGATCCTGACATGGACAATGATTATTTCCTCTCTTGCTGGCCTACCTGCCTGCTTTCTCGAATAGTACACGGCTGTGGGGATGCAAAGATTTTAATTCATTGGCTACATCGTCAAGGATGACGACGGGACACAATGACACCCAAAAGGTGGGTGGACATCGTGAAGTACTTCGTCTTGGACGACGAGGCCAAGACTGTGGAGGCGGGAAGCCTGGCTGCAGCATCAATAATTTTTACGTACTGTAATGCAAATGCTAGTCAATGCCTTTTGAGTTACAGGTCAGCCGACATAACAAATTAAAAATACAGCCAGAGCTTCCATTCGTAATCCAGAGTCTAGCCAATGTACAAAGGTACACTAGGCATGTCAAGATCATGGGGAAACAAGCTTGCCAAGGCCGCGTACTGGATGAGGGCGGTCAGGACTGAAAAGGGAATAACCTTGAGTCAAAGGAGCTAGGGCTGAGTTTGAAATTGTGGAGAGAAAAGGGAGATGAACAGGAGATGGAGAAAAAAAGCAAAGAGAAAAAAACGACACCGAGCCTCACCCCAGGCCCAGCTCAGTATACGATGCATTCTTTGTCTGTGCTGCTAAAACTTATCGGTCAGCAGACAGCAATAACAGGGAGGCAGTGGATACGGCATGGAGAGAAGAGGCATTGCTATCGACGCTAGATCCATTAACGAAAAATTCAAAGGCAATGCAAAAGTTGTTAGTTTGGTGCCTGTACGTAGCATGGCTATTCCCGGTTGTTGATAGTGTAAGCGAGCATTCGTACTATACCTACATTCTGTCATACACACTTGAGGTAAGCAAGGACGGGCAATATAATAAAGATAAGTGCTACAACTCATAGTCATTAAGCCATTATATTTATGTTCGAAGTAGAAAGTCTCTTCGTAGGTATCTAATTGAAAGATTTGAAGTGCCTGCCTCATCACTTACCCTGGGGTTGTCGTTGTTAATGTTACCCTACGATCTACTAGCTCCAAGTACTCTGACAACATCAAAGTACTATCACATATAAACAACATAGACGTATACATGCTCTCCATTAGTACTGAGGACTTCGGGCATTAACTTCTGCAGGTGCCAATACAGATTCCTTTTTGGGTACGAGGTTGGTACATATCAATCTTTAATTTCCTTCCTAAAACTCAAGTTCACACGGAGAAAAGTCCTTGTCTAAAGCATGTGTTTGTTATCTCAGTTGACCAATAGTTGGCATCAGCGATTTCCAAGTCACCATCTGCAACTGGATCTATTTCTAGGTCAATACATACATATATATGGTGAGAGTCGGGCACTGAGCGCAGCATACGGACAGAGTACGAGGACAAAACTTCTGAGACTCTACCTATTTCCGTCACCACATGGCGCCTAGGTAGTGTTCAGCTTTGAGTAATGTGGAGGCTTCTAGACTGCGTTCTTACCTTCGCTTGGGTTTTTCGACCATGAATCTGGGGACATCTACTTTTGGAACAGACGGTCCACATGACTCTCGTTACCGAGTCAAAACCAGTCACGATTTAGAGAAGAAAATTCCAACCAACTCCTTGCTACAAGACACTTGTACCCAGGCTCAGGTAATCTTCGTGGTTTGGATCCCGGTTTGACTGATCCCCTGGACTAGAGACTTGCTCGCCCCGCAACTCGGACTTGACAGTGCCGGTCGTCGCGCAAAATAAAAGACCAAAAACAAAAGTCACGATAATAATGCGAATAGATTACCGTCAGTAGCCTCTTTCTTGGGGTCTGGGTGACGTACAGACCTTGAACTTGCATTCCCCTGTTGCACTTTTCAAGCTGCGTCTCTCCACACGACTCCGTATTTCGACAAAGCTAGCATATAAACAAGTCTGATTGGCTAGATTCTCACCTTGAAAATAGACACACCCTAGACACCTCTCCAAGCGCTCACCTTGTCAGGAACCGTGCTCTGAGTGTTCCGACATCATCCGAACCTCCGTTTCTGACCGTTTTCCTTTTCCTGCCCAGAGCCTCCATCATGAAATATGTACGTTCCCGCGGCTGGCCAAGAACCGTGTGGGGAACTGGGGTTGACCTGCGGGGACAGACGGACTGGTTGCTGGCTGGAAGCGGCCCAGCGGATCGGGAGTTGGGGGCGTGCCAGATGAGATACGGTATAGAAGAATGCGGCAAGCTGCTATGTACCACTTCTCGGTGAGTAAAAGCTTGCGACAGAATAATCTCGTTGTAGAAATCTCCTCGGAAGGTTACCGAGAGGCCGGAGGTGCACGGAAGATTGTGAAAACCATTAGGCGGGTCAGTTTTGCATGCTGATGAATTGAGGCTGGCGAAATACTGATTTCATATTATTATTACCATGATTGCGCTTGAACGATATGAGCTACCTAGTCTAGCCAGTATCAAAGGCGTTAGTGAGGCGCGTTCTGCGATCCATGGGAATTTGACGACCCGACGGGAAAGAATATCAGTACTTCTGAGACGAGAACCGAAACGGGAGTAATCGTCATGAAGGTCTATCCGTTATCACCAGCCTATTATTCGATCAGAGATGATGAGAACTGCAGGTGAGACCAAACAAGGGGCATGCAGCACAGGCATGGGCAAGGTGAGCGGGCGAGTGGTTGGCATCGCGTACCGGAGGCATACGGAGGAAACGGAGCCGACTGACGGGATACAGTAGTCAGGAAGTTAACCGAAACTTAAACAACGGTACAGAGTAGTAAGTCGGGTGTGACATTACAAAACCTCCATGCCCATGCCCATGCCCATATACATGGCACCGTACGGGGATCCGCAACCGCAACCGCACCCGCAATCTACTCTTCCCCATGTTCATCCCGGATCTTCATTTGAGATCTCGACGATAACTGTCTGTCTCAAGAACGCTGTCTTGGGCCGTCCCGGCTTTTTCTCGTGCTCATGTCTCACTGATATTTTTTCTGATCCTAACCATGATAAACTTGTGATTCTATTAGCAAGCCAATTGGGTTTCCGTCCCGTCCCGTCCCAGTTACCTAACTGACTTCGGAGACCGTCCATAAAGACAAATATTCCTGTTTTCTATCTGGCACTCGAAACTGGGGTCACTCAAGGGCGGATCAAGGCCTAGAATATGCATTATCGTGATTTTATTCGCATCTCGGTGGGGTTTAAGTCGCCGGCTTTGTTGTTCCCTTTTCATGCATGGGTTGCCTCCCGACTGTACTTGCAAAACTCACGATAACAACTCGGACTGCCATTTTAGTTCGCTCTGTCCTTTTCTTGTCACTGTCATGGTCTAACTTGGATCCCTTATCAGTCTCCTTCGGCCAGACCTCTCATACGCGGCTAGTTCGCAGATTCGTCTTGCATGGTCATTCATCAACTGTATGTACCAGTCTCTGAACTCTCTTGTACCCCTGTTTGATATACCAGGGAAGAATTACGATGATGCCAAGTGCTTGTGTTTTGTCACTGTGCTCAATTCCATCTCACGAGCGTCTCCTGTTTACGTCTGTGTAGCACAAAAGGATGAGTGTCACCATATTTTCCTATCAAACTCCTTTTTGTTTCTTGGCTCTCTATATATACCTGAAGTTCAGGAAATGCACAACACCAAATTTACCACTATCCCTCCTTTTTGTGGCGTTGTTTTCAACGTCCTTCTGGTAACTAACAAGAGTGGCCTTTCTCGTCGTATGAATACTGACCTTGCATTTCTGGCAAGTATCTCCTCTCTTGGCGCCAAAAATGTGGTGACCGTGAAGATGACTGCGGTGTATGCCCGTCACATTTCCCCAGTCTTTTTGACAATGGTCACTATCCTTTTTGGTGTCACATAATTGTGTCCTAGCGTGATTCAAGAACAATCATTATTCATTTAAGCTTCGTCAGAGATGAGCTTCGTGATCTTGCCAATAGCGATGGTTTGTCCCTGTGTACATATTCAGTTAGTCGTCCGATTTCTTATATGATGAAAGCACTCCCCAAGACTCTTCCCACCACACCATGCTCGGTAGTGGTTCCTTTGCCCCTGGTTATCTGGGGACAAAGCCGGAAAAAAGTATGGGGTTAGCAGAATGGGGGAATGTGTCTAATGGATATCGCCACAGGGGTTGGGGTGAGTAAACCTACCTGGTCTCTCAGTGTGAATCGACCCATCTGGGGGTAGTCCTCAAACTTCTCCACGCACACAGCGCCTGCTCCGCCAATCACCTGCATGCGGGCGATAATGCTGTCGCCCTTCTTGGCGTGTGTAGGTGGGTTCTTGCTCTTGCGGTTGGTTCCCTTTTGGAGTTTGTGTAGAAGGCTAGCGAATGTCACTTCCTCAATGGCGGAGTGGACGTGAAGAACGCAGTTGAAGCCAGCGGTCAAGATACTCTTGAGCTCCAAAATACGGATTTGCGCCTCGAACTCAGTGACAGTGTGCACGAGTCGCTTTGGTGAGCACAGCACGAACCCGGGCAGGATGTCGTCCTCCTCGATACCCTTGAGTCTAATTCGCACTTGATCACCGCATTGAGCCAGCTGAACTTCATCTTCCTGCTCACCGTAGACAGCGGCAGCCTCAACACTTTGCTTGTTGGGCATCATGATCATGTTCATGCCCTTCTTGACAACACCAGCCTCAATCTTTCCCTCTACCATTGTACCAAGATCACGGTACTTGCCATTGACGGGTAACATGAAAGGAGCATTGACCTTACGCTCAAGCGCCTTCATGCTGTCGAGGTACTCGAGCAATGAGGGACCCTCCCACCAGGGAGCGTCTTCCTTGGGGATACGGGTCTTGATACCCTTCATCTGCTGAGCCGCAATAGGCAAGAAGTAAACGTCGTTCTTGAGGTTGTAACCGGTGCCCTTAAGAAACTGAGAGAGTTTGGATGTGCACTCGGTATATCGCTCTTGAGACCACTCTACAGTGGGGTCGTCCATCTTGTTAACGGCAACGATGAGCTTGTTGACACCCTGAGTCTTTGCAAGCATAGCATGCTCACGGGTCTGTCCACCACGCTCGAAACCAGTCTCATACTCACCCTTTCGGGCGGAAATAACTAGAATACCGACATCGGCCTGCGATGCGCCTCCAATCATGTTGGGGACGTACATCTTGTGACCGGGAGCATCAAGGATACTGTAACGACGCTTCTCGGTCTCGAAGAATCCACGTCCAACCTCGATAGTCTTTCCTTGTGTTCGCTCCTCCTTGTTCAAATCCATAACCCATGAAAGATACCAAGACTCACGACCCAATTCCTTGGCCTCTCTCTTGTACTTGTCCATGGTTCGCTCATCAACCATACCGGTGGCATACAAAATCGAACCACCCAGAGTTGACTTTCCGGCATCAACGTGTCCCATGAAGATGATGTTGACGTGCTCCTTGCCGTAAATTTCCTTGAGTGTTTCTTGATCGACATCGGCAGCCTGCTCCTTCTCGACAGCATCAATCTCTCGGGCAGCCGGCTTCTTCTCACCAGCAGTAGGGCTGTTGCGTCCAGAAGCAGGGCTCGGTGAAGTCTTGCCAGAAGTCTTAGTGCTGGCAGCCTTGCCGGCCTTCTCGCCTGTCTTCTCGATGGCCTTGGCGGCTGTGGCCTTTTGACCAGCCTCGGGCTTGTCATTTGGCTCAGCCTTGGGGGTTTCCTCCTGCTTGACGGGAGTGGCGGTACCGGATCCAGAGATGGAAAGAACCTTGGCTTTGGGCTTAGGGGCGGAAGTGTCGCCACTGATGCTAATCACCTTGGGCTTAGGAGCAGCAGCAGCGGGTTGGCTGGGAGCAGCAGGAGCATCGGCGGCAGGTCGCTGGGCAATCGTAGGGGCAGCGGGTTGCTGCTGTTGTTGTTGCTGCTGGCCATACTGAGGGTAGCCACCGCCTATATTATCTGTTAGTAAGTCATATAATGAACCCTGGTGATGGGCAAATTTTTCGGCACAAGTGTCATACCATAGCCTTGACCTTGGCCTTGGCTGTAGCCACCATAGCCCTGGTTGTACTGGCTGTAGCCCTGCTGAGCACCGCCGTATTGAGGGTAGTAGCCTTGCTGGTAGTATTGTTGCTGCTGCTGGTATTGAGGTGCGTATCCTCCGTATGCTTGCTGACCGGGCTGGAAAGAAGCGGCGCCTGGCGTGAAAGCGGCGGCACCAGGTTGGAAAGAGTTGATGCTTGGTTGGAAGCCGCCTTGCGCGGGGGCGGGGTTCATGTTAAGCTGCTGCTGAGCCTGCTGGGCGAGGTTCTCATCCTGAGCAGAAGGATCATCCTCCCAAGAGTTAGGGGTCGCCATTATGATGTGTTTAACGGCGGTAGAATGGGATATGTCGCGTTGTAGAGATGAGTGAAGGAGAGGAGAGGGTTTTGCGATCGGTCGTTGCGGTCTAATGGGGGTTGCGGATTTAAAAGGCCCTAGATATGCGGCCTGTTTTGTGGAAATTGGGGCTCGTTTTGATCACTCCAAGGTTAAAACAATGCCGAGTTCTTCGAAAAGTGGAATTAGATGCAAGGCACAGAGTAAGGGGACGGAACTCGATTCAGTATTCGTCCAAATTATAGATAATTGATGTAATCTTTAGGCAGCGAATAAGCCCAACGATGGTATTCTATGAATACGTTCCTTGTGCTCTGGTGGGGAGAGGCAAGGCGCCGGGCATTCAATCAGGTTGAGGTTAGGTTGTAAAAATCACTGCCCCACCATCAATCATGACGCTGAATTGCCTGGAAGGAAAAAAGTGTCAGGAGGGTAGAGGGGCAATTTAGTGGGCATCTACGGTGCGCAGTATTCATTTCGCACATACCAATACATCAATATTGGTAAGACGGAACAGGCAGAATCTTGTCTTGCAATGATTGTCGGCTTTATCCTTGAATTTTACGCCCAATGAATCGACCCCTCAGCCTTGTGAATTTTACTCTTGACTCGCCTTGACTCATCCTGTGCATGAAAACAAAGCCTTATGACGAACTGGGTAGCAACACCAGCCACCATGAGTCTCAGCACGTGCCATACAAATCGAGGGACATCCTGGTCTTCTGGCACTGTACTATGTACACGTTGCCCCTCTACCGCTGCTGTAAGTGCAAAAAAAAAGTCAAAGCTCCAACGTGCTGCCGTGGTCAATTGCGTGCAGTGAGTGAATCAATGAACGCAATGCAACCTCTTAGGAAACTTTCTCAGGGACGTGTAATCTCGGCTTGCTTCATGTGTTAATCTCCTCTGAGTTTTATTGGTTTCCCCTTCTGGAGACTCTTTTCCTTCAAGTGCTCTCCCAGCATGATAAGATATTCCATAACTGTGAGCCTAGATTGTCCTGGTCATGGATGAGTTTCTCGCAACAGTCGGCGTTCAAGCCATGAGATATGCCATTCGCTCTGGCATCGCCTTAACATCATCCTACGCCATCGGTCAATGTTCGCGGCTGCTGAAGTCAGTCGAAGACAAAGCAGTCCATGCCGAGCTCAAATCCTTGCAAAACCAGCTCGACAACAAAATAAAGGTGCGTCGCATCGCGAAGCCCAACCTCCAGTCAAGATAATACCTTGACTAGTAGGCATAACTTGAGGCCCCATGGATGTTAACCAGCCTATTGCGTCACAGATCATCTCTCCCGCCATAGACTTGATCGAGTTCAAGTAAGCACCCCATTAGCTCACCAACGAGAATGCTCTAATTCGAGCCACTTGTCCTAGTCTATTTCTGACATTCTCAACTATTCTAGGTCAGGAAGAGGCAATGTCTTTCTTGAATCAGCTGCTCCCCTTGCGAAGTCGCTTCATAAGGATATCGTCTCGCTTGGGCGGCGCATAGAGGCCGTCACTACTGTCGATTCAAACAGTAGTCGTGTCCAAACGAAACCATTGCGAGTTAGTCGTGATGACTTGGTGGCCATCGCTTCCGGGATAAAGGCATTGTTAGAGCGAATAGACCGCGAGATCCCACTTCTGCAGTTGGCTATTAGTGCGTCTGGAGAGAGCCTTTCAACATCATTACCTGCTGGCATATCGCCGTCGAGATTACTACAGGCCAGCACTCTACTTACTGTTGGCGACACGCAGTTTGCCCAAGACCCAACAAGACCCGTCCAGATTGGCCCGGCGTTTACTCTTTCTTTGTATATGCTATTTCTTGGGCATGCATCCACACTGATACCACACGGCGCGACAGATATCACAGACATCACAATCTCTACCCACAACCACTCCTCAAGTTCGTCAAGCATCGGTACAGGCTATGGCTTGGGTGAAGGGGAACGAAAGCCATTGTGGCAAGAGGTCCTACATAAGGCTCGTGTGCGTATCTGTAGAACCCGAAGAGACACCTATTTCGATAGCCAGCGAGGTTATTGTGCTGTACCACTGGAAGACTACACGCTTCCTCTTCCGGAAGCGACTGGTGGCGGTGAATACGCCTATCACCTCGAAATCATCGAAGATCTAGACGATGGTCGCGTGCATGACGATGAGCGTGGTATTCAGTCATACGGTGACATCCCGCATGCAGGCATTCGCGAGTCTATACCGGTTCATCAGTTGTCAAAAATCTTCTACACAGACACAGGCCGGATTTTAAACATAGGGTCAGCTACCGACAGCGAGCAAAGACCGGTTCTGCTCCTAAAAAGGGATGTCCAAGTTGGACCGTCCAGGTCAGAGCGTGATGATATCAACGGGTTTATCGAGGAACTCGACAGAGAGAGCAACGGTGTGGTATTGGATTTGACCAGTAAGGACGGTGACCAGGCAGACATCGACAAACAACTGCTGGGAGAGTTTGTCCGCCCTGCAGCCGAGGACTCAAATGTCAATGTCCCTCCCTCGAAGGATTATTTTAAGTGGAAGTTTCCTGCACATCTTGATCCCGAGTGGATGGCTCTTGAGGTGTATGAGGAACAAGAGGACGATGACGACCCCGAAGAAGAGGACGATAATGACTCTTTGGATTCGGCGAGGCTGGATCAGCCAAAAGTGATATCAAAGTCCAGTACTCCTCGTCGTGGCAGGAGATCCCTGGATTCGAGGGTAGTTGATCAGATCAAGAGGCTGTCGCTGAGTAGCCCTGAGAAGATGAGCTCTTTGCAAGCAGCCATGTCATCACCAACTGAGACAGAGGATTTTGTCGCCCGGTCACCGTTCGGAGGGATTACAACATCCTTATCCTTGATGGAGATGCTGATACGACTGGCTAGTCTCCAGGAGTTTCAGCAAACGTCTCATCTGTCTATTCCCGATCACATCCTGACATTCTTCCTGGAAGAGACTTCGACTACGGGTTTGGTTGGTGAGACACAATGGAGGGCCCGGAGTGAGGCAAAGCGTCGCATGGGATTTGACCCCTATACCGATGCCCCGACAAGATAGCTGACAGTTTCTTCCGAGTCCAAAACCTGACAATTACAACAGGGATTTGGTCAAAACACTGCCGGAGGAATGAGTGCAATGACCAACAACGTATTGCGAGGTTGTATCTTGAAACAAGCATGTACATACAATAGCGAGCGTAGCAATAAGGACATAACAAAATCCTTCTGACTGTCGAGTTCTGTGAGAACGGCCGAGTATTTCTTGACTGAGGTTCACTTACCCTACGATGGTGACGACATTTTTGGCTGAAACAAACTGCCGACCTAAGTACTCGCGTAGTAGGATATGGTTTCACATCCTGCAGCTTAAACACGTACATACCTACATATATAGCTCTGGCGTCAACCCAATTCAACCGATAACAAAGCCTTCAGGCGATTCAAATAGTTTCTGATTTGCAATCAGAATGGCTCCTCTCGTCCCTCGGTTCCATCTCTTTGAGATTGATGACCAGACCTGGTACGTACCTGCTTCAGTCCAACCAAAGCTCCACCAGCTCTCAAGCTACTACGTTAGCCAATTCGTACCTGAGCTTCACCTCCAAAACTCGAGTCAATTGAGCTTCTCGAACAAGCAGCTTTATGCTGCATCCTTATCTTACTGACATCGTATCCTAGGTTTCCTGCTTTTCTCCGCGCACGCGTCCAAGATGGCCTTACCCGTGCTTGGCTCTTTAGTCCGCCTTTTCTGTCTCGAAGTCCCGCAAGCCTCAGCGCCCAAGTCCTGATCAAGGAGCTCAACACGTCTCTATCCGAATACACCTTTATCGATTTCTGTGCCGGCGGCGGCGGGCCTACGCCCTCCATAGCGAAGACAGTGAATGCACACCTGCGCTCCCACGGATCGGACCCTGCTCGCTTCATCCTTACAGATCTTCACCCCAATGTCGACGCTTGGGAGCAGGTCGCCCAGAAGAACCCGCTTCTGACATATGAGCGCAAATCTGTCGATGCCGCATCAGCTCCGAAGCATCTTGTAAGAAGAGAGGACGGGACAAAGCCGTTTAGACTGTTCAATCTCGCCTTCCACCACTTTGACGACGACCTAGCTTCTGCGATCCTACGTGATAGTGTCGAGACAAGTGAGGGACTCGCTATTTTTGAGCTTCAAGATCGTTCTCTTGCTAGTGTATTGATGGTTACGTTGCTGGGTATTGGTGCGTTTCTCAGCGCGCCATTCTTCGCGCTTAAGTGGCGATCGCCTGCGACGTTTATCTTCTCGTGCTTGATTCCAATCCTGCCTTTTGTTCTCACGTTTGATGGCTACATCTCGGCGCTACGAACACGGACACCAGAGGAGGTCGAGGGTCTGTTGCGATCCTGCGGTGCTGACACAAGCAAGTGGGAGGTCAAAAGCGGCAGTGATGTGTTCCTCTGGCCTTGCGGATATGTCCATTGGATCATCTGTAAACCACGTAAAGCTTAGTAACGGATTATAGATAATATACATGTGCGACTTCTATTTTACTCGGAAAAGAAAAATCATCGAAACCACCAGTTGACCGAGGCATTCAAATCCCCACTCTCCCCGACACTCTTGACAGAATGCCAATAATGGGTAGGAATGAACATAGCATCTCCAGGATTAAGCACGACCTCGTATGTCCCCGGTGGCACGGGTTTATCAGGGTCGGCTTCCCAAACGGCCTGATGGAGCTTATCTCGTTCCTCGCCCTGCATCATCTCATCCGTCCTTATACGGCTATTGCCTGATCTCTGTAGTTCGGCCTGGACCTGTCTGAACAACCAGTCTCCTGCTCTTGGTGGCATGAGTCTGATGACTTTGGTGCCGGACAGCTGGCAAAACATATTAGGGTTTGGATCCCGATGCAAAGGTGTATAGGTCGGTGTTATGCCCAACCAAATGCTGGAGCCATATATATCCCCCTTTCCAGCATGCAAGACTATTTCTGGAGTGGGAATGTCTTCCTGCAAAGCTTGAGGTAGATCGGCGATCGAACACTGTGCAATATATAGGGATATCCCTTGCAGCTCTTTCTTCCGGACAATATCATTAAACTTCAATACCTCAGTGACGAGGTGAAGAGGAGCGTGAAGCTGGAAAAAGTCCTGACCATTTGTAGAACTTGCAAAGCATGAGTCCCAACTTCTTGTAATTGTCTTGCCTTGCGTTTGTTCTTTCTCGAGGTAGTCTTGAAATAACACTAAGCTCTCTTTCTGCGCAGGAGTTGAAGCGTATATTTCGTATGGAACAATGGCATCGCGAAACTGGCAAAAATATTCTGAGAGTGTTGCCGAGGCGTCCTTAAGGTCTTGGGAGAACCATTTATTCAAAGCGGGCAGAAGAGGCGTCGGAGAACCATGCTCTTTTCCAAAGACGACAGGCTTCTTGTGCTCAAATGATTGCTCACGGAATATTTTGACAGTAGTGTGCTCTTTGGGCAAGTGTGCCAGTTGGGGAACTTTGTTTCTCTTAAACGAAACGCTCGCACTCATATAACGGCGAGAAGAAGCTGTTATTGACGTGTACCAAATCCATTTTGGGTTGACAGATAAGACTTTGGGCATGATTTCCTTACTTTAGTCAAAGAGTGTAATGAGAAAATAAACAAGTTAACATCCCATTATCTAAGAATTGACGGAAGTCGTAGCTTTGTTTACCGTCCGAGGATTGATGATCGACATAATGTTCTGCATTCAACGTGCTATACGAGGTAGGTACTTTGTTAGGGAGCCATGGTTTCTATATTAAGATTCATAGATCGGAATGCGGCGAAATATACCTCCGAACCCGATACAGACCGTATCGGTCTGGTCAGGCTGTCTGTTGCACCAGAATCGTTGAATCATTGTGAAAATCTACGGAAAAAGAAAATCCTTATTTATTGCTTCAATTCATTCTATTCTTATCCAGGTGGCACTCTCACTTACTTTGAGTCGGTCTTATCGCAATACGCTGATTATCTTTGCTGTTAATGATTTTGGTGCAATCACATACACCCACCTACCAACCGATCTTAGCGTATTTGCGTGCCCTGTCCTGTCCTGTCCTGTGCTCGTGGCTCGCGATATCCAATCTGCGCCCCTCAAAATACTCACCACCATCACCCCGCCTCAAGGTAGCTTCGCAGCTATCCCATCGACACCGCGAGCTTCAACCCCACGTTTAGAGCTCTTGCAACAGCTTGGTTTCCACCGCCTATTCATCGCGACCCGTTTCCTCCTCGCACCTACAGTGCGCCCCCTCAGCCTCGCCACTGGTGTCCGTTGCCCCTCGACAACGGAACCGACAACTAATATAGCGATACCATGTCAACCTCATCGGGCGTTCCCGAGTCCTGGATCTCGAGCTTCTGTTCCCTGCTTGGCCATGAATACTTCGCTGAGGTCTCGGAGGAGTTTATCGAAGATGACTTCAACCTGACTGGTTTGCAAACCCAAGTTGCGATGTACAAGGAAGCGTTGGAGGTATGATTATCTTGCCAACGCGTCGACATATCGCGGTTTCACTGTAGGATACAGAATTGCTAACACTGTGCCCCTGCCTTATAGATGATCTTGGACGTGGAGCCAGAAGATGATGAGGAGGAGGAGGAAGAGGAGGAAGAAGAAGATGAAAACGAATCCGACCCAGAACGCCTGACCAGGGCATCCAGCGAACGAAGGCACCACCGCATGGCCAGCGACTTGTCCGTCATCGAATCATCAGCTGAAATGCTCTACGGTCTTATTCACCAGCGCTTTATCTGCTCCAGGGCAGGAATCCAGCAAATGAGCGAGAAATACGAGCTTGGCCACTTTGGTTGCTGTCCCCGGACGAACTGTGACCAGGCCCGTACTTTACCTGTCGGTCTTTCTGATATCCCCGGCGAGGACACAGTCAAACTTTTCTGTCCATCGTGTTTAGATGTCTACGTCCCGCCCAATAGCCGCTTCCAGACCGTCGACGGTGCCTTCTTCGGCCGCACCTTTGGCTCTCTTTTCCTACTCACTTTCCCCGAATATGATTTGACTAAGCGTGGAATTGAGGTGCTCTCTAGCAGCGGCCCTCGTGTCAACGAAGGTGACGGCCTTATTAACGGAATGTATGCCAAGAACATTGGTCCAGGTCTGGGCCGTGAACGCATATATGAGCCTCGAATCTACGGATTCCGTGTTTCTGAGAGAGCCAAATCCGGCCCCAGAATGCAGTGGCTTCGCGAGCGGCCGACAGACATCAACGAGCTTGACGAAGCTCGCCTTTACGCAGAGCAGAACCCAGACTCAGAAGATGATGAGGACAACGGTGGTCAAGTTGGCGCGAATGGTAGAGTCATGGTTCGTCGACGCCCACCTGGAAACGCCCGCCTTCGCCAACGACAAAACCAAAATGGTAGCCCCATGGCCATGTCAACGAACGGAGCTGAATCAGAGCTGTAGAGCTCTCGACCATTTTAGTTTTATGACTCCCGTTATTGCTCATGTCGGGAGTGTTGGTATGGAAGGTGAAAGCCTGGCACAACATGGATATCCCGATATCGAACTGGCTGGATTTTGGCGATACAACTTAAGGGGAGCACAGAAAGCAAATGTGGATACATTTTGAGAGACGTATTAGGAGGAGCAGAATAAGAAGAACATGCCATGTGGGAGTGGAATGGCACCATTGGGTTTGCAATTAATGCATAGACGGCGTTGAACGTTTGAGGTAGGCAATGGAAAATACACAACGAATGCACATGAAACATCACTCAATTCGCTCTTGTGAATGCTTTTGATAGACTGAACACAGGACTCGGTCTGAACTGTTTCCTTGCTTGAATCGTTTAACTTGTCATGTATTATTTTTCGTAGACCTGTTTATAAGTGTCGCTAAGACCACTAGGCCAAATACCCCAAAAACGAAGCCCCCCGTTATCAGGATAACGAGGCAAATTTGGGTCTATCGGCTTCCGACAGTAAGCATGGCTTTTATGAATAGATACGTACATGCTATTCCCCATTCTGTGTAACGGCCTTCCTGCTTGCACCGACAAAGAAACCCTGCAATATCAAACTGCATTGGCATGATGAATTGCGCACTCCTGAAAGCCCCGAACGCCAGTTACCAGTTCCGTTTCCATCATATCTATCGTGTACAGCGCGTATATTCCAGGGGCTAAAACCGTTTAAGCAAAAGAAAAAAAACAAGAAAATCAAAAGAGTAGTCGGTCATCATATGAGGTGGTGGTGAAAGACTGTTATACTGAAGAGTGTCAATGCCTTAGAAGACCACTCGTCGTCATGAATAAACATCCGTCACTAACAGTACGACTCAGTGCTGCTGAATTCCCCTTTATACAGAAGAACGAGGGGTTATCTCAGGCTTCGCCGAGCTTGGCTTCGCCAGTACCGCCCGCTTCTGTCAAGTCTTCCGAAATAGCAGCAGTTTCGCCAATGTCCTTGTCTTTCGCGTCGTGCTCAGCCTTTGGCGTGATCTCGTCACTGGCCTCTGAGCTGCCCACCCTGGACCTTGGGAGGAACCAACCTCCACGTTCCCATTGACCAGGTTCGTATAAGCAAGAGTTGCGAACCTCTTCATCAGAAATCCCTGAAAGGAGAGTATTGAGACGCTTGAAGTCGATCGGCTTGAGGATCCATCCATCAAAACCAGCATCAATGTATTTCTGCTTTTCACGCTCGACGAGCGAGGCCGAAACAGCGAAGACAGGGATGCGATGGTTGGTATCAGCCAAGGTTGAGTGGCCCTGATGATCTGCAGAAGCCTCCATTGACCTGATCATCTTCGTGCTTGTGAGGCCGTCGACGATAGGCATCTTATTCTGGTTAGTGACCATACGCATCTCGTTAGAACTCGAATAACTCACCTGCATATCCATCAGGACAACGTCGAACTCCTTTGACTTTTCACGATAAGCTGCAGCACAATCCTCGCCATTTACAGTATGATGTACACCATGGCCCACCCTCTCGAGACGTTTCCTCAGTATTTTCATATTGATTGGATCGTCTTCAGCCACAAGAACTTGAAGATGCTGCTGCTCAGTCACCTGAGTCCCTGCGCTAGTGACGCTTTCTGTACCAGCCTTGGCTACCGGGCGATCATTGGTTTTCATCTCAAAAAGAATTCCAGATTGCTCACTGGGTTGTGGCTTTTGAGGCATATCGGTGTAGTCATCTGGCATCTTGACTGCACGGATTGGAGTTTTTGAATCCATGACTTTGGCGCTGCCAGGCTCACTACGAGGTTTAGTCGACGTGGGACTCTGAGACCGCCTATTGGTTGGGCTGGCAGATCGACCACCAACACTAACAGCTCCGCGAGACCCAGGGCGCATGGAGTTTGTTCGTGAGCTCCTTCCCCCTTCAATGGGAAACTCGGTACCTTCCCGTTCATTTAGAGACAATGGCGTTTGAATTGCATCAATAAGTCGATCGGCATCACTCTGGTGACTACCACGGCTGCCTTGACTTGTTTGACTGTCCATGCTACGTTGACTTGCCCCGCTGCCCTTGATCGATACATCACCGGCAGAAGCCATAGTACTAGCTCTCTCAACAAGCGTGATCTCTCCTTCCGGCACAGCTCTTAATGAATCAGGGGCGGTATTGGCCGTGCTGTTGCTATTGAAGGATTGGTTTCCTGGCCCGGCTGGAACACCTTCGACCTGAGCACCGCTGCATTCATCTGATAAGAGGAATGGGAGCTGGACGACGAATCTAGAACCCTGGCCGAGTTCTGATTTCAAGCGAAGCTGCCCGTCCATGTTGCGAACAATACGCGCAACTACAGCAAGGCCAAGTCCCAGAGTGCGCATTTCACGAGGCATATCATCTAGTGAACTTGATGTAGGCGCGTCCTCTGAGCTGACCTGTTCGAGATCCCGGAATAGGGTATCAAGCTGACCTGCACTCATACCGATGCCAGAGTCCTCGATGACAAAATCAACAACGGCCTGTTGATCTCTAATCTCGGACACAAAAACATCCACCTTGACATGGCCTTTGTGTGTATGAGCAACGGCATTTGCTGTGACGTTGGAGAGTGCTTGACGAATTCGCCGTTCATCTCCGTGTACAAACTGAGGCAAGCCGGGGTGTTGGACGACTGTGTAATGGATTCCCTTTCGCTTCGCATCGTTCAAAAAGGGGCCAGTTGCCTCTCTAATACAGCTGGCAAGATCGAACACTTCGCTTTTGACCAAATTCTGCCCCTCTTCAGTTTTGGTCAAATCAAGTAGGTCATTGATGACGTAAATCAAGGACTTAGATGCGGAATGAGACCTGGCCAAGTTGTCCCGAGTTTCCTGATCCAGACTACCCTCGAGGGCGATCTCTAGATAGTTGATGATGGCATTCAGAGGGGTTCGAACCTCATGTGCAGAATTAGCAAGTAACAGCCTGGTTAGCTTGCTGTTCTGCAAAGCCTTCTCCTTTTGTCTCCAAACTTCGATAAATTTACCGTAAACGAGGCAAAGGACAGCCGCAGTCTCTACCTGCTCCTCATTCCATTCTCTGCATTTACCAACAACAGTCTCATGCCAAGTCCTGAAACTCTTTCTTGGCTCAAGATAGCCGGCAGTACCCTCACGAACAAATTTTTCGTAGGGATTGCCAGCCCACTTAACTTCTTTAATTTGGCCCTTACGGAAGAAGACAATAAAGTCGTTGCCACCAATACTCAGTGGTACATAGAGCAGTCCAGCGATAACTTGAAAACCAGGTGGATATCGCAGATCGGGGAAGTCTTCTCTGACGTCCTGTGAGGCAACAACAGAGGTAAGTTGACGCATTCTGAGATACTCCAACATGGCGAGTGCTTCTTGGCTCTGTTCAACAGGCCCCATGAGTTTGGTCTCACCCTTGATTGATAGCAAACCAAAATCGGCATCAAACAGCTTCAATAGATCTTCCGAGGACGCAATGATATACCCAGAGGGGTTCTTGTCTGTAGGTGCGGTGTTGATCAGCTTGCGAGCTTGTAGTCGTGAAGCGTAAGACAGTCTCTCGATATTTCTAGATGCAGTATCTCCCACCAAACGACACATTTTGCGAATAGGGAAAGATACTCGCATCCCGTGATTTCCATAGGAATGGCAAGAAATGAGGCCCCATAGTTCGTTGAAAGCGTTGATTGATATCGACATGGAGGATCTCACAGCCATGTTTTTCAAGTATTTGATATGAATGGGCGACATGGCTCGTAAATAGGAGTGGCTCATGTCCAGCGGCATGTCAAGGTCTTCTTTTGTTCGACAAACAATTCTGGAGGTGTCTTGGTCGCGGTCGTAAAGTAACCGTACTTTGTTGAGCTTGTAGAGGTCGCGAGCCTGTCGTGGAATGTCTGATGCTGGGAAGTGGAGGCCTTTGTATAAATCCCTCGTCATGGATGTATCGACGAGTTCTGTCACAACCTTGCCGTTGAACGAGGAGTCAAACTGGTAGATCATGACGCGATGGAAACCAGTCAATTCTTTGACTATGCCCACCAGGACCTTGAGGAAGGCCTCGAGGTTCGGTGCAGATGAAAGTTGTTCCTGGACTTGAGACATGATATCAAAAACCTGCATAGCGCCTTGTTCACCTCGCCTTTTTCTTGCACTCCTTAGTATCCTCAAAGGCTTACTGAGAACCTCTGTACTGTCTTCTATCTCCTCCAAAGTCGGGTTCGACTGTAATGTGTCATGGGGGGTATCTGGTGTCATTTCATCCGCAGGCCGTAAAGGATATTCGACGTCGTCGTCCAACTCAAATTCACAGATTACCAAATCAGGATGTGCCGGGTTGATATGGATTGCGCACCAAAGCTTTGTGCTCTTGCATTTGGGGGGTCGGATCGATAAGCTGAAAACCTCGGGCCCATTGACAGCGGGATCTGCGTCTTCGTCACGAATGAAATCAATGTGGTCAAGAAGATTATCCTGTTGCTCTTCGGTTAAGATATCGAGGAAATTCTTGAGTTGGAACAATTGTTTCGGTGTATAGCCTAGCATCCGAACAGAATTCTCGCTGACGTATCGGACAACAAAGCAACCATCGTTCTCTTCGCGAAGAGCAACGAGGACACCGAAAGTTTGAACAGCACCAGGAGTGTGGATTGGTTCGTCCTCACAACGCTGAAGGACACCATCACGACCAGTGATGACCGCATGGCCATCGTCAGTCACAACGTGAGTGAACCGAGCAGTTACGTGTGAGACATCAGCACTGGAGAACCCGGCAGAAGAAGCATCGGGCTCAAGCCCTCCCGCTGAAACGTTCGCCGAACCATGTCCTACTGCTCCCGATTCTTTGGTTTCCGTGTCTGCGCCTGCGTCTGTCTCGTTGTCTGACGTCGATATATCAAGTTCTAAAGGGACCGTACTGCTTCCGTGGCGGTTTGCATCTAGCTGAATGCTCGACATAGGCCCGCTCATTGTGTTTTTCCTTCGCATTAAAGCGTCGATACGCTCGCTGTGGGCTCGTGAGTGGTAATTCGCTGGGACTGTATCCGAACGTCTCAGATCTGGCCCTGTGTCAGCTCGGGGCGCACTTGGGACTTTGACAGGAATATCCCGGCCATCGCGCGGAGGCAAGGCATGGAAATAATCGTTGCTGGTTATCTTACTGGAGCTAGGGTCGACGCTAATGACGGATCGTATAGGAAAGACTCGGTCCCCAGAAACATCCGAAGCTGTGGAGTGGTAGCCCAATTGCTTATCTGAACTGACACTCCAGGGCGAAAACGGTGGCTCCGAGTTAGAGACACTATTCTGCTCGCTGGGGGCAGCAGAGGAGGCAGCTCGAGTAGTGCGGGTTGGCGTTGCGTCATTGTAGGTATTTGTACGAAGACCGGGCAGAGTATCCGGGCCGCTGGGCCGAAAGGTAGATGAAGATGCCGTCGATGACTGAGGTGGAGGCGGATAAGACTCAGAAGGCAGAGTGGTAGATGAGGGGCTATGTTGCTGTTCTTCATGGTCTTTTTGTTCAGGTTGACTGGTGCCCTGACTCTCTTTGTTGTGTGGCACATCCATGATGGCGTTGACTGGTCGCTAATCTGATAGTTGTGAAGCTGAGACTGAAAGGATGAGAGCCCAGGAGTTGAGAGTGTGCTAGAGATGGTACTCGAGCGGGAGATGAGGGCGATCCTGTCAAGTAGTGTCGCGCATCCCCGTAATAGACTCTGATACTAGTGAAGGGTGCCGGCAGAAAATCTCACAAGATCAAAGAGTGGAGGATGGCCAGCCGGAGCTAGGATAAACAGTAAAAAGGGATCGGCTCTCGTGGTTGTCGTAGTTGTGATAGTCGTGGTCGTTGGCGAGGGCTTGACTTTGACAGGAGCAGCGACGTGGGCTACGACGCAATAACAATACCAACAATACCAACAATACCGCAAAATCGATATATTAGAAAGCAAGGTCCAGATACAGGAGTAACGGGGCTCCAGTGCAGGATCAACAGGGGGGCCGAGATCGGTAGACCAAACAGTAGGCAGTGAGAAACAGAAGCTATCACAATTCGAATCAACGGCAATGGATGGCGAAAGGGTTGCGAAGACGAAGACCCAATGCGGAAAGAGTGACGGAGAGTCTCGAGTGGCCAGGCGACTTGATCTGCCGTTGATACGTAATGCCGCTCTGGGTTCGAGAGAAGTCAAGGAAGAGTCGAAACGAGGCGAGATAGGACAGAGCAGGGCGACAAATAATTCACTGTACCAGCTGGTAGCAGCTTTTGGCTGAGGGGATAGGATGTTGAACTGTAGGAGTAAGGTGTTGTAGGTTGGTTATGTGGAGGTGGCAAATGTACAGTGTGGCCCTACAGTACAGCAGAGTACTAAGGTACCTATGATGGATCTCAGGTGTTAGCCCAGGGAACCCCAACTGGATCCATGGATCCCACCTAATCCTTGTTCCTCCTACTGTTGTACTTCACTGAACTGGGCAGCTGGGCAGCCTGCACCTGCATCCAGAGGACTCCAAGGGCCGGAGTGGAGGAGGGCTGGAGGGTCAAGTGGGGATGGGACAAGAGCCTGAAGACCAGGACTTCCCTACCTCCAATGGGCCATCTCTCGCCTTATTAGCTCTGTCGATCCCTCCCATTTTCTCTCCCCTCAATGAGCAGAAGACCGGATTACGCTGCCAAGGCTGCTCAAAATCCCATCCTCATCCCTTGAAAATCCCATCTTATTCTATCGTACACTCTACGTTACAATGTGTGGGCATGCCCCTCCCTTGGCCGGCCTTCTGCCCTGGAGTGTGAAGTGCCCACTTACCATCTCTAACAAACGAGCTGACGGCGATTGGTCTATTGTATTCTGAAGAAATAGTTGTTGGACTGAAAACGCATTAACTCTCGTTCTGTGGTGTTGTCTCCCATGTTCCTGTGCCGTAATGTGCTTGTGTTCCGGCATTATGGATTTTGCCGTGTCGGAAAGGAAAGGGTCTCGTGGTGAAGTCTTGGTGGTTTCGATGACCCCACGACCCGTGTCAGTCACAGTCCAATGTACGTCAATTAATCAGTCTTCTGAGAACTGGTCTGTATTGCCCTAGGATCGTCTATCAACAGAGTTGCTAATTCAGTCTGGCCCGACATATCGTCCTTCCTTCGACTGAAGCCGCACCACAATCGTTTCGAGGTATTCCTATAATAATTATTTGATGGGTAATCTTTGCGGGCATAAGAAGCGAGATCGACAAATCGTGCAAAGGCCAAAAAAAATCTTGACTTTTGACGAGACAAACGCACAGCTCATCTACTAATGAGATCGTGCTCCTTGGATCGAGACCCATAAATAATGGGCTAATCTAACATGAGAAATGCTAACTTAGTGCGCGGGTTTCATACTACTAAGGTCGAGCGACACTACTATGTACGGAGTACTGTATCCTAACTCTTACTGCTTCATTTAGCTGCCTTTATTATGATGTAGACAATTCTCAATCTAGGTGCGGATCGAAGCCTTTGGCCCGACAGCTTCGATCTGGTCTGCTGACAACTGCACCACTCAATAGTGCGCGCACCAGCTCGTGGCTTGAAACAGGAGCAACGGTCTTTTTTGAATTGCAATACTGTCCCTCCTGGTGGCAGTCTCAAAGACTGCAATTACATACCGATAGGCCAGACCGCTTGACAACGTTACGAATCGGCGATCATGATGCCTAGTCCCCCACTTGGCTTGCAGAGTCCATTTGAGCCTTTGGGGACAGCCAACCAGCAAGTTCATAAGTGACTTGTTAGCTTGAAGAATCTGACCCCAAGAGACAGTTTGGCCCCTCTCATCTTGATGCTAGCAGGTGGGTAGAACAACCGCATACGATCTCTGAGTAGGGAAGTGAAGTGAAGGAAATTTACGATCACCTCCATTGCTGCTTCTGACACGCATTGGCTAGCTCTTTACTTTCGTCGGCCACACAGGCTGGGGCTTGGAGCGGGGATTATTTTGTCCTCCATGGGGCTAGGTCCAGGGCACCTCGCTGACCCCTGCTGGACTGCCCAAGGCGTTGTGGGTGTCATGAGGTGAGAGAGGCAAAGTCCCTGAGCCACTTGTTGATCTCGTTGTCGAGACCATTCTGTTACACTGACAATGGAGTATGTGCCTCAGGTACATTATACGTATTGTTCCGGTGTTGTGCTGCGTACAGATCGATGGCAACCAAGTTGGGCGCATGCATACAAGTCTACCCCATGGAAACATGACGGGACATGGCCTATATAATACATAGGTATGCAAAGCTACTAATACCTTAGTAGACATGATGAATGAGGCTCGGTAAAGTATCTACGTTTCGAAGCAAGTGCCTGCACTGTGGGTGCGCCACAGATGACTGTGACATCATTTGAGTCCGGCGCTTTCTCTCCGGTGTTGGAGACATGAATGGATATTCTTGGCAAATCATCGTTTTGAAACGAACGACTTTTTGCATCATGACGATCATGCCCTTTCATGGTGCAGATCCTGATGCATCAGCCACGTGTGGCGAACAAACACTTATCATTATACATATTATTATTTTCCCGATTTTTGTTACCCACCCGTCGGGCAGTGGTGTTTTGGTGGATGGACAAAGACAAATTTGCAAAGAGTGACTTCTCAACTATTATTCCCTGTTCCTCGGGGGTGTTTTATTATTTCAAAAAATCCACTCTCCAATGAAAGAAGATTTTACCAAGTCTGTTCATCGCAACATTACTCGAAGTTGCCAGCAGAGCAGATTTCGAAGAAAATTCTCTTTTTGCATGCGGATCAGCGATGGCTATTCCCTAATAACCCGGTCTTGACTTACAGTATTGCCACTTGAGTTCCTGGAATTTCTGTAGATTATACATGGTATATAAATTAAATCAAAAAGCGTGGGACTGTCGGTTTCCAGGCCACTTCCTGGCCTGGTTTTCAAATAGGAAAACGGCGCCAAGCACAATGTCCGCGCTTCGATTCATCCGGAGGTACTCCGGAGCAGCCCAAATATCCGACGGCATTCGACTGTAATGTCAAAACGGGTCTCACTTTTTGTTCACATGTGAACTAGAATACTGCATCGGCCATGCCTATCGGTATTTGCTTATATATTCATGCGCAATAACGAGATATAGCAAGGACTGGTATTCGAACTTGCTAAGTAAGATGTGATATCACTTCACTCACATGGGATCCGAAGAAACCATGACCTAACGTTCAGGAACATGAAGTCTAGTTTTTCCCTAAATACGACGTCTTAGAGTACCCTGCTCGACGCCAAGACAGTGCGAAAATAATTCATAGAAGAGGGTTTTTACCATCCCCTGGTTTTTGCGCAGGCAGGGTAATGCCTTAACCCGATTAGTTGAATGTTATTTCTATGTATAGGGCGCGCAAAAACCAGGGGATGGCAAGAACCCCCTTCTATGACTTATGTAATATGCTACAACTGTACATTTTCCACAATTGAAAATAGCATGGTAACCTGATTAGCCTAGATATAGCCACAGTGTAGTGAGTATCCTTACATGAGTGAAATGCAAATCTATCTGGCCGACTTTGTAAAGCTTGGGCAATAATATGCTAAGCTACCTAGAGTAGGTAGGTAGGTATGCTGAGAGACGCTCGAACGTCAGAGCGCTAATTGCCCTTGCCGATTGGTTCAATATCACTTACACAATCTAGCTTAGGGTTATGGACGACCATGCAGCATATCATACTTTTAGGAGGATCCCATCAAACAAACTCATTGCAGATAAAAGTCACGGCACTTTTACATCCTGGGTGGAGATATGTCACTGGGAAAGCACAGTTGCTTCTTATCAAGTCATAGACAGCTTAATACTGGACTACACTGGTTCAGCAATCAGAGCATTTTAATTCCTCGAGAATGGGGGCATAAACAATGTAGAAATTGAGAGCCATTGATAGCATCTTATGATCTGACGGGTCAATTAAAATAATAGGATAGGTCAAGGTCAGAAAACTCTCATCGCCAGCAACCTCGTACTGGCAGAAGCAATGTGCAGTCTGCTGGAAACTAAAGACCCGGCTGGATGGTATGCTGCCATCATCTGCTAAGCAAGGCCAACCCTGCTTAGGTAGCTCGGGAGAGCAACATGAGATCTCAATTACATAGTGACGGGCTGACAAACTTCAGCCATGGATATCCTAGCTGGAAACAAGCCTCGGTAGTTTGATATAGGTATCCCTCGAAGTCTAATGCAAAATCGATAGATATAGCTTTATTATAAAAAATAGGACTCTTAGAGTAACCTTAATCTTATATAAATATAAAAGCACTGTAAAATATACCTGCTATATAACCTACTTATCCTTCCTTTAATATAAAGATAAGACCACTTTTAGACCCCTTAAATAGAAAAAGACTAGGCCTTATCAGTTAACTTGCTCAGCTTATCCTATCCTGATCCCTATTACTAACTGACCCTAGCTACAACAACGGAATGACAGACAAACCAAAACCTGCTATACGCAAGAGCTTGCAGAGGTCCTGCCACTATCGCTATAGGCAGGGGTCAAGCCTCGGTAGAAGCACCGAGCGCCTTAACCTTTCGGGTGGGCCACAATTGACCACGCAATGTATACATAGTTCCAGATCTACCTGCGGATAGTAATTGTGAACACAGCTCCTCCTCGCCTGCTGATGCCCCACGGGCCTCAAGGCTCACGAAAGCGGCAGATAGAAGTCTAGAACATAGAGGTTTTACTAGTACTGGACCCTATAAAACATGGCTGCTCCTAGCTATCTATGTCGCGCAGGGTCTAGTTGTTTTGTGTCGCATGCAATGCTTACTGGTCGGCTTTACTCCCTTCAACTTGATTGGTCGATCTGCGACTCTTGAAACAAATACCTTTATCGAGAATATGCTTGTTGATCGTTAATGTTTGGCCCAACTCAGCGTTCTGCAAAGCGGTGTGATTGTTAAAGGTAAATTCAGAGACACTTCATATTAATACTACCCCGGGTCTCGATCCGGGCATGTCCGCCGAAACGAAACTGCTGAGCTGTTCAGCATTCGCCAGAAAGGGAGTCCCTGCTCGCCATGTTACATTGAGTTTTGAGAAGAAAGGAATGAGAAAAAGCAGTGAGAAGAAGGAAAGTGTGCAAATCATATCCATATTCTTAGCTGCTGGTGAGTATGCCCTTTCCGAGACATAGACAACTCATCCAACACGTAACAAGTACATTCTCCTTATTCGTATTTTCACGACATGCCCCAGTACTGCTTAAGTCCTACATAGATATCCTAGATTGCTAGTGAGGATAAGGTATTGAGCAAACTCATTTTTAATTTAGGATCAGTAATCAACCATTTCGTGCCCATCATTGACTCGTGTGGACGTGGTGCTGAACTGTCTTACGTATGCTCAGACTTGGAACCAGTCAGCCTAGCATATACTAAGTGCGTAGCCATGAGTATATGGTAATAAAAATGAACTGGGCTTGAAGCTCTCATGCATGCTTCATTAGCCTAGGAAGATGAGGCAATCTTTATGAAGTCAAAAGATACCTAGTGCAAAAGGAATCTCCGGTACAGGGAATCGAACCCTGGGCTCCGCGGTACTGATCTCTCAAGTTATGAGAGCGCGAAATGTTAGCCACTACACCATACCGGACTTGTTGATATCCTGGGCTTCAATCGAATATCACATAGCCCAGAGTGTGGAGACGAACGTTTACCGTCACCCTTCAGACAAGCTTAGAACATTGGCCATTTTACTTTGTTTATTGTGATATCTCTCCCATTGGTATTACTAAGTTCACGAGACAGTGACTGTCACATTGCCCATAAAGTTCTCGCTAGAGTTGCCTACAAAAATGGTAAAATCTCCAGGCTCAACAACATACTTCATCTTGCGGTTCCAGAGGCCCCATTCCTCAACCTTGAGGTCGATCTTGACAGTTTCAGTCTTATCAGCCCTGACAGCAACCTTCTTAAAACCTTTGAGCTGGTACCGAGGAACGTCGACTGATGCGAGCATGTCTTTGACATACAGTTGAACAACCTCGGAGCCATCACGCTTGGACTTGTTGCTGACGTTAACAGAAACTGTGATTGTGTCGGATGACGTTACGTTCTTCTTGGAAACAGATATTTTGGAGAATTCGAACTTGCTGTATGACAGGCCATAGCCGAACGTGTAGAGAGCTTCGGGGTTTTCGAGAATGTAGTTGTTACCGAACTCGAGGGTGCCGTTTTCGTAAATCTTACCCGGGTTGGGATAGGCACGCGCAGAGTTGAGGTAATCGTAGTAGATGGGTGTAGTGCCGACATCGTAAGGGAAACTAACAGAAAGCTTGCCGGAGGGATTGACATTACCGTAGAGGATATCAGCGAGAGCATGGCCTCCCTCCTGGGACTGGTAGAACTGCTGAACAAGGGCGGCAGCCTCCTTAGAGATCCATGGCTCAGTGATTGGTTTTCCAGAGCTGTAAACAACGACGGTAGGTTTTCCAGTGTCTATAATTGCCTTGACGAGCTTGGGCATGGCACCGATGAGGTTCAGATTGCTAGCATCGATATGCTCGCCGGTGGTGGCGTTGAGGCCTCCCCAGAGCTCGTTCTGGTCACGAGTCCAGGTTCCGACAACAATGACAGCAACATCCGCGGATTCAGCAGCAGCGATGGCATCTTCGAAGCCAGACTCATCTGAGGACCACCGCTCGCAGCCTTGGGTGAAGGTGACTTTGCCTTTACTTGCAGCCTTGATACCATCATAGGGAGTGACACCTCTGGTCATGGCAGTATGAATAACATAGTCACCGTACTATGCAATGTCAGTGGACGTTTTCCAAGGTGGCAAAGGTGGCACTTACGTTGACGTAGCCGTGGGCCATGGGGCCAATAACGGCAACATTGGCATCCTTCTTCAATGGAAGAACGTTCTCGTGGTTCTCAAGTAGAACGATACTCTCAGCATCAAGCTGTCGAGCTACCTTTTTGTGAGCCTTGGTGTTAACATAATCCCAGATCTTGTCGTCGGCAACACCAGTAAAGGGTTTCTCGAAAAGACCCATCTTGAACTTGGAACGAAGAACTCGGGACACAGCTGTGTCGACGATCTTCTCATCCAGCTTGCCAGCCTTGACAAGTTCAGGAATGATCTCGAAACTCCAGTAGCCACCACCCATCTCGGCATCGTTACCAGCAGGAAGAGCCTATGGCTAGTTAGTAGAGGGCTTATCACGTTGCGGAAGAAACTCACCTCAAGAGTAATGCACTCATCGTCCTCGAGGGGGCAGACATGAAATGCTTGGGCAAGGCGAGCAGTTCCACCGGCATCAGAGATGACATAGTATTTATAATCCCATTCGTCTCGAAGGATATCTGTCAGGAGGTGGGAATCCGAGACAACTGGGACACCGTCATATGAGTTGTAGGAGGACATTATGGAAGTTGCCCCGCCATCAATGATGGCTCTCTTGAAGGGTGGGAGATAGAGAGACCGTAGCTGTCGCTCACCACCATGCACAGGTGCAGTGTTGATCCCTTGCTCGGGTGTAGCAAACGCAGCCTGCACTATTAGCCATCAAGGTTGATGATGAAATGGCAATAGATATGCTTACATAGTGCTTGACCATAGCTGATACTCCTCCAGCCTGAAGACCCTTGACGTACCTGTAACCCATTTCTCCGGCGCTGCATGGGCGTTAGTATATTTCATTGCTGAAAACACGCAAGGAAAGAACATACAGATAAGGATCTTCACTGAAGCACTCCTCAACTCGTCCGAATCGCAGTTCTCGAGCAAGATCGACTTGAGGAGAGAACAGCTGGTTGATACCAAGGGCACGAGATTCGGTTGCGATGATATCAGCCATCTTTTCGATGAGTTCCGGGTTGAAGGAACATCCCATGCCGATGGGAGAGTTGAAGATGGTTCCATTGAGGATTAAGACTCCATGGAGGCCTTCGCTTTGAACAAAGGCAGGGATTCCTTTATTTCATCAGCTCGCACAACAGAAAATTAGATCAGTAGTTCAGCTTACCAAGCTCAGTCTCCTTCATGAGATAATCTTGTCCCAACTTGGCAGCTCTCTTGATAGTGGTCATGTTGGCGTACAAGCCAGTCCAGATGGAATTGGCACGGTACTTGAAATTCCATTCCAGACCAGTCTTGTTAACAGCCTCAGTAGTAAGGTTGAGATAGTTGGTCATGTCACCCTGGATCAACTGGGCTGTCTTGTCCTCGATAGTCATGCGCCCAAGGAGATCTGAGACTCTGTCGTCAACAGAAGCTTTGGGGTCCTTGTAGACCGGCTTATCCTTGGCAGCTTGCCCGGCCGTGGCCAGGACAGCCGCACAAACATAGCTACAGAGCTTCATTCTGGAGACTTGGAGATGAGAAAGAAGCTACCTAGGAGTCACGGATTATAACAAGATGGGCTCCACATGATTTTATGTAGAATCAGAAGGACCTTGGCTCTTCACAATTAACCTTGTAGCCCGGATGATAGTCCCCTCTTCTCATACCACAAGGTATAGGCCCACAATCTAGTTCAAATTCAATGCATGCGAGTTTGATTTCGGGTTCAATTCGTGCTAGTTCATGTAATGAGTGGCCTTTGGGGATGCCACGGCCGAAGCACAGAGCAGATCATGACATGTTAGGCTTTGTAAACCTGGAGAATGCGGGGCAGAAGACCAAGAAGGGGATGCGTAAAGCATTGAGATTCGTGGATTTGTTTTTAAGTTGACATGAGAACAGGGAGTACAGCACAGCAGAGTGAGGGTGTGTAGTCAACCATTGGACTGGTATATGATCTCAGGATCAGATGGAAAGACGAGCCGAAGATCCTAGTACAGACGCAGAGTAACTATTTGTCAAGAAACGTGTGACATGGAGAGAAAAAGCCCGCTTGACAAGAATTGGTCAGGGTAAAGAAGTTATGAGGTACCTATGCAGATCATTTTACGACATTGAAACTGAGGAAGTTGAGCTTCGGGCTCGGTTTAACTTGTACCGATATTCAAGGTTCAACGGCCCAGCAGCCGTTAGCTCAGTCAAGTCGGGTACTAACTGGTCAATTTACAGTGGCTTCCCCTCGTAACCCCCGCATGTTCGCTCCCTGTATTTAGCCGGGGGTGTTTCTAGTATCCACTAATTTATCCACCAGTCGGGCGATCATCTCGCAGGGGCCCCTTGATCCATCCATGCTTGATAGAGTATCATCAACAACTGTATCTTCACCTGTCATGACAAGATGGTGGGGTCAAGAGGGGAAAACATGAGATGGTCCCCATAACCAAAGGATCATGTCGCGCCGGATGAATTGTCATCGTGGTATGATTGTATATTGGGAGAGAGTTAGTGCTTCTCATTCAAGCAATTTACTTCCCCCTCGGAGCAAGCTCTCTCTACCACTTTTATTTCATTATATACTGATCGAGACATAGATTCTGCCCCCCTAAACCCCAAAGATGCATCTTCGCGATGGTATGTGGCTACCCGCCGAAAACTTTCGCACCGAATACGCCGAAGATGTCTACGAAATCACCCCCAGCCAAGACCAACAGGCATTGAGCTTGCTGTGCCCGACAAAGCACATCCGTACTCGTGGCGATGGCCTCAACCAACCCACTCTTACTATCGATATCAAAGCCGAGGCTGACGGCATCATATCCATTGAGAGCACACATTGGGCCGGTGCCCAACGAATAGGTCCCGACTTTGATCTCTTTCCGGATGGCCAGCCAAAGATCGAAGGGAAGATCATACCGAGTGATAAGGGAACCACCCTTCAGTCTGGCTCTTTGTCTGCCACTATTCACCCTGACCAACACAACTTTGACATCAAGTTCCATAGCTCTGATGGCAAGAAGCACCTCACAAATCTTGGCAGCCGCAGCACCGGTTTTGCCTACTCTCCTGCTCCTACCTCACAAATCCAGACCGGGGATATGAGAGACTTCAAGCACTACATGTTCATGCAGACAACATTGTCCGTTGGTGAGTCTGTCCATGGTCTGGGTGAGCGATTTGGTGCCTGGAACAAAGTCGGCCAAAACGTTATTCTCTGGAACGCAGATGGTGGCACGTCAAGTGACCAGGCCTACAAGAACGTATCTTTCTGGATGAGCAATCGTGGATATGGAGTATTTATCGATCATTCTGGCAAGGTCGATCTCGAGATTGGCAGCGAGCGATGCTGTCGCGTGCAAACCACTATTGAAGGACAGCGTCTCAAGATGTACATCATCTATGGCGTAGGACCCAAAGATGTGCTCAAAAAGTACACAGTCCTCACCGGAAAGGCCAACAAAGTCCCCAGCTGGAGTTTTGGTCTTTGGTTGACTACTAGCTTCACCACAAACTATGATGAAACCACTGTCAACTCTTTCCTTGAGGGTATGAAGGCTCGCGGCTCGCCCGTTGATGTGTTTCACTACGACTGCTTCTGGATGAGAGCATTTAGGTGGACAGACTTTATATTTGACTCTGAGCGCTTCCCTGACCCCAAGGGCCAGATCTCACGTCTCAAAGAAAAGGGCCTCTGCAAGAAGGTCTGCGTCTGGATTAACCCCTATATTGGCCAAGCCGGTGTTGCCTTCAAGCATGCCGCAGAGAAAGGCTACCTTCTCAAGCGCAAGAATGGCGATGTTTGGCAGTGGGATCTGTGGCAGGCTGGTATGGGCCTTTTGGACGTCACAAACCCCGAAGCTTGTGCTTGGTACGTCGAGTGCCTAAATGACCTCTTTGATAAGGGTGTCGATACCCTTAAGACCGACTTTGGCGAGCGCATTCCCACTCTTGATGTCCAATGGCATGATCCGGCGGTTGATCCCCACAAGATGCACAACTACTATGCATTTGCGTATAACAAGCTTGTCTACGAAGCTCTTCAGAAGCGATACGGTGATAGTGAAGCCGTCCTCTACGCCCGTGCTGCCTGTGCTGGAACACAGCGATTCCCTCTCGTATGGGGTGGTGATTGTGAATCTACCCCTGAGGCCCTCGCTGAATCTGTCCGCGGTGGGTTGTCGATGGGTCTGAGCGGATTCACCTTCTGGAGTTGCGATATTGGTGGCTTCGAGGGTAAACCCCCACCGTGGATCTACAAACGGTGGGTTGCAATGGGTCTCTTGTGTAGTCACAGTCGACTTCACGGAAGCAACTCCTATCGCGTACCCTGGACTGTCGATGACGATGATACTACGGAGGAAGGGTGCTCAAAAACCCTCGCAAAGTGGACCGCGCTCAAGACTCGTCTGATGCCGTATATCTTCTCCCAAGCTATCGAGTCTATCGAAGGTGGAATTCCCATGTCTCTTCGAGCTGTTGCTCTTGAGTTCCCCGATGATCCAACCTCGTGGTTTCTTGACCGCCAGTTCATGGTTGGATCTCAACTCCTGGCAGCCCCCATCTACGAAGAGTCTGGTGAAGTGGAGTTTTACCTACCTAAGGGTAGGTGGACATCCTACTTTACCAACGAGGTCAAGTCTGGTCCCGGTTGGTTCAAAGAGAAACATGCATTTGGCACCTTGCCTTTGTATGTCCGCGAGAACACTGTTCTTGTCCTTGGCAGCCGTAAGGAGGTTGGTGCTGCGTACGACTTTGCCAGCAATGTCGAGGTTGCTCTGTACCAAACTTCACCTGGTTCGAGGGCTGTGGTAGTAGACGGCGAGGGTAACACTGTTGCCGAGCTTGTTGTTGGTGATGATGGTAAGCTTCAGGGTATCGAAAAGCTCAATGGAGACTACAAGATTATGGACAAGGGGCGTGACTTGGAGGGGGATTCTCCTGTTTCAATTGAGTCATTGTAAGTGAGCTGAACTTGGGAAGCTCAATTTTGTATACATGGCGTTGCCATCCATGAACAAGGATGAATAAACTTTGAAGACTGAACCTTACTTTGCCTCTGCTCGAGGACTTATTCAGACCCACTGCTGCAAACTCACTATTGACCAACACAAACAACCAGCTGGTCAGCCTCGGTGACATCAGTCATTAAGCTCGACATATATCAACCCGATGTTCTGGTCATTGGCCAAGCGAGAACATACAAGAAGCTTTGTTTGATGTAACTACTATACCCGAAGCTATATATCCCAGAGCTTGAACATGTCAAAAATGGTAGTCGGTAGTAACATGGATCCCAGTCTTCATGCCACTCTCCTTAGCTAAAAGGTCCGGCATAACTGCAGCGGTTCAGAGCGTACTCTTCATGGCCATTCTTAAATCAATGAACTCAACCCCACTGAGGCTCCACTGCCAAAACGAAATCGAGGGCATTGGGGGTTTCCCAAAGAGGAAAATCCGGGCGGTCTAATGCTACATGATTGGTCGAATACTGTCGTGGACTGAAAGAGTAATTAGAGCTCATGATTCATCAAACATCCAACCCTGGCTCCATAATGCCTCTAGGGATGTGGTCAATTGATGAAACTAAGTCAGTGGAGATCTCACTCCTCGTGTCTTTGTAGGAAGTTCTACAACATGCCACAGTTGATATTAACACTACAGCAACAATCCAGAGTACACGGTAATGGTCACTTCGTGTTGGGATTTCATAGTATAGGTTGGTTGATGTGTCCTATGCCCTTGTTACCTGTGCATGACTTAGCATTGATCTGCAAGAACTACGAGCTCAGTGTCCGTTAATCAATCTTCAATGAATTTTTTTATCGTCGTATGGTATTAACAGCATGTCAGACTGGGGGAGGATGAACATCCACATATCTCATGATCATCTATGACCGGGTGTGGCCTATCAAGTGCCTACCAGAGAGCTGATTGGTCCGGCTGTAAGCGAAAGCAAGAAGGATCAAAGACACCTTGACTGCTGGACTCAATATGCATCTGTGAGTTTGTATTCAGCCGGATCGAAAAGAACTTGAACTAGAGGCTATACACCGATGTCCTGTCTCGTACCAGTCTATCGTAGATGTGGCTGACGGTATGTGATATGGCCCAATGGCTGGCCAGACCATCATCGTGGTTCAACTTTTACATCAAGAAACAGCACCGCAGTAATACCTCTTGGCTCGGCCCTGGAACATACTGGTTTTGCTTTCTCTATGACAGTGAGCCAATAAACGGTAATGAAAAGGAGTAGCCGGTATACTATTTCTCCGAACACTTGGGGCCGACTCAAAATCATTTCAGGGGAGCCATGCAACACCCATCATGACTCGGCCTTTGCGTGCCGTTTTGCATCTTACTAGCCGATAGATTCATTGTATGATGAAAATATACGGAGAACCCCGTAAACCAAGCCTTACCAGTCACGTTGATCATTTCTGAACGTGACGGGAAGTTTACAATTGCGTGATTATATCTGCACCCCTTGCTCAGTAACATGATCACTATCGAGACATCCTTTGACGCTCTCTGTAGACTTGGGTATGTGGGACCACTAGGATCACAGTGACTAACAGCTTGGTGAATATTGGTCGTGACACTCACTATGCTTTAGGAGAGGTGGCCATATAAGTAGACTCATGAACCACTGTTAACCACCCCCAAAGTGTCTTAATCACATCGCCACCAAGACTTAAAGCACTCAATACAACAATTCCAATCACCTGTATAACTAACTATACCGGACAGTCTACGGGTATCATCATGGGGAAAGCCTATAACATTGGACTGGCTTGTTTTGCAGCCATAGGGTGCGTACAAATTCTATACAGTCCCGAGTGGAATTCCCAATTCTTCTGGTGTGGATAATAACGGGCATCTCTTGAGTGAAGGTCTTTTCTCTTCGGTTACGACTCTGGTGTCATGACTGATGTCATTGCCTCGAAGCACTTCCAGAACTACTTCGATACTACGTCCACTTCTTCCATCATAGGTGCTATTAACTCGACATTCAGCGGAGGTGCTGTATTCGGAGCGCTGTTTGGCGGAGTCATTATGGATAAGTTCGGCCGAAAAAAGACTATCGGCATTGGTGCCTTTATTTGCACGGTCGGCGCAGTCCTTCAAGCTGCTGCTTACCAGTATGTATACAGCAGCTAACGTTTACATACCTTGTTGATAACGCATCGCGCAGTCTTGCCACGATGTTGGTTGGACGAATCATTGCTGGCTTCGCCGTTGGCTTGCTCTCCATGAGCGGTAAGTTTATCTTATGCAGCCACCTAAATTCACGTTGCTGACGAGCAATTCAGTCCCAGTATATCAATCAGAATGTGCAAGCCCTAAGAACCGGGGTCTCATCGTTGGACTTGCCCAGCAAATGATCGGAGTCGGCTTCATTGTATCTACATGGGTTGGTTACGGCAGTCATCACATGCCCGATACTCCGTCCTTCCAGTGGCGATTCCCCCTTGCGTTCCAGGCATTTCCTTCTGCTCTGTTGTGCTTGGGCATGCTTTGGCTCCCAGAGACTCCTCGCCATCTTATTGCTACTGACCAGTTGGATGATGGCATTAGGACACTCCGAAAGCTACACTTTAACGGCTCGAACGGGGAGTGAATCAGGTCTGAATTCAATGAAATTAAATTGACCATCGACGCCGAGAAGGCGGCTACTGCACCGGGCTGGATGATTATGTTCAAGGTGCCGCAATGGCGGAAGAGACTCATGCTCGGAACTCTAGTTCAAGTATTCACTCAGTTCACTGATAAGGGCATCCTCATGATGGTTACATCACTCGGACTGCGTGTTCCATGAAAGTTAAAGTTGTTAACATCAGTTCTAGGAATCAATGTTATTGGGTACGTGGTTTCATCACTCCCATCTCCCAGCTCCACCTTTTCCATCCAACACTTGGCTCCAGGTACATATAACATAACATCGCTAACATATAATAAGATACTATCAAACCATCATGTATGAGAGTCTTGGAATCACTGGCAAAACGAATCTACTTGTCGCAGGAATCTACAACTGCACAGGCCCTCTTGCAAGTAAGCCCAGGGCCCCTGTTACATAACAGAACGCTCGCCAAAACAATTTGCTAACCCTGAACAGATTTAGTCTCTATTATATTGATCTCGGATAAAATCGGTCGAAAAGGGCCTCTGATTTATGGTATCATTGCCATTTCTATCGCTCTGGTTCTGGAGAGCGTTGTCAACAGCCAAAAACGTCAACGGCACCCACCATGGCCTCAGTATCGCTGGCGTTGCTTTCTTGTTTTGCGTCACGGTTATCTTTTCGCTGTCCTTTGGCCCTGTAAGCTGGACATACATGGCCGAGATAATGCCTTACCAGATAAGAAGCAAAGGGTGTGCTTTCGCTACAGGTGTTGGTAACTGGCTTGTTTCTACCTTTTGGAACCAAGTCAGTCCCCTGGCACTCAGAGAGCTGGGCTGGAGGTTTTACTTTCTCTTCGTTGGTAAGTAAGTCCCTGTGCCCCATCTAGGAGTGTCTGACTCATAGTGAACAGCGTTCAACATTGTTGTCACTCTGCCTACTCTCATCTTCGCTTTCCGAGAGACAAAGGGTCTGTCTCTCGAGGAAATCGATCTCTTGTTTGGAGACCGAGCACTCGGAAACCTCCCGGCTGATATCGAAAAGGATGGCGGTGCCGTTGCTGTAACTAACTCGCATGGTGAGAGGCCTAAGCGGGAACTATAGTTATTTGTACCTAATATGGACTTGAATGTGTTGCTCATAGTCAGGACTTTGTGGCGCTAGCATATACAACATTATAGGCATAGGCTTTCGAAATTGATAGATAGAGGCTAACCCACAAAGATTTGTTTTTCGTGCCTAACCTGCCGTCACTGATTGGGGGAGGAAGCTAGATACCTGAGATATCTAGAGTGTAATTCGCGATATACCATTGGACATGATACTGAGTTACGGTGCATGGAAACTGTTCGTCTTGAGCAAATATCATTTCAAAACAAATAAAATGCGCATCTCTATTTCTGTGTGCTATACGAGCGAGTGTATGAGAGCCCGACTTCATTACTGTTTCTCTCGCAACACCCATCATGAAACTAAATACGTTTCCGACGAGACATCGTGCTTACGAAACTCGACCACGTTCAGGTCAATACTCGGGATCAAAGATGTCTATAAGATCCCCTATAACTGAACAATGTATTCATGTACATATTGTAACTCGACTAATGCAATGGCTCGGGAAATCACTGGTAGGCGTCTACCGATATTTATTTTTAGGGTCATCATGCCAAATTGTAAGTGCTCCGTCAACAGTCACTAAGCGCGATTATTCCGGTATGGTGTAGTGGCTAACATTTCGCGCTCTCATAACTTGAGGGATCAGTACCGCGGAGCCCAGGGTTCGATTCCCTGTACCGGAGTTGCTTTTTGCCGTTTATCTATCCATCGAGCTTGGATAATTCATCCATCATCACCCATAGCGACAAGTCAACTGATATACCTGCTGGGGAGCTGTCTGTTTGTTGTTTATTATGTTTTAAAAATTTGCAGGCAGGAGGCATTGATAAACATAATTTGCTAACTCGGTTACTATATTAGTTATAGTATGAAATTACAAGAAAACATGTGAAAACCTCACAATGTTCTCTCTGTTCCACTGCCTAATTGATATTGAACCAATTCAAGACTTCATTAATTTCTTAAAGACAATATGCTATCTTATCCGTTATCGCAGTCCGATAGTGCTTTATCCGGCATCGGTCATTTTATCATCCGGGGTTTGGCCAATTAGGAGAGACCGCGCCTGGAAATGTGGTCATGGGCTACGGGAAGGCGGGCAGCAGCCTCGCTTGCTATTCCAGCTTCTCCTCGTCGTCCCAACACCCGATCAAAATTGGTTTTGATCAAGTATACCACATCAACACGACTTGTTCTTTCGAATTGGGGCTCATCCCATTCCCTGGCATTACGATTAATCTTCTGTCTTCAACATATTCTTCCAAACGCGCCTGGACGGCCTGGCGCTCACTCGTCGCTTCACCCTCGACATCCATCTATCGAGTCGGCTCTTGGATCCTATAACCGCCCGCCATGGCGTCACAACAAATCCTCTTCGCCGAAACAATAGCGGGCATGAAAAAGGCTTTCAAAAGGAAATCATACGGTACGCGAGCATCTTTGCGCTTTTCGCGCCTAAGGGTATCCCTAGCTGACCCTACCAACCACAGAGTCCGACTCAGATTCCGAAATCGAAAGTTATAGTAACCGTGGAAATAAGCTCAAGAAAAAGGCACGGTTTGTTCGGCAAGGACAATTGGTTCCCAACAACGGCCCAAGCTCGTACAAAGAGGTTCGTTCTATGGACAAGCCCCTCCTGCTCAAGTCTAACCTTGTCAGTATGTCGAATACGCCGGAGTTTGTCGCCCAATCCTTTATCGCAATCCGCCTTTAATCGACGAGGAAGGATACGAAATAGATAGCAATGATGAGGATGAGGAGCGCGTTCAGGAAGCTGAGGCCTCTGCCGCAGAGTTGAACCCTTACGCCAATATCCAAATAGAGAGTAGGTGAACCACTCTGTAGGCCAATCGCACGACTAACGAAAGCAGATATCCTTGCACCTCTCACTTCATCGACCGCCTTGCCGACACATCCAACCCTCTCGAAACCTTTCACATCAAAGACCCTCACGCGGCTTGTTGATCAAGGTTGCGACATTATGCGCAAAGAAAACCGCTCCCTGTGGAAGGTCAGACACCTCCTGACAACGCTATGCGGTGACTTCACCTGGGCTCCATGCGAGATGATGGTCCGACCGGCGGATGTCGAGCTTTACACAGATAATCATATGGCGCGCCATCTACTAGCCCTGTCCCAGGCAGTATCCGCGCTCCCTGCAATTACTAACGGTGACGTTGAAGTAAATTCAAACGGCGCGATAGCCGGAGATGTTGCTCCAGACACAACTTTGGGTGGAGAAACCATGGACAAAGACACGGCAGAGGATGCTGATATAACCATGACAGACGCTGGAACTGCCGACCCGGATGATTCCCATCTGGAAGACGCTGGCGAGGCCGAAAAGACGGATGTCGAAAAGAGCACGGATACAAACTCGAATATTCCGAACGGCGAGCAGGCCCCAGCTGAACAGGCCGATTCCGCGAAAGCGACCCAGGTTGAACCAACAAACGGGGCCAATGAGGGTTTAAATGAGCAGAAGCAAGACGAAATCGGAGCAGACAGAGCCGAAACCTCTGGACAACAAGCAGCTGACAATGTACATCAACAGACCGGGCTGGTCGAGAGAATAATGCCAGACGCATCTCTGGTTTCTGAAGGAGAGGATGACTTTATTCACCCTCTGTTCCTTGCACCTACAGGAGCAAGACCAGACAGAGACATTGGCTTGCCAGATCAGGAAGCAGAAGATATCCGACGTCTTCTTGCTCTGTATGTGCAAAAACAAGAAGAGGTATGCCGAGGGGCAAAGAAGTTGTTCTTGGGACTTCTCAAAGCTGAGCAGCTGCGCAAAGATGTGCTCCACTGGTCCAAGGCAGAAGCTCATTCAGGGCCCAACCGAGACATGTCGGATGGTGAGGACTGGTACGACAAGGAGGAATGGGGCCTAACAGAAGATTTGAAGAAGGGGCAGGACGAAGAGGAGGAGGACGTCCAAACAACTGGCAAAAAGACAAGAAACCGACGGCAATAACGCCGAGTTCTCTCACTGTTAGATATTAGGATGATAATGATTGGTTTGTCGGTTTTAACTGCTTGGGCGTTCAAGGATGGCGTTTGGAGCACAAGCGAGATAGGCCTTGATGCCAACCGCGAGAAGAGCGCATGGTTTTGAGCATCTATAGATATGAATATTTAAGCATTTTCTTTTTGGTGATTCTGATCACTTGATCCATTCATTAGTTAACTCAGCTTTGCTTTGGTGGGTGAAGGAAGATTGATTGATCTGGTTCATTGGTTGCAAGGATGTTAGATGCGAGTGGGTGAATGCTGGTCAGCCCCAGGGGAGGGCTATCTTCGGTTAATACTAGGTCTGGTTCTGAAATCTCCACTAATCCCCGCTGCTTGGCCATTATGACGCTGCCCTGCCCGTGACTCTAGACAGGCCTCTCATCTTTCGCTTTCCAGTCACTTCCGGGCATGTGACAGGACAGGTAGGACAGCTGCTGTAATTTTTACCTACTAACCTACCTACCTATTCCAGCTCTCCTAGCTTTCTCTTTCTTCTCTTTTCTCCCAAACCGTCTGTCATAGCAACAAACAAAAGTTGATTGTCTCTACCCTTTGATCATTTGTGACTTACACGTGAACTTGTTACGTCAGTAATCACGACTTTTACTTCACCTCACTTTACTCTTCGTTGCCTCGTGCTTCATTAGCTGTCATCATGGGTATCATGGCTCTTGGTCCGCAAGACTTCCTCAACTATGTCAACTACGACAAGCAGAGTCTGTACAGTGAGTTGACTTAAACTTTGCCTCTGTTGAATAAACAGTGAATCTAATCCGGTTCGTTTGCTCGTCCTAGTCTCAGCTGCCTCCATCGCCTTTAATCCGCTCTTCTGGAAGTAAGTTGCTCAGTCCCAATGTAACGACGAACTGGCATTGTTAACTTATTTCTCTCAAGTATCGTCGCCCGTCAAGGTATGCATAGGCTCCCTGTTTAAGAAGCGCATCGTGCTCTATTATCAACTAACACTGACTTGTTAAAAAAAGAATACCACAATAAGCTTCTGACAAAGATCTTTGGTGGAAACTCCAAAGCTGCTTGCTATGCCCTAGCCATCACTATCTTTTCTCTGGGAATGGTTCGCGACTTGATTTACAAGAATGCCATCTCTGAACAGCCTACACATCCCGCTCTTGCCAATGACTACATGCGGGCTGCTGCTGCCACTCTATTTGTTGTCGGCAACGTCTTGGTCGTCTCCTCGACCTGGCGACTTGGCATTACTGGTACATTTCTAGGTGACTACTTTGGCATCCTTATGGACGAGATGGTGACTGGCTTTCCCTTCAACGTGACTGGCTCTCCCATGTACACTGGCTCTACCTGCAGTTTCCTCGGTACCGCTCTGTGGTATGGCAAGCCTGCTGGTGTCCTGCTCACCATCTGGGTCGATATCGTCTATAAGCTCGCCCTAAGATACGAGGACCCCTTCACTTCTGAGATCTACGCCAAGCGTGAGCGTGAGCGTGCTGCGGGTAAGAAGTCAAACTAAGCTTACCAGCTACACCCGTCGTTACTCTTGCAAGTGAAAAGACAAAAAGAGTGACCACATGCCATGATGGCAATGCACCATTCGCGTCTATATAAAAAAGGCCAGCGGACGGAAATGGGGCACATATGACAATACGATATTTGCTATTGTGCAATATGCACCAGGCTGGCACAGGAAAGCTACGCCTTTCAACAGGCCGGGTGCCTTTCAACAGGCTTAAGGAGTTTTTCGAATACGGACACACATTTATACCATGCTATTACCGACACCAATCAGTCGACGGGCATAAGACAATACATTTCGTTCTACACCAATACCAAAAATACACTGCATTCGATCATGAGATCACGCCTCAACAAGCAAGTTCCTTTCACTTTCATGACACATAGTCGAGACTGTATCTTGACCTCCGTCTTCTAATAAACACCCTTGGGCGCCTATCGATTCTCCAGGGTGTCACAATATACTACATCGGTGTTGGTAATAAGTTCAGTAGGGGGCTGGTTTCCAGAGCACACACACAGTTAAGAACATCGTATACCGTCTGTACTTCAGGTTCGAGGGGTGGTAGTCCACCCCCGCACGTCTTGTCAGATTTTTACGATCATACAGTACTATAAATGGAGTAAGAACAAGCCTACGGCAAAGTCAAAACAAAACACACTTGGTATATCATCTTTTAAAGTCACTAATCTTTTCTGGTCATTCCTCATAAGTTGATTTGAGAATCTACTTTACATTCCGGTAGCCCTATAACAAGAAACAAATGGACTGTGCAACTTTACATCACTCCTCATGCACCGTTCTAAATCAGTCGACTGATCCCATTTTTATCATCAACATTGACTCCAGTCTTGCTCAAGTTCCGATCATTTATGCCTCAGAGGGTTTATCATCAGGAAGAAGGTCAACAGCTGTAGCCTCAACGGGCTTCTCCTCCTCAGTAGGCTTCTGCTCGGTTGAAGCCTCGCCAGCCTTCTCAGCTTGGCGCAAAGCGAGCTTCTTTTGCTTCTTCTTATCCTTAGCAGCCTTTTTGGCCGCGGCCTTTTCGGCCTCGAGAGCCTTTTGCTTTCGAATTTCCTCACCGCCAAAAGCCTCGCGCCACTCGTCAAGCTTGGATGCAGGAATCTGTGTGAAGAGAAGTTTAGGCTCGCCAATCTTTTGACCGGGCTTAACGAGATCGCCGGTCCATGTTTCAGGGATAGAAATAAGACCGGGGCTACCGATCTGCTCAAGAATGGCATCGGAAGTCGAAGGCATGTAGGGGTGTACAATGCTGGCAAGGAGTTGCAGGTGGTTGATACCAAGGCCAATGACAGCGGCGCAACGGTCAGGCTCATCGGCAAGAAGCTGGTTGTTCAACTTGCTGTCTTGCAAGAGCTTGTTGCCAAGGGCTGAAATATGCATAACGGAAGCAAGACCAGCACGGAGCTTAATGGCATCGAACTGTGCGATGAAGGTCTTGAGAGCCTCGTTGACTTCCTTCTTGTGTTCTTCCAGTCGCTCGTCTGTGTACTTGGTGTAGTCTGGTACAACACCGTCCAGCTTGGCCTGGGTAAACTTGAGAATTCTCTGGTTCAAGTTACCAAGGTTCTTGAGAAGATCGTTGTTGTTGCAGTCAATGAATTCCTGCCATTTGAATTCAGAATCGGCTGTTTCAGGCCGTCTTGACAGAAGGTAGTATCGCCAGACATCAGGATCAACGCCAGTTTCTTTGGCAGTGTTGCCGAACACACCAACACCGCGAGACTTGCTAAACTTTCCACCTTCGTAGTTAAGATATTCGGTTGTTGACATCTTGTGGACCTTGGTCCAGTTCTCTCCTGTTCCAAGTTGAGAAGCAGGGAAGATGATAGTGTGGAATCTAAGCGACTTGCGTTAGTAAATACTCTACACACGGTGCCTTTGACTAATCGGGACCGTCAAGGTTCGGGTTCACTTACGGAACGTTGTCCTTGCCCATGAACTGGTAGAGCTTGACGTTCTCGGGGTTCTTCCACCACTTCTCCCAGTTTGTACCGTCCAAGTTATCACCATCCACCAAGTTCTTGGTAATGGAAACATAACCAATGCAGGCATCGAACCAGACGTAAAAGACCTTCTCAGCGTACTCTTCGTTGCTCAAACCTTCAAGATCCTGGGGAATTGGGACACCCCACTTGAGATCTCGGGTAATACCACGGGGGAGGAGACCCTTATCGATCCATGACTGTGTGATGGAGATACAGTTGGTGCTCCAGTCTCCCTCCTTGCTGCTCTTGTGGAACCAAGGAACCAGAAGATCCTTGACGGCGTCGAGTCGGAGGAAAAGGTGCTTGGTCTTTCGCTTCTCGGGGGTGGTGCCATCGACCTTGCAACGGGGGTTGATCAGGAAACCAGTGGCCTTGGCCTCGACGTGGTCGTCCTCTGAAGCACTGGGTTCGCGCTCGGGCTCGAAAGGGTCAAGGAGTCCACCACAAGCATCGCATTGATCTCCACGAGCGCCGAGATCGTGGCAGATGCTGCACTCTCCCTCAACGAAACGGTCAGCGAGGAACTTGCCGTGGTTAGCATGTGTACAGAAGGGCTGAGTAGTCTCCCGCTCCTCAATATAGCCATTCTTCCATAGTTCCTTGAAGATCTGCTGCACGATCTGTGTTTGTTGTTGGGTAGGTGTTCGGCCGAAAATGTCAAAGTCGATTCGGAACCAGTCGTAGACGCCCTTGTGAAGGGCGTGGTACTTGGCGCAAAGGTCGGCGGGCGAAAGACCTTCCTCGAGAGCCTTTGTTTCGGTAGCGGTACCATATTCGTCGGAGCCACAAACGTAGATGGTGTTGTAATCCCGGGCTTTGCAATAGCGAGCAAACACATCAGCAGACAGAACACTGCCGATAATGTTACCCAAATGTGGGATGTTGTTGACGTATGGAAGGGCAGAAGTGATGAGGATGTTGCGCTTGCCCTCCACGGGGAGGATTGGTGATTTTGAGGCCATCATAGGCAGTTGTTAGTCGCAGCCAGTGTTTTAATAAAGTCCTGTAGGCCGTAAGTAGATTTGGTGTTGATGTTTGCGAAATATTTATGAGTCACCGAGCTGCGATAACGCCGTTGTCAATCAAAATTCGTTGCTCAGATGGCATGGCGGGGGGCGGGGGAGGGGTGATCAAACTTAGTACCTACCTATGTCCAGGTCTAGGGTAGTCTCAGATGGATTTTGTTCAAGTGGGTGCATTCGAGGCTATAGTACTGATACCTAGGTACCTAGGTATGTATATAATATCATCGATCTCTCATATATCTCAAACAGCTTTTCGTATACATATCCAACAGTATCTTAGGCGAATGCCTGTTGATTGAGTCATAATACGGAAACTCAGCTCACGATTTCACAGTGGCACATTACTGCAGTGAAAGGTGGAAATGTAATGAAGAGATACAATGCCACCGAGAAAACCTCCATTTCACAAATGATCCTTTTTCCAACATCTTCTTTATAGCCTATCATAGAGCCATATCCAATTCTAATTGAAGCTTCATATACCTTAGTACCTAGGTACCTACCTTAGTAGGCAGTCTGGGTAGATACCTGTAATGTCCCTTCTTCGAATGACCCTGAAAGCTAGAAGTGACGACAGTCGACCCACCAAAACTGGCAAGAGCCCCGCGTCACGGTCCGCGAGTAACCAAACCCCACTATCCCTCCTTCTGTTACGGCAGTAGCGAGTAGGTATGCGCCTGACTACCTGGGTACTACTCGATTAAAGCTGCTAACCTTAACTTGATTTACCTTTGCTCACCCTATTTTGTCTGATAGTTTCTTTGTTGTTACAAACACGTCTACCTTCAGTCAACGACCCGGGAAGCTATCGTCCCGAGTCGCGTCACCGAAGGTTCGCATTGTGTTGTCTGACTATTAGCCAACCCCACATTCCTTGGTCTATCATCATTCATCAGACACTTGAGCTACCCAGAACTATCGTAGCGCTTGAGATAGCACCTTCTTGACGTTATCAGGGAACAATATCGCGGGGATTCCGGTCTACGCAGCATAAGCCACATACAGGATTTATCAATATAGTTCATCATGAGTGTGTTCGCAACGGTAAGGACACCCTATCGACTCTTATGCATGTGCCAAACTTTACGCCTGAGACGTTACCCGTTGGCAACCTTTGAGCTATTTATATGCCACTGGCCCGCATTGAACAATCTCATATTAACTGGCTAACACCCCTATAGAAGAAACCGTTCTCAGCTGTGACGGTCACCGTAGAGAATCTCACCTCTGAGGCATATGAAGAGGAGGATTTCAGTGGTATCCCCGAGCTCGTCGAAGTCATCACTTTGCAAGCCACTGGCCCAAGTGAAGCAGCTCGCGCTCTTCGCAAGAAGCTCAAATATGGAAACGTCCATCGCCAGATCCGTGCACTAGTTCTCCTCGATGGTCTTATTCAGAATGCTGGCGAGAGATTCCAGCGTACCTTTGTTGACGAGCCTCTCCTTGAGCGTCTACGTGTTTGCGGCACTTCTGACTTATCTGACGTGGCCGTGAGAAACAAATGCAGGGAGCTTTTCCGCTCATGGTCGCAATACGCCGGAAAACCGGGACTCGACAGTCTTTCACGACTTCACAGGGTGAGTCGCAGCCGCTGATAGCTCCTATGATCACACACTCACTCTATTAGGAACTCCCCAAGAGGAAGCAGGCCGTCACTCAAGAGCGATCCAAGGTCCTCAAAGAAACAGAAGAAAACCCATTTGTCGATGACGAACAAGAAGCTGCGGCGAAGGCTGCCCGCGATGCACGAAACGCCCCGGGCCCCTCAAGTTCAACTCCAGTGTCTGGTTCAGGATTTGGCCATGCACCTTCCAAATCTTCATCCGGCAGCAGTTCCTTCTTCGGCGGTTCCAAGGACAAAAAGAAAGATAAGGATAAGGATAAGACCAAGGGGAAGCGAAAGCCTTTCAACCTCGAGGCTGAGAAGGATCAGATGAAGTCTGTCATTGCCGACTCCTCTTTTGCAGCCACAAATTTGATGAATTCGCTTCAAAGCGTTAACCGCGAAGTTGAGCGTATTTCGGAAAATCAAGTTGCAGTGGAGCGTTTCGAAGCCTGTAAGCTCCTGAGACGAAAGGTGTTACGTTATGTAAGTCATTCTCGAAGTCGTTTTTTAGGCATTAAGCTCATGGTTGTCAGGTTCATCATGTCGAAGAAGAACAGTGGTTGGGAGGGTTACTCCACGCCAATGACGAGCTTGTCCACGCTCTCATGTCATTTGAACAGTTCGATCGCTCTATTGACGCGGATAGTGACTCGGATGATGAACTTGCTGAGCAAGCTCATCTGTACCGAAGTATGTGTCGATGTTTCCTTTGGCCAAACTTCAGCTAACTCTTCCTAGTGGCCACGATCAAAGGCAAGGAGGCCATGGCCAAAGCAGCCGCCCAGTCTCCAACTACTTCGCAACCCCCAGATCTATCCGAGCTGAACATTTCACATTCTCCTGTTCATGCTGCTCCCCCTCGCCCTCCGCCAATGTCAAAACCTCACTCGAACCCACCTCCCCAACCCCCACGGCCGGCAGTAGTTTCCCCGCCTCCACAGGATGAAGAGGACGACGACGACCCTTTTGGAGATTCGCATGCGCTTGATACACCTTCACACGAGCGCGAACAGCCTAGGTGGTGACGATCGAGATGAGGCGCCAATATCTGTAGCTCGAATAGTTGAAGTTGGGCACAGGCTTATGTTGGTTAGAACAGTTAGACACGATCTGAACAGTGCTTTTATCAAAACGTCTTTACCATCTCGTCCTTCTGACAGTATTGATGTTTAACGAATGTTCAACGAGCCTCAATGTCAGATCCAATGGTGACATATGTAGGGTAGGTAAGTTTTGACATCACAGATCACCATTTGAACACCACAATTATATGGAATCAACTCAAGCTAGTGGTAAGTATAGAACTATAAACGGAATTGTATGTCTCATTTATGTTTGTATTAGAAATAAACTCCAAACGTGTCTGGGCAGTTATCTATCATGATAGTTGGCAGGGTCCATGTCATTGGGAATACATCACTTTGACGAGTTAGGCGCCAGAAAATTGTAGGCACAATGTGGTTAGACTTGGACTCCATCAATTTCAGGCTGCCCATCTTACCGTGTATGATTATTAGGATCCCGAGTCAGTTCATTCGCTTGTTATTGTATTCCCATAATACTAATCGCGGGTCTCTTCAGCCCGAGATCACCCAGACCGCCTTCGCTCAACACACGGTCTGATGCGGTCGTGTCGGTGTGGGCGTCGGGCTGCACACTCCCCATATGTACCTCTTTACCGCACAACGTGTGCAGCTCATATGCATGAATGCGTGGAGTACCGAAGTGTTGATCTCCATACTGCAAGCAATAAGGTGCAATCTACAACATCTCGTCTGCTGTAGAGATCTTGCGGTCAACAAAGCAAAAAGACCTGCCCCAACCTAGTGCCACGAAGCAGTACAGCACAATACCAAATAAGATTTAGTTCCCGTTGTCACCTAGGAAAAAGCAAAAGAAGAAGAAAAGAAAAAGAAAAGTTTGCAAAATTATTGTATGTAGATCTGATACAAACAGCCTGTTTCCTGACAGCTCCGATCGAAATAGTGGCCAAGGACGGGCACTTGCTCCCATGTTTAATTGCTTGTGCTTGATCTGCACAACCTGTCATGATCCTGACCGCATGTTGGCTATTTACGCTTGTCTTACGTTAGAAATTGCCCGACTACACTACACGAGAAAAGTAGTCTAGAGACGACTCAGGCACACAGATCTGCTTGTTGAAGATTACCGGGATTACGGCGGGGTCCTCGTTCACGTTGCATTGATCGGACATGGCGGTATGGACATACTCTGTATGTAGGCTCGGACTGCTGTCGGCACGAGAAAGATAATTAACTGCCGCATCGAAGCTGACATGGTGATGGATGGCATGGCGCGTTCCTGAACAGCTGGCCGAAGCTTCTTGATCGACATGCCCGTCTCGCTTGTTGAAAGCGTTGAGAACAGGGCAGCGCAACTCGCGTTCCAACCAACTCATAATCCTAAATAGTCGGCTCGGAAGTGTGGGACGGTTTTGGCCAGTCCTTTCTCGTGGTTGCGTTGTTATTCAGGCACGCTGCTCATTGTGCGGTCAGCTTGAGCGCAAGGGAACGGTGACAGGCTGAGACAACTGTTTAGCACCACAAATACTTGAATAGGAAAGGAAAATGCGGGAACGCGCAGGTAGGTGTCCATCCCTAAAACCGCGTCGACGGCAATCTCAGCCCGGACCACCAGACGAGTCCACTTAGTCGTGGAGCAAGTAGAGTAATTAGAGAGGCTGCAGGAGATTGCATACAGTACCATAGTACAGCAACCCCGACAACACACGTCCACATGATCATTCAGTAGCTTCTCGTCTTGACTAAATTGCCAGCCTTGAATCACTAACCGCTATCGCTCTCAAAGCTGTCTCCACCTCGCCAGAGCCTAGTGTGAAGCGATTTCAGTCGTCGTGACCAAGTCCAGATTGATGGGCAGCAATGTACCTTGTCCTCAAAGGCAATACTTCGGGTTTCTAGCGTCGCATCTGGGGAACATGATGAAAGAAGACCAACGTTAATTGCGGCAGAAGCAAATGTGTGAACGAAAGTCCTCGTGGCAGCCATGGGCCAAAGACACCCCTGCGTTGGCCCTGCGTTGGTGTGCTCCTTGGTGTGGAGGGAGGGAAAGTCAAAGCCTGCATTCAGCCCTGAGAAACTCAACCATCCCACGTCACTCTTTGACTTGGCTCCGCTGCTCCACTGCTTCTGGAAGCTTTCCATCATTTGTTTCATCCTCCGGACCTTTGGGCACGTTCCTACGTTCAAAATGCGGTACATTTCAGGGAACCCCGGGAGGATGCAGCGATGTAGGTTTCGATAATACAAAAGCGAGAAGATACTACCATCTATATCGTCCGAGTTATCAATGTAAATATAGTATTCGCGTCGCGGGCCCCAACACCCCGATGCGGTTTGCATTGTAGCACGAAACAACCAACTGTTGGTGGTAGGCTGTTTTGCATCCTTTTCTGTTACGGACGTAGTGAAATGTCGATCACTGGACAGTTCTAGCAATTGCTGGCCCCACGACCCAAGTTTAGATTCGAGTCATTGCATGGTTGCGCTGCTGCTACATACAAGGAAAGCTTTGATACGATCGACCAAAAACAACATTGCAAAGGATTTGCGACACCCGAAAGCCTTGACCAGCTGAGTTTCTCGGCCATATGCGGTACATCATGATGTATATATCCGTATTTTTTCTCCCCGAATCCTTTGTTTCAAGTTGATCATGGCTTCGTCTCTAGCAAGCCACTGAACAAAGATATCTAGATTCAAAAGGACAGCCTTGTTTATTAACAAGGATCCTTGAGGTGTTATTGCGGTTCTTGAAACAAAGATGTTATTTGTGCCACCTGCGCTAGGGCGGAGAATAAGGTCGAACTGTTTCATCCATGCTTCGAGTCTCTCAAGGTCTGTGTCCGAGCACACACAAGGCGCACGCAAGAGGTATTTCGCACAGCCGCCAAGCTTTTCGCATTTAATCTTTCAAGCCACTAACCTTCTTAGTAAGGTCAGTGCATCGCCTTCGCCGAAAATGGCATACAGATAGCAAGACGAACTGACTGGAATGGTGTCGCTACTGACAGCTCCCAAGCCTGACTTTGTCCCCTAATTATTCTATAATAAGTGACATAGCTGAAGTTTCGCCGATGTAAAAGAGGAGACGTCTGAACATGTTTGGAACCCCAATGTTGGTATGTGCGCAATACTTCTGGAAGGGTTCTCGAGTGGGTTGACCACTTTGCTTGCCCGTGTCTTGGATTGAGACAAACTGAAGCCACATGAATGATGTACTGCCCATAGCACGTAGGAGCAGTTCGCCCCTCGCCCCTCGTCCTGGGGCCTTTGTTCTAACAGTATTACCTGGTTTATGTGTAGTACAGAGTACAGTAAAGCTGATCAAGCCAACGTTTGCTGACCAACATGGTCAGCAGTCCAGGACAGTTGTTGGTCAGACGATGTCCACTTCAGTTGTACACGGATGAGGGGCTCTGTTGGCTGTTGGTGTCGTATGTTTCTCTTTGCATCTTGAAGTAATGAAATGTGATAAAATAAAAGCCTCGTCCAACTATTGGATGTTCGGTCAGACTCCGTTACCCCCACGTCTCTTCAAATACGATTGCTCAGCTGTCATGGTCGTTTTCAATGAATATAGGGTGGGCACAGGGAGAAGCCAAAAAATAGATGAAAACTTGGAATATAATCAAAGAGGTCCCGTGTCAGAACCGTAGCCTGATTTGTACACGTCCAGGAACCGTGTACGAGCTGTGTTTGAGTTGCGCCACAAGTCATCACTGCATGTTCTCTAAATGAATTGCCATACAACAATTATAATTCCTCTCCCACCAACGTAGTATAGCTTAGAGCGGATAGAGCGCTACTGCACCTAAACCGCCCAATAACTAGCTCTTTCTTGAACTTCTAGAAAGCCACCAGAACAAATAGAATTGATCCATGCTCCTGCAGCACGGGGCAATTGAAGATGGGCCCCGGGAGCATGGGGCCAGTGCCAGTGCCAGTGCAAGGGCCAGGGCGGCCGGTAGAGGGCTCTTACGTGTGTCGCGAGACAGATAATACGGAATCATTAAAGATATGTGTATGAGTGGGAGAAGCCGAGCGGGATCTGGCTAGCAGTATGCACTGAAATTGTGGAGGAGAACAATTAACTTAACTTAGCACAGCCATACGGCCAACCAGCCCGCCTACTACTAAGCCAAGGGACATAAGTTTCATCTCTCATGCGTGGGACAATTCTAGGAAGGAGGGGTGAAAAAGAAGGGAAGTGGGTGGGTGGTGAGCGGGTTGGCGGCGGGCAGGCAAAGGAAGGATCGGAATGAGAAAGTGACATCGAAGAGAAGAAGAACGGAAAGAAGCTCAATGGAAGGAACGATATGGCCGTGGGCGCAACGCTACGCTCGGACTTGCATTGTCACAGGCGCTAGATCCGCCTTTTACATTACCATTGTTCCAGAAGGTTTCGAGAAACCTTCCTCGAAGAGTTAGCGTCATCTCCGAATTTGTAATGATTGCACTGGTGGCCCTGTCTAGCGTCCGAAACAGCCAACCAAAGCTCAGTACTCGAGCGTAGCCCCTGCCATCTTGTCGCGTCTAATACCCAAACTTGTTAGTCTCATTCAAACTCAAGCTTCGGTGTTTTGTCTTCTTTCTGTTGCTACACCCCTTTTCAAAATTTAAGTCAACTTGACTCAACACAACGGCAATTGCTCATCAGCGTCACGGTGGATATTGAAGACTGTACATCTGCCTTCCGGACTAGTACTCTGTAACTGTCCCTCTAAATATATCATTCTTTCTGATGATTAGTACATGTCCCTTCTTCATACATCTTGAACGCGGCACTGGCGAAGAAAGGAAAATATGTTTGGGAGACGGCTGTTGCCACATATGGCAAAACCAGTCTCAAAACCAAATTAGTTCAGGCGGTGTAAGCCCAATTTTGCTTGTCCAAAAGGCAGATCCATCATGATGAAGCCTTTGAAAAAGACTGTAAGGTACCAACGAATTAGTCCCACCTCAGCCCACTACACCTCGAGTTACGATAGGTATCTTGATACACAGTACAGGGTTGTTGACTCCAACACCGGGGAGCGCCCAGACCATCCGCTTCACATCCGATTGGGCAAATAGCAACTGGAACGACCTTTGACCCAGGAACAGCAAACATCCCATGAGCAGCAGCCTCATGCGCATTGCATGCATTGACAGCCTAGTTAAGTTACGGACTATCACAGGGAGAAAAGAGCGGAATATGAAGTGACACCGCCTTCACCGAGTCACTGAGAAATAATGAATGTGATATGCTGTTATTCCAGGGGCAGTTTTAGGTCTTTGTTCGCATCAGTCGAGTGACGGAGCTATCGATTGCCTAAGCCACGAATCCCTGAGCTATCTGATCAAGAACAAAGAGAAGTCATGAATGACAATCAACTAACACGAACAGGTGATCAGATATTGAAATTACAGATGTCGAGTCTCATGCAGGTTCAGGCGACGCTCTAACCGGTTTCACCGAAGTTGATCGTAACGCATAGCTAGAGATTAATTAGCATCTACCAACAACCAGCACTTATTGTCGCCTATGGCGCAGGAAACGATTGTCAAAAGACTAATGCCAAGAGAGGTGGGTTCTTAAGGCAAGCCACACTAGGTAGATTAATACATACGAGACGACACCGCCAGTACTATGTATGTGTAAGATGGGTCAGGGGGTATGGACACTGAATTCTTCTGGAAGCCAGCCAGATCTACCAGCCCCGGCAGCCCAACATTACCAGTTCTGGGTATCTCTGACCGTGCCCAAATTGACGGGACCCCTAGGAACAGACCTGGGTTATTTTTGAGGGGCGCACGCACAATCGCAGGGTACAGGGAAGACTCATGACGTCGGCCTTGGCGGACAGGGGTGGGCAGGGGGAGAGTGATGCGTTGTACATTAATTGCAGCCAGGGATTCTGCTGAGGGTTGAACATCAAACAACGGGAGCTGGGTCAAAGAGAGGCCTGTTCACGATCCCGAAGGGGAGAAACAATGACAACGTCCAGAAACAAGCAAACGGAGAATGGTCTGCATATACAGGATACATCATCTCGTTGCATGGCCAAATCGTCTGGTCCAGGCTTATATGTACAAACCTTGCTCACCCACCCTATGTTATTTCATTGATGGTGATCCGTTGTTTGGAAACACGAGTTGACAAAATGGGAGGTGATGGGGCGTCCACTCGCAACCCACGACAATACAGCATGATATGTCGGCGGCCCAATAGGCATAATGCAGTAGGAGCGAACGATACGATCAACGTCTGAGGATCACTCGGGTCGACCAGGAATGCCTGCCTTTAAGATGCTCACCCATTCCTAGCAGCGATCCCGTTTTTCCACAACAGATGAAAAGGACTGCAGCATGGTCCCAATCAGCATCGTGCAATAGCCTGACGCTGCAAGACCAAGGCCTGGTGTTATGTATGTTGTTCAGGGACGCTCCCAAGCCTATCATCGACAGGCTTTTGGCTGGACAAGGCGGCGTCTTGCCCGGGGAAGCCCTGTTCAAGGCGGGACACTGTAGATATGCACTGTACTGTATGTCGTCTGTACTTGTACATAACTACTGCATCGGAGGCGGCAGCATGACGGGAACCATCTTTTCCGAGAACCAGGGCACCTGTTCGCCTGGATCGATGCCGTTACAGCGGAAGGGTTTCTCGTTTCTTTTCCCTCGGGGACACTATGCTGGGTACCGACTCCATGGGACCAGGACAAAGTATAAAAATGATCTACTGTCCTTTCTGGCTTGGATCATGAGAATAGTATCGTTTTACAGTGTTCCAAAACAGGACGGTGGGCGCTGAATTGAAGCTGTTGGCAGACCTCGTTGTTTGTGACGTCTTGGGTGCCGACCTACTACCTACTGCCTTAGTACTAACCTAGATATCCTGGTAGGCCTGAGGTACCTGATAATTGCCGGACTCTCAGCTGTTCGCCTTACTGTGCTAAAATAAAATTACTGGAGTGGACTTACTGGACTCAACACAGGGCCCTGTCCTGTCCGTCTTGTTCTCAGCTCGCGTTTGCCGTGAGATGAAACCCTTCATTTTGCGGCTCCTCCACTGTCGCAGCTCGTCGATCCCTCGATCATTGCTCTACTGCCGCATCGTGACTCGAGTTTCTACCAGCCACCGTCCTGTGCTTCGATCCATGTTACGGTGCCCTTTGTGAGATCTGGTGCACAGAGTCAAACCTACGAGATCCAGCTCAAACGGAACCCTTGATGCAACGGTACTCGGCTACCTACTAGGAAAAAGAAAGTAAGAAAACAAAGACGGGAACGGGAACCATACCTAAAGCATCACTATCCTTTGATTGATTGATTGATCGATTAATTATTTATCTACTACGTACAGAGTACTTCCCAAGTATATCATCCAAACAAACAGATATTATAGCCACCTGCGATCATCCGTCAAGAGTCCGTTTGATCATTACCAACCACCAGTGTGTTAGAGAATTACCACATTTTCTTTGTTTGAAACAGTTGTCAACAAGACTCGACGACTCGTTCAAATTGCACCAACTAGGTACTACCTAACTAACCTGCTTTACTTACACCTGCACTACTGTTTCCATTATCTCATCCCATTAAATCTATTTCTGGCACTTTTCTCTTGGGATGAGGTCCGAGAGCTCTTGGCCATGCTTTATTCTCATTTTCTAAATCCTGGTTTTTATCTTACTCTCAAAACAGAGAGTCTTTAATATGGCCCCTCATGCGGTGGTCGGTATTCGCGGTCACTAAGCTGGTGTGAAATGAATTGGAAGCGTTAGTTTGGGCTTCTTTGCGCGATGGCCGCTTTACTGAGCTGAGTCTGAGTCCCAAGTCTGCGCTCTATTCCCATTCTCGCTAGGTTATGTACGCTACCGCTATTCACGCCCTCACCTAGGTCTGGTCGCCTCCCCTGTCGCTGTGTATGGGTAAGGTATGGATGGATCCTGGGTCTAGGGAGTGCCCTGTAAATTCTTTTTTTACAGACCCCCCCTCCCCCCAAAATGGAATCCACTCTCACTTTTCCCTTCACACTCCCGGAACTGCCTTGTCACGTCCCGCCATAGGGACCCGTCCTGGAACTTGACATAAAGACTTGGCCCCTACCTGGCCCTCGATCATCGCATCGACTCTCTTGGTCTATTTCATCTATCACGTTCCCATTCACGTCCCTGACTTTTGTTGTGTTATATTCCTCCTGAGCTTCCTGGTCTCGGACGATTATTAACAACTACTACCTACCTGCCTCATCTCATCCTCCATCCTCTTTTATAATCCCATCTCTCCCCCGACCTCTTTACGGTACCTGCATCTAGACCAGTGGCCTGTGAACAGACCACCTCCTGATCCCTTCCACTGTCTATCGCGCCTGTGAACGACTTTATCAACCACCCGCACCCGTTGAGCCGCAACGACGTGTAAATTGAATCCGACTTAACATATCGTCTATGTTCTGTTGATTTTTCAACACTCTCACCGCCCGATCGACAGTGCATCACTTTGTGGAGGGTACAAGAAAAAAAAATTGTAACTAATTTTTTTCTCGCCTTACCCCTGTGGTCATCGTTCTTTCACCTTACAACCTTGCGCGCTTCGCCCTGGCACGTCACTTGAACTCCGATTCAAACGCAAACAATATTGTCGACAACGTATTCCTGTCGCCGGCCGACCTCCTTCTTCCCTCGCCCGATACCTTACCGAAAAGCGGTCAACAAGATATCGTGTTCACCTTCAGTGTGATCATACACGTCATTTGTTTGCATTCAAACGCGGAAAGGTAAGTCGCATATTTTGTCTACATGACCCCGACCCTTGAGTGGATCTTGCATACAGGCAACATCATCCCTCGGCAACTGGCTGGACCAGCTGTAATGCCCAGGCATTCGCTGAACCATCTGCCGGTCGCCCAGGGCGATGCTAGCTGGCGCAGTGTATTCAAAGTCGAACATGTCGACTCAACTCTTTCAGAACCAAGCCACTGACCATGTATCTCTAGTCATCAAACAGCTTGACCGCCTTCCTGTCGTGACCCGTCACTTGTGAGCGCCCTCGCACATCCTTTCCCAAACGCGCCACGTCTTCAGCTGGCACCCCATACCCATATTGAAGATGAGCGGCATGCGATCACCAGCTCCTACGGAGGTTATGGACATCACCAACATGCTCAATAAGAAAGGTCAAATGCAACAACTTACTTCCGGTCTCCTCGATCACCACCAATACCAACATTCCTTCGTTAAGCACGAACCCGGTATGGAGCGATCCGCCTCTCCTCACGGCTCCGAGCACTCGCAGTACTCCAACCCTCACAACATCGCACGAGCCTACCCATCGCCATCCACGATGCAAGCACCGATGCATATCCCCAACCCGATGCCCTCCGCCATGGGTCTGTCCGGCTACCCCGAGATGCCCAACATGGGTGGCATGCCTCACATGCACATGCAACACATGCCTCAGCAGCAACAACATCATCAGCCTCCTCCCCCTCCCCAGCAGCCCATCAAGGCATACCCTTGCAGCACCTGTGGAAAAGGCTTCGCGCGACGCAGCGATCTTGCTCGTCATGGTAAGTAAAACAAGGAGAAAATAAAAGGACAGCACTGACATCCTCCAGAACGCATTCACAGTGGTGTTCGACCCCACGTCTGTGACTGGCCCTCGTGTGGCAAGCAGTTTATTCAAAGATCTGCCTTGACTGTGCATCAGCGAGTCCACACAGGCGAGAAGCCTCACCATTGCGAAACTTGTGCCAAGGTCAGTACTGAAAACTGTTCGCTTTGGTGCTAATGCTAACCAAAACTAGCCCTTCAGTGACAGCAGCTCTCTTGCCCGTCACCGCAGGACACACTCTGGAAAGCGTCCCTACAAGTGTCCTTACGCCGATTGCCAGAAGACATTCACCCGTCGAACCACCCTTACCCGTCACCAGAACCACCACAGCGGTACCATCGAAGAGGCTGCCGCCGCGACTGCCGCCGCTCTTGCTGCGTCAAAGACCAAGGGAATGTCGCAAACTCGATCTGAAAGCGACCACATGTCCAACCACGGCTCTCCTATGACCACTCCTTCCCCTAGCCAGCGAACGATGTCCATGTCGCCTAGTGTTGATCTCTCAGGCACGAACAGCATTCCTCGTCACCCCGGCGACTTCCAGTACCTCCAGCAGACTGGCTCTCTGCCCATGCACATGCGGGTCGGAAGCCCTACTTCTACCTCATCTGGTGGCTACAACATGATGCGACCTACCTCGCACCCAACTAGCTACGGCCCCCCTCCTACTCTGGAGCCTAACCTGGATAACAGCCAGGGCACCCCTGGCAGCAACGGTGGAAGCCCTCATATGGCCAACGTTGGCTGGCAATCGCCCTCGCACATGGCTTCCCCTTCGCAGAACAACGCCAGCTATGTGTATCCCGACCCTGCGGATGCCTACCCTACCAACAATGCCATGAGCCAGATGTACTACGGCGCTGCTACGCACATGCGCCGACCTCAGAGCGCTGAGCCTGGACTGGTGCATATGGCTTAGTTGGACCTTTTGCCAGATTCCACTACTTGAGGAATGCTTTGAGGTCATCTTGGCGATTCGGAGCGTGCTCATCGATACCCTGTATTATTGATGTCGTGCCTGATGTGGGCACTCTGATTATCCCAGCGTTGTTTTGCATTTTGGACCGGATTTCCACACACCTACCGAACGAAGCTTGCCGCAACTGACGCCATATTTGCGTGCTTGTTTTCAAAATAATATCAACCTCCGCAACACCACCCCCACACAACACCACTCAACGACTCCTACGCCGTTCGCTCCTAGATGGAGCATGTTTGACATGCAATATTGATTTCTGCACCGTTTCGTCGTTTTCTGCTTTTATCGATTCCCCCTTATTCCCGTGCGTTATGATGCTTTTTCATTTCCTTTGTTAAGTATCAAATAGACCGCCCACTCTTATGACGATGGACAGGCATTGTGCGCATGAAGCAAACATAGGAAGGGAGTTACACCGGAATGAACATTTGCCGCTTTTCCATTTCTGATATCAGAGGCGAAAAGACAACAGGCATCACGGGAAGCACAAGACGCTGGCCTGTTTATGTAATTATTATCTAGACGGTTTTGGGACTGGGAGCCAACACATAGACTTGATTTTTATGCAGCGAACAAATTACATACTCTATCAAAAACCAACCACTCATAGTCGTGATTTTCTTTTGTAGCTTGAACATCTACCATGCTGTAAATAGTTAACCACCGACTTTCTAGAGCCGACCGCCTTTGTTGATGAGTTATTATATGCCTCTAATTGAGCCACATGAGGAGGAAGACCACGTTTCACCCTAGCAAGATCGACAAACCATCCCCTCTTTGACCCTTCAACCCATCATGACGTCTATCTTGAAGGACAAAAAGCCACCACAAGGTAAAACATGCGGCTGAAGGAGTCTAGACCTCAGCAAAAACATTACTGTTGGGCTAAAATAAACGAAAACACGCCATTTCCCCAAATAAGACTTCGAGCACAGATGCCAGGCATATTTACTATAATGATCCTTCCAGCCCTTTCGTGTTTAATTCCCGGTCGCTCGCTTTCCCGAGCCAATCCCTCCACCCCGCAGAAATTGATTTTCTGATTATTCATCGCAGACATATTCAATATTCAGCGACAGGCGTTGATGGGCGGGGATCATGCTCGGCCCTGCGAATCGTGCAGCCTTTTGTGTCGTCTTCGCTTATTTCTACTGGATCGAATGACTTTTCGTGATGGATAGCGTTTGGCTGGGCGTTGCTTGCTCCGAGCCGTCCTGGTTCTGAGGAGGTGAGAAGTGATAGTCGATGGAACATAAGAGAACAGGAGATGCGGTATTCTTTTTATATATAACTCGTGAGGTGCAGAAATAGATAAGGTCAGACTGTTCCTGAGATCTACAGTGGCCACTAACTTGACTGAGTTTGGGTGTGTTCAACAACGCGATTCTACATTAGATATTGGCAGTATCGCTCACTCGACTTGCGAATACAAGCCAGCTGTTATTTGCTGTCCCTCTTGATTCTTTCGGTATCCAATTCAACAACATGATTGTGGATATTGTTATTCACGGGGACATTCTCTGTCCATGGTGCTTTTTACAAAAGAAAAGCCTCGAAGAAGCTATGGAACGATATCAAGCACTTCACCCCGAGGTAGAATTCGATGTCATCTGGAAACCTTTCCTTCTCTACCCTACTTTGAGAAAAGGTATGCGGAAACACTCTATTATTTATAGCCAGCTAACATGTAATCAAGGTGACAAGAGAGCTCTTTACGAAAAGGTCATGTCTCCAGAGAAACTTCGTCTCTTTACCTCCCGTCTTCAAACAGCTGGGGCTCGCCATGGCGTCTCGTTCTCTGTCACTGGCACTACAGGGCCATCGCAGCCTGCTCTTCGTCTCGCTACTCTAGCATTGCAGAGTCGCGGGCCAATCGTCCAGTCTGCGATCCTTGATGCATTGTTCCGAGGCCACTTCGAGCACGGCGAGGACATTACCAACGAATCGTGGTTGCTGCATGTGGGCAGAACAGAAGGGAAACTTGACGATGATGCTATGAGAGCGGCATTGATGGGACCAGAGACTGGCAAAGTGTTGGAAGAAGAAGTCAGGAGTGCTGCAGTGGGGGGTATAGAAGCTGTACCATGTGTTACAGTGCAAGATAGGTTTCGAGTAGGAGGATATCAAGCGGCAAACATCTTCGAAGAATTATTTGACAAGATACGGCGGGAGACTAGGTGAATACAAGTGGGTTCGAGGGGGGAGACCATTAAGGTGCAAATATCCAGACCCAGTGATATAATGGCGCTGAAGAAGGTAATAGAAGTCGATATTCAATTATTCTTATTGATGTAATGCATTAACATGCCGCTGATGTACCTTGTTCCCCCATCTATCCGTCAATGTCCATCTCATGATACCTTGTCTTGTTTATTTGGCATAATTTGATAGGTGCCGATGTCGCCAAACGCCGAAATGAAAAACAAATAACCAGTCCCTCGAGCCTTTAACTCGTTGATCAAACGCCTGGAAAGAACCAGAAATGCATTGCACATGATCTTATCGTCGCATACCGCTATAATCCTGCATAAGATGTGCCATGTGGACATTGGTCGCCTTTCCGATCCTGTTGCCCTTGCGTCTCTTCTGCACCTTGGGCTTGTTGCCCTGTCCCTCCTTGGTCTTGCGTGGGTCCTCACTCGTAGGCTTTTGCCCGACGCTGGTGAGTTTGCGGTGCATCTCGTCGATGGGCGGTAGCTGGACGCGCTGCCACATGGCCTGGAACTCTGGCTGGACCTTATGGTGTAGGGAAGCGTCGTTGGGCCATACGTATCGTGGGAGGTTGTCCTTCTTTGTGCGGACCACGAGGATCTTGTGCTCGCGCTCAAGTGCCGATATCGTGTCCTCGCAGTCGGGCCAGCCGTCCTTGAGATCTTTGACTGACACGCCCGACGCATCTGTCTTTGCTTGGAGGTGACCTAGAAGAGTGGTTGCGTCCTTAACTCCAGGGATGATGGGTCGGTGAGCGTAGGTGCCTGTCTTCCAGGTCTGCTCGCTCAAGTTCGCATCGGGCTTCCAGTCTACGCGGGGATGTCCTCGCAATCCTTCTGCCAGCTGGCGCTTGTGCTCTTCGTCGTAGCCTCTCAGACTCAAATGATCGATAATTTCCGTAATGGTCTTTGTATCACCCTTCTTTTTCAAGTATTCGACAGCAAAGGTCATTTGAGTCTTGACCTCAGCACCATAGCCCGTGAGTTGTGGCTGCGAGTAGGGGACCTCAGGCGCGGCATCTCGTTTTCGCTTAGTAGTAGGTGTATTAGGATCGGAAGCAGCTGAAGGCGAAGGTGAAGGAGGAGCTAGTGATGATGGTACAGCCAGGGACGCGGCTTTGTTGGTTGAGGGGTTCGAGATCTTCGTGGCGGCAGAGGAGAGGGTGCCTCGGAAGGCGTTTGCCTGCTTTTCGAGATAGGATGACATGATTGACGCTGGAGAAAAAAGAGTGAATTGCGCTTTTATCGTTCAGGTAGGTCGGAAAGCAGCAGGAGGTTATTCGTGGCTATTTTCAGGCCAAGGATAGACGGTCAGGGTGGACGGAGGTGGAACAAAGGAATAATGGAATAGAAAGAAAGTGATCCAAAGGTGGGCTTTGAAGTTGGAGGATTGACGTTGTCCGGAGCCAGCGAAGGGCGAGTGAGGCTGATACTAATGACTCAAGGCTAGTGTGGCGCTGAATGTAGGTTCTCTAAGCTGAGGCAGGAGAGCGTGCAGGGGTTTCCTTTGATTGTTCCGCCAGATGGTAGTTAGATAGGTACGTTAGTAGTTAGATGCAATGCAAAGATGAGGCTCAAAGAGACCTTGGAGGATTCTGCACTCATATAACAATTCGAAAAAATCCCTTTTTTTTCTGAGGGGATAATCCTTCAACTCTGTGAAATAGACTCTGACTTTTACTGTATGACTCCCTCCTGCGCGTCCAAGCCACAAAAGTTGTTGCTGCCAACTAACATACATGATCTTACTTATCACCTTGAGGAAAAGAGTCAACTTTACAGTCTTTCGCAATACAGCACCCAACTGATACAATTGTTAACATCCAGGTTAGAATTGACATCTCGAGACTTTACAAGGTTCTAAAACCTATTATTAGGCATGTTAGTGCACTAAGGAACATAAAATAGATGGCCATGACCGTGTCGTCAATTAAAACAGTGATAGATGTTTACTTTATATGTGGTTCCTTTTGTTGAAAGCATGTCCCAATCCCGTGCAACACCATTCTCCATAGGAAGATGTCTGCGCATGAGTCGCGCTTCAGCAAATGGGTCTCTCTATCCCCTTCTCGATATGCGATCCTTATCTCTTTCGGTCGCACTTCCCGGTCCCCCCCAACAAAAAAGTGAGAAATCGAAAACCCGGACATGGGTTGGGTCCGGGAGAATAGCCCACCCACTGTTCTCATCCATACATCCAAATGTTGAAGCCGAGGTAAGCTAAACTGCCTTTTTAGTCGTTGTAGTCGCGCGCCAACCGTCTATTGTCGAACGGCCTCTTCTCCAGGCCAAAAGAAAACTCCTCAATGCAATTGTCGGTCAACCATCCGTAGACCTGCATTGATGCCATAACGAAATCACAAAAGCTTCCCTTTTACAGCTCTTTTCCCTCATGCGTTAAGATTGAGGTTGGACACTTATGCAGAGCCCTGGGCCTCGTTCTGCTTTTGGAGGTAGTTGTAGCCCATGTAGGCGGCGAAGCCGACAGCGACAACAAGAGCGTAAGAGGTCAAGCTGGAGCCGGTAGGATCCTGGCCGCTGCCCTGGTTCGAGTTGGCGATCTGGCGCTTGGGGCCCTCCTCACCAGGCTGGAAAGTGACACATGTTAGCTAATGATCGCCGGAGTCCAAGTTGGATGAATGCTAGAGCTCTCGACTTACCAGACGCTTGAGCTCACCAACGAGGAGACCATCGAGGACCTCTCGGGCCTCGTCACTGTGGCCGACATCCTCGAAAGCCTCGGTGGCGTCCTGGCCGGCAACATCGAGCATAACCTCCTCACCACCGCTATTCTACGTTAGTACGGCATGTATGTTATAGCGCGACGCATTGGGGCGCAGAACTTGGGGAAAGAAGACAACGTACGGGTGCTCGTCGAGGAACTTGGTGCAGTCGTAGACCTTCTCGTGGACAACCATGTAGATGTCTTTGGAGGTGTTGTGCTCAGCAACATCTTGCATGGTGAACTCCTTTGTCGCGGACATGATTGCGGTGTTGGTTGTGGTTTGACGGTCGTGAAGAGAAGGGAACGTGTGTAGATCGAGGTATTGTCGAGAGCTGCTGTCGAACGAACAGGTGATTTGGGTAGAAGTTGACAAGTGGAGGAGGAGAAGAAGGAAGAGAAGAAAGGAGGAAGAAAGTGATAGGCAAGAGACGGAACTTTAGTCTAACTACCAAGCTGGTTGGGCTCAATTAATTTAGGTCCCCTGTTCTAGGTGGCCTGGCCTTCTGGAGATTTGGCGCGGGCCAGCTTTACGTTGAGGGGCAGACAGTGCAGGGATCCATTTGGAAGTGGGAGACTTTAATCAGCACCTACCTAGTACCTTTGTAGGCATGGAGATATGAGAAAGGTAGATATGTAGGTAATCCGTACGAATACTATGTACTGGGTACATGGTTTTTGGGAGGCGTCTATCTTTGCATTATTTCTGATGTCTTCCTCGGAAGGGCATCGGAATCAGAAACCGACGAGAGCCAGGTTAAAAAGTACCTAGGTAATTTCCAATTAGTCCCCAATGCTGTATCTACTACTAAGGTACTAAGGTACCTGCTCAGTAGTAAATTCATTGTCTTTTCTCTGTATTATCTTTAACGCCAATACATTTCAACACTACCATCTATCTATCTGGTCAAACATACCTAGGTACTAAGGTAAGCTGCTTTCCTTCAACAATGGCCACGTAAGTCTCTTACAATAAAAATGTAATTCCTTCACCTTTTCTCACTCGAGTCCCTTGTACAATCAGGCCAGCCAACCTAACATCCGGACCCTCATCCGATGCAGGACCCCATTACCGAGAAGGTTTCTGAGCCAATTAGACAAGTCAAAATTACCGTCTTTTCACGATGATTCGTCTATCTTCTTGGATACCCCAGCCTTACCAAAGCTAAGTCCTTGTACTGCTGCTGCTTGGACCCATGGAAGAGCCGCGGACTGGTCAATTCTCATTGCATTGTTCGCTGTAACTTCTTTGTTTGTAGGTACCTCTGACTGGACATACGAATACGGCGCCGTCTTTTTCTCCCCCCTCCACCGTGTCCGGAACTACACCGTCATTTTGAAGGATTGAAGGAAGGCCTTGTTGCTTTGTTTAATATTGAACATGCATGGTATGATTACTTGCTTCCGTGTTTTAATTGCCTAGGTACCTACCTATGCAGTTACCCATATTCCCCTAGAGCACCTACCTATTTCGTGACTCTCCAACAGGACGTCAACGAATTGTTGGTTGCCTTCAACATCACATATGGATGCCCCTGTAACAAATCTATCTACTACCTAGACAATCTCCCCGCATGCCTAAACATAACTCAGTAGACCATACTTAAAACACGGACCTCTCCTCCGTCTACCGCGCGGGGTTAATCATGTCATTGTTCCAGTTCACGTTGACAAGACTCAGGGAGGGAATTTCCTCTTTAAGCCAAATCAAGCGGAGCCTCTCTCACAAGTTAATAACAAGAGTCAAGATACCCGAACACTATGCCGAGACTTACCTACCTACCTACCCATGACCGATTCCGCGGGTCATCATGATTACGGCACTTCACTGTACTTGGGTACCAAAATCTGACATTTTGATTCCAGAATTGCTTGTCACTCGTCACACCAGTGCCACTTTCCACCGGTACCGGTACAGATACCGATGTCCGATCCCCGAGGGAGCCATCTCATACCTTCGCCTGTTGTGGTATCGGTCATGCAAGATAAGCAAGGGAACGGGCTTCTTTAACTCTTTCTGTTATCTTTAATGGATTTCTAAATCTGACTGTACTGTGGTAAACTACACAGCGCTGGTATATAGATTTTAACAATCTTGTACAGCTTCCCACCTACTAGCAGTATTATAACCATGTATGCCCGACCCCGGCCATCACTTCGTTCGTCTCACTCACTGACATGACTAACATATTAGTTTGGCAGCCGCAAATGGTGCATGAGACTAGAAGCCTTCTTTACGTCTCTATGTATGTATCTGGAATGCCCACACTTTATAGAGCAACGCCATGCCATGCCATGACCACCATCGCTTGGTAAGGTGATTCGACTCCAGATAATCAACTGCCGAACCAGTGCGCTATGGAGATATTCTTATTTCAACCACAAGAGTAGATAACTCATGCTGGTTAAGCTAGGCCATCCGTCAGCTCATCACATTTACTCTACGCTTCTCCTTGCTCTGGTCTATCTTTCAAATTCATGCGCTTCAAAAAAAATCATGCTCTATCGCCTCGAGCTTCCGCCGCCAATATCCTGGCCTAGACGATAGCTTGTCACGCGGTCCCATTCGATCTTCTGTCTTGTCACAGGCAGCTGTCGTCGCAGACCTTTGAATGCACCCTCGCTGAGGCTCACGAAACCCTTGTTCAGCTCCTCTTGATACTTCTTCTCTGTTGTCGAGATTTCTCTGACAATACCAGCGCCGTTGACCGAGGAGATGGTGCTGTTAACGGGCTTGTTGGTCAGGAGACGAACATTTCCGTCCTCGTAGTAATGCACGTCAACCTTGAGAGAGCCTTCAAGGGCCCCGGACGAAGGGTCCAAGATGTAGAGCGATCGCCAGCGTCCGTTCCTGCAGTGCATTAGATTCGATTATGGATGGCATGCCCAGCAGAGCTTACCAGAAGTTGTTGGGGCTGTACTTGTTGCCAACAATAACGATGGCAATCTTGGAGTCCGACTCGATTGGGTAGACGCCATGCGCAGCGTTGGCAAAGTGCTCTTCAACGTAAGGATCGATGCTTTTGAGGATGGATTTGCTATGATTCTATTAGTATTTCGTAGTATTGCCGTCGTTTAACAAACGATCGGCTTACACAAGATCCGCTTGAGCTCCTTCCAATACGTGGCTCTGGACAGCACTGGCTTTCTAGTATCCTGTCAGGGTTTTCTTTCATCAGGGTTATTACGGGCAGCCCACCTGCGTAGTATGGTCGAAGACGAAGCTAGACGAGCTCTCAACATCGAAATATCGGCCGTCTCCGAGAGAGTTGTAAGAGCTAATAATAACCTGTCCCGCCAAATTAGCCTTCTGGTTTCTCATATCCATTCTAGACTGCTGGTCACCCACTGGTTGGCTACTACCAGGCAACTTCACCGTAACAAATTGCTCCTCGTTGTATTTCTCGAAGGCGGGCGCGAGGTTATTGACGATATCGGGGTTGGAGTCGAGTGTCAACGACTTTATATCTGTTGAATCTGCATCAGTATTGCACATACCCATCATGCGAAAGTGTCTTGGTCAACGGATACCTGCGATAACGTCGGCGAGCTGTATATCTGGTTAGCTGATGACGCTCTACAGACAGCCAGTGGCCTTGGGACATACCTCTCCCGGAGGAGCTCCCTCTACGAAGGAAGAGACGGTTTCGATATCAGACATTTTGTATACAGTTTTGATGCGCTGCGAACAAGTGGAAAGCGTAAGTAACGTGACGTGACGGCGTTTGAGGTTCGCAGCGTAGAGTTCTCGAGGTACTGCATGGACCGCAATCAAGGGGAGGCGGGGCAGGATGGGTTATCGTAACTTGGGAGCTTAGCTTGGGTGGAGCAATGAGAGCCATGTTAGTGGGGTACATACTAATACCCTCCATTTACCTAACAGCTGTTATATTTGGAATCAATTCTTCAATACCTAGTAGTTTATGCAGCCTTGTATAGGTATATTTCCTTAGTTCACTCTGGACAGGGTGTAATTTGAAGTTGCTCGGGTCTTCTTTGTTCACTCATTCTTTGTTTGTCATAATTGAGGCCATACCATAATCGCCATCTTCATGTATTTTAGGGATGATCATTCGCTAACAAAGAGTTGAAGTAATGGATCGAGTCCCTATTCTAAAGAGATCCATTTGTTCATAGTGACTCAGTACCTTCTTGTATCAATCGAGGCGAAATTGTTATACTGAATTTCCTTTTGCGCCTGCGTTTTAGTATGTTTAATCACCATAGGTAGCTTAATAATCCAGTAGCCTCTTGATGTTATCGTAAATTCCTAAAAGTTCAGTCAGCTTTGCGTTGTTCAAAGGAGTTTTCCCAGTGACTTACGAGCAACGTCAGGTAGATTGAATCTCTCATATAGAAGAGGCTGGTGAATACTCCAACCAGCAACGCGAGCAACCGGAGCCTCTAATCTCAAGAAAGTATCGTGATCCTCTTGAATAACCGCAGCAACCTCAGCACCGATACCTGCGTTGACCATAGCCTCGTGGACAACCATAGCCCGTCCTGTTTTTCGAACACTCTCGAGCACAGTCTTCTTATCCCAAGGGTACAAAGTTCGCAGGTCAATCAACTCAACGGAAATGCCCAAGTCCTGTTCTGCTTGCTTGATGGCGTTGTGGCAGAGGTAAAGAGGTTGGCCATAGGAGATAATCGTGACGTCTTTGCCTTCCTTCAGAATTTCGGCTTTTGATAATGGTAGCTCGTATGATCCTGTAGGTACTTGTTCAACAGCTGCGCGGTACAAAATCTTGGGTTCCAAGAAGACGCAGGGGTCGTTGCTACGGATAGCTGCCAAGAGAAGACCTTTGGCCTGAGCCGGTGACCTTGGCATAATGACCTTCAGTCCAGGGATATGTGTAAACAAACTTTCGGGAGATTGCGAATGGTAGAGGCCGCCATGGCCGACACCGCCGCAAGGCATTCGGACAGTTAAGCCACCAACACTTCGGCCGCAGGTTCCATCACGATATCTGAATTTGGCTGCCTCGTTGACCAATTGGTCAAATGCTGGGTAGACATAGTCGGCGAACTGGATCTCAGCAATCGGCCGCATGCCTTCCGCAGCAAGACCAATACCGAAACCCATGATTCCTTGTTCTGTGAGAGGGGTATTGAACACTCTCTCGGCACCGTGTGTTTCAGCAAGATTCATGGTACATCTGAAGACACCACCAAAGGCAACGTCTTCGCCAAAAACGACAACGGATTCATCTTCTGTAAGAGCGATTCCCATCGCATCATTGATGGCCTGGAACAGATTCATCTTCTTAGTCGGTCCATTACGGATATGTTCAGGAAGCTCCTTGTGGCTTAGAGCAGTCTGGGAGCTATGTGCGAGTAGAGGTGTTGTGCCATAGTCGACGGGTAGGTTAAGTTTGGCATTGGGGGGATGTGTCGAGTAACATCGTCGGCCTACAGATAATGCAAGTGAGAGCCGAGCTGTCGAAGGGCAGCTGGCGATGTGAGCCCTCTTTAATTGGTGAATGACACGGTGCTTCATGGTGATGGTTGGCAATGTTCACAAATGGATTCAATGGCAGAAGGTGGACAGCAATAAATTCAATTCGGACGGCATAGCAGTGCAGCAGCAGTAGTAATAGGTAGTAGCCGGAAATGCAACAGATCGCTATACCTTAGATATCCAAAGCCAACCGAAGGGGGCTTATTGATCGTGTTCCTCGGCGAAGGTGATGTCAAACTTCGGCTTGCTGCGGGTTCTCCAGGACCTTGGCGGCTTTATCGCACGCCAATGCCGCCCTGATCACCGTTGATAAGATAAGAGATTGTTGTCCTGTCAACAGCGACGCTAAACAAACAGGTTCCATGTATGTCGTCACTTTTAGTTGTATCTGCAGCTAAAAGCACTGATCTTCGCTAAAATCTCATTCCTGAGAGGTTGCATACCAGTCAGCCACACCGCTACAGGTCTCAAAATGCCTACGCGAGAATCATCGCGACCCCCCCGCTCACATCGACCAAGGGACCGAGACAGGGAAAAAGATAGGGATAGGGATAGAGATCGACGGCGAGATGGCCAACGAAAGAGAAAATCACGATCGCGACAACCAGTTTCGGGCTCAGAGGATACTCCGGATAGAAGCTCCAGAACGCTATCATCCCATGCCCTAGCCGATCTTGAAAGAGAGAATGCACGCCAAAAGAAGCGAAGCGAACGCGCAAGCCGAGACTATAGAGATGAATCCCGAAGACCAGAACGACGACGTGATGAACACCGAAGGAAAGATCGCGACCCGGAAAAGCCGCGCACTCATGGCAAGGGCAAGAAGAAAAGAGTCGTTAGCGGAGCTGTTATGGAAGAGGGACAGTCAAAGGCGCATTTAAGAGGTGGTGGGGGAAGTGTTGATACCATCCAACAAGAGAAGGACTTTTACTTATCAAAACCACCAAAGAAGAAAAAGAAAAAGCTATGTAAGTTGCAATGATTCTCCTGTAGGTTCTTAATTCATGCTAATATTTAATAAGGGATTGCGATTGGCGTGGGCGCTGTTGTTCTGCTCATCATTATTGTGGTGGCAGTTGTTGTCAGCCAGAAGAAAGATGGTGGAGATGGCGGTGGCAGCAGTAGCAGTGACAGCTCCGGCGATGCAACCGATACTTCTGACCTCGACGGAAAGGATCGCTCAGAAATACCCGAAAAATGGCGGAACACATATCTTGACCCTTGGACTTGGAAATCAACAACCGACTTCAACCTCACATTCACGGACGAAATGGTTGGCGACCTGCCTGTTATGGGCCTCTACGATGACTGGGACGATTCAGCTCAAGCCAACGAGAATGTCCCTCCGCTGAACAAACCCTGGGGTTCTTATGGCAAGAAGCCTGCTCGTGGAGTATGTATTGGTGGATGGCTTTATCTGGAACCTTTTATCTCACCGTCTCTTTTCAACTACGACACAAAAGAGGGCATCATTGATGAGTGGACATTGTCTGAAAAGTTGGGTTCTGAAGCAGGAAAAACTCTGGAAAAACATTATGCATCGTTCATCACAGAGCAAACCTTTAAGGACATACAAGCAGCAGGCCTGGATCATGTCCGTATTGGCTTCAACTACTGGGCTGTAGAAGTCTATGATGGCGATCCTTACGTGTACCGAACGTCTTGGCGATACCTCCTGCGCGCCATCGAGTGGTGCCGTAAGTACGGATTGCGAGTCAACTTGGATTTGCATGGCATTCCCGGTAGTCAAAACGGATGGAACCACAGTGGTCGGTGGGGTTCTATAGGTTGGTTGAACGGGAACGACGGCAGCAAGAACGCGGAGCGAGCACTCGAAATTCACGAAAGGCTGTCCAAGTTCTTCGCCCAGCCCCGCTACAAAAACATCATCACTCACTACGGTCTCGCCAACGAACCTCGAATGACGAGTTTGAAGACGAGCGATGTGATTAAGTGGACGGAAGATGCGTACAAGATTGTGCGCAAGAACGGTGTAAAAGCCCTTGTGGTCTTTGGAGATGGTTTTATGGGACTCGAAAATTGGCAGGGCTTGATGACTGGTTACGATGACATGGTTCTCGACGTCCACCAGTATGTCATCTTCAACGAGAACCAAATCGACTACACCCACAAGGAGAAGGTTGAGTATGCTTGCGACGGCTGGACCGAGCAAGCGGAGATCAGCATGGACCGTTCGAAAGGTTACGGACCTACCATCTTTGCCGAGTGGTCCCAAGCGGATACAGACTGCGCAAAGTTCCTTACCGGAGTAGGCTGGGGTACTCGCTGGGAGGGTACATACGATACAGGAAACAAGGACTCGTCCATCCTGGAGCCTCGGTGCCCAACTAAAGACGACAAGTGTTCATGTCGTGGCGCCAACGCTGATCCCAGCGACTGGAGTGACGAATACAAAAAGTTCCTCAAGATGTTTGCCGAGGCGCAAATGCACAGTTTCGAGAAGGGCTGGGGATGGTGGTACTGGACATGGAAGACGGAGGACAACCACCAGTGGAGTTACGAATCTGGTCTCAAGTCTGGTGTTCTGCCTGAAAAGCCTTGGGATCGTGATTTTAATTGCGATAAAGACGTTCCCGACTTCGAAAAGATGGGATTGCCTGAGTATCTCTAAAAAAGAGGGGTCTGTACTGTCCGTATATTATAGGTTTTGATGTATTTGAAGTGTGTTTTGGCGTTTAGGTATCCATGGGACTGATGTATAGAGCAAGCATGTTTGGGCCAGTACATCGATGCTTTAGACAGACGACCGGTCGAATGTATTTACGATCAAGTTATAGTGCATTGTTACATGTTAGATAGATAGTTAATGAGAATAAAGAGAAATAGTCGCCACAATATTCAATTCCTCAACTTGATAAGTTCTTACCCGACATTTCAACCCAAGTATGAGTAGTGTGGATTATGTGCACTGCAATGAACTTGCAGGCCTGGATACACAAAAGTGAGGGCATCGCGAAGCCTTATCATGCCAAGGAGACTCACGCTGTAATTTCGGATGTCTCATGTTTCATGAGCCGACCGACAACCGCCGATTGGGTGTTGGGAATAGTACGGATCTGTGATGCAATCTGTTTTATGATTCGGTGAATAGTCGAGATAGTTGCGTCGATATATCCTGAACAGGCAAGACTTGGCTTAAGATTCAAGCCACTCATAGACAAGAACGAGCTTGAGAACTAAAACTCCAACGACAGTTTAGTTGCGGGGGGTGTTTGAGGCCAGACACTGCTGCAGAGCGTATGAGAAAGTTGTCGAAGCAGAATGAGGATAGGCTTGAAGATAGGCTTGTTTAGCCTCTGGCCAGAAGAGATCATGGTTAGACTGAGATTGATATTAATAAATTTACTTACTACTGTTCCACAATAACTCAAGACGCAGGCTGAGATGGGCAAAAACTAGCTAGACTAATCAAAGTCTAGGCACATCAACAAATCTCAGGCTCATAATGACCATCTATTTCGACAGACATGTCACGTTCGAACTCATCATCATGATCAACTTCAAAGTATAGGCATGTTTTGTTTTTATTCATCTTGCATGCGTCGGCAAAGGAATGTAACTATAGGTACTATGAGATTCAATTAAGACAACTCATGTCGAGGGCCATGTGTTAAAAACGAAATCAATATCACAAACACTCTCAGTCGTGGTTCACAGAATAATCATTATGGCGGTTAGTTTGCCAAAGAATTGTCTCTTTAATCAGAGGCAGCCTCTCGTGACAGTGCCGATATATTCCTCTCCAATAGAACCAGGTGTAAAAGGTGGAGGTTTCCAGTGCTGTTTCTGTTTTGTCGATAGACGTAAAAGAAATCGAGGCCAACCACACGTAGCATAATCATCATCGTCATGATCATCATCAGTCACCATCAGAATCACCATCAGGGACACTTCAAGCGAGTCACTCAAGCAGACACTTGCAAGACGAGGTAGTAAGCCTGAGCTCCGGCTCCCCTTCGGTAGTCCTGGATCTCAGCGGACAGAACCTTGACCTTGTTTTGCTCGGCAAGGGCCTTCACGTGGTTCTCGTAGCCTCCAGTCTGCCAGATCTCACGGATGACAGTGGCCACGATGTAGCCTCCGGGCCTCACGACACGCACGAATTCACTGATAGCCTCGGGACCAACGTGAGACTGCGTCAGAGTGCCAACACACGTCACGACATCATAGGAGTCATTCTTTGCAGACAAGGGGCGAGACAAATCTGTCACGTCCAGGTTGCGGTATGCTCCTGTGGTACGAGCCTCTTCAAGCATTCCGGGGCTTAGGTCGACACCGTCGAGCTTTTTTGCGCCCAGACGAGCGAGGAAGATGCCGACGAGGCCAGTACCACAGCCAGCGTCAAGGATCTCGACGTCTGGGTTGATGGTGGGAGTTCCTAAGGCTTGGGGAACATGGGCAGCGGCAATGGCAGGGCCGACATAGTCTTGGCCCTTGCCTGTGATCTCCTCATTGTAGGTCTTTGCCCACTCATCGTAGACAGAGCGAGCATGATCAACAGAGGTGAGGGAGTAGATCTTGGGGAAGTATTGAGCAGTGGTTTGGGAAGACATGATGTTGAGTGGGGATGGGGGTAGTTGGGAGGTGTTTAGGGAAGTGTGTTATGTAAGGGATAGTTGAATAGGAGTTGATTGATTGTGTATGTGTTGAAATCAAGGTAATCTAAAGAGTTGTGTTGGATTGAAAGTTATAATCTCAACAGAATTGAGGAGAAAACATGCCCCTTTTATAAACAAAAGCTCAATCAACCAAAGAGTCCCGCGCCTCTTCTTGCTTCCCCTCGCCTCTTACCCCCCGCGTCGAAGAGATTCCGAGGTGACGTTTGGGCGTGTCTCTGGATGCGAATCAATTGGTGGATTGAATCAATGAACATAAACGATTGCAACTCGGCGCAGCCCAAAGCAGTGATCCGAGGTAAGCGTTGAAGAATAGTACGCCAGTGGAGAGCCTGTACTGTGCTGTACATTTTGAACTAGTAGGGATAGAAATACAACAATGATAATAATAGGTTTTCGTCAGAGAAAATGGGGGTTGTCAAAAAGAAACCGCCATGTTTATGTTGAATTGTTATTTTGTTATGGTGGTGTTGAAATGCAAACGTTGGCGGTTATGATCAGCCGAGAACTCTTGGCCAACTGGGTCAATTGACGGAATTACTACTGAATCGAGTGGTGTTATGAGTGTTCTGCCCCCTCTGCTCCTTTTGTATTCTTGGGTGATATTTTGTCTGTCAGTTGTGTTGAGTTTCTTTTAGTACTTGTGGTATTCTTTACACCACCAAGACAAGAAACTTGTGCATCATGGCATCAACTCGATTTGCGCAGACGCAAGTTCCTTATCACAAGGAAATAGGTACTGACCTTGGGAGAATCCAATAAAATAAGATTCAGGTCACCCAGTTTAATCCCCATCCTGTCGCGGGCGCATCATGAGTGCGTCCGTTGCGAGAATTATCTCATGCAGTTGCAGGGCTGCATAGGTAGCCATTGCCCTGTCTTATTTTACAGGGCCGGGCAGTGCAGCTGCGGCGCCTTATTCCCTGGAAGTGCGTCTCTAAGTTGCGACTAGAGCTCATGGTAGAAGCGAGTTGTTTCGAACCATGGTGTCCTTTTGGGGCTGGTGACTGTCTTGACAACTCTTGACTGTTTGATGCGACGCGACGCCCACACTCATGACTCTTTAATTGCATCTGTTCTCGTTAACTAGGAAAGCTGCAGCACTAAGGGACCTGCCTACCCTATAATAAACCAAGACACTCAAAACAGGTGCTCTGTGACCTTTTTCCTGCTGACCGAGCTGTGACTGATGGATTGTGTTACGAATTACGACCCTACCAACGCCCGCAGTGGAAATGCATATCACAGATGGAACTAAATGACGCCATTCACGCATGTCGTCTTGGTCCTCCTATCAAATTTTGAGGAAGAATCCAAGTGAATAGGCAGGCAATTGGTCGAGATACAAAGGGTGAGCTATGTTTCTGTACCATGGATGATACCTCGACGGTGATTCGTCAACTAGAACTAACAGGTTCTTGTTTATTCGGACATTAATGAACAGGCATGTGAAAAATAACCGGGACTTGCAGGGTAGTCAAGAGAGTCTTATTCGATATCATGAAGATGATGAATGTTAGCGCGATACACTTCCATGCAGTCCCCGCAAGTAAGTACTACAGAATGATAAGCATACTCAATGTGTTTGTCTTTGTATAAGGTACATCTGCCTTGATAATAACTCAAGTTTTGAAATGCGGGGAAATAACAATTATTGTTCTCTTATTATGTCGCCTCTTGGCTCTTTGTTGCTCTCTATCTCTCTAGGTTGGAAAGAGACATGACAAAGGAGAGAAAGAACAAACAGACGACTGGTTTGTTATCTATTCATCTCGAGAAGTGGACGTCAGCTTGCCGTATCTCACTGTGAACCAGTAGCCTGACACCATTACCAATACTACATTACACCGAATAAGTGGCAAAGTTAATAGAACAACAATTCGAATCCCATATCTTGCCTCTCATCGGCTCCTAAAGAAGTGTCCTCGCGCAAGCAAAGACAAAGTCGTGAAGCTTATACAAATCTCAAAGATCTTCGTAAACTTTGTAGATACGCTATACGACGCACTCCTTTTGATAAGCAAGCCACGGTGGTCGCTTGTCCATTATTGTGTGAGAAACGCTTCGCTGTTTGTCAGCAATTATGAAATGGCTCGAGTCGCATGTAATTGAGGTGTTGTATGTAATGTTTTCTAAGCAAGTGCCGTGCTCCTGGTGGTGAAGAATAAGCTGCAACGTACCATACAAGAGTCATTTGAGTATGTATATAAAGGTATTGAGGGCCTTTGTGGTTGATGAACTTGGCTATTGGCAGAGTATGTTGAAAAAAAAGCGAATGCACACTCGGATCATACATTGGTACAAGTTAGACTTGAGAAGCTACTGTCATCATCACTCAGAATACTATCGGTGACAATGGATCGCGATATCGAAAAAACGTCAATAGACGAAGGAACTCTGAGGTCCGAGCCAGTCCTACCCGTTCGCTCAGGAATGACAGAAGTCATGAGAGCTCACCCCAGAGCATCCGTCAACCTCTCTCGCTGTCAGTCCCAGAATGGCTACAGCTGCAACCCTTACCATGAGCCTGACAATGATGATGGGGATGATGAAAATGCGCCAGAGAAGGACCCTTTCGAGGTTAACTGGGAAAATGGGGACAGTGATCCTTGGTGTCCGCGTAAGTTTGTCAAGATGAGGAAGTGGTTGATTATCTTTATTGTTTCGTCTGCAAGTCTATGCGTGTAAGTTAATTCTTCAACACCTCAGTGTCTTTTTACAATGGAAACCCACTAATATGGGAATAGAACTGCTGTAAGTTCCATCTACACATCGACCTACGAGCAGATGGAGGCTGAATTTGGCAGCTCGCGGGAGATATCCATCCTAGGTCTTTCAGCCTTTGTCCTAGGAATTGGCCTTGAGCCCATGTTCCTGAGACCCATGAGTGAATTTTATGGTCGAAGACCTACTTATATCGTCTCATGGTCTATGTACTTGGTCTGGATCATTCCTCAGGCTGTGGCCCAAAACATTGAGACTGTCATCGTGAGTCGGTTTCTCGACGGCTTCTCAGGCAGCGCATTTCTTGCTGTATCTGGTGGTACTGTCGGAGATCTATTCACTGCCAATGAAATACAAGCGCCTATGCTGATGTTCTCTATTGCAACCTTTGTAGTCTAGGACCTTCGATTGGGCCCTTGATTGGAGGCTTTATCAATCATAATATTGACTGGAGGTGGACGCATTGGACACTGTTAATATGGGCGGGCACTTTATGGGTGGCCATTATACTTTTCGTCCCTAAGACATATCGTAAGTTCTTGACTAAATCAATATAGCGGCTAGCTAGTATCAACTGACCTTGGACTGTTTTAGATCCCATCGTACTAATGAATAAAGCAAGACATGTTCGGAAAGACACAAGTGATGACAGATGGAAGGGTCCTACAGAAAGGATGGAGAAGTCAGCCATCAGCGCAATCGGACAATCTCTTCTACGCCCCTTTCAGCTTCTCGTCTTCGAGCCAATGTGTCTCAACCTGTGCATCTTTACAGCCATACTCCTCGGCATTCTTTACCTCTTCTTCGGAACCTTCCCACTTGTTTTTGACAAGGTTTACGACTTTAACCTCTGGCAAGTCGGCCTATCCTTTCTGGGCATCCTTGTGGGCATGATGGGCGCCGTAGGACTCGACCCTGTGTGGCACCGCATCAGGAGTAATCTCATCCGCAAGGTAAGTACAGAAACAGGTGTTCAGGGCAGCAGCCAGCCCGAGTTCAGACTCCCACGGGCGATCTTGGGGGCTCTCATTGTGCCCGCTGGTATCTTCATGTTTGGTTGGTCTTGCTACCCATGGATACACTGGATTGTGCCCATTAACGTATTGGATCAGCCATATTTGGAGCTGGGTAAGTTAAGCCATATCATCATTCCATCACTCTATAAAACCGAACAATTGGCAGGCCTCAAGTAGGCGTGCCTCGGGGAGCACTAGGCTTTGGATCGTCCTACCCAAGTTGTGTAATTGTCTTAATACGGTGACTGAGACAGGAACCAAACCAACGGAATCACGCTCGCACAAGAAAAGCCAAACAAGAGTTTTTGGTCTTAGTAACCGCTTGGTCATGCCTTTTGGATCTCGTATCTCATGAGCTTGTGTCTCGAGGAACTGCAGCTAACCGTTTGGTCCTGATATAGAATACTTCTTGTGTTTGGCGGAGTCTTTACGTTTCTTGTAAGTTCAATCGAAGCCTTTTTGCATTGTCCGGTTGTACAGAGGCTGTGACAGGCTCACCGCACGTTACACTGCTCTTCGCACGAGTACTCTACTCTCGTTGCTGGGGTCATGACAGGACTGTAATGCGATTCCTTGTGCTGATCTTGATGGGATAGGTGGATGCGTATCCGCAGTACGCTGCAAGTGCATTAGCTGCCAATGCCTTTGTACGCTGTGCCTTTGCTGGTAAGTGACTGATATCTCATCCCCTGCCGCTGTTTCATGCTGCCGTTTATTTGAGCTACTAGTTAGCTACCTTGAACTGAAAATGCATGATATTGTTATAGGTACAAACATACTGCTGACTTTTGTGTGTACAGCTGCATTTCCCCTGTTTGGCAACCAGATGTACAAAAAACTCAATAATCACTGGGCTTCCACACTATTGGCATTCCCAACAGTTGTCATGATACCCTTCCCATATCTCTTCTTTCGCTATGGCAAGCGGATCAGGGCTAACAGCCGCTTTGCTACTTCTTGAGGGTTTGCTAGAGCTGTAAATGATAGTTTCGTTCATATTTCTGCGCCATTAGAGACGGCACTAAACGTACCTGCGCTGAGAGACTACTGCATTAATGAGATGTATGTACGACCGCGGGATACACCGAGAGAAAAAGAAAAAAAGGAATACTAGTCATTGAGAGGCGTTAAGAGTAGTTCACTGAGTGGGTTGATAGTTGATCACCGGTTGTACAAAAAATGCCGGTCTACAGGAGATATCGTGCGTGGAGCCAGAGGGAGTTGGCTCTCAGGCTGCAAAGTCATTCACTATTGTTCAAATCAACTAATGAATCGAACAAGATTTAGCTTAGCCTATGGAGAAGTGAGGCCGATCTTCAGCCAAGATCTGCTTGACCCGCTGGGGCAAATGCGGGGATGCAGTTATATGTTGATAGACATGCATGACATTACATAGTACTTGATTCAAGGACATTGGCAGCCAACAAGTATAAGAAGATGATTTGATAGTATCCAAGTGCTTAGCGATTTCTTACCTGAAAAAGTCAAGTCATACGAGCAGCCCCTTGCAAACTGTCGACAAGGTTACATGCTTGTAACAGTGTCAGCTGTTTCAACTAGGTACATACAAGCTCGATGTTCTTTCAGCTTGACAACAGCCTGCATAGTTTACAATTCATCCGCCAACTGAGGTGCGAGATGAGCCAACCACAGTTTTGGTGTGAAGAACACAGTCAAGACGGACAAGGGTATTTGTCTGGGCCTCTAAGGTCCTACGAAATATACCTACAATCTGCAAGTCCCCTGATGCTCGGCTATCGCAGCCTCGACTCTAGGTTTTCGGCCAGCGGCATGGATCATACTACGCATTGTTATATCCTCCAACCAGATGAACGCCTACCTGCTTCTACCCGTTATAAAAAGCAAGGTGCAAGGTGCAGTCAACTCAGCTGTCCGTGGCCTGGCTATCACGCAATGCAAGCCGCAGCCGCAGGAAAAAGAAAAGAGAGAAAGAGTAGCGGTTCCGGCTCTAGCTTGCCAAGCAAGGTATTCGAGACAATGGTCGCCCAGCAAATCGGTTCAACTGGTGTTGTATTTGCAACTACGTCTGCGCGGTCATTTGTTTTCTAACCAAATGTTGCAACTCCATGTCTTGGCATGTGCAAGATAGACCCTGGACATGTCATAATAACTCTCGGTCGCCGAGGTCAGGCGTCGGTTAACGACAGTTCCAAGACCCTAGGGAATCTATGATCCAATCAAGCACCCTTGATATCAAAGATACATGGTTCCAAGTACGGTGGTACTCGCCGTGATAGATAACTGAGATCAAAAGTTGCGAGAAACATAATCAGACAAAAGATTCATCATGCACAAGACAGACCTCGGCGGCCTTCCGCTTCTGCCCCACCTTGACCTCCGGCATCCGGACTCGGCATAAGCAAAACACTCCGGATGGGCGGATATCTTGGAATGGCAGACGTTGATTGTAAAGCATACCAAGGTATCAGAGTAGTTTATCAAATGACAATCAAGACGAAAAATACATGGTTTAGAATTTTCAGCTACTTGCATGGGGCCTTTTGCTGTTTCGGGTACCTTGCTTTGATGCTGCACACCGGCCGTCCCACACCGGCCGTCCCACACCGGCCGTCCCACACCGGCCGTCCCACACCGGCCGTCCCACACCGGCCTGTCGGTGACAGTCGCCAGGGCAGGGGTTTGTTCTTTCATGTATCTTTTTCTTTTATATTTTTTCTTTCTCATCAGCTAGCCTCCTCTAGTAGGAAATGATCACGGTTTTAGAGCTTTCTAAAATTAAGTTAGTATCAAATCTAAGCATGTATTTTGTGTCCCTATTGAATAGGGATGGTAAATTGAAGTACCAGCAAGATACAAATTGTTGTCCTGCACTATTAGGAAGCCCAAGTTGTCCAACACCGGTCCAACTCTGCAGTTGTATGGTAACATATAGATAGATACAGATAGACGGACATACAGATACAGATCCTTGTCTGGTGAGGTACGAATACCACTTTAACCAGATCCAAAAACTTTGACATGAGACGTCTTGGTTAGAATCTCCTTGTCATCATAGGCTAAGCACCCTGCACAAACTAATAAGTTAACAACCAAGGGTGGTTGGGAAATTAGTGACAAAATGGATCAATGGAGTTGCCCTAGCGGCTCAGCGGGATCTCTCTTAGCTGGAGCCGGATCAAGACTATTGCTGTTCAAGGAGAATTAGTTGTTTATTTGTCCTTCTTGACCGCCAAGTCAAAAATTGAGTCAGGATAACCCAAGGCAATGACCACCCTGGCTTCGTATCCGAAACTATGACAGAGTCAAGTCGCGAAAAAATCTGATCTTAATTTGCGACGGGCTTCAAGTTACAAATAGAAGCCATCGTCGGACCAATGGACAGCCTCGAGTTTCCCCAGGGCGGGTTACACTCTCCACTATATTACAGTAATAGTGAACCCCGCAATCAGAAGTTTGACCATGATTGGGGTTCTATTTTAGCGGATGGGAATGGATTCATAGAGGTCGGTAGCTGGCCCGTAAACTAGGAGGTAACGTCCATGTCTTAGTGCCTATCCATTAGGTTCGGCTTGCTGAGGCATAAACAAACAACAAAATATCAGCCATTGTCAGCATTATTAGTCTATCAAATCCACCCGAAACAACTCGAGTCAAAATCTTTCATGATTATCAGTGTGTTGAAGGCATTGTTTACGATGATATCCATCTAGCAAATTGACTGCCGCTGATCCCCATGCCTTCTAAGGTTGTATTAATTCAAGCATTTGCAAATTCAGGACTTGGAAACAGGTCCTAGGAAACTGTTACCCACTCTGACCATGTAAAATTACCTGGACAATGCGGTTATTGAATCATCCGCCTGGCCTGTCAAGTGTCATGTTCCTTGTTTACAAGATTCTATGTAGCATCAACACCTCGGTTTTTTTACATTGGCACATGCGCAATGATACATGATAGCCTGCCTTGGTTATTCATCAGTGCCATAGTTACTTCCTACCTACCTAGTAAGCGATTGAAGAAAGATGAACAAAGTATCTGTCTGTCCCAGGTATTTCTATTTGTATCCATCCATATTCATCCCTCTAATGCTATCCACTTTCTCACTCTATACCTAGGTATCCACTTTGTTGGTTGTACCGTACCTACTACCTTAGTACATACCATACCTACCTACATCAGGTACTTCTGGGGTCTCTAGCACGCGATTGATTTCCATGGAAGGATTCATCAATCTTTACCAGTTTATCAATGGGACTGTATCCGTACCCGCGGGATTATATGGAAAGATATATTCAATTGCCCTGCCTGCTCTGTGGCGCCCACTAAATCTAAATCCATTTCACCAACCACCACCAAAAAAAACCCACACTACAACACTCACTGGAGCCAACCACTGTCGTCTGACCTTTGACCTCTGTTGGACTCTTTTCTCGCTGATCTTGAATTGGATCAGTTACTGCTGACGAGTTGGTCTGCGAATTGCCTCGTTCGACTTACCCTCCTACCCACCGTCTTGCTTGGCCAATTTGATCAATTTCTCTAGCTGCCGACTATCGCGATCCGATTTCTCCGCGCCGCGCTTCCCTCCGCTTCGTCTAGCCTGGCTCGCATGCCTCATCTTTGCACGACAACGCTACTTCTACTTTCCACTACACTGTCACCACAGCCTGCTTCTACTTCGACCGTCGCCGACGCTGTGCGTTCTATTGCTGTTGCTGCTGTGCGCTTTGCTCATTAGATTGGCTACCTACCTGTCCAGCTATACCACTGGGTCCAGCCGTTCCTCATGGGGCCGCGGGTAGCTGCATCCTATTCTTTCCTCTTCGTCATCGTCCTCCGCAACCGCACCCTGGTCATATCGTACCTGTAGCTGTCGCTCTTTCCTCTTTCCGTGTCGCCTCAGTCGCCTCTACTGCTACCTACGACTCGCCTGCGTTGAATGATCATCGATTCTACTACCGACCCTCGAATCACATCTCTACCACGGGTCACATTCTCCGCCTTCCTCAGTGACAAAACTCGCAGCCTCACGATCCCCCTGCGACTTGCAGTATTATTGATTGCTTATACGTCGCACGAGAACGCCTCTTTGCGTATCATATCTGTGTGCTTTATTGGTTTTACTTGAGTACACCCCATCCAGTATACGAGCTCGACCGATCACTTTCGGTCTCGCTATTACCCCAGGGCTTAACACTCCAGACACGGCTGCATACAGCCCTCTGGCCTCGTTTGCGCCCAACGCCATAGTCCTACCGGATCTGTACCGTACAGCTTAGGCTTTTCCTAAACTTTCATACACCATCTTCGCTACTCGCATAAGTGAACGGTTAAGAGATCGGGAGAAGGGGTTCTGTTGCGCGTTACCACGCCACCGTGGGGGCTACTGTCTGTGAATAATACGCATCGCGAATTTCATTCGGCGACGTACCTGTCCCTGCTTGGTTGTGCCAGCGAGGCTTGTACAAGTGTGGTTCCGCAAAGGTGCCTGAAAGGGGTACGAAGAGACAGTGAGAAACAAAAAAAAAGTTTCTAGGATTCGGAAGCTGCATTCCCGGGCCGCTTCGTGTACAGCAACCTAAACAAAGTCTCGGGCTTGACTAAGCTGAGAGGAGGATATTCCAGCCGTCGCATTACCTTGTGCCGGTCTCCAGGCCTTGTATATAAAAACTAAGACACCATGCCGCACGAGATGGAGGAGAATGGTGCTGAGGTCTCGGATGTTATGTCTGAGAACGAGGACGAGACAGAAACTTTTATCAAAGACGACGACGAAAAGATGGCAGACCAGAGCAATACTGAGGTCAAGAAGAAGTACGACCCAAAGGATCCTTTGCGTCCAAGAAGAAAAAAGGCTCGTAGGGCTTGTTTTGCCTGCCAAAGGGCCCATCTGACTTGTGGTAAGTCCCCTTGCGGCGGCCGTGCTGGCAATTTGCTGGCATGCGCCAGTCATTACAACGCGAACTGTCATTTCCCATTGTGAAGTTTGGCCCTTGCATTAGTCCTTCAGTTACCAGTGGCTGTTTGCGTACTTCTCATAACCCATTTCTGTGAAAAGAGTCATGGTTGAGATCGTCGTGCTTGAAGGTCAAGAAGAAGGTTTCAAACTGACATCTTTCCAGGAGATGAGAGACCATGTCAGAGATGCATCAAGCGAGGTCTCGCCGATGCATGCCAGGATGGCGTTCGAAAGAAGGCTAAATACCTTCATGATGCTCCTCCAGAAGCTCTTCGACCTGTTCTTGGCCCCAACTACAACCCTAATACCAATCCTACGCCTCCACGTCCCAACGCACAACGTCAAAATTCGAATGCCAGCCAGTCAGATAGTTTGTCTGCGACTGGGAGTGGATTTTTTTCTCAAGCAGCTACAACGACTTTACCGGTGTATTCAACAGGCGCGCAAACTCCTGTAGGCATCGATGGCCTGCCCTTCAATCCTCAAGCTTCGCCAACAGCTTTCCAACCTCCAATTGCCAATGCGCACCCGCCAATGAACAACAACATATTACCCACCGGAAATATGGACTTTAATGCCTTGTTCGATCCTAGTAACCCTGCCCTATACAACTTTGACCTTGAGGGTCTCAATTTTGGTAGTCAGTATGCAGGCTGGGAATTCGGAATCCTCAATAAGATGGCCCTTGGGGCCGAGACACCACCACGGGAGAACTCAATGTCACAAACTCCGACAACTGAGGCCAACTATGCGGCTCTATTTGGGACAAATGGAAACGCAAATGGCTTCGAACATCCCATGTTAGGGGCCGACTTCTCGGGCATGGACCAGAATAATCAGTCTATGTATGCACAGGGGAACCTCCAACACGGGTTGCCCCATGCCTATGCCATTGCGGCTGGGCCTACAAGTCTTGCCAGCCCAAGTACAGATGCTACAGCCAGTCCTCATTCAGTCGCGGGCATGGAAGGCTCACCAAACCACAATTTCGCTGGTATCCCTACGGTTCCTGGCGCGCAGCGACACAGACCGAAAACTGCCAAAGCAGCTCCGAAGTCGTATCTCGGCAAGCGACAAAGGGATTCTGCCGCTATCTACGAAAGCGTTAAGGAGCCCTATCCTTATACCACCGGGTTCCACAACATGGTAGCTGTCTTACGAAACCGCCTGCCTGCCAACAAGCTATTAAGAATTGCCAAGGCACTTGGAGAGATTCGGCCGTCATTCATATCTTGTACTAAAGACTTGACTCGACAGGATCTAATCTTCATGGAGAAATGCTTTCAGAGAACATTAGTCGAGTACGATGACTTCTTACAGCATTGCTGTGCCCCAACGATCGTGTGTCGAAGGTCGGGCGAAGTAGCTGCTGTCAACAAAGAGTTTATCGCCTTGACGGGATGGACAAAGGAGGTGCTGCTTGGGAAAGAGCCAAACCTCAACATCAATACTTATAGCGGCCGCTCGACCAATGGGTCTAGTACACCAGACAACAATACGCAGGGAGATATGCCCACACCTCGTCCTCAGAAGGTCACACTTGACAACAGCAGCGGGCGCCCTCAGCCTGTGTTTTTGGGTGAGCTCCTGGATGATGACAGCGTTGTCGAGTTCTACCAAGATTTTGCCGAACTGGCTTTTGAAGACAGCCGCGGTAAGGTACAGAGAAGCTGCAGACTCAATAAGTACCGATCATCTCAAAGTCTGGACATCAAGCCAGAACATGGTGTCCCAAAAGACATCCAACCGGGTATTCTCAGCAGCCGAGTTACACGCATTGATAGCGAGCACGGTATTTCAAGGATTGAGAGAGATGGCAAAGTCGAGTGCACCTACTGCTGGACCATCAAGCGAGATGTTTTCGACATTCCCATGATGATTATTATGAATGTGAGTTGCAACGTGGCTGCTGATACCAGCTGTGAGCTAATTTTCCATGACAGTTCTTGCCGCGATATCTACCAGACCAAGGGCCTCAGCAACTAGCTGTTTAGTCGGCCATGACTTCCAGTGGATTTGAAATACGTTGATTCCCCCTTTCTTGTTGGATGTCTTTTGACAAACGCGAGACCACTTTTAAGCCCTTGGGGGGAGGGGCTGTAGTATGGATGAAATAGGAGGAAAATATTGGAGTACATGTTTTTGATAGAAGACCAGCCATGGTGCTATTCCATGGCTGTTTAGGGAAAATGGGGTTTCACATGATACCCAGGCAGTACTTAAAAGATATAAAGCATCAAATAACAAATACGTGAAATCGAAGTATATCTTCTATGCTGCTGTTCTATCCCTAACTCCCAGTCACTTTTCTTTACCCTGATTTATCCCGCTGTCTCTAAGCATCACGAACTAACCACTGGACATCCAGATTACCCCCTACATCCTTGCCACTGATGACACGGCCCTTCTCAGGGGCCCATGCCTCGCGAGCAAGACTGTTCTTTGCAACTTCGCAATCAAAGTTGATATCCTCAATAAGAGCCTCCAGACTCTTATAGTCCTTCTCCTCGCGGATAAAGCCGAGAATGAGCAGGCGCATGGGCACATCGTAAAAGTCTGCAGTGAACTTGTGTAGCACGTGAACCTCGGCACTACGGACCTCGTTCTTGTAGAAGGGATTGTAACCAATAGACATAACCATAGGGAAGATGTGGAATGGGGGGTTAGCGGGAGCTTCGGCTGAGAGAAGAGCGTCCTCTGCGCCGTTTTGTGGAGCAGCATTGGATGGCGCTGATGAAGGAGCATCGGGGTGCTCAGAGGGAAGTGCGAGAGATGCATAGCCAAAGTAGACACCTGAAGCCATGTTTGAGATCCAGGGGGTCAGAGCTTCGTCGACGGGAAGGTTGGCGGTAGGGATGCCAAGCTGTGAGAGGTTTAGTAAGATGAAATAAGAAGGTAAGTAGATTAGAAAATAGCTTCGCTTTACCTCTTTAGAACCGCGACCGAAACCAGAAATGACCTTGCCTTCCATGTGAAGAGGATAAGGGGCCTCGGGGCCGGCGTCCGGGCCGACGATTGAAGGCCGAGAAGACATGATAGACGATAGAGTCACAGAAGTAGTATTACTTAGTGGTTGTTAATATTCAGTCGACTAAGAAGAATAAGAATGAGTACTGTGAAACCAGGAGGGTCTGTTCTGTCAATAAGACCAACTATACCTAAGTCTCGACTGGTATGTAATGAGAAAAGGTGAGTCTTTGGATGAGTGAGTGAGTGAGTAAGTAAGAAAACTGATGGCAATTAATTATCAGAGTGTAATCAGTGGAGGTGGGGGTGGGGGTGGAGTTGAGTTGATGATGAGATCCAATCCGATGAATGGTGGGGCACGGCGGGGAGTCGACACCGAAGTGCGAAGGTCGGAGGAATAACGTCGTCGTTGCTTACTTTAGAAGGTATTTACTTACCTACAATCTAGGTTTCCAATATGGCATACAAATATCTGAAACTTCAATAGATTGTACGTGATAGACTCGAAAGTTACAAGCCATTGATATCTGAGCGACGGAACAGTTGGGATTAGTAAGTAGTGTAAGACAACGCTAGAAAGTGAGAGATGGCTTTAGAAACAGAACTGTATCATTCTCATCATTGCCATCATATTTTCCCCCTTAATCATGAAGGTAATCTCTCAACCGACACCTATCATCTGTCCCATAACAGACACTCGTGCATATTGTACGACAGCGGCTCCTCCCTTCCATGTAATATTAAGTCAAGTAAATGTAGTTCATCCCCTTTAAGTCTTCTGTCACAGCCACTCAGGTTATATTTCATTTTCAACAAGAACCAAATAAGACACTGCAACGCCGTCACATTCCCTGTCCATGTCTTCTATGCAGTAGTCTCCGTCTTGGTCTCTATAGCTGCGGTCTGATTGCCTGGCCACTCAGTCCTGCCCAGCTTGATGATATCGCTTGCATTGAGAATCCAGTACTTGCTCGGTGCCTTTCCCTCCTTCGCCAACTGCGCAGCTCTTATGGCCGCTTTGGCAATGACATCGGCGTCTTGGCCAATGGTGTCTCTGAACCCGGAACTGAGACTTCCGAGACCATTAATTGCACTCTGAGCTATGCCCTCCGCAAGGCGGCTTGTCTCTCGCTGGCCCATGATCATACCTGGCTTGAGAATAATGGCCTGCTCAAATTCCATCTCCGCGATTGCGTCTTCAACCCCATTCTTCATCTTTCCGTAGGGTGAAGAGGCTCCCAAGAACGAGCGCGTGCCCGCGCTTGAGATGAAGACAAAGGTCGACACACCTGCGGCCTTCGAGGCCTTTGCCAGTTCAATGTTCAGATCGTGGTCAATCTTCCATTGGTTCTGAATTCCTCCTGCCGCAGCACGGGTGGTGCCAAGAGCAGAGTAGACAATAGAGGGTTTAGGTGTGAGGCCGGTGAGGAGGTTTGCCCACTTGGTGGTGTCG